>NC_064638.1:11052500-13552500 GCF_023864345.2 Schistocerca serialis cubense
GTAAACTCCATACTCTTCACATGTGGAGCTTCCGTGGCCACCTACCCTGTTTCCTTCAGACATTTTTAAAAGACCGAGTTTTCCAGGTGCATGAAGGGTCTGCCTTGTCGGACACCTTTATCCAGGAAAATGGTGTGTCTCAGGCTTCCATTCTGAGTGTCATTCTCTTTGCTATCACCATAATCCCTATAATGGCCTGTCTCCCACTGGGCATCTCCGGCTCCCTTTTTTTTGACGATTTTGCCTTCTATTGCAATTCTCTATGAACCTGTCTCACTTAGTGGCATCTTCAGCAATGTCCTGCAGTGGCTTATCTCACACTCACATTGATCCTGCAACATTAATCACTTTACATACGTTGTCTCAACAAATATATTCCTGGTATTTCATTACTCTACATTAATTACTTTTTGGTGTTGCAAATTTTTCCATCAGTGTACCTGGCCTTTCTTTAACCATCCCTGGTGCAATGCAGAATTCTCTTCCCAGTAGGGAGAAAATGCTGTTATTCCAATTTTGAAATCAGATAAATTGCCTCTTCAAACGGACAGCTGTCGTCCAGCTTGTTTACTCAGTGTCCTGCAAGTTACTTGAACATATGGTTAGTCGAAGGCTGTATTGTGTCCTTGAATCCCCGGATCTTTTGGCTTCGATCCAGGGTGCTTTTCGCCAAGGGCGCTCTACTGAAGATAATTTAGTCCACTTGAAGTGTGCTATCTGAACAGCTTTTGCTCAGCATCAGTTCCTTGTTGCAGTTTTCATTTATCTGCGTGTATATCTTATGATACCACATGGTGCCATAACGTCCTTGCCACCTTAAAGGAGTGGGGCCTCCATGGCCCACTCCTGATTTTTATCCAGAACTTTCTTCCATGTCACACTTTTTGGGTACAGGTTGGTGCCTCCTGTAGCATCTCCCTCTGCAGGAGAAGGGGCTTGCACAAGGTTCTGTTTTGAGTGTCACTCTCCTTTTTGTGGCTATCAATGATCTGGCGGCAGCTGCATGACATATGGTGTCCCCATCGTTTTTGTTCATCCGTGACGGCTATTGCTGGAGGCAGAATGCAGGGAGCAATACACCAAGCACAATCCTGGGCTTTCACTCATACCATCCATTTTTTGGCTGCCATGACCTACGTTATGCATGTCTGTCATTGTGTTTTTTAGGACTGGTCTTTGATCCCTAGTTGACATGGCTTCCCCGTCTTTGCCAACTAAAGCAGACATGTAGGTCGCACCTGAATGCTCTTCTATGCCTCAGCGGTGTGGTCCACTCTACTTTGATATGGCTGTATGCAGCATTGGTGCAGTCACACCTAGATTACAGGAATCTCTCATATGACTTTTTATCAGCTTCGACATTACGTCTGGATTCGATACACTATTGTGGGGTAAGACTGGTAATAGGTGCCTTTGGACTAGGCAGCAGTTCCACTATTGTGGGTTCTGCACCATCAAAAATTGATTGCGTAATACTGCCAATAAATACAATGACTTTCTTTCTTCTGTTTATAATTGTAATAGATGTTGGACACTTTGACTCCAAGTATGTTATACAGAAACGCAGTGATTTTTTACAAAAGGCAAAACTATGTGTTCGAAGATTTGTGGAGAGGAGGGTACGTGATGTACTTTAAGTAGGTTATAATGAGTAACTATAACAACAAAAACAATAAATTATTGATAAAATTATTTAATTGAATAGATAAAAAATCTACTCACCAAGCGGAAGCAGAACATACACATAAAAGACTGTTGTGATTGGCAAGCTTTCAGAGCCAATGGCTCCTCCAGACAGAAGCGTTGAAGGGGAAGGAAGAAGGGTAAAGGAAAAGGCCTGGAGAGTTCCAGGAAAAGGTGTAGATTTTGGAAAAGTCACCCAGAACTGCGGATCAGGCGAAAAATAGAAATGACACATGTCATATACCAGCTATTATGTAAACACTGTTCAGCTTTCTACATCTGCATGACTACCGCCAAATTATCAGTTAGGATAAATGGGCATAGGCATAGTGTATATACTGGAAACTCGCAATATCCTGTTGCAGAGCATGCTCTACAACATGGCATATGTGACCTCGGCACTTGTTTCACCACACATGCCACCTGGATTCTTCCGCCAGACACCAGTTTCTCAGAACTCCGCATCTGGGAACTAGCACTACAACGTGTCCTTGGTTCTCACCACCCACCTCGCCATAATTTACGCTAATTTCTCCTGTCTCAGCTTTTCTTCACTGTAATTACTCTTTGCTTCACTCCGTTTTAGCTTTTTACATATGTCATTGTCTTTCTCGTCTATTTTCACTGCCCCCTCCCACAGCTATTGCATACAATACACTTAGCTTCTCACTCCTATGAACTCATGTACAGTTTTAGTAGTAATCTCTGTCTTGCATATTACCCTGTCTTCCACCTGTAAGCTCTCAGGTTTCCGAATCTTGCCCGATGCAGTCCCTAACAATTAGTCTTTCCTTCTCATCCTGTACGGTAAGTCACTCATGACCCACGGTTCTGGGTAACTTTCACAAAATCTACCCCTTTTCTTAGACCTCTCCAGTCCTTTTCCTTCACCCTTCTTGCTTCCCCTGCAACCCTTCAGCCAGAAGAAGGAGTCACTGGCTCCAAACGCATGCCTATCACAACAGTCTTTTATGTGTGTGTTCTGCCACTGCTTGGTGAGTAGATTTTTTATCTATCCAATTAAATAATTTTATAAAGAGTATCTGTGTGTGATGTTTTTATTGGTATACAACTTGTTATAAACAAAACTTATTTTTACCATTTAATATGTTTCCAGATATTTACCAGTGGTAAAGATGAAATTGGGTTGATTGTACTTGGTTCTGACAAGACACAGAATCCACTTGATTACCCAAATGTTAGTGTGGAATTTCCTCTTGCACTGCCTACATGGCAGATGATATCCTTTGTGGAGAAAGCTTTACATGAAAGTAAAATAAAAACAGATTGGATAGATGGTGTTGTTGTTGGCATGCAAGTCTTGAAAGATGAGCTAGAGTAAGTATTTAAAGCTGTCTGTTTCATGACATTCCTGGAACATGTTCTAGAATGTGTGTTACACAAATCACAGTGACATAGTTGTGACTTTATAAACATGAATCAATATGTTTTTGTAATGAAAAAGAACCAGAAGGCACAATACCTGCAGAAATAGGAATTTTTTTTGTGTGATTTTACTGTATGAATGTTTTTTACAGTTTTTCAGCTCAATAATTAAGGAGGTATTGATACAAGGCATTGCCAAAAATCCATCTGTCACCTACAATTCCAGCCCTGTCACTGACATTCCCTACCCCACAATATGACTGGGCCACCATGAAAGCAGCCACATCATTGTCAAATTCACTGAAACTACTGCATAGCAATTTACTTGAGTATGGCTGCTGTTGTGGTCTTCAGTTTGGTTTAAGCACTGCGTCAATACCTTCTCTTCATAGCACTCGGAGGTCATGATCTGCGACAGTTTTTACAAATGGCAAGAGAACTTTTCCTCTAGTTGCTTGTTTTTCAGTGACAGATGCAAATATTTTAGAATGTAGTGCCTTATGTATATCTGTTAGAATAGCCACAAGGTCTGAAAGTTATTTTCAAATGATTGAGCTCTTCTACAGAGTATTGAAATTCACAGATTCTTCCAACCTGGTCCACCAATGTCTTACATACTCCTCTTCCTCCATGGATTGTTTCCAGCATTTGGAGATGAAACATTAGGCACCAAAACGTGCCTTATAACCAAAATCTAATGAACATATAATTAAATTAACCAAAGATGTAATGTTGCACTCTCAGGTAAGACTGATCTTGAATGCAAAGCCACAGAGGAAATTAAATATCCGCTGCAACATTCATCTCACTTTTTGTTATTGAAATTATTCACAGTGCCATAGGGAGAACTGAGTTTATGTGTTTTATAGAGTCAGATACACGCTGTGGCACAGGGTGCTGTCCGTTATTCTCCTGACTATGATGTCCAGGAATGGTAGTCTTCCTTCTTCTTTGGTCTCCATAGTGAATTTGATTTTGTGGCGTGTGGAGTTCAGATGTACAAAGAAGTCAAGAAGTTTGTCTCTTCCATGAGGCCAGATGACAAGTGTGTTATCCACATAACAGAAGAAGAAGAAGAAGAAGAAGAAGAAGAAGAAGATGGATTTCCATTTGGATGACATCAGGGCCTCTTCCTCGAAGTGCACCGTAAACATATTCACAATCTCTGGTCAGAGTGGGCTGCCTATTGCGACTCCATCTGTTTGCGGGAGGGGGGTGTGCCACGAGTCAGTGAAGTGGAAAAGCTGACCAAGTAATATGTGTGACGTGTCATACCTCGACCGATATTGAGAACAGAATAAAAAATTCAGAGGCATTACTTTTCAGCACTCCCATGCATATTCTGCATGCAAAAAAAGCTTATGGAGCAGGTTTCTCATTCAGAAATTCTATTTCAGTGTTGGTTGTTTACACGAAGACCGTGTTAAGCATAATGGAAGAAGGAGAAATGTTTATCAGCATTCCAGATTTGGCAGTGGCAGGCTCATGGTCTGCTGAGACTCTGGTTTATTGTTTCACTATATTGCTGCTTGCATTGCTCAGAATCTCATTTTGTGCAAACATAGAATTGGTAGGTTCAGGAGGGCCATGCTAAATGCCTTGCAGGGCCTCAGTAGTGCCACCCAACCAGCACCTGAGAGGGCAGACAAGTGTTCGCTCATGCGTACGTGATCCTGCAGTGAAGTTGTGTACATTTAGTCAGGAAGTGGGCTTGTATACAGTGAGACAAGTATCCACACAGACAATGTGATGGCATCTGGAGCAGCACAGACTGTCAAGCCGTTAATGCAGCTCTAGAGAGAGGTGAACTGACAGTGGTGCAACTGACAACAATGCCAGGCACAGGAATGGCACTGTGTCATCGTATCGGATGAGTCTCGGTTCTGCAACATCGTCACAATTGATGTACATGTGTTTGGAGGCTCTGATGCCAACAGACCTGGCCAGATTGTATCTGTCATTCTCATGTGAGTCCAGCACGTGATGTGATGGTATGGGGTGCAACTGGATTCATGTCACAACCTCTGGTTCACATAGCCAGTAATTTGGACAGCAGCCATTGCATTTGTGTTTTGTTAAGGCCTATCGCTGTGCCCTATTTTCAAGGGCTCCGTGATGTTATCTTTTAACAAGATAATGCAAGACTACACATCACCTGAGCTACCTCGATACAGAGAGTGTTCCACTGTTGCCGTATCCAGCATTTCCTTCAAATCTGTCACCTGTGGAGAACGTCTGTTCACAGGATGCCAAGAGATGGGTATGCCACCAGTCGCCAGCCACTACAGTTGATGAACTCTGACATATGACATACAGTTGAGTAGCATGAAATGATGTACCCATGGCTGTAATCCAACCTCGATTTGATATCCAGTGTGATGAGAGCTGTTCTGCTGTTCCAGTTTCAATACTGAAATTCATATATTATTTTTATGCTATCCTAACCAGATTGGACTGTGGTGTCATACAGCATAAAATATCTTACAATGTGTTGAATCAGTGATGAGAAGTGTAGAACAGCCAGCAGGGGAAAGATGTTGGCAATGAGACAGCTTTTATGTAGAACAGCAGTACAGTGTTTCACAGTGCATAATGCTTCCGCAGATTGAGAACAAAATGTGTGGTTTGCTTTCATCCATTTTCACAAACATAGCCTTGAAAAATAATGTTGACATTACTGTGCATTTCACTCTGAGGCATATTGCACTCTGAGAATGTTCATCGAATTCAGTTACTTTGTATTATATTTCAGTAACAGTGACATAATAGCAAATTGGACTGTATGAGTTTTTACGGATTTTTTTTCCAGACACACACTACCATTTCTTCAGATTTATTTAATTTGGTTATAAATCCTTTCCAGCATATATGCTGTACACAAAATGTTGAACATAAAATGTAGCTATCTGCTGATTTAACATCTTGCTGAGTATACCGGTACAATATTTTGTTGTAACAAATAGTTCAATGTATTTTACACACTTATAAACTTATTTATACAGTTATAGTAATTTATACCATTACATTAATGTTGTACCTTAATGTTCTGGAAGACGATATTATAAGGAACCTCATACTTTTCCTGGATGATAGAGTTGTCTATAATGAATTATTACCCGAAAAATATCTGCACAAATTTGAGTCAGATCATAACATCCAAAGATACGTAAATTGGAGCACACCACAAAACAAATAAAAGACAGTATTGTATGACTACATTATCAAATAATCAGAGTTTTAATTGGTCAACTCATTCAAATATCAGGATGAAATGAAATGGTGACATAGACTCACTTGTAGGCAAAGCAGAATGCAGACTTCAATTCATTGGTAAGATACTGGAAAATGCAATCAGTCTATAGAGGACATTGCTTACAAAATACTTGTGTGGCCCATTCTAGAATATTGCTTAAGTACGACCCATAACAAATAAGGCTAATGGCAGACATTGAATGTATACAAAATAGTGTAGCATGATTGATCATAGATTTATTTGATGCATGGGAGAGCATCAAGAAGCTACTAAAAATTGGAAATGCCAGACAAGTGAAGATAGACGCCAAATATATGACAAAACCCAACTTATGATATTTCAGGAACCTGTATTAAGTGAGGTATTTACGGATTATACAATAACCGCATATGTATCACTCCTATAGGGACCATGAAGGCAAGATTAATTACAGCATGCACAGAACCATTTAAAGAATCATTCTTCCCACACTCCACATGAGCATTGAATGGGGAAAAACCGTAATGTGTGGTACAACAATGTACTGCGGTAGCACACACCAAAGAACAGTCCAAGTCCATACACTAGTTATGTGGATTGTGACCAGTAATGAGACAATTGACCATCACAAGCTGTGTTCAAAATGAGCACTGGCAGCACCAGTATATGCTCCCATTCTGGTATGGAAAGACTGCTGCACACAAACCAGTATTTCAGCAGGGACAATCCGACAGGCTGCAGTAATACATCATTGCATATCATCAGATGTAGTTGGTATGCCCTTGTAGACAGTCTTTCAGCTTTCCCCATAGAAAAAAAGTCTGCAGGCATGAAATTTGGCGAATGGATCAACCGAGATACAGGTCCTCTACATCCAATCTAATGATTTGTAAACAGTTTGTGAAGCCATGTTGTACTTCGTGCACTGTGGGTTGTACAGCCATCGTATTGGTACCACAAGTTGCTCCTAGTCTGCAGAGGAATCTCTTCTAGCATCCGTGGAAGATGATTTGTTAGGAGGCTGTGATACTTGTGCGCATCCAGTGTTCTTTCTAAGAAAAACGGGCCTATGAGCTGATGGTTCACTGCCCCACACCACACGTTTACACTCCAAGGATGCTGACATTCCACCTGCCACAGCCAAAGAGAATTTTTAACAGACCAATTGTGCTTATTTCAGCACTTTACCAGGCCACGATTGTTAAAATTTCCTTCACCACTAAACAAGATACATGATACATCTGGAGTATCCTGTCTTAATGCCCATGTATGGAAGTTAACACAATTCTCTTGATCAATTCCATGCAGCTCTTTATAGAAAGGGATAAACCTATATCAATGGAGAATGCATAGGACACTTGCCCGATTAATGCCATTTCCACATGCGATTGTGCAAGAGGTAACATGTGGATCAACTACTTGTTTCATCTGTTATGTTGCTAAGAGTTAGGCTATGACTTCCACATAACTGGTTGAAGAGGTTGATAACATCATACCTAGCAACTACCCAGATTGAGTGGCACAAACTAGTATTGGTGTGGAAACTTTTAAAAATACTGTATCTCATTGACAACTTGTACTAGAATCCTGCAACAAACCCCACTGACATTCTGATTTACCATATTTTTAGTTTGTTAATGTCAGTAAGCACAGTTTCATTTAAAAAGTGTACATCTGCACAAGAAAGGATTTTTACAATCTGTTGATTGGGTAACAATAATGAGTCCCTGACAACCAATCCATTCTGTCAAAGCCGCAAATCAATAGCACTTCATACTTGTGGTGCGAGCTTTAGGCATTTCACCCTGTGACTTGGTCTTCAAAAGTGAAATAATTGTGGGTCAGGATGTGATTGGGTGGGGGGATTAGGAAAGAGGTGGTGGGTTTGGTATCAGGAGGATGTTTGGAAAGTGAGGCCACGGGCATGGGGGATGTTGTAAAATGATGTTGCATCCATAGTAACCAGCAAGGAGTCATGTGGTAGCAAAACAGGAAATGCAGAAAGGCGGTGAAGGAAGTGAGCATTGTCTTCACTGTAGGATGGAAGGTTACAGACAATGGTTTGCATGTGATGTTCAGTGGGAGGATTGTACCCAGCCACAGTTGGGCAAGTGGAGAGACCTGTGTAGTTGGGTTGGCGAATAGGTAAAAAGGAAGGAGTGGTGTGAGGAGGGAGATTGATCCAGGAGTCAGGTTATGGGATGGACTTAAGGTCTTGGAGAGCTGCTGGAGTCTTGTTGGAATTCAAGGATGTGATCATGGTTGTAAGGTTTGTATGCAGAGGTGTTAGAAAGTTGGTGAAGACTCTCAGCCACATAGTCACTATGATTCATGAACACTGTGATGAAGCTTTTATCTGTAGGGAAGATGATAAGGCACGGTTTGATTTTCAGGATATGGGTAGGTGTGTGTTACATAGGAGTGATGTTGGTCTCACTAGGGAGAATTTAGGAAAGGAAAGTAAGGCTGGGTTAGAAGTGACGAATTCCTGAAAGATAACCAAGAGATGACTGGCTGGAATGGGAGGTTCAGGGTGGGAGGGCGGCTGGAACTGTTTTAAGCAAGGTTCTATGTGAGGTTTTTGTTGGCTGTTATTAGTGGGATGCATCATCATCATCATTTAAGACTGATTATGCCTTTCCGCATTCAGTCTGGAGCATAGTCTTGATCTATTTCAACAGTTTTTATACCCCTTCCCTTCCAACACACACACACTAGCCACCAAGGAAGAGCCTACAGCTTTGATTCAACCCCCCACCCCTCTTCCAGTCATACCCTCATACCTCTCTAATGCACATTGAAGAAATTTCAGTTGCAGAGATTAGGTAAGGAAAGAAGGTCCTTTACAAGTCCAGCACACTTGAATTTAGGTTTTGGGCTAAAGGTGAGGCCTTTAGAAAGTACCAAGACTTCTGCAGGGCTAAGAGTTGTGGCAGAAAGGTTGACAACAGTTTTACAGGATTGGTGCTTAGGATGTATATATCTCGTGGAGGATGGAGGAATTCGTAGTGACTGTGGAAGATGGAGTAATGAACAAAGCATAGTTAGGGAGGTATGAGGGTATGACTGGGGGGAGGTTGAATCAAAGCTGTAGGCTCTTCCTTGGTGGCTTGTGTGTGTGTGTGTGTGTGTGTGTGTGTGTGTGTGTGTGTGTTGGAAGGGAAGGGGTATAAAAACTGTAGAAATAGATCAAGACTTCACGACAACTAGCAGGTTTAAATGGGTTGGTGTTGTAATAGATATGTAGAGGTGGCGGTGATGAGGCTTGCACAGGATAGATTAGTATTGAGAGCTGCAGCAAACCAATCTTCAGACTACCACAGCAACAACAAGAAGGTCATAAGATGGAAACAATTTTGCGTCGTAGTATCTCCCTCTGTTTCCACTCCATGTAGTTTTCACTTGTGGTAATGTGGCGTGTGTACAGAGATTTATCGGGTGTTGTTATTTTTTATTGGACTGTATTAACAGGATTTATCAAGAGTGGTGATAACATCAATTTGTGACAATAAATCTTTGTCATGTGCAATCTATAATACTGTTGTTCCATTTGTAATAAACAATTTCTTTGATGCTGTTTTCCCAAATAAGCCTAAATTTTACTGTTATTCACATGGACAGAGGCAGAGTAAGACATGGGAGATAACTTCAGCTGATCTTCGAAGATCAATTTCTTGAGACAGAGACAGTGTCATTATTATTATTGTTATTCTTTACTTCCTCAGACGTTAAGTCTGGTTAAAAATGGAAAGTGACGTGGACCTTGATAAAGCGTCACTTCCTTTCAACTGTATGGTATGTGTTATATTGCATTTAGGAACTTTCGGGTAATTGAACATGTATCAATAATTACTGATTTCTGTAGTTGTATATATATGTTTGGATGTAGCTGTATTGCATTGATGTACTGGTGGATATTGTGTGGTATGACTCCTGTAGTTGATAGTATAATTGGTATAATGTCAACTTTATCCTGATGCCACATATCCTTGACTTCCTCAGCCAGTTGGATGTATTTTTCAATTTTTCTCCTGTTTTCTTTTGTATATTTGTTGTATTGGATATGGATATTTCGATTAGTTGTGTTAATTTCTTCTTTTTATTGGTGAGTATGATGTCAGGTTTGTTATGTGGTGTTGTTTTATCTGTTATAATGGTTCTGTTCCAGTATAATTTGTATTCATCATTCTCCAGTACATTTTGTGGTGCATACTTGTATGTGGGACTGTGTTGTTTTATAACTTTATGTTGTAAGGCAAGCTGTTGATGTATTATTTTTGCTACAATGTCATGTCTTCTGGGGTATTCTGTATTTGCTAGTATTGTACATCCGCTTGAGATGTGATCTACTGTTTCTATCTGTTGTTTGCAAAGTCTGCATTTATCTGTTGTGGTATTGGGATCTTTAATAATATGCTTGCTGTAATATCTGGTGTTTTTTGTTTGATCCTGTATTGCAATATCGAATCCTTCCATCTCACTGTATATATTGCCTTTTCTTAGCCATGTGTTGGATGCGTCTTGATCGATGTGTGGCTGTGTTAAATGATACGGGTGCTTGCCATGTAGTGTTTTCTTTTTCCAATTTATTTTCTTCGTGTCTGTTGATGTTATGTGATCTAAGGGGTTGTAGAAGTGGTTATGAAATTGCAATGGTGTAGCGGATGTATTTATATGAGTGATTGCTTTGTGTATTTTGCTAGTTTCTGCTCGTTCTATAAAGAATTTTCTTAAATTGTCTACCTGTCCATAATGCAGGTTTTTTATGTCGATAAATCCCCTTCCTCCTTCCTTTCTGCTTAATGTGAATCTTTCTGTTGCTGAATGTATGTGATGTATTCTATATTTGTGGCATTGTGATCGTGTAAGTGTATTGAGCGCTTCTAGGTCTGTGTTACTCCATTTCACTACTCCAAATGAGTAGGTCAATATTGGTATAGCATAAGTATTTATATCTTTTGTCTTGTTTCTTGCTGTCAATTCTGTTTTCAGTATTTTTGTTAGTCTTTGTCTATATTTTTCTTTTAGTTCTTCTTTAATATTTGTATTATCTATTCCTATTTTTTGTCTGTATCCTAGATATTTATAGGCATCTGTTTTTTCCATCGCTTCTATGCAGTCGCTGTGGTTATGCAGTATGTAATCTTCTTGTCTTCTATGCAGTCGCTGTGGTTATGCAGTATGTAATCTTCTTGTTTAGTGTGTTTTCCCTTGACTATGCTATTTTTCTTACATTTGTCTGTTCCAAAAGCCATATTTATATCATTGCTGAATACTTCTGTAATCTTTAGTAATTGGTTGAGTTCTTGATTTGTTGCTGCCAGTAGTTTTAGATCATCCATGTATAGCAAATGTGTGATTTTGTGTGGGTATGTTCCAGTAATATTGTATCCACAATTTGTATTATTTAGGATGTTGGATAGTGGGTTCAGGGCAAGGCAGAACCAGATAGGACTTAATGAGTCTCCTTGGTATATTCCACGCTTAATCTGTATTGGCTGTGATGTGATATTATTTGAATTTGTTTGGATATTAAGTGTGGTTTTCCAATTTTCCATTACTATGTTCAGGAACTGTATCAATTTAGGATCTACTTTGTATATTTCCAATATTTGTAGTAACCATGAGTGGGGTACACTATCAAAAGCTTTTTGGTAATCAATGTATGCGTAGTGTAGCAACCTTTGTTTAGTTTTAGCTTGATATGTCACCTCTGCATCTATTATCAGTTGCTCTTTACATCCTCGTGCTCCTTTGCAACACCCTTTTTGTTCTTCATTTATAATTTTGTACTGTGTTGTATGTGTCATTAATTTCTGTGTAATGACTGAAGTTAATATTTTGTATACTGTTTGTAGGCATGTTATGGGGCGATATTTTGCTGTGTTTGCTTGATCTTTAGGTTTCAGACAAGTTATTCCACGTGTAAGTGTATCAGGGAATGTGTATGGGTCTGCAATGTAACTGTTAAATAATTTAGTTAGATGTGAATGTGTTGAGGTGAACTTCTTTAGCCAGAAATTTGCTATTTTATCTTTTCCAGAGGCTTTCCAATTGTGAGTAGAATTAATTGCTTGGGTGACTTCATGTTGCAAAATTATCACTTCAGGCATTTGTGGTATCATCTTGTATGTGTCTGTTTCTGCTTGTATCCACCGTGCATGCCTGTTATGTTGTACCGGGTTTGACCATATGTTGCTCCAGAAGTGTTCCATGTCTGTTATGTTTGGTGGATTGTCTATTTTAATGTGTTTGTTATCTATTGTCTGGTAAATTTTCTTTTGGTTTGTGTTGAATGTTTGGTTTTGTTTTCTTCTATTTTCACTTTTTTTGTATCTTCTGAGTCGTTTGGCTAATGCTTGTAATTTCTGCTTCTTTTCGTCTAATTGCTCTGTCGCTTCTTGTTGTGAGATTTTACCCAACCTTTTTCGTTTTCTTTCCGAGATTTCATTTCTTATAAATTGTGTTAGCTGTCCGATGTCTTTTCTCAGTTTTTCTATTTTGATCTGTAGCCTGTGTTGCCATGCTGGTTTTGTGGGTTTCTTGTGTGTGTTGGTTGGTTCTGATCTCTGCCTAGTGTGTATATTTAGTGTAGTGAGTGCTCCTGTATAAACCAGTAGTTGTAACTCTTCCATAGTTGTGTTTTCATTTATTTTGTTGTGTATGATTGTGTTGATAGTTTTTAACGTTGTTTCGACTTGTGGGTTATTTGGCGGTCTTTGCAAGAATGGTCTAATGTCTGTATTTGTGTCTTTGTATTCTATATATGTCAGCTGAAATTTTTCTTCTATATCTAACATGTGTGTCACTTCATGTTCTATTTGTGCTTGTTCTGGTGGCTGTCTTAAGATTTCGTTTTCCTCTGATTGTTTAATTGATGCGTGTTGTTCTTTGTTTGTTTGCTCTGGGATGTTTGAGTCCATTACTGTATTTTCTTCTTCTTCTGATTGCACATTATTTTGTTCCAGTATTTTTTGTACTTGTTGTTTGATGTTTTCTAAAGTACAACAAATATTATTATTATTATATTGAATTATTGTTAATTAATACCCCCTTTAGGAGAGCAGTAAAGCACCATCAATTTTCAAGGTTTTTTTCTGTCTCTTTCATTTGTCTTCCAAAAACTTCTCATATATTCATTGTGATTCTTCGTCCTCTCTTCTGTACCGTTCTTCCCAGTTTCCTTCTTTCAATATCTGCTGAAATTTCTGTTTTCCAGTTATTTACTCTGTATTTTTTCCTGTCTGTGATGTCTTCTGCCGAGATGTTTAGTTTCTTGAGGTCCTCCACGGTTTCCTATACCCAGTTGGTTTTCACTTTATTAGTCATAACTATATTAAAAATATTCTTGGTAAGTCTGTTTTTGTGCATAATTTGTATGTGTCTCTAGAACTTTATCCTTCTTTACCTGCTGTTGTTTTTAATCCTCTGTTTGTATTTGTACAGTTCTTTTGTCAATATGTTTATCCAGATCCCCTCTCTCTGAACTGGCCTGTAGATCTTTCCTTCTGTTTTTCCATCTCTTTGATTTTTGTTCTGCCCTTCATGGCTGTTGTTCTGAGGTGTACAAGGCCTGTGGTAACTACTGTACTACAGTGTCTTAATTTGCCATTGATGGAAAAACTTCTTTTGTTATAATTGTTCCATATAAGTCTGAATACCTTATGTAGTTTTGTGATTCTTTTTTCATTGGATGTTGAGTTCAGTCCCATTTTCTGTGTAATCTCTTCCAGGCACTGGAAACTTTCTTCATGTGATATCGTTCCATACTTTGTTACTAGTGGGTGTCTGTCTCTTCACATTGTGTCAATGTACAAGTTTTTTTCATGTAAGACTTGTAGTCCCGTTTTGACCGAGATTTGATAAATAGTTTGTAGAGCTTTTTTGTCTTCTTTTCTGTTATTTGTTATGATGGCTATATCATCAGCAAAGGCCAGACATTTTATCTACATGTGCATATATATTCCGCAAGCCATGGTGTGGTGTGTGACATGATCTGACTACACGTAGAGTGCAGTCTTTGTTTGGCACGGCACTTGGAGGGCGACGGTTCAGTCTTCACCCATCTGTCTCTTTTGTCCCATGTCCTGATTATTTTCTCCTCATGCCTCACTCCTGTCTTTACTTTGAACGGTTCATAGATCTCTCCCATGAACTTCACTTTCGATATTGCATTTTTCATGTTTCTTGTCATATTAACATCAAAGATAATGATAATGTGCAAGAATTATGTAAGGCTAGCATCTTTTTAGTCACATGTTTCTGCTGATACAGCTTATATTGTACACCTGGCAATACAATGTCAATTTTGTTCTGATGACAACACATGTCACCTGGGAATAGTAGATGTACTGGCAATGGTTTCAGTGTCATCCGCCAACAGATAGTGTAATGGCATAGCTATCAGAGTGCTATATGTGTCTACCCTTTAATAGGAAATGCTCACAGCCAGTGTGATGCAGACATGTGAAGCAAGCAGGCAACCATGCCAGGAAGGCACACTTGTGATTCTTATAGCCAACGAGTGAGTTTAAAAAGGGGTCAAATTGTGGGCTTCCGAGTGGCAGGATGGTCCTTTCGGGGGAATTGCCACACAAGTTGGATGTGCTGCGTCAGTTATGCAACATTGCTAGTATCAGTAGTCACGTGAACATTCTCACACACGTAGTCGAGGTTCTGGACATCCACACAGCACAGATGCTCACTAGGATTGTTGTACTGAAAGGGCAGCAGTTGCAGTTCGTACGGCTACCACAGCACAGATAAAAGGTCTTGTGAGCCCCAGATGTGTCAACACAAACTGTTGCGAAGCAGTTATTGCCAGTTGCGTTACAGACGTGCACACATCTATCCCATCTTCCAATCGTGCCTCAGCACTGACATGCATGGCTCGAGTGGTGCCATCAGAGGATCTCTTTGAGGATGGCATGGCACGCCATGGTCGCAAGTGATGAAAGCAGATTCTGCTCCCACACAAGTGATGGTCGTATCAGCAAATGACATAAATCTGGTGAGCACTCTCTTGTAGAGTGCATTCGTCCAAGATACAGTGGCCCCACCCCAGGCCTTATGGTCTGGGGTGCGATAAACTACAACTCTCATTCATCTGTTGTGTTTCTGCACTTGGTACATGCAGAATGATGTTACACCCGTTATTTTTGCATTCTTGCAACTGGAAGGTAATGTACTGTTCCAACAGTACAGTGCTGACCCACACGCTGCCCACGAAACTCAGTGTTCTCCGAAAGATGAGCAGTGACTTCCTGGGCCAGCATGTTCTACGAGTTTGTCTCCAACCGAGCACATGTGGGAACATGGGATGAGAAGTGACTCGTGCAACTTGTCAACCAACAACTCTTACATAACTATGTGAACAGATTGAGCATGTATGACATAATTTATCTCAGGACAGTATTTGCCATCTGTACTATCGATTGCATGCCACAGTCAGTGCCTGCATTGTCACCGGTGAGGGCTACACCACATACTAATGTGTGTGTTTTAGCACGGGTCGATACATGCTAGCTGAGAAGCATTTGTAGTATTGATCTGTAAATGTGATCATTTCATGTACTCCATATGCACTGTTACAACATTAAATCTGGAGTGAATTTTCTTCTGGCAGTGGGCACAAACTTTTACCTCACAACTTTGATACATTTTACTTTTTCTTTTTCTTAGTCTTTATCCCCTGCTATCACAGTCTCAGCATGTTAATGTGGATTTGGCAGTATTAGTGGTAAATTGTGGCCAGATGCCCTTTCCGTGCCACCTCCCCCCCCCCCCCCCCCCCCCCTTCCAACCCACACCAGGATGAAAGTTATGTACCCTGTATCTGTATGTATCTAATATTATCGTGTGTGAAAGTGTGAGAATGTTTTCAAAATGTTTGAGGATCATGTAACTGATGTGGGGTGTGCATACCATCTAGTCGGATGTGGACAACAGCCTAAAAACTATGTCCACACTGGCTCTAGCTGCATGCTAACGTTGGCATCTACCCAGGAGTATTACAATTTCGATAGAGTACAGTAGAATTTTAATGATTTATACAATACTTTTATGTCATGAATTTTAGAAAATTGATTGAAGATGTCTTTCTGTTGTTGTTTAATTTATGATATAACCGCAACAGAAAATCCAACAGAATATGTTAATTATTCTGGTCTTGTTCATTTCCGTATTTGTTCTGTGTTAAAGTAATTGTTCAGATGCATACAACATAGAAGTTAAAGTAAGGTCTATGATGGCAGGCAGTGACTGGGCTGTTGTCCTGACAGCAGGTAGGGTGCAGCCTTCGTTCACCGTGGCACTAGGAGGGAGAGGGTTATGGCCTATCACCCCAGCTTCCTTTTACCCCTGGGAAATATCCCCAGGAGTCATCTGATAACAGGTTGGCGTCACCTGGGGCCACCCTGCAGTCACTGGAACAAGGAAAAATCCCCACCTTTTATGTTTTATTGGGAATTGAGCCCAGGACCCCCTGATTGGAGTCTAGTGCGCTACCCACTAGACCACCACAACCACCGTGCTTATGGGATACGAAATGTCTGCATCTATATGACTACTCTGCATTTCACAGCTCAGTGCCTGACAGAGGATTTATCAAACCACTTTCATACTTTTTCTCTACCGTTCCACTCTTGAACAATGTGTGGGGAAAAGGAACACTTTAATTGCTCTGTGTGATCTCTGATTTGTTGTGTTTTATTATAACGATCATATTTCCCTATGAAGGTGAGTGCTATGAAAATGAAAATGTTTTTGCATTTGGAGGATGAAGTTGGAGACTGGAATTTTGTGAAAAGATCTTGCCACAGCAAAAAAGTATTTCTTATTGTGATTACCATCTCAACTCGCATATCATGTCTGTGACTCTCTCTCTCCTAATATTTTACAATAATACAGACTGAGCTGCCCTCATTTTGACTTTGATTTCCTCCATCATTCGTATCCCATGGTGTACTTGTGCATTGTCATCTTGTAACACAACCAATGATCATCCAAACATCGACTATATGACAGGACAGTAGGTTCGAGGATCCTATCATCACATTGCACAGCCCTCAAATAGCCTCATTCGAAATGAGATGTGTCAGACATCTGTATACCATACTGGCCCAAAATATGACCGATCCATCTGCCTGCTAAACTTAAAAGACTGGACTGCAGGTCTGAAACTCATTTTTCACTGGAGCGGACACAAATGAACAAGAATTCTCTGTGGCTCTGAACAGTAGCTGAGCACAAGCAGACACCATTCTGTTGCATTTGGTTAGCATTCACAGGTGTTCACTCGTGTTCTGCCCATTATCAGTCTTTCGATGAACTGTCAAACGAAGTCTCCATTATCTCTGCATTGGTGAGAGCAGGAGAGAAAGAGCTAAATTCTGGTGTTTCATCAGTGAACTTTTGTCTTCAACTCAAGATCTTTGAGCAGCATAATGGTCTGAAGAGAATGTAATGTTTCTGATAACAGAATAGATGCTCGTGAATTCCAAGATGTCTACACCATAAATGCCAAATAAAAAGAAATACAATTGACAGAGAGTTTCCGAGGTACTGGGAACATGAGAAAGATGATAATGACAATAGACACTTTCATCAGCCAGGAATGGAGTGAATAAGCACGAGCTTCGTATTTGTTTTTATTAAAAAAGAACAGCACAACAAAGTTCCTTGAAAGCAAACATGTACAAAAATGTATCTATCATGCTGATTAAAATTATGTACATACCCCACACGAGCTTTGTATTTGTTTTTATTAAAAAAGAACAGCACAACAAAGTTCCTTGAAAGTAAACATGTACAAAAATGTATCTCTCGTGCTGATTAAAATTACGTACATACCCCACAAGCCACCTTAGTAATTTCTTGTCCTGTTCCACTGACAAATAGTGCTAGGAAAAACGACAGTCTATATGCCTCTGTACAAGCCCTAATTTCTCTTGTCTTTGTGGCCTTTAAATGAATTGTAAATTGGTGGCTGTAGGATAGTCCTGCAGTCAGCTTCAAGTACGAGGTACCTAAATAGTTTAATAGTGTTTTGTGACAAGAATATCATCTTCCCTCCAGGGGTTACTATTTGAGTTCATGAAGCATCTCTATAATACTTATGTGCTGGTCAAACTTACTGGTGATAAATCTCTGAATTGGTTCAATGTCTTCCTTTAATCCAATGTCATGCAGATCCCAAACACTCAAGCAATGCTAAAGAATGGGTCACACTAGTGTTGTGTCCTTTACAGATAAGCTACACTTTCCTAAAATTCTTGCAATAAACCAGTTTGGCCATTTGCCTTCCCTACAACCAAATTTGCTTGTTTCATGTCTTACTGCTTTGCAACATTATGCCTAGGTATTTAATTGACATGACTGTCAAGCAGCATACTACTGATGCTGTATTCAAACATCATGGGATTTTTTTTCCTTCTCATCTGCATTAAGCTAGATTTTTTTTATATTTACAATAAGCTTCCATTCATCTCACCAATCACAAATTTTGTCTAAGTCATCTTATATCCTCCTATAGTCACTCAATGGCGACATTTGCTCATACACAATAGCGTCATCAGCAAACAGCCTCATAGTGCTGGCCACGTTGGCTGTCAGATCCTTAATGTACACTTATTAGCCAAAACATTATGACCACTGGCCACTGCGAGTTGGATGCTGCCTGGTGGCATTGTGGGCATGTGATGCGGTAACAAAAATATGTAAATAGAGCAGACACAGATGGGGGCTCACTTTAGGGAAGATATGGGCTGCAAATGGGGAAATCAGTTGAGATAAGTGATTATGATAAATGGCAGATTATTATTATGCTGAGCCTGTGACACACATCTCAAAAGCAGTAATGCTGGTCAAATGTTCATGTGCTATCTATCACTAGGTGCTAAATGGTTAGACATCCATGACGCTTCACAGTACTTGGGGTTTGAGGGCATGTCTGCCTGCAATGTAGGATAGACGGTGATTTGTAGCAACTCTGCTGAAAGAGCACAATGCTGGTGCACGCACAAGTGTTCCATAGCACACTGTTCATTGTAAATTCTGGAACACGGAGCTCCACAGCAGACCACTCCTACATGTTCACATGTCTACCCAACAACATCATCAGTTGTGATTGCAGTGGGCACAGGACCATTCGGATTAAACCATCAAACAATGGAAATGTTGGCTCTTTGCTACACCAGGTTGATAGGTGTCTCCACAAAAACCATCATTGAGGAGAATGGCGGCTCCAAATGTGCAGCACACCACGGATGCCGGCTGGTGGGAGCAGCATTATGCTTGGGAGACATTCTCCTGCACTTGCATGTAGTAATCGAAGACATGCCGACAGCTGTGAATCACCTATGTCCCTTCATGCTTGATGTCTTCCCCGACAGCGATGTCATCTTTCAGCAGTGTAAATGTCTGTGTCTCAGAGCCAGAATCATGCTACAGAGGTTTGAAAAGCATTATAGTGACGTCACATTGATGTCTTGGTGGCCAAATTTGCCTGATGTAAACCTAAAGAACCCATCTGGATCGCTATCGAGCATCATTACCACGTATGCAAATCAGTGAAATGTTATTTACGTGAATTACAAGACCTGTGTGTAGACATCTAATGCTTCATACCTCCTCAAACGTAACAACAAGCCGTCTGATCCCTCATACGCAAAATCAGTGATGTATTTTGTGCCAAAGATGGACAAACAAGCTATTAAGCAGGTCATAATGTTTTGGACCACCAGTCTATACAGGAAGTTACAAAAAGGTACGGCCAAACTTTCAGGAAACATTCCTCACACGCAAAGAAAGAAAATATGTTATGTGGATGTGTCCGAAAACGCTTACTTTCCATGTTAGAGCGTATTTTATTACTTTTCTTCAGATCACATTAATCATGGAATGGAAACACACAGCAACAGAATGTACCAGCATGACTTCAAACACTTTGTTACAGGAAATGTTCAAAATGTCCTCCGTTAGCGAGGATACATGCATCCACCCTCCATCGCATGGAATCCCTGATGCGCTGATGCAGCCCTGGAGAATGGCGTATTGTATCACAGCCATCCACAATATGAGCACGAAGAGTCTCTACATTTGGTACTGGGGTTGCGTAGACAAGAGCATTCAAATGCCCCCATAAATGAAAGTCAAGAGGGTTGAGGTCGGGAGAGTGTGGAGGCCATGGAATTGGTATGCCACTACCAATCCATCAGTCACCAAATCTGTTGTTGAGAAGCATACGAACACTTCGACTGAAATGTGCAGGAGCTCCATCGTGCATGAACCACATGTTGTGATGTACTTGTAAAGGCACATGTTCTAGCTGCACAGGTACGAAATCATGATAACAAGCTCCATAGAGCGTAGGTGGAAGAACATGGGGACCAATCAACACATCACCAACAATGCCTGCCCAAACGTTCACAGAAAATATGTGTCGATAACGTGATTGCACAATTGCGTGCGGATTCTCGTCAGCCCATTCATGTTGACTGTGAAAATTTACAATTTGATCACGTTGGAATGAAGCCTCATCTGTAAAGAGAACATTTGCACTGTAATGAGGATTGACACAATGTTGGAGAACCATTCGCAGAAGTGTACCCGTGGAGGCCAATCAGCTGCTGATAGTGCCTGCACACGCTGTACATGGTACGGAAACAACTAGTTCTCCCGTAGCACTCTCCATACAGTGACGTGGTCTACGTTACCTTGTACAGCAGCAACTTCTCTGATGCTGACATCAGGGTTATCGTCAACTGCACGAAGAATTGCCTCGTCCATTGCAGGTGTCCTCGTCGTTCTAGGTCTTCCCCAGTCGCTTAGTCGTAGGCTGGAATGTTCCGTGCTCCCTAAGATGCCGATCAATTTCTTCGAATGTCTTGCTGTCGGGACACCTTCGTTCTGGAAATTTGTCACGACAGAAACGTACCACGCCATGGCTATTGCCCCGTGCTAATCCATACATCAAATGGGCATCTGCCAACTCTGCATTTGTAAACATTGCACCGACTGCAAAACCATGTTCCTGACAAACACTAACCTGTTGATGCTGCGTATTGATGTGCTTGATGCTATTACTGTAGAGCAATGAGTCGCATGTCAACACAAGCACCGAAGTCAACATTACCTTCCTTCAATTGGGCCAACTGGCGGTGAATCGAGGAAGTATAGTACATACTGACGAAACTAAAATGAGCTCTAACATGGAAATTAAGCATTTCCGGACACATGTCCACATAATGTATTTTCTTTATTTGTGTGTGAGGAATGTTTCCTGAAAGTTTGGCCGTACCTTTTTGTAACACCCTGTATAGAGAATGAGAGTGGTCCTATCATACTTCCCCGGGGCACTCCTGAGAATAACCCCAATACCCCTGCCTCTGATGAACACTCACCATCAAGGACGACATTCTGGCTTCTACTACACAAGAAGCCATCTCGAGCCATTCACATATCTTGAAACCTAATCTGTAATTTCAGACCTTCATCAACAGTCTGCAGTGGCGCACTGTGGCAAACACTTTCTGGAAATAACAATGTGGAATCTGCCTGTTCCCTTCATCCGTGATTTGCAGGATATCTTGTGAGAAAGGGGCAAGTCAAGTTTCACACGAACGATGATTTCTAAATCTGTGCTGATTTGTGAACAGAAGCTTTTCTGTCTCGTGGAAATCAAAGTGAAAATACATTCAAGAATTCTGCAGCAAACCAATGTTAAGGATATTGGTTTGTAATGTTGTGGGTCCATTTTTTTACTCTTCTTATATACAGGAATTACCGTGCTTTTTTCCAATTGCTTAGGACTTTGTATTAAGCAGGAAATTACAATAAATGCATGCTAAGAACAGGACCTATGCCATAGTGCACTATTTGTCGAGAGACCCATTGCTGAAATTTTGACATGTTGGCTAAACAGTAGGTTGGAGGATTCAGTTCTGATACTGCACAGCTCTCAAATTATACTTACTAGTTATTAGAGGCATTTGATATCCATAGGTGACACCAGACCAAAACCAGACTGACTCAACTATGTGCTGAATCTGTGGGTCTTCACACTTGAGACATGCATTGGTACCTGGTCATTTCCGCACCCTTCTACAAGGATCATCAGGTATCAAAGAAATGCTTCACTTATTGTGAAAGGAGTACAATACCACTGATCCAAGTTCCGCTGGAGGACACCCTGTATCACCACTAGTAATCTCCTTTCCTGTTGTACCACAAACAGAGTGAGGGCAAAATGACTTGTCTATATGCCTCTGAATGAGCCCTAATCTCACTAAACTTGTCTTCATGGCCCTTACATGGAATGTACATTAGTTGCAGTAGATTGTTCTGCAGTCAGCGTCAACAGCCATTTCTCTAAATTTTCTCACTAGTGCTCCTTAAAAAGAATGTCGCTTTCCATCCATCGGTTTCCATGTACACCACGATTCTTTGTGCACTACATTGCCCGGGGGTTTGTACTGTAGTACATAATGGACACCTAGAGACCCCACTGAATGGGTCGAGATGGTTGTGTACCGTGTGAGTCAACACAGCTCTCCCCATTAGCTGCAAAAAAAGTCACAGTGCAGTTACATTAAGTTCCCGAGGTACTACCTGTCAGCTATAATTTGAAGTTAGCAGTCGTCAGTTGTTGTTGGCTCTGAGCAATCTCTGTAGTGCCGATTTTTAACATTTTGTTACTGCAAAGGCTGTGGAATGTTCATATGACGTCATTGTAGTGTTAACGCTTTAATCCCTTTGCAAAGTCAAATTTTTTGATGTTATATTGGACATGTGATCAGTTTGATTATTTATTTATTTTTGTAATTTTATTTTGTGGTTTAGGACAAAAACTGTAGTGGTAGTGTATTTCTCCTAAAGCCCTTCTGTGAGCTGCTATTTCCCACTGTGAAAATGGGGCAATTTTTTTTCCAACTACACAGGTGACGATAGTAGTGATCAGACAACAAACAAAAACTATTTGTTGTAGCAATTTTTATGCATCTGGTACAGTGTACTATCACAAGATACCAGGTACATCTACAGATGGTAATATATATTCCCAAAAGCTTTGTAAAACCACTAAGTGGTTGGCAAGTATGCTTCCCGAGATTCACAAAAGACATAATTGTGTAATACCGTGTTTACTCGAATCTAAGCTGCACTTTTTTCCGGTTTTTGTAATCCAAAACACCACCTGCGGCTTAGAATCAAGTGCAAAGTAAGCGGAAGTTCTGAAAAATGTTGGTAGGTGCCGCCACAACTAACTTCTGCCATCGAATATTTGTAGCACTACACAGGCATGCTTTGCAGGCACAAAGATAAATACTGGCGCCAAAACCTCTGCGTCAGTAAACAAATTAAAAAAAAAACGGGGGTGGGGGGGTGGAAGACGAGCTTTTTTCTCTGCCCCAAGTTTCGACCACTGCATTTTCATACTTTATCCAACGAAGTAAATACAAATTCCGTATTCTTCATCTCCGAATGTTGCAGCCTTTCAATGTACTACGAAAATCCAACTGGAAGAGTGTTTGGGATGTTTGTCAATATGGCCAAGTCTACGTTCTGAATTTTTGTCCCACCTGTGACAAGAGATGGTTGTTAATAGCAACTTTTATGAATTGTGAATCACATGCAGTATTCTCTTCACCATAAGAATAATTCGAATGTAAACATTTTGCCATGTATTCCTACGTGTTTCCTGCTATCTCATTTAAATCCTGTCTTCCTAATAAACTACAAAACTAGAGAGAGACAACAGCAAACGCGGAAGAATATATATATCATGTCATGTTTATATTCGTATTATTCCTATGCTGAATAGTGATACAGTCGGAAATGAAGCATGGCAACTGACTAGATTTTTAAACCTAAGATGGATCTAATTTCTGTGCAGAATGTAATGCACTAAAGAGGCGTCTGCAAAAATTTTCAAACGGAGAAAATTTTTCGCTAAACTTTCGTTTGGAACATCTATCATATGCAGTCTATTATATGGTTCTTGTTGATCATTATCAAAGAAAGTGGCAGTGTAAGTAACAACAAATAGCAGTCTCTCCCATTGTTTTGCTGATGAGACGATTCCTCTCTTTTTTTTTTTTTTTTTTAATTGTAAGCGGCGGTAGCGTGCGCAAAAGCAAGCCATCCCGCGAGCGGTGACAGGCTGTAAACACGCATAATCAGAATGCGACAAACAATGCATGGCACAGTATGATAATGCATTTTGAGCTTAGACTGACGGAAACACCTATAACAGAGAGAACGGCACTTATCAGATCAAAGAAAAATAAGCAATCAATTCAAACCAGACGAAGCACGTGAAAAAGGCTCTCTAGTATAAATTCGGACAGAGAGCCTGACACATAGCAATGACTACGTGGTAAAGCTTAACTGCTAAGTTTACCACACGCACCAAACTACTGTAGCTGTATCATCATTCATTCGACCTAAATTGTCTCATATTACAATGGACCAACTTTGTTTCGGTTTGGAGATGTGGTCTAAAACGTTTCTCCCCCTTGAATTTCGAGGCACAAATTTCAAGTGCGGCTTAGATTCCAGAAAATTTTTTTTCCTTGATTTCGAGTCTCATTTTTCAGGTGCGGCTTAGATTCGAGTGCGGCTTAGATTCGGGTAAATACAGTAAGTGTACTTCCCAAACCATTTTGAGAAACTATTTTGATGGAAAGCATATTTTCCAAGAGCCATTAAAACACTGTTATTTGGTGGGCTGTATACTTCTCACAGCCCTAAAAGCTATGTTTCATAACAAAAAGAAAGTAAACTGGTGCAGCGGACTATCACTGGATGCCAGGAGCATGCAGAGTGGTTCAATGTATTCCCATAAATGCAGTAAAGAAACACAGCTACTGCTAAGTATATCTCTCATGACCAGTAAAAGCCTTAAGTGACTCTTTGCAGCAGGTCGACAGACTGTACGGCCCACGTGAGTCACACTGTCCCATTAACGAATGGAGACACAGTGCACTCTGCTAAGGTAAATGAGAGTGCAGGTTCGCTTTCACCTACATTACACAGTCAGTTGTACTTAGTGATTTCTGGTAGACAAAAGAATATTGAGAAAGGAGAAATGAAGGAAGATAAGTGTTTAATGTCCCATAAACATTGAGGTCTTTAGTGTCTGAGCACAAACTCTGATTGTTTCAAGGATGGGAAGGCTATTTATTGTGCCCTTTCAGAGAAACCATCTCGGCATTTGCCTATACTGATTTAGAGAGAGCTCAGGAAACCCAAGTCTGGGTGGACTAGATGGAGCTGTAGAGAGCAAAAACTGTAGAGGAAAACAGAGACTGGAATACATCCAGCAGATAATTGAGGCTGTAGGTTGAAAGGGCTACTCTGAGATGAACAGGTTGCCACAGGAGAGTAATGCATGGACTTTAACTGTTAGTCGCCCTGAATGTGAGTCCAGTGAGCTCACCACTGTGCCACCTCGCTCGATATATTGTGAGAGAAGTTCCTGATTTAACCAATTCACAGGATGTGGGAAGTGTACTTACCATCAACTGTATTTCTTTACTGTATTCCTGAGAACACATCATACGAGCTCTGTATGCACCTGGCACCTGATGTTAGTTTGCTGCACCAGCTGAACTTTCTGTCTGTTATGAAATGTAGCTTTTAATTGTCATTAAATGTCACTTGTTCCTTTCAGAAGCAGTTGCAACTATATGTGCCACCAAATAATGTTGTTCTGAAGGCCACTGGGAAGTATGCTTACTACCAAAGTAATTTTTCCATGATACAAGGGGAATATACTTACCACAAAATTAATTTCTTTTTTGGACAGCAGAAAGGATACTTACCACCAACTGACCATACTTACCACTAATTTAGTTGTTTTACTATGCTCTTGGGAAAATGTTGTACCTCCTCTGGATGTGGTTGACCTTTTGTGATAATATGCTAAACAACTGGTGTCTGTTTGTCATGACATCAGTGCTTTTGTCACTTGTTACAACAGAACACATTGTTTCATTCTGCAATATATGCTATTGTGACTTGTCTCAGCTCGTTTCTTTACGTAGTGTTGAATGAAGTTTCTAGGATTGTAAAATAGATAGTCAAATAAAAACAGAAAATTCCTTTTTTTCACATGTAGTAGTAACTCATAACAGCTTACTAAAGACAGTGGGAAGTATACTTACCACTATAGTTTTCTGCTCCTAAATGACAAAAATAAAATAATCAAAAATGAAATGTAGTTGACACTTCTAAAATGATACCAAAACAATTAACTTTACAGGGCTGCTGCCCTTTATGCTGTCAATGCCACGTTGGGACCAGTACAGTAGTTTCTGTTCCGTGGAGAACCAACCGTACCTGCACATAGGCTATTATTAAGGTGGAATCACCACTTCAAAAGGCATTCCAAAGCTGCTGCCAGCTTCCCTCTGTGGAGTAAACCATCTGCCATTCCTGTCTGCTCCTAGAGAATATGTTGCATGGCTAAATATGGTTTCTGTTAGAAAGTGTTTGTGCGTTGTGTATCTGAGGTGGGACAGGTAGGTAAATTCACATATCCAGGTAAATTATTGGTGGACTGGCTAATAAAACATTTTTTACTTTAATTTTGAATATTTGGGGATTTCCAGATTGCTCCTAATGTCGGCTGGCAGATGTTAAAAGGGTGTTGCACCTGAATATAAAACAGTTTTCTTAACCCTAAGCTTCAATGCATATTCTCTATGGAAATTATTTATATTGTGATTGTTATGGTTGCAAACTTTGCAATTAATGCTAAATTCTCTCTTGTCCATTTGAGCAGCTCAGAGGTCAGCATATCTTGCTGCTATGTGGAGGACCCAGGTCCAATTCGTGGTAATGCCTTTTTCTTTAAAGGGCGAAGCTACTCCACACCCACACTGACATGGTGACCATCACCAAAGTTCTACCATCACCTCCGTTTGCTTCGTTACAATTGAGAAGTGCACAGGATGTGGGGTCATGATGTTGTCCGTAGGATTACCCACTAATACAGGTACTTTGAGGCGATAGAAGTGGTCAAGAAGTGAGCAGAACGTAGCAGTTTTAAGGGCAGAGGGAGAAAAGTGCCGAGGCAAGCACCAAAGGAAAAGAACTTCTGCAATAGTCTGGACAGATAGTAAGAGCAGTAGCAGTTTCTTTCTGTCTGCAAGGGTGAGGTTGTCGTTAGTTTTGGGTATCGTGCGATGCTCAATACCACTGTCGCAGCTTAAAACACTCTTTACGAGTGTCAGTCCAATTGAGGAGGGGTACTCCTGGGCTGTGCACCTGAGTGTCTCCTGGGCCACCTGCAGCATCTGTACTTGTAACATGCCAAGGTCATTATACAAGTGGTCAATTGGCCATAAAGAGGTTTGGTTGGATATGTTTATGTTTAGTGTGCAATACTGCTTTCCCGTATTGCCAGTTGGTCAGCCAGATATTTGCAGCTGGCAGTGCCATTTAGTTTTGCTGTAATGCAGGGATTCACCAGTGTTTATTTTGTCTGTGAGCTTGTGCTGTCCACAGGTGATTAATTGTCCCTAGATAGAAGTGTTTTTCAGCAGTTGTGTTTTCACCCATGGTTGTGGTCGTAGTTTCCCAGGTTAAGAATGAAGTGATTGTCAGAGTGTCTCAAGTTCCTGTACAGTCGTGTGGTGAGTTTTTTGAATATCTGTGTGTGAGTCTCAAGGCAGTATTCTCTGTGAAGGTCGACAGTGTGTGTGTGGACTGTGGTGCACTTCGTTCTTTATCACCTGTAGGCAGCACAGGCGGTCAGAGCCACGTAACCCCAGACTGCAGCTGCATGTATCATCATGGGTCTAATCAGTATCATGTACACGGACCTCGATACCCTCCTATTCAGTGTGCTTTACCTGCTGAGCTTAGAGTAACACTGTTTGAGCCTTGCATTTGCTCAGTTGGCCTGTCACTGAAGTGTTTGACTTTCACACTGAAACGTATCGGGCGTGTGTGTAGTGTTATTCGTCTGCAGTCTTAATGTGGGGTCCTGCCCACTCATCTCGTATAGGGTGCCTAAAGGATGCTGCATTCTCAAAATGCTATACAACAATTCAAGCAAACAACATTAATAGTTTTTATTACAAATAAGAAGCTTGACAATGCTTAACCTGGAATTTACAATGGTGTCGCAAGCAATAGGCGACATGCAGTATAAATCCGAGTCCTTTGCTATATACAATGTTCGTGCAAGTTTGACACACAGTTTGTGGATCACTAATAACTGTTATTGTACCATTCTGCGCTAGGCCTGTCCGTATACTGTCCTAATCCTGTCCAAATACTGAGTGGCCGAGGCTGGCAGGAGCGGCACTTATATTCTCTTGGTCTAGGGGCCTGCTCCCGTCGTGGTGTGGTCCTTGCCAATGGGCTATTGGCTGCCTTCTTTGCTCTTGCGATCTTAATTTTCATTCCAGAGCTTGTGGGTATGCCAGAACACTTAATGTTTGTGCAGTTGTTATGGCTTGTCAATGAACAGAACTGCTTCACACTTGTCAGCATTTGCTTTAACACACTGTCATTCCAGCTAGGCAGTTTTGCTTGCAGTTGCGAATTATGCCTGATGGTTTCCAGTCTTGCACTAGGATGGTAGTGTCATCTGCGTAGATGGTTGCCATTGTGTTTTGTTCAGTTGGAAAGTCATTGACGTAGAGATTAAACAAGAGGGGCCCTTGGATGCTGCCTTGGGGTACTCCCACTTGTATACTGTGTTGTGTTGACTGTTTGCCCTGAACGTCGGTGTTGAAGCTTCTGTGGGTGAGATATGAGTGTGTAAGATGTATGAGCTCGTCGGAGAGACTAGCAGTGCAGAGTTTGCGAATGAGACGATTGTGCCGTAGATGACTGAAGACCGGGAACAGTGCTCCTGTAGCTTTGTTGGTGTTGGGGGTGTGTGTAATATGTTCTACTACGCGGAGGAGTTGTTGTGTTGTGGAGTGGTGATTGCTGAATCCAAATTGCTCCAGTCTCAGCGAGTCATTGGTGTTGCAGTGCATAGTAAGATGTTTGAGAATCATCTTCTCAACAATCTTATTTAGGGAGCTCAGCAGGCTGATGGCTCCATAATTTTGTGGTAGGGAGTGGTATTTCCCTGGCTTCCTGAACATCAGGACAGGGAAGTGTTGATGTTGTAGAATGGTATTCGTCATATGTGTGAGATGCTCTATAGCTTTATTCATGAACTCCTGGGTGACACGGTTTCGAAAGTGATTGGGACCAGGAGCTTTTCCAGCTGTTTTGTGCTTAATAACCTGTGTAATTTCATGTGTAGCAGTATGTATTGTTACACTGCACTTGGGCTGGGTTACAAGCCATGTAACCTCCTGGTCCATTTCAAGTAGCAGTGCTGGATTGGAAGGAGCCAGATTCAGTGTGAATGATGTTGCTAGTGTTCTGGTCATCAGCTCATGCTTCTCCTCCATGGAGTATGCTGGTCTGTAAGGTATTTGTAAACTTGGTGTGTAGTATTTCTTCTTGGTGGAGTGGACAGCTATTTGCCACACTCCAGGTCATGTGGTGTGCAGCCCTGCGAGTGTATTGTCCCAGTTTGTGGTTTTAAAAGTTTTAATTTAGCCTGTATGATCCCCTGGAGCCTGCTAATATTCTGTTTGTACAGCCAGTATCTCCCGAGATGATCTCTCATTGACATCGGCCCCTGTATTTCTGGGAGCAGGGCCATTGAGCATTCTTGTGGTATAAGTACTGTAATGGTACCTGCTATTGCATCCTGAACTGCGGTGGTAAGGGCTTTGACAGCTTCAACAAGTTTCCTGCTTTGTGTAATTTTGGGAATTTGTGGGATACGACTTTTCAAGCATTTCCTTGAACAATGCCCAATTCACATGCTTGTAGCTCAGTATCCTGTGAGATTCATCATACTGCTGTGTTTCTTCCGAGTAAAGTATTACAGGTGTTTGGTGAGGCCAAATCATGTAACTAAAGGATGTTCTGAAATTCCCACTTTTTTCCATGCAGTTGCTTCTTGTGATAATCAGAGGCTGATTTTGACTAGTTAGAAATACTGCCAACTCCCCAATGAAATGTTGGTTGTGGTCAGATTTATATGTAGCGTAGCTAGAGTATGGGTTGCTCCAGAGTGGTTAATTTTGTTTTACCTTGTACGGAAGCAACAAAGAGCGTCCAGTGGAGTTAAATACCCTTGGCAGCAGAAATAAGTTTCACATGAAGTACACACAGCCTATCCTGGCTCAAACGCTTGACAGCTACACAGCGAACATTATTCAAATGTAGATGGCAGCTGTACCTTGAAAGTAAGCGTACCTCATGAGTATATCAGCAGTACATCTTCTGACATGCTTGATGTGAATGTGAACATAGAATAATAGTTAAAAACAACTATAGAATTGGTCAGCAGAATCACCATTTGAGGTTCCGTAAACGTCCCCATTGGTTGTTTTCATGTCAGGTCTCCAGGTGGAACACATCGTCATCTGGTCACAATACTATGGCTGTGAGCCGTCGCACTATCAGCCGGAACACAAATATCCATCGACCGTGGGTCCACCGCGCGTGCGCGAACACAACTGCCCTCTAGCGACAGGCACAACAGCGCACAGGTGGTGAAAGCTCGTGGGAACAATAGATATAAAAAACTGACAGTTTCTGATGACCGAAACAGGGACCATTGTGTTTCTTAACATCAAACAGAACAAGGTTCTAATTGTTAGTTAAAGGGTACCTCTTATCTCAATTCAGAGTATTGTTAGATAGCGGCATTCCAATGGCTTCTTCCACTACACAGTCCCAATACAGCGACGCAGGGTCAACCACTTGTCTCATCGTACAACATTTCATATTTTTCAGTAAGACAATGTTCAGACACTCAGATTTTTCTGGCTGAATTAAATGTGCGTGCCGATCGTGCTTCACGCAACGATACTGGAGCGTACGAATAGTTCGTCCAATATAGGCTTTCCCGCAACTGCGGGAATTGTGTAGATCCCGGGCTTTCTCGAACCAAAGTTATCCTTCACTAAGCCCAGCAGAGCTGTGGTCTCAGGCGGTGGACAGAAAATACTTTTAATATCAAACTTCTTTAAACTTTTTCCTGTTTCTGAAGATATGCTCCCCGCAAAATGTAGGAATTCTGCAGATTTGCTTGTATCTTCTGTTAGTTCCCGTGAATGTCCAGTCTCCAGTTCTTGCGTCAAACTGTCTGCATCTCAGATAGCGTAAACCCTTTTCACCAATGTAAGTAGGACCCCGTTGCGTTGGTAGGATTGATAACTGCCTGATGGATAAAGATATCTGTTCGTATGCGTGTGCTTCAGATAAACTGTCCTAATGTCCCATCACCCCTCCTGTGGACCAAGACACCTAAAAACGGATGTTCGCCGTCCTCTTTGACTTCCATAATGAACTCAATATTGGGATGCACACAATTAAAATAATACAGAAAACGATCCAGAACATCCCTCCCAAATGGCCATCCCATAAACGTATGGTCGACGTATCTCCATGAACAAGTTGGTTTAAAGAACCATGTTGCAATGTCCTCAATCTTCCACAAATTGGCGACCACGGGGGATAATGGACTCCCAATAGCCACTCAGTTTGTTTAAAACTTTTGTCATTAAGTAAAAAAATACATCAACGTCAACACATGGCGACAAAGCTTGTTGTTTCTTCGTCCAATTTTTCACAAATTAACTGCAAAGAATCCTCAAGAGGAACTTTGGAAAACAGAGACGCAACATCGAAACTAAAGAGCCAATTCTTGGGATTGAGACTCAGAAGTCATATGTTGAATAAAAACCACAGAATTGGAAATAAGATTATAGCAATTTCCGACAGAGGGACTGAGAATGGACGCTAGATACTTAGCCAACTTATAAGTAGGAGTGCCCAAATTTCTAACAAAAAGCCGAAGAGAAAGTACTTCCTGTCTACCTTAGGCAAACTGTATAATCTCGGCTGGACTGCAGAACCAGGTCGACGTTTTTCCCAGAACTTCATCAGATAATGAAGTCTCTTTTAATGACTGGAAGAGTCTTGAGAGTCTTGGGTTTTATACGGTGAGTTGGATAGTTCTGCAATCTTTGGTATGCCAAGTGTGCAAGAGAGAGATAAATTTTAAGCACATAATTGTCCCGCAAAAGAAGAACCGTTGAACTGGCCTTGTCCGCTGGAGGAATTACGAAATCTTCTCTGAAGGACCGGATTGCGGCTCTTTAAAGCGAGATGTTACCTCGCGGGGGTGGCACCTGACACAGCTGAGACACCTCTTACCTAACCTCATCAGCTAGATGGTCGGGAAACCTGGACACGACTTGTTCAACGGCAGAAATGTATTCCGTAATTGGAACATCACTGGGTGTATGGGTAAAATTGAATTCCTGTTCCAATACTGCAGGCATAGCATCGTTCACTCTTTCGTTGTGAGACTGATCACATGTCGACGGGTGTTATCAGTGTAGACTGCGAAGAAAACCGTTGAATTTTCGAAGATTTCCTACTGACGGCGTTTGCCTACACCCAGTCTGATATTGCCCAGGACGAACTGTCGACCCAATTGCAGGATGCAGCGGAAGCAGCGCTGAAACTGCCAAATGCAGATAAAATAAATCTTTGGATATGAAATCCAGTTGTGTGCGTATAAAACTATTGCGCTCCCTTAGTAAGGCAAAACCAGCACACTTCTTAATGGTGTTGGCCATTCTTGTCTCAATGTAATCAACAATTCTGGCAAATTTAGGTATTAAAACTTCATTCCAGCATCTCAGCCAAAAAGCGAGGTTGCTCAGTAATTTCCCCTTCTTACGAAGTTCATGAAATACCCTTGAAAGTTGAAACGTCCCCTCACCGTAGAGGATCTTCATGTGATTCCGTAATCTCTGCCGGCGTAATAATTGGTTGTATTCATGTCGGGGCTCCAGATTCAAAACATCATCTGATCTGGCTGGAGAGCCAACATGAATACCCATAATCACGTATCAAAGGCCAATGATGCAAACAAAATGGTCTTCGTCTCTTCGGTTTGGAGTGATCATGTGTACATGCATGAACTCGAGTACACAAGTTATGTGACTAGAAGTGAGACAGGGTCATACAGCGTATAAATTCTCAACCATGCATTTGAGAAAGATCCAAACACCATTTCAACCTCAATATTCACAATTTTCCATCGTGTTTAGCCTAGGATTATTGTTTGCCCTCAGATAAACCAAAAGTAAAGAAACACATAGTATAGGATGTTATGTTGTCCATACTGCAAATGAAATAAATCTTTGGATATGAAATCCAGTTGTCTGCTGTTAAAGTCTCAGCAAGCCTTAACAGGTAAAGTTCAGACATATTGTTAAGGTCACGATGTCCAGAAACGAAAGGGCTGTTCTTAAAATTTCGGACAGTTGTCAGACAGGTATACACGGTGCTAAGTCGGAACTGTCCATTACCGCAACTAATTTCCAGCTGTATGAGGGGGCGAAAGAAGCAACACAAGGTACTTTGTCTCAGCAGTGTTCCGAAACGACAGGCAAATGATGTATTTATTATAACGAATGAAACATTGCACAAATAACTGACAGGACACTCAATATTTAGTCTGTCACGAATTACATGCGGGACACATCCAGAAGTTAGTGAGAATTCTTAAATGGATGAAGTTTATCGCAGACGCTCATGGTGGGGAGGGAGGGGGGGGGGGGGTTGGTGGCAAGTGCAACTCCTTGCTGTCTGTCCCCTGACGTCCCCCTCCTCCCCCCCCCCCCCCCCCCACTTCTGTACCCTATGACTAAGTATAAATCTACGAAGTGCGACACTATGAATTAAATTTCAAAATAGGATATAAAAAAGTTTGCTCAAATGCGATTGCACAGATTAGAAATGGAATTCCTGAAAAACCACCCATGCTTTCTGAAAACCGGGGAAAGTGTTTTAACAATATAGCTATGCTACTATCTGGGGAAAATCGAACGCATTTCTCGCAGTTACAGTGGAAAATTTACTCACAGAACATCCAGTAATATGCAGGCAGCACTGTGTGGTGGAAAAATTTCATAATTCACACAGTGCTTACATGAAACTAAGTTTATTACTGTCTGCCAGCACTGAATCAGAAAAAAAGATGGTTCAGCACTAATCTTGATAACCACAGAGAATACATGCAACTATCTAAATATGTTCCTGAGCTGTCCAGAATGCTGTGTTCCAATAACAGGTACATGGCTGTCCGGACCTCACTGCTGCTCCGTCCCGACACACGACGACCCGGAAATACTAGCGGTCGCTCTAAAGATAGTACGACAGTCCTCTTATCGATAAGCGCCGCTGGTGCCACTCACGGGCAGGCAAGCCAGCAACTTAGTGACGCCAGTAAATCTAATAAGAAACAGGACGGCAGTACCGCAAAGACAAGATGTTAAGCAATAAACGGCACTAACACGAGCCGCGCACGGCTCAATCAGGGTATGGTATAATGCAGGACAATATAATTACATGGTTTTCAGTGTATGTAGTATTGCGATCTTCGATTTGCTTCCTTACTTTATACCACTTTATAACGTAATAACGTAGTCCCGAAACATGTTCTGGTTATTATATCACACATTTAACAATTGACGCAAAACATTGTCAGTACTGATTCATGAACCAGTTGTACGTTGCTTGACAATACATATACAAGCTTAGAATTTAGGACCTTAGCCACAGTCTTCCCACGTGGTATTGCTTCAGTTTATCCTGGTGTACAGCTGTGTATCCAAAGTACTGTCTGTTTTTTTAATTCATCTGTCTTTCGACTGGTTTGGAGTCCTACATCGCTTCCTATCTTCTGCACTACTTTTCATCTCTACAGGGTGTCCCCGAAATGTTGCGACAAAATTCGAGGAGTTGTAGAGGGTGTCTTGAGGAACAAATGGAGGATAGGAGTACGTGTCTAGAAATTTCATCCAACGAAGCTACAGAACGTCGAAGTCATAGAAGCCTATGTCTGCCACTAGGGCACCCCTTCGGCAGCAAATTCACATTGTACACTGACGAAATGTAAGAGGAACGCCTCGCAATGTTATTTCTTATTCAGTGATCGCAACTGATTGCCATGATCGGCATTGGAGAGGATGGAGCTAGCTGCTGCGTAGACAGGCCTTGTCTCCAATGAATGCGATGTTCTGTTGCCTTGGTGGATGACTGTTTCGGACACGGGTTTGCATCTGCCGTTTATTTTTCTCCTGTATTTTAGAGGGTTCCAGGAGAAAAATAAACTGCGGGTGGATACTCGTGTCAGAAACCGCCACCAACCGAAGCACCAGAGCATCGTATTCATAGGAAACAAAGCCGTTCTAAGCAGCAGCTAGCTCCACCTTCTCCACTGAAGGTCGCGGTAATCAGTCGATCATTGAATAAACAAACAACATTAAGAGACTTTCTGCCTACCGTCCTTCAGCGTGCAAAGTCACGTTTGCTGCCAGCGCCTATAACATCGGCGCGCTCTAGCGTCGTTGAACGACGTTTCCCAACACGGGTTTCCACCCGCAACGTATTCCTCAAGATACCATCTACAACCCCTCGAAGTCTGTTTCAACGTATCTAGAACACCAAGTTTATAATTTCTTTGTACTAGGACGCGTGTTCTAGTATCTGTCTACACCTACATTACTTTTTTCCATTTCTAATTCCTTCCAGCGCAAAATTAATTTTAGCGGCCTGCGTGGCAAATGTTCCATTAACGTGACCATTCTACTGGTAAGGCTTTCCCATAGATTTAATATAGGGCCTATTTGTTTTTTTCAAAATGGTTCAAATGGCTCTGAGCACTATGCGCCTTAACATCTGAGGTCATCAGTCCCCTAGAACTTAGAACTACTTACTAACTAACCTAAGGACATCACACACATCCATGCCCGAGGCAGGATTCGAACCTGCGACTGTAGCGGTCACGCGGTTCCCGACTGTAGCGCCTAGAACCGCTCAGCCACTGCGGGTGGCTGTTTTTTCAGTACCCCCTTGTTTCGTATCCCGTCTCTCTACTTTACTACCTTCTTCGATAGTACCTCATCTGAAAGGATCAAATTCTCCCCAACTTCTGATCGTTTGAAGTGGCGTAGTGATGAAGGTAAGGGTCTCGTACTGGGGAGGACGGTGGATTCAAATACTCGCCCCACACTGAGATCAGATTTTCGTGGCTTCCCTGAACCACTTCAGGTAACTGCATGGATAGATCCTTTGAAAAGCATACGCCGATTTCCCTTCACACCCTTCACACATCTCAGTTTATGCACAGTCTCTAGACATGATGACGCTGAAAGGAAGCCAAATCTTCGGTCCTTCTAATTTATACTTCTCAAATTTTCGCTTGGTATATATTTCAGTTCCACACAATCATATGCTCCAGAACTTTCTTCAGGTATGCCACATCCACTTGACGAATCCACCCCTGCAAGAGCTGTCATCTGCAGAGAGGAGTGAGAGTGTTTGTCATACCAGGAACATAAGAATACAACCCTGTGAAAATGGCTGCTGTCATCCTGGAAGACAGGAGGGTCCACAGCATATCCATATCAAAATGTAGAGGGGTAATGCTTAATTACAGATAATGTAGAGATGAACATCGTGGTTTATTTTCATGGCAATGAATGGTCGCAAGTCACGGTGCGAAAACTGCCCCAAAACATCACAGAACCACCTCCGGCCTGATCCACAACTTCCACTCTTCAGTATGCCATGATTGCACTCCAGTCAACTACTGCCCAGATACTGTGTTGTTTGTCCAATTAAAGACGTCCAACTCCACATGCCGCTGAGAGCAATGACCTTTTGCGAAGTACCTCGTTCCGAAAGTCCATGGCATGCAGTTCCATTCGCAATGTTGGTTCGCTGGAAACTTGTTGCATTCTTTCAGTCCTGGATCCTTCTGGTGGGAGAGGTGAGAAAGTAAGAAACTGAGAGCCCCCCCCCCCCCCCCATTAGGATCCTACTGTGGATCCGTGTCTGCATTGAATGACTGCAGCAATTTCTGTCGGGTTGGAAAAATATTGTCATTGGCAAGGTGTGACATCCGTCACTAGTCACTGTCGGTTAGGGTGTTTTAACAATGGCTGCTCTTAACATGTGTTACATGACTGTGAGTGGTCCACCATTCCTTGTAGACAATCCACAATGATACACCAATCAACCTCTTCATCTCAGAAGAACAATGTCCTCAATTATTTGGTGCATATATTCCAATCTCTGTTTTCACCTACAGTTTTTACCTTCTACAGCTCCCTCTAGTACCATCCAAGTTACTGCCTAATGTCTTAATACATGTACATGTCCTATTACCTCGTCAACCTATCTTACAGCACAAATTTCGGATAATTGAGTGGCACATACACAGAATTTCATTGTAAAGAGGCACTGTCCTGAATTAGGTCAGCAGTGGAGTGTCACACAACCGTCTGGTATCAGTTCTACGTGACTTAGAGCGATCCAAAGCATTCGCTGTGAGCAGCAATTCCTTGTCATGTTTGAAACCGATTGTATCTGGTAGTGTATGACAATTGTCTCTGGTCCATGTCAGCTAAAGTCTTCTTACTAGTGTTGCTCTTACGCCGTACTACATGGCTGCGAGAGATCTACCATTACTGTCTTGATACATCAACAAATCGGTGGACTGCACTCATGATCTGATCACAGGAGAGTCCAAACACGATTACTACTAACTGCAATCCTGTCACTTCTCCATGTAGAGCCTTCTTACTGCGGTGTTCCTTATAACTGACTGGCACATAAACCATCTCATCAAAAGTATCTGGACACCGCTATGTGATGCGGAATTGGCGACTATATGTCACGAGAGGTAGACTCGACAGGGTAACTGGAGGTGGGAGCCATTGTCTTATTAGCAGAGAAACAGTACTGTAAAATGGGTTGTTCACGAGGGCTCGGTGATCTCGAACGTAGTGACTGGATGTCACCAGAGTAACAAATCCATCAGGGTCATTTCAGACGTTCTAAAGCTGCCCAAGTCGACTGCTAGCGATGTGAGTGTGCAGTGGAAGTGGGGAGGAAACTTAACAGCTAAACCTAGATGAAGCAGACATCATGTACTGACGGACAGGACCTCCAACCCTAGCAGACGGTGGTTGTAAGAAACCGCACGAAATGAGTGGAAGGGATCACTCGTGTGTTCCAAAGTACTACCAGTAGTCCAGCTAGCACAATGAATGAGAGTTAAATGGAATGGAGTACGATGGTCATGCAGCTTCTGTCAAGCCACAAATTTCTGTAATTAGTGCTAAGCAAAACATGGGGTGATGTAAAGAATGATGCCATTGGGCAGTGTATCACTGGAAAGGGGTGATTTGAAGTGAGGAACCACGCTACATACTTTGGAAATCCAATGAAAGGGTTTGTAGAATGCCTGCCATCATGCGTAATTCCAACACAGAAGTACAGAAGAGATGATGTTACAATATGGGGCTGTTTATCGTGCTTAGGGCGTCGTTCCCTCATTGCACATAGGAAAACGCTATATGCAGAAGTATATGAAGACATTTTGTGGAGCTTTAGGCTGCATTCAGCACAGGACGTTTTCGGAGACTATAATTGTTTCAACATGATAGTAAACCCTGTTGTGCGGCAGTATCTGTGGTTTGTGAATAACAATATTCCTGAAATGGACTATGCTGCCCAGTGTCCCGACCTGAACCCAATGAAACTCATTTGGGAAGTGTTAAAAGATCGACTTCGCTCCAGAATCCAACATCACTACCACCTCTGGTTTCAGCACTTAAAGAAGAACAGACTGTCATTCCCTCACTGACATTCATGCACCTCACTGGAAATGTCCCCAGCAGAATTCCAGCTATCATAAATTAAAGGGTGGTCATATCCCATGAGTAATAAAGGGACACACACACACACACACACACACACACACACACACAGCCAACAGCCGACCCACCAGCCCTTCGCATGATCTCCGTCACAATTTCACCCAACCCCTCCCTCCCCCAATCACTCCACCCAAAAAATTATGTTATGTGTAGCGCTGCCCTGCCAGCCGACCAACAGAAGTTCATCTTTTGTCCCTGTAGTCACTCAGTAAAGTAGGTCGTAAAGTGTGTAGGCTGTACAGGAAATTGGTCGGTCGGTTGGTGTGTGTGCGCAGTGCCCTTTATGTCCATTACTAGATGCTGGACACTTTTGATCAGAAGGTGTACCCACCACTTGGCCGGCATGACATACTTCAGAGCGGTGGAGGGTAACGTGACAGCTTGGCAGAAGTCCTACACAGGTTGTTGTTGTTGTGGTCACCAGTCCTGGGACTGGTTTGATGCAGCTCTCCATGTTACTCTATCCTGTGCAAGCTTCTTCATCTCCCAATACCTACTGCAACCTACATCCTTCTGAATCTGCTTAGTGTATTCATCTCTTGGTCTCCCTCTACGATTTTTACCCTCCACGCTGCCCTCCAATGCTAGATTGGTGATCCCTCGATGCCTAAGAACATGTCCAACCGATCCCTTCTTCTAGTCAAGTTGTGCCACAAACTCCTCTTCTCCCCAATTCTATTCAAAACCTCCTCATTAGTTATGTGATCTACCCATCTAATCTTCAGCATTTTTCTGTAGCACCACATTTCGAAAGCTTATATTCTCTTCTTGTCTAAACTATTTATTGTCCACGTTTCACTTCCACACATGGCTACACTCCATACAAATACTTTCAGAAACGATTTCCTGACATTTAAATCTATACTTGATGTTAACAAATTTCTCTTCTTCAGAAACGATTTCCTTGCCATTGCCAGTCTACATTTTATATCCTCTATACTTCGTCCATCATCAGTTATTTTGCTCCCCAAATAGCAAAACTCCTTTACTACTTTAAGTGTCTCATTTCCTAATCCAATTCCCTCAGCATCACCCGACTTAATTCGACTACATTCCATTATCCTCGTTTTGCTTTTGTTGATGTTCATCTTATACCCTCCTTTCAAGATACTGTCCATTCCGTTCAACTGCTCTTCCAGGTCCTTTGCTGTCTCTGACAGAATTACAACAATATCGGCGAACCTCAAAGTTTTTATTTCTTCTCCATGGATTTTAATACCTACTCCGAACTTTTCCTTTGTTTCCTTTATTGCTTGCTCTGTATACAGATTGAATAACATCGGGGATAGGCTACAACCCTGTTTCACTCACTTCCCAACCACTGCTTCTCTTTCATACCCCTCGACTCTTATAAGTGTCATCTGCTTTCGGTACAAATTGTAAATAGCCTTTCGCTCCCTGTATTTTACCCCTGCCACCTTCAGAGCTCCAAAGCGACGAGTTGAGCTTTTTTGAGGGGGTGGCTGATATTTTGTCCTGTGAGATTGTCTGTAGTGACGGGTGCCGGCGATGTGCCCGCAGGGCCCGACGTGGGAGTGGAGCGGCGAGCTGCCGCATGTGGCGTAGACGATCCAGCACCAACACGCGATCCAGGGCGACGTGACGGAGCTGCAGCTGGCCGCTGTGCGCTGGACGTCCTACTGCCGGCAGGCGCTGTCTTCGCCGCTGGACACTCGCATCCTGCTGCGCCTGCTGCAGGACCTGGACGCGCGCTGGCCACACGAGACGCTGTCCCGCGAGGAGGTAAACGCTAAGCGGCCCGCGCGCGCCCGCATAGCTCGCCAGATACCGGAGGCCCATTTTCACTATCATATTCACACGTTGTCTCATTCGGCTCTGCTATTCCGATCAAATATCGGTTTTCCGAGCGTCAGTTGTTATACACCATGGTCGACCAAGTCGTGCAAAATTTCACTTTTGCACAATGTGCTGCTTCCAAGCGCTCCGAGGTTCGGTCTGTCTCGTCACTGTTTGGTACGTCTCGCGTTTGCTCGGTCCCTCTCGGTATAGCGCCACATTTCATACAGCAGAGCGATGCGACACTTCCTTCCAGCATTTGATGAGGCTTCTTTTGATCGACACGGCTTTCTTCAGCTCGCCAGGGTCTTGGTGTAAGCACTGTTTATCCTTCGCTATTTGTTCGTGGTATAAAGGAAGTTGGTCCAGTGGTTATTCGCACAAAAACAGGCAGTCTAGTGATCTATCGTCACAAGATGTGGATGGGAACGAGAACAGAAGGTTGAAATTCTCCATATCCATTATGCAGTCGCAGTAATATATGAGTAGCAGAAATTTCCTATGGAACATTACACACCACTCAGATAGAATTTAAAGATTTAGTTGACGGGCTGGCCGGAGTGGTCGAGCGGTTCTAGGCACTACAGTCCGAAACCGCGGGACCGCTACGGTCGCAGGTTCGAATCCTGCCTCAGGCATGGATGTGTGTGATGTCCTTAGGTTAGTGAGGTTTAAGTAGTTCTAAGTTCTAGGGGACTGATGGCCTCAGAAGTTAAGTCCCATAGTGCTCACAGCCATTTGAACCATTTTTTTAGTTGACGAGGAAAGAACCAGAAATTACAAAGATTAGCAGACGAGATTCTGTGTTCTGTACATCAAAAAGCACTTTGTTTTAAATTAGCAGACGTAGCTGACGTGATGACATTGATGGTTCAAGTAGCAAATATTCGGAAGTAGAATACATTACTATGCCGTCAGGTATAACTGTTTCAGTGAAACTGTACGAAGAGTATGGAGACTAATCCATTTCGCAGAAAAAGTTCCAGGACAGGCTTTTTTTTATTTCTGAGCTTGCAATACCAAAAGGGAACAAATGTTGCTTTCATGTTAATGTGTGTGTCCTCGAAATGACCTTGCATGTGTTTCCGTGAAACTCACTATGTGGCAAGGCTGTGCTTAGCAACACCCTGTCTGGATTCTTGGCGCATTAGTTTTGGTGACACAATCGATGCTGATTGTGAGCAAAGAGTGAACAATAAGATATGCGTTAAGCTGGGAAAACCCTAGTGAAATGTGGACGATGATTAAGCAACTGCAGCGAGGCCCTTTCAAGAATGCAACTGAAAGAAAACTCCATCAAGATATCACATACATACGACAGCCTGTGACAAATGAGCTTACAAGCATAGAAGTTGAAAATTTCCCTGCTTTCTTTCAAGACCTCCAGAAACGTTGGTAACTGAAGTACAATTTTCTATATTTTTTTTAATCTGTCCTGTAACATTTCTGACAAAGGGAGTATATTCAGGATGAGTCATGCACGACGTAATACCCCTTTTATTTCATGAATGATTTTAGATACCAAAGCTAGGTTTTGGGCCAATGATAGCACGCTAAGGGACACGTAATTTGGTGTGTAATACAGAATCTTCACTTTTGTATCGATCGTGATTATGAGGCAAGTATAATTTTTTAAAGAGAATGATATACTTTCTTAACGGCATCCGAAAGCGCATGAGAAGACGACTGCAGTGATACAATGCTTGTTAATTTTGTAGTAGAAACTCCTTGCAAAAGAATGAGAGAAATATTCTAAAACTGAGTAATCCGGAATCAGATATTACATTGTAAACATGGTCATGCCAGTCTACATCGTTGTATTAAGCTTTTCGACTGTTTACTTCTCTGTGCCCCAGAACTAACAAAACTGTGTTGTCTGTCACCAGATCATTTATGCTTCATAATTTCTTGCATGCTGACATGTACACCAATGTGGAAAAGTTAGACACGCTATTATGAGACGAATGTCAAGAAAATTCTGTGAAAATAGTAATGAAAAACTGCTCGAAAAACTGTAGTTGTTCCAACAAAAACCTGGAAAAGTACGTACAATTGAAACAGCTTTCCTTAGTCCCATCTGATACGCCAGAAACTAGCATATGCCATAGTCTCACAAAAAAAATCGTAGGTGTTTCTAGGTCGTATACAAAATGAGGTTTTATTTTAGTAGCGAAGGCGTGCCTTGCTGCATCGGCATATAACGGCTGAGTCTGGTCTGAGAGCTTGGTGTTATTTCACAGCAATGGCCTACTCTCGCCTCATTGCTTCCCAGTTTTAGTGCATTTCTCGGATTCTCTTGCGAAAGGCTTCAGTGTCAGTAATAAAAGTGCTATATCATCGTAACTGCCTTTCCAAGACCTACTGAATATAGTTATGAAAAGTATACATTTCCATTTAAAAAAGTCATACTTGTATCAACATCTCGGTTGATGCCTGATATCAGGGCATTATCCATACAAAACAGTGCCCCTCAGGGTACTATCAATTGCACGAAACCTTGTTTCGATATCTGTAACCGTTCAGGAAATTAAAGGGGTGTCAGGTCTTTTGTAACTGGACTATATTATTTCAAAGTACGTTGGTTAAGTCAAGGGGCATGCCTGAAACGATTTTTCAAATTGAAACCCACTGTTGTTAAATTTATGAAAGAAAAATGAAAGGAGGAAAGAAAATTGGAACACCCAGGATGGGCTGAAGACTTTGCATTTTACGTGGATTTGACTGCACACTGCCCACAGTAAGATATTGCAAGGTGAGAAATAATCTGTTTTGGATATGACGGGGATATGTTTAAAAAAATAGCATTGTGCGGGTGATAAATTATGAAAAAAAAAAACACCGTCCATTTCCCTAAACTCACTGGTGTTAAAGAAAACATGAATTTGAACAAACTTCTGTCTCGTTAAAAGAATTACAGAAATAGTTTTCCAAACATTTGAGCGCACTGCCAGTTCTAAATTTCCTTGTGATCTCTTTTAGAGACCGTTTTGCATTTCATTTTAAAGCGCCCCTGGGCAACTGCAGATGGAGCTTATCGATCTGCAACGTATTTCCCGTTTATAAGCCAAATCCATCTGTGTTGAAACTGTCCCGAAGCTCGACATTCCACGTCCATATAATGAGATTGCAAACGTGATAACAATGTTTTGATCAACATAAATGCATGAAAGACTGCTTTCGATTATGAAACTAAATAAGTCACGATTACGTGGCAGCCTGTGATGTAATGTACAGCTGAATATAACACCAAATATGCAACGAACATTTTATGAAGGTTTGAAACTCGCAATTCAATGGTGTGTTCCTGTAAAAACCGTGTGCCAGTGCTGAAGAGTATCAAACATTAGTATCATCAGTGGACTTGAGTATCGACAAAGCATTCTACCACAGACGTGGTATGGAAAAGAATAAGGGCATTGGAGACTTACGTTGAATCCATTCAATTGCCTCAGAATGCTGACAGCGTGAGCTTGGTTCAACCACTGAAACATGTGGATTATGAGAGGAACAAATGCCTGGGCCATAAATGATGAACCTCCTCACCACAGTATCAATGGTTCCACTATGCACAAGCCTCAGCACACCATGTTCCAGCAAAGGGATGAACACTTTTATTGACTTTGGTAAACAAGTGAAACTGTAGCACATTCATGGACAGTTCAACTTAACAGCAGCATTAACAAACTCAAGTGCGCCTGCACCACATTTCATGTGAGGTGAGCACTCTGGACGATGCCGCAATAGCAGCAGTTAAATTCCAATAATCAAACTACAGACTCTGAATTCAAATGTGCCTGTTGATGCAACCTTTATTTATTCATTTATTATTTTCTAAATAGCGGTAGTAATAATGTGTAAAGTGTACATTAAACAAAATTAGATACAAACATTATGTAATGGCATGTTCTGAGAGTACATGAGGTAAACTTGGGCACAAATGAAGGTCTCAGTACAATGGCAGGCCAAGAGTTTAAAGCACAGAAAAGTTAAATGGTGTTAATGCACCACCACTGCATACTGACATCCAGCGACCAGTGATATGGATCACTCCAGTATACAATAAATGGGGAGGGGTAAGGGGTAAGGGGTGGCAAGGGAGGGGGGGGGGAGTGCAATTGTGTAGGTTCTTTAAATGACCTACACATATCAATAAAAAGTCGCACCATCCCCACGTGGCAGAGATATCATAGGGAGGTATGATTACATCTACGTTGACAGAAAATTTAAAAACAAAACTATCGATTTTTATGTACCTCTTTATGTATATATGTCTGCTTGTGTCTGTATATGTGCGGATGGATATGTGTGTGTGCGAGTGTATACCTGTCTCTTTCTCCCCCTAAGGTAAGTCTTTCCGCTCCCGGGATTGGAATGACTCCTTACCCTCTCCCTTAAAACCGACATCCTTTTGTCTTTCCCTCTCCTTCCCTCTTTCCTGATGAAGCAACTGTGGGTTGCAAAAGCTTGAATTTTGTGTGTGTGTTTGTTAGTGTGTCTATCAACATACCAACACTTTCGTTTGGTAAGTTACATCATCTTTGTTTATATATATACGAGGGCCGTTCAGAAAGTAACCTCCGGTTGATTTAAAAAAATACACCAAGTTAAATAAAAATATTTTAATATATACATCTTACAACTACATCTTTGCACTATTTTTCTACATAGTCTCCATAGCGATTGAGGCACTTATCGTATCTCTTCACAAGCTTTGAAATTCCTTCTGCATAAAAATCACCCGCTTGTGCCTGGAGCCTGCCTGTCACCGCATCTTTGAGCTCTTCGTCGTCATCAAACCGCTGTGACCCGAGCCATTTCTTCAAATGCATGAAGAGGTGATAATCACTTGGCGCCAGGTCTGGGCTGTAAGGTGGATGGTTGATAACGTCCCACTTGAAGGACTCAAGAAGGGCCGTTGTTCTGCGAGCAGAGTGAGGACGGGCGTTATCGTGCAAAAAAACGATACCGGAAGTCAGCATACCACGGCGTTTGTTCTGTATAGCCCGTCGTAACTTTTTTATTGTTTCACAGTACACGTCTTGATTAATGCTCGTACCACGTTCCATGAATTCAACCAACAACACCTCTTTGGCATCCCAAAACACCGTTGCCATCAGTTTTCTGGCAGAAAAAATCTTGCGAGGCTTTTCTTGGTTTGGTAGGTGAATTTGAATGTGCCCACATCTTTGATTGTTCTTTTGTCTCAGGGTTCACGTACTTAATCCAGGTTTCGTCACCGGTCACGATTCTGTTTAACAATGGTTCTCCTTCGTCCTCATAACGTGACAGAAAGTCTAATGCAGAGGCCATTCTTTGAGTTTTGTGGTGGTCGGTAAGAATTTTGGGCACCCATCGTGCACAGAACTTACGGTAACCCAATCTTGCTGTCACTATCTCGTACAAGAGAGTCTTAGAAATCTGTGGAAAACCAGTAGACAACTCCGACATTGAGAAACGTCGATTTTCACGAACTTTTGCATCAACTGTCTGAACGAGTTCGTCAGTCACCAATGATGGTCTACCACTCCTCCCTTCATCATGAACGTTTTCTCGTCCACTTTTAAATAAACGTACCCATTCACGGACAACTCCTTCACTCATAACTCTTGGTCCGTACACGGCACAAAGCTCACGATGAATAGCTGCTGCAGAATATCCTTTGGCTGTAAAAAACCTTATGACAGCACGCACTTCACATTTGGCGGGGTTTTCTATTGCAGCACACATTTCAAACTGCCACAAAAACTAAACTAGCGCAGGTACGGCGTTCACTCGACCACGGCTTGATGCCGACTGACCTGATGAGTGCATGAACGCACAGATGGCGTCGCTACTCCCCCCACAACCCGCACTGTGACCAATCGGAGGTTACTTTCTGAACCGCCCTCGTATATATATCTCGGTGTCTTGTTGGTCTTTTGAGCTGGTGCAATAAAGACGTATGTAATTGCACTCTACCAGTATTCTTTTAATTAAAAGTTACAATATGCAGAAGACACAAGTTTTCATTCTCGTACCTAGCTACACCTTATTTTCTACTTCCCAATGTGACAAGGGCTTGCATTTTTAAATGGACCTTTTTGGAGATGAAGTCAACCTGAAGAGAGAATAGCCGCCGTAGCCATGTTGTTGTACATCGTTGGGGAGAAAAGGTAAATACCACGCCGCGCACCCAAACTAACAGGAATTAACATTTATTCAATGCCACAATGTTCTTAACATGTACGCATCTATACCTGTGTGCATTTATGGACAAGTTTTGCTGCGGCTAAATGATAATTACTTCAGATCTGGACAATTCACATCATCTCTCCCCCCAACCACTATAATTTTAAAGAATTGTGATAAGTAATTCTTTTTTACACACAGTGATTTACATTCAACTACAGTAAAACACACACACACACACACACACACACACACACACACACAAAATATAAACTTACATTTTTTTTTAAATTCTATGTAGTAGAAGCAGTTGTCAATCAAGTATAGCAATTTTGGTTTCTGCTTGAAGTTAATCTGGTTGTTACTACATTTTTTACTAATAATATTGTTCAGTTTTTACTAAAATGATAAACACTGTAACCAATTTTGATGATTGTATCGTTAGACGATCATTTTTTTGAGAAAAAATTGTACTTAAAAAGTCTTCACAAAGCCGCATCAGCTGTTTTCACCTTCTGCCGTCACAGAGGTTATAGCTGTGGAGCAACATACACAACATAGTCAGCTCATGTCTCGTGTAGACGACTAATGGAAAGAAATTACTAGCCAAAAAAATATGTACTCGCATCTCAAAGAAGAGTGAAGAAAAAAGTATAAGTGACAAACAAACGGAGATTAAAAAGTGCTTTAGACAAGTTACAAGCTGTGCCATCTGCCAAACAGTGTGGTTTAAACCGATTAGGTGAGAAACAAACAATCAAGTCATCAGCCAAACGAAAATTACGAAATGGTTTAAACTGAAGAGGTCAGATGTGGATGAAGCAAAACTTATACAAGCTCCAGAAGTTAACTAACCTACTGATTGCCACCAGAAAACAGAAGCCATACACAAGAAAGGTACTGAAAATTTTTAGGGTAAGTGCTGTATTAGAAATGCCATTGGATAAAGAATCAGAAACCATTTCCACTAAAGTTACTAAATACCCAGGGTTTGCTATCGTACACCATAAAGTTCAGTCACTCACAAATAAAATTTCCATGTTGGAAGCACTACTCCAGTATGCACTAAATGTAGATACAATTTGCATTACTGAACACTGGCTATGAAATGCCGAAGTAAAATTAACCTCAATCTCAGGATATAGATTAGCAAGTCATTTTAGCCGAGAGTTTTCCAAACATGGTGGCTCTGCTATCTTTGTGAAAAAACAAATAAAGTTCTGTGATGTCAGTAAAAGTTATATTGACCCGATTGATCATTATTACTGATTATTCAAAAGCCTACAAAAGAATCTATGGTAGAGTAGTCAAAGAGGCAAAAATTATGTGGAATGACAATTTGATAAGAAACTCATCTAACAAAATGAGATCCACGTGGAGAGTTATAAAGAAAGAAACTTGTAGTTCAGCTCCAAAGAAAAAGAATGTATCATTAACACTAGAAGACTCAAAAGTCACAGACCCAAATTTGATAGTGGAAAAATTCAGTGAATACTTCACTTCACTAGCTGAAGACCTCATTCAAGTACACTGTCAAGGACCAGTCCCAAGTTTCTCCAGCAAGTCAGTGATCTTGACTGCTTCTATGTATGTTTATGAAACAAACCCCAATGAAATTATAAGTAAAATTAAATCATTAAGCAATAAAATGTCAAGTGGTCTTGATGAAGTACCTGATTTCATATTAAAAACATGTGCTCACCACATAGAAAACCCCTTGGCAAAAATTTTCAACCTCTCTTTAAAAACTGGTGTATTTCCAGATGTTTTTAAAATAGCAAAAGTTACACCAATGCTAAAAAAAAGGGTCTTCGGAAAAAAATATCAAACTACCGACCCGTGTCACAGTTAAGTTTCTACTTAAAAAGTCTAGAAAAACTCTTCTATGACAGGCTTCTAAGTTTCATAAATAAATATGCACCACTTACAGTACAACAACACGGTTTTAGAAAGTCTAAATCTACACAGACACCAATTTTCGAATTCTTAGACTGCATTTTAAAATCCCTTGATCAACATAAATTAGCTGCAGGTATTTTTCTAGATCTATCAAAAGCCTTTGATATCCTGGACCATAACATTCTGCTCGAAAAATTAGAAAGACGAGGAGTAAGAGGTGTAGCACATAGCTGGTTGTTTTCATACCTAAAAAACTGCAGGCAGAAAGTATCACTTCAGTATGAATTCAACAAAATTAATAAAATAAGAAACAACTCCTTTCTTTCTAGCGAATTAACAATAAAACTTGGTGTACTGCAGGGCTCAATCTTAGGTCCATTACTCTTCTTGATTTATGTGGATGGCTTAGTTGAATATACGAGTCCCACAAAAACCATCCTGTTTGCCGATGACACCAGCATATTGCTCACTGGATCCAATCCAGAAACTTTGCAGTCCACAGCAAAAAGTTCTATGGAAAGACTTTCTGAGTGGTTCACAAAAAAACAAACTCATTATAAATACAGAAAAAACTGTGTGTGTCGATTTTCATTTAATTCCTCCAACTAATCAAATGTCTATTCAAGCACAATTAAAAAATGATACCCTAGAAAATGTAAGTGTCACAAAATTTTTGGGTCTATTGGTTCAGCAGGACTTAAAGTGGGGCACACATATAAATAACTTGTCTAGAAAACTATAATCTGTGTGCTATGGCCTAAGAATTTTAAAGGCTACAACAAGCAAAACAACAGTACTGCAGGCATACTATGCACAGTTCCACTCACTAGTCCAATATGGGATCGTTTTCTGGGGATACTCAATTCATAGTATAAAGGTTTTTAGAATGCAACAAGGGCTCTAAGAATAATTTGTGGCCTTAAAAAGATGGACTCCTGTAAATCCCATTTTACTGAGCTTAGTGTTCTAAATGTTCCAAGTTTATTCATTTATGAAACTGTCTTGTTCACTAGGGACTACCTCCTGAAAACAAGCAAACTGCTACAGAACAAAAATGTACACAACTATGGTACCAGAGGGAAATCAAATATACATCAAAAATATCACAGAACAACCACCTATTAGAGGAGCATAATTAACATTGGTGTAATACTACATAATAAGATAACAGAGGAAATAAAAAATGCTACTCATCCAATATTTAAAGCTAAACTAAAGGCATTTCTAATAAAGCACTGTTTCTATTCTGCCAGAGAATTTCTGAATACGTAACAAAATTAATTGTAATAGGTACCTATTTTTAATTTGCCTACTATTTTGCTTATACTATGTATTATTGTAACTTATATTTGACCTGTCCAATATCAATTGTACAATTTGTGCTGTATGATAAAACTGGACCAATAAAAAATCAAATCAAATCAAATCAGATTTTAAAATTTGTTGTTCCCCTCACATATTTGAACACATCATCAGTTTTACTTGCTATCTGAGGCAATGTAGGAAGGGTCTCACCCAGATGTAGATGAATGTAGGTTGAAGCAGAATATTAGCTTAAAGGAAAAACAGGTTGGGATTAAATTAGAATAGGAAAAGAAGAATTCTGCTTCTAGGTAGCAGTCATGGGAGGGGTGTAGGCCAGCGGCTTCAGGACGAATTAGGCGCAGGGTAATAGGTCACAAGTTTTGTGAAACCATGTGCTAGCCTTAGCCAGGTGACAGCAAACTTAGGTCAGTTATGCAGGAACTCTGAGAAGGAACATCAGGTTATTATAATTGGAGGAGCAGGAGACAGCCTGGCTATGAATCCAAGATAAATCATTAGGAGTGACCTGGATAAAACAGGAGCAGAAAATGGGCACACAAATGTGGGGTTTGTGGAGCTCTTTCTATGCCATGATCGGCTCTGGATAAACACTGCTATAAGGCACGACTGGACAGGATGCCCCAGACACCGGCAAAATCTCATGTAAGTGTTGTTCCAGTTGATGCTATTGGTAAGTGGGAATACACCTGCACCTAAATATGAAGGGGAAAGACAAGGTCGCTTCTCTATTAGTAGATACTGTAAGGAGGGCCACAGTTACACATGGGACGATCGCTGTGGTTAATGGGACCAGGCAAACAGGTTCTTTAGATTAAAGCCAAAGTCCAGACAGACAACAATCAAGAAAAATAGTACAAATGAAGCCATATGTACAGCAAATAGAGATAAAGCTATGGGTACTATCAACTTACTTCACCAAAATATCAGGGAAACAAAAAATAAAGTAGATGAGCTATTCGTGTGTTTAGATGATCTCAAAAATAAGAATGTGATTGATACACTTTGTCTGTCTGAACACCATGTAACTGTGGGGATGGAAAGTGTCAGTACAAATGGGTATAATTCAGCGTCTTACACTTGCAGATCTAGCATGGATAAAGGAGGAATTGCCATTTACACAAAACAAGGGTACAAATACAGAACTGTAGAAGTAAGCAAATTTTGTGTTGATCAGCACTCTGAAGTTTGTGCATGTGAACTACAGCTGGCTAGTGTATGTTGATATTAGCAACAGTGCACAGGTCCCCATTAGGAGAATGGGAGCTATTCATAAAAAACGTTTGACTTCCTATTATGCTGTCCGTCAGACAGAAAGAAGAAGTTATTAATCTGTGGTGATTTCAATATAAACTTTCTAAGCAACTCTGATAGGAAAAGTGAACAAGAAGTGTTATTAATGACATGTAACTTAGAATCAATGATCAATTTCCCTACACATATAGCTCAAGACAGTAGCACTCTAATAGATAATGTATTTGTAAAGCAAGAGGATGCAGAACTAACACATGCTTTCCCTGTGACAAATGGATTATCAGACCATGATGCACAATTGATTAACTTACAAAACCTAGCAGGGTGTACAGTTCAGAAACCATTAAGTAACAGTGTAAGGTTGCTCAGTCCAGTACCTATAGAGCACTTCAAAGAAAGTTTAAGAAATGTTAATTGGGGAGATGTACCTATATAATGAGCCAAATGCTAATGATAAATGCAACATATATCTTGATAGGTTTATATCCCCTTCTGAACATTGTTGCCCAAAAAAATTACTAAATGTAACACCATTTTTCCAAGAAACCTTGTATTGCTAAAAGTATTAAAATGTCTTCAGAAAGAAAAAGAAAACTGTATGAGATAGCAAGAATTAGTATAGACCCAGGAGTAATTTTACACTATAAAGTTATTGTAACATAGTGAAAGAAGTTGTCAGAAAATAAAGAGATACATATGTTAGAGATGAAATTAACAACTCGGGCAATAAAATCAAATCAATATGGAATGTTGTTAGAAGGGAGACAGGAAAAGTAACCACGGGGGTATGTAGTATTACTATTAAGGGGAATGAGACTATTTTAACCAACAGTACACAAGCAGTTAATGTATTTAACAACTACACAAGCAGCTAATGTATTTAACAACCATTTCTTAAGTGTAGGTAAAAAACTTGATGAGAACAGCTCAAGAAAAAAAACAAGCAGCACGTGGAAGAGTCAGTTTGGAGAAATCTTAAATTAATTTTCACCTAACAACCTCTTATGAAATAAGGAAAATCATTAAATCTTTGAAAAATAAATGTTCAGTTGGAGTAGATGACATCTCTAACAAGATATTAAAACAATGTGGAGAATTTACAACTGATGTTCTGAGTCACATATGTAATGCATCACTAACTCAAGGTATTTTCCCAGACAGTTTAAAATATGTCATTGTCATAGCCTCTCTAGGAAAAATGGGACACCACATATGTCAATAATTACCGGTCAGTATCCTTGCTTACAGCATTTTCAAAAATCACCAAGAATGTAATGTACTCAAGAATGGTTAGCCATCTCAACAGTAATGGGATACTTAGTAAATCACAGTTCGGATTTCAAAAACGCTGTTCTACTGAGACAGCTATATACAATTTCACTGTCCATGTAATAGAGTCTTTAAATAGTAAAATATCGCCAATAGGAATTTTCTGTGACTTATCCTAAGCATCTGATTGTGTGAACCATGACATTATATTACAGAACTTGCAATTCTACAGTATAAATGGAACAGCATATGAATGGTTTAAGCCATATCTACAAAAGAGGAAACAAAAAAGTTTCTTTCTATGGTTTAGATGATTTAAGGAAGTTTGCCACTTCATGTAACTGGAGTGAAATTAAATTAGGTGTTCCACAGGGTTTGATCCCGGGTCTCCTTCTGTTCTTGATATAAATGAATGATCTTCCTACCTTCTCTGAAACAAGAAGCTAACCTGACACTATTTGCTGATTATGCAAGCATCATTATTTATCCAGTAAAAGAAACTCCAATAGAAAATGATACAAATAATGAATTTGCAAAAGTTGTTCATTGCTTTTCTGCAAATGGGCTTGCTCTGAACTTAAAAAAAAAAAAAAAAAAACACAGTACATCCAATTTTCTGCCACAAGGAGTACAGTTCCTTCAATAAAAATAACACATCAACAGAAGTCAGTAGACAGGGTAGAGCATACTAAGTTTGTAGGTGGACATATAGATGAGATTCTTAATTGGAAAAATTCATATTTTGGATCTCCTAAAGCGACTAGGTTCAGTAACTTTGCAATCAGAATAATTGCCAATTCTGAGAATATAGAAATTAGTAAGCTAACATACTTAGCACAATTTCACTCTCTGATGTCATACGGAATTATATTTTGGGGTAACTCAACACTTGGGCAAATGTATTCACTGTTCAGAAGAAAGAGGTTAGAATAATTTGTGGGACTCATAGTCGCACATCTAGGCATCTGTTTAAAAGGTTAGGAATTCTTACAACAGCCTCATAGTACATTTACTCACTAATGAAATTTGTTCTCAATGACATGGACCATTTTAAAAACAACAGTGACATTCATGATTATGATACTAGAAGGAAGAAAGACTTACACTCTCCTCTTCTTTACCTATATTTGGCACAGGAAGGGGTAAAATATGCTGCTGTAAAACTTTTTGATAAATTACCAGATGAAATAAAATGTTTGACAGACCATACATGAATTCTTGAATAGGAATAAATAAATTTATAGGTATAATATATGAGTTTTGTGCCATTTAATAATATGGGGTACATGATAAAAATTTTAAGCATAAAAAAATTGATTCATGTATGCATTTATTATGCACTTGACACATTCCACATCATAATGGTTACTGTGAGAATGATCAATGGAACACATAACCAAAACAAATGAAACTGATTGTTGCCCACAGCAACAAGGTCTTGCAATGCAGACTTTGTCTGCCCACTCTCTACTGCCTTTCTTATGTAAATCTTGTCCCCTCCACACTTCTCTACTGCTCCACTTCACTGTGTGATAACACCTTCCTACATGGGCTATAGTTTCTGCAAAAATACTTAACAGCTATTTAAGAAGCATAAAAAAATCGAAAAATTGTGTAATTTAAGACAGAAATATAGTGAATACACATCTTTTATGAGTTTTTATTGTTTTTAAAAATTTAAGTGAAGGTACTCTATTTTGCAGAAACATACAGAGAGAATAAAAACATTCTTGTATTCAGATTTGGGTCTGTTCGCTACTTAATAAATTCATGAATTTCATTTACAGTTTGGCACTGGAATAGACATTCCAGACATTTCTTTTGAAATCTGGCTTTAACGTTAAGGACTTTTGAATCACAGAAATTATTCAATACTCGAGATGAGAGTGAACTCAAACACAGTTTTATAAAAAATGTCAATAATCCACTCACTCTGCTACGGTCTGCTATAGGAGGAGATCAGTACAAGGAATCAGCTTCAGTTATATATTTGGCAGGATCTAATATAGATTAAGGCATGCATGGCAGTTAAAGTTGAAAAAGTCAATTTGTTTTCACATTGAAACAATAAGAGGAATTTATAACCCACTGCCTGCCATATTGCCATATAACAACAATGGAAATTTCTGGATGAACTAAAACATAAAATAAGGACTGTAGAGGACTGATGTATCACACATGTAAACACGCAACAGAAAACATTATTCACACTAGTTTTTGAGCTCTTTACCTTCCTCCAGCGAAAATGCACATATTCACACACACAACCACACAAACTCCCAAGCACACTCTCCCACAACTATAGAAAGGTTGACTAATGATTATTGAGAGCAGTTGCCTGCACAGCTGCAGGTGCTGAGGATGTAGAGAAGGACACACAAGGCAAGGAGGGATAGTGGGATTAATGTGGGGAAGATCTTTCGACAGATGACTCAGTGGCTGCACACCAAGACAAAAGTAGTGCAGAAGATAGAGGGGAAAGGAAAGGGGGGACAGGGGTGAGAGAGAGGGGTGAAGTGGGAAGATGGGGAGGGGTGAGAGAGGGGAGGATATAGGAGGGGGAGGGAGTGAGAGAAGAGGGATAGGGGCAAGAGAGGGAGGGGGTGGGAGGGGAAGGGGGAGAGAGGAATGGGGAGGGGAAGGGGAGTGAGGAGGGAAGTGGAGAGGGTGCGGGTAAGAGGAGGGGAGGGGAGGTGGCAGATGGGGGGAGGTAGACTGGGAGGAGAGGGGGAGGGAGAGGGGGAGGGAGAGGTGGGAGTGAGAGAAGGGGAGGGGAAGAGAGGGGGAGGGGAGAGAAGAGGGGGGAGAGGGGAGGGGAGAGAAGAAGGGGTGGGAGGGAGGGGAGAGGGAAAAAGAGAGGGGGGAGGGAGGGGGAGAGAGAGAGCCCACTTGACACGACACGAGGCAGGAGGAGGGGGGGAGGGAGCAGCAGGACATAATCTGGACAGGAAACGAATGCTGTAGACAGATGAGAGAAGGGAAAAGGTCAGGTGAGGCAGTGGTAGACAGTTAAATGGAGGTTTAGGCCAAGGGGATTGTACAAGTGCAGGATATGGTGGAGAGACAATTCCCACCTGTGTAGTTATAAGAAACTAGTGCTGCCAGGGAGTATCCAAATGGCTCCCTTAGTGAAATAGTTGTGGGAGTCACCTGTGTTGTGGTGCACAAAATGTTCGGCAACTGGTTGGTCATATTTGCAGTTTGCCATAGTTTGGAGGTAACTATTCATGCGAGTAGATGGTTGATTACTTGTCATGCCCACATAGAACACTGGGTAGTAACTGCAGCATAGCTGACACAAAACATGGTTGCTTTTAAATGTGGCCCTGCCTTTTATTGGCTAGGAAATGCCAGTGAGTGGACTGTGATAGGAGATGGTTAGGTGTGTGGGACATATTTTGCACTGGAGTTAACCACAAGGGAATGACCCATGGGGTGCATTCGGAGTAGGTTTGGAATAGGGACGGATAAGTATATTCTGTAAACTGCGTGGGCAGTAGAACACTGCACGATGTGAACAGGATACTGTCTGTCAATAAGGTTTTATCGAGCTAGTCCACAGACAGATCTGCTGTGTCATCTCCTGAAACACCAGTAAACCTGTTAACCAGCCACCGACCAGCACTCCTCTGATCTGCTAGTATCACCTTGGCCTTGAAAAGATCAACAAAAAGCTCAACCACACCCTTCACCAGGTTTTCAACTACCTCTCATTACACCCTGAGATGAGGGACATTGTACCTTAAATCATACCCACATCAACCAAAGTAGTGGTTTGCCAAGCACCAGACCAACAGAATATCCTTGCCATACAGCTCCCAATCCTGCACCCCATGGGTCATTTCCTTCTGGTCAACACAGGAGCAAGACACTTCCATACACCAACCCACCATCCACCACCTCGTACTGCAGTCAAGTCATATGCATTGTAATGTTCTGATATAGGCTAGATGAAGTGTATGAGAACTTTAGGGGAGTTTCAGGTGAGACATAGTTTTCGAGCAGTCAGGAGCAAATGCCAAAAGACAAACATCCAGTGATAGCAGGTAGCTCCTTGGGTCAGCACCAAACACTGTCACAGGGAGCACCTACAAGTGGTGTGGATTTTGCGACTCTTGGAGGATACTTGTAGGAGACTCAAACAATCGAAACGTCAGGATGGAATGAAGACAATATTATGAAAAGGATAATTGCTACTCACCATATAGCAATGATGCTGGGTCAAAGATGTGGACAACAAAACAACTTTGCGACAGTCTTTTTGTTGTGCCTATCTGACTCGGCATCTCCACTATATGGTGAGTAGCAACTATCCTTTCACAATATTATAGGAGACTCAAGGAATTCTAGAGTTTCATAACAATCAATTACTTTATTCCAACCTAACTACTACACTGAAGACCATTTATAAACATAGATGAGAGAGAACAGAAGAAGAATCACCCAGTGCTTCATTAAGTACAAACATTTGAGAGCAACATTAAAAGTGAGAAAACAGACTTAAATTGGACATTACCCAAGGTTGGTGTTGAGCAACACGTAATCCCAACACTCTGACTGAGAAATACTTGGAATACGAAAACCTGAGGCTTTAGAAAGTATTCTGACAGCACAATGTTTCTGCAGCCACCCCACTAACACTACTGGAATGTCACAGTCATTTGCCAGTCTAACATGGGGCTTTTCTCCTTCATGGTGCCTCCAACCAATTCCATTTTGGATCCTTCCCCTTCTTCTTCTCTGCTGGATGACTGCTTCTAGCATTCAGACTAACAAGCTGTACATTTGGTAGCAACAGCATCCAGCTGAAAGCTAAACATCACTGCCCTTCTTAGTACGGTAAGGAACAACAGTGTTTTACATCGCCATGCTTCACCCTGCAGATGCAGGCTTCTATCTCATGAGCAGAGGCCTCTACTTCAGCAGTTTTCTTCATTTTCCCTCTCAATCTAACTTCTGTGAAACTACTGATGCGGCTATTCTTAGGTGTAATGGTCATTCTTGCTGCATGTGCTAAGAAATGCCTGTTTATGATTATCGCCTACTTACAACAACATGTAGATGGTTGTGGAGATACTAATTAGTTCTCTTTATCATGACTTATACCCTGGGACAGCTGTCCAAGCATTTGCAGTTCGTAAGTTTCCTCCATTACTATTTCCCTAGAGTAACCTAAAAGCTACGATTTACGCCTGTACCTACAGTGTGTCTCTGGTTTCTTGCCTCGGAGCACTCTTGCTGACTCCCAACAGTCTCAAGCTTAACAGTGAATGATTCAATAAGTTGTTAATATATGACAGCATTTCCTTTCCAATGGCCAATGGCCTTGCCACACTGATAATACTGGTTCCCATCAGATGACTGAAGTTAAGTGCTGTCAGGCTTGGCTAGCACTTGGGATGTTGGTAAGCGGGATGCACTCAGCCGTTGAGACAACCACGTAAGGAGCTACTTCATTGAGAAGTAGTAGTTACGGTCACGAAAACTAACAATGGCCAGAACAGCAGTGGGCTGACCACATGCCCCTCCACAACCACATCCCGTGACGCCTATAACCTGCTGTGGCAATCACTTGATACCATTTGGGCCCCCCAGGGCCCATCCAGACAGAGAATTTCCTACCCAATAAAAGGCAAGGTCATGTGTAAAATCCGAAAAGTTTACATCAGCTATGCTGCAATTACTCTGCAGCATGCTATGTGGGCATGACAAGTAACCAATTGTCTACTTGCATGAGTGGCCATCGTCAAAATGTGGCAGTCTGCAAACTTGATCATCCAGTTCCCGAACATGCTGTGTACCACAGCACAAATGACTTCAACAGCTGCTTCAGTAACTGCGCAAATGGATTCCCCTACCAGAATAGTTTCTCTGAACTACATAGGCGGGACTTCCCTCTCCAACACATCCTGCACTCACGCAATTCCTCTGATCTAAACCTCCGTTAATCAGTTCCTCATTACCTTTTCCCTTCTCTCTTCTGTCCTCACCACTCCTTTTCACTCCAGATCATGTACTGTCTTCTCCCAGCACTCTCCCCCCACCCCCAGAGGTGGCATGCATTCTCTCTCTCTCTCTCTCCCCCCCCCCCCTCCCTTCTACCCTTTTCCATCCTTCCTCCTTCCTTCCTGTCTCCCTCTTCATCTCTACCTTCCTCTCCCTTCCTCCCATCCCTTTCAACCCCACTTCCTTTCTCTATCTCTTACAAACTCTACCCTCTGAATTTCTTTTGTCTTGTTGTGCAGACACTGAGTCATCTGTCGAAAGACCTCCTTCACACTATCCTACTAACCCCTCAGTTCTAGTGCATTCTTCTCTCCTCCCTCCCCACCACCATCTGCGCAGGCAAGTGCTCTCAATAAGCGATAATCAACAGCCAGTCTCACTGCAGGAATGTGGTTGGGCGTCTGTCTGCCTAAATATGTGTACTTTTTCTAGAGAAAGTGTAAGAGCTCGAAAGCTAATATGAATACTGTTTTCTACTGCATGTTTCTATGTGCCACACCTCACTCCACTGGTTTCTCTTATATTATACTGTTGTTTAGATCTAGCAAGTACACATTAAAAAGGGTTTGAGCCTATTCCTCGAGCCAATATGACATTTAAAGTTACATGCAGCAGTTTAAATAATAAAATGTGTATTAAATAAAACACTCATACTCAAATGTTTACAAGGAAGTAATCAGTTTATTTTAACTTCGAGTCTCTACATTACATAACTTACCCCACCATCTATTATGTATAATCCTTTGTCTTCCTTCACAATATTGCAGTGAGACCTTGACACATACATTGATAGGCAATTGATTTCATTATATCGTGCCCTTCCAACTCTGTACTGTAAACAGAATTTCAAACTGTTATCATATCTGTGTTACATGATATGGAGTATGTGAACTTACACTACATCTTACTTGTTGAACATGTTATACTTGTTGGATAATAGATGAGAAGCAAATATGCCTAAAATGATTGGAGTTATAAATAAAGATGTTTTTGGTTAAAATGAAAGCATGTACTGGAGATGTTATGGTAATAAAACAGTGAGACCACATGACCTAGAGAGAGACGTAAACAAATAAGAATTGTTTCTTCTCTGTAACATCTGAGATTTATAACGAGGTGCACATTTATAAGGAACTATTATAACATCTATTATTTTTGCTTATATAAGGTTCCAACTGTTTGAAGAATAAATTATGACTTCTCAATTAGATATTTTAGCTGTTGTTCTTGTTGTTGTTGTTATCTTCATTCTGAAATATGTCACAATTTTGTACAATAATAGAGAAGCAGATGTGCCTAAACAGAATGGAGCTTTAAATGAGGATACATTTGCTGAAAATAAAACCATATTTACAGAACTTGCTAATAGTGATAAAAGGGCAGGATCATGTGACACACAGAGCTATGTAAACAAATACGAAATGTTTCTTCTCTGTAACATTGGGGATTTATATTGTTACAGCTATTATTTTTGCTCATGTATAAGGCTCCCCACTGTTTCAAGAAAATTCCAACTTGACAATTAGGAGCAGCTGCAAAAGTTACAAAGTGTAACATAAAACAAACAAGGTATCTGGCCTTGTAAGTAAGATATGGACATAATGTTGAAGGAAATCACGAGTTTACACAGCACACAACATTGTCTTCACTGATAATGATAAAATATTTTGATAAGCTAGATGTTAAAATGATTAAAATAAACAAATACGCCAGGATGTAAAGATCACGATAAAAAGAAAAAGCTTAGCATTGCGTGAAACTCTCTCTCTCTCTCTCTCTCTCTCTCTCTCTCTCTCTGTCTTGTAAATTCTTGATTGCCTTCATCATGGTGTCCATATTCTACCTACTAGGTCCAATGGCCTATTTGTTTTTTCTTATACTTCATAACTTTTGTTGCTGCTGATTGTGAAGTTAGGATTATTTTTTGAAACATTTGGAGCCTTAAGTGAGCAAAAATAATGAGTGCAATAATGGGTCCCTATAAACATCCACCATGTTATAAGTCCCCGATGTCAATGAGAAGAAACAGTTCTTATTTCTTTACAAATCTCTCGGAGTCACAAGGTCTCACTCTTTTATCCCTACAGCATGTCCTGCAAATACATTCTCATTTTTAGCAAAAACACCCTAATTTAGAATTCCAACCTGTATACATTTGTATGTGTGGCAATGAACATCAGACAAAACAGAGATGAGCTAAGCACACTGAAAAACATTAAAGCATCAGCTTTGAAAGACTGAGAAATCAATCAGGCAAAATACAGTTTTAAAAAGAGATCCACAGCAGCTGCATCAACCATAAAAAAAAAAGAAAAATATAAAGAAAGAAAGAAAGAAAAATAAAGAAAGAAAGAAAGGAAAGAAAGAAAAGATGTGATCTCCGTTTATCACAATTCCCTTGTCTGTTGTCTGAAAACAGAATGCACCCAGTAAAATGTAATGCACTAACTGTAGAGGGAGAACAAGGCTTGTATACAGTAAGCAGATTAAAGTGGATATAGGTTGCAGTGGTAATGCAAAGATGAAGAGGCTTGCACAAGGTGGTCCATGTGGAGAGCTACATCAAACCAGTCTGAAGATACATCATCTTCATCAAATCATCATCATTGTCAACAACAATTAAAACATAAATAGACAGACCAAGGCTACTGTATTTTCTCTGTCTGAGTGTGCAGATGATATTACATCATGGCAGCAGTATATCTACATGCACACCATAAGCTGGGTGTTCCCAAGTTAGATGACAACCAGCATCCATGTGAAAGTGGAAGTGTCTTTTTCATGACAAGTTATGCAGATTATCATCATCTTGCCTTTCGCTGCTGTGGGTGTGTATACATGCCCTGCTACATTGCTGCTCAGGTGAATAAAGAGCTAGTTGTGTTTCACAGGAACGATGTTTTCTGAACCCATGTTGACTGTGTGTCAATAGGCATGGTGTTGTGGAAAACGGTGGACAGCATACTGCACATGTTTTGCGCCAGTCACATGGAAATTAATAATACGATTTGATTTTTATTGATGCTTTTTATGTGCTTTTTTGCTTCTGGACAATTAAAAACCGATGTGATTGATCCTTTTTATGCGGTTTTTGGCTTCAGGACAATTAAAAACCGATGTGACTGATACTTTTTATGTGGTTTTATGCCTCAGAACAATTAAAAACCCATGTGAGTGATGCTTTTTATGCGGTTTTGACCTCAGGACATTAAAAATAGATTTTTCCCATCTTATGAGACATGACCTTGCCATGGTGGATGGGCTTACTTAACTAACAGTATCACAACTGTACACCCATGCACACTGAGTAGTACAGTTTGTTTAAAGTCAAACATACACCTTAGGTATCGTTGTATGATTCATTCTTCATTTTTAGTTGACCACTATTAAATCATGATGCTTACAGCGCCCTCTTTTGCTACATTTTGTAACGATTTGTTTTTCTTCTGCCATAAGTTTTCCCCCTTCTCCGATAATATTCCATATCAATTTGAAGTTATTCTGACCAGTGGTGTTATTTCTACAGTGGTTTGAAAGTTGAACTTTAATTATAATGTTTCTGTATTTTTAATTATTTCTAGTTCATATTCCACATCATGGTCTCTATCCCATCTCCTTGGATTATCATTAACATAAAATTAGGTAGAAGCAGAAAGTGTGAAAAAGCTATCTATGATGTTAATGTTACTTTACACAAATTTAATCTTTCATTTTGTTGTCACAATGCTACAAAGGCCAGTTCCCCTGCTCTTGGTAATCAGAAGTCCATACCTGGCTCTAAAGCTGGGTTTCTACTGGCATGAATTTCTTACAAGTAGATCCCCTGCTACCACTCCCATAATTCAACATACGTGTGGAAACATGCAATTTGCATGTTGTTATGCCAACTTACACCTAACTTTTGAAAGTTAAGTGGCGTTCTACCTCCTCCACCATCATCTACAAGTTTCAGCAACTATGATTAGTGGATCTGCTCTCATTCTACTCTGATTCATTCAACAGCACAGATCTAGAATTGTTTGTTTATTTACGTGAAAAGTTAGCATCATACCAAAATAATGTGCTTGCTCTTCAACTAAGTTAATGAATACCTTCTAAAGTGACAAAATATTCTTAAACTATGTGACAGGGACATCTTTTTAACATTCAACAACTCTTTATAATCATTTATTTGTATCAGAGTAACATATCATCTTTCAAAGCGACGAAATGATTAAACAGTATCGTTACTGGCAGAATGGACTTGTCGAAGTTCATATTACAGCAGAACACTCAATACTGTAAAGGTATTTTTTATTTCAGTATAGTGATAATAAGGTCTTGCTTTAGTCATTGAGTGTAAGTACTATGGCGAAATAGAAGTTTATTTTTAACTTTAGAGAATTAAAACTACTCTTGTCCATCATTAAAATCCTATGCAAATATGACAGTGTTCATATTGGCGCTGTTACTGAGTGATTACTTTTCTCCACAGCTTTATAAATTCTGATTACAAAATAAGTGTTGCACCAGTGAAACAAACATATACAAATATTGCAGTGACATCAGTTTGCCAGATGTGTCAGTGTTACTTCTAATTTAATGTGAGGTGGCATGACAGCTTGCATACGTGTACTAGATCTTGCTACAGAGCCACAAATATAGCTCAAAAAAGATTTCAAAATTGATGTTACTCATTCAAAAATGATTTTAAAATGAATGCTGTCTCAAGCAGATAACTTCCTCATTAGCATACTGGATGTTCCCAAGTGATTGCTACAAGATGTTCACTCCCATACCCAACTTTAATAAAAAAAATATGACCTTTTAAGTTGAAAAAACTTTTTGAGTATCCCATTCATCAAAAAACAAAGTTCATTGTATATTTTATTTTTAGTTTCAGAAATGTTGATGTGCGAAATCAGATGATTGTTTTTATACACACTGTTTATAATTCACTAGGTCTCAGTGTGGTTTCAGGCCCCAATGGTTCATATTCAAAGATGTTTGAATCAAAAACATCTACTGAAGGCACTCTAGCTGATCTGATTAATGTATTTGATTTAGTAAACTGGAGATACCAAGGCATTATGGCATCCATGACTTGGAACCTTTGCCTAAGGATCAATTCTTCAGTCACTGTCATTTGCAATGTTTGTTAACGATCTTCAGAGTAATTTGTCATGTATATCTGTACATGATGCAGATGACACAATGACTGCAAATTCTGGAAAAGATGTGAACAAACTGAAACTACAAAACGGTGAGTCCTTCAAGTTATCAAATACTTGGTTTAATGCCAATGAATATCTGGTAAACTACTTGGCATGTATATGGATGCAGATTTTATCTGTTGAGTAAACTACATAAATGTCTTTCTGAAAAACTGTACCTTTGTTCATATTGTGCATTGTTTCACTTTTATATAAGATTTGGTTTTGTTGGGTGGGGTGATTCTCCTGGAGAAAAAAAATATAGCAGAAGTAGAGCATTAGCTGTTTCCATAACTGAAACATCTTGTGGGCCTAATTCCAAACAGTAAATTGTATTAATAGTTACATGTCTCTTCATACAGAGTTGTCCCTTGCTTTAAAAGAAAACCACCACCAGTATAGCCTAAGGCAGCCTGTGCACAAACATAATACTTATCAAATATTAAAAACAGATACACAAACAACTAGAGAAAACGCAGTGTAGTTACAAGTGTCTAGTTACAAGACGTTTTAGTATATTACCTTCATAGGTACCACAGGTCTCACTAAAGTGGCTGAAAGAGAAGGTCTATCTTAAACTTGAAGAATATGAGAATTGTGTAGCGGTTGATCTTAATTAATAATTAATTAACAAAGTTTACAGCTTCCACCACCTGAGGAGGTGCAGTGGGGAATTAGTCCACATTAAAGAAGAATTACATGATTGTCAGAACACTCAATAAAGAAGTAGATCAGAAATTGAAATAATGGCCGTAATCTAAACATACTGTCTCACAAAAGGGAAAACACTTCATCCTGACAACTCATTGAAGAGCCCAGACTACTTCTGTGCTGTAAATCTGAATAAGAAAAATAAACAGAAACCCAGGAAAAAATAACGATTTTGAAGGGGGTTTCATCGAAAAATATTGTTGTTGTTCTTAACTATGTGACCAATAGTTGAGATTATAGTAGCACACGAGCCATTACCAGCAATTCAATAAAGAAACTTTAGAATACCTGCTTGGTTGATGAGTAATTATTAAAGCCATCAACTCTGCTGTTGAAGAATGAGTGGGAAGATCGTCAATCACAATTTCTAAGGACTAAAACTGTTTCATTGGTTCCACAACTATGTCATAGAATTGAGAAGCAATGGAGTCCACCTGGCACAGTGATCCAGCTCGCCATCAGTGTCCGCTACACACCATGCTGCACAGCAACTGTGGTGAGCTGTACTTAATTCATACTACTTTTTTGTGACAGTAGTACCTACTGTGAAATAATTTAAAAGTGTCTACATCCAAAAACAGAGACGTTGAACGAAATATATATACGCCAGCTTGACAGTTCATGGGGTCACGGGTAAATATTCAAATGGTCATTTCTTTTCTTATGTAGTTATGAATAAGCACTTAAATTTTGTGTGCATGCTTTACACCTTCCTTTGATATTTACAAGAGCCTGGAAACTACTTTTGCAGTCTGGCAGAAAGTAGTGGAGAACATACTGAGCATAATTTCCAGTCTGCAAGTCCAGATTCCTCTTTATGCTCACTGAAAGAAAATGTGCCTCTTTGCTGTTTACTCAGCAGGATCAGGAACTACGACTATTAGTAAAACTTTTGAGTTTTAACTGATTGCTATATTCTGTAAAAGTTCACATGTACAAAATATAATAATATCCCTGATAATAATAATAATAAGAATGGTAACGACACTGCTAGCCAACTGGAAAATGATTTAAATCCAAATAGAGGTGTTTTGCAGGATATGCTTCCTGCAACCACCCTAGAAGGAAAACAAAGACAGAGGATGAGATGGTCAGATGAAGTTAATCGACACCTCATGTTCTGTTATTACCAAGCAACAAACCTAGGAACCAACACAACTGGATACAGATCACAAGTATACACAACATTTATTACCAGATACCCAGAATTAAAATTTTTAACAGAACAACGACTACCTGATCAGATCTGTGTAATAATAAAAAATAACAGGATACCCCAGTCAGAATTAGAAAACATCAAACAACAAGTACAACAAATACTGGAACAAAATAATGTGCAATCAGAAGAAGAAGAAGAAGAAAATACAGTAATGGACTCAAACATCCCAGAGCAAACAAACAAAGAACAACACGCACCAATTAAACAATTAGAGGAAAACGAAATCTTAAGACAGCCAACAGAACAAGCACAAATAGAACACGAAGTGACACAGATGTTAGATATAGAAGAAAAATTTCAGCTAACATATATAGAATACAAAGACACAAATACAGACATTAGACCATTCTTGCATAGACCACCAAATAACCCACAAGTCGAAACAACAATAAAAACTATCAACACAATCATACACAACAAAATAAATGAAAACACAACTATGGAAGAGTTATAACTACTGGTTTATATAGGAGCACTCACTACACTAAATATACACACTAGGCAGAGATCAGAACCAACAAACACACAGAAGAAACCCAGAAAACCAGCATGGCAACACAGGCTACAGATCAAAATAGAAAAACTGAGAAAAGACATCGGACAGCTAACACAATTTATAAGAAATGAAATCTCGGAAAGAAAACGAAAAAGGTTGGGTAAAATCTCACAACAAGAAGCGACAGAGCAATTAGACGAAAAGAAGCAGAAATTACAAGCATTAGCCAAACGACTCAGAAGATACAAAAAAAAGTGAAAATAGAAGGAAACAAAACCAAACATTCAACACAAACCAAAAGAAATTTTACCAGACAATAGATAACACACACATTAAAATAAACAATCCACCAAACATAACAGACATGGAACACTTCTGGAGCAACATATGGTCAAACCCGGTACAACATAACAGGCATGCACGATGGATACAAGCAGAAACATACACATACAAAATGATACCACAAATGCCTGAAGTGATAATTTTGCAACATGAAGTCACCCAAGCAATTAATTCTACTCACAATTGGAAAGCCCCTGGAAATGATAAAATAGCAAATTTCTGGTTAAAGAAGTTCACCTCAACACATTCACATCTAACTAAATTATTTAACCATTACATTGCAGACCCATACACATTCCCTGATACACTTACACACGGAATAACATATCTGAAACCTAAAGATCAAGCAGACACAGCGAACCCAGCTAAATATCGGCCCATAACATGCCTACCAACAATATACAAAATATTAACTTCAGCCATTAAACAGAAATTAATGACACATACAACACAGAACTAAATTATAAATGAAGAACAAAAAGGCTGTTGCAAAGGAGCACGAGGGTGTAAAGAGCAACTGATAATAGATGCAGAGGTGACATATCAAGCTAAAACTAAACAAAGGTCGCTACACTACGCATACATTGATTACCAAAAAGCTTTTGATAGTGTACCCCACTCATGGTTACTACAAATATTGGAAATATACAAAGTAGATCCTAAATTGATACAGTTCCTAAACATGGTAATGAAAAATTGGAAAACCACACTTAATATCCAAACAAATTCAAATAATATCACATCACAGCCAATACAGATTAAGCGTGGAACATACCAAGGAGACTCATTAAGTCCTTTCTGGTTCTGCCTTGCTCTAAACCCACTATCCAACATGCTAAATAATACAAATTATGGATACAATATTACTGGAACATACCCACACAAAATCACACATTTGCTATACATGGATGATCTAAAACTACTGGCAGCAACAAATCAACAACTCAACCAATCACTAAAGATAACAGAAGGATTCAGCAATGATATAAGTATGGCTTTTGGAACAGACAAATGTAAGAAAAATAGCATAGTCAAGGGAAAACACACTAAACAAGAAGCTTACATATTGGATAACCACAGCGACTGCATAGAAGCGATGGAAAAAACAGATGCCTATAAATATCTAGGATACAGACAAAAAATAGTAAAAGATAATACAAATATTAAAGAAGAACTAAAAGAAAAATATAGACAAAGACTAACAAAAATACTGAAAACAGAATTGACAGCAAGAAACAAGACAAAAGCTATAAATACTTATGCCATACCAATATTGACCTACTCATTTGGAGTAGTGAAATGGAGTAACACAGTCCTAGAAGCACTCAATACACTTACACGATCACAATGGCACAAATATAGAATACATCACATACATTCAGCAACAGAAAGATTCACATTAAGCAGAAAGGAAGGAGGAAGGGGATTTATCGACATAAAAAACCTACATTATGGACAGGTAGACAATTTAAGAAATTTCTTTCTAGAACGAGCAGAAACTAGCAAAATACACAAGGCAATCACTCATATAAATACATCGGCTACACCACTGCAATTTCATAACCACTTCTACAACCCTTTAGATCACATAACATCAACAGATATGAAGAAAGTAAATTGGAAAAAGAAAACACTTCATGGCAAGCACCCGTATCATCTAACACAGCCACACATTGATCAAGACGCATCCAACACATGGCTAAGAAAAGGCAATATATACAGTGAGACAGAAGGATTCATGATTGCAATACAGGATCAAACAATAAACACCAGGTATTACAGCAAGCATATTATTAAAGATCCCAATACCACAACGGATAAATGCAGACTTTGTAAACAACAAATAGAAACAGTAGATCACATCACAAGTGGATGTACAATACTAGCAAATACAGAATACCCCAGAAGACATGACAATGTCACAAAAATAATACATCAACAGCTTGCCTTACAACATAAACTTTTAAAACAACACGTTCCTACATACAAGTATACACCACAAAATGTACTGGAGAATGATGAATACAAATTATACTGGAACAGAACCATTATAACAAATAAAACAACGCCACATAACAAACCTGACATCATGCTCACCAATAAAAAGAAGAAATTAACACAACTAATCGAAATATCCATACCCAATACAACAAATATACAAAAGAAAACAGGAGAAAAAATTGAAAAATACATCCAACTGGCTGAGGAAGTCAAAGACATGTGGCATCAGGATAAAGTTGACATCATACCAATTATACTATCAACTACAGGAGTCATACCACACAATATCCACCAGTACATCAATGCAATACAGCTACATCCAAACATATATATACAACTACAGAAATCCGTAATTATTGATACATGTTCAATTACCCGAAAGTTCCTAAATGCAATATAACACATACCGTACAGTTAAAAGGAAGTGACGCTTGATCAAGGTCCGCGTCACTCCATTTTTAACCGGACTTAACGTCTGAGAAAGTGAAGGAAATAATAATAATAATAATCGTTTCAGAAACAGCACTATTAACAGGGCAGAGATGACCACTGTGGGAACTTCCAAGTAAAATGGTATATCATCCTGATTTCTAATCACCAAAAGTTACTTCCTTGCCAATATAGCGGAAAAATAACTTCCTCACTTGCCACGTGGTTTTGTCAGCATTGTGGGCGACACACAGTTACTTCTGTGAAATTTAAGGGAACCAGGATAGTGGAATATCTTCACAGGTTCACTTCCAGCTTTTATGGAAAATCGCATTCAACTCTGCCAAGCTCTGACGTCGTCCAAGACACCAGGCAAGCAGGCATTTGACTGACATGAACATATTGATATCCTGGTTCAAAGTGTCTCTCCTAACTGCCTCTCAGGCCATATTTATATATGGCCACAGTGGACCACCAAAGGGAACATCTGCTATCAGTCGTCCTAGGGACAGGGTCAGAATCTAAAAGGCCCATTTCCTTGTCATTGCTGAAGAATTTCTCCCCTGGTTTCGTCGAATAGGACTAAGTTTGTATTCAAACTGAATGGGGCGACTACTTGTGCTATGTTTATTGCGCCAGAAGCCACCCTTGTTGGCTTCGAGAATGTTTTGTAGACTCTGTGCAACAATCTTTATATCAGTGAACGGACTACATAATGTGTTACACTGCTTGTCTACTATAAACCCGATAAATAAATCTTTGTAGTAATTGTGTTTAATTGTGACAACATTACCTCAAATATTGTCATGTGAGTAAAATTTTCGTGTTTATATTCTTGTGTACTTAAAAATACGACAAACATTTGGATTTCTGGAAAAAAATTTGGTCGAAATATGATTCATTATGGAAAAAGTTGTCCGAAATTTGACCTATTACTAAAAAAGATATAAACATAATTTTTGCTACATTAAAGCTTTGTGGATGAATTGCTGTAAAATTCACCCTAAAGTTCAGGAAAAAGATTTGACACTAAGATCCATGCCAAACTAATAATAGAATAGTAGGCCCTCATTCAGAGAAGACAGTAATCCTCACATGGCTGAGACCTATTCTTGAGTAGTTGTTTAAAGAAGGAAAAGTAACAGCTAAGGGAGAACATTGTAAACCAATAGTAGTGAGTGACATTTTTGGAAATAAAGTTGATGTTAACCTATATTCTGTGCATAAAATATCATTAATCTTACACCATGGCTAGCGCTAATGAGGAAGAAATATTGTTGCCTCCTAGTACTAGTAATGGGAGTGTGTGTTACCGGAACCACCTGTAATAAAGGGAAGCAAATTAAAAAAGAAACATGACTACCAGTCACAATTAAAAAGTGGAACTTCCATCAAACATTGTTGCTAGTGCCATAGATCCTGTTAGGATAAGATTGGTTACTTGATAATTATTATCGATTGGATTTCAACCAGAAAATATTTGTGTGGAAAATAGGTAAAAAGGTAGCTAGCATAGCTTTCCAAAGTAATCCATTGAAATCTAAGCAAGGCCCATCATCAGAGGAGCATATTCATTTAGTTGTGTTTACTGATATTATTGCAACAGATGAAAATAAACAAGAAAAAGAAGGGAAGTATTAAATCAAGAGGAGTTGGCATTAAATCGATAGCAAGAGAATCACCTGTAGTGCCAGAAGAACAGAAATCTTAATTAGAAGGTATTCTGTTAAAACATAAAGATGTGGTCACAGATAACTTGGGACTAATGAAGGAATACTTCTGTAAGTTTAAAGTAAAAGATGACACAGTTTTTTTCCTTTTGCAAGTCGTATCCACTACCAATAAACCTTCGAATTGCAGTGAGAGATGAAATATGAAAGGAGATAGACAGCAACATAACTCAATGTATTTTTAGGGTCTGTTGTGGGTACTTAAGAGACTTGTGGTAGGTGTTCATTTAGTTTTAGATTCATGATCACTCCATAAACACAAAGAGACAGAAAGGGTTAGAACCCTGAGTACAGAAGTGATGTTATCTAACTTTGATGAAGCAGAATTTCATATTTCCATAGATTTCATGGAAGGATACTGGCAGGTAGCATTACATGACCACTCAAGGCCATACACAGCCTTCTTATTTGAAAGAAAATCTTTTCAGTTTAAAGTAAATGCCATGGAAGTATTACAATTCGCCTTGGGTTGTGAGCTGTACCAAGGAGAATGGAATCCAGGAGAAGGTGATCACAGAACAACAGCTTTCATTAGTTGAAGTCTTGGCAAGCATGATTGAATTACTCCATTACCGAATTGGACATTCCTGTGTCAGTTTTCATTCCTGCTCAATATTTATTAGGGAGGGAATTAGTGCAAGAATTAATAATGTATGTCAATGATTTATTAATAGTCTACAAGACTTGGGAAGACTGTTGACAATTATTGATATATATTTTGAGGTGACTGGAAGAAAAAGGGTTACTAATAAAAGTTTCTAAAACATACTTTTGGTGACAAGAGTTGACTTTTTGGGACACAGTGTGAGAATAATGGGAATACAACTATGTCCAGAAAGAATGCAAGTTATAAAAGACTGTCCAGAGACTAGACATATTAAGCATCTATGATCACTTAGATTTGGCTGGATTCTATAGGAGCTTTGTAAGAGGCTAGGCTATGAAAGATGCTCATTTATCGAACTTATTGAAATAGAAAACTATCTGGAACTGTGATGAAAGTACAAAAGAAGACTTTAGCAATATTAAGCAAGCTAAAGCAAAAGCATGGAAATAAGACAAGTCACTATTTCGCACTGACTATGAACTTCACTACATAATAGATGAGAATAAATATTTTATGAGTAATATCTAGATAAGTATGCATGAGAAGATAGCATTTACTATTAAGGAATTACTCATTACTCACAGAAGTCACCATAATTTACCACAGCCCACATTTAAAAAGAACAAGAGATCAGAAGAGACATCAGAACTGAATAGATTCTCTCTTACATGCATAGCCATCACCACATAGAGAGATGGTAATAAATGGCAAGAATATCCAGATTACATTCTAAGTCCAAAAAGGCTACTCTGTAAAAGGAACAACATATATTTTGTCAAGGACAACCTTGTTCTGTAAGTTCTAAGCTTTTCGATCTCTGATAGTGGCAGGAGCTGAAGTGGTGTAATAAATGAAGAAAATTTTAATATCGGTCTAGACGACTTTACTCAAAATAATGTTTCTTGCTCATGCTGAGTTGAACAAAGAGTAGTATATTTAAGAGACAGTCGTATATTTAAGAGACAGTAGTATATTTAAGAGGAAGCTCAGTAATAAGGTATGGGTTCAAAATACAATAGAATTAAGGTAACTAAAGTTATAAGAGGGAAGACGAGAAAGTAGCGGTTTAGTGGGAGTGATGTAATAATGAACAGGCTATGATACGCATATATACATGAATTATATTATGAATAGTGCAGGTGGGATAAAGGGAGTATTACTTAAGTTTAAATGGAGGAAAAATGGAGGCATATGTATAGGGCCAATATAGCTATAAAATTTGAATGGTCTTTATGAAGGATTTTTCTGTAGGAGGAGGAGTATTTATGGGTTTCTGCAGAAGTAGGATACTATTAGCTTTGAGGATTACTATAAAGTTGCAAAATACAGGAACGAACCTGAGTTTTGTGGTCTAATTCTTATACTCATTTCAGAAATGGATAACTAGGACAGAATTGTCTTAACTTTGTGTGCTGCTCTTAACACAGAAAGTAGGAAGTTAACGAGTTCACTACACTAGTTGTTCTCAACATTTATTACATTTGATTGTTTGGAATTGACAGATTAATATATAAACTCCGAAAAGCTCGAAGTGTCTATGGAAAACTATAATTTGCTGTCAGAACTGAATGGATACATCCAACGACTTGGGATGTTTGCATGTTTCACAACTATTCCTTAGAATTTTTTGTACTTTCTCGTGGTTAGCAGTACCTTTGTTTGCTAGGAGCTTTTTACGAGGGGAATTTTTACTTATTTTCGATGGTTAAATCACATGATTTAGTTTATACACATTTTAGGGAATGTTAGCTTAACTTAGAATAAGTAGGTTAACTGCCTGCTTACCTTATCCTACTTGAAGGATGTGTAGAGGAAATAAGAAATGAGGCTCCTAAGCCTATGTTTCCTCACAAGTTTACTTGGTAATCCAGATGAAGATACAACTATGATCAATTCATAATAGGAATTAATAATTACTCCATGTCCAGTCAGCATGACTAGGCTACGAATACTCCCTGTGTCTGAATAGACCATTGATAATTAAAACAGAGGTACAGCTGGTTTACCAGCCACCACTGTGGCTGGTCCACATACATAGAGAAATAGAGACAATGAAAAAATAATATATGGTCATAACATTTTAAGACTATAACTTACTTCAAGAATTCAAATTCCTATTGAAGAATGGTTACTTTGCACCAGTGTTTATCCGACCTCAAGCAAAGTATTTGAGATCAGATACATTGAAATGATAAATTTTTACTGAGTCTTTGTAAGTAATCCACAAGTAATCATTAAGTAACGTTAGGGCTATGTCATGAGTAAAGATGTTTTGAAATGGAATTATATGAAATATTACTTAGTTCAAATACCATAAGTAAAGGGTTTTTATTTTACAAAGTTTTAACAATTTTCGTTTCTGAAGACGAATGTACAATCTGAACTAGCAGTATTATTTATTTCTCTACGTCCTGTGGTTGTGATGAAACTCATTTACATACACAAAAAGGTGGCATACAGTATAACATACCACTTGGGTAAGGCAATGTGTTGCACAATGTCTACCAGGCCGACAAATGATGAGTATCATAGTGAGCATACCGGTTTTTTATAAGTTTGTTGTTCTAGAATAGCATGTTGTTTGGAAGTTTATGACTGTCTGTGCATGTACATGGGTAAGGATGGGCGCCACATGTCTGCAAGGTGGAATGACGGCAGCTGCTTTACTATACTTTTGTGGTACTTGCTGGTTCGGCTGTTTATTCCATCGGAGATGTGACTTGCCATGAAACTGCATACTCTGTGACAATATGAATTATTGCATGCAGAGAAAAAAACAAAACAAACATTTTTTATACGTCAAAATGGATTAAGATAACTTTCATTAAGGTTAAGCAGAATGCATGTAACGTTACAGCTCGTATTTGAAAACAAACCTTTATGAAGTGTTTTTGCATCATATATGAATGGTCAGTACAATTGTACTTCCAAAGAAATGCTATTTCCTAATTAGCAGAAAGTTACTAATTTGAGAAAAATATACAGCTTACAGCACCAGAAAAGTTACAGTGAAGAGAAAACCATATTAACAAATAATTACACAGACCAACAATGGAAAACTTTTTGGTGAAAATACCTTATTCTTTTTATTGTTAGGGTGGGAAATCTAAATATGATACTTCAAAAACTGTATCACCCACCATTTCTTCACACTTTACAGTTAAATTTATTAAAGTAAGTGATTTTTTAAAGAATTTAACAGCTTTTGTATAGTTAAAATAATTTAAAATGAGGTGTAATAAATGTAGATGAGAAACATTTGCTGGCACAAAAGGTCAATTCTATTTTTGTGTTAACAGATGGTGGTTTGTATACTGTCAATCTAACTTCACTTTCTCGTTTCCTGTACATGTGCTCAATACAGTGTTTAATCGTGGTTGTAAAAACTCTGCTGACAGTTTTTGTTATATTTGTGTTGAATTTGTGATTAAAAACACCAAAGAAACATTGTTGACTTTTTGAAAAAGGTTTATTTATCATACTTTCGATCTAAACTTGGTCATCAAGATAAATTTTAGGCGCCACACAAGGTATATTGTGTATGTGTTGGAGACCTGAGAAAATGGTTCAAAAAGGAGAGAAAAGCCTTTAGATTTGCTGTTCCCATGATATGGAGGAAGCCAAGAAATCATTCCGATGATTGCTACTTTTGCAGTGTTGATATTACTGGTCATTATGCGGAAAACAAAAAAGGTAATAAGCTACTCTAACCTTTCATCTGCCATCCGACCAGTAAGGCATGGTGTAGATTTGCTGTTTCCTGACCCACCAGATGATTTAAATTCTGTTCTAACAGAAGTATTTTCTGATGCACAATGTGATTTAGATGAACCAAACGATGATGAATTCCAATGTAATACAGAAAGTCTAGAGCCCAAATTGTTTACTGAGACCGAGCTTAACGATTTGGTTAGGGATCTGGGCTTAATGAAAGAAAAAGTTGAATTGCTTGGCTTTAGATTAAAAGAAAAGAACTTATTGGCAGTTGAAACCAGCATATACATGCATAGAAAGAGTGAGCAGCAATTTTCCAACTTTTTTCAACAAGAAGGTGATTTAGTGCACTGCTCAGACATTCCAGGTCTGATGAATGAGTTTGGTACTGAATACAACAAGGAAGACTGGAGGATGTTTATTGATTCATCCAAAACTAGTTTTAAGGCTGTTTTATTAGACAATTGTGACATGTATGCATCTATACCTGTTGGACATTCTGTACACATGAAAAAAAGCTATGAAAATCTAGAAATAATGTTAAATAAAATAGGCTATTCTGCTCATGGTTGGATGATATGTGGCGATCTAAAAGTAACATGCATGCTCCTTGGTCAGCAAGGTGGCTTTACCAAATTTCCATGTTTCTTGTGTGAATGGGACAGTAGGGCTAGGGATGAACACTGGTACAGAAAGAACTCGTCTGTGAGGAAGTCTTTAAAACCTGGTGAGAAGAACATTCTACACAAAACCTAGTAGATCCAAATAACGTCCTCCTGCCACCTCTACATATAAAGTTAGGCATAATGAAATAGTTTGTAAAGGCTTTGCCTAAAGATGGACTACTTCTTTTTCTCGATCAGTCGATAAAAGCTGACGTCGAGAGATTGTGAGTAAGATATTGGCCACACCTTCTTTGCCAGCCTCCCCCACTTTCGTCTCGCACGCCACTGCTACGTAAGACCACCATGCAGCAGCGAATACTCGATCGCTGCTGCCCTTCGTTTTACAACTTATTGTTAAACCTAAATCGCACTACACTGACTTGTGTCCGCTTTGAGTTTCCCGTCGTTTCGCCTCAGACGAAACTCACACACAGGAGTGGGTATGATGACAGTTTTTCATACCGGAAATTATCAGATTTCTAAATTACCACGATTAGTCGTAATTTTTTCTTCATACTTTGTGGTTCTTCACTCATGCCGTAACCACGGCTATAATGGTTCTGCAAACAAATATGCTGCATGAGTGTGGAAAACCACAGGATGGTTGTTATTTGTCACGATTAACATTTTTTAAAAAAACTTTCGAGAAATCGTGTTTTCACTAATAGAAGCAATAGATTTCTTTTATGTTGCCTCATTTGGTAAGAGGGTTTGAGTTGATTTGGGGTGAGGGGACCAAATAGCGAGATCATCGGTGGTCGCATCGGATTAGGGAAGGACGGGGAAGGTAGTCGGCCGTGCCCTTTCAAAGCTGTCACACCGGCATTTGCCTGAAGCGATTTAGGGAGATCACAGAAACTTCAATCAGGAAGGCCGAACGTGGGTTTAAACCGTCGTCCTCCCAAATGCGAGTACAGTGAGCTAACCAATGTGTCAGCTTGCCCAGTCGTATGGCAACAGTATTGCGCAAAAGAAACAGGAAGGACAAAGTCCCGTAGGCTGCCGTCATTCCGTCGGTCACGTGGCGACGTGCTGACACGGGATTGGCTGCCTTGAAGTGGCGTGATACTCTCATAGCAGTACAGAGCAGGGTGTGGTCGCATCCACATCATCTCAGCACACAGATTGTTGGAAAGAGTGATACTGTATTTCTCTAAACACAATTTTAATAACATTCTCGGATTAACACATCAATTCAAAAATGCAAAATTAGCCTCTCAGACAGTGCAATCTTTATGGTTAAAGCCTAACACAACTGTGAAGCTAGTAGCGGTATCCATTCCCTTTGTTTCCAGCGTCTCAAGCATAGTAATAAGGAAAATATAATAATAATAATGCTACCAATAAAACGTGATGTAGTTGTTGATGTGGTCTTGAATGAAAGACTGGTTTGTGCAGCTCTCCACTTTACTGTATCCTGTGCAAGCCTCCTCATGTTGGCTAAATACAGCAACCTCTATTTGAATCTGCTTAACTGTATTCATCGCTTGGCCTCCCTCTACAATTTTTACTCAGCACACTTCCCTCTACTATCAAACTATCGCTACCTTCATGCCTTAGGACATGTAGTACCAAATGGTCCCTTCTTCTAGTCAAATTCTTCTATAAATTTCTTTTCTCCCCAATTAGATTCAGTACCACCTCATTAGATACTCGATCTACCTATCTAATGTTCAGCATTATTCTGTAGTACCACATTTGGAAAACTTCTATTCTCTTCTTATTTGAACTGCTTGTAATCCACATTTCATTTCTGTAGAAGGCTCCACTCCACACAAATAGCTTCAGAGAACACATCCTGACACTGAAATTTGTATTAGATGTTAACAAATTCTGCTTCTTGAGAAATGTGTTTCTAGCTACAACCAGTCTGCATTTTATATCCTCTCTGCTCCCGCCATCCTCAGTTACTTTGCTGTCAAAACAGCAAAAAATCAACTAAAACTTTTACGTGCCTCATCAGTAAACCCATCACCCAATTCCATAAAGATTCAAACTCATATATATGAAACACCTTCAAACGTCTGATTAATACGAGAATGAGGTAAGGTGTTAAATATTCGACACTAACCATGTAAGGGAGAAAAAATTTAACGAAGATTTAAAATTACGTTTAAAGTTATGTTTCATGCTCTTCGATTTGGGAGCTTAGAATGCTGACTGTGGGTTGCACATTATCCAAACAAACCAAAAAAGAAGCTTCATTTTACTTTAATTATGCAGGTCAACCCTAAACACTGGATGGTGTGAAAATAATCTAATAAATCCATTCACATGATCAGACTTTACATTTTGTAAGCCAGATGACTTCAAAGTTACTATTTTAATCAGTCACTTTTTATTGTTAGCTTTGTGATATTCAACAAGGTTTATGTAGCCTGTCTGACTTTTTCGTTCTATTGCAGTATTCAGTGACAATCTAAACATTATAACTATATGAATGAAAATATCTTTAGTGAATATTGTCTGCCATAATTTCCCGATTTGTTGAATCATATGCAGATGTCATTTTTGATCGTTTAATTGAAAAGAATGTATCCATATTCATTATTACTAGTACAAAAAGATTTACTTTGCATTTATTTATGAAATATGCTTGCCTTTTGGGTTATGAAAGTAGTGTGTTCTTCAAAACATACTGAGTCAACTACCAATGCTTTGAGATACAATAAAACTGATAATACCATGTTACAATTTATTCTTAGGGTATAATTGTCTACTGAGGACCATATCAAATACAAAAATTTTAAAACCTTGACCACTCCTGAATAAATTTCTGCAAACATCCACGTTTGCTGCATTTAAATATGGCTGCCATCAATGTTTGCACCATATCATAGCTCAGAAAAGAAAATACACACTGTCATCTGAAGCTGTCAAACCAAACAAATGTGTCCCTTATTAGTTAGTTAGTAGATAACTGCCTATAACAGCTAATTTTACAATGGCGATGTGTAATGTCGTTCTTATGGCGTCAGGTTAGAATTACACAATGACTTTTCAATCGAATTATCGTTTAAACAATTTCAAAGACAACCAAAATGATGTTCAGGTATCCTTACACTCTGTCTCTGTTGTTTGGAGGCAAATCGTGTTTGTAATATATTGACTAAACTGGTTTGGTGTGGGGACAGAAGGGCTAAAAGTTACAAAAACAATAATTACTACAAAATCAAAATTGTACATAATTTAATTGGTATATTAAAAGACTGTATCTGATTAGCACATTACGTATTAGGCGTCGGATTTTGTAAGGTTGAGTTATCTCGAAATTTGCTGCTACATCCTTATTTCTGCTTTAGTTAATTAATAATGACTAAAACATCTTCTTTTAGATTAATCAGATCACTTCCATCACGGCATTTTGACCTCACAGTTTGATCAATCTATCTCATATGCTTAAAAACTATATTTAACGAAAGTACCAAAAAGCAAAGTGAAACACACTTTCGTATCAGAGTTAGTGGGATTAGTCCATAGAAGCCATCCTCCACACACATAATGTTACTGTGGGTGGTTCTGATATCCACTAAGTGTTAGTAATGCTGATGATAGTTTCTAAATAAGAAAACTTAAATTACAAAGTGAAAGCTGATAAAGTAGATATAAGTGAAAAGATTTATATGAAAAGACACAATAACTGATAGCATTTTTATGTTGTATTAGGGACTGTTTCTTATGCTATGAGTGACTGAAATCAGGAAGTACCACAGTGTGTGACTGGCATTTGCATGAAATCAGACTGTGACATGATGTCTTTCTCCCAGTGTAATGTGCTCTTTGTCTTGACTACCACATTTATGAAAGCGCTGCTAAGGATTCGATCATAACTAAATATTTATGACAAAACGTTCAAATATGTGTGAAATCTTATGGGACTTAACTGCTAAGGTGATCAGTCCCTAAGCTTACACACTACTTAACTTAAATTATCCTAAGGACAAACACACACACACCCATGCCCGAGGGAAGACTCGAACCTCTGCCCGGATCAGCCGCACAGTCCTTGACTGCAGTGCCTTAGACCGCTCGGCTAATCCCACGCAGCATTTATGACAAGCATAACTACAAATATGATTGCTGCTCATTTCATTTGCACCAATTTAAGCTGTGCTCTTAGGTTTGTGTATAACCACACTCTCAAAAATTGTGGCTTATTTCAAAGAAATCACAAAGCATTGGTAACAAGCAAGACTATACATATGATTGCTGCTCGTTTCACTCGCAGTAACTTAAGCTTTACTTGTAGGTTCCCACCTAACCACACCCTCAGGAATCATGACATATTAAAAAAAAGTCAATTATTTGTGATAAGAAAAAATATAAATTTCATATGATGTAAATGTCTTTACTGCTTGTTTCACTAGCAGCAGTTTCATCGTTCATTTTTTAAGCTTGAAGCCATGAAAGAGAAGAAACTCATTTCATGTAAATAACATCGAATATTGTGGGACATGCTTCTATTACATAAATAAGAAGACCCAGAATGTGTTACAAAAGCAAAGCTGGAGAGAAAAGGTATTAGTGTGTTCTAGGATATTATCCTACTTCTTTCAGTTCTGTAACAATACGTCTCTAACCACAGTGAATGCATTTCATCTTGAAATCTCTTAAGGACTGATGTGTCTAAGAGATATTTAATTATAACAAATTGTATATAGAGTGATGTGTTTGTGATAAATCTTCTATTTGACATTGCCTTCAAATTGCATACTGTCAAAAAATCAAAGTTATAACATGGACACAACGAAATATGATGGATACAATACTGTGTCTCAAAATTAGTGAGTGAGGAATGTCACATGACCGATTTCTGATTTCAACCAAACACTAGCCACTAATTTCTGATTTCAGCCAAATGCCAGCCACATAACATAATACTTCCTAATTTTAGTGACTCACAATACGTTATGTCATAACCAGTGATTAGTATGTGAAAATTTATGTTATGATGGTACCACTTTTGTTCCAGCTGGTAAAAATTGAGGAGCATTAAAGCAGTAAAGTAGGGATCATTTCAGAGCAGCCAGTAAGTGGTTCCATCTCACTGAATTTTGTATTAATACTGACAAACTGTAAATATTCTCTTTACCTTATCAATTAAAGAGGATGGCAATAACTGCTTCAGCTAAACTTCTTGACTTCTGTCTTCACACGAAATTAACATGGAAGAATTATACCAAATATATCTCTACTAACTTAGTATGTGCTACATATTTGTTAGGTAAACTAAGGTCATGTGTTAATGATAAGCTATTGCTAAATGCATACTATACCTTTTTCCAAGCACAATTGACATGCCATTGTGTTATTGAGGAATTTCCCTGGAGCAAAAAAAGATCACATTTGGCAAAAATAAGGAGTTCAGATGCATCTGTGGGGCTATAAATAATGTCTTGGGAACCCTATTTAAAAAAAAAAAAAAAATAAATAAATAAAAATACCCACAGCTACATTCCTCTTCATATTAAGTTGTCTAATACATACAAAAGAAAGCTAGCATTATTACAAACTAAAACACTCTATCCATTGATGTTATTTTGGAAATTTGTGGTACGTTCCTATTGGGACAAACTGCTGAGGTCATGAGGTCATTGGTTTACACACTACTTAATCTAAAACTATCTCACGCTAAGGATAACACACCCATCCACGCCCGAGGGAGGATCCGAACCTCTGATGGCGAAGGGGGGGGGGGGGGGGGGGGGGGGGTTCTGCAGGAACTGTGACAAGGTGCCTCGACCCCGCGGTGGTGTAGCCTCGTGGCCCGTCAATATAATACACACCTAAAACAGAAGACAGACATCACAGTCGCTAGACTTAAGGAAACTCTAGACAGTTACAAATACATGAGGGTAAAACAGTTTAATATGTTGTCACTACAGGTACACAATGTGTCACCAATATGTTTAAAGACGTCGCACAGTTGTGGCTTTGAGAGAAAAAGCATTTTATACAATAGAAGAGTTCGAAATAGGCTTTAAAAATTATCTCAGACAGTAATATAGTTTCATTACATTAAACTTATGTATGTGATTCTACATAATACATCATGCACAGTATGATGGACAATTTAATGTCGAACAGTAATTATGTAAAATATTTTTTAGTCTGTGCGTGTTATTTATGTAATTGTATTGCTACGTCTGTGTACACAAAAGATTATGTTGGTTGCATTTTTAAAGGTATATAATAAATAAATAAATGAAACATCCTTCATCTGAAGCACTTGATTAGATAGAAAGTGTGTATTTGTAATTGACCTTGATCTTTTTTCCTTTCAGATAATTTTGCAGTTACAGTCATCTCGAATACAGGCTGCTGTGGCAGACTTATATCCATTTATGGTATTTACCAAACTATTCTATTCGTTATGTTCGGCTGACGTAGAGACCCATAAATCTTCCTGTCTATTCCAGAAATTGGGAATCTAGCACTTTCCGCAGTGTTTGCTGATTTTTACATGACATCCATTTTCTCACCGTCGTTTCTTGGGGTGGTAGATTTTATATTGCCACAATATTATTTTCCAACTAATGAGAACTAATCAAGTAGATATATATGCAAAACAGAACTAACAGCCCCTTGGTTTCCAGAGCTCTTACTTCCATAACATAAGGTGTGCAAAGTTAACGTATCTATAGAAATACCAGTAACTTGATGTTTTTAATTTCTGGATCTGTGTCGTTTACCAGTCATGATTGGACAGACTGTGTGAAGATTAAATATGCAAGAGTTATTTATCATTTTTCATATATATAAGGAAATATATATGATACACACACTGAAGAGCCAAAAAAACTGGTACACCTGCCTAATATCGGGTAGGGCCCCCGCGAGTATGCAGAAGTTTTGCAGCATGACGTGGCATGGACTCAACTAATGTCTAAAGTAGTCATGGAAGGAATGACACCATGAATCCTGCAGTGCTGCCCATCAATCTGCTAGAGTAGAAGGGGGTCGAATCTGTACTGAACAGCTTGTTGCAAGGCATCCCAGGTATGCCCAAACATGTTCATGTCTGGAGAGATGGAGGCCAGCGGAAGTGCTGGACGTGTGGGGTGTTGGATTGACCTGCTGGATTTTTCCAAGTCTGTCGGAATGCACAATGGACATGAATGGAGGCAGGTAGACATGATGTTTACATATGTGTCACCTGTCAGAATCGTATCTAGAAGTATAAGGGGTCCCATTTAATTCCAACTGCACACGTCCAACACCATTACAGAGCCTCCACCAGGTCGAATTGGGTGAACATAGGCTTGCAGTGCTGCTGTCTTTAGCTTGATGCAAAGATTCTGACTGCTTTTTTTATGTAGCACTGCCACATACTTGCAGCCTTCAGAATATCCCCATAACAGTAGGCCATGATTGATGTGGCCATTAAATATTGCATAATGCACTGTTATAAGGTATGGGTCAGCTAATACACCTTCTGTTCTCCTCAGAAGGTATATTACTGTACACACAAACTAAGTTGACACTCGGCGCGGTGGCTGAAGCGAGTGACAGTGGAGGCATCTCCCATTTACAGTCATTCCCATAAGCCACGGCGCCGAGTGTCAACTTACTTTCTGCAGATAGTACATCGGAGAGCTGGGAGCACACATACACTGTTTGTTCATTCATTATTAATTTGCTGTCAATCAGGAATCCCAGCAGTTTGATAGCCTCCATATTATCGGGGTATGCCACATTTGTAAGGCTGCATGTAAGATTTTGTTGTGTTATTTCTTCATTCGTTTTCATTTTATTGTCGAAGAACCATTGTTTGATGTTTTGTAAGATCACATTTGTTGTTTGCAGAGCTTGTGCAGCAGTTTTTGTTTTCGCAGATACTAACAGTGCACTGGCAAAAAATAAGTTAAAATCTATGTGAATGATCATTGCTCCGGTATGTCTGTACAAACAAAACACAGAAGGAAACATATACTGGAGACTGCCCAACCGAATGAACTGCTGGACAAGGAAATATGCATGTGTGGTTGGACATTTAAAAAAGTAAAATTCGTAATGTCCTGTTGGTGCCGAATTCACTGAAGACATGATACATGCACGGATTGGAGAAGGATAGAACTGTCTCTGTTATTTTCCTTGAGTTATTTAGTGAGATTACAGAATGCATAAATCTGGCAAATGAGTCAAGGATTATACACTTCAGAAAAGTTGCAGTAACATTTTCAGGGATCAGACCACCGCTATGGTCGCAGGTTCGAATCCTGCCTCGAGCACGGGTGTGTGTGATGTCCTTAGGTTAAATAGGTTTAAGTAGTTCTAGGGGACTGATGACCTCAGAAGTTAAGTCCCATAGTGCTCAGAGCCTTTTGAACCATTTTTTTTAAACTAATAAAGAGTATAGGAAGGTGTTTTGTACTGAGTGACTAAATCAGTCAAACAACACTTCGAAAATGTGCCTCTGTTTAATGGTTTCGTTCAAATTTAAATAAGAAACTCTCGTATTACAACGAGCCAATAATAGCAACCAAAGCATTAAGCCGTAAAAATCATATGCAAAACTTACGATAAAGATAGTGACATTTATAATAAGTATCCTTTACTTCCAAAGCAATTCGTATTTTCTTCCTGAGTTTCATTCTTCTACACATTTTTCTAACGCACACTGTGGACATTTTTATAAGCGGAGGTAAGTTTCTGGAAATTTCTTGTTTAGTTATTAGTGTAAGATCTACGGTCTCTATTGGATTGGATTGGCTTTGTCAATAATGATTTTTAATTCTGTCATCAAATGCCCCCACTTTCGAAGTCAGTACTTTAATCTAAAAAGCCATGGATTCATGTCAGCAAATAACAAAACATTTTAAATTAATCAAATAAACTGGCTTGTTCTAGTGCGTAGTTCAGTTGCTTTGTTGTCTTTGGTTGTCGGTATTATTAAAATCCACTGCTCCGGTATGTCTTCATTTATTAAAATACAATCTCTGAAAAGCAGTTTGTTTGGAGGGGTACGAAAACCGGTGCTGTGTTCATCTAGGTTTGTTATTTTGAGTATGCGTATGGTGTCCATTGTCATGTAATCGTATCGTGTTAAGAAGTTATTTGTGTGTTCGAAGTTTGGTTGCGCGTTGCGCGATTACTTGCTAGTTGCAAGCAGTTATTTTTATCGGTGTACTGCTACAAATTATTCGATTGTTGTAAAAGACGTCTCCAGGGCTATTACGAGTCATAACGTCTCAAAATTGATGAAAATACGTCCTCAAATAATCTCCCTTCATTGTCTCATACCATTATTATATATACTGTCTGATGTTTTGGATTCCGGGGGAGAAAAACCGGTAAATTAAGTTTGTAATCATTTATTTGATGGTTTCAGGTGCATTAGTAACATCCAGTACCGGTATGTAATTTCACTGATAAAATAAAACCATTACTGTCACACCCCTCCAGTTCTGTAGGACTACGGTTTTGTTGAATACACATTTTTAATATTGAACTGTATTAATCATCCCTTTTATGTGTAATCATGCTTATTTCTAGACCTCGGTATATTTATTTTATTACGCATTTTATCGCAGTCATGTTTTACGTGAAGTTTCATTGCTCACATCGAAATAATTGTGACGCATTGGCATTATTTCACCTAAACCAAGTACGTAAAGATCTGTATTTACAAAAACCGGTACATGAAATGTGTAGCTATTGTAATTGGAATTGTGAATAAGTTTTGTTTTAATTGTAGCGTAAATCATTGGTAAGGTTGAAATATGGCATCCCGGCTAAGACACAAGTTGAAAATATGATCACTATTTTTTATTTACTTAAATTTGCCATATTTCATGACAGTACCTTTTCCGTTAGACATTTGCAAGGCGAAATTAGTCTTGGCTTCAGTTGTCTAAGTATGATTCTACAATGCATCATTGTCGGCTGCAGAAAAGACGTGGTTCAACGTGTTTCTCTCATTTTGGTGTTTCAAATACAGTTTCTTCAAATGTAGTTTCTTCTTTTTAGTTAATACAAAAATAATAGTAACATAATTCAAAATTATTTATGACGGCGACCTTCACATTGTTCTTCCATCAACATACACCAAGAGTTAGCTGCCGACTAACTATAGTCAAAGACGACTCCAATGTGAAAGATATTTTACACGATTCACAAGTTTCCACTTGTAATCAGTCTCTTTGCTATTCTTCGATACATTTTCTAATAGTAATCAATATGCTTTTACTCTCAAAAACAGAAGTAAATTAACATATAATTAGACAAATTATAATAAATTCTGACAAAAATATAAGAAAACATTTACAATTCGGTATTGACAAATACGGTAAAAAAATAACATCTCCCAGATCCATTAAACTGCTCCCCAGGGCTTTTGTTGTTATGGACATATACAACAAAAACCCGACAACACTCAGTGATGGATCTGTATTACACAATTAGTACATTAATGATGCAGTCTGATAGCCTCTTCCAAATTTGGACTCTTTGAATCTGTGGACTTATTACTGGCTGTTGTTGCAATGATACTTCCCCACCAATCCCATACACAAAATTTTCAAGTAAAGAAATTATTTAACATGACAAATATACATGGTATAAAACATACATGAGAAATATTCTAACATACAGCATGCAGATTGAAAATAATAGAAAGGTAAAACTCATTTCCTAGAATAAGATTTAATTTTTTTTTAAATATTAATGTTAATTTCATTATGCTTACATATTGTACAGTAAAAATGATATTGGACATATATAGTGTAATGTGTTTTTCTCTATATTTGCCTTTTATATATATATATATATATATATATATTTTTTAACATCTGATTTTTTTTTAATTTTTATATTTTTTTATTAGTCATGGATTTTTTGTTTTTTGTATATTTTTTTTGCTTATGATTTTCTTTTTAAATTTTTTTACTTAGGTTTTTTTTATTTTGTATTTTTTTATGATTTTCTTCTTTTAGTACAGCTAAAGATACATCAGTATTATCTAAATTTTTTGCAATTATTTATGTACACTTTCCTCTCTACTACAATATTACTACAAGTCACATTCTTGTGAAGAGTACTTTTGCTCACCACAACATCAGTATAAACAACAATAAACTGCTCATATATCATGAGGCTTTATCTAAAATTGGTTTTGAAACTTATACCCTTGCATGCATGTCCTCACATGCATGCCTTCACCCACAGGGAAGACTTAGCTTCCAAAAATTAGAAAAATTCAGAAATGCTCACTATGGAGACTTTTTTTTTGTAAAAAAGTAAAAATAAATCTTTCTCTCATTCTTTGTTAGAACAGTGTTTTCCATCAGTTTCAATTAATATGTGACTTCAAATTATTAATTTATACATGCAAATATAAACACTTCGTTGTACAGGCAGTTTTGTTCTAACAAGCGTATTCCAGTGGAGAACTTTTGTTTTAGATGATAATAGGTTATTTAAATTTTGAAATTATGATTTCTGTTTATACAGTTTTTAAGAGACAACATTCCTGAGACCAAATAATTTCTTTGACTTAGGATACACCAAAAGATAAGCATTAGGGTGTGGATTTTCTATGACTTCAACAGGCCCAATATAGATATCAACGAATTTTTTAATTTCTGAAGTTAACATTTTTGATTTTTCATGAGATTTGACCAGAACAAGATCCCCAATTTTAAAAGTGGTTAATCTTACCCTATTGTTATATCTTTCTCTTTTCCCCTTGTTTCCTCATAGTTTCCCTGACAATATCTTCTCTCTCTTGCATAGTTAAAGGTGTACATTTAGGAAATTCAATAAGTTCTGATATAAGATTTGGAGGTCTAATATTAAACATAATCTCATATGGTGAAAATCCTGTGGAACTATGTTGTAGGCTATTCATAATATCTTCAAAATTTCGAATGTGCTCAAACCAGGTTGGATGTTTATGGCTACAATAGGTTCTACAAAGTCTCCCAATTTCCCTCATATATCTTTCTGCAGGATTGGTGGACGGAGAATAAACAGATATAAGTATATGCTTCAATTTTTAAACAGATATAAGTATATGCTTCAATTTTTATCTTTCAATAAACTTTTTCCAAATTTTAGAGGTGAACTGTGAACCATTATCTGATAATATAGCTTTTGGTTTACCCACCTGTTCGAAATAATCTCTTTCAATTTTTATTATAATTTCATGGCTAGTAGCTTTTTTCACTGGATATAGTTTAATTCATTTTGAAAATACATCTACCATAACAAATATGTAACAGTAACCACCTTTACTCTTTGGTAACATTCCATATACGTCCACTGCGATAAGATCTAAAGGTTTTTCCGGAATAATGTTTTGCATCTCTCCACCACATCTTTGATTGCTCACTTTAACTCTCTGCCATTTGTCACAGGTTGCCAATTCTTTTCTTACCTTCTTTCCAATATTGTAAAAAAAAATTTTTTTCTTGTATCCCACAATGACCAAAACTTTCATGTATGTAAATGATCAGCTTATCAGCATCTGCCTCTGACCAACGCAGTTTCCAATTATCAGAATCTACATCTGTTCTCCGAAACAAAATCCCCTTATGCAATTTGTAAAATTTATCAAGTTTCTCATACCCCTTCTAGCCTAAACATTCTTTGATTAATTTCCAACTCTGATATAAATTTTGATTTTTTCTAATTTTGTTACACATAGCTCTAATTGTTTTTTCATTTTCCACCCCTTTCAAGTATCTAATTTTAAATTGCTTTTCCTCCTCTTGTTCAAAAATCTCCTTTTCTCCCCCAATTGGTAAACTTGAAAGTGAATCAGCTACTACATTCTCAGAACCTTTTATGTGTTTGATTTCAAAGTCAAACTGTTGCAGTAAAATTGCCCATCTGGTCAATCTACTGTGGTATAATTTGCACTCTTGTAAGTAACTCAAAGCTTTGTGATCCGAAAATACTATGGTTTTATGTCCAACAAGGTAAATTCTAAATTTTGTAAAAGCCCAATGAATTGCCAAAAGTTCCTTCTCTGTGACTGTATAATTTTTCTCATGCTTGAGCAACATTCTGCTTGAAAATGCTATGGTACAATGTATCTTAACTCCATTCTCTACTCTTTCTTGAAATAACTCTGCTCCAAGCCCATATTTACTGCTATCCGTGTTCAAACAAAATGGAAAACTAAAATCAGGTCTGTGTAATAAGTGTTGCTTTCTCAACTCTTGGTTAATTTTATCAAACTCTTCCTGACAACTTTTATCCCAAACCCAAACAGTGTTTTTCTTAAGTAATTGGGTTAAACATGGTGCATTCAGACTCTGATCACTTATATGTTTTCGGTAATAACCGCATAACCCAAAGAACGACTTTAATTGTCTTTTAGTCTTACGAATAGGAATTTCTGAAATTGCTTTAATTTTTTCTGGATCTGCCAAAATTCCCTTGTCTGTGACAACATGACCCAAAAATTTCAATTCAGAAACTGCAAATTTACATTTCTCTAATTTCAATGTCATCCCCCCTTTTCTAAGTTTTTCACAAACTGACTTCAAAATCAAAAAATGTTCATCCCAATTTTGCCTTGTAACCAAAATGTCATCTACATAAATTATCAGTTTAGACGCAAGTTCTTGCCCCAGTACATGATCCAAAGCTCTTATAAATTCAGAAACAGAAGAATTTAACCCAAATGGCACAACACAACATTGGTAACGGTAACTCTTACCATTGTACAAGAAAGCAGTATATTTTCTAGGATTAACTGAAAGTGGTACCTGATGAAAACCCGAAGTTAGATCCAAACTTGACATATATTTTAAATCCGTAAATTTACAGAGTAACTCATCAATATTTTCAGGATGGTCTATCTGTCTGAACAAAATTTTGTTTAAGTGTGTAGAGTCCAAAACCAATGTTACTCCACCATCTTTTTTCGAAACTACTACTAGAGGATTATTATATGCACTGATACTCCTTTCTATTATATTACATCCTTCCATCTTTTTCAGCTCTTTCTCAACACCAGGTCTTTTTGATATTGCAATACTGTATGGTTTTATGAAAAATGGTTCATGAGGTTTTACCTGAAGCTCACACTGACAACCCTTTACCCTTCCAGGTATGTCACTGAAAACATCACTGTATTCCCACAGCAGATTTTCTAACTGTTGTTTTCGCTCCCCAGATAAATTTTGTGTTTCTGAAATTTTCAAATTTACTAAATTCCCAAATTCAACTTCATCGGTATCAAATCTATGAGTTTCAATATTCTCCAATCTTTTTTCTTTTAGTAAATTGATACTGTCAAAATTTCCATTACTCTGATCACCAAGTGTGTTCGCAAAATTTGTCTGAATGTACTCCCTTTCACTAGTTTCTACAAAAGTTTTTTTCCAACCCAATCAAATGCTGTATTTGCTTCTACTATCCAATTCATACCCAAAAGAAAATCCTCATTAAATTCCTGAATTACGAAACATCCATGTGTGAACAACTTGCCTCCAATTAAAAATGTCACTAAAGCCTGGCTTTTTACCAATTTACTGCTCTTCCCAGTAGCACCTTTTATCTTTACCCCAACAACTGGCATTTCAACATAATCTTTCCCCACTTTCAATTTCTTGCTTAACCTTTCAGATATTCCCGAGATCTCACTTCCTGTATCAATTAAACATTTACCAATCCATGACCCAATTTGAACTTTTATATAGGGACTGCAAAATTGATCACTTTTCTCAGAACCTGTATCCTCATGTAATAAATCACTTTCAATTTCCCCAAACCTATACTTATCAGAATCATATGGCATATCATTACATGTATTATTTGTCACAGTTATAAAATTTGCACAAGACACAAAATTGTCATGAGTACACTCTATTATCTCAAACAGCCAAGAATTTTCATCCAAATCACATTGTATACTATTGAAGTACTTATCCTTCAGCTTTTCAAAAATAAAATATCTCATCTTTTTCCACCACTCAGGACATACAGTTTCACATACATTAATAAGCATCTTTCTAAAGTTCTTGTCAAAAGAAATAGTTTCACTGTTGAGCCATATATTCATAAGAAATGCGTGTGTATCATTAGTATCTGTAAAAGTTTCACTTAGGTTACAAGTTATATATGTGTCATTGACATTTGTGTAGTCAGATTCTTTATCAACAACATCAAAATTCACACTTTCACATACATCCAGCTTGTGAGCTTTATTCATCCTGGTAACATCCCTGGGAATTTCTATAATATTCTCACTATTTAATCCATTTTCAACCATGTGTATACCCAATTCCCTATTTAAACTAATGAAATACCTTTCCTCAACATCATCATCAATACCATTACCATCATTATCAACTTTATCAACAACATCATTATCATTACACATATTCAGGTCATACACATTCAAATTATTCCCCAAAATATTATTTCCTCTTTCTAAAGTTACCAGATCCCTTTCACCAACATTTTCATTCTCACAGCATGCATTCTCTCTTTCATTCACACACATCTCTGAACTACTACAAATTACATCATCTGACAAAGTGTTGTTCTTTTCTGCCCGAGTGTAAAACTCTGTTAAATTAAATGAATCACAATTACTTTTATCTACTGTATGTTCTTGTGTACTGAAAATTTTATCTTTATCAATATTATTTTCCTCTTGAAATTTATTCAATAAGTAACAACTAATAACCTCATGTGATAGCTTAGGTTTGGAACTGTCATGTTTCGGTTTATGATAGTCACATCCATTGGTCCTTTCATCATGCTCACCTTCTGCCTCAACCTTGCGGACCTTCAAGGGGGCGTCTACTCGTTTTTTATTTCCGGTTCTTGTATGAACTGGTGATTGTGGTTCTGCCAATGTCTCTGATCAACATTTCTGGTTGGTTGGTTTCGGGGAAGGGGACCAGCCAGCGAGGTCAACGGTCTCATCGGATTAGGGAAGGATGGGGAAGGAATTCGGCCGTGCCCTTTCAGAGGAACCATCCCGGCATTTGCCTGGAGTGATTTAGGGAAATCATGGAAAACCTAAATCAGGATGGCCGGACGCGGGATTGAACCGTCGTCCTCCCGAATGCGAGTCCAGTGTCTAACCACTGCGCCACCTCGCTCGGTTCAACATTTCTGATCCCATTCCTATGCCAAACATTACCTGATTGTTGGTAGTTCCTATTGTACGGACCTCTATCAAAATTTCTGTGATTTTGATCCCTAAAGTGTTCTCTATTTTGTTGATTATTAATGTGAAAATGTTGTTCTTGTTTTGGATAAAATTTATGGTCCTTCTTTTCAAAATTGTTATATCCCCCTGAATTTTGACTGACGCCATGACAATTGTACAATTGTTTTGTTCCCTTTTTTGAAAGTTGTCATTTCCCCAATTTTGACCATTACCTTTCTGAGTAAACCCATCAGGACAATGAACTAAACTCAACTGCATTGCTGATGGCAATCTTCTCTTTAAGGTATCAATTTTGATCAAGTCATCCAAAGGTTTTGTTAAATGAATAAGTTTTTGAAGTTCACTTTTGCAAAATTGTTTCATGCTCCCATCTGATTCTCTATAGTTTCGCCCATTCAAAAATTCACTTTTGATTCTAGTTTGTTTAAGATCATCCCAAAATTTTTCCAGAGTTACAATCTGGTTTGCCCAAGTCAAAGCTTCCCCTTCTAAGAATTTTTTCACAAATTTAATTTTTATTTCATCTGGTGAGTGAGGTAAAAAACAATCCTTACAATACAGCATAAAATCAACGGGATGTAAGGGTCCATCTACCGAAAAGTGCTTCAGTGGAATATTAGATACGAGATTACATGTGTTGACATTGTAATTTTTGCTTTGAAATTCAATGTTAAAACTTTCAATTTTTTCGCTAAGTTCTTTGACAGATTTTTTGTTTTCTAAATCATTGCATTCTACTTTTTCTTCTAGAGTAACCAAACGATTGTCAAACTTTTTGTATTCTCATCCAAATTTTTAATATCCCCTTTTATCTCATTAAAATCCATTAAATTTCGTTCCCTATCTACCAGTAACTCATTTTTTACAGTATTAATTTCACCGCTCAATTTAGCATCAATTTCATTTACTTTTGCTTCCACAGATTCAATTTTTTCCTCAACACTGCCAACTCTGTTCGAAAGCTCACCCACTTGGGTATTGACTGCTTGGACTTGCAACAAAATGTTATCAATTTTTTCATCCCAGTAAGTCTTATTGTCGTCAACTGATTGTTTAATTTCGTTCGTGAAATTTACAAGAAAACTTTTTAAATCAAATTGATCGGTTCTTTCTCTTTGATTTGACCTGTCCTGATGTTCGAAGTCTATTAAATTACTACTTTCTACTTTAGGCACAATACTCTCGAAAAACTCATAAGTCATTGTGAAGAACAAAAATTTATACACAACAATATAAAACAAGATAAAAATATTGTATTAACAAAATACGAGGTTTTCGTGACTTATCTGGAACACTCTTCTACTGTTGCAAAACCACGTTTTCCATCCATGTGATTATTGACCAAAATTCTTGAAGTATTTTCTTCTGTCGAAAATTATATTTTTTGCCGAAACATTTCTTCTCCAAAACTTTTACTTCCCGATGAACACAAACATTGTAACACACATTCTGAAGAAACAGGTATTAACACACAAAACTGTTCTTCCTCGTAGCACTGTTGAAAATCTCGTGAACACAATATCCCGGCTACAGTCCCCAGTTGAAATATGGCATCCCGGCTAAGACACAAGTTGAAAATATGATCACTATTTTTTATTAACTTAAATTTGCCATATTTCGTGACAGTACCTTTTCCGTTAGACGTTTGCAAGGCGATATTAGTCTTCGCTTCAGTTGTCTAAGTATGATTCCACAATGCATCGTTGTCGGCTGCAGAAAAGACGTGGTTCAACGTGTTTCTCTCATTTTGGTGTTTCAAATACAGTTTCTTCTTTTTAGTTAATACAAAAATAATAGTAACATAATTCAAAATTATTTATGACGGCGACCTTCACATTGTTCTTCCGTCAACACACACCAACACAATAGTCAAAGACGACTCCAACGTCAAAGATATTTTACACAATTCACAAGTTTCCACTTGTAATTAGTCTCTTTGCTATTCTTCGATACATCATAACAGTAGCGACACTTCGCCTCGATTTTGTTGCCTACAGCGCCAGCAGCGCCCCAAGAGGCTGGTGCGTTACACTGTGAATTCGCCGCGATCGTGAAAGAGAATAGTGGTTGTTTATTTCGATTTATACAATGGCTTTTACTGGCGGGAGCGTTTGTAGCGCAATAAATTGCACTAACAACAGGAAGAAGACACCACAGCTGTCTTTTTTTACGTTTCCTAAGGATCCTGAGAGGTATATACCATCATGTTACTAAACTGTATCGTCAGGATTCACTTGCAAACTATATGTGTATAAATGATGAATGTTTCGTTTTAGGAGCAGAAAATGGCTTGTTAATAGCAGGCGAGAAGGCCTCATTAAGAAAGAACCAGTGTACCTGTATAATAATATTAGGTTTTGTTCGCCACATTTCGAACAAAACCAGTTCATGAACGCAGACAACAACAGACTCGTGTGGAATGCAGTACCCACACTGTTTGACATTCCAAATAAGCCACCTCAGCTGACGATGAAGAGGAAACTGCCACAAAGATTCGGCAGTCAATCTAAAGCAGTAAAACAGTCCTATGACACAGAAGCAGCCGGTTCAACTCTGCATGTATCAGTGCCAGATTCGTGTGAATCGTCAACACAGACTTGCTTTGACGATGAAGTGGTTAGATTAAGTGCAGCTGTTCGTGTCTTACAAAAGCGTGTGAAGTGTCAGAATGTGCAAATCGCTAGACTTTGAGCGAAACTATTACGGGACAAGGAAAGTGCCTACAGACAGCGACAGAAACTGTATCAGAAGGAGCAAGTGAACAAGGACAAACGAATGTTAAAGACTGTAGGATCCCGATATTTAAAAAAAGTGCCCTTGACTTGTTGGTAAGCCAGATTACCATGCCATTGAGAGAAAAACGTGCTGCAAGATGGAAAGACGAAAATAATCTGTTTCCTCTAAATTTATTATATTACAGCACTCAGGCATACAGGTTTTTGTCAGAATGTTTTATGCTTCCATCAGTGCGTACATTACAAAGGTATGTGGAAGGCATACAAATAAAATGTGGGATAAGTGACTATATATTCCATCTTTTGAAGCAAAAGGTGCAACATTTTTCTTATATTGATAAACTTGTGAATATGTCATTGGATGAAATGTCTCTAATGGCAAATTTGACATATGAGGCACAGCTAAAATTGCGAACAGTGTGTTGGTGATAATGATTAGTGGCATTTTTTCATGTTTCAAACAACCATTGCAAGGAACAGTGGGAGCTATGCATTTGACTGCTATATTTTATGAAGTACTCAAGAGACTTAAGGAAATTGGCTTGGTTGTAAAGACCTGTGTGACTGATCAGGGTTCAAATTTTGTGGGCTGGAGAAAGAGACTGGGAATTACACAAGACAATCCAAGTTTGGTATATGAGGAGCAGAAGATCTATTTCTTCTATGATACCCCATGTTTGTTTAAGAGCATCAGAAACAACCTATTTAGGTATGGCATAATTCATACATCAAATGATGGTTTGGTTGGTACTGCTTCTTGGAAGGACATTTCTCAGCTCTATTCAAATGACTTGCACAGGAAATACAAGTTAGCTCCGAAGCTGACTAAAAAAGCTGTCAAACTGCCAGCTTTTTCAAAAATGAAAGTGGGTACTGCAGTTCGTGTGTTAAGCCACACAGTGGCAGCTGGTATTGACACACTTGTATTTTGTGGTAGTATGCCATTATCTGCAACTGGCACTTCAGACTTTTGTCAGAAAGTTAATGACATTTTTGATTTCTTTAATACATACAGTGTGAAAGGGCCTGTGCATCTAAGAAACTGTATTAGGAGTGATTCAGAGCGTCTGGATGTTCTACATGTGATGAAGCCATGGATTCACTCTTGGAAATTTGTAGGCTCTGATGGAAAAGATTACTCCCTGAGGATAAAATGTGTAAAGGGGCTTCTAAGCAATATATGTGCTTTGGAAATGCTTGCTGCCGAGGTACTGACTGGAACAAAATTGTACTTATTCTCACGTAAAATTAACCAAGACACATTGGAAAACTTTTTTTCAACTATGAGGCAGAGAGGTGGTTTTTGCAGCAACCCATTTCCAAGGCAGTTTTGTGCTGCATTTAACAACTGTACACTAAGCAAACTGATAAATTCCTCTAATGTGGCAAGCAGTAATTGTGAAGGAATTGACTGGGGTCAGGCAATACTGGACATGAAATCTGCTCAAACATTAAAGGTCTCTCAGTTGTTATGCAGTAGTGATACAAGTTCTGCAACAAAGCTACCAAATGTGGAAGTTCCAGCAGACCTTGAAGGACAAAACAGTATGAGATATGTGTTTGGTTACATATTGAAGAAACTTTTTTCTTTACATAATTGTGTCAAGTGCAGGAATCTACTTGTAGACAACAGCCAGGACTTAGATGCAAATGACAAATTTTATTGCCATTTCAAAAGTTACGAAGACAATTTTGAAGCTTGGTTATTTGCAGTGAAAATATTTGTTTATTTTTGAGGGATTGTGAAAATCAGATGGCATCAGTTTTTGATGAACATTCTCACAAGAAAAACTGTGGTGAATTATATGTAAACTTGTTGCTGGCTGTCCCAAGTTTTCCCCCTGGATGTTGTGAAGAAACTAAGCTGCTGTTAATCAAGATATTTGTTAAAGTGAGACTTGTTTACCGGCTCAAATATTGGAATCAAGACTTAGTTTCTAACAACAAGAAAGCAAATAAGAAACTGAAGTAGTTGGCTCATTTGGGCTGCTGATTTCTTTGGTATGTATTTCGTTCACTTCTGTTGTTAGTCACCTAATTTTCCTTGCTTCTTTCGTGTGATGACATTATTTTGTCAGCACCTTGTGCACTGACTGATTGATTGAAAATTATTCAAATATTTGGTTTTTCTTGAAATGTAGTGTAATCAGCTCATTATAATGTTTTTAGCATATTTCTCCCACTATTTTGCAGTTGCTTGTCTCACTTAGAATAATATAAAGATGAAGGTCGTACTTGTGGCAACGGGCGAAAATGACAAACGCAGTAGGCCTACAGTACGATAAACGAGCTGTCGGTCGTTTTTGCATGTAGAGGTACATGTATGTGCTTCCTACATGTAAATCTGTGTGTTTATAATCTTTTGATATCAACGTGGTAAGCTGCAATTCTGTCCAATGTCACAAGTGTTTCTTCACGAATGTGTTGTAGCTTGCCACTCTATTCATGATTTTTGTCCTTACTTGCGCTTTTTTTAGAATCATTTTTAGTAACATATATGCCTTCTGGTACCACACAAACCCTTGGAGCCAAGAAAATAACGCAAATAATTCGGAAATGAAGAAGGAAATGGATGCAAACAAACATTATGCTTACGACGCGTCTGACGTTCACCTTACCTGCCACTTGCAGTGCTAGTGTCGCTCCATCTGTCAAACGGCAACAATTTTTACAGCAGTGAGTGTCACGACTGTTATATTAGACTGTGGATACATTTTCTAATAGTAATCAATATGCTTTTACTCTCAAAAACAGAAGTAAATTAACATATAATAAGACAAATTATAATAAATTCTGACAAAAATATAAGAAAACATTTACAATTCGGTATCGACAAATACGGTAAAAAAATAACATCTCCCAGTTCCATTACAAAGTCTTGGTAGCATAACTATGACTGTGTAGCTAATATCTAAACCCCAGAAAGCACCAAGCTGGTATTCCGAAGGGGGTGTGGAATCTGAGAAACAACCAGTATTCAAGAATATTGCTATCAAAAAGATGTTTTTGGGAGTTAATTTGACAAACTTAACCACGATAGCCTCATGATACTTATTCAAGAAACTGGACTAAGCAATAAATGCTTGTGTGTGAAAAAATAAACGTGTTTGGAGTCCAGTGAACAACATGAGCCATAGGTAGCCTATATGAAATGTGATGTGATATGGCATCTAGGATATTTCGTTTGTTTCAGTGAAATATTTTGAGTGTGTGTTTTGATCATAATATGAAGTTTATTTTTTGTGGCTGGTAGCTTAGACTGTATTGTTTGCTAGGTGTACTTTAAGTCTAGGCCTACTGGAGATGGTGTTCGACTGGGGGAATGCTTGTGGCATACAAGATGTATATATGTGTTCATTTACATTGACAGGCTGATCTGTAGACTGGTGTAAACATATATCTAGGATAGGTTGGGTTGGTAGGTCATTCCATAGGTACATTTAAGTACCTATGTGAGGCTCCATTTTCGAATTGGGGTCTGGTATTTTCAAGTTTTTAATATATTTGAAGGACTAATAGAAAGAACATCCTGGGCCCAAAACTACCTTTTCTCACAGAGATCCTGTTAGTCCCTAGCATTTTATTTCGCTAACATTTACGTGTTATTAGTTAGGTGAGCAGTTGATTAGTTCTGTGTCTTATATCTCCACCACGTTAAGGGTGTTGTCGTTCATAAGCTTGGTATCACATTTTTAACTAATCCTGTTTTTGGCATTTCAAAGATTGATTTGGACACAACAGTTCATAACCAGTTCTTTGTCTTGCCTTTCTCCAACCAGTCAGTTGTAGAGAGGTCTGTGGTTTAACATGAACCCTAAAAACAGTGCAGTTTTTATATTAACAGATTATTTCCAGAGGTTAAAGAGTGATAAATGACAGAAGAAAGGGGTTGTGACATTTTGAAAACTTAAAGTAAGTGCAATTTTAGTGTATGCCTTCTTGGTCACTGTCCACGTTCTCAGACTAACATGTAAAAATCGTTTTATGTACTGTGATATCATGTCTTAGAGTTCAAGTTTGTTGTCTAGATAACAATAGGGGGAACAATCTTACACGTGAGGTGACATCAGTGCAAGAATCCAAATATTAAACAATGAAGTTATTAAGGAATTGTTTTATAAAGAAACAGTATGGCTGGTCACTACTGATAGTCAAGGAAGCAAGATCCCAGGAGGCCCTACTGCTGATTAACACTTTTAAAAGTGACACACTAATCTTATTTTTCAGAACTATTCATTCTTGTCCTCACATCCTGTCTGTCTGCGTGAGGTAGGAACTAAGTTAAGGGGCCATTGGAAGTGTTCTATTCCACCTGTCTCCTTTGACCCATGACATAATGGTGTTGTGTGTGTGTTTTTGAATTGGTTTGTGTTTGTTGAGTTTAACATGTGATATTGGGTTCATTATCACTATGGTAACATGGGTTTATTTGAGTCTGGGTAGCCAGTGCTGCAATGTGGATTTGGAAATCTTCATTTTTCAGTGATGGTTTTTTATGTGTGTGGCATTTTGTTAGGTTTGATTAGTTTTGTGTGTGTGTGTGTGTGTGTGTGTGTGTGTGTACTGGTAGCGGCGGTCAACCTAGGTGATTTTGTTGCATGCTTTTGTTGGTAATAAACTTTTATTTTGGTTTTAATCTGTAGTAATTCTGATGTTCTGTCTGTTTTACATTTATCGTACTTTGGTTGGTTTTAATTGATCTGGTGTATATACAGGTTTTTGCGTTTTCGAGTTGTTGAAGGTTTTGGTTTTTGTGGTGATTTTTGAGTTATGTTGGTGTGTGAAGTTTACATTGTTTTCATTATTATTATTATTATTATTATTATTATTGCTGGTAGGTATTGAGAGCTGCATTTGAGCTACATGGGTCAAGGGAAATGTCTGATTCCACTCTTCAGGTTGTAGCTATTGGTTCCTTGGTATCTGGGCTTCCTTTCAGCTGTATTGGTTCCTTGCTATCTGGGCTTCCTTTCAGCTGTAGAGGTCGAGGGAAACATCTGATTCTGCTTTTCGTGGCACTTAGGCAGTCTAAGGAGTACATGCGCTGATCATGAGAAAAGTACCTATTTTTGAAGGAAACACGTATTTCTGAAGATATAAGCATATATATGCGCTGAATGCCAAAAAATTTTTTATTTCAAAACTTGAGTGTTACGGTCATATCTGACGCGCTCTTCACCAAAAAAGTACTTATTTTTCATTTGGATGCAAAGAAAAAAATCAGTTAACTGTCTCAAAAAATTTTTTTGTATCAAAAATGACATATTGCATATGTATGCACGGAATTTAATTTTTTTTTTCCCTCTCTCTCTCTCTCTCTCTCTCTCTCTCTCTCTTTCTCTCTTTCTCTTCAAGAAAGGTGGAATTAATAACAAAATTGTGGAATGGGTTTTCCCCAAAACGTTGACACCAGAGAAATTCCGCCAGGTAGTTATTCAGCATAGCACAGTGAGTTCTGAAAGGCCTTATAGGATTTTTTTCTTTAGCTTTTTGCCAGACTGACTCCATGTGATTTGTGGTTGCGTTTGTAAAGGGATCGAGAAAATAGAAACAGTGAAAGTAATCTTACTTCAATGATAAAATGAAACTACAGAACAACCGCGGGAAATAGGGGGTCTAGCGCAAGGACAACCTAATTTTAACAATACAAAACATCACATCACATCACCCCTAAAAAAGTCTCACCCTACGACATAATGCTACAGCCACAAAGCCAGCAGGAATCATACAGTTCACTCGACCTATATAGCTCAAACCAAGCCCACAATACCAAAAAACGAACATCTGCAATAACGAAAATGGCACTTACGCAGTTTAGGGGGTACATGCGCTGATCATGAGAAAAATACCTATTTTTGAAGCAAACACATATTTCTTAGGATATAAGCATATATATGCACGGAATACCAAAAAAGTACTTATTTTCATATGGTGGTGGTGGGGGGCGGGGGGGGGGGGGGGGGGGGGGGGAAAGATTAATTAACTGTCTGCTTCCACCAGCTTATTCATGTTGCTATGCCAATATGCTGCAGACATTTTAATATATTTCTTCACAGAGTTCTTTAGCCATAGGTAATGCTGACAGTTTCATACATCCTTACCATGATAGCTATTGTTGGCTTTGCATATTGTTGCATATGGTATTTGTCCCTGTTGCTCACAGTTATGCATCTTGATCAGTGCGCCCAACAACCTATATTTTTCTGTTGAGGCTGTCCGTTTTGAAGTATCGTATATTACTGCGTGTGCCAAAATGGCGAGAAATTTTCCAGATTTGAGCAATTTGGTAATGGAAGATTTATACCATGTTATGGAGAACACCCGAAGCTCAATACAATGGGCTAGGCAACAAGGTCTTATGAAGAACGATATGGTGTGTGAAAATAGGTATTGTGTTGGATACAACGAGATGAAGCTGGAGAAAACTACAGGGAAAGATGGCGAAATTTGGAGCTGCTCCATTGGCAGGGACTGTAGAAAGAAATGTTCAGTCAGGAAAATGTCATTTTTTGCTGGCAGTCATTTAGACATTTCTAAAATTGTGCAACTGTCTTACATGTGGGTTTTCGATCTCAGTAGGCAAAAGTTTTTAATAAGGGAGCTCAAAATTGGCAGTGAGCACACTGTGTTCGATTGGTGCCAATTTTGTAGAGATATCTGCCATGAATATTTCTTAATTGAGCCAATAGTTTTGGGCGGCCCTGGCCATACTGTTGAAATAGACGAGAGCTGCTTCGTCAGCACCATCGAAGTCATAGGTGCGAGAGCAATGGGTCTTTGGTGGTTATGACGTTGAGACAAAGCAAAGCTTTATGGTTGCTGTGCCACAACGTGATGCTACCCATTTGCTGCCAATTTTGCAACAGTATGTTTTGCTACTGGAAACACAGCAGTTTCTGATTTGTGGCAACTTACAACACCATAGGTAACTTGGGCTACTTGTCGTTGCAGTGTGTGGCTGATTTCGATGAGTGATTTATGTCCAGCATTTTGATGATGTGATAGGTGAAAGCAGACAGTTGGTATTGATAAAAATCAAAATTTCTGTTATGTAAGCTAGGACTAGTGGGCCAGGGAAAAAAGTAACCAGTCGCTCGGTCATTTCAGAAAAAAATTGATATTTGCTGGATGAATTCCCGAATGTTTAATGGGTTTAAAGACATTTTTAAAAAAAATTTATTCTCAACATTTAGAAACAGTGGCTATTTTTTGCTTTTACAGGCATCTGTTTTTATATAAATTATTCAGTACTGAGTTGCCCCAGAAATTTCAAATAAGAATCATTAACTGGACTATAAATTAAAAACCATGATAACCATGCTGAATGTATTCCTTAATATAGGCCCTACTTTTAATGGCTCAAACTTGTTGATTGCAAGCTAAAAAAGCTCATTCTTTAAACTATTTAATTGAATAGATAAAAATTCTACTCGTCAAGCAGCGGCAGAACACATACATAAAAGACAGCTGTAATTAGCAAGCTTTTGGAGCCAGTGGCTCCTTCTTCAGGCAGAAGGGTGGAAGGGGAAGTAATCGAGTGAAGGAGAAAGACTGGAGAGGTCTAGGAAAAGGGGTAGATATTGGTTAAGTCACCCAGAACCGCGGGCCAGAGGAGACTTACCGTACGGGATGAGAAGGAAAGACATTACTTACGGTAAGTCTCCTCTGACCCGCTGTTCTGGGTGACTTTCCCGATATCTACCAATTTTCCTAGACGTCTCCAGTTCTCTTCCTTCACCCCTCTTCCGTCTTTTATGTGCGAGTTCTGCTGCCACTTGGTGAGTAGATTTTTTATCTACCCTAATTGTATTTTTCCATAGTAAGAGTAATTTCTCAGCCTTAATATTTATTGTGCTATTTCACTATACAGTATAACTACTTCTTATAGTGAGAAGCTTACACAAAATGTACACTATTTTAAAAAATTGATTTTTTGATTTTTTTCATTCTTTGACCTACAATATCTTTGTAAGGAGAGCAGATAAAAGTCTGAAAATTACACACTTAATGGATCTTCATGATATCAAACTTAAATTGGAAGTAACAAACAGAAAATATTGTGGGGAAGTGTAATCAAAGACTGCAATTTATTGGCAGTACGAAGGAGATTGCCTACACTACGCTTGTCCGTCCTCTTTTAGAATTCTGCTGCGCGGTGTGGGATCCTTGCCACATAGGACTGACAGAGTACATTGAAAAAGTTCAAAGAAGGGCAGCACATTTTGTATTATTGTGAAATATGAGAGAGAGTGTCACAGAAATGATAATGGATTTGGGCTGGACATAATTAAAAGAAACGCATTTTTTGTTGCAACAGAATCTTCTCATAAAATTCCAATCACCAACTTTCTCCTCTGAATGTGAAAATATTTTGTTGACACTGACCTACATAGGCAGAAACGATCACCACGATAGAATAAGGGAAATCAGAGCTCGAACGGAAAGATATAGGTGTTCCTTCTTTCTGCGCTCTATACGAGATTGGAATAATAGAGAACTGCGAAGGTGGTTCAATGAACCCTCTGCTAGGCACTTAAATGTGATTTGCAGAGTATCCATGTAGATGTAGACAAGCCTGTACAAATCTGTTTGTTGTCATCCCCCTTCCACCAACATCTATTCACTCACACTTAGTTAATAATGAGCCCTTGAAGTGTGCAGTTGAACAATGGAGTCTCAAAATAATGAGAATAGTTTTTCTAAGTGTTGGTTACTAACCTTGAAAACTCAATAGTGTGTCATTTAATTGCCAAAGTCAGGATAAATTTCTAAAGGACAAAAGCAAACCTTGGCAGTTGATGAATGTATAGTTCTTGCTGACTTTTCTGAAAACTATTTCTTTGTTGTTCAAGTGAAATACAAGGGCACCACTGGGTAAACAAACAGGCCACAGTTTGTCCATTTATGTTCTGTTATAAAGATCCAGATAAACTAGAGTCATAGTTTTTGTGTTGCAAATGATTACTTTGAGCACAAAGCTACAGCAGTGCATGCTTTTCACCTGCAGTTAACAAACTACGTAAAACAGCATGACAGTTCCATAAACAAACTGATGAACTTCTCTGATGGTGCTGCAAGCCAATATAAAAGCAAACAAATATTAATATCTCCTTTCTCAAAGAGAAAAAGACCGTTGGCTCGGTGCAGAATAGCACTTTTTTGCATCATGCCCTGGGAAGAGTGAGTGTGATGGCATAAAGGGTACAACAAAGTGAGCTGTCACAAAAGCTAGTCTGCAACGGACCTATGAGAACCAAATCTGGACACGTCAAGAAATGTTCACATTCTGTATAAAGAATAGGTAAAAGGGATTACGTATGTTTCATTAAATGTGAGGAAATACGAGAACTCTATGCCAATGTCTTGGAGGAAAGATTCAAAACTTGTCAGAAGGTTAAAGGCACCTGATCTTTTCATTGTTTTATACCTTAGTCATACAACTTGCTCAACTGTAAGTTCACATCAACATCCTCTGATAGTGAACGTCATCACTGTGGAAAACTTGTACCACTGACACTTCAAAGTAAGGACATAGTGGCTTGTGTCTATGACGAACAGTGGTGGATTGCCAAAGTTGGTAACATTGCTCGTCAAAACCAAGATGTGGATGTTACATTTTACCAGCACCAAGAACCCCATTTAAAAAATTTGAAAAGGATCAATTCGAGAGGCCCGTTAAAAATCATTAAAGGAGTTGTCTTCTCCCCTGGAATTTATGACTGTGACTAGGCGAACATTTAACCCTGTGCCCAACATGAGTGAAGAAATATCTCTGTTGTTCAATAAACAACATAGTAAAAACAAATAAGTTGAGAACGGGATAATGTAATGAATTGTCTCATTTTTTAAAGAGTTATCCTAGACATTTTTAAATTATGTAATTTATACACTGTTTCCATCAGCCCAGATATTGCAAACAGTAAGAAACATATTTTTGACTCATATTTGAAATTTTTTTGTCCATGGAATCTCAAGGTTGAAATTTATACAGAAGTTTGATATCATAAAGGTCTATTAAATGTGTAATTTTCAGATTTATATCTGGTCCATTAACAAAGATTTGCAGACCAAAGAATGAAAAAATTCAAAACATTTGTTTTTAAAGTGTTTTTAAGTATAAGCTTGTCATAATTGTTTCTCTAAAAAAAAAAAAGGTATCTATACTGAGTAGTGTAATACCACAAAATGTATTAAGGCTAAGAAACTACTCTTTGGAAAGATAGTATTAAAAATGGGTTTTTTAAATTTACAACCAACAACTTTGAGACATTAAAAGTGTATTCCCTAATACATTCAGCAGGGTGATCATGGTTTTAATTTATGGTCCAGTGTCTGCTGAAATAAATACCTCTTATATGAAAGGTCTGGCGCAATCCATTACCGAATAATTTAAAAAACCACAGACGCTTATAAAAGTGTAAGAATGCTTGCAGCCTGAAACAAAAATGGCTGCTCTTTCTAAACGATAACCAATAAATGTTTTTAAAAAATATTTTTGAGTCCACCAAACATGAAGGAATTCACCCAGCGAATTCTTTCTACGAGAATGCAGTTGTCTCTCTTTGTAATTTTATTGCTTTCTCAAGTATGTTTCCCTTTGGATACAAGTAATTGATAGTTTTATGGTTTGGATGGTGTACGATCTTCCACAGAATGCTTGTATTTACTTAATAGGCACACGTTTCAAAATCCAAATATTAGATCATTATTTCTCTGAAGGAAACATTTTTTCCAGTATAAATCCTAGAGGCAGAATTGTATTGTTTACATTGTGACTGCAGCACTACTTTTCTCTCACCTGTTGTATATAAATATTTCTGGAATAATTTTATCACCTGTTTAACAGGACACTAATGACAGCAGCGGAGAAGCTTGCCACTGTTCCTGATGGGGATATCGACCCAGAAGGAACATTTAAGTATGTTCTAATAGGTGTCTTTGGTCCAGAGGGTCCTGATGGCAAAGAACCGAGCAAATTAGTGGTCAGTAACTGGTAAACTAATATTTGGTCAACTTTGTGATACATTATTATTTGAGAGACAGTCGTTAGCATCATTTTTCAATTTTCTCAGTTGAATTTTTCTTTTGATGTCGGTGACTTCCAATGGGGAATTGTAGCCTAAGGTTGGTTGTTATCTGCATAACATAGTGTTTCAGTGTTTACTGTTAAATTGGAAGGGAGATGGTGGATGGTGATACAACTGAAAACACACAAAAAATTTTCACTGAAACACTGTTGAACTACAGTTATGGCCCTGTGTGCTATGGTATCTTTGTCAGATAGTGTTGACAGAGGACATGAAAAAGCATTCAAAGAAGAGCAACTTATGTTGTTTTATTGCTAAGAAGGGGGAGTGCGCCATGGACATGCAGGGTGTGTACGACCCGGAAGAGCCGGGGAAAAACCCGGGAAATTTTTCATTGTTTTTGTTTTCAGTTAAATTTGTGTAATTTTGATTGGTAAGAACCAATACTCTAACAAAGGATATTTCTGTGTCTCAATACTGCAGCAATAAAACATGAACAAGAGAAAAAACGAAAATAAAACTTAAATTTCAAGGGAAATGCACCATATACAGCAACAAAACGGTGCTCATACAAGTGTCCGCCAACAGTAAAATGCGTCAAAGGCTTTAGGAAGACTGTGCAATGCTTTGTAACAGCAAATTGCCTCTGCTGAGCGTGACGTCACAACTGTTTACATTAAATTCATTTTAACAGTTACGAGCTCGATCATGTACATGCACAGTTGAGTAGTACCTTCTCCCGCTTCTGGCTACAGAAATTGTTGGCTGTGTAAGCAGTCGCAGCAAGCAGCTAGATGCTACTGGGAAAAATTTTACTGGAGCGCCCAAGCTGCCAGATTTATACATGCGCAGGAGGTCCAAATCTAGGGAGGGGGGGCAAATTCATATTCTTGAGGGGGGGGGGGGGGGAGGAAACCTTGTTTCACAAAGCGACTCGCATCCTGCGCATGTTAGTTTGTTAGTTTATCGATTATTCATATTACGTTGAAACTCATCCCTGTCGGTTTTTGAACATTTTTAACACATTCTAAGTTGATTTTGAATGAATCGTAAGTTGATTTGTGAATGCGTGCGTAGTGTACATGTTTCCTCTGTCAGTGGAATCTGACAGAGCTGAGCGAAGTAAGGCTGAACGGATGAATGCCAACCGCTGTCTGATTGTGTGGTTGATTGTGTTTGCGAATGATGAGCGTTGTTGTAATTACTAGCGGAATCCATAGATTCAGATTACAGGAGTGGAAATAAACGAATAACAGGTAAGAATGATTACGTATTACGTTCTCGGTGTATACAAGAAAATGAAATTTTGACAAAAAATTTTTGGGCAGATCGCTATACTAGTAAGGGCGAGTTGTACAGTCCACAGCTAGCAGCTACTTTAAGTTTCTAGTTCACCTTTATCTCTCCCCATATTTTTTTATCTTTCATTTTCATTTCAACCTCATGTTACACTTTCCACCTTCTAATACCATGTCACCCTCACAACACCCCCACAAAAAAATGGTCTTTAAGTATGTCTGCTTGTGTCTGTATATGTGGTCTTTAAATATGTCTGCTTGTGTCTGTATATGTGTGGATGGATATGTGTGTGTGCGCGAGTGTATACCCGTCCTTTTTTTCCCCCTGAGGTAAGTCTTTCCACTCCCGGGATATATATATATATATATATATATATATATATAATTTTTTTTTTAACGTCCTATCTCAAACGCTCGAGGGGATGGCGGGGTATTGCCCCGGTTCGGAAAGATTAGAGATCCGGGACCGATGCGCAGAACAGTCTGAATTACAGTTGGGAAGTGTGTAGTCTCCACGTGACCCATTTTTACATTTAGTGTTTTTGCTGTTTCCTCTTCATTTACTGCTCCCACGTCAAATGAAGACAAAACAGATTTCTGTGGCCGGGAGCTATCAAGTGAATTAAAATACATTCACATAATTATGGAAGGCTAAACTGTGTTATTAGTAGCAGATTTTATTTTATTTCCATCTTTCTGACAGTCAAGCGTTAATTGCCTTTTAGAACAATGAAGTTATTTTTGTTGGTTTGCCAAAGTTATTTTCTTTCATTGATCTTTTCCACTAAGGCAGACAATATAATTGAGACAAAGTGTTTAATTCCACACACTGTGTTTGCTGCATTTCAAGTGCACATTTTCAACTTGTAGCACATTTGGCATTACGCCATAATAAAGAACCAAATATGAGACAGGACAGTACTGGTACTCCAAGAAAATTTACATCCCAAAAACCACATAGAAAAGCTTAATAACAGGTCGTGGGATTCTGGACATACAAATTTGCACTTTAAATGTGAACATTTTAGTATGGGTCATGAAATTCTGATTCTCTTGGAGTATCCTCTGATGTCTTGTTTCTTACATAATGTAATATCTTTTATTGTTTCACACGTACGAACATGCGGGCTCCCTACGACATCGTAGCTGCGCTTGCGCAGTGATGCCTGTCGTCTGGCGCTCTCTGGCAACTGCAGAAACGAACCTATTTCTAACAGGTCATGGGAAAATATTTCGAAGGGTGGGTTGAAAATCGTTACCATCAAAGTACCATTCTAGCAGTTACACCAGAATTATGTGAGATAATATACGATGAATTTCTTAAATCACAAAGTGTTTGACTCTCATTTAAAAATCAACTCTTTGATGATGAGCCATTTAGATGAATTTTGAGCCTGGAAGATCAGACATTTATGTCGTTATTAAAAATTTTACTGGCACCTTTGTGTGATACATCTTAAATTGTAATACGCGCATAAAAGACCAACATTTTATGTGAAAGCTTAGCTTCTCTTGCAGCGTATTAATCTGATAGACCAATATTATATGTGAAGGCTTTGCGTTTCGTTTAGCAACACTATTTACATTAATTTGAACCATTAACTTTTTCTGTTTGTGTGTTCGCGCTACTTAACAGTGATGTTGCTGTTGGTTGACTACATCACGTGTCCTAAGCTCTGAATACCTGCTGTGATCGGCTGGCGAAATCGCATGAAATGAGCTATGACTAACTTACAAAAGCGCATCCCAATCTCAATTTCAATGCTTTGGAAAGTAACATGCGGTGTTTGGTGGAATTCGAGTTCATACTTTCCTAATACAAAAATATGCAGCATACATGTTGCTGCACATCAAAGATCTTTCCAAAATGCGTGTTTTTTTTTTTTTTTTTTTTCCCCTAAAGCGCCAGGACATTCTACGCCCGTGTATAAAACCATAATCAAAGGACTTATAAGTTATACAGTTCCGAGAGAAAATATACCGTCAGTTAACAGGGAAAAAGTATGTTTTCACTTGGGAGAAAGTGTATTTTTGACTGAGAAATCTGGGAATTTTTTTTCCTTGTCCGCGTATACCCTGACATGATATACAAGTTGGGGTGACAGTCATTAAAACAAAGGTGTTTTTTGTTATGATGAGATGTTTTCAGGAAATTTCCTCTGAATGGCAAAATATTTTGTTGGCACCCACCTACATAGGGAGAAATTATTATCGTGATAAAGTAAGAGAAATCAGAGCTCCCACAGAAAGATTTAAATGATATTTTTCCCCAGTGCTGTTGAAGAGTGGAATGTTACAGAAATAGTCTGAAGGCTTTTCGATGAATCCTCTGCCGAACACTTAAGGATACAGGATACTTATAAATGGTGGAAAAATCAAAATTTTTTAAATGACTTTATTAAATTCTATAGTCTTTCCTGATTACATTGATATATACACTGTAGGGTTTGAAATGAAAAAAGACCTATACATACCAAATTTTAAAGTTACGGTCATGTACGAGGTGCGGCAATAAAGTAATGAGACTGATTTTCTTTGCAAGGTGTGGCACCCCTGCAGGCTTGCGTAGGCACAATATCTGTGACCTTGGTCTATAAGCCGCTTCTAGTCCAAGCGGCATGTTGAAGCAACTGCTCAGTCACGAGTTGTGCTGTAATAAGTTAACACGTGTTAGTGTCTCTCATCACAGAAATGGAACTGCATAATATTGCGCAACAGTATGCCATTTCTTTTTGCGTTAAATTGAGTGAAAACGCGACGACAACTTACGGTAAGCTTAAGAAGGCTTTTGGAGAGGAGGTTATGTCAAAAGCTCAAGTTTTTGATTGGCATAAAATGTTTAGTGAAGGCAGAAGAAATGTTGAAGATGAAGACTGCAGTGGACGACTGTCAACCTCACGGACGGGTGCATGAACTCGTAAAATCTGATAGAAGTTTATCCATGAAAATGATTGCAGGAGAACTGCACATCAATTGAGGAACGGTTCGTCTAATAATAACATTGCTGATAATTGGATTCTGCATCACGATAATGCACTATCCCATACTGCTCTGTCAGTACAGTAATTTTTTACCTCAAAACAAATTTCGGTACTACCAGAGCCACCTTATTCACCAAATATTGCTCCGTGCAACTTTTTTCTCTGTGAAAGAGTCAAAATGGCGGTCAAGGACACCATTTTCAAATAACACAAGATGTCCCAAGAGCTGTGACGAAGGTCTTGGAGGATATTACAGAAGATTAGTTCCAGAAATGTTACCATCAATGGCAGAAGTGCTAAAGAAAGTGTGTGCAATCAGAAGGGAACTTTGAAGGAGACAACACGAAAATTGACTAAAACTGTAAGCAACATTTTTTTTCACATCAGTGTCATTACTTTACATTCGCACCTTGTATACTGCCATGCCCCCTTTATTTCTGTTACAGAAACCAGTATTATTTTGAAAAGAACTGTGCACTTTCTTTCTGTTTCCAGCGATTATATGTATGATACATTGTATATGTTGGTAACAGTGCAGGTTTCTAGCGTCTGTAAATGATTATCTTTGCAAGTATTTACTTTTGTGTTCTGAAGCAGTTTGTTCACATGTTAATAAACGTTTGTTTCCCAAGTGCTACATATATTTGTGGAAATACATATTTTTTAGTGTGCCACACATCAAGAAATTCAATAAAAGGAAATTCTGTGGTAAACAGTTGACAAACAAAACAAGCCACACTGTTGAAAGTAACCTACGTGTCAGTTCTTCAGTGAAGAAATTCACATGTGGCACGCCTCCTGGTGATTCAAATTTTTGTGTTAAAAATGACGCTGTTTGTAGTGGATTTGTTGTTGTTGGTGTGGGTATCTTATCTTCTTTGATAAAGGAAGTGGAAAAATGTAAACAATGTGATGGTGTAGGCTGTCTGGAACTAACTGAACAACAAAGTAGCAGGAAGGGTTTAGCGCCAAAATTAGTTGGTCTGTGTAGATCCTGTAATAAATCTACCTCGAAAATGACTTCGAACATTGTGCATAATTCATATGATGTGAATTTGAAGTTAGTGTACGCAATGCGTGCAATAGGAAAAGGAAAAAAAGGCTGCACAAACGTTCTGTCATTTGATTGATCTTCCTCCTCCCAGTAGGTTCAGCAAGTACATAAGAATACTTTTAGGTGCCTTGACGGTTGTGTCTAAAGCATCTATGAAATGTGCAGTAGAAAAAACTGTTAATATTAGTGAAACAAGGGACATTGCTGTTGCACTTGATGGGACATGGCAACATCGAGGACATCGTTCCTTGAATGGTGTTTTAAGTGCTACTTCTGTGGAGAATGGAAAAGTTTTTGATGTTGAGTGCTTATCTAATTATTGCCACACCTGCCATAGTAACACTGAAGGACATATTGAACATCAGTGTTATAATAATTATGATGGTTACAGTAGAGGTATGGAGAGTGATGGAGCTCTAAAATGATTTCAGAGGTCAGTGCCCGTTCATAACCTTAGATATACAAAGTACCTAGGTGATGGGGAATCTAAAGCTTTCAATAAAATTAATGAGTTCAATGTTTATGGTAATAGCTTCGTAACAAAACTGGAGTGTTGTGGACATGTGCAAAAGAGGATGGGTGCTAGATTGAGGAAGCTAAGAAGAGAAATGAAAGGAAAATTGCTATCTGATGGAAAATCTCTGTCTGGCTGAGACAGATTGACAGAAACTGAAATAGACCTCCTTCAGAGGTATTAAGGACTGGCCATTAGACAAACTGCACCTCTGAATGATGATACAGCAATGAGGAAAGCTGTATGGGCCACCTACTTTCATAAGTTGTCCACAGATGACCACACTGTTCATGGACTTTGCCCTAAAGGAGTAGATTCTTAGGTGTGCTTACCAAAAAGCAAAAGAAAGTGGTCAAATATACTATCAAAATATCATAAGCATTATCTTCTTGAGCCTGTTATGAATGAAATAAAACCAATTTTTAGAGACCTGAGTGGACCCTGTTTTGCTTAGTACCACATTTACTAGAATCTAAGATGCACCTGAAAAATGAGACTCGAAATCCAGGAAAAAAAAATTTCCCGAATCTAAGCCGCACCTGAAATTTGAGACTTGAAATTCAAGGGGAGAGAAAAGTTTTAGGGCGCACCTCCAAATCGAAACAAAGTTGGTCCATTGTAATATGAGACACAATTTAGGTCAAATGAATGACGATACAGCTACAGTAGTTTGGTTCGAGTCGTAAGCTCAGTAGTTAAGCTTTACCAGGTAGCCATTACTATGCGTCAGGCGCTCCGTCCGTATTATACGGGTACCCTTCCTCTTTCGCGTACTTCGTTAGCGAAACAATGGCAAGAGACTGCTATTTACTGTTACCTACACTCCTGCTTTCTTTGAGAATGATCAACAAGAACCAAATAATAGACAGCGTACGATAGAAGATATTCTGAACGGGAGTTTAGTGAAAATTTTTCTCTGTTTGAAAATCTTTGCAGGCACCTTGTTAGTACATCAGATTCTGCACTGAAATTAGTCATCTTAGATTTAAAAATCTAGTCAATTGCCGTGCTTCATTTCTGACTGTATCACTATTAGGCATAAGAATAATACAAATATAAATATGGGATGATATCTATATTTTTCCGTGTTTGCTGTTGTCTCACTCTAGTTTCGTAGTTTATTAGGCAGACAGGATTTAAATGAGTTAGCAGCAAACACGAAAGAATACATGGCAAAATGTTTATATTCTAATTATTCTTATGTGAAGAGAATACTACATGCTATTCACAATTCATAAAAGTTCCTGTAAGGAACCATCTCTTCTCACAGTTAGGAAAAAATTCAGAACGTAGAGTTGGCCATATTGACAAACATCCCAAACAGTCTTGCCAGTCGGATTTTCGTAGTGCATTGAAATGCTGCTACATTCAAAGGTGCACAATACGGAATTTGTATTTACTTCGTTGGAAAATGTATGAAAATGCAGTGGTCGAAACTCGAGGCGGAGGAAAAACTTGTCTGCCACCCCTTTTTCTTTTTCTTTTTTTTTTTTTTAATACACTCATGCAGAGGGTTTGGCGCCAGTATTTATCTTTGTGCCTGCAAAGCATGCCTGTGTAGCGCTACATATATTCGACAGCAGAAGTTAGTTGTGGCGGCACCTACCAACATTTTCCAGAACTTCCGCTTACTTTGCACTCAATTCTAAGCCGCAGGCGATTTTTTGGATTACAAAAACTGGAAAATAAGTGCGGCTCAGATTCGAGTAAATACGGTAAATGTCTTCATGGGGGCACTCAGAATACAAATGAAAGTTTCAACCATTCCATACGGGAAAGATTACTCAAGAATGTTTTTGTAGGAATAAATACATTAATAGTTGGTGTACTAGATGGTGTGCTATGTTTCAATGATGGAGTGATAGGAAGGTAGGAAGTCCTGAGAAATTTAGGCATAAAATGTGGCTCTAATATGAAAGATCAATTTCTTCTGTGTGACAGACAACGGGTGCATGAAGCTGAAAGATTCGCTCTTCAAGTTACCAAAGAAGCAAGAAGTGCTAAAAGGAATGCCAAGAGGAAGCTTGAAGATTAAGAAAGGCTGCAGGATGTAGACTATGCTTCAGGAATTTTCTGAGGCACAGTTTAATTGGACTCATATGTTCATTCGCAATTTCCCGCAAGTTGTTTTCTTCAGAATTCAGGTACAAATATTTCCTAAAATTTATAAAGCATTGCCCTAATTTTTTCTGTAACTTTCGGTAGTCCATACTTATGTAGTAGACCTAAGCTTTATTGCAGAATCAGCTAAATCATAGAAAAAATAACATTTTTATTAGGAAAAAATTATAAATATTAAATGTAAGATGTGATACTTTTTTAACCTTGTAATATACGTAATAGGTGGAATTAAATAGGTCTAGTACCTCAGCCATGTCATGCATGTCTTTTAAAAATTTGGTCTCCTTCAAATGTATAACATTGGATTAAATGGTACCTCAGTTTGAGGAAGAATTTCCTTGTTACTTTTTTTAAATAACTCTAAGCAGGTTCAAAAATATTCAAAATACTTCTAATTTGTTTAGAAAGTGTGCTCTATTACCTGATATCAACAAAAAAATCTTAAAACATATACATTATAAACAGTGCCTGAAAGAAATAGGTGTTGATTTTTACATAATATTGAGCTGGAAAAATGCCGTGTATCCTTGAGTGTGAACTGCCAGATAGCTGTGTAGATTTACACGAGAAATATCGTCTGGTTTGCACTGATGATGTAATGATGTGAGGGGGCTGAATGCATTTTTTTTTTCCAAATTTAATGTGCCATTATCAACAGAATGATTGCATGCAGATCATTATATTGGCATGTGAGGTTTTGGGATTGACATTTATTTTTTTTATCGCGTATCTTGAGACTTTGAGCCAAAGCTCATGGGACGAGGTGGTACCTAGTTTACAGAAAGCTGAATATAAAATTTATAAACAAAAAATTACAGAATTAATAAAATATGAAATTAAGAGAAATTAGGATAAATTACATGTTGCATAGAGAAGTTCTCATGTATTGTGAGGGTCTCCTGTGCGGAATTCTAGCATACCACAAGGTAACCTTTGTGTGTGGATTTGAATACTTAGGTGTATCACTCTTTTTTTCTGCCATGCTGGGAAATTTGGAAAAAAAAAAACCTGGAGAAATCTTGTTTTCTGTCTCAGTAGATGAAACAGTTTGTTTACTGAGATTTCCTGCATCGTCGCTGGCTGGGTACAGCTTAATACATGCACCGCTTCCCTACTCCCTCATTCTTACTGCTTCTCCACTTCCTACCACTCCCCTCAGCTTGCAGTCAGTGCTGCCACCACTTCTTGCCACTAGCCTAGTAGCTGCCGATGGGAGGCGTGAGGGGTGGTTGGTTTTGATATGATTCTTGGAGATTGTTGACCCAGTGGCTGGAGACAACGGTCATATGTGCACGAGTTGTGTCTGAGTGATTGTGTGAATATGTGTGTGTGTGTGTTATTTTCCAAGAAAGGCTATGGCCAAAAATTTAGTTGTGAGAGTGTGATTGTCTTTTCTACGTGTCTGTCCATGGTTCAGTGATCATCTTTACGGTGAGTTGCTACCTATCTTCATTAGCATTAATTCTCAGAGTATTTGCACAAATTGATGGATTTATCACCACCATCTCATTTCGTCAACATAATGTCAGTGACTTGTGTAAAGCTGCCCACATGAATGGACTTCCATGATGGGCCAAAACCACAGGCCATTTCTGTGGGTCTCTCTAACGGATTGGGTCTGCCGATTTGAAGCCCATCGTTTCCCAATAATGTGCAAGCCCTGCTCATCGGATCTAGTCTCGCCGATCTGCTCCCAGGCCGGCTCTGTTTGTGTGTGGTATAATGCAGTGGGTTTTCATGATTTATCCGAGGACTCAGGACTGTGGTGCTCCTCGGCAGGCCAGAGGCCACGGGCGATGGATTTCAGGAATTGTGATTTTCTCACTGCAAGTACACTGTGCGGTACATTGTTTTATAAACATTTTATTTATTGTAGTACATTTTGGGGCTTAGAAAATAATTTATTCAGGATGTACATATCTTTTTTTTTTTTTTACAAACATTCAGTACGCGAAACATGAGTGACCCGGCAGACATCAATACAATAATCGAATTCGTGCCATACCTGTCCCAGCATGGCATCGTCGATTGTGATATTTGTTTCTCGTATTCTCTCCCGGAGCTCCGCTACATCACGTGGTAGAGACCATACATACACCGGATCTTAAATGTGTCCCCACAGAAAAAAAGTCACACGGAGTGAGGTCTGGTGATCAGGGAGGCCATTTCATGAAACAGCTGTTCCCTTCTGCAGCACGGCCAGTTCATCGATGCGGCAGCTCTGTATTCAGGTACCCACAAACTTCACGATGAAAATGGGGTGGAAGATGAACGGAGAGCCCAATTGCATCTGAGGCATCAGCCATTGCTGCAACATATCCGAGTAGGAACATCCAGTGACAGTTCTCTTGGCGAAGAAGAATGGCCCGTACAGTTTTCGACACGACAAAGCACAAAAAACATTTACATTTAGCGAATCACACCCAAATTCAATCCATTCGTGTGGATGCTTTGCACCCCAGATTCGACAATTATGCCTGTATACTTTCCCATTAGTGTGAAAAGTGGCTTCATTGCTAAAACTTAAGCGATCAGAAATTCCACCCCCGTTGTTATTCAATTGTTGCAACTGTGAACAAAACTCAAAACACTTGTCTTTGTCGTTGTTATTGACCTTCTACCCTAGCTCCAATTCGAATGGTTTCATAGACAACTTCTGTCGCATGACTTGCCACAGTCAGTGGAGCCATTTCGAGTTCATGGGATGCACGACGCACCAATTTGTTTGGACTCCTTATGAATGTCTCTCGTATGCAATCCAAATTCACTTCACTCACACTGGGATGTCTGCTTCTCTGTGCTGGGCACAAGCAACCCGTCATAATAAATTTGTTGTGCCTTCCTTATTGGTGGTTTCTTACCATACTTTGTTCTAAACATCCATTGAACAGCTGTAGCACACACTTTTTTTGTCGAACTCCAACACGCAGAAAGCTCGCTCCGCACCTGAACTTGCCATGTTTAAGACTGGTGCTATCGGCAAATCACCAAAGTATGCTGTGGTGGTATACATGAAAAAGAACTTTCAGGGTTTCTCTTCAAAATGACATATGTGTGATATCTGTGCTATGTTTGGTTCTTGTGCAATAAATAATTGAAAGTGTTCCCAGATGTAATGTACACCCTGTATATTAGAAAGTATGAGCGATAGGAAGAACAACTTGTGGCAGTCACAGGCGGTTTGTATGCTATGTACCTGTATATTTTGGCCTGCCTTATATACTTCTTTCAATAGGCCTACTTTTTTGTGAGGTTATTTCTGAAATCAGTGTAGGTATTTTAAATCTGTCTTGCGACTCCAAGGAAATGCGTATTTGTGTCACCAAATATGTTTAGTTTTATTGAAATAAAATAACATCAGTGGTCTTCATGGAATATTATATACCATTGTCTTTCTTTCTCCATCTAAAAACTGTTCATTACAAAAGATGCTGACATTAGTACTTAAGATTTTTGCTCATGAGGGGAAGAAATACAGAAGTCCTTACATTTTTTTTGTGAACTTATGTCTTTACTTGCCCTTGAGACCTCGAAATTTGTCAGGGAAAAATGCTAAAACTTGCTGGAAATCAGGGAACGTCACTTGGGGAAACTTGCGGCAACCCTGAATGTTCACAAGCTGGCACTGCAGACCTTGCTGACTGCATTTTTCAGGGATGAGAATATTCTTGCCAAGTGCACAGAATTGCCCCAAACTATAACACCATATGAGATAACAGAGCAAAAGTAAACAAGCTTTTGTGTTTGTGTCCAAGACATAGTGTATAGTGAAGACAGGAGTGTTCATTTTCTGCTTAAGGTGTTGAACATGATACTTCTGAGAGAGCTTTTCATCTATCTTCAGTCTTAAGAATTTAAAATGTCTGTTCGACCAGCTCAGGACAAGACTATTTCTATTTTACAAGAGTTCAGTTGTTGGCAGTGAAGTATTTATCCGTTCTCCAAAAGCCGTGTGCTGATGTTGCCGACTACCTTGTCAGCTAGATGATTTACGTTATGTTCAGTGTTTTCCGAGAGAACACATGTCCGAATATACAAAAGCTTTCGTTTGCATTTGCAGTAGGTATGGAAAAAAAAAAAAAAAAAAAAAAAAAAAAAAAACAGAAGCTCCTGTTTGTGTTTCCTATAGATAGTGGATATAACAACAGCTCCTTCAAGTTATGTTTTCAGATTATTTTTGATGCCACAATTTCCACTCACGTTGCTACTTTTGTGTTTTCTTCTTGCTTAGTACTCTTGATACATTTTGTTCAAAGTTTGACTATGGTTCCTGCTACTAGGTGCGAGGATACAAGTGAGTTGGCTTCCATTCGGACGTCTACGATGAGACGATGGACAGGGTGTAAGGCCTCTGCGTTGATACCGATATCACTGGTGGTGGCAGAATACAGCACGACCCCAGTGCCAACGTCATCAAAGTGTACAGCTACTCACAGGTGATACCAAAAGCAGTGAGTTGTAGAAATGACAGTATGTGTCATCTTGAGCTGTTATTCAACTTAATTTTTTACTGTGTGACTGGTTTCAGTTGAAGACCATTTTCAGGCACCTGTTGTATATACATCGTGGATACGGGAAAATTTGGGATGAAAAGAATGTTTGAAAATTGTAGTAACAATACAAGCAACACTTACAGAATTTGATTACCAGCAAAAACTATATATATCAAAAGAATACAGTGTCAGAAATATAAATTAAATATCCACAAGCATTGTATGTATTGGTACTACAATTTTGAAGTATCCTTTTTGCCTGAATTTTTCCTGTTTCCATGCTGTGGGTACAACAGGTGCTCAAAAATGGTCTTTGACCAAAACTGGTTGCATCGTAAAAAAAAATTATCAACAGCTTAAAGTGTTACGTGATGTCATTTCTACAATTCGTATAAGCTGCAGACCACAGTTAACAAAAAATATTTTAAGAACAGTGAAGTTTCTGTTCATACGTTGTGTGCCCTATAATTCAAGTTTTTAAGAATGTTATACGCCAAGCTCCTCCATGGGAAAGCAGTTTCTGCTTCGGTTACATGGCACAAATTATAGAATACCTTGTTAGATGGTCAGAAGCAAATGTCACCAGATGTTAATACCTGTAAATCATCATCATCATGCTTCTTACAACCGTGTACAATAATTTGGGTGTGGTGTTGTGGACAAGTGTTATGGTTGAAATGGCTACTGTTGTTCTGGGTAGCAGCCATAATTATGAAACTTCCTGTCAAATTAAAACTATGTGCCGGGCCAGGACTACATCCTGAAACCTTGCCTTCCTTGGACAATGCTGATACCAACTGTGCTGTTCAATCTGATTCATGATTTTTTCTTACACCTTTCAGATTACTTTTGAGGCCACAATCCTTGCTTCCACTTGTATATTTAGCGAGAGAGAGTTGTGTATGTAGCAAGAGAGAGAGAGAGAGAGAGAGAGAGAGAGAGAGAGAGAGAGAGAGGATCTTCTGTCCCATAATTTTATGACATTATTATTATTATTATTATTATTATTATTATTATTATTATTATTACCAGCTTCTGTATCTTTTGATTGAGTATAGTTACGGCAGCACATGAATTGTGGTGAGCCTGGTGTTTTTACAAGACTTTTTCCAGTTGCCAGAACAGTTGTCATAAGTACTCAAATCAACAATTCCTTGCACTTGGAGCAGACCAAATGATTCCTCTGTACCCCTCGCACCTATTTTATACTTTTCAGACTGTGTTTCACACATTTTGTGACCTACCTGTTTCATTTAACACAATTAATACAGTTGCAGATTGTGGGTACGTGTGTAATGTTTTTGCACGGTTACTGCTGCTTGTGTTTCAGTGTTGTGTACAATGCCAGACCCATCAATAGAAAAATTAATTCTGATGCTGCATCTTGCACATCTGTTCTGAAGGTCTTTACACACTCCCTTTTTCTGCTGCTTTTGTGTTGTGATGTGTGGTTTAGAAAATTTCAGATTGCTTTACAGTTTCATGTGCTCTGTATTAGATGCATTTTTAGTGTACGTACAAGCACATTGTTTACTTATGATGTAGTTGTAGTTAAGAGTTCTCGTTTTAGTGTTTAATTATTATTGTGATATGTAGCACACTGTTTAATTGTACTTTAGTTTTAAAATACCCAAAGACTGCTTCATTTCAGGGGTTTGGGAAGGCAGACCACAGCAAGACTGTAGAAATTCTGAAGACTGCATATCCTGTTTACAACATTACTTGGAGTGATGAAGGATACTGATCTGCTCAGGTAATTAAATTTACATATGTGTGATACATTCAAAATGTCTCTGACATTACGACAACCTTCATAATGAATAAAGGTGATGTTTTTTGCATTTAAGCTGTTGTATTTTAATAAGACCTCTCCTTAATTATACGGGGTGATTCAAAAAGAATACCACAACTTTAGGAATTTAAAACTCTGCAACGACAAAAGGCAGAGATAAGCACTATCTGTCGGCGAATTAAGGGAGGTATAAAGTTTCATTTAGTTGTACATTTGTTCGCTTGAGGCGCTGTTGACTAGGCGTCAGCGTCAGTTGATGCTAAGATGGCGACTGCTCAACAGAAAGCTTTTTGTGTTATTGAGTACGGCAGAAGTGAATCGACGACAGTTGTTCAGCATGCATTTCGAACGAAGTATGGTGTTAAACCTCCTGATAGGTGGTGTATTAAACGTTGGTATAAACAGTTTACAGAGAATGGGTGTTTGTACAAAGGGAAAAGTTCTGGACGGTCGAGAACGAGTGATGAAAATGTAGCACGCATCCAGCAAGCATTTGTTCGCAGCCCAGGAAAATCGACTCACAGAGCTAGCAGAGAGCTGCAAATTCCACAATCAACTGTATGGAGAGTCCTACGAAAAAGGTTAGTTATGAAACCTTATCGTCTGAAATTGGTTCAAGCACTGTCTGCAGCTGATAAGATTAAAAGAATCGATTTCTGTGATTTTATCCTTGCTCAAATGGAAACAGATGAATCTTTCATTTCAAAGATTGTGTTTAGTGATGAAGCAACTTTCCACACTAACGGGAAAGTCAACCGTCACAATGTCTGTATATGGGGCACTGAGAATCCGCGGGAAACAACTCAGTATGAACATGACTCGCCTAAGGTGAACGTTTTCTGTGCCATTTCAGCCAATAAAGATTTTGGTCCCTTTTTCTTCGAAGGTGCTACTGTAACTGGACTACAGTATCTGGAGATGTTGGAGAATTGGCTGTTCCCTCAGCTCGAACAAGAAGCACAATAATTAGTATTTCAGCAGGATGGAGCGCCACCACATTGGCACTTATCTGTCCGTAACTACCTGAACGTCTACTACCCCAGGCGATGGATCGGCCGCCAGGCAGCCCGTGACAGAGCACTTCATCACTGGCCTCCAAGAAGCCCTGATCTTACCCCTGCGATTTTTTTCTTATGGGGGTATGTTAAGGATATGGTGTTTCGGCCACCTCTCCCAGCCACCATTGATGATTTGAAATGAGAAATAACAGCAGCTATCCAAACTGTTACGCCTGATATGCTACAGAGAGTGTGGAACGAGTTGGAGTATCGGGTTGATATTGCTCGAGTGTCTGGAGGGGGCCATATTGAACATCACTGAACTTGTTTTTGAGTGAAGAAAACCTTTTTAAATACTCTTTGTAATGACGTATAACAGAAGGTTATATTATGTTTCTTTCATTGAATACACATTTTTAAAGTTGTGGTATTCTTTTTGAATCACCCTGTACAGTTATTTCTGGCCCAAAAAGTCATTTTAAATGTTTTTAAAGTACAACAAACAGTACCATTTCTACTGTAATTTGTAAGCCATGATGAACAGTAGCACATAGTGTGAGTTTGCTGCCTTTTTATTTCTGTGGGACCTCGCTATGTGTGTAAACCGAAAAATGGCTTTTCGAGCTGAAACTAGTTGCTTAATTAAAAATATTTTTAGTAACTCTATTATCTTAAGTTGAAAAATATCATTTTCATCCAATGACATTAATAATATTTGTGTCCTCTTTTTCACTTTTGCCATATGGGTGTGTTCTGAGAAGGTCTATCACATGTTTGTTTCTAAGATTGGTACAGTTGTTTTCTGTCATTAGTTATTGTATGCTGCTTTTGACCACTGAGAATCAAATTTTTCAACTGTTTAATATCAGGATTTAGCAGCAAGTTTTTTTACTCAAGTGTTAAAAGGTGTTGTATCTAACAACTATTTTTCTGATCTTCACAACTATTTTTCTGATCTGAAGATTGCCACGCAGGAAACTAGTTCTGATCTGATTCAAAGATTGCATTCATTTTGTTGGTAGAGACAGTGGGGAGCTGTCCTCTTCAGTCATCATTATCCAGAGGTGAAGCTAGTTTCTTTCAGTAGTGGCTGTCATTATTGACTTCAGTCTTCAAGAGTGTGTCTCAGAAATCATAAAATCAGCAGCAGACTGTTGGTTTATTGCATGAAGAGATTCCAAATACTGCTTTAAATTCACTTCTATCTTAAATTCAGTGCCATGTATGAATGTCTTCTTTTAAACTCCATTGCTACCTGAGTCTAACTGATGTGTGTACAAAAGGAGTGAACAAGTGGCCCGTGTAATATGCCTAGTGTGTTAACAGTGTACACCACTACACATTGTCTATTTTAGAAAATGAATCACTCTGCAGCAACCCAGAGTGTCTCAGAATTCCCACACTATGCAGTACAGTATCCAAAGATTGTTATTCTGTGAAAAGAAATCCATTGGTGTTAATTAGATGTGTACTGTACTCTCCATTTAATGTACAAAAGCAGTTGTCCAGTAGCAATTCATTGCAAGAGGAGGGACAATTTCCAGTTTTGTTATTTATTTTATTTGCCCATTTAAATAAAGCTGACTTAGGAATTTTCCCTTATGTGGGGACTGTTTGTACTAGATAAAGTGTCTGTTTGAAGTTCTATATTTGTATATTTTGCTGTTCATGTCACTTCTGCGTAATTTTTCATTGATTGTATCGATACTTGTTTGAATTCTGATATGTTGTGAAATTTCAAACATTTGGGAATCCCGTGATAAACTAGTACTATTAGCGTCAATTGTAGGCTTAAACTGAATTGTGCTCTTTCAAAAATTTTTAGAACAGTATGCCTATCATCCTCATTCAAAATAGTCTGTCTCTTATTTTGTTGTCCAATTATGTGAGAAATAGTTTAGTTTCAGAATTTTGAGATGCCTGCAAAACTATACTTTGTAAGTTAGTGCTACCAGTGTTTTGTATACGTAATTTACATAGCAAATCAATGCTTTGTGGTTCACAGCTCAGCCAAAGTATACATCACCCCTGAATTTCATTGTATGTCAATGCAAATAAATGTGTATTTTTGAGAATTTTCGGAAATTACCATTGTCCTTTGCATAATCTGTGAGCAGTTGGGGTTTGTGATGTAGTTCCTGTAGCAGATTTTCTGCCAGACATTTTGTGTTACATCTGGTTTTCCCTTAACCCTTTACTGGCCAAAACTCTATTGGATCTTTTTTTTGCAAACTTTTATACATAAATATGTTACATTGAGTGATAAATTGAATAAAAAGTTGTTTTGAAAAGTTTCAGTTTATTAGAACAAAAACTACAGAAGTCCCATTTTTGGGACATTGGCCAAATGCGCTATCCAAATTCACAATCTTATTCTCCATGCATAATATTGTAAGAAGCAACACAAACATTAAATAAAGAATATTTTAATGTTAAGGAATGTATATTCAGTATGAAATGAAGCAAAACACTTGTCATGTACACCAACATTGCACCTATCACAAATTTTTGTTGTTTTTTTCTTGCAGTAAGCACATCTCTTCTGTGTTTTACTTGGCACAAAGAAATGATTTCCTGGATCTAGTCGTACATCTGTGCCCACCCGTCCTCCCATCAATTTGCTTCCTTGTGGTCCTCTTTGTTTTGGTACTGATCCTTTTTTCTTTGATAGAAAAAACATCACTATTCTCTGTCGGACATCCAAAAATAAGAGCTTCTCATTAGAGTTAGCAATTTGGTATGCACGCCATGTGTTTACTACGCAGATATATATCATCTGTGTGAATAATGGCCACCACCATTTCTTTGACCTTATCCTCGTCCTATAAAGTGATATCTGCTTGTCCAGTAGATATATGCCACCCATATGGGCATTGTATTCTTCAATGATATGTGGCAGTGCAACAGATATTTCCTTTTTTTTGCCCATGAATATCTTTTAGCAGAACTCGTGGAATAATAGTACTGTTATTTGTCACTACACATACTGGTTTGTTGTCACTCCATTCCACAACCAGAACTTCATTCTCTTTGTCAAAGATGTAGTCGTAGAATCCTCGTTCCTTCCTTTTGCCATTCTTTTCGAGTCAATTAAAAGGACATGCATTAGTTCGGATCTCCGTTATTGTTCCTGCAGCTTTCATTTTACTCTTTCCGAGTGTGATCAGTGTGTCAACACTGGTGAAAAAGTTGTCAAAGAAAAGCTTATAATTCGGATACTCTGATTCTGGAATCATGGTGATTAGTTCATTTATTACCCTTGCACCTAAAGGCTCCTGTTTGTTGTCAGTCTTGCCACAGTATGGTGAAAAATTATAAAGAAAGCCATTGGAACTTGTAAGACACCAAATTTTATATCCAAATTTGATAGGCTTTTCCCTCAGAAACATTTTAGCTGAATGTTTGCCATAATAATGTACCATTATTTCATCAGTTGAGAGTTCTGAATGAAATACGCCAAATTTACCAAATTCCTATATCAGCATTTCAAATTATAACCTCAGTTTGTACATCTTGTCGTTTCTGTCTATTTTGGAGTTTTCATTGAGATGAATGAATCTCTTTATTTCCCAAAACCTATTTCTTGACCCGTAGTTGAAGACTAAAGGAACACCGACATCAGGAGCCTGTTCCCAGTACTTATTCTTGTGGGGAAGCTTATGATAACCACTCAGAAGTAGTACGCCAATAAATAATTTTAGTTCTTCTTTGGTTAGCAGAAAATTTATTCTGTTATGTTGGCAAGCATAAATTTCGCTTTGTTCAATAATAGTATCCATTAGTTTCTCAGAAAAAAAATCCTCAAACACCTGGGGCACTGTGTTATTTGCTAGACATTCCGCATCATAATGTTTGTTGCTCTTCCCTGGTTCACTATTGTTTGTGTACATTGGTTGACATTTATACCACTTACATATATATTTTTTTGTAGATAACATACCACTTTCTCCTCCACCTCCCAACGCTTTCCTTCTTTTGGCTTCTGGATGTACAACTGTAGCATTAACTTCATCTCAGCTGGTTGTGAGCTCTAAAGTACCGGCGTCATCTTGTACAACAGTACATTTTCGTCAGTGTCTTCTTCATCTGCATCGGGTGGAATAATTGCCAATTCTGTATATCATCTTCATCGTCACTCTCTTGATGGTTCTCTAGTTCTGCTAGAATTTCTTCAAATGTAAGTTCACGTGGCATGTTTTTGTCCTGTTGGAATCGTAAAATTCGAATAGAATATGAAAAAAGCAGATATAAAGAACATAAAATGCAATTCTTCTCTGTATATTATGTGTATACAAGAATAGGGCACATCAACAATAAATGATTTATATAACATTCCACGTAGGAAAAATATATCTAAAAACAAAGATGATGTGACTTACCAAATGAAAGTGCTGGCAGGTCGACAGACACACAAACAAACACAAACATACACATAAAATTTAAGCTTTCGCAACAAACTGTTGCCTCATCAGGAAAGAGGGAAGGAGAGGGAAAGACGAAAGGATGTGGGTTTTAAGGGAGAGGGTAAGGAGTCATTCCAATCCCGGGAGCGGAAAGACTTACCTTAGGGGGGAAAAAATGACGGGTATACACTCGCGCACACACACACACATCCATCCACACCTATACAGACACAAGCAGACGTATTTAAAGACAAAGAGTTTCGACAGAGATGTCAGTCGAGGCAGAAGTGCAGAGGCAAAGATGTTGTTGAATGACAGGTGAGGTACGAGTGTCGGCAACTTGAAATTAGCGGAGATTGAGGCCTGGTGGATAAAGGGAAGAGAAGATATATTGAAGAGCAAGTTCCCATCTCCGGAGTTCGGATAGGTTGGTGTTAGTGGGAAGTATCCAGCATGCCACCCTTCACTTCAAAAAACTATCCAATCTCCTGGTTTCCCACCTCCGGAAAGGCAACTCACTCACCCTTCACAACCTTTCCAGCAAACCTCAACCACCTCTCATTGCACACAAACCCAGTCTCTCCCATCTACTCAGTCTCCCACTTCCAGCTCCACTCCCTCCAAAACCTCAAAATTCCAATCAACACAATCTGGCACCACAACACCCTAATTCAGTAGTTAACCTTTCCTCCAAACCTCTCTCCCAATCCGAAACCTCTGTCCTATCCAAAGGCCTCACCTTCAACCCCACTCCCAGATTCAACCAAACAGCCCTCGTCAAAGATTTACTGTCCTACACTCGTACTCTCTGCTGGAAGTATCACTTTGCCATGAAGAAAAATGATCCTATTCCTACCCCTAATGATCCAACTCCCCAAGACACTATCCAAATTGAACCCTGCCTGGAACAGTTCCGTCCTCCGCCACAGCGGGACCCACCTCCTCTTCCTCAAAATCACCCTCTCCAAACCTTCCAGGAATTTCTGACTTCCAGCCTTGCCTCTCAATCCTTCTTAAAACACCTTAATCCTACTCCCAACATCACCACTGCTGAAGCCCAGGCTATCCGTGATCTGAAGGCTGACCAGTCCATCGTCATTCTTCCGGCGGACAAGGGTTCCACGACCGTGGTACTTGATCGTCAGGAGTATGTGGCTGAGGGACTGCGTCAGCTTTCAGACAACACCACATACAAAGTTTGCCAAGGTAATCCCATTCCTGATGTCCAGGCGGAGCTTCAAGGAATCCTCAGAACCTTAGGCCCCCTAAAAAACCTTTCACCTGACTCCATCAACCTCCTGACCCCACCGACACCCGGCACCCCTACCTTCTTCCTAAAATTCACAAACCCAATCATCCCGGCCGCCCCATTGTAGCTGGTTACCAAGCCCCAACAGAACGTATCTCTGCCTACGTAGATCAACACCTTCAACCCATTACGTGCAGTCTCCCATCCTTCATCAAAGACACCAACCACTTTCTCGAACGCCTGGAATCCTTACCCAATCCGTTACCCCCAGAAACCATCCTTTTAACCATTGATGCGACTTCCTTATACACAAATATCCCGCACATCCAGGGCCTCGCTGCGATGGAGCACTTCCTTTCACGCCGATCACCGGCCACCCTACCTAAAACCTCTTTCCTCATTACCTTAGCCAGCTTCATCCTGACCCACAACTTCTTCACTTTTGAAGGCCAGACATACCAACAATTAAAGGGAACAGCCATGGGTACCAGGATGGCCCCTTCGTACGCCAACCTATTCATGGGTCGCTTAGAGGAAGCCTTCTTGGTTACCCAGGCCTGCCAACCCAAAGTTTGGTACAGATTTATTGATGACATCTTCATGATCTGGACTCACAGTGAAGAAGAACTCCAGAATTTCCTCTCCAACCTCAACTCCTTTGGTTCCATCAGATTCACCTGGTCCTACTCAAAATACCATGCCACTTTCCTTGATCGTGACCTCCACCTGTCCAATGGCCAACTTCACACGTCCGTCCACATCAAACCCACCAACAAGCAACAGTACCTCCATTACGACAGCTGCCAACCATTCCACATCAAACGGTCCCTTCCCTACAGCCTAGGTCTTCGTGGCAAACGAATCTGCTCCAGTCCAGAATCCCTGAAGCATTACACCAACAACCTGACAACAGCTTTCACATCCCGCAACTACCCTCCCGACCTGGTACAGAAGCAAATAACCAGAGCCACTTCCTCATCCTCTCAAACCCAGAACCTCCCACAGAAGAACCACAAAAGTGCCCCACTTGTGACAGGATACTTTCCGGGACTGGATCAGATTCTGAATGTGGCTCTCCAGCAGGGATACGACTTCCTCAAATCCTGCCCTGAAATGAGATCCATCCTTCATGAAATCCTCCCCACTCCACCAAGAGTGTCTTTCCGCCGTCCACCGAACCTTCGTAACCTCTTAGTTCATCCCTATGAAATCCCCAAACCACCTTCCCTACCCTCTGGCTCCTACCCTTGTAACCGCCCCCGGTGTAAAACCTGTCCCATGCACCCTCCCACCACCACCTACTCCAGTCCTGTAACCCGGAAGGTGTACACGATCAAAGGCAGAGCCACGTGTGAAAGCACCCACGTGATCTACCAACTGACCTGCCTACACTGTGACGCATTCTATGTGGGACTGACCAGCAACAAACTGTCCATTCGCATGAATGGACACAGGCAGACAGTGTTTGTTGGTAATGAGGATCACCCTGTGGCTAAACATTCCTTGGTGCACAGCCAGCACATCTTGGCACAGTGTTACACCGTCCGGGTTATCTGGATACTTCCCACTAACACCAACCTATCCGAACTCCGGAGATGGGAACTTGCTCTTCAATATATCCTCTCTTCCCGTTATCCACCAGGTCTCAATCTCCGCTAATTTCAAGTTTTCGCCACTCGTACCTCACCTGTCATTCAACAACATCTTTGCCTCTGCACTTCTGCCACGACTGAGATCTCTGCCGAAACTCTTTGTCTTTAAATACGTCTGGTTGTGTCTGTATATGTGTGGATGGATATGTGTGTGTGTGCGAGTGTATACCCGTCCTTTTTTCCTTTTTTCCCCCCTAAGGTAAGTCTTTCCACTCCCGGGATTGTAATGACTCCTTACCCTCTCCCTTAAAACCCACATCCTTTCGTCTTTCCCTCTCCTTTCCTCTTTCCTGATGAGGCAACAGTTTGTTGCGAAAGCTTGAATTTTGTGTGTATGTTTGTGTGTGTATATATATATATGAAAGGATGTGCGTTTTAAGGGAGAGGGTAAGGAGTCATTCCAATCCCGGGAGCGGAAAGACTTACCTTAGGGGGAAAAAAGAACAGGTATACACTTGCACACACACCCATATCCAACCACACATACACAGACACAAGCAGACATTTGTAAAGGCAAAGAGATTCGGCAGAGATGTCAGTCGAGGCAGAAGTACAGAGGCAACAATGATGTTGAAAGACAGGTGAGGTACGAGCGGCGGCAACTTGAAATTAGCGGAGGTTGAGGCCTGGCGGATAACGAGAAGAGATGATATACTGAAGGGCAAGTTCCCATCTCCAGAGTTCTGACAGGTTGGTGTTAGTGGGAGGTATCCAGATAACCCGGACGGTGTAACACTGTGCCAAGATGTGCTGGCCGTGCACCAAGGCATGTTTAGCCACAGGGTGATCCTCATTACCAACAAACACTGTCTGCCTGTGTCCATTTCCCCCCTGCGGGTTCGGGGGTTAGAATAGGCCCGCGGTATTCCTGCCTGTCGTAAGAGGCGACTAAAAGGAGTCTCAACTGTTTCGGCCTTTAATGTGATGGTCCCCATTAGGGTTTGACCTCCATTTTTCCAAATTCAACAGAAGTAAGAGCCTTTTGGGGAAGGACCCCTTACGTGGTGCACCATCAGTCCTCTGTGCCCTAAGACCTTGGCACACTTTATCGTCTGGGCGTCGTAACTGCACCCTCCATCCCTCATTTTGGGCATACACACCTGATGGATTGTGTAAGTTAAGCCCTTAGTGCATCATCATCTGCACCCACGATCACTATGGACTACCCATGGCACCCAAAATCCAGCACGGTAGCCAGTCCGTTGTGGTGGGGTCGTCATGTACCCTCTAGGTTGTAGCCCCCTAACAACACAGGGATCGTACTGCCGATGCCTGAGCTGCCGCCTCCCCACGTAAGCCAAGCAGTAGATACCCGTCTCTCTGGGGCATCAGGACTCCCGGCAACGGCCATCCTGCTAGGTGGCCTTTGGTGTGGCTGGGTGCCACCCGTGGGGAGAGCCCCTGGTCGGAGTGGGTGGCATCGGGGCGGATACCCCGCAATGAAGCGGGTACAATCTCAATCCGGTGGTCGCACGACCACCAATGTCTCTAAGCGCAATAAAGTAGACTTTAACGCTGTGGCTTATAACCCCAAATCGTCCCCTTCCCTAGCCACGCCCTGGGAGGGACGCAGGGCTGTGGACAGACAGGAGCCATATTCACCGCGATATCTTGTGTGCAGCAGAACTGATGGGGATTCATTTTTGGGGACTAAGCCTCTGTTCTTTGTGACCCATCTTGAAGATAAGTTCAGGGAAGTGGCCTCTCTTTCCAAAATGCGGAGCGGGGCCATTTTGATACAAGCACCTTCCTCTGCACAGTCAAGGGCGTTGCTCGCCTGTGAGAAGCTTGGTGACATACCTGTTAACATCACTCCCCATAAGTCACTAAATTTGGTCCAGGGGACTATCTTTCATAAAGATCTTCTGCTACCGTCTGATGACGAGCTACGGGATAACCTGCCACGACGAGGTGCACACTTCGTTCGTCGTGTCTTTAGGGGACCCAAGGATAATAGGATCGCTACCGGTGCTTTCATCCTGGCCTTTGAGGGCAACTGCTTGCCTGAGAAGGTCAAGGTCATGATCTACCGGTGCGATTTCAAGCCCTATGTCCCGCCCCCTATGCGATGCTTCCAGTGCTGGAAATTCGGACACGTGTCCTCCACATGCACTACCAGCCCCACATGTCGCGATTGTGGACGACCTTCGCATCCAAATGCACAGTGTGCTCCACCTCCCACCAGCGTTAACTGTGGGGAGCATCATTCTCCCTGCTCGCCAGACTGTGCAGTCTACCAACGAGAGCGGAAGATACAAGAAATTAAGACCCTGGACCGTTTAACTTACCAAGAGGCGAGGAAGAAATTAGAATGGCTCAACCCCACACCTATGTTGAGGAGTTATGCTGCTGTAACACTGCAGCCACCAGTTCCTGCAAAGACTCCTTTCACAGTTGGCCCACCGAACAGTCACGTTTCGCCTGCCCCACCACCGGTGGGGGCCACTCTCTCTTCCACTGCTCCCAAAACACACAGTTTGGGAGCAGTGCGCCCCAAGCAACTGGGGACGTCAGTCCCCATCTCTCAGCCGGAGCGGCGACAGCCCTCTCCGGCTCCTCAGCCGGGGAAGCGACAGCTCTCTCCGGCTGCTCAGCCGGAGACGCAACAGCCTCCTCCGGCCTCACTTGTTCGGAAGGGATCCCTTGGGGGAGTCCCTTCCAAGGACTTCCCCAGTGTCTCACAAGCCACTAGCCAGTGGCTGAAGAAGCCACCAGCTGCTGGTCGAAGGGCTTCACGCTCTTCCTCTGTTCCTGAAAATGCGTCAGGAAAGCCCTCCCAGCATGCCAACCCTCCTCCCAAAGACAAGAGAGAGAAGAGGAAGCTCTCCAAGAAGGATAAGGACCCAGTGGTTCCCGCACCAACGCTTCCTGTCAGCTCAGCCTCTGAGGATGAGGTCGAGCTCTTTGCGTCCCCTGATGACCTGGATCTCGCCGTCTCCTCAGAAACGATGGCCGTAGCGACGTCCGTCACTCAGTCGGTGGCAGCATGTGACCCTGCCCAGTAATTTGCCTTTTCAGTGCCTGAATGCCTCTACAAGACACACTTTGTACAATCCTCCAGTGGAATTGTGGCGGTTATTTTAGCCATCTACCTGAGCTGCGTCAGCTTGTAAGCTTGACACCTGCTTTATGCATTGCTCTCCAGGAAACCTGGTTCCCGGCAATGCGGACCCCTGTCCTCCGTGGATACAGGGGTTATTACTGCAACCGTAGCACTTACAATAGTGTGTCAGGTGGAGCCTGCGTGTATGTCCTTACCTCTGTATATAGTGCTCCTGTGCACTTCAAACATCTTTGGAATCTGTGGCTGTCCGCGTAAGGACTACCCAGGACATAACCGTCTGCAGTGTCTATCTTCCTACAGGTGGTACAGTCTCCCTGACCGAATTGGCTGCACTTGTCGCCCTACTTCCCATGCCTTTTCTTCTCCTTGGGGATTTTAACGCCCACAATCCCCTGTGGGGTGGATCGAAGATTACTGGCCAAGGCAGAGATGTCGAGAATCTCATCTCCCAACTTGAACTCTGCCTCTTAAACACTGGCGCTGCCATGCATTTCAGTGTGGCACATAGCACATTCTCGGCCATAGATCTGTTGTTGTGCAGCCCAGGGCTTGTACCATCGGTCCACTGGAGAGTCCATGACGACTTGTGTGGTAGTGACCATTTTCCCATCTTCCTTTCACTACCCCAGCGTCGATCCCATGAACGCCTGCCTAGATGGGCATTTAGCAAGGCAAACTGGGAAACATTCTCCTCTGCTGCCACTGTTGCATCTCTCCCCCACGGTACCATCGATGTGGCAGTTGAGACACTGACTGCAGCGATTGTTTCCGCTGCGGAATGTACCATTCCTCGTTCGTTAGGGTGCCCCCGGCGAAAGGCAGTGCCTTGGTGGTCTCTGGAGGTCGCTGAAGCCATTAAAGAACATCAGCGGGCTCTTCAGCGACATAAGCGGCACCCGTCTTTGGAGAACCTCATTTTCTTCAAACGTCTCCGTGCTCAGGCACGGCGGCTCATCAAGAGGCGGAAACAGGAGTGCTGGGAGAGGTACGTTTCCACCATTGGTTCCCATACTTCACCCTCCCAGGTGTGGATGAAGATTCGGCGCATCTTTGGAGTGCAGCACACTACAGGTGTTCCAGGGCTTACCATCAACGGGGCGGTATCCACCGATGCTGATGCAATCGCCGAGCATTTCGCACAGCACTATGTTCGGGCCACTGCGTCGGGGAATTACCCGCCTGCGTTTCGCGCTCTTAAACGCCGGGAGGAAGGCAAATGGTTTTCTTTTGCTTTTCGCCACCCTGAGACGTATAACGCCCCATTTAGTTTGTGGGAACTCCAGAGCGCCCTGGCACAGTGCCCCGATACAGCCTCTGGGCCAGATGGCGTCAACAATCAGATGCTCAAACATCTGTCCCCGGTCTGTCAGCGATGTGTTCTTGCCATCTTCAACCGCATATGGGGCGATGGTGTCTTTCCGTCGCAGTGGCGAGAAAGTACCATCACGTATGGTGAGTCGACGGCTGTGTTGGCTGCTCGAGTCTCGGGGTCTTCTGGCTCAGTGCCAGAGCGGCTTCTGTCAGGGCCGTTCCACCGCCAATACTTTGGTCTTTCTTGAGTCTGCAATCCGCACTGCTTTTTCCAGGTGCCAACACATTGTCTCCGTCTTTTTTGACCTCTCCAGAGCATATGACACGACGTGGCGGCACCATATACTAGCCACGTTGCACGGGTGGGGTCTCCGGGGCTCTCTCCCCATTTTTATTCAGAATTTTTTATCTGTTCGGACATTCCGTGTTTTAATTGGCACATCCCATAGTTCACTTCATATCCAGGAGAACGGCGTTCCACAGGGCTCAGTATTGAGCGTGCCCCTTTTCCTTGTGGCCATTAATGGCCTTGCAGCAGCAGTTGGGTCGTCTGTCTCACCCACGTTATATGCTGACGAATTCTGCATCTTGTTCAGCTCCTCCACCATTAGTGTTGCAGAACATAGGTTGCAGGGAGCCATACGCAAGGCGCAGTCATGGGCCCTAGCTCATGGGTTTCAATTTTCTCCTGCGAAGACTTTTTTTATGCACTTTTGTCGGTGTCGAACTGTCCATCCCCACCCTGAGCTCTATCTTCAGGATGCCATGCTCAGGGTTGTTGACACTTACCGTTTTCTGGGATTGCTGTTCGATGCCCGGCTTACTTGGCTTCCACATATTCGTCACCTCAAGCGTCAGTGCTGGCAGCATCTGAATGCCCTTCGCTGCCTCAGCAACACAACTTGGGGTGCCAATCGTAATACGCTGCTGCAGCTCTACAAAGCCCTTGTGCTGTCCCGGCTTGATTATGGGAGTGTGGCGTATGGCTCAGCGTCGCCCTCAGCGTTGCAACTGCTGCACCCCGTTCACCACTGTGGGGTTCGACAGGTGACAGGAGCATTCCGCACCAGCCCTGTGGACAGCATACTTATGGAGGCAGGTGTCCCTCCACTGCTATTGAGGCGCCAACATTTACTGGCCGCTTATGCTGCCCATGTTTTTAGCTTGGCCGGGCATCCAAACTATCGTCTCCTGTTCCCGCAATCGGTCGTCCATCTTCCTGAACGTCGGCCCCAGTCATGTTGTACGATCGCGGTCCGCGTCAAAGAGCTTCTCTCCGGGCTTAGGGTTTTTACAGTTCCACCTCCTTTCCGGGCCACTTTGCGGACACCCCCATGGTGTGTTCCTCACCCTTGCCTTCGGCTCGACTTGGCACAGGGCCCGAAGGACTCCGTCCCTCCAGAGGCCTTCCGCCGCCGTTTTTATTCCATCTTGGCCACGTATCAGGGCTCTGGCGTTGTATACACTGACGGTTCGATGGTTGCTGGTCGTGTCGGATATGGGCTTACGCTAGGGGACCATTTTGAACAACGTTCCTTGCTGGATGGCTGCAGCGTTTACACAGCTGAGCTGGTCGCCATCTTTTGTGCCCTAGAGTATATCCGCTCCTGCTCAGGTGAGTCCTTTGTTATCTGTAGCAATTCCCTGAGCAGTTTACGAGCTCTCAACCAGTATTTCCCTCGTTCTCATCTGGTGATGGCTGTCCATGAGTCCCTGCATACTCTTGCACGTAGCGGCCGCTCTGTGGTCTTTGTGTGGACCCCAGGCCATGTTGGGATCCCCGGCAATGAGAATGTTGACCGCCTGGTGAAAGAGGCCATCAGTAAACCACCTCTGGAGATTTGCCTCCCGGCGACTGATTTGCGGGCACTATTACGCCGCAAAGTTTTTGATTTCTGGGACACTGAATGGCGCAACCTGCCCGTGCCAAACAAACTCCGTCGTATCAAGGAGACGACGACTGTTTGGCGGTCATCCCTGCGAGCCACCCGCAGGGACTCAGTCGTCGTTTGTCGGCTCCGCATTGGCCACACCCGACTGACGCACAGTTATTTACTGTGTCGTGAGGATCCTCTTATTATGCGTTCAGTTAACTAAGTAGAAATTAGTAATATCTTATCTCAGTGAGGAACTTGAAACTTTCAGGACAGGTCAGGAGTATGTAGAGGTGCTCTTCCTCTACTTGAAAAGAACAGTTGACCATTCACTGAGTAGATAGGTTCCTAGTAGAACAATTCATAATGGGATGGAACCTCCGTGGTATACAGTCACTGTAAAGAAAACGTCTAAAGGAACAGAGATTACTGCATAATAGGTGTAAAACAAAGTGTAGGATTATAGATTGAGAGACGCTGGATGAAACATGTTTGGCTGTCAAGAGAGCAATGCATGAAGCCTTCAATGGCTACTGTAGCAGAATATTGTCAAATGACATTTCACAAAATCCAAGTAAATTCTGGTCGTATGTAAGGGCTGTTAGTGGCACAAAAGTTAGTGTCCAGTCCCTAGCAAGTGAGACAGGAACTGAAATTGAGGGTATCAAAGTAAAAGCTGAAATTCTGAACTCGATTTTCAAATGTTCCTTTGCAAATAAAAACCCAGGAGAACTGCCCCAATTCAATCCTCGTACACTGAAAAAATGAACGAAATAGGTATTAGTGTCAGTTGTGTTGAGAAACAGTTGAAATCATTAAACAAAGCTCCAGACCCCGATGGAATCGCAGTCAGATTCTATATTGAATTTGTGGCTGAGTTATCCTCTCTTCTCACTGTAATCTATCCAAAAAACCTTACCTAGTTTTTGGAAAAAGTTACAGATCACATCCGTCTACAAGAAGGGTTGTAGGAGTGACAAAACTACCATCCAGTAGCCTTGACATCGATTTGTTGTAGATTCTTAGAAAATATTTTGAGCTCAAACATAATGAGGTATCTCGAACGGAACTACCTTCTCAATATCAACCAGCATGGTTTTCAAAAACATAGATGATATGAAACCCAACTCTCACTTTTCTCACATAACTTGCTGAAAGCGTTGGATCAAGGCAACAGGTAGATAGTGTTTCTTGATTTCCTAACAGTATTTGATTCTGTTCCACACCTACAGTGACTGTGAAAAGTACGATCATATGGGGTATCAAGTGAAATTCATGACTGGATTGAGGACTTTTTGATAGGAAGGACACAGCATGTTACCTTGGATGGAGAGTCATCATCAGATGTAGAAGTAACCTCAGGTGTGCCCCAGGGAAGTGTGTTGGGGCCCTTGCAGTTCTTGTCCATTAATAACCTTGCTGTAAATCAGGATTTTTGCAGATGATGCAGTTATCTGTAATGAAGTGCTATTTCAGAGAAGCTGCATAAATATTCAGTCAGATCTTGATGAGATTTCAACATAGTGCAGTGATTGGCAACTTGCTCTGAATGTTTAGAAATGTATAAACTTAGTATCCTGTGACTATAATATTGGTGAGTCACTGTCGGAATCTGCCAACTCGTACAAATACCTGTGTGTAACACTTTGTAGGAATATGAAATGGCATGATCACATAGGTTCAGTTGTGGGTAAAGCAGGTTGTAGACTTTGGTTTATTGGTATAATAATGGGGAAGTGCAATCAGTCTACTAAAGAGATGCTTACAAGTCATTCGTGTGACCCCCCCCCCCCCCCTCCCGCCCCCCCTAGACTATTGCTAAAGTGTGTGGGACTTGTACCACATAAGACTAGCAGGGGACATTGAATGTATACAAAGAAAGGCAGCATGGTCACAGGTTTGCTTAATCCATGGGAGAGTGTCACAGAGATACTGAAGGAACTGAAATGGCAGACTGTTGAAGACAGGTGTAAACTATCCCAAGAAAGTGTATTAGCAAAGTTTCAAGAACTGTCTTTAAATGATTACTCTAGGGATATACTACAACCCCCCCCACATATTGCTCTCACAGGGGTCGTGAAGATAAGATTAGAATGATTACTGCTCACACAGAGGCATTCAGACAATCATTCTTCCACGCTCCATACATGAATGAAACAGCAAGAAACCCTGATAACTGGTACAATGGGACTTACCCTGTACCATGCACCTCCTGGTGGATTGCAGATTATAAACGTAGATGTGAACCGACAGTCTCTTACATCTGCATGAGGGAAACATCTAATCACCTTTATTTTACCAAGACAAAAATTATGATTTACTAAAGTTTCAAACCTTGACAGGAAATAATGGATTAGGCTGTCCATAAATTATAAACCAACATTATTGTGATGATGGAAAATCTCATATAAAGACGTGAAACAAATACTAACAAAGAGATAGAGGGGCTGGCCAGTACAGCCAATAGATACACAAAACATAACAGAAAATTTACGTATCCTAGCTTTTGGAACTTTGTTCCTTCATCAGGGAGGAGAGAGGGGAAAGAAGGGGAAGAAGAGAAAGTGGATTCAGTTACTCACAACCCAGGTTATGAAGCAACAGGGTAGAGGTAAACAGGGAGGGTAGCAAAGATGGAGGCATGGGTGTATACTCTACAGTATGTCAACATGTTGCCTTGACCTGTTTGATCACCAGGTCTGGCTCCAATTCAGTGCACACGGGACATCATCGAACAACTCCAGTGTCTCCCAAAAACAGCATTAACCATCCCTGTTTCGATGACAATGTGAAACAGGCATGGAACTTCATCCCACAAACTCATATCCAGCACAATGCATGCACGTTTGCATGCTTACATTCGGGCAGTTACACTGGATTTCAATGTATTAGTGTATCACATTTGCAGTGGTGTATCTCGCACTTATATTATCCTGTGATCTTGCAACGTTAATCACTTAAATAAGTTACTTAGAGATATATGTTCCTGAAATTTCATTACTCTACGTTAATTACTTTTTGGTGTTGCAAATTTTTTTTTTTTTTTTTTTTTTTTTCAATGTACATGATGACTACAATAAAACATTATAATGTTTCTCCAGTGGTTTCAACATTAACTTTTTAACAGAAAAGATTTTGCTTACAGTTCATTTTTAAGTTAACATTTCTTAACTTTTTAACAATCCATATTAAAGCTAGCAATAGTAACTATATTAATAATTGCTACTGTAAACAGTTGCACATATGGACATCAGTTTTGAATAATGGGTTTTGAGTGTAAATAATGTTTTATGTAAGTGTTTGTATTGATACTTAAAATTAAATGTCATGTAATGAATGTCCAGATACTCATATAAAAAGTTTTGTTGGATCAAGTTATTTACGAACGCGATGTACTGTGTTCTTCCATTAGAGAATGAGACTGTATTGTTTATCGGTTTCATTACAAAATGCTAATAAGCTTTTAGTTAGAAAACCTTCTATAACTAGAATTATTAATATGAGAAAAAAATAGGAACAATGAAAGAACGGAAGATCAGTTGCAGAAACAAGAGTAGCTCTAAGTTGCAAGAGTGGTTGCTTTTCCCACACATGTAATTTACTGGCATTATCACCACTATTAGCTTACCATGGTTTCACATCTCATCTGTTCATTGTTCCCCATGTCCTGCCCTTCTGTTCCCCCTTCCTATTAGACCATATATGCCTCTGTTGCTGTAATCGATATGTAAACAATATTTATCACATGACCTTTTTTTGTTACAGGTTGTAATATTTGACATTGCAGCTTTTGAAAATGGAGCAGGATGTTGTGCCCTCTTTCCTATTGGAGTGTTTCTCTGTGATCAGAATTGGAGGCAGACAATTCACTTGAACGTCCATTGCAGTTGTTGATGTCTTTGAATCATGTTGTTTCTTTGTGATTAATAAAAAAATTATACAATCCAATGGTTTCTTCACCTTGTCTTTAAAAATTCCAGACCTATTGTTCAAACACATATTTTAAGAGTTATGCATCTGAGCCTTTTTGTGGAAAGTGCGTTTCACACATACTTTCAAGATAAATTGAATAATGACCCCCATTTTGTGTGTTGGGGAAGATAATTTGATACAGCTAAATGCATATACAGGTACACACATTTGCTCGCGCCTGAGACAGAGTGAGAGTGATTCAAAGGAAGAATTCACTACTTTTTACCTACTTTCTGAATAACTCGTACTTTCGTCAGAAATGTCACACTGCAAAGTTGATTAGATAAAGGGACAAAAATGAGAGTAAAATATAATTTGAATATCAGAAAAAATAACCACTTAGTGTTTGTGTAATACTTTACGGCAAGCATAAAATTAATTTTTAAACATTGGGAAATCTGGGATGGAATAACAATAATATGAAATAGGATAGCTTTCTGCTCCCCACCTAGAGGAGACACTGAGTGGCAGACTGGCACATTGAAGGAAGGTTTTTAGATATTAGAAAGTATGGGACAGTCCTCATCAAGCAGGTGTGGTGGTGTGAGGCTGGGGTGGGAGCAGGTAAAGGCCTAGATATGTGAGACAGAGACTAGCAAAGGTTTAGGTAACGGGGTTTACAGGAGTGAAGAATATGTCGCAGCTAGAGTTTCTAGGCTTCGTTCCTGTGGCCCCACACCTCAATGCCCTCCCATGCTCCCATTCCAATCTCACACACTGTTACTGTCCCCCTAGTACACCTCTCTCTGTCTGTCCACCTCCACACTCCCAACCAGCAGAGACTCCCTATGCTGAGGTGGGTTCTGTCCATTAGATTACACTCGTAAGATAAAAATAAACATTATCCAGTATGAAAGAATTATCTGTGTGGGATGGAAATATGTAGATGTGATGTACGTGCACAGACAAAAAAATAAATAAATAAAATAAAATAAAAATTACAATGTCAGAAAAATTGAATGATTTATTCAAGAGAAAGAGCTTCACAAATTGAGCAAGTTGGTCCACTTCTGACTCTTGAGCAAGTTTGGCATTGATAGATTTGTTGGATGTCCTACTGAGGGACATCAAGCCAAATTCTATCCAAGTGGCGCATTGTATTGTCTAAATCATGAGCTGGTTGGGTGGCCCTGCCCATAATGCCCCAGACATACTCAGTTGGGGAGAGATCCCGTGACCTCGCTGGCAAAGATAAGGTGTGGCAAGTATGAAGACGAATTGTGTGTGGGCAGGCATTATCTTGCTGAAATGTAAGCAAATGATGGCTTGTCATGAAGAGAAACAAAATGGGGTTTATAATATCGTCAACAGATGTCTGTGTTGTAATGGTGACACAGATGACAACCAAAGGGGTCCTGTTATGAAAAGAAATGGCACAGTAGACCATCAGTTCTCGTTTGGCTGTATGGCAGCCAGCAGCCGGGTTGGTATCGCACTGCTATCTGGTGTGCCCCCAGGCACGTCCCTGGTCTGGAATTGCATTGACTGGAATATAATTGGCTTCAGTGATGAATCCCACTATGAATTGAGCCCCAATGATCAGCACAGATGTGTCCGAAGACGCCCCAGACGGTGGGATACCACCGTGAATGTCACATCCCATACGGTCCAACTACCAGGACTGATTATCTGGGGTGCGATTTCTTTTCATAACAGATCCCTTTTCGTCAACAGACGACTATGCTGTAGGGGTGACATGGATGTCACCCCTACAGCATAGTCGTCTGTTGACAATACTGTACATCCTATTTTGTTTCCCTTCTTGGCAAGGCTTACATTTCAGCAAGGTAATGCCTGTCCGCACACAGCTTGCCCTCGTGCTTGCCAAACCCTACCTTGGCCAGCAAAGTTGCTGGATCTCTCCCCAATTGAGAATGTAAGGAGCATTATGGGCAGGGCCATTAGACCACCTCGGGATTTTGACTATCTACCGTGACATTTGAATAGAATTTGGCATGATGTCCCTCTGTTGGACATCCAACAACTCTATCAGCCAGAGCCAAGCTTGTATAAGGGCCAGAGGTGGACCATCTCATCCAATTTGTGATGCTCTTTCTCTTGAATAAATCATCCAGTTTTTTCTGAAACTGTAATTATTTTTCTGTCTTCACATGTATGTCACATTTACTGATTTCAGCCCTATTTGGTATTTCGATAATTCCTTCAGTACCTAAGTGTTTTTTTGAGTATATAGTATCTGACAGTTTCTTTTTTTTCAGTATGCTTGTCTGCTGCCCATTGCCTGCTCTAACTGGTGAGTAGCAATCTGTCCTATTTCATATTGTTGGAATTAACTTTTGACACTCAATATTTATGATGCAAGCAAACTGTTATTGCCACTTGACATGATGGTGAATGGTACTCTGTTAGCCATTGGCACAAATGGATTGACATGATAAAACAAGGGTCCACAGCTTTTACAAACTTTTTGCATGTGATAAATACAGCTTACTGCTGTCAATACTTTTGTTAATTACAATATTGATCGTTTGTTATTTTCAAGCATACATGTCAGGTGTCACGACACCTTTGAATTACTGCAAATGGACAAAGATGACCAGACTCATTTCTCTTCAGTAGAAACAACTATTGACAAGAGAAGAAACTTGATGTCATTCAAATCTACTTTTTCATTGGTAGAGATCTTTCACTCATGGGATTAGCAGCAGAGATTAAAAAGAAGCAGCAGCAAACAGATCCAAGGCATCCATTGTTTGGAACTCATGTTCTTCCATCACAACTCCTTATAATAGTATCAGCTCTGGAGAACTAAGTCCCGATTCATTTTCTTGTAACAAAATAGACTGCCATTACCTTGCAGTTAAAAATGGGAAGCTTTACACGAATGTCCTACATGCAGTTTTTTTATACTTGTGCTCTTTGAGTTCCTGTCCTAGAATACATTAAAATATTAAAAAATGTGTAAATTAATCTTTGAAACAATCCAAACCTTTCAATGGAAACCAGGAAAGACTTAGAAACATTATCATTAAAAAAAAAAAAAAAAAATCAAGGAAAGGTAATGTAAGGAACAATCAGGGAAAGTCTGCTGTACCCTTCCTGTTGTGTACTGTGTTATTGTTATTCTTAATTTTTTAAAATTTGGTAATGGCCATTAAAGACCACGCAGAATAGCAATTGCACATTACTAGATGCTGCCTTTGCATTCTTCCTCCAACAGCCCGTTGTATTTGCTCAGCGTAGAAGCCTTTAAAGTTGTAACTCTGGTCGGTCTGAGACGCCGCCTAGATTTAATCCAGCCTGTCAAAGATCCCTTTGTCTTCCCCTGAACTACGTCAGAAACTTTAGGGTTGTTTCCAAGAGTATTAAAAATCTGTTTTGTCAACCTGACCTTAAAACTTTCGTCTTCCTGACTCGACAGGTGCAGGCAGTATTTCCCGCTTTCTGAACAGCTTTTGACTTAGTGCCAGATCGATGCTTATTATCAAAATTGCTACCATGAGGGGTATCGAGTGAAATTTGTCACTGGAATTGTGGATATTTTGGTAGGAATGACTTACATGTTATCTTGGCTGGGGAGTCATCATCTGATGTAGAAGTAACCTCAGATGTGTCATAGAGAGGTATGTTGTGACCATTGCTGTTCATGTTCATGTACATTAATGACTTTGCAGACAATATTAATAGTAAAGCACTCTTTTCACAGATAGTGCATTTATCTAGAATAAAGTACAGTCTGAAAGAAATTGTACAAACATTCGTCAGATCTTGATAATTTCAAACTTTCTTTTAAATGTTCAGACATGTAAAATTGTGCATTTTGCAAAATGAAGAAAACGCAGTGTGGTATGACTACAGTATCAGGGTGTCTTGCTTGGATTATGTCTATTCATACAATTACCTGGGTGGAGCACTTTGTAGGGATATGAAATGGAACAGTCATATAGGCCCACTCAGGGGTAAGGCAGGCGAAAGAGTTAGATTTTTTTTGGTAGAATACCATAGAAATGCAGTCATTCTACAAATCGTTTGTATGATCCATCCTAGAATATTGCTCAAATGTGTGGGACCCGTATCAAAATGGATTAATGGGTGATTTGAACGCATGCAGAGAAGGGCAGATCAAATGGTCACAGGTATGTTTGACCCAAGGGAGAGTGTCACAGAGATGCTGAAGTAACTGAATTGGCAGATGCTTCAAGATAAGATGTACACTATCCTAAGAAAGTATGCTTACCAAAAGACGACTCTAGGAATATGTTACAACCTTGTAACTATTGCTCCCATAGGGACCGTGAGGACAATATTAGATTAATTACAGCATGCAGAGAAAGATTTAAATGGTCTTGAAACATGAACAAGCTTTAATATCTGGTACAGTGAGATGTACCCTCTGTCATACTCTTCATAGTGGTTTGCAGTGTGTGGATGAACATGTAGATAGCATCATCAAGAACGCAATCAACGTGTACCTGAAACTTGAGCTTCTCCTAGTGTGTAGTGTCACAAACGTTTTGACATTATTATACATACTTCTGCCACTGGGGCAATCATAGGTAATGACTAATTTGGCAGTAATATGCAGTGCTAGATTTGTTAAAGGAAAAAAAATAGACTTCTTAATATGTATTTATGGTAAGTAGCACTCTATCATTTCCTATATTTCTAAGTTCCTACCGAGAGTTTCCATAGTTTGATTTAGACTTCTGAAAAAGTTATAACACTTTTCTGAACTTTTTAAAAGTGTGAATACAACATTTGCATCTTACTGCTTCAACTAGAGCAAAAGTTCTATTGTATCACATCTCAAAATCTTTGGGTCCAATTTTTCTCATCATCAGCGGTATACTGTCACAAATCAAGCCTTGGTTATGTGTATTGTTAGATTTTGTGTATTATTATTTATGTGGGGTGCATGAGCAATGCAGCTGACTGGGATTCACCTGCTGCAAGTCATAGACTGACCGCTGCTGTGTTCACTGCCTGGGTCAAAGGTGCTGAAAGGATGTTCTCATTGATGCTATGGAGACACTGTTCTGTGTTTTATTTTAACGACAATTATTGTCAGTTTTTTCTTGTTTTGTTTATAAGAAAGGAATGAGGACATCATTAGATCTTTTGAAGAGTACACAACATAAATCACAAAATGTTATTTCTGTATTAGCAAAAAATTGGACTACATTGTATGATAGAGATGAAAAAGAAACCGTGATTAAATTCTTTCTGTGTTAGATTCCTGAACCTGCCGATCTTTGAGAGAGAGAGAGAGAGAGAGAGAGAGAGAGAGAGAGAGAGGGGGGGGGGGATGGGATTTAATTGTATCTCCCCATGCAGCCGTAGCATTTTGGCATGTCGTACATTGGTCAGATCATCAGTAGCATGGAGGACTCGTGTATGTAGGGCATAAGCAACACACACACACACACACACACACACACACACACACACACACACACACACACTTAATAATAGTCAAGAAAATTTGCAACCGCAAAATATTGCCTCGGTACAGGTCATAGAATCTAATATACAACACAGATATTTCAATATGCATATCCAGTTACTGGAATAGTGTTATTAAGAAAGCTGTTGAGAGACAGAAGTTTTTGCTTAAATTCTTATAATTTACGCCAGATGATGTACAAAATAAACTCCAAATTACTGTAACAACATAGTGCACAAGGCACACATTCATTTTCTAATTACAACAATCATACCCCAAACTATAACAATTAAAATATTGAAGACCAGCATTTAATTTTAGCTGCTACAAAATTATCACAGGTAACAATTATTTAATTCACTTCTTAAACATAACAATTTAATTTAAAAAAGACAACAAATAACATTTTTAAGTACAATATTCAAGTTAAGCTGCTGCAAAGATGCATAACAATCATCTATATTTCAACATTCTTATGAAAAATACAACATAAAAAGGAAGACCTGATTGTAGATCATGGGTGGGCTACGTAAAATAAATGACAAAAATCAGCAGCTGTAAAAGGCAGATTTTTTTTCCGTCTACAACCAATTCCTCCATTTTACAACAGCATAAATGAATGCAGCTCTTTTTCCCCAAATTTGCTGCTTCAGAGTATTAGTGTCATAATGAAGTCTTTTAAGAAGTAGGGTCACAAACAGATTAATAAATACAAACAAAAGCAGGAATATTCAATTTGCTCGAGGCTACCAAATGAAAGAAGAAAGGGGGCTAGGGAGGAGAAAAAAGATCACGTAAAAAAGAAATAAACTGCTGATTGTTTGCATCATTCCTAGACTCAAAACCCTAAGCAAAAGAAACAGTGATGATAGCATTGATTTAAAATCATGTCAGAAAAGACGGCAGCTAATTCTAGGTGATGCTCCATAAAGCCGTGGTCTCACGTTGTCAAACCCCTGCAGGATTATTTGAGGGACAATGATTTGACACTGATTGTTAAGTCAAAAAGGCAATGCATCTTTGACTGAAGTAACAATCAAAAATATATTCTTTTAATGGAATATTTGCATTGCAGTGTACTGATCTGAGAAACATACTGAAAAGAAACATGACTATGTTGAGAAGTTTTCATTTTGTATTCTCTTATATTTGTAACCGCAGTACATGAAAAAAGTGACACTCGACATTTGAGTTAACTGAAAGATGAGAGATTAGGGTTTAATGCCCTGCCGATCCTTGTCCCCAAACGGGGACAGCCCACAAACAGAATTCTACCAGCCAGCTTGGACTGAAAACATAACACACAAGGATCATGCCCATGAGTGTAGATGGCACTCGGAATATCACGCAACACGGATACCTGAGGATGGTGTCTGTCAGAGCAGATTGCAGATGAAGCAGGAAGGCAGAGGGAACAAATTACAGACCTGCTCCATCTGACGATCAGTCTCAAGTAGCAATTTGTAAAAGCAACGACTAATGTCACCGAAATATGCGAGTAAGACAATGATGTCCGACTGTGCAAAGGACAACTCGGGAATTTCAGCAAACTTCTGGAAAAACCTGAAGAATTAAATTGACAGAAACCTGTTCTGGATTGGTAACTTACAAAATAAAACATTTTCAATCGCTGGACAAGTCACACACAAGAAAGATGATAGGCCTTTAAAAAAGAGGATACCATACAGTGTAAAGCTGAAACATGTAAATTAGTCTGGCCAATATGCTCTACACGTGAGCAAAAGTGTCAATGAAGTGGTGCACCTTTTAGGAACTGTTAAAAAAGTGCCATTTTACTTCAATGAACACAGCAATGACAACCTGATCCTAGGAGAAAAGAGCTGATACACACTATTTATTTAAGAATGAACACTTCACCTCAACTTTTCACAGCATGGGACCATCAAAAATTGAAACAATAGAGCAACACAGAGGACACTACCACACAGCTGGGGGAGGGCACAGAGAGAGAGAGAGAGAGAGAGAGAGAGAGAGAGAGAGAGAGAGAGAGAGAGAGAGAGTGTTTAATGACCTACTTACTCACTTTTTACTGGCAACAAGATAAGAGTGCAGGTGGTGTCATATCAAAATTGTAGAGAACATGCACGAGAAAAAGTTTTAACAATAGCAAAGTAACGTACTTGCTAGTGCTTATTTTTTGTTTTAAATATCTCTCTCAAATTGATCAGGTATTGGAAAAAGAAAAATAAATATTTTGAATTAAGACTTAAAACAGGATGTAAACAGGTACCATACTGGCCTGAATATAAGCTACACCGTTTCTACAAAAAATGTCCAAAAAAATTAGAGTATACACCACACCCCATAAAGACTGGGACTTTTATGAATCATAGAAACCTCAACTGTAGTGCTTCTTCTTAAGTTTGAAATGAACCAAAAATATCACTACAGTTTGTAAATCAATTGTTGTGTATGAGGTAGCAATGCAAACATTCTCTTTGTTACTATCCCATTTAGGTAGTGACTACAGAGGGATCCAGAAAAATGTAGACATTCTCTGATAGTTATTACCTTAGGAACAAAGTGTTATATGGCTGCAATTTTGAGTGGTAGCATAAGCCACTGTTTTCCCAACAGATCTTGTCGTGTGGGTTTCCAGCAGATGACAATGCAGCACTGAATGAAGGATGGAGCACTACGAGTGGTCTGAAGGCATGCTTCACGAAGATGATGGTTTGCAGGGAAGGTTATCTGGCCTAATGAGGCACAATTCAACCTGAATGGTAATGTAAACTGTCATAGCTGCGTGTATTGGGCTGCTGAAAATCCTCATGTTCACATGGACAAACATGTTACTTCACTTGGTGTTAATGTGTGGTGTGGTCCGTCATAGTATTGTTTCTCTGACCCATTCTTCTTTGAAGGTACATAACTGGTGAGGTGTATCATATGCTGCAAACATTGATTTTATTAGCCATCCAAGAGGTGTTTGGAAACAAAAGATTTTTACCTACAAGACTGTACTCCGCCTCACCACAACAGAGACATCAGATTCTACTTAGATGAAAATCTACCTGGACGACGGATAAGTCGAAGAGGAGCTGTCAAGTGCCCACCAAGGTCACGGGACCTTACAATTCTCGACTTCTACCAATGGGGGACCTCGACAAACAAAGTTTACCAACAGAAACCAGCTACACTGGATGAGATATGAGAAACCATCAAGACATCCTGTGCAGCTACCACACTGGCAACACTGACAGCTGTACTTCAGTCAACAATTCAGCAACATTGATGTTGCTTGGCTGCTAACAGGTGTTACTTTGAACACACAAAATGATCTTCCTCCCATGCAAGAATTTTGACACTATGCCATTTTGTTCCATCAATATTGACTATCAAAGAGAGTCTACATTTTTCTGGACCCCTCTGTATTACCATTCTCACAGTTTCACTATTTTAGACAATGGGATAGGCACAGTTTTTCTCTGACTAAAGAATATAATTTATTCTTCACCAATGAAGCACAACATTGAGAGAAAATTTTGGAATTCGGTACAGTTACGTTGCAAATTTCAAACTCACAGTTATTCATCTAACAAATGTGCTTTTTAAAGGTACGGTTCAAGAAATGCTGCACATGCAATGCCCGGGATTGTAGCGACGGCACTGTACTTTGGGAGGAGAGTGACAAAAATACTGACAGTGACAAAACAATGAATGTTAGTGAAGTTAACAGTGTCTTACATGAAAACTGCAACTTAAAGCTTTGTTTTTGTGTGTAATTTATCTACAGTGTACTACAAAAAAAGTGGTTAAGGGTAAATCACATTTTGAAAAGCTATTGTAAATGGGCAACTTGACAAATTAGTTTTAATAAAGTTTCTCTCTTTTTCGAAATTAAAGGTGCAATTTATATTCAGGCCAATTCGATGTGTATATAATTTATGATAACTATGAACAGACTTTGAAATTTGCCTACATCACACCAGGTATACTTAACTTATTTCACTGACCCACACAGATGCTCATGTCCGGTGGAAGTCTCCTCTAGTTCCCCCACTTTTGGCCAGAAGCATTATTTCAGATATCATAATGTCATGACTCACAGCTTTACACATATCGTACACTGTTAAGGCAGACACCGATAAAGCAGTGAGAGCTTCCATCTCCACGCCCGTCTGCCCTCTACACTTTTCCGTGCCAGTTATAATCACACAGTTGAGAGCAGAGTCCAGTTCAATGTCCACAGCCACAGAGGATAAAGATATATTATGACACAGAGGGAAAAGGCTGGACGTCTGCTTGGCCCCCACAATTCCCACCAGGCGAGCAACGCTAAGTACGTCACCTTTCTTCAGGCCATTTTCTCGTACGAGTTTCATCAGTTTGGGTCCCACAAAAACCTTTGCTCATGCTGTAGCAGTCCGTTCTGTCACCGGCTTCGAACCCACGTCGACCATTTTCGCACTGCCGGTCCGGTCGACATAAGTCAGACTTCCGGACTGTGCTACCGAACTGCAGAAATGGCAAGAGAAGACAGAGGGCTGTGCTCTGTGTGTTTGTCTTGTTAGGAGTCCTGCATTGCACATAATGCTTGGGGTACAGGGAAGCAAAAGAAACTGTTTTCTAGATTCAGTCACTACACTCAAATTATGTGATAACAACTGAGACATCTGTGTATCCGACACAAACAGGGGCAAAATATTGGCATCTGAGAAGAAGTACTTTGAAAATCTTGTTTCTGAAGGTTTAACAACTTCCGAATTTGTGCCTTCATGACATCACTACAGCCATCAAGTTCAGTGCCACCTGGAACAAAAATACAAGCTGTAACAAAGAACTCTTCATAATCTGAAAATAGGTTAACTACAAAAGAATTTTTAAGCATTCGTGTTGAAACACCCCCGATTAATTCCTTTACAGGATTTTGGGTAATTTACCGAAGCCACCAAACAGTTAATTATTATGTGACCGTGTGCTTAATGGATGAAAGGCTATTGGTTGTTCTGCTGTGGTTTCGGGAGTATTTCAACCGAATGCGGCTGTTCTGAGATGGAATAGCTAATGATTGAAAGTTTGTCTATTATTAAGTATCACAAAGGTTGCGATGTACAACTGATATATATTTCCTACTAACACACAAATTCTGAGGCAGTTGCTACCTTTGCCTTACACGTCTAATTGCGGTTATCTCTTTTTATTGATTGCTGATTTTCAGTACTTTGTCACACGCAATGCTGATGGTTAACATTCACAACAATCCTCACTGCAATCCATGGTTGTTGCTGGCCGACGCGGTTGACGCGAAACACGTAATTCGGCACTTGTCACTTTCTGTTTCATATCACTCGCGAATCGGCATTAGTGAGAGTCAACCCCACGACGATCAGGGGGACGTGCTCACTCGTCATACTCCAGTGAGTTTTACCGTTTACAACTCACTCGACCACCATTCTTGCCCGTCATTCCCGCACTACTTCTCACTCGACACTCTACCATACTACTGCGCACTCAGCACTAGTCTCACTGCCTACTGCAGTGCTCGACAATCGACTCCTGTCCGCTATCGACCTGGGCGTCAGATACTAGCATCTATGTTTGTGGGATCACGGATCCCTTACAGTGTTCAAGACAAGTTCTTTGAACCTTAATGATCTGTGATGATTCTTTTCTTTCCTAAGCTAAGGTCGAGAATCTGCTTTGTCTGCAGAAGTGTGCAATATGAATATTACACAAAGTTGATAGGAACATCTCGCATAAATCTCCTCAGTGGCTGTAGATTTTACAATCTTGCAGGAGTGGATACAAGGGGAGGTCGTGGCAATGGTGATAAGTACCACCCACTTCCCAAACAACATATTATACTGGGGTGCACTTAAGAAGGCAGCAATGTGGTGCATTCTGTGCAGAAAGAGATGGGGAATGCTTTATGATGCTGTCTGTGTGTTCTCTCTCTCTCTCTCTCTCTCTCTCTCTCTCTCTCTCTCTTTCTTTCTCTCTGTCCCACGACTCACATTTCAGCCACTTCCAACACTCCTATCTGGCACAGGCCACTGTGTCTGCTTCTAACTCTGCCTAGTAGAATTTATGCAGTCGGAAAGCTATCGCTGTTGCTTTCTAATGTAATACTTGTCATGTTTCCTTTATGCCAGCCATTGTGAACACTAATGGCTAAGTAACCTCACCATACCTAAATGCCTTGTATCGTACACACACTCCAAAATGCACACTACAGACAGATGTGGCAGAATGACACGATGTCTTTATATTTTTTACTTCACCAATTTCCAAATGCACACATAACTTTTGGAGAAGGAGGTAGCGTGGAAACAGAAGTGTGTACAAAATGCCAAGTTCTTCCAGCAATGACAAGCTACATTTAATAAAGGCCACTTTTCAGTTGCTCGTGCTAGGGTCTGCCCACAAGGACATGCTTTTGGTCTGATTGACAACATTGCAGCCGGGTAAAGCTGCACAGGACTGGGTTGAACATACCAGCTGTCAACAACAGATCCGATACAACAACAACAGAAAGAATGACTTCCAGAACACAGTTGGAAATCACTGATAGAAACAGTATTCCCCTCATTCACATGTGTTTGCAGACCTCTGTTCAGTCATAATGTTTATTGAAATAATGATGGTGAGCACACACTTTGACAGAGTTCAACTTGGTTGTTACGTGATTGTTCAGCTTTTTCCTTCTTTCCTCCTCCCTTTTCTCTTCCCAAAATCTTTTCATTCTTTGACTGTGTTCTTGTTTCCTTTGATATGTACATATTTTCTCTGCTTTCTTCCTTCCCTTTACTTCAAGTTTTATGTTCATAGTTTTGTTTCTGAATTTGTCTCTTTCATTCATCATTTCCATTCTGATTCCTGCTCGTTTTAGCCTTCTTCTATTTCTTGAAACCACCTGGTTTTTTTGATTAAGGCATTTACTACATCCTAAATCCCTTTGTGAATCTGTCGCTATTCATTGTGTGTATGTGTCCATAGAATGTTAGTCGGTGTTTTCTGATTGTGACTGAGTCTGCCTCTGTGTTTATATAATTCTCTGGTTGATCTCTTCATCCATACACCATCTCTGTGCACTGCTCCAAAAAATTTTCTGAGGATTTTGCATTGTATTCTTTCTGCTTTGTGGTGCCTGGTCCTCAGATTGTGGTCATTTCTGATGCGAAGAGTGCTTCTGATACTATAACTGTATTGTAGTGCATGTGTTTGCCTTGTACTGAAATGTTTCTTTTATTATAGTGTGTCCACGTCAGTTTGCACACTTTCTGAAGTTCTTTTGTTTGTTCTATGTTTTCTTCCTTCTTTGATCCACCTATTTGTATTGTTACTATTATATTGAATAATTTAATATATTTTTGTGTGTTTATTATTGTTATTAAAATTGTAGATGTCTGTCGTATGCTAACAGCGAGGTTGCTAGCGAGTTGCATTTTTGAGGGAAGCTGGGCGAGGGGGGGTGGAAACAATAACAGACCGTCACTCCCCCCTGCCCCCCCCCCCAAATAACCAAACCTTGGATGCCAATACATTTGCTCTGTATAGGTGTTTGTGTGCAGAAGTAAGAGACAATTTAGCAAAAAAAAAGCAAAGGAAAGCTTCATGTTCTGGCCCACATCAAAACCAGATGACCAACCACAGTGTAATCCTCTGCAATGTCATCACTGAAAGCAGAAGGGGGGGGGGGGGGGGGGGGCGGCGTCAGCACACCCTGTTCTGGTCACTGCCAGCTTTCTTGACCTCAGAGTCACTACGCCTCAGTCCAACAGTTCCTCAATGGGCATCACAAGGCTTGGTGCACCTCGTTCCAGTCCTCCCACCAAGGAAAACCACGGGCAGTACTACGGGTGAGTCACAGCTGAGCAGCTGCCTTCCCCCTGTACCTGCAGTAGCTGCGAGCGAGAGGAAATTTGTGTTACACATACGCTAAAACTGGCGTAGATGCCACAGGACACTCTTTGGAGTGTCACTAACAAGCACACGCTGCTACACACTTGACAGTGCTAGGTGGCCAAGAGTTCTGGCTCAAAGTTCCTGCAACTGTGGTTGGAACTTCCCCAGTGTGACTCTCCCATTCTTTAATAGGGTATTTCAGTGTCCGGGGCACGTTCACATTGGACAACACTGTCCAGTACAGGCTGCTGTCTTCCACCCGTGCTCTCTTGCACTGTGCATTGCATCTTGCACAAGTGAGTCATAAGGACTCCCCTCTTCTATGTGTACACTAAAAAAGCAAAATTGTCTTTTCAGACGAAAAAGTAAAATTGTCTCATATCCACATTCTATCCTTAAAAGTATCCTTATGTCTGGGAGACGGCAGATCCACCAAGCAGATTCCACCCGACGACCCGTAGCAAGACTGCAGCACAAGAGGCAGGAGTGCCATCTGTTCTCTTCAACGTTTCTGTCTTGCTTTGCCACCTATCAGTAAGTGATGAACCAGCTAAATCTGGACTTTGCTGCCACAAATCAAGAAGCAATGGCTCGGAGACAGCATGAGCTCATTGTCCAACTGACGGGTGGAAACAACGCAACAGCAACAGCAACACCAACACCAGTCACACCACCAGTGAATATACTAGAGAGGCCCTCAATATCACCGCAGTAGTCCTCGAGCTGGAAGTGACAGCTCCGTGGAACAAAGATGGACCTTCGAAGCTGGTGGGTCCAAAATGCAATCAGCAGCAACATACACGAACAACTGAGCCTACTAACTCACAGGGCAAATGCAGCGTGCTTTTACCAACACCAGTTCTGAGCATTGGTAATATGAGGGACCATACAAATAATTCTGCAGCACCTCAACTACACAACACTACCCCAGCCGCTACGCAGAACACTACACCGACTGGCTTCCCACTGGTCATAATACACAATTACACTCACCTCAGCAAGCTAAACAAGACGTTTGTAGAATGTCACTCCCCATTATATACCAAACACAAAACTCACAAGGGACCATGTATCACTGTATGTATGCAACAAAACGATGCCTGGACACTACCCTTGCTGAGAGCCCTTCTTGGCACAAAGTAATAATGCAGATGCAATCGAACTGCAGTATTGATCATCTAGACATTGTTGAACTACAGACAACATGCCCTGGATTCCTCATGTCGACAGCAGAAGAAAGCCGACACTTCTGTAGGACCTCATGGAGCAGGATCCTCTTGCCTCTGTGCCCTGTAGCAGCGAGTTTTTGCAGACTGGCACTCGGCAGCTGCCGGGGTGACACCCCTTTGTATTGTCCTCATCGTGACTGTCCTCCAGTGGAACTTTTGCAGCCTTTGATCCAACAAAGAGGATTTATGACTGCTTTTAGAATCGCAGCTTCTACTTGTACTCTGCCTTCAGGAAACAAAATTGCATCCTCACGACTGCTTTGAGCTTTCGCATTTCTTCCTGGTCTGTTTTGACCTTCTGTTCGAGGTTGGCATTCTGTCTCATGGGGGAGTCATGCTGCTCATATGGGATGACATTCATAGTCAACCCATCCATCTCCCTGACTACCAGTCATCAAGCTGTTGCAGTTCGTCTTTTCCTTCCTCACTTGAGCTTTTCCCTTTCTACCATTTAAATCCCACCGTCATTCGATGTCACCAGGTTCGACTTCCTCCAGCTTATTGGACAGCTTCCTCGCTGATTTCTGCTGCTTGGGGACTTTAATGCACACCATCCCATTTGGGGCTCTTCCAGAACCTATCCGAGAGGTGCCCTTTTCACTGCCATTCTTAATCAACTTAACCTTTTCTTCTTTAACACAGAAGCACCCATGTTGCTTTCAGACTCGTCACACACCTATTCCCATTTGGACCTTTCCTTCTTCACTGCCCGTCCTGCACATCATGTTGAACGGTCCATTCTTTCTGACACCTACTCGAGCGACCATTTCCTGTGTGCTATCCATTTGCTGACTCCTACCCCACCTCCGTGCACATCGAAATGGCAGCTCACTAAGGCTGACTGGAGACTTTACTCCTCCCTGGCGACCTTCAACGAACACGATTTCCGCCGTTGTCGTGACCAGGTGGAATTTCTTACAAACATTATCCTTACCGTCGCAGAACATTCCATTCCTCACACTTCCTCTTTACTATGCTGTGTCCCAGTCCTTTGGTGGACTGAAGCCTGCTGCGATGCATCCCAGTCCTTTGGTGGACTGAAGCCTGCTGCGATGCAATTCGCATTCTTCGGGATAACCAAAAAGGTAGCTGAACTTCATCCACTAGTTCTTTTAACAGTTTCACCCCCCCTCTACCATCGTGTGCACCAACCTCCGACAGTTCTCTGGGAGCAAGATCCATTCCCCAATTTTCGGCCTGACAGTAGCAGACAATATCATCGTGTACCCTATTGCTATCTCCAACACCTTGGGTCACCATTTTGCAGAAATTTTGAGCTCCTCCCACTATCGTCCTGCCTACCTCTATTGGAAATGAGCAGAGAAGACTCGGGCAATACCCTTCTCTTCTCAGAATCGTGAGTGTTACTGTGCTGCCTTTACTATGAGGAAGCTAGATCACGCTCTCACTTCATCTCAATCCTCCGCCCTGGACCAGACACTGTTAACTTTCAAATGTTGCAGCACCTTTCTCTTGTGGGCAAGCACTTTTTCCTTAATACGTACAACCGGACCAGGGCAGAGGGCATGTTTTCCAGCCACTGTCGTGAAGCCACTGTCATACCCACACCTAAGCCCGGTAAGGACAAACAACTTCCTTCTGGCTATCACCCACTTTCTATACCCATGTCATGAATGGTTTTCTGTGGAAATCCCAGACTGGCTGTGTTTTTCAATTTGGAGAAAGCCTACGACATTTGTTGGAGGACTAGTATCGTTTGTACTCTCTACACATGGGGCCAACTGCCCCATCTCCTTGAGGAACTTTTAAAAGACGAGTTTTCGAAGTACGTATGGGGTCTGCCTCCTCGGACACCTTTATCAAAGAAAATGGTGTACCTCAGGCTTCTGTCCTGAGTGTCGTCGTCTTTGCTGTCGCCATTAACCCTACAATGGCCTGTCCCCTGCTGGGCATCTCTGGCTCTCTTTTTGTTGACAATTTTGCTATCTACTGCTGCTCTTCATGAACCTGTCTCATTGAGTGGTGTCTTCAGCAATGTCTCGATCGTCTTTACTCACGGAGCATTGACAGTGGGTTTCGTTTTTCTACTGACAAAAACATTTGTATGAATTTCTGGCAGCACAGCTGGTTTCTCCCACCATTTTTACATCTTGGGCCTGTTGCTCTTCCATTCATTGAAACTACAAAATTCCTGAGGCTCCTGCTTTATACAAAACTATCTTGGTCCTCCCACTTCATGCTCCCTGCAGCTTTTTCGATGGGTGTGAACCCTTCACCATCTTGGCTTCGTGCGGCAGCCCATCTTCACCTTGACCTTCATTCACTTTCTAAAGACACTGCACCAGGCTCGCTCTATTGCATTCAGTTTCACGACCTATGCATGGAATTTTGCAATAGTATCTTTGTGTACAATGATGGCTCTTTGATTGACCATGGTTTCGGGTGTGCCTTCAACGTCAACCAACATTTTTTGGTACTGACTTCTGGCACATTGCTCAGTATTTACAGCAGAGCTCTTCACCCTGTATCAGATCATGGAGTACATCTGGTGACATACTCCTTTCAACTGTGTCACTGCTCAGACTCTCTCGGCACCCTTCAAAGCCTCTGTGCACTGTAGACTGTCCATCCCTTAATGCACCGGTTCCAGGAAAGCTTCCACTTGCTCACTTTTATGGAGCCACTGTGATGTTTATGTGGGTGCCAGGTCATATCGGTCCAGGAGGTTGCTGACACTGCTGCCAAAGCTGCATTCCTCGTACTTCAGCCCAATAATTCTTGCATTCCCTCTGATGATCTCTTGTAGCTTTCTGTCAGGCGGTGGTGTCACTTTGGCATCGCCACTGGTCCTCCATTCATAGGAATAAGCTCTTGTTTATCAAGCCTCTCCCAGTGGCTTGGACAACCGCCTCTCAGTCCTCCTACGGCGAGGTGGTCATTTTAACTAGTTTGCATATTGGGCACTGCCTTTTTAGCCATCACCATTTGTTAAGTGGTGCTCCCCCACTAATTTGTGCACATTGCACCCAACTTTTAACTGTCTGCCGTTTCCTGAGGGGATGCCCTTTTTTTTTACCGTTTACGTTCCCGTTTGGGTTTGCCACCTGAGTTATTGGCCGTTTTAGTGAACAATGCGTGGGCTGTCGACCGTGTTTTACTTTTTATCAGTTGTAGCAATATGGTGAAGGCCATTTAATTTTTAGTTCTGGGCCTCCATTTCCCTATTGCGTACTTCGTAGACCTTTCTCCATGTCCCTGTTTATAGCTGTCCTCTCTTCTGTCATTAAACGTTGACATGTAATCATTTTTAACTCCTCTCTTCACCTTTGTGTTTCACAGTTTTGGCATGGACACATATGACCCTAGTTGTTTTTGCGCCCTGAAACAAAATGGGTGAGAAGTACAAAGCACTTACATTCTTTTGTCGACTTATGTCTTTACCTCCCCTTGAGACCTCAAAATTTGTTGGGGAAAAATTCTAAAATGTGTCTGTGGAATCAGAGAAATATCAGGGAATTTCACTTGGAGAAACTTGTGGCAACCCTGATTTTAGGTTTTTCTATATGGAAATTATTTTTGCTTCTAGTATTGCAGTTCTGAATTGCTGAGTTCATCTTAAACTAACTCTTGTTATTAATCACAAATACCATTAGGGAATATAACTTCTATAGGCATGTAAGTGTGAGAATCCATGGGTCCCTGAAGAAGCTTTTTCAAGATGTAGAATAAATATTTTTTTCCACTTAGCTGAAGTACCTCAGAAGATTATGCCATATGAGTAAACTGAGTGAAAGTGTGTTAGCAATCCTTTGTCCAGTTTGATACAGTAAGAGATTTCTAAGCACAAAATTGGCGGAACTGAGCTTCTCGGTTAACTGACCCACATGCTGGTCTCACACGTGATTGGTATCTGCATACCCAGTAACTTAGAACACGGGAGCCTATTTGCCCATTTATCCCTACTTTTGATATTCATATCTGTAGGTCGCTTTTATTTCTTTAGAACTGCACAATACAAGTTTTTAGGCATTAAGCTGGTACCTGTGGATCTATACAAGCCTGTTCTGTTATTCTCCTGGATGTTTATGGTATGGATGAGTTTAGATCTTGCATCAATAAGTTTGTGACACTGCAAACATTAGAGTTTTTCCAAAGCCCTCCAGTGCCCCAAGTAAATCATTTTTGTGGACTTGGCAGCAAACACTGTGTGCCACACCATATTTTATGTTCTCCCTTTTTGAGTTTAATCTTATTCCTGTCTTATCATTTGTTAATGTGACCTTCCATTTTCTGTAGTTAAAGTCCAACTCAATCCATGCAAGGGGAAGACTTTTAATGCCATACTATTTTAGCTTCTCCTCACAAAATTATTTAATCTAAACAGTCAAAGGCTTTGGCAAGATGACAGAGGGGATAATTTCCACTATTTAATTCTACTGGAATTGAATTTGTGAGATATTATGTTGGATTCTCAGTATAGAAGCCTTTACAGAAGTCAAACTGTGTTGTTAAAAAGTTATTCTCTGAATGGTGGTTCACCATTCTAAGTGGATTTAGGTTGAAATACTATGCAGAGATGAAGAGGCTTACAAAGGCTGGAATAGGCTGGTGAGATGCACCAAATCGGTAGTTGGATGAAGACCACAACAGCAGACTTCAACTCTGTTTATTGATGGAAATCCAGCTCTTGCCGAATTTAGCTCTCTCTCTCTCTCTCTCTCTCTCTCTCTCTCTCTCTCTCTCTCTGACACACACACAAACACAAACACACACACACACACACACACACACACACACACACACACACACACACTCTCTTCCTTCTAGCTACCACTCCATCTCTCTTACCAGTGTGTTCGCAAGGTGATGGGAAATATGATTCATGCCCGGATGATATGGTGGCTCGAGTCACAATTTTTGATGAATGCACAGTGTGGCTTTCAACACGGCATTCTGCAGTTGACCGTCTCATTATTTTGCCCACCCATGTCATTAATGGTTTTCTGCAGAAATCCCAGACTGTCGCCGTGTTTTTCGATTTGGAGAAGGCCTATGACACCTGCTAGAGAGCTAGTACCCTCCATACTCTTCACATGTGGGGCTTCCGTGGCCACCTACCCTGTTTCCTTCAGACATTTTTAAAAGACCGAGTTTTCGAGGTGCGTGAAGGGTCTGCCTTGTCGGACACCTTTATCCAGGAAAATGGTGTGTCTCAGGGTTCCATCCTGAGTGTCATTCTCTTTGCTATCGCCATTAACCCTATAATGGCCTGTCTCCCACTGGGCATCTCCGGCTCCCTTTTTTTGACGATTTTGCCTTCTATTGCAGTTCTCTATGAACCTGTCTCACTTAGTGGCATCTTCAGCAATGTCTTGATTGTCTTTACTCCTGGAGCATCGACAATGGCTTTCACTTTTCCACTGACAAAACTGTCTGTATGAATCCCACGAACGCTGACTGCAAATTTGTATGTCCGTCTGGTTATTTGACCTGTTGTGCTGCCATTGACAAACAGCATTCCAGGAGGTGTTTTCCTACAGGATAACACTTGCTCACATACTATTGTTGTAAGCCAACATGCTATACTGTGTCAACATATTGCCTTGGCTTGCTCGATAACCAGCTCTACCTCCAATCGAGCACATATTGGACATCATCTGATGACAGCTTCAACCCATTCACAAACATCATTAACTGTCCTTATATTGGCCAACCAAGAGCAACAGGCATGGAACTCCATTCCACAAACTGACACATGAGACATGTACAACAGCGTACCAGCATTTACATTTACATTTGCAGTGGCTTATCTCACACTCACATTGATCTCTGATCCTGCAACGTTAATCACTTTACATATGTTGTCTCAACAAATATATTTCTGGTATTTCATTACTCTACATTAATTATTTTTTGGTGTTGCAAATTTTTCCGTCAGTGTGCCTGGCCTTTCTTTAACCATCCCTGGTGCAATGCAGAATTTTCTTCCCAGTAGCGAGAAAATGCTTTTATTCCAATTTTGAAATCAGATAAATTGCCTCTTCAACCGGACAGCTGTCGTCCAGATTGTTTACTCAGTGTCCTGCAAGTTACTTGAACATATGGTTAGTCGAAGGCTGTATTGTGTCCTTGAATCCCCGGATCTTTTGGCTTCGATCCAGTGTGCTTTTCACCAAGGGCGCTCTACTGAAGATAATTTAGTCCACTTGAAGTGTGCTATCTGAACAGCTTTTGCTCAGCATCAGTTCCTTGTTGCAGTTTTCATTGATCTGCGTATATATCTTATGATACCACATGGTTCCATAACGTCCTTGCCACCTTAAAGGAGTGGGGCCTCCATGGCCCACTCCTGATTTTTATCTAGAACTTTCTTCCATGTCACACTTTTTGGGTGCAGGTTGGTGCCTCCTGTAGCATCCCCCCCTGCAGGAGAAGGGGCTTGCACAAGGTTCTGTTTTGAGTGCTGCTCTCCTTTTTGTGGCTATCAATGATCTGGCGGCAGCTGCATGACATATGGTGTCCCCATCTTTTTTGTTCGTCCGCGACGGCCATTGCTGGAGGCAGAATGCAGGGAGCAATACATCAAGCACAATCCTGGGCTTTCACTCATAGCATCCATTTTTTGGCTGCCATGACCTACGTTATGCATTTCTGTCATTGTGTTTTTTAGGACCGGTCTTTGATGCCTAGTTGACATGGCTTCCCCCTCTTTGTCAACTAAAGCAGACATGTAGGTAGCACCTGAATGCTCTTCTATGCCTCAGCGACACCGACCGCGGTGTGGTCCACTCTACTTTGATATGGCTGTATGCAGCATTGGTGCAGTCACACCTAGATTACAGGAACCTCTCATATGACTTTTTATCAGCTTCGACATTAAGTCTGGATTCGATACACTATTGTGGGGTAAGACTGGTAACATGTGCCTTTGGACTAGGCAGCAGTTGCTCTATTGTGGGTTCTGCACCATCAAAAATTGATGGCAGAGGCTCGCCCATAGTACCCTAACTGTCATCTCCTCTTTCCAGATACGAGATCTACCTCCGAAAATGGCAACACAGAGTGAAATTCTCATTCTAGAAAACTCTTTAACTGTAATTCTCTTTACATATTGGCTATTTTCTTCACATATGGGGGACATGGTCTCATCTGAAAAGTGAAAGCAAGCCTATAAAAGAAAGGGGGGGGGGGCAGTTTTCAATTCTTGAGCAGTGACCCTCTTTTTTTAAAAAAAAAAAAAAAAAAAAAAAAAAAAAATCCTTTGCAATTTGTGAGAGTTTATGTTCAATCCTTGCACCCAATTTACTCTTTCATCTACCTACTTTTTTTCTCGTCAAGCAGAACGATATTTATGCCCGTTGCTTAATACCTGTTTGTATCACTTACAATGCTGGTATTTATGAATTTTTTAGCATTTGACTCCGGAAAGACCATTTTTCTTTGTAGTGAGGTCTTGCCAACAGCAAATTTTCTGGATGGAAAGTCGCTCAATCTGCTCATATACTTTAAAATTTAAAAGTAAATCTAGCAATGCTAGAATGTATACAAAATACTGATATACCCATTTTCAAGTTGTTGTTTAAAGATTCGCGACTTTTAAAACTTACGTAGATTATCTTTTTGATGATAGAACTTTACATAAAAAGTTATTAAGAACATTGCGAATATCACATGACGAACAATTGAATGACTAAAGCAGTGTTATCAACCCTCATTCATTGACACATGTAATAAATTCATCAAGGCAGTGAAGTCCAGAGCTGTTGTAAAAAATTTCTGAAATTAAAAGTATATATTACCTAATGAATGTATTATTTTGGGGTGAAAGAGCACAATAATTATTATTTTTGGAATGTAATAATTCACTATGGCTTCATTTTAATTCTAATAAGTTTCACACTGTAATGAAACATTGTCTAAATGCCTCTCTCTCTCTCTCTCTCTCTCTCTCTCTCTCTCTCTCTCTTTCTCATTTGTTATAACTTACCGCTGTTATTTTGTATTTGTATTGCAGTCATTACATTAAAATTGGCTATATTGTTTCTGCAATTTATACTACTATGTTATTGCTAAGAATTGATTTAAAGAATAAACGTATATATTTATTTGTAAGATTTTGTAAATTTATACCACTGGAACTCTTTCAAAATATTTGATTGCGTAATACTGCCAATAAATACAATGACTTTCTTTCTTCTATTTATGATTGTAATAGATGTTGGACACTTTGACTCCAAGTATGTTATACAGAAATGCAGTGATTTTTTACAAAAGGCAAAACTATGTGTTCGAAGATTTGTGGAGAGGAGGGTACGTGATGTATTTTAAGTAGGTTATAAAGAGTAACTATAACAACAAAAACAATAAATTATTGATAAATTTATTTAATTGAATAGATAAAAAATCTACTCACCAAGCGGCAGCAGAACATACACATGAAAGACTGTTGTGATTGGCAAGCTTTCGGAGCCAGTGGCTCCTCCAGAGAGAAGCATTGAAGGGGAAGGAAGAAGGGTAAAGGAAAAGGCCTGGAGAGTTCCAGGAAAAGGTGTAGATTTTGGGAAAGTCACCCAGAACTGCAGATCAGGTGGAAAATAGAAATGACACATGTCATATACCAGCTATTATGTAAACACTGTTCAGCTTTCTACATCTGCATGACTACCACCAAATTATCAGTTAGGATAAATGGGCATAGGCATAGTGTATATACTGGAAACTCACAATATCCTGTTGCAGAGCATGCTCTACAACATGGCATACGTGACCTCAACACTTGTTTCACCACACATGCCACCTGGATTCTTCCGCCAGACACCAGTTTCTCAGAACTCCGCAGGTGGAAACTAGCACTACAACGTGTCCTTGGTTCTCACCACCCACCTCGCCTTAATTTACGTTAATTTCTCCTGTCTCAGCTTTTCTTCACTGTAATTACTCTTTGCTTCACTCCATTTTAGCTTTCTACATCTTTCATTGTCTTTCCCGTCTATTTTCACTGCCCCCTCCCACAGCTTTTGTATACAATACGCTTAGCTTCTCACTCTTATTAACTCATGTACAGTTTTAGTAGTAATCTCTGTCTTGCATATTACCCTGTCTTCCACCTTTAAGCTCTCAGGTTTCCGAATCTTGCCCGATGCAGTCCCCAACAATTAGTCTTTCCTTCTCATCCTGTACGGTAAGTCACCCATGACCCACGGTTCTGTGTAACTTTCCCAAAATCTACCCCTTTTCTTAGACCTCTCCAGTCCTTTTCCTTCACCCTTCTTGCTTCCCCTGCAACCCTTCAGCCTGAAGAAGGAGTCACTGGCTCCAAACGCTTGCCTATCACAACAGTCTTTTATGTGTGTGTTCTGCCACTGCTTGGCGAGTAGGTTTTTTATCCATCCAATTAAATAATTTTATAAAGAGTATCTGTGTGTGATGTTTTTATTGGTATACAACTTGTTATAAACAAAACTTATTTTTACCATTTAATATGTTTCCAGATATTTACCAGTGGTAAAGATGAAATTGGGTTGATTGTACTTGGTTCTGACAAGACACAGAATCCACTTGATTGCCCAAATGTGAGTGTGGAATTTCCTCTTGCACTGCCTACATGGCACATGATATCCTTTGTGGAGAAATCTTTACATGAAAGAGAAATAAAAACAGATTGGATAGATGGTGTTGTTGTTGGCATGCAAGTCTTGAAAGATGAGCTAGAGTAAGTATTTAAAGCTGTCTGTTTCATGACATTCCTGGAACATGTTCCAGAATGTGTGTTACACAAATCACAGTGACATAGTTGTGACTTTATAAATTGAATCAATAAGTTTTTGTAATGAAAAAGAAACAGAAGGCACAATACCTGCAGAAATAGGAAATTTTTTTGTGTGATTTTACTGTATGGATGTTTTTTACAGTTTTTCAGCTCAATAATTAAGGAGGTATTGATACAAGGCTTTGCCAAAAATCCATCTGTCACCTACAATTCCAGCCCTGTCACTGGCATTCCCTACCCCACAATATGACTGGGCCACCATGAAAGCAGCCACATCATTGTCAAATTCACTGAAACTACTGCATAGCAATTTACTTGAGTATTGCTGCTGTTGTGGTCTTCAGTTTGGTTTAAGCACTGCGTCAATACCTTCTCTTCATAGCACTCGGAGGTCGCGATCTGCGACTGTTTTTACAAATGGCAAGAGAACTTTTCCTCTAGTTGCTTGTTTTTCAGTGAAAGATGCAAATATTTTAGAATGTAGTGCCTTATGTATATCTGTTAGAATAGCCACAAGGTCTGAAAGTTATTTTCAAATGATTGAGCTCTTCTACAGAGTATTGAAATTCACAGATTCTTCCAACCTGGTCCACCAATGTCTTACATACTCCTTTTCCTCCATGGATTGTTTCCAGCATTTGGAGATGAAACAGTAGGCAGCAAAACGTGCCTTATAACCAAAATCTAATGAACATATAATTAAATTAACCAAAGACTGATCTTGAATGCAAAGCCAAAGTGGAAATTAAATGTACGCTGCAACATTCATCACACTTTTTGTTATTGAAATTATTCACAGTGCCATAGGGAGAACTGAGTTTATGTGTTGTATAGAGTCAGATACACGCTGTGGCACAGGGTGCTGTCCGTTATTCTCCTGACTATGATGTGCAGGAATGGTAGTCTTGCTTCTTCTTTGATCTCCATAGTGAATTTGATTTTGTGGTGTGTGGAGTTCAGATGTACAAAGAAGTCAAGAAGTTTGTCTCTTCCATGAGGCCAGATGACAAGTGTGTAAATAACAGAAGAAGAAGAAGAAGAAGAAGAAGATGGATTTCTATTTGGATGACATCAGGGCCTCTTCCTCGAAGTGCACCGTAAACATATTCACAATCTCTGGTCAGAGTGGGCTGCCTATTGCGACTACATCTGTTTGCTGGAGTGGGGTGTGCCACGAGTCAGTGAAGTGGGAAAGTTGACCAAGTAATATGCGTGACGTGTCATACCTCGACCGATATTGAGAACAGAATAAAAAATTCAGTGGCATTACTTTTCAGCACTCCCATGCATATTCTGTATGCAAGAAAGCGGGTTTCTCATTCAGAAATTCTATTTCAGTGTTGGTTGTTTACACGAAGACCGTGTTAAGCATAATGGAAGAAGGAGAAATGTTTATCAGCATTCCAGATTTGGCAGTGGCAGGCTCATGGTCTGCTGAGACTCTGGTTTATTGTTTCACTATATTGCTGCTTGCATTGCTCAGAATCTCATTTTGTGCGAACATAGAATCGGTAGGTTCAGGAGGGCCATGCTAAATGCCTTGCAGGGCCTCAGTAGTGCCACCCAACTAGCACCTGAGAGGGCAGACAAGTGTTCGCTCATGCGTACATGATCCTGAAGTGAAGTTGTGTACATTTAGCCAGGAAGTGGGCTTGTATACAGTGAGACAAGTATCCACACAGACAATGTGATGGCATCTGGAGCAGCACAGACTGTCAAGCCCTTTAATGCAGCTCTAGAGAGAGTTGAACTGACAGCGGTGCAACAGACAACAATGCCAGTCACAGGAATGGCACTGTGTCATCATATCAGATGAGTCTCGGTTCTGCAACATCGTCACAATTGATGTACTTGTGTGTGGAGGCTCTGATGCCAACAGACCTGGCCAGATTGTACCTGTCATTCACATGCAGGTCCAGCATGTGATGTGATGGTATGGGGTGCAACTGGATACATGTCACAACCTCTGGTTCACATAGCCAGTAATTTGGACAGCAGCCATTGCATTTGTGTTTTGTTAAGGCCTATCGCTGTGCCCTATTTTCAAGGGCTCCGTGTTGTTATCTTTTAACAGGATAATGCAAGACTACACATCACCTGAGCTGTACTGAGCTACCTCGATACAGAGAGTGTTCCACTGTTGCCGTATCCAGCATTTTCTTCAAATCTGTCACCTGTGGAGAACGTCTGTTCACAGGATTCCAGGAGATGGGTATGCCACCAGTCGCCAGCCACCAGTCGCCAGCCACTACAGTTGAAGAACTCTGACATATGACATACAGTTGAGTAGCATGAAATGATGTACCCATGGCTGTAATCCAACCTCGATTTGATATCCAGTGTGATGAGAGCTGTTCTGCTGTTCCAGTTTCAATACTGAAATTCATATATTATTTTTATGCTATCCTTACCAGATTGGACTGTGGTGTCATACAGCATAAAATATCTTACAACGTGTTGAATCAATGGTGAGAAGTGTAGAACAGCCAGCAGGGGAAAGATGTTGGCAATGAGACAGCTTTTATGTAGAACAGCAGTACAGTGTTTTACAGTGCATAATGCTTCCACAGATTGAGAACAAAATGTGTGGTTTGCTGTCATCCATTTTCACAAACATAGCCTTGAAAAATAATGTTGACATTACTGTGCATTTCACTCTGAGGCATATTGCACTCTGAGAATGTTCATCGAATTCAGTTACTTTGTATTATATTTCAGTAACAGTACAATAATAGCATATTGGACTGTATGAGTTTTTATGGATTTTTTTTTCCAGAGACACACTACCATTTCTTCAGATTTATTTAATTTGGGTATAAATTCTTTCCAGCATATATGCTGTACACAAAATGTTGAACATAAAATGTAGCTATCTGCTGATTTAACATCTTGCTGAGTATACCAGTACAATGTTTTGTTGTAACAAATAGTTCTATGTATTTTACACACTTATAAACTTATTTATACAGTTATAGTAATTTATACCATTACATTAATGTTGTGCCTTAATGTTCTGGAAGATGATATTATAAGGAACCTCATACTTTTCCTGGATGATGAAGTTGTCTATAATGAATTATTGCCTGAAAAAAATCTGCACAAATTTGAGTCAGATCATAACATTTGAAATTGGTCCAAAGATAGGCAACTGAGTTTAAGTTTTCAGAAATGTAAATTGGAGCACATCACAAAACAAATAAAAGACAGTATTGTATGACTACATTATCAAATAATCACAGTTTTAATTGGTCAACTCATTCAAAAATCTGGATGAAATGAAATGGTGACATAGACTCACTTGTAGGCAAAGCAGAATGCAGACTTCAATTCGTTGGTAAGATACTGGAAAATGCAATCAGTCTATAGAGGACATTGCTTACAAAATACTTGTGTGGCCCATTCTAGAATATTGCTTAAGTATGACCCATAACAAATAAGGCTAATGGCAGACATTGAATGTATACAAAATAGTGTAGCATGATTGATCATAGATTTATTTGATGCATGGGAGAGCATCAAGAAGCTACTAAAAATTGGAAATGCCAGACAAGTGAAGATAGATGCCAAATATATGACAAAACCCAACTTATGAAATTTCAGGAACCTGTATTAAGCGAGGTATTTAGGGATTATACAATAACCACATATGTATCACTCCTATAGGGACCATGAAGGCAAGATTAAATACAGCATGCACAGAACCATTTAAAGAATCATTCTTCCCACACTCCACATGAGCATTGAATGGGGAAAAACCATAATGTGTGGTACAACAATGTACTTTGTCGGACAAACCCACAGTGGTTTATACAGTGTGCATGGAGACATGGAATCAGTTGACAGTAGCTGGGTAATGGTTCATATTGATTCCCATTTCCCTGTTGCAGTAGGTGATCTTATGCCTCTAATTATTTTTTCATTGCTATCTTAACTTGCATTCTCCAATTCAGTTTATTAACCCTTCTTATCTCTTTGTATTAGGGCAAATGTACAGTTAACTTTTAAGGAATTTGTATTTTCAATTTATCGACTGGAGTTTTGTTTCATATGCAGCAGCAATGTTACAAATTATTTGTTTCAGTTTCTTTAGAATAATTTGCTGTTTCACAGGTGCCTTGAAGGAAATAAAAGATCTCGAAAGTGTCTTAATGACAACCGATGGCCTCATATTGGCAAGACAGCTGGTTACCTTGCAGAGGGCAGGGCTTGACGGTCTGAACATCAGCTTAGACACCCTGCAGTCCCAACGCTACAACCAGATCACGAGGAGGAAAGGCTGGGAGCGTGTCATGGCTGGCATAGATCTAGCCTTGCAACTTGAATACGACCCTGTGAAGGTATTACTAGTGCATCTGTCATCGCATGCAGACTTTCATAAGCAAAAGATATAAATCTGTTGTTAAGAATATCAATACAAGAATCACCATTTTAAAGCAGTATGCCCTCACCCTCGCCCCCATCCCCGCTCCCACCCTCACCGCTGTCTGCACACTGCAGCTGTAAGTGAAGGAAGGTATATTAAGACAGAAGAAGTAAATTTTAGCTGACAATGCTAACAGTTTCATAGTTTATACAACATAAAAAAGTATGCCTTGCAAGTTTACCAATTAAGTATCTTATATTTTCCTCCAAAGAGAGTCTTATGAGACTCAAGATCTTTACAGTTTCTCTTTTTTTCTTTTGTGTCTTTAGTTTAAAATAAGTTTCCTCTATTGTGGTGTTGTTTTGAAAAAAATACTCGATTGTTTGGAAAAATTATTCTTAATTCTGTAGTCACACTTTTGTTGTGTCAAAGTACTACTGGTTTCAGTAGCGAGTACCAGCATCAGTTCATCTTATTATCAAAAATTTCTTTGCAAAATAAAAGCTGACCACTGTGGCCGAGCAGTTCTAGGCACTTCAGTCCGGAACCGTGCTGCTGCTACGGTTGCGGGTTCGAATCCTGCCTCAGGCAGGGATGTCCTTAGGTTAGTTAGGTTTAAGTAGTTCTAAGTCTGGGGGACTGATGACCTCAGATGTTAAGTCCCATAGTGCTTAGAGCCATTTGAACCATTTTGCAAAATAAAAAGCTTCTGTACAACTGCAAACTAGACATACCATTTTCAGGGTGCAGTTCACATCTATTGAAAGCACAACAGTGACCTTTACTTTTAGTAGATAAGACACCTACTGGGGTAAGTGACTTGATGAATGCACACAAGAAGTTGTCATTTATTCCATATGTAGCTGCCATGCAGAATCATATTTTGTATTAGTTTGTCCTTACTCTTCCAAAAGGTTAAACCTTGTCTCTGCAGCCACAGCTTCCTCTCTTCAGCAGTTGTCTTCATCTCCATGTGTGAAGAAAATCCCATTCATTGATCGTATTGTTTAAGTAGGATGTTCTCAGTCATCCCCTTGTTTTCTTACCTACGATCTTGCCTTCAGAAATGTTTTTTAAAAAATTATCATCTCCAGTTAAGTGTCCAGTGTATTTTGCTTTGCTCTGGCCTATAACTGTCAGTGGTTCTTTCTTCTCTCCTATTTCCTTTAATTTTTCTGTCAATGCAGCTAGTTCTTGTACTTCTCCTCCAGAACCACATTTCAGCAGGTTTGAGGTGAGCTTCCTTTGGCTTTTCTAATGTACAGATTTTGCATCTGTGTGTCAGAACACTCAACACAAATGTCTTTACAAATATTTTCTTAATGTGGAAGCTGATATGTTTATTCAGTTGCAGCTTCTTCTTATTTTGGAAGGAACTCTTCACCTGTGCTATTCTTTTCTTGAATGCCTTGAAATATTGATTGTTTTCTTGCAAAATGCTACTGAGATAGTGAATTTCAGTTGCTTTCTTGAGTTGCTCATTGCCTGTTCTTGTGTCAGTCCTACCTCCACCTCCTGTCTTGTCTGTAGCCATAACTTTTGTCTTCTTTGTATTCATTTTTAGCTTTAGTTTTACCATTTCTTGATTTAAGGCCTGAAACATTTTATTTAGTTCCTACTCTGATTTACTATTGCGATGTCGTCAATCTGCAGTGTATATGCATGCAATTAAGTTTCCATATCGACATCATGCTCCAAAAACCACTTAACTGTGTGTGGCAGGGGGTACGTCTCATGCCACCAACTGATCCCCTCTGCCTTGTTCCACTTGTGAACAGTGCTTGGGAAGAATGACTGTCAGTACGCTTCTGTATTATCTCTAACTTCTCAAATTTTCTTCTCGTGATCATTTCGTTAATTGTATGTGAGAGAAACTATTATGTTGTCAGACTCTTCTCGGAAACTACTCTCTCGAAATTTGGGTAGTAAATCTTTCCGTGATGCACAACTGCTCTCTTATGGCATCTACCACTGGAGTTGCTGAGCATCTCTGTAATGATCTCACAGTGACTAAATGATCCTGTGACAAAACACTCCGCACTTCATTGGATCTTCTTTCTCTCTTCTGTCAGTCGTACTGGGTAAGGACATAGGGGTAATTTACATTCACTTAAGATTCTTCCTGTGGATGTTAGTCTGGCATCTGCTTTTCTATTGCTGTTTTATGTGGTCATTCCACTTTAAGGTTGCTCTGGATAGTTACTTCTTGATATTTTACGGTAAATTCTGTTTCCAGTAATTTGTCATTAATAGTGAAGTTGTACAGTATTGGATTTCTTTTCCTGTGTGTGTGTGTGTGTGTGTGTGTGTGTGTGTGTGTGTGTGTGTGTGTGATTTGTTACATTTATTTATGTGCAGGGTCAACTGCCAGAGCCTGCATCATTCACCAATCCTCTGCAGGTCATTGTGCAAATTGATACTGCCTTCTGTTGTTGCTACTTTCTGATGGACAAGTGTAGTACCTGTGAACAATATTCAGGAGCCTCTGACACTTTCTACTGGATCATTTATATACACTGTAAATGTAATGGTCCTATCACATTTCCTTGGAGTATTCCAGAAATTACCTTTTGATTCTTGTCATGTTTTCTTTGTTGTTGTTATTACTTCCTTGATGAACATATTAAGGAAGTAAGGTGATAGAAGGCACCCGTCTCTCACTGCCCTTCTGGTTTTCCTTCTTTCATATCCCGTTCAGTACTCTGACTTTAGTATATACTCAAAATTAATCATCTGTCCTTCCACTTTGGACATTACTTTAAGGAATGATGATATAATGGTAATCTGTTTATTAAACAATATTTTAACGATACACTATGCTTTCTGATCATATAGAGGCTTGATGATGGAGTTTGATACTGAAATTAGTAATCATTAGACAAAATAAAAGTGAAGCTATAATAAAAGAAAGCAATATTTTGGATCATGTCAGTCATTGTTCCAAACAACTGCACGTCAGGAATAGGTTCAAATGGCTCTGAGCACTATACAACTTAACTTCTGAGGTCATCAGTCGCCTATAACTTAGAACTAATTAAACCTAACTAACCTAAGGACATCACACACATCCATGCCCGAGGCAGGATTCGAACCTGCGAACGTAGAGGTCACTCGGTTCCAGCTGTAGCGCCTAGAACCGCACGGCCACTCCGGCTGTCCAGGAATAGGTACTAAATTATTTGTCCGCTGATGACCTCACAGCTTAGAACACTAAAACACAAATGTTAATTGTTTGTTATGTGCCCTGGCAGAGTGTACAACTGTTTACAGTTCACGATTGGTTGTTGGAGATTGGGCGTTACTCACATAGTGTATTTGGTGCACAGTGCAGAAAAAGGCAGTGTCCAGAAAAGTAAACAAGTGTAAAGGCAAAAGTTTCATGACAGGATGTTGTGTCACCATACTTGGAAGACAATTATAGCCAAAGACAGAAATTTAAAAGAAACTGGCTCATTTGAGCTGCGGAGACCTAGTCGAGGATTCTCAGTAGATAATTGTTAGCACAGTAGAATTTATAAAGAGACAATGTCAGTTCGTGTCAGGGAAGATTGATTGGTAAGTACCTATCAGCTTTCTCATAAAACTCACAATTTGAAGAATACACATCAAGGAAAAGGTAGAAGTCCAACAGTGTCAAATCTAGACAATAATATCGATCATCCAACAGTTTTGCAAAATCCCCAGTTGTACTTACTTTACTTACTTACTTACTAACTTACTCAGATTTGCTGTGTACCATACAAGGGACTGGTTTCCACTAGTTCACTCGATCAGCTGCCAAGTTCTCACCTTCCTACAAGTTTGTGTCCATGCATTGAAGATTCATTGCAAAAGTTCCAGGTGTTGAAAGGTCTTCCTGTACACCTGTATCTGTCCATTGATTTCCACAACAGTGTTGATTTTGGGATTCTTCCACCTTACATGCGTAGAACATAACCTGCAATCTTCAGTCTTCTTTCAACAATAATTTTGTGCAGGCTGTGTAGACCTCGTATTCTCAGCACTTCATCGTTTATAACTTGGTTATGTTAACATCTTCAGAATTCATCTCTAGCATTGTTGGTGAAAAATATGGAGACTGTGTGCTGATTTTACTGACATTTTCCAAGTCTCACAAATATAAACAATAAAGGAGTACAGTCAAAGCTTTGTTGACATATTACAGACCTAATTGCCATATGGACTGATTTTCCAGTTCTGCTGGTGATTTCTGCATCTGTGACCTCATTATTACATATAAAGCTACCGAGCTATGGCAATCTGTCAACATCTTGTAGTATCTTCTATTGCACTGTAATCGGGGAAGAGACGAGTAATTTCCACTTACTTTGCACATTCTGTTTGCCTTATCTCTATTAATTTTCAGCCCTACACAATAGGGCATTTAATGAGAAAGCAGATAAAAATTAACTTGATGCCTTCCAAGGAGACGGTCTCTACTAAGTCTCTACTCCTTCAAGTCCGACTATGTAAGTGTAGACCAGAGATGGTTTAAATTCAGAGAAATAGTATCGACATCAATTAAGAGATATATACCAAATAAATTGAAAGGATACCAAATAAATTAAAAGGGTGGTGCACAAAATATATCAAAACTCAGCTGCAGAAGCAATGAAAAAAAGCATGTCAAAATTTAAAAGAATGCAAAATCTCCAAGATTAGTGATGTTTTACTGAAGCTCGAAACTTATGGTGGGTTTCAGTGCAAGATGTGTTTAATAGTTCCCATAGTGAAACTTCGTTTTGAAATCTGGAAGAAAATCCAAAGAGGTTCTGGTTGCATGTGTAGTACACCAATGGCAAGACACAACCAATACCTTCACTGCGCAATAGCTGTGGTAATGTTACTGATGACAGTGCTACTAAAGCAGGGTTACTAAACACGGATTTCTGAAATTTCTTCACCAAAGACAACAAAGTTATTATTGCAGTATTCAAATCAAGAACAACTGCAACTGTGAGTAACTTAGTAGTAGCTCTCCTCAGTGTCATAAAGCATTTATGTTTCTTTCAGAGAATGTTGATACAATAGCTCTATTAGAAATCATATATAGCTGCTCATTTGATAAAGATCCATACCTAGAGACTGAAAAGTTGCTCAGGTCACACCAATGCTCAAGAAAGAAAAGAGGAGTAATCTACTAAATAACAGACTCATATCACTAATGTTGATTTGTATTAGGATTTTTGAACATATATTGTGTTTGAATATTATGAATTATCTCAAAGATAATGATTCATTGATAAATAGCCAAGATAGATTCAGGAATATTGACCTTTTAAAACACAGCTAGCTCTTTAGTCACACAAAGTAATAAGTGCTGTCGACTGGGGCTCTCAATTTGATTCCATATTTGTAGATTTCCAGAAGACGTTTTGAAACAGTTCCTCACAAGCATTTTCTAATCATATTGTGTGCCTATGGTGTATTGTCTCAGTTGTGCAACTGGATGTGTGGTTTCCTGTCAGAAAGGTCACAGTTCATAGTAATTGATGGAAAATCGTCAAGTAAAACAGAAGTGATATCTGACATTCCTCAAGGAAGTGTTATAGACCACCTGCTGTTGCCGATCTACATTAACAATTTAGGAGAGAATCTGAGCAGTCCTATTAGATGATGCTATCATTTACAGTCTTGCAAATCATTTACTGTCTTGTAAAGTGATCAGATGATCAAAATGAACTTCAAAATGATTTAGGCTACCTATCCATATGATGCAAAAAGTGGTAACTGACCTTAAATAATAAAAATTGTTATGTCATCCACTAAATTTTTGTTACATGATAATTCACGCAGATCTAAAGGCTGTGAAGTCTACTGAATACTTAGGAATTACATTTACAAATAACTTAAATTGGAATGCTCACATAGATAATGTGGTGGGAAAGCAAACAAAAGACTGTGATTTAATAGTAAAACATTTAGAAGATTAGGATTACTAAAGAGACTATCTACAACTATACTTGTCTGTCCTCTTTTGGAGTATTCTGCATGGTGTGAGATCCTTACCAGATAGGACTGACAGAGGACATCATTTAAAAGTTCAAAGAAAGGCAGCTCATTTTGTATTATTGGGAAACAGGAAAGTGCATGCCACAGATATCACATGTGAATTGGGGTGGCAGTCATCAAAGCGAAAGCATTTTGCTGGAGCAGGTTCTTAAAATTTCAATCATCAACTTTCTCCTCCGAATGTGAAAATATTTTGTTAGAGCCTTCTTACATAGGGAGAAATGGTCATTATAATAAAATAAGAGAAATGAGAGCTTGTACGGAAATATTGAAGTGTTTGTTTTTCCTCAAATGCTGTAGGGGAGTGTAATGGTAGATAAATAGGTTGAGGGTGGTTCTCTGAAACCTCTGCCAGCATTTAATTGTGAATACAGACTAGTCATGCAGATATAGATAATGTAGATAGGCTTTCAATATTGTGCACCGATTCTCTAATTTTATACATTGCTCAAATACTTCCATGGCGCTTTGAAGTGACCCCTTTAAAATAACAATTTACCAGTCTTCTTAATATGTATTTTGGTAACGAGGTTGATAAGAAGTTACAACAATACTCTCTTACTACTCCAAAGTTTTGGGTTTTATTAATGAACAAAATCGCCGCAGTGTTCCATAACAATTACGGGCTGAAGTTTCCTGCTGGTGGAACCAATATGATTTTCTGTGTTTTTGAGCATACAGGTTGTGTACGCTGTTTGGAGTCTGGTGTATGCTGAATCAAATGTTTTTATTGTTGTGATCTTCCATCTGATGATTGGTTTCATGGAGTTGCCCATGCTAGCCTATCCTGTGTGACCCTCTTCACCTCTGCGTAACTACTGCAGCGTACAATAACTTGAACTTGCTTACTGCAGTCAGTTTTTGGTCTCCTATAGTTGTTACCCCCATTATATTCACAGATGACCACATATTGTGGAAATTGCATATTGTAATGTAGGATGCAATAATAGCGTACGGAAAGTTTCTGTTGAAAATTACGAATTATTTAGGAATAAAGGAGATGGCTCACCAAAAGGCAGAAGCACTGTCTCATCGATAGGCACACAAACAAAAGGTATGTAGAATGAGATTATCACCGTGCAGTGGAGTGTGCACTGATATGAAACTTCCTGGCAGATTAAAAGTGTGTGCCGGACCAAGAGTCAAACTTGGGACCTTTGCCTTTCGTGGGCAAGTGCTCTACCCTCTGAGCTATCCATGCACGACTCACGGCCCATCCTCACAGCTTTACTTCCACCAGTACCTCGTCTTCTACCTTCCAAACTAAAAGGTACGTTGCTTGGCGAGCTTCCAGAATGCACTGTCTTTTTCTAGCTGTAGGGACAACATGCGCGCGCGTGCGCACACACACACACACACACACACACACACACACACACACACACACACACATGCGCATGCATGTCTCCTTATGTTGTGGTCGCTCAACTGCCAGCTCTTTACTGGCCCATGGTGAGTGTTCTGGAGTGAGGTGGGGCTTTAGAGTGGGGTAGGATGGGGTGGGTTGAGGCAATATGAGGGATGGAGAGAGATGGGAGGGGTTTGGAGGGAAGCATTTAGTGGCTCGTGGGAGAGTGGGGAGCCATCTGTGGGCTAGCTAGGGGTGCAAGTAGAGGGGTCAGGCGACAGACAGCTGGGCACTCATAGACTAGGGTGTGACGTGAGATAACAGCACACAACTAGCTGATTGGGAGGGGGGGAGAGGGGGGGAGGGGTGGGGGAGGGGCGTGTGTGTGTGTGTGTGGGGGGGGGGGGGGAGGGGGGCAGGGGGGCTGGTAGTTCACTTCGATTTAGGCCAGGAAGCAAACGATGTGCTGTAAGTATAGCTACGAAAGTTGAGTATTCTTAAATAAGATCAGCTGTTGCCAGTGTATTGGAAAGTAACTGGCACACAAAGTGCAATTGTGGCTCCTTTTTCTTTGTGAATTTTAAATAGTCTGCAGAGCAAATTGAATTAGGAGGATCAGGCATTTGTGTGGGTCTAGGAAAGTAAATTGTAGGGCCAGATAAAAGGCGCGCAAGGCAGGAGGGGTACTACTGCTCATCACTGCTGTATCGTGCTACTAGTACGTGTCAGTGTGAGTGCACCGAGAGTGGTGTTGCCGTACATGCGTCTTTAAATTTGTCACCCACTGATCATTGCAGGCTGGCTGCTGGAGGCCGTCTCTGGGAGCCAAGCATGTGGCGCGGTCCCTGCCGTGCCATCTGCTGGCGACTCGCACATATATAGGTGTGGAACAGTGCTGACTGTCTCTCTGTGTGATTCTAGTTTGTAATGTGCACATCAGTGTTCTGTGTCTTGTTGAGTCCTTAGAGGCATATTGTTCGGAGGTTATTAGTAAAGCCATATTTGTGCGACTTGGATCACACTTCAGTATTACTTGGTTAGTACATCACCACAAACATATGGACCGGGAATGTACGTGCTTTGACAGTTTGCTACGTCTCTCTCTTCTAGGACTGACATGGTAGCTGCCTTGCATTTCTTAATGACTCTGACCTTGTCAACCACAAACCGAATCTTAGTACAGTCATGATTTCCCTGAAGAGATTACATGACAGCAGAGACTTGTAAAATTGTGTTACCCATTTCTCTAGCCAGTGAAGATTCATTCTGTACCTTCAGATACAGTGTCATGTAGGAGTAGAACAGCAAGAAATACGGAGCTCCTCTAACAGTAATGACAGTTTATCACCTCCCAACACTACATGTGCCAATGTTTCAGTGCATTTTTGAATATGTTTGTTAACAGATTCATCAACACAACAAAAATTTACGATCTCAGTAGCATCTTATTTCTTAACTCATACTTTACTATTCATCAGAATCTTCATCGCTGCTCTTTGATTCGTCAGAGCTCCCTGCTGTACTTTGTTTTATTTCATAGTCAGAATTAGTTGAAATATCACCTACCGTATTTACTCAAATCCAACCCGCACTCAAACCTGAAAAATGAGACTCGAAATAAAGGAAGGAAAAAAAAAATTCCCGAATCTAAGCCGCACCTGAAATTTGAGACTCAAAGTTCAAGGGGAGAGAAAAGTTTTAGGCCGCACCTCCAAATCGAAACAAAGTCGGTCCATTGTAATATGAGACACAATTTAGGTCGTAAGTCGTAAGTCGTAAGCTTAGCACTTAAGATTTACCAGGTAGCCTTTGCTATGCTTCAGGCGCTCCGTCCATATTTATACTGGTACCCTTCCTTTTTCACGTGCTTCGTCTGGTTTGAATCAATTGCTTATTTTGCTTTGATCTGATAAGTGCCGTTTTCCTTGTTATAGGCGTTTATGTCACTCTAAGCTGAAAATACATTACTGTACTGTGTCATGCATTGTTTGTCGCATTCTGATAGTGCGTGTTTGCGGTCTGTCGTCGCTCGCGGCATGGCTTGCTTTTATGCACGCTACCACCGCCTAAAATTAAAAAAAAAAAAGAGAGAGAAATCATCTCATTAGCGAAACAATGGCAAGAGACTACTATTTGTTGTTACTTACACTGCTGCTTTCTTTGATAATGATCAACAAGAACCAAATAATAGACTGCGTATGATAGAACATGTTCTGAATGAGAGTTAGGCGAAAATTTATCTCCATTTGAAAATCTTTGCGGCCGCTTCTTTAGTACATCAAATTCTGCACAGAAATTAGAGTCATCTTAGATTTAAAAATCTAGTCAGTTGCCGTGCTTCATTTCTGACTGTATCACTATTAGGCATAAGAATAATACGAATATAAACATGACACGATACGTATATTCTTCCGCATTTGCTGTTGTCTCACTCTAGTTTCGTAGTTTATTAGGCAGACAGGATTTAAATAAGATAGCAGCAAACACGAAAGAATACATGGCAACATGTTTATATTTGTATTACTCTTATGATGAAGAGAATACTGCATGTGATTCACATTTCATCAGGTTCCTATAAGCAACCATCTCTTCTCACAGGTAGGAAAAAATTCAGAACGTAGAGTTGGCCATATTGACAAACATCCGAAACAGTCTTGCCAGTCGGATTTTCGTAATACATTGAAGTTCTGCTACATTCGATGATGAACAATACGGAATTTATATTTACTTCGTTGGATAATGTATGAAAATCGTCGTCCACCTTTTTTTTTTAATTTATTTACTGACGCAGAGGTTTTAGCGCCAGTATTTATCTTTGTGCCTACGAAGCCTGTGTAGCGCTACATATATTCGACGGCAAAAGTTAGTTGTGGCAGCACCTACCGACATTTTTCAGAACTTCCACTCGATTCTAAGCCGCAGGCGGTTTTTTGGATTACAAAAACCGGAAAAAATGCGGCTTAGATTTGAGTAAATACGGTACATCCTCTCCTTTGGATTCAACTTCTTAAGTATTATCTTTCAAGTCAACACCTGCTAATCTATGAGACCGAAATGATGAGCCATACTACTCTATTTCACTGTGCCTGGTTGTTTCATTTGTATAACATTTTATTCCATCATAGATGCTGCACTTACAGTTTCATATATGCATTGCAGCAGCAGACACAATAAAGTAGCAATCAGCAGTGCTTAGTTTGTTGAATGGGTAAAAAATATGCCATTGTCCCAGTTCCACATATCCCCAAAATTTGATTCTGCCAAATTCTGTACTCTCTGAAATCGAATGTTTAATCCAAAGATGAAAGTGAACAAGTTTGATGCAGTATTGCTAATATTGTTTATTACTCATCTTGCTGAATGAAGTGCATACCGTGTCCTTTCTGAAAGGTTTGCAGAAGTAATGCACATACCAGTTTTCTAAAAACTTACATTGAGATTGTGCTCTCCTTCCTCTTGTACAAATTAGTAGAGCCCTTTGGATTTCTCCACAATATGCCTCTTGGCAAGGTGGTAACAACAGTATTATGAAAAGGATAGGTTGGCACTCACTGTATAGTGTAGATGTTGTGTTGGAGGCAGGGCAAAAAAAAAAAAAAAAAAGAATACACCTCCCATTAAACACGTAAGCTTTTGGTGCAAGGCCCCCCCCCCCCTTCCCACACACACACACACACACACACACACACACACACACACACACACACACACACACACACACACATGCGTGCAACTGCAGATCACACATACATGACCACTGTCTCTGGCTGCTAGGGCCAGACTGGGAGCAACTGCGCATCATGGGAGAAACAACGGTCGTGTGTGTGTGTGTGTGTGTGTGTGTGTGTGTGTGTGTGTGTGTGTGTGTGTGTTTTGTCCACTTAGGAAGAAGACTTTCTGATCGAAAGCTTACGTGTTTAGTAGTCTTTTTGTTGTGCTTGTCTGTGACCTAACATTTCCTGTATACAGTGAATAGCAATGTATCTTTTTTATAATATGGTCATTATTCCAGCCTAGATTTTCTATTGTTTGTTTCCTTTTAAGACCTTATAGAGACAGTTACTGACAATTTCTTTTTTCTTATTGGAGAAAAGTGAAACCATATGGGGGCCAGACGTAGATCGTGAATGAATATGGAATAGAGTATTTTTATTCTCCCTGTATGCAGTGTCAATAACGTCACCTCACACACTTCATTTCTGGCAGCACCTCCTCCTCAACACATGACTATCCCCCACCACCTCACCATAGTCTTCAAGTTATATCCTATAGCACTTCTGGGAGGACAAATAGATGAAGGATGTAGTTTAAAACAGTATAACTAAACTTAAAAGTCAAACTGCCCTTTTATAGAGACTGCCATCATTATTTAAACATGCTAAACAACATCAAAACAGCCAAAAGAAATTATTTTTCAAAAGAGCAGAAAATTGTAGTGAAATTCATGAAAGGATTTCCCAAGATTTTCTGGCTTAATTAAGACTAAGTCATGCCACCACAGTGGTCAGACAGTGGACTTGCCTTTGAGAGGACAACGGACCCGAGTCCCATCGGGCCACCAAAATTTGGGTTTCCCTTGATTTCCCTAAATGATTTAAGACAAATTCTGGGATGGTTCCTTTGAAAAAGATGACATTCGGCTGAGGAAGCTACACAGTGCTGGTGGAAGCACGAGTATTTCAGAGCACACCATTCATTGCACATTGTTAAACATAGGGCTCTGCTGCAGACAACCCCTGTATGTTCCCATGTTGACAACACTGTTGAATTACAATTTCTGTGGCTCAGGAGCATTGAGACTGGGCAGTGAATCAATAGAAATGTGTCATCTGGTTGAATCATTCGTGTTTCGCATTACACCTGCTTGACGGTTTTGTGCACATACACTGTCAACAGAGTGAATTGGTGCTTGAAAGGTACACTTTGCTACAGACTTAGGCCAGTGGGAGCAATATTATGCTATGGAGGACATTCACCTGGTCTTCTGTGGGTCCTGTGGTAGTAACTGAAGGCTCCATAACAGCTTTGTTCTGTGTGAACATTGTTGTGCACTGTCCGCACCCTGTCCCTAATGAAGGTGACATGTTTCAACAATATGACTTTCAGTGTCACGAGGCCAGAATCAAATTCACCCCTTCTGAATCTGATGGAATACATCTGCGATGCTATCAGATACCAGTTCTGCACCCAGTAACCACTGATCTCCAATTTATGGGAATTACATGACCTGTGCTTAGACATGCGGTGCTGCATAATGCTGGGAACATACCTCACATAATGCTGGGAACATACCTGAAATTTGTTGAACTTGTCCCGCACAAAATCACTGCTGTATTGTGTTCCAACAGTGGACAAACACATTATCAAACAGGAGGTCATAGTGTTTTGTCTCATTAGTTTATATATTCAATGCTTGAATGAAAGGTGTGCTCTTTTCCTTTTTTCTGCCATTGCGTGTATGTGTAAAGCAGGATGTTCTACCATTTGGGCTTGTTTATATGAAGGCTGTCAGTGTTACCACCTGCACAGATACTAAATGCTCCTTTTGTGAAGACCTTTTATCTTGAGAACACTTTTAACTTTGTTTCACAAATGGCAGCACAGTTTCAAGAAAGCTTCTTAATTTAATGTGATAGTTAAAATAATACCTTCAGCAAAAGATGTGTGCGTTGGAGTGGGAAAAAAGATTGGAGATGTATGTAGCTTAATTTTCGTAAATTGTTAAGAAGGTTAACAGCTTGGCATGCTAAGATAAATTCCCACATTCTCTAAAAAGAGAGAAAAAGATTAATTTTACAGAATCAGTGAGGTATACAAATATAACAGCAGACTTGTAGAACCATTATTTTGTAGGTTAGATTAGATTAGATTCAGCTTTTGTTCCAAGACCCAAAACATGAGATGGTTCTCATGGGTGAGTAACATGCCAGAAAGTATAACATAAAAAATATAAAACATTTGAATACCCTGATCATTTGTCAGGATATTGTCAAACTAGGTGACTACAATACAAACTGGAACAGCTAATATTTTCAGAATTGATACACTGTCAAACTGAAACATTGTTATGCACTATTAATAAATTTATCAAACAAAAAGTACATAATCTTGACTGTTATGACAAAGTGCTCTCAGAACTGAAATCTAACAGACATTCTTATTTAAGCTGGCCTAACAGCCACTGTTAAGATATTAATCTATAGAGTAGGATGAGTTACCTATCAAAAAGTCTTTCAAACTCTGTTTAAACCATGCTTTATCTGATACCAAGTTTTTAATGGTGTCTTTCTTCCACAGATAAATTGTGTTGTAATGCGAGGTTTTAATGAAGATGAAGTGTGCAGTTTTGTGGAGTTAACAAAAGAGAAAAATGTTGATGTAAGATTTATCGAGTACATGCCTTCCAGCGGCAACAAATGGAATGATGGGAAGATGGTCTCATTTAGTGAAATGCTCCAAATAATTAGAAAGGAGTGGCCTGATTTTGATCCTCTTCCCAATGGGCCCAATGATACCTCAAAGGTACGTGCAGTATTACATATGAACATACATTGAAAATAATTTAATGTTTATGACTTACTACCAATCACAAGAATACTTCACATCTGCTGGTGGTATGAGAGATGGACTGGTTTAGTTACATATTTCTCATCCCATTCAGTAAGTGTGTCCTGGCATGGGTTTCTCTGCAGCTTTTCTGCAACTCTCCCCATTTCCTAAACCTTGACAATCCTTTTCTTTCTTCCCTTTTCCTTCCCCTTCATTGTTTCTGTCAGAAGAAGAAGCCACTGGCTCCAAAAGCTTGCACATTTTCATAACTTTAAGGGGAGTTAGAAGGGGAAAACATTCTTTTTCACTTTTTTGGGTTTTTATCTGATTATAAAATTTGCAATTTTCCAAATAAAATGATATGTATATTACTTATAAACTTGCGTGGGAAGTATTTTATATTATTTTCTAAAATATAATCTACACCAGTTGAAAATGTTAAAATTTTTACATGCATTACTTCAAGACCTAATAAAATAGGTAATTTTTTATATACAGGGTAGTCCATTAATCGTGACCGGGCCAAATATCTCACGAAATAAGTGTCAAACGAAAAAACTACAAAGAACGAAATTTGTCTAGCTCGAAGGGGGAAACCAGCTGGCGCAATGGTTGGCCTGCTATAAGGTGCTGCCATAGCTCAAACTGATTTCAACTGTGTTTTTTAAAATAGGAACCCCATTTTTTATTACATATTCGTGTAATACGTAAAGAAATATGAATGTTTTAGTTGGACCTTTTTTTCGCTTTGTGATAGATGGTGCTGTAATAGTCACAAACATATGTCTCATAATTTTAGACGAACAGTTGGTAACAGGTAGGTTTTTTAAATTAAAATAAAGAACGTAGGTACATTTGAACATTTTATTTCGGTTGTTCCAATGTGATACATGTACCTTTGTGAACTTATCATTTCTGAGAACACATGCTGTTACGGCGTGATTACCTGTGAATACCACATTAATGCAATAAATGCTCAAAATGATGTCTGTCAACCTCAATGCCTTTGGCAATACATGTAACGACATTCCTCTCAACAGTGAGTAGTTCGCCTTCTGTAATGTTCGCACATGCATTGACAATGTACTGACGCATGTTGTCAGGCATTGTCGGTGGATCACGATAGCAAATATCCTTCAACTTTCCCCACAGAAAGAAATCCGGGGACGTCAGATCCGGTGAACGTGCGGGCCATGGTATGGTGCTTTGATGACCAATCCACCTGTCATGAAATGTGCTATTCAATACTGCTTCAACCGCACGCAAACTATGTGCCGGACATCCGTCATGTTGGAAGTACATCGCCATTCTGTCATGCAGTGAAACATCTAGTAGTAACATTGGTAGAACATTACGCAGGAAATCAGCATACATTGCACCATTTAGATTGCCATGGATAAAATGGGGGCCAATTAACCTTCCTCCCTTAATGCCACACCATACATTAACCTGCCAAGGTCGCTGCTGTTCCACTTGTCGCTGCCATCGTAGATTTTCCGTTGCCCAGTAGTGCATATTATGGCGGTTTAGGTTACTGCTGTTGGTGAATGATGCTTCATCGCAAAATAGAACGCATGCAAAAAATCTTTCATCGTCCCGTAATTTCTCTTGTCCCCAGTGGCAGAACTGTACATGACATTCAAAGTCATCGCCATGCAATTCCTGGTGCATAGAAATATGGTACGGGTGCAATCGATGTTGATGTAACATTCTCAACACCGACGTTTTTGAGATTCCCAATTCTCGCGCAATTTGTCTGCTACTGACGTGTGGATTAGCTGCCCCAGCAGCTAAAACACCTACTAGGGCATCATCATTTGTTGCAGGTCATGGTTGATGTTTCACATGTGGCTGGACACTTCCTGTTTCCTTAAATAATGTAACTATCCGGCGAATGGTCCGGACACTTCAATGATGTCGTCCAGGATACCGAGCAGCATACATAGCGCACGCCCCTTGGGCATTTTGATCACAATAGCCATACATCAACACGATATCGACCTTTTCCGCAATTGGTAAATGGTCCATTTTAACATGGGTAATGTATCACGAAGCAAATACCATCCGCACTGGCAGAATGTTATGTGATACCACATACTTATATGTTTGTGACTATTACAGCAGCTGGCCGGAGTGGCCGAGCGGTGCTAGGTGCTACAGTCTGGAAACGCGCGACCGCTACGGTCGCAGGTTCGAATCCTGCCTTGGGCATGGATGTGTGTGATGTCCTTAGGTTAGTTAGGTTTAAGTAGTTCTAAGTTCTAGGGGACTGATGACCTCAGAAGTTAAGTCCCATAGTGCTCAGAGCCATTTGAACCATTTTTGACTATTACAGCCCCATCTATCACAAAGTGAAAAAGTGGTCCAGCTAAAACATTCAATTTTCTTTACGTACTACATGAATATGTAATAAAAAATGGGGGTTCCTATTTTTAAAAAATGCAGTTGATATGAGTTTGACCTATGGCAGTGCCACCTAGCAGGCCAACCATAGCGCCATCTGGTTTCTCCCTTCAAGCTAGACGAATTTCGTTCTTTGTAGTTTTTTCATTTCAAGCTTATTTCGTGAGATATTTGGCCTGGGTACTATCAATGGACTACCCTGTAGAAAGCTGTGGATTGCTGTGTTATAAAGGTTAAATTATGTGTTTGTATTGGTAGCACTGTCAAAAATAGTATCGTATCTTTTCATAGTATAAACATGCTTTGTATATCAAAGTGCTAACGTTTTTCCGAGGAAAAGTGATGAATAGACTGGTAAATCTCTCAAAAAGTATGACTCCAAAATGAAGTGTTTTTAAGAAATGTGGGTTTCATGGTAATAAATTTTTGAATAAAGAGAAACATTGTGTTCAGCATGTGGTGTGTGAAGTTGCAGACAATGAAATACTGGCAAACTCATGAGTATCTAGAGAAACACCCATTAGTGCTTCGAAGATTAAAATAAAACATAGTGATAACACAGTTATCTCAAAACAAAACTCATGTAAATGGTAGGTTAGGTTATATTCTGATACATTTACACATCCTAACAGGGGTGTTATGTGAATGTGTGTGCTGTATGTATGTGGAGGGCCAGTTAGTTTAAATGAAGACATTGAGGTATCAAATGGACTAGCCAGGAAACTTATCATTAATTCTGCCAGTTGTAAATATACTCATTCATTTTGGAATTCTGATAAGTGTAAAGATAATTATTTTGACATAAATGTTAGGTGGTTTTATGGATTGAGAGCTATTGGCAAAGGACACACTGCAGCAGAAACAATGTGTGTCGTGATGTATATGCCACGCCCACTTTGTAAAATGGACAAGTATGCAGGAGTTATTGGAGCTACTGTGAAATCTGCTGCATGTGAGTCAATTAAGGGTGCTGCAAATGAAGCTGCTGAAATAAACGATGGTATGATTGACATATCAGTAGCTTTTGGGGCACTTAGTAGAAGCGCAGCTGCAGTTCTAAGAATTCTGTTGCTACAGTGACCAGTGTGGATACTGGAACGCTAATAGATTTCCAGATTTTAACCAAACATTGTTATAAGTATAAATCAGGGAATGAAGAAGGGAATATCTGTGACAGAAATTATGAAGGACAACTAGTCGTACGGAGGCCTGTGCAGCTGTTGAAATTTATAATCGATCTGTAAACTAAAGGGGAGTGTGTTACACTAAGTTCTTAGGTTATGCAGACTCAAATGCATATAACAGTGTAGTAGCCGCTCAGCCTTATGGTGAGAAGCTGATCACAGAACTGGAATGTGTTGGTCATGTCCGGAAGACGATGGGTACCAGATTGAGGAAGTTGAAACAAAGTTTGAGAGACAAGAAACTTTCAGGTGGTAAGACCATAAGAAGCAGGCTGACAGACAAAATGATTGATGAACTACAACAGTATTATGAGATTGCCATTAGAAATAATACTGAGGATTTGTTGAAAATGAAGCAGGCAGTATGGGCTACTTTCTTCCAGAGACTGTCAGCTGATGATAAACTAGTACACCATCTTTGCCCTCCTAGATCTGGTTCATGGTGCAATTACCGCAATGCCCAGTACTCAAACAGGTCATACAGCCATAAACATTCTATCCCAGCAGCAGTTGTGGATATCATAAAACCTGTTTACAGAGACCTGGCAATCCTGAATTATTGAAGAAGTGTCTGCATTGTCAGACTCAAAATCCCAATGAGTCGTTCAATAATCTTATAGTGTCAGTGTCGTCGTAACTGCCGTCTGCGTCATGTCTACTGTGCAGCAAGCTACGCTAATTTAAGTATTAACTCTATTTTTCTTACTTGTCACTTCTTTTTCCGTGTGTTTTTGCTTTTAGGAAGCTTTAATTGTTGGGTGCTAGTAATAGTGTTCCATAGATTTTGTGTTTGTTTTGAATACAGTCAGAGAGAGTCCGTTTAGTCAGCCATAGTGCCAGTAATGCTAGTGTTTGTTTTCAATACAGTCCAGAGACAGGTAGTGCTATTTTCATTGTTTTCTACAGGAAGTGTCTAGTAACCACAGTTTAGTCAACTATCAGCCGCCTTTAGTGAATTAGCAGTCTAGTTATAAGTTGATTAACTCTCTACAGTAAATTGATTTCTTAGGATGGATAGGATGTGTGACTGCTGTGTACGGACACAGGAGGAGCTGGCCACTGTTCGCGAACAGCTGAATGTGTTGAAGCCGCGGTTAGCCGTCTTCAGGCTGCTGCCTCAGAGTGTAGCTGCAGTGGGGAGTTTGGTGCGTTGCATGGTACACCACAGGTGTTACATGCTTCACCCACTGACCCTGCTTTCAAGACATCTTTGCGGGTACCGGGCGCGGTTGGGCCACCCTCTTCCCAAGGGGAGTGGCGGGTTCAGCGGCATTCGCGGCGCATGAGGCGGAGGGTCAGTGTGGAGGCTGGCCGTGTGGCATCGCCCGTTCTGCCTGTGAGTGGACATGTGGCCACTCCTTCAGCAAGGTCCGAGCAGGCACATGGGGGGAGGGGTATATTAGTTATTGGGAGCTCCAATGTTAGGCGGGTGATGGAGCCCCTTAGGGAAATAGCGGAAAGGTCAGGGAAGAAGGTCTGTCTGCTTGCCGGGGGTCTCATCCGAGATGTGGAGGAGGCCGTGCTGGCAGTGATAGAGAGCACTGGGTGCACCCGACTGCAAATTGTTGCTCATGTCGGCACCAATGACTCCTGCCGTCTGGGTTCAGAGGTCATCCTCAGTTCGTACAGGCGGTTAGTGGAGTTGGTGATGGCGGAAAGCCTCACGGGGTGGAATCTGAGGTAGCTATTTGTTGTATCGTTCCCAGAACCGATAGTGGTCCTCTGGTTTGGAGCCGAGTGGAAGGCTTAAACCAGGCGCTCAGACGATTCTGCGGAGATCTAGGGTGCAAATTTCTCGACCTCCGCTATCGGGTGGAGAAATGTAGGGTCCCCCTGAATAGGTCATGCGTGCACTACATGCAGGAAGCGGCTACAAGGGTAGCGGAGTATGTGTGGAGTGCACATGTGTGTTTTTTAGGTTAGAGAACTCCCTCCCTAGGCCCGCCGACAAGACACCTCCTGAGATGCGGCAAGGTAGGAGTAGACAATATGCGGCAGGGAATAACAATATTAATGTGCTAATAGTAAACTGCAGGAGCGTCTATAGAAAGGTCCCAGAACTGCTCTCATTAATAAACGGTCACAATGCCCACATAGTACTAGGGACAGAAAGTAGGCTGAAACCAGATGTAAACAGTAATGAAATTCTAAACTCAGATTGGAATGTATACCGCAGAGACAGGCTGGACAGTGAAGGGGGAGGCATGTTTAAAGTGATAAGAAGTGCAATAGTATCGAAGGAAATTGACGGTGATCCGAAATGTGAAATAATTTGGGTGAAGGTCACGGTTAAAGCAGGCTCAGACATGGTAATTGGATGTCTCTATAGGCCCCCTGGCTCAGCAGCTGTTGTGGCTGAGCACCTGAAGGATAATTTGGAAAATATTTCGAGTAGATTTGCCCAACATGTTATAGTTCTGGGTGGAGATTTTAATTTGCTGGATATAGACTGGGAGACTCAAACTTTCATAATGGGTGGCAGGGACAAAGAATCCAGTGAAATTTTTTAAGAGCTTTATCTGAAAACTACCTTGAGCAGTTAAACAGAGAACTGACTCGTGGCGATAACATATTAGACCTTCTAGTGACAAACAGTCCTGAACTATTTGAAACAGTTAACGCAGAACAGGGAATCAGCGATCATAAAGCGGTTACTGCATCGATGATTTCAGCCGTAAATAGAAATATTAAAAAAAGGTACGAAGATTTTTCTGGTTAGCAAAAGTGACAAAAATCAGATATCAGAGTACCTAACGGCTCAACACAAAAGTTTTGTTTCAAGTACAGATAGTGTTGAGGATCAGTGGACAAAGTTCAAAACCATCGTACAATATGCGTTAGATGAGTATGTGCCAAGCAAGATCGTAAGAGATGGAAAAGAGCCAGCGTGGTACAACAACCGAGTTAGAAAACTGCTGCGGAAGCAAAGGGAACTTCACAGCAAACATAAACATAGCCAACACCTTGCAGACAAACAAAAATTACGCAAAGCGAAATGTAATGTGGGGAGGGCCATGCGAGAGGCGTTAAATGAATTCGAAAGTAAAGTTCTATGTGCTGACTTGGCAGAAAATCCTAAGAAATTTTGCTCTTATGTCAAAGCGGTAGGTGGATCAAAACAAAATGTCCACACACTCTGTGACCAAAAAGGTACTGAAACAGAGGATGATGGACTGAAGGCCGAAATACTAAATGTCTTTTTCCAAAGCTGTTTCACAGAGGAAGACTGCACTGTAGTTCCTTCTCTAGATTGTCGCACAGATGACAAAATGGTAGATATTGAAATAGATGACAGAGGGATAGAGAAACAATTAAAATCACTCAAAAGAGGAAAGGCCGCTGACCTGATGGGATACCAGTTCAATTTTACACATAGTATGCGAAGGAACTTGCCCCCCTCCTTGCAGCAGTGTACCGTAGGTCTCTACAAGAGCGTAGCGTTCCAAAGAATTGGAAAAGGGCACAGGTCATCCCCGTTTTCAAGAAGGGACGTCGAACAGATGTGCAGAACTACAGACCTATATTTCTAACGTCGATCAGTTGTAGAATTTCAGAACATGTATTATGTTCGAGTATTATGACTCTTCTGTAGACTAGAAATCTACTCTGTAGGAATCAGCATGGGTTTCGAAAAAGACGATCGTGTGAAACCCAGCTCGCGCTATTTGTCCACGAGACTCAGAGGGCCATAGACACGGGTTCCCAGGTAGATGCTGTGTTTCTTGACTTCCGCAAGGCGTTCGATACAGTTCCCCGCAATCGTTTAATGAACAAAGTAAGAGCATATGGACTCTCAGACCAATTATGTGATTGGATTGAAGAGTTGCTAGATAACAGAACGCAGCCTGTCATTCTCAATGGCGAGAAGTCTTCCGAAGTAAGAGTGATTTCAGGTGTGCTGCAGGGGAGTGTCGTAGGACCGTTGCTATTCACAATATACATAAATGACCTTGTGAATGACATCAGAAGTTCACTGAGGCTTTTTGTGGATGATGATGTGGTATATCGAGAGGTTGCAACAATGGAAAATTGTACTGAAATGCAGGATGATCTGCAGCGAATTGATGCAGGGAGCAGGGAATGGCAATTGAATCTCAATGTAGACAAGTGTAATGTGCTGCGAATACATAGAAAGAAAGATCCCATATCATTTAGCTACAATCTAGCAGGTCAGCAATTGGAAGCATTTAATTCCATAAATTATCTGGGAGTATGCATTAGGAGTGATTTAAAATGGAATGATCATATAAAGTTGATCATCGGTAAATCAGATGCCAGACTGAGATTCATTGGAAGAATCGTAAGGAAATGCAATCCGAAAACAAAGGAATTAGGTTACAGTACACTTGTTCGCCAACTGTTTGAATACTGCTCAGCAGTGTGGGATCCGTACCAGATAGGGTTGATAGAAGAGATAGAGAAGATCCAACAGAGAGCAGCATGCTTCGTTATAGGATCATTTAGTAACCATGAAAGCATTATGGAGATGTTAGATAAACTCCAGTGGAAGACTCTGCGGGAGAGACGCTCAGTAGCTCGGTATGGGCTTTTGTTGAAGTTTCGAGAACATACCTTCACTGAGGAGTCAAGCAGTATGTTGCTCCCTCCTACATATATCTCACGAAGAGACCATGAGGATAAAATGAGAGAGATTAGAGCCCGCACAGAGGCATACCGACAATCCTTCTTTCCACGAACAATACGAGACTGGAATAGAAGGGAGAACCAATACAGGTACCCAAGGTACCCTACACCGTCAGGTGGCTTGAGGAGTATGGATGTAGATGTAGATCAAAAAATATTTTTCTTGTAATGAAGACACTAAAGTGGGGGTCAGTCATGCTGTTATTGCTTTTAATGATGGCAACATTGGTAGCGTGAAAGTGCTACAACATATGGGAATTAATTCTGGAGCAAACTGCATCAGAGAATTTGAATGGATGGACAAAGTTTGCACTGGTAAAGCAGAGTATGCAGCACAGTTGACCACTACGGAGTCCAGAAAGAAGAAAACAAAAAAAAAAAAAACTTAAAAAAGATCAATAGGATGATATACAGTATGGTGCAGGGTGCTTCTGAGTGACTAAAAATAAAATGTTAAGCATATATTTAGTTACAGTCTATTAAAACTTTAAAAACTCTTCCTGAAAATTTACATTTTGTCTTGCATTTTTCCCTAAATCTCAGAAACTACTTCAAGTAGCGAATTCAAATTTTCAGGGAGTAATGACATACGTATCCTGAGTCTTCTGAACTAAAAGAAGAACACAATGTTATGTATAAATAAAATTATTTAGAATAACATACAAAAAAGTACACAAAATTTTAACTGTGTAATTAAAAAATTGTATTTCCAAAAGCAGTGGCTGAAATGCAATTATTGTAAGACTCAGAACATATAGTTTAATGTCCTGTAAAAGTTTCTTGTCAATGGCTACAGTTGTTCCTGAAGTACGGGGAAGTTAAGTCACTAAATTTAACATTGTCAGGATAGGGCGTTCAAACTCCCCTTTATGCACATTTTCTCCTTCCTCCACTTGGTGAGCAACACATTTATAGTATTTTCACAACAGCAGTAGCTATTTTTTCACAATTTCTTTTTGCAGGCATACCATGTTCCGGGCTTCAAGGGACATGTGGGATTTATTACCTCAATGAGTGAACACTTCTGTGGCACGTGCAACCGTTTACGGATAACAGCTGATGGCAATTTGAAGGTGTCTCTCTTTGGGAATTCAGAGATATCTCTCAGGTGAGTGATGAAACATAGAATAATCATGTCCAAGTGAAAATTCATGCGAGGAAACCATAAAATTACTAGAAGACTGACAGACTGATCAGTATTTTACCTTCAGGAGGTGAAATTCCAAAACTTCTTATAGACACATTCATTCCTCTTGTCCTCACATTAGTTGTGGAGTCCGAGTGACCTTTCAGACCTTCAGAAACTTATCGCTCTTTCCTCTCTCATGAAGGAACTGATAGTTCCAAATGCTGAGTATAGAATAATACTTTCAAACTATTTGCCATGCACATTAGGAATGTGGTTGGTATATGGAAGAGATAAACTGCAGTTAAATCCAGCAGGTATGAAATGAGTAATCTTTTCTTGAAGTTTTCAGCCTGCACCCTCCTCCCTCCCAGACATACAAACCATATACCTCTAGCTAAATAATTTGTGAGTATATATAATTTGCCTCTGTCAACATCATGTTACACTAACCTATTTGTGAGATTAAATTAAAGGAAAGTAATCAGAACTGGAAATTATGTAAAGACATTTTTAGCTATGTCCCTAGGTTGTAATAAAGTTAACACAGAATTTCTGTCCATGTGATGGTAACTATGATTCGCCAGCCACTGTTGCCCAGCGGTTCTAGGCGCTTCAGTCCAGAACTGCGCGACTGCTACGGTCGCAGGTTTGAATCCTGCCTTGGCTCAGATGTTAAGTCCCATACTGCCCAGAGCCATTTGAACTGTGATTCATGATTATCAGAGTCTGTATGTTCCAAATAAAAATTGGAACTTCATGTGTATAAATGTACAAATTATTAGACAATGGGACCAACAACTGACACTTTTAAATTGATGGCTAGACTAAGAGATTAATAATAGGAAAAAAACTGCAAGATACTTGGCGATAAGTTTGTTTCAGGACAAGGTAAGGGGGGTGGGGGGTGGGAAGAATCAGCTCTCTCTTTGTGAGCATACCAGAAATTCTTTATCAACCCAAGGTAAAATAAGATATAAAAATACAGGGTCAAACAATTAATTTAAGTATCTTAAAAACCAAATGACTAATAAAATTGGAAGCTAAGAAAAGTAAGTTCGTAGTAAGTAGGGTGAAACACAGGGGCCTGCAACACATTGACATTGTTGTTCGACTTGTCTATCAAAGAAAAAAGAAATGGATCAAAACAAAATAAAAGTGAGAATGGAAATGTATCAGAAGCAGATAGGAATAAGCAAGGAACATATTCTTTAATAAAAAAAAAAAAAACTGACATGTGAGGCAGATGTTCCTACAATTTTATGTTCAAAGCACAGCAGTCTGTGAAAGCAAAATGTTTATGACATTGAAAAAAGAAAATCAGTGAGTGAAAAGTGTGTGTAGGTGAATTGTGGTGAAAGACTGGATATTGGAACTTCTGTTAGGCTGCCCAGTATTAGTTAACTTGGTAGTAAAGGAGCAAGTTTGCAAGGGCAGATAACTGTTTGACTACGTAAAATAGAGTGGGAGTATGGAAAAGCTAGTCCAAGATAGGATGAAAAAGATAACAGCAACTTAAAAACTGAATTGATAAGTTACCATGAACCCCATTCCAATCTAGTGAATGCAGTGGTTGACAATATCTTGTGACATTCGTCTATAAGGCTCAAACAATAATTGCTAAATAAAAATACAAAATGTTGACAAGACTGTATCTAAGCTGTCACTCTCTTTTGAAACAAGGGTGTTTAAACCAACAAACATGCAGGAAAGCCGGGACAACTCGTGCACTAGAGAAGGATGGGCAGTATCATTGAAGGCGTGAGCATAAACCGTGTGGAATATGTGTGGTACAAGTAAAAAAAAAAAAAAAAAAAAAAAAAAGAAGAAGAAGAAGAAGAAAAATGTTGATCTGGAAACAAGGGAATAACAATTTGCCACGTGAAGAGACAATATGGTACTGTGCTGATGAGTGTGTACAAGTGGTGATTTACAATATACATTGATAAAGGAACCCTGCATTGGGCCCAGAAGACCACGCAATGCTCTTCGAGAGATGTCCTCTACTATAAATCTATGGAGAGTTAGGGGGTCAGTATACAACTCTCCAGGCTGTTATCAACTTCCAGAAGTTGAAGACACTACTTCTCACTTGAGTATCTCCTCAGCTGGAACTACAAGCAGAGTGTACCCTATTCCAGTCTTTCCACCGAGCAGAATTTCCCGGCTCTACAAGGAATTGAACCTGATCCCCTTCTATGGCACGCCTGTGGCATACTGACTGCATAGCTGTGGCAAGAGTCATAATATACACTTGTGAACAATTGAGTTATAACTATTCTGTTTATTGGGGAGAGAGTATGTATATTGCCACTGTGAATGAAACAGTTTAGTGTATCGTAACTGGAATGTATTCAGACCTCGTACTTGTTGTGTGAGAGCGCAGTGTCTTAGACACTTGTAGTGTTTGTCTTAGCATGTACTAACCGGTGTGCCTTACTTTCTAGTATTTTTAATTGTATATCATTACTGGTGCCTCTGGCACTTTTGTGTTGCTATAGCAATAGCTTGCAATAGCAAACATTGAGTCAACCATGGTTTTTGGATTAGAAGTAGAGGTCAGCTGGGTTGACATTGGGAATAGAGTGATGGGAAGTGGACAATAAGCAGTTATATCAAAGGGTGCATTATTTGATATGTTAAGGTTAATTACAAAATGTGGATTGGAGAATTTTTCACGTTGAGCAGAAGTAAGTTTACAGGACCAGATGTAAAATTACACATGATCAGTGTGAATCCCTATAGTCAGCATGAACACTGGCACACAGAATAATTTATAGGTAGCCTTGCTGTATATAAAAAATCAGATTTGTGCTGAACTGTCATGAACAAACTGTCACTTCTCTGGAATAAATAGACTCTGTTTTGTTAATTACATCTGTGTAAATGAAAAATATAGGAAAACATAGATTGCTGCTTACTGTAAAGGAGACATGTTACATTGTAGACAGGCACAATTAAATGGCACTTACACAAAGCTTTCGGCCACAGCCTTCATCAGCAAAAGAGATACAGAGAAACACACACATTCATACACACAGGCAAGCACATGTCAAACACATATGACTGCCAACTCCAGCAGCTTGCCCCTAGCTGCTGGACTTGGCAGTTTTTTTTTCTCTGTGTGTGTGCAGGGAAAGATAGATCACTATTTACCATAAAGAAAACAAAGTTGCACCAGGCACAACACACAAGCATTCATTACGTATCCTGTTTCAGACCTCACGCCCTCCTTTTTAACTTAGCGTGTGCCTTTCGGCTTCCTCTCATTGTGTCTAGGCTGTCTTGTCTAGACACAACAATTTTTGGCGACGAGTCAACGGAAAGGGTCTTGTTCTTTCTAATTGCTTACATTTACTTGTGTCATGGCTTCGCTAGATGTACTGTCCGAATTTTATCGCTTGCAGAATCAGCAGACGCAGGCGTTATTGGATGCCCTTGGACAGCTCGTCCACGGTCAACGTGAACTGCACAACGATGCGGCAGCCGCTGCTCTACCACTACCGCAGCCACAACTCGCAGTTGCACCGCCTTTTAGGCCGTTTGACCCAGCTAAGGAAACATGGATGGAGTGGTCATGCCAGTTTGGATTTCATCACGCCGCCTACAGAATTCAAGGTAACGAGCGGCAGCCTCATTTATTGGCATGTGTAGGGGTGCAAACGTACCGTGTGATAGTGAAATTATTTCCCCGACGCGACGTAGCAACTCTGTCCTACGAAGAACTTTTGTCTGCTTTAGATGCCTATTTCAAGGAAACAGTTAATGTGGTTGCAAAACGGTATACGTTTTTTCGTACAAAACGTACGGCCGGTCAGACTAATAGGGAGTGGGTTGCAACATTGCAAGGCCTTACAAGGGATTGTGCTTTTGAGTGTGAATGTGGACTCCCTTATTCAGATACAATGGTCCGTGATGAAATTGCACAGAACGTTTCTGATGTTCGTATATGGGAACAGATTTTGAAACTAGTTAATCCCTCCCTTCAGCAAGTGATAGACATATTAGATAGACAAGACACGCTTGACTTTGCTCAGGAATCATTTGCAACTTCGCCAGCCGTGTGTAACATTAACTGGCCAGCCGGGCGCGCTGCACGGCCCGGTAAACTGCCCTCGCGCACGTCCACGCAGCTGCCGCTACGCTCTAAACCAGGTGTGCCGCGACAGCATACAACTGCAGTGAAATCATGCCCGCGGTGTGCTACTAGACATTCGCGTGAAAATTGCCTGTCACGCCAAGCTATTTGCTTTTTCTGTAATAAGAAAGGACATGTTCAAAGTGTTTGCCAGAAAAAGCTCACCGAGCGAGGTGGCGCAGTGGTTAGACACTGGACTCGCATTCGGAAGGACGACGGTTCAATCCCGCGTCCGGCCATCCTGATTTAGGTTTTCCGTGATTTCCCTAAATCACTCCAGGCAAATGCCGGGATGGTTCCTCTGAAAGGGCACGGCCAACTTCCTTCCCCATCCTTCCCTATTCCGATGAGACCAATGACCACGCTGTCTGGTCTCCTTCCCCAAACCAACCAACCAACCAAAAAGCTCAGCTCAGACAATCACAACCATTCCAGGCCTTTTGCTTCGCGCCGGAATCGAACCAAGGACACTCAGGCTCGTGGACCTTCGCCCATGGACATTCATGTAGTGAATTCCACCCCGTCAAGTGCCACTTTCTCAAACAGTGACAGTGTTCGTCCCACACAAAGTGTGCATCGACGTTGCCGGAAATCACGTCAATTAGCAAGTGATGCTGTACCTGTATCAGTTCAAATTGCACGGGACAGTCGCTCTTGTCATCAGCAGGACAATAAACTTTTTGTAGATTTGGACTTTAATGGAATGGTCATACCATTCCAGCTTGATACCGGAGCTGCAGTTTCATTGCTCAATCACGACACGTACAAACAACTGGGCAAACCTCCGTTGCGTGCCGCAAATGTTAAGTTAAATAGTTATTCAGGTCAGAATATCCCTGTGTTAGGACAGTGCAGCCTTATTGCAACATACAAGGGACAAACAAAACTTGTCTCATTTTACGTTCTTCGTTCTTCTACTGCAGTGAACTTGTTTGGTTTCGATTTATTTCAGTTGTTTAACATGTCTATAGTAAATCAGGTCCTATCAGTGAATCAGACTGTGCCTTCAGACAGTGTTTCTCGTCTGTGTGAAGAATTTGCAGACATTTTTGCACCGGGCTTAGGTTGCGCTAAAAACTATGAAGCACATTTGGAACTGAAAGTCAACAGGCAACCGAAATTTTTCAGAGCGCGCAATGTTCCTCACGCATTGCATGATGAGGTCGCAAGAACATTACACGATTTTGAATCACAAGGTGTAATTGAACGTGTGCAGGCTTCTCTCTGGGCCTCACCATTAGTAATTTTGCCCAAACCTTCCGGAAAACTGAGACTTTGTGTGGACTTCAAGGCCACTGTGAATCCACAACTAGTGATTGCAACTTTTCCATTACCCCGCCTGGAAGATCTTTTTGACAAACTGGGTAAATATTTTTCAAAGTTGGACCTCGCAGATGCGTACTTGCAAATACCAGTGGACGAAGAATCCCAGCGCGTCTTGGTGGTTAACACGCATCTTGGTTTGTACCGATTCAAAAGACTGCCATTCGGGTGTGCATCCGCCCCTGCATTGTTTCAGCAATATTTACAAACTGTTTGTGCGTCGGTTCCTACTGCTGCGAACTATCTGGACGATATTGTGATCTCCGGAAAGACAGCAGATGAGCATTTAGCACACCTACGAACATTATTTCAGGTATTGCGACAAAATGGTCTTCGCTTGCGGAAGGACAAATGTGTGTTTTTTGCTCGTGACTTACCATAACTGGGACATGTCATCAATGCCCAAGGCATCCATCCGAGTCCAGAGCACCTCCGTGCCATACAAGACTTGCCTTCGCCGCAGAATTTGAAGCAGCTACAGAATGTGTTGGGTAAAATTAACTATTATCATCGCTTTCTGCTTAATGCCTCTTCCATTTCAGCTCCGCTTCATAGCTTACGCCGTAAGGGTGTTCCGTTCGTCTGAACGACGGAATGCGAACGCGCCTTTCGCCAGTTGAAATCGGCGTTGCTTTCTAATACTTGCCTTACGCCATTCGATCCCCTGAAACCCCTTTTGTTGATGGTAGATGCATCGGATTTTGGGATCGGGCTGTGCTTGCGCACAAAGATGAGTCGCATGATCGCCATATTGCCTTTGCGTCCAAATTCCTCTCGTCTGCGCAAAGAAATTATTCACAGATAGAGAAAGAAGCTTTGGCTCTCGTGTTTGGTGTTACTAAGTTCCATGATTTCTTGTATGGTCTTCACTTTACCATCATCACAGACCACAAACCTTTGACGTCGCTTTTTCATCCGAACAAGCCTGTACCTTCGCGTACAGCGGAGAAATTGATTCGCTGGTCTATTTTCCTCTTGCAGTACCGCTATGATATCTTGTATCGGTCCACTGCTAAGCACGGAAACGCCGATGCGTTGTCCCGTTTGCCTGTTGCTGAGGATAGAGCATTCGATTCTTCCGAACTTGCTTGCATGTTCATTGATTCGGAAACCGATGACGTGGTCGATTCGTTTCTGATTGATTTTCGTCGTGTAGCTACAGCCACAGCTGCTGACCCGGTCCTTGCTACCGTTTTGCGTTTTGTTGCTATGCAATGGCCTTTGTCAAAGTCTCGGATCAAGGATCCGTTGGTTCGCCGATTTTTTGCTCACAACGAGAGACTTTTTGTTCGACGTGGTGTTTTGTTGTTGCGTTCTGATAATGATCAATCCAGAGTCGTGGTCCCACGTTCATTACAGTCCTCTGTTTTATGGCTTCTTCACCAAGGACATTGGGGTATAGTGCGAACAAAACAACTTGCTCGTCAGCACTGTACTTGGTTCGGAATCGATGCTGCGATTACGAATATGTGTTCTTCTTGCATGGCGTGTGCCGAACAACAATCCGCACCGCCGCGGAAAGTCTTTGCATGGCCAAGAGCCACTTCCCCTTGGCAACGCTTGCACATCGATTTTGCTGGTACATTCTGGAATGCTCGGTGGTTTGTCCTGGTAGATTCCTTCAGTAATTGTCCTTTTGTTGTCCGGATGTCTTCCACGACGTCAACTGCCACCATCCAAGCGTTGTCTGCTATCTTTTGCATTGAAGGTCTTCCGCAGACTATTGTTTCCGACAATGGCCCACAATTCATGTCCGCAGAATTTCAGTCATTCTGCCAGGCCAATGGTATTCAACATCTGACATCCGCGCCATTTTCGCCTCAGTCAAACGGTGCCGCTGAACGATTGGTCCGGACTTTCAAGTCACAGATGTTGAAGTTGATAGAGTCGCATTCTCGGGAGGACGTGTTGTTGCTCTTTTTGTCTTTGTATCGCTCTCAGCCCCGAGATGGTCGCTCGCTGGCTGAGTTGCTCCACGGTCGTCCTCATCGAACCTTGATGTCTTTGCTGCACCCGCCGCATCAGGTTCCTGTGGAGCGGCAGACATCTGCTTTTGCTCCAGGCGACGTTGTATTTTATCGCAACTATCGAGGTTCATGGCGTTGGCTCGCAGGGCGCATTCTTCGCTGCCTCGGCCGCGTGATGTATTTGGTTTTGGGGGCCTCTGGTGAGGTGCGTCGGCATCTCAATCAGCTGCGCCTCTGTCGTAGCATGGGTTCTGCCGCTCCCCGTCTGCTTTCAGTGACGGTGCCGTCCGGTCAGCGCCCTGGGGACCCATCTACTGGCTCGCCTCATCCCCAGGTGTTACCGACGATGCCTTCCATTATGCCCCATGGCGACGTGCTGCTGCCGCCTCCGCCGCCGGCCCGCCTGTCCTCCAGCCGGCGCCGCCCGCAGTGGATGCTTCGCTGCAGCTGCCAAGCGCCTCCCTGGGTCACGCGCCGCCGATCGCTTCCCGTGACCAGCTGTCCTCCGCCATGGAACTCTTGCCCGCTCCGGACCACATGGCGTCTTTGCGTGTCGGGTACCCCGACGCAATGGAGGTCGACCCTTCGGCCCCTCCTGTCTCTTTACGGGCGCATACACCGCATGTTGACGTGCACCCTGGACTAGGTTTTCAGGTGTTTCCTAGCTCCCCTTGGACCAAATGGCCGGGTGCGGGTGGCACAGCCTCGTCTGTTGTTAGGCTCCCCACCTCATCGCATACGTGAACATGGGGTTCTCCCCACGGCGGGCGGAAGTCTTATAACATGACCGTTCGCCAATTTGCGGGGGAGGAATGTGGTGTCACTGCCAGACACCACACTTGCTAGGTGGTAGCTTTAAATCGGCCGCGGTCCATTAGTACATGTCGGACCCGCATGTCGCCACTGTGTGATTGCAGACCGAGCGCCACCACAAGGGAGGTCTCGAGATACGGACTAGCACTTGCCCCAGTTGTACGGACGACTTTGCTAGCGACTACATGGACGAAGCATTGCTCATTAGCCGAGCCGATAGTTAGAATAGCCTTCAGCTAAGTCAATGGCTACGACCTAGCAAGGCACCATTAGTAACATTGCATGTATCTAAAGAGTCTCACTTGTATCACCACAATCTCCAGATGTACCAAAAGGATGGATCAAAGTTAAGTATTCCAGAACCTACGTACTTTTCTTTATAGCATTCATTACGTATCCTGTTTCAGACCTCACGCCCTCCTTTTTTAACTTAGAGTGTGCCTTTCGGCTTCCTCTCATTGTGTCTAGGCTGTCTTGTCTAGACACAACACGAAGCATGCAGGAAGGTCGTCTGTCTGATGATTTGCGGTACGTATTGCCAAGGCGGCAGGGAGCAAAATAAGGAGTGATCAAAAAACTTCCATTTGAAGGCTGCATAGTTCAAATCAGTATGCCACACACACACACACACACACACACACACACACACATATCCATCCACACATATACCCTGCTTGTGTTTGTATATGTGCGGATGGATATCTGTGTGTGTGTGTGTGTGTGTGTGTGTGTGTGTGTGTGTGTAGTGTGTGTGTGTGCGAGTGTATACCTCTCCTTTTTCCCCCCTAAGGTAAGTCTTTCCACTTCCAGGATTGGAATGACTCCTTACCCTCTCCCTTAAAACCCACATCCTTTCGTCTTTCCCTCTCCTTCCCTCTTTCCTGATGAAGCAACTGTGGGTTGCAAAAGCTTGAATTTTGTGTGTGTGTGTTTGTTTGTGTGTCTATCAACATACCAACACTTTCGTTTGGTAAGTTACATCATCTTTGTTTTTAGATATATTTTTCCCATTTGGAATGTTTCCCTGTATTATATTATATATCAATGCTTTCCTCTCCCACAACTATCCTGCAGACCTTGTCCACAAACAGATCTCCCAAGCAATACATTCCTCCCCACCCAACAATGATGTTACTACCCCCAGACCACACAGAAGCATCCCCCTTGTCACCCAATATTATCCTGGCCTTGAATACATCAACTAATTACTCTGCCAGGTATATGACTTTCTCAAGTCAAGCCCTGAAATGAGATCATTCCTTGACAATATTCTCCCCACACCACCCAGAGTTGCCTTTTGCCAACCCCCTAACCTCCGTATCATCCTTGTCAAACCCTACAATATTCCCAGTCCACCTTCTCTACCCAGCGGTTCCTACCCCTGTAACCGACCCCGATGCAAAACCTGCCCCATGCATCCCCCCACAACCAACTACTCCAGCCCCGCTACTGGTAAAACATACACAACTCAAGGCAGGGCCACATGTGAGACAACACGTCATTTATCAACTGACATCCCTGCACTGCACAGCCTTTTACATTGGTATGACGACAACTAAACTGGCTGAGCGCATGAATAGGCACAGACGAACTGTCCGCCTAGGAGATGTCCAATACCCAGTAGCGGAGCATGCCCTCCAGCATAATTCTAGGGACCTAGGAACCTGCTACACCATATGTGCCATTTGGCTTCTCCCACCCAACACCAGTACCTCGGAACTGCGGAGATGGGAACTTGCACTCCAACACATCCTTTCATCCCGCCATCCCCCTGGACTGAACCTATGTTAACCAACGTCACTCCCATTTACTCTTTAGTCTTCTCCTCTTTCCCTTTCCTCTTTAGCCATTCACGCATCTTATCATCCTACATAGTTGCATTTATCTTTATACTATGTACCTCTTTACTTCTGTATTCATCCTCCTTGGTTTGAAGCTGGCACAGTAATTACAGTAGAATATCTTTGGCTTCCCTCTGACATCCATGCCTCCATCTTTGCTACCCTCCCTGTTTACCTTTCCCCTGTTGCTTCATAACCTGGGTTGTGAATAACTGAATCCACTTTCCCTTCTTCCCCTTTTTTCCCCTCTCTCCTCCCTGATGAAGGAACGAAGTTCCGAAAGCTAGGATACGTCAATTTTCTGTTCTGTTTTGTGTATGTATCGGCTGTACTGAGCTGAGGTAAGTACTGGCCAGGCCCTCTATCTCTTTGTTAGTATTTGTTTCATATATATAAACACACACACACACACACACACACACACACACACACACACACACACAGACAGACAGGGTGATGCGTATTAACATTTAAAAACCTCCAAAGCACTGTAGATGACCCTGAGACAAGTAATTTAATACAAGACACATGGGATCACAAATGTTGGATACGATACAAATGTTGGGAAATACGTCAAAAGTGAATGATAAATGTCACCAGATGATGTACCTTGCCATGCTTGCAGTGGTAGAGCCTCTCGGTCTGTCACACTTGATCATCCCAACCCAAGTCAAGTATTCATATCATTGTGGCTACGGACACACATGTGCGACTTTAGTGATGGCGTTCAGGATTTGAGTCTTGCATCTGGCAGGCAGTTTTTTTTCATTGTGTTAAACAATTATGTATTTATATTGAAGTTTATTATTTTATTTACCGATCTTGCAGTTTCCTTGATTTCTTGCAAAGTACAGTACAATGAAAACCTACCGTATTGCATAAAAAGTAGATGAGTATAAACTTCAGAATAGCATCAATGCCATTAAATGACCTATGTTTTCTTTACTAACTAATGTCTGTAAACAAAAAGAGGACAAAAGCAAAAAACACAAAATCAGAACTGCTTTTGCTTGATTACAGCAGGGACAATAATTTTGTAACATCTACATTTACAACAGATCATATTTACAAAATGTTTTCGAAATTTGCTCTGTTTGCTCAAATGAAAGTATTGCACTGCTCAATCATTCCTTTACACTCAGCCCCGACTGCTTCACATGCTGTGGGGTATGTCATCTGGTTATGTCATATGTTCAGTGTTTCTCACCAATTTTTGGGGTATTTTGAAATGTACAAAAAGGCAAATGCAGAAAATTATCACATTTTGCTGCACATTACCTGCGTCACAGAAAAATAATGTATACAAATCTTCTCAGATTTGCCACTGAATAACTTTGTGCAAGCCTCACAATATTTCACCAACTCAACTGTTCGTCATCTTCAGGTAGTGGTGGGTCCTGTCATCACTGCTACAAGATGTGACTGGTGATATTTGCACAGCAGAATTGAAATTTGTCAGGCTAGAAGCAGGAGTACGAATGTGTGGACAGGCACTCCCAGTTGGATGGAAATGCCATTCATAGTAGCCTTCTGCTTATGTGTTGTGGGCAATGACTGCACTTCTGGACACTCATGTGGTTAAAAGCTGAATTAACTCTCGCCAAGGTGCTGCATCAGGTCACACATCGGAGGATCTGGTTTCTAATGTTTTAATTTCATGGCAGTCAGTGCTGGATTCTGGGCAGTGCTTAGTCAAAATTCCATATTCCTGTTGGTAAGATTGCCCACCGTAGGGATACATGCCTCATTCTTGAAAACACAATCCTAGAGTGATGATGCTGAGGATAAAATTTCAGTGCTCTTGGGAAACATGTGGTGCCCTGTATTCAGGCAGTGCTCTGCTACCACTAATTTACTGGGTGGCATTTTTGTCAGCACTGTTGAACACAGTGTTCTTGCACAATGTGAGGTGTCTGCCCTATATAAGATTTCCCATAATGGCATCAGATCTTATATATGATCTGTGTTTTCTAAGGTCAAGATTGTCTTTAACTGAACACAAACAATTCCTTAGTTTTGCTGGTAGATGAAAAACACACTTGATTCTGTTTCTCTTAGCGATTCTTTCTATTTTTGAAAACATGCCACTGAAATATGGCAAGAAATCCATTTGTAGTGCTTGTCTAAGTATCTTCATTTACATCCCTACACTGAACTTGCTTTGCTCAGAACACATTGCAAATCTGTTTACAAGAATAAACATTCTGCTGGAACACTGTTCTTAGGTGTTACAGCTCACCAGGCAGACTGTCGGTATCTGAGATCACGTGTGCTCTATGTGCCAGGGAGTGTAAGACACCACCACATTGTGCAGGGTGACGGCAACTTTTGGACCGCAAATATAACTCTGCGTGTATCAGTTTGCAGTAGAGACTATTCCCCAGTGTTATGTCAGCTTTTCTTCTAACCGTGACATCCAGGAATGGTAAGCTGCTATCTTTTTGTACTTCCACAGTGAACTGAATATTCAGATGGAGCGAGTGCAAATGGTGCAGGAACATAGGTAGTGTCTGTATTATGTGGACCATACCACAAATGTCTCTTCAGCATTCTGCCAGAAGGAGGAGTGTTGGATATTTACTAAGGGAAATAGAGGATCTCCCATGGGAACACTGTCCACTTGATTAAAGTAGTTGGTGTTACATAAGAAATAGGATGAGGTATGCACATTTTTAAACAGCACCACAATTTCTTTCTCAAACTTGCTGCTAATAACCTCTAATGAGGGCTGCAGGGCACTTTTGTAAGTAATGATATAACATTTGAGCTAACTAAAAGATCTGAAAGTTCTAGTTTAAGCATCTTCAGGTATTCTATGAAATCCTCTGAATTCTAAATATGATGGTCATAGTCATCCACATGATAAATTTCAAAGCTGTCATGTGGAAATTGCCAGTTGCATCTTGCAGCAGTGATGGTGGAAATCACCACCACCTGAAGATGCCAAAACGTTGTGTCACTGAAATATTGAGGGAGGGACTTGCATAATGTTATCTGGTGGGGAACCCAAAGTGTTTTTGCAACAGATCTATCAAGCAAGCCTGAAAAGTCACATATACTCAAAGCAGTAAGTACCTGTTGTAAAATGGTCACATTAGTGAGCTTGGCAATTAATTAAGAGTTTATCAATAAATTTGGCTTCATTTTGCAAGAAATTGTGCTGTGTTCCAGTACTCCCTCTTCAACAAAACTAATGTCAGTTTCTGCTCCACCTCTTCAGCCCGAGATCCTATGTATACTCTTGAGCATTTGTGTAAGATACCTGTTTATTTATAAAAATAAAAGTAACTTCTATCATGACTTTCCCATTCTTGTCCAGTGGGTTTGTTATCCTGCTGTTGCCTACTGCAGACAACAAGATTACTGTTGAAGATTTCTGCAAAGTTTTTCTTCCTTTTTAGTGTACCAACATTTCACTGTGTGGTAATTGCCTGGTACTGTTTAACGGGTGTTTTAACTGTTGTTACAGAGATGCAATACAAAGCAAATGCAGTGAGGATGACTTGCTTGCCATGATTGGGGCAGCAGTGAGAAGAAAGAAGAAACAACATGCAGGTAAGGTACATTACAGCAAATGTAACTCTATAGATAGAAAGAAAATTTCTGCTTAAAAAGTCATAGCAAACATAAGAGCAAAATAGAACGAAAAACAACAGTGATAGAACCTGTGTTTTATGTGTAAAATTGGATTTAATTTTTTATTTAGTATTCATTCTGATTAATGCCCATTGGTCAACAGTACATTTCAGCCCTAGAATTTGGATCTGCAAGGTCCACCAGATAACCATATATGGCTGTTGTAACTCCTTTATTGGACTTCAGAAGTTTTCCAGCAACAAATCTTTTTCTTTCTTTCTTTCTTTCTTTTTTTTTCTTTTTTTAAAAATAGCTAAAATGCATAAAACATCATAAAGGAAACACTCACAGAAAAGCATCAGTGTCCTTGAAACAATGGAAACTCCAGTAGGAATATCAACAATGTTGGAAAAGACAGATTACTACTTACTGATGAAGGCTGTGGCTGAAAGCTTTATGTAAGTGTCTTTTAATTCTGCCCATCTGCAGCCTAATGTATCTTCTTTATGGTAAGTAACAGTCCATCTTTTCCTTCATTATTCATTAGTGTTCTTTTTTTTATTGCTGTTTAGCAAGCATCGTGTGGTATATAAGGGATGTGAATAGCGTCAGATGTTGAATCATCACTCTGGAGGATATGAAGGTGCTGCATATTGGTGTGAGACAGCATTATGTGATGAGAGTTTGAAAGAAACCTCATTGTGGATGTCCATTTGGTCGCCTGGTTAAACCTTGCAACATCTGTATTTTTGGAGTATTTGGATCTGACAGTGGCCTGATGTTGGAAAGTAAGGGCATACTCATCATCAATCTTCCAGTTGACTACATCAGACCACTACAAGGGAGCATCACTGTGTAGTGTACTGAGTACATTGTAATCTGTTCACGTCTGTGACTGCCATCTGAGAACAAGTACAGTAAACTCTCGTGCAGCTACACTTTTGGCTAGCTAGATTGACACTTGACAAGTTTCAGTTTGCGTGCACCTGGAGCCAAGCATTTGCTGGTGTTTTTTGGCAATCTACTGCTAATCAGTGCACTGGTGCGTGTCAAAAGTCCAAGTATTGTCAATTCGTGTGTGTGTTGGTTGAAGCTCTATTGTGTTTCTTATTCGTATTGCATGGTTTCATGCCACTGCCATCTATTGGAACTCCTTGGAAGTACAGTACATACAGTATTGTTCTATGCAGCGCAACGTAGCCCTGTCGAAACCGACAATTAGAGTGCGCCGCCTAACACTTTCCACTTGTTGTCGGGACATCAAAGCTGAGTGTTTAACAGTGAGTGTACAACACCCTGTTGTGTTGCCATGTGGGCTTGGGTAGAACAGAGGAAATGGCATAGATGTATTGAATGCTTTCATTTGATGGCTGCCACAGCTTTCTTTGTCAAAATGAGCTGATGAGCTGATTGAAGGAAAGAAGCAAGGATTCCTCGGAAGTAATGGCCGGCAGGATCGCTTCAAGAAGCGGCATGGCATTCATGAAATTGCCATCAGTGCCAAATCATTATCTGGGGATGAAGCTGCTACGCTGATTTTAAGAAGAAACTGCACACAATTATTGACAAAGGAGGTTATACTGGCAATCAACTTTACAAATGTGATGAAACTGAGTTGAATTACAAAATGCTGCCAACGAAAACCCTTGCCTCTAAAGAAGAAGAAATGGCTTCTGGATACAAGAAAATCAAAGAAAGATTTACTGTCCTCACTTGCAGTAATGCCACTGGCAATCATAAACTGTGTCTTACTTTAATTGGCAAATCCAAAACACCAAGAGCATTTAGACACCAACCAACCAGCTTTGCCACTGAGGTACACGAATCAGTCTTAAGGCATGTATAAACAGTGCCATCTTCAGAGAGTGGTTCCAGGCAGAGTTTGTTCCAGCTGTAGTAAATTACATGGAAGGAAAAGGACTTCCTTGAAAAGCGCTACTTCTTGTGGACAATGCTCCTTCTCACCCAGGTGATCTGCAAGATGGGGATATCAAAGTTGTATTTCTTCCACAAAATGTCACATCTCTATGTCAACCGATGGACCAAGGTATTCTTGAGGCGATGGAAAAACATTACAGACACAAGATGCTGGAATACTTAATAGGTGTGATTGATGCTGCAGATGATTTTGTGGAAGCTCTTAAAAAAATCGATGTTTTAAGTGTCATTCATTGATTGCTGAAGCTTGGAATCTAATTCCTCCAGTTCCTCTTGTTAGGTCTTGGAGAAAACTCTTAGATCGTAAGGCAACCTAAGTGGTGGGAAGGAGGAGGCAACACTGAAACTCAAGCTGACATAATTTTGGTGAATTTACTGGAGAAGCTGGTTGTAAAGACACACACTTCGAAGACATTGAAGAGTGGATGGAAAATGGCATTTTTTCATGTGACTCAGGATGGAATCGTCCAAATTGTGACCGATCATAAAGTGTCAGAAGACTATGTTTCTGATGATGAATCAGAGAAAAATATTCCTCACACATTCTGTTACGAAGTGATCCAAACTGCCCTGGAGTACGTCAGCCAACAGGAGGAGACGATTTATCCTGAAATAGTTTGATTTCAACGTTGGAGATGTATTGTTGCAGCAATAGTTTCTCAAGCAAAAAAACAAAAAAAAGACATTTGTGAATTCGTTACCAAAAAATAAACTGTAATGGAGCATCCTAGAACTTCTATGTCCATAACTTAAAAAGTTATTTTTTTAATTTTCTTGAAAGTTCCTCTAGACAGACTTTTTGTTCCTTTGAGTAATCTCTAGATTTGTTTCATAATTTTGTTCAGTAGTTTATTTTTTATTCAAAAGAGCAGGTAATAAAATTAAAACTCCTGTTTTTTCCTGCTGCCAAATAAGGGAGATTTTTTTCTGTAAGAATGCAAAATAAACGAGCTTTGTTATACAGCATTTAAAAACTTTGAGTTTTCAATCATAGTTTGGTGCCTTTTTAACATGTCAACACAATTTTTCAGTAAAAAAGTGCAGGGTTATTTGCAACCCTATCAGTAATGTTTTACATACCCTACGCACGTTTTACGATTGTATTTTGCAATATTGACGCAATTTGGAGTGTTCACATGTGAAAACAGGGGGACTTTGATTTATCTGAAATTTTTGTTATCGGAACCGGCCACCGTCCCGATCATTTCGGATAAACAGGAGTTCACTGTAATAGACTCCTTGCAACATGCTGTGTCATACAGCTAGGAGCAGCCAGACTATGGAATTGCCGTCTTGCGCATAGGCTGCCATTAACACCCAAGCAAATGACTGCATGTGAAGTGGTGCCATGATCAAGAAGTACGGACTGCTAATGAATGGTGTCACATTATGTTCACTAATGAGTCCCAGTCCTGCACTGCTCCAAATGACTATCGTGGAGAAGTTTGACAGTGACCCGGGGAGATGGGGAGAGGTCCCATTCTTCCACATTTGGGGGGGGGGGGTCACAAAGGAGTCCCATGGTGTGGGGAGCCATTGGGTATAACTTCAAGTCACGGCTTGTAATGGCCGAGGGAACTCTGATGGTACAGCAGTGTGTAATAGTATTGTGGTGCTATTTTTCAACAGGCCAGTGCTTGTCCACATGTAGTATGTGTCTCTTTAAATTGTCTGCGTGATGTTGATATACTCCTGTGGCCAGCAAAATCCCCATATCTGTCCCTGATAGAACATTATGGGACCAACATGGACATCAACTCCATCCCACTGCCTGTATCCATGATTGCAATGTCCAGTTACAACAGTTGTGGATCACCTTTCTCAGGAGGGTATGCAGCAGCTTTACGACATCCTCCCTCACTGTCCAGGCCAGACAGGGTGCATTGCTGTATTGATAAGTGGGCTCAAACTGATAAGTTCTGTGTAAATTTGACTCTGTTTTGTTATCACTGAAATAACATCACATACCCTCTAAATTAGCTATGTTTCAATTTGTTTTCTCCCCACCTTCTGAGTGTCTCACTTTTTTTCAAGCAGTGTAATTTAAGACAGACATAAGAATATGAAAATGGGATGGCATATCACATTGCTATTCAACTATGCCCCTAAGAAAATTGTAAGGTAATGGAGAAGAGCAGGTGCACTATTACACTGGCTAGAACGTAAACTTAAAGATAGAACTATATTGTGTAACCTATACCGATGACATAATACTAATTGACAAAAACATCACTGATGTGCTAAAGCAATTTGAAATATTAAGGGAGTAAGCTAAGAAAATTGGACTACTAATTTCACCTGGAGAAAAAATTCTTGGCTGATACCAAAATGGCACTAGTTGAACTTATATAGGCAACGACATAGTATTTGGTCTTAAAGAGTTTAAATAATTAGGTCAAAAAGACCACTGAACATCATAATGAAAAGAAGGCCATAGAATCCAGACTTCAGAAAATACAAACTGTCTCTCAGTTAACTAAAAGTATTTTTCCTGGAACTCTAAAATCTAACATTGTACAACAGTGATCAAATTAGAATTTCTTTATGCATGAGATAGACTCTTTGTCCAACACAAGACATGAAAACAGCAAACTGAATTAGAAGAATGTAAAATTGTAGTAAAAATCTTAGGTCAAAGAATAAAAGATGGAACACATCACACAGAACCCAGCGTGAAATCTCCAGGCAAATTCCTAAAAACTCTTGTTACAATGTGTCTCCAAAGAATCCAACTTGTGGGACATACAGAAAGAATGTATCCAAACAGGCAGCTCATTGGATTCCCACATACTTGAAAAATAAGATCCAACTGATGAAAACAAACAGGAAGAGACCTTACGATATTGGAATCACCACATTTACGGTATTCTGATGTAGTGATGAGTCACACAGAGTGCAGTTTCACAGTAGCTTGATCGATGCTTGTACTTGTGTATGTAGTATATGCAAGTGTGTACAGCATCTCTTCTGGTGTACTCACAATATGCTAATTTAGTGGCCGAGCAGTAAACCGGATCCCTACTCGGTACCAGTGTGCTGTGCTAATTATTCTTCTTCACTATACATTTATGCTTGGAGCCGCAAGAGAGGCCATTTTCCAGATAGTGCCACAAAAACAACACATTCTCAGATATCAGTTTAACTTACACTCCTCAACATCATAGACAACATTTCACATTAATATGTTGCAGAACACTAGATTAGTGTTAAAATTGCCAGAGTAAACATTGTTCTCCATGTGACAGGTTGTCACCCAATGTCCAAAATCGATAAATTTTATATCTCTGCACAGAGAAGCAGCTGGTTGCTCATTGTCATCTGTGGTGCTAATCAATGGGTCGAGCTCGTTGCTGGCACAGTGCCACCACAGAGTAAGTGGCCCCTCATCCCAGCAGGTGGCGATGTTTTAACACCCGTATAGCTCCCCAGACTTACCACGTCTGTGGATAACTCAGTCTCTGCACATAACTTCCCACATTTCCCACACAGTGGGCCATAGTGTCTTTTACACACAATAAATCTTCAAACTTATTTCATTGGCTAAGTTAAATTTTGAGTGTGACATGCTATTTCGTAAAAAATAGCAAACGGTAGACATGGATGTTATTGTGGCTCTTTCCTAAGACAACATTTGTGTATTACACTTGTAGAAGTGCACTGCAACATAAAACAGTAGACCGTAAGTTCAAACAATGGAAACTCCAGGTTGGAATATCAGCAGTGTAGGAAAAGATAGAGTGCTAATTACCATAAAGATGGCACATTAAAATGCAGACAGGCACAGTTAAGACACTTATACATAAGCTTTTGGCCACAACCTTCATCAGAAAAAGAAATACAAATACACACCATTCATTCACACAAGCAAGCACACCTCACACACACATGACCGCCAACTCTGACAGCTCAGGCCAGAATGCTAGTCTGTAAGTTTGCTACACAATAAAATAATTATTCTGAGCTACAAGAAAAATGGATTCAAAGAACTAAACTGCTTGAAGAAAAAAAAGGGAAGCTCCCTGAAGCAACATAGTTTCACGAGTGTGCATACCAGTGGTAAATTATGAGAGTCGCAACTCTCTGAAATGGATACAAAGGCCACCAGATTGCATTAGCTTTGTTTGTGTCTCGGATTGTTACCATGAATGGTAGGAGCAATAAGAGATGGGAAGAGTGTAAGATGTTGTGTGATCCCTGTGAAGGACACAGATGCCCTGTACTTCTGTGAGTCAGCATTATCAGCACGTAACAAAATTTGAAGGGGCCTAATTGTGTGTCTCCATTTGCCAGGCTGATTGAATTATGCAATATGCAGATTTGTGAGACATTCAGATATGGTAGTGGCCCCATGTTGGACTGCTTGGGAACATAAGGGCGGCGTGCTTGTCAGCAAGCTTCCGGTTGACCGTGTCTGACGAGCCCATAGGAGAATCGCTGTAATGTACGCCGAGCACATTGTAACCCTTTCACACCTGCACCTGTCATGTGATCAGCAGTGAGTCACATTCTGCAAGACCCGCGATGACAGTTGTCAGTGAGTATGACAACGACATAGGGAGAGGGCGTGTGGGGCAGCATCGGATATGACTTCAGGTCACTCTGACAGCACAGCAGTATGTCATGGACATCCTACATCCTCATTTGCTACCTCCATGTCCAACGGAGTTACAAGAGACAGAGCAGTGAAAACATATCCAGTTGTTGACTCACAAAACGGTTTTGAGCTGTGACGCATGTAGCCTTAAGTGAATCATTCATACAAAAAGAAAAGAAGAAGAAGCTAAAGTCAGAATGTGAAAAAATTGGAGAATGGAATAGATATTTGAAGACTTCACACTTGAAACTCCCAGTTTTCCTATTGTGAAAGTGCCTTTGTGACCATATGCATTTCACTGACGATGAACTTTTTTTTCCCCCCTGGGTCTTGGCTCCATATTTTTTCATCCAGTTGAGTCAGAATACTTGCATAGTATTTGTGAGGTATTGTTTCAGTCTTGCAAGCTAATCTAAAATACAAATCCCTTTTGCATCCTAGAAAACAATGACCACTCTTTCTCTCCGATGAAGTCACCTTGGCTATTTTTGTGCAACTGCTGTTTCATTTCGGTCATCTCTCATCCACGGGAACAGATTGGTGCATAGAATCAGTTGTGTGTCAGATTGTCCCAAATTGTTTTTCACATTAGGTTGTAGTCAGGCTTCAACAGACATGCCACTCACTTTCTGGTACAGCCACGGCATCAACTGTTTTGCACATCTTTTTAATTACTGATCTTACAATATCACACTGTGTTCTTTCTCAGCATTTTCATATTTGATTGTAATTCTAGAAAGTTGTTCATGAGTCATCTTACAGACATATGCCACATATGAATTCAGCCACCCATTCCTTAACTGTTGACTATGAAGGAACTCCCCCATGAACCATGGACCTTGCCGTTGGTGGGGAGGCTTGTGTGCCTCAGCGATACAGATGAACGTACTGTAGGTGCAACCACAACGGAGGGGTATCTGTTGAGAGGCCAGACAAACATGCGGTTCCTGAAGAGGGGCAGCAGCCTTTTCAGTAGTTGCAGGGGCAACAGTCTGGATGATTGACTGATCTGGCCTTGTAACATTAACCACAATGGCCTTGCTGTGCTGGTACTGCGAACGGCTGAAAGCAAGGGGAAACTACAGCCATAATTTTTCCCGAGGACATGCAGCTCTACAACTTGACTAGAAGAAGAGATCGGTTGGTAGGACATGTTCTGAGGCATCAAGGGATCACAAATTTAGCATTGGAGGGCAGCGTGGAGGGTAAAAATCGTAGAGGGAGACCAAGAGATGAATACACTAAGCAGATTCAGAAGGATGTAGGTTGCAGGAGGTACTGGGAGATGATGAAGCTTGCACAGGATAGAGTACCATGGAGGGCTGCATTAAACCAGTCTCAGGACTGAAGACCACAGCAACAACAACATGAATGAACTGACTTCTAATAAGTAAGATGATGCCTGTAGAAAAGTACAGCAAAACAGTAATCTCAAAAAAGGACAGGATAGACAGTACATTCTGTAGGACATATTAAAAATGATTGGTAAAAGAGACTTGGTGTGTTAAATGCAGCTTTTGATTACATGATAATTGAATTGGATAGATAAACAATCTACTTGCTAAGTGGCGGCAGAACACACACATAAGAGAAGATTATAATTAGGCGAGCTTTCAGAGCCAGTAGCTCATTCTTCAGGCAGAAGGGTGGAAGTGGGAGGAAGAGGGGTGAAGGATAGGTCTAGGAAAAAGGGTAGATTTTGAGAAAGTTACCCAGAACTGCAGATCAGGGGAGACTTTCCAGATGGGATGAGAAGGAAAGACTGATTCCACATCTACATACATACTCCACTAGCCACCATATGGTGCATGGCAGAAGGTACCCTGTCTCACTACAATAGTCTGAATAAAATTACTTGATAGTTGACATCAATCACCTGCTGCAACAATGTTGCCACATTGGCTACCAGCTACCGTTTGGTTACAGGTGACAACAAACAAGCGGCTCACTTCACAAATTATGTTAAATGTTTAATGTAGTGTCGGTAGCTGGACCGACACCGTGATGTGGATTGCTGAAAAGGAATGCTAAACTAACGCTGTGGCCGATGGTGCACGAACGGCAATAAGCAGACGGGCGTGAAGTCTGGAACATGAGAACTTATGAATGAATAAGAAGAAAAGTATGTAGATACTTTTTACTTATCTTTTATTGATTCCTTGGAATACATCTCTCTTGAATACTCGTAAGCTATAGGCACTGATACAAATGGCTCCTTGATAGTTCGTAGCCATTAACTTCTGATGGCTATTCTGTCTCTCGGCTAATGAGAGAGAAAGGCTTCGTACAACTGGGCGATAGCTAGGTTCGCGTACAACTGGGCGGTAGCTTGGTTCTCGTACAACTGGGGTCGAGTCCACTCTCGTATCACGAGACCTGCCTTGGTGGTGGCGCTAGGTCTGCGATCACAGTGGCGACACGCGGGTCCGACATGTACTACATGGACCGCGGCCGATTTAAACTACCACCTAGCAAGTGTGGTGTCTGGCGGTGACACCACATTCAACACAGAGCAATTTTTCTAGTGGCTGGTGCAAGGTATGTCAGAAATGTTGGATACTCTGTTGAGTATTGATTTAAAGTGACCAGTGACTGAACTGGGGCAGACAACCCGTTTTGTATCCCTGACTGTAAACTTGTGTCCTAACCCAGCTGAGAAAATTGTGGTCAACGGTCTGCAGCAGTACTAATATCATTATCGCTTTGTTCAAGGCGATTAAAGCTAACCCTTAAGGGTAAACTCAAGACAACAAAAACTCAATTTCAGGGCTGAAAGCAAATTGAAATTTCTCCGTGTCATTTGTTACCTGTAACTATCCTTACCCTAGCTGCACATGCTGCCATGTTAGAAACCAGTGAACAGTCCGTGTGGGCCCTTAGTCGTGGATTATAGATGACTGAGGCAGATTCCAAATGAAGAAATAATGACAGGACGAAAAATAAGACCAAATAGAACAGTCAAAACAATGATGAAAAATGATGCAGCAAAGTATTAAAAATAAAAAAATACATTTAAACCAATTAATTGAATGAAAATAATAATCACACTCATTTGGTTAGATTTAGAAATAAAAATTTTGCTACATTGATGAGATTCAAACCTACGACATGCTACACATTATATTAATCTGCCAACCATTGTGCTATGCCACAGCACTGCATGAAGTATTTATATATGTGAATGTAGTGACCCAGTTCCAACTGTGAATTGCAACCTTAAAAATTTCAGTTTCACGCAGTGTAGTGAAAAGCTTATCTAATGTAACATGATCTCTTTGAATATGATAACTATAAGTATGATACTGAATTACACCTTGTGCTGAGTTATTCGGTAGTGTTTGGTTAGTGCTATGAATGAAATGTGTGTCTTTCATTAGCATTGTTAATGTGTGTTGTTTTTGGTGTAGTTATCGCATGTCATGAAATACATAATAAATGTGTCGGGTTCATAATTCGGGATACAAATACATCAAGAAAGAATGCTGAACCAGGAATTGGAAGTGACTGGCCAATTTTGGTGGAGTTTGGCAACAGCAGACAGTTCAAGTATGACGCTGACAACTCTTATTGGTGTTTGAAGTGCCAACTATCAAGTAATTTTAATTCGACTGTAGTCAGTTCCTTTCCCGTTCCATCTGCCAATCGAGTGGAGAAAAAGTGAATGTCTATATGGCTCTCTATGAGTCCTAATTTGTCATCTCTTATCTTCGTGGTCCTTATGCGTAATGTATGTTGGTGCAAGCAGAATTGTTCTGCAGTCAGCACAGTGTTCCTCAAAATCCCTCCAGGGATTCCCATTTGAGTTCCAGAAACATCTCCATAATACTTGTATGTTGTTATTTCAACCTACTGTTAACAAATCTAGTATCCTGCCTCTGAATTACCTCAATGTCTGCTTTAATTCGACCCCTTGTGGATCCCAGACACTCAAACTGTACTCAAGAAGAGATCACACTAGCACCCTATATGTGACGTCCATCACAGCTGAGCCACACTAGTAAAATCCACCCAAAAAACGAAAGATGATTATTCACCTTCCCTACCATGACCCTCACAAGTTTGTTCCATTTCATATCACATTGCAAAGTTATGTCCAGATATTGAAACAATATGACTTCTTCATTCATGACACTACTAATGCTGGATTCTGGCATTATGGATTTGTTTTTCCAACTCATTTGCAGTACCTTATATTTTTCTACATTTAGGGTTAGCTGTCATTTATCGCACCATCTGGGAACTTTGTCCAAGTCATCTTTTATCCTCCTAAATCACTCAACAATGACACCTTCCATACACCACAACATCATCAGCAAACAACCACAGATTACTGTCCACTTTGTCCATCAGATCAGTTATGCACATAGAAAATATGAGTAATAGCGCTCCTATCACACATCCCTGGAACGATCCTAATGATACCCTAGTCACTGATGGACACTCACCGTCGGGATAATGTAGTGGGTTCTATTACTTCAGAAGTCTTTGAGCCACTCACATGTCTGGGAACCTATTCCATGTGCTTGTACCTTTGTTAAAAGTCTGCAGTGAGGCACTATGTCAAATGCTTCTCGGAAATCAAGAAATATGGAATCTGGGTTTGTGAATTTTGTGATGGTAAAGTTAGAGGAGCAATGCATCTGCATTAAATTTTGCGTGAAACTCAAGAAAACCTTTACAGAGACACACCAAATGATGCAGGGAGCCTATAGCGATGAGTGCTTAAGCCATACTCGGTGTTACGTATTATTCACACGTTTTAAAAATGGCTTTACAAAAGTCAAAAATGATCCTTGTTCAGGACGCTCTCAGATGTCCCCTGATGACGCTTGTGTCAGGAACGTCAACGAAATTGTGTGTGCCAGTCGAAGATTCACTGTCCGAGAGATTGTAGAAGAATGTAACATTTCAATTGGATCATGTTATGAAATGACACAGCATCTTGGAATGCATTGTGTTGCCGCCAAGTTCATTCCACGGCTCATGAGTCAAGACCAAAAAAACTTTTTGGATCTCACAAAAGAGAGTGAGATGTTCCATGTGAGAATAGTATGACCCCTGCAGACTTCTTTTTATTTCCAAAGTTGAAAAGGATGAAGTTTTGCAATGGTAGATGAGATAAAAGAAAATTCGCAGACGGCACTTTATGCGACCCAGCAAGAGGTGTGTCAAGACTGCTCCTGGAAGTGGAAATGATATTGGGAGCAGTGTATCAATTGTGGAGGAGAGTATTTTGAAGGAGACAATCCATAGTAACTAAAAGATAAGCATAGAAAATTTTGTGGACAAAGTTCTGGAATTTTTTGAACAGACGTCGTATGACAAAAGAGCATGCTGAGTTGCCCATGAGCGATGCTTTGTACTGATTTGTGGACATAAACTTATTGGTCTCTATGAAACTGATTAGATTCAAACCCAGAATGTGTTCAAGAATTCTGCAGCAAACTGATGTTATGGGTATTGGTCTGCAATTTTGTGGGTCTGTTCTTTCGCCCTTCGTATATACAGGAGACGCCTCTGTATTTTTTTCCCCAGTTGCTTAGGTCTTTCTGCTGGGTGAGAGATTCACAATAAATACAAGCTAAGTAAGGGTCCAGTGCCACATAGCACTCTTTGTAAAACCAAATTGAGATTCCATCTGCAACTGGCGACTTATTTGTTTTTAATTATTTCAGGTGTCAGGGATGATTACGAGGGTGGTTTGAAAAATTCTTGAAACAGAATAGAAAAAAAGTACTTATGTCACTGAAACTTTTTTGTTTTTCAATGTACCCTGCTTGTAGATTAATTCACTTGGTCCAACAGTGTTCCAATACCTTGATCCCATCTCGACAATGATTTTCCTCCAGGCCTACAAAATAGTTGTCAACTCAGGCTACCAATTCTTCATTTAAGTGAATCTTCATCCACAAAGAAAAATTTTCAGTTTAGGGAAGAGGCACGTGTGGGAACAATTCATACCTTAGTTTGTGTAATTTTACCATGGCGATGGCACATGCGTGCAAGCGTGCATTGGCTTGATGCTAGATGACTTTCTTCCTTATTAAACGTGGCCTTTTTCGCATATCGTTTGTTGTAATTTGTCCAGAAGGTTAGCATAGTATTCTCCAGTAATTGTTTGCCCAGTGGGGAGACAATGTACAAACAGAATCCCCTTCTCATCCCAGAACACTGATGCCATGATCTTCCCCGCTGAAGGAATTTGGTGGCGCATCCCAGAACACTGACGCCATGTCCTTCCCCGCTGAAGGAGTTTGGCGGCAGAGATTCAGCATGTTTTCACTGCTTTGATTGTTGCTTTGTTTCTGGGGTATAGCAGTAAACCAAAGTTTCTTCGTGGTCACAAACCAGCACAAAAGATCTTGTTTGTTTCTCCTAAAACAGGCCAAACATTCTTGTGATATGTCCATTCTCATGTGTTTTTGACCCATCTTGTGAATACCTTTCAGATACATCTGGCAAGCGTGAGCAATTTCATGCCCTCTAAATTGGTGATCCTCCTTGATCATTATGCGCACTTTTGCAATTATTTCTAGAGTAGTGACACATCTTCTGACCTATTCATGGATGATCATCATCTAAGCTCTTCTGACCAAATTTAAATTCATTTATCCACTTGGCAACAGTTGAAGACAAAGGAGCAGAGTCCCCTGGTGTATTCTGGAAATCGGCATGAATGTCCTTCGCTTTCATACCTTTCTTTATGAAGTACTTAATCACTGCTTAAATCTCGACCCCCCCCCCCCCCCAACGTACCATCCCGTCTTTGCAGATCACTACACAGGAACAACAACAGAGCCGTGTCACTGCCACAGCTCTCTTCCAAGAGCACTGACATGGCACGTGTTTACAGGCAACAGTCCAACGAATATCATGTGAACAACTTGTGCTAGCGCTGGCCTCTTGTGGTGATTGTTGTTAGGTGTCTTTGTGCTATTGTCAAATGACGGTATGTTTATATGATTCTCTTGCATGAATGATTTCTTAAATGCAAAATTTAAAACATTTATCTCCTACTGCCACACCAGACTGGTCAAGTGACTTGATGGAAAACTTTGACTCACTTAGTGATTTTACATAGGACAATAATTTCCCCTGCTTCTCAGCCAGATCTTTTGCTGAGGTATGACAGTGGTAGTAACCTTTCCTTGTTGGCATTTGGCATTCTCTTTTGAACCAAGAGTGCAGTAGCTTTTCCTTCCTCAGTATTTTCTGAATTTCATTGTTAAACCACAGTGGCTGTTTTGCATCCATAATTCGTTTACTAGGTACAGACTTGTTGAGAGTGCAATTCACGATCTATTTAAGCTTTGACCATAATCTCTCTACGTCCATCTTAATAGAACTAAGTGATGTCAGTTCTGTCCAAGTGAGATGCTAACATCTGCTTATCTGCTCTTTCTGGCATGAACATTTTCCTAGCCTTCTTGACTGATTTATTAATTTTTGTAATCTTAGTTGTTATGATGTTATCATGATTATTAATCCCCATCTCTATGCTGAAGTCATTGATGATATCTGGGCTGTTTGTAACTACAAGATCTAAGATATTTCCATTGCATGTGGCGTGCCAAACTAGGTGCTCAAGACAATTTTCGAAAACCACATTCAAAAGTGCTTCACAAGATTGACTGCATCCCCTGCAATAAAGGCATAGGCTACCATCTATACTCAGTAGGCTAAATTCACCTCCAACTAGTATTGCATGATCTAGGTATTTACATGGTACTGTCTGTAGACTTTCTTTGAATGGCTCCAAAACTGCCATAGCAGAACCGGGTGGCTGATTAAAACATCCATTAATTAACGTGATTTCACATAGACTTGTTATACGCAACCAGATAACTTCACTGTCACAATCAGCTTTGACCTCAATAGAGACAATGGACACTCCCTCTCCTACAGTGTCTAACCTGCCTTTCCGATATATATTCCATTAATCACTAAATATGTCAGAGCTTTCTACTCTGGGTTTCAGCCAGCTCTCAGTCTCTGAGAATAATTTGAGTGGGAGACTTTCCTGGATGGCAGTAAATTCGGAAACTGTGTTACAAGTACTTTGACAACTGATAAAATTTTGACAATCTACACTGGAGTGAATTCAAAAGATAAACCTCAACCAACATTGAATGTATCTTGGTGATAAAGAGCCCAAATAAATAAATTGATGATTTTATTCCATTTCATCTGATTGAATGAAGCACACACAGCATAACTACTCAGAAAACAACTATAGTGCGGATTACATTTACTACCATACATGTAGCACTCTGAGAACATTTCACCTTGTCATAGTAGTCCTGTGTTTTGGAACTAGGCAGTGCTTCATTTCACAAAGCGAAAGGAATAGCTAGTGTAAAAAACAAAAGAAGAGGAAATAGTGGTTGCTGGTGTTTTTAACACTATCATTCAATTTAGTTCCTACTGTGAACTTTGCAGCTAGGATATGTAAATGCTCTGAGACTGCTATTGATAATATCTTTATGAACAAATCTAGGGGAAAAAAGTCATATCACAAAACCAATAGCAAATGGACTATCTGATCACGATGTGCAGCATCTTGTGTTAAATGTTGAAACTTGTCAGGAAAAAAAATATTAAATCTGAGTACAGGAGGATAATAAATAAGCCAGAAATTGAGGAATTCAGGAAATTGCTCAAAGACATGAACTGTAGAGATGTTTACCTGACTCAAATGGAAAATACAAAGCATTTATTAATAAAGTTACCTCCTCTTTTGAAAATTGTTTTCCCCTAAAGGTAACTCAAATCACACAGAAGTCAAAAGATAAACCATGGATTACACAAGGAATAAAGATATCACGTGGGGCAAAAAGGAGACTGTATCTACTATCTAGGAACATTTCTGATATTAGAATTGTAATGCATTACAAAGAATACTGCAAAATATTGAATCAAGTAATCCAGAAATCGAAGTAGCTTTATTAAGCGAAAAAGATAATTGTATCGGGCAACAAAATAAGAACTGTATGGCATATAGTGAAGACAGAGAGAAGTGGGACCAAAATGGAAGTGGAACAGATAGCTCTAAAAGTAAATGAGACTTTGGTAACAAGTGCATGTAGTGTTGTAAATCTCTTAAGCAAGACTTAATTTTTGTTACTGATGGCTCGGGGTTATCAGGTTCGGTGAATGGTGCAATGGAGTATCTGGGACCAGTCTTTGAAGAACATCGTGTAGAACCTATTTGAGGAACTTTGAATTCCAACCATTGCTTCTCAGTATACTTACTCCTTAATGAAATTTGTTGCAAGTTATATATCTATATTTCCAACAAATAGCTCAATACATATTATCAATACTAGGAATAAGAACAATCTACATAAAGACCTAAAATCACTTATGTTGGTCCAAAAGGGGGTCCAATATTCAGGAACACACATTTTCAATAAATTACCAGCAACCATTAAAAACTTGGTTTCAGATAAAGCACAGTTTAAACAGAGTTTGAATGACTTTTTGATAGGCAATGCCTTCTACTCTATAGATGAATATCCTAACAGAGACTGTTAGGCCAGCGTAAGTAAAAATATGTTAGATTTAAGTTTTGACAGCACTTGGTTGCAACAGTCAATATTAGGTATTTTGTGTATGCTAAATTTATTAACAGTGCATAACAATGTTTCATTCTGACAACGTATTAATTCTGTAAATATTAGCTTTTTCCAGTTTACTGTATTGTATTCACCTACTTTGACAATCTCGTGACAAATGATCAGGGTAGTATTCATTATATTAAAATGTTTTGTGTTATACATTCTGACATGTTCCACACTCTCGAGAATCATCTCATTTTTTCGGTGTATGTAACGAAAACTGAATCAAATCAAATCCAATCACCATCTCTCGTCATGTAATAACTTCACTTCTTCTTCTTTTCTTGTCGTCTCCTGTTTTTCCAGTACTCGTCCATTTCCTCCTCATGTTTTTCCCCCTTTATTGTATTCGTGTTGTTCTCAATCCCTTATTTCTTCTGCATTGAAAGCCTTTTAATTTTATTTACTTATTTTTTTTATCGAGGTGAGTCTCTACGGACTGCGTGGTAACAACCGACTTCACTCTAGTGTCCGGGTCTTGTTCTTGCTCCAGCTTTGACTTCCTGCCAGTATCTTCTGAGCCCCTCCAAGAAGTGCCTTTTTATGCCCTTCAGATAATGGCCCTCACTGTCTTTCGGATGTTGATGGCATGTTAAAACCTTGGTAGTTGGTCACCAATCTTCTAAATTTGTTCCTTTCAGGAATTTCTCTCTGAGATACCAATCTGCTTAAGATCTTTTTCACATTCTTTGAACCATCTCGGCCTCGTTTTCTTAGATAGGATGAAACTCTGTATTCTTTTTGTTAGTCAATCACCATTCATTTTCATGAGATGACCATAAAATAACAATCATTTCTTTGTAATGGATGCTGTGATAGGTTCTGTCTTGCTGCACGAGTCCTCATTTGCTCTCATTCGCCATTGTCCATCGACCCATCTATTACCTTAGGATTTTCCTTAATATCCTACACTCACGCTTTTCCAGCCACTCAGCTTGACCTTGTCTATTCGTGGTCAAAGTTTTGGATGCTTATGAGCCCTCAGGTTTTACAACTGTATTATAATGTTGGAACTTGGCCCATATACTCATAGACTTTTTGTTATAAGTATTCTTTGTCAGTTGGCATGCTTGGTCTAACTTCCTCATCCCGACAATTGCTTCTTCTTTTAATCCATTCTCCTGGTGGATGACTTCACCGAGATACCTGAAATTCTTAACTCATCCAATTTTTTTCCCAGGTTGGTTATCATCCATTTAGGTCCGTTCCAGATGTTCGTCATATATTTTGTCTTTTGAATAGAGATCTGGAGTCTAACTTTTTTCAGCAATTTCTGACAGCCTATTTATCTTGTTGACTGCTGACTCTATGTTGTTAGCAAAAATGGCCAGGTCAGCCGCAAAATCTAAGCAGTCAATGCACACTCCTTTGTTCTTAGGACCAAATCTGAACCACTCTTCATTTGTTTCTTCTTGGGCTAATAACTTTCTCCACTCTCGAATGACCTTTTCCAAGACACAATTGAAAAGGAGAGAAATAGTCCATCTCCTCGTCTTATGTCCGTTCTGATTGTAAAGGGTTCAGATACCTCACCCATAAATTTAATTTTTGACACTGTGTTAGTAAGAGTTTGTTTGATCAGCTTTCTTGATGTATTATCCATCCCAAACTTTTCCAAAATATTCATTAATGCCTGTCAGTTGATGGAGTCATATACTTTTTGAAAATCAACAAACATGACCACATAGTTATTTCTTCCAGTTTTTTGGACCTGATGATGTTCTTCAGGCTAAAGATCTGTTCTGCGCAGGAATCGCCCTTTCGGAAACCAGCTTGATAGTCCCCAATCAGTTGGTTACAATGATCTTCTATTCTATTCTGTATCACTTTGGAGAGAATCTTATATGGAACAGATACTAATGAGGTACCCCTATAGTTATTGACATTCTATTTATCACCTTTTTTGTGTAGACGATGGATTAAAGCTGACTGCCATTCAGTTGGTATCATCCCAGCTCTCCAGATCTCCTCAAAAAGTTGGACTAGTATATCTAGAGTTTCATTATTTGCCAGCTTCAGTAGTTCCACCACTATTGAATCCTCTCCAGCTGCCTTATTATTCTTAAAGTTGTTGATGATCTCTTTGGTCTCCTCTTTACTAGATGGAGATGAGGGGTAGTTTGTGGATTGGGGCACATACAGGGAATTTTTCTTTCGGTTCAACACAATTAAGTAGGTTTTCAAAGTAACGAGACATGATCTTGCAGTTTTCTTTGTTGGTCAGGCTGAGTGTGGTGTACGTACTGTAAGACCTTCAGTACACACACCATCAGATTATTTGACTTGTTGCTCTAACGAAGTAAGCGAGTGTCAGCAATATGTCTCGTGGTCTTATCATGGTGTGTTTATCTTCTGCCATTAGGTCAGATGATAAAAATGCCACTTGCATGCTTAGAGTAGCAGATCGACGGTGACCAACTTTAAACAGAACTTGATTAATTTTCACACACATTTATTAAAATAATAACAAATATAAAAATTACTTAACTTGGTTCTGGATGCTATTTACAATTGACAATCTGAAGGTCTTTGGGATTGGTACGTTAATCTTATTCTCACATATATCTCAGATACTTGACAAAAGTGTCTATACATTTATCTTCATGGCTATGTACAGGAATATGGTAATCTTATTAGGCGCAGACTGAATCTTGACTATGGACTGGTACAGACAATTGTAGAACTCGACAGACTGGTACAGACTAATGCAGACTGGTACAGACTAATGCAGACTGGTACAGACTGGTGCAGACAAATGCAGACTGACTGATCGAAGGTCTTTACACTCGTTATAATACCTCGCACGTTCATGTATCACTGCGCGAGTGTGATGCGCGAGGAGAAAATGTTCTATGTTAGCAGCAATCTCATTGGCTGTGTTACATATTAATATGCGGATCGGCGGAAGCAGAATTTGGTCCGTCTCTATGGCAGCGCCATCTCATAGTGCGGAGATGGACGAGCGCTGCGCCTGCGCTGTTGTGCTTAGTGGGGCGCACTCTAGTGGGAAATTTGTGTACACGCTGAATATGCGGAACTATGTACACAACACTGAGCTTTCCATTTTCGTCTCTAAAACAATAACTAGGGGCTTGGTATCCTTTCAAATTCGATTTGAACGTCTGATAGAAGTCTCTGACATTGTTTATCTGGAAACGCTGATCGATCTATTCTAACTGCTGTTTCTCATGCAATTGCCTAGACCTTCATAGAGTTCTGGCTGCATATTTTCGAACTTCATGGAATACATCAAAATCATCAGGTCTCCTGGTAGAGTTCCACTTTTTCCATGCACTTGCTGTTTGGGCCACCACCTCACCACAAACCTCATTCCACCATGTATGATTCCTCTTTTTAGCTGTCAGGATTTTAGTATTAGCTGCTTGTTGGATCATGGAGTCAATGTCTGCCCATTTATGGGATTCAACTGTCAGTTACTGGTGGCATTGTTCCAATATCTTTTGATTGATTTTGAGCTTCGCAATATCACATTTATGAATTTTATTTCCGGTTTTCATGGTCTTATTGAGAGGGATGAAATTAATTTTGATCTTGGAGAGGTGATGATCCTTTTAAATTCAGTATTTTATCTGTAAAAAGGTTTCTTTCTATTATCTCTGATTGTTTGATGTTGTTTCTTTCTTATTTCTGTAATCCATGCTATCATTGATTCCTTCTTCCAGAACTACTCATTCAGTAGAGGTCTCTAAAAAAAGATTAATCTTCTTTTAGCCATTACTTCTGATATTTTCTCAAAATTTTTGTAGATCTCCTCATTACTTCTCATTTTCCAGCCATCTGTAGCTTGTATTGCAACCATTATTTTCTAATAATGCTCCTTTGAGGATCCTCTGTTCTGTCCAGCTTATAGTTCATCATTAGGCATCCTCATCCACATAAACATCCTGGTCATACCACTGTGGGATAGTGTTTTAGTTTTGTTTTTTTAGTTGTACATTTCTTGTTGTAAATATCCTTTGTCAAACGATTTGCTCTCTCCAGTTTGCTGACTCCTGCATCTACTGTTAATTCTTCCAGTCCATTTTGTTGTACAGTTTGTCCAATATATTTAACACTCTAAGCGCCAAGCCCGTAAAATTTACGGGCCTGGGATCGCGCGAAAATCACCAAGCCCGTAAAATTTACGGGCCGCTACATTTAATTTCATTCAAAACACTGCAACGTTATTTCTACGGGTTTGGCCAGCGCTATACGTTTTTCAGATGTTTATTAACAAAATGCGTCCATAGATGTCACGGCAGCGCTGTAATTCATGTTAAAACTTATCTTTGCGTTCTCAGTCTGTATATCATTCAGTTGTTTGTCATCATGTTTCGGCGCGGTTTATCAGACGCAGAAATTGCGGATTTGATCAATCATAGCGACACTCTGGATAATGTAGAGAGTGATTCAGACGATTCTGAATGCAATGGTGTGTTTGAAGGTACGTATTTCCGAATTTTCCACGTAATTGTGCAGTACGCACATATCTGTTGAACATGTGTAAACGATGTATGTAGTTACACATAATGTGATATTCTTTTTAGAAGACGAGATTGATGACAGTTTGTCTTCAGATGAAGACGAGAATGATGTTGAAGGTGTTGCTTCAAATCCAGCAGCTGTGCCGTATCCGAAAGACAGTGAGTGGACTGCAGTTGACACCTACCGACCTCTGCCTGTCAACACGACACCCAGGCAGATACTAGTGGATATTGATGAGTCGAGTTCTGTACTGGATTGCAGTAAAGTGTTCCTTACTGACAGTGACGTAAATGAACTCAAGAGACAGACAAATTTGTATGCATCACAGACAATACAGAAGAAAAGAAGAGGAAATAATCTGAAGCCCCATTCAGTTTTGAGTTCGTGGAAGCCAGTGACTATAAGTGAGATGAGGCGTTTCTTGGGTATTATTTTCCACATGTGTGTTTCGAAAAAGCCAAAAATTGCGGACCATTGGAGCACTAATCCTGTTCTTAGTTGTAACTTTTGTCCCCATGTCATGAGCCGTTTGCGTTTCACTCAGATACTGTCATGCTTGCATCTTGTTGACAATTCAAATCAGAAAAAACCAGGCGAAGATGGATTTCATCCACTTTACAAAGTTTTGCCATATTATAATAATTTGAAGGAGCGATGTATCCAGGCATATCGTCCCTCAGAAAAAGTGACAATTGATGAAGGAATTTGCCCATTTCGAGGTCGTGTGAGTTTCCGTGTTTACATGCAAAATAAGCCTCATAAGTATGGACTGAAAGTATATGCTGTTGCTGAAGCCAGTAGTGGCTATGTTGTAAATTTTGAAGTTTATGCTGGTAAGCATATTGTTGACAATTCTTCGTCTGCGGTTATTTTGCGATTGTTGTCTGACAGCAGCTTGCTGAACAAAGGCCACACTGTGTATTTAGATCGATTTTATTCCAGTCCAGAGCTATTTCAGCAACTGGCAGAGAAAGGCACTGGAGCTGTTGGTACTGTGAACAAATCCAGGAAAGGATTGCCTAAAGATTTAGTATCTGCTAAGCTGAAAAAGGGCGAAATGTCTTTTCGGCGTAAAGATAATGTATTGGCAATGAAGTGGAAAGATAAGAGAGATGTGTATACATTGTCTACAAGGCATCAAGCAACATTTGGTACGCATACTAAGAGAAATGGGTCTGTAGTATTGAAACCACTTCAGGTACTTGATTACAACCTCAATAAAATTGGAGTGGATATTGGAGACCAACGCCTGCAGTACAATCCGTTCCAGCACAGAACTGTGAAATGGTGGCGAAAATTATATTTCCATTTGCTGCTTATGGGAGTATCAAATGCATTTTGGCTGTACAATGCAGTGCACAGGAAGAAAATTACAATAACAGACTTTATAACAGTGCTTGCAGTTCAGCTTGTTGAAGACGACACACTTGAATTCATTCCAAGAAATGAAGGAACTGTAGGTCGGCTAACAAAGAGACATTTTTTGCAGCACATACCTGCAACTACTAAGAAGTATGCTGCTCGTGTGTGTCACGTGTGCAGTTCCAGGAGCAAGAAACAGAGTGGCAAGGCTTCTCGCAAAGAGACACGATACGAATGTGAACAGTGTGGCGTTGCACTCTGCCTGGAACCTTGCTTTAAAATTTTCCACACTAAAAAACAATATGATTCTGTGTGAAATTTATATGTAATACTGTATACTATCAGAAACATGTAATGTAGTGCCACAATTTTGGTTAAAAATAAATCACAATTGTATTCCCTTATTCGTATGACTTTTTCTAAATTCTTAAAACATCTAAGTGATTTCTATAACTGTACCTTAAAGCTGTGCATTGTAAAGTAGTTTCTTTCACTCAGAATTAAAGTAGAAATGTGCAGCTTCAAGATGGTACCAAATTTGCCACAATCCAAACAGTAGATTTGATGCAGTAATTTTTTTAATATTGGTAAAATTGCCCGGTTTCTAGGGACGGGTGCATAAAATAGGCCTGGTACAGAGAGTGTTAAATTTACTTACTAACGCTATTTTACATTTTTGTTTTTCTAAGAATGTTGATGCATTGTTTGAAATTGTCATCAATGTTGTTTTTTGGGCTGAAATTTTGGGACCTGCTCTCTTTGCTATTTCTTCCAAAAGATTTCTTTCAATAACTGTCTGTCAGATTTTTTGAAAGTATATCAGAATCATCTGCAGAAGCCAGACAGTGTACCTTAATTCCATTTGTTATTCATCCTAAAATTATTGGTTCAATTTTGTGATTTTTTTTTCTCCAAATTCCAGATACTTTCTATTTTTTCTAGAATGCAGTGTTGCAGTAAAGGTGATAAACTGTCCCCTTGTCTAACACCAGTTTTTATTTCAAATGGTTGAGATACTTCTCCCATAAAATTAGCTTCAGTCATCCTATTTGCTAGTGTTTTGAGGGTTATGTTTGCTTTAACACAAAATTCTTTGATGATTTTACCTATAATTTCTCTGCCTACCAAATCAAATGTTTTCTTGAAACCAATACGTGATACTATTATAGGTTTGGTGATTAGCAGTCTGTGGAGGATTATTGAATTTCTAATGAACATCTGCTCTGTGCAGGGTCTTCCCTTTCTAGAGCTCCTCGAGATTCTCCCAGTTATTTGTCTAAAGTTTCTACAACTCTGTCCAGAGAATTTTTGATAATATTTTGTATACCACTGGCAGAAGTGAGGCATCTCTGCAATTGTTGACATTTTGTGTGTCCCCTTTTTTTCATAGCTGTGGATTAATGCTTTCCATAATCTCTTCAGCTTTCCAAATGTTCTCAAACAGCAGTTGTAGATCATTTGTGTGTTCTGACTATTTCAATAATTTTGCTGTAGTGGGGTCTTCATTTGTTGCTTTGAAGTTTTGGAAGATTTGATGGCTTCATGAATTTATTGCTCTGTTAGTGGAAAATCTTCCTCCAGATGTTGTGGGACTGCTATTATATATTGCTACAATGTGCTGTTATTATTGTTGTTGTTGTTGTTGTTGTTGTTGTTGTTTGGTTGCCTGTTCTTCAGCACTTTCTTTCTGTTTCCTTTATCTATTTGCCGCCATTTTAGCCCATTTACTGGTATTTTCAGCTTGTTCTTCACTTATTTGACCTTTTGGTGGCTCCTCTTGAAGAGATCTTATTTCTCAGCGTTTAAAATTACATCATCTGCTGCTCTTTCGCATCTGAATTTCATCATGTCCAGTCTAGTTTTTTAATTCATTTAACCATCCATCTTCCATGACTCAAGATCCTAAATTTTCATCCTTATTTCTTGAACAGTCTCATTTCTCTTTTTACGTTTTCCAGATGAAGAAACTTTTGGTCCTCAAAGCTAAGATTAGTATCAGTTTTTTTATTTGTTTCTGCCTATGGCTGCTATATCTCTTTAGTTAGAATATTTTCTCTCTCTGTATTTGATTATAGTCTAAGTCTGAATATTTTTGTAAGTACATTTATTGCTGTAGCAATGAGTAAAATAAATTGTATTGCACTGCCTGTAGCATGTAGCACCATTTTGACTGTTAGTCCTCTTGCTGTACAAAAAGTAGCTTTGATGATTACTTAATGCAAGTATTTTGTAAGAGCTGTGGAACGGTTAGTATCTGTTTATATTTTTCTGATTAATTCAAGCTCGTCAATGCACATCCTGTGTTAAGAAAATATTTGCACTGAATTTACTGTGTGTTAAATATAAGCAGTGGATCCATTGGGGTAGTCTTTTTGGTAGAAATATGTCAAGGTGAACAAAACAGGAGATGGTGAAGGAAGAGAGGGAAAAGATCAACATTTGCTTCTCATCAGCAATATAACTGGGTTGAAACATTCAGTGAAAATTATCTGTGACAGGAAGTTGTCAGAAATGCATTTTTTGAAGAAACTTTATGTCTGTATAAGCATTTATTAAATTTAAAAAGTTGGATTTCATCTGTTAATACAAAACATAATGTTTTGCATTGCAGGCATGATGAACCTGTCAAAGATGAAGAATCGGCCAATGATTCTTATTGGAGGATAACAGTATGTATAACTTGAGATTCTTGAAAATAAAGCTAGTCAGTATTTCTTAACAGTACTGATTTAAATACATCTAAAAGATCGCTGTTACCTAAATGAAAGTTGACGAGCAAAGTCTTAGTGGACATTTGTATAAAATTGTCATAGGTGTTATTTACAAAAAGAGTAAATAGTTTCAATAGGAATGTGGTGAGACATTTAACAAATGTCATGACCACACATTAATAGGACCTTATAACACTACCATTATGATATTAGTATGCTTTTACGTAAATAACAGAAACCCTGTCTCTATGTTGCCACGTATAACCCTCTTAGTTTAGTTTCCAAATAAAGTACACTATGGAAGGATAGTCCTGTTTATAGGAAAAGATAATCAATAGAGTTATCCTTCTTACAGGATTTACCGTGTGTTGCGTCTAATGGATAAGTAAATTGGACTATTCACTTCTTTTCCTAAGATCTTACCCAGTGGCTAGATAGGAACACAGTATGAATAATAATATACTGAAGCTAGGACAACTCATTTCCAAGTTCATTTAGTGGTTTAAAACATTTACTTAATGGTCACCAACCTATCCTGGCAATGAAATAGTGAAGTATTGGAGAAGCAGAAATGTGAATTTTGCCTACTTTCTTGCTACTGTTTAGTTTGGCTCTTCAAATAAATTACCTCACTTAAACAATTTTGGGCTACATCTTTATACATTATGTTTTTAAAAAAGAAAAAGCCCAGTAGATAACTTCAATGAAGGTAAAAAAATTTAGCTGGGGTGGGGGGGACAACCTTTAGAAAAGCACTTTCCATAATCAAGAAACTTAAATACTTAGACACTAAAGCACACACTTTTTAACTGAACATTTCACTTAAAGAAAACCTCTTTCTTGGTGGAATTTACTTTCAAAAGCTATTATTCTTTGAACTAATTCTGTATAGCCATCTAACAGGTTCTAGTAACTTGGCTTCACTCTGATTGAATTTTATGTAAGCAAACCATAACACTTTGCAATAGTTAAGAAAACATTTTTATTATTTACACTAAAGCAATTTAAATGGTGCCTCTTTATATTAACTTGGCACTTCATAAGTCTGTAAAACAGGACACTCGGATTAATCAAACACCAGGAAGGAACCCTATACAGATGTATGATTAGGATGAAATAACAGGGTGAGCCAGTTTCCGTAAAGTTCAAGAATGATTATTAAAACACAGTTTAAATTAATGGTTCATGCTGTACAAAGGTAAAAATAGAAAAAAATCTTATCTGGTGGCTGTAGGCTTGAGTGTGGTGAACAGTTATGACGGCTACACTCCCCACACTACGGCCTGCAAGTTTCTTGCTGTATGGGCTCAATTTCTCTACTTGGGTTCATTCAGTTTTACATACAGTAGCTCAACAACTCGCAGCAATGCTGCAAGCTGTTTGCAGTCTTCAACCGAGGCATTTTTATGAAAATTTGCAGGCAAAGCTTCTGCTCCACAAAGGAGTTACCTCAATCACTGCTGCCTACAGACTGTGTGATTTACTTCCCGAACTTGCTCAAGGTAGCACGCCAATTCGCCTTTCGCCTTTCGCACCTTTTCCACTCACCACAGCCATTTTTGTTTCAAACAAAAGCACACTGGCTTTTACATAACACCTATTTCTTACATTGTTCCTAAGCATGGCCATTTCTTAAATTGTCAAATTTACATCAACATGAACAATTTATACACACACATATTTTTAAACACAAAATGTTATCAAAACATTATTTAGACACATGGTATCCTTTGTAGAGGACTTGGGCAGGTTTATCCCATCCTAGTACCCATTATTTTGTTACTTCCCTTCAGATATTCCATTTAGCTACATCTACAATAATTTCCAATGTTCTGCCTTTTGAGGTGTCCAGTGTGGGTTGCTCTCCACTTCCTGGGTGTATTGTGTCGAGTTAGCTTTTTCAAATTTCCATGAGGGTTTATCAATGTATTTTGTAACTGATATTTCAGTACCAATGATAACTTTTGTGAGCCAATGTACACTCCTTGAAAAATGTTTCAGTACTACTATTGAGTGATTCAGTGGTAATTCGTTCTCATCAGTGGAAAAGATGGATGGGTCAGGTTTTGTATCAGTTTCCATCTGCCTGCCCAAAACGTTTTAAATTCCTTGGCATCAAACTTAGATAATTTCTTGTGTGTTGATCCATTCGAACAATGGTTCTCTATTTTTGTCTCTATTTATGTATCTCTGGGTTGTGTTTTGGAATTAAAATCTTAAACATATACGTGCTGTCTAGTTGCTGTGTGTAAGACTAGTGTCAGACACTTTCCGTTAGATGATTTGTGGACTGATGTAATAAACAGGCCTTTGAGTTTTATCCTAATTACTTCACATCACTAATTTTCTGACAGCTTAAGCCAGCATAATCCAAGAGCTGTTTCTTTTTTCATTTATTGTGGATGCACCTAACAATTGAGAGGAGTATTGATATTGCTTTATATTGCGTAATCTTGCATGTAGCTGCTGAATTATCACCTAAATGCATTTCCTATAGAGCTATAATACTGATGGCATGCTCATCATCTAATTTGCTTTGGTAACTGCATTTGTCACTTGTTTATCCTACATTAATTTGCATAATATGGACACCTTGTCTGATAATTTTTGACTGTAAGCTCTGAGAAGTGCTGGACCATCTTTTGTGTAGAGTTTTTGCTGTCTGCTCCTGCAGTCACACTGCCTTGGTGCACCATCTCGGGGGTTGTCTACATGCCCCACAACAGTCTTTTTGGTGTCCAGTGTGAATGATTCACTGGTAAATATCCTGTCCCATACACTTTTGTTTGTAGACAATACTTCTGTGTTAGGTGAAAATAGAAACCCTGAGCCAGGAAGCAGTAGTCTCAGTACCTCAGAGAATTAGTTTCAGGTAAAGTATATGGATCTAACATATCTAAAATGCACATGGTTTAGTTTGGAAACCACACAAACACCCAAATGTACACACGCGCAGTAGCTGAAGGTGGGGGGGGGGGGGGGGGACGAGTGATTGGAGAAGACAGTACATGGTCTGAATGGGAAAAGATTGGTGGGTACAGAAGAGAGAAGGAGAAAGGTAAAGTGATACAGTGGGAAAAATATTAACAGAGGTTTAGGTCAGGTGGATGGCATTAGATGTGCAGGAGAGACAATTTCCACCTGCATAGTTCAGAAAAACTTGCACTGGAAGGGAATATCCAAATGGTATGTCTAGCGAAGCAGTTGTTGAAGTGGTGTACAGCTTCTTGGCAACTGGAATGTCAAGTCTCTGGTTTGCCACAGTTTGGTGCTAGACATTACTGCGAGTGAACAGTTGGTTACTTGTCATCCCTACATGGAAAATTGTATGGTAATTGCAGCATAGCTGATTTTTAACAGGTTGCTTTTGCACATGATCGTGCCTTTTATATGGTGGGAGACGCCTGTGACTGGACTGCTGTAGGAGGTGGTGGGTGGATTTGCGGGACAGGACTTGCACCTGGGTCACTCACAGGATTAGGGGCGGACAAGGATGTTCTCTAGATTGTGCGGGCCGTGGAACACTACTTTGCAGGACATTGACCGTGAAACACAGAGATTGCATTGGGATTGAATTCCAAACACACAATGCCGACATAAGTACAAGAAGAGTGAATCTTCTAAGTGTTAGCGGTTTGAGTGGCTACTGGGAGACCGGTATTAGATTCCCATGCACCAGTGCAGGTTTACTGAATCCCTTGGACCTTCACATTGACCATGAGACACAGAAACTGCATCGGGATGGAATGCAAAGTGCACAATGCCAACTTAAGTACAAGAAGAGTGAATCTTCTAAGAGTTGGTGTTTTGAGCGGCTACTGGGGGTTAAGTATTAGATTCCGATGCACCAGTGCAGGTTTACTGTAAACCTTGGACCTTCACATTGGCCATGAAACACAGAAAATGCATCGGGATTGAATACAAAAGTCAGAATGCCGACTTAAATACAAGAAGAGTGAATCTTCGAAGAGTTTGTGTTTTGTGCTGCTCCTGGCAGACCGGTATTAGATTCGGATGCACCAGTGCAGGTTTACTGTATCCCTTGGACCGTCACATTGACCATGAAACACAGAAATTGCATAGGGATAAAATACAAATATAGTGAATCTTCTAAGAGTTTCTGCTTTGAGCGGCTCCTGGGAGACCAGTATTAGATTCCGATGCACCAGTGCAGGTTTACTGTACCCCTTCGAATTTCACATTGACCATGAAACGCAGAAATTGCATCGGGATTGAATACAAAAGGCTTAATGCCGACATAAGTGCAAGAAGAGTGAATCATCTAAGAGATTGAGCTTTGAGCGGCTCCTGGGAGACCAGTATTAAATTCTGATGCACCAGTGCAGTTTTACTGAATCCCTTGGACCTTACCATTGAGCATGAAACACACATATTGCATCGGGATTGAATACAAAATTCATAATGCCGGATTAAGTTCAAGATGAGTGAATCTTCTACGAGTTTATGCTTTGTGCGGCTCCTCGGGACCAGTATTAGATTCCGAAGCACCATTGCTGGTTAACTGAATCGCTTGGACCTTCACATTGATCATGAAACAGAAATTGCATCGCGATAGAATACAAAATTCGTAATGCCGGATTAAGTTCAAGATAAGTGAATCTTCTAAGAGTTTGTGCTTTGAGCAGCTCCTGGGGACCAGTATTACATTCCGAAACACCAGTGCTGGTTAACTGAATCCCTTGGACCTTCACATTCACCATGAGTCACAGAAATTGCATCGTGATTGAATACAAAACGCACAATGCTGACTTAAGTACAAGAAGATTGAATCTTCTAAAGATTGTGTTTAAAGCATCTCCTGAGAGACCAGTATTAGATTCCGATGCACCAGTGCATGTTACTGTATACCTTGGACCTTCACATTGACCATGAAACACTGAAAATGCATCGGGATTGAATATAAAGGGCACAATGCCCACTTAAGTACAAGAAGATTGAATCTTCTAAGAGTTTGTGTTTTGAGGTGCTCCTGGGAGACCAGAATTAAATTCCGAAGCACAAGTGCAGGTTTAAAGCATTCGTTGGACCTTCACGTTGACCATGAAACGCAGAAATTGAATCGGTATTGAATACAATTGGCACAATGACGACTTAAGTACAAGAAGTGTGAATCTTCTAATCGTTTGTGCTTTGAGCGGCTCCTGGGAGATCAGTATTAGATTCCGATGCACCAGTGCAGGGTTACTGTATCGCTAGGACCTTCGCATTGGCCAAGAAACACAGAAATTGGATCGGGATTGAAAACAAAAGACACAATGCCGATTTAAGCTCAAGAAGAGTGAAACTTCTAACAGTTTCTGATTTGAGCGTCTCCTGGGAGACCAGTATTAGATTCCGATGCACCAGTTCAGGTTTACTGTATCCCTTTGACCTTCATATTGACCAAGAAACACAGTAATTGCACCGCGATTGAATTCAAAATGCACACTGCCGACTTAAGTATAAGAAGAGTGAATCTTCTAAGAATTTGTGCTTTAAGCGGCTCCTGGGAGACCAGTATTGATTCCTATGCACCAGTGCAGGTTAACTGAATCCCTTGGACCTTCACATTGACCATGATACACAGAAATTGCATCGGGGTTGAATATAAAATGCACAATGCCAACTTAAGTACAAGGAGAGTGAATCTTCTAAGGGTTTGTGCTTTGCGCGGCTCCTGGGGTCCAGTATTAGATTCCGAAGCACAAGTGCAGGTTTACAGCATTCGTTGGACCATCACATTGACCATGAACACAGAAATTGAATCGGGATTGAATACAATAGGCACAATGCCGACTTAAATACAAGAATAGTGAATCTTCTAAGAGTTTGTGCTTTGAACAGCTCCTTGGAGACCAGTATTAGATTCCGATGCACCAGTGGTGGTTTACTGTATCCCTTCGACTTTCGCATTGACCATGAAACATAGAAATTGCATTGGGATTGAATACATTATACACAATGGCGACTTAAGTACAAGAAGTGTGAATCTTCCAAGTGTTTGTGCTTTGAGTGGCTCCTGGGAGACCTGTATTAGATTCCCATGCACCAGTGCAGGTTTACTGAATCCCTTGGACCTATACATTGACCATGAGACACAGAAATTTCATTGGGATTGAATACAAAAGGCACAATGCCGATATAAGTACAAGAAGAGTGAATCTTCTAAGAGTTTGTGCTTTGAGCGACTCCTGGGAGACCAGTATTAGATTCCGATGCACCAGTGCAGATTTACTGTATATCTTGGACTGTCACATTGCACCATGAAACACAGAAATTGCATCGGGAATGAATACAAAAGACAGAATGCCGACTTAAGTTCAAGAAGAGTGAATCTTCTAAGAGTTTGTGCTCGGAGCGGCTCCTGGGAGTCCACTATTAGATTCCGATGCACCAGTTCAGGTTTACTGTATCCCGAGGACCTTCACATAGACCATGAAACACAGAATTTGCTTCGGGATTGAATACAAATTGCACAATGCCCACTTTAGTACAAGAAGAGAGAATCTTCTAAGAGTTTGTGCTTTGAGCGGCTCCTGGGAGACCAGTATTAGATTCCGATGCACCAGTTCAGGTTTACTGTATCCCTAGGACCTTCACATAGACCATGAAACATAGAAATTGCATCGGGATTGAATGCAAAATGCAGAATGCAGACTGAAGTACAAGAAGAGTGAATCTTCTAAGAGTTTCTGCTTTGAGCGGCTCCTAGGTGAAGAGTATTAAATTCCGATTCACTATTCCAGCTTTACTGTATCGCTTGGAACTTCACATTGACCATGGAACACAGCAATTGCATCGGGAATGAATACAAAATGCACAACGCCGACTTATGTGCAAGAAGAGGGAATCTTCTAAGATTTTGTGCTTTTAGCGACTCCTGATGGGTAAAGTATTAGAGTCCGATGCACCAGTGCAGGTATACTGTATACCTTGGACCTTCACATTGACCATGAAACACAGAAAATGCATCAGGATTGAATACAAAAGGCACAATGCCGACTTAAGCACGAGAAGAGTGAATCTTCTAAGAGTTTGTGTTTTGAACTGCTCCTGGCAGACCAGTATTAGATTCCGATGCACCAGTGCAGGATTACTGCATCCCTTGGGCTTTTATAGTGACAGCGAAACACAGAAATTGCATTGGGATTGAATACAAAAGGCACAATGACGACTTAAGTTAAGGAAGAGTGAATCTTCTATGAGTTTGTGGTTTGAGCGTATCCTGATAGACCAGTATTAAATTTCGATGCACCAGTGCGTATTTAGTGTATCCCTTGGACTGTCACATTGGCCATGATACATAGAAATTGCATCAGGATTGAATACAAATTGCTTAATGCCGAACTAAGTACAAGAAGAGTAAATCATCTAAGAATTTGAGCTTTGCGCGGCTCCTGGGAGACCAGTATTGGATTCCGATGCACCAGTGCAGTTTTACCATATCCCTTGGACCTTCACATTGACCATGAAACACAAAAGTTGGATCAGGATTGAATACCTTAGCTCAATGCCGACTTAAGTACAAGAAGAGTTAATCATCTAAGAGTTTGTGCGTTGTGCAGTTTTTGGGAGACCAGTAATAGATTCTGGTGCACAAGTGCAGATTTACTGAATCCCTTGGACCTTCACATTGAACATGAAACACAGAAATTGCATCGGGATTGAATACAAAAACACAATGCCGTCTTAAGTACATGAGGAGTGAATCTTCTAAGAGTTTGTGCATTGAGCGGCTCCTGGGAGACCAGTATTAGATTCCGATGCACCAGTGCAGGTTTACTGAATCGCTTGGACCTTCACATTGACCATGAGACACAGAAATTGCATCGGGATTAATTGAAACGGCACATTGCCGACTTAAGTACAAAAAGAGGGAATCTTCTAAGAGTTTGGGCTTTCAGTGGCTCTTGGGAGGCCAGTATTAGGTTCCGATGCTCCAGTGCAGGTATACTTTTTCCCTTGGACTTTCGCATTGACCATGAAACAGCAAAATTGCATTGGGATTGAAAACAAAAGGCATAACGCCGACTTATGTACAAGAAGAGTGAATCGTCTAAGAGATTGTGCTTTGAGCGGCTCCTCGGAGACCAGTATTAGATTCCGATGCAAAAATGCAGGTTTACTCCATCCCTTGGACCTTCACATTGACCATTAAACACAGAAATTGCATTGGGATAGAATACAAAGGCACAATGCCGACGTAAGTACAAGAAGAGTGAATCTTCTAAGAGTATCTGATTTGAGCGGCGCCTGGGAAACCAGTATTAGATATCGATGCACCAGTGCGGGTTTACTGTATCCCTTGCTCTTTCACATAGACCATGAAACACAGAAATTGCTTCGGGATTGAATACAAAGGGCACAATGCCGACTTAAGTACAAGAAGAGTCAATCATCTAAGAGTTTGTGCTTTGAGCGGCTCCTGTGAGACCAGTATTAGATTCCGATACACCAGTGCAGTTTTACTGAATCCCTTGGAACTTCACTTTGACCATGAAAAACAGAAATTGCATCGGGCTTAGATCAAACGGCACAATGCCGACTTGAGTACAAGAAGAATGAATCTTCTAAGACTGTGGGCTTCAAACGGCTCTTGGGAGACCAGTATTAGATTCCGATGCACCAGTGCAGATTAACTGTATCCCTTGGACCTTCACATTGACCATGAAACACAGGAATCGCAATGGGATAGAATACATTATTCACAATGCCGACTCAAGTACAAGAAGAGTGAATCTTATAAGAATTTGTGCTTTGAGCGGCTCCTGGGAGACCAGTATTAGATTCTGATGCACCAGTGCAGGTTTACTGTATCCCTTGGACCTTTGCATTGACATGAAGCACCGAAATTACATCGGGATTAAATACAAATTGACAATGACGGCTTAAGTACAAGAAGAGTGAGTCCTCTAAGAGTTTGTAGTTTGAGCGGCTCCTGGGAGACATGTATTAGATTCCGGTGCACCAGTCCAGGTTTACTGTATCCCTGGGACCTTCACATTGACCATGAAACTCAGAAATTGCTTTGGGATTGAATCCAAAAGGCACAATGCCGATTTAAGGACTAGAAGAGTGAATCTTCTAAGGGTTTGTGCTATGAACGGCTCCCAGGAGACCAGTATTAGATTCTGATGCACCAATGCAGGTTTACTGTATCCCTTGGACCTTGACATTGACCATGAAATACAAAAATTGCATTGCAATTGAATACAAGAGGGACAATGCCGACTTAAGTACAAGAAGAGTGAATTTTCTAAGAGTTTGTATTTTGAGCGGCTCATGGGAGACCAGTATTAGATTCAGATTGTGATATTCGCTATTTTTGGCTTAATTAAAACAGCAAATTCAGCCAGAAGGCAAATACTTGTTTATAAAGAATGATTAATATATAATAAGGCGTCGCATGGCGACGGTGGAGTTTTCTAGATAATGTAATTCGTCGTCTTTGGGCGGCAATATAAACAGAAAAGTACGGATGGATGTGCGATCCTTCACTATTTTGTTCGCTGGAGAACAAATGAAGCCTTGAGCGCGATAGAAGACTTGTATTGTTTTTCTGAAGTAAGACGGACGCAGATCTGTGGCAGTCTGATCTAATTTTTTACAAAATGTATAAAAACGTGTTATGTTTAAGTTTGAGTGAAGTGTAAAGAACTGTTATAACTTACCGTGACGACGCACGAGCGACTCAAAGAAGACAATGGCTATATAAAAGAGCGCTCAGTGGACATGATACGGACATAAAAATCTACCGTCATTGTAGTACTAAGCTTAAGGTACGAAATGTTTTAGTTTATAATAAATATTTGTTCTGGGAATACTGAATCATTTAGCAGTGCTCATTCCTTTTATCTCCTCAGTATTATTTTCATTTTAATTGTGCATTCTGCTAATATTACAGACGCCAAGATCAGCAGTCTAATGTGCGTGTTACATTGATAAAAAGAAAACTGTTTTATCGTCTTCTTGCATCAGCTTTAATATCGAATTTCCCTTTTGTGTGATGTTACAGTTGTTTCTGCGCCCTTAAGAACTTTCTGGTCCCTTAGGAAATTTTTTTTGTCATAACAATAACTTCACAACCGGGTATGACCGTATCTACGATCATGAAGTAATTAGAAAGACGATAACGCAAGTTCTTAATCAATAGCACGCTAGTTGTGACTGCCTCAAGCCACGCGAAACCGCAAGTAAATACTATTCACGTCTCATAATGCAATATTTTATGACAATGGTCAATCCATGATTCTTACGCCAATTGTGATTGATAAAACAGTTAGTTAAATCTCAATTTCCAACTTTCCATTGAATAGCAACATCACTTCTATTTTGTAACATCACACTTGGCGCCCGAACAGGTGATTTACTGACGAAAATGGCAGATAGTAAACAGAGACAGGTGACAACAGGAGACGGGAGTGAAGACGTTAATAGTATTCCATACCCTTTACGATCGCGAACGGTAGGTTCCCGTGTGGAAACTGAACTAACCATGTCTGTAACAGGGGAAAGTGACCCTGAAGTCCAAACTCGTCCGGCTGCAGCTACAAATGACCTCGGTGCGTTAATGGAAATGCTGAAACAACAGTTTGACGCAGTAAATGAGAATATAAAAACACAAAATGAGACTATAAAAACACAAAAGCAGACTGTTAACGCCCGACTAGATGCTGTAAGTGAATCATTAAAAACAGAGCTAGGCACAATCAAAACAGATCTGCATAAAGAAATTACGGCTGAATTAAATACCCACTTGGGTGAGGTGCAAACTAAGATCAGTGATAAAATTCAGAAAATGCAGAAACAGGTGAAAAGTGAAATAGCTGAAGTATCTGGAACATTAAACACAAAAATTCAGGCAGCTACCAAAGAAATAAACTCAGTTAGAAATGCAGTATCTGACATTGAAGGTGTAGTAGCGGATCTGTCGAGGCAGATAGACTCAATCAATATCGAAGAACAGGTTAAGAGCACCGTGAAAGCACACGCGGAGGCATTGTCGGAACACTACAGTTAATTGATAAAGGGTAAAGATATTTTTATCGAAAAGAAGGTCAGGGAGGAGCTTAGGGAGACTGTCAAGGATGTAACTTATGAAATCTTAGCTGCTCCTGGTAAGTCGGGAGACACAGTGGTTTCTGAATTGGGACAGATTCGGAGGACACTTACACGGGATCTTCCCGAGTGGAAGCAGCAAGTAGTGGACGAAGTCAGAATGCTGAGAAACTGGGTAGAAAATCCGCACACACATACGCAAACTATAGGGAACAACTCTTTAGACGGTGACGAATGTCAGTCAACTCCTTATCGTTCACCGCCTGATTACATGCAAAACAACAGTCCTGTTGAGTCCCGAGTAGGGAAACTAAATGATCCGCCCACAATCGTGAGTTTAATGCAAGAGGAAAGTGTGATTAAGCATCGCACTTTTCCTGTTTTTCATCCGCAGAAGCGAGAAATGCACCCCATCGTGTTCCTAAAGAATTTTTCCGGCATATTTCCCAGGAGCTGGACAGACAGACAGCGTATTCAGTTCGTCACTGGCTTTATTTCTGGTGATGCAGCATTATGGGGAACGGAAATGGTAGACACGTGTAGGAATTATGAAGAGTTTGAGAAAATGTTCTTGGCAAAATTTTGGAGTAATGGGGTACAGCAAAGATTAAGGAAGGAGGTGTATGGTGCGGAAATTTTCAATGAGAAGCATGGAAGTCTCCGGCGATACTTTGAGAAGTATCTAGCAAAAATTAAATTCTGGGATTCTCCGATTTCTTCCAAGGACGTAATTATGATTCTCAAAAGCAAACTCACTGTGTCTATTAGAGAGAAATTAGTAAATGTGTCCGAAGAAGACACGGATGTATTCCTTTCTGTGCTGGATTCCTTAGATTTAATTAGCGAGGATGTGCGCTCCAAGGTTGGCAGCGGCAAATTCTTCCCTGGTAGCCAGCAGAATGCATCGCACGCGGACAACAATGCGCCCAAGGACAGAGAGAGCTACTGCGACCGCTGTTACCAACCTGCCAGCGGTTATCAAAACGCAAACGGCAATAACTTTAAACGGAAGCAGAAAACCAATTACAGTAATCAGCAGAGATACCACCCAATTTACAACCACCAGGTACAACATCAGTACGGAAACCCACCCTTTAATTCTGCGCCTGAGCAGTATGGAAATTCTCCACAAACTAGTGGTAATTTTTGAAATGGGCCAGTGTACAATCAAAGTTATAGGTCGAAATATAGCAAGTGGCATGGGCAAGGCGGAGGCCACCCAGCACAACATAAGAACAACTATTCACAGGATAGAGGACCGCGGAACAATTTTCAAATGGCACCAAATGCGAACTTTCCTTCACAAGGAAATGGTTTTGCCGGCAACCAAAAGATCGGGCGACATCAGCCTTCTCAAGTATTTTATTCACAAGTGAATGCACCCAGTGGATTTTACCCCTCTACACCGGCATTTGTACCACATAACCAGCACCAATATGAAACGGAACAAACACCTAAGGCCGTGAATGACAAACAGGTTAAACATCCTGCGGAAAATTAGAGGCAGCACCTTTCAGCCTCCTAGAGGTCGCTGCCGGTTCCAGTGGGGGTACTAACGAATACTCTGATTCTGAGTATGTTAATGCAATACGGTACGACCATGAGACCGACTTACGAGATGACCTTGCACCTGACCTAGAAGCTCAAGACATTAATGACATTTATGATGAACAGGTCCAGGCTTCGATTAAGATTTCTATTACTAACATTCCTGTCACAGCCATTGTTGATACAGGAGCAAACATCAATGTGATGTCATCATGTCTTTTCAGACAGGTGTCTTCTGTTTCAAAAGTTTTATCATTGCCGATTCAGGGTTGCTCTATATCGGGAGCGATTGGTCCATTGAAACAGAGAGTTAGTTTACAGACACAGCCTCAACTGCAGATAGCATCTGTTTTGGTTTCTTACCTCTTGCGTATTGGAAATTTCCTTGTGTGAACTGTTAATGATAAGTATTGTGTTGAACAGTGCACTGACTACATGGTAACGGCTACTACATGTAAACTTTAAGTATTAAATGCTATGTATGGAAAAATTGTTTATAGTGATGGACATGAACTGATATTTCTTCAACAAGCTGAAGCAGGAAATTGAGGTTGCACCAAGAATTTCAATTTAATTTTAAGTTGGTAATAAGAAAAAAAGTGCTTGCGAGGTGATTGCCCGGAGCTAAATAAAATATGTAAAGGTGAGAAATGGAGGAGGATGCGTAAATAAGCACTTCTCTCAAGGTACAAGAAGATAGATTTATTTTTAGTAATGTAAGTACTTGAAGTTCTGTAGTAAAAGCCCAAATTACCTGCCTAAAAAAAAGGGTACATGTTCAAACAGTCCAGACAGTGGACAGGAGTAGAAGAAATAGCTTAAAGTTCAGTTAAAGCGTGCTGTTAAATGGAAAAACAAGTGGTAACCCACATGTGTTCACGCAAGGAGACAATAAGCTGTAGTAAACTAAGTTAGGTGAAATACAGTACAAATAGAGGCAAACCATGAAGCATCAATAATGTAGCGTAAGTACTCCACGAGGCCATTAATTGCTATGAAAGTATACTATTTCCCTGTGATCTGAGCCCAATGTAAAGAGTATATGAGGAATGTTAGCTGACGAATTGATTTCAGTAGAATAAAGGTACTAAATAACCACACAGCAAGCCCCCTGTATCATAAATAAGTCCAAGTAAAGATCTTCAGAAGATCTGTAGTGTAATCTAGCGACCATTCAATACCCTAATTGAAGGCTAATCTAAAGAACAAGCAATGCAGTGATATTTAAACTTAATATTGACTATAACCTGAGTAAGACGTAGAAGTAGCAAAGCATGCTGTAAGGAAGGAGGTTGAAGTTTATATATGTGCCTATGTTTATTAAGATAATTTTATTTACATGCAGATTTTATTGCAAAAATGTCTCCTAAGACACTCCTCTTATGAAATCCATTTTCCTTGTGCCCGTTCCTTTTGATCCTGGTTCATTAACCCAGACCAAGGGTCGACTTGTAAAAGGCACGTGTGCTTCGAAGCAAAGCAGTGCTTATGAGAAATGAGACACGTAGCGTGATGAACTTCGCTAGCTTTGGTAATGTTTGTTATGGACCGGTTGCGTAAACCCAGTGAACTGTCGGTAATTCCATTCATGCAAAAAAATAGTAGACACGCGTTACCCTATTTTTTTTTTTAACAGAGAACGATTGCTGAGTACATGAAGCGAAGAGGGAGAACTATTGTTATCCAGTCTGCCCTCAAATATAAAAAAAATTTGGCAAGCACAAAGGAAAGCACAAAAAGAAAAAAAAAGATTCAGCGTTAAATGTGTACTCGTTAAGTAGTAGATATGCTGCGTGGCAGTAGAAAATGATCTTGGGTGCACTAAAGAATAAATGCAACGAGTGTTGCGAAACCTGTAGTTTTCATAATGAGGAGATGAGCACTTAAAAGAAAGTTTGAAAGAATATTTTTAGGTTCACTAGTGAAAGCAAATCTTGAGATATAAAGAGTCCATTCATAAAGCAGTTGTTCACTGGACTTAACAAAAGGAGTGACCATTAATTGTAAATATTAGCTCGTAAGTGATATTTTGTAAATAGTAGAATATAAGTCTTTCTATACCAGTGGAGGAAACGTGCAAAATTGATTGTTTTGTAAATGAACTCCATCGGCGAAGGAACTAAGCACGAATGCTGTGTGAAGATACACACTAAAGTGCGACGTGCATAATAAAAATAACTGTTCACTGTATACTAGTGGTAGTGTTGTACTGCAAGTGTAAAAAAGAGAAATCAAGGCTACGACAACAGGTGCAACGCAAAGTTCAGTGTTGTTCTAAGTGCAGCGACAGCTAAAACATTCGTCGTCACTTACCTGTGAGCCTCATGGGAGGCAGTTGACAGAAGTATGGAGGCAACTTCAGTGTCCGGCTCCTCCGATGGGAAACGCGCGCGAGGTGTTTGTATCGATGCACTCGTGTGATACGATGTTCACAAAAAAAAAAAAAAAAGGGAGCAATCGACGACCAGCAGCTCTGTTACAGCCTGAGCGCGAACGGATACTAAGTATTGGAGCTCACGCAACACTGTGCAGCCGCTGTGAGTGGCTGACGTGTGGGTGACGAAACAATCCAAACTTTAAACTGCTAACTGCCATGACTTCAATCGTACATACTGGAGGAAAGACATTTGTACACTTGTGTGACTACATTTTCATATGTAAATTAAGCAATTTTCTTGAGTTGAAGTTAAGATGAGTGAGAAGTAGATTGTTAGATTACTCAGACCTTAAAGCCTTTAATACCGGCACTCCTGAACACTGCTAAAATGAATTATAATCCTGTCTCTTGATGGACAAAGAAAATGAATGTGCACTATAGGAAGACCCTAAACTCCAGACCAGTCCCGATCCTTAACATGTGTATCCAATAGGTTATAAATTATACTAATAATTTTCCACTTCTTCTGTTTCATATTGTAAATAAAAACCCGGGAAGCCACTTGAATTCCTGGGACCACAGTGGAAAGGACAGATGTACTGCATGATGAACGCCGTAGACAGCTAACACAGAAAGTGAAAGCATCACGAAGTGTAGTGCTACGTTATTAAACTGTAATTGAACCACAAGGAGTCAACAGATGCTCGAACATTGTCCACTCTAGTTTAGTGAAAATAAGCACTCACTGTACTCATGTATTAGTTGTTAAGCTCAAGAGAAAGTAATTTCTGAATTCTATCCCCTGAAGAGCGAAATGAACGTTCACTTATTGTTATAAGCAAATATGGACCAAACTTAAAAATGCACATAAATGTTAGTCTTGGTATTATGGAATGAAGTGACTGATGAACAAAGACTGAAAAACTTTATTTTGAAAAATTAAAATATCTGATATATGTTTATAAATGTGATTTCAATTTATGTACTTTGTACGCCAGTAACGTTATGTAAATGTCACACCAAAAATCACGAATATCTCATGAGGACATGAGGATCGAGGTAATCCTTCGGCATTCCCTCTCTCCTCATGGGAGGCAATGTGATATTCGCTATTTTTGGCTTAATTAAAACAGCAAATTCAGCCAGAAGGCAAATACTTGTTTATAAAGAATGATTAATATATAATAAGGCGTCGCATGGCGACGGTGGAATTTTCTAGATAATGTAATTCGTCGTCTTTGGGCGGCAATATAAACAGAAAAGTACGGATGGATATGCGATCCTTCACTATTTTGTTCGCTGGAGAACAAATGAAGCCATGAGCGCTAAAGAAGACTTGTATTGTTTTTCTGAAGTAAGACAGACGCAGATCTGTGGCAGTCTGATCTAATTTTTTACTAAATGTATAAAAACGTGTTATGTTTAAGTTTGAGTGAAGTGTAAAGAACTGTTATAACTTACCGTGACGACGCACGAGCGACTCAAAGAAGACAATGGCTATATAAAAGAGCGCTCAGTGGACATGATACGGACATAAAAATCTACCGTCATTGTAGTACTAAGCTTAAGGTACGAAATGTTTTAGTTTATAATAAATATTTGTTCTGGGAATACTGAATCATTTAGCAGTGCTCATTCCTATTATCTCCTCAGTATTATTTTCATTTTAATTGTGCATTCTGCTAATATTACAGACGCCAAGATCAGCAGTCTAATGTGCGTGTTACATTGATAAAAAGAAAACTGTTTTATCGTCTTCTTGCATCAGCTTTAATATCGAATTTCCCTATTGTGTGATGTTACAGTTGTTTCTGCGCCCTTAAGAACTTTCTGGTCCCTTAGGAAATTTTTTTTGTCATAACAATAACTTCACAACCGGGTATGACCGTATCTACGATTATGAAGTAATTAGAAAGACGATAACGCAAGTCCTTAATCAATAGCACGCTAGTTGTGACTGCCTCAAGCCACGCAAAACCGCAAGTAAAAACTATTCACATCTCATAATGCAATATTTTATGACAATGGTCAATCCATGATTCTTACGCCAATTGTGATTGATAAAACAGTTAGTTAAATCTCAATTTCCAACTTTCCATTGAATAGCAACATCACTTCTATTTTGTAACATCACAAGATGCACCAGTGCTAGTTTACTGCATCCCTTGGACTTTCACATTGACCATGAAACTCAGAAATTTCATCGGGATATAATACAAAATGGACAAAGCCGACTTAAGGACTAGAAGAGTGAATCTTCTAAGAGTTTGTGCTTTGAGCGGCTCCTCAGAGACCAGTATTAGATTCTGATGCAACAGTGCAGGTTTACTGTATCCCTTGGACCTTGACATTGACCATGAAACACAGAAATTGGATCGGGATTGAATACAAAAGGACAAATCCGACATAAGTACAAGAGGAGTGAATCTTCTAAGAGTTTGTGGTTTGAGCTGCTCCTGGGAGACCAGTATAAGATTGTGATGCACCAGTGCAGGTTTACTGTATCCCTTCGACCTTCACATTGACCATGAAACACAGAAATTGCATCGGGATATAATACAAAAGGGACAATGCCGACTTAAGTACAAGAAGAGTGAATCATCAAAGAGTTTGTTGTTTGAGCGGCTCCTGGGAGACCAGTATTAGATTCCGATGCACCAGTGCTGGTTTACTGTATCCCTTGGACCCTAACATTAACCATGAAACACAGATATTGCATCGGGATTGAATACAAAAGGCACACTGCCGAGTTAAATACAAGAAGAGTGAACCTTCTAAGAGTATGTGCGTTGAGCGGCTCCTGGGAGACCAGTATTACATTCCGATGCACTAGTGCCGGTTTACTGTATCCCCTGGAACTTCACATTGACCATGAGACACAGAAATTGCATCGGGATTGAATACAAAATGGACAATGCTGACTTAAGTACAAGAAAAGTGAATATTCTAGGAGTTTGTCGTTTGAGAGGCTCCTGGGAGACCAGTATTAGATTCCGATGCACCAGTGCAGGTTTACTGTATCCCTTGGACCTTCACATTGACCATGAAGAACCGAAATTACATCGGGATTGAATAGAAAAGGGACAATGACGGCTTAAATACAAGAAGAAAGAGTCTTCTAAGAGTTTGTGTTTTGAGCGGCTCCTGGGAGACCAGTATTAGATTCCGATTCCCCAGTGCAGATTTACTGTATCCCTTGGACCTTCACATTGACCATGAAACACAGAAATCGCATCGGGATTGAATGCAAAATGCACAATTCCGAATTAAGGACTAGAAGAGTGAATCTTCTGAGAGTTTGAGCTTTGAGCGGCTCCCCAGAGACCAGTATTAGATTATGATGCAGTACTGCAGGTTTACTGTATCCCTTGGACCTTGACATTGACCATGAAATACAGAAATTGCATCGGGATTGAATACAAAAGGGACAATGCCGACTTAAGTACAAGAAGAGTGAACCTTCTAAGAGTTTGTGCTTGGAACGGCTCCTGGGAGACCAGTATTGGATTCCGATTCCACAGTGCAGATTTACTGTATCCCTTGGACCTTCACATTGACCATGAAAGACAGAAATCGCATCCGGATTGAATGCAAAATGCACAATTCCGTATTAAGGACTAGAAGAGTGAATCTTCTGAGAGTTTGATCTTTGAGCAGCTCCTGGGAGACCAGTATTTGATTCCGATGCACCAGTGCAGATTTTACAGCAGCCCTTGGACTTTCACATTGACCATGAAGCAGAGAAATCGCATGGGGATTGAATACAAGAGGCAGAATGCCGACTTAAGTACAAGAAGAGTGAATCTTCAAAGAGTCTGTGTTTTGAACGGCTCCTGGGAGACCAGTATTAGATTCCGATTCGCCAGTGCAGGTTTACTGTATCCCTTAGATCTTCACATTGACCATGAAGCACATAAATCGCAATGGGATTGAATGCAAAATGCACAATGCCAACTTAAGGACAAGAAGAGTGAATCTTTTAAGAGTTTGTGCCTTGAGCAGCTCCTCGGAGACCAGTATTACATTCCGATGCAAAAGTGCAGGTTTACTGTATCCCTTCGACCTTGACATTGACCATTTAACACAGAAATTGCATCGGGATTGTATACAAAAGGGACAATGTGAAAATTAAGTACGAGTGAATCTTCTAAGAGTTTGTGGTTTGAACGGCTCCTGGGAGATCAGTATTAGATTCCGATGCACCAGTGCAGGTTTACTGTATCACTTGGACCTTCACATTGACCATGAAGCACCGAAATTACATCGGGATTGAATACAAAAGGGACAATGACGGCTGAAGTACAAGAACAGTGAAACCCCTAAGAGGTTGTTGTTTGAGCGGCTCCTGGGAGACCAGTATTAGAGTCCGGTGCACCAGTGCAGGCTTACTGTATCCCTGGGACCTTCACATTGACAATGAAACTCAGAAATTGCATTGGGATTGAATCGAAAAGGCGCAATGCCGACTTAAGTCCAAGAAAACTGAATCTTCTAGGAGTTTGTGCATTAAGGGGCTCCTGGGAGACCAGTATTAGATTCCGATGCACCAGTGCTGAATTTACTGTATCCTTGGTCCTTCACATTGACCATGAAACACAGAAATCGCATCGGGAATGAATACAAAATGGGCAATGCCAACTTAGGTACAAGAGGAATGAATCATCTAAGCGTTTGTGGTTTAAGCTGCTCCTCGGCGACCAGTATTAGATTCCGGTGCACCAGTGCAGGTTTACTGTATCAATTGGACCTTCACATTGTCCAGGAAACACAGACATTGCAGCAGGATTGAATACAAATTTGACAATGGCGACCTAAGGACAAGAAGAGTGAATCTTCTAAGAGCTTGTGCTTTGAGCAGCTCCTGGGAGACTAGTATTAGATTCCGATGCACCAGTGCAGAAATTACAGCAGCCCTTGGACTTTCACATTGACCATGAAGCACAGAAATCGCATGGGGATTGAATACAAGAGGCAGAATGCCGACTTAAGAACAAGAAGAGTGAATCTTCATAGAGTTTGCGCTTTGAACGGCACCTGGGAGACCAGTATTAGATTCCGATTCGCCAGTGCAGGTTTACTGTATCCCTTAGATCTTCACATTGATCATGAAGCACATAAATCGCAATGGGATTGAAAGCAAAATGCACAATGCCAACTTAAGGACAAGAAGAGTGAATCTTCGAAGAGTTTGTGCTTTGAGCGGCTCCTCGGAGACCAGTATTAGACTCCAATGCAACAGTGCAGGTTTACTGTATCCCTTGGACCTTGACATTGACCATTTAACACAGAAATTGCATCGGGATTGTATACAAAGGGACAATGTGAAAATTAAGTACAAGACGAGTGAATCTTCTAAGGGTTTGTGGTTTGAACGGCTCCTGGGAGACCAGTATTAGATTCCGATGCACCAGTGCAGGTTTACTGTATCCCTTGGACTTTCACATTGACCATGAAACACCGAAATTACATCGGGATTGAATACAAAAGGGACAATGACGGGTGAAGAACAAGAACAGTGAAACCTCTAAGAGGTTGTTGTTTGAGCGGCTCCTGGGAGACCAGTATTAGAGTCCGGTGCACCAGCGCAGGCTTACTGTATCCCTGGGACCTTCGCATAGACCATGAAACTCAGAAATTGCTTTGGGATCGAATCCAAAATGCACAATGCCGACTTAAGTACAAGAAAACTGAATCTTCGAGGAGTTTGTGCATTGAACGGCTCCTGGGAGACCAGTATTAGATTCCGATGCACCAGTGCAGGTTTACTGTATCCCTTGGACTTTCACATTGACCATGAAACACAGAAATCGCATCGGGATTGAATACAAAAGGCACAATGCCGACTTAAGGACAAGAAGAGTGAATCTTCTAAGGGTTTGTGCTATGATCGGCTCCGGGAAACCAGTATTAGATTCCGATGCACCAGTGCAGGTTTACTGTATCCCTGGGACCTTCACATTGACAATGAAACTCAGAAATTGCATTGGGATCGAATCGAAAAGGCACAATGCCGACTTAAGTACAAGAAAACTGAATCTTCTAGGAGTTTGTGCATTGAGGGGCTCCTGGGAGACCAGTATTAGATTCCGATGCACCAGTGCAGAATTTACTGTATCCTTGGTCCTTCACATTGACCATGAAACACAGAAATCGCATCGGGAATGAATACAAAAGGGGCAATGCCAACTTAGGTACAAGAGGAATGAATCATCTAAGCGTTTGTGGTTTAAGCTCCTCCTCGGCGACCAGTATTAGGTACCGGTGCACCAGCGCAGGTTTACTGTATCAATTGGACCTTCACATTGACCAGGAAACACAGACATTGCAGCAGGATTGAATACAAATTTGACAATGCCGACCTAAGGACAAGAAGAGTGAATCTTCTAAGAGCTTGTGCTTTGAGCAGCTCCTGGGAGACTAGTATCAGATTCCGATGCACCAGTGCAGAAATTACAGCAGCCCTTGGACTTTCACATTGACCATGAAGCACAGAAATCGCATGGGGATTGAATACAAGAGGCAGAATGCCGACTTAAGAACAAGAAGAGTGAATCTTCATAGAGTTTGCGCTTTGAACGGCACCTGGGAGACCAGTATTAGATTCCGATTCGCCAGTGCAGGTTTACTGTATCCCTTAGATCTTCACATTGATCATGAAGCACATAAATCGCAATGGGGTTGAAAGCAAAATGCACAATGCCAACTTAAGGACAAGAAGAGTGAATCTTCGAAGAGTTTGTGCTTTGAGCGGCTCCTCGGAGACCAGTATTAGACTCCAATGCAACAGTGCAGGTTTACTGTATCCCTTGGACCTTGACATTGACCATTTAACACAGAAATTGCATCGGGATTGTATACAAAGGGACAATGTGAAAATTAAGTACAAGACGAGTGAATCTTCTAAGGGTTTGTGGTTTGAACGGCTCCTGTGAGACCAGTATTAGATTCCGATGCACCAGTGCAGGTTTACTGTATCCCTTGGACTTTCACATTGACCATGAAACACCGAAATTACATCGGGATTGAATACAAAAGGGACAATGACGGGTGAAGAACAAGAACAGTGAAAACTCTAAGAGGTTGTTACTTGAGCGGCTCCTGGGAGACCAGTATTAGAGTCCGGTGCACCAGTGCAGGCTTACTGTATCCCTGGGACCTTCGCATTGACCATGAAACTCAGAAATTGCTTTGGGATCGAATCCAAAATGCACAATGCCGACTTAAGTACAAGTAAACTGAATCTTCTAGGAGTTTGTGCATTGAACGGCTCCTGGGAGACCAGTATTAGATTCCGATGCACCAGTGCAGGTTTACTCTATCATTTGGACTTTCACATTGACCATGAAACACAGAAATCGCATCGGGATTGAATACAAAAGGCACAATGCCGACTTAAGGACAAGAAGAGTGAATCTTCTAAGGGTTTGTGCTATGATTGGCTCCGGGAAACCAGTATTAGATTCCGATGCACCAGTGCAGGTTTACTGTATCCGTTGGATCTTCGCATTGACCATGAAACACAGAAATCGCATTAGGATTGATTGCAAAAGGCACAATGGCGACTTAAGGACAAGATGAGTGAAACTTCTAAGAGTTAGTGCTTTGAGCGGCACCTGGGAGACCAGTATTAGATTCCGATGCAGCAGTGCAGTTTTACTGCATCCCTTGGCCCTTCACATTAACCATGAATCTCCGAACTTGCATCAGAATATAATACAAAATGGACAATGCCGACTTAAGTACAAGAAGAGTGAATCTTTTAAGAGTTTGTGTTTTGAGCGGCTCCTGGGAGACCAGTATTAGATTCCGATGCACCAGTGCAGGTTTACTGTATCAATTGGACCTCTACATTGACCATGGTAAACAGAAATCGCATCGCGATTGAATACAAAACGCACAATGCCGACTTAAGTACTAGAAGAGTGTATCTTCTAAGAGTTTGTTGTTTGAGCGGCTCCTGGGTGACCAGAATTAGATTCCGGTGCACCAGTGCAGGTTTACTGTATTAATTGGACCTTCACAGTGACAATGAAACACAGATATCGCATCAGGGTTTAATATAAAAGGCACAATGCCGACCTAAGTACAAGAAGAGAGAATCCTCTAGGAGTTTGTGGTTTGAGCGCCTCCTGGGCGACCATTATTAGATTCCGATTCACCAGTGCCTGTTTACTGTATCCCTTGGATCTTCACATTGACCATGAAACACAGAAATTGCATCGGGTTTGAATCCAAAATGGACAATGCCGACATAAGTACAAGATGAGTGAATCATCTAAAAGTTTGTGGTTTTGGTGGCACCTAGGAGACAAGTATTAGATTCCGATGCACCAGTGCAGGTTTACTGTATCCCTTGGACCTTCCCATTCACCAGTAAACACAGAATTTGCATCGGGATTGAATACAAAAAGGACAATGCCGACTTAAGTAAATAAGAGTGAGTCTTCTAAGTGTTTGTGCTTTGAGTGGCTCTTGGGAGACCAGTATTAGATTCCGATGCACCAGTGCAGGTTTACTGTATCCGTTGGATCTTCGCATTGACCATGAAACACAGAAATCGCATTAGGATTGATTGCAAAAGGCACAATGCCGACTTAAGGACAAGAAGAGTGAAACTTCTAAGAGTTAGTGCTTTGAGCGGCACCTGGGAGGCCAGTATTAGATTCCGATGCAGCAGTGCAGTTTTACTGCATCCCTTGGACCTTCACATTAACCATTAATCTCCGAATTTGCATCAGAAAATAATACAAAATGGACAATGCCGACTTAAGTACAAGAAGAGTGAATCTTTTAAGAGTTTGTGTTTTGAGCGGCTCCTGGGAGACCAGTATTAGATTCCGCTGCACCAGTGCAGGTTTACTGTATCAATTGGACCTCCACATTGACCATGGTAAACAGAAATCGCATCGCGATTGAATACAAAAGGCACAACGCCGACTGAAGTACTAGAAGAGTGTATCTTCTAAGAGTTTGTTGTTTGAGCGGCTCCTGGGTGACCAGTATTAGATTCCGGTGCACTAGTGCAGGTTTACTGTATCAATTGGACCTTCACAGTAACAATGAAACACAGATATGGCATCAGGGTGTAATATAAAATTCACAATGCCGACCTAAGTACAAAAAGAGTGAATCTTCTAAGAGTTTGTGGTTTGAGCGGCTCCTGGGAGACCAGTATTAGATTCCGATGCACCAGTGCAGAATTTACAGCAGTCCTTGGACTTTCACATTGACCATGATGCGCCGAAATCGCATGGGGATTGAATACTAGAGGCAGAATGCCGACTTAAGTACAAGAAGAGTTAATCTTCTAAGAGCTTGTGCTTTGAACGGCTCCTGGGAGACCAGTATTAGATTCCGATTCGCCAGTGCAGGTTTACTGTATCCCTTAGATCTTCACATTGATCATGAAGCACATAAATCGCAATGGGGTTGAAAGCAAAATGCACAATGCCAACTTAAGGACAAGAAGAGTGAATCTTCGAAGAGTTTGTGCTTTGAGCGGCTCCTCGGAGACCAGTATTAGACTCCAATGCAACAGTGCAGGTTTACTGTATCCCTTGGACCTTGACATTGACCATTTAACACAGAAATTGCATCGGGATTGTATACAAAGGGACAATGTGAAAATTAAGTACAAGACGAGTGAATCTTCTAAGGGTTTGTGGTTTGAACGGCTCCTGGGAGACCAGTATTAGATTCCGATGCACCAGTGCAGGTTTACTGTATCCCTTGGACTTTCACATTGACCATGAAACACCGAAATTACATCGGGATTGAATACAAAAGGGACAATGACGGGTGAAGAACAAGAACAGTGAAACCTCTAAGAGGTTGTTGTTTGAGCGGCTCCTGGGAGACCAGTATTAGAGTCCGGTGCACCAGTGCAGGCTTACTGTATCCCTGGGACCTTCGCATTGACCATGAAACTCAGAAATTGCTTTGGGATCGAATCCAAAATGCACAATGCCGACTTAAGTACAAGAAAACTGAATCTTCTAGGAGTTTGTGCATTGAACGGCTCCTGGGAGACCAGTATTAGATTCCGATTCCCCAGTGCAGATTTACTGTATCCCTTGGACCTTCACATTGACCATGAAACACAGAAATCGCATCGGGATTGAATGCAAAATGCACAATTCCGAATTAAGGACTATAAGAGTGAATCTTCTGAGAGTTTGAGCTTTGAGCAGCTCCTGGGAGAGCAGTATTTGATTCCGATGCACCAGTGCAGATTTTACAGCAGCCCTTGGACTTTCACATTGACCATGAAGCACAGAAATCGCATGGGGATTGAATACAAGAGGCAGAATGCCGACTTAAGTACAAGAAGAGTGAATCTTCAAAGAGTCTGTGTTTCGAACGGCTCCTGGGAGACCAGTATTAGATTCCGATTCGCCAGTGCAGGTTTACTGTATCCCTTAGATCTTCACATTGACCATGAAGCACATAAATCGTAATGGGATTGAATGCAAAATGCATAATGCCAACTTAAGGACAAGAAGAGTGAATCTTTTAAGAGTTTGTGCTTTGAGCAGCTCCTCGGAGACCAGTATTACATTCCGATGCAAAAGTGCAGGTTAACTGTATCCCTTGGACCTTGACATTGACCATTTAACACAGAAATTGCATCGGGATTGTATACAAAAGGGACAATGTGAAAATTAAGTACGAGTGAATCTTCTAAGAGTTTGTGGTTTGAACGGCTCCTGGGAGACCAGTATTAGATTCGGATGCACCAGTGCTGGTTTACTGTATCACTTGGACCTTCACATTGACCATGAAGCACCGAAATTACATCGGGATTGAATACAAAATGGACAATGACGGGTGAAGAACAAGAACAGTGAAAACTCTAAGAGGTTGTTGTTTGAGCGGCTCCTGGGAGACCAGTATTAGAGTCCGGTGCACCAGTGCAGGCTTACTGTATCCCTGGGACCTTCGCATTGACCATGAAACTCAGAAATTGCTTTGGGATCGAATCCAAAATGCACAATGCCGACTTAAGTACAAGAAAACTGAATCTTCTAGGAGTTTGTGCATTGAACGGCTCCTGGGAGACCAGTATTAGATTCCGATGCACCAGTGCAGGTTTACTCTATCCCTTGGACTTTCACATTGACCATGAAACACAGAAATCGCATCGGGATTGAATACAAAAGGCACAATGCCGACTTAAGGACAAGAAGAGTGAATCTTCTAAGGGTTTGTGCTATGATCGGCTCCGGGAAACCAGTATTAGATTCCGATGCACCAGTGCAGGTTTACTGTATCCGTTGGATCTTCGCATTGACCATGAAACACAGAAATCGCATTAGGATTGATTGCAAAAGGCACAATGCCGACTTAAGGACAAGAAGAGTGAAACTTCTAAGAGTTAGTGCTTTGAGCGGCACCTGGGAGACCAGTATTAGATTCCGATGCAGCAGTGCAGTTTTACTGCATCCCTTGGACCTTCACATTAACCATTAATCTCCGAATTTGCATCAGAAAATAATACAAAATGGACAATGCCGACTTAAGTACAAGAAGAGTGAATCTTTTAAGAGTTTGTGTTTTGAGTGGCTCCTGGGAGACCAGTATTAGATTCCGCTGCACCAGTGCAGGTTTACTGTATCAATTGGACCTCCACATTGACCATGGTAAACAGAAATCGCATCGCGATTGAATACAAAAGGCACAACGCCGACTGAAGTACTAGAAGAGTGTATCTTCTAAGAGTTTGTTGTTTGAGCGGCTCCTGGGTGACCAGTATTAGATTCCGGTGCACTAGTGCAGGTTTACTGTATCAATTGGACCTTCACAGTAACAATGAAACACAGATATGGCATCAGGGTGTAATATAAAATTCACAATGCCGACCTAAGTACAAAAAGAGTGAATCTTCTAAGAGTTTGTGGTTTGAGCGGCTCCTGGGACACCAGTATTAGATTCCGATGCACCAGTGCAGAATTTACAGCAGTCCTTGGACTTTCACATTGACCATGATGCGCCGAAATCGCATGGGGATTGAATACTAGAGGCAGAATGCCGACTTAAGTACAAGAAGAGTTAATCTTCTAAGAGCTTGTGCTTTGAACGGCTCCTGGGAGACCAGTATTAGATTCCGATTCGCCAGTGCAGGTTTACTGTATCCCTTAGATCTTCACATTGACCATGAAGCACATAATCGCAATGGGATTGAATGCAAAATGCACAATGCCAACTTAAGGACAAGTAGAGTGAATCTTCTAAGAGTTTGTGGTTTGAGCGGCTCCTCGGAGACCAGTATTACATTCCGATGCAACAGTGCAGGTTTACTGTATCCCTTGGACCTTCACAGTGACCATGAAGCACCGAAATTACATCGGAATTGAATACAAAAGGGACAATGACGGCTGAAGTACAACAACAGTGAACCCTCTAAGAGGTTGTTGTTTGAGCGGCTCCTGGAAGACCAGTATTAGAGTCCGTTGCATCAGTGCAGGATTACTGTATCCCTGGGACCTTCACATTGACCATGAATTTCAGAAATTGCATTGGGATCGAATCCAAAAGGCACAATGCCGACTTAAGTACAGGAAAACTGAACTTCTAGGAGATTGTGCATTGAGCGGCTCCTGGGAGACCAGTATTAGATTCCGATGCACCAGTGCAGGTTTACTGTATCAATTGGACCTCCACATTGACCATGGTAAACAGAAATCGCATCGCGATTGAAAACAAAAATCACAATGCCGACTTAAGTACTAGAGGATTGTATCTTCTAAGAGTTTGTTGTTTGAGCGGCTCCTGGGTGACCAGTATTAGATTCCGGTGCACCAGTGCAGGTTTACTGTATCAATTGGACCTTCACAGTGACAATGAAACACGATATCGCATCAGTGTTTAATATACAAGGCACAATGTTGACCTAAGTGCAAGATGAGTGAATCTTCTAAGATTTTGTGATTTGAGCGGCTCCTGGAAGACCAGTATTAGATTCCGATTCCCCAGTGCTGGTTTACTGTATCCCTTCAACCTTCTCATTGACCAGGAAACACAGACATTGCAGCAGGATTTAATACAAATTTGACAATGCCGACCTAAGGACAAGAAGAGTGAATCTTCTAAGAGCTTGTGCTTTGAGCAGCTCCTGGGAGACCAGTATTAGATTCCGATGCACCAGTGCAGAATTTACAGCAGCCCTTGGATCTTCACATTGACCATGAAACTCAGAATTTGCATCGGAATATAACACAAAATGTACAATGCCGACTGAAGTACAAGAACAGTGAAACCTCTAAGAGGTTGTTGTTTGAGCGGCTCCTGGGAGACCAGTATTAGAGTCCGGTGCACCAGTGCAGGCTTACTGTATCACTGCGACCTTCACATGGACAATGAAACTCAGAAATTGCATTGGAATCGAATCCAAAAGGCACAATGCCGACTTAAGTACAAGAAAACTGAATCATCTAGGAGTTTGTGCATTGAGCGGCTTCTGGGAGACCAGTATTAGATTCCGATGCACCAGTGCAGAATTTACTGTATCCTTGGTCCTTCACATTGACCATGAGACACAGAAATCGCATCGGGATTGAATACAAAAGGCACAATGCCGACTTAAGGACAAGAAGAATGAATCTTCTAAGGGTTTGTGCTATGAACGGCTCCGGGAAACCAGTATTAGGTTCCGATGCACCAGTGCAGGTTTACTGTATCCCTTGGACCTTCTCATTGACCGAGAAACACAGAAATTGCATCGCGATTGAATACAAAAGGCACAACGACGACTTAAGTACAAGAAGAGTGAATCTTTGAAGAGTTTGTGTTTGAGCGGCTCCTGGGAGACCAGTATTAGATTCCGATGCACCAGTGCAGGTTTACTGTATCAATTGGACCTCCACATTGACCATGGTAAACAGAAATCGCATCGCGATTGAAAACAAAAATCACAATGCCGACTTAAGTACTAGAGGAGTGTATCTTCTAAGAGTTTGTTGTATGAGCGGCTCCTGGGTGACCAGTATTAGATTCCGGTGCACCAGTGCAGGTTTACTGTATCTATAGGACCTTCACAGTGACAATGAAACACAGATATCGCATCAGGGTTTAATATAAAAGGCACAATGTCGACCTAAGTACAAGATGAGTGAATCTTCTAAGAGTTTGTGGTTTGAGCGGCTCCTGGGAGACCAGTATTAGATTCTGATGCACCAGTGCGGGTTTACTGTATCCCTTGGACCTTCACATTGACCATGAAACACAGTAATTGCATCGGATTTGAATACAAAATGGACAATGCCGACATAAGTACAAGATGAGTGAATCATCTAAAAGTTTGTGGTTTTAGTGGCACCTGGGAGACCAGTATTAGATTCCGATGCACCAGTGGAGGTTTACTGTATCCCTTGGACCTTTCCATTGACCATTAAACACAGAAATCGCAACGGGACAGAATAAATAAGGCACAATGCCGACCGAAGTACAGGAAGAAAGAGTCTTCTAAGAGTTTGTGGTTTGAGCAGCTCCTGGGAGACAGGTATTAGATTCCGATGCACCAGTGCAGAATTTACTGTATCCCGTGGAACATAACATTGACCATGAAACACAGAAATTGCATCGGGATTGAATAGAAAAGGGACAATGCCGACTTAAGTTCAAGAAGATTGAATATTCTAAGTGTTTGTGATTTGAGCGGCTCCTGGAAGACCAGTATTAGATTCCGATTCCCCAGTGCTGGTTTACTGTATCCCTTCAACCTTCTCATTGACCAGGAAACACAGACATTGCAGCAGGATTGAATACAAATTTGACAAGGCCGACCTAAGGACAAGAAGAGTGAATCTTCTAAGAGCTTGTGCTTTGAGCAGCTCCTGGGAGACCAGTATTAGATTCCGATGCACCAGTGCAGAATTTACAGCAGCCCTTGGATCTTCGCATTGACCATGAAACTCAGAATTTGCATCGGAATATAACACAAAATGTACAATGCCGACTGAAGTACAAGAAGAGTGAATCTTCACAGAGTTTGTGGATTGAGCGGCTCCTGGGAGACCAGTATTTAAATCCCATGCAACAGTGCAGGTATACTGTATCCCTTGGACCTTCTCATTGACCGTGAAACACAGAAATTGCATCGCGATTGAATACAAAAGGCACAACGACGACTTAAGTACAAGAAGAGTGAATCTTTTAAGGGTTTGTGTTTTGAGCGGCTCCTGGGAGACCAGTATTAGATTCCGATGCACCATTGCAGGTTTACTGTATCAAAAGGACCTCCACATTGACCATGGTAAATAGAAATCGCATCGCGATTGAATACAAAAATCACAATGCCGACTTAAGTACTAGAAGAGTGTGTCTTCTAAGAGTTTGTTGTTTAAGCGGCTCCTGGGTGACCAGTATTAGATTCTGGTGCACCAGTGCAGGTTTACTGTATCAATTGGACCTTCACATTGACCAGGAAACACAGACATTGCAGCAGGATTGAATACAAATTTGACAATTCCGACCTAAGGATAAGAAGAGTGAATCTTCTAAGAGTTTGTGCTTTGAACGGCTCCTGGGAGACCAGTATTAGATTCCGATTCGCCAGTGCAGGTTAACTGTATCCCTTAGATCTTCACATTCACCATGAAGCACATAAATCGCAATGGGATTGAAAGCAAAATGCACAATGCCAACTTAAGGACAAGAAGAGTGAATTTTCTAAGAGGTTGTGCTTTGAGCGGCTACTCGGAGACCAGTATTACATTCCGATGCAACAGTGCAGGTTTACTGTATCCCTTGGACCTTGACATTGACCATTTAACACAGAAATTGCATCGGGATTGTATACAAAAGGGACAATGTGAAAATTAAGTACAAGACGTGTGAATCTTCTAAGAGTTTGTGGTTTGAACGGCTCCTGGGAGACCAGTATTAGATTCCGATGCACCAGTGCAGGTTTACTGTATCCCTTGGACTTTCACATTGACCATGAAACACCGAAATTACATCGGGATTGAATACAAAAGGGACAATGACGGCTGAAGTACAAGAACAGTGAAACCTCTAAGAGGTTGTTGTTTGAGCGGCTCGTAGGAGACCAGTATTAGATTCCGGTGCACCAGTGCAGGCTTACTGTATCCCTGGGATCTTCACATGGACAATGAAACTCAGAAATTGCATTGGAATCGATTCCAAAAGGCTCAATGCCGACTTAAGTACAAGAAAACTGAATCATCTAGGAGTTTGTGCATTGAGCGGCTTCTGGGAGACCAGTATTAGATTCCGATGCACCAGTGCAGAATGTACTGTAACCTTGGTCCTTCACATTGACCATGAGACACAGAAATCGCATCGGGATTGAATACAAAAGGTACAATGCCGACTTAAGGACAATAAGAGTGAATCTTCTAAGGGTTTGTGCTATGAACGGCTCCGGGAAACCAGTATTAGGTTCCAATGCACCAGTGCAGGTTTACTGTATCCCTTGGACCTTCTCATTGACCGAGATACACAGAAATTGCATCGCGATTGAATACAAAAGGCACAACGACGACTTAAGTACAAGAAGAGTGAATCTTTGAAGAGTTTGTGTTTTGAGCGGCTCCTGGGAGACCAGTATTAGATTCCGATGCACCAGTGCAGGTTTACTGTATCAATTGGACCTCCACATTGACCATGGTAAACAGAAATCGCATCGCGATTGAATACAAAAGGCACAATGCCGACTTAAGTACTAGAAGAGTGTATCTACTAAGAGTTTGTTGTTTGAGCTACTCCTGGGTGACCAGTATTAGATTCCGGTGCACCAGTGCAGGTTTACTGTATCAATTGGACCTTCACAGTGACAATGAAACACAGATATCGCATCAGGGTTTAATATAAAAGGCACAATGCCGACCTAAGTACAAGAAGAGTGAAGCTTCTAAGAGTTTGTGGCTTGAGCGGCTCCAGGGAGACCAGTATTAGATTCCGATGCACCAGTGGAGAATTTACTGTATCCCATGGAACATCACATTGAGCATGAAACACAGAAATTGCATCGGGATTGAATACAAAAGGGACAATGCAGACCTATGTACCAGAAGAGTGAATTTATTAAGAGTACGTATTTTTAGAGGCTCCTGGGAGACCAGAATTAGATTCCAATGCACCAGTGCAGGCATACTGTATCCCTTGGACCTTCACATTGTCCGTGGAACACAGAAATTGCATCGAGATTGAATACAAAAGGCACAACGCCGACTTAAGTGCAAGAGGAAAGAGTCCTCTAAGAGTTTGTGGTTCGAGCGGCTCCTGGGGGACCAGTATAAGATTCTGATGCACCAGTGCAGAATTTACTGTATCCCATGGAACATCACATTGACCATGAAACACAGAAATTGCATCAGGATTTAATACAAAAGGGACAATGCCGACTTAAGTTCAAGAAGATTGAATCTTCTAAGAATTTGTGATTTGAGCGGCTCCTGGAAGACCAGTATTAGATTCCGATTCCCCAGTGCTGGTTTACTGTATCCCTTGAACCTTCACATTGTCCAGGAAACACAGAAATTGCAGCAGGATTGAATACAAATTTGACAATGCCGACCTAAGGACAAGAAGAGTGAATCTTCTAAGACCTTGTGCTCTGAGCAGCTCCTGGGAGACCAGTATTAGATTCCGATGCACCAGTGCAGGTTTACTGTATCCCTTGGACCTTCACATCCACCAGCAAACACAGAATTTGCATCGGGATTTAATACAAAAAGGACAATTCCGACTTAAGTACAAGAAAAGTGAGTCTTCTAGGAGTTTGTGCATTGAGCGGCTCCTGGGAGACCAGTAAATGATTACGATGCACCAGAGCACGTTTACTGTATTACTTGGACCTTCACATTGACCATGAAACACAGAAATTGCATCGGGATTGAATACAAAAGGGACAATGCCGACTTACGTTCAAGAAGAGTGAATCTTCTAAGAGTTTGTGTTTTGAGCGGCTCCTGGGAGACCAGTATTAGATTCCGATTCTCCAGTGCAGCTTTACTGTATCCCGTGAACCTTCACATTGACCTTGAAACACAGACATTCCATCAGGATTGAAAACAAGAGACACAACGCTGACTTAACTTCAAGAAGAGTGAATCTTCTAAGAGTTTGTGATTTGAGCGGCTCCTGGGAGACCAGTATTAAAATTCCGATTCTCCAGTGCAGGTTTACTGTATCCCGTGAACCTTCACATTGACCATGAAACACAGACATTGCATCAGGATTGAATACAAATGGGACAATGCCGACCTAAGGACAAGAAGACTGAATCTTCTAAGGGTTTGTGCTTTGAGCAGCTCCTGGGAGTCCAGTATTAGATTCCAATGCACCAGGGCAGAATTTACAGCAACCCTTGGACTTTCACATTGACAATGAAACAGAGAAATCGCATCAGGATTAAGTAAAAAAGAGACAACGCCGACTTAAGTACAAGGAGAGTAAATCCTCTAAGGATTTGTTGTTTGAGCGGCTCCAGGGAGACCAGTATTACATTCCGATGCTTCAGTGCAGGTTGACTGTATCCCTTGGATCTTCACATTGACCATGAAACACAGAAATTGAATCGGGATTTAATTTAAAAGGGACAATGGCGAGTTAAGTGCAAGAAGAGTGAATCTTCTAAGAGTTTGTGATTTGAGCCGCTCCTGGGAGACCAGTATTAGATTCCGAAACCCCAGTGCAGGTTTACTGTATCCCTTGAACAATCACATTGTCCATGAAAGACAGACATTGTATCAGGATTGAATACAAATGGGACAATGCCGACCTAAGGACAAGAAGAGTGAATCTTTTAAGAGTTTGTGCTTTGAGCAGCTCCTGGGAGACCTGTATTAGATTGTGACTCACCAGTGCAGAATTTACAGCAACTCTTGGACCTTCACTTTGACCATGAAACACAGAAATCGCATCAGGATTAAATACAAAAGACACAACGCTGACTTAAGTACAAGAAGAGTAAATCCTCTATGAGTTTGTTGTTTGAGCGGCTCCTGGGAGACCAGTATTACATTCCGATGCATCAGTGCTAATTGACTGTATCCCTTGGATCTTCACATTGACCATGAAACACAAAAATGTTTTCAGGATTGAATACAATATTGAAAATGCTGACTTAAGTACAAGAAGAGTGAATCTTCTAAGTGTTTGTGGTTTGAGTCGCTCGTGGGAGAATAGTATTATATTCCGATGCACCAGATACGATTTACTGTACCCCTAGGACCTTCACATGGACCATGAAACACAGAAATTGAATCGGAATTGAATGCAAAAGGGACAAAGCCAACTTAAGTACAAGAAGAGTGACCCTTCTAAGAGTTTGTGGTTTGAGCGGCTCCTGGGAGACCAGTATTAGATTCCGAGGAACAAGTGCAGGTGTACTGTATCCTTTGAACCTTCACATTTAAAATGAAACACAAAAATTGCACCGGGTTGAATACAAAAGGGACAATGCCGACATAAGTACAAGCAGAGTGAATCTTCTAAGAGTTTTGTTTGAGCGGCTCCTGGGAAACCAGTATTAGATTCTGGTGCACCAGAGCAGGTTTACTGTATCCTTGGACCTTCACGTAGACCATGAAACACAGAAATCACATCGGGATTGAATTCAATAGGCACAATGCCGACTTTAGTACAAGAAGGGTGAATCCTCTAAGAGTTTGTGCTTTGAGTGGCTCCTGAGAGAACACTATTAGATTGCGTTGCACCAGTGCAGGGTAACTGTATCACTTAGTTCATTACACTGAGCATGAACAACAGAAATTTCATCGGGTTTGAATACAGAAGGGACAATGCCGACTTAAGTACAAGAAGAGTGAATCTTCTAAGAGTTTGTAATTTGAGCGGGTTCTGAGAGAATAGTATTAGATTCCGATGCACCGGTGCAGGTTTACTGTATCCCTTGAACCTTCACATTTACCATGAAGCACAGAAATTGCATCGGGTTGAATACAAAACGGACAATGCCGATTTAACTACAAGAAGAGTGAATGATCCAAGACTTTGTGATTTGAGCGGCTCCTGGGAGACAGTGTTAGATTCCGATCTCCAGTGCAGGTTTAATGTATCCCTTGTACTTCCACGTTGACCATGAAACACAGAAATCACATCGGGATTGAATACAAAAGGCACAAAGCTGACTTAAGTACAAGAGGAGTGAATCTTCTAAGACATTGAGTATTGAGCGGCTCCTGGGAGACCAGTATTAGATTCCGATGCACCAGTGCAGGTTTACTGTATCGCTTGGACATTCACATTGACCATGAAACACAGAAATGAAATCGGGATTGAATACAATAGGTTCAATGCCGACTTAAGTACAAGAGAAGAAAATCTTCTAAGCGTTTGTGCTTTCATCGGCTCCTGGGAGACCAGTATTAGACTCCGAAGCACCAGTGCAGCTTTACTGTATCCCGTGGACCTTCACATTGACCATGAACGCAGAAATTGCTTCGGGATTGAATACAAAAGGGACAATTCCGTTTTAAGTTCAAAAAGAGTGAATCTCCTAAGAGTTGGTAATTTGAGCGGCTCCTGGGAGACCAGTATTAGATTCCGATGTACCAGTGCAGGTTTACTGTATCCCTTGGTCCTTCATATTGACCAAGAAACACAGAAATCGCATCGGGATTGAATACAAAAGGCACAAAGCCGACTTAAGTACAAGTAGAGTGAATCTTCTAAGAGCATGTGGTCTAAGCGGCTCCTGGGAGAACAGTATTAGATTCCGATTCAGCAGTACTGGATTACTGTTTTCCTTGGACCTTCACATTGACCATGAAACAAAGAAATCGCAACGGGATGGAATACAAAGGGACAATTCCGACTTAAATACAAGAAGAGTGAATCTTCTAAGAGTGTATGTTTCGAGCGGTTCCTGGGAGACCAGTATTATATTCCGATGCACCAGTGGAAGTTTACTGTATGCCTTGGACCATCACATTGGCCATGAAACACAGAAATCGCATGGGGATTGAATACAAAATGGAAAATGCCGACTTAAGTACAGGAGGAGTGAATCTTCTAAGAGTTTGTGGTTTGAGCGGCTCCAGGGAGACCAGTCTTCGATTCCGATGGACCAGTGCAGGTTTACTGTATCGCTTAGACCTTCACATTGACCATGAAACACAGAAATTGCATTGGGTTGAATACAAAGTGACAATGCCGACTAAGTACAAGAAAAGTGAAACCTCTAAGAGTTTGTGGTTTGAGCGGCTCCTGGGAGACCAGCATTAGATTCCGATGCACCAGTGCAGTTTTACTGTATCGCTTGGACCTTCACATTGACAATGAAACATAGAAATTAAATCGGGATTGAATACAAAAGGTTCAATGCCGATTTATGTACAAGAGGAGAGAATCTTCTAAGAGTTTGTGTTTTGATCGGCTCCTGGGAGACCAGTATTAGACTCCGAAGCACCAGTGCAGCTTTACTGTATCCCGTGGACCTTCACATTGACCGTGAACACAGAAATTGCATCGGGATTGAATACAAAAGGGAGAATTCCGACATAAGTTCAAAAAGAGTGAATCTTCTAAGAGTTGGTAATTTGAGGGGCTCCTGAGAGACCAGTATTAAATTCCGATGCACCAGTGCAGGTTTACTGTATCCCTTGGACCTTCACATTGACCACGAATCACAGAATTTCCATCGGGATTGAATACAAGAGGGACAATGCCGACTTAAGTACAAGAAAACTGAAACTCCTATAATTTTTTGGTATGTGCGTGTCCTGGGAGACCAGTATTAGATTCCGATGCACCAGTGGAGGTTTACTATATCCGTTGGACCATCACATTGACCATGAAACACAGAAATCGCATCGGGATTGAATACAAAGTGGTTAATGTCGACTTAAGTAAAAGAGGAGTGAATCTTCTATGAGTTTGTGGTTCGAGCGGCTCCTGGGAGAATCGTATTAGATTCCGATGCACCAGTGCAAGTTTACTGTATCCCTTGGACCTTCACATTGACCATGAAACACAGAATTTGCATCGGGATTAAATACAAAAGGGACAAAGCCGACTTAAGTACAAGAAGCGTGAATCTTCTAAGAGTTTGTGGTTTGAGCGGCTCCTGGGAGACCAGTATTAGATTCCGATGGACCAGTGCAGGTTTACTGTATCCCTTGGACCTTCACATTGACCATGAGACACTGAAATTGCTTTGGTATTGAATACAAAGGGACAATGCTGACTTAAGTACAAGAAGAGGGAAACTTCTAACAGTTTGTGGTTTTAGCGGCACCTGGGAGACCAGAATTACATTCCGATGCAGCAGTGCAGGTTTACTGTATCATTTGGACCCTCACATTGACCATGAAACTCAGAAATCGCATCTGGATGGAATACAAAGGGCACAATGCTTACTTAAAGAAAAGGAGAATGAATCTTCTAAGAGCTTGCTTTTTGAGCGGCTCCTGGGAGACCAGTGCTAGATTCCGATGCACCAGTGCAGGTTTACTGTATCCCTTGGACCTTCACATTAACCCTGAAACACAGAAACTGCATTGGGACTGAATGCAAAAGGGACAATTCCGTCTTAAGTTCAAAAAGAGTGAATCTTCTAAGAGTTGGTAATTTGAGCGGCTCCTGGGAGACCAGTATTAGATTCCGATGCACCAGTGGAGGTTTACTGTATCCCTTGGACCTTCACATTGACCATGAAACACAGAAATAGCATCGGGATTGAATACAAAAGGGTCAATGCCGTCTTAACTAGAAGAAGAGTGAGTTTCCTAAGAGTTAGTGGTTTGAGCGGCTAATGGGAGACCAGTATTAGATTCCGATGCACCAGTGCGGGTACATTGTATTCCTTGGACCTTCACATTGACCATGAAACACAGATATTGCATCGGGATTTAATACAAAAGGGACAATGCCGTCTTAAGGACAGGAAGAGTAAATCTTCTAAGAAATTGTGATTTGAGCGGGTCCTGGGACATCAGTATAAGACTCCGATGCACCAATGCAGGTTTACTGTATCCCTTGGACCTTCACACTGACCATGAAACACAGAAATTTCATGCGGTTTGAATACAAATGGGACAATGCCGACTTAAGTACAAGAAATGTGTATCTCCTAAGAGCTTGCTTTTTGAGCGGCTCCTGGGAGACCAGTGTTACATTCCGATGCACCAGTGCAGGTTTACTGTATCCCTTGGACATTCTCATTGACCATGAAACACAGTAATTGCATCGGGATTGAATACAAAAGGGACGATGCCGACTTAAGTACAAGAAGAGTGAACCTTCTAACTGTTTGTGCTTTCAGCGGCACCTGGGAGACCAGTTTTAGATTCCGATGCATCAGTGCGGGTTTACTGTATCCCTTGGACCTTCACATTGACCATGGAACACAGAAACTGCATCGGGATTGAATACAAAAGGGTCAATTCCGACTTAAGTACAGGAAGACTGAATCTTCTAAGAGTTGATAATTTGAGCGGCTCCTGGGAGACCAGAATTAGATTCCGATGCACCAGTGCAGGTTTACTGTTTCCCTTGGACCTTCACAATGACCATGAAACGAAGAAATCGCAACGAGATGGAATACAAAGGGACAATGTCGACTTAAGTAAAAGAGGAGTGATTATTCTAAGAGTGTATGGTTTGAGCGGCTCCTGGGAGACCAGTATTAGATTCCGATGCACCAGTGGAGGTTTACTGTATCCCTTGGACCTACACATTGACCATGAAACACTGAAATAGCATTGGGATTGAATACAAAAGGACAATGCCGACTTAAGTACAAGAAGAGGGAATCTTCTAAGAGTTTGTGGTTTGAGCGGCTCCTGGGAGACCAGTATTAGATTCCGATGCACCAGTGCAGGTTTACTGTATCATTTGGAGCCTCACATTGACCATGAATCTCAGAAATCGCATCTGGATTGAATACAAAGGGCACAATGCTTACTTAAATACAAGGAGAGTGAATCTTCTAAGAGTTTGTGCTTTGATAGGCTCCTGGGAGACCAGTATTAGATTCCGAAGCAGCAGTGCAGCTTTGCTGTATCCCGTGGACCTTCACATTGACCATGAACACAGAAATTGCAACGGGATTGAATACAAAAGGGACAATGCCGACTTAAGTACAAGAGGAAAGAATCTTCTAAGAGTTTGTGCTTTGATAGGCTCCTGGGAGACCAGTATTAGATTCCGAAGCAGCAGTGCAGCTTTGCTGTATCCCGTGGACCTTCACATTGACCATGAACACAGAAATTGCAACGGGATTGAATACAAAAGGGACAATGCCGACTTAAGTACAACAAGAGTGTATCTTCTAAGAGCTTGCTTTTTGAGCGGCTCCTTGGAGACAAGTGTTAGATTCCGATGCACCAGTGCAGTTTTACTGTTTCTCTTGGACCTTCACATTGACCATGAACACAGAAATTGCAACGGGATTGAATACAAAAGGGACAATGCCGACATAAGAACAAGAAGAGTGAATCTCCTAAGAGTTTGTGGTTTGTGCGGCTCCTGGGAGACCAGTATTAGATTCCGATGCACCAGTGCAGGATTACTGTATCCCTTGGACTTTCACATTGACCATGAAACACAGAAATTGCATCGGGATTGGATACAAAAAAGGACAATTCCGACTTAAGTACAGGAAGAGTAAATCTTCTAAGAGTTGATGGTTTGAGCGGCTCCTGGGAGACCAGTATTAGATTCCGATCCACCAGTTTAGGTTTACTGTATCCCTAGGACCTTCACATTGACCATGAAACACTGAAATTACATCGGGATTGAATACAAAAGGGTCAAGGCCAACTTAAGTACAAGAGGAGTGAATCTTTAAGAGTTTGTGCTTTGATTGGCTCCTGGGACACCAGTATTAGATTCCGATGCACCAGTGCAGGTTTACTGTATCCCTTGGACCTTCAGATTGACCGCGAAACACAGAAACTGCATCTTGATTGAATACAAACGGGACAATGACGACTTAAGTAAAAGTAGAGCGAAACCTCTTAGAGTTTGTGGTTTGAGTGCCTCCTGGGAGACCAGTATTACATTCCGATGCACCACTGCAATTTTACTGTATCCCTTGGACCTTCACATTGTCCATGAAACGCAGAAATTGCATCGGGATTGAATCCAAAAGGGACAATGCCGACTTAAGTACAAGAAGAGTGCATCATCCAAGAGTTTGTGCTTTGAGCGGCACCTGGAAGACCTGTATTAGATTACATGCACCTGTGCAGGTTTACTGTATCCCTTCGACCTTCACACTGACCATGAAGCACAGAAATTGCATCGGCATTGAATCCAAAAGTGACAATGCCAACCTAGGTACAAGAAGAGTGAATCTTCTAAGAGTTTGTGCTATGATCGGTTCCTGGGAGAACAGTATTAGATTCCGATGCACCAGTGGACGTTTACTGTATCCTTTGGATCATCACATTGACCATGAAACACAGAATTTTTTCTGGGATTGAATACAAAAGATACAATGCCGACTTAAGTACGAGAGGAGTGAATCTCCTAAGAGTTTGTGGTTTGAGCGGCTCCTGGGAGAGTAGTATTATATTCCGATGCACCTGTGCTGGTTTACTGTACCCTTTGGACCTTCACATAGACGATGAAACACAGAAATTGAATCGGGATTCAATACGAAAGGGACAAAGTCAACTTAAGTACAAGAAGAGTGAATCTTCTAAGAGGTTGTGGTTTGAGCAGCTCCTGGGAGACCAGTATTAGATTCCGTTGCACCAGTGTAGGTTTACTGTATCCTTTGAACCTTCACATTTAAAATGAAACACAAAAATTGCACCGGGTTGAATACAAAAGGGACAATGCCGACTTAAGTACAAGCAGAGTGAATCTTCTAAGAGTTTTGTTTGAGCAGCACCTGGGAAACCAGTATTAGATTCTGGTGCACCAGAGCAGGTTTACTGTATCCTTGGACCTTCACATAGACCATGAAACACAGAAATCACATCGGGATTGAATTCAATAGGCACAATGCCGACTTAAGTACAAGAAGGGTGAATCCTCTAAGAGTTTGTGCTTTGAGTGTCTCCTGGGAGAACACTATTAGATTGCGTGGCACCAGTGCAGGGTAACTGTATCACTTAGTTCATCACACTGAGCATGAACCACAGAAATTTCATCGGGTTTGAATACAGAAGGGACATTGCCGACTTCAGTACAAGAAGAGTGAATTATCTAAGAGTTTGTAGTTTGAGCGGCTTCTGGGAGAGTAGTATTAGATTCCGATGCACCGGTGCAGGTTTACTGTATTCCTTGAACCTTCACATTTACCATGAAGCACAGAAATTGCATCGGGTTGAATACAAAAGGGACAATGCCGATTTAAGTACAAGAAGAGTGAATTTTCTAAGACTTTGTGGTTTGAGCGGCTCCTGGGAGACCAGTGTTAGATTACGATGCTCCAGTGCAGGTATAATGTATCCCTTGGACTTCCACGTTGACCATGAAACACAGAAATCGCATCGGGATTGAATACAAAAGGCACAAAGAAGACTTAAGTACAAGTGGAGTGAATCTTCTAAGACATTGAGTTTTGAGCGGCTCCTGCGAGACCAGTATTAGATTCCGATGCACCAGTGCAGCTTTACTGTATCCCTTGGACCTTTGTATTGACCACGAGTCACCGAATTTCCATCGGGATTGAAAACAAGACGGTCAATGCCTACTTAAGTACAAAGAGACTGAATCCTCAAAAATTCTTTGCTATGTGTGGCTCCTGGGAGACCAGTATTAGATTCCGATTCACCAGTACAGGTTTACTGTTTTCCTTGGACCTTCACATTGACCATGAAACAAAGAAATCGCAACGGGATGGAATACAAAGGGACAATGCCGACTTAAATACAAGAAGAGTGAATCTTCTAAGAGTGTATGGTTCGAGCGGTTCGTGGGAGACCAGTATTATATTCCGATGCACCAGTGGAAGTTTACTGTATCCCTTGGACCATCACATTGGCCATGAAACACAGAAATCGCATCGGGATTGAATACAATATGGAAAATGCCGACTTGAGTATAGGAGGAGTGAATCTTCTAAGAGATTGTGGTTTGAGCGGCTCCTGGGAGAATAGTGTTAGATTCCGATGCACCAGTGCAAGTTTACTGTATCCCTTGGACCTTCACAATGACCATGAAGCACAGAATTTGCATCGGGATTAAATACGAAAGGGACAATGCCGACTGAAGTACAAGAAGAGTGAATCTTGTAAGCGTTTGTGGTTTGAGCGGCTCCTGGGAGACCAGTCTTAGATTCCGATGGACCAGTGCAGGTTTACTGTATCCCTTAGACCTTCACATTGACCATGAAACACTGAAATTGCATTGGGATTGGATACAAAGTGACAATGCCGACTTAAGTACAAGAAGAGTGAATCCTCTAAGAGTTTGTGGTTTGAGCGGCTCCTGGAAGACCAGCATTAGATTCCGATGCACCAGTGCAGGTTTACTGTATCGCTTGGACCTTCACATTGACCATGAAACACAGAAATTAAATCGGGATTGAATACAAAAGGTTCAATGCCGACTTATGTACAAGAGGAGGGTATCTTCTAAGAGTTTGTGCTTTGATCGGCTCCTGGGAGACCAGTATTTGACTCCCAAGTACCAGTGCCAAAACCTCTCAGACAAACTGAAGCTAAACGATGTCAAAGTTAGCGTAAGGAGGGCTATGCGTGAAGCGTTCATTGAATTCGAAAGTAAAATTCTATGTACCGACTTGACAGAAAATCCTAGGAAGTTCTGGTCTTACGTTAAATGAGTAAGTGGCTCGAAACAGCATATCCAGACACTACGGGATGATGATGGCATTGAAACAGAGGATGACACGCGTAAAGCTGAAATACTAAACACCTTTTTCCAAAGCTGTTTCACAGAGGAAGACCGCACTGTAGTTCCTTCTCTAAATCCTCGCACAAACGAAAAAATGGCTGACATCGAAATAAGTGTCCAAGGAATAGAAAAGCAACTGGAATCACTCAATAGAGGAAAGTCCACTGGACCTGACGGGATACCAATTCGATTCTACACAGAGTACGCGAAAGAACTTGCCCCCCTTCTAACAGCCGTGTACCGCAAGTCTCTAGAGGAACGGAGGGTTCCAAACGATTGGAAAAGAGCACAGATAGTCCCAGTCTTCAAGAAGGGTCATCGAGCAGATGCGCAAAACTATAGACCTATATCTCTTACGTCGTTCTCTTGTAGAATTTTAGAACATGTTTTTTGCTCGCGTGTCATGTCATTTCTGGAAACCCAGAATCTACTGTGTAGAAATCAACATGGATTCCGGAAACAGCGATCGTGTGAGACCCAACTCGCCTTATTTGTTCATGAGACCCAGAAAATATTAGATACAGGCTCCCAGGTAGATGCTATTTTTCTTGACTTCCGGAAGGCGTTCGATACAGTTCCGCACTGTCGCCTGATAAACAAAGTAAGAGCCTACGGAATATCAGACCAGCTGTGTGGCTGGATTGAAGAGTTTTTAGCAAACAGAACACAGCATGTTGTTATCAATGAAGAGACGTCTACAGACTTTAAAGTAACCTCTGGCGTGCCACAGGGGAGTGTTATGGGACCATTGCTTTTCACGATATATATAAATGACTTAGTAGATAGTGTCGGAAGTTCCATGCAGATTTTCGCGGATGATGCTGTAGTATACAGAGAAGTTGCTGCATTAGAAAATTGTAGCGAAATACAGGAAGATCTGCAGCGGATAGGCACTTGGTGCAGGGAGTGGCAACTGACCCTTAACATAGACAAATGTAATGTATTGCGAATACATAGAAAGAAGGATCCTTTATTGTATGATTATATGATAGCGGAACAAACACTGGTAGCAGTTACTTCTGTAAAATATCTGGGAGTATGCGTACGGAACGATTTGAAGTGGAATGATCATATAAAAGTAATTGTTGGTAAGGCGGGTACCAGGTTGAGATTCATTGGAAGAGTGCTTAGAAAATGTAGTCCATCAACAAAGGAGGTGGCTTACAAAACACTCGTTCGACCTATACTTGAGTATTGCTCATCAGTGTGGGATCCGTACCAGGTCGGGTTGACGGAGGAGATAGGGAAGATCCAAAGAAGAGCGGCGCGTTTCGTCACTGGGTTATTTGGTAACCGTAATAGCGTTACGGAGATGTTTAATAAACTCAAGTGGCAGACTCTGCAAGAGAGGCGCTCTGCATCGCGGTGTAGCTTGCTCGCCAGGTTTCGAGAGGGTGCGTTTCTGGATGAGGTATCGAATATATTGCTTCCCCCTACTTATACTTCCCGAGGAGATCACGAATGTAAAATTAGAGAGATTAGAGCGCGCACGGAGGCTTTCAGACAGTCGTTCTTCCCGCGAACCATACGCGACTGGAACAGGAAAGGGAGGTAATGACAGTGGCACGTAAAGTGCCCTCCGCCACACACCGTTGGGTGGCTTGCGGAGTATCAATGTAGATGTAGATGTAGATGTACTGTATCCCGTGGACCTTCACATTGACCGTGAACACAGAAATTGCATCGGGATTGAATACAAAAGGGACAATTCCGACTTAAGTTCAAAAAGAGTGAATCTTCTAAGAGTTGATAATTTGAGGGCCTCCTGGGAGACCAGTATTAAATTCCGATGCACCAGTGCAGGTTTACTGTATCCCTTGGACCTTCACATTGACCATGAAACACAGATACTGCATCGGGACTGAATACAAAAGGGACAATTCCGACTTAAGATCAAAAAGAGTGAATCTTCTAAGAGTTGGTAATTTGAGCGGCTCCTGGGAGACCAGTATTAGATTCCGATGCACCAGTGCAGATTTACTGTAATACATGGACCTTCACATTGACCATGAAACACAGAAATCGCACCGGAATTGCATAAAATGCACAATGTCGACTTAAGTACAAGAGAAGAGAATCTTCTAAGACATTGTGCTTTGAGCGGCTCCTGGGAGACCAGTATTAGATTCCGATGCACCAGTGCAGCTTTACTCTATCCCTTGGACCTTCACATTGACCACGAATCACAGAATTTCCATCGGGATTGAATACAAGAGGGACAATGCCGACTTAAGTACAAGAAAACTGAATCTCCTATAATTTTTTGGTATGTGCGGGCCCTGGGAGACCAGTATTAGATTCCGATGCACCAGTGGAGGTTTACTATATCCGTTGGACCATCACAATGACCATGAAACACAGAAATCGCATCGGGATTGAATACAAAGTGGTTGATGTCGACTTAAGTAAAAGAGGAGTGAATCCTCTAAGAGTTTGTGGTTCGAGCGGCTCCTGGGAGAATAGTATTAGATTCCGATGCACCAGTGCAAGTTAACTGTATCCCTTGGACCTTCACATTGACTATGACACACTGAATTTGCATCGCGATTAAATACAAAAGGGACAATGCCGACTTAAGTACAAAAAGCGTGAATCTTCTAAGAGTTTGTGGTTTGAGCGGCTCCTGGGAGACCAGTATTAGATTCCGATGGACCGGTGCAGGTTCACTGTATCCCTTGGACCTTCACATTGTTCATGAAACACTGAAATTGCTTTGGTATTGAATACAAAGGCACAATGCCGACTTAAGTACAAGAAGAGGGAAACTTCTAACAGTTTGTGGTTTGAATGGCTCCTGGGAGACCGGAATTAGATTCCGATGCAGCAGTGCAGGTTTACTGTATCATTTGGACCCTTACATTGACCATGAAACTCAGAAATCGCATCTGGATTGAATACAAAGGGCACAATGCTTACTTAAAAACAAGGAGAGTGAATCTTCTAAGAGCTTGCTTTTTGAGCGGCTCCTGGGAGACCAGTGTTAGATTCCGATGCACCAGTGCAGGTTTACTGTATCCCTTGGACCTTCACATTGACCATGAAACACAGAAACTGCATCGGGACTGAATGCAAAAGGGACAATTCCGACTTAAGTTCAAAAAGAGTGAATCTTCTAAGAGTTGGTAATTTGAGCGGCTCCTGGGAGACCAGTATTAGATTCCGATGCACCAGTGGAGGTTTACTGTATCCCTTGGACCTTCACATTGACCATGAAACACAGAAATTGCATCGGGATTGAATACAAAAGGGTCAATGCCGTCTTAACTAGAAGAAGAATGAGTTTTCTAAGAGTTAGTGGTTTGAACGGCTAATGGGAGACCAGTATTAGATTCCGATGGACCAGTGCGCGTTTACTGTATTCCTTGGACCTTCACATTGATCATGATTCACAGAAATTCCATCGGGATCGAATACTAAAGGGACAATGCCGACTTATGTACAAGAAGAGTGAATCTTCTAAGAGTTTGTGCTCTGAGCGGCTGGTGGGAGACCAGTACTAAATTTCGATCCACCAGTGATGGTTTACTGTATCCCTTGGACCTTCACATTGACCATGAAGCACAGATATTGCATCGGGAATTAATACAAAAGTTATAATGCCGTCTTAAGGACAGGAAGAGTAAATCTTCTAAGAGTTTGTGATTTGAGCGGGTCCTGGGACACCAGTATAAGACTCCGATGCACCAATGCAGGTTTACTGTATCCCTTGGACCTTCACACTGACCATGAAATACAGAAATTGCATGGGGTTTGAATACAAAAGGGACAATGCCGACTTAAGTACAAGAAGTGCGTATCTTCTAAGAGCTTGCCTTTTGAGCGGCTCCTGGGAGACCAGTGTTACATTCCGATGCACCAGTGCAGGTTTACTGTATCCCTTGGACATTCTCATTGACCATGAAACACAGTAATTGCACCGGGATTGAATACAAAAGTGACGATGCCGACTTAAGTACAAGAAGAGTGAACCTTCTAACTGTTTGTGTTTTCAGCGGCACCTGGGAGACCAGTTTTAGATTCCGATGCACCAGTGCGGGTTTACTGTATCCCTTGGACCTTCACATTGACCATGGAACACAGAAACTGAATCGGAATTGAATACAAAAGGGACAATTCCGACTTAAGTACAGGAAGACTGAATCTTCTAAGAGTTGATAATTTGAGCGGCTCCTGCGAGACCAGAATTTGATTCCGATGCACCAGTGCAGGTTTACTGTTTCCCTTGGACCTTCACATTGACCATGAAACATAGAAATCGCAACGGGATGGAATACAAAGGGACAATGTGGACTTAAGTAAAAGAAGAGTGAATCTTCTAAGAGTTTGTGGTTTGAGCTGCTCCTGGGAGACCAGTATTAGATTCCGATGCACCAGTGCAGGTTTACTGTATCATTTGGAGCCTCACATTGACCATGAATCTCAGAAATCGCATCTGGATTGAATACAAAGGGCACAATGCTTACTTAAGTACAAGGAGGGTGAATCTTCTAAGAGTTTGTGGTTTGAGCAACTCGTGGGAGACCAGTATTAGATTCGGATCCACCAGTGCAGGTTTACTGAATCGCTTGGACTTTCACATTGACCATGAAACTCAGAAATTGCATCGGGATTGAAAACAAAAGGATCAATACCGACTTAAGTTCAAGAGGAGAGAATCTTCTAAGAGTTGATGGTTTGAGCGGCTCCTGGGAGACCAGTATTAGATTCCGAAGCACCAGTACAAGTTTAATGTATCCCGTGGCCTTTATATTGACTATGAAATACAGAAATTGCTTCGGGATTGAATACAAAAGTAACAATGCCGACTTAAGTACAAGAAGAATGAATCTTCCAAGAGTTTGCGGTTTTAGCGGCTCCTGGTAGACCAGTAATAGATTCCGATCCAACAGTTTGGGTTTACTGTATCCCTAGGACCTTCACATTGACCATGAAACACTGAAATTACATCGGGATTGAATACAAAAGGGTCAATGCCAACTTAAGTACAAGAGAAGTGAATCTTTAAGATTTTGTGCTTTGATGGGTCCTGGTACACCAGTATTAGATTCTGATGCACCAGTGCAGGTTTACTGTATCCCTTGGACCTTCACATTGACCGTGAAACACAGAAACTGCATCGGGACTGAATACAAAAGGGACAATTCCGACTTAAGTTCAAAAAGAGTGAATCTTTAAAAGTTTGTGCTTTGATTGGCTCCTGGGAGACCAGTATTAGATTCCGATGCACCAGTGCAAATTTACATTATCCCTTGGACCTTCACATTGACCATGAAACACAGAAATTGCATCGGGATTGAATCCAAAAGGGACAATGCCGACTTAAGTACAAGAAGAGCGCATCATCCAAGAGTTTGTGCTTTGAGCAGCACCTGGAAGACCTGTATTAGATTACATGCACCTGTGCAGGTTTACTGTATCCCTTCGACATTCACATTGACCATGAAGCACAGAAATTGCATCGGCATTGAATCCAAAAGTGACAATGCCATCTTAGGTACAAGAAGAGTGAATCTTCTATGACTTTGTGGTTTGAGCCGCACCTGGGAGACCAGTAATAGATACCAATGCGCCAATGCAGTTTTACGATATCCCTTGGACCTTCACGATGACCATGAAACACAGAAATTGCATCGGCATTGAATACAAAAGGGACAATGCCGACTTAAGTACAAGAAGAGTGAATCTCCTAATAGTTTGTGGTTTGAGCGGCTCCTGGGTGACCAGTATTAGATTCCAAATGCACCAGTGCAGGTGTTCTGTATCCTTGGACCTTCACATTGACCATTAAAGACAAAAATTACTTGGGGGTAGAATATAAAATGACAACGCCGACTTAAGTACAAGAAGAGTGAATCTTCTAAGAGTTTGTGGTTTGAGCGGCTCCTGGGAGCCCAGTATTAGACTCCGATGCACCAGTGCAGGTTTACTGTATCCCTTCGACCTTCACATTCACCATGAAACTCAGAAATTGCATCAGCATTAAATACAAAAGGGACAATGCCGTCTTAAGTACAAGAAGAGTGAATCTTCTAAGAGTTTGTGCTTTGAGCGGCTCCTGGGAGACCAGTATTAGATTCCGATGCACCAGTGCATGTTTACTGTTTCCCTTGGACTTTCACATTGACCATGAAGCACAGAAATTGCATCGGGATTGAATACAAAAAGGACAATGCCGACTTAAGTACAAGAAGAGTGTATGTTCTAAGAGATTGCGGTTTGAGCGGCTCCTGGGATACCAGTGTTAGACTCCGATGCACCAGTGCAGGTTTACTGTATCCCTTGGACATTCACATTGACCATGAAATATAGAAATTGCATCGGGTGTGAATACAAAAGGACAATTCCGACTTAAGTACAAGAGGAGTGAATCTTCTAAGAGTTTGTGTTTGAGCGGCTCATGGGAGGCCAGTTTTATATTCCGATGGACCAGTGCTGGTTTACTGTATCCCTTTGACCTTGACATTGACCATGAAATACAAAATTCGCATCGGGATCGAATACAAAAGGCACAATGCCGACTTAAGTACAAGAAGAGTGAATCTTTTAAGAGATTGTGATTTTAGCGGCTCCTGGGAGACCAGTATTAGATTCCGATGCACCAGTGCAAGTTTACTGTATCCCTTGTTCCTTCACATTGTCCATGAAACACAGAAATTGCATCGGCATAGAATACAAAAGGGACGATGCCGACTTAAGTACAGGAAGACTGAATCTTCTAAGATTCGATAATTTGAGCGGATCCTGGGAGCCCAGAATTAGATTCCGATGCACCAGTGCAGGTTTACTGTTTCCCTTGGACCTTCACATTGACCATGAAACATAGAAATCGCAACGGGATGGAATACAAAGGGACAATGTCGACTTAAGTAAAAGAAGAGTGAAACTTCTAAGAGTGTATGGTTTGAGCGGCTCCTGGGAGACCAGTATTAGATTCCGTTGCACCAGTGGAGGTTTACTGTATCCCTTGGACCTTCACACCGACCATGAAACACTGAAATAGCATTGTGATTGAATACAAAGGGACAATGCCGACTTAAGTACAAGAAGAGGGAATCTTCTAAGAGTTTGTGGTTTGAGCGGCTCCTGGGAGACCAGTATTAGATTCCGATGCACCAGTGCAGGTTTACTGTATCATTTGGTGCCTCTCATTGACCATGAATCACAGAAATCGCATCTGGATTGAATACAAAGGGCACAATGCTTACTTAAGTACAAGGAGGGTGAATCGTCTAAGAGTTTGTGGTTTGAGCGACTCGTGGGAGACCAGTATTAGATTCAGATCCACCAGTGCAGGTTTACTGTATCGCTTGGACTTTCACATTGACCATGAAACTCGGAAATTGCATCGGGATTGAAAACAAAAGGGTCAATGCCGACTTAAGTTCAAGAGGAGAGAATCTTCTAAGGGTTTGTGCTTTGATAGGCACCTGGGTGACCGGTATTAGATTCCGAAGCACCAGTGCAGCTTTGCTCTATCCCGTGGACCTTCACACTTACCATGAACACAGAAATTGCATCGGGATTGAATACAAAAGGGACAATGCCGACTTAAGTACAAGAAGAGTGTATCTTCTATGAGCTTGCTTTTTGAGCGGCTCCTTGGAGTCCAGGGTTAGATTCCGATGCACCAGTGCGGGTTTACTGTATCCCTTGGACCTTCACATTGACCATGAAACACAGAAATTGCATCGGGTTTGAATACTAAAGGGAAAATGCCGACATAAGAACAAGAAAAGTGAATCTCCTAAGTATTTGTGGTTTGTGCGGCTCCTGGGAGACCAGTATTATATTCCGATGCACCAGTGATGGATTACTGAATCCGTTGGACTTTCACATTGACCATGAAACACAGAAACTGCATCCGGATTGGATACAAAAAAGGACAATGCCGACGTAAGTACAAGAGGAGTTAATCTTCTAAGAGTTGATGGTTTGAGCGGCTCCTGGGAGACCAGTATTAGATTCCGAAGCACCAGTAGAGGTTTAATGTATCCCGTGGCCTTTACATTGACCATGAAATACAGAAATTGCTTCGGGATTGAATACAAAAGTAACAATGCCGACTTAAGTACAAGAAGAATGAATCTTCTAAGAGTTTGTGGTTTTAGCGGCACCTGGTAGACCAGTAATAGATTCCGAACCAATAGTTTAGGTTTACTGTATCCCTAGGACATTCACATTGACCATGAAACACTGAAATTACATAGGGATTGAATACAAAAGGGTCAATGCCAACTTAAGGACAAGAGGAGTGAATCTTTAAGAGTTTGTGCTTTGATGGTTCCTGGGACACCAGTATTAGATTCTGATGCACCAGTGCAGGTTTACTGTATCAATTGGACCTTCAGATTGACCGCGAAACACAGAAATTGCATCTTGATTGAATACAAACGGGACAATGACGACTTAAGTAAAAGTGGAGCGAGACCTCTTAGAGTTTGTGGTTTGAGTGCCTCCTGGGTGACCAGTATTAGATTCCGATGCACCAGTGCAAGTTTACTGTATCCCTTGGACCTTCACATTGACCATGAAACACAGAAATTGCATCGGGATTGATTCCAAAAGGGACAATGCCAACTTAAGTACAAGAAGAGTGCATCATAAAAGAGTTTGTGCTTTGAGCGGCACCTGGAAGACCTGTATTAGATTATATGCACCTGTGCAGGTTTACTGTATCCCTTCGACATTCACATTGACCATGAAGCACAGAAATTGAATCGGCATTGAATCCAAAAGTGACAATGCCATCTAAGGTACAAGAAGAGTGAATCTTCTAAGAGTTTGTGGTTTGAGCCGCACCTGGGAGACCAGTAATAGATACCAAAGCGCCAATGCAGTTTTACGGTATCCCTTGGACCTTCACGATGACCATGAAACACAGAAATTGCATCGGCATTGAATACAAAAGGGACAATGCCGACTGAAGTACAAGAAGAGTGTATGTTCGAAGAGTTTGCGGTTTGAGCGGCTCCTGGGATACCAGTATTAGACTCCGATGCACCAGTGCAGGTTTACTGTATCCCTTGGACCTTCACATTGACCATGAAATATAGAAATTGCATCGGGTGTGAATACAAAATGACAATGCCGACTTAAGTACAAGAGGAGTGAATCTTCTAAGAGTTTGTGTTTGAGCGGCTCATGGGAGGCCAGTATTAGATTCCGATGGACCAGTGCAGGTTTACTGTCTCCCTTGGACTTTCGCATTGACCATGAAACACAGCAATTGCATGGGGATTGAATACAAAAGGGACAATGCCGACTTAAGAACAAGAAGAGTGAATCTACTAAGAGTTTGTGCTTTGAGCGGCTACTGGGAGACCAGTATTAGATTCCGATGCACCAGTGCAGGTTTACTGTCTCCATTGGACCTTCACATTGATCATGAAAGACAGAAATTACATTGGGATTGAATACAAAACGGACAGTGACGACTTAAGTACAAAAAGAGTGAATCTTCTAAGAGTTTGTTGTTTGTGCGGCTCCTGGGAGACCAGTATTAGATTCCGATACACCAGTACAGGTTTACTGTATCCCTTGGAGCTTCACATTACCATGAAACACAGAAATTGCATCGGCATTGAATACAGAAGGGAAATTGCCGACATAAGTACAAGAAGAGTGAATCTTGTAAGAGTTTGTGCTTTGAGCGGCTCCTGGGAAACCAGTATTAGACTCCGATGCACCAGTGCAGGTTTACTGTATTCCTTTGACCTTGACATTGACCATGAAATACAAAATTCGCATCGGGATTGAATACAAAAGGCACAATGCTGACTTAAGTACAAGCAGAGTGAATCTTCTACGAGATTGTGATTTTAGCGGCTCCTGAGAGACCAGTATTAGATTCCGATGCACAAGTGCAAGTTTACTGTATCCCTTGATCCTTCACATTGTCCATGAAACACAAAAATTGCATCGGCATAGAATACAAAAGGGACAATGGTGACTTAAGTACACGAGGAGTGAATCTTCTAGGAGTTTGTGCTTAGAGCGTCTCCTGGGTGTCCCGAATCGAAGCACCAGTGCATGTTTACTGTATCCCTTAAACCTTCACATTCACCTTGAAACACATAAATCGCAATGGGATAGAATACAAAAGGCACAATGCCGAGTTAAGTACAAGAAGAGTGAATCATCCAAGAGTTCGTGTTTTGAGCGGCTCCTGGGAGAACAGTATTAGAATCCGATGCACCAGTGCAGGTTTACTGTATCCCTTGGACCTTCACATTGACCATGAAACACAGAAAATGCATCAGCATTGAATACAAAAGGGACAACGCTGACTTAAGTACAAGAAGAGTGAATCTTCTAAGAGTTTGTGGTTTGAGCTGCTCCAGGGAGATCAGTATTAGCTACCGATGCAACAGTGCAGGTTTACTGTATCCCTTGGACCTTCACATTGACCATGAAACACAGAAATTGCATCGGCATTGAATACTAAAGGCACAATACCGACTTAAGTACAAGAAGGAGGAATCTTCTAAGAGTTTGTGCTTTGGGCGGCTCTTTGGAGACCAGTGTTAAATTCCGATGCACCAGTGCAGTTTTACTGTATCCCTTGGACCTTCACATTGACCAAGAAACACAGAAACTGCATCGGGACTGAATACAAAAGGGACAATCCAGACTTAAGTTCAAAAAGAGTGAATCTTTAAGAGTTTGCGGTTTGATTGGCTCCTGGGAGACCGGTATTAGATTCTGATGCACCAGTGCAGGTTTACTGTATCTGTTGGACCTTCACATTGACCATGAAACACAGAAATTGCATCGGGTTTGAATACTAAAGGGACAATGCCGACATAAGAACAAGAAGAGTGAATCTTCTAAGAGTTGATGGTTTGAGCGGCTCCTGGGAGACCAGTATTAGATTCCGAAGCACCAGTACAGGTTTAATGTATCCCGTGGACCTTTACATTGACCATGAAATACGGATATTGCTTCGGGATTGAATACAAAAGTAACAATGCCGACTAAAGTACAAGAAGAATGAATCTTCTAAGAGTTTGTGGTTTTTGCGGCTCCTGGGAGACCAGTATTAAATTCCGATCGACCAGTTTGGGTTTACTGTATCCCTAGGACCTTCACATTGTCCATGAAACACTGATATTACATCGGGATTGAATACAAAAGCGTCTAAGCCAACTTAAGTACAAGAGGAGTGAATCTTTAAGAGTTTGTGCTTTGATTGGCTCCTGGGACACCAGTATTAGATTCCGAGGCACCAGTGCAGGTTTACTGTATCCCTTGGACCTTCAGATTGACCGCGAAACACAGAAATTGCATCTTGATTCAATACAAACGGTACAATGACGACTTAAGTAAAAGTAGAGCGAATGATCTTATAGTTTGTGGTTTGAGTGCCTCCTGGGAGACCGGTATTAGATTCCGATGCACCAGTGCAGGTTTACTGTATCCCTTGGACATTCACATTGACCATGAAACACAGAAATTGCATCGGGATTGAATCCAAAAGGGACAATGCCGACTTAAGTACAAGAATAGTGCATCATCCAAATGTTTGTGCTTTGAACGGCACCTGGAAGACATGTATTAGATTACATGCACCTGTGCAGGTTTACTATATCCCTTCGACCTTCACATTGACCATGAAATATAGAAATTGCATCGGGTGTGAATACAAAGGGGCAATGCCGACTTAAGTACAAGAGGAGTGAATCTTCTAAGAGTTTGTATTTGATCGACTCATGGGAGGCCAGTATTAGTTTCCGATGGACCAGTGCAGGTTTACAGTATCCCTTGGACTTTCGCATTGACCATGAAACACAGCAATTGCATGGGGATTGAATACAAAAGGGACAATGCCGACTTAAGAACAAGAAGAGTGAATCTACTAAGAGTTTGTGCTTTGAGCGGCTACTGGGAGACCAGTATTAGATTCCGATGCACCAGTGCAGGTTTACTGTCTCCATTGGACCTTCACATTGATCATGAAAGACAGAAATTACATTGGGATTGAATACAAAATGGACAGTGACGACTTAAGTACAAAAAGAGTGAATCTTCTAAGAGTTTGTTGTTTGTGCGGCTCCTGGGAGACCAGTATTAGATTCCGATACACCAGTACAGGTTTACTGTATACCTTGGACCTTCACATTGACCTTGAAACACAGAAATTGCATCGGCATTGAATACAGAAGCGAAAATGCCGACATAAGTACAAGAAGAGTGAATCTTGTAAGAGTTTGTGCTTTGAGCGGCTCCTGGGAAACCAGAATTAGACTCCGATGCACCAGTGCAGGTTTACTGTATCCCTTGGACCTTCACATTGACCATTAAAGACAGAAATTACATCGGGGTTGAATACATAATGAACAATGTCGACATAAGTACAGGAAGTGTGAATCTTCTAAGAGTTTGTGGTTCGAGGGGCTCCTGGGAGACCAGTATTAGATCTCGTTGCACTTGTGCAGCTATACTGTATCACTTGCACCTTCCCATTTACCATGATACACAGAAATTGCTTCGGAATTGAATACAAAAGGGACACCGCCGATTTAAGTACTAGAAGAGTGGATCTGTTAGAGCTTGTGGTTTGATCGTCTCCTTAGAGACCAGTACTAGATTCCGATGCACCAGTGCAGGTTTACTGTATCCCTAGGACCTTCACATTGACCATGATACACAGAAATCGCATCTTGATTGAATACAAGAGGCACAATTCCGACTTAGGTACAAGAAGAGTGAATCTTCTAAGATTATCTGCTTTAAGAGGCTCCTGGGGACCAGTATTAGATTCCGATGCACCAGTGCAGGTTTACTGTATCCCTTTGACTTTCACACTGACCATGAAACACATAAATTGCATCGGGATTGAATACAAAATGGACAATGGCGACTTTAGTACAAGAAGAGTGTATATTCTAAGAGCTTCCGGTTTGAGCGGCCCCTGGGACACCAGTATTAGACTCCGATGCACCAGTGCAGGTTTACTGTATCCCTTTGACCTTGACATTGACCATGAAATACAAAATTCGCATCGGGATTGAATACAAAAGGCACAATGCCGACTTAAGTACAAGAAGAAGGTATCTTCTAAGAGTTTGTGCTTTAAGCGGCTCCTTGGAGACCAGTGTTAGACTCTGATGCACCAGTGCAGTTTTACTGTATCCCTTGGACCTTCACATTGACCATGAAACACAGAAACTGCATCGGGACTGAATACAAAAGGGACAATCCCGACTTAAGTTCAAAAAGAGTGAATCTTTAAAAGTTTGTGCTGTGATTGGCTCCTAGGAGACCAGCATGAGATTCCGATGCACCAGTGCAGGTTTACTGTATCTCTTGGACCTTCACATTTACCATGAAACACAGAAATTGCATCGGGTTTGAATACTAAAGGGACAATGCCGTTATGAGAACAAGAAGTGTGAATCCTTTAAGAGTTGATGGTTTGAGCGGCTCCTGGGAGACCAATATTAGATTCCGAAGCACCAGTACAGGTTTAATGTATCCCGTGGACCTTTACATTGACCATGAAATACAGAAATTGCTTCGGGATTGAATACAAAAGTAACAATGCCGACTTAAGTACAAGAAGAATGAATCTTCTAAGAGTTTGTGGTTTTAGCGGCTCCTGGGAGACCAGTATTAGATTCCGATCCACCAGTTTAGGTTTACTGTATCCCTAGGACCTTCACATTGACCATGAAACCCTCAATTACATCGGGATTGAATACAAAAGGGTCAAATCCAACTTAAGTACAAGAGGAGTGAATCTTTAAGGGATTGTGCTTTGATTGGCTCCTGGGACACCTGTATTAGATTCGGATGCACCAGTGCAGGTTTACTGTATCCCTTGGACCTTCACATTGACCATGAAACACAGAAATTGCATCGGGATTAAATCCAAAAGGGACAATGCCGACTTAAGTACAAGAAGAGTGCATCATCCAAGAGTTTGTGCTTTGAGCGGCACCTGGAAGATCTGTATTAGATTACATGCACCTGTGCAGGTTTACTGTATCCCTTCGACCTTCACATTGACCATGAAGCACAGAAATTGCATCGGCATTGAATCCAAAAGTGACAATGCCAACTTAGGTACAAGAAGAGTGAATCTTCTAAGAGTTTGTGGTTTGAGCGGCACCTGGGAGACCAGTAATAGATACCAATGCGCCAATGCAGTTTTACGGTATCCCTTGGACCTTCACGATGACCATGAAACACAGAAATTGCATCGGCATTGAATATAAAAGGGACAATGCCGACTTAAGTACAAGAAGAGTGAATCTTCTAAGAGATTGTGATTTTAGCGGCTCCTGGGAGACCAGTATTAGATTCCGATGCACCAGTGCAGGTTTACTGTATCCCTTGGACGTTCACATTGCCCATGAAACACAGAAATTGCATCGTCATTGAATACTAAAGGCACAATGCCGACTTAAGTACAAGAAGAAGGAATCTTCTAAGAGTTTGTGCTTTGCGCGTCTCCTGGGACACCAGTATTAGATTCCGATGCACCAGTGCAGGTTTACTGTACCCCTTGGACCTTCACATTAACCATGAAACACATAAATTGCTTTGCGATTGAATACAAAAGGGACAATGAACGATTTAAGTACAAGAAGGGTGAATCTTCTAAGAGTATGTGGTTTGAGCGGCTCTTGGGAGCCCAGTATTAGACTCGATGCACCAGTGCAGGTTTACTGTATCCCTTGGACCTTCACATTGACCAGGAAACACAGAACTTGCATCGGCATTAAATACAAAAGGGACTATTCCGACTTAAGTACAAGAAGAGTGAATCTTCTAAGAGTTTGTGCTTTGTGCGGCTCCTGAGAGACCAGTATTAGATTCCAATGCACCAGTGCAGGTTTACTGTATCCCTTGAAATTTCATATTGATCATGAAACACAGAAATTGCATCTGAATTGAATACAAAAGGGTCAATGCCAACTGAAGTACACGAGGAGTAAATGTTCTATGGGTTTGTGCTTTTATCGGCTCCTGGGAGACCAGTATTAGATTCCGATGCACCAGTGCATGTTTACTGTTTCCCTTGGACTTTCACATTAACCATGAAACACAGAAATTGCATCGGGATTGAATACAAAATGACAATGCCGACTTAAGTACAAGAAGAGTGTATGTTCTAATAGTTTGCGGTTTGAGCGGCTCCTGGGACACCAGTATTAGACTCCGATGCACCAGTGCAGGTTTACTGTATCCCTTGGACCTTCACATTGACCATGAGATATAGAAATTGCATTGGGATTGAATGCAATAGGGACAATGCCGACTTAAGTACAAGAAGAGAGAATCTTCTATGTGTTTGTGATTTGAGCGGCCCCCGGGAGACCAGTATTAGATTCCGATGCACCAGTGCAGGTTTACTGTATCCCTTGGACCATGACATCGACCATGGATCACAGATATTGCATCGGCATTGAATGCAAAAGCGTCAATGACGACTTGAATAGTCGCTGTTAGTAGTAGTTTATCCTGTAGTGAAGTAGAAGTAGATAGTTCATGTGAATTATTGTGGGTGGAAGTTACACTCAACAACCGAACTAGGCTATTAATTGGCTCCTTTTACCGACCTCCCGACTCAGCAACGTTAGTGGCAGAACAACTGAGAGAAAGTTTGGAATACATTTCACATAAATTTTCTCTGCGTGTTATAGCCTTAGGTGGAGATTTCAGCCGGCCGGAGTGGCCGACCGGTTAACGGCGCTACAGTCTGGAACCGCACGACCGCTACGGTCGCTGGTTCGAACCCTGCCTCGGGCATGGATGTTAGTGATGTCTTTAGGGTGGTTAGGTTTAAGTAGTTCTACGTTCTAGGGGACTTATGACCACAGCAGTTGAGTCCCATAGTGCTCAGAGCCATTTGAACCATTTTTTGGAGATTTCAATTTACCAGATATAGACTGGGACACTCAGATGTTTAGGATGGGTGGTAGGGACAGAGCATCTAGTGACATTATACTGAGTGCACTATCCGAAAATTACCTCGAGCAATTGAACAGGGAACCGACTTGTGGAGATAACATCTTGGACCTACTGATAACAAACAGACCTGAACTTTTCGACTCTGTATGTACAGAACAGGGAATCAGTGATCATAAGGCCGTTGCAGCATCCCTGAATATGGAAGTTAATAGGAATATAAAAAAAAGGGAGGAAGGTTTATCTGTTTAGCAAGAGTAATAGAAGGCAGCTTTCAGACTACCTAACAGATCAAAACGAAAATTTCTGTTCCGACACTGACAATGTTGAGTGTTTATGGAAAAAGCTCAAGGCAATCGTAAAATGCGTTTTAGACAGGTACGTGCCGAGTAAAACTGTGAGGGACGGGAAAAACCCACCGTGGTACAACATCAAAGTTAGGAAACTACTGTGAAAGCAAAGAGAGCTCCACTCCAAGTTTAAACGCAGCCAAAACCTCTCAGACAAACAGAAGCTAAACGATGTCAAAGTTAGCGTAAGGAGGGCTATGCGTGAAGCGTTCAGTGAATTCGAAAGTAAAATTCTATGTACCGACTTGACAGAAAATCCTAGGAAGGTCTGGTCTTACGTTAAATCAGTAAGTGGCTCGAAACAGCATATCCAGACACTACGGGATGATGATGGCATTGAAACAGAGGATGACACGCGTAAAGCTGAAATACTAAACACCTTTTTCCAAAGCAGTTTCACAGAGGAAGACCGCACTGCAGTTCCTTCTCTAAATCCTCGCACAAACGAAAAAATGGCTGACATCGAAATAAGTGTCCAAGGAATAGAAAAGCAACTGGAATCACTCAATAGAGGAAAGTCCACTGGACCTGACGGGATACCAATTCGATTCTACACAGAGTACGCGAAAGAACTTGCCCCCCTTCTAACAGCCGTGTACCGCAAGTCTCTAGAGGAACAGAGGGTTCCAAATGATTGGAAAAGAGCACAGATAGTCCCAGTCTTCAAGAAGGGTCGTCGAGCAGATGCACAAAACTATAGACCTATATCTCTTACGTCGATCTCTTGTAGAATTTTAGAACATGTTTTTTGCTCGCGTATCATGTCATTTCTGGAAACCCAGAATCTACTATGTAGGAATCAACATGGATTCCGGAAACAGCGATCGTGTGAGACCCAACTCGCTTTATTTGTTCATGAGACCCAGAAAATATTAGATACAGGCTCCCAGGTAGATGCTATTTTTCTTGACTTCCGGAAGGCGTTCGATACAGTTCCGCACTGTCGCCTGATAAACAAAGTAAGAGCCTACGGAATATCCGACCAGCTGTGTGGCTGGATTGAAGAGTTTTTAGCAAACAGAACACAGCATGTTGTTATCAATGGAGAGACGTTAAAGTAACCTCTGGCGTGCCACAGGGGAGTGTTATGTTACCATTGCTTTTCACAATATATATAAATGACCTGGTAGATAGTGTCGGAAGTTCCATGCGGCTTTTCGCGGATGATGCTGTAGTATACAGAGAAGTTGCAGCATTAGAAAATTGTAGCGAAATGCAGGAAGATCTGCAGCGGATAGGCACTTGGTGCAGGGAGTGGCAACTGACCCATAACATAGACAAATGTAATGTATTGCGAATACATAGAAAGAAGGATCCTTTATTGTATGATTATATGATAACGGAACAAACACTGGTAGCAGTTACTTCTGTAAAATATCTGGGAGTATGCGTGCGGAGCGATTTGAAGTGGAATGATCATATAAAATTAATTGTTGGTAAGGCGGGTACCAGGTTGAGATTCATTGGGAGAGTGCTCAGAAAAAGTAGTCCATCAACAAAGGAGGTGGCTTACAAAACACTCGTTCGACCTACACCTGAGTATTGCTCATCAGTGTGGGATCTGTACCAGATCGGTTTGACGGAGGAGATAGAGAAGATCCAAAGAAGAGGGACGCGTTTCGTCACAGGGTTATTTGGTAACCGTGATAGCGTTATGGAGATGTTTAATAAACTCAAGTGGCAGACTCTGCAAGAGAGGCGCTCTGCATCGCGGTGTATCTTGCTCGCCAGGTTTCGAGAGGGTGCGTTTCTGGATGGGGTATGGAATATATTGCTTCCCCCTACTTATACCTCCCAAAGAGATCGCGAATGTAAAATTAGAGAGATTAGAGCGCGCACGGAGGCTTTCAGACAATCGTCCTTCCCGCGAACCATTCGTGACTGGAACAGGAAAGGGAGGTAATGACAGTGGCACGTAGAGTGCCCTCCGCCACACACCGTTGGGTGGCTTGCGGAGTATAAATGTAGATGTAGATGTAGATGTAGAAGTAAAAGAAGAGTGAATCTTCTAAGAGTTTGTGATTTGAGCGGCTCCTGGGAGACCAGTATTTGATTACGATGCACCAGTGCAGGTTTACTGTATCCCTTGGACCTTGACATTGACCATGAAACACAGAAATTGCATCAGGATTGAATACAAAAGGGACAACTCCGACTTAAGTACAAGAAGAGTGCATCATCCAAGAGTTTGTGCTTTGAGCGGCACCTGGAAGACCTGTATTAGATTACATGCACCTGTGCATTTTTACTGTATCCCTTCGACCTTCACATTGACCATGATGCACAGAAATTGCATCGGCATTGAATCCAAAAGTGACAATGCCAACTTAGGTACAAGAAGAGTGAATCTTCTAAGAGTTTGTGGTTTGAGCGGCACCTGGGAGACCAGTAATAGATACCAATGCGCCAATGCAGTTTTACGGTATCCCTTGGACCTTCACGATGACCATGAAGCACAGAAATTGCATCGGCATTGAATACAAAATGGACAATGCCGACTTAAGTACAAGAAGAGTGAATCTCCTAAGAGATTGTGGTTTATGCGGCTCTTGGGTGACCAGTATTAGATTCCGATGCACCAGTGCAGGTGTTCTGTATCCTTGGACCTTCACATTGACCATTAAAGACAAAAATTACTTCGGGGTAGAATATAAAATGACAACGCCGACTTAAGTACAAGAAGAGTGATTCTTCTAAGAGTTTGTGGTTTAAGCGGCTCCTGGGAGACCTGAAATAGATTCCGATGCACCAGTGCAGGTTTACTGTATCCCTTGGACCTTCACATTGACCATGAAACACAGAAATTGCATCGGCATTGAATACAAAAGGCACAATGCCGACTTAAGTACAAGAAGAGTGAATCTTCTACGAGATTGTGATTTTAGCGGCTCCTGGGAGACCAGTATTAGATTCCGATGCACCAGTGCATGTTTACTGTATCCCTTGGACCTTCACATTGACCATGAAACACAGAAATTGCATCGGCATTGAATACTAAAGGCACAATGCCGACTTAAGTACAAGAAGAAGGAATCTTCTAAGAGTTTGTGCTTTGAGCGGCTCCTGGGAGACCTGAAATAGATTCCGATGCACCAGTGCAGGTTTACTGTATCCCTTGGACCTTCACATTGACCATGAAACACAGAAATTGCATCGGCATTGAATACAAAAGGCACAATGCCGACTTAAGTACAAGAAGAGTGAATCTTCTAAGAGATTGTGATTTTAGCTGCTCCTGGGAGACTAGTATTAGATTCCGATGCACCAGTGCAGGTTTACTGTATCCCTTGGACCTTCACATTGACCATGAAACACAGAAATTGCATCGGCATTGAATACAAAAGGCACAATGCCGACTTAAGTACAAGAAGAGTGAATCTTCTAAGAGATTGTGATTTTAGCGGCTCCTGGGAGACCAGTATTAGATTCCGATGCACCAGTGCAGGTTTACTGTATCCCTTGGACCTTCACACTGCCCATGAAACACAGAAATTGCATCGTCATTGAATACTAAAGGCACAATGCCGACTTAAGTACAAGAAGAAGGAATCTTCTAAGAGTTTGTGCTTTGCGCGTCTCCTGGGAGACCAGTATTAGATTCCGATGCACCAGTGCAGGTTTACTATACCCCTTGGACCTTCACATTAACCATGAAACACAGAAATTGCATCGGGATTGAATACAAAATGACAATGCCGACTTAAGTACAAGAAGAGTGTATGTTCTAATAGTTTGCGGTTTGAGCGGCTCCTGGGACACCAGTATTAGACTCCGATGCACCAGTGCAGGTTTACTGTATCCCTTGGACCTTCACATTGACCATGAGATATAGAAATTGCATTGGGATTGAATGCAATAGGGACAATGCCGACTTAAGTACAAGAAGAGAGAATCTTCTATGTGTTTGTGATTTGAGCGGCTCCCGGGAGACCAGTATTAGATTCCGATGCACCAGTGCAGGTTTACTGTATCCCTTGGACCATGACATCGACCATGGATCACAGATATTGCATCGGCATTGAATGCAAAAGCGTCAATGACGACTTGAATAGTCGCTGTTAGTAGTAGTTTATCCTGTAGTGAAGTAGAAGTAGATAGTTCATGTGAATTATTGTGGGTGGAAGTTACACTCAACAACCGAACTAGGTTATTAATTGGCTCCTTTTACCGACCTCCCGACTCAGCAACGTTAGTGGCAGAACAACTGAGAGAAAGTTTGGAATACATTTCACATAAATTTTCTCTGCGTGTTATAGCCTTAGGTGGAGATTTCAGCCGGCCGGAGTGGCCGAGCGGTTAACGGCGCTACAGTCTGGAACCGCACGACCGCTACGGTCGCTGGTTCGAATCCTGCCTCGGGCATGGATGTGTGTGATGTCCTTAGGGTGGTTAGGCTTAAGTAGTTCTACGTTCTGGGGGACTTATGACCACAGCAGTTGAGTCCCATAGTGCTCAGAGCCATTTGAACCATATTTTGGAGATTTCAATTTACCAGATATAGACTGGGACACTCAGATGTTTAGGATGGGTGGTAGGGACAGAGCATCTAATGACATTATACTGAGTGCACTATCCGAAAATTACCTCGAGCAATTAAACAGGGAACCGACTTGTGGAGATAACATCTTGGACCTACTGATAACAAACAGACCTGAACTTTTCGACTCTGTATGTACAGAAAAGGGAATCAGTGATCATAAGGCTGTTGCAGCATCCCTGAATATGGAAGTTAATAGGAATATAAAAAAAAGGGAGGAAGGTTTATCTGTTTAGCAAGAGTAATAGAAGGCAGCTTTCAGACTACCTAACAGATCAAAACGAAAATTTCTGTTCCGACACTGACAATGTTAAGTGTTTATGGAAAAAGCTCAAGGCAATCGTGAAATGCGTTTTAGACAGGTACGTGCCGAGTAAAACTGTGAGGGACGGGAAAAACCCACCGTGGTACAACATCAAAGTTAGGAAACTACTGGGAAAGCAAAGAGAGCTCCACTCCAAGTTTAAACGCAGCCAAAACCTCTCAGACAAACAGAAGCTAAACGGTGTCAAAGTTAGCGTAAGGAGGGCTATGCGTGAAGCGTTCAGTGAATTCGAAAGTAAAATTCTATGTACCGACTTGACAGAAAATCCTAGGAAGGTCTGGTCTTACGTTAAATCAGTAAGTGGCTCGAAACAGCATATCCAGACACTACGGGATGATGATGGCATTGAAACAGAGGATGACACGCGTAAAGCTGAAATACTAAACACCTTCTTCCAAAGCTGTTTCACAGAGGAAGACCGCACTGCAGTTCCTTCTCTAAATCCTCGCACAAACGAAAAAATGGCTGACATTGAAATAAGTGTCCAAGGAATAAAAAAGCAACTGGAATCACTCAATAGAGGAAAGTCCACTGGACCTGACGGGATACCAATTCGATTCTACACAGAGTACGCGAAAGAACTTGCCCCCCTTCTAACAGCCGTGTACCGCAAGTCTCTAGAGGAAAGGAGGGTTCCAAATGATTGGAAAAGAGCACAGATAGTCCAAATCTTCAAGAAGGGTCATCGAGCAGATGCGCAAAACTATAGACCGATATCTCTGACGTCGATCTGTTGTAGAATTTTAGAACATGTTTTTTGCTCGAGTATCATGTCGTTTTTGGAAACCCAGAATCTACTGTGTAGGAATCAACATGGATTCCGGAAACAGCGATCGTGTGAGACCCAACTCGCTTTATTTGTTCATGAGACCCAGAAAATATTAGATACAGACTCCCAGGTAGATGCTATTTTTCTTGACTTCCGGAAGGCGTTCGATACAGTTCCGCACTGTCGCCTGATAAACAAAGTAAGAGCCTACGGAATATCCGACCAGCTGTGTGGCTGGATTGAAGAGTTTTTAGCAAACAGAACACAGCATGTTGTTATCAATGGAGAGACGTTGAAGTAACCTCTGGCGTGCCACAGGGGAGTGTTATGGGACCATTGCTTTTCACAATATATATAAATGACCTGGTAGATAGTGTCGGAAGTTCCATGCGGCTTTTCGCGGATGATGCTGTAGTATACAGAGAAGTTGCAGCATTAGAAAATTGTAGCGAAATGCAGGAAGATCTGCAGCGGATAGGCACTTGGTGCAGGGAGTGGCAACTGACCCATAACATAGACAAATGTAATGTATTGCGAATACATAGAAAGAAGGATCCTTTATTGTATGATTATATGATAATGGAACAAACACTGGTAGCAGTTACTTCTGTAAAATATCTGGGAGTATGCGTGCGGAGCGATTTGAAGTGGAATGATCATATAAAAGTAATTGTTGGTAAGGCGGGTACCAGGTTGAAATTCATTGGGAGAGTGCTTAGAAAAAGTAGTCCATCAACAAAGGAGGTGGCTTTTAAAACACTCGTTCGACCTATACTTGAGTATTGCTCATCAGTGTGGGATCTGTACCAGATCGGTTTGACGGAGGAGATAGAGCAGATCCAAAGAAGAGGGACGTGTTTCGTCACAGGGTTATTTGGTAACCGTGATAGCGTTACGGAGATGTTTAATAAACTCAAGTGGCAGACTTTGCAAGAGAGGCGCTCTGCATCGCGGTGTATCTTGCTCGCCAGGTTTCGAGAGGGTGCGTTTCTGGATGGGGTATCGAATATATTGCTTCCCCCTACTTATACCTCCGGAGGAGATCGCGAATGTAAAATCAGAGAGATTAGAGCGCGCACGGAGGCTTTCAGACAGTCGTCCTTCCCGCGAACCATTCGTGACTGGAACAGGAAAGGGAGGTAATGACAGTGGCACGTAGAGTGCCCTCCGCCACACACCGTTGGGTGGCTTGCGGAGTATAAATGTAGATGTAGATGTAGATGTAGAAGTAAAAGAAGAGTGAATCTTCTAAGAGTTTGTGATTTGAGCGGCTCCTGGGAGACCAGTATTTGATTACGATGCACCAGTGCAGGTTTACTGTATCCCTTGGACCTTGACATTGACCATGAAACACAGAAATTGCGTCGGGATTGCATACAAAAGGGACAATGCCGACTTAAGTACAAGAAGAGTAAATCTTCTAAGAGTTTGTGCTTTGAGCGGCTCCTGGGAGACCAGTATTAGATTCCAATGCACCAGTGCAGGTTTGCTGTAACCCTTGGACCTTCACATTGACCATGAAACACAGAAATTGCATCGGGATTGAATACAAAAGGGACAATTCCGACTTAGGTACTAGAAGAGTGAATCTTCTAAGAGTTTGTGATTGGAGCGGCTCCTGGGGGACCAGCTACAGATTCCGATGCACCTGTGCAAGTTTAGAGTATCCCTTGGACCTTCACATTGACCATGAAACACAGAAATGGCATCGGCATTGAATACAAAAGGGACAATTCCGTCATAAGTACAAGAAGTGTGAATCATCTAATAGTTTGTGGTTTGAGAGGCTCTTCGGAGTCCAGTATTAGATTCCGATCCACCAATGCAGGTTTACTGTATCCCTTGGACCTTCACATTCACCATAAAACACACATATTGCATCGGAATTGAACACAAAAGGGACAATGTCGACTTAAGTACAGGAAGAGTGAGTCTTCTAAGAATTTGTGGTTTGAGAGGCTCCTGGGAGACCAGTATTAGATTCCGATGCACCTGTGCAGGTTTACTGTATCCCTTTGACATTCACATTGATTTTGAAATACAGAAATTGCATCGGCTTTGAATGCAAAATGGACAATGTCGACGTAAGTGCAAGATGAGTGAATCTTCTAAGAGCTTGTGGTCTGAGCGGCTCCTGAGAGACCTGAAATAGATTCCGATGCACCAGTGCAGGTTTACTGTGTCCCTTGGACCTTCACATTGACCAAGATACACAGAAATTGCAACGGGATTGAATACAAAAGGGAAAATGCCTACTTAAGTAGAATAAGAGTGAATCTTCTAAGAGTTTGTGCTTTGGGCGGCTCCTGCAAGACCAATATTAGATTCCGATGCACCAGTGCAGGTTTACTGTTTCCGTTGGACCTCCACATTGATTATGAAATACAGAAATTGCATCGTGATTGAATACAAAAGGGACAATGCCGACTTATGTACAAGATGAGTGAATGTACTAAGAGTTTGTGCTTTGAGCGTCTCCTGGGCGACCAGCATTTGATTCTGATGCACCAGTGCAGGTTTACTTTATTCCTTGACCTTCGCATTGACCATGAAACACAGAAATTACATCGGGGTTGAATACAAATGGACAATGCTGACTTAAGTACTAGAAGAGTGAATCTTCTAAGAGTTTGTGCTTTGAGCGGTTCCTGGGAGACCAGTATTAGATTCCGAAGCACCAGAGGTGGTTTCCTGTACCTCTTGGACCTTCACATTTACAAAGAAACACAGAAATTGCATCGGGATTGAATACAAAAGTGACAATGCCGACTTAAGTACAAGAAGAGAGAATCTTCTTAGAGATTGCGATTTGAGCGGCTCCTTGGAGAACAGTATTAGATTACGATGCACCAGTGCAGAATTACTGTATCCCTTGGACCTTCACATTGACCATGAAACACAGAAATCGCATTGGGATCGAATACAAAGGGCACAATGAAGACTTAAGTACAAGAAGAGTGAATCTGCTATGAGTTCGTGCTTTGAGCGGCTCTAGGGAGAAGAGTATTAGATTCCGATGCGCCAGTGCAGGTTTACTGTATCCCTTGGAATTTCATGTTGACCATGAAAACCAGAAATTGCAGCGGCATTGAATACAAAAGGGACATTGCCGACTTAAGTACAAGAAGAGTGAATCTTTTAAGAGTTTGTGCTTTTGGCGGCTCCTGGGAGAGCAGTATTAGATTCCGATGCACCACTGCAGCTTTACTGTAACCCTTGGGCCTTCACATTAACCATGAGACACAGAAATTGGATCGGGATTGAATACAAAAGGGACAATGCCGACGTAAGTAAAAGAAGAGTGAATCTTTTATGAGTTTGTGATGTGAGCGGCCCCCGGGAGACCAGTATTACACTCTGATGCACCAGTGCACGTTTACTGTATCCCTTGGAGAGTCACATTGACCATGAAACACAGAAATTGCATCGGGATTGAATACAATAGGGACAATGCCGACATAAGTAAAAGAAGAGTGAATCTTCTAAGAGTCTGAGATTTTAGCGGCTCCCGGGAGGAAGGTATTAGATTCCGATGAACCGGTGCAGGTTTACTGTATCCCTTGGACCTTCACATTGACCATGGAACACAGATATTGCATCGGGATTGAATACAAAATGGACAATGCCGACTTAAGTACAAGAAGAGTGAATCTTCTGACCAATATTAGATTCCGATGCACCAGTGCAGGTTTATTGTATCGCTTGGGCCTTCACATTAACTATGAATCACAGAAATTGCTTCAGGATCGAATACAAAAGGGACAATGCCGACTTAAGTACAAGAAAAGTGAATCTACTAAGAGTTTGTTCTTTGAGCGGCTCCTGGGAGACCAGTATTAGATTCCGATGCATCAGTGCGGGTTTACTGTTTCCCTTGGACCTTCACATTGACTATGAAACACAGAAATTGCATCGGGATTAAATACAAAAGGCACAATGCTGACTTATGTACAAGAAGAGTGAATCTTCCAAGAGTTTGTGATTAGAGCGGCTCCTGGGAGAATAGTATTAGATTCCGATGCACTAGTGCAGGTTTACTGTATCCCTTGGACCATCACATTGGCCATGAAACATAGAAATTGCATCGGGATTTAATACAAAAAGGGCAATGTCAACTTAAGTACAAGAAGAGTGAATCTTGTAAGAGATTGTGCTTTGAGCGGTTCCTGGGAGACCAGTATAAGATTCCGAAGCACCAGAGGTGGTATCCTGTATCTCGTGGACCTTCACATTGAACATAAAACACAGAAACTGCATCGGGATTGAATACAAAAGGGACAATGCCGACTTAAGTACAAGAAGAGAGAATCATCAAAGAGTCTGTGATTTGAGCGGCTCCTTGGAGAACAGTGTTAGATTCCGATGCATCAGTGCAGGTTTACTGTATCCCTTGGACCTTCACATTGACCATGAAACACAGAAATCGCATTGGGATAGAATACAAAGGGCACAATGCCGATTTAAGTACAAGAAGAGTGAATCTTCTATGAATTCGTGCTTTGAGCGGCTCCAGGGAGACAAGTATTAGATTCCGATGCGCCAGTGCAGGTTTACTGTATCCCTTGGACCTTCACGTTGACCATGAAACACAGAAAATGTAGCGGCATTGAATACAAAAGGGACTATGCCGACTTAAGTACTAGAAGAGTGAATCTTCTAAGAGTTTGTGGTTTGAGCGTATCCTCGGAGGCCAGTATTAGATTCGGATGCAAAAGTGCAGGTTTACTGTATCCCTTGGACCTTCACATTGACAATGAAACACAGAAATTGCACCGGGATTGAATACAAAAGGGACAATGCCAACTTAAGTACAGGAAGGGTGAATCTTCCACGAATTTGTGGTTTGAGCAGCTCCTGGGAGACCAGTATTAGATTCCGATGCACCAGTGCAGGTTCAAAGTATCCGTTTGATCTTCCCATTGACCATGAAACGCAGAAACCGCTACGGGATAGAATACAAAAGGCAAAATGCAGACTTAAGTACAAGAAGAGTGAATCTTTTAAGAGTTTGTGCTTTTGGCAGCTCCTGGGAGAGCAGTATTAGAATTGGATGGAACACTGCAATTTTACTGTGTCCCTTGGGCCTTTCCATTGACCATGAGACACAGAAATTGTATCGGGATTGAATACAAAAGGGACAATGCTGACTTAAGTAGAAGAACTGTGAATCATCTAAGAGTCAGTTATTTGAGTGGCTCCTGGGAAGCCAGTATTAGATTCCGATGCACCAGCGCAGGTTTGCTGTATCCCTTGAACCACCACAATGACCATGATACACAGAAATTGCATTGGGGTTGAATACATAAGAGACAATTCCGACTTAAGTACAAGAAGAGTTAATCTTCTAAGAGTTTGTGGTTTGAGCGGGTCCTGGGAGACCAGTATTAGATTCCGATACACCAGTGCAGGTTTACTGTATGCCTTGGACTTTCACATTGACCATGGAACACAGATATTGCATCCGGACTGAATACAAGAGTGACAATGCCGACTTAAATGGAAGAAGAGTGAATCTCCTAAGAGTTTGTGGTTTGTGCGGCTCTTGGGTGACCAGTATTAAATTCCGATGCACCAGTGCAGGTGTTCTGTATTCTTGGACCTTCTTATTGACCATTAAAAACAAAAATTACTTTGGGGTTGAATATAAAATGACAACGCCGACTTAAGTACAAGAAGAGTGAATCTTCTAAGAGTTTGTGGTTTAAGCGGCTCCTGGGAGACCTGAAATAGATTCCGATGCAATAGTGCTGGTTTACTGTATCCCTTGGACCTTCACATTGACCATGAAACACAGTAATTGCAACAGCATTGACTGCAAAAGTGTCAATGCCGACTTAAGTACAAGAAGTGTGAATCTTCTAAGAGTTTGTTATTTGAGCGGCTCCTGGGAGAATAGTATTAGAATTCCGATGTACTAGTGCAGGTTAACTGTATCCCTTGGACCTTCACATTGACCATGGAACATAGAAATTGCATCGGGATTAAATACCAAAAGGACAATGTCAACTTAAGTACAAGATGAGTTAATCTTCTAATAGTTTGTGATTTGAGCGGCACCTGGGAGATCATTATTAGATTCCGATGCACCAGTGCAGGTTTACTGTTTCCGTTGGACCTACACATTGATTATGAAATACGGAAATTGCATCGGGATTGATTACAAAAGGGCAATGCCGACTTATGTACAAGATTAGTGAATGTACTAAGAGTTTGTGGTTTGAGCGTCTCCTGGGCGACCAGTATTTGATTCTGATGCACCAGTGCAGGTTTACTTTATTCCTTATCCTTCGCATTGACCATGAAACACAGAAATTACATGGGGGTTGAATACAAATGGACAATGCTGACTGAAGTACTAGAAGAGTGAATCTTCTAAGAGTTTGTGCTTTGAGCGGTTCCTGGGAGACCAGTATTAGATTCCGAAGCACCAGAGGTGGTTTCCTGTACCTCTTGGACCTTCACATTTACAATGGAACACAGAAATTGCATCGGGATTGAATACAGAAGTGACAATGCCGGTTTAAGTACAAGAAGAGAGAATCTTCTTAGAGATTGCTATTTGAGCGGCACCTTGGAGAACAGTATTAGATTACGATGCACCAGTGCAGGTTTACTGCAACCCTTGGACCTTCACATTGACCATGAAACACAGAAATCGCATTGGGATCAAATACAAATTGCACAATGAAGACTTAAGTACAAGAAGAGTGAATCTGCTATGAGTTCGTGCTTTGAGCGGCTCTAGGGAGAAGAGTATTAGATTCCGATGCGCCAGTGCAGGTTTACTGCATCCCTTGGAATTTCATGTTGACCATGAAACACAGAAATTGCAGCGGCATTGAATACAAAAGGGACATTGCCGACTTAAGTACAAGAAGAGTGATTCTTTTAAGAGTTTGTGCTTTTGGCGGCTCCTGGGAGAGCAGTATTAGATTCCGATGCACCACTGCAGCTTTACTGTATCCCTTGGGCCTTCACATTAACCATGAGACACAGAAATTGGATCGGGATTGAATACAAAATGGACAATGCTGACGTAAGTAAAAGAAGAGTGAATCTTTTATGAGTTTGTGATGTGAGCGGCCCCCGGGAGACCAGTATTACACTCTGATGCACCAGTGCACGTTTACTGTATCCCTTGGACCGTCACATTGACCATGAAACACAGAAATTGCATCGGGATTGAATACAATAGGGACAATGCCGACATAAGTAAAAGAATAGTGAAACTTCTAAGAGTCTGAGATTTGAGCGGCTCCCGGGAGGAAAGTATTAGATTCCGATAAACCAGTGCAGGTTTACTGTATCCCTTGGACCTTCACATTGACCATGGAACACAGATATTGCATCGGGATTGAATACAAAAGGGACAATGCCGACTTAAGTACAAGAAAAGTGAATCTTCTGACTAATATTAGATTCCGATGCACCAGTGCAGGTTTACTGTATCGCTTGGGCCTTCACATTAACCATAAAACACAGAAATTGCTTCAGGATCGAATACAAAAGGGACAATGCCGACTTAAGTACAATAAAAGTGAATCTACTAAGAGTTTGTTCTTTGAGCGGCTCCTGGGAGACCAGTATTAGATTCCGATGCGTCAGTGCGGGGTTGCTGTTTCCTTTGGACCTTCACATTGACTATGAAACACAGAAATTGCATCGGGATTAAATACAAAAGGCACAATGCCGACTTATATACAAGAAGAGTGAATCTTCCAAGAGTTTGTGATTAGAGCGGCTCCTGGGAGAATAGTATTAGATTCCGATGCGCTAGTGCAGGTTTACTGTATCCCTTGGACCATCACATTGACCATGAAACATAGAAATTGCATCGGGATTTAATACAAAAAGGACAATGTCAACTTAAGTACAAGAAGAGTGAATCTTGTAAGAGATTGTGCTTTGAGCGGTTCCTGGGAGACCAGTATAAGATTCCGAAGCACCAGAGGTGGTTTCCTGTATCTCGTGGGCCTTCACATTGAACATAAAACACAGAAATTGCATCGGGATTGAATACAAAAGGGACAATGCCGACTTAAGTACAAGAAGAGAGAATCTTCTATGAATTCGTGCTTTGAGCGGCTCCAGGGAGACAAGTATTAGATTACGATGCGCCAGTGCAGGTTTACTGTATCCCTTGGACCTTCACGTTGACCATGAAACACAGAAAATGCAACGGCATTGAATACAAAAGGGACAATGCCGACTTAAGTACAAGAAGAGTGAATCTTCTAAGAGTTTGTGGTTTGAGCGGATCCTCGTAGGCCAGTATTAGATTCGGATGCAAAAGTGCAGGTTTACTGTATCCCTTGGACCTTCACATTGACTATGAAACACAGAAATTGCACCGGGATTGAATACAAAAGGGACAATGCCGACTTAAGTACAGGAAGAGTGAATCTTCCACGAATTTGTGGTTTGAGCAGCTCCTGGGAGACCAGTATTAGATTCCGATGCACCAGTGCAGGTTCAAAGTATCCGTTTGATCTTCCCATTGACCATGAAACGCAGAAACCGCTACGGGGTAGAATACAAAAGGCAAAATGCCGACTTAAGTACACAGAAGAGTGAATCTTTTAAGAGTTTGTGCTTTTGGCAGCTCCTGGGAGAGCAGTATTAGATTCGGATGCAACACTGCAGCTTTACTGTGTCCCTTGGGCCTTTCCATTGACCATGAGACACAGAAATTGTATCGGGATTCAATACAAAAGGGACAATGCTGACTAAAGTAAAAGAACAGTGAATCATCTAAGAGTCAGTTATTTGAGTGGCTCTAGGGAAGCCAGTATTAGATTCCGATGCACCAGCGCAGGTTTACTGTATCCCTTGGACCGTCACATTGACCATGAAACACAGAAATAGCATCGGGATTGAATACAAATGGACAATGCCGACATATGAACAGGAAGAGTAAATCTTCTTAGGGTCTGTGCTTTGAACGGCTCGTGGGAGACCAGTATTTGATTCCGATGCATCAGTGCCGGTTTACTGTATCCCTTGAACCACCACAATGACCATGATACACAGAAATTGCATTGGGGTTGAATACATAAGAGACAATTCCGACTTAAGTACAAGAAGAGTTAATCTTCTAAGAGTTTGTGGTTTGAGCGGGTCCTGGGAGACCAGTATTAGATGCCGATGCGCCAGTGCAGGTTTACTGCATCCCTTGGACCGTCACATTGACCATGAAACACAGAAATTGCATCGGGATTGAATACAAATGGACAATGCCGACTTATGTACAGGAAGAGTAAATCTTCATAGGGTTTGTGCTTTGAACGGCTCCTGGGAGACCAGTATTTGATTCCGATGCGCCAGTGCAGGTTTACTGTATCCCTTGAACCACCACATTGACCATGAAACACAGAAATTGCATCGGAATTGAATACAAAAAGGTCAATGTCAACTTAAGTACAAGAGTAGTTAATCTTCTAATAGTTTGTGATTAGAGCGGCACCTGGGAGACCATTATTAGATTCCGATGCACCAGTGCAGGTTTACTATATTCCTTGACCTTCACATTGACGATGAAACCCAGAAATTACATCGGGGTAGAATACAAATGGACAATGCTGATATAAGAACAAGAAGAGTGAATCTTCTAAGTGTTTGTGCTTTGACCGGTTCCTGGGAGACCAGTATTAGACTCCGAAGCACCAGAGGTGGATTCCTGTATCTCACGGACCTTCACATTGACCATGAAACACAGAAATTGGATCGGGATTGAATACAAAGGGGACAACGCCGACTTAAGTCTTAGAAGAGTGCATCTTCTAAGAGTTTGTGGTTTGAGCGGCTCCTCGGAGGCCAGTATTAGTTTCGGATGCACCAGTGCAGGTTTACTGTATCCCTTGGATCTTCTCATTGACCATGAAACACAGATATTGTTTGGGATTGAATACAAAGGTGACAATGCCGACTTAAGTAGAAGAAGAGTGAATCTAATAAGAGTTTGTGGTTTGAGCGGCTCCTGGGGCACCAGTATTAGATTCCGATTCACCAGTGCCTTTTCACTGTATCCGTTTGACTCTCACATTGACCAAGAAACACAGAAATTGCATCGGCATTGAATACAAAAGGGACAATGCCGACCTAAGTACAAGATGAGTGAATCTACTAAGAGTTTGTGGTTTGAGCGACTCCTGGGAGACCAGTATTTGATTCCGATGCACCAGTGCACGTTTACTGTATTCCTTGACCATCACATTGACGATGAAACCCAGAAATTACATCGGGGTTGAATACAAATGGACAATGCTGACATAAGTACAAGAAGAGTGAATCTTCTCAGAGTTTGAGCTTTGACCGGTTCCTGGGAGACCAGTATTAGATTCCGAAGCACCAGAGGTGGATTCCTGTATCTCACGGACCTTCACATTTACCATGAAACACAGAAATTGTATCGGTATTGAATACAAAAGGGACAATGCCGACTTAAGTCTAAGAAGAGTGAATCTTCTAAGGGTTTGTGGTTTGAGCGGCTCCTATGAGGCCAGTATTAGATTCGGATGCACCAGTGCAGGTCTACTGTATGCCTTGGACCTTCACATTGACCATGGAACACAGAAATTGCATCCGGATTGAATACAAAATTGACAATGCCAACTTAAGTAGAAGAAAAGTGAATATCCTAAGAGTTTGTGGTTTGAGCGGCTCCTGGGAGACTAGTATCAGATTCCCATGGACCAGTCCAGGTTTACTGTATCTCTTGGGCCTTCACATTCACCATGAAACACAGAAATTGCTTCGGGATCGAATACAAAACTGACAATACCGACTTAAGTACAAGAAGAGTGAATCTACTAAAAGTTTGTTTTTTGAGCGGCTCCTGTCAGACCAGTATTACTTTCCGATGCACCAGTGCAGGTTTACTGTTTCCCTTGAACCACCACATTGACCATGAAACACAGAAATTGCATCAGGTTTGAATACAAAAGGGACAATGCCGACTTAAGTACAAGAAGAGTGAATCTTTTAAGATTTTGTGATTTGAGCTGCTCCTGTCAGACCAGTATTACTTTCCGATGCACCAATGCAGGTTTACTGTATCCCTTGGACCTTCACATTGACCGTGAAACACAGAAATTGCATCAGGATTGAATAAAATAGGGACAATGCCGACTTAAGTACAAGAAGAGTGAATCTTTTATGAGTTTGTGATTTGACCGGCTCCCGGGCGACCAGTATTACACTCTGACGCACCACTGCACGTTTACTGTATCCCTTGGACCTTCACATTGACAATGGAACACAGATATTGCATCGGGATTGACTACAAAAAAGACAATGACGACTTGATACAAAGAACAGTGAATCTTCTAAGAGTTTGTGGTTTGAGCGGCTCCTGGGTGACCAGTATTAGTTTCCGATACACCAGTGCAGGTTTACTGTATCCCTTGGACCTTCACATTGACCAAGATACACAGAAATTGCAACGGGATGGAATACAAAATGGACAATGCCGACTTAAGTAAAAGAAGAGTGAATCTCCTAAGTGTTTGTGGTTCGAGCGGCTCCTGGGAGACCAGTATTAGATTCCGATGAACCAGCGCAGGTTTACTGTATCTCTTGGACCTTCACATTGACCATGAGATACAGAAATTGCATCGGGATTGAATACAGAAGTGGACAATGCCGACTTAAGTACAAGAAGAGTGAATCATCTAAGAGTTTGTGGTTTGAGCGTCTTCCGGGGACCAGTATTAGATTCCGCTGCACCAGTGCAGGTTTACTGTATCCCTTGGACCTTCACATTGACCATGAAACAAAGAAATAGCATAGGGATTATATACAAAAGGGACAATGCCGACGTAAGTATAAGAATAGCGAATCCTCTAAGATTATGTGTTTTGAGCGGCTCCTGGGAGACCAGTATTTGATTCTGGTGCACCAGTGCAGGTTTACTGTATCCCTTGGACCTTTACATTGACCATGAAACACAGATATTGCATCGGGATTGAATACAAAATGGACAATGCCGACTTAAGTAGAAGAAGAGTGAATCTCCTAAGAGTCTGTGGTTTGAGCGGCTCCTGAGAGACCAGTATTAGATTCCGATGCATCAGTGCAGGTTTACTGTATCCGTCGGAGCTTGACATTGACCATGAAACAAAGAAATTGTATCGTCATTGAATACAGTAGGGACAATGCCAACATAAGTAAAAGAAGAGTGAATTATCTAAGAGTTTGTGGTTTGAGCGGCTCTTCGGAGACTAGTATTAGATTCCGATTCACCAGTGCAGGTTTACTGTATCCCTTAGACCTTCACATTGACCATGAAACACAGAAATCGCAACGGGATGGAATACAAAATGGACAATGCCGACTTAAGTAAAAGAAGCGTTAATGTTCTAAGAGTTAGTGGTGTGAGTGGCTCCTGGGAGACCAGTATTAGATTCCGATGCACCAGTGCAGGTTTACTGTATCCCTTAAACCTTCACATTGACCATAAAACACAGAAATTGTATCGTCATTGAATACAGTAGGGACAATGCCAAGATAAGTAGAAGAAGAGTGAATTGTCTAAGAGTTTGTGGTTTGAGCGGCTCTTCGGAGACTAGTATTAGATTCCGATTCACCAGTGCAGGTTTACTGTATCCCTTAGACCTTCACATTGACCATGAAACACAGAAATCGCAACGGGATGGAATACAAAATGGACAATGCCGACTTAAGTAAAAGAAGAGTGAATCTCCTAAGTGTTTGTGGTTCGAGCGGCTCCACGGAGTCCAGTATTAGATTCCGATGCATCAGTGCAGGTTTACTGTATCCCTTGGACCTTCACATTGACCATGAAACACCGAAACTGCATCGGGATTGACTACAAAAGGAACAATGCCGACTTAAGTACAAGAATAGTGAATCTTCTAAGAGTTTGTGATTTGGGCGGCTCCTGAGAGACCAGCATTAGTTTCCCATGCACAAGTGCAGGTTTACTGTATCCCGTGGACCTTCACATTGACCATGAAACACAGAATTTGCATCGGGATTGGATACAAAAGGGACATTGCCTACTTAAGTAGAAGAAGAGTGAATCTTCTAAGAGTTTGAGGTTTGAGCGTCTCCTGGGAGACCAGTATTAGATTCCGCTGCACCAGTGCAGGTTTACTGTATCCCTTGGACCTTCACATTAACCATGAAACAAAGAAATATCATCGGGATTAAATACAAAAGGGACAATGCCGACATAAGTCATTCCTCTAAGAGTATGTGTTTTGAGCGGCTCCTGGTTGACCAGTAACAGATTCCGATGCACCAGTGCAAGTTTACTGTGTCCCTTGGACATTCACATTGACCATGAAACACAGAAATTGCATCGGCATTGAATACAAAAGGGACAATGCCGACTTAAGTACAAGAAGAGTGAATCTTCTAAGAGTTTGTGATTTGAGCGGCTCCTGGGACAATAGTATTTGATTCCGATGCACCAGTGCAGGTTTACTTTATCCCCTTGACCTTGACATTGACCATGGAACACAGAAATTGCATCGCGATTGAATACAAAAGGGACAATGCCGGCTTAAGTACAAGAAGCGTTAATGTTCTAAGAGTTTGTGGTGTGAGCGGCTCCTGGGAGACCAGTATTAGATTAAGATGCAGCAGTGCAGGTTTACTGTATCCTCTGGACCTTCACATTGACCATGAAACACAGAAATTGCATCGGGATTGAATACATAAGGGACAATGCCGACTTAAATGGAGGAAGAGTGAATCTCCTAGGAGTTTGTGGTTTGAGTGGCTCCTGGGAGACCACTTTTAGTTTCCGATGCACCATTGCAGGTTTACTGCATGCGTTTGACCTTCACATTGACCATGAATCACAGAAATTGCCTCATGATTGAATACAAGAGGGACAATGCCGACTTATCTACAAGAAGAGTGAATCTCCTAAGAGTTTGTGGTTCGAGCGACTCCTCGGAGTCCAGTATTAGATTCCGATGCATCAGTGCAGGTTTACTGTATCCCTTGGACCTTCATATTGACCATGAAACACCGAAATTGAATCGGAATTGAATAGACAATGGAAAATGCCGACTTAAGTACAAGAAGAGTGAATCTTCTAAGAGTTTGTGGTTTGGGCGGCTCCTGAAAGACCAGCATTACTTTCCGATGCACCAGCGCAGATTTACTGTATCCCTTGGACCTTCACATTGGCCAGGATACACAGATATTGCATCGGGATTGAATACAAAAGGCACAATACCTACTTAAGTAGAAGAAGAATGAATCGTCGAAGAGTTTGAGATTTGAGCGGCTCCTGGGAGACCAGTATTAGATTCCGATGCACCAGTGAAGGTTTACTGTATCCCTCGGATCTTCACATTGTTCACGAAACACAGAAATTGCATCGGTATTGAACAGAAAAGGACAATGCCGACTTAAGAGCAAGAAGAGTGAATCTTCTAAGTGTATGTGGTTTGAGCGGTTCCTGGGAGACCAGTATTAGATTCTGATTCACCAGTGCAGGTTTAGTGTATCCCTTGGACCTTCACATTGACCATGAAACACAGAGATTGCATAGAGATTGAATACAAATGGGACACTGCCGACTTAAGTACAAGAAGAGTGAATCTTCTAAGAATTTGTGGTTTGAGCGGCTCCTGGGAGACCAGTATTCGGTTCCGATCCTCCAGTGCAGGTTTGCTGTATCCCTTTGACCTTCCCATTGACCATGAAACACAGATATCGCAACGGGATAGAATACAAACGGCACAATGCCGTTTTAAGTACAAATAGAGTGAATCTTCTAAGAATTTGTGGTTTGAGCGGTTCTTGGGAGACCAGTATTAAATTCCGATGCACCAGTGCAGGATTACTGTATCCCTTGGACCCTCACATTAACCATGAAACACAGAAATTGCATCGGGATTGAATACAAAAGGGACAATGCCGACTTAAGTACAAGAAGAGTGAATCTTCAAGAGTTTGTAGTTTGAGCGGCTCCTGGGTGACCAGTATTAGATTCCGATGCCCCAGTGCAGGTTTCCGGTATCCCTTGGACCTTCACATTGTCCATGAGATACAGAAATTGTATCGGGATTGATTACAAAAGGGACAAAGCCGACTTAAGGATAAGAAGAGTGAATCATCTAAGAGTTTGTGCTTTGAGTGGCTCCTGGGAGGCTTGTATTAGATTCCGATGCACCAGCGCAGGTTTACTGTATCACGTGGGCCTTCACATTGACCATCAAGCAGTGAAATTGCATCGGGATTGAATACAAATGGACAATGACGACTTATGTACAGGACGAGTGAATCTTCTTAGAATTTGTGCTTTAACGGCTCCTGGTAGACCAGTATTAGATTCTAATGCACCAGTGCAGGTATACTGCATCCGATGGACATTCCCGTTGACCATGGAACACAGATTTTGCATCGGAAATGAATACAAAAGGGACAATGCCGACTTAAGTACAAGAAGGATGAATCTTCTAAGAGTTTGTGATTTTAGCGTATCCAGGGAGAATAGTACTAGATTCAGATGCACCAGTGCAGGATTACTGTATCCCTTGGACCTTGACATTGACCATGAAACACAGAAATTGCATCGGGATTGAATACAAATGGGACAGTGCCGACTTAAGTACAAGAAGATTGAATCTTCAAAGAGTTTGGGTTTTGAGCGGCTCCTGGGAGACCAGTATTAGATTCCGATGCAGCTGTGCAGGTTTACTGTATCCATTGGACCTTCACATTGACCTTGAAAGACAGAAATTGCATCGGGATTGAATACAAAATGGACAATGCCGACTTAAGTAGAAGAAGAGTGAACCTCCTAAGAGTTTGTGGTTGGAGCGGCTCCTGGGAGACCAGTTTTAGTTTCCGATGCACCAGGGCAGGTTTATTGTATACGTTTGACCTTCACATTGACCATGAATCACAGAAAGTGCATCGGGACTGAATAGAAAAGGGACATTGCCGACTTAAGCACAAGAAGAGTGAATCTTCGAAGTGTTTGTGGTTTGAGTGGCTCCTGGGAGACCAGTATTAGATTCCGATGCACCAGTGCAGGTTTACGGTATCCCTTGGACCTTCATTTTGACCATGAAACACAGAAATCGCAACGGGATAGAATACAAAAGCATATTGTCGACTAAGAAGAAGAAGAGTGAATCTTCTAAGAGTTTGTGGTTTGAGCGGGTCCTGGGAGACCAGTATTAGATTCCGATGCACCAGTGCAGGTTTACTGTATCCCTTGGACCCTCACATTGACCATGAAACACAGAAATTGCATCGGGATTGAATGCAAAAGGAACAATGCCGACATAAGTACAAATAGAGTGAATCTTCTAAGAGTTTGTGGTTTGAGTGGCTCCTGGGAGACCAGTATTACATTCCGATACACCAGTGCCGGTTTACTGTATCCCCTGGACCTTCACATTCACCAAGAAGCACAGAAATTGCATCGGGACTGAAAACAAAAGGCACAATGCCGACTTAAGTACAAGAAGTTTGAATCTTCAAGAGTTTGTAGTTTGAGCGGCTCCTGGGTGACCAATATTAGATTCCGATGTACCAGTGCTGGTTTCCGGTATCCCTTGGACCTTCACATTGTCCATGAGAGACAGATATTGTATCGGGATTGAATACAAAAGGGACAATGCCGACTTAAGTACAAGAAGAGTGAATCATCTAAGAGTTTGTGCTTTGTGTAGCTCCTGGGAGGCCAGTATTAGATTCCGATGCACCAGTGCACGTATACAGTCTCCCTCGGACCTTCGCATTGACCATGATACACTGACATTGTATCGGGATTGAATACAAATGGACAATGACGACTTACGTACAGTACGAGTGAATCTTCTTAGAATTTGTACTTTTAACGGCTCCTGGTAGACCAGTATTAGATTCCAATGCACCAGTGCAGGTTTACTGTATCCCTTTAACCATTACAATGACCATGAAACACAGAAATTGCATCGGGATTGAATACAAAGTGGATAATGCCGAATTAAGTACAGGAAGAGTTAATCTTCTAAGATTTTGTGTTTTGAGCGGCTGCTGGGACACCAGTATTAGATTCCGATGCAGCGGTGCAGGATTACTGTATCCCTTGCACCTTCACATTGTCCATGAAACACAGATATCGCAACGGGATTGAATACAAAAGGCACAATGCCGACTTGAGTACACGAAGACTGAATCTTCTAAGAGTTCGTGCTTTGAGCGGCTCCTGGGAGACCAGTATTAGATTCGGATGCACCAGTGCATGTTTACTGTATCCCTTGGACCTTCACATTGACCATGAAACACAGAATTAGCATCGGCATTGAATGCAAAAGAGTCGTTGCCGACTTAAGGTCAAGAAGAGTGAATCTTGGAAGAGTTTGTGGTTTGAGCGGCTCCTGGGAGACCAGTATTACATTCCGATGCACCAGTGAAGGTAAATTGTATCCCTTGGACATTCACATTGACCATGGAACACAGAAATTGCATCGGGATTGAATACAAAAGGGACAATACCGCCTTAAGTACAAGAAGAGTGAATCTCCTAAGAGTTTGTGCTTTGGGGGTCTCCTGGGAGGCCAGTATTAGATTCCGTTGCACCAGTGCAGGTTTACTGTATCCCTTGTACCCTCACATTGACCGTGAAACACAGAAATTCCATCGGCATTGAATGCAAAAGGGTCATTGCCGACTTAAGAACAAGAAGAGTGAATCTTCTAAGAGTTTGAGGTTTGAGCGGCTCCTGGGAGACCACTAGTGGATTCCGATGCAGCAGTGCAGGTTTACGGTATCCTTTGGACCTTCACATTGACCATGAAAGACAGAAATTGCATCGGGATTGAATACAAAAGGGACAATGCCGACTTATGTACAAGAAATGTGAATCTTCTAAGAGTTTGTGATTTGAGGGTCTCCTGGGAGGCCAGAATTAGATTCCGTTGCACCAGTGCAGGTTTACTGTAACCCTTGGACCTTCACATTGACCATAAAACACAGAAATTGCATCGTCAATGAATACAATTGGGACAAAGCCAACATAAGTAGAGGAAGTGTGAATCATCTAAGAGTTTGTGGTTTGAGCGGCTCTTCGGAGACCAGTATTAGATTCCGATGCACCAGTGCAGGTAAATTGTATCCCTTGGACATTCACATTGACCATGGAACACAGAAATTGCATCGGGATTGAATACAAAAGGGACAATACCGCCTTAAGTACAAGAAGAGTGAATCACCTAAGAGTTTGTGCTTTGGGGGTCTCCTGGGAGGCCAGTATTAGATTCCGTTGCACCAGTGCAGGTTTACTGTATCCCTTGTACCCTCACATTGACCGTGAAACACAGAAATCGCAACGGGATGGAATACAAAAGGGACAATGCCGACTTAAGTACAAGAAGAGTGAATCTTTGAAGAGTTTGTTTTTGAGCGAGTCCTGGGAGACCAGTACTAGATTCCGATGCACCAGTGAAGGTTTACTGTATCCCTCGGACCTTCCCATTGACCATGAAACACGGATATCGCAACGGGATAGATTACAAACGGCACAATGCTGACTTAAGTACAACAAGATTGAATCTTCTAAGAAGTTGTGTTTTGAGTGGCTCCTGGAAGGCCAGTATTAAATTTCGATCCACCAGTGCATGTTTACTATATACCTTGACCTTCTTATTGACCATGAAACACAGAAATTACATCAGGTTGAATACAAATTTACAATGCTGATTAAGTACAAGTAGAGTGAATCATCTAAGAGTTTGTGGTCTGAACGGGTCCTGGGAGATCAGTATTAGATTCCGATACACCAGTGCTGGTTTACTGTATCCCCTGGACCATCTCATTCACCATGAACCACAGAAATTTCATCGGGACTGAATACAAAATGACAATGCCGACTTAAGTACAAGAAGAGTGAATCATCTAAGAGTTTGTGATTTGAACGGCTCCTGAGAGACCAGTATTAGATTCCGATGCACCACTGCAGGTTGACTGTAGCCCTTGGACCCTCACATTGACCATGAAACCCAGAAATTGCATCGGGATTGAATACAAATGGGACAATGCTGACTTAAGTACAGGAAGAGTGAATCCTCTAAGAGTTTGTGGTTTGAGCGGCCCCTGTTAGACCAGTCTAGGCTCCGATACACCAGTGCTGGTTTACTGTATCCCCTGGAACTTCACACTCACCATGAAACACAGAAATTGCATCGGGACTGAATACAAAAGGGACAAACCCGACTTAAGTAAAAGAAGACTGAATCTTCTAAGAGTTTGTGGTTTGAGCTACTCCTGGGCGACCAGTATTAGATTCCGGTGCACCACCGTAGGTTGACTGTATCCCTTGGACCCTCAAATTGACCATGAAACACAGAAATTGCATCGGGATTGAATACAAATGGGACAATGCTGACTTAAGTACAAGAACAGTGAATCTTCTAAGAGTTTGTGGTTTGAGCCACTCCTGGGAGACCAGTATTAGATTCCGATACGTCAGTGCTGGTTAACTGTATCCCCTGGACCTTCCCATTGACCATGAAACACAGAAATCGCAACAGGATTGAATACAAATGTGTTCATGCCGACGTAAGTACAAGGAGAGTGAATCTTCTGAGAGTTTGTGCTTTGAGCGGCTCCTGGGAGACCAGTATTAGATTCCGATACACGAGTGCCGGTTTACTGTTCCCCCTGGACCTTCACATTCACCATGAATCACAGAAATTGCATCGGGATTGAATACAAAAGGGACAATGCCGACTTAAGAACAAGAAGAGTGAATCTTCTAAGAGTTTGTGGTTTGAGCGGCCCCTGTTAGACCAGTTTTAGGTTCCGATACACCAGTGCTGGTTTACTGTATCCCCTGGAACTTCACATTCACCATGAAACACAGAAATTGCATCGGGACTGAATACAAAAGGGACAAACCCGACTTAAGTAAAAGAAGACTGAATTTTCTAAGAGTTTGTGGTTTGAGCTACTCCTGGGTGACCAGTATTAGATTCCGATGCACCACTGCAGGTTTACTGTATCCCTTGGACCATCTTATTGACCATGAGAGACAGATATTGGATCGGGATTGAATACAAAAGGGACAATGCCGACCTGAGTAAAAGAAGAGTGAATTTTCTAAGAGTTTGTGGTTTGAGCGGCTCCTGAGAGACCAGCATTAGATTCCGATGCACCAGTGCAGGTTTACTGTATCCCTTTGACCTTCACATTCACCATGAAACACAGAAATTGCATCGGTACCAAATACAAACGTGACAATGCCGACTTAAGTACAAGAAGAGTGAATCTTCTAAGAGTTTGTGGTCTGAGCGGCTCTTGGGAGACCAGTATTATATTCCGATAGACCAGTGCAGGTTTAATGTATCCCTTGAACCACCACATTGAGCTAGAAACACAGATATTGCATTGGGATTGAATACAAAAGGGACAGTGCCGAACTAAGTACAAGAAGAGAGAATCCACTAAGTGGTTGTGATTTGAGCGGCCCCTGGGAGACCAGTATTAGATTCCGATGAACCAGTTCAGGTTTACTGTATCCCTTGGACCTTCACATTGACCATGAAACACAGAAATTGCATCGGGATTTAATACAAAAGGGGCAATACCGACTTATGTGCAAGAAGAGTGAATCTACGAAGAGTTTGTGGTTTGAGTGACTCCTGGGATACCTGTATTAGATTCCGATGCACCTTTGTAGGTTTACTGTATCCCTTGACCTTCGCATTGACCATGAAGCACTGAAATTACAATGGGTTGAATACATATTTACAATGCTGACTTAAGTACAAGAAGAGTTAATCTTCTAGGAGATTGTGCTTTGAGCGGCTTCTGGGAGACCTGCATCAGATTCCGATGCACCAGTGGAGGTTTACTGTATCCCTTGGAACTTCACATTGTCCATGAAGCACAAAAATTGCATTGGGATTGAAACAAAAGAGACAATGGCGACTTAAGTACAGGAAGAGTGAATCTTCTAAGAATTTGTGGTTTGAGCGGCTCCTGGGAGACCAGTATTAGACTCCGGTGCAGCAGTGCAGGTTTACCGTGTCCCTTTGACCTTCCCATTAACCATGAAACAGAGAAATCGCAACGGGATTGAATACAAAAGGGACAATGCCGACTTAAAAACAAGAAGAGTGAATCTTCTAAGAGTTTGTGCTTTGAGCGGCTCCTGGGAGACCAGTATTAGATTCCGATGCACCAGTGCAGGTTTGCTGTATCCCTTTGACCTTCCCATTGACTATGAAACGAAGAAATCGCAACGGGATAGAATACAAACGGCAGAATGCCGACTTAAGTACAACAAGAGTGAGTCTTCTAAGAAGTTGTGGTTTGAGCGGCTCCTGGAAGACCAGAATCAGATTCCGATGCACCAGTGCAGGTTTACTGTATCCCTTGGACCTTCACATTGACCATGAAACACATAAATTGCATCGGGATTGTATACATAAGGGACAATGCCGACTTAAGTACAAAAGTAGTGAATCCTCTAAGAGTTTGTGGTTTGAACTTCTCCTGGGAGACCAGTTTTTGATTCCGATGCAACAGCGCAGGTTTACAGTATCCCTTCGATCTTCACATCCACCATGAAACACAGAAATTACATCGGTACCAAATTTAAAATCGACAATGAAGACTTAAGTACAAGAAGAGTGAATCTTCTAAGAGTTTGTGGTTTGAGCGGCTCCTGGGTGACCAGTATTAGATTCCGATGCACCAGTGCTGGTTTACTGTATCCCTTGGACCATCACATTGACTAAGAGACAGAGATATTGTATTGGTATTGAATACAAAAGGGACAATGCCGGTTTAAGTAAAAGATGAGTGAATCTTCGAAGAGTTTGTGTTTTGTGTGGCTCCTGGGAGGCCAGGATTAGATTCCAATGTACCAGTGCAGGTTTACTGTATCCCTTGAACCACCACAATGATCATGAAACACAGAAATTGCACCGGGATTGAATACAAAAGGGACAATGCCGACTTAGGTACCAGAAGAGAGAATCTTCTAAGAGTTTGTGGTTTGAGCCTCTCCTGGGGGACCAGTATTAGATTCCGATACACCAGTGCTGGTTTAGTGTATCCCCTGGACCTTTACATTCACCATGAAACACAGAAATAGCATCGGGACTGAATACAAAAGGGACATTGCCGACTTAAGTAAAAGTAGAGTGATTCTTCTAGGACTTTTTGCTTTGAGCGGCCCCTGGGTTACCAACATTAAATTCCGATCCACCAGTGCAGGTTTACTGTATCCCTTGACCTTCGCATTGACCATGAAACACAGAAATTACATCGGGATTGATTACATAAGGGACAATGCCGACATAAGTACAAGAGGAGTGAATCCTCTAAGAGTTTGTGGATTGAGCTTCTCCTGGGAGATAAGTTTTAGATTCCGATACACCACTGCAATTTTACTGTATCCCATCGATCTTCACATTCACCATGAAACACAGAAACTACATCGGTACCAAATACAAAAGTGACAATAAAGACTTAAGTAAAAGAAGAGTGAATCTTCTAAGAGTTTGTGGTTTGAGCGGCTCCTGGGAGACCAGTATTAGATTCCGATGCACCAGTGCAGATTTACTGTATCCCCTGGACCTTCACATTCACCATGAAACACAGAAATTGCATCGGGACTGAATACAAAAGGGACAATCCCGACTTAAATAAAAGAAGACTGAATCTTCTAAGAATTTCTGGTTTGAGCGGCTCCTGGGTGACCAGTATTAGATTCCGATGCACCAGCGCAGGTTTACTGTATCCCTTGGACCATGAAATTGACCATGAGACACAGATATTGGATCGGGATTGAATACAAGAGGGACAATGCCGACTTAAGTAAAAGAAGAGTGAATCTTCTAAGAGTTTGTGGTTTGAGCGGCTCGTGGGAGACCAGTATTAGATTACGATGCACCAGTGCAGGTTTACTGCATCCCCTGGACCTTCACATTCACCATGAAACACAGAAATTACATCGGTACCAAATACATAAGTGACAATAAAGACTTATGTACAAGAAAAGTGAATCTTCTAAGAGTTTGTGGTTTGAGCGGCTCCTGGGAGACCAGTATTAGATTCCGATACACCATTGCAGGTTTTGCTGTATCCCCTGGACCTTCACATTCACCATGAAACACAGAAAATACATCGGTACCAAATACAATAGTGACAATAAAGACTTAAGTACAAGAAGAGTGAATCTTCTAAGAGTTTGTGGTTTGAGCGGCTCCTGGGAGGCCAGTATTAGATTTCGATGCACTAGTGCAGGTTTACTGTATCCCTTAACCTTCGCATTGACCATTAAACACAGAAATTACATCGGGTTGAATACAAATTTACAATGCTGACTTAAGTACAAGAAGAGTGAATTTTCTAAGAGTTTGTGGTTTGAGCGGCCCCTGGAGACCAGAATTAGATTCCGATACACGTGTGCTGGTTCACTGTATCCCCTGGACCTTCACATTTACCATGAATCACAGAAATTGCATCGGGACTGAATACAAAAGGGACAATGCCGACTTAAGTACAAGAATAGTGAATCAACTAAGAGTTTTTGATTTGAACGGGCCCTGGGAGACCAGTATTAGATTCAGATGCACCAGTGCAGGTTGACTGTATCCCTTGGACCCTCACATTGACCATGAATCACAGAAATTGCATCGGGACTCAATACAAAAGGGACAATGCCAACTTAAGTACAAGAAGAGAGAATCATCTAAGAGTTTGTGATTTGAACGGCCCCTGGGAGACCAGTATTAGATTCCGATGCAGCAGTGCACGTTGACTGTATCCCTTGGACCCTCACATTGACCATGAAACAAGGTAATTGCATCGGGATTGAATACAAAAGGGACAATGCTGACTTAAGTACAAGAAGAGTGAATCTACGAAGAGTTTGTGGTTTCAGCGACACCTGGGAGACCAGTATTAGATTCCGATGCACCTTTGCAGGTTTACTGTATCCCTTGACCTTCGCATTGACCATGAAACACTGAAATTAAATCGGGTTGAATACATATTTACAATGCTGACTAAAGTACGGGAAGAGTGAATCTTCTAAGAGTTTGTGCTTTGAGCGGCTCCTGGGAGACCTGTATTAGATTCCGATGCACCAGTGGAGGTTTCCTATATTCATTGGACCTTCACATTGACCATGAAACACAGAAATTGCATCGGGACTGAGTACGAAAGGGACAATGTCGACTTAAGTAAAAGAAGAATGAATCTGCTAGGAGTTTGCGATTTGAGCTGCTCCGTGGAGACCAGTATTAGATTCCGATGCACCAGTGCCGGTTCACTGTATCCCTTTGACCTTCACATTCACCAGGAAACACAGAAATTGCGTCGGTACCAAATACAAAAGTTACAATGCTGACTTAAGTACCAGAAGAGTGAATCTTCTAAGAGTTTGACGTTTGAGCGGCTCTTGGGAGACCAGTCCTAGATTCCGATACACCAGTGCATTGTACTGTATCCCTTGGACCTTCAAATTGACCTAGATACACAGAAATTGCATCGGGATTGAATACAAAAGGGACAATGCCTACTTATGTACAAGAAGAGTGAATCTTCTAAGAGTTTTTGCTTTGAGCGGCACCTGAGAGACCAGTATTAGAATCCGATGCACCAGTGCAGGTTTACTGTATCCCTTGGACCTTCACATTGACCATGAAGCACAGAAATCGCAACGGGACAGAATACAAAAGGCACAATGCCACCTTAAGTACAACAAGAGGGAATCTTCTGAGTAATTATGGTTTGAGCGGCTCCTCGGAGACCAGTATTAAATTCTGATGAACCAATGCAGGTGTACTGTAACCCTTGGAAATTCACATTAACCATGTAACACAGAAATTGCATCAAGATTGGATACAAAAGGGACAATGCCGACTTAAGTAAAAGAAGAGTGAATCTTCTAAGAGTTTGTGTTTTGAGTGGCTCCTGGGAAGCAAGTATTAGATTTCGATGAACCAGTGCAGGTTTACTGTATCCCTAGACCTTCACATTGACCATGAAACAGAGAAATTGCATCGGGATTGAATACAAAATGGACAATGCCGACTTAAGTACAAGAAGAGAGAATCATGTAAGAGATTGTGATTTGAACGTCCCCTGGGAGATCAGTATTAGATTCCGATGCACCAGTGCACGTTGACTGTGTCCCTGGGACCCTCACATTGACCATGAATCAAAGAAATTGCATCGGGATTGAGTACAAAATTGACAATGCTGACTTAAGTACAAGAAGAGTGAATCTTCTAAGAGTTTGTGTTTTGAGTGGCTCCTGGGAAGCCAGTATTAGATTCCGACGCAACAGTGCAGGTTTAGTGTATCCCCTGGACATTCACATTGACCAGGAAACACAGAAATCGCATTGTGATAGAAAACAAAAGTCACAATGCCGACTTAAGTACAAGAAGAGTGAATCTTCTAAGAGTTTGTGGTTTGAGCGGCTCCTGGGTGACCAGTATTTGATTACGATGCACCAGTGCTGTATGTGGAATATTACATTGACCATCAGACTCAGATATTATATTGGGATTGAATATAAAAGGGACAATGCCGACTTAAGTAAAAGAAGAGTGAATCTTCTAAGAGTTTTTGTTTTGAGCGGCACCTAAGAGACCAGTATTAGATTCCGATGCACCAGTGCAGGTTTACTGTATCCGTTGGAAATTCACATTAACCATGTAACACAGAAATTGCAACAAGATTGGATACAAAAGGGACAATGCCGACTTAAGTAAAAGAAGAGTGAATCTTCTAAAAGTTTGTGTTTTGAGTGGCTCCTGGGAAGCCAGTATTAGATTTCGATGAACCAGTGCAGGTTTACTGTATCCCTGGACCTTCACATTGACCATGAAACAGAGAAATTGCATCGGGATTGAATACAAAATGGACAATGCCGACTTAAGTACAAGAGGAGTGAATCTTCAAAGAGTTTGTGGTTTGAGCGGCTCCTGGGAGACCAGTTTTAGATTCCGATACACCAGTGCATTGTACTGTATCCCTTGGAACTTCAAATTGACCTAGATACACAGCAATTGCATCGGGATTGAATACAAAAGGGACAATGCCTACTTATGTACAAGAAGAGTGAATCTTCTAAGAGTTTTTGCTTTGAGCGGCACCTGAGAGACCAGTATTAGATTCCGATGCACCAGTGCAGGTTTACTGTATCCCTTGGAATTTCACATTGACCGTGAAACACAAAAATTGGATCGGAATAGCATACAAGCAGGAGAATGCCGATTGAAGTACAACAAGAGTGAAGCTTCTAAGAAGTTGTGGTTTGAGCGGCCCCTGGGAGACCAGTATCAGATTCCGATGCACCAGTGCAGGTTTACTGTATCCCTTGGACCTTCACATTCACCATGAAACACATAAACTACATCGGTACCAAATACAAAAGTGACAATAAAGACTTAAGTACAAGAAGAGTGAATCTTCTAGGAGATTGTGGTTTGAGCGGCTCCTGGGAGACCAGTATTAGATTCCGATGCACCAGTGCAGTTTTACTGTATCCCCTGAACCTTCACATTCACCATGAAACACAGAAATTGCATCGGGGCTGAATACAAAAGTGACAATCCCGACTTAAGTAAAAGAAGACTGAATCTTCTAAGAGTTTCTGGTTTGAGCGGCTCCCGGGGGACCAGTATTAGATTCCGGTGCACCAGTGCAGGTTTACTGTATCCCTTGGACTATGAAATTGACCATGAGACATAGATATTGGATCGGGATTGAACACAAAATGGACAATGCCGACTTCAGTAAAAGAAGAGCGAATCTTCTAGGAGTTTGTGGTTTGAGCGGCTCCTGGGAGACCAGTATTAGATTCCGATACACCATTGCAGGTTTTGCTGTATCCCCTGGACCTTCACATTCACCATGAAACACAGAAATTACATCGGTACCAAATAAAAAAGTGACAATAAAGACTTAAGTACAAAAAGAGTGAATCTTCTAAGAGTTTATGGTTTGAGCGGCTCCTGGGAGACCAGTATTAGATTCCGATACACCATTGCAGGTTTTGCTGTATCCCCTGGACCTTCACATTCACCATGAAACACAGAAAATACACCCGTACCAAATACAGAAGTGATAATAAAGACTTAAGTACAAGAATAGTGAATCTTCTAAGAGTTTGTGGTTTGAGCGGCTCCTGGGAAGCCAGAATTAGATTTCGATGCACTAGTGCAGGTTGACTGTATCCTTTGGACCCTCACATTGACCATGAATCACAGAAATTGCATCGTGACTGATTACAAAAGGGACAATGCCGACATAAGTACAAGAAGAAAGAATCATCTAAGAGTTTGTGATTTGAACGGCCCCTGGGAGACCAGTATTACATTCCGATGCACCAGTGCAGGTTGACTGTATTTCTTGGACCCTCACATTGACCATGAAACACAGAAATTGCATCGGGATTGAATACAAAAGGGACAATGCTGACTTAAGTACAAGAAGAGTGAATCTACGAAGAGTTTGTGGTTTGAGCGACTCCTGAGAGACCAGTATTAGATTCCGATGCACCTTTGCAGGTTTACTGTATCCCTTGACCTTCGCATTGACCATGAAACACTGAAATTACATCGGGTTGAATACATATTTACAGTGCTGACTAAAGTACGAGAAGAGTGAATCTTCTAAGAGATTGTGCTTTGAGCGGCTCCTGGGAGACCTGTATTAAATTCCGATGCACCAGTGCAGGTTTCCTATATTCATTGGACCTTCACATTGACCATGAAACACAGAAATTGCATCGGGATTGAATACAAAAGGGATAATGCCGACTAAAGTAAAAGAAGATTGAATCTTCTAGGACTATTGGGATTTGAGCTGCTCCGTGGAACCAGTATTAGATTCCGATGCACCAGTGCAGGTTTACTGTATCCCTTGGTACTTTACATTAACCATGAAACACAGAAATTGCATCGAGATTGGATACAAAAGGGACAATGCCGACTTAAGCATAGAAAGAGTAAATCTTCTAAGAGATTGTAGCTTGAGCGGCTCCTGGGAGACCAGTATTAGATTCCGATGCACCAGTGCAGGTTTGCTAAATTCCTTGGACCTTCACATTGGCCATGGAACACAGAAATTGCATCGGGATTGAATACAAATGTGACAATGCCGACTGAATTAGAAGAAGAGTGATTCTCCTAAAAGTTTGTGGATTGAGCGGCTCGTGGGAGACCAGTTTTAGATTCCGATGCACCAGTGCAGGTGTACTGTATCCCTTGGACATTCCTATTGACCATGATACACAGATATTGCATCGGGATTGAATACACAAGGGACAATGCCGAGTTAAGTACAAGAAAAGTGAATCTTCTAAGATTTTGTGATTTGAGCTGCCCCTGGGAGACCAGTATTGGAATCCGATGCACCTGTGCATGTTTACTGTATTCCTTGGACCTTCACACTGACCATGGAACACAGAAATTGCATCGGTATCGAAAACAAAAGTGACAATGCCGACTTAAGTAGAAGAAGAGTGAATCTTCTAAGAGTTTGTGATTTGAGCGGCTCCCGGGGGACCAGTATTAAATTCCAATGCACCATTACAGATTTAGTGTATCACTAGGACCTTCACATTGACCATGGAACCCAGATATAGCATCGGGATTGAATACAAAATGGACAATGCCGATTTAAGTACAAGAAGAATGAATCTTCTAAGAGCTCGTGATTTGAGCGTCTCCTGGGAGAGCAGTATTAGATTCCGATGCACCAGTGCAGGTTTACTGTATCCTTTGGACCTTCACATTGACCAAGACACACAGAAATATCATCGGGATTGAATACGAAAGGGACAATAGCTACTTAAGTACAAGAAGAGTGAATCTACTAAGAGGTTGTGGTTTGAGCGACTCCTGGGAGACCAGTATAAGGTTTCGATGCACCAGTGCAGGCTTACAGTATCCCTTGGACCTTCAGATTGACCATGAAACACAGAGGTTGCATCGTGATTGAATACAAAAGGGACATTACCGACTTAAGTAAAAGAAGAGTCAATCTACTAAGAGGTTGTAGTTTGAATGGCTCCTGGGAGACCAGTATTAGTTTCCGTGCACCAGCGCAGGTTTACTGAATCCCTTGGACCTTCAGATTGACCACGAAACACAGAAATGGCATCGGGATTGAACACAAATGAACAATGCCGACTGATGTACAGGAAGAGTGAATATTCTTAGAATTTGCGCTATGAACGTCTCCAGGGAGATCAGAATTAGATTCCGATGCACCAGTGCAGGTTTACTGTATCCCTTGAACCACAACATTGACCATGAAACACAGAAATTGCATCGGGATTGAATACAAAAAGGCCAATGCCGACCTAAGGAAAGGAAGAGTGAATCTGCTAAGAGATTGTGCTTTGAGCGGCTCCTGTTAGACCAGTATTAGTTTCCGATGCACCAGTTCAGGTATACTGTATCCCTTGGACCTTCACATTGACCATGAAACACAGAAATTGCATCGGGATTAAATACAATAGGGACAATGCCGACTTAAGTCCGTGAGGAGTGAATTTTCTAAGAGCTTGTAATTAGAGCGGCTCCAGGGAGACCAGTATCAGATTCCGATGCACCAGTGCAGGTTTACTGAATCCCTTGGACCTTCTCATTGACCATGAACTACAGAAATTACATCGGGATTGAATACAAAAGGAACAATGCCGACTTAAGTACAAGAAGAGTGAAACTACTAAGATTTGTGGTTTGAGCGGCTCCTGGGAGACCAGTATTGGATTCAGATGCACCAGTGCAGGTTGACTGTATTCCTTGGACCTTCCCATTGACCGTGGAACAAAGAAATTGCATCGGGATTGAACACAAAAGGGACAATGCCCACTTAAGTACAAGAAGAGTGAATCTACTAAGAGATTGTGGTTTGAGCGACTCCTGGGAGACCAGTATTAGGTTCCGATGCACCAGTGCAGGTTTACAGTATCCCTTGGACCTTCACATTGACCATCAAACACAGAGGTTGCATCGTGATTGAATACAAAAGGGACAATACCGACTTATGTACAAGAAGAGTGAATCTACTAAGAGGTTGTGGTTTGAGCGGCTCCCGGGAGATCAGTATTAAATTCCGATGCACCAGTGCAGGTTTAGTGTATCCCTAGGACCTTCAAATTGACCATGGAACGCACATATAGCATCGGGATTGAAAAAGAAAACAATGCCGACTTAAGTACATGAAGACTGAATTTTCTAAGAGCTTGTGATTTGAGCGGCTCCTGGGAGACCAGTATTAGATTCCGAAGCACCAGCGCAGGTTTACTGAATCCCTTGGACCTTCACATTGACCATGATAGACAGAAATGGCATCGGGATTGAATACAAATGGACAATGCCTACTGATGTACAGGAAGATTGAATCTTCTTAGAATTTGCGCTTTGAACGGCTCCTTGGAGATTAGAATTAGATTCCGATGCACCAGTGCAGGTTAACTGTATCCCTTGAACCACCACATTGACCATGAAACACAGAAATTGCATCGGGATTGAATACAAAAGGGACATGGACGACTTAAGTACAAGAAGAGTGAATGTTCTAAGTGTTTGTGATTTGAGCGGCTCCTGGGAGGCCAGAATTGGATTCCGATGGACCAGTGCAGGTTTTCTGAATCCTTTGGACCTTCACATTGATTATGAACTACAGAAATTGCATCGGGATTGAATACAAAAGGGACAATGCCGACTTAAGTACAAGAGGAGTGAACCTACTAAGATTTGTGGTTTGAGCGGCTCCTGGGATACCAGTTATAGATTCCGATGCACCAGTGGAGGTTTGCTGTATCCCTTGGACCTTCACATTGATCATGAAACACAGATATCGCAACGGGATAGAATACAAAAGCACAGTGCCGACTGAAGTACAAGAAGAATGAATCATCTACGAGTTCGTGTTTCGAGCGACTCCTGGGTGACCAGTATTTGATTCCAATGCACCAGTGCAGGTTTACTGTAACCCTTCGACCTTGACATTGACCATGAAACATCGAAATTGCATTGGGATTAAATACAAAAGGGACAATGGCGACTTAAGTACACGAAGAGTGAATCTTCTATGAGTTTGTGGTTTGAGCGGCTCCTGGGAGACCAGTATTAGATTCCGATGCAGCAGTGCAGGTTTACTGTATCCCTTGGACCTTCAGTGTGACCACGAAACAAAGAAATTGCATCGGGATTGAATACAAAAGGGACAATGCCGACTTAAGTACAAGAAGAGTGAATCTTCTAAGAGTTTGTGATTTGAGCGGCTCCTGGGGGACCAGTTATAGATTCCGATGCACCAGTGCAGGTTTACTGTATCCCTTGAACCTTCACATTGACAATGAAACACAGAAATTGGATCCTCATTGAATACAAAAGGGACAATGCTGACTAAAGTTCAAGAAGAGTGTATCATCTAAAAGTTTGTGGTTTGAGCTGCTCTTCGGAGGCCATTATACATTCCGATGCATCAGTGAGGGTTCACTGTATCCCTTGGACCTTCACATTGACCATGAAACACAGAAGGTGCATTGGGATTGAATACAAAAGGGACAATGCCGACTTAAGTACAAGAAGGGTGAATCTACTAAGAGGTTATGGTTTGAGCGACTCCTGGGAGACCAGTATTAGGTTCCGATGCACCAGTGCAGGCTTACAGTATCCCTTGGACCTTCACATTGACCAAGAAACACAGAGGTTGCATCGTGATTGAATATAAAAGGGACAATACCGACTTAAGTAAAAGAAGAATGAATCTACTAAGAGGTTGTGGTTTGAGCGGCTCCTGGGAGACCAGTATTGGACTCCGGTGCAGCAGTGCAGGTTTACCGTGTCCCTTTGACCTTCCCATTAACCATGAAACAGAGAAATCGCTACGGGATTGAATACAAAAGGGACAATGCCGACTTAAGTACAACAAGAGTGAGTCTTCCAAGAAGTTGTGGTTTGAGCGGCTCCTGGGAGACCAGAATCAGATTCCGATGCACCAGTGCAGGTTTACTGTATCCCTTGGACCTTCACATTGACCATGAAACACATAAATTGCATCGGGATTGAATACATAAGGGACAATGCCGACTTAAGTACAAAAGCAGTGAATCCTCTAAGAGTTTGTGGTTTCAACTTCTCCTGGGAGACCAGTTTTTGATTCCGATGCAACAGCGCAGGTTTACAGTATCCCTTCGATCTTCACATCCACCATGAAACACAGAAATTTCATCGGTACCAAATTTAAAATCGACAATGAAGACTTAAGTACAAGAACAGTGAATCTTCTAAGAGTTTGTGGTTTGAACGGCTCCTGGGTGACCAGTATTAGATTCCGATGCACCAGTGCTGGTTTACTGCATCCCTTGGACCATCACATTGACTAAGAGACAGAGATATTGTATTGGTATTGAATACACAAGGGACAATGCCGGTTTAAGTAAAAGATGAGTGAATCTTCGTAGAGTTTGTGTTTTGTGTGGCTCCTGGGAGGCCAGGATTAGATTCCAATGTACCAGTGCAGGTTTACTGTATCCCTTGAACCACCACAATGATCATGAAACACAGAAATTGCACCGGGATTGAATACAAAAGGAACAATGCCGACTTAGGTACCAGAAGAGAGAATCTTCTAAGAGTTTGTGGTTTGAGCCTCTCGTGGGGGACCAGTATTAGATTCCGATACACCAGTGCTGGTTTAGTGTATCCCCTGGACCTTTACATTCACCATGAAACACAGAAATAGCATCGGGACTAAATACAAAAGGGCCATTGCCGACTTAAGTAAAAGTACAGTGAATCTTCTAGGACTTATTGCTTTGAGCGGCCCCTGGGTTACCAACATTAAATTCTGATCCACCAGTGCAGGTTTACTGTATCCCTTGGACCATGAAATTGACCATGAGACACAGATATTGGATCGGGATTGAATACAAGAGGGACAATGCCGACTTAAGTAAAAGAAGAGTGAATCTTCTAAGAGTTTGTGGTTTGAGCGGCTCCTGGGAGGCCAGTATTAGATTTCGATGCACTAGTGCAGGTTTACTGTATCCCTTAACCTTCGCATTGACCATTAAACACAGAAATTACATCGGGTTGAATACAAATTTACAATGCTGACTTAAGTACAAGAAGAGTGAATTTTCTAAGAGTTTGTGATTTGAGCGGCCCCTGGAAACCAGTATTAGATTCCGATACACGTGTGCTGGTTCACTGTATCCCCTGGACCTTCACATTTACCATGAATCACAGAAATTGCATCGGGACTGAATACAAAAGGGACAATGCCGACTTAAGTACAAGAATAGTGAATCAACTAAGAGTTTTTGATTTGAACGGCCCCTGGGAGACCAGTATTAGATTCAGATGCACCAGTGCAGGTTGACTGTATCCCTTGGAACCTCACATTCACCATGAATCACAGAAATTGCATCGGGACTGAATACAAAAGGGACAATGCCGACTTAAGTACAAGAAGAGAGAATCATCTAAGAGTTTGTGATTTGAACGGCCCCGGGGAGACCAGTATTAGATTCCGATGCAGCAGTGCACGTTGACTGTATCCCTTGGACCCTCACATTGACCAAGAAACAAGGAAATTGCATCGGGATTGAATACAAAAGGGACAATGCTGACTTAAGTACAAGAAGAGTGAATCTACGAAGAGTTTGTGGTTTCAGCGACACCTGGGAGACCAGTATTAGATTCCGATGCACCTTTGCAGGTTTACTGTATCCCTTGACCTTCGCATTGACCATGAAACACTGAAATTAAATCGGGTTGAATACATATTTACAATGCTGACTAAAGTACGGGAAGAGTGAATCTTCTAAGAGTTTGTGCTTTGAGCGGCTCCTGGGAGACCTGTATTAGATTCCGATGCACCAGTGGAGGTTTCCTATATTCATTGGACCTTCACATTGACCATGAAACACAGAAATTGCATCGGGACTGAATACGAAAGGGACAATGCCGACTTAAGTAAAAGAAGAATGAATCTTCTAGGAGTTTGCGATTTGAGCTGCTCCGTGGAGACCAGTATTAGATTCCGATGCACCAGTGCCGGTTCACTGTATCCCTTTGACCTTCACATTCACCAGGAAACACAGAAATTGCATCGGTACCAAATACAAAAGTTACAATGCTGACTTAAGTACCAGAAGAGTGAATCTTCTAAGAGTTTGACGTTTGAGCGGCTCTTGGGAGACCAGTCCTAGATTCCGATACACCAGTGCATTGTACTGTATCCCTTGGACCTTCAAATTGACCTAGATACACAGAAATTGCATCGGGATTGAATACAAAAGGGACAATGCCTACTTATGTACAAGAAGAGTGAATCTTCTAAGAGTTTTTGCTTTGAGCGGCACCTGAGAGACCAGTATTAGATTCCGATGCACCAGTGCAGGTTTACTGTATCCCTTGGAACTTCACATTGACCATGAAACACAAAAAATGCATCGGGATTGAATACAAAAGAGACAATGGCGATATAAGTACAGGAAGAGTGAATCTTCTAAGAAATTTTGGTTTGAGCGGCTCCTGGGAGACCAGTATTAGATTCCGGTGCAGCAGTGCAGGTTTACCGTATCCCTTTGACCTTCCCATAGACCATGAAACACAGAAGTCGCAACGGGATAGAATACAAGCAGGAGAATGCCGATTTAAGTACAACAAGAGTGAAGCTTCTAAGAAGTTGTGGTTTGAGCGGCCCCTGGGAGACCAGTATCAGATTCCGATGCACCAGTGCACGTTGACTGTGTCCCTTGGACCCTCACATTGACCATGAACCACCGAAATTGCATCGGGACTGAATACAAAAGGGACAATGCCGACTTAAGTACAAGAAGAGAGAATCATGTAAGAGATTGTGATTTGAACGTCCCCTGGGAGATCAGTATTAGATTCCGATGCACCAGTGCACGTTGACTGTGTCCCTTGGACCCTCACATTGACCATGAATCAAAGAAATTGCATCGGGATTGAGTACAAAATTGACAATGCTGACTTAAGTACAAGAAGAGTGAATCTTCTAAGAGTTTGTGTTTTGAGTGGCTCCTGGGAAGCCAGTATTAGATTCCGACGCAACAGTGCAGGTTTAGTGTATCCCCTGGATATTCACATTGACCAGGTAACACAGAAATCGCATTGTGATAGAAAACAAAAGTCACAATGCCGACTTAAGTACAAGAAGAGTGAATCTTCTAAGAGTTTGTGGTTTGAGCGGCTCCCGGGTGACCAGTATTAGATTACGATGCACCAGCGCTGTATGTGGAATATCACATTGGCCATCAGACTCAGATATTATATTGGGATTGAATATAAAAGGGACAATGCCGACTTAAGTAAAAGAAGAGTGAATCTTCTAAGAGTTTGTGCTTTGAGTGGCTCCTGGGAAGCCAGTATTAGATTTCGATGAACCAGTGCAGGTTTACTGTATCCCTGGACCTTCACATTGACTATGAAACAGCGAAATTGCATCGGGATTGAATACAAAATGGACAATGCCGACTTAAGTACAAGAGGAGTGAATCTTCAAAGAGTTTGTGGTTTGAGAGGCTCCTGGGAGACCAGTTTTAGATTCCGATACACCAGTGCATTGTACTGTATCCCTTGGAACTTCAAATTGACCTAGATACACAGAAATTGCATCGGGATTGAATACAAAAGGGACAATGCCTACTTATGTACAAGAAGAGTGAATCTTCTAAGAGTTTTTGCTTTGAGCGGCACCTGAGAGACCAGTATTAGATTCCGATGCACCAGTGCAGGTTTACTGTATCCCTTGGAATTTCACATTGATCATGAAACACAAAAATTGGATCGGGATAGCATACAAGCAGTTGAATGCCGATTGAAGTACAACAAGAGTGAAGCTTCTAAGAAGTTGTGGTTTGAGCGGCCCCTGGGAGACCAGTATCAGATTCCGATGCACCAGTGCAGGTTTACTGTATCCCTTGGACCTTGACATTCACCATGAAACACAGAAACTACATCGGTACCAAATACAAAAGTGACAATAAAGACTTAAGTACAAGAAGAGTGAATCTTCTAGGAGATTGTGGTTTGAGCGGCTCCTGGGAGACCAGTATTACATTCCGATGCACCAGTGCAGTTTTACTGTATCCGCTGAACCTTCACATTCACCATGAAACACAGAAATTGCATCGGGACTGAATACAAAAGTGACAATCCCGACTTAAGTAAAAGAAGACTGAATCTTCTAAGAGTTTCTGGTTTGAGCGGCTCCCGGGGGACCAGTATTAGATTCCGATGCACCAGTGCAGGTTTACTGTATCCCTTGGACTATGAAATTGACCATGAGACATAGATATTGGATCGGGATTGAACACAAAATGGACAATGCCGACTTCAGTAAAAGAAAAGCGAATCTTCTAATAGTTTGTGGTTTGAGCGGCTCCTGGGAGACCAGTATTAGATTCCGATGCACCAGTGCACGTTTACTGCATCTCCTGGACCTTCACATTCACCATGAAACACAGAAATTACATCGGTACCAAATACAAAAGTGACAATAAAGACTTAAGTACAAAAAGAGTGAATCTTCTAAGAGTTTATGGTTTGAGCGGCTCCTGGGAGACCAGTATTAGATTCCGATACACCATTGCAGGCTTTGCTGTATCCCCTGGACCTTCACATTCACCATGAAACACAGAAAATACATCCGTACCAAATACAGAAGTGATAATAAAGACTTAAGTACAAGAAGAGTGAATCTTCTAAGAGTTTGTGGTTTGAGCGGCTCCTGGGAAGCCAGAATTAGATTTCGATGCACTAGTGCAGGTTGACTGTATCCTTTGGACCCTCACATTGACCATGAATCACAGAAATTGCATCGTGACTGATTACAAAAGGGACAATGCCGACATAAGTACAAGAAGAAAGAATCATCTAAGAGTTTGTGATTTGAATGGCCCCTGGGAGACCAGTATTACATTCCGATGCACCAGTGCAGGTTGACTGTATTTCTTGGACCCTCACATTGACCATGAAACACAGAAATTGCATCGGGATTGAATACAAAAGGGACAATGCTGACTTAAGTACAAGAAGAGTGAATCTACGAAGAGTTTGTGGTTTGAGCGACTCCTGGGAGACCAGTATTAGATTCCGATGCACCTTTGCAGGTTTACTGTATCCCTTGACCTTCGCATTGACCATGAAACACTGAAATTACATCGGGTTGAATACATATTTACAATGCTGACTAAAGTACGAGAAGAGTGAATCTTCTAAGAGATTGTGCTTTGAGCGGCTCCTGGGAGACCTGTATTAAATTCCGATGCACGAGTGGAGGTTTCCTATATTCATTGGACCTTCACATTGACCATGAAACACAGAAATTGCATCGGGATTGAATACAAAAGGAATAATGCCGACTAAAGTAAAAGAAGATTGAATCTTCTAGGACTTTTGGGATTTGAGCTGCTCCGTGGAGACCAGTGTTAGATTCCGATGCACCAGTGCAGGTTTACTGTATCCCTTGGTACTTTACATTAACCATAAAACACAGAAATTGCATCGAGATTGGATACAAAAGGGACAATGCCGACTTAAGCATAGAAAGAGTAAATCTTCTAAGTGTTTGTGGTTTGAGCGGCTCCTGGGTGACCAGTATTAGATTCCGATGCACCAGTGCTATATGTGGACCATCACATTGACCATCAGATTCATATACTATATCGGGATTGAATATAAAAGGTACAATGCAGACTTAAGTATAAGAAGAGTGATTCTTCTAATAGTTTGTGTTTTGAGTGGCTCCTGGGAGGCCAGTATTAGATTCCGATGCACCAGTGCAGCCTTACTGTATCCCTTGACCTTAGCATTGACCATGAAACACAGAAATTACATCGGGTTGAATACAATTTTACAATGCTGTCTTAGGTACAAGAAGAGTGAATCTTCTAAGAGTTTGTAGCTTGAGCGGCTCCTGGGAGACCAGTATTAGATTCCGATGCACCAGTGCAGGTTTGCTAAATTCCTTGGACCTTCACATTGGCCATGGAACACAGAAATTGCATCGAGATTGAATACAAATGTGACAATGCCGACTGAATTAGAAGAAGAGTGAATCTCCTAAAAGTTTGTGGATTGAGCGGCTCGTGGGAGACCAGTTTTAGATTCCGATGCACCAGTGCAGGTGTACTGTATCCCTTGGACATTCCTATTGACCATGATACACAGATATTGCATCGGGATTGAATACACAAGAGACAATGCCGACTTAAGTACAAGAAAAGTGAATCTTCTAAGATTTTGTGATTTGAACTGCCCCTGGGAGACCAGTATTGGAATCCGATGCACCTGTGCATGTTTACTGTATTCCTTGGACCTTCACACTGACCATGGAACACAGAAATTGCATCGGTATCGAAAACAAAAGTGACAATGCCGACTTAAGTAGAAGAAGAGTGAATCTTCTAAGAGTTTGTGATTTGAGCGGCTCCCGGGGGACCAGTATTAAATTCCAATGCACCATTAAAGATTTAGTGTATCACTAGGACGTTCACATTGACCATGCAACACAGATATAGCATCGGGATTGAATACAAAATGGACAATGCCGATTTAAGTACAAGAAGAATGAATCTTCTAAGAGCTCGTGATTTGAGCGTCTCCTGGGAGAGCAGTATTAGATTCCGATGCACCAGTGCAGGTTTACTGTATCCTTTGGACCTTCACATTGACCAAGACACACAGAAATATCATCGGGATTGAATACAAAAGGGACAATAGCGACTTAAGTACAAGAATAGTGAATCTTCTAAGAGTTTGTGCTTTGACCGGCTCCTGGGAGACCAGTATTAGATTCCGATGCACCAGTGCAGGTTTACTGAATCCCTCGGACCTTCACATTGACCATGATTCACAGAATTTGCATCGGGATTGAATACAAAAGGGACGCTTCCGACTTATGTACAAGAGGAGTGAACCTACTAAGATTTGTGGTTTGAGCGGTTCCTGGCAGACAACTATTATATTCCGATGCACCAGTGCAGGTTTACTGCATCCCTTGACCTTCACATTGTTCATGAAACACAAAAATTACATCAGGATTGAATACAATTGGACAATGCTTACTTAAGTACAAGACGAGTGAATCTTCTAAGATTTAGTGTTTTGAGCGGCTCCCGGGAGACCAGTATTGGATTCCGATGCACCAGTGCAGGTTTACTGTATCCCTTGGACCTTGACATTGACCATGAAACATAGAAATTCCATCGGGATTAAATACAAAAGGGACAATGACGACTTAAGTACAAGAAGGGTGAATCTTCTATGTGTTTGTGGTTTTAGCGGCTCCTGGGAGACCAGTATTAGATTCCGATGCAGCAGTGCGGGTTTACTGTATCCCTTGGACCTTCACATTGACCACGAAACACAGAAATTGCCTCGGGATTGAATACAAAAGAGACAATGCCGACTTAAGTACAAGAAGAGTGTATCTTCTAAGAGTTTTTGATTTGAGCGGCTCCTGGGAGAGCAGTTATAGATTCCGATGCACCAGTGCAGGTTTGCTGTATCGCTTGGACCTTCACATTGACCATGAAACACAGAAATTGCATCGTCATTGAATACAAAAGGGACAATGATGACTAAAGTACAAGGAGAGTGAATCATCTTTGAGTTTGTGGGTTGAGCTGCTCTTCGGGGACCACTATACATTCCGATGCACCAGTGCTGGTTTTCTGTATCCCTTGGACCTTCAGATTGACCATGAAACACAGAGGTTGCATCGTGATTGAATACAAAAGGGACATTACCGACTTAAGTAAAAGAAGAGTCAATCTACTAAGAGGTTGTAGTTTGAATGGCTCCTGGGAGACCAGTATTAGATTCCGTGCACCAGCGCAGGTTTACTGAATCCCTTGGACCTTCAGATTGACCACGAAACACAGAAATGGCATCGGGATTGAACACAATTGGACAATGCCGACTGATGTACAGGAAGAGTGAATATTCTTAGAATTTGCGCTATGAACGGCTCCAGGGAGATCAGAATTAGATTCCGATGCACCAGTGCTGGTTTACTGTATCCCTTGAACAACAACATTGACCATGAAACACAGAAATTGCATCGGGATTGAATACAAAAAGGCCAATGCCGACCTAAGGAAAGGAAGAGTGAATCTGCTAAGAGATTGTGCTTTGAGTGGCTCCTGTTAGACCAGTATTAGTTTCCGATGCACCAGTGCAGGTATACTGTATCCCTTGGACCTTCTAATTGACCATGAAACACAGGAATTGCATCGGGATTAAATACAATAGGGACAATGCCGACTTATGTACGTGAGGAGTGAATTTTCTAAGAGCTTGTAATTAGAGCGGCTCCAGGGAGACCAGTATCAGATTCCGATGCACCAGTGCAGGTTTACTGAATCCCTTGGACCTTCTCATTGACCATGAACTACAGAAATTACATCGGGATTGAATACAAAAAGGACAATGCCGACTTAAGTACAAGAAGAGTAAAACTACTAAGATTTGTGGTTTGAGCGGCTCCTGGGAGACCAGTATTGGATTCAGATGCACCAGTGCAGGTTGACTGTATTCCTTGGACCTTCCCATTGACCGTGGAACAAAGAAATTGCATCGGGATTGAACACAAAAGGGACAATGCCCACTTAAGTACAAGAAGAGTGAATCTACTAAGAGATTGTGGTTTGAGCGACTCCTGGGAGACCAGTATTGGGTTCCGATGCACCAGTGCAGGTTTACAGTATCCCTTGGACCTTCACATTGACCATCAAACACAGAGGTTGCATCGTGATTGAATACAAAAGGGACAATACCGACTTATGTACAAGAAGAGTGAATTTACGAAGAGGTTGTGGTTTGAGCGGCTCCCGGGAGATCAGTATTAGATTCCGATGCACCAGTGCAGGTTTAGTGTATCCCTAGGACCTTCAAATTGACCATGGAACACACATATAGCATCGGGATTGAAAAAGAAAACAATGCCGACTTAAGTACGTGAAGACTGAATTTTCTAAGAGCTTGTGATTTGAGCGGCTCCTGGGAGACCAGTATTAGATTCCGAAGCACCAGCGCAGGTTTACTGAATCCCTTGGACCTTCACATTGACCATGATAGACAGAAATGGCATCGGGATTGAATACAAATGGACAATGCCGACTGATGTACAGGAAGAGTGAATCTTCTTAGAATTTGCGCTTTGAACGGCTCCTGGGAGATTAGAATTAGATTCCGATGCACCAGTGCAGGTTTACTGTATCCCTTGAACCACCACATTGACCATGAAACACAGAAATTGCATCGGGATTGAATACAAAAGGGACATGGACGACTTAAGTACAAGAAGAGTGAATGTTCTAAGTGTTTGTGATTTGAGCGGCTCCTGGGAGGCCAGAATTGGATTCCGATGGACCAGTGCAGGTTTTCTGAATCCTTTGGACCTTCACATTGATTATGAACTACAGAAATTGCATCGGGATTGAATAAAAAGGGACAATGCCGACTTAAGTACAAGAGGAGTGAACGTACTAAGATTTGTGGTTTGAGCGGCTCCTGGGATACCAGTTATAGATTCCGATGCACCAGTGGAGGTTTGCTGTATCCCTTGGACCTTCACATTGATCATGAAACACAGATATCGCAACGGGATAGAATACAAAAGCACAGTGCCGACTGAAGTACAAGAAGAATGAATCATCTACGAGTTTGTGTTTCGAGCGACTCCTGGGTGACCAGTATTTGATTCCAATGCACCAGTGCAGGTTTACTGTAACCCTTCGACCTTGACATTGACCATGAAACATCGAAATTGCATTGGGATTAAATACAAAAGGGACAATGGCGACTTAAGTACACGAAGAGTGAATCTTCTATGAGTTTGTGGTTTGAGCGGCTCCTGGGAGACCAGTATTAGATTCCGATGCAGCAGTGCAGGTTTACTGTATCCCTTGGACCTTCAGTGTGACCACGAAACACAGAAATTGCATCGGGATTGAATACAAAAGGGACAATGCCGACTTAAGTACAAGAAGAGTGAATCTTCTAAGAGTTTGTGATTTGAGCGGCTCCTGGGGGACCAGTTATAGATTCCGATGCACCAGTGCAGGTTTACTGTATCCCTTGAACCTTCACATTGACAATGAAACACAGAAATTGGATCCTCATTGAATACAAAAGGGACAATGCTGACTAAAGTTCAAGAAGAGTGTATCATCTAAGAGTTTGTGGTTTGAGCTGCTCTTCGGAGGCCATTATACATTCCGATGCATCAGTGAGGGTTCACTGTATCCCTTGGACCTTCACATTGACCATGAAACACAGAAGGTGCATTGGGATTGAATACAAAAGGGACAATGCCGACTTAAGTACAAGAAGGGTGAATCTACTAAGAGGTTATGGTTTGAGCGACTCCTGGGAGACCAGTATTAGGTTCCGATGCACCAGTGCAGGCTTACAGTATCCCTTGGACCTTCACATTGACCAAGAAACACAGAGGTTGCATCGTGATTGAATATAAAAGGGACAATACCGACTTAAGTAAAAGAAGAATGAATCTACTAAGAGGTTGTGGTTTGAGCGGCTCCTGGGAGACCAGTATTGGACTCCGGTGCAGCAGTGCAGGTTTACCGTGTCCCTTTGACCTTCCCATTAACCATGAAACAGAGAAATCGCTACGGGATTGAATACAAAAGGGACAATGCCGACTTAAAAACAAGAAGAGTGAATCTTCTAAGAGTTTGTGTTTGAGCGGCTCCTGGGAGACCAGTATTAGATTCCGATGCACCAGTGCAGGTTTTCTGTATCCCTTTGACCTTCCCATTGACTATGAAACAAAGAAATCGCAACGGGATAGAATACAAACGGCAGAATGCCGACTTAAGTACAACAAGAGTGAGTCTTCCAAGAAGTTGTGGTTTGAGCGGCTCCTGGGAGACCAGAATCAGATTCCGATGCACCAGTGCAGGTTTACTGTATCCCTTGGACCTTCACATTGACCATGAAACACATAAATTGCATCGGGATTGAATACATAAGGGACAATGCCGACTTAAGTACAAAAGCAGTGAATCCTCTAAGAGTTTGTGGTTTCAACTTCTCCTGGGAGACCAGTTTTTGATTCCGATGCAACAGCGCAGGTTTACAGTATCCCTTCGATCTTCACATCCACCATGAAACACAGAAATTTCATCGGTACCAAATTTAAAATCGACAATGAAGACTTAAGTACAAGAACAGTGAATCTTCTAAGAGTTTGTGGTTTGAACGGCTCCTGGGTGACCAGTATTAGATTCCGATGCACCAGTGCTGGTTTACTGCATCCCTTGGACCATCACATTGACTAAGAGACAGAGATATTGTATTGGTATTGAATACACAAGGGACAATGCCGGTTTAAGTAAAAGATGAGTGAATCTTCGTAGAGTTTGTGTTTTGTGTGGCTCCTGGGAGGCCAGGATTAGATTCCAATGTACCAGTGCAGGTTTACTGTATCCCTTGAACCACCACAATGATCATGAAACACAGAAATTGCACCGGGATTGAATACAAAAGGAACAATGCCGACTTAGGTACCAGAAGAGAGAATCTTCTAAGAGTTTGTGGTTTGAGCCTCTCGTGGGGGACCAGTATTAGATTCCGATACACCAGTGCTGGTTTAGTGTATCCCCTGGACCTTTACATTCACCATGAAACACAGAAATAGCATCGGGACTAAATACAAAAGGGACATTGCCGACTTAAGTAAAAGTACAGTGAATCTTCTAGGACTTATTGCTTTGAGCGGCCCCTGGGTTACCAACATTAAATTCTGATCCACCAGTGCAGGTTTACTGTATCCCTTGGACCATGAAATTGACCATGAGACACAGATATTGGATCGGGATTGAATACAAGAGGGACAATGCCGACTTAAGTAAAAGAAGAGTGAATCTTCTAAGAGTTTGTGGTTTGAGCGGCTCCTGGGAGGCCAGTATTAGATTTCGATGCACTAGTGCAGGTTTACTGTATCCCTTAACCTTCGCATTGACCATTAAACACAGAAATTACATCGGGTTGAATACAAATTTACAATGCTGACTTAAGTACAAGAAGAGTGAATTTTCTAAGAGTTTGTGATTTGAGCGGCCCCTGGAAACCAGTATTAGATTCCGATACACGTGTGCTGGTTCACTGTATCCCCTGGACCTTCACATTTACCATGAATCACAGAAATTGCATCGGGACTGAATACAAAAGGGACAATGCCGACTTAAGTACAAGAATAGTGAATCAACTAAGAGTTTTTGATTTGAACGGCCCCTGGGAGACCAGTATTAGATTCAGATGCACCAGTGCAGGTTGACTGTATCCCTTGGAACCTCACATTCACCATGAATCACAGAAATTGCATCGGGACTGAATACAAAAGGGACAATGCCGACTTAAGTACAAGAAGAGAGAATCATCTAAGAGTTTGTGATTTGAACGGCCCCTGGGAGACCAGTATTAGATTCCGATGCAGCAGTGCACGTTGACTGTATCCCTTGGACCCTCACATTGACCAAGAAACAAGGAAATTGCATCGGGATTGAATACAAAAGGGACAATGCTGACTTAAGTACAAGAAGAGTGAATCTACGAAGAGTTTGTGGTTTCAGCGACACCTGGGAGACCAGTATTAGATTCCGATGCACCTTTGCAGGTTTACTGTATCCCTTGACCTTCGCATTGACCATGAAACACTGAAATTAAATCGGGTTGAATACATATTTACAATGCTGACTAAAGTACGGGAAGAGTGAATCTTCTAAGAGTTTGTGCTTTGAGCGGCTCCTGGGAGACCTGTATTAGATTCCGATGCACCAGTGGAGGTTTCCTATATTCATTGGACCTTCACATTGACCATGAAACACAGAAATTGCATCGGGACTGAATACGAAAGGGACAATGCCGACTTAAGTAAAAGAAGAATGAATCTTCTAGGAGTTTGCGATTTGAGCTGCTCCGTGGAGACCAGTATTAGATTCCGATGCACCAGTGCCAGTTCACTGTATCCCTTTGACCTTCACATTCACCAGGAAACACAGAAATTGCATCGGTACCAAATACAAAAGTTACAATGCTGACTTAAGTACCAGAAGAGTGAATCTTCTAAGAGTTTGACGTTTGAGCGGCTCTTGGGAGACCAGTCCTAGATTCCGATACACCAGTGCATTGTACTGTATCCCTTGGACCTTCAAATTGACCTAGATACACAGAAATTGCATCGGGATTGAATACAAAAGGGACAATGCCTACTTATGTACAAGAAGAGTGAATCTTCTAAGAGTTTTTGCTTTGAGCGGCACCTGAGAGACCAGTATTAGATTCCGATGCACCAGTGCAGGTTTACTGTATCCCTTGGAACTTCACATTGACCATGAAACACAAAAAATGCATCGGGATTGAATACAAAAGAGACAATGGCGATATAAGTACAGGAAGAGTGAATCTTCTAAGAAATTTTGGTTTGAGCGGCTCCTGGGAGACCAGTATTAGATTCCGGTGCAGCAGTGCAGGTTTACCGTATCCCTTTGACCTTCCCATAGACCATGAAACACAGAAGTCGCAACGGGATAGAATACAAGCAGGAGAATGCCGATTTAAGTCCAACAAGAGTGAAGCTTCTAAGAAGTTGTGGTTTGAGCGGCCCCTGGGAGACCAGTATCAGATTCCGATGCACCAGTGCAGGTTGACTGTATCCCTTGGACCCTCACATTGACCATGAACCACCGAAATTGCATCGGGACTGAATACAAAAGGGACAATGCCGACTTAAGTACAAGAAGAGAGAATCATGTAAGAGATTGTGATTTGAACGTCCCCTGGGAGATCAGTATTAGATTCCGATGCACCAGTGCACGTTGACTGTGTCCCTTGGACCCTCACATTGACCATGAATCAAAGAAATTGCATCGGGATTGAGTACAAAATTGACAATGCTGACTTAAGTACAAGAAGAGTGAATCTTCTAAGAGTTTGTGTTTTGAGTGGCTCCTGGGAAGCCAGTATTAGATTCCGACGCAACAGTGCAGGTTTAGTGTATCCCCTGGATATTCACATTGACCAGGTAACACAGAAATCGCATTGTGATAGAAAACAAAAGTCACAATGCCGACTTAAGTACAAGAAGAGTGAATATTCTAAGAGTTTGTGGTTTGAGCGGCTCCCGGGTGACCAGTATTAGATTACGATGCACCAGTGCTGTATGTGGAATATCACATTGGCCATCAGACTCAGATATTATATTGGGATTGAATATAAAAGGGACAATGCCGACTTAAGTAAAAGAAGAGTGAATCTTTTAAGAGTTTGTGTTTTGAGTGGCTCCTGGGAAGCCAGTATTAGATTTCGATGAACCAGTGCAGGTTTACTGTATCCCTGGACCTTCACATTGACTATGAAACAGCGAAATTGCATCGGGATTGAATACAAAATGGACAATGCCGACTTAAGTACAAGAGGAGTGAATCTTCAAAGAGTTTGTGGTTTGAGAGGCTCCTGGGAGACCAGTTTTAGATTCCGATACACCAGTGCATTGTACTGTATCCCTTGGAACTTCAAATTGACCTAGATACACAGAAATTGCATCGGGATTGAATACAAAAGGGACAATGCTTACTTATGTACAAGAAGAGTGAATCTTCTAAGAGTTTTTGCTTTGAGCGGCACCTGAGAGACCAGTATTAGATTCCGATGCACCAGTGCAGGTTTACTGTATCCCTTGGAATTTCACATTGATCATGAAACACAAAAATTGGATCGGGATAGCATACAAGCAGTTGAATGCCGATTGAAGTACAACAAGAGTGAAGCTTCTAAGAAGTTGTGGTTTGAGCGGCCCCTGGGAGACCAGTATCAGATTCCGATGCACCAGTGCAGGTTTACTGTATCCCTTGGACCTTGACATTCACCATGAAACACAGAAACTACATCGGTACCAAATACAAAAGTGACAATAAAGACTTAAGTACAAGAAGAGTGAATCTTCTAGGAGATTGTGGTTTGAGCGGCTCCTGGGAGACCAGTATTAGATTCCGATGCACCAGTGCAGTTTTACTGTATCCGCTGAACCTTCACATTCACCATGAAACACAGAAATTGCATCGGGACTGAATACAAAAGTGACAATCCCGACTTAAGTAAAAGAAGACTGAATCTTCTAAGAGTTTCTGGTTTGAGCGGCTCCCGGGGGACCAGTATTAGATTCCGATGCACCAGTGCAGGTTTACTGTATCCCTTGGACTATGAAATTGACCATGAGACATAGATATTGGATCGGGATTGAACACAAAATGGACAATGCCGACTTCAGTAAAAGAAGAGCGAATCTTCTAAGAGTTTGTGGTTTGAGCGGCTCCTGGGAGACCAGTATTAGATTCCGATGCACCAGTGCACGTTTACTGCATCTCCTGGACCTTCACATTCACCATGAAACACAGAAATTACATCGGTACCAAATACAAAAGTGACAATAAAGACTTAAGTACAAAAAGAGTGAATCTTCTAAGAGTTTATGGTTTGAGCGGCTCCTGGGAGACCAGTATTAGATTCCGATACACCATTGCAGGTTTTGCTGTATCCCCTGGACCTTCACATTCACCATGAAACACAGAAAATACATCCGTACCAAATACAGAAGTGATAATAAAGACTTAAGTACAAGAAGAGTGAATCTTCTAAGAGTTTGTGGTTTGAGCGGCTCCTGGGAAGCCAGAATTAGATTTCGATGCACTAGTGCAGGTTGACTGTATCCTTTGGACCCTCACATTGACCATGAATCACAGAAATTGCATCGTGACTGATTACAAAAGGGACAATGCCGACATAAGTACAAGAAGAAAGAATCATCTAAGAGTTTGTGATTTGAACGGCCCCTGGGAGACCAGTATTACATTCCGATGCACCAGTGCAGGTTGACTGTATTTCTTGGACCCTCACATTGACCATGAAACACAGAAATTGCATCGGGATTGAATACAAAAGGGACAATGCTGACTTAAGTACAAGAAGAGTGAATCTACGAAGAGTTTGTGGTTTGAGCGACTCCTGGGAGACCAGTATTAGATTCCGATGCACCTTTGCAGGTTTACTGTATCCCTTGACCTTCGCATTGACCATGAAACACTGAAATTACATCGGGTTGAATACATATTTACAATGCTGACTAAAGTACGAGAAGAGTGAATCTTCTAAGAGATTGTGCTTTGAGCGGCTCCTGGGAGACCTGTATTAAATTCCGATGCACGAGTGGAGGTTTCCTATATTCATTGGACCTTCACATTGACCATGAAACACAGAAATTGCATCGGGATTGAATACAAAAGGAATAATGCCGACTAAAGTAAAAGAAGATTGAATCTTCTAGGACTTTTGGGATTTGAGCTGCTCCGTGGAGACCAGTGTTAGATTCCGATGCACCAGTACAGCCTTACTGTATCCCTTGACCTTAGCATTGACCATGAAACACAGAAATTACATCGGGTTGAATACAATTTTACAATGCTGTCTTAGGTACAAGAAGAGTGAATCTTCTAAGAGTTTGTAGCTTGAGCGGCTCCTGGGAGACCAGTATTAGATTCCGATGCACCAGTGCAGGTTTGCTAAATTCCTTGGACCTTCACATTGGCCATGGAACACAGAAATTGCATCGAGATTGAATACAAATGTGACAATGCCGACTGAATTAGAAGAAGAGTGAATCTCCTAAAAGTTTGTGGATTGAGCGGCTCGTGGGAGACCAGTTTTAGATTCCGATGCACCAGTGCAGGTGTACTGTATCCCTTGGACATTCCTATTGACCATGATACACAGATATTGCATCGGGATTGAATACACAAGGGACAATGCCGACTTAAGTACACGAAAAGTGAATCTTCTAAGATTTTGTGATTTGAACTGCCCCTGGGAGACCAGTATTGGAATCCGATGCACCTGTGCATGTTTACTGTATTCCTTGGACCTTCACACTGACCATGGAACACAGAAATTGCATCGGTATCGAAAACAAAAGTGACAATGCCGACTTAAGTAGAAGAAGAGTGAATCTTCTAAGAGTTTGTGATTTGAGCGGCTCCCGGGGGACCAGTATTAAATTCCAATGCACCATTAAAGATTTAGTGTATCACTAGGACGTTCACATTGACCATGCAACCCAGATATAGCATCGGGATTGAATACAAAATGGACAATGCCGATTTAAGTACAAGAAGAATGAATCTTCTAAGAGCTCGTGATTTGAGCGTCTCCTGGGAGAGCAGTATTAGATTCCGATGCACCAGTGCAGGTTTACTGTATCCTTTGGACCTTCACATTGACCAAGACACACAGAAATATCATCGGGATTGAATACAAAATCGTCAATAGCGACTTAAGTACAAGAATAGTGAATCTTCTAAGAGTTTGTGCTTTGACCGGCTCCTGGGAGACCAGTATTAGATTCCGATGCACCAGTGCAGGTTTACTGAATCCCTCGGACCTTCACATTGACCATGATTCACAGAATTTGCATCGGGATTGAATACAAAAGGGACGCTTCCGACTTATGTACAAGAGGAGTGAACCTACTAAGATTTGTGGTTTGAGCGGTTCCTGGCAGACAACTATTATATTCCGATGCACCAGTGCAGGTTTACTGCATCCCTTGACCTTCACATTGTTCATGAAACACAAAAATTACATCAGGATTGAATACAATTGGACAATGCTTACTTAAGTACAAGACGAGTGAATCTTCTAAGATTTAGTGTTTTGAGCGGCTCCCGGGAGACCAGTATTGGATTCCGATGCACCAGTGCAGGTTTACTGTATCCCTTGGACCTTGACATTGACCATGAAACATAGAAATTCCATCGGGATTAAATACAAAAGGGACAATGACGACTTAAGTACAAGAAGGGTGAATCTTCTATGTGTTTGTGGTTTTAGCGGCTCCTGGGAGACCAGTATTAGATTCCGATGCAGCAGTGCGGGTTTACTGTATCCCTTGGACCTTCACATTGACCACGAAACACAGAAATTGCCTCGGGATTGAATACAAAAGAGACAATGCCGACTTAAGTACAAGAAGAGTGTATCTTCTAAGAGTTTTTGATTTGAGCGGCTCCTGGGAGAGCAGTTATAGATTCCGATGCACCAGTGCAGGTTTGCTGTATCGCTTGGACCTTCACATTGACCATGAAACATAGAAATTGCATCGTCATTGAATACAAAAGGGACAATGATGACTAAAGTACAAGGAGAGTGAATCATCTTTGAGTTTGTGGGTTGAGCTGCTCTTCGGGGACCATTATACATTCCGATGCACCAGTGCTGGTTTTCTGTATCCCTTGGACCTTCAGATTGACCATGAAACACAGAGGTTGCATCATGATTGAATACAAAAGGGACATTACCGACTTAAGTAAAAGAAGAGTCAATCTACTAAGAGGTTGTAGTTTGAATGGCTCCTGGGAGACCAGTATTAGATTCCGTGCACCAGCGCAGGTTTACTGAATCCCTTGGACCTTCAGATTGACCACGAAACACAGAAATGGCATCGGGATTGAACACAATTGGACAATGCCGACTGATGTACAGGAAGAGTGAATATTCTTAGAATTTGCGCTATGAACGGCTCCAGGGAGATCAGAATTAGATTCCGATGCACCAGTGCTGGTTTACTGTATCCCTTGAACCACAACATTGACCATGAAACACAGAAATTGCATCGGGATTGAATACAAAAAGGCCAATGCCGTCCTAAGGAAAGGAAGAGTGAATCTGCTAAGAGATTGTGCTTTGAGTGGCTCCTGTTAGACCAGTATTAGTTTCCGATGCACCAGTGCAGGTATACTGTATCCCTTGGACCTTCACATTGACCATGAAACACAGGAATTGCATCGGGATTAAATACAATAGGGACAATGCCGACTTATGTACGTGAGGAGTGAATTTTCTAAGAGCTTGTAATTAGAGCGGCTCCAGGGAGACCAGTATCAGATTCCGATGCACCAGTGCAGGTTTACTGAATCCCTTGGACCTTCTCATTGACCATGAACTACAGAAATTACATCGGGATTGAATACAAAAAGGACAATGCCGACTTAAGTACAAGAAGAGTAAAACTACTAAGATTTGTGGTTTGAGCGGCTCCTGGGAGACCAGTATTGGATTCAGATGCACCAGTGCAGGTTGACTGTATTCCTTGGACCTTCCCATTGACCGTGGAACAAAGAAATTGCATCGGGATTGAACACAAAAGGGACAATGCCCACTTAAGTACAAGAAGAGTGAATCTACTAAGAGATTGTGGTTTGAGCGACTCCTGGGAGACCAGTATTGGGTTCCGATGCACCAGTGCAGGTTTACAGTATCCCTTGGACCTTCACATTGACCATCAAACACAGAGGTTGCATCGTGATTGAATACAAAAGGGACAATACCGACTTATGTACAAGAAGAGTGAATCTACGAAGAGGTTGTGGTTTGAGCGGCTCCCGGGAGATCAGTATTAGATTCCGATGCACCAGTGCAGGTTTAGTGTATCCCTAGGACCTTCAAATTGACCATGGAACACACATATAGCATCGGGATTGAAAAAGAAAACAATGCCGACTTAAGTACGTGAAGACTGAATTTTCTAAGAGCTTGTGATTTGAGCGGCTCCTGGGAGACCAGTATTAGATTCCGAAGCACCAGCGCAGGTTTACTGAATCCCTTGGACCTTCACATTGACCATGATAGACAGAAATGGCATCGGGATTGAATACAAATGGACAATGCCGACTGATGTACAGGAAGAGTGAATCTTCTTAGAATTTGCGCTTTGAACGGCTCCTGGGAGATTAGAATTAGATTCCGATGCACCAGTGCAGGTTTACTGTATCCCTTGAACCACCACATTGACCATGAAACACAGAAATTGCATCGGGATTGAATACAAAAGGGACATGGACGACTTAAGTACAAGAAGAGTGAATGTTCTTAGTGTTTGTGATTTGAGCGGCTCCTGGGAGGCCAGAATTGGATTCCGATGGACCAGTGCAGGTTTTCTGAATCCCTTGGACCTTCACATTGATTATGAACTACAGAAATTGCATCGGGATTGAATACAAAAGGGACAATGCCGACTTAACTACAAGAGGAGTGAACGTACTAAGATTTGTGGTTTGAGCGGCTCCTGGGATACCAGTTATAGATTCCGATGCACCAGTGGAGGTTTGCTGTATCCCTTGGACCTTCACATTGATCATGAAACACAGATATCGCAACGGGATAGATTACAAAAGCACAGTGCCGACTGAAGTACAAGAAGAATGAATCATCTACGAGTTCGTGTTTCGAGCGACTCCTGGGTGACCAGTATTTGATTCCAATGCACCAGTGCAGGTTTACTGTAACCCTTCGACCTTGACATTGACCATGAAACATTGAAATTGCATTGGGAATAAATACAAAAGCGACAATGGCGACTTAAGTACACGAAGAGTGAATCTTCTATGAGTTTGTGGTTTAAGCGGCTACTGGGAGACCAGTATTAGATTCCGATGCAGCAGTGCAGGTTTACTGTATCCCTTGGACCTTCAGTTTGACCACGAAACACAGAAATTGCATCGGGATTGAATACAAAAGGGACAATGCCGACTTATGTACAAGAAGAGTGAATCTTCTAAGAGTTTGTGATTTGAGCGGCTCCTGGGGGACCAGTTATAGATTCCGATGCACCAGTGCAGGTTTACTGTATCCCTTGAACCTTCACATTGACAATGAAACACAGAAATTGGATCCTCATTGAATACAAAAGGGACAATGCTGACTAAAGTTCAAGAAGAGTGTATCATCTAAGAGTTTGTAGTTTGAGCTGCTCTTCGGAGGCCATTATACATTCCGATGCATCAGTGAGGGTTCACTGTATCCCTTGGACCTTCACATTGACCATGAAACACAGAAGGTGCATTGGGATTGAATACAAAAGGGACAATGCTGACTTAAGTACAGGAAGAGTGAATCTACTAGGAGGTTGTGGTTTGAGCGACTCTTGAGACTCCCGTATTAGGATCCGAAGCACCAGTGGAGTTTTCCTGTATCCCTTGGACCCTCACCTCTGATGCACCAGTGGATGTTTCCTGTATCCCTTGGACCATCACTTTGACCATGAAACAGAGAAATCGCAACGGGATAGTATACAAGAGCACAATGCCGACTGAAGTACAAGAAGAGTGAATCTTCTAAGAGTTCGTGTTTTGAGCGACTCCTGGGAGGTCAGTATTTGATTCCGATGCACCAGTGCAGGTTTACTGTATCTCTTGGACCTTGTCATTGACCATGAAACATAGAAATTGCATCGGGATTAAATACAAAACTGACAATGGCGACTTAAGTACACGAAGAGTGAATCTTCTATGAGTTTGAGGTCTGAGCGGCTCCTGGGAGACCAGTATTAGATTCCGATGCAGCAGTGCAGTTTTCTGTATCCCTTGGACCTTCACATTGACCACAAAACACAGAGGGTGCATCGGGATTGAATACAAAAGGGACAATGCCGACTTAAGTACAAGAAGGGTGAATCTACTAAGAGGTTATGGTTTGAGCGACTCCTGGGAGACCAGTATTAGGTTCCGATGCACCAGTGCCGGCTTACAGTATCCCTTGGACCTTCACATTGACCATGAAACACAGAGGTTGCATCGTGATTGAATATAAAAGGGACAATACCGACTTAAGTAAAAGAAGAATGAATCTACTAAGAGGTTGTGGTTTGAGCGGCTCCTGGGAGACCTGTTATAGATTCCGATGCACCAGTGGACGTTTGCTGTATCCCTTGGACCTTCACATTGATCATGAAACACAGAAATCGCGACGGGATAGAATACTAAAGCAGAAGGCCGACTGAAGTACAAGAAGAGTGAATCTTCTAAGAGATCGTGTTTCGAGCGACTCCTGGGAGACCAGTATTTGATTCCAATGCACCAGTGCAGGTTTTCTGTAACTCTTGGACCTTGACATTGACCATGAAACATCGAAATTGCATCGGGATTAAATACAAAAGGGACAATGGCGACTTAAGTACACGAAGAGTGAATCTTCAATGAGTTTGTGGTTTGAGCGGCTCCTGGGAGACCAGTATTAGATTCCGTTGCAGCAGTGGAGGTCTACTGTAACCCTTGGACCTTCACATTGACCACAAAACACAAAAGGTGCATCGGGATTGAATACAAAAGGGACAATGCCGACTTAAGTACAAGAAGAGTCAATCTACGAAGAGTTTGTGGTTTGAGCGACTCCTGGGAGACCAGTATTAGATTCCGATGCACCTTTGCAGGTTTACTGTATCCCTTGACCTTCGCATTGACCATGAAACACTGAAATTGCATCGGGTTGAATACATATTTACAATGCTGACTAAAGTACGAGAAGAGTGAATCTTCTAAGAGATTGTGCATTGAGCGGCTCCTGGGAGACCTGTATTAAATTCCGATGCACCAGTGGAGGTTTCCTATATTCACTGGACCTTCACATTGACCATGAAACACAGAAATTGCATCGGGATTGAATACAAAAGGGATAATGCCGACTAAAGTAAAAGATGATTGAATCTTCTAGGACTTTTGGGATTTGAGCTGCTCCGTGGAGACCAGTATTAGATTCCGATGCACCAGTGCAGGTTTACTGTATCCCTTGGTACTTTACATTAACCATAAAACACAGAAATTGCATCGAGATTGGATACAAAAGGGACAATGCCGACTTAAGCATAGAAAGAGTAAATCTTTTAAGAGTTTGTGGTTTGAGTGGCTCCTGGGTGACCAGTATTAGATTCCGATGCACCAGTGCTGTATGTGGACCATCACATTGACCATCAGATTCATATACTATATCGGGATTGAATATAAAAGGTACAATGCAGACTTAAGTAAAAGAAGAGTGAATCTTCTAATAGTTTGTGTTTTGAGTGGCTCCTGGGATCCCAGTATTAGATTCCGATGCACCAGTGCAGCCTTACTGTATCCCTTGACCTTAGCATTGACCATGAAACACAGAAATTACATCGGGTTGAATACAATTTTACAATGCTGTCTTAGGTACAAGAAGAGTGAATCTTCTAAGAGTTTGTAGCTTGAGCGGCTCCTGGGAGACCAGTATTAGTTTCCGATGCACCAGTGCAGGTTTGCTAAATTCCTTGGACCTTCACATTGGCCATGGAACACAGAAATTGCATCGGTATCGAAAACAAAAGTGACAATGCCGACTTAAGTAGAAGAAGAGTGAATCTTCTAAGAGTTTATGATTTGAGCGGCTCCCGGGGGACCAGTATTAAATTCCAATGCACCATTAAAGATTTAGTGTATCACTAGGACGTTCACATTGACCATGGAACACAGATATAGCATCGGGATTGAATACAAAATGGACAATGCCGATTTAAGTACAAGAAGATGAATCTTCTAAGAGCTCGTGATTTGATCGTCTCCTGGGGGAGCAGTATTAGATTCCGATGCACCAGTGCAGGTTTACTGTATCCTTTGGACCTTCACATTGACCAAGACACACAGAAATATCATCGGGATTGAATACAAAAGGGACAATAGCTACTTAAGTACAAGAATAGTGAATCTTCTAAGAGTTTGTGCTTTGACCGGCTCCTGGGAGACCAGTATTAGATTCCGATGCACCAGTGCAGGTTTACTGAATCCCTCGGACCTTCACATTGACCATGATTCACAGAATTTGCATCGGGATTGAATACAAAAGGGACGCTTCCGACTTAAGTACAAGAGGAGTGAACCTACTAAGATTTGTGGTTTGAGCGGTTCCTGGCAGACAACTATTATATTCCGATGCACCAGTGCAGGTTTACTGCATCCCTTGACCTTCACATTGTTCATGAAACACAAAAATTACATCAGGATTGAATACAATTGGACAATGCTTACTTAAGTACAAGACGAGTGAATCTTCTAAGATTTAGTGTTTTGAGCGGATCCTGGGAGACCAGTATTGGATTCCGATGCACCAGTGCAGGTTTACTGTATCCCTTGGACCTTGACATTGACCATGAAACATAGAAATTGCATCGGGATTAAATACAAAAGGGACAATGACGACTTAAGTACAAGAAGGGTGAACCTTCTATGTGTTTGTGGTTTTAGCGGCTCCTGGGAGACCAGTATTAGATTCCGATGCAGCAGTGCGGGTTTACTGTATCCCTTGGACCTTCACATTGATCACGAAACACAGAAATTGCCTCGGGATTGAATACAAAAGAGACAATGCCGACATAAGTACAAGAAGAGTGTATCTTCTAAGAGTTTTTGATTTGAGCGGTTCCTGGGAGAGCAGTTATAGATTCCGATGCACCAGTGCAGGTTTGCTGTATCGCTTGGACCTTCACATTGACCATGAAACACAGAAATTGCATCGTCTTTGAATACAAAAGGGACAATGATGACTAAAGTACAAGAAGAGTGAATCATCTTTGAGTTTGTGGGTTGAGCTGCTCCTCGGGGACCATTATACATTCCGATGCACTAGTGCTGGTTTACTGTATCCCTTGGACCTTCACATTGACCAAGAAACACAGAAGGTGCATCGGGATTGAATACAAAAGGGACAATGCCGACTTAAGTACAAGAAGAGTGAATCTACTAAGTGGTTGTGGTTTGAGCGACTCCTGGGAGACCAGTATTAGGTTTCGATGCACCAGTGCAGGCTTACAGTATCCCTTGGACCTTCAGATTGACCATGAAACACAGAGGTTGCATCGTGATTGAATACAAAAGGGACATTACCGACTTAAGTAAAAGAAGAGTCAATCTACTAAGAGGTTGTAGTTTGAATGGCTCCTGGGAGACCAGTATTAGATTCCGTGCACCAGCGCAGGTTTACTGAATCCCTTGGACCTTCAGATTGACCACGAAACACAGAAATGGCATCGGGATTGAACACAAATGGACAATGCCGACTGATGTACAGGAAGAGTGAATATTCTTAGAATTTGCGCTATGAACGGCTCCAGGGAGATTAAAATTTGATTCCGATGCACCACTGCAGGTTTACTGTACCCCTTGAACCACAACATTGACCATGAACCACAGAAATTGCATCGGGATTGAATACAAAAAGGCCAATGCCGACCTAAGGAAAGGAAGAGTGAATCTGCTAAGAGATTGTGCTTTGAGCGGCTCCTGTTAGACCAGTATTAGTTTCCGATGCACCAGTGCAGGTATACTGTATCCCTTGGACCTTCACATTGACCATGAAACACAGAAATTGCATCGGGATTAAATACAATAGGGACAATGCCGACTTAAGTACGTGAGGAGTGAATTTTCTAAGAGCTTGTAATTAGAGCGGCTCCAGGGAGACCAGTATCAGATTCCGATGCACCAGTGCAGGTATACTGAATCCCTTGGACCTTCTCATTGACCATGAACTACAGAAATTACATCGGGATTGAATACAAAAGGGACAATGCCGACTTAAGTACAAGAAGAGTGAAACTACTAAGATTTGTGGTTTGAGCGGCTCCTGGGAGACCAGTATTGGATTCCGATGCACCAGTGCAGGTTGACTGTATTCCTTGGACCTTCCCATTGACCGTGGAACAAAGAAATTGCATCGGGATTGAACACAAAAGGGACAATGCCCACTTAAGTACAAGAAGAGTGAATCTACTAAGAGATTGTGGTTTGAGCGACTCCTGGGAGACCAGTATTAGGTTCCGATGCACCAGTGCAGGTTTACAGTATCCCTTGGACCTTCACATTGACCATCAAACACAGAGGTTGCATCGTGATTGAATACAAAAGGGACAATACCGACTTATGTACAAGAAGAGTGAATCTACGAAGAGGTTGTGGTTTGAGCGGCTCCCGGGAGATCAGTATTAGATTCCGATGCACCAGTGCAGGTTTAGTGTATCCCTAGGACCTTCAAATTGACCATGGAACACACATATAGCATCGGGATTGAAAAAGAAAACAATGCCGACTGAAGTACGTGAAGACTGAATTTTCTAAGAGCTTGTGATTTGAGCGGCTCCTGGGAGACCAGTATTAGATTCCGAAGCACCAGCGCAGGTTTACTGAATCCCTTGGACCTTCACATTGACCATGATAGACAGAAATGGCATCGGGATTGAATACAAATGGACAATGCCGACTGATGTACAGGAAGAGTGAATCTTCTTAGAATTTGCGCTTTGAACTGCTCCTGGGAGATTAGAATTAGATTCCGATGCACCAGTGCAGGTTTACTGTATCCCTTGAACCACCACATTGACCATGAAACACAGAAATTGCATCGGGATTGAATACAAAAGGGACATGGACGACTTAAGTACAAGAAGAGTGAATGTTCTTAGTGTTTGTGATTTGAGCGGCTCCTGGGAGGCCAGAATTGGATTCCGATGGACCAGTGCAGGTTTTCTGAATCCCTTGGACCTTCACATTGATTATGAACTACAGAAATTGCATCGGGATTGAATACAAAAGGGACAATGCCGACTTATGTACAAGAGGAGTGAACGTACAAAGATTTGTGGTTTGAGCGGCTCCTGAGATACCAGTTATAGATTCCGATGCACCAGTGGAAGTTTGCTGTATCCCTTGGACCTTCACATTGATCATGAAACACAGATATCGCAACGGGATAGGATACAAAAGCACAGTGCCGACTGAAGTAGAAGAAGAATGAATCATTTACGAGCTCGTGTTTCGAGCGACTCCTGGGTGACCAGTATTTGATTCCAATGCACCAGTGCAGGTTTACTGTAACCCTTCGACCTTGACATTGACCATGAAACATCGAAATTGCATTGGGAATAAATACAAAAGGGACAATGGCGACTTAAGTACACGAAGAGTGAATCTTCTATGAGTATGTGGTTTAAGCGGCTCCTGGGAGACCAGTATTAGATTCCGATGCAGCAGTGCAGGTTTACTGTATCCCTTGGACCTTCAGTTTGACCACGAAACACAGAAATTGCATCGGGATTGAATACAAAAGGGACAATGCCGACTTATGTACAAGAAGAGTGAATCTTCTAAGAGTTTGTGATTTGAGCGGCTCCTGGGGGACCAGTTATAGATTCCGATGCACCAGTGCAGGTTTACTGTATCCCTTGAACCTTCACATTGACAATGAAACACAGAAATTGGATCCTCATTGAATACAAAAGGGACAATGCTGACTAAAGTTCAAGAAGAGTGTATCATCTAAGAGTTTGTAGTTTGAGCTGCTCTTCGGAGGCCATTATACATTCCGATGCATCAGTGAGGGTTCACTGTATCCCTTGGACCTTCACATTGACCATGAAAGACAGAAGGTGCATTGGGATTGAATACAAAAGGGACAATGCTGACTTAAGTACAGGAAGTGTGAATCTACTAAGAGGTTGTGGTTTGAGCGACTCTTGAGACTCCCGTATTAGGATCCGATGCACCAGTGGAGGTTTCCTGTATCCCTTGGACCCTCACCTCTGATGCACCAGTGGATGTTTCCTGTATCCCTTGGACCATCACATTGACCATGAAACAGAGAAATCGCAACGGGATAGTATACAAGAGCACAATGCCGACTGATGTACAAGAAGAGTGAATCTTCTAAGAGTTCGTGTTTTGAGCGACTCCTGGGAGGTCAGTATTTGATTCCGATGCACCAGTGCAGGTTTACTGTATCTCGTGGACCTTGTCATTGACCATGAAATATAGAAATTGCATCGGGATTAAATAAAAAACTGACAATGGCGACTTAAGTACACGAAGAGTGAATCTTCTATGAGTTTGAGGTCTGAGCGGCTCCTGGGAGACCAGTATTAGATTCCGATGCAGCAGTGCAGGTTTTCTGTATCCCTTGGACCTTCACATTGACCACAAAACACAGTATGTGCATCGGGATTGAATACAAAAGGGACAATGCCGACTTAAGTACAAGAAGGGTGAATCTACTAAGAGGTTATGGTTTGAGCGACTCCTGGGAGACCAGTATTAGGTTCCGATGCACCAGTGCAGGCTTACAGTATCCCTTGGACCTTCACATTGACCATGAAACACAGAGGTTGCATCGTGATTGAATATAAAAGGTACAATACCGACTTAAGTAAAAGAAGAATGAATCTACTAAGAGGTTGTGGTTTGAGCGGCTCCTGGGAGACCAGTTATAGATTCCGATGCACCAGTGGACGTTTGCTGTATCCCTTGGACCTTCACATTGATCATGAAACACAGAAATCGCGACGGGATAGAATACTAAAGCAGAAGGCCGACTGAAGTACAAGAAGAGTGAATCTTCTAAGAGATCGTGTTTCGAGCGACTCCTGGGAGACCAGTATTTGATTCCAATGCACCAGTGCAGGTTTTCTGTAACTCTTGGACCTTGACATTGACCATGAAACATCGAAATTGCATCGGCATTAAATACAAAAGGGACAATGGCGACTTAAGTACACGAAGAGTGAATCTTCTATGAGTTTGTGGTTTGAGCGGCTCCTGGGAGACCAGTATTAGATTCCGATGCACCAGTGGAGGTCTACTGTAACCCTTGGACCTTCACATTGACCACAAAACACAAAAGGTGCATCGGGATTGAATACAAAAGGGACAATGCCGACTTAAGTACAAGAAGAGTCAATCTACTAAGAGGTAATGGTTTGAGCGACTCCTGGGAGACCAGTATTAGATTCCGATGCACCAGTGGAGGTTACCTGTATCCCTTGGACCTTCACCTCCGATGCACCAGTGGAGATTTCCTGTATCCCTTGGACCTTCACATTGACCACAAAACACAGAAGGTGCATCGGGATTAAATACAAAAGGGTCAATGGCGACTTAAGTACACGAAGAGTGAATCTTCTATGAGTTTGTGGTTTGAGCGGCTCCTGGGAGGCCAGTATTAGATTCCAATGCAGCAGTGCAGGTTTACTGTATCCCTTGGACCTTCACATTGACCACGAAACACAGAAATTGCATCGGGATTGAATACAAAAGGGACAATGAGGACTTAAGTACAAGAAGAGTGAATCTTCTAGGGGTTTGTGATTTGAGCGACTCCTGGGGGACCAGTTATAGATTCCGATGCACCAGTGGAGGTTTACTGTATCCCTTTGACCTTCAAATTGACCATGAAACACAGAAATTGCATCAGGATTGAATACAATAGGGACAATGCCGACTTATGTACAAGAAGAGTGAATCTTTGATGAGTTTGTGATTTGAGCGGCTCCCGGGAGACCAGTATTACACTCTGATGCACCAGTGCACGTTTACTGTATCCCTTGGACCTTCACATTGACAATGGAACACAGATATTGCATCGAGTTTGACTACAAAAAAGACAAAGGCGACTTAATACTAAGAAGAGTGAATCCTCTAAGAGTTTGTGGTTCGAGCGGCTCTTCGGAGACCATTAAACATTCCGATGCACCAGTGCAGGTTCACTGTATCCCTTGGACCTTCACAATGACCATGAAACACAGAAGGTGCATTGGGATTGAATGCAAAAGGGACAATGCCGACTTAAGTATAAGTAGAGTGAATCTACTAAGAGGTTGTGGTTTGTGCGACTCCTGGGTGGCCAGTATAAGGTCCCGATGCACCAGTGCTGGTTTACAGTATCCCTTAGACCTTCACATTGACCGTGGAACACAGAGGTTGCATCGTGATTGAGTACAAAAGGGACAATACCGACTTAAGTACAAGAACAGTGAATCTACTAAAAGGTTGTGGTCTGAGCGGCTCCTGGGAGACCAGTATTAGATTGCGATGCACTAGCGCAGGTTTACTGTATCCCCTGGACCTTCACATTGACTATGAAACAAAGAAATGGCATCGGGATTGAATACAAATGGACATTGCCGACTTAGGTACAAGAAGAGTGAATCTTCTAAGAGCTTGTGATTTGAGCGTCTCCTGGGAGAACTGTATTAGATTCCGATGCACCAGTGCAGGTTTACTGCATCCCTATGACCTTCACATTGACCATGAACTACAGAAATTGCATCGGGATTGAATACAAAAAGGACAATGTCGCCCTAATTACAAGAGGAATGAATCTTCTAAGAGTTTGTTATTTGGGCGGCTCCAAGGAGACCAGTTTTAGATTCCGATACACCAGTGCAGGTTTACTGTATCTCTTCGACCTTCACATTCACCCTGAAACACAGAAATTGCATCGGCACTAAATACAGAAGGGTTAATGCCGACTTAAGTACAAGAAGAGTGAATCTTCTAAGAGTTTGTGGTTTGAGCGACTCTTGGGAGACCAGTATTAGATTCCAATACACCAGTGCAAGTTTACTGTATCCCTTGGACCTTCACATTGACCAAGACACGCAGAAATTGCATAGGGATTGGATATAAAAGAGACAATGGCTACTTAAGTAGAAGAAGAGTGAATCTTCTAAGAGTTTGTGCTTTGAGCGGCTCCTGGGAGACCAGTATTAGATTCCGATGCACCAGTGCAGGTTCACTGTATCCCTTGGACGTTCGCATTGACCATGAATTATAGAAATTGCATCGAGATTGAATACAAAAATGACAATGCCGACTTAAGTACAAGAAGAGTGAATCTACTAAGAGTTTGGGGTTTGAACGGCTGCTGGGTGACAACTATTAGATTCCAATGCACCATTGTGGGTTTACTGTATCCCTTGACCTACACATTGAACATGAAGCACAGAAATTACATCGGGATTGAATACAAATTGACAAAGCTGACATAAGTACAAGACGAGTGAATCTTCGAAGACTTTGTGCTTTGAGCGGCTTCTGGGAGACCAGTATAGGATTCCAATGCATCAGTGGAGTCTTCCTGTATCTCTGGGACCTTCACATAGACCATGAAAGACAGACAATGCATCAGGATTGAATAAAATGGGACAATGCCGACTTAAGTACAAGAAGAGTGAATCTACTAAGAGGTTGTGGTTTGAGCGACTCCTGGGAGGCCAGTATTAGTTTCCGATGCACCAGTGCAGGTTTACAGTATCCCTTGGACTTTCACATTGACAATGAATAACAGAGGTTGCAACGTGATTGAATACAAAAGGGACAATATCGTCTTAAGTACAAGAAGAGTGAATCTACTAAGAGGTTGTGGTTTGAGCGTCTCCTGGGAGACCAGTATTAGATTCCGATGCACCAGTGGGGGTTTCTTGTATCCCTTGGACCTTCACATTGACCACGAATCACAGAAATCGCAACGGGATAGAATACAAAAGCACAATGCCGACTGAAGTACAAGAAGAGTGAATCAGCTAAGAGTTCGTGTTTCGAGCGACTCCTGGGAGACCAGTATTAGGTTCCGATGCACCAGTGCAAGTTTACAGTATCCGTTGGACCTTCAAATTGACCATGAAACACAGAGGTTGCATCGTGATTGAATACAAAAGGGACAATACCGACTTAAGTACAAGAAGAGTGAATCTACTAAGAGGTTGTGGTTTGAGCGGCTCCTGGGAGACCAGTATTAGTTTCCGATGCACCAGCACTGGTTTACTGTATCCCTTGGACCTTCACATTGACCACGAAGCACAGAAATCGCAACGGGATAGAATACAAAAGCACAATGCCGACTGAAGTACAAGAAGAGTGAATCAGCTAAGAGTTCGTGTTTCGAGCGACTCCTGGGAGACCAGTATTAGGTTCCGATGCACCAGTGCAGGTTTACAGTATCCGTTGGACCTTCAAATTGACCATGAAACACAGAGGTTGCATCGTGATTGAATACAAAAGGGACAATACCGACTTAAGTACAAGAAGAGTGAATCTAATAAGAGGTTGTGGTTTGAGCGGCTCCTGGGAGACCAGTTTTAGATTCCGATACACCAGTGCAGGTTTACTGTATCCCTTGGACCTTCACATTGACCAAGACACACAGAAATTGCATAGGGATTGAATATAAAAGGGACAATGGCTACTTAACTAGAACAAGAGTGAATCTTCTAAGAGTTTGTGTTTTGAGCGGCTCCTGGGAGACCAGTATTAAATTACGATGCGCCAGTGCAGGTTTGCTGTATCCCTTGGACCTTCACATTGACCAAGAGTCACAGAAATTGTATCTGGATTGAATACAAGAGGGACAATGCCGACTTAAGTAAAAGGAGAGTGAGTCTTCTAAGAGTTTGTGGTTTGAGCGGCTCCTGGGAGACATCTATTACATTCCGATGCACCAGTGCAGGTTAACTGTATCCCTTGACCTTCACATTGAACATGAAACACAGAAATTACATCGGGATTTAATACAAGTTGACAATGTTGACATAAGTACAAGACGAGTGAATCTACTAAGAGGTTGTGGTTTGAGCGGCTCCTGGGAGACCAGTATTAGTTTCCGATGCACCAGCACTGGTTTACTGTATCCCTTGGACCTTCACATTGACCACGAAGCACAGAAATCGCAACGGGATAGAATACAAAAGCACAATGCCGACTGAAGTACAAGAAGAGTGAATCAGCTAAGAGTTCGTGTTTCGAGCGACTCCTGGGAGACCAGTATTAGATTCCGATTCACCAGTGGAGGTTTCCTGTATCCCTTGGACCTTCACATTGCCAATGAAAAACAGAAAATGCATCAGGATTGAATACAAAAAAGACAATGCCGTCTTAAGAACAAGATGATTGAATCTTCTAAGAGTTTGAGATTTGAGCGGCTCCTGGGATACAAGTATGGCATTCCGATGCACCAGTGCAGGTTTACTGTATCCCTTGGACCTTCACATTGACCTTGAAACACAGATATCGCAACGGGATATAATACAAAAAGCACAATGCCGACTTAAGTACAAGAAGAGAGAATCTTCTAAGAGATTGTGGTTTGAGAGGCTCCTTGGAGACCAGTATTTGATCCCGATGCGCCAGTGCAGGTTTAATGTATCCCTTGGGAATTCACATTGACCGTGAAACACAGAAAATGCATCTTGACTGAAGACAAAGGGGCAGTGCCGACTTAAGTACAAGAAGAGTCAATCTTCTAAGAGTTTGTGGTTTGAGCGGCTCCTGGAAGACCAGTATTAGATTCCGATACACCAGTGTTGGTTTGCTGTATCCCCTCGACCTTCACATTCAGCATGAAACACATGAATTGCATCGGGACTGAATACAAAAGGGACAATGCCGACTTAAGTACAAGAAGAGTGAATCTTCTAATAGATTGTGGTTTGAGCGGCTCCTGGGTTACCAGTATTAGATTCCGATGCACCAGTGCAGGTTTACTGTATCCCTTGGACCTTCACACTGACCAAGAGACACAGAAATGGTATCGGGATTGAATACAAAAGGGACAATGCCGACTTAAGTAAAAGAAGAGTGAATCTTCTAAGAATTTGTGCTATGAGTGGCTCCTGGGAGGCCAGTATTAGATTCCGATGCACCAGTGCAGGTTTACTGTATCCCTTGGACCATCACATTGACCATGCAACACAGAAATTGCATCGGGATTGAATACAACCAGACAATGCCGATTCATGTACAGGGAGAGTGAATCTTCGTAGAGTTTGTGCTTTGAACGTCTCCTGGGAGTCCTGAATTAGATCTTGATGCACCAGTGCAGGTCTACTGTATCCCTTGAACCACCACATTGACCATGAAGCACAGTAATTGCATCTGGATTGAATACAAAAGCGACAATGCCGACTTAAGTACTAGAACAGCGAATCTTCTAAGAGTTTGTGGTTTGAGCCTCTCCTGGGAGACCAGTATTAGATTCCGATGCACCAGTGCAGGTTTACTGTAATCCATGGACCTTCACATTGACCATGGACAACAGAAATTGCATCAGGATTGAAAACAATAGTGACAATGCAGACTTAAGTAGAAGAAGAGCGAATCTCCTAAGAGTTTGTGGATTGTGCGGTTCCTGGGATACCAGTACGAGATTCCGATGCACCAGTGCATGTTTACTGTATCCTTTGGACGTTCACATTGACCATGGAACACAGAGATCACAACGGGATAGAATACAAAAGGCAACATGCCGACTGAAGTACAAGAAGAGGGAATCTTCTAAGAGTTTGTGGTTTGAGCGGCTCCTCGGAGACCAGAATTAGATTCCGATGCACCAGTACAGGTTTACTTTATCCCTTGGAACTTCACATTGACCATGAAACACAGAAATTGCATCGGGATTGAATACAAAAGGGAGTATGCCGATTTAAGTACAGGAAGAGTGAATCTTCTAAGAATTTGTGGTTTCAGCGGCTCCTGCTAGACCAGTATTAGATTCCGATGCGGCAGTGCAGGTTTACTGTATCCCTTCGACCTTCCCATTGACCATGAAACACAGAAATTGCATCGGGATAGAGTACAAAAGGGACAAAGCCGACTTAAATAAAAGAAGAGTGAATCTTCAAAGAATTTGTGGTTTAACCGCCTCCTGGGAGACCAGAATTAGATTCCGATACACCAGTGCTGGTTTACTGTATGCCCTGGACTTTCACATCCACCATAAAACACAGAAATTGCAACCTGACTAAATACAAAAGGGGCAATGCCGACTTAAGTACAAGAAGAGTGAATCCTCTAATTGTTTGAGGTTAGAGCGGCTCCTAGGTGACCAGTATTAGATTCCGGTGCACCAGCGCAGGTTTACAGTGTCCCTTTGACCTTCACATTGACCATGTAACACTGAAATTGCATCGGGAGTGAATACAAATGGACAATGCCGACTTATGTACAGGAAGAGTGAATCTTCTTAGAGTTTGTGCTTTGAACGGCTCCTGGGAGACCAGAATTAGATCCCGATGCACCAGTGCAGGTTTACTGTATCTCTTGGACCTTCACATTGACCATGAAACACAGAGATTGCATAGTGATTGAATACCAGAGGGACAATGCCGACTTAAGTACAAGAGGAGTGAATCTACTGAGAGTTTGTGGTTTGAGCGGCTCGTGGCAGACTAGTATTAGATTCCGATGCAGCAGCGCAGGTTTACGGTATCCCATGGAACTTCTCATTGACCATGAAACACAGAAATTGCATCGGGATTGAATACAAAAGGGACAATGCTGTTTTAAGTACAAGACGAGTGAAACTACTAAGAGGTTGTGTTTGCGCGGCTCCTGTTAGACCAGTATTAGTTTCCGATGCGCCAGTGCCGGTTTACTGTATCCCTTGGACTTTCATATTCACCGTGAAACACAGAAATTGCTTCGGGACTGAATACAAAAGGGACAATGCCGACTTAAGTACAAGAAGAGTGAATCTTCTAAGAGTTTGTGGTTTGAGCGGCACCCGGATGAGCAGTATTAGATTCCGATGCACCAGTGCAGGTTAACTTTGTCCCTTGGACCCACACATTGACCATGAGACACAGAAATTTTATCGGGATTGAATACAAATGGGACAATGCCGACTTAAGTAAAAGAAGAAAGAATCTTTTAAGATTATGTGCGTTGAGTGGCTCATGATAGGCCAGTATTAGATTCCGATGCACCAGTGCAGGTTTACTGTATCCCTCGGACCTTCACATTGACCATGAAACACAGATATTGCATCGGGATTGAATACAAATTGACAATGCCGACATACGTACAGGAAGAGTGAATCTTCTTAGAGTTTGTGCTTTGAACGGCCCCAGGGACACAAGTATTAGATCCCGATGCACCAGTGCAGGTTTACTGTATCCTTTGAACCACCACATTGACCATGAAAAACAGTAATTGCATCCGGATTGAATACAAAAGGGACAATGCCGACTTAAGGACGAGAAGAGTGAATCTACTAAGATGTTGTGCTTTGAGCGGCTCCTGTCAGACCAGTATTACTTTCCGATGCACCAGTGCAGGTTTCCTGTATCCCTTGGACATTCACATTGACAATGAAACACAGAAATTGCATCGGGATTGAATATAATAGGGACAATGAAGACTTAAAGACATGAAGAGTGAATCTTCTAAGTGTTTGTGATTTGGGCGGCACCCGGGAGACCAGCATTAGATTCCGATGCACCAGTGCAGGTTTACTGTATCCCTTGGACCTTCACATTGACCATGGAATACAGATATTGCATCGGGATTGTATACAAAAGGGTCAATGTCGACTGAAGTACAAAAAGAGTGAATCATCTAAGAGCTTGTGGTTTGAGCGGCTCCTGGGAGAGCAGTATCAGATTCCGATGCACTAGTGCAGCTTTACTGTATCCCTTGGACCATCACATTGACCATGAAACACAGAAATTGAATCGGGATTGAATACAAAATGGACAATGCCGACTTATGTACAAGAAGAAAGAGCCTACTAAGAGTTTGTGCTTGAGCGTCTCCTGGGAGCCCAGTATTAGATTTCGATGCACCAGTGCAGGTTTACTGTATCCCTTGTACCTTCACATTGACCATGAAACACAGATATTGCATCAGGATTGAATACAAAAGGGAAAATCCGGACTTAAGTAGAAGAAGAATGAATCTTCAAGAGTTTGTGATTTGAGCGGCTCCCGGGAAACCAGTATTAGATTCGGATGCACCAGTGCAGGTTTACTGTATCCCTTGGACCTTCACAATTACCACGAAACACAGGTATCGCAATGGGATAGAATACAAAAGGCATAATGCCGACTTAAGTACAATAAGAGTAAATCTTCTAAAAGTTTGTGCTTTGAGCGGCTCCTGGGATATAAGTATTAGATTCCGATACACCAGTGCAGGTTTACTGTTTCCCTTGGACATTCACATTGACATTTAAACACAGAAATTGAATCGGGATTGAATACAAAAGGGACAATTCCGACTTAAGTACAAGAAGAGTGAATCTTCTAAGAGTTTGTGGTTTGTGGGGCTCTTGGGTACCAGTATTAGATTCCGATGCACCAGTGCAGGTTTACTGTACCCCTTGGACCTTCAAATTGACCATGAGACACAGAAATTGAATCGGGATAGAATACAAAAGGGACAATGCCGACTTAAGTACAAGAAGAGATAATCTTCCAAGAGTTTGTGGTTTGAGCGGCTCCTGGGAGACCAGTATTAGATTCCAATGCACCAGTGCAGGTTTACTGCATCCCTTGGACCTTCACATTCACCATGAAACTCAGAAATCGCAACGGGATTAAATACAAAAGGGACAACGTCGACTTAAGTACAAGAAGAGTGAAACTACTAAGAGTTTGGGGTTTGAGCGGCTCCTGCGAGACAACTATTAGATTCCGATGCACCATTGTGGGTTTACTGTATCCCTTGACATTCACATGTAACATGAAGCACAGATATTCCATCGGGATTGAATATAAATTGACAATGCTCACATAAGTATAAGACGAGTGAATCATCAAAGAGTTTGTGCTTTGAGCGGCTTCTGGGAGACCAGTATTAGATTCCGATGCACCAGTGGAGGTTACCTGGATCTCTGGGACCATCACATTGACCATGAAAGACAGACAATGCATCAGGACTGAATTCAAAAGGGACAATTCCGTCTTAAGTACAAGAAGAGTGAATCTACTAAGAGGTTGTGGTTTGAGCGACTCCTTGGAGTCCAGTATTAGGTTCCGATGCACCAGTGCAGGTTTACAGTATCCCTTGGACCTTCACATTGACAAAGAATAACAGAGGTTGCAACGTGATTGAATACAAAAGGGACAATACCGTCTTAAGTACAAGAAGAGTGAATCTACTAAGAGATTGTGGTTTGAGCGGCTCGTGGGAGACCAGTATTAGATTCCGATGCACCAGTGGGGGTTTCTTGTATTCCTTGGACCTTCACATTGACCATGAAACACAGAAATCGCAACGGGATAGAATACAAAAGCACAATGCCGACTGAAGTACAAGAAGAGTGAATCTGCTAAGAATTCGTGTTTCGAGCGACTCCTGGGAGGCCAGTATTTGATTCGGATGCACCAGTGCAGGTTTCCTGTATCCCTTGGACCTTGACATTGACCATGAGGCATCGAAATTGCATCGGGATTAAATACAAAAGGGACAATGGCGACTTAAGTACACGAAGAGTGAGTCTTCTATGAGTTTGTGGTTTGAGCGGCTCCTGGGAGACCAGTATTAGATTCCGATGCACCAGCACTGGTTTACTGTATCCCTTGGACCTTCACATTGACCATGAAACACTGAAATGGCATCGGGATTGAATACAAATGAACAATGCCGACTTAATTACAAGAGGAATGAATCTTCCAAGAGTTTGTGATTTGACCGTCTCCTGGGAGACCAGTATTAGATTCCAGTGCACCAGTGCAGGTTTACTGTAATCCTTGGACCTTCTCATTGACCATGAAACACAGAAATTGCATCGGGATTGAATACAAAAGGGACAATGCCGACTTAAGTACAAGAAGAGTGAAACTACTAAGAGGTTGTGCATTGAGCGGCTCCTGTCAGACCAGTACTAGTTTCCGATGCGCCAGTGCCGGTTTACTGTATTTCTTGAACCTTCACATTGACCATGAAACACAGAAATGGCATCGGGATTGAATACAAATGAACAATGCCGACGTAAGTACAAGAGGAATGAATGTTCCAAGAGTTTGTGATTTGAGCGTCTCCTGGGAGACCAGTATTAGTTTCCGATGCACCAGTGCAGGGTTACTTTAATCCTTGGACCTTCACATTAACTATGGAAAACAGAAATTGCATCGGGATTGAAAACAAAAGTGACAATGCAGACTTAAGTAGAAGAAGAGCGAATCTCCTAAGAGTTTGTGGATTGAGCAGTTCCTGGGATACCAGTATTAGATTCCGATGCACCAGTGCATGTTTACTGTATCCCTTGGACGTTCACATTGACCATGGAACACAGAGATCCCAACGGGTTAGAATACAAAAGGCAAAATGCCGACTGAAGTACAAGAAGAGGGAATCTTCTAAGAGTTTGTGGTTTGAGCGGGTCCTCGGAGACCAGAATTAGTTTCCGATGCACCAGTACAGGTTTACTGCATCCCTTGGAACTTCACATTGACCATGAAACACAGAAATTGCATCGGAATTGAATACAAATGGGACTATGCCGATTTAAGTACAGGAAGAGTGAATCTTCTTAGAATTTGTGGTTTCAGCGGCTCCTGGGGGACCAGTATTAGATTCCGATGCACCAGTGCAGGTTTACTGTATCCCTTCGAACTTCCCATTGACCATGAAACACAGAAATCGCATCGGGATAGAATACAAAAGGGACAATGCCGACTTAAGTAAAAGAAGAGTGAATCTTCAAAGAATTTGTGGTTTAACCGCCTCCTGGGAGACCAGTATTAGATTCCGATGCACGAGTGCTGGTTTACTGTATCCCCTGGACCTTCACATCCACCATAAAACACAGAAATTGGAAAGGGACTAAATACAAAAGGGACAATGCCGACTTAAGTACAAGAAGAGTGAATCCTCTAATAGTTTGTGGTTAGAGCGGCTCCTAGGTGACCAGTATTAGATTCCGATGCACCAGCGCAGGTTTACAGTGTCCCTTTGACCTTCACATTGACCATGAAACACAGAAATTGCATCGGGAGTGAATACAAATGGACAATGCCGACTTATGTACAGGAAGAGTGAATCTTCTTAGAGTTTGTGCTTTGAACGGCTCCTGGGAGACCAGAATTAGATCCCGATGCACCATTGCAGGTTTACTGTATCTCTTGGACCTTCACATTGACCATGAAGCACAGAGATTGCATCGTGATTGAATACCAAAGGGACAATGCCGACTTAAGTACAAGAGGAGTGAATCTACTAAGAGTTTGTATTTTGAGCGGCTCCTGGGAGACTAGTATTAGATTCCGATGCAGCAGCGCAGGTTTACGGAATCCCATGGACTTTCTCATTGACCATGAGACACAGAAATTGCATCGGGATTGAATACAAAATGGACAATGCCGACTTAAGTACAAGAAGAGTGAAACTACTAAGAAGTTGTGCTTTGAGCGGCTCCTGTCAGACCAGTATTAGTTTCCGATGCGCCAGTGCCGGTTTTCTGTATCCCTTGGACCTTCATATTCACCATGAAACACAGAAATTGATTCGGGACTGAATACAAAAGGGACAATGACGACTGAAGTACAAGAAGAGTGAATCTTCTAAGAGTTTGTGGTTTGAGCTTCTCCTGGATGACCAGTATTAGATTACGATGCACCAGTGCAGGTTAACTTTGTCCCTTGGACCCTCACATTGACCATGAGACACAGAAATTTTATCGGGATTGAATACAAATTGAAAATGAAGACATACGTACAGGAAGAGTGAATCTTCTTAGAGTTTGTGCTTTGAACGGCCCCAGAGAGACAAGTTTTAGACCCCGATGCCCCAGTGCAGGTTTACTGTATCCTTTGAACCACCACATTGACCATGAAACACAGTAATTGCATCGGGATTGAATACAAAAAGGACATTGCCGACTTAAGTACAAGAAGAGTGAATCTACTAAGATGTTGTGCTTTGAGCGGCTCCTGTCAGACCAGTATTACTTTCCGATGCACCAGTGCAGGTTTACTGTATCCCTTGGACCTTCACTTTGACCATGAAACACAGAAATTGCATCGGGTTTCGATACAATAGGGACAATTACGACTGAAGTACAAGAAGAGTGAAACTTCTAAGAGTTTGTGGTTTGAGCGGCTCCTGGGAGACCAGTATTGGATTCCGATGCACCAGCGCAGGTTTACTGTAGCCCTTGGACCTTCACATTGACCATGAAACATAGAAATTGCATCGGGATTGAATACAAATGGACAATGCTGTTTTATGTACAGGAAGAGTGAATCTTCGTAGAGTTCTTGCTTTGAACGGCTCCTGGGAGACCAGGATTAGATTCCGATGCACCAGTTAGGTTTACTGTATCCCTTGAACCACCACATTGACCATGAAACACAGATATTGCATCGGGATTGAAAACAAAGGGACAATGCCGACTTAAGTACAAGAAGAGTGAATCTTCTAAGAATTTGTTGTTTCAGCGACTCCTGGGAGAGCAGTATTAGATTCCGATGCACCAGTGCAGTTTTACAGTATTCCTTGGACCTTCAAATTGACCATGGAACACAGAAATTGCATCGGGATTGAATACAGATGTGACAATGCCGATTGAAGTAGATAAGGAGGTAATCTCCTAAGAGTTTGTGGTTTGAGCGTCTACTATGAGACCAGTATTAGATTCCGATGCACCAGAGCAGGTTTACTGTATCCGTTGGACTTTCAAATTGACCACCAAACGAAGAAAATGCATCGGGATTGAACGCAAAAGGAACAATGCAGACTTAAGTACAAGAAGAGTGAATCTACTAAGAGTTTGTGATTTGAACGGCTCCTGTAATACCAGTATTATTTTCCGATGCACCAGTTTAGGTTTACTGTATCCCTTGGACCTTCACATTGACCATGAAACACAGAAATTGCATCACGATTGAATACATTAGGGACAATGCCGTCTTAAGTACAAGAAGAGTGAATCTTCTAAGAGTTCGTGATTTGAGCGGCTTCCGGGAGACCAGTATTAGATTCCGATGCACCAGTGCACGTTTACTGTATCCCTTGGACCATCACATAGACCATGAAACACAGATATTGCATCGTGATTGAGTACGAAATGGACAATGCCGCCTTACGTTCAAGAAGAGTGAATCCACTAAAGGTTTGTTGATTGAGCGGCTCCTGGGAGACCAGTATTGGATTCCGATGCACCAGCGCAGGTTTACTGTATCCCTTGAACCTTCACTTTGACCATGAAACACAGAAATTGCATTGGGATTGAATACAAGAGGGACAATGCCGTCTTAAGTACAAGAAGAGTGAATCCTCTAAGAAATTGTGATTTGAGCGGCTCCCGGGAGACCAGGATTATATTCCGATGTACCAGTGCAGGTTTACTGTATCCCTTGGACCTTCAAATTGACCAAGGAACACAGATAATGTATCGGGATTGAATACAAAAGGGACAATGCCGACTTAAATACAAGAAGAGTGAATCTTCTAAGAGTTTGTGATTTGAGCGGCTCCTGGGAGACCAGTATTAGATTCCGATGCACCAGTGCAGGCTTACTGTATCCCTTGGACCTTCACATTTATCATGAAACACAGAAATTGCATAGGGATTGAATACAAAAGGAACAATGCTGACTCAAGTACAAGAGTAGTGAATCTTCTAAGAGTTTGTGGTTTGAGCGGCTCCTGGAAGACCAGTTTTAGATTCCGATACTACAGTGCAAGTTTACTGTATCGTACCGACCTTCACATTCACCATGAAACACCGAATTTGCTTCGGTACTAAATAGAAAAGGGACAATGCCGACTCAAGTACAAGAGGAGTGAATCATCTAAGAGATTGTGATTTGAGCGGCTCCTGGGAGACCAGTATTAGATTCCGATACACCAGTGCTGGTTTATTGTATCCCTTGGATCTTCACATTGACCAAGATACACAGAAATTGCATCGGGATTGAATACAAATGGGACAATGCCTACTGAAGTAGAGGAAGAGTGAATCTTCTAAGTGTTTGTGCTTTGAGCGGCTCTTGGGAGACCAGTATTAGATTCCAATGCACCAATCTAGATTTACCGTATCCCTTGGACCTTCACATTGACCATGAAACACAGAAATTGCATCGGGATTGAATAAAAAAGGACAATGCCGACGTAAGTACAAGAAGAGTGAATCTATTAAGTGGCTACGGTTTGAGCGGCTCCTGGGAGACGAGTATTATATTCCGATGTAGCAGGGCAGGTTTACTGTATCCCTTGACCTTCACATTGACCATGAAACACAGAAATTACATCGGGATTGAATACAAACGCTCCTTGCTGACTTAAGTACAAGAAGAGTGAACCTTCTAAGAGTTTGTGCTTTGAGCGCCTCCTGGGAGACCAGAATTAGTTTCCGATGCACCAGTGGAGGTTTCCTGTATCCCTTAGACCTTCACATTGACCATGAAACACAGAAATTGCTTCGGGATTGAATTCAAAAGGAACATTGTCGACTTAAGTACAAGAAGATTGAATCTTGTAAGAGTTTGTGATTTGAGCGGCTCCTTGGAGACCAGTATTAGATTCCGATGCACCAGTGCAGGTTTACTGTACCCCATGGACCTTCACATTGACCATGAAACAAAGAAATCGCAATGGGATAGAATACAAAAAGCACAATGCTGATTTAAGTACCAGAAGAGGGAATCTTCTAAGAGTTTGTGGTTTGAGCGGCTCCTGTCAGACCAGTATTAGTTTCCAATGCACCAGTTTAGGTTTACTGTATCCCTTCAACCTACACATTGACCATTAAAGACAGAAATTGCATCGGGATTGAATACAATAGTAACAATGCCGTCTTTAGTTCAAGAAGAGTGAATCTTTTAAGAGTTTGTGATTTGAGCGGCTCCCGGGAGACCAGTATTAGATTCCGATGCACCAGTGCTGGTTTACTGTAAACCCCCAGGACCTTCACATTGACCATGGAACACAGATATTGCATCGGGATTGAATACAAAAGGGACAATGTCGACTTAAATACAAGAAGAGTGAATCTTCTAGGAGTTTGTGATTTGAGCGGCTATTGGGAGACCAGTATTAGATTCCGATGCACCAGTGCAGGTTTACTGTGTCCCTTGACCTTCACATTGACCATGAAACACAGAAATTGCATCGGGATTGAATAGAAAAGGGACAATGCCGACTCAAGTACAAGAGGAGTGAATCTTGTAAGAGTTTGTGGTTTGAGCGGCTCCTGGGAGACCAGTTTTAGATTACCATACACCAGTGCAGGTTTACTGTATCGTTTCGACCTTCACATTCACCATGAAATACCGAAATTGCATCGGTACTAAATACAAAAGGGCAATGCGGACTTAAGTACAAGAAGAGTGAAACTCCTAAGAGTTCGTGGTTTGAGCGGCTCGTCGGAGACCAGTATGAGTTTCCGATGCACCAGTGAAGGTTTACTGTATCCTTTGGAACTTTCTATTGATCATTAATCACAGAAATTGCATGGGGACTGAATACAAAAGGGACAATGCCGACTTAAGCACAGGAGGAGTGAATCTTCTAAGAATTGGTGCTTTGAGCGGCTCCTGGGAGACCGGTATCAGATTCCGATACACTAATGCTGGTTTACGGTATCCCCTGGACCTTCACATTCACTATGAAACACAGAAATTGCATCGGGACCGAATACAAAAGGGACAATGCCGTCTTAAGTAAAAGAAGAGTGAATCGTCTAAGAGTTTGTGGTTTGAGCAGCTCCTGGGTGACCAGTATTTGATTCCGATGCACCAGTGCAGGTTTAGTGTATCCCTTGGACATTCACATCGACCATGAAACACAGAGATTGCATCGTGATTGAATACAAAGGAGACAATGACGACTAAAGTACATGAAGAGTGAATCTACTATGAGTTTGTGGTTTGAGCGGCTCCTGTTAGACCAGTAGAAGATTCCGATGCACCAGCGCAGGTTTACTGTTTCCCTTGGACCTTCACATTGACCATGAAACACAGATATTGCATCGGGATTGAATACAAATGGACAATGCCGACCTATGTACAGGAAGGGTGAATCTTCTTAGAGTTTGTGCTTTGAACGGCTCCTGGGAGACCAGTATTAAATTCCGATGCACCAGTGCAGATTTACTGTATCGCTTGAACCACCACATTGACCATGAAACACAGAAATTGCTTTGGGATTGAATACAAAAGGGACAATGCCGACTTAAGTACAAGAAGAGTGAATCTCATAACTGTTTGTGGTTTGAGCGGCTCCTGGGAGACCAGTATTTGATTCCTTTGCACCAGTGCAGGTTTACTGTATCCCTTGTGCTTTCACATTGACCATGAAACACAGAAATTGCATCGGGATTGAATAGCAAAGGGACAATGCCGACTTAAGTACAAGAAGCGTGAATCTACTAAGAGTTTGTGCTTTGAGCGGCTCCTGTCAGACCAGTATTAGTTTCCGATGCACCAGTGCAGGTGTACTTTATCCCTTGGACCCTCACATTGACCGTGAAACACAGAAATTGCATCGGAATTGTATACAATAGTGACAATGCCGACTTAAGTCAAGATAAGTGATTCTTCTAAGAGATTGTGATTTGAGCGGCTCCCGGGAGACCAGTATTCGATACCGATGTACCAGTGCTGGATTACTGTCTCCCTTGGACCTTGACATTGGCCATGGAACACAGATATTGCATCAGGATTAAATACAAAAGGGACAATGCCGACTTAAGTACAAGAAGAGCGAATCTTCTAAGAGTTAGCGATTTGAGAGGCTCCTGGGAGACCAGTACTAGATTCCGAAGCACCAGTGCAGGTTTACTGTATCCCTTCGACCTTCACATTGACCATGAAACATAGAAATTGCATGGGGATTGAATAGAAAAGGGACAATGCCGACTCAAGTACAACAGGAGTGAATCTTTTAAGAGTTTGTGGTTTGAGCGGCTCCTGGGAGACCAGTTTTAGATTCCGTTACACCAGTGCCGGTTTACTGTATCTTTTCGACCTTCACATACACCATGAAATATCGAAATTGCATCTGTACTATATACAAAATTGTCAATGCGGACTTAAGTACAAGAAGAGTGAATCTCCTAAGAATTTGTGGTTTGAGCGGCTCTTGGGAGACCAGTATTAAATTCCGATACACCAGTGCAGGTTTACTGTATCCCTTGGACCTTCACATTGACCATGTAACACAGATATTGCATCGTGATTGAATACAAAAGGGACAATGTCGACTTAAGTACAAGAAGAGTGAATCTTCTAAGAGTTTGTGGTTTGAGCGGCTCCTGGGAGACCGGTATTAGATTCCGATGCACCAGTGCAGGTTTACTGTATCCCCCGGACCTTCACATTGACCATGGGACACAGATATTGCATCGGGATTGAATTCAAAAGGGACAGCGCCGATTTAAGTAGAAGAAGAGTGAATCTCCCAAGAGTTTGTGCTTTGAGCGGCTCCTGGGAGATCAGTATTAGATTGCGATGCATCAGTGTAGGTTTACTGTATCCCTTGGACCTTCACATTGACCATGAAACACAGATATTGCACCAGAATTGGAGACAAAAGGGACAATGACCACGTAAGTACTAGAAGAGTGATCTTCTAAGAGTTTGTGGTTTGAGCGGCTCCTGGGAGACCAGTATTAGATTACGATGCCCCTGTGGAGGTTCACTGTATCCCCTGGACCTTCACATTGACCATGAAAACAGATATCGCAACCGGATAGAGTACAAACGGCACAATGACGCCTTAAGTACGAGAAGAGTGAATGATCTAAGAATTCGTGTAATGAGCGGCTTGTGGAGGATCAGTATTAGATTCCGACGCACCAGTGCGTGTATACTGTAATTATTGGACCTTCACATTGACCATGAAATGCAGAAATTGCATCGGGATTGAATACAAACGTGACAATGCCGATTTATGTAGAAGAAGAGTGAATCTCCTAAGAGTTTGTGGTTTGAGCGGCTCCTGGGAGACCAATATTAGATTCCGATGCACCAGTGCAGGTTTACTGCATCCCTTGTACTTTCACATTGACCATGGTACACAGAAATTGCTTTGGGATTGAATACATAATTAACAATGCCGGCTTAAGTAGAAGAAGAGTAAATCTCCTAAGAGTTTGTGATTTGTGCGTCTCCTGGGAGACCAGTATTAGATTCCGATGCACCAGTGCAGGTTTACTGTATCCCTTGGACCTTCACTTTGAACATGAAACACAGAAATTGCATCCGGATTGAATACAAAATGTACAATGCCGACTTAAGTACAATAAGAGTGATCCTTATAAGAGTTTGTGGTTTGAGCGGCTCCTGGGTGACCAGTATTAGAATCCGATACACCAGTGCTGGATTACTGTATCCCCTGAACCTTCACATTCACCATGAAACACAGAAGTTGCATCGGGACTAAAAAGAAAAGGCACAATGCCGTATTAAGTACAAGAAGAGTGAATCTTCTAAGAGTTTGTGGTTTGAGCGGCTCCTGGGTGACCAGTATTAGATTCCGATGCATCAGTGCAGGTTTATAGTATACCTTGGACCTTCACATTGACCATGGAAAAAAGAAATTGCATCGGGATTGAATACGAAAGTGACAATGCCGACTTAAGTAGAAGGAGAGGGAATCTCCTAAGAGTTTGTGGTTTGAACGTCTTCAGGGAGACCAGTATTAGATTCAGATGCACCAGTGCAGGTTTACTGTATCCTTTGTACTTTCACATTTTCCATGAAACACAGAAATTGCTTCGGGATTGATTACACAAGGGACAATGCCGACTTATGTACAAGAAGAGTAACTCAACTAAGAGATTGTGGTTTATGTGGCTCCTGGGAGACCAGTATTAGATACCGATGCACCAGTGCAGGTTTACTGTATCCCTTGACCTTCACATTGACCATGAAACACAGAATTAACAATGGGATTGAATACAATTGCACAATGCAGACTTATGTACAGGAAGGGTGAATCTTCGTAGAGTATGTGCTTTGAACGGCTCCTGGGAGACCAGTATTAGATTCCGATTGACCAGTGCATGTTTACTGTATCCCTTGAACCTTCACATAGACCACGATAAACAGAAATTGCCAAAGAAAATGATGAAAGGTATGATCCATTCAGTTAGGCGAAAAGGGAGACCTAGAAGAAGATGGATCGATGAGGTAATAATGGATATCAGCAATATGGGAGTCCGAGGGTGGAAAACAGCAGCAAATAACCGAGAAGTGTGGAGGAAGATTGTTGAAGAAGACAAGGCTCACCAAGGGCTGTAGAACTACTGAAGAAGAAGAAGATTGAATACGAATGGACAATGCTGATTTAAGTACAAATTGAGTGAATCTGCTAAGAGTTTGTGCTTTGAGTGGTGCCTGTGAGGCCAGTATTAGATTCCGGATGCACCAGTTCATCTTTACTGTTTCCCTTGGACCTTTTCATTGACCATGAATGACAGAGATTGCATGGTGATTGAATACAAAAGAGACAATTCCGACTTAATTACAAGAAGAGTGAATCTACTATGAGTTTGTGGTTTGAGCGGCTCCTGGGAGACTTGTAGTAGATTACGATGCACCAGCGCAGGATTACTGTTTCCCTTGGACCTTCACATTGACCCTGAAACACAGAAATTGCATCAGGATTGAATACAATTGCACAATGCAGACTTATGTACAGGAAGAGTGAATCTTCGTAGAGTATGTGCTTTGAACGGCTCCTGGGAGACCAGTATTAGATTCCGATTCACCAGTGCATGTTTACTGTATCCCTTGAACCTTCACATAGACCATGATACACAGAAATTGCTACGGGATTGAATACAAAAGGGACAATGCCGAATTAAGTACAAGAGGAGTGAATCTTCTAAGCGTTTGTTGTTTGATCGGCTAATGGGGTACCAGTATTAGATTCCGATGCGCCAGTGCAGGTTTACTGTATACCTTGGACCTTCACATTGACCATGGAACACAGAAATTGCATCGGGATTGAATACAAACGTTAAATTGCCGACTTAAGTACAAGAAGAGTGAATCTTTTAAGATTTTGTGGTTTGAGCGGCGCCTGGGAGACCAGTATTAGATTTCGATGCAACAGTGCAGGTTTACTGTATCACTTGGAACTTCACATTGACCATGAAACACAGAAATTAAATCGGGATTGAATACAAAGGGACAATGCCGACTAATGTACAGGATGAGTGAATCTTCGTGGAGTTTGTGCTTTGAGCGGCTCCTGGGAGACCAGTATTAGATTCCGATGCACCAGTGCAGGTTTACTGTATCCCTGGGGGCTTCACATTGACCATGAAACACAGATATCGCAACGGGATAGTATAGAAAAGGCACAATGCCGACATCAGCACAAAAAGAGTGAATCTTCTAAAAGTTCTTGCTTTGAGCGAATCCGTGGAGACCAGTATTAGATTCCGATGCACCAGTGCAGGTTTACTGTATCCCTTGGACTTTCACATTAACCATGAAACACAGAAATTGCATCGGGATTAAATACAAAAGGGACAGTGCCATCGTAAGTAGGAGAAGAGTGAATCTCCTAAGAGTTTATGCTTTGGGCGGCACCTGGGAGACCAGTATTAGATTCCGATGCACCAGTGCAGGTTTGCTGTATCCCTATGACCTTCACATTGATCTTTAAGCACAGAAATTGCATCAGCATTAAATCCAAAAGGGACAATGCCTACTTAAGAACAAGAAGAGTGAATCTTCTAAGACTTTGTGGTTTGAGCGGCTCCCGGGGGACCAGTATGAGACTCCGATGCACCTGCGGAGGTTTACTGAATCCCTTGGACCTTCACATTGGCCATTAAACACAGAAATCGCAATGGGATAGAATACAAAAGACACAATAACGACTTAAGTACGAGAAGAGTGAATCTTCTAAGAGTTCGTGATTCAGCGGTTTGTGGAAGACCAGTTTTTAGATTCCGATGCACCAGTGCAGGTTCACTGTATCCCTTGCACCTTCACATTGACCATAAAACACAGATATTGCATCGGGAATGAATACAAAAGGGACAATGCCGACTTAAGTACAAGAAGAGTGAATCTAATAAGAGTATGTGCTTTGAGCGTCTCCTGGGAGACGAGTATTAGATTCCGATGCACCAGTGCAGGTTTACTGTATCCCTTGGTCCTTCACATTGACCATGAAACACAGAAATTCCATCTGGATTGGATACAAGAGGGACCATTCCGACTTAAGTACAAGAAGAGAGAATCTTCTATGAGATTGTGATTTAAGCGGCTCCCGGGACACCAGTATTATATTCCGACGCACCAGTGCAGGTTTACTGTATCCCTTGGACCTTCACATTGACCATGAAACAGAGAAATCGCAACGGGATAGAAAACAAAAGGCACATTGCCGATTTAAGTACAAGAAGAGTGAAACCTCTAAGAGTTCGTGCTTTGAGCTTCTCCTGGGAGAACAGGGTTAAATTCCTATGCACCAGTGCAGGTTTTCTGTACCTCTTGGACCAACACATTGACCATTAAGCACAGAAATAGCACCAGCATTAAATGCAAAAGGGACAATGCCGACTTAAGAACAAGAAGAGTGAATCTTCTAAGAGTTTGTGGTTTGAGCCGCTCCAGGGAGACCAGTATTAGATTCCGATGCGCCAGTGCAGGTTTACTGTATCCCGTGGACCTTGCCATTGACCATAAAACACTGAAATTGCATCGGGATTGATTACTAATGGACAATGCCGACTTAAGTACAAGAAGAGTGAATCCAGTAAGAGTTTGAGGTTTGAGCGGCTCCTGGGAGACCAGTATTAGATTCCGAAGCACCGGTGCAGGTTTAGTGTATCCCTTGGTCCTTCACATTGACCATGAAACACAGAAATTGCACCGGGATTGAATAGAAAAGGAACAATGCCGACTTATGTACGAGAATAGTGAATCTTCTAAGAGTTCGTGCTTTGAGCTGCTCCTGGGAGACCTGTATTAGATTCCGATGCACCAGTGCAGGTTTACTGTATTCCTTGGACTTTCCAATTGACCATGAAACACAGAAAGTCCATAAGGATTGAATACAAGTAGGAAAATGCCGACTTAAGTACAAGAAGAGTGAATCTTCAAAGAGTTCGTGATTTGAGCGGGTCCCTGGACACCAGTATTAGAATCCGATACACCAGTGCAGGTTTACTGTATCCCTTGGACCTTCACATTGACGATGAAACACTGAAATAGCTTCGGGATTGAATACTAAAGGGACATTGCCGACTTAAGTACAAGAAAAGTGAATCTTCTAAGAGGTCGTGCATTGAGCTGCTCCTGGGAGACTAGTATTAGATTCCGATGCATCCGTGCAGGTTTACTGTATTCCTTGGACTTTCAAATTGACCATGAAACACAGAAATTGCATCGGCATTGAATGCAAAAGGGACAATGTTGACTTAAGAACAAGTTGAGTGAATCTTCTAAGAGTTTGTGGTTTGAGCGGCTCCTGGGAGACCAGTATTAGATTCAGATGCACCAGTGCAGGTTTACTGTATCCCTTGGACCTTCCCATTGACCATGAAATACAGAAATTGCTTCGGGATTGAATAATAAAGGGACATTGCCAACTTAAGTACAAGAAGAGAGAATGTCCTAAGAATTTGTGATGTGAGCGGCTCCTGGGAGACCACTATTAGATTCCGATGCACCAATGCAGGTTTACTGTATCCATTGAACCTTCACATTGACCATGAAACACAGAAATGTCATCGGGACTGAATACAAAACGTACAATGCCGACTTAAGTACAAGAAGAGTGAATCTTCTAAGAATTTGTGGTTTGAGCGGCTCCTGGTAGACCAGTATCAGATTCCGATGCACCAGTGCTGGTTTACTGCATCCCTGGGGCTTCACGTAAACCATGATACACAGAAAGTGCGTCGGGATCGAATACAAATGGGACAATGCTCTCTTAAGTGGAAGAAGAGTGAGTTTACTAAGAGTTTGTGGTTTGAGCGGCTCCTGGGGGACCAGTATTAGACTCAAATGCTTCAGTGCAGGTTAACTGTGTCCCTTGGACCTTCACATTGACCATGAAACACAGAAATCGCAACGGGATGGAAAGCAAAAGGCACATTGCCGATTTAAGCACAAGAAGAGTGAATCTTCTAAGAGTTCGTGCTTTGAGCCTCTCCTGGGAGAACAGTATTAGATTCCGATGTACCAGCGCAGGTTTACTGTATCCTGTAGACCTTCCCATTGATCATGAAACACAGCAATTGCGTCGGGATTGAATATTAAAGGGACAATGCCAACTTAAGTACAAGAAGAGTGAATCTTCTATAAGTTTCTGGTTTGATCGGCTCCTGGTATACCAGTATTAGATTCCGATGCACCAGTGCAGGTTTACTGTATCCCTTGGATCTTTACATTGACCATGAAACACAGAAATTATATAAGGATTGAATACAAGAGGGAAAATGCCGACTTAAGTACAAGAAGAGTTACTCTTCTAAAAGTTCGTGATGTTAACGGCTCCCTGGACACCACTATTAGAATCCGATACACCAGTGCAGGTTTACTGTATCCCTTGGACCTTCACGTAGACCATTATACACAGAAATTGCGTCGTAATTCAATACAAATGGGACAATGCTCTCTTAAGTACAACAAGAGTGAATTTACTAACAGTTTGTGGTTTGAGCGGCTCCTGGGGGACCAGTATTAGACTCCGAAGCACCGGTGCAGGTTAACTGTATCCCTTGGACCTTCACATTGACCATGAAACACAGAAATCGCAACGGGATAGAATACAAAAGGCACATTGCAGACTCAAGGACAAGAAGAGTGAATCTTCTAATAGTTCGTGCTTTGAGCGTCTCCTGGGAGACCAGTATTAGATTCCGATGCACCAGTGCAGGTTTACTGTATCCCTTGGACCTTCACATTGACCATGAAACAAAGAAATTACATCGCGATTGAATACGTAAGGGAAAATGCCGACTTAAGTACAAGAAGAGTTAATCTACTAAGAGTTTGTGGTTTGAGCGGCTCCTGGGAGACCAGTATTAGATTCCGATGCACCAGTGCAGGTTTACTGTATTTTTGGACTTTCAAATTGACCATGAAACACAGAAATTCCATATGGATTGAATACAAGAGGGAAAATGCCGACTTAAGTAGAAGAAGAGTGAATCTTCTAAGAGTTCGTGCTATGAGCTCCTCCTGGGATATCAGTATTAGATTCCGATGCACCAGTGCAGGTTTACTGTATTCCTTGGACTTCCAAATTGACCATGAAACACAGATATTGCATCGGCATTGACTGCAAAAGGGACAATGCCGACTTAAGTACAAGAAGAGTGAATCTACTAAGAGTATTTGCTTTGAGCGTCTCCTGGGAGACGAGTATTAGATTCCGATGCACCAGTGCAGGTCCCTTGGTCCTTCACATTGACCATGACACACAGAAATACCATCTGGACTGAATACAAGAGGGACAATGTCGACTTAAGTACAAAAAGAGTGAATCTCTAAGAATTCGGGATTTGAGCGGCTCCCGGGACACCAGTATTAGATTCCGATGCACTAGCGCTGGTTTACTGTATCCCATGGACCTTCACATTGACCATGAAACACAGAAATCACAACGGGATAGAATACAAAAGGCACATTGCAGACTTAAGGACAAGAGGAGTGAATCTTCTAATAGTTCGTGTTTTGAGCGGCTCCTGGGAGACCAGTATTAGATTCCGATACACCAGTGCAGGTTTACTGAATCCCTTGGATCTTCGCATTGAAAATGAAACACAGAAATTGCATCGGGATTGAATACTATAGATGTAATGGCGACTTAAGTACAAGAAGAAAGAAGTTACTATGAGTTTGTGGTTTGAGCGGCTCGTGGGAGACCAGTATTAGACTCCGAGCACCAGTGCAGGTTAACTGTATCGCTTGGACCTTCACGTTGACCATGAAACACAGAAATCGCAACGGGATAGAATACAAAAGGCACATTGCAGACTTAAGGACAAGAAGAGTGAATCTTCTAATAGTTCGTGGTTTGAGCGTCACCTGGGAGAACAGTATTAAATTCCGATGCACCAGTGCAGGTTTCCTGTATCTCGTGGACCTACACATTGACCATTAAGCACAGAAATAGCACCAGCATTAAATGCAAAAGGGACAATGCCGACTTAAGAACGAGAAAAGTAAATCTTCTAAGAGTTCGTGCTTTGAGCTGCTCCTGGGAGACCAGTATTAGATTCCGATGCACCAGTGCAGGTTTGCTGTATCCATTGGACCTTCACATTGACCATGAAACACAGAAATTTCATCGGGACTGAATACAAAACGTACAATGCCGACTTAAGTACAAGAAGAGTGAATCTACTAAGAGTATTTGCTTTGAGCGTCTCCTGGGAGGCGAGTATGTGATTCTGATGCATCAGTGCAGGTCCCTTGGTCCTTCACATTGACCATGAAACGCAGAAATTCCATCTGGACTGAATACAAGAGGGACAATGCCGACTTAAGTACAAGAAGAGTGAATCTTCTAAGAATTCGGGATTTGAGCGGCTCCCGGGATACCAGTATTAGATTCTGAAGCACTAGTGCGGGTTTACTGTATCCCTTGGACCTTCACATTGACCATGAAACACAGAAATCACAACGGGATAGAATACAAAAGGCACATTGCAGACTTAAGGACAAGCAGAGTGAATCTTCTAGTAGTTCGTGTTTTGAGCGGCTCCTGGGAGACCAGTATTAGATTCCAATGCACCAGTGCAGGTTTACTGAATCCCTTGGATCTTCACATTGTCCATGAAACACAGAAATAGCATCGGGATTGAATACAAAATGTACAATGCCGACTTAACTACAAGAAGAGTGAATCTTCTAAGAGATTGTGATTTGAGCGGCTCCCAGGACACCAGTATTATATTCCGATGCACCAGTGCAGGTTTACTGTATCTCTTGGACCTTCACATTGACCATGAAACACAGAAATCGCAACGGGATAGAAAACAAAAGGCACATTGCCGATTTAAGTACAAGAAGAGCGAATCTTCTAAGTGTTCGTGCTTTGAGCGGCTCCTGGGAGAACAGTATTAAATTCCGATGCACCAGTGCAGGTTTGCTGTATCTCTTGGACCTACGCATTGACCATTAAGCAAAGAAATAGCACCAGCATTAAATGCAAAAGTGACAATGTCGACTTAAGAACAAGAAGAGTGAATCTTCTAAGAGATTGTGATTTGAACGGCTCCCAGGACACCAGTATTATATTCCGATGCACCAGTGCAGGTTTACTGTATCCCGTGTACCTTCCCATTGACCATGATATACAGAAATTGCGTCGGGATTGAATACTAAAGGGACAAAGCCGACTTAAGTACAAGAAGAGTGAATCTCCTAAGAGTTTGTGATTTGAGAGGCTCCTGGGAAATCATTAGTAGATTCCGATGCACCTGTGCAGGTTTAGTGTATCCCTTGGACCATCACATTGACCATGAAACAAAGATATTACATCGTGATTGAATACGTAAGGGAAAATGCCGACTTAAGTACAAGAAGAGTTAATCTACTAAGAGTTTGTGATTTGAGCGGCCCCTGGGAGACCAGTATTATATTCCGATGCACCAGTGCAGGTTTACTGAATCAATTGGACCTTCACATTGACCATGAAACTCAGAAATTGCATCAGGATTAATTACTAATGGACAATGCCGACTGAAGTACAAGAAGAGTGAATCCTGTAAGAGTTTGTGTTTGAGCGGCTCCTGGGAGACCAGTATTAGATTACGAAGCACCGGTGCATGTTTACTGTATCCCTTGGACATTCACATTGACCATGAAACATAGACATTGCACCGGGATTGAATAGTAAAATGACAATGCCGACTTAAGTACGAGAAGAGTGAATCTTCTAAGAGGTCGTGCTTTGAGCTGCTCCTGGGAGACCAGTATTAGATTCCGATGCACCAATGCAGGTTTACTGTATTTCTTGGGCTTTCAAATCGAGCATGAAACACAGAAATTGCATCGGCATTGAATGCAAAAGGGAAAATGCCGACTTAAGAACAGGAAGAGTGAATTTTCGAAGAGTTTGTGGTTTGAGCGGCTCCTGGCAGACCAGTATAAGGTTCAGATGCACCAGTGCAGGTTTACCGTATCCCTTGGACCTTCCCATTGACCATGAAATACAGAAATTGCCTCGGGATTGAATAATAAAGAGACATTGCCGACTTAAGTACAAGAAGAGAGAATCTCTTAAGAGTTCGTGCTTTGAGCTGCTTCTGGGAGGCCAGTATTAGATTCCGATGCACCAGTGCAGGTTTACTGTATTCCTTGGACTTTTAAATTGACCATGAAACGCAGAAATTCCATATGGATTGAATACAATAGCGTAAATGCCGACTTATGTACAAGAAGAGTGAATCTTCTAATAGTTCGTAATTTTTAAGGCTCCCTGGACACCAGTATTAGAATCTGATACACCAGTGCAGGTTTATTGTATCCCTTGGACCTTCACATTGACGATGAAACACCGAAATCGCTTCGGGATTGAATACTAAAGGGACATTGCCGACTTAAGTACAAGAAGAGTGGATCTTCTACGAGGTCGTGCTTTGAGCTGCTGCTGGGAGACCAGTATTAGATTCCGATGCACCAGTGCAGGTTTACTGTATTTCTTGGACTTTCAAATCGAGCATGAAACACAGAAATTGCATCGGCATTGAATGCAAAAGGGACATTGCCGACTTAAGAACAGGAAGAGTGAATTTTCGAAGAGTTTGTGGTTTGAGCGGCTCCTGGCAGACCAGTATTAGGTTCAGATGCACCAGTGCAGGTTTACTGTATCCCTTGGACCTTCCCATTGACCATGAAATACAGAAATGGCTTCGGGATTGAATAATAAAGAGACATTGCCGACTTAAGTACAAGAAGAGAGAATCTCCTAAGAGTTTGTGATTGGAGCGGCTCGTGGGAGACCAGTATTAGATTCTGAAGCACCGGTGCATGTTTGCTGTATCCCTTGGACGTTCACATTGACCATGAAACACAGAAATGGCATCGGAATTGAATAGTATAGGGACAATGCCAACTTAATTACGAGAAGAGTGGATCTTCTAGGAGTTTGTGGTGTGTGCGGCTCCTGGGAGACCAGTATTAGATTCCGATGCACCAGTGCCGCTTTAATGAATCCCTTGGACCTTCACCTTGACCATGAAACACAGAATTCGAATCGGGATTAAATACAAAGGGACAATGCCGACATAAGTACAAGAATAGTAAATCTTCTAAGAGTTTGTGGTTTGAGCGGCTCCTGGAAGACCAGAATTAGATTCCGAAGCACCAGTGCTGGTTTACTGTATCCGTTGGACCTTCACATTGACCATGGAACACAAGGTTTGCTTTGGGATTGGATACAAAATGGACAATGCCGACTTAAAAACAAGAAGAGTGAATCCTCTTAGAGTTTGTAATTTGATCGGCTATTGGGAGACCAGTATTAGATTCCGATGCACCAGTGCAGGTATACTGTATCCCTAGGACCTTCACATTGACCATGAATCACAGAAATCGCAACGGGATAGAATACAAAAGGCACAATGCCGACTTAAGTACTAGAAGAGTGAATCTTCTAAGAGATCGTGCTTTGAGCGGCACCTAGGAGACCAGTATTAGATTCCGATGCACCAGTGCAGGTTTACTGTATGAATTGGACCTTCATATACACCATGAAACACAGAAATTGCATCGGGATTTTATGCAAAATGGACAATGCCGACTTAAGAACAGGAGGAGTGAATCATCTAAGAGTTTGTGGTTTGGGCGGCTCCTGGGAGACCAGTATTAGATTCAGATGCACCAGTGCAGGTTTACTGTATCCCTTGGACTTTCCCATTGACAAGGAAACACAGAAATTGCATCGGGATTGAATACTAAAGGGAAAATGCCGACTTAAGTACAAGAAGAGTGAATCTGCTAAGAGTTTGTGATTTGAGCGGCTCCTGGGAGAACAGTATTAGATTCCGATGCACCAGTGCTGGTTTACTGTTTCCCTTGGACCTTCACACTGATTAAGAAACACAGATATAGCAACGGGTTAGAATACAAAAGGCACATTGCCGACTTAAGTACAAGAAGAGTGAATCTTCTAAGACTTCATGATCTGCGCGGCTCCTGGGAGACCAGTATTAGATTCCGATGCACCAGTGCAAGTTTACTGTATCCCTTTTACCTTCACATTGACCATGAATCACAATAATTGCTTCGGCATTGAATAGAAAAGGGACAATGCAGACATAAGTACAAGAACAGAGAATCTTCTAAGAGTTTGTGGTTTGAGCGGCTCCTGGGATGCCAGTACTAGATTCCGATGTAACAGTGCAAGTTTACTGTCTCCCTTGGACCTTCAAATTGACCATGAAACACAGAGATCGCAGCGGGATTGAATGCAAAATGCACAATGCCGACTTAAGTACAAGAAGAGTGAATCTTCTAAGAGTTACCGGTTTGAGCGGCTCCAGGGATACCAGTATTAGATTCCGATGCACCAGTGCAAGTTTACTGTCTCCCTTCTACCTTCACATTGACCATGAACCACAGAAATCAAAACGGGATAAAATACAAAAAACACAGTGCCGACTTAAGTACTAGAAGAGTGAATCCTCTAAGAGTTCTTGCTTTGAGCGGCACCTGGGAGACCAGTATTAGATTCCGGTGCACCAGTGCAGGTTTACTGTATCCCTTGGTCCGTCACATTGTCCATGAAGCACATAAATCGCATCGGGATTATAAACAACATGGACATTGCCGACTTAAGTACAAGAAGAGTGAATCTTCTAAGAGTTAGTGGTGTGTGCGGCTCCTGGGAGACCAGTATTAGATTCCGATGCGGCAGCGCAGGTTTAATGAATCCCTTGGACCTTTACATTGACCATTAAACACAGAAATTGCATCGGGAATGAATACAAAATGTGCAATGCCGACTTAAGTACGAGAATAGTGATTCTTCTTAGAGTTTGTGGTTCGAGCGGCTCCTAGGAGACCAGTATCGGATTCCAAAGCACCAGTGCATTTTTACTGTATCCCTTGGCCCTTCACAGTGACCATGAAACACAGAAATTGCATCGCGTTGAATACCAAGGGGACAATGCCGAGTTACGAACAAGAAGAGTGAATCTTCTAAGAGTTTGTGGTTTGGGCTGCTCCTGGGAGACCAGTATTAGACTCAAATGCGCCACTGCAGGTTTACTGTATCCCTTGGACCTTCACATTGACCATGAAACACAGAAATTGCATCGGGATTGAATACAAAAGGGACAATGCCGTCTTAAGTACAAGAAGAATGAATCTACTAAGAGTTTGTGCTTTGAGTGGCTCCTGGGAGACCAGTATTAGACTCCGATGCACCAGAGCAGGTTTACTGTATCCCTTGGACATTCACATTGACCATGAAACATAGATATTGTATCGGGATTGAATACAAAAGGGACAATGCCGACTTAAGTACAGGAAGAGTGAATCTACTAAGAGTATGTGCTTTGAGCGTCTCCTGGGAGACGAGTATTAGATTCCGATGCACCAGTGCAGGTTTACTGTAACCCTTGGACCTTCACATTGATTGTGAAGCACAGAAATCGCAACGGGATAGAATACAAAATGCACATTGCCGACTTAGGTACAAGAAGAGTAAATCTCCTAAGACTTCGTGCTTTGAGCGGCTCGTGGGAGACCAGTATTAGATTCTGATGCACCAGTGCAGATTTGCTGTATCCCTTGGACCTTCACATAGACCATGAATTACAGTAATTGCTTCGGCATTGAATACAAAAGGGACAACGCCGACATAAGTACAAGAACAGTGAATCTTCTAAGAGATTGTGGTTTGAGCGGCTTCTGGGAGACCAGCAGTAGATTCCGATGCACCAGTGCAGGTTTACTGTATCTCTTGGACTTTCACATTGACCATTAAACACAGAAATTGCATCGGGATTGAATACAAAAATCACAATGACGACTTAAGTACAAGAAGAGTGAATCTTCTAATAGTTTGTAATTTGAGCGGCTTCTGGGAGACCAGTATTAGATTCCGATGCACCTGTGCAGGTATACTGTATCCCTAGGACCTTCACATTTACCTTGAATCACAGAAATCGCAACGGGATAGAATACAAAAAGCACAATACCGACTTTAGTACAAGATTAGTGAATCTTCTAAGATTTCGTGCTTTGAGCGGCACCTGGGAGGCCGGTATTAGATTCCGATGCACAACTGCAGGTTTACTGTATCTCTTGGACGTTCACATTGACCATGCAACACAGAAATCACAACGGAATAGAATACAAGAGGCACAATGCCGACTTAAGTACAAGAAGAGTGAATCTTGTGAGAGTTTGTGCTTTGAGCGGCTCCTGGGAGACCAGTACTAGATTCCGATGCACCAGTGCAGGATAACTGTATCCCTTGGACCTTCACATTGACCATGAAACACCAAAATTACATCGAGATTGTATACAAAAGAGACAATGACGACTTAAGTACAAGAAGAGAGAATCTTACAAGAGTTTTCGGTTTGAGCGGCTCCTGGGAGACCAGTATTAGATTCAGATTGACCAGTGCAGGTTTACTGTACCCCTTGGAACTTCAAATTGGCCATGAAACACAGAAATCGCATCGGGAAGAATACAACTGTCACAATGCCGACTTAAGTACAGGAGGAGTGAATCTTCTACAAGTTTGTGGTTTGAGCGGCTCCTGGGAGACCAGTATTAGATTCCGATGCACCAGTGCAGGTTTACAGTATCCCTAGGACCTTCACATTGATGATGAAACACAAAAATTGCATCGGGATATAATATAAAAGGGAGAATGCCGACTTAAGTATAAGAAGAGTGAATCATCTAAGAGTTTGTGGTTTGAGCGGCTCCTGGGAGACCAGTATTAGATTCCGCTGCAACAGTGTAGGTTTACTATATCCCTTGGACTTTCAGATTTGCATGAAACACAGAAATTGCATCGGGATTGAATACAAGAGGTACATTGGCGACTTAAATACAAGAGGAGTGAATCTTCTAAGAGTTTGTGGTTTGAGCCTCTCCTGGGAGACCAGTATTAGATTCCGATGCCTCAGTGCAGGTTTACTGTATCCCTTGGATCTTCACATTGAAGATGAAACACAGAAAATGCATTGAGATTGAATACAAAAGGCATAATGACGACTTAAGAACAAGAAGGGTGAATCTTCTAAGAGTTTGTGGTTTGAGCGGCTACTGGGGACCAGTATTCGATTCCCATGTACCAGTGCAGGTTTACTGTTGCCCTTGGACCTTCCCATTTACCATGAAGCACAGAAATCGCAACGGGATGGATTGCAAAGGGCACAATGCCGCCTTAAGTACAAGAAGAGTGAATCTTCTAAGAGTTTGTGGTTTGAGCCTCTCCTGGGAGACCAGCATTAGATTCCGATGCACCAGTGCAGGATTACTGTATCCCTTGGATCTTCACATTGAAGATGAAACACAGAAAATGCATCGGGATATAATACATAATGGACAACGCTGACTTAAGTACAAGAAGAGTGAAACTTCCAAGAGTTTGTGGTATGAGCGGCTCCTGGGAGACCAGTATTAGATTCCGATGCACCAGTGCAGGTTTACAGTATCCCTTGGACCTTCACATTGACCATGACACACAGAAATTGCATTGGAATTGAATACAAAAGCACAATGCCTACTTAAGTAGAAGAAGAGTGAATCTTCAAAGAGTTTGTATTTTGAGTGGCTCCTGGGAGACCAGTATTAGAATCCGATGCACCAGTGCAGAATTTACTGTATCCCTTGGACCTACACATTGACGATGAAACACAGAAATCGCATCGGGATGGAATACAAAGATCACAAAGCCGACTTAAGTACAAGAAGAGTAAATCCTTTAAGGGTTTGTGCTTTGAACGGCTCCTGGGAGACCAGTATTAGCTTCCGATGCACCAGTGCAGGTTTACTGTATCCCTTGGACCTTCACATTGACCATGAAACACAGAAATTGCACCGGGATTGAATACAAAAGGGACAATGCCGACTTAAGTACAATAAGAGTGAATCTTCTAAGAGTTTGTGGTTTGAGCGGCTCCTGGGAGACAAGTATTAGATTCCGATGCACCAGTGCAGGTTGACTGTATCCCTTGGACCTTCACATTGACCATGAAACACAGAAAATGCATCGAGATTGAATACAAAACGCTCAATGACGACTTAAGAGCAAGAAGGGTGGATCTTCTAAGAGTTTGTGGTTAGAGCGGCTACTGGGGCCCAGTATTAGATTCCCATGTACCAGTGCAAGTTTACTATATGACTTGGACCTTCACATTTACCATGAAGCACAGAAATCTCAATGGGATGGATTGCAAAGGGCACAATGCCGCCTTAAGTACAAGAAAAGTGAATCTTCTAAGAGTTTGTGGTTTGAGCGGCTCCTGGGAGACCAGTATTTGATTCAGATGCACTAGTGCAGAATTTGTGTATCCCTTGGACATTCACATTAACCATGTAACACAGAAATCGCATCGGGAATTAATCCAATGGGGACATTGCCGACCTAAGTACAACAAGAGTGAATCTTCTAAGAGATTGTGGTTTGAGCGGTTCCTGGGAGACCAGTATTAAATTTCGATGCGCCAGTGCAGGTTTTCTCTATCCCTTGGACCTTCACATTGACCATGAAACACAGAGTTTGCATCGGGATTGAATACAAATGGGAAAATGCCGACTTAAGTACGAGAAGAGTGAATTTTCTAAGAGATTGTGGTTTGGGCGGCTACTGGGAGACCAGTATTAGATTCTGATGCACCAGTGCAGGTTTTCTGTATTCCTTGGACCTTCACATTGACCATGAAACACAGAAATCGCAACGCGAAGGTATACAAAAGGCACAATGGCGACTTAAGTACAAGAAGAGTAAATCTCCCAAGAGTTTGTGCTTTGAGCGGCTCCTCTGAGACCAGTATTAGATTGCGATGCACCAGTGGAGGCTTACTGTATGAATTGGACTTTCACTCTCACCATCAAACATAGATTTTGAATCGGGATTGAATACAAAAGGGAAAATGCCGACGTAAGTACAAGTAGAGTGACTCTTCCAAGAGTTAGTGGTTTGAGCGGCTCCTGGGAGGTTAGTATCAGATTTCGATGCACCAGTGCAGGTTTACTGTATCCCGTGGACGTTCACATTGACCATGAAACACAGAAATCGCCACGGGAAGGTATACAAAAGGCACGATGCCGACTTAAGTACTAGAAGAGTGAATCATCTAGGATTTCGTGCATGGAGCGGTTCCTGGGAGACCAGTATTAAATTCCGATGCACCAGTGCAGGTTTACTGTATACCTTGGACCTTCACATTGACCATGAAACACAGAAATTGCATCAGGATTGAATACAAAAGGGACAATGCCTACCTATGTACAAGAAGAGTGAATCTTCTAAGATTTTCTGCTATGTGCGGCTCCTGGGAGACCAGTATTAGATTTCGATGCATGAGTGCAGGCGTACTGTATCCCTTGGACCTTCAGATTGACCATGAAACACAGAATTTGCATCGGGATTGAATATAAATGGGACGATGGCGATTTAAGTACAAGAAGAGTGAATCTTCCAAGTGTTTGTGGTTTGGGCGGCTACTGAGAGACCAGTATTAGATTCCGATGCAAAGGTGCAGTTTAACTGTATCTTTTGGACATTCACAGTGACCATGAAACACATAAGTTGCATCGGGATTGAGTACAAAAGGGACAATGCCGAACTAAGTACAAGAAGAGTGAATCTTCTAAGAGTTTGTGGTTTGAGCGGCTCCTGGGAGGCCAGTATTAGATTCGGCAGCAACAGTGTAGGTTTACTATATCCCTTGGACTTCCACATTTGCTTGAAACTCAGAAATTGCATCGGGATTGAATACAAGAGGTACATTGGCGACTTAAATACAAGAAGAGTGAATCTTCTAAGAGTTTGTGGTTTGAGCATCTCCTGGGAGACGAGTATTAGATTCCGATGCACCATTGCAGGTTTCCTGCATCCCTTTTATCTTCTCATTGACCATGAAACACAGAAATCGCAACGGGATAGAATACAAAAGGCACCACGCCGACATAAGTACAATAAGCGTGAATTTTCTAGGAGATTGCACCGTGAGTGGCCCCTTGGAGACTACTATTAGATTGCGACGCACCAGTGCAGGTTCATCGTATCAATTGGACCTTCACATTGACCACGAAACACAGAAATTACATCGGGATTGTATACAAAAGAGACAATGACGACTTAAATACAAGAAGAGAGAAACTTCTAAGAGTTTGCAGTTTGAGGGGCTCCTGGGAGGCCGGTATTAGATTCCAATGCACAACTACAGGTTTACTGTATCCCTTGGACGTTCACATTGACCATGAAACACAGAAATTGCATCGGGATATAATACAAAAGGGAGAATGCCGACTTAAGTACAAGAAGAGCGAATCATCTAAGAGTTTGTGGTTTGAGCGGCTCCTGGGAGACCAGTATTAGATTCCGCTGCAACAGTGTAGGTTTACTATATCCCTTGGACTTTCACATTTGCTTGAAACACAGAAATTGCATCGGGATTGAATACAAGAGGTACATTGGCGACTTAAATACAAGAAGAGTGAATCTTCTAAGAGTTTGTGGTTTGAGCGGGTCCTGGGAGACAAGTATTAGATTCCAAAGCACCAGTGCAGGTTGACTGTATCCCTTGGACCTACACATTGACCATGAAACACAGAAAATGCATCGAGATTGAATACAAAAGGCTCAATGACGACTTAAGAACAAGAAGGGTGAATCTTCTAAGAGTTTGTGGTTAGAGCGGCTACTGGGGACCAGTATTAGATTCCCATGTACCAGTGCAAGTTTACTATATCACTTGGACCTTCACATTTACCATGAAGCACAGAAATCTCAATGGGATGGATTGCAAAGGGCACAATGCCGCCTTAAGTACAAGAAGAGTGAATCTTCTAAGAGTTTGTGGTTTGAGCGGCTCCTGGGAGACCAGTATTTGATTCAGATGCACTAGTGCAGAATTTGTGTATCCCTAGGACATTCACATTAACCATGAAACACAGAATTCGCATCGGGAATTAATCCAATGGGGACAATGCCGACCTAAGTACAACAATAGTGAATCTTCTAAGAGATTGTGGTTTGAGCGGTTCCTGGGAGACCAGTATTAAATTCCGATGCACCAGTGCAGGGTTTCTCTATCCCTTGGACCTTCACAATGACCACGAAACACAGAGATTGCATCGGGATTGAATACAAATGGGACAATGCCGACTTAAGTACATGAAGAGTGAATCACCTAAGAGGTTGTGGTTTGAGCGGCACCTGGGAGACCAGTATTAGATTCCGATATACTAGTGCAGGTTGACTGAACCCCTGGGACCTTCACATTGAAGATGAAACGCATAAATTGCATCGGGATATAATACAAAAGGGACAATGCCGACATAAGTACAGGAAGAGGAATCTTCGAAGAGTTTGTGGTTTGAGCGACTCCTGGGAGACCAGAATTAGATTCCGATGCACCTGTGCAGGTTTACTGTGTCCCTTGGACCTTCACATTGACCATGAAACACAGAAACCGCATCGGGATTGAATACAAATTGCACAATGCCGACTTAAGTACAAGAAGACTGAATGTTCTAAGAGTTTGTGGTTTGAGCGACTCCTGGGAGAATAGTATTAGATTCCGATGCATTAGTGCAGGTTTACTGTATCCCTTGGACTTAACATTGACCATGAAACACAGATATCGCATTGTAATTGAATACAAATGACACAATGCCGACTTATTGTCAAGAAGACTGAATCTTCTAAGAGTTTGTGGTTTGAGGGCTCCTGACAGACCTATATCAGATACCGATGCACCAGTGCAGGATAACTGTATAACTTGGACCTTCACATTTACCATGAAACATAGAATTTGCATCGTGATGGAATACAAAAGGCAAATTTGCCGACTTAAGTACAAGAAGAGTGAATCTTCTAAGAGTTTGTGGTTTGAGCGGCTCCTGGGAGAGCAGTATTAGATTCCGATGCACCAGTGCAATTTTAGTGTATCCCTTGGATATTCACATTGACCATGAAACACAGGAATCTCATCGGGATTGAATACAAAAGGGACAGTGCCGACTTAAGTACGCGAAGAGTGTATCTTCTAAGAGTATGTGCTTAGAGCGGCTCCTGGGAGATCAGTATTAGATTCCGATGCACCAGTGCTGCATTACTGTATCCCTTGGACCTTCAGATTGACCATGAAACACAGAATTTGCATCGGGATTGAATATAAATGGGACGATGGCGATTTAAGTACAGGAAGAGTGAATCTTCCAAGTGTTTGTGGTTTGGGCGGCTACTGGGAGACCAGTATTAGATTCCGATGCACCAGTGCAGTTTAACTGTATCTGTTGGACATTCACAGTGACCATGAAACACATAAGTTGCATCGGGATTGATTACAAAAGGGACAATGCCGAACTAAGTACAAGAAGAGTGAATCTTCTAAGAGTTTGTGGTTTGGGCTGCTCCTGGGAGACGAGTATTAGATTCCGATGCACCATTGCAGGTTTACTGTATCCCGTTTATCTTCTCATTGACCATGAAACACAGAAATCGCAACGGGATAGAATACAAAAGGCACCACGCCGACATAAGTACAATAAGCGTGAATTATCTAGGAGTTTGCACCGTGAGCGGCCCCTTGGAGACCACTATTAGACTCCGATGCACCAGTGCAGGTTCATCGTATCAATTGGACCTTCACATTGACCATGAAACACAGAAATTACGTCGGGATTGTATACAAAAGAGACAATGACGACTTAAGTACAAGAAGAGAGAAACTTCTAAGAGTTTGCAGTATGAGCGGCTCCTGGGAGGCCGGTATTAGATTCCGGTGCACAACTGCAGGTTTACTGTATCCCTTGGACCTTCACATTGACCATGAAACACAGAAAAGGCAACGGGATAGAATACAAGAGGCACAATGCCGACTTAAGTACAAGAAGAGTGAATCTTGTAAGAACTTGTGTTTTGAGCGGCTCCTGGGAGACCAGTATTTGATTCCGATGCACCAGTGCCGGTATACATAATCCCTTGGACCTTAACATTCACCAGGAATCACATACTTTGCATCGGGATTGAATACAAAAGGGACAATGCCGACTTAACTACAATAAGAGTGAAACTTCTAAGAGTTTGTGATTTGAGCGGTTCCTGGGAGACCAGTATTAGATTCCGATGCACCAGTGCAGATTGACTGTAGCCCTTGGACCTTCACATTGACCATGAAACACAGAAAATGCATTGAGATTGAATACAAAAGGCTCAATGACGACTTAAGAACAAGAAGGGTGAATCTTCTAAGAGTTTGTGGTTACAGCGGCTACTGGGGACCAGTATTAGATTCCCATGTCCCAGTGCAAGTTTACTATATCACTTGGAACTTCACATTTTCCGTGAAGCACAGAAATCTCAATGGGATGGATTGCAAAGGGCACAATGCCGCCTTAAGTACAAGAAGAGGGAATCTTATAAGAGTTTGTGGTTTGAGCGGCTCCTGGGAGACCAGTATTTGATTCAGATGCACTAGTGCAGAATTTGTGTATCTCTTGGACATTCACATTAACCATGAAACACAGAAATCGCATCGGGAATTAATCCAATGGGGACAATGCCGACCTAAGTACAACAAGAGTGAATCTTCTAAGAGATTGTGGTTTGAGCGGTTCCTGGGAGACCAGTATTAAATTCCGATGCACCAGTGCAGGTTTTCTCTATCCCTTGGACCTTCACATTGACCATGAAACACAGAGTTTGCATCGGGATTGAATACAAATGGGACAATGCCGACTTAAGTACTAGAAGAGTGAATCTTCTAGGATTTCGTGCCTGGAGCGGCTCCTGGGACACCAGTATTAAATTCCGAAGGACCAGTGCAGGTTTACGGTATACCTTGGACCTTCACATTGACCATGAAACACAGAAATTGCAGCACGATTATATACAACAGGGACATTGTCGACCTAAGTACAAGAAGAGTGAATCTTCTAAGAGTTTGAGGTGTGAGCTGCTCCTGGGAGACCAGGATTAGATTCCGATGCACTAGTGCAGGTTTACTGTACCCCTTGGACCTTCACATTGAAGATGAAACACAGAAATTGCATCGGGATATAATACAAAAGGGACAATGCCGACATAAGTACAAGAAGAGGAATCTTCCAAGAGTTTGTGGTTTGAGCGACTCCTGGGAGACCAGAATTAGATTCCGATGCACCTGTGCAGGTTTACTGTGTCCCTTGGACCTTCACATTGACCATGAAACACAGAAACCGCATCGGGATTGAACACAAATTGCACAATGCCGACTTAAGTACAAGAAGATTGAATGTTCTAAGAGTTTGTGGTTTGAGCGACTCCTGGGAGAATAGTATTAGATTGCGATGCACCAATGCTGGTATACTGTATCCCTTCGACTTTCACAATGACCATGAAACACAGAATTTGAATCGGGAGTGAATACAAAAGGGACCAAGCCAACTTAAGCACAAGAAGAATGATTCTTCTAAGAATTTGTGCTTTGAGCGTCTCCTGGGATGTCAGTATTACATTCCGATGCACCAGTGCAGGTTTACTGTATCTCTTCTACCTTCACATTGGCCATGAAACACGCAAAATAATCGGGATTGAATACAAAACGCATAATGGGGACTTAAGTACAAGAAGAGTGAATCTTCGAAGAGTTTCTTGTTTGAGCGGCCCCTGGGCGACCAGTAATAGATTACGATGCACCACTGCAGGTTTACTGTATCCCTTGGACCTTCACATTGACCATGAAACACAGAAATCACAAAGGGATTGAATACAAAAGGCTTAATGCCGACTGAACTACAAGAAGCGTGAATCTTCTAAGAGTTTGTGGTTTGAGCGGCTGCTGGGAGACCAGTATTAGATTCCGATGCATTAGTGCAGGTTTACTGTATCCCTTGGACTTAACATTGACCATGAAACACAGATATCGCATTGTAATTGAATACAAATGACACAATGCCGACTTAATGACACGAAGACTGAATCTTCTAAGAGTTTGTGGTTTGAGCGGCTCCTGGGAGACCAGTATTTGATTCAGATGCACTAGTGCTGCATTACTGTATCCCTTGGACCTTCAGATTGACCATGAAACACAGAATTTGCATCGGGATTGAATATAAATGGGACGATGGCGATTTAAGTACAGGAAGAGTGAATCTTCCAAGTGTTTGTGGTTTGGGCGGCTACTGGGAGACCAGTATTAGATTCCGATGCACCAGTGCAGTTTAACTGTATCTGTTGGACATTCACAGTGACCATGAAACACATAAGTTGCATCGGGATTGATTACAAAAGGGACAATGCGGAACTAAGTACAAGAAGAGTGAATCTTCTAAGAAATTGTGGTTTGGGCTGCTCCTGGGCGACCAGTAATAGATTACGATGCACCACTGCAGGTTTACTGTATCCCTTGGACCTTCACATTGACCATGAAACACAGAAATTACATCGGGATTGTATACAAAAGGGACAATGACGACTTAAGTACAAGAAGAGAGAAACTTCCTAGAGTTTGCAGTTTGAGTGGCTCCTGGGAGGCCGGTATTAGATTCCGGTGCACAACTGTAGGTTTACTGTATCCCTTTAACCTTCACATTGACCATGAAACACAGAAAAGGCAACGGGATAGAATACAAGAGGCACAATGCCGACTTAAGTACAAGAAGAGTGAATCTTGTAAGAGTTTGTGTTTTGAGCGGCTTCTGGGAGACCAGTATTAGATTCCGATGCACCAGTGCCGGTATACTCTATCCCTTGGACCTTAACATTCACCAGGAAACACACACTTTGCATCGGGATTGAATACAAAAGGGACAATGCCGACTTATCTACAAGAGGAGTGAGTCTTTTAAGGATAAGTAGTTTGAGCGGCTCCTGGGAGACCAGTATTAGATTCCGATGCACCAGTGCAGGTTTACTGTATCCCTTGGTCCTTCACATTGACCACGAAACATAGAAATTGTATTGGGATTGAATACAAAAGGGACAATGCCGACTTAACTACAGTAAGAGTGAAACTTCTAAGAGTTTGTGATTTGAGCGGTTCCTGAGAGACAAGTATTAGATTCCGATGCACCAGTGCAGATTGACTGTATCCCTTGGACCTTCACATTGACCATGAAACACAGAAAATGCATTGAGATTGAATACAAAAGGCTCAATGACGACTTAAGAACAAGAAGGGTGAATCTTCTAAGAGTTTGTGGTTAGAGCGGCTACTGGGGTCCAGTATTAGATTCCCATGTACCAGTGCAAGTTTACTATATCACTTGGACCTTCACATTTACCATGAAGCACAGAAATCTCAATGGGATGGATTTCAAAGGGCACAATGCCGCCTTAAGTACAAGAAGAGGGAATCTTCTAAGAGTTTGTGGTTTGAGCGGCTCCTGGGAGACCAGTATTTGATTCAGATGCACTAGTGCAGAATTTGTGTATCTCTTGGACATTCACATTAACCATGAAACACAGAAATCGCATCGGGAATTAATCCAATGGGGACAATGCCGACCTAACTACAACAAGAGTGAATCTTCTAAGAGATTGTGGTTTGAGCGGTTCCTGGGAGACCAGTATTAAATTCCGATGCACCAGTGCAGGTTTTCTCTATCCCTTGGACCTTCACATTGACCATGAAACACAGAAATTGCGTCACGATTATATACAACAGGGACATTGCCGACTTAAGTACAAGAAGAGTGAATCTTCTAAGAGTTTGAGGTGTGAGCTGCTCCTGGGAGACCAGGATTAGATTCCGATGCACCAGTGCAGCTTTACTGTATCCGTTGGATCTTCACATTGACTGTGAAACATAGAAATTGCATTGGGATTGAATACAAAAGGGACAATGCCAATTTAAGTACAAGAAGAGTGAATCTTCTAAGAAATTGTGGTTTGAGCGGCTGCAGGGAGACCAGTATTAGAATCCGAAGCAACAGTGCAGGTTTACTGCTTCCCTTGGACTTTCACATTGACTTGAAACACAGAAATTGCATCGGGATTGAATACAAAAGGGACAATGCCGACTTAAGTACAAGAAGGATGAATCTTCTAAGAGTTTGTGGTGTTAGCTGCTCCTGGGAGACCAGGATTAGATTCCGATGCACCAGTGCAGCTTTACTGTATCCGTTGGATCTTCACATTGACCGTGAAACACAGAAACTGCATTGGGATTGAATACAAAAGGGACAATGCCAACTTAAGTACAGGAAGAGTGAATCTTCTAAGAATTTGTGGATTGAGCGGCTCCTGGGAGACCAGTATTAGATTCCGATGCATTAGTGCAGGTTTACTGTATCCCTTGGACTTAACATTGACCATGAAACACAGATATCGCATTGTAATTGAATACAAATGACACAATGCCGACTTAATGACACGAAGACTGAATCTTCTAAGAGTTTGTGGTTTGAGCGGCTCCTGGGAGACCAGTATTTGATTTAGATGCACTAGTGCAGGTTTTCTCTATCCCTTGGTCCTTCGCATTGACCATGAAACACAGAGTTTGCATCGAGATTGAATACAAATGGGACAATGCCAACTTAGGTACGAGAAGAGTGAATCTTCTAAGAGATTGTGGTTTGGGCGGCTACTGGGAGACCAGTATTAGATTCTGATGCACCAGTGCAGGTTTTCTGTATTCCTTGGACCTTCACATTGGCAATGAAACACAGAAATCGCAACGCGAAGGTATACAAAAGGCACAATGACGACTTAAGTACAAGACGAGTAAATCTCCCAAGAGATTGTGCTTTGAGCGGCTCCTCTGAGACCAGTATTAGATTGCGATGCACCAGTGGAGGCTTACTGTATGAATTGGACTTTCACTCTCACCATCAAACATAGATTTTGAATCGGGATTGAATACGAAAGGGAAAATGCCGACTTAAGTACAAGTAGTGTGACTCTTCCAAGAGTTTGTGGTTTTAGCGGGTCCTGGGAGGTTAGTATCTGATTCCGATGAACCAGTGCAGGATTACTGTATCCCGTGGACCTTCACATTGACCATGAAACACAGAAATTGCCACGGGAAGGTATACAAAAGGCACGATGCCGACTTAAGTACTAGAAGAGTGAATCTTCTAGGATTTCGTGCTTGGAGCGGCTCCTGGTAGACCAGTATTAAATTCCGATGCACCAGTGCTGGTTTACTGTATACCTTGGACCTTCACATTGACCATGAAACACAGAAATTGCATCGGGATTATATACAACAGGGACATTGCCGACTTAAGTACAAGAAGAGTGAATCTTCTAAGAGTTTGTGGTGTTAGTTGCTCCTGGGAGACCAGGATTAGATTCCGATGCACCAGTGCAGCTTTACTGTATCCGTTGGATCTTCACATTGACCGTGAAACATAGAAATTGCATTGGGATTGAACACAAAAGGGACAATGCCAACTTAAGTACAAGAAGAGTGAATCTCCTAAGAATTTGTGGTTTGAGCGGCTCCTGGGAGACCAGTATTAGATTCCGATGCACGAGTGCAGGTGTACTGTATCCCTTGGACCTTCAGATTGACGATGAAACACAGAAATCGCATCGGGATTGAATACGAGAGGGACAATGCCGACTTAAGTACAAGAAGGATGAATCTTCTAAGAGTTTGTGGTTTGAGTGGCTTCTGGGAGACCAGTATTAGAATCCGAAGCAACAGTGCAGGTTTACTGCATCCCTTGGACTTTCAAATTGACTTGAAACACAGAAATTGCATCGGGATTGAATACAATAGGCAAAATGCCGACTTAAGTACATGATGAGTGAATCACCTAAGAGGTTGTGGTTTGAGCGGCTCCTGGGAGACCAGTATTACATTCCGATGCACCAGTGCAGGTTTACTGTATCCCTTGGACCTTCACATTGACGAAGAAACACATAAATTGCATCGGGATATAATACAAAAGGGACAATGCCAACATAAGTACAAGTAGAGGAATCTTCCAAGAGTTTGTGGTTTGAGCGTCTCCTGGGAGACCAGAATTAGATTCCGATGCACCTGTGCAGGTTTACTGTATCGCTTGGACCTTCACATTGACCATGAACCACAGATATCGCATCGGGATTGAATACAAATTGCACAATGCCGACTTAAGTACAAGAAGAGTGAATGTTGTAAGAGTTTGTGTTTTGAGCGGCTCCTGGGAGACCAGTATTAGATTCCGATGCACCAGTGCCGGTATACTCTATCCCTTGGACCTTAACATTCACCAGGAAACACATACTTTGCATCGGGATTAAATACAAAAGGGACAATGCCGACTTATCTACAAGAGGAGTGAGTCTTTTAAGGATAAGTAGTTTGAGCGGCTCCTGGGAGACCAGTATTAGATTCCGATGCACCAGTGCAGGTTTACTGTATCCCTTGGTCCTTCACATTGACCACGAAACATAGAAATTGTATTGGGATTGAATACAAAAGGGACAATGCCGACTTAACTACAATAAGAGTGAAACTTCTAAGAGTTTGTGATTTGAGCGGTTCCTGGGAGACAAGTATTAGATTCCGATGCACCAGTGCAGATTGACTGTATCCCTTGGACCTTCACATTGACCATGAAACACAGAAAATGCATTGAGATTGAATACAAAAGGCTCAATAACGACTTAAGGACAAGAAGGGTGAATCTTCTAAGTGTTTGTGGTTAGAGCGGCTACTGGGGACCAGTATTAGATTCCCATGTACCAGTGCAAGTTTACTATATCACTTGGACCTTCACATTTACCATGAAGCACAGAAATCTCAATGGGATGGATTGCAAAGGGCACAATGCAGCCTTAAGTACAAGAAGAGGGAATCTTCTAAGAGTTTGTGGTTTGAGCGGCTCCTGGGAGACCAGTATTTGATTCAGATGCACTGGTGCAGAATTTGTGTATCTCTTGGATATTCACATTAACCGTGAAACACAGAAATCGCATCGGGAATTAATCCAATGGGGACAATGAAGACCTAAGTACAAGAAGAGTGAATCTTCTAAGAGATTGTGGTTTGAGCGGTTCCTGGGAGACCAGTATTAAATTCCGATGCACCAGTGCAGGTTTTCTCTATCCCTTGGACCTTCACATTGACCATGAAACAGAGAGTTTGCATCGGGATTGAATACAAATGGGAGAATGCCGACGTAAGTACTAGAAGAGTGAATCTTCTAGGATTTCGTGCCTGGAGCGGCTCCTGGGAGACCAGTATTAAATTCCGATGGACCAGTGCAGGTTTACTGTATACCTTGGACCTTCACATTGACCATGAAACACAGAAATTGCATCACGATTATATACAACAGGGACATTGCCGACTTAAGTACAAGAAGAGTGAATCTTCTAAGAGTTTGAGGTGTGAGCTGCTCCTGGGAGACCAGGATTAGATTCCGATGCACCAGTGCAGCTTTACAGTATCCGTTGGATCTTCACATTGACTGTGAAACATAGAAATTGCATTGGGATTGAATACAAAAGGGACAATGCCAATTTAAGTACAAGAAGAGTGAATCTTCTAAGAAATTGTGGTTTGAGCGGCTCCAGGGAGACCAGTATTAGAATCCGAAGCAACAGTGCAGGTTTACTGCTTCCCTTGGACTTTCACATTGACTTGAAACACAGAAATTGCATCGGGATTGAATACAAAAGGGACAATGCCGACTTAAGTACAAGAAGGATGAATCTTCTAAGAGTTTGTGGTGTTAGCTGCTCTTGGGAGACCAGGATTAGATTCCGATGCACCAGTGCAGCTTTACTGTATCCGTTGGATCTTCACATTGACCGTGAAACATAGAAATTATATTGGCATTGAATACAATAGGGACAATGCCGACTTAAGTACATGATGAGTGAATCACCTAAGAGGTTGTGGTTTGAGCGGCTCCTGGGAGACCAGTATTACATTCCGATGCACCAGTGCAGGTTTACTGTATCCCTTGGACTTTCACATTGACGATGAAACACAGAAATTGCATCGGGATATAATACAAAAGGGACAATGCCAACATAAGTACAAGAAGAGGAATCTTCCAAGAGTTTGTGGTTTGAGCGTCTCCTGGGAGACCAGAATTAGATTCCGATGCACCTGTGCAGGTTTACTGTATCGCTTGGACCTTCACATTGACCATGAACCACAGATATCGCATCGGGATTGAATACAAATTGCACAATGCCGACTTAAGTACAAGAAGAGTGAATGTTCTATGAGTTTGTGGTTTGAGCGGCTCCTGGGAGAATAGTATTAGATTCCGATTAACCAATGCTGGTATACTGTATCCCTTCGACCTTCACAATGACCATGAAACACAGAAATTGCATCGGGATTGAATACAATAGGCACAATGCCGACTTAAGTACATGATGAGTGAATCACCTAAGAGGTTGTGGTTTGAGCGGCTCCTGGGATGTCAGTATTACATTCCGATGCACCAGTGCAGGTTTACTGTATCTCTTCTACCTTCACATTGGCCATGAAACACGCAAAATAATCGGGATTGAATACAAAACGCATAATGCCGACTCAAGTACAAGAAGAGTGAATCTTCGAAGAGTTTCTTGTTTGAGCGGCCCCTGGGAGACCAGTAATAGATTACGATGCACCAGTGCAGGTTTACTGTATCCCTTGGACCTTCACATTGACAATGAAACACAGAAATCACAACGGGATTGAATACAAAAGGCTTAATGCCGACTGAACTACAAGAAGCGTGAATCTTCCAAGAGTTTGTGGTTTGAGCGGCTGCTGGGAGACCATTATTAGATTCCGATGCACCAGTGCAGAATTTACTTTATCCCTTGTACCTTTATATTGACCATGAAACACAGATATCGCATCGGGATTGAATAAAAATGGCACAATGCCGACTTAAGTACAAGAGTAGTGAATCTTCTAAGATATTGTGACTTGAACGGCACCTGGGACACCAGTATTAGATTCCGATGCATTAGTGCAGGTTTACTGTATCCCTTGGACTTAACATTGACCATGAAACACAGATATCGCATTGTAATTGAATACAAATGACACAATGCCGACTTAATGACAAGAAGACTGAATCTTCTAAGAATTTGTGGTTTGAGCGGCTCCTGGCAGACCTATATCAGATACCGATGCACCAGTGCAGGATAACTGTATAACTTGACCCTTCACATTTACCATGAAACATAGAATTTGCATTGTGATGGAATACAAAAGGCAAATTTGTCGACTTAAGTACAAGAAGAGTGAATCTTCTAAGAGTTTGTGGTTTGAGCGGCTCCTGGGAGACCAGTATTAGATTCCGATGCACCAGTGCAATTTTAGTGTATCCCTTGGATATTCACATTGACCATGAAACACAGGAATCTCATCGGGATTGAATACAAAAGGGACAGTGCCGACTTAAGTACGAGAAGAGTGTATCTTCTAAGAGTATGTGCTTAGAGCGGCTCCTGGGAGACCAGTATTAGATTCCGATGCACCAGTGCTGCATTACTGTATCCCTTGGACCTTCAGATTGACCATGAAACACAGAATTTGCATCGGGATTGAATATAAATGGGACGATGGCGATTTAAGTACAGGAAGAGTGAATCTTCCAAGTGTTTGTGGTTTGGGCGGCTACTGGGAGACCAGTATTAGATTCCGATGCACCAGTGCAGTTTAACTGTATCTGTTGGACATTCACAGTGACCATGGAACACATAAGTTGCATCGGGATTGTTTACAAAAGGGACAATGCCGAACTAAGTACAAGGAGAGTGAATCTTCTAAGAGTTTGTGGTTTGGGCTGCTCCTGGGAGACGAGTATTAGATTCCGATGCACCATTGCAGGTTTACTGTATCCCTTTTATCTTCTCATTGACCATGAAACACAGAAATTGCAACGGGATAGAATACAAAAGGCACCACGCCGACATAAGTACAATAAGCGTGAATTATCTAGGAGTTTGCACCGTGAGCGGCCCCTTGGAGACCACTATTAGATTCCGATGCACCAGTGCAGGTTCATCGTATCAATTGGACCATCACATTGACCATGAAACACAGAAATTACATCGGGATTGTATACAAAAGAGACAATGACGACTTAAGTACAAGAAGAGAGAAACTTCTAAGAGTTTGCAGTTTGAGCGGCTCCTGGGAGGCCGGTATTACATTCCGGTGCACAACTGCAGGTTCACTGTATCCCTTGGACCTTCACATTGACCATGAAACACAGAAAAGGCAACGGGATAGAATACAAGAGGCACAATGCCGACTTAAGTACAAGAAGAGTGAATCTTGTAAGAGTTTGTGTTTTGAGCGGCTCCTGGGAGACCAGTATTAGATTCCGATGCACCAGTGCCGGTATACTCTATCCCTTGGACCTTAACATTCACCAGGAAACACAGACTTTGCATCGGGATTGAATACAAAAGGGACAATGCCGACTTATCTACAAGAGGAGTGAGTCTTTCAAGGATTTGTAGTTTGAGCGGCTCCTGGGAGACCAGTATTAGATTCCGATGCACCAGTGCAGGTTTACTGTATCCCTTGGTCCTTCACATTGACCATGAAACACAGAAATTGTATTGGGATTGAATACACAAGGGACAATGCAGACTTAACAAAAATAAGAGGAAGCTTCTAAGAGTTTGTGATTTGAGCGGCTCCTGGGAGACAAGTATTAGATTCCGATGCACCAGTGCAGATTGACTGTATCCCTTGGACCTTCACATTGACCATGAAACACAGAAAATGCATCGAGATTGAATACAAAAGGCTCAATGACGACTTAAGGACAAGAAGGGTGAGTCTTCTGAGAGTTTGTGGTTAGAGCGGCTACTGGGGACCAGTATTAGATTCCCATGTACCAGTGCAAGTTTACTATATCACTTGGACCTTCACATTTACCATGAAGCACAGAAATCTCAATGGGATGGATTGCAAAGGGCACAATGCCGCCTTAAGTACAAGAAGAGTGAATCTTCTAAGAGTTTGTGGTTTGAGCGGCTCCTGGGAGACCAGTATTTGATTCAGATGCACTAGTGCAGAATTTGTGTATCTCTTGGACATTCACATTAACCGTGAAACACAGAAATCGCATCGGGAATTAATCCAATGGGGACAATGCCGACCTAAGTACAACAAGAATGAATCTTCTAAGAGATTGTGGTTTGAGCGGTTCCTGGGAGACCAGTATTAAATTCCGATGCACCAGTGAAGGTTTTCTCTATCCCTTGGACCTTCACATTGACCATGAAACACAGAGTTTGCATCGGGATGGAATACAAATGGGACAATGCCGACTTAAGTACGAGAAGAGTGAATCTTCTAAGAGATTGTGGTTTGGGCGGCTACTGGGAGACCAATATTAGATTCTGATGCACCAGTGCAGGTTTTCTGTATTCCTTGGACCTTCACATTGGCAATGAAACACAGAAATCGCAACGCGATGGTATACAAAATTCACAATGACGACTTAAGTAAAAGAAGAGTAAATCTCCCAAGTGTTTGTGCTTTGAGCGGCTCCTCTGAGACCAGTATTACATTGCGATGCACCAGTGGAGGCTTACTGTATGAATTGGACTTTCACTCTCTCCATCAAACATAGATTTTGAATCGGGATTGAATACAAAAGGGAAAATACCGACTTAAGTACAAGTAGAGTGACTCTTCCAAGAGTTAGTGGTTTGAGCGGCTCCTGGGAGGTTAGTATCAGATTCCGATGCACCAGTGCAGGTTTACTGTATCCCGTGGACCTTCACATTGACCATGAAGCACAGAAATCGCCACGGGAAGGTATATTAAAGGCACGATGCCGACTTAAGTACTAGAAGAGTGAATCTTCTAGGATTTCGTGCTTGGAGTGGCTCCTTGGAGACCAGTATTAAATTCCGATGCACCAGTGCAGGTTTACTGTATACCTTGGACCTTCTCATTGACCATGAAACACAGAAAATGCATCACGATTATATATAACAGGGACATTGCCGACTTAAGTACAAGAAGAGTGAATCTTCTAAGAGTTTGTGGTGTTAGCTGCTCCTGGGAGACCAGGATTAGATTCCGATGCACCAGTGCAGCTTTTCTGTATCCGTTGGATCTTCACATTGACCGTGAAACATAGAAATTGCATTGGGATTGAATACAAAAGGGACAATGACAACTTAAGTACAAGAAGAGTGAATCTTCTAAGAATTTGTGGTTTGAGCGGCTCCTGGGAGACCAGTATTAGATTCCGATGCACGAGTGCATGTGTACTGTATCCCTTGGACCTTCAGATTGACGATGAAACACAGAAATCGCATCGGGATTGAATACGAAAGGGACAATGCCGACTTAAGTACAAGAAGGATGAATCTTCTAAGAGTTTGTGGTTTGAGTGGCTTCTGGGAGACCAGTATTAGAATCCGAAGCAACAGTGCAGGTTTACTGCATCCCTTGGACTTTCACATTGACTTGAAACACAGAAATTGCATCGGGATTGAATACAATAGGCACAATGCCGACTTAAGTACATGATGAGTGAATCACCTAAGAGGTTGTGGTTTGAGCGGCTCCTGTGATACCAGTATTACATTCCGATGCACCAGTGCAGGTTTACTGTATCCCTTGGACCTTCACATTGACGATGAAACACAGAAATTGCATCGGGATATAATACAAAAGGGACAATGCCAACATAAGTACAAGAAGAGGAATCTTCCAAGAGTTTGTGGTTTGAGCGTCTCCTGGGAGACCAGAATTAGATTCCGATGCACCTGTGCAGGTTTACTGTATCGCTTGGACCTTCACATTGACCATGAACCACAGATATCGCATCGGGATTGAATACAAATTGCACAATGCCGACTTAAGTACAAGAAGAGTGAATGTTCTATGAGTTTGTGGTTTGAGCGGCTCCTGGGAGAATAGTATTAGATTCCGATGAACCAATGCTGGTATACTGTATCCCTTCGACCTTCACAATGACCATGAAACACAGAATTTGAATCGGGAGTGAATACAAAAGGGACCAAGCCAACTTAAGCACAAGAAGAATGATTCTTCTAAGAACTTGTTGTTTGAGCGTCTCCTGGGATGTCAGTATTACATTCCGATGCACCAGTGCAGGTTTACTGTAACTCTTCTACCTTCACATTGGCCATGAAACACGCAAAATAATCGGGATTTAATACAAAACGCATAATGCCGACTTAAGTACAAGAAGAGTGAATCTTCGAAGAGTTTCTTGTTTGAGCGGCCCCTGGGAGACCAGTAATAGATTACGATGCACCAGTGCAGGTTTACTGTATCCCTTGGTCCTTCACATTGACAATGAAACACAGAAATCACAACGGGATTGAATACAAAAGGCTTAATGCCGACTGAACTACAAGAAGCGTGAATCTTCCAAGAGTTTGTGGTTTGAGCGGCTGCTGGGAGACCAGTATTAGATTCCGATGCACCAGTGCAGAATTTACTTTATCCCTTGTACCTTTATATTGACCATGAAACACAGATATCGCATCGGGATTGAATAAAAATGGCACAATGCCGACTTAAGTACAAGAGCAGTGAATCTTCTAAGATATTGTGACTTGAACGGCACCTGGGACACCAGTATTAGATTCCGATGCATTAGTGCAGTTATACTGTATCCCTTGGACTTAACATTGACCATGAAACACAGATATCGCATTGTAATTGAATACAAATGGCACAATGCCGACTTAATGACAAGAAGACTGAATCTTCTAAGAGTTTGTGGTTTGAGCGGTTCCTGGCAGACCTATGTCAGATACCGATGCACCAGTGCAGGATAACTGTATAACTTGGACCTTCACATTTACCATGAAACATAGAATTTGCATCGTGATGGAATACAAAAGGCAAATTTGCCGACTTAAGTACAAGAAGAGTGAATCTTCTAAGAGTTTGTGGTTTGAGCGGCTCCTGGGAGACCAGTATTAGATTCCGATGCACCAGTGCAATTTTAGTGTATCCCTTGGATATTCACATTGACCATGAAACACAGGAATCTCATCGGGATTGAATACAAAAGGGACAGTGCCGACTTAAGTACGAGAAGAGTGTATCTTCTAAGAGTATGTGCTTAGAGCGGCTCCTGGGAGACCAGTATTAGATTCCGATGCACCAGTGTTGCATTACTGTATCCCTTGGACCTTCAGATTGACCATGAAACACAGAATTTGCATCGGGATTGAATATAAATGGGACGATGGCGATTTAAGTACAGGAAGAGTGAATCTTCCAAGTGTTTGTGGTTGGGCGGCTACTGGGAGACCAGTATTAGATTCCGATGCACCAGTGCAGTTTAACTGTATCTGTTGGACATTCACAGTGACCATGAAACACATAAGTTGCATCGGGATTGATTACAAAAGGGACAATGCCGAACTAAGTACAAGAAGAGTGAATCTTCTAAGAGTTTGTGGTTTGGGCTGCTCCTGGGAGACGAGTATTAGATTCCGATGCACCATTGCAGGTTTACTGTATCCCTTTTATCTTCTCATTGACCATGAAACACAGAAATTGCAACGGGATAGAATACAAAAGGCACCACTCCGACATAAGTACAATAAGCGTGAATTATCTAGGAGTTTGCACCGTGAGCGGCCCCTTGGAGACCACTATTAGATTCCGATGCACCAGTGCAGGTTCATCGTATCAATTGGACCATCACATTGACCATGAAACACAGAAATTACATCGGGATTGTATACAAAAGAGACAATGACGACTTAAGTACAAGAAGAGAGAAACTTCTAAGAGTTTGCAGTTTGAGCGGCTCCTGGGAGGCCGGTATTACATTCCGGAGCACAACTGCAGGTTTACTGTATCCCTTGGACCTTCACATTGACCATGAAACACAGAAAAGGCAACGGGATAGAATACAAGAGGCACAATGCCGACTTAAGTACAAGAAGAGTGAATCTTGTAAGAGTTTGTGTTTTGAGCGGCTCCTGGGAGACCAGTATTAGATTCTGATGCACCAGTGCCGGTATACTCTATCCCTTGGACCTTAACATTCACCAGGAAACACAGACTTTGCATCGGGATTGAATACAAAAGGGACAATGCCGACTTATCTACAAGAGGAGTGAGTCTTTCAAGGATTTGTAGTTTGAGCGGCTCCTTGGAGACCAGTATTAGATTCCGATGCACCAGTGCAGGTTTACTGTATCCCTTGGTCCTTCACATTGACCATGAAACACAGAAATTGTATTGGGATTGAATACAAAAGGGACAATGCCGACTTAACAAAAATAAGAGAAAGCTTCTAAGAGTTTGTGATTTGAGCGGCTCCTGGGAGACAAGTATTAGATTCCGATGCACCAGTGCAGATTGACTGTATCCCTTGGACCATCACATTGACCATGAAACACAGAAAATGCATCGAGATTGAATACAAAAGGCTCAATGACGACTTAAGAACAAGAAGGGTGAGTGTTCTGAGAGTTTGTGGTTAGAGCGGCTACTGGGGACCAGTATTAGATTCCCATGTACCCGTGCAAGTTTACTATATCACTTGGACCTTCACATTTACCATGAATCACAGAAATCTCAATGGGATGGATTGCAAAGGGCACAATGCCGCCTTAAGTACAAGAAGAGTGAATCTTCTAAGAGTTTGTGGTTTGAGCGGCTCCTGGGAGACCAGTATTTGATTCAGATGCACTAGTGCAGAATTTGTGTATCTCTTGGACATTCACATTAACCATGAAACACAGAAATCGCATCGGGAATTAATCCAATGGGGACAATGCCGACCTAAGTACAACAAGAGTGAATCTTCTAAGAGATTGTGGTTTGAGCGGTTCCTGGGAGACCAATATTAGATTCTGATGCACCAGTGCAGGTTTTCTGTATTCCTTGGACCTTCACATTGGCAATGAAACACAGAAATCGCAACGCGATGGTATACAAAATTCACAATGACGACTTAAGTAAAAGAAGAGTAAATCTCCCAAGTGTTTGTGCTTTGAGCGGCTCCTCTGAGACCAGTATTACATTGCGATGCACCAGTGGAGGCTTACTGTATGAATTGGACTTTCACTCTCTCCATCAAACATAGATTTTGAATCGGGATTGAATACAAAAGGGAAAATGCCGACTTAAGTACAAGTAGAGTGACTCTTCCAAGAGTTAGTGGTTTGAGCGGCTCCTGGGAGGTTAGTATCAGATTCCGATGCACCAGTGCAGGTTTACTGTATCCCGTGGACCTTCACATTGACCATGAAGCACAGAAATCGCCACGGGAAGGTATATTAAAGGCACGATGCCGACTTAAGTACTAGAAGAGTGAATCTTCTAGGATTTCGTGCTTGGAGCGGCTCCTTGGAGACCAGTATTAAATTCCGATGCACCAGTGCAGGTTTACTGTATACCTTGGACCCTCTCATTGACCATGAAACACAGAAAATGCATCACGATTATATATAACAGGGACATTGCCAACTTAAGTACAAGAAGAGTGAATCTTCTAAGAGTTTGTGGTGTTAGCTGCTCCTGGGAGACCAGGATTAGATTCCGATGCACCAGTGCAGCTTTACTGTATCCGTAGGATCTTCACATTGACCGTGAAACATAGAAATAGCATTGGGATTGAATACAAAAGGGACAATGCCAACTTAAGTACAAGAAGAGTGAATCTTCTAAGAATTTGTGGTTTGAGCGGCTCCTGGGAGACCAGTATTAGATTCCGATGCACGAGTGCAGGTGTACTGTATCCCTTGGACCTTCAGATTGACGATGAAACACAGAAATCGCATCGGGATTGAATACGAAAGGGACAATGCCGACTTAAGTACAAGAAGGATGAATCTTCTAAGAGTTTGTGGTTTGAGTGGCTTCTGGGAGACCAGTATTAGAATCCGAAGCAACAGTGCAGGTTTACTGCATCCCTTGGACTTTCACATTGACTTGAAACACAGAAATTGCATCGGGATTGAATACAATAGGCACAGTGCCGAGTTAGGTACATGATGAGTGAATCACCTAAGAGGTTGTGGTTTGAGCGGCTCCTGGGAGACCAGTATTACATTCCGATGCACCAGTGCAGGTTTACTGTATCCCTTGGACCTTCACATTGACGATGAAACACAGAAATTGCATCGGGATATAATACAAAAGGGACAATGCCAACATAAGTACAAGAAGAGGAATCTTCCAAGAGTTTGTGGTTTGAGCGTCTCCTGGGAGACCAGAATTAGATTCCGATGCACCTGTGCAGGTTTACTGTATCGCTTGGACCTTCACATTGACCATGAACCACAGATATCGCATCGGGATTGAATACAAATTGCACAATGCCGACTTAAGTACAAGAAGAGTGAATGTTCTATGAGTTTGTGGTTTGAGCGGCTCCTGGGAGAATAGTATTAGATTCCGATGAACCAATGCTGGTATACTGTATCCCTTCGACCTTCACAATGACCATGAAACACAGAATTTGAATCGGGAGTGAATACAAAAGGGACCAAGCCAACTTAAGCACAAGAAGAATGATTCTTCTAAGAACTTGTTGTTTGAGCGTCTCCTGGGATGTCAGTATTACATTCCGATGCACCAGTGCAGGTTTACTGTAACTCTTCTACCTTCACATTGGCCATGAAACACGCAAAATAATCGGGATTGAATACAAAACGCATAATGCCGACTTAAGTACAAGAAGAGTGAATCTTCGAAGAGTTTCTTGTTTGAGCGGCCCCTGGGAGACCAGTAATAGATTACGATGCACCAGTGCAGGTTTACTGTATCCCTTGGTCCTTCACATTGACAATGACACACAGAAATCACAACGGGATTGAATACAAAAGGCTTAATGCCGACTGAACTACAAGAAGCGTGAATCCTCTAAGAGTTTGTGGTTTGAGCGGCTGCTGGGAGACCAGTATTAGATTCCGATGCACCAGTGCAGAATTTACTTTATCCCTTGTACCTTTATATTGACCATGAAACACAGATATCGCATCGGGATTGAATAAAAATGGCACAATGCCGACTTAAGTACAAGAGCAGTGAATCTTCTAAGATATTGTGACTTGAACGGCACCTGGGACACCAGTATTAGATTCCGATGCATTAGTGCAGTTATACTGTATCCCTTGGACTTAACATTGACCATGAAACACAGATATCGCATTGTAATTGAATACAAATGACACAATGCCGACTTAATGACAAGAAGACTGAATCTTCTAAGAGTTTGTGGTTTGAGCGGCTCCTGGCAGACCTATGTCAGATACCGATGCACCAGTGCAGGATAACTGTATAACTTGGACCTTCACATTTACCATGAAACATAGAATTTGCATCGTGATGGAATACAAAAGGCAAATTTGCCGACTTAAGTACAAGAAGAGTGAATCTTCTAAGAGTTTGTGGTTTGAGCGGCTCCTGGGAGACCAGTATTAGATTCCGATGCACCAGTGCAATTTTAGTGTATCCCTTGGATATTCACATTGACCATGAAACACAGGAATCTCATCGGGATTGAATACAAAAGGGACAGTGCCGACTTAAATACGAGAAGAGTGTATCTTCTAAGAGTATGTGCTTAGAGCGGCTCCTGGGAGACCAGTATTAGATTCCGATGCACCAGTGTTGCATTACTGTATCCCTTGGACCTTCAGATTGACCATGAAACACAGAATTTGCATCGGGATTGAATATAAATGGGACGATGGCGATTTAAGTACAGGAAGAGTGAATCTTCCAAGTGTTTGTGGTTTGGGCGGCTACTGGGAGACCAGTATTAGATTCCGATGCACCAGTGCAGTTTAACTGTATCTGTTGGACATTCACAGTGACCATGAAACACATAAGTTGCATCGGGATTGATTACAAAAGGGACAATGCCGAACTAAGTACAAGAAGAGTGAATCTTCTAAGAGTTTTTGGTTTGGGCTGCTCCTGGGAGACGAGTATTAGATTCCGATGCACCATTGCAGGTTTACTGTATCCCTTTTATCTTCTCATTGACCATGAAACACAGAAATTGCAACGGGATAGAATACAAAAGGCACCACGCCGACATAAGTACAATAAGCGTGAATTATCTAGGAGTTTGCACCGTGAGCGGCCCCTTGGAGACCACTATTAGATTCCGATGCACCAGTGCAGGTTCATCGTATCAATTGGACCGTCACATTGACCATGAAACACAGAAATTACATCGGGATTGTATACAAAAGAGACAATGACGACTTAAGTACAAGAAGAGAGAAACTTCTAAGAGTTTGCAGTTTGAGCGGCTCCTGGGAGGCCGGTATTACATTCCGGTGCACAACTGCAGGTTTACTGTATCCCTTGGACCTTCACATTGACCATGAAACACAGAAAAGGCAACGGGATAGAATACAAGAGGCACAATGCCGACTTAAGTACAAGAAGAGTGAATCTTGTAAGAGTTTGTGTTTTGAGCGGCTCCTGGGAGACCAGTATTAGATTCCGATGCACCAGTGCCGGTATACTCTATCCCTTGGACCTTAACATTCACCAGGAAACACCGACTTTGCATCGGGATTGAATACAAAAGGGAAAATGCCGACTTATCTACAAGAGGAGTGAGTCTTTCAAGGATTTGTAGTTTGAGCGGCTCCTTGGAGACCAGTATTAGATTCCGATTCACCAGTGCAGGTTTACTGTATCCCTTGGTCCTTCACATTGACCATGAAACACAGAAATTGAATTGGGATTGAATACAAAAGGGACAATGCCGACTTAACAAAAATAAGAGAAAGCTTCTAAGAGTTTGTGATTTGAGCGGCTCCTGGGAGACAAGTATTAGATTCCGATGCACCAGTGCAGATTGACTGTATCCCTTGGACCTTCACATTGACCATGAAACACAGAAAATGCATCGAGATTGAATACAAAAGGCTCAATGACGACTTAAGAACAAGAAGGGTGAGTGTTCTGAGAGTTTGTGGTTAGAGCGGCTACTGGGGACCAGTATTAGATTCCCATGTACCCGTGCAAGTTTACTATATCACTTGGACCTTCACATTTACCATGAAGCACAGAAATCTCAATGGGATGGATTGCAAAGGGCACAATGCCGCCTTAAGTACAAGAAGAGTGAATCTTCTAAGAGTTTGTGGTTTGAGCGGCTCCTGGGAGACCAGTATTTGATTCAGATGCACTAGTGCAGAATTTGTGTATCTCTTGGACATTCACATTAACCGTGAAACACAGAAATCGCATCGGGAATTAATCCAATGGGGACAATGCCGACCTAAGTACAACAAGAGTGAATCTTCTAAGAGATTGTGGTTTGAGCGGTTCCTGGGAGACCAGTATTAAATTCCGATGCACCAGTGAAGGTTTTCTCTATCCCTTGGACCTTCACATTGACCATGAAACACAGAGTTTGCATCGGGATGGAATACAAATGGGACAATGCCGACTTAAGTACGAGAAGAGTGAATAATCTAAGAGATTGTGGTTTGGGCGGCTACTGGGAGACCAATATTAGATTCTGATGCACCAGTGCAGGTTTTCTGTATTCCTTGGACCTTCACATTGGCAAAGAAACACAGAAATCGCAACGCGATGGTATACAAAATTCACAATGACGACTTAAGTAAAAGAAGAGTAAATCTCCCAAGAGTTTGTGCTTTGAGCGGCTCCTCTGAGACCAGTATTACATTGCGATGCACCAGTGGAGGCTTACTGTATGAATTGGACTTTCACTCTCACCATCAAACATAGATTTTGAATCGGGATTGAATACAAAAGGGAAAATGCCGACTTAAGTACAAGTAGAGTGACTCTTCCGAGAGTTAGTGGTTTGAGCGGCTCCTGGGAGGTTAGTATCAGATTCCGATGCACCAGTGGAGGTTTACTGTATCCCGTGGACCTTCACATTGACCATGAAGCACAGAAATCGCCACGGGAAGGTATATTAAAGGCACGATGCCGACTTAAGTACTAGAAGAGTGAATCTTCTAGGATATCGTGCTTGGAGGGGCTCCTGGGAGACCAGTATTAAATTCGGATGCACCAGTGCAGGTTTACTGTATACCTTGGACCTTCTCATTGACCATGAAACACAGAAAATGCATCACGATTATATACAACAGGGACATTGCCGACTTAAGTACAAGAAGAGTGAATCTTCTAAGAGTTTGTGGTGTGAGCTGCTCCTGGGAGACCAGGATTAGATTCCGATGCACCAGTGCAGCTTTACTGTATCCGTTGGATCTTCACATTGACCGTGAAACATAGAAATTGCATTGGGATTGAATACAAAAGGGACAATGCCAACTTAAGTACAAGAAGAGTGAATCTTCTAAGAATTTGTGGTTTGAGCGGCTCCTGGGAGACCAGTATTAGATTCCGATGCACCGGTGCAGGTTCACTGTATCCCTTGGACCTTAACATTGACCATGAAACACAGAATTTGCATCGGGATTGGATACAAAAGGGACAATGCCAACTTAAGTACGAGAAGAGTGAATCGTCTAAGATTTTCTGCTATGTGCGGTTCCTGGGAGACCAGTATTAGATTCCGATGCACGAGTGCAGGTGTACTGTATCCGTTGGACCTTCACATTGACGATGAAACACAGAAATCGCATCGGGATTGAATACAAAAGGGACAATGCCGACTTAAGTACAAGAAGGATGAATCTTCTAAGAGTTTGTGGTTTGAGTGGCTTCTGGGAGACCAGTATTAGAATCCGAAGCAACAGTGCAGGTTTACTGCATCCCTTGGTCTTTCACATTGACTTGAAACACAGAAATTGCATCAGGATTGAATACAATAGGCACAATGCCGACTTAAGTACATGAAGAGTGAATCATCTAAGAGTTTGTGGTTTGAGCGGCTCCTGGGAGACCAGTATTAGATTCTGATGCACCAGTGCAGGTTTACTGTATCCCTTGGACCTTCACATTGACGATGAAACACAGAAATTGCATCGGGATATAATACAAAAGGGACAATGCCGACATAAGTACAAGAAGAGAAATCTTCCAAGAGTTTGTGGTTTGAGCGACTCCTGGGAGACCAGAATTAGATTCCGATGCACCTGTGCAGGTTTACTGTATCGCTTGGTCCTTCACATTGACCATGAACCACAGATATCGCATCGGGATTGAATACAAATTGCACAATGCCGAGTTAAGTACAAGAAGAGTGAATGTTCTAAGAGTTTGTGGTTTGAGCGGCTGCTGGGAGACCAGTATTAGATTCCGATGCACCAGTGCAGAATTTACTTTATCCCTTGTACCTTTATATTGACCATGAAACACAGATATCGCATCGGGATTGAATGAAAATGGCACAATGCCGACTTAAGTACAAGAGCAGTGAATCTTCTAAGATATTGTGACTTGAACGGCACCTGGGACACCAGTATTACATTCCGATGCATTAGTGCAGGTTTACTGTATCCATTGGACTTAACATTGACCATGAAACACAGATATCGCATTGTAATTGAATACAAATGACACAATGCCGACTTAATGACAAGAAGACTGAATCTTCTAAGAGTTTGTGGTTTGAGCGGCTCCTGGCAGACCTATATCAGATACCGATGCACCAGTGCAGGATAACTGTATAACTTGGACCTTCACATTTACCATGAAACATAGAATTTGCATCGTGATGGAATACAAAAGGCACAATGCCGACTTAAGTACAAGAAGAGTGAATCTTCTAAGAGTTTGTGGTTTGAGCGGCTCCTGGGAGACCAGTATTAGATTCCGATGCACCAGTGCAATTTTAGTGTATCCCTTGGATATTCACATTGACCATGAAACACAGGAATCTCATCAGGATTGAATACAAAAGGGACAGTGCCGACTTAAGTACGAGAAGAGTGTATCTTCTAAGAGTATGTGCTTAGAGCGGCTCCTGGGAGACCAGTATTAGATTCCGATGCACCAGTGCTGCATTACTGTATCCCTTGGACCTTCAGATTGACCATGAAACACAGAATTTGCATCGGGATTGAATATAAATGGGACGATGGCGATTTAAGTACAAGAAGAGTGAATCTTCCAAGTGTGTGTGGTTTGGGCGGCTACTGGGAGACCAGTATTAGATTCCGATGCACCAGTGCAGTTTAACTGTATCTTTTGGACATTCACAGTGACCATGAAACACATAAGTTGCATCGGGATTGATTACAAGAGGGACAATGCGGAACTAAGTACAAGAAGAGTGAATCTTCTAAGAGTTTGTGGTTTGGGCTGCTCCTGGGAGACGAGTATTAGATTCCGATGCACCATTGCAGGTTTACTGTATCCCTTTTATCTTCTCATTGACCATGAAACACAGAAATCGCAACGGGATAGAATACAAAAGGCACCACGCCGACATAAGTACAATAAGCGTGAATTATCTAGGAGTTTGCACCGTGAGCGGCCCCTTGGAGACCACTATTAGATTCCGATGCACCAGTGCAGGTTCATCGTATCAATTGGACCATCACATTGACCATGAAACACAGAAATTACGTCGGGATTGTATACAAAAGAGACAATGACGACTTAAGTACAAGAAGAGAGAAACTTCTAAGAGTTTGCAGTTTGAGCGGCTCCTGGGAGGCCGGTATTACATTCCGTTGCACAACTGCAGGTTTACTGTATCCCTTGGACCTTCACATTGACCATGAAACACAGAAAAGGCAACGGGATAGAATACAAGAGGCACAATGCCGACTTAAGTACAAGAAGAGTGAATCTTGTAAGAGTTTGTGTTTTCAGCGGCTCCTGGGAGACCAGTATTAGATTCCGATGCCCCAGTGCCGGTATACTCTATCCCTTGGACCTTAACATTCCCCAGGAAACACAGACTTTGCATCGGGATTGAATACAAAAGGGACAATGCCGACTTATCTACAAGAGGAGTGAGTCTTTTAAGGATTTATAGTTTGAGCGGCTCCTGGGAGACCAGTATTAGATTCCGATGCACCGGTGCAGGTTTATTGTATCCCTTGGTCCTTCACATTGACCATGAAACACAGAAATTGTATTGGGATTGAATACAAAAGGGACAATGCCGACTTAACTACAATAAGAGGAAGCTTCTAAGAGTTTGTGATTTGAGCGGCTCCTGGGAGGCAAGTATTAGATTCCGATGCACCAGTGCAGATTGACTGTATCCCTTGGACCTTCACATTGACCATGAAACACAGAAAATGCATCGAGATTGAATACAAAAGGCTCAATGACGACTTAAGAACAAGAAGGGTGAATCTTCTAAGAGTTTGTGGTTAGAGCGGCTACTGGGGACCAGTATTAGATTCCCATGTACCAGTGCAAGTTTACTATATCACTTGGACCTTCACATTTACCATGAAGCACAGAAATCTCAATGGGATGGATTGCAAAGGGCACAATGCCGCCTTAAGTACTAGAAGAGTGAATCTTCTAAGAGTTTGTGGTTCAAGCGGCTCCTGGGAGACCAGTATTTGATTCAGATGCACTAGTGCAGAATTTGTGTATCTCTTGGACATTCACATTAACCATGAAACACAGAAATCGCATCGGGAATTAATCCAATGGGGACAATGCCGACCTAAGTACAACAAGAGTGAATCTTCTAAGAGATTGTGGTTTGAGCGGTTCCTGGGAGACCAGTATTAAATTCCGATGCACCAGTGCAGGTTTTCTCTATCCCTTGGACCATCACATTGACCAAGAAACACAGAGTTTGCATCGGGATTGAATACAAATGGGACAATGCCGACTTAAGTACGAGAAGAGTGAATCTTCTAAGAGATTGTGGTTTGGGCGGCTACTGGGAGACGAGTATTAGATTCTGATGCACCAGTGCAGGTTTACTGTATCGCTTGGTCCTTCACATTGACCATGAACCACAGATATCGCATCGGGATTGAATACAAATTGCACAATGCCGAGTTAAGTACAAGAAGAGTGAATGTTCTAAGAGTTTGTGGTTTGTGCGGCTCCTGGGAGAATAGTATTAGATTCCGATGCACCAATGCTGGTATACTGTATCCCTTCGACCTTCACAATGACCATGAAACACAGACTTTGAATCGGGAGTGAATACAAAAAAGACCAAGCCAACTTAAGCACAAGGAGAATGATTCTTCTAAGAACTTGTTGTTTGAGCGTCTCCTGGGATGTCAGTATTACATTCCGATGCACCAGTGCAGGTTTACTGTATCTCTTCTACCTTCACATTGGCCATGAAACACGCAAAATAATCGGGATTGAATACAAAACGCATAATGCCGACTTAAGTACAAGAAGAGTGAATCTTCGAAGAGTTTCTTGTTTGAGCGGCCCCTGGGAGACCAGTAATAGATTACGATGCACCAGTGCAGGTTTACTGTATCCCTTGGACCTTCACATTGACAATGAAACACAGAAATCACAACGGGTTTGAATACAAAAGGCTTAATGCCGACTGAACTACAAGAAGCGTGAATCCTCTAAGAGTTTGTGGTTTGAGCGGCTGCTGGGAGACCAGTATTAGATTGCGATGCACCAGTGCAGAATTTACTTTATCCCTTGTACCTTTATATTGACCATGAAACACAGATATCGCATCGGGATTGAATGAAAATGGCACAATGCCGACTTAAGTACAAGAGCAGTGAATCTTCTAAGATATTGTGACTTGAACGGCACCTGGGACACCAGTATTAGATTCCGATGCATCAGTGCAGGTTTACTGTATTCCTTGGACTTAACATTGACCATGAAACACAGATATCGCATTGTAATTGAATACAAATGACACAATGCCGACTTAATGACAAGAAGACTGAATCTTCTAAGAGTTTGTGGTTTGAGCGGCTCCTGGCAGACCTATATCAGATACCGATGCACCAGTGCAGGATAACTGTATAACTTGGACCTTCACATTTACCATGAAACATAGAATTTGCATCGTGATGGAATACAAAAGGCACAATGCCGACTTAAGTACAAGAAGAGTGAATCTTCTAAGAGTTTGTGGTTTGAGCGGCTCCTGGGAGACCAGTATTAGATTCCGATGCACCAGTGCAATTTTAGTGTATCCCTTGGATATTCACATTGACCATGAAACACAGGAATCTCATCAGGATTGAATACAAAAGGGACAGTGCCGACTTAAGTACGAGAAGAGTGTATCTTCTAAGAGTATGTGCTTAGAGCGGCTCCTGGGAGACCAGTATTAGATTCCGATGCACCAGTGCTGCATTACTGTATCCCTTGGACGTTCAGATTGACCATGAAACAGAGAATTTGCATCGGGATTGAATATAAATGGGACGATGGCGATTTAAGTACAAGAAGAGTGAATCTTCCAAGTGTGTGTGGTTTGGGCGGCTACTGGGAGACCAGTATTAGATTCCGATGCACCAGTGCAGTTTAACTGTATCTTTTGGACATTCACAGTGACCATGAAACACATAAGTTGCATCGGGATTGATTACAAGAGGGACAATGCGGAACTAAGTACAAGAAGAGTGAATCTTCTAAGAGTTTGTGGTTTGGGCTGCTCCTGGGAGACGAGTATTAGATTCCGATGCACCATTGCAGGTTTACTGTATCCCTTTTATCTTCTCATTGACCATGAAACACAGAAATCGCAACGGGATAGAATACAAAAGGCACCACGCCGACATAAGTACAATAAGCGTGAATTATCTAGGAGTTTGCACCGTGAGCGGCCCCTTGGAGACCACTATTAGATTCCGATGCACCAGTGCAGGTTCATCGTATCAATTGGACCATCACATTGACCATAAAACACAGAAATTACATCGGGATTGTATACAAAAGAGACAATGACGACTTAAGTACAAGAAGAGAGAAACTTCTAAGAGTTTGCAGTTTGAGCGGCTCTTGGGAGGCCGCTATTAGATTCCGGTGCACAACTGCTGCTTTACTGTATCCCTTGGACCTTCACATTGACCATGAAACACAGAAAAGGCAACGGGATAGAATACAAGAGGCACAATGCCGACTTAAGTACAAGAAGAGTGAATCTTGTAAGAGTTTGTGTTTTGAGCGGCTCCTGGGAGACCAGTATTAGATTCCGATGCCCCAGTGCCGGTATACTCTATCCCTTGGACCTTAACATTCACCAGGAAACACAGACTTTGCATCGGGATTGAATACAAAAGGGACAATGCCGACTTATCTACAAGAGGAGTGAGTCTTTTAAGGATTTGTAGTTTGAGCGGCTCCTGGGAGACCAGTATTAGATTCCGATGCACCAGTGTAGGTTTACTGTATCCCTTAGTCCTTCACATTGACCATGAAACACAGAAATTGTATTGGGATTGAATACAAAAGGGACAATGCCGACTTAACTACAATAAGAGGAAGCTTCTAAGAGTTTGTGATTTGAGCGGCTCCTGGGAGGCAAGTATTAGATTCTGATGCACCAGTGCAGATTGACTGTATCCCTTGGACCTTCACATTGACCGTGAAACACAGAAAATGCATCGAGATTGAATACAAAAGCTCAATGACGACTTAAGAACAAGAAGGGTGAATCTTCTAAGAGTTTGTGGTTAGAGCGGCTACTGGGGACCAGAATTAGATTCCCATGTACCAGTGCAAGTTTACTATATCACTTGGACCTTCACATTTACCATGAAGCACAGAAATCTCAATGGGATGGATTGCTAAGGGCACAATGCCGCCTTAAGTACTAGAAGAGTGAATCTTCTAAGAGTTTGTGGTTCGAGCGGCTCCTGGGAGACCAGTATTTGATTCAGATGCACTAGTGCAGAATTTGTGTATGTCTTGGACATTCACATTAACCATGAAACACAGAAATCGCATCGGGAATTAATCCAATGGGGACAATGCCGACCTAAGTACAACAAGAGTGAATCTTCTAAGAGATTGTGGTTTGAGCGGTTCCTGGGAGACCAGTATTAATTTCAGATGCACCAGTGCAGGTTTTCTCTATCCCTTGGACCATCACATTGACCAAGAAACACAGAGTTTGCATCGGGATTGAATACAAATGGGACAATGCCGACTTAAGTACGAGAAAAGTGAATCTTCTAAGAGATTGTGGTTTGGGCGGCTACTGGGAGACCAGTATTAGATTCTGATGCACCAGTGCAGGTTTTCTGTATTCCTTGGACCTTCACATTGGCAACGAAACACAGAAATCGCAACGCGAAGGTATACAAAATTCACAATGACGACTTAAGTACAAGAAGAGTAAATCTCCCAAGAGTTTGTGCTTTGAGCGGCTCCTCTGAGACCAGTATTACATTGCGATGCACCAGTGGAGACTTACTGTATGAATTGGACTTTCACTCTCACCATCAAACATAGATTTTGAATCGGGATTGAATACAAAAGGGAAAATGCCGACTTAAGTACAAGTAGAGTGACTCTTCCAAGTGTTAGTGGTTTGAGCGGCTCCTGGGAGGTTAGTATCAGATTCCGATGCACCAGTGCAGGTTTACTGTATCCCGTGGACCTTCACATTGACCATGAAACACAGAAATCGCCACGGGAAGGTATACAAAAGGCACGATGCCGACTTAAGTACTAGAAGAGTGAATCTTCTAGGATTTCGTGCTTTGAGCGGCTCCTGGGAGACCAGTATTAAATTCCGATGCACCAGTGCAGGTTTATGTATACCTTGGACCTTCTCATTGACCATGAAACACAGAAAATGCATCACGATTATATACAACAGGGACATTGCCGACTTAAGTACAAGAAGAGTGAATCTTCTAAGAGTTTGTGGTGTGAGCTGCTCCTGGGTGACCAGGATTAGGTTCCGATGCACCAGTGCAGCTTTACCGTATCCGTTGGATCTTCACATTGACCGTGAAACATAGAAATTGCATTGGGATTGAATACAAAAGGGACAATGCCAACTTAAGTACAAGAAGAGTGAATCTTCTAAGAATTTGGGGTTTGAGCGTCTCCTGGGAGACGAGTATTAGATTCCGATGCATCGGTGCAGGTTCACTGTATCCCTTGGACCTTAACATTGACCATGAAACACAGAATTTGCATCGGGATTGGATACAAAAGGGACAATGCCAACTTAAGTACAAGAAGAGTGAATCATCTAAGATTTTCTGCTATGTGCGGCTCCTGGGAGACCAGTATTAGATTCCGATGCACGAGTGCAGGTGTACTGTATCCGTTGGACCTTCATATTGACGATGAAACACAGAATTCGCATCGGGATTGAATACAAAAGGGACAATGCCGACTTAAGTACAAGAAGGATGAATCTTCTAAGAGTTTGTGGTTTGAGTGGCTTCTGGGAGACCAGTATTAGAATCCGAAGCAACAGTGCAGGTTTACTGCATCCCTTGGTCTTTCACATTGACTTGAAACACAGAAATTGCATCGGGATTGAATACAATAGGCACAATGCCGACTTATGTACATGAAGAGTGAATCATCTAAGAGTTTGTGGTTTGAGCGGCTCCTGGGAGACCAGTATTAGATTTCGATGGACCAGTGCAGGTTTACTGTATCTCTTGGACCTTCACATTGACGATGAAACACAGAAATTGCATCGGGATATAATACAAAAGGAACAATGCCGACATAAGTACAAGAAGAGGAATCTTCCAAGAGTTTGTGGTTTGATCGACTTCTGGGAGACCAGAATTAGATTCCGATGCACCTGTGCATGTTTACTGTATCCCTTGGACCTTCACATTGACCATGAAACACAGAAATCGCATCCGGATTGAATACAAATTGCACAATGCCGACTTAAGTACAAGAAGAGTGAATGTTCTAAGTGTTTGTGGTTTGAGCGGCTCCTGGGAGAATAGTATTAGATTCCGATGCACCAATGCTGGAATACTGTATCCCTTCTACCTTCTCAATGACCATGAAACACAGAATTTGAATCGGGAGTGAATACAAAAGGGACCAACCAACTTAAGCACAAGAAGAATGATTCTTCTAAGAATTTGTGGTTTGAGCGTCTCCTGGGATGTCAGTATTACATTCCGATGCACCAGTGCAGGTTTACTGTATCTCTTCTACCTTCACATTGGCCATGAAACACGCAAAATAATCGGGATTGAATACAAAATGCATAATGCCGACTTAAGTACAAGAAGAGTGAATCTTCGAAGAGTTTCTTGTTTGAGCGGCCCCTGGGAGACCAGTAATAGATTACGATGCACCAGTGCAGGTTTACTGTATCCCTTGGACCTTCACATTGACCATGAAACACAGAAATCACAACGGGATTCAATACAAAAGGCTTAATGCCGACTGAACTACAAGAAGCGTGAATCATCTAAGAGTTTGTGGTTCATCCATGGATGAAGTCACGAGGGAGGAGGTAGGCACTGCATTTATTCCATACACAGGCGCACTCTCGGGGAAAATCGCTCGCATTCTGAAGAAACACCGGGTCGGAACTGTGTTTTGTCCTCCAAATAAGACTCGTGCACTGGTGGGGAGCGCCAAAGATGACCTCGGTTTGAGGAAGGCCGGCGTGTACCAGATTCCGTGTCAATGTGGCAAGTCGTATATTGGTCAGACGATGCGTACCGTCGAGGATCGATGCCGTGAACACCAGAGGCACACTCGCCTGATGTATCCGAGCAAGTCGGCGGTCGCTGAACATTGTTTGTCGGAAAATCACGCCATGGAATATGACCGCACGAGGATTCTGGTACAGACGTCGAGATACTGGGACAGCGTTGTTAGAGAGGCCATCGAAATTCGCACCAATGACGACCTCATAAACCGTGACTGTGGCTATAATCTTAGCAAGGCTTGGGAACCAGCGATCGGGTTAATCAAGAGTAAATCGAGCAAACGTATAGTTGTGACGACCACGGCGGACAGAGCCATCACTCCGACGTCATCTCAGACGCCGTCGCAATCTGTTCCACCGCGCGACCGTGGCGCGGGGCGCGGACGGCGGAGGGAGCGCGCCGCGGGCGGAGGGTATTTAAATCGGCCGCCGCCGCGACCGAACCCAGTTCCCTCTGAGCAGCCATAGCGTACGGATCACCGTGCCCGCACGTTCACAGGAGCTCAGTCCGTCAGTTCACCTGATGATGGCGACATGTATGATCGCCGAAATATTGTGCCCGTTGGACACTATAGACCGGCAGCACACCCGTGGATATTTTGACAATCTTGTAAGAGTTTGTGCTTTGAGCGGTTCTGGGAGACCAGTATTAGATTCCGATGCACCACTGCAGGATTTACTGTATACCTTCGACCATCACATTGACCATGAAACACAGAAATCGAATCGGGATTGAATACAAAAGGCACATTGACGACTTAAGTACATAATGAGTTATTGTTCTAAGGGTTTGTGCTTTGAACGGCTCCTGGGAGACCAGTATTAGATTCCGATGCCCCAGTGTAGGATTACTGGATCCCTTGGACTTTCACATTGACCATGAAACACAGAAATCGCAATGAAATAGAATTCAAAATGCACAATGCCGACTTAAGTACAAGAAGAGTGAATCTTCTAAGAGTTTGTGCTTTGAGCGGCTCGTGGGAGACCAGCATTAGATTCCGATGCCCCAGTGCAGATTTACTGTATCAATTAGACCTTCACATTGACCATAAAACACAGAGATCATATCGGGATTGAATGCAAAAGGCACAATGCCGACTTAAGTACAAGAAAGTGAATCTTCTAAGAGTTTGTGGTTTATCGGCTCCTGGGAAACCAGTATTAGATTCCGATTTCCCAGTGCTGGTTTACTGTATCCCTTGACCTTCACATTGACCATGAAACTCAGAAATCGCATTGGGATTGAATACAAAAGGCACAATGCTGACATAAGGACCAGAAGAGTGAATCTTCTAAGAGTTTGTGGTTTGAGCAGCTCCTGGGAGACCAGTATTAGATTCCGATGCACCAGTGCAGGATTACTGTATCCCTTGGACCTTCACAATGACGATGAAACACAGAAATTGCATCGGGATATTATACAAAAGGGACATTCCTTTTTTTTTTTTTTCATTTAACTTACAGAATAACCCACCGTGTAGTAGCTATGGTGGGTTGTATGTCTTCTACAATATGTAGCGTTAGTAGCACTCATGGTCTCTTAGCCGGTGTGAGAACTTCTAGATGGTCGTAAAAGTTCTCACACCGTTGCGCGTCCCTAGCCTCGTGGAGGCGGACCAGATTTCGTCCTCGGTGCGCCACTAACCTTCTTCTGTTTGTTATTCCCTTTTTTTATTTATATTGTTAATGCAGAAAAAACTCTAAAACAATTTAGAAAATTTAAGATTTAAAAATATATAAAATCAGAGAAGAATGAAATTAACATGATATATATAAACTTAATATCTATTTCTTTGGCAGATGGCCAAGGCAGTGTGACTAAGAACTGCAAGCTCTGGTTCCACAGAAAGCCACACCCATATGAGGGCTCGGCAAATCCTCGAGCCTGTCTTAGTGGATGTGGCTCCTGTACATTCGAACCTCTACATTCATTACTCTATGCAAACGAGAACCATACTACCATGTTCATGATAAATGTGCACTAATATATAATCTTAGGAGCACCTTACATTTGTTACAAATCATCACATTAACATTAGTTACGAAAACAAGAACAATTTCAGACAATACATAATATTTATACAATTCTATTTCAACAATACACATCTATCTGTATACATTAACACCCAAGTGCGAGGGCTCGGAATTGACTTCGAGCCAGTCACTCTTGGGATGCCAGGACCTTCATTCCATGTCCTCATTCACAACTTCATCTGGGTCAGATTGTGTATTTGAGTCTGTGTCAGTGTCACTCCATTGATGCTGCCTAACCTGTGCACCCTGTCTGACCTGTGCATAAGGACGATCCTCCCTAAACTGTACATTGAGTACATTTGAAATTTCATTGCCTAAATTGTTCAGTCTCACCCTCTCTTCCTGCTGTCTTATTAGATTATATAAGTCCTCACTCACAGTTGGTTGTCGTGTCTTTGAAAGCCTGTGACAGTGTAGAACGACGTGTTCCGGTGTACCATCTTGTAAGTGCGCAGGATATGGTCCATGACCCGTCAGGAAATGGACCATACCGCGCGTAGGATCACACTGTCGCAATCTTAATCTCTCACGTACATCAGGAAAAAAGTTGTACACTCGTCGTCCTTTGTCTGTCGCTTCCCATTCGGACTGCCATGTCTGTAGCTTCCAGTCTCTTAAATCCTTCATGTTCCTTAGATTTTGCCCTGTAATTTATTTTTTATTTATTTATTTATTTATTGTTCCGTGGGACCACATTTAGGAGAAGTCTCCATGGTCATGGAACGAGTCAATACATGAAATTATAACACGATTGTAGAAACAGATAAAATGAAATATAAGAAACATATCCAGGCGACAAGTCGTTAGTTTAAATAAAGAAAATCAAGAATGTAACACTGGAATTTGCTTAATTTTTTAGCTCTTCCAGGAGCTCCTCGACAGAATAGAAGGAGTGAGCCATGAGGAAACTCTTCAGTTTAGACTTAAAAGTGTTTGGGCTACTGCTAAGATTTTTGAGTTCTTGTGGTAGCTTATTGAAAATGGATGCGGCAGAATACTGCACTCCTTTCTGCACAAGAGTCAAGGAAGTGCATTCCACATGCAGATTTGATTTCTGCCTAGTAAAAACTGAGTGAAAGCTGCTAACTCTTGGGAATAAGCTAATATTGCTAACAACAGACGACATTAAAGAAAATACATACTGTGAGGGCAATGTCAGAATTCCCAGACTATTGAATAGGGGTCGACAAGAGGTTTTCGAACTTACACCATACATAGCTCGAACAGCCCGTTTTTGAGCCAAAAATACCCTTTTTGAATCAGAAGAATTACCCCAAAAAATAATACCATATGACATAAGCGTATGAAAATATGCGAAGTATACTACTTTTCGTGTTGAAATGTCACTTATTTCAGATACTGTTCTAATGGTAAATAAAGCGGCATTTAGTTTCTGAACAAGATCCTGGACATGGGCTTTCCACAACAGCTTACTATCTATCCGTACGCCTAGGAACTTGAACTGTTCCGTCTCGCTTATAACATGCCCATTCTGTCTGATTAAAATGTCAGTTCTTGTTGAATTGTGGGTTAGAAACTGTAAAAACTGAGTCTTACTGTGATTTAGCATCAAATTATTTTCCACAAGCCACGAACTTATATCATGAACTACATTATTTGATAATGTTTCAATATTACACACAAGATCCTTCACTACCAAGGTGGTGTCATCAGCAAACAGAAATATTTTTGAATCACCTGTAATACTCGAAGGCATATCATTTACATAAATAAGAAACAGCAGTGGCCCCAGCACCGACCCTCGGGGAACGCCCCATTTAACAGTGCCCCATTGGGACTGAACATCATTTCCACTCTCAATATTGCGGAGGATTACCTTCTGCTTTCTGTTCTTAAAGTAGGAGGCGAACCAATTGTAAGCTACTCCCCTTACTCCATAATGTTCCAACTCCTGCAGTAATATTTTGTGGTCAACACAGTGAAAAGCCTTCGTTAAATCAAAGAAAACACCTAACGTTCGGAACCTTTTATTTAATCCGTCCAAAACCTCACAGAGAAAAGAGACTATAGCATTTTCAGTTGTTAAGCCATTTCTAAAACCAAACTGTACATTTGACAGCAAATTATGGGAATTTAAATGCTGCAGTAACCTTGTATATACAACCCTCTCGATAACTTTAGCAAACACCGATGGCATAGAAATAGGTCTATAATTGTCAACATTATCCCTGTCTCCCTTTTTATAAAGTGGCTTCACTACCGAGTACTTTAATCGGTCAGGAAACCGACCACTCCTAAAGGAAAAGTTACAGATATGGCTAAGTACTGAGCTAACATACGTGGAACAATACTTCAGTATTCTGCTAGATACCCCGTCATATCCATGAGAGTTCTTGGTCTTTAGTGATTTAATTATTAATTCAATCTCCCTCTTGTCAGTATCATGGAGGAGCATTTCAGGTCACAGTCTCGGAACACTTTTTTCTAAGAGCGCTATATGATTCCCTGTTGGGACTAGGTTTCTATTTAGTTCACCTGCTATATTCAGAAAGTGATTATTAAGTACTGTACATATTTGCGACTTATCAGTAACACGGACATCCCCTCTACGCACTGATTCTATATTCTCGACCTGTCTTTGCAGACCAGCCACTTCCTTTACGACTGACCATATGGTTTTAATTTTATCCTGAGACTTAGCTATTCTATCTGCATACCACATACTTTTTGCCTTCCTAATAACTTTTTAAGCACCTTACAATACTGTTTGTAATGGGCTGCTGCATTTAGATTTTGACTGTTTCTAACGTTTTGATATAATTGCCACTTTGTTCTACAAGATATTCTTATCCCTTTAGTCAGCCACGCAGGCTGCCTGTTTGTGCTAGTACCCTGTTTTAAACGTTCTAACGGAAAGCAACTTTCAAAGAGCACGAGAAAAGTCTTGAGGAAAGCGTTATATTTATCATCTACTGTATCAGCACTATAAACATCTTGCCACTCTTGTTCCTTGATAACGTTTACAAAAGTCTGTACAGCAACTGGATCAACTTTCCTAAAAAGTTGGTAACTATATTTAACATGTGTTGCAGCACAAAAATCTTTTAGACTTAAAATTTGTGCATCATGATCTGATAGGCCATTCACCTTTTTGCTAACAGAATGCCCTTCTAATAATGACGAATGAACAAAAATATTGTCTATGGTTGTTCTACTGTTCCCTTGCACTCTCGTTGGAAAGAATACGGTTTGCATAAGATTATATGAATTAAGGAGGTCTACCAGCATCCTTTTCCTTGCACAATCACTTATACAATTAATATTGAAGTCACCACATATAACTAACTTTTTGTATTTCCTATAAAGTGAACCAAGAACATCCTCTAGCTTTAGCAAAAATGTTGTGAAATCGGAGTCTGGGGATCTATAAATAACAACAGTAAGAAGTTTAGCTCCATAAATTTAACCACACCTGCACAACATTCAAACACCTTTTCAGTGCAGTACTTTGAAACATCAATTGACTCAAATGGGATACCGTTTTTCACATACATGGCTACTCCCCCACACCGCAAAGAGCTCCTAGAAAAGCTGCCAGCCAACCTGTATCCTGGTAAAGGAAGCCTCTGAATTATCTCCTTATTTAAGAAGTGTTCAGATATACCAATAATTTCAGAGTCAACATCTTTAAGCAGTTCACTAACTTTATCTCTAATGCCTTGTATATTTTGATGAAATATACTAATTCCCTCATTAATCGGATACCCAAGCTTTGTAGAAAGTGGTTTCTTTGTTAGAGAGACTTCCCTTAAGCAGGAATACCTATCAGCTGACTTCAATCTAAAAAAGGTACAGCTCTAACACCCACAACTACCGGAATTTTCCCATGAGTGATCCCACCACCCCCACCTATGCTGTCACCTATAAGTTTTGCCAATCTCCCCTTCCCATACCTGTTGAGGTGCAGGCCATGTCTAGAGAAACCCGTCCTACTGATAGACTCCACCGATACCACTGAAATGTGACTCATGCCTTCTGTCATCAGCGCACCCCCAAGTCTCATGTTATTACGCCTGACGGCTGTATTAAGATGAGGCCGATCGTAACGCTGAAACATTTCCACGAAATGCACATTCGTGTTGCCAGTCTGAGTGGCTATCTTTTCCAGGTCACCATCTATGTCATACTCCCCATCCCTATCAATACTATTACCAGCCCCACCCACAATCACTACCTGATCCTCTTTAGTAAAATCCCTACATAACCCCCCTATGTTAAAAGTCACCTGAGCCAATCTTGCATTAGGCTTCACAATGCTGGTGACCTGGTACTCACTCCCCAAAACTTCCTGCAACTGCTGGCCTACACCTCTACCATGAGAACTACCTAACAGCAGAACCTTCTTCTTTCTCTTAGACTTTGCAACTGTCCTAGCCACCGTAACTGCTGAGGTCTGCTGCATACTTCCTACATCTACAGCTACTAGAGATTCCTCTCCACTAGACTCTGACAGTTGGTCATATCTATTACAAACACCAATAGTAAAACTATCTGAAAATCTCCTTCTCCTAGCAGATCTCTTGCAAACAGCCAGCTCCCATTCCCCAACCCCCTTCTCCCTCCTCATCCTATCTAGCTCCTCCTGTGCGTTTTTCAACGGCACCTGAAGGGCACAGATCTTACGCTCCTGCTCCTCTATCAACTTACTCTTGCTACATAACCTGCAGTTCCAGGAGAGGATCTCACCAGAATGCCCACTGGCTTCCCCACTGCATTCCCCCCAGTGAAAATACTTCGAACAAGTCTCACACCGCAATCCACTACTCACGAACCTACGGCAAAGCCCACACTTCTCACTCATGGTAAAATTTTACAATTATTGAAACAAGAAAACAACTTTATCTAAGCTCCGCTACTACAATAAGAAGATGTTAAAAACTGACTACAATAATCACAAACTTGATCTACAAGGGAAGTAACAAAATACTAACACAGAAAGGAAATCAAACGTCTATTGACAGTAACGAAACTGAAAGCAGTTCGCAAAAATTTCTTCTGAAGTTATTTCACCGGAAAACACCAAGAACACCGGTTGAAGACTATTAAAGTTCCTAAATAAACTACTATACACAAAAAATTAATTAGTACTTAGCTTTCGATGCGCCGCTACAGTTGCAACTGGTCAGCGCGGAATGTAAACACGGGTAAGAGGTTAAGTTGCTCGATACGAAACACTCACAAATATCAGGCCACAACACAAGAAATGCAAAGGTGAATGAAGAAACCACTAATAAGTCACTTATATAGTAAATATCGTCACAAAAACAGTTAAAATATATATTTGAAACCTAAAAATGGATGAAAACTTAGAGAGCGATCTCTCACACAGTCATGGGCTTACCTTCCCTTCTTCCCCTCTCCTCAACCAGTAGGCTGCCGCACGTTGCCTGATGGTAAGATCAATTGGCCATACACCTAGTACAACACACGAGGCTTCGATGGAAGTGGTATTGAACGCCCCTGACAATCGGAGCAGAACACTCCGTTGGCCACGCCTAACTATGTTTACGTGAGTACCTAGGTGCAGCCGATGTGCCCAGACACTAGCTGCAAAGCATGTAATAGATTCAAATAGAGCAGTGTGATACGCTCTCATAACGTTCAGCGGCAGCCTAAAGGAGGCACTGTTTAGTCTCGCCACTTTATGCATAATACTCAGTCCTTTTTCCGTCATTGTTCTTGCATGTGGTATGAAAGACTGCTTCTCATCCAAATAAAACCCTAAATACCGCGTTACCTCATGTCGTTTCAATGACACGTCATTCAGTTTAATAATTGGGTTACGTAGCAGCTGACCCTTTAAGAGCATATACACAGTCTTACTCGCCGCCACAGTCAGTTTGTTTTTCTTACACCAATCAGTAATGTCACGAAGCAAATCAGAAGTCATAGTCTCTAGCTGTTTCCGAGAGTTCGCTGATACTAGCACCATTAGGTCGTCAGCATAAGCAACAACTCCTGAAGCCCTGCTATCCTTATCTATCATGTCCAGCAGTGGTTCAATTACAATGTCCCAGAAAATGGGACCACAGATGGAGCCTTGAGGGCAACCCTTAGATATTCTTTTGACAACTGTCTAATTTCCTGCCCTCCATTCTACCGTCCTATGTCTACAATAATCAAGAAAATTTGTGTACAGTGCAGTTGGAATTTCCAAGTCCCGCAATCTGGCGAACAGAGCAGGCCACCAGAGATTGTCAAAGGCGCCTGAGATGTCTATGAACACTGCTAGAACATAACTGCAGTCCGTATTCTTGGTAATTTCGATTGCCCTGTTTATTGCGTCTTCGATAGATTTCTTAGGGCGAAAGCCAAACTGATGGGGTGATAGGCCCCTCAGCTGCCGGTGAGTCTGAAGTCTATCACACAATAGTCTCTCCCGCAATTTGCCTAAAATGTTTAGTAGGCAGATTGGCCTGTATGTTTTGGCATCTGTCGGATCTTTATCCTCCGATTTTTTGATAATTATGACACTAGCCGTCTTCCAGGTGGTCGGAACTCTACCCTCCAGTAGGCAGTCGTTAAACAATTTTGTCAGGTACGGAATAATGAGAGGGGCAGCAGCCTTCACGGTCTCAGCATGTACGCCATCCGGGCCAGAGGCCTTCTTATTTTTCAAGTTTTGAATTGCTAATGCAACCTCTTCCTGCGCAAACGGAATTACAGCTAAGTCGTTGACGTATTCTTCACCAATTTGCCTGCGAAGATCACGATGGTAAACGTCATCTTCAATTACATCATCGTCAGGAAGCAGCCTATGTAAGAGAAATTCTGCCGTACGCCGCCATCCATCCGTCATGCGTCCATCTGCCTGCCGCAGTGTTGACATAATCAGAAGTGATTTGACCCGTTCTGTTTGCACTCCGTATGGCTCGCCCCAGATGTCTTTAGACAGATTTGTCTTGACAAACTTGTCCCAATGCACCTGTCTTGTCTTCTGCAGTTCATCCTTGTACCTGTTTTTGGCAGCCAAATACAGTTGCAGCCTTATATGCCTCTCATTTTATGTCTTTGCTAGTTGGTAATATCGTCTAGCATCTCGAGCTTTCTTCCTTAGTGTTGTTAGCTGTTGGGACCAGGGGAAATGAGATTGTCTTCCACCACTCACAGACGGAATGGCCCTGACCTGCGCCTCTTGCAGCACATGTACCAGGAAGTGAGCTCTGAAATCCACACTTCCTTGTACTTCATTAATGTTGAAACTGTCTATTACATTAAACAAGGTCTCCAGGTTGACCTTCTCAAACAGCAGTCGTGGGTGACATGATGAATCTGCCTGCGCATTTGAGCGATAATAGTTATCCACCTCTATTATAATCATATTGTGATCACTTTGTGATGCACCATCGCAAATCCGCCAGGTCGCGACATGGGGATAAGCTAGTTCACTCGCAAGCGATATATCTATATTACTTGTGATACCAGCATGGCCCCTATATGTGGGCCCATGTCCCTCCGTATTCAATACTACCAGCTGACACTCATTGAGAAGATCATTCACTAGAAGTCCCCTTGTATCTGTCCTGTCTGCATGCCACAGTGTGGATTTTGCATTTATATCTGCCAAAATTAGTAATTTTCTCCGTCTGGAAAAATTTACTATGTTCCTAATATTGTCAAGAAAGGGCTCAATTTCCAAGGAGTACTGGGCATAAATTGAGGAGATTATCCAAACGTCTCCCCTTATTAATGCCTCAATCGTCACAACATGCTCAGAACACAGTTGTGCAATACGTGTGACTTTGATCTTCCTATTTGTTATCACAATTGCCGCCTTAGCATCATTTGTTCCTGTCATTGCCGTGAAATGCGTTGGTAATCCGGGAATCTTACCGCCGTGGATATAAGGCTCCTGAAGACAGGCAATTTGTGCTCCAACGTCATCAATCAATCTACCCAGTTCAGCCATAACCAGTCTACCTCTCATACAGTTAAGTTGTATAAATTTCACGATGAATATTTGGTGAATACAAAACACCTAGGAGTAGTTTCCTTGGGGTCGAAATACACTCTGCCATGGGCCCGAACCAGGTCTTTGTATACGTTATGCAAGTTTAGCCCCTCGCCACGACGCGTACATACCACAGCCAGCAATTTACAAAGTTCCCTTTTATCAGTTGGGAAGTTTTCTACCCTTAATATCATACGATCTGTCAGTTCAGTCGTGGGGTAACAAATTGTATTTCCCTCAGGGTGAGTTAATCGCGTCACCAGACGTAGTGCAGTTTGAAATATGTCCTTATTTTCTAACCTACTGAGTCTAATGTTATTCTCTAAGTCACAGTAATCAACTGAGTCAACAGTATGTTTGGATGTCACGGTAGGTACTTCCTGCTCCTCAGATCTTGGTTCCTCATCTGTACCATTCTTTAAGTCCACAGAGTGAGGAGTTTCAGTTTTCTTCTCTTTATCTTCGATGTGACGTCCTTCATTGCGTACTTTGTCTCTTTCTATTTCCTTGTTTGTAGGACCCTGAGAATTTGAATCATTACTTCTGAACACCAACCCATGGTTTGATCCATCATGTGTGCTACCTCCATAAATAAAGCGAACAGGTTTGATGTAAGACTCACATTTAGGCACATCGTACTCAGGTGACACTGTGGATGAACCCTCGTAACAGTCAGTAACAAAGTACCCATTCTCACTCGTAGCCTGCTGCGAAGAATGCAGTGAGGGTTCCGCAGCTGAGAAGTTGTCAAAAGCTGATGCTGGGTTATTATCACTGTTCTCGACGAACAGTTGAGCCTCCAAGTCCTCTATGCGAAATAACGAGGCTGAATGGAGCATTGCCTATTGAAATAACTAATGCTTAATTTCTCGCGCAAGATAATTCTCCATTGCTCCATGAATGCAAGCATCATCCAACATGACGGTCATGCGAAAGTATCTGTTTTGAATGCCCACTAAGAGTGATTCCGGTGCTGTATCTCCTTCTCCCTGTGCTAAAATACTCATTTGTCTTCTCCATGCCACTGCACGTCGGCATGCTCTGGCTCTCGTGGACGGTGACCTATATCTCCGCTGAGTGTGCTGAATGTTAGTGTAGTTCGTAAACATTTGAGAGTTAGGCTTAGTTAACATTACTCAAGACGTAGTCTGTACGTTGGATCTGCCTTTCGTAAAGTTGTCTGAAGGTTGGACAGTCTGGACCCCCAGCTTTCTTACATACCCTCTTGCTGTGATGGCATGGAATGCACCCAACTACCGTCTGCTCTTTACACTCTGACCTATTATGGCCTGCCTTTCCACATTTTGCACATGCTTGTTCTCTGTCACAGTGCCTGGTGGAATGTCCCAGACCCCAACACCTAAAACACTTCTGGACAGCAACAAATTCTCTAACTCTTAGGGCTTCAAATTGGATGTAAACTCTATCCTTTTGCAGCAGAAAGGGAAAATGAAAACTTAACTACAAGAAGAGTGAGTCTTCTAAGAGATTGTGGTTAGAGCGGCTCCTGGGAGGCCAGTATTAGATTCCGAAGCCCCAGTGCTTGTTTACTGTATCCCTTGGACCTTCACATTGACCATGAATTGAAGAAATCGCATTGGGATTGAATACAAAAGGCGCAATGCCGACATAGGGACGAGAAGAGTGAATCCTCTAAGAGTTAGTGCTTTGAGCGGCTCCTGGGAGACTAGTATTAGATTCCGATTCACCAGAGCTGGTTTACTGTATCCCTTGGACCTTCACATTGACGATGAAACACAGAAATTGCGTCGGGATATAATACAAAAGGGACAATGCCGACTTAAGTACAAGAAGAGTGAATCTTTTAAGAGTTTGTGGTCTGAGCGGCTCCTGGGAGACCAGTATTAGATTCCGATGCACCAGTGAAGGTTTATTGTATCACTTTGACCTTCACATTGACGATAAAACACAGAAATTGCATCGGGATATAACACAAAAGGGACAATGCCGACTTAAATACAAGAAGAGTGAATCTTCTAAGAGTTTGTGGTTAGAGCGGCTCCTGGGAGACCAGTATTAGATTCCGATGCACCTGTGCAGGTTTACTGTATCCCTTGGACCTTCACATTGACCATGAAACACAGAAATCGCAACGGGAAGGTATACAAAAGGCACAATGACGACTTAAGTACAAGAAGAGTGAATCTCCCAAGAGTGTGTGCTTTGAGCGGCTCCTCTGAGACCAGTATTAGATTGCGATGAACCAGTGGAGTTTTACTGTATGAATTGGACCTTCACTCTCACCATGAAACATAGATTTTGAATCGGGATTGAATACAAAAGGGAAAATGCCGACATAAGTACAAGAAGAGTGACCCTTCTAAGAGTTAGTGGTTTGAGCGGCTCCTGGGAGGCCAGTATCAGATTCCGATGCACCAGTGCAGGTTTACTGTATCCCGTGGACCTTCACATTGTCCATGAAACACAGAAATCGCAACGGGCACAATGCCGACTTAAGTACTAGAAGAGTGAATCTTCTAGGAGTTCGTGCTTTGAGCGGCTCCTGGGAGACCAGTATTAAATTCCGATGCACCAGTGCAGGTTTACTGTATCCCTTGGACCTTCACATTGACCATGAAACACAAAAATCGCAACGGGAAGGTATACAAAAAGCACAATGACGACTTAAGTACAAGAAGAGTGAATCTTCTAAGAGTTTGTGGTGTGAGCTGCTCCTGGGAGACCAGGATTAGATTCCGATGCACCAGTGCAGCTTTACTGTATCCGTTGGATCTTCACATTGACCGTGAAACATAGAAATTACATCGGGATTGAATACAAAAGGGACAATGCCAACTTAAGTACAAGAAGAGTGAATCTTCTAATAGTTTGTGGTTTGAGCGGCTCCTGGGAGACCAGTAATAGATTCCGATGCACCGGTGCAGGTTTACTGTATCCCATGGACCTTCACATTGACCATGAAACACAGAATTTGCATCGGGATTGGATACAAAAGGGACAATGCCAACTTAAGTACAAGAAGAGTGAATCTTCTAAGATTATCTGCTATGTGCGGCTCCTGGGAGACCCGTATTAGATTCCGATGCACGAGTGCAGGTTTACTGTATCCCTAGGACCTTCACATTGACGATGAAACACAGAAATCGCATTGGGATTGAATACAAAAGGGACAATGCCGACTCAAGTACAAGAAGGATGAATTTCTAAGAGTTTGTGGTTTGCGTGGCTTCTGGGAGACCAGTATTAGAATCCGAAGCAACAGTGCCGGTTTACTGCATCTCTTGGACTTTCACATTGACTTGAAACACAGAAATTGCATCGGGATTGAATACAATAGGCACAATGCCGACTTAAGTACATGAAGAGTGAATCATCTAAGAGTTTGTGGTTTGGGCGGCTCCTGGGAGACCAGTATTAGATTCCGATGCGCCAGTGCAGGTTTACTGTATCCCTTGGACCTTCATATTGACGATGAAACACAGAAATTGCATCGGGATATAATACAAAAGGGACAATGCCGACACAAGTACAAGTAGAGTGAATCCTCTAAGATTATCTGCTATGTGCGGCTCCTGGGAGACCCATATTAGATTCCGATGCACGAGTGCAGGTTTACTGTATCCCTTGGACCTTAACATTGACGATGAAACATAGAAATCGCATCGGGATTGAATACAATAGGCACAATGCCGACTTAAGTACATGAAGAGTGAATCATCTAAAAGTTTGTGGTTTGGGCGGCTCCTGGGAGACCAATATTAGATTCCGATGCACCAGTGCAGGATAACTGTATCCCTTGGACCTTCACATTGAACATGAAACACCGAAATTACATCGGGATTGTATACAAAAGAGACAATGTCGACATAAACACATGAAGAGAGAATTTTCCAAGTGTTTGCGGTTTGAGCGGCTCCTGGGAGGCCAGTATTAGATTCCGATGCACCAGTGCAGGTATCCTGGATCCTTTGGACTTTCACATTGACCATGAAACACAGAAATCACAACGAGATAGTATACAAAATGCACAATGCCGACTTAAGTGCAAGAAGAGTGAATCTTGTAAGAGTTTGTGCTTTGAGCGGTCCTGGGAGACCAGTATTAGATTCCGATGCACCAGTGCAGGATTTACTGTATACCTTGGACCATCACATTGACCATGAAACACAGAAATCGATTCGGGATTGAATACAAAAGGCACAATGACGACTTAAGTACATAAAGAGTTATTGTTCTAAGCGTTTCTGCTTTGAACGGCTCCTGGGAGACCAGTATTAGATTCCGATGCACCAGTGTAGGTTTACTGGATCCCTTGGACCTTCACATTGACCATGAAACACAGAAATCGCAATGGGATAGAATTCAAAAGGCACAATGCCGACTTAAGTACAAGAAGAGTGAATCTTCTAAGAGTTTGTGTTTTGAGCGGCTCGTGGGAGACTATGATTTGATTCCGATGCCCCAGTGCAGGTTTACTGTATCAATTAGACCTTCACATTGACCATGAAACACAGAGATCATATCGGGATTGAATGCAAAATGCACAATGCCGACTTAAGTACAAGAAGAGTGAATCTTCTAAGAGTTTGTGGTTTGAGCAGCTCCTGGGAGACCAGTATTAGATTCCGATGCACCAGTGCAGAATTACTGTATCCCTTAGACCTTCACAATGACGATGAAGCACAGAAATTGCACCGGGATATTATACAAAAGGGACATTCCTTTTTTTTTCATTTAACTTACAGAATAACCCACCGTGTAGTAGGTATGGTGGGTTGTATGTCTTCTACAATATTTAGCGTTAGTAGCACTCATGGTCTCTTAGCCAGTGTGAGAACTTCTAGATGGTCGTAAAAGTTCTCACACTGTTGCGCGTCCCTAGCCACGTGGAGGCGGACGAGATTTCGTCCTCGGTGTGCCACTAACCTTCTTCTGTTTGTTATTCCCTTTTTTATTTATATATGTTAATGCAGAAAAAAACTCTAAAACAATTTAGAAAATTTAAGATTTAAAAACATATAAAATCAGAGAACAATGAAATTAACATGATATATATAAACTTAATATCTGTTTCTTTGGCAGATGGCCAAGGCAATGTGACTAAGAACTGCAAGCTCTGGTTCCGCAGAAAGCCACACCCATATGAGGGCTCGGCAAATCCTCGAGCCTGTCTTAGTGGATGTGGCTCCTGTACATTCGAACCTCTACATTCATTACACTATGCAAACAAGAACCATACTACCATGTTCATGATAAATGTGCACTAATATATAATCTTAGGAGCACCTTACATTTGTTACCAATCATCACATTAACATTAGTTACGAAAACAAGAACAATTTCAGACAATACATAATATTTATACAATTCTATTTCAACAATACACATCTATCTGTATACATTAACACGCAAGGGCGAGGGCTCGGAATTGACTTCGAGCCAGTCACTCTTGGGATGATAGGACCTTCATTCCATGTCCTCATTCACAACTTCATCTGGGTCAGATTGTGTATTTGAGTCTGTGTCAGTGTCACTCCATTGATGCTGCCTAACCTGTGCACCCTGTCTGATCCGTGCATAAGGACGATCCTCCCTAAACTGTACATGGAGTACATTTGAAAATTCATTGCTTAAATTGTTCAGTCTCACCCTCTCTTCCTGCTGTCTTATTAGATTATATAAGTCCTCACTCACAGTTGGTTGTCGTGTCTTTGAAAGCCTGTGACAGTGTAGAACGACGTGTTCCGGTGTACCATCTTGTAAGTGCGTAGGATATGGTCCATGACCCGTCAGGAAATGGACCATACCGCGCGTAGGATCACACTGTCGCAATCTTAATCTCTCACGTACATCAGGAAAAAAGTTGTACACTCGTCGTCCTTTGTCTGTCGCTTCCCATTCAGACTGCCATGTCTGAAGCTTCCAGTCTCTTAAATCCTTCATGTTCCTTAGATTTTGCCCTGTAATATCTCTCACCTTCCCTTCTTCCCCTCTCCTCAACCAGTAGGCTGCCGCACGTTGCCTGATGGTAAGATCAATTGGGCATACACCTAGTACAACACACGAGGCTTCGATGGAAGTGGTATTGAACGTCCCTGACAATCGGAGCGGAACACTCCGTTGGCCACGCCTAACTATGTTTACGTGAGTACCTAGGTGCAGCCGATGTGCCCAGACACTAGCTGCAAAGCATGTAATAGATTCAAATAGAGCAGTGTGATACGCTCTCATAACGTTCAGCGGCAGCCTAAAGGAGGCACTGTTTAGTCTCGCCACTTTATGCATAATACTCAGTCCTTTTTCCGTCATTGTTCTTGCATGTGGTATGAAAGACTGCTTCTCATCCAAATAAAGCCCTAAATACCGCGTTACCTCATGTCGTTTCAATGACACGTCATTCAGTTTAATAATTGGGTTACGTAGCAGCTGACCCTTTAAGAGCATATACACAGTCTTACTCGCCGCCACAGTCGGTTTGTTTTTCTTACACCAATCAGTAATGTCACGAAGCAAATCAGAAGTCATAGTCTCTAGTTGTTTCCGAGAGTTCGCTGATACTAGCACCATTAGGTCGTCAGCATAAGCAACAACTCCTAAAGCCCTGCTATCCTTATCTATCATGTCCAGCAGTGGTTCAATTACAATGTCCCAGAAAATAGGACCACGGATGGAGCCTTGAGGGCAACCCTTAGATATTCTTTTGACAACTGTCTGATTTCCTGCCCTCCATTCTACCGTCCTATGTCTACAATAATCAAGAAAATTTGTGTACAATGCAGTTGGAATTTCCAAGTCCCGCAATCTGGCGAACAGAGCAGGCCACCAGAGATTGTCAAAGGCGCCTGAGATGTCTATGAACACTGCTAGAACATAACTGCAGTCCGTATTCTTGGTAATTTCGATTGCCCTGTTTATTGCGTCTTCGATAGATTTCTTAGGGCGAATGCCAAACTGATGGGGTGATAGGCCCCTCAGCTGCCGGTGAGTCTGAAGTCTATCACACAATAGTCTCTCCTGCAATTTGCCTAAAATGTTTAGTAGGCAGATTGGCCTGTATGTTTTGGCATCTGTCGGATCTTTATCCTCCGATTTTTTGATAATTATGACACTAGCCGTCTTCCAGGTGGCCGGAACTCTACCCTCCAGTAGGCAGTCGTTAAACAATTTTGTCAGGTACGGAATAATGAGAGGGGCAGCAGCCTTCACGGTCTCAGCATGTACGCCATCCGGGCCAGAGGCCTTCTTATTTTTCAAGTTTTGAATTGCTAATGCAACCTCTTCCTGCGCAAACGGAATTACAGCTAAGTCGTTGACGTATTCTTCACCAATTTGCCTGCGAAGATCACGATGGTAAACGTCATCTTCAATTACATCATCGTCAGGAAGCAGCCTATGTAAGAGAAATTCTGCCGTACGCCGCCATCCATCCGTCATGCGTCCATCTGCCTGCCGCAGTGTTGACATAATCAGAAGTGATTTGACCCGTTCTGTTTGCACTCCGTATGGCTCGCCCCAGATGTCTTTAGACAGATTTGTCTTGACAAACTTGTCCCAATGCACCTGTCTTGTCTTCTGCAGTTCATCCTTGTACCTGTTTTTGGCAGCCAAATACAGTTGCAGCCTTATATGCCTCTCATTTTATGTCTTTGCTAGTTGGTAATATCGTCTAGCATCTCGAGCTTTCTTCCTTAGTGTTGTTAGCTGTTGGGACCAGGGGAAATGAGATTGTCTTCCACCACTCACAGACGGAATGGCCCTGACCTGCGCCTCTTGCAGCACATGTACCAGGAAGTGAGCTCTGAAATCCACACTTCCTTGTACTTCATTAATGTTGAAACTGTCTATTACATTAAACAAGGTCTCCAGGTTGACCTTCTCAAACAGCAGTCGTGGGTGACATGATGAATCTGCCTGCGCATTTGAGCGATAATAGTTATCCACCTCTATTATAATCATATTGTGATCACTTTGTGATGCACCATCGCAAATCCGCCAGGTCGCGACATGGGGATAAGCTAGTTCACTCGCAAGCGATATATCTATATTACTTGTGATACCAGCATGGCCCCTATATGTGGGCCCATGTCCCTCCGTATTCAATACTACCAGCTGACACTCATTGAGAAGATCATTCACTAGAAGTCCCCTTGTATCTGTCCTGTCTGCATGCCACAGTGTGGATTTTGCATTTATATCTGCCAAAATTAGTAATTTTCTCCGTCTGGAAAAATTTACTATGTTCCTAATATTGTCAAGAAAGGGCTCAATTTCCAAGGAGTACTGGGCATAAATTGAGGAGATTATCCAAACGTCTCCCCTTATTAATGCCTCAATCGTCACAACATGCTCAGAACACAGTTGTGCAATACGTGTGACTTTGATCTTCCTATTTGTTATCACAATTGCCGCCTTAGCATCATTTGTTCCTGTCATTGCCGTGAAATGCGTTGGTAATCCGGGAATCTTACCGCCGTGGATATAAGGCTCCTGAAGACAGGCAATTTGTGCTCCAACGTCATCAATCAATCTACCCAGTTCAGCCATAATCAGTCTACTTCTCATACAATTAAGTTGTATAAATTTCACGATAAATATTTGGTGAATACAAAACACCTAGGAGTAGTTTCCTTGGGGTCGAAATACACTCTGCCATGGGCCTGAACCAGGTCTTTGTATACGTTATGCAAGTTTAGCCGCTCGCCACGACGCGTACATACCACAGCCAGCAATTTACAAAGTTCGCTTTTATCAGTTGGGAAGTTTTCTACCCTTAATATCATACGATCTGTCTGTTCAGTCGTGGGGTAACAAATTGTATTTCCCTCAGGATGAGTTAATCGCGTCACCAGACGTAGTGCAGTTTGAAATATGTCCTTATTTTCTAACCTACTGAGTCTAATGTTATTCTCTAAGTCACAGTAATCAACTGAGTCAACAGTATGTTTGGATGTCACGGTAGGTACTTCCTGCTCCTCAGATCTTGGTTCCTCATCTGTACCATTCTTTAAGTCCACAGAGTGAGGAGTTTCAGTTTTCTTCTCTTTATCTTCGATGTGACGTCCTTCATTGCGTACTTTGTCTCTTTCTATTTCCTTGTTTGTAGGACCCTGAGAATTTGAATCATTACTTCTGAACACCAATCCATGGTTTGATCCATCATGTGTGCTACCTCCATAAATAAAGCGAACAGGTTTGATGTAAGACTCACATTTAGGCACATCGTACTCAGGTGACACTGTGGATGAACCCTCGTGACAGTCAGTAACAAAGTACCCATTCTCACTCGTAGCCTGCTGCGAAGAATGCAGTGAGGGTTCCGCAGTTGAGAAGTTGTCAGAAGCTGATGCTGGGTTATTATCACCGTTCTCGACGAGCAGTTGAGCCTCTAAGTCCTCTATGCGAAATAACGAGGCTGAATGGAGCATTGCCCATTGAAATAACTCATGCTTAATGTCTCGCGCAAGATGATTCTCCATTGCTCCATGAATGCAAGCATCATCCAACATATCGGTCATGCGAAAGTATTTGTTTTGAATGGCCACTAAGAGTGATTCTGGTGCTGTATCTCCTTCTCCCTGTGCTAAAATACTCATTTGTCTTCTCCATGCCACTGCACGTCGCCATGCTCGGGCCTCGTGGACGGTGACCTATATCTCCGCTGAGTATGCTGAATGTTAGTGTAGTTCGTAAACATTTGAGAGTTAGGCTTAGTTAACATTACTCAAGTCGTAGTCTGTACGTTGGATCTGTCTGAAGGTTGGACAGTCCAGACCCCCAGCTTTTTTACATAGCCTCTTCCTGTGATGGCATGGAATGCACCCAACTACCGTCTGCTCTTTACATTCTGACCTATTATGGCCTGCCTTTACACATTTTGCACATGCTTGTTCTCTGTCATAGTGCCTGGTGGAATGTCCCAGACCCCAACACCTAAAACACTTCTGGACAGCAACAAATTCTCTAACTCTTAGGGCTTCAAATTGGATGTAAACTCTATCCCTTTGCAGCAGAAAGGGAAAATGAAGACTTAACTACAAGAAGAGTGAATCTTATAAGAGATTGTGGTTAGAGCGGCTCCTGGGAGGCCAGTATTAGATTCCGAAGCCCCAGTGCTTGTTTACTGTATCCCTTGGACCTTCGCATTGACCATGAATCGCAAAATCGCATTGGGATTGAATACAAAAGGCACAATGCCGACATAAGGACAAGAAGAGTAAATGTTCTAAGGGTTTGTGCTTTGAACGGCTCCTGGGAGACCAGTATTAGATTCCGATAAACCAGTGCAGGTTTACTGTATGCCTTGGACATTCACATTGACCATGATACACAGGAATCGCATTGGGATTGAATACAAAAGGGACAAAGCCGACTTAAGGACAAGATGAGTGAATCTTCTAAGAGCTTGTGATTTGAGCGTGTCCTAGGAGACCAGTATTCGATTCCGATGCACCAGTGCCGGTTTACTGTATCCCTTGGACCTTCACATTGACCATGAAACACAGAAATTGCATCGGGATTGAATACAAAAGAGACATAGCTGACTTAAGTACAATAGTTTGTGGTTTGAGCGGCTCCTGGGAGACCAGAATTAGATTCCGATGCACCAGTGCAGGTTTACTGTATCCCTTGGACTTTCACATTGATCATAAAACACAGAAAGCGCATTGGAATTGAATACAAAAGGCACAATGCCGACTTAAGTACAAGGACATTGAATCTTCAAAGAGCTTGTGCCTTGAACGTTTCCTGGGACCCCAGTATTAGATTCCGATGCACCAGTGCACTTCAACTGTTTCCCTTGAACCTTCACATTGACCATGAAACACAGTAATTGCATCGGGATTGAATGCAAAAGGGACAATGCCGACTTAAGGACAAGAAGAGTGAATCTTCTAAGAGTTTGTGCTTCGAGTGTCTCCTGGGAGACCGGTATTAGATTCTGATGCACCAGTCCCGGTTTACTGTATCCCTTGGAACTTCACATTGACCATGAAACACAGAAATCGCAACGGGATTGAATACAAAAGGGACAATGCCGACTTAAGGACAAGAAGAGTGAATCTTCTAAGAGATTGTGGTTTGAGCGGCTTTTGGGAGACCAGTATCAGATTACGATGCACCAGTGCAGGTATACTGTACCCATTGGACTTTCACATTGACCATGAAACACAGAAATTGCATCGGGATTGAATGCAAAAGGGGCAATGCCGACTTAAGTACGAGATGAGTGAATCTTCAAAGAGATTGTGGTTTGAGCGGCTCCTGGGAAACCAGTATTAGATTCCTATGCACCAGTGCAGGTTTACTGTATCCATTGGACTATCATATTGACCATGAATCACAGTAATTGCATCGGGATTGAAAGCAAAAGGGACAATGCCGACTTAAATACGAGAAGAGTGAATCTTCTAAGAGATTGTGGTTTGAGCGGCTCCTGGGAGACCAGTATTTGATTCCGATGCACCAGAGCAGGCTTACTGTATCCCTTGGACCTTCACAATAACCATGAAACACAGGAATTGCATCGGGATATAATACAAAAGGGTCAATGCCGACTTCAGTACAAGAAGAGTGAATCTAACCAAGAGTTTGTGGTTTGAACGGCTCCTGGGAGACAAGTATTAGATTCCGGTGCACCAGTGCAGAATTAACTGTATACCTTGGACCATCACATTGACCATGGAACAAAGAAATCAAATCGGAATTGAATAAAAAAGGCACAATGACGACTTAAGGACAAGAAGAGTGAATCTTGTAAGAGTTGGAGGTTTGAGCGGCTACTAGGGGACCAGTATTAGATTTCGATGCACCAGTGCAGGTTTACTGTATCTCTTGGACCTTCACATTGACCATGAAACACAGAAATCGCATTGGGATTGAATACAAAAGGGAATATGCCGACTGAAGGACAAGAAGAGTGAATGTTCTAAGAGTTTGTGCTTCGACCATCTCCTGGGAGACCGGTATTAGATTCTGATGCACCAGTCCCGTTTTACTGTATCCCTTGGACCTTCACATTGACCATGAACCACAGACATTGCATCGGGATTGAATACAATAGGGACAATGCCTACATAAGTACAAAAACAGTGAATCTTCTAAGAGTTTGTGCCTGGAACGACTCCTGGGAGACCAGTATTAGATTCCGATGCACCAGTGCACTTTTCCTGTATCCCCTGGACCTTCACATTCACCGTGAAACACAGAAATCCCTTTCGGATTCAATACAAAAGACACAATGCCGACTTAAGGACAAGAAGAGTGAATCTTGTAAGAGTTGGAGGTTTGAGCGGCTACTAGGGGACCAGTATTAGATTTCGATGCACCAGTGCTGGTTTACTGTATCCCTTGGATCTTCACACTGACCATGAAACACAGAAACCGCAACGGGATAGATTACAAAATGCACAATGCCGACTTAAGTACAAGAAGAGTGAATCTTCTAAGAATTTGTGGTTTAAGCGGCTCCTGGGAGACCAGTATTATATTCCGATGCACCAGTGTAGGTTTACTGTATCCCATGGACCTTCACATTGACCATGAAACACAGAAATTGCATTGGGATTGAATACAAAAGTCACAATGCCGACTTAAGTACAAGAAGAGTGGATCTTCTAAGATTTTGTGGTTTGAGCGGCTCCTGGGAGACCAGTATTAGATTCCGATGCACCAGTGAAATTTTACTGTATCCCTTGGATCTTCACGTTGACGATGAAACACAGACATGGCATCGGGATATGACACAAAAGGGACAGTGCCGACTTAAGCACAAGAAGAGAGAATCTTCAATGATTTTTTGGTTTGAGCGGCTCCTGCATGACCAGTATTAGATTCCGATGCACCAGTGCAGGTTTACTGTATACCGTGGACCTTCACATTGACCATGCAACACCGAAATTGAGTAGGGATATAACACAAATGGGACAATGCCGACTTAAGTACAAGAAGAGTGAATCTTTTAAGAGATTGTGGTTTGAGCGGCTCGTGGGAGACCAGTATTACATTCCGATGCACCAGCGGAGGTTTACTGTATCCCATGGACCTTCACATTGACCATGAAACACAGAAATTGCATTGGGATTGAATACAAAAGGCACAAAGCCGACTTAAGTACAAGAAGAGTGAATCTTCTAAGAATTTGTGGTTTGAGTGGCTCCTGGGAACCCGGTAGTAGATTCCGATGCACCAGTGAAGTTCTACTGTATACCTTGGACCTTCACACTGACCATGAAACACAGAAATTGCATCGGGATTGAATACAAAAGAGACAATGCCGACTTAAGTACGAGAAGAGTGAATCTTTTAAGAGAATGGGCTTTGAGCGGCTCCTGGTAGACCAGTATTAGATTACGATGCACCAGTGCAGGTTTACTGTATACATTGGACCTTCAGATAGACCAAGATACACAGAAATTTTATTGGGATTGAATACAAAAGGAACAATGCCAACTTAAGTACGAGAAGATTGAATTTTCTAAGAGCTTGTGGTTTGAGTGGCGCCTGGGAGACCAGACTTAGATTTCGCAATACCTGTGCAGGTTAACTGTATCCCTTGTACCTTCACATTGACGATGAAACCCAGAAATTGCTTCGGGATATAATACAAAAGGGACAATGCCGACCTAAGGACAAAAAGAGTGAATTTTCTAAGAGTTTGTGGTTTGAGCGGCTCCTGGGAGACCAGTATTAGATTCCAGTGCACCAGTCCAGGTTTACTGTATCCCTTGGACCTTCAAATTGCCGATGAAACACAGAAATTGCATCGGGCTATAATCCAAAATGGGCAATGCCTTCTTAAGTACAAGAAGAGTGAATCTTCTACGAGTTTGTGATTTGAGCGACTCCTGGGAGACCAGTATTAGTTCCCGATGCCCCAGTGCTGGTTTACTGTATCCCTTTGACCTTCACATTGACCATGAAACGCTGAAGTCGCATAGGGATTGAATACAAAAGGCACAATGCCGACATAAGTACAAGAAGAGTGAATCTTCTAAGAGTTAGTGTTTTGTGCAGCTCCTGGGAGACTAGAATTTGATTCCGATGCAACAGTGCAGGTTCACTGTATCCCTTGGACCTTCACAGTTACCATGAAACACAGAAATTGCATCGGGATTGAATACAGAAGGCACAATGAAGACATAAGTACAAGAAGAGTGGATCTTCTAAGAGTTTGTGGTTTGAGCGGTTCCTGGGAGACCAGTAAAAGATTCCGATGCACCAGTGAACGTATACTGTATCCCTTGGATCTTCACATTGACGATGAAACACAGACATTGCATCGGGATATAATACAAAAGGGACAGTGCCGACTTAAGTATGAGAAGAGTGAAACTTCTAAGAGATTGTGGTTTGAGCTTCTCCTGGGAGACCAGTCATAGACTCCTATGCACCAGTGCAGGTTTACTGTATCCCTTGGACCTTCACAATGACCATGAAACACTGAAATTGCATCGCGATTGTATACAAAAGTGCCAAATCCGACTTAAGTACAAGAAGAGTGAATGTAACCAAGAGTTTGTGGTTAGAGCGGCTCCTGGGAGACCAGTATTAGATTCCGATGCACCAGTTCAGAATTTACTGTATACCTTGGACCATCACATTGACCATGGAACACAAAATAGAATCGGGATTGAATACAAAAGGCACAATGACGACTTAAGTGCATAAAGAGTTATTGTTCTAAGGGTTTGTGCTTTGAACGGCTCCTGGGAGACCATTATTAGATTCCGATGCACCAGCGCAGTTTTACTGTATCTCTTGGACCTTCACATTGACCATGAAACATAGAAATCGCATTGGGATTGAATAGAAAAGGGACAATGCCGACTTAAGGACAAGAAGAGTGAATCATCTAAGATTTTGTGCTTTGAGCGTCTCCTGGGAGACCAGTATTAGATTCTGATGCACCAGCCCCGGTTTTTACTGTATCCCTTGGACCTTCACATTGACCATGAAACACAGAAATTGCATGGGGATTGAATACAAAAGGGACAATGCCTTCTTAAGTACAAGAACAGTGAATCTTCTAAGAGTTTGTGCCTAGAACGGCTCCTGGGAGACCAGTATTCGATTCCGATGCACCAGTGCACTTTTACTGTATCCCCTGGACCTTCACATTGACCATGAAACACAGAAATCGCATTCGGATTGAGTACAAAAGACACAATGCCGACTTAAGGACAAGAAGAGTGAATCTTGTAAGAGTTGGTGGTTTGAGCGGCTCCTAGGGGACCAGTATTAGATTTCGATGCACCAGTGCTGGTTTACTGTATCCCTTGGACCTTCACACTGACCATGAAACACAGAAATCGCAACGTGATAGATTACAAAAGGCACAATGCCGACTTAAGTACAAGAAGAGTGAATCTTCTAAGAGCTTGTGGTTTGAGCGGCGCCTGGGAGACCAGTTTTAGATTCCGATATACCAGTGCAGGTTTACTGTATCCCTTGTACCTTCACATTGACGATGAAACCCAGAAATTGCTTCGGGATATAATACAAAAGGGACAATGCCGACTTAAGGACAAGAAGATGGAATCTTCTAAGGGTTTGTGGTTAGAGCGGCTCCTGGGAGACCAGTAATAGATTCCGATGCACCAGTGCAGGTTTACAGTATCCCTTGGAACATCACATTGACGATGAAACACAGTAATTGCATCGGGTTATAATCCAAAAGAGACAATGCCAACTTAAGTACAAGAAGAGTGGATCTACTAAGAGTTTGTGGTTTGAGCGGTTCCTGGGAGACCAGTATTAGATTCTGATGCACCAGTGAACGATTACTGTATCCCTAGGATCTGCACATTGACGATGAAACACAGACATTGCATCGGGATATAATACATATTGGATAGTGCCGACTTAAGTACAAGAAGAGTGAATCTTCCATGAGTTTGTGGTCTGAGCGGCTCCTGGGAGACCAGTATTAGATTCGAATGCACCAGTTTAGGTTTACTATATCCCTTGGACCTTCAAATAGGCCATGAAACACAGAAATTGCATTGGGATTGAATACAAAAGGCAAAATGCCGACTTATGTACAAGAAGAGTTAATCTTCTAAGAGTTTGTGGTTTGAGCGGCTTCTGGGAGACCAGTATTAGATTCCGATGCACCAGTGCAGAATTTACTGTATCCCTTGGACCATCTCAATCACGATGAAACAAAGAAATCACATTGGGATTGAATCCAATAGGGACAATGCCGTCTTAAGTACAAGAAGAGTGAATCATCTAAGAGATTGTGATTTGAGCGGCTCCTCGGAGACCAGTATTAGATTCCGATGCACCGGTGCAGGTTTACTGTATCACTTGGACCTTCACATTGACCACGAAACACAGAATTTGCATCGGGATTGGGTACAAATTTGACAATGCCGACTTAAGTACAAGAAGAGTGAATCTTCTAAGAGTTTGTGGTTTGAGCGGCTCCTTGGAGACCAGTATTAAATTCCGATGCCCCAGTGCAGTATTACTGTATCCCTTGGGCTATCACATTGACCAAGAAACACAGAAATTGTATCGGGATTGAATACAAAAGGTACAACGCCGACTTAAGTACGAGAAGAGTGAAACTTCTAAGAGATTGTGGTTTGAGCGGCTCCTGGAAGACCAGTCTTAGATTCCTATGCACCAGTGCAGGTTTATTGTATCCCTTGGGCCTTCACATTGACCATGAAACACAGAAATTGCATCATGATATAATTCAAAAGGGACAATATAAACTTAAGTACAAGAAGCGTGAATCTTCTAAGAGTTTGTGGTTTGAGCTTCTCCTGGGAGACAAGTATTAGATTCTGATGTACTAGTGCAGGTGTACTGTATCCCTTGGACCTTCACATTGACCATGAAACACAGAAATTGCATCAGGATATAATACAAAAGGAACAATGCCGATTAAAGTACATGAAGAGTGAATCTTCTAAGAGTTTGTGGTTTGAGGCGCTGGTGGGAGACCAGTATTAGAATCCGATGCACCAGTGTATGTTTACTGTATCCCTTGAATCTTGACATTGACGATGAAACGCAGAATTTGCATCGGAATATAATACAAAAGGGACAATGCCGACTTCAGTACAAGAAGAGAGAATCTTCTAAGAGTTTGTGGTTTGAGCGGCTCCTGGGAGACCAGTATTAGATTACGATGCACCAGTGCAGGTTTACTGTGTCCCTTGGACCTTCACATTGACAATGAAACACAGAAATTGCATCGGATATAATACAAAAGGGGCAATGCCGACTTAAGTACAAGAAGAGTGAATCTTCCAAGAGATTGTGGTTTGAGCGGCCCCTGGGAGACCAGTGTTAGATTCAGATGCACCAGTGCACTTTTACTGTATCCCTATAACCTTCACATTGACCATGGAACGCAGAAATCGCATTGGGATTGAATAGAAGGACACAATGCCAACTTAAAGACTAGAAGAGTGAATCTTGTAAGAGCTTGTGGTTTGAGCGGCTCCTAGGGGACCAGTATTAGGATTCGATGCACCAGTGCAGGTTTAATGTATCCCTTGGACCTTCACATTGACCATGAAACACAGATATTGCATTGGGATTGAATACAAAAGTCACAATGCCGACTTAAGTACAAGAAGAGTGGATCTCCTAAGATTTTGTGGTTTGAGCGGCTCCTGGGAGACCAGTATTAGATTCCGATGCACCAGTGAAATTTTACTGTATCCCTTGGATCTTCACGTTGACGATGAAACACAGACATGGCATCGGGATATGACACAAAAGGGACAGTGCCGACTTAAGCACAAGAAGAGAGAATCTTCAATGATTTTTTGGTTTGAGCGGCTCCTGCATGACCAGTATTAGATTCCGATGCACCAGTGCAGGTTTACTGTATACCGTGGACCTTCACATTGACCATGCAACACCGAAATTGAGTAGGGATATAACACAAATGGGACAATGCCGACTTAAGTACGAGAAGAGTGAATCTTTTAAGAGATTGTGGTTTGAGCGGCTCGTGGGAGACCAGTATTACATTCCGATGCACCAGCGGAGGTTTACTGTATCCCATGGACCTTCACATTGACCATGAAACACAGAAATTGCATTGGGATTGAATACAAAAGGCACAAAGCCGACTTAAGTACAAGAAGAGTGAATCTTCTAAGAATTTGTGGTTTGAGTGGCTCCTGGGAACCCGGTATTAGATTCCGATGCACCAGTGAAGTTCTACTGTATACCTTGGACCTTCACATTGACCATGAAACACAGAAATTGCATCGGGATTGAATACAAAAGAGACAATGCCGACTTAAGTACGAGAAGAGTGAATCTTTTAAGAGAATGGGCTTTGAGCGGCTCCTGGTAGACCAGTATTAGATTACGATGCACCAGTGCAGGTTTACTGTATACATTGGACCTTCAGATAGACCAAGATACACAGAAATTTTATTGGGATTGAATACAAAAGGGACAATGCCAACTTAAGTACGAGAAGATTGAATTTTCTAAGAGCTTGTGGTTTGAGTGGCGCCTGGGAGACCAGACTTAGATTTCGCAATACCTGTGCAGGTTAACTGTATCCCTTGTACCTTCACATTGACGATGAAACCCAGAAATTGCTTCGGGATATAATACAAAAGGGACAATGCCGACCTAAGGACAAAAAGAGTGAATTTTCTAAGAGTTTGTCGTTTGAGCGGCTCCTGGGAGACCAGTATTAGATTCCAGTGCACCAGTCCAGGTTTACTGTATCCCTTGGACCTTCAAATTGCCGATGAAACACAGAAATTGCATCGGGCTATAATCCAAAATGGACAATGCCTTCTTAAGTACAAGAAGAGTGAATCTTCTACGAGTTTGTGATTTGAGCGACTCCTGGGAGACCAGTATTAGTTCCCGATGCCCCAGTGCTGGTTTACTGTATCCCTTTGACCTTCACATTGACCATGAAACGCTGAAGTCGCATAGGGATTGAATACAAAAGGCACAATGCCGACATAAGTACAAGAAGAGTGAATCTTCTAAGAGTTAGTGTTTTGTGCAGCTCCTGGGAGACTAGAATTTGATTCCGATGCAACAGTGCAGGTTCACTGTATCCCTTGGACCTTCACAGTTACCATGAAACACAGAAATTGCATCGGGATTGAATACAGAAGGCACAATGAAGACATAAGTACAAGAAGAGTGGATCTTCTAAGAGTTTGTGGTTTGAGCGGTTCCTGGGAGACCAGTAAAAGATTCCGATGCACCAGTGAACGGATACTGTATCCCTTGGATCTTCACATTGACGATGAAACACAGACATTGCATCGGGATATAATACAAAAGGGACAGTGCCGACTTAAGTATGAGAAGAGTGAAACTTCTAAGAGATTGTGGTTTGAGCTTCTCCTGGGAGACCAGTCATAGACTCCTATGCACCAGTGCAGGTTTACTGTATCCCTTGGACCTTCACAATGACCATGAAACACTGAAATTGCATCGCGATTGTATACAAAAGTGCCAAATCCGACTTAAGTACAAGAAGAGTGAATGTAACCAAGAGTTTGTGGTTAGAGCGGCTCCTGGGAGACCAGTATTAGATTCCGATGCACCAGTTCAGAATTTACTGTATACCTTGGACCATCACATTGACCATGGAACACAAAATAGAATCGGGATTGAATACAAAAGGCACAATGACGACTTAAGTGCATAAAGAGTTATTGTTCTAAGGATTTGTGCTTTGAACGGCTCCTGGGAGACCAGTATTAGATTCCGATGCACCAGCGCAGTTTTACTGTATCTCTTGGACCTTCACATTGACCATGAAACATAGAAATCGCATTGGGATTGAATAGAAAAGGGACAATGCCGACTTAAGGACAAGAAGAGTGAATCATCTAAGATTTTGTGCTTTGAGCGTCTCCTGGGAGACCAGTATTAGATTCTGATGCACCAGCCCCGGTTTTTACTGTATCCCTTGGACCTTCACATTGACCACGAAACACAGAAATTGCATCGGGATTGAATACAAAAGGGACAATGCCTTCTTAAGTACAAGAACAGTGAATCTTCTAAGAGTTTGTGCCTAGAACGGCTCCTGGGAGACCAGTATTCGATTCCGACGCACCAGTGCACTTTTACTGTATCCCCTGGACCTTCACATTGACCATGAAACACAGAAATCGCATTCGGATTGAGTACAAAAGACACAATGCCGACTTAAGGACAAGAAGAGTGAATCTTGTAAGAGTTGGTGGTTTCAGCGGCTCCTAGGGGACCAGTATTAGATTTCGATGCACCAGTGCTGGTTTACTGTATCCCTTGGACCTTCACACTGACCATGAAACACAGAAATCGCAACGTGATAGATTACAAAAGGCACAATGCCGACTTAAGTACAAGAAGAGTGAATCATCTAAGAGATTGTGATTTGAGCGGCTCCTCGGAGACCAGTATTAGATTCCGATGCACCGGTGCAGGTTTACTGTATCACTTGGACCTTCACATTGACCACGAAACACAGAATTTGCATCGGGATTGGGTACAAATTTGACAATGCCGACTTAAGTACAAGAAGAGTGAATCTTCTAAGAGTTTGTGGTTTGAGCGGCTCCTTGGAGACCAGTATTAAATTCCGATGCCCCAGTGCAGTATTACTGTATCCCTTGGGCCATCACATTGACCAAGAAACACAGAAATTGTATCGGGATTGAATACAAAAGGTACAACGCCGACTTAAGTACGAGAAGAGTGAAACTTCTAAGAGATTGTGGTTTGAGCGGCTCCTGGAAGACCAGTCTTAGATTCCTATGCACCAGTGCAGGTTTATTGTATCCCTTGGACCTTCACATTGACCATGAAACACAGAAATTGCATCATGATATAATTCAAAAGGGACAATATAAACTTAAGTACAAGAAGCGTGAATCTGCTAAGAGTTTGTGGTTTGAGCTTCTCCTGGGAGACAAGTATTAGATTCTGATGTACTAGTGCAGGTGTACTGTATCCCTTGGACCTTCACATTGACCATGAAACACAGAAATTGCATCAGGATATAATACAAAAGGAACAATGCCGATTAAAGTACATGAAGAGTGAATCTTCTAAGAGTTTGTGGTTTGAGGCGCTGGTGGGAGACCAGTATTAGAATCCGATGCACCAGTGTATGTTTACTGTATCCCTTGAATCTTGACATTGACGATGAAACGCAGAATTTGCATCGGAATATAATACAAAAGGGACAATGCCGACTTCAGTACAAGAAGAGAGAATCTTCTAAGAGTTTGTGGTTTGAGCGGCTCCTGGGAGACCAGTATTAGATTACGATGCACCAGTGCAGGTTTACTGTGTCCCTTGGACCTTCACATTGACAATGAAACACAGAAATTGCATCGGATATAATACAAAAGGGGCAATGCCGACTTAAGTACAAGAAGAGTGAATCTTCCAAGAGATTGTGGTTTGAGCGGCCCCTGGGAGACCAGTGTTAGATTCAGATGCACCAGTGCACTTTTACTGTATCCCTATAACCTTCACATTGACCATGGAACGCAGAAATCGCATTGGGATTGAATAGAAGGACACAATGCCAACTTAAAGACTAGAAGAGTGAATCTTGTAAGAGCTTGTGGTTTGAGCGGCTGCTGTGAGACCAGTATTAGATTCTGGTGCACCAGTGCAGGTTAACTGTATCCCTTGGACCTTCACATTGACCATGAAATACAGAAATCACAACGGGATAGATAACAAACGGCAGAATGCCGACATAAGTACAAGAAGAGTGAATCTTCAACGAGTTTCTGGTTTGAGCGGCTCCCAGGAGACCAGTAGCAGAAACCGATGCACCTGTGCAGTTTTAGTGTATCTCTTGTAAATTCAGATTTACCATGAAACACAGAAATCGCATCGGGATTCAATACGAAAGGGACAATGGCGACTTAAGTACGAGAAGAGTGAATCTTCTAAGAGATTGTGGTTTGAGCGGCTCCTAGGGGACCAGTATTAGGATTCGATGCACCAGTGCAGGTTTAATGTATCCCTTGGACCTACACATTGACCATGAAAGACAGAAATTGCATCGGGATATAATACTAAAGGGACAATGCCGACTTAAGTACAAAAAGAGTGAATCTTCTTCGAGTTTGTGTTTTGAGCGGCTCGTGGGAGGCTAGTATTAGATTCCGATGCACCAGTGCATGTTTATTGTATCCCTTGGACCTTCACATTGACCATGAAACACCGAAATTACATTGGGGATTGTATACAAGAGGAATAATGACGACATAAGTACAAGAAGAGTGAATCTTCTAAGAATTTCAGGGTTGAGTGGCTCCCAGGAGACCAGTATTAGATTCCGATGCACCAGTGCTGGTGTACTGTATCCCTTGGACCTTCACATTGACCATGAAACACAGATATTGCATCGGGATTGAATAGAAAAGAGACAATGCCGACTTAAGTATAAGAAGAGTGAATCTTCAAAGAGTTGGCGTTTTTAGCTTCTCCTGGGAGACCAGTATTAGATTCCGATAAACTAGTGAACGTATACTGTATCCATTGGACCTTCACATTGACCATGAAACAAAGAAATTGCATCAGGATATAATACAAAAGGGACAATGCCGACATAAGTACAAGAAGAGTGAATCCTCTAAGAGTTATTGGTTTGAGGGGCTCCTGGGAGACCAGTATTAGATTCCGATGCACCAGTGCAGGTTTACTGTATCCCTTGGACCTTCACATTGACCATGAAACACAGAAATTGCATCGGGATGTAATACAAAAGGGACAATGCCGACTTAAGTACGAGAAGAGTGGATCTTCTAAGAGATTGTGATTTGAGCAGTTCCTGGGAGGCCAGTATTAAATTCCGATGCACCAGTGCAGGTTTACTGTATCCGTTGGACCTTCACATTGACCATGAAACACAGAAATTGCATCATGATATAATTCAAAAGGGACAATACAAACTTAAGTACAAGAAGAGTGAATCTTCCAAGAGATTGTGGTTTGAGCGGCCCCTGGGAGACCAGTGTTAGATTCCGATGCACCAGTGCGCATTTACTGTATCCCTAATACCTTCACATTGACCATGAAACACAGAAATCGCATCGGGATTCAATACAAAAGCGACAATGGCTACTTAAGTACGAGAAGAGTGAATCTTCTAAGAGATTGTGGTTTGAGCGGCTCCTAGGGGACCAGTATTAGGATTCGATGCACCAGTGCAGGTTTAATGTAACCCTTGGACCTTCACATTGACCATGAAACACAGAAATTGCATCGGGATATAATACTAAGGGGACAATGCCGTCTTAAGTAGAAAAAGAGTGAATCTTCTTAGAGTTTGTGTTTTGAGCGGCTCGTGGGAGACCAGTATTAGATTCCGATGCACCAGTGCATGTTTATTGTATCCCTTGGACCTTACATTGACCATGAAACACCGAAATTACATTGGGGATTGTATACAAGAGGAATAATGACGACATAAGTACAAGAAGAGTGAATCTTCTAAGAGTTTGTGGGTTGAGTGGCTCCCGGGAAACCAGTATTAGATTCTGATGCACCAGTGCTGGTGTACTGAATCCCTTGGACCTTCACATTGACCATGAAACACAGAAATTGAATCAGGATATAATACAAAAGGGACAATGCCGACTTAAGTACGAGAAGAGTGAATCTTCTAAGAGATTGTGGTTTGAGCAGCTCCTGGGAGGCCAGTATTAAACTCCGATGCACCAGTGCAGGTTTACTGGATCCCTTGGACCTTCACATTGACCATGAAACACCGAAATTACATCGGGATTGTATACAAAAGGGACAGTCACAACGTAAGTACAACAAGAGAGAATCCTCTAAGTGTTAGTGGTTAGAGCGGCTCCTGGGAGACCAGTATTTGATTCCGATGCAGCAGTGTTGGTTTACTGTATCCCTTGGGCCTTCACATTGACCATGAAACACAGAAATTGCATCGGGATTGAATACAAAAGACAATGTCGACTTAAGTACAAGAAGAGTGAATCTTCTAAGAGTTTCTGCTTTGAGCTTCTCCTGGGAGACCAGTATTAGATTCCGATGCACTAGTGCAGGTTTACAGTATCCTTTGGACCTTCATATAGACCATGAAACACAGAAATCGCAACGGGATAGATTACAAAAGTTACAATGCCGACTTAAGTACAAGAAGAGTGAATCTTCTAAGAGTTTGTGGTTTGAGCGGCTCCTGGGAGACCAGTATTAGAATCCGATGCATCAGTGCAGTTTTACTGTATCCGTTGGACCCTCACATTGACCATGAAACACAGAAATTGCATTGGCATTGAATACAAAAGGTACAATGCCGACTTAAGTACGAGAAGAGTGAAACTTCTAAGAGATTGTGGTTTGAGCGGCTTCTGGCAGACCAGTCTTAGATTCCTATGCACCAGTGCAGGTTTACTGTATCCCTTGCACCTTCACATTGACCATGAAACACCGAAATTGCATCGCGATTGTATACAAAAGGTACAATGACGACTTAAGTACAAGAGAAGTGCATCTTTAAGGTGTTTGTGGTTTGAGCGGTTTCTGGGAGACCAGTATTAGATTCCGATGCACCAGTGCTGGTTTACTGTATCCCGTGGACCTTCACATTGACCATGAAATGCTAAAATTGCATCATGATATAATTCAAAAGTGACAATACAAACTTAAGTACAAGAAGAGTGAATCTTCTAAGAGATTGTGGGTTGAGCTTCTCCTGGGAGACAAGTATTAGATTCTGATGTACTAGTGCAGGTGTGCTGTATCCCTTGGACCTTCACATTGACCATGAAACACAGAAATTGCATCAGGATATAATACGATAGGGACAATGCCGACATCAGTACAAGAAGAGAGAAACGTCTAATAGTTTGTGGTTTGAGCGGCTCCTGGGAGACCAGTATTAGATTACGATGCACCAGTGCAGGTTTACTGTGTCCTTTGGACCTTCACATTGACCATGAAACACAGAAATTGCATCGGGATATAATACAAAAGGGGCAATGCCGACTTAAGTACAAGAAGAGTGAATCTTCCAAGAGATTGTGGTTTGAGCGGCCCCTGGGGGACCAGTATTTGATTCCGATGCACCAGCGCACTTTTACTGAATCCCTAAGACCTCCACATTGACCATGAAACATAGAAATCGCATTGGGATTGAATACAAAAGAAACAATGCCAACTTAAAGACTTGAAGAGTGAACCTTGTAAGGGCTTGTGGTTTGAGCGGCTCCTGTGAGACCAGTATTAGATTCCGATGCACCAGTGCAGGTTTACTGTATCCCTTGGACCTTCACATTGACCATGAAATACAGAGATCGCAACGGGATAGATTACAAACGGCACAATGCCGACATAAGTACAGGAAGAGTGAATCTTCTACGAGTTTGTGGTTGGAGCGGCTCCCAGGAGACCAGTATCCGAAACCGATGCAACTGTGCAGTTTTAGTGTATCTCTTGTAAATTCAGATTTACCATGAAACACAATAATCGCATCGGGATTCAATACAAAAGGGACAATGGCGACTTAAGTACGAGAAGAGTGAATCTTCTAAGAGATTGTGGTTTGAGCGGCTCCTAGTGGACCAGTATTAGGATTCGATGCACCAGTGCAGGTTTAATAAATCCCTTGGACCTTCACATTGACCATGAAACACAGAAATTGCATCGGGATTGAATAGAAAAAGGGTCAATGCCGACTTAAGAACAAGAAGAGTGAATCTTCAAAGAGTTGGCATTTTTAGCTTCTCCTGGGAGACCAGTATTAGATTCCAATACACTAGTGAACGTTTGCTGTATCCCTTGTACCTTCATATTGACCATGAAACACAGAAATTGCATCGGGATATAATACAAAAGGGACATTGCCGACTAAAGTACATGAAGAGTGAATCTTCTAAGAGTTTGTGGTTTGAGGCGCTCCTGGGAGACCAGTATTAGAATCCGATGCACCAGTGTATGTTTACTGTATCCCTTGAATTTTCACATTGATGATTAAACACAGAATTTGCATCGGAATATAATACAAATGGGACAATGCCGACTTGAGTACAAGAAGAGAGAATCTTCTAAGAGTATGTGGTTTGAGCGGCTCCTGGGAGACCAGTATTAGATTCCGATGCACCAGTGCACATTTACTGTATCCCCAAGACCGTCACATTGACCATGAAACACAGAAATCGCATTGGGATTGAATACAAATGACACAATGCCAACTTAAAGACTAGAAGAGTGAATCTTGTAAGAGCTTGTGGTTTCAGCGGCTCCTGTGAGACCAGTATTGGATTCCGATGCACCAGTGCATGTTTACTGTATCCCTTGGACCTTCACATTGACCATGAAACACCGAAATTACATTGAGGATTGTATACAAGAGGAATAATGACGACATAAGTACAAGAAGAGTGAATCTTCTAAGAGTTAGTGGTTTGAGCGGCTCCTGGGGGACCAGTATTAGATTCCGATGCACCAGTGCAGGTTTAATGTATCCCTTGGATATTCACATTTACCAAGAAACACAGAAATCGCATATGGACTGAATACAAAAGGGACAATGCCGACTTAAGTACAAGAAGAGTGAATCTTCTAAAAATTTGTGATTTGAGCGACTCCTAGGAGACCAGTATCAGATTCCGATGCACCAGTGAAGGTTTACTGCATCCCTTGGACCTTCACATTGAGCATGAAACACAGAAATTGCATTGGGATTTAATACAAATGGGACAATGCCGACCTAATTAAGAGAAGTGTGAATCTTCTAAGAGTTTGTGCTTTGAGCGTCCCCTGGGAGACCAGTATTAGATTCAGATGCACCAGTGCCGGTTTACTGTATCCCGTGCACCTTCACATTGACCATAAAACACAGAAATTGCATCGGGATTTAATACAAAAAGACAATGCCGACTTAAATACAAGAAGAGTGAATCTTCTAAGAGTTTGTGGTTTGGGGTTCTCCTGGCCGACCAGTATTAGATTCCGATGCACCAGTGCAGGTTTACTGTATCCCTTGGACTTTCACATTGACCAAGAAACACAGAAATTGCATCGGGATATAATACAAAACGCACAATGCCGACTTCAGTACAAGTAGAGTGAATCTTTAAAGAGATTGTGGTTTGAGCGGCTCCTTGGGGACTAGTATTAATTTCTGATGCGCCAGTGCTGAAATTACTGTATCCCTTGGACCATCACATTGATCGTGAAACACAGATATCGCATCGGGATTGAAAACAAAAGGCACAATGCCGACTTAAGTAAATAAAGAGTAAATGTTCTAAGGGTTTGTGATTTGAACGGCTCCTGGGAGACCATTATTAGATTCCGATGCAGCAGTGCAGGTTTACTGTATGCCTTGGGCCTTCACATTGACCATGAAAGACAGAAATCGCAATGGGATTGAATACAAAGGGACAATGCCGACCTAATTAAGAGAAGTGTGAATCTTCTAAGAGTTTGTGCTTTGAGCGTCCCCTGGGAGACCAGTATTAGATTCAGATGCACCAGTGCCGGTTTACTGTATCCCGTGCACCTTCACATTGACCATAAAACACAGAAATTGCATCGGGATTTAATACAAAAAGACAATGCCGACTTAAATACAAGAAGAGTGAATCTTCTAAGAGTTTGTGGTTTGGGGGGCTCCTGGTCGACCAGTATTAGATTCCGATGCACCAGTGCAGGTTTACTGTATCCATTGGACCTTCACATTGATCATGAAACACAGAAACCGCATTGTCAATGAATACAAAAGACACAATGCCGACTTAAGTACAGGAACAGTGAATCTTCTAGGGGTTTGTGCCTCGAACGGCTCCTGGGAGACCAGTATTAGAATCCGATGCAACAGCGCAATTTTACTTTATCCCTTGGACCTTCACATTGAAAATGAAACAATGAAAACCCCATAGGATTGAATACAAAAGACACAATGCCGACTTAAGGTCGAGAAGAGTGAATCATGTAAGAGTTTCTGGTTTGAGCGGCTCCTGTGAGACCACTATTGGATTCCGATGCACCAGTGCAATGTTACTGTATCCCTTGGACATTCACATTGACCATGAATCACAGATATCGCATTGGGGTAGATTACAACAGGCACAATGCCGACATAAGTACAAAAAGAGTGAATCTTCTAAGAGTTTGTGGTTTGAGCGGCTCCTGGGAGCCCAGTAATAGAAATCGATGCACCGAAGCTGTTTTAGTGTACCCCGTGGTCATTCACATTGACCATGAAACGCAGAAATCGCATCGGGATTGAATGCAATACCGACAATGCAGACTTAAGTACAATAAGAGTGAATCATCTAAGAGATAGTGATTTGAGCGGCTCCTCGGAGACCAGTTTTAGATTCCGGTCCACCAGTGCAGGTTTACTGTATCCTTTGGACCTTCACATTGACCATGAATCACAGAATTTGCAGCGGGATTGAGTACAAATGGGACAATGCCGACTTAAGTACAAGAAGAGTTAATCTTAAGAGAGTTTGTGGTTTGAGCGGCTCCTGGAAAATTAGTATTAGATTCCGATGCACCAGTGCAGTTTTACTGTATCCCTTGGACCTTCACATTGACCACGAAACAAAGCAATTGCATCGGGATTGAATACAAAAGGGACAATGCCGACTTAAGTACGAGAAGAGTGAATCTGCTAAGAGATTGTGGTTTGAGCGGCTCGTGGGAGACCAGTATTAGATTCCGATGCACCGGTGCAGGTTAACTGTATCCCATGGACCTTTACATTGACCATGAAACACAGAAATTGCATCGGGATTGAATATAAAAGGGACAATGCCGACCTAAGTACGAGAAGAGTGAACCTTCTAAGCGATTATGGTTTGAGCGACTCCAGGGCGACCAGTATTAGATTCCGATGCACCAGTGCAGGTTTACTGTATCCCTTGGACCTTCACATTGACCATTAAACACAGAATTTGTATCATGATTGAATACAAAAGGTACAATGCCGACTTAGGTACAAGAAGAGTGAGTCATCTAAGGGTTTGTGGTTTGAGCGGCTCGTGGGAGACCAGAATTACTTTTCAATGCACCAGTGCAGGTTTGTTGCATCCCTTGGACCTTCACATTGACCATGAAACGCAGAAATTGTACCGGGATTGAATACAAAAGGTACAATGCTGACTTAAGTACGAGAAGAGTGAATCTTCTAGGAGATTATGATTTGACCGGCTCCTGGGAGACCAGAATTATATTCCGATGCACCAGTGCAGGTATACTGTATCCCTTGGACCTTCACATTGAGCATGAAACACCGAAATTACATCGGTATTGTATACAAAAGAGACAATGACGACTTAATTACAAGAAGAGTGAATCTTCTAACAGTTTGTGGTTTGAGCGGTTCCTGGGATGCCAGTATTAGATTCCGATGCACCACTGCAGGTTTAGTGAATCCCTTGGACCTTGACATTGACCATGAAACACAGAATTTGCATCGGGATTGAGTACAAATGGGACAATGCCGACTTCGGTACAAGAAGAGTGACTCTTCTAAGAGTTTGTGGTTTAAGCGGCTCCTGGGACACCAGTAGTAGATTCCGATGCATCAGTGGAGGTTAACTGTATCAATTGGACCTTCACATTGACCATGAAACACCAAAATCCCTTCGGGATTGAGTACAAAAGACACAATGCCGACTTAAGTACAAGAAGAGTGAATCTTCTAAGAGTTCGTGGTTTGAGCGGGTCCTGGGAGACAAGAATTAGATTCCGATGCACCAGTGCAGGTTTACTGTATCCCTTGGGGCTTCACATTGACCATGAAACGCAGAAATTACATCGGGTTTAAATACAAAATGGACATTGCCGACTTAAGTACTAGAAGAGTGAATCTTCTAAAAGTTTGTGGTTTGAGTGGCTCCTGGGTGACCAGTATCAGATTTAGATAGACAAGTGCAGGTTTTGCTGTATCCCATGGACCTTCCCATTGACCATGAAACACAGAGATCGCATTGGGATTGAATACAAAAGACACAATGCCGACTTAAGTACAAGAACAGTGAATCATCTAAGAGTATGTGCCTTGAACGGCTCCTGGGAGACCAGTATTAGATTCCGATGCACCAGTGCACTTTTTCTGTATCCCTCGGACATTCACATTGACCATGAAACACAGAAATCACATTTGGATAGAAAACAAAAGACACAATGCCGACTTAAGAACATGAAGAGTGAATGTTCTAAGAGTTTGTGGTTTGAGCGGCTCCTGGGAGACCAGTGTTAGTTACCCATGCACCAGTGCAGAATTACTGTATCCCTTGGACCTTCACATTGACCATGAAACACAGAATTTGCATTGGGATTGAGTACAAATGGGACAATGCCGAATTAAGTACAAGAAGAGTGAATCTTCTAAGAGTTTGTGTTTTGAGCGGCTCCTGGGAGAACAGTATTAGATTCCGATGCACCAGTTTAGTTATACCGTATCCCTTGGAACTTCACAGTGACCATGAAACACATAAGTTGCATCGGAATTGATTACAAAAGGGACAATGCCGACTTAAGTACAAGAAGAGTGAATCTTCTAAGAGTTGGTTGTTTGAGCGGCTCCTGGGAGACGAGTATTAGATTCCGATGCACCAGTACAGGTTTACTGTATCCCCTGGACTTTCACAATGACCATGAAACAGAAATTGCATCGGGATTGAACACAAATGGGACAATGCCGACTTAAGTACAAGAAGAGGGAATCTTCTAAGAGTTTGTGGTTTGAGCGGCTCCTGTTAAACCAGTATTAGATACTGATGCGCCAGTGCATGTTTACTGTTTCCCTTGGACCTTCACATTGACCATGAAACACAGAAATTGCATTGGGATAGAATACAAAATAGACTATGCCGACTTAAGTACGAGAAGAGTGAATCTTGTAAGAGTTTGTGGTTTGAGCGGCTCCTGGGAGACCAGTATTAGAATCCGATGCACCAGTGCAGGTTTACTGTCTCCCTTGGAGCTTCACATTGTCCATGAAACACAGATATTGCAACGGGATAGAATTCAAAAGGCACAATGCCGACTGAAGTACAAGAAGAGTGAATCTTCTAAGTGTTTGTGCTTTGAGCGGCTCCTGGGAGACCAGTTATAGATTCCGATGCACCAATGCAGGTTTACGGTGTCAATTGGACCTTCACATTGACCATGATACACAGAGATCGCATCGGGATTGCATGCAAAATGCACAATGCCGACTTAAGTACAAGAAGAGTGAATCTTCTAAGAGTTTGTGTTTGAGCGGCTCCTGGGGGAACAGTAATAGATTCCGATGCACCAGTGCTGATTTTTTGTATCCCTTGGACCTTCACATTGACCATGAAACACTGAAATTGCATCTGGGTTGAATACAAAAGGGACAATGCCGACTTAAGTACAAGAGGAGTGAACCTTCTAAGAGTTTGTGCTCTGAACGGCTTCTGGGAGACCAGTATTAGATTCCGATGCACCAGAGCAGGTTTACTGTATCCTTAGGACCTTTACATTGACCATGAAAACACAGAAAACGCATTGGGATTGAATACAAAAGTCACAATGCCGACTTAAGGACAAGAGGAGTGAATCTTGTAAGAGTTTGTGGCTTGAGCGGTTCCTGGGAGACCAGTATTAGATTTAGAAGCACCAGTACAGGTTTACTGTATCCCTTGGACATTCACATTGACCATGAAATACAGAATTTGCATCGGGATTCAATTCAAAAGGGGCGATGTCGGCTTAAGTACAAGAAGAGTGAATCTTCTTAGAGTTTATGCTTTGAGCGACTTCTGGGAGACCTGTATTAGATTCCGATGCACCAGTGCAGGTTTACTGGATCCCCTGGACCTTCAAATTGACTATGAAACACAGAAATCGCAGTTGGATTGAATTAAAAAATCACAATGCCGAATTAATGACAAGAACAATTAATTTTGTAAGAGTTTTTGGTTTGAGCGGCTCCTGGTTTACCAGTATTGGATTTAGATGCACCAGTGCAGGTTTACTGTTTCCCTTGGACCTTCACAATGACCATGAAACACAGAAATTGCATCGGGGTCCAATTCAAAAGGGGCAATGCCGACTTATGTACAAGAAGAGTGAAGCCTCTAAGAGTTTGTGGTTTGAGCAGCTCTTGGGAGACCAGTGTTAGATTCCGATGCACCAGTGCAGGTTTAGTGTATCCCTCGGACATTCACATTAGCCATGAAACACAGAAATCGCATCGGGATTGAATCCAATAGGGACAATGCCGACATAAGTACAGGAGGAGTGAATCATCCAAAAGTTTGTGATTTGGGCGGCTCCTCGGAGACCAGTATTGGATTCCGATGCACCAGTGAAGGTTTACTGTATCCGTTGCACCTTCACATTGACCATGAAACACAGAATTTGCATCGGGATAGAATACAATAAAGAAAATGCCGACTTAAGTACGAGAAGAGTGAATCTTCTAAGAGATTGGAGTTTGAGCGGCTCCTGAGAGACCAGTATTAGATTCCTATGCACCAGTGGAGACTTACTGTATATCTTGGACTTTCACATTGACCATGAAACACAGAAATTGCATCGGGATTGAATACAAAAGGGACAATACCGACTTATGTACAAGAACAGTGAATCTTCTAAGAGATTGTTGTTTGAGCAGCTCCTGGGAGAACAATATTAGATTCCGATGCACCAGTGCAGGTTTACGGGATCCCTTGGACCTTTACATTGATCATGAAATACAGAAATCGCTACGTGATAGATTACAAAAGGCACAATGCCGACTTATGCACAAGAACAGTGAATCTTCTAAGAGTTTGTGGTTTGAGCGGCTCCTGCGAGACCGGTATTAGATTCCGATGCACCAGTGCAGGTTTAGTGTATCCCTTGGATATTCGCATTGACCAAGAAACACAGAAATCGCATCTGGATTGAATAGAAAAGGTACAATGCCGACTAAAGGACAAGAAGAGTGAATCTCCTAAGAGTTTGTGATTTGAGCGGCTCCTGGGAGACCAGTATCAGATTCCGATGCACCAGTGCAGGTTTACTGTATCCCATGGACCTTCACATTGACCATGAAATACAGAAATTGCATCGGGATTGAATACAAAAGGGACAATGATGACTTAAGTGCAAGAAGAGTGAACCTTCTAATTGTTTGTGGTTTGCGCGGCTTGTCGGAGACCAGCATTTGATTCCGATGCACCAGTGCAGGTCTACTGTGGCCCTTGGACCTTCACAGTTACCATGAAACACAAAAATTGCATCGGGATTGAATACAGAGGGCACAATGCCGACTTAACTACAAGAAGAGTGAATCTTCTAAGAGTTTGAGGTTTGAGCGGCTCCTGGGAGACCAGTAGAAGATTCCGATGCACCAGTGCAGGTTTACTGTATTCCTAGGACCTTCACATTGACGATGAAAGACAGAAATTGCATCGGTATATAATACAAAAGGGACAATGCCTACTTAAGTACAAGAAGAGTGAATCTTCTAAGTGTTTGTGGTTTGAGCGGCTACTGGGAAACCAGTATTAGATTCCGATGCACCAGTGCAGGTTTTCTGTATCCCTTGGCCCTTCACATTGACGATGAAACACAGCAATTGCATCGGGATTGAATACAAAAGGGACAATGCCGACATAAGTACAAGAAGAGTGAATCTTCGAAGAGTTTGTGATTTGAGCGGCTCCTGGGAGCCTGTATTATATTCACATGCACCAGTGCAGGTTTGCTGTATATCTTGGACCTTCAAATTGACCCTGAAACACCGAAATTACATTGGGATTGTATACAAAAGAGACAATGACGACCTAAGTACAAGAAGAGTGAATCTTCTAGGATTTTGTGGTTTAAGCGGCTCCTGGGAGGCCTGTATTGGATTCCGATGCACCACTGCAGGTTTACTGTATCCCTCGGACTTTCACATTGACCATGAAACACAGAAATCGCATTGGGATAGAATACAAAAGTCACAATGCCGACTTAAGTACAAGAAGAGTGAATCTTCTTAGACTTTTGGGTTTTGAGCGGCTCCTGGGTGACCAGTATTAGATTCCGATGCACCAGTGCAGGTTTACTGTATCCGTTGGACCTTTACATTGACCATGAATTACAGAAATTGCATCGGGATTGATGCAAAAGCTACAATGCCACCTTAAGTACGAGTAGAGTGAATCTTCTTAGAGATTGTTGTTTGAGCGGCTCCCGGGAGATCAGTATTAGATTCCGATGCACCAGTGCAGGTTTACTGTTTCCATTGGACTTTAACATTAACCATGATACACAGATATAGCATCGGGATTGAATACAAAAGCGACAATGCCGACCTAAGTGCGAGAAGAGTGAATTTTCTAAGAGATTGTGGTTTGAGCGGCTCCTGGGAGAACAATATTAGATTCCGATGCACCTGTGTGGGTTTACTGTATCCCTTGGACCTTCACATTGACCATGAAACACCGAAATTACATCGGGATTGTATACAAAAGAGACAAGGACGACTTTAGTACAAGAAGAGTGAATCGTCTAAGAGTTTGTACTTTGACCGGCTCCTGGGGACCAGTATCAGATTCCGATGCATCAGTGCAGGTTTACTGGATCCCTTGGACCTTCACATTGACAATGAAACACAGAAATTGCAACGGGACAGAGTACAAAAGGCACAAAGCCGACTTAGGTACAAGAAGAGTGAATCTTCTAAGAGTTTGTGGTTTGAACGGCTCCTGGGAGACCAGTATTAGATTCCGATGCACCAGTGCAGGTTTACTGTATCAATTGGACCTTCACATTGAGCATGAAACACAGAGATCGCATCGGGATTGAATACAAAAGGGACTATGCCAACTTAAGTACAAGAAGAGTGAAACTTCTAAGAGTTTATGGTTTGAGCGGCTCCTGGGAGACGAGTCTTAGATTCCGATGCACCACTGTAGTTTTACTGTATCCCTTGGACCTTCATATTGACCATGAAACACAGAAATCGCATTGGTTTTGAATACAAAAGACACAATGCCGACTTAAGTACAAGAAGAGTGAATCTTCTAAGATTTTGTGCTTTGAGAGGCTCCTTGGTGACTAGATTTAGATTCCAAAGCACCAGTGCAGGTTTACTATATCCCTTGGACCTTCACATTGACCATCAAACACAGAAATTGCATCGGGATAGAATACAAATAGGGCATTGCCGACTGAAGTACAAGAAGAGTGAATTTTCTAGGAGCCTGTGGTTTGAGCGGCTCCTGGGAGACCAGTGTTACATTACGATGCACCAGTGCAGATTTACTGTACCCCTTGGCGCTTCAATTTGACCATGGCACACAGAAATTGCATCGGGATTGAATACAAAAGGGTTAATGCCGACATAAGTATAAGGAGAGTGATTCTTCTAAGAGTTTGTGGTTTGAGCGGCTTCAGGGAGACCAGTATTAGATTCCGATGCACCAGTGCAAGTTTTGCTGTCCCCCTTGGCACTTCAATTTGACCATGACACACAGAAATTGCATCGGGATTGAATACAAAAGGGACAATGCCGACTTAAGTACAAGAAGAGTGAATTTTCTCAGAAATTGTGGTTTGAGCGGCTTTTGGGAGACCAGTACTAGATTCCGATGCGTTAGTGCAGGTTTACTGTATCCCTTGGACCTTCACATTGACCATGAAACCCCGAAATCGCATCTGGATTGAATACAGAAGCTACAATGCCGACTTAAGTACAAGAAGAGTGATTCTTCTAAGAGTTTGAGGTTTGAGCGGGTCCTGGGAGACCAGTATTGGATTCCGATGCACCAGTGCAGGTTTACTGTATCCCTTGGACGTTCACATTGACGATGAAACACAGAAATTGCATCGGGTAATACAAAAGGGACAATGCCGACTTAAGTACAAGAAGAGTAAAGCTTCTAATGGTTTGTGATTTTTAGCGGCTCCTGGGAGACCAGTATTAGATTCCGAAGCACCAGTGAAGGTTTACTGTATCCCTTGGACCTTCACATTGACCATGATAAATAGAAATCGCATCGGGATTGAAAACAAAAGGCACAAAGCCTACTTAAGTACACGAAGAGAAAATGTTCTAAGGGTTTGTGCTTAGAACGGCTCCTGGGAGACCAGTATAAGATTCCGATGCACCAGTGCAGGTTTACTGTATCTCTTGGTCCTTCACATTGAGCATGAAACACACAAATCGCATTGGGATTGAATACAAAAGTCACAAAGCCGACTTAAGGACGAGAAGAGTGAATCTTGTAAGAGTTTGTAGTTTGAGCGGCTCCTGGGGGACCAGTATTAGATTTCGATGCACCTGTGCAGGTTTAGTGTATCCCTCGGACCTTCAGATTGACCATGAAGTACAAAAATTGCATCGGGATTGAATGCAAAAGGGACAATGCCAACTTAAGTACGAGAAGTGTGAATCTTCTAAGAGACTGTTGTTTGAGCGGCTCTCGGGACAGCAGTATTAGGTTCCGATGCACCAGTGCAGGTTTACTGTATCCCTTGGACCTGCACCATGACCATGGAACACCGAAATTACATCGGGATTGTATACAAAAGGGACAATGACGTTGTAAGTACAAGAAGAGTGAATCGTCTAAGAGTTTGTACTTTCACCGGCTCCTGGGGACCAGTATCAGATTCCGATGCACCAGTGCACGTTCACTGGATGCCTTGGACCTTCACATTGACAAAGAAACACAGAAATTGCAACGGGATGGAGTACAAAAGGCACAAAGCCGACTTAAGTACAAGAAGAGTGAATCTTCTAAGAGTTTGTGGTTTGAACGGCTCCTGGGAGACCAGTATTAGATTCCTATGCACCAGTGCAGGTTTACTGTATCAATTGGACCTTCACATTGAGCACGAAACACAGAGATCGCATCGGGATTCAATACAAAAGGGACTATGCCATCTTAAGTACAAGAAGAGTGAATCTTCTAAGTGGTTATGGTTTGAGCGGCTCCTGGGAGACCAGTATTAGATTCCGATGCACCACTGTAGGTTTACTGTATCCCTTGGACCTTCATATTGACCATGAAACACAGAAATCACATTGGTATTGAATACAAAAGGCACAAAGCCGACTTAAGTACAAGAAGAGTGAATCTTGTAAGAGTTTGTGGTTTGAGCGCTCCTAGGGGACCAGTATTAGATTCCGATGCACCAGTGCAGGTTTACTGTATCCCTTGGACCTTCACATTGACCATGAAACACAGAAATTGCATCGGTATTGAATACAAAAGCGACAATGCCGACTTAAGTACAAGAAGAGTAAATCTTCTAAGATTTTGTGCTTTGAGCGGCTCCTGGGAGACTAGACTTAGATTCCGATACACCAGTGCAGGTTTACTGTATCCCTTGGACCTTCACATTGACCATCAAACACAGAAATTGCGTCTGGTTAGAATACAAATAGGGCATTGCCGACTGAAGTACAAGAAGAGTGAATTTTCTAAGAGCCTGTGGTTTGAGCGGCTCCTGGGAGACCAGTGTTACATTACGGTGCACCAGTGCAGATTTACTGTAACCCTTGGCACTTCAATTTGATCATGACACACAGAAATTGCATCGGGACTGAATACAAAAGGGGTAATGCCGACATAAGTATAAGGAGAGTGAATCTTCTAAGGGTTTGTGGTTTGAGCGGCTTCAGGGAGACCAGTATTAGATTCCGATGCACCAGTGCAAGTTTTGCTGTCCCCCTTGGCAGTTCAATTTAACCATGACACACAGAAATTGCATCGGGATTGAATACAAAATGGACAATGCCGAACTAAGTACAAGAAGAGTGAATCTTCTCAGAAATTGTGGTTTGAGCGGCTTTTGGGAGACCACTATTAGATTCCGATGCGTTGGTGCAGGTTTACTGTATCCCTTGGACCTTCACATTGACCATGAAACGCAGAAATCGCATTGGTATTGAATACAAAACGCACAATGCCGACTTAAGTACAAGTAGAGAGAATCTTCTTAGAGATTGTTGTTTGAGCGGCTCCCGGGAGACCAGTATTAGATTCCGATGCACCAGTGCAGGTTTACTGTTTCCATTGGACTTGAGCATTAACCATGATACACAGAACTAGCATCGGGATTGAATACAAAAGCGACAATGCCGACTTAAGTGCGAGAAGAGTGAATCTTCTAAGAGATTGTGGTTTGAGCGGCTCCTGGGAGAACAATATTAGATTCCGATGCACCTGTGCGGGTTTACTGTATCCCTTGGACCTTCACATTGACCATGAAACACCGAAATTACATCGGGAATATATACAAAAGGGACAAGGACGACTTTAGTACAAGAAGAGTGAATCGTCTAAAAGTTTGTACTTTGACCGGCTCCTGGGGACCAGTATCAGATTCCGATGCACCAGTACATTTTTACTGGATCCCTTGGACCTTCACATTGACAATGAAACACAGAAATTGCAAAGGGGTAGAGTACAAAAGGCACAAAGCCGACTTAAGTACAAGAAGAGTGAAACTTCTAAGAGTTTGTGGTTTGAACGGCTCCTGGGAGACCAGTATTAGATTCCGATGCACCAGTGCAGGTTTACTGTATCAATTGGACCTTCACATTGAGCATGAAACACAGAGATCGCATCGGGATTGAATACAAAAGGGACTATGCCAACTTAGGTACAAGAAGAGTGAGTTTTCTTAGAGTTTGTGTTTTGAGCGGCTCCTGGGAAACCAGTATTGGATTCCGATGCACTAGTGCAGGTTTACTGCATCCCTTGGACCTTCACATTGACCATGAAAAATAGAAATCGCATCGGGATTGATGCAAAAGGGACAATGCCACCTTAAGTACGAGTAGAGTGAATCTTCTTAGAGATTGTTGTTTGAGCGGCTCCCGGGAGACCAGTATTAGATTCCGATGCACCAGTGCAGATTTACTGTTTTCATTGGACTTTAACATTAACCATGATACACAGAAATAGCATCGGGATTGAATACAAAAGCGACAATGCCGACTTAAGTGCGAGACGAGTGAATCTTCTAATAGATTGTGGTTTGAGCGGCTCCTGGGAGAACAATATTAGATTCCGATGTACCTGTGCGGGTTTACTGTATCCCTTGGACCTTCACATTGACCATGAAACACCGAAATTACATCGGGATTAAATACAAAAGGGACAAGGACGACTTTAGTACAAGAAGAGTGAATCGTCTAAGAGTTTGCACTTTGACCGGCTCCTGGGGACCAGTATCAGATTCCGATGCACCAGTGCAGGTTTACTGGATCCCTTGGACCTTCACATTGACAATGAAACACAGAAATTGCAACGGGATAGAGTACAAAATGCACAAAGCCGACTTAAGTACAAGAAGAGTGAATCTTCTAAGAGTTTGTGGTTTGAACGGCTCCTGGATGACCAGTATTAGATTCCGATGCACCAGTGCAGGTTTACTGTATCAATTGGACCTTCACAATGAGCATGAAACACAGAGATCGCATCGGGATTGAATACAAAAGGGACTATGCCAACTTAAGTACAAGAAGACTGAGTGTTCTTAGAGTTTGTGCTTTGAGCGGCTCCTGGGAGACAAGTATTAGATTCCGGTGCACCAGTACAGGTTTACTGTATCTCTTGGACCTTCACAATGACCAAGAAACACAGGAATCGCATTGGGATTGGATACAAAAATCACAATGCCGACTTAAGGACGAGAAGAGTGAATCTTGTAAGAGTTTGTGGTTTGAGCGGCTCCTGGGTGCCAGTATTAGATTTCGATGCACCTGTGCAGGTTTACTGTATCCCTCGGACCTTCAAATTGACCATGAAGTACAAAAATTGCATCGGGATTGAATGCAAAAGGACAATGCCAACTTAAGTACGAGAAGTGTGAATCTTCTAAGAGACTGATGTTTGAGCGGCTCTCGGGAGAGCAGTATTAGATTCCGATGCACCAGTGCAGGTTTACTGTATCCCTTGGACCTGCACCATGACCATGAAACACCGAAATTACATCGGGATTGTATACAAAAGGGACAATGACGACTTAAGTACAAGAAGAGTGAATCGTCTAAGAGTTTGTACTTTCACCGGCTCCTGGGGACCAGTATCAGATTCCGATGCACCAGTGCACGTTTACTGGATCCCTTGGACCTTCACATTGACCATGAAACACAGAAATTGCATCGGTATTGAATACAAAAGCGACAATGCCGACTTAAGTACAAGAAGAGTGAATCTTCTAAGATTTTGTGCTTTGAGCGGCTCCTGGGAGACTAGACTTAGATTCCGATGCACCAGTGCAGGTTTACTGTATCCCTTGGACCTTCACATTGACCATCAAACACAGAAATTGCGTAGGGATAGAATACAAATAGGGCATTGCCGACTGAAGTGCAAGAAGAGTGAATTTTCTAAGAGCCTGTGGTTTGAGCGGCTCCTGGGAGACCAGTGTTACATTACGATGCACCAGTGCAGATTTACTGTACCCCTTGGCACTTCAATATGACCATGACACGCAGAAATTGCATCGGGATTGAATACAAAAGGGGTAATGCCGACATAAGTATAAGGAGAGTGAATCTTCTAAGAGTTTGAGGTTTGAGCGACTTCAGGGAGACCAGTATTAGATTCCGATGCACCAGTGCAAGTTTTGCTGTCCCCCTTGGCAGTTCAATTTGACAATGACACACAGAAATTGCATCGGGATATAATACAAAAGGGACAATGCCGACTTAAGTACAAGAAGAGTGAATCTTCTAAGAGTTTTCGGTATAGCGGCTCCTGGGGGACCAGTATTGGATTCCGATGCACCAGTGCAGGTTTACTGTATCCCTTGGACCTTCACATTGACCATGAAAAATAGAAATGGCATCGGGATTGAATACAAAAGGCACAATGCCGACTTATGTACACGAATAGAAAATGTTCTAAGGGTTTGTGCTTAGAACGGCTCCTGGGAGACCAGTATAAGATTCCGATGCACCAGTGCAGGTTTACTGTATATCTTGGACCTTCACATTGAGCATGAAACACATAAATCGCATTGGGATTGAATACAAAATGGACAATGCTGACTTAAGGACAAGAGGAGTGAATCTTCTAAGAGTTTGTGGTTTGAGCGGCTCGTGTGAGACCAGTATTAGATCCCGAAGCACCAGTGCAGATTTACTGTATCCCTTGGACCTTCACATTGACCATGAAACACAGAAATCGCATTGGGATAGAATACAAAAGACACAATGCCGAATTAAGGACAAGAAGAGTGAGTCTTCTAAGAGTTTGTGCATTGACCGGCTCCTGGGAGACCAGAAGTAGATTCCGATGCACCAGTGGAGGTAAATAGATCCCTTGGAAATTCACACTGACCATGAAACACAGAATTTGCATCGGGATTGAATTGAAATGGGACAATGCCGGCTTAAGTACAAGAAGAGTAAATCTACTAAGAGTTTGTGGTTGAGCGGCTCCTGGGACACCTGTATTGGATTCCGATGCACCAGTGCAGTTTGACCGTATCCCTTGGACCTTCACAGTGGCCAAGAAACACATACGTTGCATTGTGATAGATTACATAATGGTCAATGCCGACTTAAGTACAAGAAGAGTGAATCTTTTAAGAGTTTGTGGTTTGAGCGGCTCCTGGGTGACGAGTATTTCATTCCGATGCACCAGTGCAGGTTTACTGTATCCCTTGGAGCTTCACATTGACAATGAAACACAGATATTGCAACGGGATAGAATACAAAAGACACAATGCCGACTTAAGTACAAGAAGAGTGAATCTACTAAGAGTTTGTGCTTTGAGCGGTTCCTGGGAGACCAGTATTAGATTCCGATGCACCAGTGCACCTTTACTGTATGCCTTGGACCTTCACATTGACCATGAAATACAGAAATCGCATTGGGATTGAATACAAAAGTCACTATGCCGTCTTAAGGACAAGAAGAGTGAATCTTGTAAGGGTTTGTGGATTGAGCGGCTCCTGGGGGACCAGCATTAGATTTCGATGCACCAGAGCAGGTTAACTGTATCCCTTCGACCTTCACATTGACCATGAAATACAGAAATTGCATCGGGAATCAATTCAAAAGGGGCAATGTCGGCTTAAGTACAAGAAGGGGGAGTCTTCTTAGAGATTGTGTTTTGAGCGGCTCCTGGGAGACCAGTATTAGATTCCGATGCACCAGTGCAGGTTTACTGTATCCCTTGGACCTTCACAATGACCAAGAAACACAGAATTCACATAGGGATTGAATACAAAAGTCACAATGCCGACTGATGGATTAGAAGAGTGAATCTTGTAAGAGTTTGTGGTTTGAGCGGCTCCTGGGATACCAGTAACAGATTCCGATGCACCAGTGCAGGTTTACTGTATCCCTTGGACCATCACATTGACGATGAAACACAGAAATTGCATCGGGATTGAATACATAAGGGCCAATGACGACTTAAGTACAAGAAGAGTGAATCTTCTAAGTGTTTGTGGTTTTAGCGGCTCCTGGGAGACCGGTATTAGATTCCGATGCACCAGTGCAAGTTTACCGTATCCCTTGGAGCTTCACAGTGACAATGAAACACATAAGTTGCATCGGGATTGATTACAAAAGGGACAATGCCGACTTAACTACGAGAAGAATGAATCTTCTAAGTGTTTGTGGTTCGAGCGGCTCCTGGGAGACGAGTATTAGATTCCGATGCACCAGTGCAGGTTTTGCTGCATCCCATGGCACTTCAATTTGATCATGACACACAGAAATTTCAACAGAATTGAGTACAAAAGGGACAATGCCGACTTAAGTACAGGAAGAGTGAATCTTCTCAGAGTTTGTGGTTTGAGCGGCTTTTGGGAGACCAGTATTAGATTCCGATGCATTAGTGCAGGTTTACTGTATCACTTGGCACTTCAATTTGACCATGACACACAGAAAATGCATTAGGATTGAATACAAAAGGGACAATGCCGACTTAAGTACAAGAAGAGTGAATCTTCTGAGAGTTTGTTGTTTGCGCGGCTCCTGGGAGACGAGTATCAGATTCCGATGCAAGAGTGCAGGTATACTGTATCCCTTGGAACTTCATATCGACCATGAATAACAGAAATCGCATTGGGATTGAATACAAAATACACAATGCCGACTGAAAGGCAAGAAGAGTGAATCTTGTAAGAGTTTATGGTTTGAGCGTTCCTGGGAGACTAGACTTAGATTCCGATGCACGAGTGCCGGTTTACTGTATCCCTTGGACCTTCACATTGACCATCAAACACATAAATGGCGTCGGGATAATATACAAATAGGGCTTTGCCGACTTAAGTACAAGAACAGTGAATCTTCAAAGAGTTTGTGCTTTGAGCGGCTCCTGGGAGACTAGACTTAGATTCCGATGCAAGTGTTCAGGTTTACTGTATCCCTTGGACCTTCACATTGACCATCACACACAGAAATGGCTTCGGGATAGAATACAAATAGGGCATTGCCGACTGAAGTAGAAGAAGAGTGAATCTTCAAAGAGTTTGTGGTTTGAGTGGCTCCTGGGAAACCAGTGTTACATTTCGATGCACCAGTGCAGATTTACTGTATCCCTTGGACCTTCACATTGACCATGAAACACTAAAATTGCATCGGGATTGAATACCAAAGGGGTAATGCCGACATAAGTACAAGAAGAGTGAATCTTCTTAGAGTTTGTTGTTTTAAGCGGCTCCTCGGAGACCAGTTATAGATTCCGATGCACCAGTGCAGGTTTACTGTATCCCTTGGACCTTCACATTGACCATGAAACACAGAAATCTTATCGAGACTGAGTAAAAAATGGACAATGCCGCCTTAAGTACAAGAAGAGTGAATCTTCTAAGTGTCTGTGGATTGAGCGGCTCCTGGGAGACCAGTATTAGATTCCGATGCACCAGTGCAGGTTTTGCTGCATCCCATGGCACTTCAATGTGAAAATGACACACAGAAATAGCATCAGGATTGAATACAAAAGGAACAATGCCGACTTAAGTACAAGAAGATTGAATCTTCTAAGAGTTTGTGGTTTAAGCGGTTCATGGGAGACCAGTATTAGATGCCAATTCACCATTGCAGGTTTACTATATCCCTTGGACCTTCACATTGACCATGAAATCCAGAAATCTCATCTGGATTGAATACAAAAGGCACAAAGCCGACTGAAGTAGAAGAAGGTTGAATCTTCAAAGTGTTTGTGGTTTGAGCGACTCCTGGGAGAAAAGTATTAGATTCCGGTTCAGCAGTTCAGGTTTAATGTATCCCTTGGCACTTCAATTTGACCATGAATTACAGAAATGGCATCGAGATTGAATACAAAACGGACAATGCCGACTTAAGTACAAGAAGAGTGAATCTTCTCCGAGTTTGTGGTTTGAGCGGCCTTTGGGAGACCAGTATTAGATTCCGATGCATTGGTGCAGGTTTACTGTATCCCTTGGACCTTCACATTGACCATGAAACCCAGAAATCGCATCAGGATTGAATACAAAAGGCACAATGCCGACATAAGTACAAGAAAAGTAAATCTGCTCAGAATCTGTGCTTTGAGCGGCCCTGGGAAACTAGTATTAGATTCCGATGCACAAGTGCAGGTTTACTGTATCCCTTGGACCTTCACATTGACCATGAATTACAGAAATTGCATCGGGATTGAATACAAAAGGGACAATGGCGACCAAAGAACAAGAAGAGTGAATCTTCTAAGAGTTTGTGCTTTGAGCGGCTCCTGGGAGACCAGAATTAGATTCCGATGCACCAGTGGAGGTTTGCTGTTTCCTCGTACGTTCACTGTGACCATGAAACCCAGACATTGCATCGGGATTTAATACAAAAGGAACAATGCCGACTTAAGTACAAGAAGAGTGAATCTTCTAAGAGTTTGTGGTTTGAGCGGCTCCTGGGAGACCAGTATTAGATTCCGATGCTCCAGTGCAGTTTTAATATATCCCTTGGACCTTCACATTCACCATGAAACACGCATATCGCATCGGGATTGAATACAAAAGGCACAATGCCGACATAAGTACAAGAGCAGCGAATCTTCTACGACTTTGTCGTTTGAGCGGCTCCTGGGAAACCAGTATTAGATTCCGATGCACCAGTGCAGGTTTATACTATCACTTGGACCTTCACATTGACCTTGAAACACAGAATTGGCATCGGGATTGAATACAAAACGGACAGTGCCGACTTAAGTAGAAGAAGAGTGAATCTCCTAAGAGTTTGTGGTTTGAGCGGCTCTTGGGAGACCAGTATTAGATTCCGATGCACGAGTGCAGGTTTAGTGTATCCCTCGGACCTTCACATTCACCATAAAACACAGTTATCGCATCTGGATTGAATACAAAAGGCACAATGCCGACTTATATACAAGAAGTGTTAATCTTCTAAGAGTTTGTGGTTTGAGCGGCTCCTGGGTGACCAGTATTAGATTCCGATGCACCAGAGCAGGTTAACTGTATCGTTTGGAACTTCACATTGACCATGACACATAGATATTGCATCGGGATTGAATACAAATAGAGCAATGAAGACTTAAGTACTAGAAGAGTGAATCTTCTAAGAATTTGTGCTTTGAGCGGCTCCAGGGAGACCAGTTACACATTCCGATGCACCTGTGCAGGTTTACTGTATCCCTTGGACCTTCACATTCACCATTGAACACAGAAGTTAGATCGGGATTAATACAAAAGGAAAATGTCGTCAAAATACAAGAACATTTAATCTTCTATGAGTCTGTGCTATGAGCGGCTCCTGGGAGACCAGTACTAGGTTCCGATTCACCAGTGGAGGATTACTGTATCCCTTGGACCTTCACATTGACCATGAAACACAGAAATTGGATTCGGATTGAATACAAAATGGACAATGCCAACTTAAGTACAAGAAGAGTGAATCTTCTAAGAGCTTGTGGTATGAGCAGCTCCTGGGAGACCAGTATCAGATTACGATGCACCAGTGCAGGTTCACTGTATCCGATGGACTTTCAATTGGACCATGAAACACAAATATTTCATCGGGATTGAATACAAAATGGACCATGTCGAGATAAGTACAAGAAATGTTAATCTTCTAAGAGTTTGTGCTTTGGGCGGCTCCTGCGAGACCAGTATTAGATTCAGATGCACCAGTGCAGGTTTACTGTATACCTTGGAAATTCACATTGACCATGATACACAGAAATTGCATCGGGATTGAATAAAAAGTGACAATGCCGACATAAGTACAAGAAGAGTAAATCTTCCAAGAGTTTGAGGTTTGAGCGGCTCCTGGGAAACCAGTATCAGATTCCGACGCACCAGTGCAGGTTTACTGTATCCCTTGGACCTACACATTGACCATGAAACCCAGAAATCGCATCTGGATTGAATACAAAAGGCACAATGCCGACATAAGTAGAAGAAAAGTAAATCTGCTCAGAATCTGTGCTTTGAGCGGCCCTGGGAAACTAGTATTAGATTCCGATGCACCAGTGCAGGTTTACTGTATCCCTTGGACCTTCACATTGACCATGAATTACAGAAATTGCAGCGGGATTGAATACAAAATTCACAATGCCGACTTAAGTACAAGAGCAGCGAATCTTCTACGACTTTGTCGTTTGAGCGGCTCCTGGGAAACCAGTATTAGATTCCGATGCACCAGTGCAGGTTTATACTATCACTTGGACCTTCACATTGACTTTGAAACACAGAATTGGCATCGGGATTGAATACAAAACGGACAGTGCCGACTTAAGTACAAGAAGAGTGAATCTCCTAAGAGTTTGTGGTTTGAGCGGCTCTTGGGAGACCAGTATTAGATTCCGATGCACGAGAGCAGGTTTAGTGTATCCCTCGGACCTTCACATTCACCACAAAACACAGTTATCGCATCTGGATTGAATACAAAAGGCACAATGCCGACTTATATACAAGAAGTGTTAATCTTTTAAGAGTTTGTGGTTTGAGCGGCTCCTGGGTGACCAGTATTAGATTCTGATGCACCAGAGCAGGTTTACTGTATCGCTTGGAACTTCACATTGACCATGACACATAGATATTGCATCGGGATTGAATACAAATAGAGCAATGAAGACTTAAGTACAAGAAGAGTGAATCTTCTAAGATTTTGTGTTTTGAGCTTCACCAGGGAGAGCAGTATTACATTCCGATGCATATGTTTAGGTTTACTCTATCCCTTGGACCTTCACATTGACCATGAAACGCAGAAATTGCATCGGGATAGAATACAAAAGGGAAATTGCCGACTTAAGTACAAGAAGAGTTAATCTTCTAAGAATTTGTGCTTTGAGCGGCTCCAGGGAGACCAGTTATACATTCCGATGCACCTGTGCACGTTTACTGTATCCCTTGGACCTTCACATTCACCATTGAACACAGATGTTAGATCGGGATTCAATACAAAAGGAAAATGTCGTCAAAATACAAGAACATTTAATCTTCTATGAGTCTGTGCTATGAGCGGCTCCTGGGAGACCAGTATTAGATTCCGATTCACCAGTGGAGGATTACTGTATCCCTTGGACCTTCACATTGACCATGAAACACAGAAATTGGATTCGGATTGAATACAAAATGGACAATGCCAACTTAAGTACAAGAAGAGTGAATCTTCTAAGAGCTTGTGGTATGAGCAGCTCCTGGGAGACCAGTATCAGATTCCGATGCACCAGTGCAGGTTCACTGTATCCGATGGACTTTCAAATGGACCATGAAACACAAATATTTCATCAGGATTGAATACAAAATGGACCATGCCTAGATAAGTACACGAAGTGTTAATCTTCTAAGAGTTTGTGCTTTGGGCGGCTCCTGCGAGACCAGTATTAGATTCAGATGCACCAGTGCAGGTTTACTGTATACCTTGGAAATTCACATTGACCATGATACACAGAAATTGCATCGGGATTGAATAAAAAGTGACAATGCCGAAATAAGTACAAGAAGAGTAAATCTTCCAAGAGTTTGAGGTTTGAGCGGCTCCTGGGAAACCAGTATCAGATTCCGATGCACCAGAGCAGGTTTACTGTATCCCTTGGACCTACACATTGACCAAGAAACACAGAAATTGCATCGGGATTGAATACAATATGGACAATGCCGACTTTAGTTCAGGAGGAGTGAATCTTCTAAGCGTTTGTGCTTTGAGCGGCCCCTGGGAGACCAGTATTAGATTCCAATGCACCAGTGCAGGTTTACTGTATCAATTGGACCTTCACATTGACCGTAAAAAAAACACGGAAATCACAGCAGGATTGAGTACAAAACACACAATGCCTACTTAAGTACAAAAACATTGAATCTGCTAAGAGTTTGAGATTCGAGCGGCTCCTGGGAGAGCAGTATTTGATTCAGATGCAATAGTGCAGGTTTTCTGTATCATTTGGACCTTCACATTGACCATGAAACACAGAAATCGCATCGGGATAGAATACAAAATTCACAATGCCGACTTAGGTACAATATGAGTGAAACTTCTAAGATATTCTGCTTTGAGCGTCTCCTGGGAGATGAGTATTTGATTCCGTTGCACCAGTGCAGGTTTACTGTATCCCTTCGGCCTCCACATTGAACATGAAACACAGAAATTGCATCGGGATTAAATTCAAAAAGGACAAAGCCGACTTAAGTACAAGAAGTGTGAAACCTCTATGAGATTGTGCTTTGAGCGGCCCCTGGGAGACCAGTATTAGATTCCGATGCACCAGTCAGGTATACTGTATCCGTTGAAATTTTACATTGACCATGAAACACAGAAATGACATATTGATTGAATACAAAAAGGAATATGCCGGCTTAAGTACAGGAAGAGGGAATCTTATAAGAGTTTGTGCTTCGAGCGGCTCCTGGAAGACCAGTACTAAATTCCGATGTGCCAGTGCAAATTTACTGTATCTCTTGGACCTCACGTTCACCATGAAACACAGAAATCCCATCGGGATTGAATACGAAATGCACAATGCCGACTTAAGTACAACAAGAGTGAATCTTCTAAGTGTTTGTGCTATGAGCGGCTCCTGGGAGACCAGTATTAGATTCCGATGCACCAGTGCGGGTTAACTGTATTCCTTGGACCTTCACATTGACCATGAAACACAGAATTAGCAACGGGATTGAATACAAAACGGACATCGACGACTAAAGTACAAGAGGAATGTATCTTATAAGGATTGTGCTTTGAGTGGCTTCTTGGAGACCAGTATTAGATTCTGATGCACCAGTGCAGGTTTACTGTATTCCTTGGACCTTCACATTGACCATGAAACACAAAATTAGCACCGGGATTGAATATAAAACGAACAATGCCGACTTAAGTACTAGAGGAATGAATCTTCTAAGAGTTTGTGGTTTGAGCAGCTCCTGGGAGACCAAAATTAGATTGCGATGCACCAGTGCAGGTTTACTGTATCCTTTGGAACTTCACATTGACCATGACACACAGAAATTGCATCGGGATTGAATACAAAAGGGCAATGCCGACTTAAGTACAAGAAGAGAGAATCTTCTCAGAGTTTGTGGTTTGAGCGGCTCTTTTGAGACCAGTATTAGATTCTGATGCAACAGTGCAGGTTCACTGTATCGCTTGGACCTTCACATTTACCATGAAACACAGAAATTCTATCGGGATTGAACATAAAAGGGACAATGCCGACTTAAGTACAAGAAAAGTGAAACTTCTACGAGTTTGTGGTTTGAGCGGCTAACGGGGGGCCAGTATTACATTGTGATGCACCAGTGCATGATTACTGTATCCCTTGGTTCTTCACATTATCCATGAAACACAGAAATAGAATCGGGATTGAATACAAAAGGGACAATGCCGACATAAGTACAACAAGTGTGCAAGTGTGAATCCTCTATGAGTCTGTGCTTTGAGCGGCTCCTGGGAGACGAACATTAGATTCCGTTGCACCAGTGTAGGTTTACTATATCCCGTGGACCTCCACATTGACCATGAAACACAGAAATTGCATCGGGATTGAATACAAGAGGGACATTAACGACTTAAGTGCAAGAGGAGTGAAACTTCAATGAGTTTGTGCTTTGAGCTGCTCCTGGGAGACCAGTATTTGATTCCGATCCACCAGTGCAGGTTAACTGTATCCCTTTTGCTTTTACATTGACCATGAATTAGAGAAATGGCATCGGGATTGAATACAAAACGGACAATGCCGACTTAAGTACAGGAAGAGTAAATGTCCTAAGAGTTTGTACTTTGAGCTGCTCCTGGGTGACCAATATTAGGTTCCGATGCACCAGTGCAGGTTTACAGTATCCCTTGGACCTTCACATTGACCATGAAACACAGAAATCGCATCGGGATTGAATACAAAATGCACAATGTCGACTTAAGTACAAGAAGAGTTAATCTTGTAAGAGTTTGTGATTTGAGCGGCTCCTGGGAGACCAGTATTAGATTCCGATGAACCAGTGCACGTTTACTGTATCCCCTGGAACTTCACATTGGCCATGACATACAGAAATTGCATCGGGATTGAATACAAAAGGGACAATGCCGACTTAAGTACAAGAAGAGTGAATTTTCTCAGAGTTTGTGGTGTTAGCGGCCTTTTTTGAGACCAGTATTAGATTCAGAAGCAACAGTGCAGGTTTACTGTATCCCTTGGATCTTCACATTGACCATGAAACACAGAAATCGCATCGGGATTGAATACAAAATGAACAGTGCCGGCTGAAATAGAAGTAGTGTGAATCATTTAAGAGTCTGTGCTTTGAGCGGCTCCTGGGAAACCGGTATTAGATTCCGATGCACCAGTGCAGGTTTACTGTATCCGTTGGAACTTCACATTGACCATGAAACACCGCATTTGCAACAGGATTGAATACAAAAGGGACAATGCCAACTTAAGTACAAGAAGAGTGAATCTGCTAAAAGTTTGTGGTTTGATCGGCTCCTGGGAGACAAGTATTAGATTCCGATGCACCAGTGCAGGTTTAGTGTATCCCTTGGACCTTCACATTGTCCATGAAACACAGAAATCGCATCGGGATTCAATAACAAAGGCCCAATGCCGATTTCAGTATATGATGAGTGAATCACCTAAGAGATTTTGGTTTGAGCGGCTCCTGGGAGACCAGTATTAGATTCCGATGCACCAGTGCAGGTTTACTGTATCCCTTGGACCTCCACATTGACCATGATACACAAAATCGCATCGCTATTGAATAAAAAAGGCACAATGCCGACTTAAATACTAGAAGAGTGAATCTTCTAAGTGTTTGCCCTTTGAGCGGCTCCTGGGAGACCAGTACTATGTTCCGATGCACCAGTGCAGGTTTACTGTATCTTTTGGACCTTCACATTGACCATGAAACACAGCAATTGCAAAGGGATTGAATACAAGAGGCACAATGCCAATTTAAGTACAAGAAGAGTGAATATTCCAAGAAATTGTGCTTTGAGCCTCTCCTGGGAGACCAGTATTATATTCTGTTACGCCAGTGCAGGTTTACTGTATCCCTTGGACCTTCGTATTGATCATGAAACACAGAAATTGCATCGGGATTGAATAAAGAAGGCACTATGCCGATTTAAGTTAAAGAAGTGTGAATCTTTAAAGGTGTGGTCGTTTGAGCGGCTATTGGGAGACCTGTATTAGATTCCTATGCACCAGTGGAAGTTTACCGTATCTCTTGGACCTTCACATTGACCATGAAACACAGCAATTGCATCGGGATTGAATACAAAGGCACAATGCCAACTTATGTACAAGAAGAGTGAATCTTCTAAGAGTTTGTGGTTCGAGCGGCTCCTGGGAGACCAGTATTAGATTCTGATGCACCAGTGCCATTTTACTGTATCCCTTAGACTTTCACATTGACCATAAAATGCAGCAATTCCAACGGGATTGAATACAAAAGGCACAATGCCGGCTGAACGACGAGAAGAGTGAATCTTCTAACAGTTTGTGCTGTGAGCGGCTCCTGGGGAACCAGTATTTGATTCCGATGCACCAGTGCAGGTTTACTGTATCCCTTGGACCTTCATATTGATCATGAAACAGAGCAACTGCAACAGGATTGAATACAAAAGGCACAGTGCTAACATAAGTACAAGAGGAGTGAATCTTCTAAGAGTTTGTGCTTTGAGCGGCTCCTGGTAAACCAGTATTATATTCCGATGGACCAGTGCGGGTTTACAGTATCCCTTGGACCTTCACACTGATTATGAATCACAGAAATTGCATCGGGATTGAGTACAAAAGGGACAATGCCGACTTAAGTACAGATAGGGTGAATAGTCTAAGAGTTTTGTGGTTTGAGCGGCTCCTGGGAGACCAGTATTAGATTCCAATTAATCAGTGCAGGTTTACTGTATCCCTTGGACCTTCGCATTGACCATGAAACTAAAAAATTGCATCGTGATTGAATACAAAAGGAACAATACTGACTTAAGTACAAGAAGAGTGAATCTTCTAAGAGTTAGTTCTTTGAGCGGCTCCAGGGAGACCAGTATTAGATTCCGATGCACCAGTGCAGGGTTACTGTATACCTTGGACCTTCACATTGACGATGAAACACAGAAATTGCGTCGGGATTGAATACAAAAGCGATAATGCCGACTTAAGTACAATAAGAGTGAATCTTCTAAGAGTTTGTTTCTGAGCGGCTCCTGAGAGACCAGTATTAGATTTCGATGCACCAGTGCAGCTTCACTGTAACCCTTGGACCTTCACATTCAACATGAAACACAGAAACTGCTTCTGTGTTGAATACAGAAGGGCCAATGCCGAATTTAATTCAAGAAGAATGAATCCTCTACGAGTGTGAGGTGTGAGGGGGTCCTGGGAGGCCAGAATTAGGTTTCGATGCACCAGTGCAGGTTTACTGTATCCCTTGGACCTTCACTTTGACCATGAAACACAGCAATTGCATCGGGAGTGAATACAAAATGGACAATGGCGACTTAAGAACAAGAAGAGTGAATATTCTAAGAGATAGTGGTTTGAGCGGCTTCTGGGAGGCCAGTATTAGATTCCCATGCACCAGTGCAGGTTTACCGTATACCTTGGGCCTTCACATTGACCATGAAACACAGAAATTGCATCAGGATTGAATAAAAAATGCACAATGCCGATTTCAGTAAAAGAAGACTGAATCTCCTAAGAGTTTGTGCTTTGAGCGGCTCCTGGGAGACCATTATTAGATTCCGACTCACCAGTGCAGGTTTGCTGTATCCTTTGGACCTTCACATTGATCATGAAATACAGCAATTGCATCGGGAATGAATACCAAATGAACAATGCCTACTTAAGTACAAGATTAGTGAATCTTCTAAGAGTATGTGGTTTGAGCGGTTCCTGAAAGACCAGTTATAGATTGCGATGCACCAGTGCACGTTTACTGTAAGCCTTGGACCTTCACATTGTCCATGAAAGACGAAATCGCATCGGTATTGAATACAAAGGGCACAATGCCGACTTAAGTACAAGAAGAGTGAATTTTCTAAGAGTTTGTGCTTTGAGCGGCTCCTGCGAGACCAGTATTACATTCCGATGTACCAGTGCAGGTTTTCTGTATCCCTTGGACCTTCAAATTGACCATGAAATACAGCAATTGCATCGGGATTGAATACAAAAGGGACTATGCCGACTTAAGTACAAGAAGAGTGAAAATTCTAAGAGTTTGTGGTTTGGGCGGCTCTTGGGAGACTAGTATTAGATTCCGATGAACCAGTTTCCGTTCACTGTATCCCTTGGACCCTCACATTGTCCATGAAACACAGCATTGGCTTCGGGATGGAACACAAAAAGGCTCAATGACAACTTAAGGACTAGAAGAGTGAATGTTCTAAGTGTTTGTGGTTAGAGCGGCTCCAGGGAGACCAGTTATAGTTTACGATGCACCAGTGCAGGTTTACTGTATCCCTTGGACCTTCACATTGACCATGAAACAGAGAAATTGCATCGGGATTGAATACAAAAAGGACAAAGTAAACCTAAATTTAAGAAAAGTGGATCTTCTCAAAGTTTGTGGGTTGAGCGGCTGCTGGGAGACCAGAATTAGATTCCGATGCACCAGTGCAGGTTTACTGTATCCCTTAGACCTTCACAGTGACCGAGAAACACAGAAATCACATCGTGATTGAATACAAAAGGGACAATGCCGACTTAAGTACAAAAAGAGTGAATCCTCTAAGAGTTTGTGGTATGAGCGGCTCCTGGGAGACCAGTATTAGATTTCGGTGCACGAGAGCAGATTTACTGTATACCTTGGACCTTCACATTGCCCATGAAACACAGAAATCGCATCGGGATTGAATACAAAATGCCAATGCCAATTAAAGTACAAGAAGACTGAATCTCCTAAGAGTTGGTTCTTTGAGCGGCTCCTGGGAGACCAGTATTAGATTGCGATGCACCAGTGCAGGTTTACTGTATCCCTTGGAGCTTCACATTGACCATGAACCGAGAAATTGCATCGTGATTAAATACAAAAGGGACAATGCCGACTTAAGTACAAGAAGAGTGAATCCTCAGAGAGTTTGTGGTTTGAGGGGCTCCTGGGACACCAGTATTACATTCCAATGCACCAGTGCAGATTTCCTGGATCCCTTGGACCTTCACATTGACCATTAAATACAGAATTAGCATCGGGATTGAATACAAAAGGAAAAATGCCGACTTTAGTACAAGAAGAGTGAATCTTCTAAGTGTTTGTGGTATGAGCGGCTCCTGGGAGACCAGTATTAGATTCCGATGCACCAGTGCAGGTTTACTGTACCCCTGGGCCTTTATATTGACCATGAAACACAGAATTAGAATCGGGATTGAATACAAAATGGAGAATGCCTACTTAAGTAAAATAAGAGTGAATCTTTTAAGAGTTTGTGGTTTGATCGCCTCCTGGGAGACTAGTATTAGATTCCGATGCACCAGTGCAGGTTTAATAAAACCCTTGGACCTTCACATTGACTATGAAACACAGAAATTGCATTGGCAATGAATACAAAATGCACAATGCCAACTTAAGTACAAGAAGAGTGAGTCTACTAAGAGTTTGTGGTTTGAGCGGATCCTATGGGGCCAGTATTAGATTACGATGCACCGGTGCAGGTTTACTGTATCTTCTGGGCCTTCACATAGACTATGAAGCACAGAAATCGCATCGGGATTGAACACAAAAGGCACAATGCTGGCTGAAGTACAAGAAGAGTGATTCTTCTAAGAGTTTGTGTTTTGAGCGGCACCTGGGAGACCATTATTAGATTACGATGCACCAGTAGAGGTTTACTGTATCCCTTGGAACTTCACATTTACCATGAAACACAGCAATGGCATCGGGATTGAATACGAAAGGCATAATGCCAACTTATGTACTAGAAGAGTGAATCTTCTAAGAGTTTGTGGTTTAAGCAAGTCCTGGGAGACCAGTATTACATTCCGATGCACCAGTGCAGATTTACTCTATCCCTCCGACCTTCACATTGACCATTAAATACAGAATTAGCACCGGGATTGAATACAAAAGCGACAATGTCGACTTAAGAACAAGAAAACTGAAGCTTCTAAGAATTTTTGTTTGAGCGGCTCCTGGGAGACCAGTATTACATTCCGGTGCACCAGTGCAGGTTTACTGTATCCCTTGGACCTTCACATTGACCATGAAACACAGAAATCGGATCGGGAAGGAATACAAAAGGGACAATGCGGACCTAAGTACAATTAGAGTGAATCTTTTATGAGTTTGATTTTTGATCGGCTCCTGGGAGACCAGTATTAGATTCCGATACACCAGTGCAGGTTTACTGTATCGCTTGGACTTTCAAATTTTCCATGTAACACAGAAATTGCATCGGGATTGAGTATAAAGGGCACAATGCCGAAATAAATACAAGACGAGTGAATCTTCTAATAGTTTGTGCTTTGAGCGGCTCCTGGGAGACCAGTATTAGATGCCGATGCACCAGTGCAGGTTTACTGTATCACTTGGAACTTCAAATTGACCATGAAATAGAGCAACTGCATCGGCATGAATACAAAGGCACAATGTCAACTTAAGTACAGGAAGAGTGAATCTTCTATGAGTTTGTGGTTTGAGCGGCTACTGGGAGAGAAGTATTATTTTCTGATGCACCAGTGCAGGTTTACTGTATCCCATGGGCATTCACATTGGCCATGAAACACAGAAATCGCATGGGGATTGAACACAAAAGGGACAATGCCGACTTAAGTACAATAAGGGTTAATCTTTTAAGAGTTTGTGGTTTGATCAGCTCCTGGGAGACATGTATTAGATTCCGATGCACCAGTGTAGGTTTACTGTATCCCTTGGACCGTCGCACTGACAATGAAGCACAGCAATTACATCGGAAATGAATACAAAACGCACAATGCCAACTTACGTACAAGAAGAGTGAGCCTTCTAAGAGTTTGTGATTTGAGCGGCTCCTAGGAGACCAGAATTACATTCCAATGCACCAGTGCAGGTTTTCTCTATCCCTTGGACATTCACATTGACCATGAAACACGAAAATTGCATCGGGATTGAATACAAAAGGGACAATGCCGACTTAAATTCAAGAAGAGTGAATCTTCTAAGAGTTTATGGTTAGAGCGGCACCTGGGAGACCAGTATTAGATTCCGATACACCAGTGCAGCTTTACTGTATCCTTTGGACCTTCACATTGACCATGAGACACAGAAATTGCATCGGGATTGAATACAAAAGGGACAATGCCGATTTAAATACAATAAGAGTGAATCTTCTAAGAGTTTGTGGTTTGATCGGCTCCTGGGTGACCAGTATTAGTTTGCGACGCACCAGTGCAAGTTTACTGTATCCCTTGGACTTTCACATTGCCCATGAAACACAGATATCGCTTCGGGATTGAATAAAAAGGCACAATGCCGACTTCAGTACAAGAAGAGTGAATCTTCTAAGAGTTTGTGCTTTGAGTGGCTCCTGGGAGACCAGTATTAAATTCCGATACACCAGTGCAGGTTTACTGTATCCCTTGGACCTTCACATTGACAATGAAAAACAGCAATTGCATCGGAAATGAATAAAAAATTCACAATGCCAACTTATGTACAAGAAGAGTGAGTCTTCTAAGAGTTTGTGGTTTAAGCGGCTCCTAAGAGACCAGTATTAGATTACGATGCACCAGTGCAGGTTTACTGTGTGCCTTGGGCATTCAAATTGACCATGAAACACAGAAATCGCATCGGGGTTGAATACAAAAGGCACATTGCCGCCTGAAGTACAAGGAGGGTGAATCTTCTAAGAGTTTGTGGTTTGAGCGGCACCTGAAATACCACGATTAGATTCCGATGCCCTAGTGCAGTGTTACTGTATCCCTTCGACCCTCACATTGACCATGAAACATAGAAAGCGCATCGGGATTGAATACAAAAGGGACAATGCGGACTTAAGTACAAGAAAGTGAATCTTCCAAGAGTTTGTGTTATGAGCGGCTCCTGGGAGACCAGTATTAGATTCCGACGCACCAGTGCAGGTTTACTGTAACTCTTGGGCCTTCAAATTGACCATGAAACACAGCAATTGCATCGGGATTGAATGCAAATCGCACAATGCCAACTTATGTACAAGAAGACAGAGTCTTCGAGGAGTTAGTGGATTGAGCGGCACCTGGACGACCAGTATTATATTCCGATGTACTAGTGGATGTTTACTGTATCCTGGACCTTCACAGTGCCCATGAATCACAGAAATCGCATCGGGATTGAATACAAAAGCTACAATGCCGACTTAAGTACAAGAAGGCGAATCCTCGAAGAGTTTGTGTTATGAGCGGCTCCAGGGAGACCAGTATTAGATTCCGATGCACCGGTGCAGGTTTACTGTATCTCTTTTACCTTCACATTGACCATGAAACATAGCAGTTGCATCAGGATTGAATACAAAAGGCACAATGCCAACTTATGTACAAGAAGAGTGAATCTTCAACGTGTTTGTTGTTTGATCGGATCCTGGGAGACCAGTTTTAGATTCCGATGCTCCAATGCAGGATTACTGTATCCATTGGACCTTCACATTGTCCATGAAACACAGAAATCGCTTCGGGATTGAATAAAAAAGGCAGAATGCCGACTTCAGTACAAGATGAGTGAATCTTTAACAATTTGTGGTTCGATCGGCTCGTGGGAGACCAGTATTAAATTCCGATACACCAGTGCAGGTTTACAGTATCCCTTGGACCGTCACTTTGTCCATGAAACTCAAAATCGCATAGGTATTGAATACAAAAGGCAAAATGCCAACTTATATTCAAGAAGAGTGAATCTTCAAAGAGTTTGTGCTTTGAGCGGCTCCTGGGAGACCAGAATTTGATTCCGATGCACCAGTGCAGGTTTACTGTATCCCTTGGAACTTCACGTTGGCCATGAAACAGACAAATTGCATCGGGATGGAATACAAAAGGGACAATGCCGACTTAAGTACAAGAGGATTGAATCTTCCAAGAGTTTGTGGTTTGAGCGGCTCATGGGATACCAGAATTAGATTCTGATGCACCAGTGAAGGTTTACTGTATCCCTTGGAACTTCACGTTGGCCATGAAACAGACAAATTGCATCGGGATGGAATACAAAAGGGACAATGCCGACTTAAGTACAAGAGGATTGAATCTTCCAAGAGTTTGTGGTTTGAGCGGCTCATGGGATACCAGTATTAGATTCCGATGCACCAGTGAAGGTTTACTGTATCCCTTGGACCGTCACTTTGTCCATGAAACACAAAATCGCATAGGTATTGAATACAAAAGGCAAAATGCCACCATAAATTCAAGAAGAGTGAATCTTCGCAGGGTTAGTGTTTGTGCGGCTGCTGGGAGACCAGTATTAGATTCCGATGCATCAGTGCAGGTTTACTGTATCCCTTGGACCTTCAAATTTACCATGAAACACAGAAATTGCATCGGGATTGAATACAAAAGTGACATTGCCAACTTAATTTCAAGAAGAGTGAACCTTCTCAGTGTTTGCGGTTTGAGCGGCCACTGGGAGACCAGTATTAGTTACCGATGCGACAGTGCAGGTTTACTGTATCCTTAGGACCTTCACATTGTCCATGAAACAAAGTAATCGCATCGGGATTGAATAAAAAAGGACGAATGACGACCTCAGTACAAGAAGAGTGAATCTTCTAAGAGTTTGTGCTTTGAGCGGCTCCTGGGATACCAGTATTACACTCCGATGCACCTGTGCAGGTCTGCTGCACATTGGACATTCACATTGAGCATGAAATACAGCAATTGCATCGGGAATTAATACAAAAGGCACATTGCCTACTTAAGTACAAGAAGAGTGAATCTTCTAAGAGTTTGTGGTTTGAGCGGCTCCTGGAAGACCAGTATTAGATTGCGATGCACCAGTGCAGGTTTACTGTATCACTTGGACCTTCACATTGACCATGAAACAGAGAAATTGCATCGGGATTGAATACAAAATGCACATTGCCGACTTAAGTACAAGAAGAGTGAATCTTCTAAGAGTTTGTGGTAAGAGCGGCTCCTGGGAGACCAGTATTAGATTCCGATGCACCAGTGCAGGTTTACTGTATCCCTTGGGCCCTCAGATTAACCATGAAACAATGAAATTGCATCGGGATTGAATACAAAAGGGACAATGCTCACTTAAGTACTAAAAGAGTGAATCTTCTAAGGGAGTGTGCTTTGAGCGGCCTATCGGTGCCCAGTATTAGATTCCGTTGCACCAGCGGAGGTTTACTCTATCCCTTAAACGCTCATATTCACCATGAAACATAGAAATTAGTTCGGAATTGTAAACAAAAGGGATAATACCGACTTAATTACAAGAAGTGTGAATCTTCTAATAGTTTAAGTTTGAGCGGCTCCTGGGAGACCATTATTAGATTCCGATGCACCAGTGCAGGTTTACTGTATCACTTGGAATTTCACATTGACCATGAAACAGAGAAATTGCATCGGGATGGAATACAAAACCCACATTGCCGACTTAAGTACAAGAAGAGTGAATCTTCTAAGAGTTTGTGTTTTGAGCGGCTCCTGGGAGACCAGTATTGGATTCCGATGCACCAGAGCAGGTTTACTGTATCAATTGGACCTTCACATTGACCATGAAACAGAGAAATTGCATCGGGATTGAATAGAAAATGCACATTGCCGACTTAAGTAAAAGAAGAGTGAATCTTCCAAGAGTTTGTGGTAAGAGCGGCTCCTGGGAGAACAGTATTAGATTCCGATGCACCAGTGCAGGTTTACTGTATCCCTTGGACCCTCAGATTGACTATGAAACAATGAAATTGCATCGGGATTGAATACAAAAGGGACAATGCTGACTTAAGTACTAAAAGAGTGAATCTTCTAAGAGTTTCTGCTTTGAGTGGCTTCTGGGTGACCAGTATTAGATTTCGTTGCACCAGTGGAGGTTTACTGTATCCTTTAAACCCTCGCATTGACCATGAAACATTGAAATTAGTTCGGGATTGAATACAAAAAGGATAATACCGACTTAAGTACAAGAAGTGTGAATCTTCTAAGAACTTGAGGTTTGAGCGGCTCCTGGGAGACCAATATTAGATTCCGATGAACCAGTGCAGGTTTACCGTATCCCTTGGACCTTCAAATTGAGCATTAAATAAAGAATTAGCATCGGGATTGAATACAAAAAGCAAATGCCAAATTAAGTACAAGAAGAGTGAATCTCCTAAGAGTTACTGCTTTGAGCGGTCCAGGGAGACCAATATTAGATTCCATTGCACCAGTGCCGGTTTACTGTATCCCTTGGTCCTTCACATTGTCCACGAAATACAGAAATCGCATCTGGATTGAATACAATGGGGACAATGCCGACTTAATTACAAGAAAAGTGAATCTTCAAAGAGTACCGGTATAAGCGGCTTCTTGGAAACCAGTATTAGATTCCGATGCACCAGTGCAGCTTTACTGTATACCTTGGACCTTCACACTGACCATGAAACAGCAAAATTGCATCCTGATTGAATACAAAAGGGACAATGCAGACTTAAATACAAGAAGACTGAATCTTCTGAGAGGTTGTGGTTTGAGCGGCTCCTGGAAGACCAGTATTAGATTCCGATGCAACAGTGCGGGTTAACTGAATCCCTTGGAGAATCACATTGACCATGAAGCACAGCAATTGCATCGGGATTGAATACAAAATTCACAATGCCAAATTAGGTACTAGAAGAGTGAATCTTCTAAGAGTTTGTGGTTTGAGCGGCTCCTGGGAGACCAGTATTACATTTCCATGCACCAGTGCAGGTTTACTCTATCCCTTCGACCTTCGCATTGACCATTAGAAACAGAATTAGTATCGGGAATGAATACAAAATTGATAATGCAGACGTAAGTACAAGAAGAGTTAATCTTCTAAGATTTTGTGTTTTGAGCGGCTCCTGGGAGACCAGTATCTGATTCCGATGCACCAGAGCAGGTTTATAGTATCCCATCGACCTTCACATTGTCCATGAAACACAGCAATTGCATCGGGAATGAATACATAAGGCACAATGCCAACTTAGGTACGAGAAGAGTGAGTCTTATAAGAGTTTGTGATTTGAGCGGCTCCTGGGAGACCAGTACTAGGTTACGATGCATCAGTGCTGGTTTACTGTATCCCTTGGACCTTCACATTGACCATGAACGCAGGAATGGCATCGGGATTGAATACAAAAGGGACAATGCCGACTTTAGTACAAGCAGGGTGAATCTTCTAAGAGTTTGTCGTTTGAGCGGCTCCTGGGTGACCAGTCTTAAATTCTGATGCATCAGTGCTTGTTTACTGTATCCCTTTGGCCTTCACATTGACCATGAAACACAGAAATGGCATCGGTTTTGAATAGAAAAGGCGCAATGCCGACTTAAGTACAAGAAGAGTGAATCTTCTAAGAGTTTGTGTTTGAGCGGTTCCTGGGAGATTATTATTAGATTACGATGCACCAGTGCATGTTTGCTGTATTCCATATGCCTTCACATTGGCCATGAAATACAGAAATCGCAATGGGATTGAATACAAAATGCACAATGCCGGCTGAAGTACAAGAAGAGTGAATCTTCTAAGAGTTAGTGTTTGTGCGGCTCCTAGGAGACTATTATTAGATTACGATGCACCAGTGCTGGTTTACTTTATTCCTTGGACCTTCACATTGACCATGAAACACAGCAATGGCATCGGGATAGAATACAAAAGCACAATACCAACTTAAGTACTAGAAGAGTGAATCTTCTAAGTGTTTGTGCTTAGAGCGGCTCCTGGGAGACCAGTATTAGATTCCGATGACCAGTGCAGGTTTACTGTATCCCTTGGACTTTCAAATTGACCATGAAAAAGAGAAATTACATCCGGATTGAATACAAATGGACAATGCCGACTTAGTACAAGAAGACTGAATCTTCTAAGAGTTTGTGGTTTGAACGGTGCCTGGGAGACCAGTATAACATTCCGATGCACAGTGCAGGTTTACTATATCCCTTGGACCTTTACATTGACCATGAAACACAGAATTAGCATCGGGATTGAATACAAAAGGGCAATGCTGACTTATGTACAAGAAGAGTGAATTTTTTAAGAGATTGTGCTTTGGGCGGCTCCTGGGAGACCAGAATTAGATTCCGATGCACCAGCGCAGATTCACTGTATCCCTTGGACCTTCAGATTGACCATGAAACACAGGAATTGAATAGGGATTGAATTCGAAATAGACAATATCGACCTAAGTACAAGAAGAGTGAATCTTCTAAGATTCTGTGGTTTGAGCGGCTCCTGGGAGAACAGTATTAGATTCCGATGCACCAGTGCGGGTTTACTGTATCCCTAGGACCTTCACATTGACCATGAAACACAGAATTACCATCGTGATTGAATACAAAAGCAAATGCCGAATTAAGTACAAGAAGAGTGAATCTTCTAAGAGTTAGTGGTTTGAACGGCTCCTGGGAGACCAGTATTAGATTCCGATGCACCAGCGCTGGTTTACTGTATCTCTCGGACCTTAGCATTGACCATGAAACACAGCAATTTAATCGGAATTGAATTCAAAAGGCACAATGCCAACTTATGTACAAGAAGCGTGAATCTTTTAAGAGATTGTGGTTTGTGCGGCTCCTGGGAGACCAGTATTTGATTCCAGTGCACCAGAGCAGGTTTACTGTATCCCCTGGATTTCACATTGACCATGGAACATAGCAAATCCAACGGTATTGAACACAAAATCACAATGTCAACTTAAGTACTAGAAGAGTGAAACTTCTAAGAAAGTGTGCTTTGGCGACTCGTGGGAGGCCAGTATTATATTCCGATGCACCAGCGCAGGTTTACCGTTTCACTTGGACCTTCACATTGCCCATGAAACACAGAAAGTGCATCGGGATTGGATACAAAAGCGACAATGCCTACTTACGTACAATAAGAGTAAATCTTCCAAGAGTTTGTGGTTTGATGGGTTCTTGGGAGGCCAGTATTAGATTCCGATGCACCAGTGCAGGTTTGCTGTATTCCTTGGACCTTCACATTGACAATGAAATACAGTAATTGCTTTGGGAATGAATACAAAAGGCACAATGCCAACTTAAGTATAAGAAGAGTGAATCTTCTAAGAGCTTGTGGTTTGAGCGGCTCCTGGGAGACCAGTATTAGATTCCGATGCACCAGTGCAGATTTATTGTATCACTTGGACCTTCACATTGACCATGAAACACAGAAATTGCATCGGGATTGGATACCAAAGGGACAATGCCTACTTAAGTACAATAAGAGTAAATCTTCCAAGAGGTTGTGGTGTAAGCGGCTCCTGGGAGACCACTATTTTATTCCGATGCACAAGTGCAGGTTTACTGTATCCCTTGGACGTCCACATTGACCATGAAACACAGAAATCGCATCGGGATATAATAAAAAGAGGCACAATGCCGACTTCAGTATAAGAAAAGTAAAACTTCTAACAGTTTGTGCTATGAGAGGCTCCTGGGAGACCAGTATTCGATTCCGATGCACCAGTGCAGGTTCGCTGTATTCCTTGGACCTTCACATTTACAATGAAATACAGCAATCGCTTTGGGAATGAATACAAAGGGCACAATGCCAACTTAAGTATAAGAAGAGTGAATCTTCTAAGAGTTTGTGGTTTAAGCGGCTCCTGGGAGACCAGTATTAGAATCAGATGCACCAGTGCAGGTTTACTGTATCCCTTGGGCCTTCACACTGACCATGAATCACAGAAATCGCATCGGGATTGAATACAAAAGGAATAATGCCGGCTTAAGTACATGAAGAGTGGATCTTCTAAGAGTTTGTGCTTTTGAGCAACTCCTGGGAGACCAATATTAGATTCCTATGCACCAGTGCAGGTTCACTGCAGCCCTTGGACTTTCACATTGACCATGAAACACAGCAATTGAATCGGGATTGAATACAAAAGGGACAATGCAAACTTAAGTACAAGAAGAGTGAATCTTCTAAGAGTTTGTGGTTTCAGCGTCTCCTGGGAGACCAGTATTAGATTCCGATCCACCAGTGCAGTTTTACCATATCACTTGTACCTTCACATTGCCCATGAAACACAGAAAGTGCATCGGGATATGATACAAAGGGACATTACCTACTTAAGTACAAGAAAAATAAATCTTCCAAGAGTTTGTGGTTTGATGGGTTCCTGGAAGCCAGCATTAGATTCCGATGCACCAGTGCAGGTTTGCTGTATTCCTTGGACCTTCACATTGACAATGAAATACAGCAATTGCTTTGAGAATGAATACAAAAGGCACAATGCCAACTTAAGTATAAGAAGAGTGAATCTGCTGAGAGTTTGTGGTTTGAGCGGCTCCTGGGAGACCAGTATTAGATTCCGATGCATCAGTGCAGGTTTACTGTATCCCTTGGGCCTTCACATTGACCATGAAACACAGAAATCGCATCGGGATATAATAAAAAAAGGCACAATGCCGACTTCAGTACAAGAAAAGTAAAACTTCTAACAGTTTGTGCTATGAGCAGCTCCTGGGAGACCAGTATTAGATTCCGATGCACCAGTGCAGGTTTGCTGTATTCCTTGGACCTTCACATTGACAATGATATACAGCAATTGCTTTGGGAATGAATACAAAATTCACAATGCCAACTAAAGTATAAGAAGAGTGAATCTTCTAAGAGTTTGTGGTTTAAGCGGCTCCTGGGAGACCAGTATTAGAATCAGATGCACCAGTGCAGGTTTACTGTATCCCTTGGGCCTTCACATTGACCATGAATTACAGAAATCGCATCGGGATTGAATACAAATAGGACAACGCCGACTTAAGTACAATAAGAGTGAATATCTGAAGAGTTTGTGGTTTGATCGGCTCCTGTGAGACCAGAATTAGGTTCCGAAGCACCGGTGCTGGTTTACTGTATCCCTTGGACCTTCACATTGTCCATGAAACACAGAAATCGCATCGGGATTGAATACAAATGGGCACAATGCCGACTTAAGTACAAGAAGAGAGAATCTTCTAAGATTTTGTGTTTTTTGCGGATCCTGGGAGAACAGTAGTAGATTGCGATTCTCCAGTGCAGCTTTACTCTATCCGTTGGACCTTCACATTGACCATGAAACACAGAAATTGCAACGGCATTGAATACAATAGTGACAATGTCGACTTAAAATCAAGAAGAGTGAATCTTCTAAGATTTTGAGCTTAGAGCGGCTCCTGGGAGACCAGTATTAGATTCCGATGACAAGTGCAGGATTACTGTATCCCTAGGACCTTAACATTGACCACGAAAGAGAGAAATTGCATACGGATTGAATACAAATGGACAATGCCGACTTATGGACAAGAAGAGTGAAACTTTTAAGCGTTTGTGGTTTGAGCGGCTCCTGGGAGACCAGTATAACATTCCGATGCACCAGTGCAGGTTTACTGTATCCCTAGGACCTATATATTGTCCATGAAACACAGCAATTGCATCGGGAATGAATACAAAAGGCAAAATGCCAACTTAATTACAAGAAGAGTGACTCTTCCAAGGGTTTGTGTTTAGAGCGGCTCTCAGGAGACCAGTATTAGATTCCGATGCAAAAGTGCTGGTTTACTGTATCCCTTGGGCCTACACATTGACCATGGAACAAAGAAATCGCATCGGGATTAAATACAAAAGGCACATTGCCGGCTGAAGTAAAAGAAGAGTGAATCCACTAAGAGTTTGTCCTTTGAGCGGCTCCTGGGAGACCAGTATTACATTCCGATGCTCCAGTGCAGCTTTACTCTATCGTTTGGACCTTCACATTGACCATGAAACACAGAAATTGCAACGGCATTGAATACAATAGGGACAATGCCGACTTAAAATCAAGAAGAGTGAATCTTGCAAGATTTTGAGCTTAGAGTTGCTCCTGGGAGACCAGTATTAGACTCCCATGACCAGTGCAGGTTTACCGTATCCCTAGGACCTTCACATTGATCATGAAAGAGAGAAATTGCATACGGATTGAATACAAATGGACAATGCCGACTTAAGTACAAGAAGAGTGAAAGTTCTAAGCGTTTGTGGTTTGAGCGGCTCCTGGGAGACCAGTATAACATTCCGATGCACCAGTGCAGGTTTACTCTATCCCTTGGAGCTTCACATTGACCATGAAACGCAGAATTAGCATCGGGATTGAATATAAAATAGCTATGCTGACTTAAGTATAGAAAGAGTGAATCTTCTAAGAGATTGTGCTATGAGCGGCTCCTGGGAGACCAAAATCAGATTCCGATGCACCAGTGCAGGTTTACTGTATCCCGTAGACCTTCACATTGACTATGAAACAAAGAAATCGCATCGGGATTGAATACAAAATGGACTATGCCGACATAAGTATAAGAAAGTGAATCTTCTAAAAGTTTGTGTATGAGCGGGTCCTGGGAGACCAGTATTAGATTCCGATGCACAAGGGCAGGTTTACTGTATCCCTTGGACATTCACATTGTCATGAAACTCAGAAATCGCATCGGGATTAAATACAAAAGACTCAGTGCCGACTGAAATACAAGAAGAGTGAATCTTCGAAGAGTTTGTGCTTAGGGCGTCTCCTGGGGGGCCAGTATTATATTCCGACGCACCAGTGCAGGTTCACTGCATCCCTTGGAACTTCACATTGACCATGAAACACAGCAATTGCATCGGGATTAAATACAAAAGGTATAATGCCGACTTAAGTAATAGAACGGTGCATTCTCAAAGAGTTTGCTGTTTGAGCGGCTCCTGGGAGACCAGTATTAGATTCCGATGAAGCAGTGCCGCTTTACTGTATCCCTTGGACCTTCACATTTACCAAGAACAACAGAAATTAAATCGGGATTGAATACAAAAGGGACAATGCCAACTTAAGTACAAGAAGACTGAATCTTCTAAGAGTTAGTGGTTTGAGCGACTCCTGGGAGACCAGTATCAGATTCCGATGCACCAGTGCAGGTTTATTGTGTCACTTGGACCTTCATATTGACCATGAAACACAGAAATTGCATCGGGATTGGATACCAAAAGGACAATGCCTACTTACGTACAAAAAGAGTAAATTTTCCAAGAGTTTGTGGTTTATTCGGTTCCTGGGAGACCAGAATTATATTCCGATGCACAAGTGCAGGTTTACTGTATCCCTTGGACGTTCACATTGACCGTGAAACTCAGAAATCGCATCGGGATTGAACAAAAGAGGCACATTGCCGGCTGAAGTAAAAGAAGAGTGAATCCTCTACTAGTTTGTCTTTTGAGCATTTCTTGGGAGACCAGTGTGACATTCCGATGCACCAGTGCAGGTTTACTCTATCGCCTGGACCTTCACATTGACCATGAAACACAGAATTAGCATAGGGATTGAATACAATAGGGACAATGCCGAATTAAAATCATGAAGAGCGAATCGTTTAAGAGATTGTGGTCTGAGCGGCTCCTGGGAGAACAGGATTCGATTCCGATGCACCTGTGCAGGTTTACTGTATGCCTTGTACCTTCACATTGACCATGAAGCTCAGAAATCGCATCGGGATTGACTACAAAAGGCACAATGCCGACTTCAGTACAAAAAGAGTGAAACTTCTAAGATATTATGCTTTGAGCGGCTCCTGGGAGACCAGTATAAGATTCCGATGCACCAGTGCAGGTTTTCTGTATCCCTTGGACCTTCACATTGACCATGAAATACAGCAATTGCATCGGGAATGATTACAAAATGCCCAATGCTTACTTAAGTACAAGAAGAGTGAAACTTCTAAGAGATTGTGGTTTGAGCGGCTTCTGGGAGACCAGTTTTAGCTTCTGATGCACCAGTGCAGGTAAACTGTATCCCTTGGGCCTTCACAATTGACCATGAAACGCAGATATCGCATCGGGATTGAGTACAAAAGGGACATTGCCGACATAAGTACAATGAGAGTGAATCTTTTAAGAGTTTGTGGTTTGATCGGCCCCTGGCTGACCAGTATTAGATTCCGAAGCAGCAGTGCAGGTTTACTGTATCCCTTGGACCTTCACATTGACCATGAAACATAGCAAATGCAACGGTATTGAATACAAAATCACAATGCCAACATAAGTACAAGAAGAGTGAATCCTCTAAGAGAGTGTGGTATGAGCGTCTCCTGGGAGGCCAGTATTATATTCCGATGCACCAGTGCAGGTTTACTGTATCCCTTTGGCCTTCACATTTTCCATGAAACACAGAAATCGCCTCGGGATTGAATACAGGAGGACTAATGCCGACTTAAGTACAAGAAGAGTGAATCTTCCAAGAGTTTGTGCTTTGAGCGGCTCCTGGTGGACCAGTATTAGATTCCGATGCAACAGTGCAGCTTCACTGCATCCCTTGGAACTTCACATTGACCATGAAACACAGCAATTGCATCGGGATTGAATACAAAAGGGATAATGCCGACTTAAGTTCTAGAACGGTGCATTCTCAAAGAGTTTGTTGTTTGAGTGGCTCCTGGGAGACCAGTATTAGATTCCGATGAAGCAGTGCCGCTTTACTGTATCCCTTGGACCTTCACATTTACCATGAAACACATAAATTAAATCGGGATTGAATACAAAAGGGACAATGCCAACTTAAGTAAAAGAAGACTGAATCTTCTAAGAGTTAGTGGTTTGAGCGACTCCTGGGAGACCAGTATTAGATTCCGATGCACCAGTGCAGGTTTATTGTGTCACTTGGACCTTCATATTGACCATGAAACACAGAAATTGCATCGGGATTGGATACCAAAGGGACAATGCCTACTTAAGTACAAAAAGAGTAAATCTTCCAAGAGTTTGTGGTTTAATCAGTTCCTGGGAGACCCGTATTATATTCCGATGCAAAAGTGGAGGTTTACTGTATCCCTTGGACGTTCACATTGACCATGAAACTCAGAAATCGCATCGGGATTGAATAAAAGACGCACATTGCCGGCTGAAGTAAAAGAAGAGTGAATCCTCTAAGAGTTTGTCTTTTGAGCGTTTCCTGGGAGAGCAGTATGACATTCCGATGCACGAGTGCAGGTTTACTCTATCCCTTGGACCTTCACATTGACCATGAAACACAGAATTAGCATAGGGATTGAATTCAAAACGGCAATGCCGACTTAAGTACAAGAAGAGTGAATCTTCTAAGAGTTTGTGGTAAGAGCGGCTCCTGGGAGACCAGTATTATGTTCCGATGCACAAGTGCAGGTTTACTGTATCCCTTGGACCTTCACACTGATCATGAAACTCACAATTGCATCGGAATTGAATACAAAAGGCACAATGCCAACTTATGTACTAGAAGAGTGAATCTTCTACAATTTTGTGGTTTGAGCGGCTCCTGGGAGACCAGTATTAGATTCCGATGCACCAGTGTAGGTTTACTGTATCCCTTGGATTTTCACATAGACCATGAAACTCAGAAATCGCATCGGGATTGACTACATAAGGGACAATGCCGCCTTAAGTACAATAAGAGTGAATCTTCCAAGAATTTGTTTTTTGATCGGTTCCTGGGAGACCAGTATAAGATTCCGATGCACCAATGCATGTTTACTGTATCCATTGGACATTCACAATTTCCATGAAACACAGAAATCGCATCGGGATTAAATAAAAAATTCACAATGCCGACTTCAGTACAAGAAGAGTGAAACTTCTAAGATTTTCTGCTTTGAGCGGCTACTTGGAGACCAGTATTAGATTCCGATGCACCAGTGCAGATTTGCTGTATCCCTTGGACCTTCACATTGACCATGAAATCAAGCAATTGCATCGGGAATGAATACAAAATGCCCAATGCTAACTTAAGTACAAGAAGAGTGAATCTTCTAAGAGATTGTGGTTTGAGCGGCTTCTGGGAGACCAGTATTAGATTCCGATGCACCAGTGCAGGTAAACTGAATCCCTTGGGCCTTCACAATTGACCATGAAACGCAGATATCGCACCGTGATTGAATACAAAAGGGACAATGCCGACATATGTACAATAAGAGTGAATCTTTTAAGAGTTTGTGGTTTGATCGGCTCCTGGCAGACCAGTATTAGATTCCGATGCACCAGTGCAGGTTTGCTGTATCCCTTGGACCTTCACATTGACAATGAAATACAGCAATTGCTTTTTGAATGAATTCAAAAAGCACAATGCCGACTTAAGTACAAGAAGAGTGTATTTTCTAAAAGATTGTTCTTTGAGCGGCTCCTGGGAGACCAGTATTAGAATCCGATGCACCAGTGCAGGGTTACAGTATCCCTTGGATCTTCACATTGACCATGAAACTCAGAAATCGCATCGGGATTGAATACAAAATGCACAATGCCCGCAGAAGTACAAGAAGAGTGAATCTACTAAGAGTTTGCGTTTTGAACAGCTCCTGGGATACCAGTATTAGATTCCGATGCACAAGTGCAGGTTTACTGTATCGCTTGGACCCTCACATTGACCATGAATTACAGCAATTGCAACGGGATTGAATAAAAAAGGCACAATGCCAACTTAAGTACAGGAAGAGTTAATCTTCTAAGAGTTTGTGCTTTGAGCGGCTCTTGGAGACCAGTATTATATTTCGATGCAACAGAGCAGTTTTACTGTTTCCCTTGGACCTTCACATTGACCATGAAACACAGATATTGCAGCGGGATTGAATAGAAAAGGGATAATTCCGACTTATGTACAAGAAGGGTGAATCGTCCAAGAGTATGTGCTTTCAGCGGCCTCGGGGAGACCATTCTTAGATTACGATGCACCAGGGCAGGTTTACTGTATAACCTGGACCTTCAAAATTACCATGAAACACAGCAAAGGCATCCGGATTGAATACAAAAGGCACAATGCAAACTTAAGTACTAGATGAGTGAATCTTCTAAGTGTTTAGGCTTCGAGCGGCTCATGGGAGACCAGTATTACATTCCGATGCGCCAGTGCAGGTTTACTCTATCCCTTAGACCCTCACATTGACCATGAAACACAGAAATTGTATCGGGATTGAATTCAAAATGCACAATGCCGACATAAGTAAAAGAAGAGTGAAACTACTAAGAGTTTGTGTTTTGAGCGGCTCCTGGCAGACCAGTATTAGATTCCGATGCACCAGTGCCGGTTTACTGTATCCCTTGGACCTTCACATTGACCATGAAACACAGCAAAGGCACCCAGATTGAATACAAAAGGCACAATGCCAACTTAAGTACAGGAAGAGTTAATCTTCTAAGAGTTTGCGTTTTGAGCGGCTCCTGGGAGACCAGTATTATATTCCGATGCAACAGAGCATTTTTACAGTATCTCTTGGACCTTCACATTGACCATGAAACAGAACAAAAGGCACAATGTCAACTTATGTTCAAGAAGAGTGAATCTTCTAAGAGTTTGTGGTTTGAGCGGCTCCCGATGGACCAGTATTATATTCCGATGTACCAGTGCTGGTTTACTGTATCCCTTGGACCTTCGCATTGACCATGAAACACAGCAAAAGCACCCAGATTGAATACAAAAGGCACAATGCCAACTTAAGTACAGGAAGAGTTAATCTTCTAAGAGTTTGCGTTTTGAGCGGCTCCTGGGAGACCAGTATTATATTCCGATGCAACAGAGCAGTTTTACAGTATCCCTTGGACTTTCACATTGACCATGAAATACAGCAATTGCATTGGGAATGAATACAAAAGGCACAATGCCAACTTAAGAACAAGATGAGTTAATCATCTAAGAATTTGTGGTGTGAGCTGCTCCAGGAAGACCAGTATTAGATTCTGATGCACCAGTGCAGATTTACTCTATCTCTAGGACCTTCACATTGACCATGAAACAGAGAATTAGCATTGGGATTAAATACAAAAGGTACAAAGCCGGCTTAAGTGCAAGAGGAGTCAATCTTCTAAGAGTTTGTTTTTGAGCTTCTCCTGTGCGACCAGTATTAGATTCCCATGCATTACTGCAGGTTTACTGTATCCCTTGGATCTTCACATTGACCATGAAATACGGAAATCGCATCGGGATTGAATAAAAAAGGGACAATGCCGACTTAAGTACAAGAAGAATGAATCTTCTAAGAGTTTGTGGTTTGAGCGGCTCCTGGGGGACCAGTATAGGATTCCGATGCACCAGTGCAGCTGTACTGTATCCCTTGGACCTTCACATTGACCATGAAATTCAGAAATTGCATCCAGATTGAATACAAAAGGCACAATGCCGGCTGAAGTACAAGAAAAGGGAATCTTCTAAGAGTTTGTGGTTTGAGCGGCTCCTGGGAGGCCAGTATTAGATTCCGATGCACCAGTGCAGGTTTACTGTATCCCGTGGCCCTTCACAGTGTCCATGAAACACGCAAAACGCATTGGGATTGAATACAAAAGGCACAATGCTGACTTAAGTACAAGGAGAGAGAAACTTCTAAGAGTTAGTGTTTTGAGCAGCTCCTGGGAGACCAGTATTAGATTCCTATGCAACAGTGCAGTTGAACTGTATCCCTTGGACCTTCACATTGACCGTGAAACACAGCAATAGCATCGGGAGTGGAAACTACATGCACAATACCAACTTAAGTACAATAAGAGTGAATCCTCTAAGAGTTTGTGCTTTAGGCGGCACCTTTGAGACCAGTATTAGATTCCGATGCACCAGTGCAGGTTTACTGTATCCCATCGACCTTCACAATTTCCATGAATAGCAGAAATCGCATTGGGATTGAATACATGGGGGACAATACCTACTGAAGTACAAGAAGAGTGAATCTTCTAAGTGTTTGTGGTATGAGCGGCTCCTAGGAGACCAGAATTAGATTGCGATGTACCAGTGCTGGTTTACTGTATCCCTTGGACCTTCACATTGACCATGAAACACAGAAATTGCATCGGGATTGAATAAAAACGGAACAATGCAGACTTAAGTACAATAAGAGTGAATCTTCTAAGAGTTTGTGGTTTGATCAGGTCCTGGGAGTCCAGTATTAGATTCCTATGCACCAGTGCAGGTTTACTGTATCCCTTAGACCTTTACATTGTTGGCGAAAAGCAGAAATCGCATGGGGATTGAATAAAAAATGATCAGCGCCGACTTAAGTACAAGAAGAGTGAATCTACTAAGAGTTTGTTTTATGAGCGGCTCCTGGGAGACCGGAATTAGATTCCGATTCACCAGTGCAGGTTTACTGTATCTCTTTCACCTTCCCATTGACAATGAAACTCAGAAATCTCTGCGGGATTGAATTGAAAATGCACAACGCTGGCTGAAGTACAAGAAGAGTGAATCTTCAAAGAGTTTGTGCTTTGTGCGGATCGTGGGAGACCAGTATTAGATTCCGATGAACCAGTGCAGGTTTACTGTATCCCTTGGAAGTTTATATTGACCATTAAACACAGCAAATGCAACGGGATTGAATACGAAAGGCACAATGTTAACTTAAAACAAGAAGAGTGATTCTTCTAAGAGTTTGTGCTTTGAGCGGCTCCTGGGAGACCAGTATTAGATTCCGATTCACCAGTGCAGGTTTACTGTATCTCTTGGACCTTCCCATTGACAATGAAACTCAGAAATCGCTTCGGGATTGAATACAAAAGGCACAATGCCGGCTGAAGTACAAGAAGAGTGAATCTTCAAAGAGTTTGTGCTTTGAGCGGCTCCTGGGAAACCAGTATTAGATTCTGTTTTACCAGTGCAGGTTTACTGAATCCCTTGGAACGTCACATTGCCCATGAAACACAGAATGCGCATCGGGATTGAATACCTAAGGGTCATTGCTGACTTAAGTACGGGAAGAGTGAATCTACTAAGAGTTTGTGGTATGAACGGCTCCTGGGAGACCAGAATTAGATTCGGATGCACCAGTTGAGGTTTACTGTATCTCTTGGACCTTCACATTGACCATGAAACAGAGCAAATGCATCGGAATTGAATATCAAAGGCACAATGTCAACTTATGTACAAGAAGAGTGAATCTTCTAAGAGTTTGTGGTTTGAGCGGCTCCTGGGAGACCAGTATTAGATTCCGATGCATCAGTGACGGTTTATTGTATCCCTTGGACCTTCGGCTTGACCATGAAACTCAGAAGTCGCATCGGGATTGAATACAAAATTCACAATGCCGGCTGAAGTACAAGAAGAGTTAATTTTCTAAGAGGTTGTGCCTTGAGCGGCTCCTCGGAGACCAGTATTAGATTCCAATGCACCAGTGCAGGTTTACTGTATCCCTTGGACATTCACATTGATCATGAAACACAGCAATTGCAACGGGATTGAACACAAAAGGCACAATGCCAACTTCAGTACAAGATGAGTGAATCTTCTAAGGGTTTACGCTTTAAGCGGCTCCTGGGAGACAACTAATAGATTCCGATGCACCAGGGCAGGTTTACTGTATCTCTTGGGCCTTCGCAGTGTCCATGAAACACACAAAACGCATCGGGATTGAATACAAAAGGCATAATGCCGACTTAAGTACAAGGAGAGAGAAACTTCTAAGAGTTAGTGTTTTGAGCAGCTCCTGGGAGACCAGTATTAGATTCCTATGCAACAGTGCAGGTGAACTGTATCCCTTGGACCTTTAAATTGACCGTGAAACACAGCAATAGTATCGGGAGTGGAAACTAAATGCACAATACCAACTTAAGTACAATAAGAGTGAATTCTCTAAGAGTTTGTGGTTTAGGCGTCACCTTTGAGGCCAGTATTACATTCCGATGCACCAGTGCAGGTTTACTGTATCCCTTCGACCTTCACATTTTCCATGAATAGCAGAAATCGCATTGGGATTGAATACATGGGGGACTATACCTACTGAAGTACAAGAAGAGTGAATCTTCTAAGTGTTTGTGGTATGAGCGGCTCCCGGGGGACCAGTATTAGATTTCGATGCACCAGTGCCGTTTTACTGTATCTCTTGGACCTTCACATTGACCATGAAACACAGCAATTGCAACGGGATTGAATACAAAATACGCAATGCCAACTTAAGTACAAGATGAGTGAATCTTCTGAGTTTGTGCTTTGAGCGGCTCCTGGGAGACCAGTATTATATTCCGATGTACCAGTGCTGGTTTACTGTATCCCTTGGACCTTCACATTGACCATGAAACACAGAAATTGCATCGGGATTGAATAAAAACGGGACAATGCAGACATAAGTACAATAAGAGTGAATCTTCTAAGAGTTTGTGGTTTGATCAGGTCCTGGGAGACCAGTATTAGATTCCGATGCACCAGTGCAGGTTTACTGTATCCCTTGGACCTTCACATTGTTGGTGAAAAACAGAAATCGCATCGGGATTGAATAAAAAATGCACAACGCCAACTTAAGTACAAGAAGAGTGAATCTACTAAGAGTTTGTGGTATGAGCGGCTCCAGGGAGACCAGTATTAGATTCCGATTCACCAGAGCAGGTTTACTGTATCTCTTACAAGTTCCCATTGACAATGAAACTCAGAAATCTCTTCGGGATTGAATAGAAAATGCACAATGCTGGCTGAAGCACAAGAAGAGTGAATCTTCTAAGAGTCTGTGCTTTGAATGGCTCCTTGGAGACCAGTATTAGATTCCGATGCACCAGTGCAGGGTTCCTGTATCTCTTGGACCTTCCCATTGACCATGAAACACAATAATTTAATCGGAATAGAATACAAAAGGCACAATGCCAACTTATGCACATGAAGAGTGAATCTTCTAAGAGTTTGCGCTTTGAGCGGCTCCTGGGAGACCAGTATTAGATTCCGATGCACCAGTGCAGGTTTACTGTATCTCTTGGACCTTCTCATTGACCATGAAACAGAGCAATTGCATCGGGATTGAATACCAAAGGCACGATGCCAACTTAAGTACAAGAAGAGTGATTCTTCTAAGAATTTGTGCTTTGAGCGGCTCCTGGGAGACCAGTATTAGATTCCGAAGCACCAGTGCAGGTTTACTGTATCTCTTGGACCTTCCCTGGGAGACGAGTATTATATTCCGATGCACCAGTGCAGGTTTACTGTATCCCTTGGACATTCATGTTGTCCATGAAACTCAGAAATAGCATCGGGATTGAACACAAAAGGCACAATGCCGGCTTAAGTTCAAGAAGAGTGAATCTTCTAAGAGTTTGTGCTTTGAGCGGCTCCTGGGAGACCAGTATTAGATTCCGATTCACCAGTGCAAGTTTACTGTATCTCTTGGACCTTCCCAATTGACAATGAAACTCAGAAATCGCTTCGGGATTGAATACAAAAGGGACAATGCAGACTTATTAACAACAAGAGTGAATCTTCTAAGAGTTTGTGGTATGAGCAGCTCCTGGGAGACCAGTATTACATTCTGATGCAACAGTGCAGGCTTACTCTATCTCTTGGAGCATCACATTGACCATGATACACAGAAATTGCATCGGTATGGAATACCAAATGCCCAATGCCGACTTAAATTCATGAAGAGTGAATCCTCTAAGAGTTTAAGTTTTGAGCGGTCCTGGGAGACGAGGATTAGGTTTCGATGCACCAGTGCAGGTTTATTGTATCTCTTGGACCTTCACATTGACCATGAAACAGAGCAATTGCATCGTGATTGAATATAAAAGGCATGTTACCATTTTAAGTACAAGAGGAGTGTTTCTTCTAAGAATTTGTGCTGTGAGCGGCTCCTGGTAGACCAGTATTAGAATCCGATGCACCAGTGCAGGTTTACTGTACCCATTGGACATTCAGATTGACCATTAAACGCAGAAATTGCATCGGGGTTGAATACAAAATAGAGAATGCCGTCTTAGGTACTTGAAGAGTGAACCTCCAAAGAGTCTGTGGTTGGAGCGGCTCCTGGGAGATCAGTATCAGATTGCGATGCACCAGCGCAGGTTTACTGCATCTCTTGGACCTTCACATTGACAATGAAACTCAGAAATCGCCTCAGGATTGAGTTCAAAATGCACAATGCCGGCTGAAGTACAACAACTGTGAATCTTCTAAGAGTTTGTGCTTTGAGCGGCTCCTGGGAGACCAGTATTAGATTCCGATGCACCAGTGCCGGTTTACTGTATCTCCAGGACCTTCACATTAACCATGAAACAGAGCGATTGCATCGGGATTGAATACCAAAGGCACGATGCCAACTTAAGTACAAGAAGAGTGACTTTTCTAAGAACTTGTGCTTTGAGCTGCTCCTGGGAGACCAGTATTAGATTCCGACGCACCAGTGCAGGTTAACAGTATCCCTTGGACATTCCCATTGACCATTAAACACAATAATTTCATCGGGATTGAATACAAAATGCACAATGCCAACTTACGCACATGAAGTGTGAATCTTCTAAGAGTTTGTGGTTTGAGCGGCTCCTGGGAGACGAGTATTATATTCCGATGCACCAGTGCAGGTTTACTGTATCCCTTGGACATTCATATTGTCCATGAAACACAGAAATAGCACCGGGATTGAATACAAAAGGCACAATGCCGGCTGAAGTACAAGAAGAAGTTTTCTTCAAAGAGTTTATGCTTTGAGCGGCTCCTGGGAAACCAGTATTAGATTCCGATGCACCAGTGCAGCTTACCTGAATCCCTTGGACCTTCACATTGACCAAGAAACACGGAAATTGCATCGGGGTTGAATACGAAAGGCACAATGCCGACTTAACTGCAAGAACGGTGAATCTTCTAAGAGTTAGTGGTTTGAGCGGTTCCTGTGAGACGAGTATTAGGTACCGATGCACCAATGCAGGTTTAGTGTATCCATTGGACCTTCACATTGACCATGAAACACCAAAATCGCATCGGGATTGAATACAAAAGGGACAATGCCGACTTAAGTACAATAAGAGTGAATCTCTTAAGAGCTTGTGGTTTTATCGGCTTCTGGGAGACCAGTATTAGATTCCGATGCGCCAGTGCAGGTTTACTGTATCCCTTGGACCTTCAAATTGTCCATGAAACACAGATATCGCATCGGTATTGAATACAAAAGGCACAATGCCAACGTAAGTACAAGAAAAGTTAATCTTCTAAGAGTTTGTGGTTTGAGCGGCTCCTGGGAGACCAGTATTTGATTCTGATGCACCAGTAAAGGTTGACTGTATCCCTTGGGCCTTCACATTGACCATGAAACACAGAAATCGCATCGGGATCGAATACAAAGGGGACAATGCCGACTTATCAATAGTAAAAGTAAAATCTTTTAAGTTTTTGTATTTTGATCAGCTCCTGGGGGACCAGTATTAGATTCCGATGCCCCAGTGCACGTTTACTGTATCCCTTGGACCTTCACATTGTCCATGAAAAACTGAGATCGCATCGGTATTGAATACAAAAGGCATAATGCCGACTTAAGTACAAAAAGAGTGAATCTTCTAAGTGTTGTTGCTTTGAGCGGCTCCTGGGTGACCAGTATTCGATTCCGATGAACCAGTGCTGGTGTACTGTATCCTTAGACCTTCACATTGACATGAAACACAGAAATTAAATCGGGATTGAATACAAAATGGACAATGGCGACGTAAGGGCAAGAAGAGTGAATCTTACAAGAGGTAGTTGATTGAGCGGCTACTGGGAGACCAGCATGAGATTCCGATGCACCTGTGCAGGTTTACCGTATCGCTTGGTCCTTCGCATTGAAAATGAAACACAGAAATTGCATCGGGATGGAATACAAAAGGCACAATGCCAACTTAAGTAGAAGGAAAGTGAGTCTTCTCAGTGTTTGTGGTTTGAGCTGCTCCTAGGAGACCAGTATTAGATTACGATGCACCAGTGCAGGTATACTGTATTCCTTGGACCTTCACATTATCCATGAAACACATAAAACGCATCGGTATTGAGTACAAAATGCACAATGTCGACTTAAGTACAAGAAGAGTGAATCTTCTAAGAATTTGTGCTTTGAGCGGCTCCAGGGAGGCCAGTATTCGATTCCGATGCACCAGTGCAGCTTAACTGAATCCCTCGGACCTTCACATTGACCATGAAACACGGAAATGGCATCGGGGTTGAATACGAAAGGCACAATGCCGACTTAACTGCAAGAATGGTGAATCTTCCAAGAGTTAGTGGTTTGAGCGGCTCCTGGGAGACCAGTATTAGGTTCCGATGCACCAATGCTGGTTTAGTGTATCCATTGGACCTTCACATTGACCATGAAACACCAAAATCGCATCGGGATTGAATACAAAAGGGACAATGCCGACTTAGGTACAAGAAGAGTGAATCTTCTAAGAGTTTGTCGTATGAGCGGCTCCTGGGAGACAAGTATTGGATTTCGATTCACCAGTGCAGGTTTAATGAATCACTTGGACCTTCACATTGCCCATGAAACACAGAAATTAAATCGGGATTGGATACAAAAGGGACAATGCCGACTTCAGTACAAGAAGAGTGAGTCTTCTACGAGATTGTGGTTTGAGCGGCTCCTGGGGGACCAGTATTAGATTCCGATGCGCCCGTGCCGGTTTACTATATCCCTTGGACCATCACATTGTCCATGAAACACAGAAATCGCATCGGGATTGAATACAATAGGCACAATGCCTACTTAAGTACAAGAAGAGTGAATCTTCTAGGAATTTGTGCTTTGAGCGGCTCCCTGGAGACCAGATTTAGATTCCGATGCTCAATTGCAAGTTTTCTGTATGTTTTGGACCTTCACATTGACCATGAAACACAGCAATTGCATCGGAAATGAATACAAAAGGCACAATGCCAACGTAAGTGCAAGAAGTGGGAATCTTCTAAGAGTTGGCGGTTTGAGCGGCTCCTGAGAGACGAGTATTAGATTCTGATGCACTGGCGCAGTTTTACTGTATCCCTTGGGCCTTCATATTGCCCATGAAACACAGAAATCGCATGGGGATTGAATACAAAACGACAATGCCGACTTAAGGACAATAAGAGTGAATCCTATAAGATTTTGTGGTTTGATCGGCTCCTGGGAGACCAGTATTGGATTCCGATGCACCAGTGCAGGTTTAATGAATCACTTGGACCTTCACATTGCCCATGAAACACAGAAATCACACCAGTATTGAATACAAAAAGCACATAGCCGACTTAAGTACAAGAAGAGTGAATCTTCTAAGAGTTTGTGCTTTGAGCGGCTCCTGGGAGACCAGTATTAGATTCTGATGCGCCCGTGCAGTTTTACTATATCCCTTGGAACTTCACATTGCCCATGAAACACAGAAATTAAATCGGGATTGATTACAAAAGCGACAATGGCGACTTAAGCACAAGAAGAGTGAATCTTCCAAGAGTTAGTGGCTTTGAGCGGCTCCTGGGAGGCCAGTATTAGATTCCGATGCCCCAGTGCAGGTTTACTGTATCGCTTGGACCTTCACATTGTCCATGAAACGCAGAAATCGCATCGGTATTGAATACAAAAGGAATAAAGCCGACTTAAGTACAAAATGAGTGAATCTTTCAAGATTTTGTGCTTTGAGCGGCTCCTAGGATATCAGTATTAGATTCCGATGCACCCGTGCAGGTTTACTGTATCCCTTGGACCTTCACATTGTCCAAGAAACATAGAAATCGCATCGGGATTGAATACAAAAGCCACAATGCCGACTTAGAAAAAAGAAGAGTGAATCTTCTAGGAGTTTGTACTTTGAGCGGCTCCTGGGAGTCCAGTATTAGATTCCGAAGCACCAGTGCAGGTTTACTGTTTCCCTTGGACCTTCACATTGACCATGAAACACAGAAATTGCATCAGGATGGAATACAAAAGGCACAATGCCAACAAAAGTAGAAGAAAAGTGAGTTTTCAAAAAGTTTGTGGTTTGAGCTGCTCCTTGGAGACCAGTATTAGATTAAGATGCACCAGTGCAGGTTAACTATATCCCTTGAGCTTTCACATTGACCACGAACCACAGAAATCCCATCGGGATTGAATACAAAAAGCACAATGCCGGCTGAAGTACAGGAAGAGTGAATCTTCTAAGAGTTTGTGATTTGAGCGGCTCCCGGGAGACCATTATTAGATTACGATGCACCAGTGCAGGTTTACTGTATCCCTTGGATCTTCACATTGACCATGAAACACAGATATCGCATCGGGATTGAATAGAAAAGGCACAATGCCAACTTATGTAAAAGAAACGTGAATCTTCTAAGAGTTTGTGGTTGAGCGGCTCCTGGAAGACGAGTATTATATTCCGAGGCACCAGTGCAGGTTGACTGTATGCCTTGGACATTCCCATTGTCCATGAAACACAGAAATCGCATCGGGATTGAAAACCAAAGGCACAATGCCGACTTAAGTACAAGAAGAGTGAATCTTCTAAGAGTTTGTGCTTTGAGCGGCTCCTAGGAGACCAGTATTAGATTCCGATGCACCAGTGCAGGTTTACTGTTTTCCTTGGAAATTCACATTGTCCATGAAACACAGAAAACGCATCGGTATTGAGTACAAAAGGCACATTGCCGAATTAAGTACAAGAAGAGTGAATCTTCTAAGAATTTGTGCTTTGAGCGGCTCCAGGGAGGCCAGTATTAGATGCCGATGCACCAGTGCAGGTTAACTGAATCCCTTGGACCTTCACATTGACCATGAAACACAGAAATTGCATCGGGGCTGAATAGAAAAGGCACAATGCCGACGTAACTGCAAGAAGGGTGAATCTTCTAAGAGTTAGTGGTTTGAGCGGTTCCTGGGAGACCAGTATTAGATTCCGATGCACCAATGCAGGTTTAGTGTATCCACTGGACATTCACATTGACGATGAAACACTAAAATCGCATAGGGATTGAATACAAAAGGGACAATGCCGACTTAAGTACAATAAGAGTGAATCTTATAAGAGTTTGTGGTTTGATCCGCTTCTGGGAGACCAGTATTAGATTCCGATGCACCAGTGCAGGTTTACTGAATCCCTTAGAGCTTCACATTGTCCATGAAACACAGATATCGCATCGGTATTGAATACAAAAGTCACAATGCCGACTTAAGTACAAGAAGAGTGAATCTTCTAAGAGTTTGTGTTTTGACCGGTTTCTGGGAGACCAGTATTAGATTCCGATGCACCAGTACAGCTTTACTGTATCTCTTGGACCTTCACATTGACCATGAAGCACAGAATTGCATCGGGAATCAATACAAAATGCACTATCCCGACTTAAGTACAAGAAGAGTGAGTCTTCTAAGGGTTTGTGGTCTGAGCAGCTCCTAGGAGTGCAGTATTAGATTACGATGCACTAGTGCAGGTTTACTGTATCCCTTGGGCTTTCACATTCACCATGAAACGAAGATATCCCATCGGGATTGAATACAAGAGGCACAATGCACACTTAAGTAATAGAAAAGTGAATCTTCTAAGTGTTTGTGCTTTGAGCGGCTCCTGGGAGACCAGTATTATATTCCGATGCACCAGTATAGGTTTACTGTATCTATTGGACCTTCACAGTGACCAAGAAACGGAGAAATCGCATCGGGATTGAATACAAAATGGACAATGCAGACTTAAGTACAAGAAGAGTGAATCTTCTAAGAGTTTGTGATTTGAGAGGCTCCTGGTTGACCAGTATAACATTCCGATGCACCAGTGCAGGATTACACTATCCCTTGGACCCTCACATTGACCATGAAACTCTGAAATTGCATCGGTATTGAATAAAAAAGGGGGTAATGCCGACTTAAATTCAAGAAGAGTGAATCCTCTACGAGTTTGAGGTTTGAGTGGGGCCTGGGAGACTAGGATTAGGTTTCGATGCACCAGTGCAGGTTTACTGTATCCCCTGCACCCTCACATTGACCATGAAACACAGATATCGCATTGGGAATGAATACAAAATGCACAATGAAAACTTATGTACAGGAGGAGTGAATCTTCTACGGGTTTGTGGTTTGATCGGTTCCTGGGAGACCAGTATTACATTACGATGCACCAGTGCAGGGTTACTGAACCCCTTTTACCCTCACATGGACCATGAAACATAGAAATCGCATCGGGATTGAATACAAAAGGGACAATGCCGACTTATGTACAAGAAGAGTGAATCTTCTACGAGCTTGTGGTTTGAGCGGCTCCTGGGAGACCAGAATTGGATTCCGTTGCACCAGCGCAGGTTTACTGAATCCCTTGGGCCTTCACATTGACCATGAAACACAGCAATTTCATCGGAATTGAATACAAAACGCACAATACCAACTTAAGTAGAAGAAAAGTGAGTCTTCTAAGAGTTTGTGGTTTGAGAGGCTCCTGGGAGACCAGTATTAGATTACGATGCACAAGTGTACGTAAACTGTAGCCCTTGAGCTTTCACATTGACCATGAAACACTGAAATCCCACCGGGATTGAATACAAAATGCATAGTGCCGGCTGAAGTACAAGAAGAGTGAATCTTCTACGAGTTTGTGCTTTGAGCGGCTCCTGGGAGACCATTATTAGATTACGATGCACCGGTGCAAGTTTAATGTATCCCTTGGACCTTCACATTGGCCATGAAACACAGCAGAGGCATCGTGATTAAATACAAATGGTACAATGCAATCTTAAGTAATAGAAGAGTGAATCTTCTAAGTGTTTGTGCTTTGAGCGGCTCTTGGGAGACCAGTATCAAATTCCGATGCACCAATATAGGTTTACTGGGGACAATGCCGACTTAAATTTAAGATGAGTGAATCCTCTAAGAGTTTGAGGTTTGATCGGCTCCTGGGACACCAGGATTACATTCCGATGCACCAGTGGCGGTATAAGGTATCCTTTGGACCTTCACATTGACCATGAAACACAGAAATTGCATCGGGGTTGAAAACAAAAGGACCAATGCCGACTTAAGTACAAGAAGAGTTTGTGGTTTGAGCGGCTCCTGGGTGACCAGTATTATTTTCCGATGAACCAGTGCAGGTTTCCTGTATCCTTAAACCTTCACATTGACCATGGAACACAGAAATTAAATCGGGATTGGATACAAAAGGGACAATGCCGACTTCAGTACAAGAAGAGTGAGTCTTCTACGAGATTGTGGTTTGAGTGGCTCCTGGGAGACCAGTATTAGATTCCGATGCACCAGTGCAGGTTTACTGTATCCCTTGGACCTGCACATTGATCATGAAACATAGAAATCGCATCGGGAAGGAATACAAAGTGGACAATGCCGCCCTAAGTACAAGAAGAGTGAATCTTCTAAGAATTTGTGGTATGAACGGCTCCTGGGAGACCAGTATTGGATTCCGATGCACCAGTGCAGCTTTACTGAAACTCTTGGACCTTCACATTGACCATGAAATACAGAAATTAAATCGGGATTGCATACGAAACGGACAATGGCGACGTAAGTACAAGAAGAGTGAATCTTTTAAGAGTTTGTGCTTTGAGCGGCTCCTGGGAGACCAGTATTAGATTCCGATGCACCAGTGCAGGTTTACTGTTTCTCTTGGACCTTCCGATTGACCATGAAATAGTGCAATTGCATCGGGATTGAATACCAAAGGCACAATGCCAACTTAAGTACAAGATGAGTGATTCTTCTAAGAGTTTGTGATTTGAGCGCCACCTGGGAGACGAGTATTACATTCCGATGCACCAGTGCAGGTTTACTGTATCCCTTGGACCTTCACATTGACCATGAAACACTAAAATCCCATCGGGAATGAATACAAAATAGACAATGCCAAATTAAGTACAATGAGAGTGAATCTTTTAAGAGTTTGTGGTTTGATCGGCTCCTGGGAGACCAGTATTAGATTCCGATGCACTAGTGCAGGTTTACTGTATCCCTTGGACCATCACATTGACCATGACACACAGAAATTGCATTGGGGTTGAATACAAAAGGCACAATGCCGACATAAATACAAGAAGAGTTTGTGGTTTGAGCGGCTCCTGGGTGACCAGTATTATTTTCCGATGAACCAGTGCCGGTTTACTGTATCCTGGAACCTTCACATTGACCACGAAACACAGAAATTAAATCGGGATTGGATACAAGAGTGACAATGCCGACTTCAGTATCAGAAGAGTGAATCTTCTAAGAGTTTGTGCTTTGAGCGGCCCCTGGGAGACCAGTATTACATTCCGATGCACCAGTGCAGGTTTGCTGTATCCCTTAGGCCTTCACATTGACCATGAAACACTAAAATCGCATGGGGATTGAATACAAAATGGACAATGAAAACTTAAGTACAATAAGAGTGAATCTTTTAAGAGTTTGTGGTTTGATCGGCTCCTGGGAGACCAGTATTAGATTCCGATGCACCAGTGCAGGTTTACTGTATCCCTTGAGCTTTCACATTGACCATGAAACACAGAAATCCCATCGGGTAAGAATACAAATAGCACAACGCCTTCTGAAGTACAAGAAGAGTGAATCTTCAAAGAGTTGTTGGTTTGAGCGGCTCCTGGGAGACCATTATTACATTCCGATGCACCAGTGCAGGTTTACTCTATCCTTTGCACTTTCACATTGGCCGTGAAACACAGAAATCTCATCGGGAATGAAAACAAAATGCACAATGCCAACTTAAGTACAAGAAGAGTGAATCTACTAAGAGTGTGTGCTTTTAGCGGCTCCTGGGTGATCAGTAATAGATTCCGATGCACCAGTGGCGGTTTACTGTATATCTCGGATCTTCACATTGACCATGAAACACAGATATCGCATCGGGATTGAATACAAAAGGCACAACGCCAACTTATGTACAGGAAGAGTGAATTTTCTACAAGTTTGTGGTTTGAGCGGCTCCTGGGAGACCAGTATTAGATTCCGATGCACCAGTGCAGGTTTACCGCTTCGCTTGGGCCTTCGCATTGACCATGAAACACAGAAATTGCATCGGGATGGAATACAAAAGGCACAATGCCGAGTTAAGTACAAGAAGAGTGAATCTTCTCAGAAATTGAGCTTTGAGAGGCCTTTGGGAGAGCAGTATTAGATTCAAATGCACCAGTGCAGGTTTACTGTATCGCTTGGACCTTCACATTGATAATGAAACACAGCAATGGCATCGTGAGTGAATACAAAAGGCACAATGCAACACTTACGTAATAGAAGATTGAATCTTCTAAGTGTTTGTGCTTTGAGCGGCTCCTGGGAGGCCAGTATTAAATTCCGATGCACCAGTATAGGTTTACTGTATTCATTGGACTTCACATTGACTATGAAACGGAGAAATTGCATCGGGATTGAATACAAAAGGGACAATGCCGACTTAAATTCAAGAAGAGTGAATCCTCTGAGAGTTTGAGGTTTGATCGGCTCCTGGGAGACCAGGATTAGATTCCGATGCACCGGTGCAGGTTCACTGTATCCCTTGCACCTTCACATTGTCCGTGAAATACAGAAATCGCATCGGGAATGAATACAAAATGCACAATGCCGGCTTAAGTACAAGAAGAGTAAATCTACTAAGAGTTTGTGCTTTGAGCGGCTCCTGGCAGACCAGTATTAGATTCCGATGCACCAGTGGCGGTGCACTGTATCCCTTGGATCTTCACATGAACCATGAAACACAGATATAGCATCGGGATAGAATACAAAAGGCACAATGACAAGTTATGTACAGGAGGAGTGAATCTTCTAAGATTTTGCGGTTTGAGCGGCTCCTCGAAGACCAGTATTAGATTCCGATGCACCAGTGCAAGTTTACCGTATCGCTTGGTTCTTCACATTGACCATGAAACACAGAAATTGCATCGGGATGGAATACTAAATGCACAATGCCAACATAAGTTTAAGAAGAGTGAATCTTCTAAGAGTTTGTGGTTTGAGCGGCTCCTGGGAGTCCAGTATTACATTCCGATGCACCAGTGCAGGTTTACTCTATCCCTTGCACCTTCACATTGACCGTGAAACACAGAAATCCCATCGGGAATGAATACAAAATGCACAAGGGCGACTTAAGTAGAAGAAGAGTGAATCTACTAAGAGTTTGTGCCTTGAGCGGCTCCTGGCAGACCAGTATTACATTCCGATGCACCAGTGGCGGTTTACTGTATCCCTTGGATCTTCACATTGACCATGAAACACAGATATTGCATCGTGATTGAATACAAAAGGCACAATGCAAACTTAAGTAATAGAAGAGTGAATCTTCTATGTGTTTGTGCTTTGAGCGGCTCCTGGGAGACCAGTAATAGATTCCGATGCACCAGTATAGGTTTACTGTGTGGAATGGACCTTCACATTGACAATGAAACAGAGAAATTACATCGGGATAGAACACAAAAGGGACAATGCAGACGTAAGTTCAAGAAGAGTGAAACTTCTAAGGGTTAGTGGTTTGCCCGGCTCCTGGAAGACCAGTATTAGATATCTATGCACCAATGCAGGTTTGCTGTATCCATTGGACCTTCACATTCACCATGAAACACAGAAATCGCACCGGGATTGAATAAAAAATGCACAATGCCGACATCAGTACAAGAAGAGTGAATCTTCTAAGAGTTTGTGTTTTGAGCGGCTCTTGGGAGACCAGTATTAGATTCCGATGCACCAGTATAGGTTTACTGTATGCATGGGACCTTCACATTGACCATGAAACGGAGAAATTGCATCGGGATTGAATCCAAAACGGACATTGCAGACTTAAGTACAAGAACGGTGAATCTTCTAAGAGTTAGTGGTTTGAGCGTTTCCTGGGAGACCAGTATTAGATTTCGAGGAACCAATTCAGGTTTACTGTATCCATTGGACCTTCATATTGACCATGAAACACAGAAAGCACACCGGGACTGAATAAAAAAGGCACAATGCCGACCTCAGTACAAGAAGAGTGAATCTTCTTGTAGTTTGTGCTTTGAGCGGGTCCTGGGAGACCAGTACTACATTCCGATGCACCAGTGCAGGTTTGCTGTATCCGTTGGAACTTCACATTGATCGTGAAATACAGCAATTGGATTGGGAATGGAACAAGAGGCACAATGCCAACTTAAGTACAAGAAGTGTGAATCTTCTAAGAGTTTGTAATTTGAGCGGCTCCTGGGAGACCAGTATTAGATTCCGATGCACCAGTGCAGGTATAATGTATCCCTTGGGCCTTCACATTGACCATGAAGCAATGTTTTCGTATCGGGATTGAATACAAAAGGGAGAATGCCGACTTAAGTACAATAAGAGTGAATGTTTTAAGAGTTTGTGTTTTGATCGGCTCTTGGGAGACCAGTATTACATTCCAATGCACCAGTGCAGGTTTACTCTATCCCTTGCACCTTCACATTCACCGTGAAACACAGAAATCGCATCGGGAATGAATACAAAATGCACAATGCCAACATATGTACAGGAAGAGTGAATCTTCCGCGAGTTTGAAGTTTGAACAGCTCCTGGGAGACCAGTATTACATTCAGATTCACCAGTGCAGGTTTACGTTATCCCATGGACCTTCCAATTGACCATGAAATATAGAAATCGCTTCGGGATTGAATACAAAAGGGACAATGCCGACTTAAGTACAAGAAGAGTGAATCTTCTAAGAGTTTGTGGTATGAGCGGCTGCTGGGAGACCAGTATTGGATTCCGATGCACCAGTGCAGGTTTACTGAATCTCTTGGACCTTCCCAGTGACCATGAAAGACAGCAATTGCATCGGGATTGAATCCAAAATCCAAAATGCCAACTTAAGTACTAGAAGAGTGAGTCTTCTAAGAGTTTGTGGATTGAGCGGGTCCTAGGAGACCAGTATTAGATTACGATGCACCAGTGCCAGTTTGCTGTATCCCTCGGGCTTTCACATTCACCATGAAACACAGAAATAATATCGGGATTGAATACATAATAGTCAATGCCGGCTGAAGTACAAGAATAGTGAATTTTCTAAGAGTTAGTGAGTTGAGCGGCTCCTGGGAGACCATTATTTGATTACGATGCACCAGTGCAGGTTTACAGTATCCCTTGGACCTTCAAATTGACCATGCAACACAGCAAAGACATTGTGATTGAATACAAAAGGCACAATGCATACTTAAGTAATAGAAGAGTGAATCTTCTAAGTGTTTGTGCAGTGAGCGGCTCCTGGGAGACCAGTATTAGATTCCGACGCACCAGTATGGGTTTACTGTATGCATTGGACCTTCACATTGACCATGAAACGGAGAAATTAAATCGGGATAGCATACAAAACGGACAATGCAGACTTAAGTACAAGAGGAGTGAATCTTCTAAGCGTTTGTGGTTTGCGCGGCTGCTGTGAGACCAGTATTACATTCCAATTCACCAGTGCAAGTTTACTGTATCCCTTGGACCCTCACATTGACCATGAAGCAAAGAAATTGCATCGGATTGTGTAAAAAGCAAACAATGCCGACTTAAATTCTTGAAGAGTGAATCCTCTATGAGTTGGAGGTTTGATTGGGTCCTTGGAGACCAGGATTAGATTCCGATGCACCAATGCAGGTTTACGGTATCCATTGGACCTTCACATGGACCATGAAACACAGAAATCGCACCGGGATTGAATAAAAAAGGCACAATTCCGACCTCAGTACAAGAAGAGTGAATCTTCCGCGAGTTTGTGGTCTGAGCGGCTCCTGGGAGACTGGTATTACATTCCGATGCACCAGTGCAAGTTTACTCTATTCCTTGGCCCTTCACATTGACCATGAAACACAGAAATTGCATCGGGATTGAATACAAAAGGCACAATGCCGACTTAAGTACAAGAAGAGTGATTCTTCTAATAGTTTGTTTAATGAGCGGCTCCTGGCAGACCAGTATTAGATTCCGATGCACCAGTGGCGGTTTACTGTATCCCTTGGATCTTCACATTGACTATGAAACACAGATATCGCATCGGGATTGAGTACAAAAGGCACAACGCCAACTTATGTACGGGAAAAGTGAATCTCCTTAGAATTTGTGCTTTGAGCGGCTCCTGGGAGACCAGTATCGGATTCCGATGCACCAGTGCAGGGTAACTGTATGCCTTGGATCTTTACATTGACCATAAAACACAGAAATTGCGTTGGGGTTGAATACAAGATGCACAATGCCGACTCAAGTACAAGAAGGGTAAATCCTCTAAGAGTTAGTGGTTTGAGCATTTCCTGGGAGACCAGTATTAGATTAAGATGCACCAATGCAGGTTTGCTCTATCCCTTGGACCTTCACATTGACCATGAAGCTTAGAAATTGCATCGGGGTTGAATATAAAGGCACAATGCCGACTTAAATTCAAGAAAAGTGAATCCTCTAAGACTTTCAGGTTGAGTGCAGGTTTAATTTATCCCGTTGGGCCTTTCCATTGACCATGAAACACTGAAATCTCATCGGGATTGAATACAAAAGGCACAATGCAAACTTAAGTAATAGAAGAGTGAATCTTCTAAGTGTTTGTGGTTGGAGCGTCTGCTGGGGGGCCAGTATTAGATTCCGATGCACCAGTGCAGGTTAACTGTAAGCCTAGGACCTTTACATTGACCATGAAACATAGAAATCGCATCGGGTTTTTATTCAAAAGGGACAATGCCGACTTAAGTACAAGAAGAGTGAATCCTCTAAGAGTTTGTGGTGAGCGGCTCCTGGGAGACCAGTATTATATTCCGATGAACCAGTGGTAGTTTAATGTATCCCTTGGACCTTCACATTGACCATGAGACACAGAAATTGCATCGGGATTGAATACAAAAGGGACAATGTCGACTTAAGTACAATAAGAGTGAATCTTCTAAGAGATTGTGGTTTGATCGGCTCCTGGGAGACTAGTATTAGATTCCGATGCAGCAGTGCCGGTTTACTGTATCCCTTGGACCTTCACATAGACCATGAAATACAGCAATTGCATTGGGAATGAATACAAAATGTACAAAGCCAACTTAAGTAGAAAGGAGAGTGAGTCTTCTTAGAGCTTGTGGTTAGAGCGGCTCTTGGGAGACCAGTATTAGATACCGATGCACCAGTGGTAGTTTACTGTATCCCTTGTGCCTTCACATTGACCATGAAACACAGACATCGCATCGGGATTGAATACAAAAGGCAAAATGCCGGCTGTAGTACAAGTAGATTGAAACCTCTAAGAGGTTGTGCTTTGTGCGGCTCTTGCTAGATCATTATTAGATTACGACGCACCAGTGCAGGTTTACTGTATCCCTTGGACCTACACATTGACCATGAGACACAGAATTCGCATTGGCATGAAATACAACATGGCCAATGCCGACTTATGTACAAGAAGAGTTAATCATCTAAGAGTTTGTGGTATGAGCGGCGCCTGGGAGACTAGTATTAGATTACGATGCACCAGTGCAGGTTTACTGCATCTGTTGGACCTTCACATTGACCATGAAACACAGCAATTGCATCGGGATTGAATACAAAAGGCACAATGCCAACCTATGTACAAGAAGAATGAAACTTCCAATTGGTTGTGGTTTGAGCAGCACCTGGGAGGCAAGTATTAGATTCCGATGCACCAGTGCAGGTTTACTGTATCCCTCGGACCTTCACATAGACCATGAAACACAGCAAAGGCATCGTGATTGAATAGAAAAGGCACAATGCAAACTTAAGTAATAGAAGAGTGAATCTTCTAACTGTTAGTGCTTTGAGCGGCGCCTGGGAGACCAGTATTAGATTCCGATGCACCAGTATAAGTTTACTGTATCAACTGGACCTTCACATTGACCATGAAACGGAGAGATTACATCGTGATTGAATAAAAAATTCACAATGCAGACTTAAGTACAAGAAGAGTGAATCTTCTAAGAGTTTGTGGTTTGAGCGGCTCCTGGTTGAATAGTGTTAGATTCCGTAGCACCAGTGCCGATTTATTGTATACCTTGGACCATCACATTGACCATGAAATACAGCAATTGCATTGGCAATGAATGCAAAATGCACAATGCCAACTTATGTACAGGAAGAGGGCATCTTCTACGAGTTTGCGGTTTGAGCGGCTCCTGGGAGACCAGTATTAGATTCCAATGCACCAATGCAGGTTTACTGCATCTGTTGGACCTTCACATTCACCATGAAACACAGCAATTGCATCGGGATTGAATACAAAAGGCACAATGCCAACCTATGTACAAGAAGAGTGAAACTTCAAAGTGGTTGTGGTTTGAACGACTCCTGGGAAACCAGTATTAGATTGTGATGCAATAGTGCAGGTTTACTTTATCCCTTGGACCTTCACATTGTCCATGAAACACAGAAATCGCATCGGTATTGAATGCAAAATTACAATGCCGACTTAAATTCAAGAAGAGTTAAACATCTAAGAATTTGAGGTTTGATCGGCTCCTGGGAGACCAGTATTAGATTCCGTTGCACCAGTGGCGGTTTACTGTATCCCTTGGATCTTCACATTGACCATGAAACACAGATATCGCATCGGGATTGAATACAAAAGGCACAATGCCGACCAAGTACAAGAAGAGTGAATCTTCTAAGCCTTTGTGGTTTGAGCGGCTCCTGGGAGACCAGTGTAAGATTCCGATGAACCAGTGCAGGTTTACTGTATCCCTGGACCTTCACATTGACCATGAAACACAGATATCGCATCGGGATTGAATAAAAAAGGCACAATGCCGACTTCAGTACAAGAAGAGTGAATCTTCTAAGAGATTGTGCTTTGAGCGATTCCTGGGAGACCATTATCAGATTACGATGCACTAGTGCAGGTTTACTGTATCCCGTGGATCTTCACAATTATCGCGAAATACAGCAATTGCACTGGGAATAAATACAAAATGCACAATGCCAACTTAAGTACAAGAAGAGTGAATCCTGTAATAGATTGTGGTTTGAGCGGTTCCTGGGAGACCAGTATTAGAATCCGATGCACCAGTGCAGGTTTAATGTATCCCTTGGGCTTTCACATTGACCATGAAACACAGCTATTGCATCCGGATTGAATACAAAAGGCACAATGCCGGCTGTTAGTACAAGAAGAGTAAATATTCTAAGATTTTGTGCTTTGAGCGTCTCCTGGGAGACCATTATCAGATTACGACGCACCAGTGCAGGTTTACTGTATCCCGTGGATCTTCACATTGACCGTGAAACACAGCAATGGCATCGGGATCGAATTCAAAAGGCACAATGCCAACTTAAGTACTAGAAGAGTGAATCTTCTTAGTCCTTGTGCTTTATAGCGGCGTCTGGGAGACCTGTATTATATTCCTATGCACCAGTGTAGGTTTACTGTATTCCTTTGACGTTCACATTGAGCATTAAAATGAGGAATTGCATCGGGATTGAATACAAAAGGGAGAATGCCGTCTTAAGTACAAGAAGCGTGAATCTTCTGAGAGTTTTTTCGTTTGAGCGGCTCCTGGGAGACCAGTATTAGAGTCGTATGCACAAGTGCAGGTTTAGTGTATCCCTTGGAACTTCACATTGAACATGACAGACAGAAATTGCATTGGGATTGAATACAAAAGGGACCAAGCCCACTTAATTACAAGCAGAGTGAATCTTCTCAGAGATTGTTGTTTAAGCGGCTCCTGGGAGACCAGTATTACATTCCAATGCACCAGTGCAGGTTTACTCTATCCCTTGCACCTTCACATTCACCGTGAAACACAGAAATCGCATCGGGAATGAATACAAAATGCACAATGCCAACATATGTACAGGAAGAGTGAATCTTCCGCGAGTTTGAAGTTTGAACAGCTCCTGGGAGACCAGTATTACATTCAGATTCACCAGTGCAGGTTTACGTTATCCCATGGACCTTCCAATTGACCATGAAATATAGAAATCGCTTCGGGATTGAATACAAAAGGGACAATGCCGACTTAAGTACAAGAAGAGTGAATCTTCTGAGAGTTTGTGGTATGAGCGGCTGCTGGGAGACCAGTATTGGATTCCGATGCACCAGTGCAGGTTTACTGAATCTCTTGGACCTTCCCAGTGACCATGAAAGACAGCAATTGCATCGGGATTGAATCCAAAATCCAAAATGCCAACTTAAGTACTAGAAGAGTGAGTCTTCTAAGAGTTTGTGGATTGAGCGGGTCCTAGGAGACCAGTATTAGATTACGATGCACCAGTGCCAGTTTGCTGTATCCCTCGGGCTTTCACATTCACCATGAAACACAGAAATAATATCGGGATTGAATACATAATAGTCAATGCCGGCTGAAGTACAAGAATAGTGAATTTTCTAAGAGTTAGTGAGTTGAGCGGCTCCTGGGAGACCATTATTTGATTACGATGCACCAGTGCACGTTTACAGTATCCCTTGGACCTTCAAATTGACCATGCAACACAGCAAAGACATTGTGATTGAATACAAAAGGCACAATGCATACTTAAGTAATAGAAGAGTGAATCTTCTAAGTGTTTGTGCAGTGAGCGGCTCCTGGGAGACCAGTATTAGATTCCGACGCACCAGTATGGGTTTACTGTATGCATTGGACCTTCACATTGACCATGAAACGGAGAAATTAAATCGGGATAGCATACAAAACGGACAATGCAGACTTAAGTACAAGAGGAGTGAATCTTCTAAGCGTTTGTGGTTTGCGCGGCTGCTGTGAGACCAGTATTACATTCCAATTCACCAGTGCAAGTTTACTGTATCCCTTGGACCCTCACATTGACCATGAAGCAAAGAAATTGCATCGGATTGTGTAAAAAGCAAACAATGCCGACTTAAATTCTTGAAGAGTGAATCCTCTATGAGTTGGAGGTTTGATTGGGTCCTTGGAGACCAGGATTAGATTCCGATGCACCAATGCAGGTTTACGGTATCCATTGGACCTTCACATGGACCATGAAACACAGAAATCGCACCGGGATTGAATAAAAAAGGCACAATTCCGACCTCAGTACAAGAAGAGTGAATCTTCCGCGAGTTTGTGGTCTGAGCGGCTCCTGGGAGACTGGTATTACATTCCGATGCACCAGTGCAAGTTTACTCTATTCCTTGGCCCTTCACATTGACCATGAAACACAGAAATTGCATCGGGATTGAATACAAAAGGCACAATGCCGACTTAAGTACAAGAAGAGTGATTCTTCTAATAGTTTGTTTAATGAGCGGCTCCTGGCAGACCAGTATTAGATTCCGATGCACCAGTGGCGGTTTACTGTATCCCTTGGATCTTCACATTGACTATGAAACACAGATATCGCATCGGGATTGAGTACAAAAGGCACAACGCCAACTTATGTACGGGAAAAGTGAATCTCCTTAGAATTTGTGCTTTGAGCGGCTCCTGGGAGACCAGAATCGGATTCCGATGCACCAGTGCAGGGTAACTGTATGCCTTGGATCTTTACATTGACCATAAAACACAGAAATTGCGTTGGGGTTGAATACAAGATGCACAATGCCGACTCAAGTACAAGAAGGGTAAATCCTCTAAGAGTTAGTGGTTTGAGCATTTCCTGGGAGACCAGTATTAGATTCCGATGCACCAATGCAGGTTTGCTCTATCCCTTGGACCTTCACATTGACCATGAAGCTTAGAAATTGCATCGGGGTTGAATATAAAGGCACAATGCCGACTTAAATTCAAGAAAAGTGAATCCTCTAAGACTTTCAGGTTGAGTGCAGGTTTAATTTATCCCGTTGGGCCTTTCCATTGACCATGAAACACTGAAATCTCATCGGGATTGAATACAAAAGGCACAATGCAAACTTAAGTAATAGAAGAGTGAATCTTCTAAGTGTTTGTGGTTGGAGCGTCTGCTGGGGGGCCAGTATTAGATTCCGATGCACCAGTGCAGGTTAACTGTAAGCCTAGGACCTTTACATTGACCATGAAACATAGAAATCGCATCGGGTTTTTATTCAAAAGGGACAATGCCGACTTAAGTACAAGAAGAGTGAATCCTCTAAGAGTTTGTGGTGAGCGGCTCCTGGGAGACCAGTATTATATTCCGATGAACCAGTGGTAGTTTAATGTATCCCTTGGACCTTCACATTGACCATGAGACACAGAAATTGCATCGGGATTGAATACAAAAGGGACAATGTCGACTTAAGTACAATAAGAGTGAATCTTCTAAGAGATTGTGGTTTGATCGGCTCCTGGGAGACTAGTATTAGATTCCGATGCAGCAGTGCCGGTTTACTGTATCCCTTGGACCTTCACATAGACCATGAAATACAGCAATTGCATTGGGAATGAATACAAAATGTACAAAGCCAACTTAAGTAGAAAGGAGAGTGAGTCTTCTTAGAGCTTGTGGTTAGAGCGGCTCTTGGGAGACCAGTATTAGATACCGATGCACCAGTGGTAGTTTACTGTATCCCTTGTGCCTTCACATTGACCATGAAACACAGACATCGCATCGGGATTGAATACAAAAGGCAAAATGCCGGCTGTAGTACAAGTAGATTGAAACCTCTAAGAGGTTGTGCTTTGTGCGGCTCTTGCTAGATCATTATTAGATTACGACGCACCAGTGCAGGTTTACTGTATCCCTTGGACCTACACATTGACCATGAGACACAGAATTCGCATTGGCATGAAATACAACATGGCCAATGCCGACTTATGTACAAGAAGAGTTAATCATCTAAGAGTTTGTGGTATGAGCGGCGCCTGGGAGACTAGTATTAGATTACGATGCACCAGTGCAGGTTTACTGCATCTGTTGGACCTTCACATTGACCATGAAACACAGCAATTGCATCGGGATTGAATACAAAAGGCACAATGCCAACCTATGTACAAGAAGAATGAAACTTCTAATTGGTTGTGGTTTGAGCGGCACCTGGGAGGCAAGTATTAGATTCCGATGCACCAGTGCAGGTTTACTGTATCCCTCGGACCTTCACATAGACCATGAAACACAGCAAAGGCATCGTGATTGAATAGAAAAGGCACAATGCAAACTTAAGTAATAGAAGAGTGAATCTTCTAACTGTTAGTGCTTTGAGCGGCGCCTGGGAGACCAGTATTAGATTCCGATGCACCAGTATAAGTTTACTGTATCAACTGGACCTTCACATTGACCATGAAACGGAGAGATTACATCGTGATTGAATAAAAAATTCACAATGCAGACTTAAGTACAAGAAGAGTGAATCTTCTAAGAGTTTGTGGTTTGAGCGGCTCCTGGTTGAATAGTGTTAGATTCCGTAGCACCAGTGCCGATTTATTGTATACCTTGGACCATCACATTGACCATGAAATACAGCAATTGCATTGGCAATGAATGCAAAATGCACAATGCCAACTTATGTACAGGAAGAGGGCATCTTCTACGAGTTTGCGGTTTGAGCGGCTCCTGGGAGACCAGTATTAGATTCCAATGCACCAATGCAGGTTTACTGCATCTGTTGGACCTTCACATTCACCATGAAACACAGCAATTGCATCGGGATTGAATACAAAAGGCACAATGCCAACCTATGTACAAGAAGAGTGAAACTTCAAAGTGGTTGTGGTTTGAACGACTCCTGGGAAACCAGTATTAGATTGTGATGCAATAGTGCAGGTTTACTTTATCCCTTGGACCTTCACATTGTCCATGAAACACAGAAATCGCATCGGTATTGAATGCAAAATTACAATGCCGACTTAAATTCAAGAAGAGTTAAACATCTAAGAATTTGAGGTTTGATCGGCTCCTGGGAGACCAGTATTAGATTCCGTTGCACCAGTGGCGGTTTACTGTATCCCTTGGATCTTCACATTGACCATGAAACACAGATATCGCATCGGGATTGAATACAAAAGGCACAATGCCGACCAAGTACAAGAAGAGTGAATCTTCTAAGCCTTTGTGGTTTGAGCGGCTCCTGGGAGACCAGTGTAAGATTCCGATGAACCAGTGCAGGTTTACTGTATCCCTGGACCTTCACATTGACCATGAAACACAGATATCGCATCGGGATTGAATAAAAAAGGCACAATGCCGACTTCAGTACAAGAAGAGTGAATCTTCTAAGAGATTGTGCTTTGAGCGATTCCTGGGAGACCATTATCAGATTACGATGCACTAGTGCAGGTTTACTGTATCCCGTGGATCTTCACAATTATCGCGAAATACAGCAATTGCACTGGGAATAAATACAAAATGCACAATGCCAACTTAAGTACAAGAAGAGTGAATCCTGTAATAGATTGTGGTTTGAGCGGTTCCTGGGAGACCAGTATTAGAATCCGATGCACCAGTGCAGGTTTAATGTATCCCTTGGGCTTTCACATTGACCATGAAACACAGCTATTGCATCCGGATTGAATACAAAAGGCACAATGCCGGCTGTTAGTACAAGAAGAGTAAATATTCTAAGATTTTGTGCTTTGAGCGTCTCCTGGGAGACCATTATCAGATTACGACGCACCAGTGCAGGTTTACTGTATCCCGTGGATCTTCACATTGACCGTGAAACACAGCAATGGCATCGGGATCGAATTCAAAAGGCACAATGCCAACTTAAGTACTAGAAGAGTGAATCTTCTTAGTCCTTGTGCTTTATAGCGGCGTCTGGGAGACCTGTATTATATTCCTATGCACCAGTGTAGGTTTACTGTATTCCTTTGACGTTCACATTGAGCATTAAAATGAGGAATTGCATCGGGATTGAATACAAAAGGGAGAATGCCGTCTTAAGTACAAGAAGCGTGAATCTTCTGAGAGTTTTTTCGTTTGAGCGGCTCCTGGGAGACCAGTATTAGAGTCGTATGCACAAGTGCAGGTTTAGTGTATCCCTTGGAACTTCACATTGAACATGACAGACAGAAATTGCATTGGGATTGAATACAAAAGGGACCAAGCCCACTTAATTACAAGCAGAGTGAATCTTCTCAGAGATTGTTGTTTAAGCGGCTCCTGGGAGACCAGTATTACATTCCGATGCACCAGTGCAGGTTTACTGTATTCCTTGGACCTGCATATTGATCATGAAACACCGCATTGTCATCGGGATTGAATACAAAAGGGACAATGCCGACTTAAGTACAAGAAGAGGGAATCCTCTAAGTGTTTGTGCTTTTAGCGGCTACTGGGAGACCAGTATTACATTCCGATGCACCAGTGCAGATTTACCGTATCTCTTGGAACTTCACATTGACCATGAAACTCAGAAATTGCATCGGGATTGAATACAAAAGGCACAATGCCGGCTGAAGTATAATAAAAGTGTATCTTCTAAGAGTTTGTGCTTTGAGCGGGTCCTGTGAATCCAGTATTAGATTCCGATGCACCAGTGCAGGGTTACTGTAACCCTTGGACCTTCAAATTGTAAATGAAACACAGAAATCGCATCGGGATATAATAAAAAGGCACAATGCCTACTTAAGTACAAGAGGAGTGAATCTTCTAAGAGTTTGTGCTGTGAGCGGCTCCTGACAGACCATTATCTGATTCCGACGCACCAGTGCAGATTTCCTGTACCCCATTGACCTTCACACTGTTCATGGAACACAGCAATTGTATCGGGAATGAATACAAAAGGCACAATGCCAACTTAAGTACAAGAAGAGTGAATCTTCTAAGAGTTCGTGGCTTGAGCGGCTCCTGGGAAACTAGTATTAGGTTCCGATGCACCACTGAAGGTTTAGTGTATCCCTTAGGCCTTCACATTGACCATGAAACTTAGAAATCGCATCGGGATTGAATACAAAAGGGAAAACGCGACGTAAGTACAATGAGAGTGAATCTTTTAAGATTATGTGGTTTAATTGGCTCCTGGGAGACCAGTATTAGATTCGGATGCAATAGTGCAGGTTTACTTTATCCCTTGGACCTTCACATTGTCCATGAAACACAGAAATCGCATCGGTATTGAATACAAAAATCACAATGCCGACTTAAGTACAAGAAGAGTGAATCTTCTAAGATTTTCTGCTCTGAGCAGCTCCTGGGAGACGAGTATTAGATTCCGATGCACCAGTGCAGGTTCATTGAATCCCTTTGACATTCATATTGACCATGAAACACAGCAGTTGCGTCGGCAATGAATACAAAAAGCACAATGCCAACTTAAAACAATAAAAGTGAGTCTTCTAAGAGTTTGTGGTTTGAGCAGCTCCTAAGCTACCAGTATTAGATTCCGCTGCACCAGTGCAGGTAAACTGTATCCCTTGGGCCTTCAGATTGACCATGAAACGCAGAATTTGCATCGGGATTGAATACAAATGGCGCAATGCCGGCTGTTAGTACAAGAAGAGTAAAAATTCTAAGAGTTTGTGCTTTGAGCGGCTCCATGGTGACCATCATCAGATTACAATGAACCAGTGCAGGTTTACTGCATCCCTTGGACCTTCACAATGACCATGAAACAGAGAAATTGCATGGGAATTGAATACAAAAGGCACAATGCCAACATAAGTACATGAAGAGTAAATCTTCTAAGTGTTTGTGCTTTGAGCGGCTCCTGGGAGACCTGTATTTTGTTCCGATGCACCAGTGTAGGTTTACTGTATCCCTTGGACCTTCACATTGACGTTGAAAATGAGAAATTGCATCGGAATTGAATACAAAAGAGACAATGCCGACTTAAGTACATGAAGAGTGAATCTTCTAAGAGTTTGTGGTTTGAGCGATTCCTGGGAGACCAGTATCATATTCCGATGCGGCAGCGCAGGTGTACTCTATCCTGCGGACTGTCACATTGACCATGAAACACAGAATCAGCATCGCGATTGAATACAAAATGGATAATGCTGACTTATGTACAAGAAGAGTGAATTTTCTAACAGTTGGTGGTTTGAACGGCTTTTGGGGGATCAGTATTACATTCTGATGCACCAGTGCAGGTTTACTGTATCCCTTGGACCTACACATTGACCCTGAAAGACTGCAATTGCAACGGAATTGAATACAATAAGCACTTTGCAATTTAAGTACAAGCAGGGTGAGTCGTCTAAGAGTTTGTTTGTTGAGCGGCTCCTGGGGGACCAGTATTAGGCTCCGATGCACCACTGCAATTTTAGTGTATCCCTTGGGCCTTCACATTAACCATGAAACACAGCAATTGCATCGGGAATGAATACAAAAGGCACAATGCCAACTTAAGTACAAGAAGCGTGAGTCTTCTAAGAGTATGTGGTTTGAGCGGCTCCGGAGATACCAGTATTAGATTCCGATGCACCAGTGCAGGTTTACTGTATCGCATGGGCCTTCAGATTGCCCATGAAACACAGAAATCGCATCTGGATTGAATACAAATGGCACAATGCCGGCTGTTAGTACAAGAAGAGTAAAAATTGTGAGAGTTTGTGCTTTGAGCGGCTCCTGGGAAACCAGTATTAGATTCCGATGCACCAGTGCAGTTTCACTGTATCCCTTGGACATTAACATTGACCATGAAATACAGCAATCGCATCGGGATTGAATACAAAAGACACAATGCCAACTTATGTACAAGAAGAGTTAATCTTCTAAGATACTCTGTTTTAGCGGCTCCTGGGAGACGAGTATTAGATTCCGATGCACCAGTGCAACTTTACTGTATCAACTGGACCTTTACATTGACCATGACACACAGAAATCGCATCGGGATTGCAAACAAAAGGGACCATGCCGACTTAAGTACAAGAAGAGTGAATCTTCTCAGAGATAGTGGTTTAAGCGGCTTTTCTGAGACCAGAATTAGATTCCGATGCGCCAGTGCAGGTTTACTGTATCTCTTGGACCTTCACATTGACCATGAAATACAGAATTTGCATCGGGGTGAACACAAAAGGTAGAATGCCGACTTAATTTCAAGAAGAGTGAATCTTCTAAGAGATTGTGCTTTGAGCGGCTCCTTGGAGACCAGTATTAGATTCCGATGCACCAATGCAGGTTTACTGTATCCCTTGATCCTGCACATTGACCATGAAACACAGCATTTTCATCGGGATTGAATATAAGAGGCACAATGACAACTGAAGTACAAGAAGTTTGAATCAACTAAGAGTTTGCGCTTTCAGTGGCTCCTGGGAGACCAGTATTAGGTGCCGATGCAACAGTGCAGGTTTAGAGTACCCCTTGGTCCTGCACATTGACCATGAAACTCAGCATTTTCATCGGGATTGAATACAAAAGGGACAATGCAGAATTATGTACAAGAAGGGTGAATCTCCTAAGAGTAGTGGTTTATAGACTCTTGGGATACCAGTAAAAGATTCCGATGCACCTGTGCAGGTTTACTGTATCCCTTGGACCTTCACATTACCCATGAAACACAGATATTGCATCGGGATTGAATACAAAAGGGACAATGGCGACTTAAGTACAAGAAGAGTGAACTTTTAAGAGTTTGTGCTTTGAGCGGCTCATGGGAGACCAGATTTAGATTCCGATGCACCAGTGCAGGTTTACTGTGTCCCTTGAACCTTCCGATTGACCATAAACTACAGAAATCGCATCGGGATTGAATACAAAAGGCACAATGCCGACTGAAGTACATAAAGAGTGAATCTTCTAAGAGTTTGTGGTTTGTAGGCTCCTGGGATACCAGTATTAGATTCCGATGTACCAGTGCAGGTTTACTGTGTCATTTGGACCCTCACATTGACCATGAAGCACAGCAATTGCATCAGGATTGAATACAAAATGGACAATGCCGCCTTAAAATCAAGAAGAGTGAATCTTCTAAGAGTTTGTGGTTTGAAAAATGGTTCAAATGGCTCTGAGCAGTATGGGACTCAACTGCTGACGTCATTAGTCCCCTAGAACTTAGAACTAGTTAAACCTAACTAACCTAAGGACATCACAAACATCCATGCCCGAGGCAGGATTCGAACCTGCGACCGTGGCAGTCTCGCGGTTCCAGACTGCAGCGCCTTTAACCGTACGGCCACTGCGGCCGGCTTTGTGGTTTGAGCGGCTCCTGGGAGACCAGTATTACATTCCGATGCACCAGTGCAGGTTTACTGTATTCCTTGAACCTGCACATTGCCCATGAAACACAGAATTAGCATCAAGAGTGAACACAAAAGTGACAATGAGGACTTAATTTCAAGAAAAGTGAATCTTCTAAGAGATTGTGCTATGAGCGGCCCCTTGAAGACCAGTATTGGATTCCGATGCACCAGTGCAGGATTACTGTATCCCTTGGACCTTCACATTGACCATGAGACACAGAAATTGCATCGGGTTTGAATACAAAAGGGAAAATGACGAGTTGAGTACATTAAGAGCGAATCTTCTAAGAGTTTGTGGTTTGATCGGCTCCTGAGAGATCAGAATTAGATTCCGATGCACTAGTGCAGGTTTACTGTATCCGCTGGACCTTCGTACGATCCATGAAACACAGAAATCGCATCGGGATTTAATTAAAATGCACAATGCCTACTTCAGTACAAGAAGCGTGAATCTTCTAACATCTTGTGCTTTGAGCGGCGCCTGGGAGACCAGTATTAGATTCCGATGCACCAGTGGAGGCTTACTGTATCCCTTGGACCTTCACATAGACCATGTAACACAGCAATTGCACCGAGAATGAATACAAAAGGCACAATGCCAGCGTAAGTACAAGAAGGCTCAATCTTCTAAGAGTTTGTGGTTTGAGCGGCTCCTGGGAGACCAGTATTAGATTCCGATGCACCAGTGCAGGCTTACTGTAACCCTAGGATCTTCACATTGACCATGAAACACAGCAATTGCATCCTGATTGAATAGAAAAGGCAGAATGCCAAATCTTTGTACAAGAAGAGAGAATCTTCTAAGAGTATTTGGTTTGAGCGGCTCCTGGGAGACCAGAATTATACTCCGATGCACCAGTGCAGGTTTACTGTATCCCTTGGACCTTCACATTGATCATGAATAATAGAAATTGCATGGGGTATGAATACAACATGCCCAATGCCAACTTAAGTACAAGAGGAGTGAATCTTCTAAGAGTTTGCGGTTTGTGCGGCACCTGGGAGACCAGTATTAGATAACGATGCACCAGTGCAGGTTTACTGTATCCCTTGGACCTTCATATTGACCATGAAGTACAGCAATTGCATCGGGAATGAATACAAAAGGCACAATGCCCACTTAAGTACAAGAAGAGTGAGTCTTTTAAGAGTCTGTGGTTTGAGCGGCTCCTGGGAGACTAGTATTAGATTCCGATGCACCACTGCAGGATTACTGTATCCCGTGGGTCCTCACATTGACCATGAAACACCGAAATCGCATCGGAATAGAATACAAAAGGCACAATATTGGTTGTTAGTACAAGAAGAGTGAATCTTCTAAGATTTTCTGCTTTGAGCGGCGCCTGGGAGTCCATTATCAGATTACGATGGACCAGTGCAGATGTACTGTATACCTTAGACCTTCACATTGTCCATAAAACACAGACTTCGCATCGGGATTCAATACAAAAAGCACAATCCCGACTGAAGTACAAGAAGAGTGAAGCCTCTAAGAGTTTGTGGTTTGTAGGCTCCTGGGATAAGAGTAATAGATTCCGATGCACCAGTGTAGGTTCACTGTGTCCCTTGGACCTTCACATTGACCATGAAACACAGAAATTGCATCGGGATTGAATACAAAAGGCACAATGCAAACTTAAATTCAAGAAGAGTGAATCTTCTAAGAGTTTGCGCTTTGAGCGGCTTCTGGGAGTCCAGTAATAAATTCCGTTGCCCCAGTGCAGGTTTACTGTAACCCTTGGACCTTCGCATTGACCATGAAACACAGAAATTACATCGGGATCGAATACATAAGGGACAATGCCGACTCAAGTAAAAGAAGAGTGAATCTTATAAGAGTTTGTGGTTTGAGCGGCTCCTGGAAGATCAGTGATAGATTCTGATGCACCAGTGCAGTTTTACTGTATCCCTTGGACCTTCACATTGACCATGAAAAACAGTATTAGCATCGGGATTGAATACAAAAGGCAAATGCCGACTTAAGTACAAGAGGAATGAATCTTCTAAGAATTAGTGCTTTGAGCGGTCCTGGGATACGAGTATTAGATTCCGATCCACCAGTGCAGGTTTCCTGTATCCCTTGGACCTTCACATTGGCCATGAAACACCGAAATAATATCGGGATCGAATACAAAAGTGACAATGCCGACTTAAGTACAAGAAGAGTGAATCTTCTGAGAGTTTGTGGTTTGAGTGGCTCCTGGGAGACCAGTATAAGATTCCGATACACCACAGCAATTTATTGCATCACTTTTACTTTCAAATTGACCAAGAAATACAGAAATTGCTTCGGGATTCAATACAAAAGGAAAATGCCGACATATGTATAAGAAGAGAGAATGATCTAAGAAATTGTGCTTTGCGCGGCTCCTGGGAGACCAGTATTAGATTCCGATGCACCAGTGAAAGTTTACTGTATCTCTTGGACCTTCACATTGACCATGAAATACAAATCGTATCGGGATTGAATACAAAAGGCACAATGCCGACTTAAGTATAAGAAGAGTGTATCTTCTAAGACTTTCTGCTTTGAGCGGCTACTGGGAGACGAGTATTAGATTCCGATGCACCAGTGCAAGTTTACTGTATCCCTTGGACCTTCACATTTACCATGAAACACAGAAATTGCATAGGGAATGAATACAAAAAGGAGACCAGTATTAGATTCCGATGCACCAGTGCAGGTTTACTGTATCCCTTGGACCTTCACATTGAACATGACAAACAGAAATTGCATTGGGACTGAATACAAAAGGGACCATGCCGACTTAAGAACAAGAAGAGTGAATCTTTTTAGAGTTTGTGGTTTGAGCGGCTCCTGGGAGACCAGTATTAGATTCCGATGCACCTGTGCAGGTTTACTGTATCCCTTGGACCTTCACATTGCCCATGAAACACAGAAGTAGCATCGGGATTGAATACAAAAGGCACAATGGCGACCTAACTACCAGAAGAATGAATCTACTAAGTGTTTGTGCTTTGAGCAGCTCCTGGGAGACCTGTATTAAATTCCGATGAACCAGTGCAGGTTTACAGTATCCCTTGCACCTGCACATTGACCATGAAACGCAGCATTTTCATCGGGATTGAATACAAAAGGCACAATGCTAACTTAAGTACAAGAAGGGTGAATCTACTAAGAGATTGAGCTTTCAGCGGCTCCTGGGAGATCAGTCTTAGATTCCGATGCACCAGTGCGGGTTAACTGTATCTCTTGGACCTGCACAATGACCATGAAAATCACCATTTTCATCGGGATTGAATAGAAAAAGCATAATGCCAACTTAAATACAGGAAGAGTGAATCTTCTAAGAGTTTGTGGTATGAGCGGCTCATGGGAGACCAGTATTAGATTCCGATGCACCAGTGTAGGTTCGGTGAACCCCTTGGACATTCACATTGACCATGAAACACAGATATTAGATCATGATTGAATACAAAAGGGGCAATGCCGACTTAAGCACAAGAAGAGTAAATCTTCTAAGAGTTTGTGTTTTGTGCGGCTCCTGGCAGACCAGCATTAGGTTCCGATGCACCAGTGCAGGTTTACTGTATCACTTGAACCTTCATATTGATAATGAAATAGAGAAATTGCATGGGGATTGAATACAAAAGGCACACTGCAAACTTAGGTACAAGAAGAGTGAATCTTATAAGAGTTTGTGGTTTGAGCGGGTACTGGGAGACCAGTATTAGATTCCGATGCACCAGTGCATGTTTACTGTATCCCTTGGACCACATTGACCATTAAATACAGAAATTACATAGGGATTGAATACAAAATGACAATGGCGTATTATGTACAAGAACAGTGAATCTTCTAAGAGGGTGTAGCTTGAGTGGTTGCTGGGAGACCAGGATTAGATTCCGATACATCAGTGTAGGTTCACTGTATCCCTTGGAACTTCATATTGACCATGAAACACGGCAATGGCATCGGGGTTGAATGCAAAATACACAATGCCGACTTAAGTACAAGAAGAGTGAATCTTCTAAGAGTTTGTTGTTTGAGCGGCTCCTGCGAGACCAGTATTAGATTCCAATACACCAGTGCAGGTTTACTATCACCCTTGGACCTTCACATAGACCATGAAACACAGAAATTACATCGAGATTGAATACAAAAGAGACAATGCCGACCTAAATCCTAGAAGAGTGAATCTTCAAAGAGTTTGTGGTTTGAGGGGCTCCTGGAAGACACGTTGAGGTTCCGATGCACCAGTGCAGGATTACAGTATCCGTTGGACATTCACATTGACCTTGAAACATAGAAATCGCATTAGGACTGAATACAAATGGGACAACGCAGACTTAAGTACAAGAAGAGTGAATCTTCCAAGAGGTTGTGGTTCTATCGGTTCTAGGGAGACCGGTATTAGTTTCCGATGCACCAGAGCAGGTTTACTGTATCCCTTGGCCCTTCACATCGAGCGTAAAACACAGAAATCGCATCGGGATTGAATACAAAAGAGACAATGCCGATTTAAGTACAAAAAGAGTGAATCTTCTAAGAGTTTGTGGTTTGAGCGGCTCATGGGAAACCAGTATTGGAATCCAATGCACCAGTGGAGGTTTACTGTATCCCTTGGACCTACACATTGACCATGAAACACAGAATTAGCATCGGGATTGAATACAAAAGGCACAATGCCAACTTAAGTAGAAGAAGAGTGAATCTTCTAAGAGTTTGTGCTTTCAGCGGCTCATGGGAGACCAGTATTAGATTCCGATGCACCAGTGCAGGTTTACTGTGTCCCTTGGACCTGTATATCGACTATGAAATTCAGCATTTTCACCGGAGTTGAATACAAAAGTGACAATGCCGACTTAAGGACAAGAAGAGTGAATCTTCTTTGAATTTGTGCTTTGAGCGGTTCATGGGAGACTAGTAATAGATTCCGATGCACCAGTGCATGTTTACTGTATCCCTTGGACCCGCACATTGACCGTGAAACACAGCATTTTCATCGGGATTGAATACAAAAGGCACAATGCCAACTTAAATACAAGCAGGGTGAATCTACTATGAGTTTGTGCTTTCAGCGGCTCCTGGGAGACCAGTATTAGATTTCGATGCACCAGTGCAGGTTTACTGTGTCCCTTGGACCTGTACATCGACTATGAAATTCAGCATTTTCATCGGGATTGAATACAAAATGTACAATGGCGACTGAAGTACAAAAAGAGTGAATCTTCTAAGAGATTGTGGTTTGAGCGACTCCTGGGAGACCAGTAATAGATTCCGATGCACCAGTGCAGGTTTACTGTACCCGTATGCCTTCACATTGACCATGATACGCAGCATTTGGATCGGGATTGAATACAATAGGCACATTGATAACTTAAGTACGGGAAGAGTGAATCTTTTAAGAATTTGCAGTTTGAGCGGCACCTGGGAGACCAGAATTAGATTCCGATTCACCTGTGCAGATTTACTGGATCCCTTGGATCTTCACATTGACCATGAAACGCAGCATTAGCATCGGTACTGAATACAAAAAGCACAATGGCAACTTAAGTCCAAGAAGAATGAAACTGCTAAGAGTTTGTGGTTTGAGCGGCTCCTGGGAGACCAGTATTAGATTCCGATGCAACAGTGTAGGTTTACTGTATCCGTTGGACCGTCACATTGACCATGAAAAAAAGAAATTGCATCGGATTGAATACAAAAGGGACAATGCCGACTTATGTACAAGAACAGTGAATCTTCTAAGTGTTTGTGGTTTGAGCGACTCCAGGAAGACTATTATTAGATTACGACGCACCAGTGCAGGTTTACTGTATCCCTTGGACCTTCACATTGACCATGAAACACAGAAATTAGATCGGGATAGAAATCAAAAGGGACAATGCCGACTTAAATGTTAGAAGAGTGAATCTGCTAAGAGTTTGTGGTTTGAGCGATTCCTGGGAGACCAGTATTAGATTCCGATGCACCACTGCAGGTTTACTGTATCCCTTGGACCGTCACATAGTCCATGAAACACCGCAATTGCATCGGGATTAAATACAAAAGACACAATGCCAACTGAAGTACAGGAAGAGTGAAACTTCTAAGAGTTTGTGCTTTGAGCGGCTCCTGGGAGACCAGTATTAGATTCCGATGCACCAGTGCAGGTTTCCTGTATCCCGTGGACTTTCACATTAACCATGAAGCACAGAAATCGCTTCGGAATTTAAAACAAATGGCACAATGCAATCTGACGTACAAGAAGGGTGAATCTACTAAGAGTTTGTGGTTTGAGCGGCTCCTGCGAGACCAGTATTAGATTCCAATGCACCAGTGGAGGTTTACTATATCCCGTGGAGCTTCACATTGACCATGGAACACAGCAATTGCATCGGGATTGAATACAAAAGGCACAATGCCAACTTAAGTACGAGAAGAGTAAATCTTCTAGGAGTTTGTGGTTTGAGCGGCTCCTGGGAGACCAGTATTAGATTCCGATACAGCAGTGCAAGTTTCTATCGCCCTTGGACCTTCACATAGACCATGAAACAAAGAAATTGCAGCGGGATAGAATACAAAATTGTCAATGCAGTCTTAAATTCTAGAAGAGTGAATCTTCATAGAGATTGTGGTTTGAGGGGATCCTGGGAGACAGTTGAGATTCCAATGCACCAGTGCAGGACTACTGTATCCCTTGGACCTTCACATTGACCGTGAAACATAGAAATCGTATCGGTATTAATTACAATGGGGACAACGCTGACTTAAGTACAAGAAGAGTGAATCTTCAAAGAATTTGTGGTTCTATCAGCTCCTGGGAGACCAGTATTAGATTCAGATGCACCAGTGCAGGTTTACTGTATCCCTTGGACCTTCACATTAACCATGAAACACATAAATCGCATCGGGATTGAAAACAAAAGGCACAATGCCGGCTGAAGTACAAGAAGAGTGAATCTTTTAAGAGTTTGGGGTTTAGGCGGCTCCTGGGAAACCAGTATTAGATTCCGATGCACCAGTGCTGGTTTACTGTATCCCTTTGTCCCTCACTTTGACCATGAAACACAGCAATTGCATCGGGATTGAATACAAAATGCACAATGCCAACTTAAGTACAAGAAGAGTGAATCTTCTAAGAGTTTGTGCTTTGAGCGGCTCCTAGGAGGCCAGTATTAGATTCAGATGCACCAGTGCAGGTATATTGTATCCCTTGGACATTCACATTGACCATGAAACACAGAAATTGCATCGGGATTGATAATAAAGGGTACAATTCCGAGTTAAGTACAAGAAGCGTTAATCTTCTAATAGTTTGTGCTATGATCGGCTCCTGGGAGACCAGTATTAGATTCCGATGCACCAGTGCAGGTTTACTGTATCCCTTGGACGATCACATTGACCATGAAAACCAGAAATTGCATCGGATTCAATACAAAAGGGACAATGCCGACTGAAGTGCAAGATGAGTGAAACCTCTAAGTGTTTGTGGTTTAATCATCTCCTGGGAGACCATTATAGGATTACGATGCACCAGTGCAGGTTTACTGTATCCCTAGGACCTTCACTTTTACCATGAAACACAGAAATTGCATCGGGATTGAATCCAAAAGGGACAATGGCGACTTAAATACAAGATGGGTGAAACCTCGAAGTGTTTGTGGTTTATGCGGCTCCTAGGAGACCATTATAGGATTACGATGCACCAGTGCAGGTTTACTGTATCTTTTGGACCTTTACATTGACCATGAAACACAGCAATTGCATCTGGAAGGAATACAAATTCACAATGCCAACTTATCTACAAGAAGAGTGAATCTTCTAAGAGGTTGTTGTTTGAGCGGCACATGGGAGACCAGTATTTGATTCCGATGCACCAGTGCTGGTTTGCTATTGGACCTTCACATTGACCATGAAACTCAGAAATCGCATCCGGATTGAACACAAAAGGGACAATGCCGACTCAAGTACAATAAGAATGAATCTTCTAAGAGTTTGTGGTATGAGGGGCTCCAGGGAGACCAGTTGAGATTCCGATGCACCAGTGCAGGTTTACTGTATCCCTTGGAATTTTACATTGACCATGAAAAACAGTAATTACATCGGGATAGAATACAAAATGGACATTCCCGAATTAAGTACAATAAGAGCAAATCTTCTAGGAGTTTGTGGTTTTGAGCGGCTCCTGGGAGACCAGTATTAGATTCCGATACAGCAGTGCAAGTTTCTATCGCCCTTGGACCTTCACATAGACCATGAAACAACGAAATTGCAGCGGGATAGAATACAAAATTGACAATGCAGTCTTAAATTCTAGAAGAGTGAATCTTCAAAGAGATTGTGGTTTGAGGGGATCCTGGGAGACAGTTGAGATTCCGATGCACCAGTGCAGGACTACTGTATCCCTTGGACCTTCACATTGACCGTGAAACATAGAAATCGTATCGGTATTAAATACAATGGGGACAACGCTGACTTAAGTACAAGAAGAGTGAATCTTCAAAGAATTTGTGGTTTTATCAGCTCCTGGGAGACCAGTGTTAGATTTAGATGCACCAGTGCAGGTTTACTGTATCCCTTGGACATTCACATTGACCGTGAAATACAGAAATCGAATCGGGATTGAATACAAAACGGACAATGCCGACTGAAGTACAAGAAGAGTGAATCCTCAAAGATTTTGTGGTTTGAGCGGCTCCTGGGAGCCCAGTATTAGATTCCGATGCACCAGTGCAGGTTTACTGTATCCGTTGGAGATTCACATTGACTATGAAACAGAGAAATTGTATCGGGATTGAATTCAAAAGGGACAATGCCGAATGAAGTACAAGATGAGTGAACCTTCTACTAGTTTTTGGTTTGAGTGGCTCCTGGGCGACCAGTATAACATTCCGATGCAGCAGTGCTGGTTTACTCTATCCCTTGGACCTTCACATTGACCATGAAACCCAGCAATGGCATCGGGATTGAATACAAAAGGCACAACGCCAACTTAAGTACTAGAAGAGTGAATCTTCTAAGTGCTTGTGTTTTGAGCGGCTCCTGGGAGACCAGTATTAGATTCCGATGCAATAGTGCAGGTTTAGTGTATCCCTTGGACTTTCACACTGAACATGAAACACAGAAATTGATTCGGGGTTGAATATAAAAGGGACAATTCCGACTTAAGTACAAGATGAGTGAAACTTCCAAGAATTTTTGCATTGAGCGATTTCTGGTTGACCTGTATTAGATTCCGATGCACAAGTGCAGGTTTGCTATATCAATTGGACCTTCATATTGACCACGAAACACAGAAATCGCATCTGGATGCAATACAAAAATCACAATGCCGACTTAGTTACAAGAAGAGTGAATCGTCTAAGATTATCTGCTTTGAGCGCCTCCTGGGCGACGAGTATTAGATTCCGATGCACCAGTGCAGGTTTACTGTATCACTTGGACTTTCACTTTGTCCATGAAACACCGCAATTGCATCGGGATTGAATACAAAAGGCACAATGCCAACTGAAGTAGAAGAAGAGTGAACCTTCTAAGAGTTTGAGCTTTGAGCGGCTCCTGGGAGACCAGTATTAGATTCCGATGCACCACTGCTGGTATATTGTATCCCTTGGACATACACATTGACCATGAAACACAGAAATTGCATCGGTATTGAATGTAAAGGGTACAATTCCGAGTTAAGTACAAGAAGCGTTAATCTTCTAAGAGTTTGTGCTATGATCGGCTCCTGGGAGACCAGTATTAGATTCCGTTGCATCAGTGCAGGTTAACAGCATCCCTTGGACCCTCACTTTGACCATGAAACACAGCAATAGCATCGGTATTGAATACAAAAGTCAGAATGCCAATTTAAGCACAAGAAGAGTGAATCTACTAAGAGTTTGCGGTTTGAGCGGATCCTGGGAGACCAGTATTAGATTCCGATGCACCAGTGCAGGTTTACTGTATCCCTTGGACGATCAAATTGACCATGAAAACCAGAAATTGCATCGGATTCAATACAAAAGGGAGAATGCCGACTGAAGTGCAAGAAGGGTGAAACCTCTAAGTGTTTGTGGTTTAAGGGTCTCCTGGGAGACCATTATTGGATTACGATGCACCAGTTCAGGTTAACTGTATCCCTAGGACCTTCACTTTTACCATGAAACACAGAAATTTCATCGGGATTGTATCCAAGTGGGACAATGGCGCCTTAAATACAAGAAGGGTGAAACCTCTAAGTGTTTGTGGTTTAAACGGCTCCTGGGAGACCATTATAGGATTATGATGCACCAGTGCAGGTTTACAGTATCTTTTGGACCTTTACATTGACCATGAAACACAGCAATTGCATCAGGATTGAATACAAAATGCACAATGCCAACTTATCTACAAGAAGAGTGAATCTTCTAAGAGGTTGTTGTTTGAGCGGCACCTGGGAGACCAGTATTTGATTCCGATGCACCAGTGCTGATTTGCTGTTGGACCTTCACATTGACCATGAAACTCTGAAATCGCATCGGGATAGAATACAAAAGGCACAATGCTCACTTAAGTACAAGAAGAGAGAATCTTCTAAGCGTTTGTGGTTTCAGCGGCTCCTGGGAGTCCAGTATTAGATTGCGATGCACCTGTGCAGGTTTACTGTATCCCTTGGACCTTCACATTTACCATGAAACACAGCAATTGGATCGGGATAGAATACAAGGGGCAAATGCCGACTTAAGTACAAGAAAAGGGAATCATCTGGGAGTTAGTGCTTTGAGCGGTCCTGGGAGACCAGTATTCGTTTCCGAAGCACTAGTGCTGGTTTACTGTATCCCTTGGACCTTAACATTGAACATGAAACGCAGAAATTTTATAGGGATTGAATACTAAAGTTACAACACCGACTTGAGTAGAAGAAGAGTGAATCTTCTAAGAGATTCTGGTTTGAGTGGCTCCTGGGAGAGCAGTATTAGATACCAATGCACCAGTGCAGGTTTAGTGTATCCCTTGGACCTTCACATTGACCATGAAAGACAGAAATTGATACGAGATTGAATACAAGAGGGACAATGCCGACTCAAGTATAAGAAGAGTGAATCTTCTAAGAGTTTGGGGTTTAGGCGGCTATTGGGAAACCAGTATTAGATTCCGATGCACCAGTGCTGAATTACTGTATCCTTTGGTCCTTCACATTGACCATGAAACACAGCAATTGCATCGGGATTGAATACAAAATGCACAATGCCAACTTACGTATAAGAAGAGTGAATCTTCTAAGAGGTTGTGCTAGGATCGGCGTCTGGGAAACCAGTATTAGATTCCGTTGCACCAGTGCAGGTTAACTGCATCCCTTGGACCTTCACACTGACCATGAAACACAGCAATAGCATCGGTATTGAATACAAAAGAGACAATGCCAATTTAAGCACATGAAGAGTGAATCTACTAAGAGTTTGCGGTTTGAGCGGCTCCTGAGAGACCAGTATTAGATTCCGATGCACCAGTGCAGGTTTACTGTATCCCTTGGACCTTCACATTGACCATGAAAACCAGAAATTGCATCGGATTCAATACAAAAGAGACAATGCCGACTTAAGTACAAGAAGGGTGAAACGTCTAAGTGTTTTTGGTTTAAGCGGCTCCTGGGAGACCTATATTGGATTACGATATACTAGTGCAGGTTTACTGCATCTCTTGGACCTTTACATTGACCATGAAACAAAGCAATTGCATCGGGATTTAATACAAAATGCACAATGCCAACTTATCTACAAGAAGAGTGAATCTCCTAAGAGGTTGTTGTTTGAGCGGCTCCTGGCAGAGAGGTATTAGATTCCAAAGATCCAGTGCGGGTTTACTGTATCCCTTGGACCTTCACATTGACCATGAAACACATAAATCGCATCGGCATTGAAAACAAAAGGCACAATGCCGGCTGAAGTACAAGAACAGTCAATCCTCTAAGAGTTTGTGGTTTGAGCGGCTCCTGCGAGACCAGTATTAGATTCCAATGCACCAGTGGAGGTTTACTATATCCCGTGGAGCTTCACATTGACCATGGAACACAGCAATTGCATCGGGATTGAATACAAAAGGCACAATGCCAACTTAAGTACGAGAAGAGTAAATCTTCTAGGAGTTTGTGGTTTGAGCGGCTCCTGGGAGACCAGTATTAGATTCCGATACAGCAGTGCAAGTTTCTATCGCCCTTGGACCTTCACATAGACCATGAAACAAAGAAATTGCAGCGGGATAGAATACAAAATTGTCAATGCAGTCTTAAATTCTAGAAAAGTGAATCTTCAAAGAGATTGTGGTTTGAGGGGATCCTGGGAGACAGTTGAGATTCCAATACACCAGTGCAGGACTACTGTATCCCTTGGACCTTCACATTGACCGTGAAACATAGAAATCGTATCGGTATTAATTACAATGGGGACAACGCTGACGTAAGTACAAGAAGAGTGAATCTTCAAAGAATTTGTGGTTCTATCAGCTCCTGGGAGACCAGTATTAGATTCAGATGCACCAGTGCAGGTTTACTGTATCCCTTGGACCTTCACATTAACCATGAAACACATAAATCGAATCGGGATTGAAAACAAAAGGCACAATGCCGGCTGAAGTACAAGAAGAGTGAATCTTTTAAGAGTTTGGGGTTTAGGCGGCTCCTGGGAAACCAGTATTAGATTCCGATGCACCAGTGCTGGTTTACTGTATCCCTTTGTCCCTCACATTGACCATGAAACACAGCAATTGCATCGGGATTGAATACAAAATGCACAATGCCAACTTAAGTACAAGAAGAGTGAATCTTCTAAGAGTTTGTGCTTTGAGCGGCTCCTAGGAGGCCAGTATTAGATTCAGATGCACCAGTGCAGGTATATTGTATCCCTTGGACATTCACATTGACCATGAAACACAGAAATTGCATCGGGATTGATAATAAAGGGTACAATTCCGAGTTAAGTACAAGAAGCGTTAATCTTCTAATAGTTTGTGCTATGATCGGCTCCTGGGAGACCAGTATTAGATTCCGATGCACCAGTGCAGGTTTACTGTATCCCTTGGACGATCACATTGACCATGAAAACCAGAAATTGCATCGGATTCAATACAAAAGGGACAATGCCGACTGAAGTGCAAGATGAGTGAAACCTCTAAGTGTTTGTGGTTTAAGCATCTCCTGGGAGACCATTATAGGATTACGATGCACCAGTGCAGGTTTACTGTATCCCTAGGACCTTCACTTTTACCATGAAACACAGAAATTGCATCGGGATTGAATCCAAAAGGGACAATGGCGACTTAAATACAAGATGGGTGAAACCTCGAAGTGTTTGTGGTTTATGCGGCTCCTGGGAGACCATTATAGGATTACGATGCACCAGTGCAGGTTTACTGTATCTTTTGGACCTTTACATTGACCATGAAACACAGCAATTGCATCTGGAAGGAATACAAATTCACAATGCCAACTTATCTACAAGAAGAGTGAATCTTCTAAGAGGTTGTTGTTTGAGCGGCACCTGGGAGACCAGTATTTGATTCCGATGCACCAGTGCTGGTTTGCTATTGGACCTTCACATTGACCATGAAACTCAGAAATCGCAACCGGATTGATCACAAAAGGGACAATGCCGACTCAAGTACAATAAGAATGAATCTTCTAAGAGTTTGTGGTATGAGGGGCTCCAGGGAGACCAGTATTAGATTCCGATACAGCAGTGCAAGTTTCTATCGCCCTTGGACCTTCACATAGACCATGAAACAAAGAATCTGCAGCGGGATAGAATACAAAATTGACAATGCAGTCTTACATTCTAGAAGAGTGAATCTTCAAAGAGATTGTGGTTTGAGGGGATCCTGGGAGACAGTTGAGATTCCGATGCACCAGTGCAGGACTACTGTATCCCTTGGACCTTCACATTGACCGTGAAACATAGAAATCGTATCGGTATTAAATACAATGGGGACAACGCTGACTTAAGTACAAGAAGAGTGAATCTTCAAAGAATTTGTGGTTTTATCAGCTCCTGGGAGACCAGTATTAGATTCAGATGCACCAGTGCAGGTTTACTGTATCCCTTGGACATTCACATTGACCGTGAAATACAGAAATCGAATCGGGATTGAATACAAAACGGACAATGCCGACTGAAGTACAAGAAGAGTGAATCCTCAAAGATTTTGTGGTTTGAGCGGCTCCTGGGAGCCCAGTATTAGATTCCGATGCACCAGTGCAGGTTTACTGTATCCGTTGGAGCTTCACATTGACTATGAAACAGAGAAATTGTATCGGGATTGAATTCAAAAGGGACAATGCCGAATGAAGTACAAGATGAGTGAATCTTCTACTAGTTTTTGGATTGAGTGGCTCCTTGGCGACCAGTATAACATTCCGATGCAGCAGTGCTGGTTTACTCTATCCCTTGGACCTTCACATTGACCATGAAACCCAGCAATGGCATCGGGATTGAATACAAAAGGCACGATGCCAACTTAAGTACTAGAAGAGTGAATCTTCTAAGTGCTTGTGTTTTGAGCGGCTCCTGGGAGACCAGTATTAGATTCCGATGCAATAGTGCAGGTTTAGTGTATCCCTTGGACTTTCACACTGAACATGAAACACAGAAATTGATTCGGGGTTGAATATAAAAGGGACAATTCCGACTTAAGTACAAGAAGAGTGAAACTTCCAAGAATTTTTGCATTGAGCGATTTCTGGTTGACCTGTATTAGATTCCGATGCACAAGTGCAGGTTTGCTATATCAATTGGACCTTCATATTGACCACGAAACACAGAAATCGCATCTGGATGCAATACAAAAATCACAATGCCGACTTAGTTACAAGAAGAGTGAATCGTCTAAGATTATCTGCTTTGAGCGCCTCCTGGGCGACGAGTATTAGATTCCGATGCACCAGTGCAGGTTTACTGTATCACTTGGACTTTCACTTTGTCCATGAAACACCGCAATTGCATCGGGATTGAATACAAAAGGCACAATGCCAACTGAAGTAGAAGAAGAGTGAACCTTCTAAGAGTTTGAGCTTTGAGCGGCTCCTGGGAGACCAGTATTAGATTCCGATGCACCAGTGCAGGTTTACTGTATCCGTTGGACCTTCACGTTAACCATGAAACACATAAACCGCATCGTAATTGAAGACAAAAGGCACAATGCCGGCTGAAGTACAAGAAGAGTGAATCTTTTAAGAGTTTGGGGTTTGGGCGGCTCCTGGGAAACCAGTATTAGATTGCAATGCACCAGTGCTGGTTTACTGTATCCCTTTGTCCCTCACATTGACCATGAAACACAGCAATTGCATCGGGATTGAATACAAAATGCACAATGCCAACTTAAGTACAAGAAGAGTGAATCTTCTAAGAGTTTGTGCTTTGAGCGGCTCCTAGGAGGCCAGTATTAGATTCCGATGCACCAGTGCAGGTATATTGTATCCCTTGGACATACACATTGACCATGAAACACAGAAATTGCATCGGTATTGAATGTAAAGGGTACAATTCCGAGTTAAGTACAAGAAGCGTTAATCTTCTAAGAGTTTGTGCTATGATCGGCTCCTGGGAGACCAGTATTAGATTCCGTTGCACCAGTGCAGGTTAACTGCATCCCTTGGACCCTCACATTGACCATGAAACACAGCAATAGCATCTGTATTGAATACAAAAGACAGAATGCCAATTTAAGCACAAGAAGAGTGAATCTACTAAGAGTTTGCGGTTTGAGCGGATCCTGGGAGACCAGTATCAGATTCCGATGCACCAGTGCAGGTTTACTGTATCCCTTGGACGATCAAATTGACCATGAAAACCAGAAATTGCATCGGATTCAATACAACAGGGAGAATGCCGACTGAAGTGCAAGAAGGGTGAAACCTCTAAGTGTTTGTGGTTTAAGCGTCTCCTGGGAGACCATTATTGGATTACGATGCACCAGTTCAGGTTAACTGTATCCCTACGACCTTCACTTTTACCATGAAACACAGAAATTTCATCGGGATTGTACCCAAGAGGGACAATGGCGCCTTAAATACAAGAAGGGTGAAACCTCTAAGTGTTTGTGGTTTAAACGGCTCCTGGAAGACCATTATAGGATTATGATGCACCAGTGCAGGTTTACAGTATCTTTTGGACCTTTACATTGACCATGAAACACAGCAATTGCATCAGGATTGAATACAAAATGCACAATGCCAACTTATCTACAAGAAGAGTGAATCTTCTAAGAGGTTGTTGTTTGAGCGGCACCTGGGAGACCAGTATTTGATTCCGATGCACCAGTGCTGGTTTGCTGTTGGACCTTCACATTGACCATGAAACTCTGAAATCGCATCGGGATAGAATACAAAAGGCACAATGCTCACTTAAGTACAAGAAGAGAGAATCTTCTAAGAGTTTGTGGTTTCAGCGGCTCCTGGGAGTCCAGTATTAGATTGCGATGCACCTGTGCAGGTTTACTGTATCCCTTGGACCTTCACATTTACCATGAAACACAGCAATTGGATCGGGATAGAATACAAGGGGCAAATGCCGACTTAAGTACAAGAAAAGTGAATCATCTGGGAGTTAGTGCTTTGAGCGGTCCTGGGAGACCAGTATTCGTTTCCGAAGCACTAGTGCTGGTTTACTGTATCCCTTGGACCTTAACATTGAACATGAAACGCAGAAATTTTATAGGGATTGAATACTAAAGTTACAACACCGACTTGAGTAGAAGAAGAGTGAATCTTCTAAGAGTTTCTGGTTTGAGTGGCTCCTGGGAGAGCAGTATTAGATACCAATGCACCAGTGCAGGTTTAGTGTATCCCTTGGACCTTCACATTGACCATGAAAGACAGAAATTGATACGAGATTGAATACAAGAGGGACAATGCCGACTCAAGTATAAGAAGAGTGAATCTTCTAAGAGTTTGGGGTTTAGGCGGCTATTGGGAAACCAGTATTAGATTCCGATGCACCAGTGCTGAATTACTGTATCCTTTGGTCCTTCACATTGACCATGAAACACAGCAATTGCATCGGGATTGAATACAAAATGCACAATGCCAACTTACGTATAAGAAGAGTGAATCTTCTAAGAGGTTGTGCTAGGATCGGCGTCTGGGAAACCAGTATTAGATTCCGTTGCACCAGTGCAGGTTAACTGCATCCCTTGGACCTTCACACTGACCATGAAACACAGCAATAGCATCGGTATTGAATACAAAAGAGACAATGCCAATTTAAGCACATGAAGAGTGAATCTACTAAGAGTTTGCGGTTTGAGCGGCTCCTGAGAGACCAGTATTAGATTCCGATGCACCAGTGCAGGTTTACTGTATCCCTTGGACCTTCACATTGACCATGAAAACCAGAAATTGCATCGGATTCAATACAAAAGAGACAATGCCGACTTAAGTACAAGAAGGGTGAAACGTCTAAGTGTTTTTGGTTTAAGCGGCTCCTGGGAGACCTATATTGGATTACGATATACTAGTGCAGGTTTACTGCATCTCTTGGACCTTTACATTGACCATGAAACAAAGCAATTGCATCGGGATTTAATACAAAATGCACAATGCCAACTTATCTACAAGAAGAGTGAATCTCCTAAGAGGTTGTTGCTTGAGCGGCTCCTGGCAGAGCAGTATTAGATTCCAAAGATCCAGTGCGGGTTTACTGTATCCCTTGGACCTTCACATTGACCATGAAACACATAAATCGCATCGGGATTGAAAACAAAAGGCACAATGCCGGCTGAAGTACAAGAACAGTCAATCCTCTAAGAGTTTGTGGTTAGAGCAGCTCCTGGGACACCAGTATTAGATTCCGATGCACCACTGCAGGTTTACTGTATCCCTTGGACCTTCCCATTGACTGTGAAACACAGAAATAGAATCGGGATTGAATAAAAAAGCACAATGCTGACTTAAGTACTGGAAGAGTGAATCTACTAAGAGTTTGTTATTAGGGCGGCCCCTGGGAGACCAGTATTAGATTTCGATGCACCAACGCAGGTTTACTGTATCCCTTGGACCTGCACATTGACCATGAAACGCAGCAATTTCATCGGGATTGAATACAAAACGCTCAAAGTCAACTTAACTACACGAAGGGTGAATCTAATAAGAGTTTATTCTTCCATCGGCTCCTGGGAGACCAGTATTAGATTCCGATCCAACAGTGCAGGTTTACTGTATCCGTTGGACCTGCACATTGACCATGAAACTCATCATTTTCATCGGGATTGAATAAAAAAGGGACAATGCCGACTTAAGTACAAGAAGAGTGAATCTTCTAAGAGTGTGTGCTTTGAGCGGCTCATGGGTTACCAGTATTACATTCCGATGCTCCAGTGCAAGTTTACTATATCCCTTGGACCTTCACATTGACCATGAAACACAGAAATCGCATCGGGATTGAATACAAAAGGGACAATGCTCACATAAGAACAAGAAGAGTGAATCTTCTAAGAGTTTGTTGTTTGAGCGGTCCTGGAAGACCAGTATTATATTCCGATGCACCTGTGCGGGTTTACTGTATCTCATGTACCTTCACATTGGCCATGAAAGATTGCAATTGCATCGGGAATGAATACAAAAGGCACAATTGTGGAATGAGCGGCTCCTAGGAGAAGAGTATTAGATTCCTATGAATCAGTGCCGGTTTACTGTATCTCTTGGACCTTCACATTGACCAAAAAAACACAGCAATTGCTTCGGGATTGAATACAAAAGGGACAATGCCGACTTATGTACAAGAAGAGTGAATCTACTAAGAGAATTTTTGCTTGGGCAGCTCCTCGGACACCTGTATTACATTCCGATGCACCTGTGCAGGCTCCCTGTATCTCTTGGACCTTCGCATTGACTGTGAAACACAGAAATAGAATCGGGATTGAATAAAAAAGCACAATGCCGACTTAAGTACTAGAAGAGTGAATCTACTAAGAGTTTGTGATTAGGGCAGCTCCTGGGAGACCAGTATTAGATTCCGATGCACCAGCGCAGGTTTACTGTACCCCTTCGACCTTCACATTGACCATGAAACACAGAAATTGTTCGGGATTGAATACAAAAGGGACAATGCAGACTTAAGTACAAGAATAGTGAATCTTTTCAGAGTTTGTGGTTTGAGCGGCTCCTGGGACACCATTATTAGATCCCAATGCACCAGTGCAGGTTTACTGTATCCCTTCGACCTTCACATTGACCATGAAACACAGAAATAGTATTGGGATTGAGTACTAATGGGATAATGCCGACTTAAATTCAATAAAAGTGAATATTCTAAAGGTTTGTGGTTGGAGCGACTCTTGGGAAATCAGTATTAGTTTCCGATGCACCAGTGCAGGTTTACTGTATCCCTTGGACCTTCCCATTGACTGTGAAACACAGAAATAGAATCGGGATTGAATAAAAAAGCACAATGCCAACTTAAGTACTGGAAGAGTGAATCTACTAAGAGTTTGTGATTAGGGCGGCTCCTGGGAGACCAGTATTAGATTCCGATGCACCAGCGCAGGTTTACTAAATCCCTTGGACCTGCACATTGACCATGAAACGCAGCATTTTCATTGGGATTGAATACAAAAAGCTCAAAGTCAACTTAAGTACAAGAAGGGTGAATCTAATAAGAGTTTATTCTTCCATCGGCTCCTGGGAGACCAGTATTAGATTCCGATCGAACAGTGCAGGTTTACTGTATCCGTTGGAACTGCACATTGACCATGAAAATCAACATTTTCATCGGGATTGAATAAAAAAGGGACAATGTCGACTTAAGTACAAGAAGAGTGAATCTTCAAAGAGTGTGTGCTTTGAGCGGCTCATGGGATACCAGTATTACATTCTTATGCTCCAGTGCAAGTTTACTGTATCCCTTGGACCTTCACATTGACCATAAAACACAGAAATCGCATCGGGATCGAATACCAAAGGCACAATGCCGACTGAAGTACAAGAAGGGTGAATCTTCTAAGAGTTTGTGGTTTTAAGGCTCCCGGGATACCAGTATTAGATTCCGATGCACCAGTGCAGATTTACTGTATCCCTTGGACCTTCACATTGACCATGAAACACAGATATTGTATCGGGATTGAATACTAAAGGAACAATGCCGACTTAAATCCAAGAAAACTGAATCTTCTAAGAGTTTGTGGTTGGAGCGTTTCTTGGGAGATCAGTATTAGATTCCGATGCACCAGTGCAGGTTTAATGTATCCCTTCGACCTTCACATTGACCATGAAACACAGAAATTGCTTCGGGATTGAATACAAAAGGGACAATGCCGACTTAAGTACTAGAAGAGTGAATCTACTAAGGGTTTGTGATTATAGTGGCTCCTGGGAGACCAGTATTAGATTCCGATGCACCAGTGCAGGTTTACTGTATCCCTTGGACCAGCACATTGACCATGAAACGCAGCATTGTCATCGGGATTCAATACAAAATGCTCAAAGTCAACTTAAGTGCAAGAAGGGTGATTCTACTATGAGTTTGTGCTTTCCTCGGCTCCTGGGAGACCAGTATTACATTCCGACCCAACAGTGCAGGTTTGCTGTATCCGTGGGACCCGCACATTGACCATGAAACTTGGCATTTTCATCGGGATTGAATAAAAAAGGGACAATGCGGACTTAAGTACAAGAAGAGTGAATCGTCTAAGAGTGTGTGCGTAGAGCGGCTCATGGGATACCAGTATTAGATTCCGATGCACTAGTGCAGGTTTGCTGTATCCCTTGGACCGTCACATTGACCATAATGCGCAGAAATCGCATCAGGATCGAATACCAAAGGCACAATGCCGACTGAAGTACAAGAAGAGTGAATCCTCAAAGTGTTTGTGGTTTGTAGGCTCCTGGGATACCAGTATTAGATTTCGATGCACCAGTGCAGGTTTACTGTATCCCTTGGACCTTCACATTGACCATGAAACACAGAAATTGCATCGGGATTGAATACAAAAGGGGCAATTCCGACTTAAATTCAAGAAGAGTGAATCTGCTAAGAATTTGTGTTTTGAGCGGTTCCTGGGTAGACCAGTATTACACTTCGATGCACCAGTGCAGGTTTACTGTACCCCTTGGGGCTTCATTTTAACCATGAAACACAGAAATGTCATCGGGATTGAATGCAAAAGGCACAATGCTGGCTGAAGTACAAGAAGAGTGAATATTCTAAGAGTTTGTGATTTGAACGGCTCCTAGGAGACAATTATTAGATTACGATGCACCAGTGCAAGTTTACTGTATCCCTTGCACCATCACATTGACCATGAATTACAGCAATGGCATTGGGATTGAATACAAAAGGCACAATGCCAACTTAGAACTAGAAGAGTGAATCTTCTAAGTGTTAGTGTTATGAACGGTTGCTGGGAGGCCAGTATTAGATTCCGATGCTCCAGTGCAGGTTTACTTTATCCCTTAAAGCTTCGCATTGTGCATGAAACAGAGAAATTGCATCAGGATTGAAAATAAAAGGGACAATGCCGACATAAGTACAAGAGGAGGGAATCTTCTAAGGGTTTGTGTTTTGAGCGGCTCCTGGGAGACCAGTATTAGATTCCTATGCACGAGTGCAGGTTTACTGTATGCCTTGGACCTGCACTTTGACCATGAAATTCAGCATTTTCGTCGGGATTGAATACAAAAGGGACAATGACGACTTAAGAACAAGAAAAATGAATCATCTAAGAGTTTGTGTTTTGAGCGGCTCATGGGAGACCAGTATTAGATTCCGATGCACCAGTGCAGGTTTACTGTATCCCCCGGACCCTCACAATGAACATGAAACACAGAAATTGCATCGTGATTGAATACAAAAGAGACAATACCGACATAACTACAAGGAGAGTCATACTTCTTTGCGTTTGTGGTTTGAGCGGCTCCTGGGAAACCAGTATTAGATTACAATGCACAAGTGCGGTATTACTGTATCCCTTGGACCTTCACATTGACCATGAGGAAGAGAAGTTGCATCGGGATTGAATACAAAAGGGACAACGCCTAAATAAGTACAAGAAGTGTGAATCTTCTAAGACTTTGTGGTTTGAGCGGCTCCAGGGAGACCAGTATTAGATTCCGATGCACCAGTGTAGCTTTACCGTACCCCATCGACCTTCACATTGACCATTAGACCCAGAAATTAGTTCGGGATTGAATACAAAAGGGACAATGCTAACTTATGTACCAGACGAGTTAGTCTTATAAGAGTTTTTGGTTTGTGCGGTTCCTGGGAGACCAGAATTAGGTTCCGATGCACCAGTGTCGTTTTACTGTATCACTTGGACCACCACACTGATAATGAAACGGAGAAATTGCATCGGGATTGAATACAAAAGTGACAATTCCGACTTAAGTACAAGAAGGGCGAATCTTCGAAGAATTTGTGGTTTTAGCGGGTCCTGGGAGACCAGTATTAGATTCCGATGCACGAGTGCAGGTTTACTGTATCCGTTGTACCATATAATTGACCATGAAATACAGAAATTGCATCGGGATAGAATACAAAGGGGACAATTCCGACTTAAGTACGAGAAGTTTGAATCTTCTAAGAGTTTGTGCTGTGATCGGCTCCTGGGAGACCAGTATGAGATTCGGATGCACCAGTGCAGGTTTACTGTATCCCTTGGAAATTCACATTGACCATGAAACACAGAAATCGCATCGGGATTGAATACAAAAGGCACAATCCGACATCAGTACAAGAAGAAAGCATCTTCTAAGAGTTTGTGGTTTGAGCGGCTCCTGCGAGTCAAGTAGTATAAACCAATACACCAGTGCAGGTTTACTATATCACTTGGACCTTCACATAGACCATGAAACACAGAAATCGTATCGGAATTTAATTCAAAAGGGACAATGCCGACTTAAATTCAAGAGGAGTGAATGTTCTAAGGGTTTGTGGTTTGAGGGGCTCCTGGGAGACCAGTTTTAGATTCCGATGCACCAGTCCTGGTTTACTGTATCGCTTGGACCTTCACATTGACCGTGAAACACAGAAATCGTATCGGGATTTAATTCAAAAGGAACAATGCCGACATAAGTACAAGAGGAGTAAATCAACTAAGAGTTTGTGTTTGAGCGGCTCCTGGCAGGCCGGTAATAGATTCCGATGCACCAGTGCAGGTTTACTGTACCCCTTGGACCTTCACATTGACCATGAAACACAGCAATTACATCGGGATTGAATACAAAAGGCACAATGCCTACTTAAGTGCAAGAAGAGTGAATCTTCTAAGAGTTTGTGGTTTGAGCGGGTCCTGGGAAACCAGTACTAGATTCCCATGCATTAGTGCAGGTTTACTGTATCCGTTGGAGCTTCACATTGACCATGAAATACAGAAATTGCATCGGGATTGAACACAAAATGGACAATGCCGACCTAAGTACAAGAATAGTGAATCTTCAAAGAGTTTGTGCTTTGAGGGGCTCCTGGGAGACCAGTAAACCATTCCGATTGCAGCAGTGCGGGTTTAGTGTATCCCCCGGACGGTCACATTGACCATGAAACTCAGAAATGGCATCGGGATTGAATACAAAGTGGACAATGCCAACATAAGTACACGAAGAGGAGATTCTTCTTAGAGTTTGTGTTTTGATCGTCTCCTGGGAGCAAATTTTAGATTCCGATGCACCAGTGCAGGTTTACTGTATCCCTTAGACCTTCACATTGTCCAAGATACACACATTTCGCATCGGGATTGAATATAAAAGGCACAATGCCGACTTAAGTACAAGAAGAGTGAATCTTCTAAGAGTTTGTGCTTTGAGCTGCTCCTGGGAAGCCAGTATTAGAATCCGATGCCCAGTGCAGGTTTACTGTATCCCATGGACCTTCACATTTACCATGAAACACAGCAATTGCATTGGGATTAAATAAAAAATGGACAATGCCGACTTAAGTACGAGAAGAGTTAATCAACTAAGAGTTTGTGCTTTGAGCGGCTCCAGGCAGACCAGACCAGTTCTAGATTCCGATGCACCTGTGCAGGTTTTCTGTATCCCTTGGACCTTCACATTGATCATGAAACGCAGAAATCGCATCGGGATTGAATACAAAACGCACAATGCCGGCTGAAGTACAAGAGGAGTGAATCTTGTAAGAGTTTGTGGTTTTAGGGGCTCCTGGGAGACCAGTCTTAGATTCCGATGCACCAGTGCTGGTTTACTGTATCCCTTGGACCTTCACATTGTCCATGAAACACAACAATTGCATCGGGATTAAATACAGAAAGCACAATGCCAGTTTATGTACAAGAAGAGTGAATCTTCTAAGAGTTTGTGCTTTGAGCGGCTAATGGGAGACCAGTATTAGATTCCGATACACCAGTGCGGGTTTACTGTATCCCTTGGACCTTCACATTGACCATGAAACACAGCAATTGCATCGGGATTGCATACAAATGGCACAATGCCAACTGAAGTACAAGAAGAGTGAATCTTCTAAGAGTTTGTGCGTTGAGCGGCTAATGGGGGATCCAGTATTAGATTCCGATGCACCAGTGCAGGTTTACTGTATCCCTTATACCTTCACATTCACCTAGAATCACAGAAATCGCATCGGGATTGAAAACAAAAGCACATTGCCTGCTGAAGTACAAGAAGAGTGAATCTTTTAAGAGCTTGGGGTTTGAGCGGCTCCTGGGAACCAGGATTAGATTCCGATGCCCCTGTGCAGGTCTGCTGTATCCCTTAGACCTTCACCTTGACCATGAAACACAGCAATTACATCGGGATTGATTACAAAAGGCACAATGCCAACTTAAGTACAAGAAGAGGGAGTCTTCTAAGAGTATGTGCTATGGGCGGCTCATGGGAGACCAGTATTAGATTCCGATACACCAGGGCAGGTTAACTGCATCCCTTGGACCTTCACATTGACCATGAAAAAGAGGAATTGCATCGGAATAGAATACAAAGAGAACAATTCCGACTTAAGTACAAGTAGACTGAATCTTCTAAGAAATTGTGCTGTGATCGCCTCCTCGGAGACCAGTATTAGACTCCGATGCACCAGTGCAGGTTTACTGTACCCTTGGACCTTCCGATTGTCCATGAAACACAGATATCGCATCGGGAGTGAATACAAAAGGCACAATGCCGTCTTAAGTACAAGAAGAGTTGTAATTTAAGCGGCTCCTGGGAGACCAGTATTAGATTCCGTTGCACCAGTGCAGGTTAACTGTATCCCTTGGACCTTCACATTGACCATGAAACACAGCAATAGCATCGGGATGGAATACAAAAGGCAAAATGCCAACTTCAGTACAAGAAGAGTGAATCTTTTAAGAGTTTGCGGTTTGAGCGGCTCATGGGAGACCAGTATTAGATTCCGATTCACCACTGCACGATTACTGTATCGCTTGGACATTCACATTGAAAATGAAACACAGAAATCGCATCGGGATGAATACAAAAGCACAGTGCCGGCTGAAGTACAAGAGGTATGAATCTACTAAGAGTCGGTTGGTTGGTTGGTTGTTTCGGGGAAGGAGACCAGACAGCAAGGTCATCGGTCTCATCGGATTAGGGAAGGAAGTCGGCCGTGCCCTTTGAAATGAACCATCCCGGCATTTGCCTGGAGTGATTTAGGGAAATCATGGAAAACCTAAATCAGGATGGCCGGACGCGGGATTGAACCGTCGTCCTCCCGAATGCGAGTCCAGTGTCTAACCACTGCGCCACCTCGATCGGTATAAGTTTGTGGTTTGAGCGGCTCCTGGGAAACCAGCGTTAGATTCCGATGCCCAGTGCATGCTTACTGTATCCCTTGGAACATTACATTGACCATGAAAAACAGAGATTGCATCGGATTGAATACAAAAGGGACAATGCCAACTTAAGTACTAGAAGAGTGAATCTTCTAAGTGTTTGAGGTTTGAGCTGGTCTTGGGAGACCAGTATTACATTCCAATGCACCAGTGCACGTTTACTGTATCCCTTGGACCGTCACATTGGCCATAAAACTCAGAAATTGCATCGGGATTGAATACAAAGGGAACAATGCCGACATAAATACATGAAGAGCGAATCCTCTTAGAATTTGTGGGTTGATCGGCTCCTGGGAGACAAGTATTAGATTCCAATGCACCAGTGCAGGTTTACTGTATCCCTTGGATATTTACATTGTCCATGATACACAGATATTGCATCGGGATTGAATACAAAATGGACAATGCCGACTTAAGTACAAGAAGAGTGAATCTTCTAAGAGTTATTGGTTTGAGCGGCTCCTGGGAGACCAGTCTTAGATTCCAATGCACCAGTACAGGTTTACTGTATCACGTGGACCTTCACATTGACGATGAAACAGAGAAATTGCATCGGGAATGAATAAAAAAGGCACAATGCCGACTTAAGTACAAGAAGAGTGAGTCTTCTAAGAGTTTGTGTTTTGAGCGGCTCCTGGGAGACCAGTATTAGATTCCAATGCACCAGTGCAGATTTACTGTATCCCTTGGACCTTCACATTGTCCATGAAACACAGATATCGCATCTGGATTGGATACAAAAGACAATGCCGACATAAGTACAAGAAGAGTGAATCTTCTAAGAGTTTGAGCTTTGAGCGGCCCCTGGGAAACCAGTACTAGATTCCGATGCCCAGTGCAGGTTAACTGTATCCCTTGGACCTTCACATTGACCATGAAATACTGCAATAGCATCGGGATGGAATACAAAAGGCAAAATGCCAACTTAAGTACAAGAAGAATGAATCTTCTAAGTGTTTGCGGTTTGAGCGGCTCATGGGAGACCAGTATTAGATTCCGATGCACCACTGCACGATTACTGTATCCCTCGGACTTTCACATTGAAAATGAAACACAGAAATCGCATCGGGATGAATACAAAAGCACAGTGCCGGCTGAAGTACAAGAGGAATGAATCTACTAAGAGTTTGTGGTTTGAGCGGCTCCTGGGAAACCAGTGTTAGATTCCGATGCCCAGTGCATGCTTACTGTATCCCTTGGAACATTGCATTAACCATGAAAAACAGGGATTGCATCGGATTGAATACAAAAGGGACAATGCCAACTTAAGTACTAGAAGAGTGAATCTTCTAAGTGTTTGTGGTTTGAGCTGTTCTTGGGAGACCAGTATTACATTCCAACGCACCAGTGCACGTTTACTGTATCCCTTGGACCGTCACATTGACCATAAAACTCAGAAATTGCATCGGGATTCAATACAAAGGGGACAATGCCGACATAAATACATGAAAGGCAAATCTTCTTAGAATTTGTGGTTTGATCGGCTCCTGGGAGACAGGTATTAGATTCCAATGCACCAGTGCAGGTTTACTGTATCCCTTGGACATTTACATTGTCCACGATACGCAGATATTGCATCGGGATTGAATACAAAATGGACAATGCCGACTTAAGTACAAGAAGAGTGAATCTTCTAAGAGTTTGTGCTTTAGGCGGCTCCTGGTAAACCAGTATTAGATTCCGATGTCCAGTGCAGGTTTACTGTATCCCTTGGACCTTCACATTAACCATGAAACACAGCAATTGCATTAAGATTGAATACAAAATGGACAATGCCGACTTAAGTACAAGAAGAGTGAATCTTCTAAGAGTTATTGGTTTGAGCGGCTCCTGGGAGACCAGTCTTAGATTCCGATGCACCAGTACAGGTTTACTGTATCACTTGGACCTTCACATTGACGATGAAACAGAGGAATTGCATCGGGAATGTATAAAAAAGGCACAATGCTGACTTAAGTACAAGAATAGTGAATCTTCTAAGAGTTTGTGGGTTTATCGGCACCTTGGAGACCAGTATTACATTTCGATGCACGAGTGCACGTTTCCAGTATCCCTTGGACCTTCACATTGTCCCTGACGCACAGATATCGCTTCGGGATTGAATACAAAAGCCACAATGCCGACTTAAGTACAAGAAGAGTGAGTCTTCCAAGAGTTTGTGTTTTGAGCGGCTCCTGGGAGACCAGTATTAGATTCCGATGCACCAGTGCAGATTTACTGTCTCCCTTGGACCTTCACATTGTCCATGAAACACAGATATCGCATCTGGGTTGGATACAAAAGACACAATGCCGACATAAGTACAAGAAGAGTGAGTCTTCTAAGAGTTTGTGCTTTGAGCGGCTCCTGGTAGACCAGACCAGTACTAGATTCCGATGCACCTGTGCAGGTTTTCTGTATCCCTTGGACCTTCACTTTGATCATGAAACGCAGATATCGCATCGGGATTGAATACAAAACGCACAATGCCGGCTGAAGTACAACAGGAGTGAATCTTGTAAGAGTTTGTGGTTTTAGGGGCTCCTGGGAAACCAGTTTTGGATTCCGATGCCCAGTGCAGGTTTACTGTATCCCTCGGTCCTTCACATTGCTCATGAAACACAGCAATTGAATCAGGATTGAATACAAGATGCACAATGCCAATTTAAGTACAAGAAGAGTGAATCTTCTAAGAGCTATTGGTTTGAGGGGCTCCTGGGAGACCAGTCTTAGATTCCGATGCACCAGTGCATGTTTACTGTATCACTTGGACCATGAAACACAGAAATCGCATCGGGATTGAATACAAAACGCACATTGCCGGCTGAAGTACAAGAGGAGTGAATCTTGTAAGAGTTTGTGGTTTTTGGGGTCCTGGGAAACCAGTTTTAGATTCCGATGCCCAGTGCAGGTTTAATGTATCCCTTATTCCTTCACATTGGCCATGGAACACAGCAATTGCATCCGGATTGAGTACAAAAGGCACAATGCCAACTTAAGTACAAGAAGAGTGAGTCTTCTAAGAGTTTGTGTTTTGAGCGGCTCCTGGGAGACCAGTATTAAATTCCGATGCACCAGTGTAGGTTTACCGTATCCTTTGGACCTCCATTTTGTCCATGAAACACAGAAATTGCATCGATATTGAATACCAAGGGAACAGTGCCAACTTAAATACAAGAAGACTGAATCTACGATGAGTATATGGTTTGATCGGCTCTTGGGAGACGAGTATTAAATTCCGATGCATCAGTGCAGGTTAACTGTATCCCTTGAGCCATTACATTGTCCATGAAGCACAGCAATTGCATCGGGATTGAATGCAAGAGGCACAATGCCAATTTAAGTACAAGAAGAGTGAATCTTCTAAGAGATATTGGTTTGAGCGGGTCCTGGGAGCCCAGTCTTAGATTCCGATGCACCAGTGCAAGTTTTCTGTATCACTTGGACCTTCACATTGACTATGGAACAGAGAAATTGCATCGGGATTGAATACAAAAGGTACAATGCCGACTTAAGTACAAGAAGAGTGAATCTTCTTAGGGTTTGTGGTTTGAGCGGCTACGGGGAAACCAGTATTAGATTCCGACGCATCAGTGCTGGTTTACTGTATCCCTTGGACCTTCACATTGTCCATGAAACACGACAATTGTATCGGGATTAAATACAAAAAGCACAATGCCAGTTTATGTACAAGAAGAGTGAATCTTCTAAGAAATTGTGCTGTGATCGCCTCCTCGGAGACCAGTATTAGATTGCGATGCACCAGTGCAGGTTTACTGTATCCCTTGGACCTTCCGATTGTCCATGAAACACAGATATCGCATCGGCATTGAATTCAAAAGGCACAATACCGTCTTAAGTACAAGAACAGTTAATCTTCAAAGAGTTGTAGTTTAAGCGGCTCCTGGGAGACCAGTATTAGATTCCGTTGCACCAGTGCAGGTTAACTGTATCCCTGGGAACTTCACATTGACCATGAAACACAGCAATAGCATCGGGATGGAATACAAAAGGCAAAATGCCAACTTAAGTACAAGAAGAGTGAATCTTCTAAGAGTTTGCGGTTTGAGCGGCTCATGGGAGACCAGTATTAGATTCCGATGCACCACTGCACGATTACTGTATCCCTTGGACCTTCACATTGAAAATGAATCACAGAAATTGCATCGGGATGAATACAAAAGCACAGTGCCGGCTGAAGTACAAGAGGAATGAATCTACTAAGAGTTTGTGGTTTGAGCGGCTCCTGGGAAACCAGTATTAGATTCAGATGCACCAGTGCATGTTTACTGTATCCCTTGGACCTTGACATTGACCACCAAACACAGAAATCTCATCGGGATTGAATTCAAAAGGCACAATGCCGTCTTATGTACAAGAAGAGTGAATCTTCTAAGAAATTGTGCTGTGATCGCCTCCTCGGAGACCAGTATTAGATTCCGATGCCCAGTGCATGCTTACTGTATCCCTTGGAACATTACGTTGACCATGAAAAACAGAGATTGCATCGGATGAATACAAAAGGGACAATGCCAACTTAAGTACTAGAAGAGTGAATCTTCTAAGTGTTTGTGGTTTGAGCTGGTCTTGGGAGACCAGTATTACATTCCAATGCACCAGTGCACGTTTACTGTATCCCTTGGACCGTCACTTTGACCATAAAACTCAGAAAGTGCATCGGGATTGAATACAAAAAGAACAATGCCGACATAAATACATGAAGAGCGAATCTTCATAGAATTTGTGGTTTGATCGGCTCCTGGGAGGCAAGTATTAGATTCCAATGCACCAGTGCAGGTTTACTGTATCCCTTGGACCTTCACATTGACCATGAGACACAGAAATTGCATTTGGATTGAATACAGAGGGGACAATGCCGTCCTAAGTACAACAATAGTGAATCTTTTAAGAGTTTGTGGGTTTATCGGCTCCTTGGAGACCAGTATTAGATTTTGATGCACCTGTGCATGTTTACTGTATCCCTTAAACCATCACATTGTCCCGGAACCACAGATATCGCATCGCGATTAAATACAATAGGCTCAATGCCAAGGAATACAGTAAACGTACAAGAAGAGTGGATCTTCTAAGAGTTTGTGCTTTGAGCGGCTCCTGGGAGACCAGTAATAGATTCAGATGCACCAGTGCAGTTTTACTGTATGCCTTGGACCTTGACATTGACCACCAAACACAGAAATCACATCGGGATTGCATACAAACGGCTCAATGCCGGCTGAAGTACAGGAAGTGTGAACTCGCTAACAGTTTGTGTTTTGAGCGGCTCTTGGGAAACCAGTATTAGATTCCGATGCACCAGTGCAGGTTTACTGTATCCCTTGGACCTTCACATTGACCATGAAACACAGCAATTGCATCGGGATTGCATACAAATGGCAGAATGACTACTAAAGTACAAGAAGAGTGAATCTTCTAAGAGTTTGTCCTTTGAGCGGCTCCTGGGAGAGCAGTATTAGATTCCGATGCACCAGTGCAGGTTTACTGTATCCCTTATACCTTCACATTCACCTTGAATCACAGAAATCGCATCGGGATTGAAAACAAAAGCACATTTCCTGCTGAAGTACAAGAAGGGTGAATCTTCTAAGAGCTTGGGGTTTGAGCAGCTCCTGGGAACCAGGATTAGATTCCGATGCACCTGTGCAGGTCTGCTGTATCCCTTAGACCTTCACCTTGACCATGAAACACAGCAATTGCACCGGGATTGATTACAAAAGGCACAATGCCAACTTAAGTACAAGAAGAGGGAGTCTTCTAAGAGTTTGTGCTTTGGGCGGCTCATGGGAGACCAGTATTAGATTCCGATGCACGACTGCACGATTACTGTATCCCTTGGACCTTCACATTGAAAATGAATCACAGAAATTGCATCGGGATGAATACAAAAGCACAGTGCCGGCTGAAGTACAAGAGAAATGAATCTACTAAGAGTTTGTGGTTTGAGCGGCTCCTGGGAAACCAGTGTTAGATTCCGATGCCCAGTGCATGCTTACTGTATCCCTTGGAACATTACATTGACCATGAAAAACAGAGATTGCATCGTATTGAATACAAAAGGGACAATGCCAACTTAAGTACTAGAAGAGTGAATCTTCTAAGTGTTTGTGGTTTGAGCTGGTCTTGAGAGACCAGTATTACATTCCAATGCGCCAGTGCACGTTGACTGTATCCCTTGGACCGTCACATTGACCATAAAACTCAGAAATTGCATCGGGATTGAATACAAAGGGGACAATGCCGAAATAAATACATGAAGAGCGAATCTTCTTAGAATTTGTGGTTTGATCGGCTCCTGGGAGACAAGTATTAGATTCCAATGCACCAGTGCAGGTTTACTGTATCCCTTGGACACTTACATTGTCCATGATACACAGATATTGCATCGGGATTGGATACAAAATGCACAATGCCGACTTCAGTACAAGAAGAGTGAATCTTCTAAGAGTTTGTGCTTTAGGCGGCTCCTGGTAAACCAGTATTAGATTCCGATGCCCAGTGCAGGTTTACTGTATCCCTTGGACCTTCCGATTGTTCATGAAACACAGATATCGCATCGGCATTGAATTCAAAAGGCACAATGCCGTCTTAAGTACAAGAACAGTTAATCTTCAAAGAGTTGTAATTTAAGCGGCTCCTGGGAGACCAGTATTAGATTCCGTTGCACCAGTGCAGGTTAACTGTATCCCTGGGAACTTCACATTGACCATGAAACACAGCAATAGCATCGGGATGGAATACAAAAGGCAAAATGCCAACTTAAGTACAAGAAGAGTGAATCTTTTAAGAGTTTGCGGTTTGAGCGGCTCATGGGAGACCAGTATTAGATTCCGATGCACCACTGCGCGATTACTGTATCCCTTGGACCTTCACATTGAAAATGAATCACAGAAATTGCATCGGGATGAATACAAAAGCACAGTGCCGGCTGAAGTACAAGAGGAATGAATCTACTAAGAGTTTGTGGTTTGAGCGGCTCCTGGGAAACCAGTATTAGATTCAGATGCACCAGTGCATGTTTACTGTATCCCTTGGACCTTGACATTGACCACCAAACACAGAAATCTCATCGGGATTGAATTCAAAAGGCACAATGCCGTCTTATGTACAAGAAGAGTGAATCTTCTAAGAAATTGTGCTGTGATCGCCTCCTCGGAGACCAGTATTAGATTCCGATGCCCAGTGCATGCTTACTGTATCCCTTGGAACATTACGTTGACCATGAAAAACAGAGATTGCATCGGATGAATACAAAAGGGACAATGCCAACTTAAGTACTAGAAGAGTGAATCTTCTAAGTGTTTGTGGTTTGAGCTGGTCTTGGGAGACCAGTATTACATCCCAATGCACCAGTGCACGTTTACTGTATCCCTTGGACCGTCACTATGACCATAAAACTCAGAAAGTGCATCGGGATTGAATACAAAAGGAACAATGCCGACATAAATACATGAAGAGCGAATCTTCATAGAATTTGTGGTTTGATCGGCTCCTGGGAGACAAGTATTAGATTCCAATGCACCAGTGCAGGTTTACTGTATCCCTTGGACCTTCACATTGACCATGAGACACAGAAATTGCATCGTGATTGAATACAGAGGGGACAATGCCGACCTAAGTACAACAACAGTGAATCTTCTAAGAGTTTGTGGGTTTATCGGCTCCTTGGAGACCAGTATTAGATTTTGATGCACCTGTGCATGTTTACTGTATCCCTTAAACCATCACATTGTCCCTGAACCACAGATATCGCATCGCGATTAAATACAATAGGCTCAATGCCAAGGAATACAGTAAACGTACAAGAAGAGTGGATCTTCTAAGAGTTTGTGCTTTGAGCGGCTCCTGGGAGACCAGTATTAGATTCAGATGCAAAAGTGCAGGTTTACTGTATGCCTTGGACCTTGACATTGACCACCAAACACAGAAATCACATCGGGATTGCATACAAACGGCTCAATGCCGGCTGAAGTACAGGAAGTGTGAACTCGCTAACAGTTTGTGTTTTGAGCGGCTCTTGGGAAACCAGTATTAGATTCCGATGCACCAGTGCAGGTTTACTGTATCCCTTGGACCTTCACATTGACCATGAAACACAGCAATTGCATCGGGATTGCATACAAATGGCAGAATGCCTACTAAAGTACAAGAAGCGTGAATCTTCTAAGAGTTTGTCCTTTGAGCGGCTCCTGGGAGACCAGTATTAGATTCCGATGCACCAGTGCAGGTTTACTGTATCCCTTATACCTTCACATTCACCTTGAATCACAGAAATCGCATCGGGATTGAAAACAAAAGCACATTGCCTGCTGAAGTACAAGAAGGGTGAATCTTCTAAGAGCTTGGGGTTTGAGCAGCTCCTGGGAACCAGGATTAGATTCCGATGCACCTGTGCAGGTCTGCTGTATCCCTTAGACCTTCACCTTGACCATGAAACACAGCAATTGCACCGGGATTGATTACAAAAGGCACAATGCCAACTTAAGTACAAGAAGAGGGAGTCTTCTAAGAGTTTGTGCTTTGGGCGGCTCATGGGAGACCAGTATTAGATTCCGATGCACGACTGCACGATTACTGTATCCCTTGGACCTTCACATTGAAAATGAATCACAGAAATTGCATCGGGATGAATACAAAAGCACAGTGCCGGCTGAAGTACAAGAGGAATGAATCTACTAAGAGTTTGTGGTTTGAGCGGCTCCTGGGAAACCAGTGATAGATTCCGATGCCCAGTGCATGCTTACTATATCCCTTGGAACATTACATTGACCATGAAAAACAGAGATTGCATCGTATTGAATACAAAAGGGACAATGCCAACTTAAGTACTAGAAGAGTGAATCTTCTAAGTGTTTGTGGTTTGAGCTGGTCTTGAGAGACCAGTATTACATTCCAATGCGCCAGTGCACGTTGACTGTATCCCTTGGACCGTCACATTGACCATAAAACTCAGAAATTGCATCGGGATTGAATACAAAGGGGACAATGCCGACATAAATACATGAAGAGCGAATCTTCTTAGAATTTGTGGTTTGATCGGCTCCTGGGAGACAAGTATTAGATTCCAATGCACCAGTGCAGGTTTACTGTATCCCTTGGACCTTCACATTGACCATGAGACACAGAAATTGCATTGGGATTGAATACAGAGGGGACAATGCCGACCTAAGTACAACAACAGTGAATCTTCTAAGAGTTTGTGGGTTTATCGGCTCCTTGGAGACCAGTATTAGATTTTGAAGCACCTGTGCATGTTTACTGTATCCCTTAAACCATCACATTGTCCCTGAACCACAGATATCGCATCGCGATTAAATACAATAGGCTCAATGCCAAGGAATACAGTAAACGTACAAGAAGAGTGGATCTTCTAAGAGTTTGTGCTTTGAGCGGCTCCTGGGAGACCAGTATTAGATTCAGATGCAAAAGTGCAGGTTTACTGTATGCCTTGGACCTTGACATTGACCACCAAACACAGAAATCACATCGGGATTGCATACAAACGGCTCAATGCCGGCTGAAGTACAGGAAGTGTGAACTCGCTAACAGTTTGTGTTTTGAGCGGCTCTTGGGAAACCAGTATTAGATTCCGATGCACCAGTGCAGGTTTACTGTATCCCTTGGACCTTCACATTGACCATGAAACACAGCAATTGCATCGGGATTGCATACAAATGGCAGAATGCCTACTAAAGTACAAGAAGCGTGAATCTTCTAAGAGTTTGTCCTTTGAGCGGCTCCTGGGAGACCAGTATTAGATTCCGATGCACCAGTGCAGGTTTACTGTATCCCTTATACCTTCACATTCACCTTGAATCACAGAAATCGCATCGGGATTGAAAACAAAAGCACATTGCCTGCTGAAGTACAAGAAGGGTGAATCTTCTAAGAGCTTGGGGTTTGAGCAGCTCCTGGGAACCAGGATTAGATTCCGATGCACCTGTGCAGGTCTGCTGTATCCCTTAGACCTTCACCTTGACCATGAAACACAGCAATTGCACCGGGATTGATTACAAAAGGCACAATGCCAACTTAAGTACAAGAAGAGGGAGTCTTCTAAGAGTTTGTGCTTTGGGCGGCTCATGGGAGACCAGTATTAGATTCCGATGCACGACTGCACGATTACTGTATCCCTTGGACCTTCACATTGAAAATGAATCACAGAAATTGCATCGGGATGAATACAAAAGCACAGTGCCGGCTGAAGTACAAGAGGAATGAATCTACTATGAGTTTGTCTTTTGAGCGGCTCCTGGGAAACCAGTGATAGATTCCGATGCCCAGTGCATGCTTACTATATCCCATGGAACATTACATTGACCATGAATAACAGAGATTGCATCGTATTGAATACAAAAGGGACAATGCCAACTTAAGTACTAGAAGAGTGAATCTTCTAAGTGTTTGTGGTTTGAGCTGGTCTTGAGAGACCCGTATTACATTCCAATGCGCCAGTGCACGTTTTCTGTATCCCTTGGACCGTCACATTGACCATAAAACCCAGAAATTGCATCGGGATTGAATACAAAGGGGACAATGCCGACATAAATACATGAAGAGCGAATCTTCTTAGAATTTGTGGTTTGATCGGCTCCTGGGAGACAAGTATTAGATTCCAATGCACCAGTGCAGGTTTACTGTATCCCTTGGACACTTACATTGTCCATGATACACAGATATTGCATCGGGATTGGATACAAAATGCACAATGCCGACTTCAGTACAAGAAGAGTGAATCTTCTAAGAGTTTGTGCTTTAGGCGGCTCCTGGTAAACCAGTATTAGATTCCGATGCCCAGTGCAGGTTTACTGTATCCCTTGGACCTTCTTATTAACCATGAAACACAGCAATTGCATTAAGATTGAATACAAAATGGACAATGCCGACTTAAGTACAAGAAGACTGAATCTTCTAAGAGTTATTGGTTTGAGCGGCTCCTGGGAGACCAGTCTTAGATTCCGATGCACCAGTACAGGTTTACTGTATTACTTGGACCTTCACATTGACGATGAAGCAGAGAAATTGCATCGGGAATGAATAAAGAAGGCACAATGCCGATTTAAGTAACAGAATAGTGAATCTTCTAAGAGGTTGTGGGTTTATCGGCACCTTGGTGACCAGTATTACGTTTCGATGCACGAGTGCAGGATTACTGTATCCCTTGGACCTTCACATTGTCCCTGCCGCACAGATATCGCTTCGGGATTGAATACAAAAGCCACAATGCCGACTTAAGTACAAGAAGAGTGAGTCTTCTAAGAGTTTGTGTTTTGAGCGGCTCCTGGGAGACCAGTATTAGATTCCGATGCACCAGTGCAGATTTACTGTATACCTTGGACCTTCACATTGACCATGACACACAGATATTGCATCGGGATTGAATTTAAAAGGCACAAGAAGAGTGAGTCTTCTAAGAGTTTGTGTTTTGAGCGGCTCCTTGGAGCCCAGTATTAAATTCCGATGCAGCGGTGCAGGAATAACTGTATCCCTTGGATTTTCACATAGACCATTAAACACAGTAATTGCATCGAGATTGAATACAAAGGGAACAATGACGACTTAAAATCAAGAAGAGTGAATCTTCTAAGAGTTTGTGGTTTCATCGGTTCCTGAGAGACGAGTATTACATTCCGATGCAGCAGTGCAGGTTTACTATATCCCTTGGACCTTCACATTGACCATGAAACACAGAAATTAGATCGGGATTGAATACAAAATGGAGAATGCCGACATAAGTACAAGAAGAGTGAATCTTCTACAAATTTGTCGTTTGAGCGGGTCCTGGGAGACCAGTACTAGATTCCGATGCACCAGAGCAGGTTTACTGTATCACTTGGACGTTCACATTGACCATGAAAAAGAGAAATTGCATCAGGATTGAATACAAAAGGCAAAATGCCAACTTAAGTACAAGAGGAGTGAATCCTCTAAGAGTTTGCGGTTTGAGCGGCTCATGGGAGACCAGTATTAGATTCCGATGCACCACTGCACGATTACTGTATCCCTTGGACCTTCACATTGAAAATGAATCACAGAAATTGCATCGGGATGAATACAACAGCACAGTGCCGGCTGAAGTACAAGAGGAATGAATCTACTAAGAGTTTGTGGTTTGAGCGGCTCCTGGGACACCAGTGTTAGATTCCGATGCCCAGAGCATGCTTACTGTATCCCTTGGAACATTATATTGACCATAAAAAACAGAGATCGCATCGTATTGAATACAAAAGGGACACTGCCAACTTAAGTACTAGAAAAGTGAATCTTCTAAGTGTTTGTGGTTTGAGCTGGTCTTGAGAGACCAGTATTACATTCCAATGCGCCAGTGCACGTTTACTGTATCCCTTGGACCGTCACATTGACCATAAAACTCAGAAATTGCATCGGGATTGAATACAAAGGGGACAATGCCGGCATAAATACATGAAGAGCGAATCTTCTTAGAATTTGTGGTTTGATCGGCTCCTGGGAGACAAGTATTAGATTCCAATGCACCAGTGCAGGTTTACTGTATCCCTTGGACACTTACATTGTCCATGATACACAGATCTTGCATCGGGATTGAATACAAAATGCACAATGCCGACTTAAGTACAAGAAGAGTGAATCTTCTAAGAGTTTGTGCTTTAGGCGGCTCCTGGTAAACCAGTATTAGATTCCGATGCCCAGTGCAGGTTTACTGTATCCCTTGGACCTTCACATTAACCATGTAACACAGCAATTGCATTAAGATTGAATACAAAATGGACAATGCCGACTTAAGTACAAGAAGAGTGAATCTGAAGTACAAGAAGTGTGAATCTTATACGTTTTTGCGGTTTGAGCGGCTCCTGTCTAACCAGGATTAGATTCCGATGAACCAGTGCAGTTTTACTACATCCCTTGGACCTTGACATTTTCAATGAAACACAGCAATTGCATCGAGATTGAATACAAAATTCACATTGCCAAATTAAGTACAAGAAGAGTGAATCTTCTAACAGTTTGTGCTTTGAGCGGCTCCTCGGAGACCAGTATTAGATTCCGATGCACAAGTGCACGTTTACTGTATCCCTCGGACCTTCTCATCTACCATGAAACACAGATATTGCATCGGGATTGAAAACATAGGGGACAATGCCGACTTCAGTACAAGAAGAGTGAATGTCCTAAGATTTTGTGGTTTGAGCGGCTCCAGGGAGACAAGTATTAAATTCCGATGCACCAGTGCCGGTTTACTGTATCCCTTGGATCTCGAATTGACCACGAAACACAGAATTCACATCGGGATTGAATAGAAAAGGCACAATGCCAGCAGAAGTACAAGAAGAGTGAATTTTCTAAGAGCTTGTGGTTTGAGCGGCTCCTGGGAGAACAGTATTAGATTCCGATGCACCGGTGCACGTTTACTGTATCCCTTGGACCTTCACAGTGAGCATGAAACACAGAAATTAGATCGGGATTGAATACAAAAGGCACATTGCCAACTTAAGTACAAGAAGAGTGAATCTTCTAAGTGTTTGTGGTTTGAGCGGCTCCTGGGAGACTAGTATTAGATTCCGAAGAATCAGTGCTTGTTAACTGTATCCCTTGCACCCTCTCAATGTCCATGAAGCACAGATACCGCATCGGGATTGAATGCAATAGGCACAATGCCGACTTCAGAACAAGAAGCGGGAATCTTCTAAGACTTTGTGCTTTGAGCTGCTCCTGGGAGACCAGTATTAAATTCCGATGCACCAGTGCAGGTTTACTGTATCCCTCGGACCTTCACATTGAACATGAAAGACACAAATTGCATCGGGATAGAGTACAAACGGCACAATGCCGACTTAAGTACAAGAAGAGTGAATCTTCTAAGAATTTGTGGTATGAGCGGCTCCTAGGAGAACAGTATTAGATTCCGATAAACCAGTGCAGGTTTACTGTATCCCTTGGACGTTTACACTGACCATGAAACACAGAAATTACATGGGGACTGAATACAAAAGGGACAATGCCGACTTAAGTACAAGAAGAATGAATCTTCTAAGAGTTTGTGGTTTGCGCGGATCCTGGGAGACCAGTATTAGATTCCGACCAACCAGTGCTGGTTAACTGCATCCCTTCGACCTTCACATTGCCCACGAAAAACAGAAATTGCATCGGATTGAATACAAAAGGAACAATGCCGACTTAAGTACAAGAAGAGTGAATCTTCTAAGAGATTGTGGTTTGGTCGGCTTCTGGGAGACCAGTATTAGATTCCGATGCACCAGTGCAGGTTTCCCTTATCCCTTGGACTTCCACATTGTCCATACGGCTTAGATATCGCATCAGGATTGAATACAAAAAGCACAATGCCGTCTTAAGTACAAGAAGAGGGCAATCTTCTGAGAGTTTGTGCTTTGCTCGGCTCTTGGGAGACAAGTATTCGATTCCGATGCACCAGTGCAGTTTAACTGTATCCCTTGGACCTTCCCATTGACCATGAAACACTGCAATTGCATCGGGATTGAATACAAAAGGCACAATGCCAAATTAAGTACAAGAAGAGTGAATCTTCAAAGAGTTTGTGGTTTGAGCGGCTCCTGGGAAACCAGTGTTAGATTCCGATGCCCGGTGCAGGTTTACTGTATCCCTTGGAACATTACATTGACCATAAAAAACAGAGATTGCATCGTATTGAATACAATAGGGACAATGCCAACTTAAGTACTAGAAGAGTGAACCTTTTAAGAGTTTGTACTTTAGGCGGCTCCTGGTAAACCAGTATTAGATTCTGATGCCCAGTGCAGGTTTACTGTATCCCTTGGACCTTCACATTAACCATGAAACACAGCAATTGCATTAAGATTGTATACAAAATGAACAATGCCGACTTAAGTACAAGAAGAGTGAATCTTCTAAGAGTTATTGGTTTGAGCGGCTACTGGGAGACCAGTCTTAGATTCCGATGCACCAGTACAGGATTAGTGTATCACTTGGACCTTCACATTGACGATGAAACAGAGAAATTGCATCGGGAATGAATAAAAAAAGCACAATGCCGACTTAAGTACAAGAATAGTGAATCTTCTAAGAGTTTGTGGGTTTATCGGCTCCTTGGAGACCAGTATTACATTTCGATGCACGAGTGCAGGTTTACTGTATACCTTGGACCTTCACATTGTCCCTGACGCACGGATATCGCTTCGGGATTGAATACAAAAGCCACAATGCCGACTTAAGTACAAGAAGAGTGAATCTCCTAAGAGTTTGAGCTTTGAGCGGCCCCTGATAAACCAGTATTAGATTCTGATGCCCAGTGCAGATTTGCTGTATCCCTTGGACCTTCACATTGACCATGACACACAGATATTGCATCGGGATTGAATACAAAAGGCACAATGCCAACATAAGTACAAGAAGAGTGAGTCTTCTAAGAGTTTGTGTTTTGAGCGGCTCCTTGGAGACCAGTATTAATTTCCGATGCACCAGTGCAGGAATAACTGTATCCCTTGGACCTTCACATAGACCATGAAACACAGAAATTGCATCGAGATTGAATACAAAGGGAACAATGCCGACTTAAAAACAAGAACAGTGAATCACCTAAGAGTTTGTGGTTTCATCGGTTCCTGGGAGACGAGTATTACATTCCGATGCAGCAGTGCGGGTCTACTTTATCCTTTGGACCTTCACATTGACCATGAAACACAGAAATTAGATCGGGATTGAATACAAAATGGAGAATGCCGACATAAGTACAAGAAGAGTGAATCTTCTACAAATTTGTCGTTTGAGCGGGTCCTGGGAGACCAGTATCAGATTTGAATGCACCAGAGCAGATTTTCTGTATCACTTGGACTTTCACATTGACCATGAAACAGAGACATTGCATCAGGATAGAATACGAAAGGCACAATGCCAACTTAAGTACAACAAGAGTGAATCTTCTAAGAGTTTGTGGTTTGAGAGGCTCCTGGGAGACCAGTATTACATTCCGATGCACTAGTGCCGGTTTACTATATCCCTCGGACCTCGCATTGACCACGAAACACAGATTTCTCATCGGGATTGAATAAAAAAGGCACAATGCCGGCAGAAGTACAAGAAGAGTGAAACTTCTAAGAGTCTGTGGTTTGAGCGTCTCCTGGGAAACCAGTATTAGATTCCGATGCACCAGTGCAGGGTTACTGTATCCCTTGGCCCTTCACATTGACCATGAAATACAGCAGTTGCATCTTGATTTCATACAAAAGGCACAGTGCCAAACTTAAGTACAAGAAGAAAGAATCTTCTAAAAGTTCGTGCTTAGAGCGGCTCCTGGGAGACCAGTATTAGATTCCGATGCACCAGTTCAGGTTTACTGTATCCCTTAGACCTGCACATTGACCATGAAACACAGAAATTGCATCGGGATTGAATACAAAGTGGACAATGCCTTTTTAAGTACAAGAAGATTGAATCTTCTAAGAGTTTGTGCTTTGAGTGGTTCCTGGGAGACCACGATTCGATTACGGTGCACCAGTGAACGTTAGCTGTATCACTTGGACGTTCACCTTGACAATGAACACAGCAATTGATTCGGGATTGCATACAAAATGCACAAAAGCAACTTAAGTATAAGAAGAGTGAAACTTCTAAGAGTTTGTGCTGTTAGCGGCTCCTGGGAGACCAGTATTAGATTCCGAAGCACCAGTGCAGGTTTACTGTATCCCTTGGACCTTCACATTGACCATGAAACTCAGAAATCGCATCGGAATTGAATAAGAATGGCGCAATGCCGGCTAAAGTACAAGAAGATTGAATCTTCTGAGAGTTTTTGGATTAAGCGGCCCCTGGGAAAGCAGTTTAAGATTCCGATGCACCAGTGCAGGCTTAAGGTACCCTTGCACCTTCACATTGACAATGAAACACAGAAATTACATCGGGATTGAATACAAAAGGCACAATGCCAACTTAAGTACAAGAAGAGGAATCTTCTAAGAGTATTTGCTTCGAGCGGCTCCTGGGAGACCAGTATTAGACTCCGATGAACCAGTGCAGGTATACTGTATCCCCTGGACCTTCACAATGACCATGAAACACAGCAATTGCATCGGGATTGTATACAAATGGTACAATGTTGATTTAAGTACAAGTAGGGTGAATCTTCTAAGAATTTGTGTTTTGAACGGCTCCTGGGAGACCGGTTTTAAATTCCGATGCACCAGTGGAGGTTTACTGTTTGCCCATGAAACACAGAATTTGCTTCGGGACTGAATACGTAAGGGACAATACCGACTTGGACACAAGAGGGGTGAATCTTCCAAGAGTTTGTAGTTTGAGCGGCTCCTGGGAGACCAGTATTAGATTCCGATGCAGCAGTGCAGGTTTACTGTATCCTTTGGACCTTCACAATGGCCATGAAAAAAAGATACTGCATCAGATAAAATTCAAAAAGGACAATACCAAATTAAGTAAAAGAAGAGTGAATCTTCTAAGAGTTTGTGGTTTGATCGGTTCCCGGGAGACCGTGTCAGATTCCGATGCACCAGAGCAGGTTTACTGTATCCTTTGATCCGTCACATTGTCCATGAAGCACAGATATCGCATCGGGATTGAATAAAAAATGCACAATGCCGACTTCAGTAGAAGCAGATTGAATCTTCTAAGAGTTTGTGCTTTGAGCGGCTGCTGGGAGACCAGTGTTAGATTCCGATGCACCAGTGCTGGTTTACTGTATCCCTTGGATATTCACATTTTCCATGAAGCACAGATATCGCATCGGGATGGAATACAAAGGGGACAATGCCGACTTAAGTACAAGAAGAGTGAATCCTCTAAGAGTTTGTGCTTTGAGCGGCTCCTGGGAGACCAATATTAGATACTTACGCACCAGTGCAGGTTTGCTGTATCCCTTGGACCTTCGCATTGACCATGAAACACAGAAATCGCATCGGCATTGAATACAAAGTGCACGATGCCGGCTGAAGTACAAGAAGAGTAAATCTTCTAAGAGTTTGTTGTTTTAAGCGGCGCCTGGGAGACCAGTATTAGATTCCGATGAACCATTGCAGGTTTACTGTATCCCTTGGACCCTCACATTGACCATGAAACACAGAAATTGCATCGGGATTGAATACAAAGGGGAAAATGCAGACTTAAGAACAATAAGAGTGAATTTTCTAAGGGTTTGTGGTTTGATCGGCTCCTGGGAGACCAGTACTAGATACCGATGCACCAGTGCTGGTTTACTGTATCCCTTGGACATTCACATTTTCCATGAAGCACAGATATCGCATCGGGATTGAATACAAAATGCACAATGCCGACTTAAGTAGAAGAAGAGTGAAACCTCTAGGAGTTTGTGCTATGAGCGGCTACTGGGAGTCCAATATTAGTTTCCGATGCACCAGTGCAGTTTTACTATTTCCCTTGGACCTTGACATTGACCATGAAACACAGAAATTGCATCGGGATTGAATACAAAAAGCACAATTCCGACTTAAGTACAAGAAGAGTGAATCTTCTAAGAGTTTGTGGTTTGATCGTCTCCAGGGAGACAAGTGTTAGATTCCGATGCACCAGTGCAGGTTTGCTGCATCCCTTGGACCTTCACAATGTCCATGAAACACAGATATCGCAACGGGATTGAATACAAAATACACAATGCCGACTTAAGTACAAGAAGAGTGAATCTTCAAAGAGCGTGAGATTTGAGCGGCTCCTGGCAGACCAGTATTAGATGCCGATGCACAAGTGAAGGTGCACTGTATCCCTTGGACCTTCACATTGACCATCAAACACAGCAATTGCATCGGAATTGAATACAAAAACCACAAAGCTAACTTAAGTACAAGAAGAGTGAATCTTCTAAAATTTTTTTAGGTTTCAGTGGCTCCTGGGAGACCAGAATTAGGTTCCGATGAACCAGTGCAGGATAACTGTATCCCTAGGACCTTCACATTGACCATGAAACACAGAAATTGCATCGGGATTGAATACAAAGGGGACAATGCCGACTTAAATGCAAGAAGAGTGAATCTTCTAAATGATTGTGGTATGATCGGCTCCTGGGAGACAAGTATTAGAATCCGATGCACCAGTGTAGGTTTACTGCATCCCTTGGACCTTCACACTGTCCATGAAACACAGATATCGCATTTCGATTGAATAAAAAAAGCACAATGCCGACTGAAGTACAAGAAGAGTAAATCTTAAAGAATTATTGGTTTGAGCGGCTCCTGCGAGACCAGTATTAGATTCAGATGCACCAGTGCAGGTTTACAGTATCCCTTGGACCTTCACATAGACCATGAAACACAGCAAATGCATCGTGATTAAATACAAAATGCACAATGCAAACTTAAGAACAAGAAGAGTGGATCTTCTACGTGTTTTTAGTTTGAGTGGTTCCTGGAAGACCAGTATTAGATTCCGCTAAACCAGTGCAGGTTTACTGTATCCTTTGGACCTTCACATTGACCATGAAAAAGTGAAATTGCGTCGGATGGAATACAAAAGGGACAATGCCGTCTTAAGTAAAAGAAGAGTGATTCTTCTAAGTGTTTGTGGTTTGAGCGGCTCCTGGGGGATCAGTATTAGATTCCGATGCTCCAGTGCTGATTAACTGCATCCCTTGGACCTTCACATTGTCCATGAATAACAGATATCGCATCGGGATTGAATACAAAAGGCACAATGCCGACTTAAGTACAAGAATAATGAATCTTCAAAGAATTTGTGGTTTGAGCGGCTCCTGGGAGACCAGTATTAGATTCCGATGCACCATTGCAGGTTTACTGTATCCCTAGGACCTTCACATTGACCATGAAACACAGAAATTGCATCGGGATTGAATACAAAGGGGACAATACTGACTTAAGTACAAGGAGAGTGAAATTTCTAAGGGTTTGTGGTTTGATCCGGTCCTGGGAAACCAGTACTAGATTACGATGCACCAGTGCAGGTTTAATGTATCCCTTGGACTTTCACATTTTCCATGAAGCACAGATATCGCATCGAGTTTGAATACAAAATGCTAAATGCTGACATAAGTAGAGGAAGAGTGAATCCTCTAAGACTCTGTGCTTTGAGCGGCTTCTGGGACACCAAAATTAGATTCCGATGCACCAGTGCAGGTTTACTGTACCCTTGGACCGTCACATTGACAATGAAACACAGCAATTGGATTGAGATTGAATACAAAACGCACAATGCCGACATAAGTTAAAGAAGAGTATATCTTGTAAGGGTTTGTGCTTTGAGCGGCTCCTGGGAGGGCAGTATTAGATTCCGATGCACCAGTGTAGGTTTACTGTATCCCTTGGACCTTCACATTGTCCATGAAAAACTGAAATTGCATCGGATGGAATACAAAAGGGACAATGCCGACTTCAGTAAAAGAAGAGTGACTCCTCTAAGTGTTTGTGGTTTAAGCGGCTCCTGGGAGATCAGTATTAGATTCCGATGCACCAGCGCAGGTTTACTGCATCCTTTGGACATTCACATTGACCATGAAACTCAGAAATCGCATCGGATTTGAATACGAATAGCACAATGCCGGCTAAAGTACAAAAAGATTGAATCTTCTGAGAGTTTTTGGATTGAGCGGTCCCTGGGAAAGCAGTTTTAGATTCCGATGCACCAGTGCAGGCTTAAGGTACCCTTGTACCATCACATTGACAATGAAACACAGAAATTACATCGGGATTGAATACAAAATGCACAATGCCAACTTAAGTACAAAGGAGGAATCTTCTAAGAGTATTTGCTTTGAGCGGTTCCTGGGAGACCAGTATTAGATTACGATGCACCAGTGCATGTTTACTCAATCCCTTGGACCTTCACATTGACCATGAATCACAGAAATTGCATTGGGATTTATTACAAACCGCACAATGCCGGCTGTAGTACAAGAAGAGTGAATCTTCTAACAGTTTGTGGTTTAAGCGGCTCCTAAAAAACCAGTATTAGATTCCGATGCACCAGTGCAGATTTACTGTATCCCTTGGTCCTACACATTGACCATGAAACACAGCAATTCCATCGGGATTGAATATAAAAGGCACAATGCCGACTTAAGTACAAGAAGAGTGAATCTTCTAAGAGTTTGTAGTTTGAGCCGCTCCTGGGAGACAAGTATTAAATTCCGATGATGCAGTGCAAGTTTACTGTAGCCTTCGACCTTCACATTGACCATGAAACACAGCAATTGCATCGGGTTGAATAAAAAGGGGCAATGCCGACTTAAGTTCAAGAAGAGTGAATCTTCTTAGGGTTTGTATTTTGAGCGGATTCTGGGAGACCCGTATTGGATTCCGATGAACCAGGGCAGGTTTACTGTATCCCCGGGACCTTCACATTGACCATGATAAACAGAAATTGCATCGGATTGAATTCAAAAGGGACAACACGGACTTAGAACCGAGGAGAGTAAATCATCTAGGAGTTTGTAGTTTTAGCGGCTCCTGGGAAACCAGTATTAGATTCCGATGCACCAGTGCAGGTTAACTGTATCCCTTGGTCCTTCACATTGACCATGAAACACAGATATCGCATCGGGATTCAATAAAAAATGCACAATGCCAACTGAAGTAGAAGAAGAGTGAATCTTCTAAGAGTTTGTGCTTTGAGCAGCTACTGGGAGATCAGTATTATATTCCGATGCACCAGTGCAGGTTTACTGTATCCCTTGTACCTTCACATTGTCCGTGAAGCACAGATATCGCATTGGGATTGAATACAAAATGCACAATGCTGACTTAAGTAGAAGAAGAGTGAACCTTCTAAGTGTTAGTGGTTTGAGCGACTCCTGGGAGACCAGTATTAGATTCCGATGCACCAGTATTGGCTTACTGTATCCCTTGGACTTTCACATTTTCCATGAAGCACAGTTATCGCGTCGGGCTTGAATACAAAATGCTAAATCCTGACATAAGTAGAAGATGAGTGAATCTTCTAAGACTTTGTGCTTTGAGCGGCTTCTGGGACACCAGAATTAGATTCCAATGCACCAGTGGAGGTTTACTGTTTAAATTGGACCTTCACATTGACCATGAAACACGGAAATCGCATCGGGATTGAATGCAAAAGGCACAATGCCAGCTGAACTACAAGAAGTGTGAATCCTCTTAGAGTTTGTGGTTTGAGCGGCTCCTGGGAAACCAGTATTAGATTCTGATGCACCAGTGAAGGGTTTACTGTATCCCTTGGATATTCTCATTGACGATGAAACACAGCAATTGGATTGAGATTGAATACAAAAGGCGCAATGCCAACTTAAGTACAAGAAGTGAGAATCCTCTTTGAGTTTGTGCTTTGAGCGGCTCCTGGGAGACCAGTATTATATTCCGATGCACCAGTGCAGGTTTACTGAATCTCTTGGACCTTTACATTGACGATGGAAGACAGATATCGCATCGGGATTGAATACGAAAGGCACAATGCCGGCTGAAGTACAAGATTAGTGAATCTGCTAAGAGTCTGCGGCTTCAGCAACACCTGCGAAACCGGTATTAGATTCCGATGCACCAGTGCAGGTTTACTGTATCCCTTGGACCGTCACATTGACGTTAAAACACAGCAATTGGATTGAGATTGAATACAAAACGTACAATGCCGACTTAAGTTAAAGAAGAGTGGATCTTGTAAGGGTTTGTGCTTTGAGCGGCACCTGGGAGAGCAGTATTAGATTCCGATGGACCAGCGTAGGTTTACTGTATCCCTTGGACCTTCACATTGACCATGAAAAACTGAAATTGCATCGGATGAAATACAAAAGGGACACTGCCGACTTAAGTAAAAGAAGAGTGAATCCTCTAAGTGTTTATGGTTTGAGCGGCTCCTGGGAGATCAGTATTATATTCCGATGCACCAGCGCAGGTTTACTGCATCCCTTGGACCTTCACATTGTCCATGAAACACAGATATCGCATCGGTATTGAATACAAAAGGAGCAATGCCGACTCAAGTACAAGAAGAGTGAATCTTCAAAGAATTATCGGTTTGAGTGGCGCCTGGGAGACCAGTATTAAATTCCGATGCACCAGTGCAGGTTCACTGTATCCCTTTGACCTTCAAATATACCACGAAATACAGCAATTGCATCGGGATTTAATACAAAAGCACTATGCCATCTTAAGTACAAGAAGGGTGAAACTTCTAAGAGTTTGTGGTTTGAGCGGCTCCTGGGAGACCAGTATTAAATTCCGATGTAGCAGTGCTGGTTTACAGTTCCACTTGGACCTTAACAATGACCATGAAACAGAGAAACTGCATCGGGATTGAATACAAGGGGCACAATGCCGGCTGAAGTACAAGAAGAGTGAATCTTCTACGTGTTTGTGGTTTGAGCGCCTCCTGGAAAACCAGAATTAGATACCGATGCACCAGTGCAGGTTTACTGTATCCCCTGGACCCTCACATTGACCATGAAACACAGAAATTGCATCGGGACTGAATACAAAGGGGTCAATGCCGACTTAAGTACAAGATAAGTGAATCTTCTACGAGTTTGTGGTTTAATCGTCTCCTGGGCGACAAGTATTAGATTCCGATGCACCAGTGCAGGTTTACTGCATCCCTTGGACCTTCTCCATGTCGATGAAACACAGATATCACTGCGGGATTGAATACAAAAGCCACAATGCTGGCTTAAGTACAGGCACAGTGAATCATCAAAGAGTTGTGCTTTGAGCGGTTCCTGGGAGACCAGTATTAGATACCGATGAACCAGTGCAGCTTTACTGTATCCCTTGGACCTTCACATTGAAAATGAAAAATAGAATCTTTATCGGATGGAACACAAAAGGGGCAATACCGACTTAAGTAAAAGAAGAGTGAATCTTCTAACCTTTTTGTGGTTTGAGCGGCTCCTGGGAGACCAGTATTAGATTCCGTGCACTTGTGAAGGGTTAACTGAGTCTCTAGCACCTTCACATTGACCATGAAACACAGAAATTGCATCGGGATCGAATACAAAGGGGACAATGCCGACATAATTACAAAAAGAGTGAATCTTCTAACAGTTTGTAGTTTGATCGTCTCCTGGGAGACAAGTATTAGATTCCGAAGCACCAGTGCAGGTTTACTGCATCCCTTGGACCTTCACATTACCCATGAAACACAGATATCGCATTGCGATTGAATAAGAAAAGCACAATGCCGACTGAAGTACAAGAAGAGTAAATCTTCAAAGAATTATTGATTTGAGCGGTTCCTGGGAGACCAGTATTAGATTCAGATGCACCAGTGCAGGTTTACGGTGATCCGTGGACCTTCACATAGACCATGAAACACAGCAAATGCATCGGGATTTACTACAAAATGCACAACGCCAACTTAAGTACAAGAAGAGTGGATCTTTTACGTGTTTTTAGTTTGAGCGGTTCCTGGAAGACCAGTATTAGATTCCGCTAAACCAGTGCAGGTTTACTGTATCCTTTGGACCTTAAAATCGACCAAGAAAAACTGAAATTGCGTCGGATGGAATACAAAAGGGACAATGCCGACTTAAGTAAAAGAAGAGTGATTCTTCTAAGTATTAGTGCTTTGAGCGGCTCCTGGGGGATCAGTATTAGATTCCGATGCTCCAGCGCAGATTTACTGCATCCCTTGGACCTTCACATTGTCCATGAAACACAGATATCGCATCGGGATTGAATACAAAAGGCACAATGCCGACTTAAATACAAGAGTAATGAATCTTCAAAGAATTTGTGGTTTGAGCGGCTCCTGGGAGACCAGTATTAGATTCCGATGCACCATTGCAGGTTTACTGTATCCCTTGGACCTTCACATCGACCATGAAACACAGAAATTGCATCGGGATTGAATACAAATGGGACAATGCAGACTTAAGTACAAGAAGAGTGAATTTTCTAAGGGTTTGTGGTTTGATCCGGTCCTGGGAAACGAGTACTAGATTCCGATGCACCAGTGCAGGTTTATTGTATCCCTTGTACTTTCACATTTTCCATGAAGCACAGATATCGCATCGGGATTGAATACAAAATGCACAATGCCGACTTAAGTAGAAGAAGAGTCAATCTTCTAAGAGTTTGTGCTTTGAGCGGCTTCTGGGAGGCCAGTATTAGATTCCGATGCACCAGTGCAGGTTTACTGTATCCCTTGGAGCTACACATTGACCATGAAACACATATATTAGATCGGGATTGAAAGAAAAGGGAAATTGCCGACTTAAGTATAGGAAGGTTGAATCTTCTAAGAGTTTGTGGTTTGAGCGGCTCCTGGGAGACCAGTATTAGATTCCGATGCACGAGTGCAGGTTTACTGTATCCCTTGGACCTTCGCATTGACCATGAAAAACTGAAATTCCATCGGATGGAATACAAAAGGGGCAATGCCGACTTAAGTAAAAGAAGAGTGAATCCTCAAAGAATATGCCATTTGAGCGGCTCCTGGGAGATCAGTATTAGATTCCGACGCACCAGTGCGGGTTCCCTGTATCCCTTTGACCTTCAAATATACCACGAAATACAGCAATTGCATCGGGATTGAATACAAAAGGGACAATGCCATCTTAAGTACAAGAAGAGTGAATCTTCTAAGAGTTTGTGGTTTGAGCAGCTCCTGAGAGACCAGTATTTGATTCTGATGAACCAGTGCAGGTTTACAGTAACCCTTGAAACTTCACATTGACCATGAAATACAGAAATTGCATCGGATTGAATACAAAGGGGACAATGCCGACTTTGGTACAAGAGGGGTGAATATTCTAAGTGTTTGTGGTTAGAGCGGCTCCTGGGAGACCAGTATTAGATTCCGACGCACCAGTGCGGGTACACTGTATCCCGTTGACCTTCAAATATACCGCGAAATACAGCAATTGCATCGGGATTGAATACAAAAGGCACAATGCCATCTTGAGTACAAGAAGAGTGAATCTTCTAAGAGTTTGTGGTTTGAGCAGCTCCTGAGAGACCAGTATTAGATTCTGATGAACCAGTGCAGGTTTACAGTATCCCTTGAACCTTCACATTGACCATGAAATACAGAAATTGCATCGGATTGAATACAAAAGGGACAATGCCGACTTTGGTACAAGAGGAGTGAATATTCTAAGTGTTTGTGGTTAGAGCGGTTCCTGGGAGACCAATATTAGATTCTGACGCACCAGTGCATTTTTACTGTATCCCTTGGACCTTCCCATTGACCATGAAACACAGAAATTGCATCGGGATTGTATATAAAGGGGACAATGCCTACTTATGTACAAGAGGAGTGAATCTTCTTAGAGTTTGTGATTTGATCGGCTCCTGGGCGACAAGTACTAAATTCCGATGCACCAGTGCAAGCTTACTGTATCCCTTTTACTTTCCCATCGTTCATGAAACACAGATATCGCGTCGGGATTGAATACAAAAGGCACAATGCCGACTTAAGTACAAGAGTAATGAATCTTCAAAGAATTTGTAATTTGAGCGGCTCCTGGGAGACCAGTATTAGATTCCGATGCACCATTGCAGGTTTACTGTATCCCTTGGACCTTCACATTCACCATGAAAAACAGAAATTGCATCGGGATTGAATACAAAGCGGACAATGCAGACTTAAGTACAAGAAGAGTGAATTTTCTAAGGGTTTGTGGTTGATCCGGTCCAGGGAAACCAGTACTAGATTCCGATGCACCAGTGCAGGTTTAGTGTATCCCTTGTACTTTCACATTTTCCATGAAGCACTGATATCGCATCGGGATTGAATACAAAATGCACAATGCCGACTTAAGTAGAAGAAGAGTCAATCTTCTAAGAGTTTGTGCTTTGAGCGGCTTCTGGGAGGCCAGTATTAGATTCCGATGCACCAGTGCAGGTTTACTGTATCCCTTGGAGCTACACATTGACCGTGAAACACATAAATTAGATCGGGATTGAAAGAAAAGGGAAAATGCCGAAGGTTGAATCTTCTAAGAGTTTGTGGTTTGAGCGGCTCCTGGGAGACCAGTATTAGATTCCGATGCACCAGTGCAGCTTTACTGTATCCTTTGGACCTTCACATTGATAATGAAACAGTGAAATTATATCGGGATTGAATACAAAATGCACAATGCCAGCTAAAGTACAAGAAGAGTGAATCTTCTTAGTGTTTGTGGTTTGAGCGGCTTCTGGGAGGCCAATTTTAGATTCCGATGCAACAGTGAAGGGTTAACTGTATCTCTTGGACTTTTACATTGACCATGAAACACAGAAATTGCATCAGGATTGAATACAAAAGGCACAATGCCGACTTAAGTACAAGAAGAGTGAATCATCTAAGAGTTTGTGGTTTGATCGTCTCCTGGCAGACACATGTTAGATTCCGATGCACCAGTGCAGGTTTACTGCATCCCTTGGACCTTCACATTGTCCATGAAGCACAGATATCGCATCGGGTTTGAATACAAAATGCTAAATGCTGACATAAGTAGAAGAAGAGTTAATTTTTTTAACACTTAGTGCTTTGAGCGGCTCCTGGGAAACCAGTATTAGATTCTGATGCATCAGTGAAGGGTTTACTGTATCCCTTGGACCGTCACATTGACGAAGAAACACAGTAATTGGGTTGAGATTGAATACAAAACGCACAATGCCGACTTAAGTTAAAGAAGAGTGTATCTTCTAAGGCTTTGTGCTTTGAGCGGCTCCTGGGAGGGCAGTATTAGATTCCGATGCACCAGTGTAGGTTTACTGTATCCCTTGGAACTTCACATTGACCATGAAAAACTGAAATTGCATCGGATGGAATACTAAAGGGACAATGCCGACTTAAGTAAAAGAAGAGTGAATCCTCTAAGAGTTTGCCTTTTGAGCGGCTCCTGGGAGATCAGTATTAGATTCCGACGCACCAGTGCGGGTTCACTGTATCCCTTTGACCTTCAAATATAACACGAAATACAGCAATTGCATCGGGATTGAATACAAAAGGCACAATCCCATCTAAAGTACAAGAAGAGTGAATCTTCTAAGAGTTTGTGGTTTGAGCAGCTCCTGAGAGACCAGTATTAGATTCTGATGAACCAGTGCAGGTTTACAGTATCCCTTGAACCTTCACATTAACCATGAAATACAGAAATTGCATCGGATTGAATACAAAAGGGACAATGCCGACTTTGGTACAAGAGGAGTGAATATTCTAAGTGTTTGTGGTTAGAGCGGCTCCTGGGAGACCAGTACTAGATTCCGACGCACCAGTGCGGGTTCACTGTATCCCTTTGACCTTCAAATATACCACGAAATACAGCAATTGCATCGGGATTGAATACAAAAGGCACAATGCCATCTTAGGTACAAGAAGAGTGAATCTTCTAAGAGTTTGTGGTTTGAGCAGCTCCTGAGAGACCAGTATTAGATTCTGATGAACCAGTGCAGGTTTACAGTATCCCTTGAACCTTCACATTGACCATGAAATACAGAAATTGCATCGGGATTGAATACAAAAGGCACAATGCCGACTTAAGTACAAGAAGAGTGAATCATCTAAGAGTTTGTGGTTTGATCGTCTCCTGGCAGACACATGTTAGATTCCGATGCACCAGTGCAGGTTTACTGCATCCCTTGGACCTTCACATTGTCCATGAAGCACAGATATCGCATCGGGTTTGAATACAAAATGCTAAATGCTGACATAAGTAGAAGAAGTGTTAATTTTTTTAACACTTAGTGCTTTGAGCGGCTCCTGGGAAACCAGTATTACATTCTGATGCATCAGTGAAGGGTTTACTGTATCCCTTGGACCGTCACATTGACGAAGAAACACAGTAATTGGGTTGAGATTGAATACAAAACGCACAATGCCGACTTAAGTTAAAGAAGAGTGTATCTTCTAAGGCTTTGTGCTTTGAGCGGCTCCTGGGAGGGCAGTATTAGATTCCGATGCACCAGTGTAGGTTTACTGTATCCCTTGGAACTTCACATTGACCATGAAAAACTGAAATTGCATCGGATGGAATACTAAAGGGACAATGCCGACTTAAGTAAAAGAAGAGTGAATCCTCTAAGAGTTTGCCTTTTGAGCGGCTCCTGGGAGATCAGTATTAGATTCCGACGCACCAGTGCGGGTTCACTGTATCCCTTTGACCTTCAAATATAACACGAAATACAGCAATTGCATCGGGATTGAATACAAAAGGCACAATCCCATCTAAAGTACAAGAAGAGTGAATCTTCTAAGAGTTTGTGGTTTGAGCAGCTCCTGAGAGACCAGTATTAGATTCTGATGAACCAGTGCAGGTTTACAGTATCCCTTGAACCTTCACATTGACCGTGAAATACAGAAATTGCATCGGATTGAATACAAAAGGGACAATGCCGACTTTGGTACAAGAGGAGTGAATATTCTAAGTGTTTGTGGTTAGAGCGGCTCCTGGGAGACCAGTACTAGATTCCGACGCACCAGTGCGGGTTCACTGTATCCCTTTGACCTTCAAATATACCACGAAATACAGCAATTGCATCGGGATTGAATACAAAAGGCACAATGCCATCTTATGTACAAGTGGAGTGAATCTTCTTAGAGTTTGTGATTTGATCGGCTCCTGGGAGACAAGTATTAGATTCCGATGCACCAGTGCAGCTTTACTGTATCCGTTTTACTTTCTCATCGTTCATGAAACACAGATATCGCATCGGGATTGAATACAAAAGGAACAATGCCGACTTAAGTACAAGAAGAGTGAATCTTCTAAGAGTTTGTGCATTGAGCGGCTCTTGGGAGACCAGTAATAGTTTCCGATCCACCAGTGCAGCTTTACTGTATCCCTTGGACCTTCACATTGACCACGAAACACAGAAATTAGATCGGGATTGAATTCAAATGGGACAATGTCGACTTAAGTACAAGAAGGGTGAAACTTCAAAGAATTTGTGGATTGAGCGGCTCCTGGGAGACCAGTATTAGATTCCGATGCAGCAGTGCAGGTTTACAGTTTCACATGGACCTTCACAATGACCATGAAACAGAGAAATTTGCATCGGGATTGAATACAAAGGGCACAATGCCGGCTGAAGTACAAGAAGAGTGAATCTTCTACGAGATTGTGGTTTGAGCACCTCCTGGGAAACCAGAATTAGATACCGATGCAACACTGCGGGTTTACTGTATTCCTTGGACCTTCACATTGACCATGAAACACAGAAATTCCATCCGGACTGAATACAAAGGGGACAATGCCGACTTAAGTACACGAAGAGTGAATCTTCTAAGAGATTGTGGTTTTATCGTCTCCTGTTCGGCAAGTATTAGATTCCGATGCTCCAGTGCAGGTTTACTGCATCCCTTGGACCTTCTCATTGTCCATGAAACACAGATATCGCATCGGGATTGAATACAAAGCCACAATGCTGACTTAAGTACAAGAAGAGTGAATCATCTAAGAGTTTGTGGTTTGATCGTCTCCTGGCAGACACGTGTTAGATTCCGATGCACCAGTGCAGGTTTACTGCATCACTTGGACCTTCACATTGTCCATGAAACACAGATATCGCATCGGGATTGAATACAAAAGGCACAATGCCAACTTAAGTACAAGAAGAGTGAATCTTCAAAGAATTTGTGGTTTGAGCGGCTCCTGGGAGACCAGTATTAGATTCCGATGCACCAGTGCTAGTTTACTGTATCCCTTGGACTTTCACATTGACCATGAAACACAGAATTTGCATCGGTATTGAATACAAAGGGGACAATGCTGACTTAAGTACGAGAAGTGTGAATCTTCTAAGAGTTTGTGGTTTGATCGGCTCCTGGGAGACAAGTATCAGATTCCGATGCACCAGTGCAGGTTTACTGTATCCCTTGGCCCTTCACAGCGACCATTAAATACAGCAATTGCATCGGGATTGAATACAAAAGGCACAATGCCAACTGAAGTACAGGAAGAGTGAATCTTCTAAGAGTTTGTGGCTTGAGCGGCCCCTGGGAGACCAGTAGTAGATTCTGATGCACCAGTGCAGGTATACTGTATCCCTTGGGCCTTCACATTGACCATAAAACACAGAAATAGCATCGGGACTCAATACAAAAGGGACAATGCCGACTTAAGTACAAGAAGAGTGAATCTTCTAAGAGTTTGTTTTTTGATCGGCTCCTGGGAGACCAGTATTACATTCCGATGCACCAGAGCAAGTTTACAATATCCCTTCGATCTTCACATTGACCATGAAATACAGCAATTGCATATTGATTGAATACAAATGGCACAATGCCACCTTAAGTACAAGAGGAGAGAATCTTCTAAAAGTTTGTGGTGTGAGCAGCTCCTGAGAGTCCAGTATTAGATTCAGATGCACCAGTGCAGGTTTACTGTGTCGCTTGCACCTACACATTGACCATGAAACACAGAAAATGCATCGGGATCGATTACAGAAGGGACAATGCCGACTTAAGTACAAGAAGAGTGAATTTTCTAAGACTTTGAGGTTGGATCGGCACCTGGGAGACTAGTATTAGATTCCGATGCACCTGTGAAGGTTAACTGTATCCCATGAACCTTCACATTGTCCATGAAGCACAGATATCGCATCGGGTTTGAATACAAAATGCTAAATGCTGACTTAAGTAGAAGAAGTGTGAATCTTCTACGAGTTTGTGCTTTGAGCGGCTCCTGGGAGACCAGTATTAGATTCCGATGCACCAGTGCCGGTTTACTGAATCCCTTGGACCTTCACATTGACCATGAAAAACAGAAATCGCATCAGGATTGAATACAAAAGGCACAATACCGGCTGAAGTACAAGAAAAGTGAATCTTCTTAGAGTTTGTGGCTTCAGCGGCCCCTGCGAAACCAGTATTAGATTCCTATGCACCAGTGCAGGTTTAATGTATCCCTTGGACCGCCACATTGACAATGAAACACAGCAATTGCATCGGGATTGAATACAAAACGCACAATGCCAACTTAAGTCAAATAAGAATGAATCTTCTAAGGGTTTGTGGTTTGTGCGGCTCCTGGGAGAGCAGTATTAGATTCCCGTGCACCAGTGTAGGTTGACTGTAGCCGTTGGATCTTCACATTGTCCATGAAACACAGATATCGCATCGGGATTGAATACAAAAGGCACAATGCCGACGTATGTACAAGAAGAGTGAAACTTCAAAGAATTTGTGGTTTGAGTGGCTCCTGGGAGTCCAGTATTAGATTCCGATGCACCAGTGCAGGTTTACTGAATCCCTTTGACCTTCACATAGATAATGAAATACAGCAATTACCATCGGGATCGAATACAAAAGGCACAATATCATCTTAAGTACAAGATTAGTGAATCTTCTAAGAGTTTCTGGTATGAGCAGCTCCTGAGAGACCAGTATTAGGTTCCGATGAACCAGTGCAGGTTTACAGTACCCCTTGGACCTTCACGTTGACCATGAAATACAGAAATTGCATCGGATTGAATACAAAAGGGACAATGCCGACTTTGGTACAAGAGAAGTGAATATTCTAAGTGTATGTGCTTAGAGCGGCTCCTGGGAGACCAATTTTAGATTCCGATACACCAGTGCATATTTAGTGTATCCCCTTTACTTTCACTTCGTTCATGAAATACAGATATCGCATCGGGGTTGAATACAAATGGCACAATGCCGGCTGAAGTACAAGAAGAGTGAATCTTCTAAGAATTTGTCGCTTCTGCGGCCCTGCGAAACCGGTATTGGATTCCGATGCACCAGTGCAGGATTACTGTATCCCTTGGACCTTCACATTGTCCATGAAACACAGATATCTCATCTGGATTGAATACAAAAGGCACAATGCAGACTTAGGTACAAGAAGAGTGAATCTTCAATGAATTATCGGTTTGAGTGGCTCCTGGGAGACCAGTATTTGCTTCCGATGCACCAGTGCAGGTTTACTGTATCCCTTTGACCTTCACATAGACCATGAAATACAGCAATTGAATCGGGATTGGTTACAAAATGCACAATGCAATCTTAAGTACAAGAAGAGAGAATCTTCAAAGAGTTTGTGGTTTGAGCAGCTCCTGAGAGACCAGTATTGGATTCCGATGAACCAGTGCAGGTTTATAGTATCCCTTGACCTTCACATTGACCATGAAATACAGAAATTGCATCGGATTGAATACAAAAGGGATAATGCTGACTTTGGTACAAGAGGAGTGAATGTTCTAAGTGTTTGTGGTTAGAGCGGCTCCTTGGAGACTAATATTAGATTCCGATGCAACAGTGCAGGTTCACAGTTTCACTTGGACCTTCACAATGACCATGAAACAGGGAAACTGCATTGGGTTTGAGTACATGGGGCACAATGCCGGCTGAAGTACAAGAAGAGTGAATCTTCTACGAGTTTGTGGTGTGAGTGCCTCCTGGGAAACCAGAATTAGATACCGATACACCAGTGCAGGTTTACTGTATCCCTTGGACCTTCACATTGACCATGAAACACAGAAATTGCATCGGGATTGAATACAAAGGGACAATGCCGACTTAAGTACAAGAAGAGTGAATCATCTAAGAGTTTGTGGTTTTATCGTCAACTTGGCGACAAGTATTAGATTCCGATGCACCAGTGAGGTTTACTGCATCCCTTGGACCTTCTCATTGTCCATGAAACACAGATACCGCATCGGGATTGAATACAATAGCCACAATGCTGACTTAAGTGCAGGAACAGTGAATCATCAAAGGGTTGTGCTTTGAGCGGCTCCTGGGAGACCAGTATTAGATTCCGATGCCCCAGTGCAGGTCTACTGTATTCCTTGGACCTTCACATTAACCATGAAAAACAGATATTGCATCGGATTGAATACAAAAATGACAATGCCGGCTGAAGTACAAGAAGTGGGAGTCTTCTAAGAGTTTGTGGTTTGAGCGGCTCCTGGGTAACCAGTATTAGATTCAGATTCACCAGAGCAGTTTTACTGTATCCCTTGCACCTACACATTGACCATGAAACACAGAAATTGCATCGTGATCGATTACAAAGGGGACAATGCCGATTTAAGTACAAGAAGAGTGCATTTTCTAAGAGTTTGAGGTTGGATCGGCACCTGGGAGACTAGTATTTGATTCCGATGCACCTGTGAAGGTTAACTGTATCCCATGCACCTTCACATTGTCCATGAAGCACAGATATCGCATCGGGTTTGAATACAAAATGCTAAATGCTGACTTAAGTAGAAGAAGAGTGAATCTTCTATGAGTTTGTGCTTTGAGCGGCTCCTGGGAGACCAGTATTAGATTCCAATGCACCAGTAAAGGGTTAACTGTATCCCTTGGAACTTCACATTGAGCATGAAACACAGAAATTGCACCGGGATTGAATGCAAAGGGCACAATGCCGACTTAAAAACAAGAAGAGTGATTCTACAAAGAGTTTGTAGTTTGAGCGGCTCCTGGGAGACCAGTATTAGATTCCGATGCACCACTGCAGGTATACTGTATCCCTTGGACCTTCACATTGACCATGAAAATCAGAAATCGCATCGGGATTGAATTTAAAAGGCACAATGCCGGCTGAAGTACAAAAAAAGTGAATCTTCTAAGAGTCTGTGGCTTCAGCCGCCCCTGCGAAACCAGTATTAGATTGCTATGCACCAGTGCATGTTTACTGTATCCCTTGGACCGCCACATTGACAATGAAACACAGCAATTGCATCGGGATTGAATACAAAACGCACAATGCCGACTTAAGTCAAAGAAGCATGAATCTTCCAAGGGTTTGTGCTTTGTGCTGCTCCTGGGAGAGCAGTATTTGATTCCGATGCACCAGTGTAGGTTGACTGTATTCCTTGGACCTTCACATTGTCCATGAAGCACAGATATCACATCGGGATTGAATACAAAAGGCACAATGCAGACTTAAGTACAAGAAGAGTGATTCTTTAAAGAATTTGCGATTTGAGTGGCTTCTGGGAGTCCAGTATTAGATTCCAATGCACCATTGCAGGTTTACTGAATCCCTTTGTCCTTCACATAGATAATGAAATACAGCAATTACCATCGGGATTGTTTACAAAGGGCACAATTCCATCTTAAGTAGAAGAAGAGTGAATCTTCTAAGAGTTTGTGGTATGAGCAGCTCCTGAGACACCAGTATTAGGTTCCGATGAAACAGTGCAGGTTTACAGTATCCCTTGGACCTTTACATTGACCATGAAAAACAGAAATTGCATCGGATTGAATACAAAAGGGACAATGCCGACTTTAGTACAAGAGAAGTGAATATTCTAAGTGTATGTGCTTAGAGCGGCTCCTGGGAGACCAATTTTAGATTCCGATGCACCAGTGCATGTTTACTGTATCCCTTTTACTTTCACATCGTTCATGAAACACAGAAATCGCATCGGGGTTGAATACAAATGGCACAATGCTGGCTGAAGTACAAGAAGAGTGAATCTTCTAAGAGTTTGTCGCTTCAGCGGCCCTGCGAAACCGGTATTGGATACCGATGCATCAGTGCAGGTTTACTGTATCCCTTGGAACGTCACATTGACCATGAAACACAGCAATTGCATCGGGGTTGAATACAAAACGAACAATGCCGACTTAAGTTAAAGAAGAGTGAATCTTCTAAGGGTTTGAGCTTTGAGCGGCTCCTGGGTGAGCAGAATTAGATCCGATGCACCAGTGTAGGTTTACTGCATCTCTTGGACATTCACATTGACCATGAAAAACTAAAATTGCGTCGGATGGAATACAAAGGGGACAATGCCGACTTAAGTAAAAGATGAGTGAATCTTCTAAGAGTTTGTGGTTTGATTGGCTCCTGGGAGATCAGTATTAGATTCCGATGCACCAGCGCAGGTTTACTGCATCCCTTGGACCTTCACATTGTCCATGAAACACAGATACCGCATCGGGATTGAATACAAAAGGCACAAAGCCGACTCAAGTACAAGAAGAGTGAATCTTCAAAGAATTTGCGGTTTGAGTGGCACCTGGGAGACCAGTATTAGATTCCGATGCACCAGTGCGGGTTCACTGTATCCCTTTGACCTTCAAACACACCACGAAATACAGCAATTGAATCGGGATTGAATACAAAAGGCACAATGCCATCTTAAGTACAAGAAGAGTGAATTTTCTAAGTGTTTGTGGTTTGAGCAGCTCCTGAGAGACCAGTATTAGATTCTGATGAACCAGTGCAGGTTTACAGTATCCCTTGAACCTTCACATTGACCATGAAATACAAAATTGCATCGGATTGAATACAAAAGGGACAATGCCGACTTCGGTACACGAGGAGTGAATATTCTAAGTGTTTGTGGTTAGAGCGGCTCCTGGGAGACCAATATTAGATTCAGACGTACCAGTGCATGTTTACTGTATTCCTTGGACCTTCCCATTGACCTTGAAACACAGAAATTGCATCGGGATTGTATATAAAGGGGACAATGCCTACTAATGTACAATAAGAGTGAATCTTCATAGAGTTTGTGATTTGATCGGCTCCTGGGAGACAAGTATTAGATTCCGATGCACCAGTGCAGGTTTACTGTATCCCTTTTACTTTCTCATCGTTCATGAAACACAGATATCGCATCGGGATTGAATGCAAAAGGCACAATGCCGACTTAAGTACGAGACGAGTGAATCTTCCAAGAGTTTGTGCATTGAGCGGCTCTTGGGAGACCAGTAATAGTTTCCGATCCACCAGTGGAGGTTTACTGTATCCCTTGGACCTTCATATTGACCATGAAACACAGATATTAGATCGGGATTGAATTCAAATGGGACTATGTCTACTTAAGTACAAGAAGGATGAAACTTCTAAGAAGTTGTGGTTTGAGCGGTTCCTGGGAGACCAGTATTAAATTCCGATGTAGCAGTGCATGTTTACAGTTTCACTTGTACCTTCACAATGACCATGAAACAGAGAAATTTCATCGGTATTGAATACAAGATGCACAATGCCGGCTGAAGTACAAGAAGAGTGAATCTTCTACGTGTTTGTTGTTTGAGCGCCTCCTGGAAAACCAGAATTAAATACCGAAGCACCAGTGCAGGTTTACTGCATCCCGTGGACCTTCTCATTGCCGATGAAACACAGATATCACAGCGGGATTGAATACAAAAGCCACAATGCTGACTTAAGTACAGGCACAGTGAATCAACAAAGAGTTGTGATTTGAGTGGTTCCTGGGAGACCAGTATTAGATACCGATGAACCAGTGCAGCTTTACTGTATCCATTGACCTTCACATTGAAAATGAAAAACAGAAACTTTATCGGATGGAACACAAAAGGGGCAATACCGACTTAAGTAAAAGAAGAGTGAATCTTCTAACATCTTGTGGTTTGAGCGGTTCCTGGGAGACCAGTATTAGATTCCGTGCACCAGTGAAGGGTTAACTGAGTCCCTTGCACCTTACCATTGACCATGAAACACAGAAATTGCATCGGGATTGATTACAAAGGGGACAATGCCGACATAAGTACAAGAAGAGTGAATTTTCTAACAGTTTGTAGTTTGATCGTCTCCTGGGAGACAAGTATTAGATTCCGATGAACCAGTGCAGGTTTACTGCATCCCTTGGACCTTCACATTGTCCATGAAACACAGATATCGCATTGCGATTGAATAAAAAGAGCACAATGCCGACTTGAGTACAAGAAGCGTGAATCCTCAATGAATTTTTGGTTTGAGCGGCTCCTGGTAGACCAGTATTAGATTTCGATGCACCAGTGCTGGCTTACAGTATCCCTTGGACCTTCACATAGACCATGAAACACAGCAATTGCATCGGGATTTAATACAATAGCCACAATGGCAACTTAAGTACAAGAAGAGTGAATCTTCTAAGAGTTTGTGGTTTGATGGGCTCCTGGGAGACAAGTATTAGATTCCGATGCACCAGTGCAGGTTTACTGTATCCCTTGGACCTTCGCATTGGCCATGAAAAACAGCAATCGCATCGGATAGAATACAAATGTGACAATGCCGACTGAAGTACAAGAAGAGTGAATCTTCTAAGTATTTGTTGTTTGAGCGGTTCCTGGGAGTCCAGTATTAGATTCCGATGCACCAGTGCAGGCTTACTGTGTCTCTTGAACCTACACATTGACCATGAAACACAGATATCGAATCGGGATTGAATACAAAAAGCACAATTCCGACTTAAGTACAAGAAGAGTGAATCTTCAAAGAATTTGCGGTTTGAGTGGCTCCTGGGAGACCAGTATTAGATTTCGATGCACCAGTGCAGGTTTACAGTATCCCTTGGACCCTCACACTGACCATGAAATACAGAAATAGCATCGGATTGAATACAAGAGGGACAATGCCGACTTTGGTACAAGAGGAGTGAATATTCTAGATGTATGTGGTTAGAGCGGCTCCTGGGAGACCAATATCAGATTCCAATGCACCAGTACATGTTTACTGTATCTCTTTTATTTTCACATCGTTCATGAAACACAGATATCGCATCGGGATTGAATACAAAAGGCACAATGCCGACTTAAGTACATGAAGAGTGAATCATCTAAGAGTTTTTGCTTTGAGCGGCTATTGGGAGACCAGTAATAGATTCCGATGCAGCAGTGCTGGTTTAAAGTTTCTTATAGACCTTCACAATGACCATGAAACAGAGAAATTACATTGGGATTGAATACAAAGGATACAATGCCGGCTGAAGTACAAGAAGAGTTAACCTTCTACGAGATTGTGGTTTGAGCGCCTCCAGGGAAACCAGAATTAGATACCGATGAAACAGTGCAGGTTTACTGTATCCCTTGGACCTTCACATTGCCCATGAAACACAGAAATTAGATCGGGATTGAATACAAAAGGGACAATGCCGACTTTAGTACAAGAAGGGTGAATCTTCTAAGAGTTTGTGGTTTGAGCGGCTCTTGGGGGACCAGTATTACATTCCGATGCACCAGTGCAGGTTTACTGTATCCCCTGGACCTTCACATTGACCATGAAACGCAGAAATTGCCTCGGGATTGAATACAAAAGGCACAATGCCAACTGAAGTACAAGAAGAGTGTATCTTCCAAGAGTTTGTGCGTTGAGCGGCTCCTGGGTGAGCTATATTAGATTATGATGCACCAGTGCGAATTTACTATATCCCTTGGACCTTCACAATGTTCATGGAAAACAGAAATTGCATCGGATGGAATACAAAAGGGACAATGCCGACTTAAGTAAAAGAAGAGTGAATCCTCTAAGAGTTTGTGGTTTGAGCGGCACCGTGGAGACCAGTCTCAGATTCCGATGCACCAGTGAAGAGTTAACTGTATCCCATGGACCGTAACATTGACGATGAAACACAGAAATTGCATCGGGATTGAATACAAATCGGACAATGCCGACATAATTACATGAAGAGTGAATCTTCTAACAGTTTGTGGTTTGATCGTCTCCTGGGAGACAAGTATTAGTTTCCGATGCACCACTGTAGGTTTACTGCATCACTTGGACCATCACATTGTCCATGAAACACAGATATCACATCGGGATTGAATACAAAACACAATGCCAACTTAAGTAAAAGAAGAGTGAATCTTCTAAGTGTTTGTGGTTTGAGCGGCTCCTGGGAGGTCAGTATTAGAATACGATGCACCAGCGCAGGCTTACTGCATCCCTTGGACCATCACATTGTCCATGAAACACAGATATTGCATCGGGATTGAATACAAAAGGCACAATGCCGACTTAAGTACAAGAAGAGTGAATCTTCAAAGAATTTGCATTTTGAGTGGCGCCTGGGAGACCAGTATTAGATTCCGAAGCACCAATGCAGGTTTACTGTATCTCTTTGACCTTCACATATACCATGAAATACAGCAATTGCATCGGGATTGAATACAAAAGGCACAGTGCCATCTTAAGTATAAGTAGAGTGTATCTTCTAAGAGTTTGTGGTTTGAACAGCTCCTGAGAGACCAGTATTAGAATCTGATGAACCAGTGCAGGTTTACAGTATCCCTTGGACCTTCACATTGACCACGAAATACAGAAATTGCATCGGATTGAATACAAAAGGGACAATGCCGACTTTGGTACAAGAGGAGTGAATATTCTAAGTGTTTGTGGTTAGAGCGGCTCCTGGGAGACCAATATTAGATTCCGATGCACCAGTGCATGTTTACTGTATCCCTTGGACCTTCCCATTGACCATGAAACACAGAATTTGCATCGGGATTGTATACAAAGGGGACAATGCCTACTTATGTACAAGAAGAGTGATTCTTCTTAGAGTTTGTGATTTGATCGTCTCCTGGGAGTCAAGTATTAGATTCCGATGCACCAGTGCAGGTTTACTGTATCCCTTTTACTTTCTCATCGTTCTTGAAACACAGATATCGCATCGGGATTGAATACAAAAGGCACAATGCCGACTTAAGTACAAGAAGAGTTAATCTTCTAAGAGTTTGTGCATTCAGCGGCTCTTGGCAGACCAGTAATAGATTCCGATGTAGCAGTGCAGGTTTTCAGTTTCACTTGGACCTTCACAATGACCATCAAACAGAGAAATGGCATCAAGATTGAATACAAGGGGCACAATGCCTGCTGAAGTACAAGAAGAGTGAATCTTCTATGTGTTTGTGGTTTGAGCGCCTCCTGGGAAACCAGAATTAGATATCGATGCACCAGTGCAGGTTTACTGTATCCCTTGGACCTTCACATTGACCATGAAACACAGAAATTGCATTGGGATTGAATGCAAAGGGGTCAATGCCGACTTAAGTACAAGAAGAGTGAATCTTCTAAGAGTTTGTGGTTTAATCGTCTCCTGGGAGACAAGTATTAGATTCCGATGCACCAGTGCAGGTTTACTGCATCCTTTGGACATTCGCATTGTCCATGAAACACAGATATCGCATTTCGATTGAATAAAAAAGCACAATGCCGACTTAAGTGCAAGAAGAGTGAATCTTCTAACAGTTTGTGGTTTGATCGCCTCCTGGGAGACAAGTATTAGATTCCGATGCACCAATGCAGGTTTACTGTATCCCTTGGACCTTCACATTGGCCGTGAAAAACAGCAATCGCATCGGATTGAATACAGATGGGACAATGCCGACTTAAGTACAAGAAGAGTGAATCTAAGTGTTTGTGGTTTGAGCAGCTCCTGGGAGTCCAGTATTAGATTCCGATGCACCAGTGCAGGTTTACTGTATCTCTTGCACCTAAACATTGACCATGAAACACAGATATCACATCGGGATTGAATACAAAAACCACAATGCTGACTTAAGTACAAGATAAGTGAGTGTTCTAAGAGTTTGTGGTTTGATCGGCTCCTGGGAGAGCAGTATTAGATTCCGATGCACCAGTGTAGGTTTACTGTATCCCTTGGACCTTCACATTAACCATGAAATAAAGAAATTGCATCGGGACTGAATAGAAAGGGGACAATGAAGACTTGAGTCCAAGAAGAGTGGATCTTCTATGAGTCGTAAGTTTCAGCGGTTCCTGGAAGACCAGTATTAGATTAAGCTAAACCAGTGCAGGTGTACAGTATCTTTGGACCTTCACATTGTCCATGAAACACAGATATCGCATTGGGATTGAATATAAAAGGCACAATGCCGACTTAAGTACAAGAAGAGTGAATCTTCCAAGAGTTTGTGCTTTGAGCATCTATTGGGAGACCAGTAATAGATACCGATCCACCAGTGCAGGTTCACTGTATCGGTTGGACCTTCACATTGACCATGAAACACAGAGATTAGATCGGGATTGAATTCAAAAGGGACAATGTCGACTTAAGTACAAGAAGGGTGAACCTCCTAAGAGTTTCAGGTTTGAGCGGCTCTTGGGAGACCAGTATTAGATTCCGATGCAGCAGTGCAGGTTTACAGTTTCACGTTTACTTTCACAGTGACCATGAAACAGAGTAATTGCATCTTGATTGAATACAAAGTGCACAATGCCGTCTGAAGTACAAGAAAGTGAATCTCCTACGAGATTGTGGTTTGAGCGCCTCCTGGGAAACCAGAATTAGATACCGATGCACAAGTGCAGGTTTACTGTATCCCATGGATCTTTACATTGACCATGAAACACAGAAATTGCATCGGGATTGATTTCAAAAAGCAGAATGCCGGGTGAAGTACAAAAAGAGTGAATCTTCTAAGTGTTTGAGGTTTGTGCGGCTCCTGGGAGTCCAGTATTAGATTCCGTTGCACCACTGCAGGTTTTCTGTATCCCTTGCACCTACACATTGACCATGAAACACAGAGATTGCATCGGGATCGAATACAAAGGGGACAATGCCGACTTAAGTACAAGAAGAGTGAATTTTCTAAGGGTTTGTGGTTAGATCGGCACCTGGGAGACTAGTATTAGATTCCTATGCACCAGTGTATGTTTACTGTATCCCTTGGACCTTCACATTGACCATGAAACACAGAAATTGCATCGGGACTGAATACAAAAGGTCAATGCTGTCTTAAGTACAAGAAGTGTGAATCTTCTAAGAATTTTTTAGTTCGAGCGGCTCCTGGAAGACCAGTATTAGATTCCGATGAACAAGTGCAGGTTCACAGTATCCCTTGGACCTTCACATTGATCATGAAAAACAGAAATTGCATCGGATGGAATACAAAAGGGACAATGCCGGCTTATGTAAAAGAAGAGTGAATTTTCTAAGAGTTTGTGGTTAGATCGGCACCTGGGAGACTAGTATTAGTTTCCGATGCACCATTGCAGGTTTACTGCAGCTCTTGGACCTTCACATTGTCCATGAAACACAGATATCGCTTCGGGATTGAATACAAAAGGCACAATGCTGACTTAAGAACAAAAAGAGTGAATCTTCTTCGAAATTGTGGTTTGAGCGGCTCCTGGGAAACCAGTATTAGATTCCGATGCACCAGTGCATGTTGACTGTATCCATTGGACCTTCACATAGACCATGCAACATAGAAATTGCATCGGGATTGAATACAAAATGCACGGTGCCAACTTAAGTACAAGAAGAGTTAATCTGCTAAGAGTTTGTAGTTTAAGCGGCTCCTGGGAGACTAGTATTATATTCCGATGCACCAGTGCAGGTTTACTGTATCCCTTGGACCATCACAGCGACCATGAAATACAGCAATTGCATCGGAATTGAATACAAAAGGCACAATGCCAACTGAAGTATAAGAAGAGTGAATCTTCTAAGAAATTGTGGTTTGAGCAGCTCCTGGGAAACCAGTATTAGATTCCGATGCACCAGTGCAGGTTAACTGTATCCCTTGGGCCTTCACATTGACCATAAAACACAGCGATTGCATCGGTATTAAATACAAAAGTTACAATGCCGACTTAAGTACAAGAAGAGGGAATCTTCTAAGATTTTGTGGTTTGATCGGCTCCTGGGAGACAAGTATTAGATTCCGGTGCACCAGTGCATGTTAACTGTATCCATTGGAGCTTCACATTGACCATGAAACACAGCAATTGCTTTGGGATTGAATACAAAAGGCACAATGCCGACTTAGGTACAAGAAGAGTGAATCTACAAAGAATTTGTGATTTGAGCTGCTCCTTGGAGACCAGAATTAGATTCCGTTGCAGCATTGCAGGTTTACAATTTCACTTGGACCTTCACAACGACCATGAAACAGAGAAATTGCATCTGGATTGAATACAAGGGGCACAATTCCGGCTGAAGTACACGAAGAATTAATCTTCTACGAGTTTGTGGTGTGTGCGCCTCCTGGGGAACCAGAATTAGATACCGATGCACCAGTGCAGGTTTACTGTATCCCTTGGACCTTCACATTGACCATGAAACACAGAAATTGCATCCGGATTGAATACAATGGGGACAAAGCAGACTTAAGTACAAGAAGAGTGAATTTTGCTAAGGGTTAGTGGTTTGATCGGCTCCTGGGGGACCAGTACTAGATTCCGATGCACCAGTGCTGGTTTACTGTATCTCTTGGACCTTCACATTGTCCATGAATCACAGATATTGCATCGGGAATGACTATAAAAGGGACAATGCCAACTTAAGCACAGGAAGAGTGAATCTTCTAAGAGATTGTGCCTTGAGCGGCTCCTGGGCGACCAGTATTAAATTCCGAAGAACAAGTGCAGCTTTACTGTATCCCATGGACCTTTCTAATTGTAAATGAAAAACAGAAACTTCATCGGATGGAACACGAAAGGGGCAATACCGACTTAAGTAAAAGAAGAGTAAATCTTCTAAATTTTTGTTGTTTGAGCGGCTCCTGGAGAGCAGTATTAGATTCCGATGCACCAGTGTAGGTTTACTGTATCCCTTGGACCTTCACATTGTCAATGAAAAACTGAAATTAAATCGGATGGAACACAAAAGGGACAATGCCGACTTAAGTGAAATAAGAGTGAATCTGCTAAGTGTTTGTGGTTTAAGCAGCTCCTGGGAGATCAGTATTACATTCCGATGCACCAGCGCAGGTTCACTGCATCCCCTGGACCTTCACATTGTCCAAGAAACACAGATATCGCATCGGGATTGAATAGAAAAGGCATAATGCTGACTTAAGTACAAGTAGAGTGAATCTACAAAGAATTTGCTGTTTGAGTGGCTCCTGGGAGTCCAGTATTACATTCCGGTGCACCAGTGCAGGTTTACTGTATCCCTTTGACCTTCACATAGATCATGAAATACAGTAATTGCATCGGGATTGAATACAAAATGCACAATGCCATCTAAAGTACAAGAAGGGTGAATCTTCTAAGAGTTTGTGGTTTGAGCAGCCCCTGGAGGACCAGTATTAGATTCTGATGAACCAGTGCATGTTTACAGTATCCCTTGGACCTTCCCATTGACCATGAAACACAGAAATTGCATCGGGATTGTGTACAAAGGGGACAATGCCTACTTAAGTACAAGAAGAGTGAATCTTCTTAGAGTTTGTGATTTGATCGGCTCCTGGGAGAAAGTATTTGATTCCGATGCACCAGTGCAGGTTTACTGTATCCCTTTTACTTTCACATCGTTCAGGAACACAGATATCGCATCGGGATTGAATACAAAAGGCACAATGCCGACTTAAGTACAAGAAGAGTTAATCTTCTAAGAGTTTGTGCTTTGAGCATCTATTGGGAGACCAGTAATAAATTCCGATGCACCAGTGCAGGTATACTGTATCGCTTGGAACTTCCCATTGACCATGAAACACAGAGATTAGATCGGGATTGAATTCAAAAGGGACAATGTCGACTTAAGTACAAGAAGGGAGAATCTTCTAAGAGTTTGTGGTTTTATCGTCTCCTGGGCGACAAGTATTCGATTCCGATGAACCAGTCCAGGTTTACTTCATCCCTTGGACATTCGCATTGTCCATGAAACACAGATATCGCATCGGGATACAATACAAAAGCCACAACGCTGACTTAAGTACAGGAACAGTGAACATCAAAGAGTTGTGCTTTGAGCTTCTCCTTGGAGACCAGTATTAGATTCCGATGCAGCTGTGCAGGTCTACAGTTTCACGTGGACCTTCACAATGACCATGAATTAGAGAAATTGCATCGGGATTGAATACAAAGTGCACAATGCCGGTTGAAGTACAAGAAAGTGAATCTTCTACGAGATTGTTTTTTGAGCGCCTCCTGGGAAACCGGAATTAGATACCGATGCACCAGTGGAGGTTTACTGTATCCCTTGGACCTTCACATTGACCATGAAACACAGAAACTGCATCGGGATTGAATACAAAGTACTTAAGTACAAGAAGAGTAAATCTTCTAAGAGTTTGTGGTTTTATCGTCTTCTGGGCGTCAAGTATTCGATTCCGATGAACCAGTCCAGGTTTACTGCATCCCTTGGACATTCTCATAGTCCAAGAAACACAGATATCGCATCGGGATACAATACAAAAGCCACAACGCTGACTTAAGTACAGGAACAGTGAATCATCAAAGAGTTGTGCTTTGAGCGGCTCCTGGGAGACCAGTATTAGATTCCGGTGCCCCAGTGCAGGTTTACTGTATCCCTTGGACCTTCACATCGACCATGAAACACAGCAATTGCATCGGGATTGAATACAAAATGCACAATGCCACCTTAAGTACAAGGAGAGTGTATCTTATAAGAGTTTGTGGTCTGAGCCGCTTCTGGGACACCTGTACTAGATTCCGATGCACAAGTGCAGGTTTACTGTATCCCTTGGACCTTCACATTGACCATGAAACACAGAAATTGCATCGGGATTGAATACAAAAGGTACAATGCCGGCTGAAGTACAAGAAGAGTGAAACTTCTAAGAGTTTGTACTTAGAGCGGCTGCTGGAAAACCAGTATTAGATTCCGATGCACCAGTGCAGGTTTACTGTATCCCTTGGACCTTTACATTGACCATGATACACAGAAATTGCATCGGGATTGAATACAGAAGGAACAATGCCGGCTGAAGTACAAGAAGAGTGAAACTTCAAAGAGTTTGTACTTTGAGCGGCTGCTGGAAAACCAGTATTAGATTCCGATGCACCAGTGCAGGTTTACTGAATCCCTTGGACCTTCACATTGACCATGAAACACAGCAATTGCATCGGGATAGAACACAAGAGGCAAAATGCCGACTGAAGCACAAGTAGAGTGTATCTTCTAAGTGTTTGTGCTTTGAGCGGCTCCTGCGAGAGCTATATTATATTCCGATGCACCAGTGCATGTTAACTGTATCCATTGGATCTACCCACTGACCATGCAACATAGAAATTGCATCGGGATTGAATACAAAATGCACAATGCCAACTGAAGTACAAGACGAGTGAATCTTCTAAGTGGTTGTGGTTTGAGCGGCTCCTGGGAGACCAGTATTAGATTCCGATGCACCAGTGCAGGTTAACTGTATCCCTTGGACCTTCACATTGACCATAAAACACAGAAATTGCATCGGGACTGAATACAATTGGGACAATGCCAACTTAAGAACAAGAAGAGTGAATCTTCTAAGATTTTGTGGTTTGATCGGCTCCTGGGACACAAGTATTAGTTTACGATACACCAGTTCATGTTGACTGTATTCATTGGACCTTCACATTGACCATGCAACATAGAAATTGCATCGGGATTGAATACAAAATGCACAATGCCAACATAAGTACAAGAAGAGTTAATCTGCTAAGAGTCTGTAGTTTAAGCGGCTCCTGGGAGACAAGTATTAGATTCCGATGCACCAGTGCAGGTTTACTGTATCCCTTGGACCTGCACATTGACCATGAAACACAGAAATCGCATCGGGATTGAATACAAAAGGCACAACGCTGGCTGAAGTACAAGAAGAGTGAATCTTCTAAGAGTTTGTAATTTAAGCGGCCCCTGCGAAACCAGTATTAGATTCCGATGCACCGGTGCAGATTTACTGTATCCCTTGGACCATCACATTGACCATGAAACACAGCAATTGCATAGGGATTGAATACAAAAGGCACAATGCCGACTTCAGTACTAGACGAGTGAAACTTCTAAGAGTTTGTGCTTTGAGCGGCTGCAGGGAGAGCAGTATTAGATTCCGATGCACCAGTGTAGGTTTACTGTATCCCTTGGACCCTCAAAATGACCATGAAACACAGAAATTGCATCGGGACTGAATAGAAAGGGGACAATGCCGACATAAGTACAAGAAGAGTGGATGTTTTATGAGTTTTTAGTTTGAGCGGTTCCTGGAAGACCAGTATTATTTTCCGCTAAACCAGTGCAGGTTTACTGTATCCTTTGGACCTTCACATTGACCATGAAAAAGTGAAATTGCATCGGATGGAATACAAAAGGCACAATGCCGACTTATGTAGAAGAAGAGTGATTCTTCTAAGTGTTAGTGGTTTGAGCGGCTCCTGGGAGGTCAGTATTAGATTCCGATGCACCAGTGAAGGGTTAACTGTATCCCTAGCAGCTTCACATTGACCATGAAACAGAGAAATTGCATCGGGATTGAATACAAAAGGCACAATGCCGGCGGAAGTACAAGAAGAGTGAATCTTCTAAGTGTTTGTACTTTGAGCGGCTCCTGGGAAACCAGTATTAGATTCCGATGCACAAGTGCAGGTCTACTGTATCCCTCGGAGATTCACATTGACCATGAAACACAGCAGTTGCATCGTGATGGAATACAAAAGGCACAATGCAACTTAAGTACAAGAAGAGTGAATTTTCTAAGATATTGCGGTTTGATCCTCTCCTGGGAGGCCAGTATTAGATTCCGGTGCACCTGAGCAGGTCTACTGTATCCCCTTAGACATTCACATTGACCATGCAACACAGAAATTAGATCGGGATGGAATTCAAAAAGGACAATGTCGACTTAAGTACAATAAGGGTAAATCTTCTAAGGGTTTGTGGTCTCAGCGGCTCCTGGAAAACCAGTATTAGATTCCGATTTACCAGTGCAGGTTTACTGTATCCCTTGGACCTCCCCATTGACCATGAAACACAGACATTCCAACGGGATAGAATACAAAGGGGACAATGCTGACTTAAGTACAAGAAGAGTAAATCTTCTAAGAGTTTGTGGTTTGATCGGCTCTAGGGAGACAAGTATTAGATTCCGATGCACCAGTGCAGGTTGACTGTATCCATTTGACCTTTACATTGACCATGCAACATTGAAATTGCATCGTGATTGAATACGAAAGGCACAATGCCAACTTAAGTACAAGAAGAGTGAGTCTTCTAAGAGATTGTGGTTTCAACGGCTTCTGGGAGCCCAGTATTAGATTCTCATGAACCAGTGCAGGTTTACTATATCCCTTGGACCTTCACATTGACCATGAAAAACAGAAATAGCATCGAATTGTATACAAAAGGCACACTGCCGACTTAAGTACAAGAAGAGTGAATCTTCTAAGTGTGTGTGGATTGAGCGGCTCCTGGGAGACCAGTATTAGATTCCGATGCACCAGTGCAGGTTTACTGTATCCCTTGGACCTTCACATTGACTATGAATCACAGATATTGGATCGGGATTGAATACAAATGCACAATGCCAACTGAAGTACGAGAAGAGTGAGAAGAGTGTATCTTCTAAGAGTTTGTGGTTTGACTGGCTCCTGAGAGCCCAGTATTAGATTCCGATGAACCAGTGCAGGTTTACTGTATCGTTTGGACATTCACATTGACCATATAAAAAAGAAATTGCATCGGATTGTATAGGAAAGGGACAATGCCGACTTAGGTACAAGAACAGTGAATCTTCCAATTGTTTGTGGTTTGAGCGGCTCCTGGGAGACCGGATTTTGATTTCGATTCACCAGTGAAGTTTTACTGTATCCCTTGAACATTCACATTGGTCATGAAATACAGAAATTGCATCAGGATTGAATACTAAGTGGACAATGCCGACTTAAGTACAAGAAGAGTGAATCTTCTAAGAGTTTGTGCTTTGAGCGGCTCCTGGGAGACCAGTATTGGATTCCAATGCACCAGTGCAGGTTTACTGTATCTCTTGGACCTTCACATTGACCATTAAACAGAGAAATCGCATCGGGATTGATCATAAAAGGCACAATGCCGGCAGAAGTACAAGAAGAGCGAAACTTCTAAGAGTTTGTGGTTTGAGCGGCTCCTGTGAACCCTGTATTAAACTCCGATGCACCACTGAAGGTTTACTGTATCCCTAGGACCTTCACATTGACCATGAAACACAGCAATTGCATTGGGATGGAATACAAAAGTCTCAATGCCAACTTAAGTACAAGAAGAAAGAATCTTCTAAGAGTTTGTGCTTTGAGCGGCTCCTGTTAGACCAGTGTTAGATTCCGATGCAACAGTGCAGGTTTACTGTATCCCTTGGACGTTCACATTGACCATGAAATACAGAAATTGCTAAGTATTGAAAATAAATGCGACAATGCTGGCTTAAGTACAAGAAGAGTAAATCTTCTAAGTGTAGTTGGTTTGAGCGGCTCCTGGGCGACCAGTATTAGGTTCCGATGCACCAGTGCAGGTTTACTGTATCCCTTGGACCTTCACATTGACCATCAAACACAGAAATGGCATCGGGATTGAATACAAAGGGAACAATGCCGACTTAAGTACAAGACTAGTGAATCTTCTAAGAGTTTGTGGTTTGATCGGCTCCTGGGAGACAAGTATTAGTGTCCGATGCACCAGTGCAGGTTTACTGCATCCCTTGGACTTTCACATCGTCCATGAAACACAGATATCGCATCGGGATTGAATACAAGATTCACAATGCCAACTTAAATACAAGAAGAGTGCGTCTTCTAAGAGTTTATGCTTTGAGTGGCTCCTGGGAAATCAGTATTAAATTCCGATGCACCAGTACAGGTTTACTGTACCCTTGGTCCTTCACATTGACCATGTAGCACGGCAATTGCATCGGGAGTGAATACAAAAGGCACAATGCCGACTTAAGTCCAAGAAGAGTGAATCTTCCAAGAATTTGTGTTTTGGGCGGCTCCTGGGAGACCAGTATTAGATTCCGATGCAGCAGTAAAGGTTTACCGTATCACTTGGACCTTCACATTGACCATGAAACAGAGAAATTGCATCGGGATTGAATACAAAGGGCACAATGCCGGCTGAAGTACAAGAAGAGTGAAATTTCTAAGAGTTTGTAGTTTGAGCGCCTCCTGGGAGACCAGTATTAGATTCCGATGAACCAGTGCAGAGTTACAGTATCGCTTGGACCTTCACATTGACCATGAAACACAGAAATTGCATAGGATTGTTCACAAAAGGGACAATGCCTACATAAGTACAAGAAGAATGAATCTTCTAAGTGTTTGTGGTTTGAGTGGTTCCTGAGAAACCAGTATTAGATTCCGATGCACCAGTGCAGGTTTACTGTATCCCTTGGACCTTCACATTGACCATCAAACACACATATTGCATCGGGATTGAATACAAAGGGGACAATGCCGACTTAAGCACAAGGAGAGTGAATCTTCTAAGAGTTTGTGGTTTGATCGGCTCCTGGGAGACAAGTATTAGATTCCGATGCACCAGTGCAGGTTTACTGCATATCTTGGACTTTCAAATTGTCCATGAAACACAGATATCGCATCGCGATTGATTACAAAAGGCACAATGCCGACTTAAGTACAAGAAGAGTGAGTCTTCAAAGAGTTTGTGTTTTGCGCGGCTCCTGGGAGACCAGTATTAGATTCCGATGCACCAGTGAAGGTTTACAGTATCCCTTGGAACTTCACATTGACCATGAAACAGAGAAATCGCATCGGGATTGAATACAAAAGGCACAATGCCGTCTTAAGTACAAGGAGAATCTGTCTTTATAAGAGTTTGTGGTTTAAGCGGCTCCTGGTAGACCAGTATTAGATTCCGATGCACCAGTGCAGGTTTACTGCATCCCTTGGACCTTCAGATTGACAGTGAATCACAGAAATTGCATCGGAATTGAATACAACGGGGACAACGCCGACCTAAGTACAAGAAGAGTGAATCATCTAAGAGTTTGTGGTTTGTTCGGCTCCTGGGAGACAAGTATTAGATTCCAATGCACCAGTCCAGGTTTACTCTATTTTGTGGCGGTGTTCGTAGCGACAAACAATTCGCGGTAGAAACGGCTTACGAAGTCACCGCCAGACTTTTAATAGCGGGCCGACTGGTCCGCTGGAACAGTGAACAGAAAGATGAAAACCCAACACTCTCATTAAATAAAAGTCGGTACTTATCTTTATTAAAGAAGATACAGAAACACAATAGTGAACTCCGTGTCTACAGAGATCTGTCTAGTTCGAGTCGGAGCGGCTAGGCCAGCGTCGGCTGACGACAAACAACAACTCTGCTGCGATGAACACACAACTGACTAGCAAGTACACAATTTGGTGGAGAGTATACAACTGAGCGGCGAATACAGAACTGTCCTAGCGCTCGCGACTCCAGCGCTTAAGAAACCAGAAGCCAGCCGTGGCGCGCGTAGACTTGCGGCGCATTGCTGTCTCGCTGGCGCTGCTTATGCGGATGGCGTCCGGACTTTGATGCTGCAATCCTTTTGGCAGTGGGCTCGGGTGGCATTACTGGCTAGGATATAACACTCTATCTCTTCGACCTTCACATTGTCCGTGAAACTCAGATATCACATCGGGATTGAAATTAAAAGGCACAACGCCGGCCTAAGTACAAGAAGAGTAAATCATCTAAGAGTTTGTGCTTTGAGCGGCTCCTGGGAGACCAGTATTAGATTCCGATTCACCAGTGCAGGTTTACTGTATCCCTTGGACCATCACATTGACCATGAAACACAGCAATTGCAGTGGGATAGAATACAAAAGGCACAATGCCAACTTAAGTAGTAGAAAAGTGAATCATCTAAGGGTTTGTGGTTTGAGAGGCTCGTCGGAGACCAGTATTAGGGCCCTATGCACCAGTGCAGGTCCACTGTATCCCTTGGACCTTCACATTGACCATGAAACACAGAAATTGTATCGGGATTGAATACAAAAGGGACAATGCCGACATAAGTACAAGATGGGTGAATCTTCTAGGAGTTTGAGGTATGAGTGGCTCCTGGGAGACTAATATTAGATTCCTATGCCCCAGTGCTCGTTTATTGTATCACTTGGTCCTTCACATTGACCATGAAACAGAGGAATTGCATCGGGATTGGATACAAAAGGCAAAATGCCAGCTGAAGTACAAGAAGAGTGAATCTTCTAAGAGTTTGTGGTTTGAGCGGCTCCTGGGAAAGCAGTATTAGATTCCGATGCACCAGTGCAGGTTTACTGTATACCTTTGACCTTCACTTTGACCGTGAAAAACGGAAATTGCATTGGATTGAATACAAAAGGTACAATGCTGACTTAAGTACGAGAAGAGTGAATCTTCTAAGTGTTTGTGGTTTGAGAGGCTTCTGGGAGACCGGTATTATTTTCCGATGCACCAGTGCAGGTTTACTGTATCCCTTCGACCTTCACATTGACCATGAAACACAGCAATTGCAGCGGGATAGAATACAAAAGGCACAATGCCAACTTAAATACAGGAAGAGTGAATCTTCTAAGAGTTTGTGATTTGAGCGGCTCCTAGGAGACCAGTATTAGATTCCGATGCATCTGTGCGGGTTTACTGTATCCCTTGGACCTTCACATTCACCATGAATCACAGAAATTGCATCGGGATTGAACACAAAGGGGCCAATGCCGACTTAAGTACAAGAAGAGTGAATCATCTAAAGGTTTGTGGTTTGATCGGCTCCTGGGAGACCACTGTTAAATTCCGATGCACTAGTGCAGGTTTACTGTATCCCTTGACCCTTCACATTGACCATGAAACACAGCAATTGCATCGCGATAGAGTAAAAAAGGCACAATGCCAACTTAAATACATGAAAAGTAAATCTTCTAAGAGTTTGTGGTTTGAGCGGCTCCTCGGAGACCAGTATTAAATTCCGATGAACCAGTGCAGGTTTACTGTATCACTTGGACCTTCACATTGACCATGAAACAGAGATATTGCATCGGGATTGAATACAAAAGGCACTATGCCGGCTGAAGTACAGGAGGAGTGAATCTTCTAAGAGTTTGTGGATTGAGCGGCTCCAGATAGACCAGTATTAAATTCCGATGCACCAGTGCAGGTTTGCTGTACCCATTGGACCTTCACATTGACCATGAAACACTGAATTTGGATCGTAATTGATACAAAAGGGACAATGCCGACTTAAGTACAAGAAGAATGAATCTTCTAAGATTTTGTGGTTTGAACGGCTTCTGGGAGATCAATATTAGATTCCGAAGAACCAGTGCAGGTTTACTGTATCCCTTGGACATTCACAATGACCATGAGAAACAGAAATCGCATCGGATTGAAAACGAAGGTTACAATGCCGACTTAAGTACAAGAAGAGTGAATCTCCAAGGTGTTTGTAGTTTGAGCGCCTAGTTGGAGAACAGTATTAGATTCTGATGCATCAGTGCAGCTTTACTGTATCCCTTCGACCTTCACATAGACCATGACAATCAGAAATTGCATCGGATTGAATACAAAAGGGACAATGCTGACTAAAGTACGAGAAGCGTGAATCTTCTAAGTGTTTGTGGTTTGAGAGGCTTCTGGGAGACCGGTATTAGATTCTGATGCACCAGTGCAGGTTTGCTGTATCCCTTTGACATTCACTTTGACCATGAAAAACAGAAATTGCAGCGGATTGAATACAAAAGCTACAATGCCGACTTAAGTACGAGAAGAGTGAATCTTCTAAGTGTTTGTGGTTTCAGCGGCACTTGGGGACCAGTATTAAATTCCGATCATAAGTGCAGGTTTACTGTATCCCTTGGGCCTTCACATTCACCATGAATCACAAAAAAATTTCATCGGGATTGAATACATTGGGGACAATGCCAACTTAAGTACAAGAAGAGTGAATCATCTAAAGGTTTGTGGTTTGATCGGCTCCTCGGAGACCAGTGATAGATTCCGATGCACCAGTGCAGGTTTACTGTTCCCTTGGACCTTCACATTGACCATGAAACGCAGCAAATGCATCGCGATAGAATACAAAAGGCACAATTCCAACTTAAATACAAGAAAAGTAAATCTTCCAAGAGCTTGTGGTTTGAGCGGCTCGTGGGAGACCAGTACTAGATTCCGATGCACCAGTGCAGGATTGCTGTATCCCTTGGACCTTCACATTGACCATGAAACACAGAATTTATATTGGGATTGAATACAAAAGGGACAATGCCTACTGGAGTACAGGAAGAGTGAATCTTCTAAGAGTTTGTGGTGTGCGCGGATCCTGGGAAACCAGTATTAGATTCCGATGCACCAGTGCAGGTTTACTGTATCCCTTGCACCATTAGATTGACCATGATACTAAGATTTGCATCGGGATTAAATACAAAAGGCACAATGCCGACTTAGGTACAAGAAGAGTGAATCTCCAAAGACTTTGTGGTTTGATCGTTTCCTGGGAGACAAGTAGTGGATCCCGATGCACCAGTGCAGGTTTACAGCATCCCTTGGACCTTCACATTGTCCATGAAACACAAATATCGGATCGGCATTCAATACAAAATTCACAATGCCGAATTAAGTACAAGATGACTGATGCCTCTAAGAGTTTGTGTATGAGCGGCTCCTTTGAAACCAGTATTAGATTCCGATGCACCAGTGCAGGTTCACTGTATCCCTTGGACCTTCACATTGACCATGAAACATAGCTATTGCATCGAGATTGAATACAAAAGGCACAATGCCGACTTAAGTACAAGAAGAGTGAATCATCTAAAGGTTTGTGGTTTGATCGGCTCCTGGGAGACCATTATTAGATTCCGATGCACCAGAGCAGGTTTGCCAATTCCCTTGGACCTTCACATTGACCATGAAACACAGATATCGCATCGGGATCGAATACAAAAGGCACAATGCCGGCTTAGGTACAAGAAGAGTGAATCTTCTAAGAGTTTGTGGTTTGAGCTGCTTCTGGGGGACCAGTATTAGTTTCCAATGCACCAGTGCAGGTCTACTGTATCTCTTGGACCTTCACATAGACCATGAAACACAGCAATTGCATCGGGATTGAATACAAATGGCACAATGCCAACTTAAGTACAAGAAGAGTGAATCTTCTAAGACGTTGTGCCTTAGCGCTTCCTGGGAGACCAGTATTAGATTTCGATGAACCAATGCATGTTTACTGTATCCCTTTAACCTTCACTCTGACCATGAAAAACAGAAATTGCATCGGATTGAATACAAAATTGACAATGCAGACTTAAGTATGAGAAGCGTGAATCTTCTAAGTGTTTGTGGTTTGAGCGGCTCCTGGGAGACCAGTATTAGATTCCGATGCACCAGTGCAGGTGTACTCTATCCCTTGGACCCTCAGATTGACCATGAAACACAGCAATTGCAGCGGGATAGAATACAAAAGCACAATAACAACTTAAGCACAAGAAAAGTGAATCTTCTAAGAGTTTGTGGTTTGAGCGGCTCGTGGGAGACCAGTATTAGAGTTCGATGCACCAATGCAGTTTTACTGTATCCCTTGGACCTTCACATTGACCATGAAACATAGAAATTATATCGGGATTGAATAAAAAAGGGAGAATGCCGACATAAGTACAAGAAGGTTGAATCTTCTAGGAGTTTGAGGTTTTAGTGGCTCTTGGGAGACTAATATTAGATTCCTATGCCCCAGTGCTCGTTTATGGTATCACGTGGTCCTTCACATTGACCATGAATTAAAGGAATTACATCGGTATTGAATACAAACGCACTATGCCGGCTGAAGTACAAGAAGAGTGCATCTTCTAAGAGTTTGTGGTTTGAGCAGCTCCTGGGAGATCAGTATTAGATTCCGATGCACCACTGCAGGTTTGCTGTATCCCTTTGACCTTCACTTTGACCATGAGAAACAGAAATTGCATCGGATTGAATACAAAAAGCACAATGCCAACTTAAATACAAGAAAAGTAAATCTTCTAAGAATTTGCGGTTTGAGCGGCTCGTGGGAGATCAGTATTAGATTCCGATGCACCAGTGCAGGTTTACTGTATCCCTTGGTCCTTCACATTGACCATGAAACACAGAATTTATATCGGGATTGAATACAAAAGGGACAATGCCGGCTGAAGTACAGGAAGAGTGAATCTTCTAAGTGTTTGTGTTGTGAGCGGATCCTGGGAAACCACTATTAGATTCCGATGCACCAGTGCAGGTTTATTGTATCCCTTGGACCTTCACATTGACCATTAGTCACAGAAATTGCATCGGGATTGAATACAAAAGGGACAATGCCGATTTAAATACAAGATGAGTGAATCTTCTAAGAGTTTTTGGTTTGAGCGGCTCCTGGGAAACCAGTATTACATTCCGATGCACCAGTGGGGGTTTACTGTATCTATTGGATCTTCACATTCACCACGAAACACAGCAATTGCATCAGGAAAGAATACAAAACGCAGAATGCCAACTTGTGTACAAGAAGAGTGAATCTTCAATGACTTTCTGGTTTGAGCGGCTCCTGGGAGACCAGTATTAGATTCTAATGCACCAGTGGACGTTTATTGTATCACTTGGACCTTCACATTGACCATGAAACAGTGAAACTGCATCGGGATTGAGTACTAAACGCACAATGCCGGCTGGATTACAGGAAGAGCGTATGTTTTAAGAGTTTGTGCTTTGAGCGGTTCCTGGGAAACCAGTATTAGATTCCGATGCACCAGTGCAGGTTTACTGTATCCCTTGGACCTTCACATTGACCATGAAACACAGAATTTATATCGAGATTGAATACAAAAGGCACAACGCCGGCTTAGGTACAAGAAGAGTGAATCTTCTAAGAGTTTGTGGTTTGGGCTGCATCTGGGAGACCAGTATTAGTTTCCGATGCACCAGTGCAGGTTTACTGTATCTCTTGGACCTTCACATAGACCGTTGAAACACAGCAATTGCATCGGGATGGAATACAAAAGGCACAAAGCCGGCCGAGGTACAAGAAGTGTGAATCTTCTAAGAGTTTGTGGTTTGAGCGGCCATTGGGAACCCAGAATTAGATTCCGATGCACCAGTGCTGGTTTACTGTACCCCTTGAATCTTTCCATTGACCATGATACACAGTTTTGAATCGGGATTTATTACAAAATCACAATGCCAACGTTAGTACAAGACGAGTTTGTGCTTTGAGCGGCTCCTCTGAAACCAGTATGAAATTCGATGCACCAGTGCAGGTTCATTGTATACCTTGGACCTTCACATTGAGCATGAAACACTGCTATTGCATCGGGATTTAATATAAAAGGCACAAGCCGACTTAAGTACAAGAAGAGTGAATCTTCTAAGAGTTTGTGGTTTGAGCGGCTCCTGGGAAAGCAGTATTAGATTCCGATGAACCAGTGCAGGATTACTGTATACCTTTGACCTTCACTTTGACCATGAGAAACAGTAAGTGCATCGGATTGAATACAAAAGGCACAATGCCAAATTAAGTACAGGAAGAGTAAATCTTCTAAGGGTTTGTGGTTTGAGTGGCTCCTGTTAAACCAATATTAGATTCTGATGCACCAGTGCAGGTTTACTGTACCCCTTGCACCTTTACATTGACGATGATACACAGTTTTGCATCGGGATTGAATACAAAAGGCACAATGCCGACTTAAGTAAAAGAAGAGTGAATCTTCTAAGAGTTTGTGGTTTGAACGGCTCCTGGGAAACCAGTATAAGATTCCGATGCACCAGTGGAGGTTTACTGTATCCCTCGGACCTTCACATTGACCACGAAACACAATTGCATCAGGATTGAATACAAAACGCACAATGTCAACTTATTCACAAGAAGAGTGAAACTTCTATTAATTTGTCTTTTGAGCGGCTCCTCGGCAACCAGTATTAGATTCCATTGCACCAGTGCAAGTTTGCTGTATCCCTTGGACCTTCACATTGACCATGAAACACTGAATTTGGTTCGTAATTGAAAACAAAAGGGACAATGCCGACTTAAGTACAAGAAGAGGGAATCATCTAAGAATTTGTGATTTGAGCGGCTTCTGGGAGATCAGTATTAGATTCCGATGATCCAGTGCAGCTTTACTGTATCACTTGGACCTTCATATTGACCACGAAAAACAGAAATTGCATCGGATTGAATACAAAAGGGACAACGCCGACATAAGTATAAGAAGATTGAAACTTCTAAGTGTTTGTGGTAAGAGAGGCTCCTGGGGGACCAGTATTATTTTTGGATGCACCAGTTCAGGTTTACTGTATCCTTTGGACCTTCACAATGACCATTAAACACAGAAATTTCATCGGGATTGAATACAAAGGGGACAATGCCGACTTAAGTACAAGAAGAGTGAATCTCCTAAGAGTTTGTGGTTTGATCGTCTCCTGGGAGACAAGTATTGGATTACGATGTACCAGTGCTAGTTTACTGCATCCCCTGGACCTTCATATTGTCCATGAAACACAGATATCGCATCGGGATTGAATAGAGTTGGCACAATGCTGACTTAAGTACAAGAAGAGTGAATCTTCTAAGTGTTTGTTGTTTGAGCGGCTCCTGGGAGACCAGTATTAGATTCCAATGCACCAGTAAAGGGTTAACTGTATCCCTTGGAACTTCACATTGAGCATGAAACACAGAAATTGCACCGGGATTGAATGCAAAGGGCACAATGCCGACTTAAAAACAAGAAGAGTGATTCTACAAAGAGTTTGTAGTTTGAGCGGCTCCTGGGAGACCAGTATTAGATTCCGATGCACCACTGCAGGTATACTGTATCCCTTGGACTTTCACATTGACCATGAAACACAGAAATTGCATCGTTATGGAATACAAAAGGCACAATGCCAACTTAAGTACAAGAAGAGTGATTCTTCTAAGAGTTTGTGGTTTGAGCGTCTCCTGGGGGATCGGTATTAGATTCTGATGAACCAGTGCTGGTTTACTGTATCATTTGGACCTTCACATTGACCATAGAACATAAAAATTGCTTCGGGATTGAATACAAAAGGCACAATGCCGACCATGAATCACAGCAAATGCATTGGGAATGAATACAAAAGGCACAATGCCGACTTAAATACAAGAAGAGTGAATCTTCTAAAGTTTGTGGTTTTTGAGCTGCTCCTGGGAGACCAGTATTAGTTTCTGATGCACCAGTGCAGGTTTACTGTATCACTTGCTCTTCACATTGACCATGAAACACAGTAATTGCATAGGGATTGAATACAAAATGCACAATGCCAACTTAAGTACAAGAAGAATGATTCTTTTAAGAATGTGTGGATTGGGCGGCTCCTGTGAGATAAGTATTAGATTCCGATGCACCAGTGCAGGTTTACTGTAACCCTTGGACCTTCACATTGACCATGAAACAGAGAAATTGCATCGGGATTCAATACAGAAAGCTCAATGCCGACTTAAGTACAAAATGAGTGAATCTGCTAAGAGTTTGTGTATGAGCGGCTCCATGGAAACCAGTATTGGATTCCGATGCAACAATGCAGGCTTACTGTATCCCTTGGACCTTCACATTGACGATGAAACACAGAAATTGCATTGGGATTGAAAACAGAGGGGACAATGCCGACTTAAGTACAAGAGGAGTGAATCATCTACGAGTTTGTGGTTTGATCGTCTCCAGGGAGACAAGTATTAGATTTCGATGCACCAGTGCAGGTTTACTGCATCCCTTGGACCTTCACATTGTCCATGAAACACAGATATCGCATCGGGGTTGATACAAAAGGCACAATGCCGACTTAAGTACAAGAAGAGTGATTCTTCTAAGAGTTTGTGGTTTGAGCGGCTCCTGGGAGACCACTATTAGTTTCCGTAGAACCAGTGCATGTTTAATGTATCCCTTGGACCCTCACATTGACCATAAAGAACTGATATCGCATTGGGATTGTATACAAATGTGACAATGCCGACTTATGTACAAGAAGAGTGAATCTTCTAAGAGTTTGTGTTTTGAGCCGCTCCTGGGATACCAGTGTTAGTTTCCGATGCACCAGTGCAGGTTTACTGTATCCCTTGGACCATGCCTTTGACCATGAAACACAGAAATCACATCGGGATCGAATACAAAATGTACAATTCCGGCTGAAGTACAAGAAGAGTGAATCTTCAGAGAGTTTGAGGTTTGAGCGTTTCCAGGAAAACCAGGATTAGGTTCCGATGCACCAGTGCAGGTTTCCTGTATCCCTTGCTCTTCACATTGACCATGAAACACAGCAATTGCATCGGGATTGAATACAAAAGGGTTAATGCCAACTTAAGTACAGGAAGAATGATTCTTTTAAGAGTGTGTAGATTGAGCGGCTCCTGGGAGACCAGTATTAGATTCCGATGCACCAGTGCAGGTTTACTGTATCTGATGGTTCTTCACATTGACCATGAAACACAGCAATTAAATACAAAAGTCACAATGCCTACTTAAGTACAAGAAGAGTGAATCTTCTAGGAGTTTGTGGTTTGAGCGGCTCCTGGGAGACCAGTATTAGATTCTGTATAGCCAGAGCAGGTTTACTGTATCCCTTGGACCTTGACGTCGACCATGAAAAACAGAACTTGCATCGGATTGATACAAAATTGACAATGCCTACCATGAAACACAGCAATTGAATCGGGATTGAATACAAAAGGCAAAATGCCAACTTAAGTACATGATGGGTGAATCTCCTAAGAGATTGTGCTTTGATCGGCTCCTGGGAGACTTGTATTAGATTCCGATGAACCAGTGCCGTTTTACTGTATCCCTTGGACCTTCACATTGACTATGATACACAGAAATTTTATCGGGATTGAATACAAAAGTTACAATGGCGACTTAAGTACAAGAAGAGTGAATCTTCTAAGTGTTTGGTGTTTGAGCGGCTCCTGGGAGACCAGTATTAGATTCCGATAGAACGCTGCAGGTTTAATGTATCCCTTGGCCCTTCACATTGACCATGAAACACAGAAATTACATCGGGATTAAATACAAAGGGGAAAATGCCCACTTAAGTACAAGAAGAGTGAATCTTCTAAGAGTTTGTGGTTTGATCGGCTACTGGGAGACCAGTATTACATTCCGATGCATCAGTGAAGGTTTACTGTATCCCTTGGATCGTCACACTGACCATGAAACACAGCAATTGCATCGGGATTAAATACAAAAGGCACAATGCCAACTTGAGTACAAGAAGAGTGCATCCTCTAAGAGTTTGTCTTTGAGCGGCTCCTGGGAGACCATTATTAGATTCCGATTCACCAGTACAGGTTTACTGTATCCCTTGGACCTTCACGTTGACCATGAAACACAGCAATTGCATCGGGATTGAATAAAAAAGGGACAATGCCGATTTAAGTACAAGAAGAGTGAATCATCTAAGAGTCTGTGCTATGAGCGGCTCCTGGGATACCAGAGTTAGATTCCGATCCACCAATGCAGGTTTACTGTATCCCTTGGACCTTCACATTGACCATGATACACAGAAATTAGATCGTGATTGAATACAAAAGGGACAATGCCGACGTAAGTACAAGATGAGTAAGTCTTCTAGGAGTTTGTTCTTTGAGCTGCTCCTGGGAGACCAGTAATAGATTCCTAAGCCCCAGCGCAGGTTTTCTGTATCCCTTGGACCTTCACATAGACCATGAAACACATAAATCGCATCGTGAATGAATATAAAAGGACAAAGCCGGCTGAAGTACAAGAAGAGTGAATCTACTAAGAGTTTGTGGTTTGATTGTCTCCTGGGAGACAAGTATTAGACTCCGATGCACCAGTGCAGGTTTACTGCATCTCTTGGACCTTCACATTGTCCATGATACACAGATATCTCAACGGGATCGAATACAAAATGCATAATGCCGACTTAAGTAGAAGAAGAGTGAATCTCCTAAGAGTTTGTGCTGTGAGCTGCTCCTGTGAGAGCAGAATTAGATTGCGATGCACCAGAGCATTTGTACCTTCACGCTGACCATGAATCACAGCAATTGCATCGGGATTCAATACAAAAGGCAAAATGCCAACTTAAGTTCAAGAAGAGTGATTCTTCTAAGAGTTGGTGCTTTGAGTTGCTCCTGGCAGACCAGTACTAAGTTCGGAAGCACCAGTGCAGGTTAACTGTATCCCTAGGACCTTTAAATTGACCATGAAACACAGAAATTGCATCTGGATTGAATACAAAGTGGACAATGCCAACTTAAGTACAAGAACAGTGAATCTCCTAAGTGTTTGTGGTATGAACGTCTCCTGGGAGACAAGTATTAGATTCCGATGCACCAGCGCAAGATTACTGCACCCTTGGCCCTTCACATTGTCCATCATACACAGAAGTCATATCGGGATTGAATACAAAAGGCACTATGCCGATTTAAGTACAAGAAGAGTGAATCTTCTAAGAGTTTGTGGTTTCAGCGGCCCCTGGGAGACCAGTATTAGATTCCGATCCAACAGTTCAGGTTCACTGTTTCCCTTGGACCTTCACACTGACAATGACACACAGCAATTGCATCGGGATTGAATACAAAAGGCTCAGTGCCAACCTAAGTACAAAAAGAGTGAAGCTTCTAAGAGTTTGTGCTTTAAGCGGCTTCTGGGAGACCAGTATTAGATTCCGATGCACCAGTGCAGGTTTACTGTACCCCTTGGACCTTCACATTGACCATGAAACACAGATATTTCATCGGGATTGAATACGAAGGGGACAATACTGACTTAAGTACAAGAAGAGTGAATCATCTAAGTGTTTGTGGTCTGATCGGCTCCTGGGAGTCCATTATTAGATTCTGATGCACCAGTGCAGTTTTCTCTGTATCCCTTGGACCTTAACATTGTTCATGAAACACAGATATCGCATCGGGATTGAATACAAAATGCACAATGCCGACTTAAGTACATGAAGAGTTAATCCTCTAAGAGTTTATAGTGTGAGCGGTACCTGGGAAACCAATATCAGTTTCTGATGCACCAGTGCACGTTTACAGTATCCCTTGGGCCTTCACATCGACCACGAAACACAGCAAATGCATCAGGTTTGAATACAAAAGGCACAATGCCAACTTAAGTACAAGAAGAGAGAATCTTCTAAGTTTTTGTGGTTTGAGCGGCTCCTGGGAGACCAGTGGTTGATTCCGATGCACCAGTGCAGGTTAAATGTATTCCTTGGACCCCCACACGGACCATGAAACACACAGATTGCACTGGGATTCAATACAAAAGGCACAATGCCGACATAAGTACAAGAAGAGAGAATCTTCTAAGATTTAGTTGTTTCATCGGCTCCTGGGAGACCAGTATAAGATTCTGCTGCCCAAGTGCAGGTTTTCTGTATCCCTTGGACGTTCTCATTGACCATGAAAGACAGAAATCGCATCGGATTGAATACAAAAGCTACAATGCCGACTTAAGTACAAGAAGAGTGAATCTTCTTAGTGTCTTTGTTTTGAGCGGCTCCTGGGAGACCAGTATTAGATTACGATGCACCAGTGCAAATTAGCTGTATCCCTTGGACCTTCACATTGACCATAAAACGCAGAAATTGCATCGGGATTGAAATGGACAATGCCGACTTAAGTACAAGAAGAGTGAATCTCCTAAGAGTTTGTTCTTTGAGCGGCACCTAGAGGACTAGTGTTTGATTCCGATGCACCAGTGCAGGTTTACTGTCTCCCTAGGACCTTAACATTGACCATGAAACACATAAATTAGATCTGGATTGAATACAAAATGTACAATGCCGACTTAAGTACAAGATGAGTGAATCTTCCAAGAGTTTGTGGTTTGAGCGACTCCGTGGAAACCAGTATTAGATTCCGATGCACCAGTGCAGGTTTACAGTATCCCTTGGGCGTTCAAATTGTCCATTAAACTTAGATATCGCATCGGGATTGAATACAAAAGGGACAATGCCGACTTAAGTACAAGAAGAGTAAATGTTCTAAGACTTTGAGCTTTGAGCGGCTCCTGGAAGACCAGTGTTTGATTCCGATGCACCAGTGAAGGCTTACTGTATCCCTAGGACCCTCACATTGACGACGAAACACAGAAATCGCATCGGGATTGAAAGCAAAAGGCACAATGCCGGCTGATGTCCAAGAAGAGTGAATCTTCCAAGAGTTTGTGGTTTGAGCGGCTCCAAGGATACCAGTATTAGATTCAGATGCACCAGTGCAGGTTCACTGTATCCCTTGGACTTTCACATTGACCATGATACACAGCAATAGCATCGGGATTGAATACAAAAGGCACAATGCTAACCTATGTACAAGACGAGTGAATCTTATAATAGTTTGTGCTTTGAGCGGCTCCTGGGAGATCAGTATTAGATTCCGATGCACCAGTGCAGGTTTAATGTATCCCATTGACCTTCATATTGACCATGAAACACAGTAATTGCATCGGGATTGAAATGGACAATGCCGACTTAAGTACAAGAAGAGTGAATCTCCTAAGAGTTTGTTCTTTGAGCGGCACCTAGAGGACTAGTGTTTGATTCCGATGCACCAGTGCAGGTTTACTGTCTCCCTAGGACCTTAACATTGACCATGAAACACATAAATTAGATCTGGATTGAATACAAAATGTACAATGCCGACTTAAGTACAAGATGAGTGAATCTTCCAAGAGTTTGTGGTTTGAGCGACTCCGTGGAAACCAGTATTAGATTCCGATGCACCAGTGCAGGTTTACAGTATCCCTTGGGCGTTCAAATTGTCCATTAAACTTAGATATCGCATCGGGATTGAATACAAAAGGGACAATGCCGACTTAAGTACAAGAAGAGTAAATGTTCTAAGACTTTGAGCTTTGAGCGGCTCCTGGAAGACCAGTGTTTGATTCCGATGCACCAGTGAAGGCTTACTGTATCCCTAGGACCCTCACATTGACGACGAAACACAGAAATCGCATCGGGATTGAAAGCAAAAGGCACAATGCCGGCTGATGTCCAAGAAGAGTGAATCTTCCAAGAGTTTGTGGTTTGAGCGGCTCCAAGGATACCAGTATTAGATTCAGATGCACCAGTGCAGGTTCACTGTATCCCTTGAACTTTCACATTGACCATGATACACAGCAATAGCATCGGGATTGAATACAAAAGGCACAATGCTAACCTATGTACAAGACGAGTGAATCTTATAATAGTTTGTGCTTTGAGCGGCTCCTGGGAGATCAGTATTAGATTCCGATGCACCAGTGCAGGTTTAATGTATCCCATTGACCTTCATATTGACCATGAAACACAGTAATTGCATCGGGATTGAATACAAAATGCACAATGCCGACTTAAGTACAAGAAGAGTGAATCTTCTAAGTGTTTGTGGTTTGAGAGGGTCCTGGGAGACCAGTATTAGATTGTGATGCACCAGTGCATTTTTACTGTATCCCTTGGACCTTCACATTGTTCATGAAACACAGATTTCGCATCGGGATAGAATACAAAATGCACAATGCCGACTTAAGTACATGAACCGTGAATGTTCTAAGAGTTTTATCCATTGAGCGGCTCCAGGTGACCAGTATTAGATTCCGATCCACCAGTGCATTTTTACTGTATGCCTTGGACCTTCACATTGTCCATGAAACACAGATATTGCATCGGGATTGAGTACAAATGGTACAATGCCGACTTAACTACAAGAAGAGGGAATCTTCTAAGAGTTTGTGCTTTCAGCGGCTCCTGGAAGACCGGTATTAGAATCTGATGCACCAGTTCAGGTTTACTGTATCCGTTGGACCTTCACATTGACCATGATACGCATAAATCGCATCGGGATTGAATACAATAGGCACAATGCCGCCTCAAGTACAAGAGGAGTGAATCATCTAAGAGTTTGTGGTTTGAGCGGCCCTTGGGAGACCAGTATCAGATTCCGATGGACCAGTGCAGGTTTACTGTATCAATTGGACCTTTACATTGACCATGAACATAGATATTGCATAGGGATTGAATTCAAAAGGCAAAATGCGGACTTGAGTATAAGAAGAGTGACTCTTCTAAGATTTCGTGGTTTGAGCGGCTCCGTGGAAACCAGTATTAGATTCCGATGCACCAGTGCAGGTTTACAGTATCCCTTGGGCCTTAACATTGACCATGAAACACAGAAATTAGATCAGGATTGAATACAAAGTGTACAATGCCGACTTAAGTACAAGAAGAGTGAATGTTCTAAGAGTTTGAGTTTTGAGCGGCTCCTGGGAGACCAGTGTTTGATTCCGATGCACCAGTGCAGGCTTACTGTATCCCTTGGACCTTCACATTGACCATGAAACACAGAAATTAGATAGTGATTGAATACAAAAGGTACAAATCCGACAAAAGTACAAGAAGTGTGAGTCCGCTAAGATATAGGGGTTTGATCGGCTCCTGGGAAACCAGTGTTAGATTCCGCTGCACCACTGCAGGTTTGCTGTATCCCTTGGACCTTCACATTGACCATGAAAAACAGAAATCGCGTCGGATTGAATACTAAATTTACAATGCTAACTTAAGTACAAGAAGAGTGAATCTTCTAAGAGTTTGTGCTTTGAGCGGCTCCTAGAGGACTAGTGTTTGATTCCGATGCACCAGTGCAGGTTTACAGTATCCCTTGGGCCTTCACATTGTCCATTAAACTTAGATATCGCATCGGGATTGAATACAAAAGGGACAATGCCGACTTAAGTACAAGAAGAGTGAATGTTCTAAGAGTTTGAGTTTTGAGCGGCTCCTGGGAGACCAGTGTTTGATTCCGATGCACCAGTGCAGGCTTACTGTATCCCTTGGACCTTCACATTGACCATGAAACACAGAAATTAGATAGTCATTGCATAAAAAACGTACAAAGCCGACATAAGTACAAGAAGTGTGAGTCTTCTAAGAAGTTGTGGTTTGAGCGGCTCCTGGGAGACAAGTATTATATTCCGATGAACCAGTGCAGGTTTACTGTATCCCTAGGACCTCCACAATGACGATGAAACACAGAAATCGCAACGGGATTGAAAGCAACAGGCACAATGCCGGCTGAAGTCCAAGAAGAGTGAATCTTCTAAGAGTTTGTGGTTTGAGCGGCTGCAGGGAAACCAGTATTAGATTCAGATGCACCAGTGCTGGTTTACTGTATCCCTTGGACTTTCACATTGACCATGATACACAGCAATAGCATCGGGATTGAATACAAAAGGCACAATGCCAACCTATGTACAAGACGAGTGAATCTTCCAATAGTTTGTGCTATGAGCAGCTCCTGGGAGGCCACTATTAGATTCCGATGCACCAGTGCAGGTTTACTGTATCCCATTGAGCTTCACATTACCATGAAACACAGTAATTGCATCGGGATTGAATACAAAATGCACAATGCCGACTTAAGTACATGAAGCGTGAATGTTCTAAGAGTTTGTGCTTTAAGCAGCTCCAGGAGACCAGTATTAGATTCCGATCCACCAGTGCATTTTTACTGTATGCCTTGGACCATCACATTTTCCATGAAACACAGATATTGAATCGGGATTGAATACAAAAGGCACAATGCCGACTTAACTACAAGAGGAGGGAATGTTCTAAGAGTTTGTGCTACGAGTGGCTCCTGGAAGACAGGTATTAGAATCTGATGCACCAATTCAGGTTCACTGTATCCATGGGACCTTCACATTGACCATGATACACAGAAATCGCATCGGGAGTGAATACAAAAGGCACAATGCCGCCTCAATAACAAGAAGAGTAAATCATCTAAGAGTTTGTGGTTTGAGCGGCTCTTGGGAAACCAGTATTAGATTCCAATGCACCAGTGCAGATATACTGCATCCTTTGGACCTTCACATTGTCCATGAAATAACACATATCGCATCGGGAAAGAATACAAAAGGCACAATGCCGACTTAAGAACATGAAAGTTAAACCTTCTAAGAGTTTGTACTTTGAGCGGCTCCTGGGAGACCAGTATTTGATTCCGATGCACCACTGCAGGTTTAGTCTATCCCTTGAACCTATACATTGTCCATGAAACACAGATATCGCATCGTGATTGAATACAAAAGGCACAATGCCGACTTAAGTGCAAGAATATGGAATCTACTAAGTATTTCGAAATTGAGCGGCTCCTGGGAGACCAGTTTTAGATTCCGATGCGCCAGTGCAGACTTACTGTACCCCTTGGACCTTTACATTGACCATGAAAGACAGAAATCGCATCGGGATTGATTACAAGAGGCACAATGCCGGCTGAAGTACTTGAAGAGTGTGTCTTCTAAGAGTTTGTGGTTTCAGCGGCTCGTGGGAAACCAGTACTAGATTACGATGCACCAGTGCAGGTTACCTGTATCACTTGGACCTTCACATTGACCATGAATCACAACAATTGCATCGGATTTGAATACAAAATGCACAATGCCAATTAAGTACAAGAAGAGTGAATCTTTTAACAGTTTGATCTTGAGCAGCTCCTGGAAGATTAGTATTAGATTCCGATGCACCAGTGCAGGTTTACTGTATACCTTGGACCTTCACATTGACCATGAGACACAGAAATTGCATCGGGACTGAATACAAAAGGGACAATGCCGACGTAAGTACAAGAAGAGTGAGTCTTCTAACTGTTTGTGGTTTGAGCGGCTCCTGGGAGACCAGTATTAGATTCCGATGCACCAGTGCAAATTAGCTGTATCCCTTGGACCTTCACATTGACCATGAAACACAGAAATTGCATCGGGATTGAAAAAAAAGGACAATGCCGACTTAGGTACAAGAAGAGTGAATCTTCTAAGAGTTTGTGCTTTGAGCCGCTCCTAGAGGACCAGTGTTTGATTCCGATGCACCAGTGCAGGTTTACTGTATCCCTTGACCTGAAACACAGAAATTGCATCGGGATTGAATTCAAAATGTACAATGCCGACATAAGTAGAAGAAGAGTGAATCTTCTAAGTGTTTGTGGTTTGAGCGGCTCCTGGGAGACCAGTATTAGAATCCGATGCACCAGTGCATGTTTGGTGTATCCCTTGGACCTTCACATTGACCATGAAACACACAGATTGCACTGGGATTCAATGCAACGAGCACAATGCCGACATAAGTACAAGAAGAGTGAATCTTCTAAGATTTAGGGGTTGGATCGGCTCCTGGGAAACCAGTATAAGATTCCGCTGCACCAGTGCAGGTTTGCTGTATCCCTTGGACCTTCACATTGACCATGAAAAACAGAAATCAGATCGGAATGAATACCAGAGATACAATGCCAAATTAAGTACAAGATGAGTGAATCTTCTAAGTGTTTGTGGTTTGAGCGGCATCTGGGAGACCAGTATTAGATTCCGATGCACCAGTGCAAATTAGCTGTATCTCTTGGACCATCACATTGACCATGAAACACAGATATCGCAACGTGATTGAATACAAATGGCACAATGCCGATTTAAGTACAAGGAGACTGAATCTTTTAAGAGTTTGTGCTTTGAGCGGCTCCTGGGAGACCAGTATAAAATTCCGATGCACCAGTGCAGGTTTACTGTATCCCTTGGACCTTCACATTGACCATGTAAAACTGAAATTGCATCGGATTGAATACAAAAGCGACAATGCCGACTTAGGTACAAGAAGAGTGAATCATCTAAGTGTTTGTGGTTTGAGAGGCTCCTGCGAGACCAGTATTAGATTCCGATGCTACAGTGCATTTTTACTGTATCCCTTAGACCTTCACATTGACCATGAAACACAGCAATTGCATCGGAATTGAATACAAAATGCACAATGCCAACTTAAGTACAAGAAGAGTGAATCTTTTAAGAGTTTGTGCTTTGAACGGCTCTTGGAAGACCAGTATTAGATTCCGATGCACCAATGCCGGTTTACTGTATCCCTTGGACCTTCACATTGACCATGAGGCACAGAAATTGCATCGGGACAGAATACAAATGGGACAATGCCGACTTAAGTACGAGAAGAGTGAATCTTCTAAGAGTTTGTGGTTCGATCGTCTCCTGGGAGACAAGTATTTGGTTCCGCCGCATTAGTGCAGGTTTACAGCATCGCTTGGACTTTCACATTGTCCATGAAACACAGATATCGCATCGGGAATGAAGACAAAAGGTACAATGCCGACCTAAGTACAAGAAGAGAGAATCTTTAAAGAGTTTGTGCTTTGAGCGGCCTCTGGGAAACCAGTATTAGATTACGATGCATAAGTGCAGGTTTACTGTATCCCTTGCACCTTCACATTGACCATGATACACAGAAATCGAATTGGGACTGAATGCAAATGCACAATGCCGGCTAAGGTACAAGAAGAGTGAATCTTCTAAGAGTATGTGGTTTGAGCGTCTCCTGGGAAACCAGTATAAGATTCCGATGCACCAGTGCAGGTTTACTGTATCCCTTTTACCATCACGTTGACCATCAAACACATTAATTACATCGGGATTGAATACAAAATGCACAATGCCGACTTAAGTACTAGAAGAGCGAATCTTCTAAGAGTTTGTGCTTTGAACGGCTCTTGGGAGACAAGTATTAGATTCCGATGAACCAGTGCAGGTTGTCTGCATCTCCTGAACCTTCACATTGTCCATGAAACACGGTTTTCGCATCGGGAATGTAAACAAAAGGCACAATGCCGAATTAAGTACAAGAAATATAATCTTCAAAGAGTTTGTGCTTTGAGCGGCTCCTGGGAGACCAGTATTTGATTGCGATGCACCAGTGCAGGTTTACTGTATCCCTTGGACCTTCCCATAGTCCATGAAACATAGATATCGCATCGGGATTGAATACAAAAGGCACAATGCCGACATAAGTACAAGAAGAGTCAATCTTCTAAGAGATTCTACTTTGAGCCGCTCGTGGGGGACCAGTAATAGATTCCGATGCTCCAGTGCAGGTTTTCTATATCCCTTGGACCTACACATTGTGTATGAGACACAGATATCGCATCGGGATTAAATACTAAAGGCACAATGGCGACTTAAGTACAAGAAGAGTGAATCTTCTAAGAGTTTGAGGATTGATCGTCTCCTGGGAGACATGTATTAGACTCCGATGCCCCAATGCAGGTTTACTGCATCCCTTGGACCGTCACATTGTCCATGAAACACAGACAACGAATCGGGGTTGAATACAAAAGGCACAATGCCGACTTAAGTAGAAGGAGGTTGAATCTTCAAAGAATTTGTGCCCTCAGCGTCTCCTGGGACACCAGTATTAGATTCTGATGAACCAGTGAACTTTTACAGTATCCCTTGGACCTACACATTAACAATGAAACACAGAAATTGCATCGGGATTGAATATAAAGGGGAAAATGCTGACTTACGTACATGAAGAGTGAATCATCTAGTAGTTGGTGGTTTGATCGGCTCCTGGGAGTCTAGTATTAGATTCCGTAGCAATAGTGCAGGTTTACTGTATCCCTTGGACCGTCACATTGACCATGAATCACAGAAATCGTATCGGGATTGAATAAAAAATGCACAATGCCGAATTAAGTACAAGAAGAGTGAATCTGCTAAGAGTTTGTGCCTTGAGCGGCTCCTGGGAGACCATTATTAGATTCCGAGGCACCAGTGCAGGCTTACTGTATCCCTTTGACCTCCACATTGACCATGAAACACAGAAATTGCATCAGGACTGAAAAAAAAGGGACAATGCCGACTTCAGTACAAGAAGCGTGTATCTTCTAAGAGTTTGTGGTTTGAGCTGCTCCTGGGAGACCAATATTAGACTTCGATGAACCAGTACAGGTTTACTGTATCCCTTGGACCTTCACATTGACCATGAAACACAGAAATTGCATCGGATTGAATACAAAAGGGACAATGCCAACTTAAGTACAAGATGAGTGAATCTTCTAAGAATTTGTGCTTTCAGCGGCTCCTATTAGACCAGTATTAGATTCCGATGCACCAGTGCAGGTTTACTGTATCCCTTGGACCTTCACATTGACCATGAAACACAGAAATTAGATCGGGATTGAATACAAGAGGGACAATGCCGACTTAAGTACAAGAAGAGTGAATCTTCCAAGAGATTGTAGTTTGAGCGGCTCGTGGATGACCAGTATTAGGGTCTGATGCACCATTGCAGGTTTACTGTATCACTTGGACTTTTGCTTTGTCCATGAAACACAGAAATTGCATCGGGATTGATTACAAAAAGCTCAATGTCGACTAAAGTACAAGAAGAGTGAATCTTCTAAGATTTTGTGCTTTGAGCGTCTCCTGGTAGACCAGTATTAGATTCCGATGCACCGCTGCAGGTTTACTGTATCATTTGGACCTTTAAATTGACCATGAAGCGCAGGAATTAGAAAGGGAATTTTTATACAAAAGGGACAATGCCGACTTATGTACAAGATGAGTGAATCTTCTAAGCGTTTGTGGTTTGAGCGGCTCCTGGATGACCAGTTAAAGATTCCGATGCACCAGTGTAGGTTTACTGTACCCCTAGGACCTTCACATTGACCATAAAAAACAGAAATCGCATCGGATTGAATACAAAAGGGACAATGCCGACTTATGTACAAGAAGAGTGAATCTTCTAAGTGTTTGTGGTTTGAGCGGGTACTGGGAGACCAGTATTAGATTCCAATGCACCAGTGCAGGTTCACTGTTTCCCTTGGACCGTCACATTGACCATGAAACACAGACATTAGATCGGGATTGAATAAAAGTGGGACAATGCAGACTTAAATACAAGAAGAGTGAATCTTCCAAGAGATTGTGGTTTGAGCGGCTCCTGGAGGACCAGTATTAGGTTCCGATGCACCAGTGCAGGCTTACCGTATCACTTGGACTTTTACCTTGACCATGAAACAGAGAAATTGCATCGGGATTGAACTGAAAAGGAACAATGCCCACTTGAGTACAAGAAGAGTGAATCTTCTAGGACTTTGTGGTTTGATCGGCCTCTGGGAGACTAGTATTAGATTCCGATGAACGAGTGCGAATTTACTGTATACCATGGACCTTCAAATTAACCATTAAACACAGTAAATGCATCGGTATTGCATACAAAGGGGCAATGCCGACTTAAGTATAAGAAGAGTGAATCATCTAAGGGTTTGTGGTCTGAGCGGCTCCCGGGATACCAGTATTAGATTCCAATGCACCAGTGCAGGTTAACTGTATCCCTTCGACTTACACATTGACCATGAAACACAGAAGTTACAATGGGATTGATTACAAAAGGACAATGACGACTTAAGTTCAAGAAGAGTGAATCTTCTAAGAATTTGTGTTTGAGCGGCTCCTGCGAGACCATTATTAGAACCCGATACACCATTGCAGGTTTACTGAATCCCTTGGACCTACACATTGGCCATGAAAAACAGAAATCGCATCGGGATTGAGTACAAAAAGACAATGCTGACTTAAGTACAAGAAGAGTGAATCTTCTAAGTGTTAGTGGTTTGAGCGGCTCCTGGTAGACCAGTATTAGATTCTGATGCACCAGTGCAGTTTACTGTATCGCTTGGACCTTCACATTGCCCATGAAACACAGAAATTGCATCGGGATTGAATACAAAGCGGACAATGCCGACTTAAGTACAAGAAGAGTGAATTTTCTAAGAGTTTGTGGTTTGATCGTCTCCTGGGAGACAAGTATTAGATTCCGATGCACCAGTGCAGGTTTACGGTATCCCTTGGACCTTCACATAGATCCTGAAACACAGAAATTGCATCGGCCTTGAATACAAAAGGGACAATGCCGACTTAAGTACAAGAAGAGTGAATCCACTAAGAGTATGTGGTTTGAGCGGCTCCTGGGAGACCAGTAATAGATTCTGAGGCACCAGAGCAGGTTTGCTGTGTTACGTGGACCTCCACATTGACCATGAGACAGAGAAATTGCATCGGTATTGAATACAAAAGGCACAATGCCGACTTAAGTACAAGAAGAGTGAATCTTCTAAGAGTATGTGGTTTGATCGTTTCCTGGAAGACAAGTATTAGATTCCGTTGCACCAGTGGAGGTTTACTGTGTCCCTTGGACCTTCACATTGACCATGAAACACAGCAATTGCATCAGAATTGAATACAAAAGGCACAATGCCAACTTAACTACAAGAATAGTGAATCTTCTAAGAGTTTGTGCTTTGAGCGGCTCCTGGGAGTCCATTTATAGATTCCGATAGACCAGTGCCGGTTTACTGTATCCCTTATACCTTCACATTGACCATGAGAGGCAGCAATGGCATCGGAATTGAATACAAAAGGCACAATGCCAACTTAACCACAAGAAGAGTGAATCTTTTAAGAGTTTGTGCTTTGAGAGACTCGTTGGGACCAGAATTAAATTCCGAAGCACCAGTGCAGGTTTACTATATCCATTGGACCTTCACATTGACCATGACACACAGAAATTTCAGCTCGATTGAATACAAAAGGGACAATGCTGACTTAAGAACAAGAAAAGTGAATCTTCTAAGAGTTTGCGGTTTAAGCGGCTCCTGGGACACCAGTATTAGATTCCGATGAACGAGTGTAGGTTTACTGTATCGCTTGGACCTTCACATTGACCATGAAACACAGAAATTAGATCGGGATTGAATACAAAAGGGAGAATGCCGATTTAGGTACCAGAAGAGTGAATCTTCTAAGAGTTTGTGGTTTGAGCGGCTCCTGGGAGACCAGTATTAGATTCCGTTGCATCTGTGCAGGTTTGCTGTATCCCTTGGACCTTCATATTGACCACGAAACACAGCAATTGCATCGGGATTGAATACAAAAGGACAACGCCACTTAAGTACAAGAAGAGTGAATCTTCTAAGAGTTTGTGCTTTGAGCGACTCGTGTGAGACCAGTATTAGATTCCGAAGCACCAGTGAAGGTTTACTATATCCATTGGACCTTCACATTGACCATGACACACAGAAATTTCAGCTCGATTGAATACAAAAGGGACAATGCTGACTTAAGGACAAGAAAAGTGAATCTTCTAAGAGTTTGCGGTTTAAGCATCTCCTGGGACACCAGTTTTAGATTCCGATGCACCAGTGCAGGTTAACTGTATCCCTTGGACCTTCACATTGGCCATGAAACACAGAAATAGCATCGGGATTGAATACAAAAGGGAGAATGCCGTCTTAGGTACAAGAAGAGTGAATCTTCTAAGAGATTGTGGTTTGATCGTATCGTGGAAGACAAGTATTAGATTCCGTTGCACCAGTGCAGGTTTGCTGTATCCCTTGGACCTTCACAATGACCACAAAACACAGCAATTGCATCGGGATTGAAAACAAAAGGCACAAAGCCAACTTAAGTACAAGAACAGTGAATCTTCTAAGAGTTTGTGCATTGAGCGGCTCCTGGGAGACCAGTATTTGATTCCGTTGTACCAGTGCAGGTGTACTGTATCCCTTGGACCTTAACATTGACCATAAAAAACAGAAATCGCATCGGATTGGATATAAAATTGACAAAGCCGACTTAAGTAAAAGAAGAGTGAATCTTCTAAGTGTTTGTGGTTTGAGCTGCTCCTGGGAGACCAGTATTAGATTCCGATCCACCAGTGCAACTTTACTGGATCCCTTGGACCTTCTCATTGACCATGAAACACAGAAATTGCATCGGGATTGAATAGAAAGGGGACAATTCCGACTTAGGTTCAAGAAGTGTGAATCTTCTAAGAGTTTGTGCTTCGAGCGGCTACTGGGAGACCAGTATTAGATTCCGATCCACCAGTGCAGGTTTGCTGTATCCCTTGGACCTTCACATTGACCATGAAACACAACAATTGCATCGGGATTGAATACAAAAGGCACAATACCAACTTAAGAACATGAAGAGTGAATCTTCTAGGAGTTTGTGGTTTGAGAGGATCCTCGGAGACCAGTATTAGATTCCTATGCACTAGTGCCGGTTTACTGTATCCCTTGGACCTACACATTGACCATGAAACACATATATTACATTGGGTTTGAATACAAAAGGGACAATGACTACTTAAGTACAAGAGGAGTGAATCTTCTAAGAGTTTGTGTTTGAGCGGCTCCTGGGAGACTAGTATTAGAATCCTATGCACCAGAGTAGGTTCACTGTATCCCTTGGACCCTCACATTGTCCATGAAGCACCGCAAATGCATCGAAATTGAATACAAAAGGCACAATGCCAAATTAAGTACAAGAAGAGTTAATCTTCTAAGAGTTTGTGGATTGAGCTGCTCCTGGGAGACCAGTATTAGATTCCGATGGACCACTGCAGGTTCACGGTATCCTTAGGACCTACACATTGTCCATGAGACACAGAAATTAGATCGGGATTGAATACAAATGGGAAAATGCCGACTTAGGTACAAGAAGAGTGAATCTTCTAGGAGTATGTGGTTTGAGCGGCTACTGGGAGACCAGTAACAGATTCCGATGCACCAGTGCAGGTTTACTGTGCCACGTGTACCTCCACATTGACCATGAGACAGAGTAATTGCATCGGTATTGAATACAAAAGGCACAAGTACAAGAAGAGTGAATCTTCTAAGAGTTTGTGGTTTGATCGGCTAATGGAAAACAAGTATTAGATTCCGTTGCACCAGTGTAGGTTTACTGTATCCCTTGGACCTTCACATTGACCATGAAACACAGCAATTGCATCGGAATTGAATACAAAAAGCACAATGCCAACTTAACCACAAGAAGAGTGAATCCTCTTAGAGTTTGTGCTTTGAGCGGCTCCTGGGAGCAAATTTGTAGATTCCGATGCACCAGCGCCGGTTTACTGTATCCCTTATACGTTCACATTGACCATGAAACACAGAAATTGCATCGGGATTGAATACAAAAGGTACATTGCCGACTTAAGTACAAGAAGAGTGATCCATCTAAGAGTTTGCGGTTTAAGCGGCTCCTGGGACACGAGTTTTAGATTCCGATGCACCAGTGCATGTTTACTGTATCCCTTGGACCTTCACACTGACCATGAAACACAGAAATTTCATCTCGATTGTATACAAAGTGGACAATGCTGACTTAAGGACAAGAAGAATGAATCTTTTAAGAGTTTGCGGTTTGAGCGGCTCCTGGGTCACCAGTTTTAGATTCCGATGCTCCAGTGCAGGTATACTGTATCCCATGGACCTTCACATTGACCATGAATGACAGAAATAGCATAGGGATAGAATACAAAAGGGACAATGCCATTTTAAGTACAAGAAGAGTGATTCTTCGAAAGTTTGTGGTTTTGAGCGGCTTCTGGGAGGCCAGTATCAGAGTCCGATGCACCAGATCAGGTTCACTGTATCCCTTGGACCTTCATATTGTCCATGAAGCACAGCAATTGCATTGGGATTGAGTACAAAAGGCACAATGCCAAATTAAGTACAAGAAGAGTGAACCTTCTGAGAAGTTGTGGATTGATTGGCTCCTGGGAGACCAGTATTAGATTCCGATGCACCAGTGCAGGTTTACGGTATCCCTTGGACCTTCACATTGACCATGAAACACAGAAATTAGATCGGGATTGAATACAAAAGGAAGATTGCCGACTTAGGTACAAGAAGAGTGAATCTTCTAAGAGTTTGTGGTTTGATCGTTTCCTGGGAGACCAGTATTAGATTCCGATGCACCAGTGCAGGTTTACTGTGTCACGCGGACCTTCACATTGAACACGATACACAGCAATTGCATCGGGATTGTATACAAAAGGCACAGTGCCAAATTAAGTACAAGAAGAGTGAATCTTCTAAGAGTTTGTGGTTTGATCGTCTCCTGGAAGACAAGTATTAGATCCCGTTGCACCAGTGCAGGTTTACTGTATCCCTTCGACCCTCACATTGACCATGAAACACAGCAATTGCATCGGAATGGAATACAAAAACCACAATGCCAACTTAAGTACAAGAAGAGTGAATCTTCTAAGAGTTTGTGCTTTGAGCGGCACCTCTGAGCCTATTTATAGTTTCCGATGCACCAGCGAAGATTTACTGTATCCGTAATACCTCCACATTGACCAAGAAACACAGAAATTGCATCGCCATTAAATACGAAAGGGACAATGCCGTTTTAAGTACAACAAGAGTGAATCTTCTAAGAGTTTGTGGTTTGAGCGACTCGTGGGAGACCAGTATTAGATTCCGAAGCCACAGTGCGTATTTACTGTATCCATTGGACCTTCACAGTGTCCATGAAGCGCAAAAATTGGATCGGGATTGTATAGAAAAGGGACAATGCCGACTTAAGTACGAGAAGAGTGAAACTTCTAAGACTTTGAGGTATGAGCGGCTCCTGGGAGACCAGTATTAGATTCTGATGCACCAGTACAGGTTTACTGTATCCCTTGGACCTTCACATTGACCATGATACACAGATATAGCATCGGGATTGAATACAAAAGGGACAATGCCATTTTAAGTACAAGAAGAATGAATCTTCTAAGAGCTTATGGTTTGAGCAGCTCCTGGGAGACCAGTAGTAGATTCCGATGCACCAGTGTTAGTTTACTCTACCCCTTGGAACTTCTAATTGACCATGAGATACAGAAATTGCATCGGGAGTGAATTCAATGGGGTCAATGTCGACTTAAGTACAAGAAGAGGTAATCTTCTAAGAGTTTGTGGTTTGAGAGGCTCCTGGGATACCACTATTAGATTCCTATGCACCAGTGCAGGCTTTCTGTATCCCTTGGACATTCACATTGACCATGAAACACAGATGTCGCATCGGGATTGTATACAAAAGGCACAATGCCGACTTAAGTACAAGATGAGTGAATCTTCGAAGTGTTTGTGGTTTGAGCGTCTCCTGGGAGACCAGTATTAATTTCCGATGCACCAGTGCTGGATAACTGTATCCCTTGGACCTTCCCATTGACCATGAGGCACCGAAATTAGTTCGGGATTCAATACAAAAGGGACAATGCCGACTGAAGTACAAGAAGAGTGAATCTTCTAAGAATTTCTGGTTTAAGCGGCTCCTGGATGACCAGTATTAGATTCCGATGCACCAGTGCCGGTTTACTGTATCACTTGGACATTAACATTGACTACGAAACACAGATATCGCATCGGGATTAAATACAAAAAGCTCAATGCCGGGTGAGGTGCAAAATGAGTAAATCCTCTAAGAGGTTGTGGTTTGAGCGGCTCCTGGGAAACCAGTATTGGATTCCGATGCACCAGTGCAGTTTTTCTGTATCCCTTGGACCTTCACATTAATCATGAAACACAGCAATTGCATCGGGATGGAATACAAAACGCACAATGCCAACTTAAGTACAAGACGAGTGAATCGTCTAACAGTTTGTGATTTGAGCGGCTCCTGGGAGACCAGTATTAGATTCCGATGCACCAGTGCAAATCTACTGTATCCCTTGGACCTTCACATTGACCATAGATCACAGAAATTGCATCGGGATTGAACACGAAAAGCAGAATGCCGGCTTCAGTTTAGAAAGAATGTATTTTCTAAGAGGTTGTGTTTTGAGCTGGGCCTGGGAGACCAGTATTAGATTCCGTTGCACCAGTGAAGGTTTACTGTATCCCTTGGACCTTCACATTAACCATGATTCTCAGAAATTGCATCGGGATTGAAAACCAATTGGACAATGCCTACTTAAGTACAGGGAGAGTGAATCTTCTAAGAGGTTGTGCTTTGAACGGCTCCTGGGAGACCAGTATTTGATTCCGATGAACCAGTGCAGGTTTACTGTTTCGCTTTAACCTTCACATTGACCATGAAACAGAGAAATCTCTTCGCGATTGAATACAAAAGGGACAGTGCCGACTTAAGTACAAGAAGAGTGAATCTTCTAAAAGTTTGTGGTTAGAGCTGCTCCTGGGAGACCAGTATTAGATTCCGATGCACCAGTGAAGGATTATCTGTATCCCCCGGGCCTTCCCATTGACCATGAGACACAGCAATTGCATCGGGATTGATTACAAAAGGCACAATGCCAACTTAAGTACAAGAGGAGTGAAACTTCTAAGAGTTTGTGAATTGAGCGGCTCCTGGGAGACCAGTATTAGATTCCGATGCACCAGTGCAGCTTTACTGTATCCCATGGACCAACACATTGTCCATGAAACACAGAAATTAAATCGGGATTGAATACAAAAGAGACAATGCCGACTTAAGTACGACAAGAATGAATCCTCAATGATTTTCTGCTTTGAGCGGCTCCTGGGAGACCAGTATTAGATGCCGATGCACCAGTGCAGGTTTACTGTATCCCTTGGACCTTCAAATTCACCATGAGACACAGAAATTAGAACGGTACTGATTACAAAAGAGACTATGCCGACTAAAGAACAAGAAGAATGAATCTTGTGAGAGTTTGTGGTTTGAGCGGCGCTTGAGAGACCAGTTTTAGATTCCGATGCACCAGTGCAACTTAAGTGTATCCCATGGACCTCCAAAATGACCATGAAATACAGAAATTGCATCGGGATTGAATACAAAAGGGTCAATGACGACTTAAGTACAAGAAGAGGTAATCGTCTAAGGCTTTGTAATTTGAGCGGCTCCTGTGATACCTGAATTAGAGTCCGATGGACTAGTACAGGTTTACTGTATCCCTTGGACCTTCACATTGACCATGAAACACAGACATTGCATCGGGATTGAATACAAAAGGAACAATGTCGACTTAAGTACAAGAAGAGTGAATCTTCTAAGAGTTTGTGGTTTGAGCGGCTCCTGGGAGACCAGTATTAGATTCCGATGCACCAGTGCAACTTAAGTGTATCCCATGGACCTCCAAATTGACCATGAAATACAGAAATTGCATCGTGATTGAATACAAAAGGGCAATAACGACTTAAGTACAAGAAAAGTGTATCTTCTAAGAGTTTCTGCTTCGAGCTTCATGTGGGAGACCAGTATCAGATTCCAATGCGCCAGTGCAGGTTTACTGTATCCACTGGACCTTTACATTGAGCATGAAACAGAGAAATTTCATCGTGATTGAATACAAAAGGGACAATGCCGACTTTAGAACAAGATGAGTGAATCTTCTAAGAGTTTGGTGTTTGAGCGGCTCCTGGGACACCAGTATTAGATTCCGATGCACCAGTGCAGGTTTACTGTATCCCTTGGACCTTCACATTGACTATGAAATACAGATATTGCATCGGGATTGAATACAAATTGACAATGACGACTTAAGTACAAGAAGAGTGAATCTTCTAAGAGTTTCTGCTTTGAGCGGCTCGTGGGAGACCAGTGTTAGATTCCAATGCACCAGTGCAGGTTTACTGTAGTCTTTGGACCTTAACATTGACCATGAAACACAGAAATTGCATCGGTATTGAATACAAAAGGGACAATGCCGATTTAAATACAAGAAGAGTGCATCTTCAAAGTATTTGTGTTTTGAGCGGCTCCTGGGGAATCAGTACTAGACTCCGATGCACCAGTGCAGCTTTACTGTATCCCTTGGACCTTCACATTGACGATGAAACACAGAAATTACATCGGGATTGAATACAAAAGGGACAATGCCGACTTAAGTACAGGAGGAGTGAATCTTGTAACAGTTTGTGGTTTGAGCGGCTCCTGGGAGACCAGTATAAGATTCCGACGAACCAGTGCAGGCTTAGTGTATCCCTTGGACATTCACATTGACCATGAATTACAGCAATAGCATCAGGATTGAATACAAAAGGCACAACTCCAACTTAAGTACAAAAAGAGTGAATCTTCTAACAGTTTGTGTTTTGAGCGGCTCCAGAGAGACCAGTGTTAGGTTCATATGCACCAGTGCAGGTTTACTGTATCCCTTGGAACTTCGCATTGACCATGAAACACAGAAATTGCATTAAGATTGAATACAAAATGGACAATGCCGACTTAAGTACAAGAAGAGTGAATCTTCTAAGAATTTGGGCTTAGAGCGGCTTCTGGGAGACCAGTATAAGATTCCGATGCACCAGTGCAGACTTGCTGAATCCCTTGGACCTTCACATTGACCTTGAAACTCAGAAATTGCATCGGGATTGAATTCAAAAAGCACAATGGCAACTTAAGTACAAGAAGAGTGAACCTTCTAAGGGTTTGTGGTTTAAGCGGCTCCTGGGAGACCTGTAGTACATTCCGAGGCACCAGTGCACCTTTACTGTATCCCTTGGGGCTTCACATTGACCGTTAAACAGAGAAATCGCATCGCGATCGAATAAAAACGGCACAATGCCGACCTAAGGACAAGAAGAGTGAATCTACTAAGAGTTTGTGCTTTGAGTGGCTCCTGGGAGACCAGTATTAGATTCCAATGCAGCTGTGCAGGTTTAATGTATCCCTTGGAACGTCACATTGACCACGAAACACAGAAATTGCATCGGGATTAAATACAAAAAGGGACAATGCCGACTTAAGTACAGGAAGAGGTAATAGTCTAAGAGTTGGTGATTTGAGCGGCTCCTGTGAGACCTGTATTAGAGTCCGATGCACCAGTGCAGGTTTACTGTATCCCTTGGACCTTTACATTGACCATGAAACACAGAAATTGCATCGGGATTTAATACAAAAATGACAATGCCGACTTAAGTACAAGAAGAGTGAATCTTCTAAAAGTTTGTGGTTTGAGGGGCTCCTGGGAGACCAGTATTAGATTCCGATGCACCAGTGCAGGTTTACTGTATTACATGGACCTTCACAATGACCATGAAACACCGAAATTCCATCGGGATTGAATACAAAAGGGCAATAACGACTTAAGTACAAGAAGAGTGTATCTTCTAAGAGTTTCTGCTTTGAGCTGCACGTGGGAGACCAGTATTAGATTCCAATGCGCCAGTGCAGGTTTACTGTATCCACTGGACCTTTACATTGAGCATGAAACAGAGAAATTGCATCGCGATTGAATACAAAAGGGACAATGCCGACTTAAGTACAAGATGAGTGAATCTTCTAAAAGTTTGGGGTTTGAGCGGCACCTGGGACACCAGTATTAGATTCCGATGCACCAGTGCGGGTTTACTGTATCCCTTGGACCTTCACATTGACCATGAAACACAGAAATTGCATCGGGATTGAATACAAAAGGCACAATGCCAACTTAAGTACAAGAAGAGTGAATATTCTGAGAATTGGTGCTTTGAGGTGCTCCTGGGAGAACAGTATTAGATTCCGATGGACCAGTGCAGGTTTACTGTATCCCTTGGACCTTCACATTGACCATGAAACACAGAAATTGCATCGGGATTGAATACAAAAGGGACAATGCCGACTTAGGTACAGGACCAGTGAAACTTCAAAGAGTTTGTGGTTTGAGCGGCTCTTGGGAGACCAGTATTAGATTCCGATGCACCAGTGCAGGGTTACTGTTTAACTTGGACCATCGCATTGACCATGAAACACAGATATAGCATCGGGATTGAATACAAAATGGACAATTCCGTGTTAAGTACAAGAAGAGTGAATCTTCTAAGAGTTTGTGGTTTGAGCGGCTACTCGGAGACCAGTAGTAGATTCCGATGCACCAGTGCAGGTTTACTGTATCACTTGGACCTTCACATTGCCCATGAAACACAGAAAGTACATCGGGATTAAATACAAAAGGGACAATTACAACTTAAGTACGAGAAGAGTGAGTCTTCTATGATTTTTTCTTTGAGTGGCTCCTGGGAGACCAGTATTAGAATCCCATGCACCAGTGCAGGTTTACTGTATCACTTGGACCTTCACATTGACCATGAAACAGACAAATTGCATCGGGATTGCATACAAAAGGCACAATGCCGACTTAAGTAGAAGTAGAGCGAAGCTTTTAAGAGTTTGTGCTTTGAGCGCCTCCTGGGAGACCAGTATTAGAATCTGATGCACCAGTGCAGGTTTACTGTATCACTTGGACCTTCACATTGACCATGAGACACAGCAATTGCATCGGGATTGAATACAAAAGGATCAATGACAATTAAGTACAGATAGAGTGATTCTTCTTAGAGATTGTGGTTTGAGCGGCTCCTGCTAGACGAGTATTAAATTCGATGCACCAGTGCAGGTTTCGTGTATCCCATGGACCTTCACATTGACCATGAAAAACAGAAATCGCATTGGATTGAATGCAAAGGGGACAATGCAGGCTTAAGTACAAGATCAGTGATTCTTCTAAGAGTTTGTGCATTGATGGGCTCCTGGGAGACCAGTATACGATTCCGATGCATCAGTGCAGGTTTAATGCGTCCCTTGGCCTTCACATTGTTCATGAAACACAGATATCGCATCGGGTTTGAATTAAAACGGCATATTGCCGACCTAAGTACAAGAAGAGTGAATTTTCTAAGATTTTGTGCTTAGAGCGGCTCCTGGAAGACCAGTATAAGATATCGATGCACAAGTGCAGGTTTACTGTATCCGTTGGACCTTCACATTTACCATGAAACACAGGTATCACATCGGGATTGAATACAAAACGAACAATGCCGACTTAAGTACAAGAAGAGATAATCTTTTAACAGTTTGTGGTCTGAGCGGCTCCAGGGAAACAAGTATAAGATTCCGTTGCACCAAAGCATTTTTACTGTATCCCTTGCACCTTCACATTGACAATGAAACAGAGAAATCGCATCGTAATTGAATACAAAAGCCACAATGCCGACTTAAGTACACGAAGAGTGAGTCTTCAAAGAGTTCGGGGTTTAAACGGCTCCTGGGAGACCAGTGTTTGTTTCCGATGCACCAGTGCAGCTTTACTGTATCCCATGGAACTTCACATTGTCCATGAAACACAGAAATTGCATCGGGATTGAATACAAAACGGACAATGCCGACTTAAGAACAAGAAGAGTGATTCTACTTAGAGTTGTCATTTGAGCGGCTCCTGGGAGACCAGTATTAGATTCCGATGCACCAGTACAGCTTAACTGTATCCCATGAACCTTCACATTGTCGATGAAACACAGATATTACATCTGGATTGAATACAAAAATGAGAATGCCGACTTAAGATCGAGAATAGTGAATCTTCTATGATTGTCTACTTTGAGTGGCTCCTGGGAGACCCGTATTAGATCCCCATGCACCAGTGCAATTATACTGTATCACTTGGACCTTCACATTGACCATGAAACAGAGAAATAGCATCGGGGTTGAAAACAAAAGTCACAATGCCGACTTAAGTAGAAGAAGAGAGAAGCTTTTAAGAGTTTGTTGTTTTCAGCGGCTCCTGGGAGTCCAGTAGTAGAATCCGATGCACCTGTGAAGGTTTACTGTATCACTTGGACCCGCACATTGACCATGAGACACAACAATTGCATCGGGATTGAATACAAAAGGCACAATGCCACTTAAGTACAGGAAGAGTGATTCTTCTAAGAGTTTGTGGTTTGAGCGGCTCCTCGGAGACCAGTATTGGATTCAGATGCACCAGTGCAGCTTTACTGTATCCCATGGACTTTCACACTGACCATGAAACACAGAAATCGCATCGTGATTGAATACAAAAGGCACAATGCCGACTTAAGTACAAGAAGTATGAATCTTCTGAGAGTTGGTTCTTTAGGCGGCTCCTGGGATACCAGTATTAGATTCCGATGGAGCAGAGCAGGTTTACTGTATCCCTTGGACCTTCAAATTGACCATGAATCACAGAAATTGCATCGGGATTAAATACAAAAGGGACAATGCCGACTTAAGTACAAGACCAGTGAATCTTAAAAGAGTTTGTGGTTTGAGTTGCTCCTGGGAAACCAGTATTAGATTCCGATGCGCCAGTGCAGGTTTTCTGTATCCCTTGGACGTTCACATTGACCATGAAACACAGCAATTGTATCGGGATTAAATACAAAAGGGACAATGCCGACTTATGTACAAGAAGAGTGGATCTTCTAAGAGTTTATGTTTTGAGCGGGTCGTGGGAGACCAGTACTAGATTCCGATGCACCAGTGCCGGTTAACTGCATCCATTGGACCTTCACATTGACCATGAAATACAGAAACTGCATCGGGATTGATTATTAAAGGGACAATGCCGACGTAAGTACAAGAAGAGTGAATAATGTTATGGTTTGTGATTTAAGCGGCCCCTGGGAGACCAGTATTCGATTCCGATGCACCAGTGCAGATTTACTGAATCCCATGGATCTTCACATTGTCCATGACATACAGAAATTTGATCGGGATTGAATGGAAAAGGGACAATGTTGTCTTAAGTACGTCAACAGTGAATCTTCTATGATTTTCCGCTTTGAGCGGCTCCTGGGACACCAGTATTAGATTCCCATGCTCCAGTGCATGTTTACTGTATCACTTGGACCTTCACATAGACCATGAATCAGAGAAATTGCATCGGGATTGAGTACAAATGCGAAATGCCGAATTGAGTGGAAGAAGAGTGATTCTTCTAAGAGTTTGTGCTTTGAGCGGCTCCTGGGGGACCAGTATTAGATTCCCATGCACCAGTGCAGGTTTACTGTATCCCTTGGACCTCCACATTGACCATGAAACACAGAAATTAGATCGGGATTGAATACAAAAGGGACAATTCCGACTTAACTACAAGAAGAGTGAATCTTCCAAGGTTTTGTGGTTTTTTCGGCTCCTGTTAGACCAGTATTAGATTCCGATGAACCAGTGGAGGTTTACTGTATCCCTTGCATCTTCACATTGACAATGAGACAGAGAAATCGCAACGGGATTAAATACAAAAGGCCCAATGCCGACTTAAGCGCAAGAAGAGTGAATCTTCTAAGAGTTTGTGATTTAAGCGGCTCCTGGGAGACCATTATTAGATTCCGATGCAACAGTGCAAGTTTATTGTATCCCTTGGCACTTCACATGGACCATGAAACACACAAATTGCATCGCGATTGAATATTAAATTGACATTGCCGACTTAAGTACAAGAAGATTGAATCATGTTAGGGTTTGTGCTTTGAGCGCCTCCTTAAAGACCACTATTAGATTCCAAAGCTCCAGTTGAGGTTTTCTGTATCTCTTGGACCTTCACATTGACCATGAAACACAGAAATCGCATCGGGATATAATACAAAAGGCACAATGCCGACATAAGTACAAAAAAAGTGAATCTTCAAAGAGTTTGTGGTTTGAGTTGCTCCTGGGTGACCAGTAATAGATTCCGATGCACAAGTGCATGTTCACTGTATCCCTTGGGTTATCACATTGACCATGAAACACAGAAATCTCATCGGGTTGAATGCATAAGGCACAATGCTGACTTAAGTACATGAAGAGTGAATCTTCAAAGAGTTTGTGGTTCGGGCAGCTCCTGGGAGACCAGTATTAGATTCCGATGCACCAGTTCAGGTTTACTGTATACCTCGGACCTACACATTGACCATGAAACACAGAAATTACATCGGGATTGAATACAAAATGGAAAATGCCAACTAAAGTACAACAAGAGTCAATCTTCTTAGGTTTTGTGGTTTTTTCGGCTCCTGGGAGACCAGTATTAGATTCCGATGCACCAGTTCAGGTTTACTGTATACCTCGGACCTACACATTGACCATGAAACACAGAAATTACATCGGGATTGAATACAAAATGGAAAATGCCGACTTAAGAACAAGAAGAGTGATTCTACTTAGAGTTGTAATTTGAGCGGCTCCTGGGAGACCAGTATTAGTTTCCGATGCACCAGTACAGCTTAACTGTATCCCATGAACCTTCACATTGTCGATGAAACACAGATATTACATCTGGATTGAATACAAAAATGAAAATGCCGACTTAAGATCGAGAATAGTGAATCTTCTATGATTGTCTACTTTGAGTGGCTCCTGGGAGACCCGTATTAGATCCCCATGCACCAGTGCAGGTATACTGTATCACTTGGACCTTCACATTGACCATGAAACAGAGAAATAGCATCGGGGTTGAAAACAAAAGTCAGAATGCCGACTTAAGTAGAAGAAGAGAGAAGCTTTTAAGAGTTTGTTGTTTTCAGCGGCTCCTGGGAGTCCAGTAGTAGAATCCGATGCACCAGTGAAGGTTTACTGTATCACTTGGACCCGCACATTGACCATGAGACACAACAATTGCATCGGGATTGAATACAAAAGGCACAATGCCACTTAAGTACAGGAAGAGTGATTCTTCTAAGAGTTTGTGGTTTGAGCGGCTCCTCGGAGACCAGTATTGGATTCAGATGCACCAGTGCAGCTTTACTGTATCCCATGGACTTTCACACTGACCATGAAACACAGAAATCGCATCGTGATTGAATACAAAAGGCACAATGCCGACTTAAGTACAAGAAGTATGAATCTTCTGAGAGTTGGTTCTTTAGGCGGCTCCTGGGATACCAGTATTAGATTCTGATGGAGCAGAGCAGGTTTACTGTATCCCTTGGACCTTCAAATTGACCATGAATCACAGAAATTGCATCGGGATTAAATTCAAAAGGGACAATGCCGACTTAAGTACAAGACCAGTGAATCTTAAAAGAGTTTGTGGTTTGAGTTGCTCCTGGGAAACCAGTATTAGATTCCGATGCGCCAGTGCAGGTTTTCTGTATCCCTTGGACCTTCACATTGACCATGAAACACAGAAATCGCAACGGGATTGAATACTAAAGGCACAATGCCGGCATAAGTACAAAAACAGTGAATGGTCTAAGAGTTTGTGGTTTGTGCTGCTCCTGGGTGACCAGTATTACATTCCGAGGCACCAGTGCATGTTCACTGTATCCCTTGGACGTTCACATTGACCATGAAACACAGCAATTGTATCGGGATTAAATACAAAAGGGACAATGCCGACTTATGTACAAGAAGAGTGGATCTTCTAAGAGTTTATGTTTTGAGCGGGTCGTGGGAGACCAGTACTAGATTCCGATGCACCAGTGCCGGTTAACTGTATCCATTGGACCTTCACATTGACCATGAAATACAGAAACTGCATCGGGATTGATTATTAAAGGGACAATGCCGACGTAAGTACAAGAAGAGTGAATAATGTTATGGTTTGTGATTTAAGCGGCCCCTGGGAGACCAGTATTCGATTCCGATGCACCAGTGCAGATTTACTGAATCCCATGGATCTTCACATTGTCCATGACATACAGAAATTTGTTCGGGATTGAATGGAAAAGGGACAATGTTGTCTTAAGTACGCCACGGTGAATCTTCTATGATTTTCCGCTTTGAGCGGCTCCTGGGACACCAGTATTAGATTCCCATGCTCCAGTGCATGTTTACTGTATCACTTGGACCTTCACATAGACCATGAATCAGAGAAATTGCATCGGGATTGAGTACAAATGCGAAATGCCGAATTGAGTGGAAGAAGAGTGATTCTTCTAAGAGTTTGTGCTTTGAGCGGCTCCTGGGGGACCAGTATTAGATTCCCATGCACCAGTGCAGGTTTACCTTATCCCTTGGACCTCCACATTGACCATGAAACACAGAAATTAGATCGGGATTGAATACAAAAGGGACAATTCCGACTTAAGTACAAGAAGAGTGAATCTTCCAAGGTTTTGTGGTTTTTTCGGCTCCTGTTAGACCAGTATTAGATTCCGATGAACCAGTGGAGGTTTACTGTATCCCTTGCATCTTCACATTGACAATGAGACAGAGAAATCGCAACGGGATTAAATACAAAAGGCCCAATGCCGACTTAAGCGCAAGAAGAGTGAATCTTCTAAGAGTTTGTGATTTAAGCGGCTCCTGGGAGACCATTATTAGATTCCGATGCAACAGTGCAAGTTTATTGTATCCCTTGGCACTTCACATGGACCATGAAACACACAAATTGCATCGCGATTGAATATTAAATTGACATTGCCGACTTAAGTACAAGAAGATTGAATCATGTTAGGGTTTGTGCTTTGAGCGCCTCCTTAAAGACCACTATTAGATTCCGGTGCTCCAGTTGAGGTTTTCTGTATCTCTTGGACCTTCACATTGACCATGAAACACATAAATAGCATCGGGATATAATACAAAAGGCACAATGCCGACATAAGTACAAAAAAAGTGAATCTTCAAAGAGTTTGTGGTTTGAGTTGCTCCTGGGTGACCAGTAATAGATTCCGATGCACAAGTGCATGTTCACTGTATCCCTTGGGTCATCACATTGACCATGAAACACAGAAATCTCATCGGGTTGAATGCATAAGGCACAATGCTGACTTAAGTACATGAAGAGTGAATCTTCAAAGAGTTTGTGGTTCGGGCAGCTCCTGGGAGACCAGTATTAGATTCCGATGCACCAGTTCAAGTTTACTGTATACCTCGGACCTACACATTGACCATGAAACACAGAAATTACATCGGGATTGAATACAAAATGGAAAATGCCAACTAAAGTACAACAAGAGTCAATCTTCTAAGGTTTTGTGGTTTTTTCGGCTCCTGTTAGACCAGTATTAGATTCCGATGAACCAGTGGAGGTTTACTGTATCCCTTGCATCTTCACATTGACCATGAGACACAGAAATCGCATCGGGATTGAATACAAAAGGCCCAATGCGCACTTAAGTTCAAGAAGTGTGAATCTTCTAAGAAGTTTGTGAATTGAGTTTGTGAATTGAACGGCTCCTAGGTTACCAGTACTAGATTCCGATGCACCAGTGCAGGTTTATTGAATCCCTTGGACCTTCACATTGACAATGAATCACAAAAGTTGAATCGTGATTGAATACAAAAGGGACAATGTCGACATAAATTCAACAAGAGTGAATATCCCAAGAGTTTGTGCTTTGAGCGGCTCCTGGGAGACCTGCATTAGATTCCGATGCGCCAGTGCAGGTATACTGTATCCCTTGGACATTCAAATTGACCATGACACACAGCAATTGAATCGGGATTGAATACAAAATGCATAATGCCAACTTAAGTACAAGAAGATTGAATCCTCTACGAGTTTGTGTTTTTATCGGCACCTGGGAGACCAGTATTAGATTCCGATGCACCAGAGCAGGTTTATTGTATTCCATGGACCTTCACATTGGCCATGAAACACAGAAATTGCATCAGAGTGAATACAAAAGGGACAATGCCGACTTAAGTACAAGAAGAGTGAACCTTCTAAGAGTTTTTGCTTTGAGCGACTTCTGGGAGACAAGTATTAGATTCAGATGCACCAGTGCACGTTTACTGAATCCCTTGGACCTTCACATTGACCATGAAACACAGGAATTGCATCGGGTTGGAATACAAAAGAGACAATGCTGACTTAAGTACAAGAAGAGTGAGTCTTCTAAGAGTTTGTGATTAAAGCGGCCCCTGGGAGACCAGTATTGGATTCCGATGCACCAGTGCAGATTTACTGAATCCCATGGATCTACACATTGTCAATGACATACAGATATTTGATCGGGGTTGAATGCAAAATGGACAATGCTGTCTTAAGTACGAGAACAGTGAATCTTCTATGATTTTCCGCTTTGAGCGGCTCCTGGGACACCAGTATTAGATTCCCATGCTCCAGTGCATGTTTACTGTATCACTTGGACCTTCACATTGACCATGAATCAGAGAAATTGCATCGGGAGTATATACAAATGCGCAATGCCGAATTGAGTAGAAGAGGAGTGATTCTTCTAAGAGTTTGTGCTTTGAGCGGCTCCTGGGGGACCAGTATTAGATTCCGATGCACCAGTGCAGGTTTACTGTATCCCTTGGCACCTCACATGGACCATGAAACACAGAAATTGCATCGCGATTGAATATGAAATTGACATTGCCGACTGAAGTACAAGAAGATTGAATCATGTTAGGGTTTGTGCTTTGAGCGCCTCCTTAAAGACCACTCTTAGATTCCGAAGCTCCAGTGCAGGTTTTCTGTATGTCTTGGACCTTCACATTGACCATGAAACACAGAAATCGCGTCGGGATTTAATACAAAAGGCACAATGCCGACATAAGTACAAAAAAAGTGAATCTTCAAAGGGTTTGTGGTTTGAGTTGCTCCTGGGTGACCAGTAATAGATTCCGATGCACATGTGCATGTTCACTGTATCCCTTGGGTCATCACATTGACCATGAAACACAGAAATCTCATCGGGATGAATGCATAAGGCACAATGCTGACTTATGTACAAGAAGAGTGAATCTTCAAAGAGTTTGTGGTTTGAGCGGCTCCTGGGAGACCAGTATTAGATTCCGATTCACCAGTGCAGGTTTACTGTATCCCTCGGACCTACACATTGACCATGAAACACAGAAATTACATCGGGATTGAATACAAAATGGACAATGCCAACTTAAGTAAGAGAAGAGTGAATCTTCTGAGTGTTCGTGGTTTAAGCGGCTCCTGCGAGACCAGTATTACATTCTGATACACCAGTGCGGGTTTACTGTATCCCTTGGACCTTTACATTGACCATGAAACACAAAAATTGCATCAGGATTGAATACAAAAGGGACAATTCCGACTTAAGTACAAGAAGAGTGAATCCTCTAAGAGGTTGTGCTATGAGCGGCTCCTGGGAGACCAGTATTAGATTCCGATGCACCAGTGAAGGTTTACTGTATCCCTTGTACCTTCACATTGACCATGAAAAACAGAAATCGCATCGGGATTGAATACAAAAGGCACATTGCCGACATAAGTGCAAGAAGTGTGAATCTTCTAAGAAGTTTGTGATTTGAACGGCTCCTAGGATACCAGTATTAGATTCCGATGCACCAGTGCAGGTTTATTGAATCCCTTGGACCTTCACATTGACAATGAATCACAAAAGTTGAGTCGTGATTGAATACAAAAGGGACAATGCCGACTTAAATTCAAGAAGAGTGAATTTTCTAAGAGTTTGTGCTTTGAGCGGCTCCTGGGAGACCTGCATTAGATTCCGATGCGCCAGTGCAGGTATACTGTATCCCTTGGACATTCAAATTGACCATGACACACAGCAATTGAATCGGGATTGAATACAAAATGCATAATGCCAACTTAAGTACAAGAAGATTGAATCCTCTACGAGTTTGTGTTTTTATCGGCACCTGGGAGACCAGTATTAGATTCCGATGCACCAGAGCAGGTTTATTGTATTCCATGGACCTTCACATTGGCCATGAAACACAGAAATTGCATCAGAGTGAATACAAAAGGGACAATGCCGACTTAAGTACAAGAAGAGTGAACCTTCTAAGAGTTTTTGCTTTGAGCGACTTCTGGGAGACAAGTATTAGATTCAGATGCACCAGTGCACGTTTACTGAATCCCTTGGACCTTCACATTGACCATGAAACACAGGAATTGCATCGGGTTGGAATACAAAAGAGACAATGCTGACTTAAGTACAAGAAGAGTGAGTCTTCTAAGAGTTTGTGATTAAAGCGGCCCCTGGGAGACCAGTATTGGATTCCGATGCACCAGTGCAGATTTACTGAATCCCATGGATCTTCACATTGTCAATGACATACAGATATTTGATCGGGGTTGAATGCAAAATGGACAATGCTGTCTTAAGTACGAGAACAGTGAATCTTCTATGATTTTCCGCTTTGAGAGGCTCCTGGGACACCAGTATTAGATTCCCATGCTCCAGTGCATGTTTACTGTATCACTTGGACCTTCACATTGACCATGAATCAGAGAAATTGCATCGGGAGTATATACAAATGCGCAATGCCGAATTGAGTAGAAGAGGAGTGATTCTTCTAAGAGTTTGTGCTTTGAGCGGCTCCTGGGGGACCAGTATTAGATTCCCATGCACCAGTGCAGGTTTACTGTATCCCTTGGACCTTCACATTGACCATGAAACACAGAAATTAGATCGGGATTGAATACAAAAGGCACATTGCCGACTTAAGTACAAGAAGTGTGAATCTTCTAAGAAGTTTGTGATTTTAACGGCTCCTAGGATACCAGTATTAGATTCCGATGCACCAGTGCAGGTTTATTGAATCCCTTGGACCTTCACATTGACAATGAATCACAAAAATTGAGTCGTGATGGAATACAAAAGGGACAATGCCGACTTAAATTCAAGAAGAGTGTATATTCTAAGAGTTTGTGCTTTGAGCGGCTCCTGGGAGACCCGCATTAGATTCCGATGCGCCAGTGCAGGTATACTGTATCCCTTGGACATTCACATTGACCATGACACACAGCAATTGAATCGGGATTAAATACAAAATGCATAATGCCAACTTAAGTACAAGAAGATTGAATCCCCTACGAGTTTGTGATTTTAGCGGCACCTGGGAGAACAGTATTAGATTCCGATGCACCAGAGCAGGTTTATTGTATTCCATGGACCTTCACATTGACCATGAAACACAGAAATTGCATCGGAGTAAATACAAAAGGGACAATGCCGACTTAAGTACAAGAAGAGTGAACCTTCTAAGAGTTTGTGCTTTGAGCGACTTCTGGGAGACTAGTATTAGATTCAGATGCACCAGTGCACGTTTACTGAATCCCTTGGACCTTCACATTGACCATGAAACACAGGAATTGCATCGGGATTGAATACAAAACAGACAATGCTGACTTAAGTACAAGAAGAGTGAGTCTTCTAAGAGTTTGTGATTAAAGCGGCCCCTGGAAGACCAGCATTGGATTCCGATGCACCAGTGCAGATTTACTGAATCCCATGGATCTTCACATTGTCCATGAATACAGAAATTTGATCGGGATTGAATGCAAAGGGGACAATGCTGTCTTAAGTACGAGAACAGTGAATCTTCTATGATTTTCCGCTTTGAGCGGCTCCTGGGACACCAGTATTAGATTCCCATGCTCCAGATCATGTTTACTGTATCACTTGGACCTTCACATTGACCATGAATCAGAGAAATTGCATCGGGATTAAATACAAATGCGCAATGCCGAATTGAGTAGAAGAAGAGTGATTCATCTAAGAGTTTGTGCTTTGAGCGGCTCCTGCGGGACCAGTATTAGATTCCCATGCACCAGTGCAGGTTTACTGTATCCCTAGGACCTTCACATTGACCATGAAACACAGAAATTAGATCGGGAGTGAATACAAAAGGGACAATGCCGACTTAAGTACAAGAAGTGTAAATCTTCTAAGGTTTTGTGGTTTTTTCGGCTCGTGTTAGACCAGTATTAGATTCCGATGAACCAGTGGAGGTTTACTGTATCCCTTGCATCTTCACATTGACAATGAGACAGAGAAATCGCATCGGGATTGAATACAAAACGCCCAATGCCGACTTAAGCGCAAGAAGAGTGAATCTTCTAAGAGTTTGTGATTTAAGCGGCTCCTGGGAGACCAGTATTAGATTCCTATGCACCAGTGCAAGTTTACTGTTTCCCTCGGACCTACACATTGACCATGAAACACAGAAATTACATCGGGATTGAATACAAGATGGACAATGCCAACTTAAGTACAAGAAGAGTGAATCTTCTGAGTGTTTGTGGTTTAAGCGGCTCCTGGGAGACCAGTATTACTTTCCTATACACCATGGAAAGGTTTACTGTATCCCTTGGACCTTCACATACACCATGAAATACAGAAATTGCATCGGGATTGAATACAAAAGGGACAATGCCGACTTAAGTACAAGAAGAGTGAATCCTTTAAGAGGTTGTGCTATGAGCGGCTCCTGGGACACCAGTATTAGATTCCGATGCACCAGTGCAGGTTTATTGAATCCCTTGGACCTTCACACCAGTTGAGGTTCTCTCTATCCCTTGGACCTTCACATTGACCATGAAACACAGAAATCTCATAGGGACTGAATACAAAAGGCACAATGCCGATATAAGTACAAAAAGAGTGAATCCTCTTGGAGTTTGTGGTTTGCGCTGCTCCTGGGTGACCAGTATTAGAATCCGATGCACCAGTGCGAGTCCACTGTACATCTTGGACCTTCACATTGACCATGAAACACAGGAATATCATCGGGATGAATACAAAACTCACAATGCCGACTTAAGTACAAGAAGAGTGAATCTTCTATGAGTTTGTGCTTTCAGCGGCTCCTAGGAGTCCAGTACTAGATTCTGATGCAGCAGTGCACGTTTACTGTATAACTTGGACCTTCATATTGACCATGAAACACATTAATTGCATCGGGATTGAATAAAACACAGACAATGCCGAGTTAAGTACAAGAAGAGTGAATCTTCTAAGAGTTTGTGATTTGAGCGGCTCCTGGGAGACCAGTATTAGCTTCTGATGCACCAGTGCAGATTTACTGTATCCCATGGACCTTCACATAGTCAATGACATACTGAAATTACATCGGGATTGAATACAAAGGGGACAATGCCGACTTAAATACGAGAAGAGTGAATCTTCTATGATTTTCTGCTTTGAGCAGCTCCTGGGAGACCAGTATTAGATTCCGATGCACCAGTGCAGGTTAACTGCATCCCTTGGACCTTCACATTGGCCATGAGACAGAGAAAGCGCATCGGTATTTAATACAAAAGGCACAATCCCGACTTAAGTACAAGAAGAGTGAATCTTCTATGAGTTGGTGCTTTGAGCGGCTCCTGGGAGACCAGTACTAGATTTTGATGCACCAGTGAAGGTTCTCTCTATCCCTTGGACCTTCACATTGACCGAGAAACACAGAAATCTCATAGGGACTGAATACAAAATGCCCAATGCCGATAAAAGTACAAAAAGAGTGAATCTTCTAGGAGTTTGTAGTTTGAGCAGCACCTAGGTGACCAGTATTAGATTCCGATGCACCAGTGCAAGTTCACTGTATATCTTGGACCTTCACATTGACCATGAAACACAGATATCGCATCGGGATTGAATACAAAAGGCACAATCCCGACATATGTACAAAAAGGGTGAATCTTCTAAGAGTTTGTGGTTTGAGCTGCTCCTGGGTGACCAGTATTAGATTCCGATGCACCAGTGCACGTTCACTGCGTATTGTGGACCTTCACATTGACCATGAAACACAGAAATCTCATTGAGATGAATACAAAACGCACAATGCCGACTTAAGTACAAGAAGACTGACTCTTCTAAGATATTGTGGTTTGAGCGGCTCCTGGGAGACCAGTATTAGATTCCGATGCCTCCAGTGCAGGTTAACTGTATCCCTTGGACCTTCATATTGACCATATAATACAGAAATTGCATCGGGATTGAATACAAAATTAACAATGCCGACTTAAGTACAAGAAGAGTGAATCTTCTAAGAGTTTGTGATTTCAGCGGCTCCTGGGAGACCAGTATCAAATTCCGATGCACCAGTGCAGCTTTACTGTATCCCATGGACCTTCACATTGACAATGAGACAGAGAAATCGGATCGGGATTGATTACAAAAAGCATAATGCCCACTTAAGTACAAGAAGAGAGAAGCTTCTAAGAGTTGGTGCTTTTGAGCGGCTCCTGGGAGACCAGTATCAGATTCCGACGGACAGGTGCAGACTCACTGTATCCCTTGGACCTTCATATTGACCATGACACACAGAAATTGCATCAGGATTGAATGTTAAAGGGACAATGCCGAGTTAAGTACAAGAAGAGGGAGACATGTTAGGGTTTGTGTTTTGAGCGGCTCCTGGGAGACCAGTATTAGATTGCGATGCACGAGTGTAGGTTTTCTGTATCCCTTGGAACTTCACATTACCACGAAACACAGAAATTGCATCGGGATTGAATGTAAAAGGCACAATACCGACATAAGTACAAAATGAGTGAATCTTCTAAGAGTTTGTGGTTTGAACTGCTCCTGGGTGACGAGTAATAGATTCCAATGCACCAGGGCATGTTCACTGTATCCCTTGGAAATTCACATTGACCTTGAAACACAGAAATCTCATCGGGATGCATACATAAGGCACAATGCTGACTTAAGTACAAGAAGAGTATTCTTCAAATACTTTGTGGTTTGACCGACTCCTGGGACACCAGTATTAGATTCCGATGCACCAGTGCAGGTTAACTGTATCCCTCGGACCTACACATTGACCATGAAACGCAGTAATTACATCGGTATTGAATATAAAAGGGACAAAGCCGACTTAAGTACAAGAAGAGTGAATCTTCTTGGGGTTTGTAATTTGGGCGGCTCCTGGGAGACCAGTATTAGATTGCGATGCACCAGTGGAGTTTCTCTGTTTCCCTTGGACCTACACATTGACCATGAAACACAGAAATCGCATCGGGATTGAATACAAATGGCACTATGCCGACATAAGTACAATAAGAGTGAATCTTCTAAGAGTTTGTGGTTTGAGCTGTTCCTGAGTGACCAGTATTAGATTCCGATGCACCAGTGCACGTTCACGGTATATCTTGGACCTTCACATTGACCAAGAAACACAGAAATCTCATCGGGATGATTACAAAACGCACAATGCCGACTTAAGTACAAGAAGAGTGAATCTTTTAAGAGTTTGTGGTTTTTAGCGGCTCCTGGGAGACCAGTATTAGATTCCGATGCACCAGTGGAGGTTCTCTGTTTCCTTTGGAATTTCACACTGACCATGACACACAGAAATCGCATCGGGATTGAATACAAAATGCACAATGCCTACTTAAGTACAAGAAGAGTGAATCATCTAAGAGATTGTGCATTGAGCGGCTCCTGGAAGGCCAGTATTAGATACCGATGCACCCGTGCACGTTTACTGTATCCCTTGGACCTTCACATTGACAATGAAACACAGAAATTGCATCAGGATTGAAGACAAAAGAACAATGCCGACTTAAGTACAAGAAGAGAGAATCTTCTAAGAGTTTGTGATTTGAGCGGCTCCTGGGAGACCAGCATTAGATTCCGATGCACCAGTGCAGATTGACTGTACCCCATGGTCCTTCACATTATGCATGAGATACAGAAATTAGATCGGGTGGGAATACTAAAGGTACAATGCCGAGTTAAGTACGAGAAGAGTGAATCTTCTAAGAATTTGTGATTTGAGTGGCTCCTGCGAGACCAGTATTAGATTCCGATGCACCAGTGCAGGTTTACTGTATCCCTTGGACGTTTACATTGACCATAAGACAGAGAAATCGCATCGGGATTTATATACAAAAGGCACAAAGCCGACTAAAGTACATGAAGAGTGAATATTCTGAGAGTTGGTGCTTTGAGCGGCTCCTGGGGACCAGTACTAGATTCCAATGCACCAGTGCAGGTTTACTGTATCCCTTGGTACTTCACTTTGACCATGAAACATAGAAATTGCATCGCGATTGAATTCAAAAGGGACAATGCCGACATAAGTTCAAGAACAGTCAATCTTCAAAGAGTTTGCGGTTTGAGCGGCTACTCGGACACCAGTACTAGATTCCGATCCACCAGTGCAGGTTAACTGTATCCCTCGGACCTACACATGGACCATGAAACACAGATATCACATCGGGATTGAATACAGAAAGGACAATGCCAACTTAAGTACAAGAAGAGTGAATCTTCTAAGAGTTTGTGGTTTAAGTTGCTCATGGGAGACCAGTATTACATTCCGATACATCAGTGCGGGTTTACTGTATCCCTTGGACCTTCACATTGACCATGAAACACAGAAATTGCATCGGGATTGAATCCAAAAGGGACATCGCCGGCTTCAGTACAAGAGGGGTAAATCTTCTTGGGGTTTGTGCTTTGAGCGGCTCCTGGGAGACCAGTATTAGATTCCGATGCACCAGTGGAGGTTCTCTGTATCCGTTGGACATTCACATTGACCATGAAACACAGAAATCACATTGGGATTGAATACAAAAGGCACAATGCCAACTTAAGTTCAAAAAGAGTGAATCTTCTAAGAGTTTGTGGTTTGCGCTGCTCCTTGGTGACCAGTATTAAATGCCGGTGAACCAGTGCACATTCACTGTATATCTTGGAACTTCATATTGACCATGAAACGCAGAAATTACATCGGGATGAATACAAAACGCACAATGCCGACTTAAGTACAAGAAGAGTGAATCTTCTAGGAGCTTGTGGTTTGATCGGCTCCGGGGAGACCAGTATTACATTCCGTGCACCAGTGCAGGTTTATAGTATCCTTTTACCTTCACATTGGCCATGAGACAGAGAAATTGCATCAGGATTGAATACAAAAGGCACAATGCCGACTTAAGTACAAGAAGAGTGAATGTTTTATGAGTTGGTGCTTTGAGCGGCTCCTGGGAGACCAGTATTAGATTTCGATGCACCAGTTGAGGTTCTCTCTATCCCTTGGACCTTCACATTGACCATGAAACACAGAAATCTCATAGGGACTGAATACAAAAGGCACAATGCCGATATAAGTACAATAAGAGTGAATCTTCCAGGAGTTTGTGGTTTGCGCTGCTCCTGGGTGACCAGTATTAGAATCCGATGCACCAGTGCAAGTCCACTGTACATCTTGGACCTTAACATTGTCCATGAAACACAGGAATATCATCGGGATGAATACAAAACTCACAATGCCGACTTAAGTACAAGAAGAGTGAATCTTCTAAGAGTTTGTGCTTTGAGCGGCTCCTAGGAGACCAGTATTAGATTCTGAGCAGCAGTGCACGTTTACTGTATCCCTTGGACCTTCATATTGTCCATGAAACACAGAAATTGCATCGGGATTGAATAAAACACAGACAATGCGGAGTTAAGTACAAGAAGAGTGAATCTTCTAAGAGTTTGTGATTTGAGCGGCACCTGGGAGACCAGTATTAGCTTCTGATGCACCAGTGCAGATTTACTGTATCCCATGGACCTTCACATTGTCAATGACAAACTGAAATTACATCGGGAGTGAATACAAAGGGGACAATGCCGACTTAAGTACAAGAAGAGTGAATCTTCTAAGAGTTGGTGCTTTGAGCGGCTCCTGGGAGACCAGTACTTGATTTTGATGCACCAGTGAAGGTTCTCTCTATCCCTTGGACCATCACATTGACCGAGAAACACAGAAATCTCATAGGGACTGAATACAAAAGGCCCAATGCCGATAAAAGTACAATAAGAGTGAATCTTCTAGAAGTTTGTAGTTTGAGCAGCTCCTAGGTGACCAGTATTAGATTCCGATTCACCAGTGCAAGTTCACTGTATATCTTGGACCTTCACATTGACTATGAAACACAGAAATATCATCGGGATGAATACAAAACGCACAATGCCGACTTAAGTACAAGAAGAGTGAATCTTCTAAGAGTTTGTGCTTATAGCGGCTCCTAGGAGACCAGTATTAGATTCTGATACACCAGTGCGGGTTAACTGTATCCCTTGGACCTTCACATTGCCCATGAAACACAGAAATTGCGTCGGGATTGAAAACAAAAGGAACAATGCCGACTTAAGTACAAGAAGAGTGAATCTTCTAAGTGATTGAGGTTTGAGCGGCTCCTGGGATACCAGTATTAGAATCCGATGCACCTGTGAATGTTCACTGTATCCCTTAGATCTTCACATTGACCACGAAACACAGAAATCTAATCGGGATGAATTCAAAACGCACAATGCCCACTTAAATACAAGAAGAGTGAATCTTCTAAGAGTTTGTGGTTTGAGCGGCACCTGGGAGACCTGTATTAGGTTCCGATGCACCAGTGCAGGTTTACTGCTTCCCTTTGAACTTCACAATGACCATGACACACAGAATTTTCATCGGAATAGAATACAAAAGGCACAATGCCAACTTATGTACAAGAAGGGTGAATCTTCTAAGGGTTTGTGCTTTGAGCGGCTCCTGGGAGACCAGTATTAGATTCCGATGCACCAGTGCAAGTTCACTGTATATCTTGGACCTTCACATTGACTATGAAACACAGAAATATCATCGGGATGAATACAAAACGCACAATGCCGACTTAAGTACAAGAAGAGTGAATCTTCTAAGAGTTTGTGCTTATAGCGGCTCCTAGGAGACCAGTATTAGATTCCGATGCATCAGTGAAGGTTTACTGTATCCCTTGGACCTTCACATTGACCATGAAACACAAAAATTGCATCGGGATTGAATACAAAAGGCATAATTATGACTTATGTACAAGAAGTGTGAAGCTCCTAAGAGTTTGTAGTTTGAGCGGCTCCTGGGATACCAGTATTAGATTCCGATGCCCCAGTGCAGGTTTACTGTATCCCTAGGACCTTCACATTGACGATGAAACACAGAAATTGCATCGGGATTGAATATAAAAGGACATTGCCGACTTAAGTACAAGAAGAGTTAATATTCTTAGGGTATGTGCTTTGAGCGGCTCCTGGGAGACCACTATTAGATTCCGATGCTCCAGTGCAGGTTTGTTGCATCCCTTGGACCTTCACATTGACCATGAAACACAGAAATCGCATCGGGATTGAATACAAAGGGCACAATGCTGCCTGAAGTACAAGAAGTGTGAATCTTCTAAGAGTTTGTGGTATGAGCAGCTCCTGGGATACCAGTATAATATTTCGATGCTCAAGTGCAGGTTTACTGTATCCCTTGGACCTTCACATTGACCAAGAAAAGCACAGAAATTGCATCGGGATTCAATACAAATGGGTCAATGCCATCTTAAATTCAAGAAGAGTGAATCTACTAAGAGTTTGTGCTTTGAAGACTCCTGGCGGACCAGTGTTAGATTCCGATGCACCAGTCCAGGTTTACTGTATCCCTTGGACCTTCACATTGACCATGAAACACAGAAATGGCATCAGGGTGATTACAGAAGGAACAATGCCGACTTATGTACAAGAAGAGTGAATCTTCTAAGATTTTGGGCTTCGAGCGGCTCCTGGGGGACCAATATTAGATTCCGATCCACCAGTGCAGGTTTAATGTATCCGATGGTCCTCCACACTGACCATGCAACACATAAATCGCATCGGGATTGAATACAAAATTCACAATACCGAATTAAGTATAAGAAGAGTGAATCTTCTAAGAATTTGCGGTGTGAGTGGCTCCTGGGAGACCAGTATTAGATTCCGATGCACCAGTGCAGGTTTGCTGTATCCATCGGAACTTCACATTGACCATGAAACACAGAAATTTAATCGGGATTGAATATAAAAGAGACATTGCCGACTTAAGTACTAGAAGAGTGAGTCTTCTAAGAGTTTGTGGTTTGAGCGGCTCCTGGGAGACCAGTATTAGATTCCGATGGACCAGTGCAGGTTTACTGTATGCCTTGGGACTTCACGTTGACCATGACACACAGAAATTTCATCGGAATTGAATAGTAGTGGGACAATGCTGACTTAAGTACAATAAGAGTGAATCTTCTCAGAGTTAGTGGTTTGAGCGGCTCCTGGGAGACCAGTATTAGATTCCGATGCACCAGTGCATGTTTACTGTATCCCTTTCTCCAACACATTGACCATGAAACACAGAAATTACATCGGGATTGAATACAAAAGGGACATTTCCGACTTAAGTACAAGAAGAGTGAATCTTCTAAGAGTTTGTGGTTTGAGCAGCTCCTGGAACACCAGTATTACATTCCAGTACACCTGTATGGCTTTACTGTAGCCCTTGGACTTTCACATTGACCATGAAACACAGAAATTGCATCGGGATTGAATATAAAAGAGACATTGCCGACTTAAGTACTCAAAGAGTGTGTCTTCTAAGAGTTTGTGGTTTGAGCGGCTCCTGGGAGACCAGTATTAGATTCCGATGGACCAGTGCAGGTTTATTGTATGCCTTGGGACTTCACGTCGACCATGACACACAGAAATTTCATCGGAATTGAATAGTAAAGGGACAATGCCGACTTAAGTACAAGAAGAGTGATTCTTCTCAGAGTTAGTGGTTTGAGCGGCTCCTGTGAGACCAGTATTAGATTCCGATGCACCAGAGAAGGTTTACTGTATCCCTTGGACCTTCACATTGACCATGAAACACAGAAATTACATCGGGATTGAATATAAAAGGGACAATGCCGACTTACGTACAAGAAGAGTTAGTCTTCTAGGAGTTTGTGCTTTGAGCGGCTCGTGGGAGACCAGTATTTCATTCCGATGAACCAGTGCAGGTTTACTGTATTCCTTTCACCTACACAGAAATTACATCGGGATTGAATACAAAAGGGACAATTCCGACATAAGTACAAGTAGAGTGAATCTTCTAAGAGTTTGTGGTTTGAGCGGCTGCTGGGAGACCAGTATTACATTACAATACACCCGTATGGGTTTCCAATATCCCTTGGACTTTCACATTGACCATGAAACACAGAAATTGCATCGAGATTGAATACAAAAGGCACAATGCCAACTTAAGTGCAGGAAGAGTGAATCTTCTATGAGTTTGTGGTTTGAGCGTCTCCTGGGAGACCAGAATTAGATTCCGAACCTCCAGTGCAGGTTTACTGTATCCCATGGACCTTCACATTGTCAATGACATACTGAAATTAGATCGGGATTGAATACAAATGGTATAATGCCGACTTAAGTACAAGAAGAGTTAGTCTTCTAGGAGTTTGTGCTTTGAGCGGCTCGTGGGAGACCAGTATTTCATTCCGATGAACCAGTGCAGGTTTACTGTAACCATTGGACCTTTACATTCACCATGAAACACAGAATTTGCATCGCGATTGAATACAAATGGGTTAATGCCGTCATCAGGTCATGAAGAGTGAATCTTCAAAGAGTTTGCGGTTTGAGCGGATGCTGGGACACCAGTATTAGATTACGATGCACCAGTGCAGGTTTACTGTATCCCTTGGACATTCACATTGAGCATGATACACAGAACTAGCATCGGGATTGAATACAAAATGGACAATGGCGTATTAAGTACAAGAAGAGTGAATCCTCTAAAAGCTTGTGGTTTGAGCGGCTGCTGGGAGACCAGTATTAGATTCTGATACACTATTCCAGGTTTAATGTATCCCTTGGACATTCACATGGACCATGAAACAAAGAAATTGCATCGGGAATGAATACAAAGGGGACAATGCCGACTTAAGTACAAGAAGAGTGAGTCTTCTAAGAGTTTGTGTTTTGGGCGGCGCCTGGGAAACCAGTATTAGATTCCGATGCACCAGTGCAAGTTTACTGTATCCCTTGGCCCTTCACATTGACCATGAAACACAGAAATTGCATCGCGATTGAGTATAAAGATGACAATGCCGACTTAAGTACAAGAAGAGTGAATCTTGTTAGGGTTTGTGCTTTGAGCGGCTCCTGGGAGACCTGTATTAGATTCCGATGCACCAGTGCAGGTTTTGTGTAACTCTTGGACCTTTACATTGACCATGAAATAAAGAAATAGCATCGGGATTGAATACAAAAGGGAAAATGCCGTCATAAGTAAAAAAGGAGTGAATCTTCTAAGAGTTTGTGGTTTGGGCTGCTCCTGGGTGACCAGTATTAGATTCCGATGCACCAGTGCATCTTCACTGTAACCCTTGGACCTTCATATTGTCCATGAAACACAGTAATTTCATCTGGATGAATACAAAACGCTCAAAACCAACTTTAGTACAATAAGAGTGAATCTTCTTAGAGTTTGTGGTTTGACCGGCTCCTGGGACACCAGTATTGGATTCCGATGCACCAGTGCAGTATTACTGTATCCCTTGAACCTTCACATTGATCATGAAACACAAAAATTGCATGGGGTGAATACAAAAGGGACAATGCCGACTTAAATTCAAGAACAGTGAATATTCTAAGAGTTTGTACATTGAGCGGCTCCTGGGAGACTAGTATTAGATTCCGAGGAACCAATGAAGGTGTACTGTGTCCCTTGGACCTTCACATTGACCATGAAACACAGAAATCGCATCGGGATTGAATACAAAATGCATAATGCCGACTTATGTACAAGAAGTGTAAATCTTCTAAGAGTTTGTGGTTTGAGCGTATCATGGGAGACCAGTATTAGATTCCGATGCACCAGTGCAGGTTTACTGTTTCCCTTGGGTCTTCACATTGACCATGAAACACAGAAATAGCATCGGGATTGAATACAAAAGGCACAATGCCAACTTAAGTACAAGAAGATTGAATCTTCTAAGAGTTTGTGGATTTAGCGTCTCCTGCGAGACCAGTATTAGATTACGATGCACCAGTGCAGGTTTACTGTATCCCATGGACCTTCACATTGACAATGAAACACAGATATTTCATCGGGGTGAATACGAAACGCGCAGTGCCGACGTAAGTAAAAGAAGAGTGAATCTTCTAAGAGTTTGTGGTTTTACCAGCCCCTGGGCGACCTGTATTAGGTTCCGATGCACCAGTGCAGGTTTACTGTATCCCTTGGAACCTCACAATGACCATGACACACAGAAATATCATCGGAATTTAATACAAAAGGCACAATGCCAACTTATGTACAAGAAGGGTGAATCTTCTAAGAGGTTGTGCTTTGAGCGGCTCCTGGGAGAACAGTATTAGATTCCGATGGACTAGTGCAGGTTTGCTGTATCCCTTGGACCTTCACATTGTCTATGTAACACAGAAATTGCATCGGGATTGAATACTAACTGAGAATGCCGACTTACGTACAATAAGTCTTTATCTTCTAAGAGTTTGTGGTTTGAGCGGCTCCTGGGAGACCATATTAGATTCCGATGCACCAGTGCAGGTTTACTGTATCCCTTGGACCTACACATTTACCATGAAACACAGAAATAGCATAGGGATAGAAAACAAAAGGGACAATGCCGACTTAAGTACAAGATGAGTTAATTTTCTAAGAGTTTGTGGTTTGAGCGGCTCCTGGGAGACCAGCATTATATTCCGATACACCAGTGCGGTTTTACTGTATCCCTTGGACCTTCTCATTGACCATGAAACACAGAAATCGCATCGGGATTGAAAACAAAAGGCATAATGCCGACTTATGTACAAGAAGTGTGAATCTTCTAAGAGTTTGTGTTTTGAGCGGCTTCTGGGATACCAGTATTAGATTCCGATGCACCACTGCAGGATTACTGTATCCCTTGGACCTTCACATTGACCATGAAACACAGAAATTGCATCGGAATCGAATATAAAAGGGACAATGCCGATTTAAGTACAAGATGAATGAATCTTCTTAGGGTTTGTGCTTTGAGCGGCTCGTGGTAGACCAGTATTAGATTCCGAGGCACCAATGAAGATGTACTGTGTCCCTTGGACCTTCACATTGACCATGAAATACAGAAATCGCATGGGGATTGAATATAAAATGCATAATGCCGACTTACGTACAAGAAGTGTAAATCTTCTAAGAGTTTGTGGTTTGAGCGGCTCCTGGGATACCAGTATTTGTTTCCGATGCACCAGCGCAGGATTACTGTATCCGTGGGCCTTCACATTGACCATGAAACACAGAAATTGCATCGGGATTGAATACAAAAGGACAATGCCGACTTACGTACAAGAAGAGTATATCTTCTAAGAGTTTGTGGTTTGAGCGGCTCCTGGGGGACCAGTATTAGATTCCGATGCACCAGTGCAGGTTTGCTGTATCCCTTGGACCTACACATTGACCATGAAACACAGAAATAGCATGGGGATTGAATACAAAAGGGACAATACCGACTTAAGTACAAGAAGAGTGAATCTTCTAAGAGTTTGTGGTTTGAACGGCTCCTGGGAGACCAGTATTATATTCCGATACACCAGTGCGGTTTTACTGTATCCCTTGGACCTTCACATTGACCATGAAACACAGAAATTGCATCGGGATTAAATGCAAAAGGGACAATGCCGATTTAAATACAACAAGAGTGAATCCTCTAAGAGTTTGAGTTATGAGCGGCTCCTGGGAGACCAGTATTAGATTCCGATGCACCAGTGCAGGTTTACTGTTTCCCTTGATTCTTCACATTGACCATGAAACACAGAAATTTCATCGGAGTGAAAACAAAAGTGACAATGCCGACTGATGTACAAGAATAGTGAGTCTTCTAACAGTTTGTACTTTTGGCGGCTCCTGGGAAACCAGAATTAGATTCCGATGCTCCAGTGCAGATCTTTCTGTATCCCTTGGACCTTCACATTGACCATGAAACACAGAAATTGCTTCGGGATTGAATATAAAAGGGACAATGACGACTTAAGTACAAGAAAAGTGAATCTTCTTAAGTTTTGCGCTTTGAGCGGCTCCTGGGAGACCACTATTAGATTCCGATGCACCAGTGCAGGTTTTTTTGTATCCCTTGGGCCTTCACATTGACAATGAAACACAAAATCTCATTGGGATGATTGCCGACTTAAGTACAAGAAGAGTGAATCTTCTAAGACTTAGTGGAATGAGCGGCTCCTGGGAGATCAGTACTAGATTCCGATGCACCTGTGCAGTTTTACTGTATCCCTTGGAACTTCACAATGACCATGACACACAGAAATGTCGTCGGAATTGAGTACAAAAGGCACAATGCCAACTTATGTACAAGAGGAGTGAATCTTCTAAGAAGTTGTGCTTTCAGCGGCTCCTGGGAGACCAGTATTAGATTCCGATGCACCAGTGAAGGTTTACTGTATCCCTTGGAACATCACATTGACCATGAAACACAGAAATTGCATCGGGATTTAAAACAAAACGACAATGATGACTTACGTACAGGAAGAGTGTATCTTCTAAGAGTTTGTGGTTTGAGCGGCTCCTGGGAGACCAGTATGAGATTCCGATGCACCAGTGCAGTTTTACTGTATCCCTTGGACCTACACATTGACCATGAAACACAGAAATAGCATCGGGATTGAATACAAAAGTGACAATGCCGACTTAAGTACAAGAAGAGTGAATCCTCTAAGAGTTTGTGCTATGAGCGGCTCCTGGGAGACCAGTATTAGATTCCGATGCACCATTGAAGGTTTACTGTGTCCCTTGGACCTTTACATTGACCATGAAACACAGAAATCGATTCGGGATTCAATACAAAATGCATAATGCCGACTTATGTACAAGAAGTGTAAATCTTCGAAGAGTTTGTGGTTTGAGCGGCTCCTGGGATACCTGTATTACATTCCGATGCATCAGTGCAGGATTACTGTATCCCTTGGACCTTCACATTGACCATGAAACACAAAAATTGCATCGGGTTGAATACAAAAGGGACAATGCCGACTTAAATTCATGAAGAGTGAATCTTCTACGAGATTGTGCTTTGAGCGGCTCCTGAAAGACCAGTATAAGATTCCGATGCACCAGTGAAGGTTTACTGTATCCCTTGGAACATCACATTGACCATGAAACACAGAAATTGCATCGGGATTTAAAACAAAAGGACAATGATGACTTACGTACAGGAAGAGTGTATCTTCTAAGAGTTTGTGGTTTGAGCGGCTCCTGGGAGACCAGTATGAGATTCCGATGCACCAGTGCAGTTTTACTGTATCCCTTGGACCTACACATTGACCATGAAACACAGAAATAGCATCGGGATTGAATACAAAAGTGACAATGCCGACTTAAGTACAAGAAGAGTGAATCCTCTAAGAGTTTGTGCTATGAGCGGCTCCTGGGAGACCAGTATTAGATTCCGATGCACCATTGATGGTTTACTGTGTCCCTTGGACCTTCTCATTGACCATGAAACACAGAAATCGCATCGGGATTGAAAACAAAAAGCATAATGCCGACTTATGTACAAGATGTGTGAATCTTCTAAGAGTTTGTGGTCTGAGCGGCTGCTGGGATACCAGTATTAGATTCCGATGCACCAGTGCAGGATTACTGTATCCCTTGGACCTTCACATTGATCATGAAACACAGAAATTGCATCGGAATTGAATATAAAAGGGTCAATGCCGACTTAAGTACAAGAGGAGTGAATCTTCTTAGGGTTTGTGCTTTGAGCGACTCCTGGGAGACCAGTATAAGATTCCGACTCACAAGTGCAGGTTTACTCTATCCGTTGGACCTACGCATTTACCATGAAACACAGAAATAGCATCGGGATGAATAAAAAAGGGACAATGCCGACTTAAGTACAAGAAGCGTGAATCTCCTAAGTGTTTGTGGTTTGAGCGGCTCCTGGGATACCTGTATTAGATTCCGATGCACCAGTGCAGGATTACTGTATCCCTTGGACCTTCACATTGACCATGAAACACAAAAACTGCATCGGGTTGATTACAAAAGGGACAATGCCGACTTAAATTCATGAAGAGTGAATCTTCTACGAGATTGTGCTTTGAGCGGCTCCTGAAAGACCAGTATAAGATTCCGATGCACCAGCGCAGGTTTACTGTATCCCTTGGACATTTACATTGACCATGAAACACAGAAATTGCATTGGGATTGAATGATAAAGGCACAATGAAAAACTTATGTGCAAGAAGAGTGAATCTTCAAAGAGTTTGTGCTTTGAGCGGCTCCTGGGAGACCAGTATTGGATTCCGATGCACCAGTGCAGGTTAACCGTATCCCTTGGACCTCCACATTGAAAATGAAAGACAGAAATTGTATCTGGATTGAATACTAAAGGGACTATTTCGACTTACGTACAAGAGGAGCGTATCCTCTAAGAGTTTGTGGTTTGAGCGGCTCCTGGGAGATTAGTATTAAATTCCGGTGCACCAATGAAGGTTTACTGTATCCCTTGGACTTTCACATTGACCATGAAACACAGAAATCAAATCGGGATTGAATACAAAGAGCACAATGCCGACTAAGGTACAAGAAGTGTGAATCTTCTAGGAGTCTGTGGTTTCAGCGGCTCCTGGGATACCAGTCTTGAATTCTGATAAACCAGTGCAGGATTACTGTATCCCTTGGACCTTCACATTGACCATGGAACACAGAAATAGCATCGGGATTGAATACAAAAGTGACAATGCCAACTTAAGTAGAAGAAGAGTGGATATCCTAAGAGTTTGTGGTTTGAGCAGCTCCAGGTAGACCTGTATTATAGTCCGATACACCAGTACGGTTGTATTGTATCCCTTGGACCTTCACATCGACAATGAAACACAGATATTTCATCGGAATTCAATACAAAATGGACAATGCCCACTTAAGTACAAGAAGAGTGAATACTCTAAGGGTTTGTGCTATGAGCAGCTCCTGGGAGACCAGTATTAGATTCCGTGGCACCAGTGAAGGTGAACTGTGTCCCTTGGACCTTCACATTGACCATGATACACAGAAATCGCATCGGGATAGAATACAAAATGCATAATGCCAACTTATGTACAAGAAGTGTAAATCTTCTAAGAATTTGTGGTTTGAGCGGTACCTGGGATACCTGTATTAGATTCCGATGCACCAGTGCAGGATTATTGTATCCCTGGACCTTCACATTGACAATGAAACACAGAAATTGCTTCGGGATTGAATACAAAAGGACAATGCCGACTTAAATACAAGAAAAGTGAATCCTCTAAGAGTTTGAGCTATGAGCGGCTCCTGGGAGACCAGTATAAGATTCTGATGCACCAGCGCTGTTTTACTGTATCCCTTGGACATTCACATTGACCATGAAACACAAAAATTGCATAGGGATTAAATACAAAAGCGACAATGCCGACTTAAATACAAGAAGAGTGAATCTTCTAAGAGTTTGTGCTTTGAGCGGCTCCTGGGAGACCAGTATTAGATTCCGATGCACCAGTGCAGGTTTACTGTCTCCCTTGGGTCTTCACATTGATCATGAAACACAGAAATTGCATCGGGATTGAAAACAAAAGGACAATGATGACTTAAGTACAAGAAGAGTGATTCTTCTACGAGTTTGTGGTTTGAGCGGCTCCTGGGAGACCAATATTAGATTCCCATACACCAGTGCGGGATTACTGTATCCCTTGGACCTTCACATTGACCATGAAACACAAAAATTGCGTCGGGATCAAATACAAAAGGGACAATGCCGACTTAAATACAAGAAGAGTGAATCCTCTAAGAGTTTGAGCTATGAGCGGTTCCTGGGAGACCAGTATAAGATTCTGATGCACCAGCGCTGTTTTACTGTATCCCTTGGACATTCACATTGACCATGAAACACAGCCATTGCTTTGGAATTGAATACAAAAGGCACAATGCCGACTTAAATACAAGAAAAGTGAATCCTCTAAGAGTTTGAGCTATAAGCGGCTCCTGGGAGACCAGTATTGTATTCCGATACACCAGTGCGGTATTGCTGTATCCCTTGGACATTCACATTGACCATGAAACACAAAAATTGCATAGGGATTAAATACAAAAGGGACAATGCCGACTTAAATACAAGAAGAGTGAATCTTCTAAGAGTTTGTGCTTTGAGCGGCTCCTGGGAGACCAGTATTAGATTCCGATGCACCAGTGCAGGTTTACTGTCTCCCTTGGGTCTTCACATTGATCATGAAACACAGAAATTGCATCGGGATTGAAAACAAAAGGACAATGATGACTTAAGTACAAGAAGAGTGATTCTTCTACGAGTTTGTGGTTTGAGCGGCTCCTGGGAGACCAATATTAGATTCCCATACACCAGTGCGGGATTACTGTATTCCTTGGACCTTCACATTGACCATGAAACACAGAAATTGCATCGGGATTGAATATAAAAGGGACAATGCCGACTTAAGTACAAGAAGAGTGCATCTTCTTAGGGTTTGTGCTGTGAGCGGCTTTTGGGAGACCACTATTAGATTCCGATGCTCCAGTGCAGGTTTTTTGTATCCCTTGGATCTTCACATTGACCATGAAACACAAAATCTCATCGCGATGAGTACAAATCGCATTATGGTGACTTAAGTACCAGAAGAGTGAATCTTCTAAGAGTTAGTGGTTTGAGCGGCTCCTGGGAGACCAGTATTAGATTCCGATGCACCAGTGAAGGTTCACAGTATCCCTCGGACTTTCACATTGACCATGAAACACAGAAATTGCATGAGGTTTGATTGTAAAAGGGACAATGCCGACTTAAGTACAAGAAGAGTGAATCTATTAAGAGTTTGTGCTTTGAGCGGCCTCCTGGGAGACCAGTATTAGATACCGATGCACCAGTGTAGGTTTACTGTAATCCTTGGACATTCACATTGAAAATCAAACACAGCAATTGCATCGGGATTGAATACAAAAGGCACAATGCGAACATCGGCACAAGAAGTGTGAATCTTCTAAGAGTTTGTGGTTTGAGCAGCTCCTGGGAGACCAGTATTAGATTACGATGCACCAGTGCAGGTTTACTGTATCAATTGGACCTTCACATTGACCATGATACAAAGATATCGCATCGAGATTGAATACAAAAGGGACAAAGCCGACTAAAGTACATGAGGAGTGAATCTTCTAAGAGTTTGTGTTATTAGCGGGTCCTTCTAGTACAGTATTAGATTCCGATGCACCAGTGCAGGTTTGCTGTATCCCATGGACCTTCGCATTGACCATGAAACATAGAAATTGCATCGGGATTGAATACAAAAGAGACAATGCCGACTTACGTACAAGAAGAGTGAATCTTCTACGAGTTTGTGGTTTGAGCAGCTCCTAGGAGACCAGGATTAGATTCCGATGCCCCAGTGCTGATTTACTGTCTCCCTTGGACTTTCACATTGACCATGAAACACAGAATTTGCATCGCGATTGAATAAAAAATAGATAATGCCGACTTAAGTACAAGAAGAGAGAATCCTCTAAGAGTTTGTGCTGTGAGCAGCTCCTGGGAGACCAGTATTAGATTCCGATGCACCAGTGAAGGTTTACTATATCCTTTGTACCTTCTCATTGCCCATGAAACACAGAAATTGCATCGGGATTGAATACAAAAGGGACAATGCCGACTTAAAATCAAGCACAATGAATCATCTAAGAGTTCGTGGTTTGAACGGCTCCTGGGAGACCAGTATAAGATTCCGATGCACCAGTGAAGGTTAACTCTATCACTTTGACTTTCATATTGACAATGAAACAGAGAAATTGCATCGGGATTGAATACAAAAGGCACGATGCCGACTTAAGTACAAGAAGAGTGAACCTTCTAGGAGTTTGTGGTATGAGCGGCTCCTTTGAGACTAGTATTTTTAGATTCCGATGCACCCGTGCAGGTTCACTGTATCACTTGTACCTTCACATTGACCAAGAAACACGGATATTGCATCGGGATTGATTACAGAAGGCACAATGCCGACATAAGTAGAAAAACAGTGAATCTACTCCGAGATTGTGGTTTGAGAGGCTCCTGGGAGACCAGTATAAGATTCCGATGCACCAGTGCAGGTGTACTGTATCCCTTGGACCTTCACATTAACCATGAAATACAGAAATTGCATCGGGGTGAATTAAAAAGGGACAATGCGGACTTACGTACAAGAAAAGTGAATCCTCTAAGAGTTTGTGCTTTGAGCGACTCCTGGGTGACTAGTATTAGATTCCGATGCACCAGTGCAGATTTAATGTATCCCTTGGACCTTCACATTGACAAAGAAACGAAGAAATCGCATTGCGATTGAATACAAATGGCACAATGCCGACTTAAGTACAAGAAGAGTGAATCTTCTAAGAGATTGTGGTTTGAGCGGCTCCTGGGAGACCAGAATTAGATTCCGATGCACCAGTGCAGGTTTACTGTATCCCTTAGACCGTCACATTGAGCATGAAACACAGAAATTGCATCGGGATTGAATACAAAAGGGACAATGCGGACTTAGATTCAAGAAGAATGAATCTTCTGAGAATTCGTGGTTTGAGTGGCTCCAGGGAACCAGTATTAGGATCCGATGCACACGTCCAGGTTTACTGTATCCCTTGGACATTCACATTGACCGTGAAAGACAGAAATCGCATCGGTATTGAATACAAAATACACAATGCCGACTTAAGCACAAGAAGTGTGAATCTATTAAGAGTTTGTGCTTTGAGCGGCTCCTGGCAGACCAGTATTAGATTCCGATGCACCAGTGAAGGTTACTGTATCCCATGGACCTTCACATTGACCATGAAACACAGCATTTGCATCGGGATTGAATATAAAAGGCACAATGCCGACTTAAGTACAAGATGAGTGAATCTTCTAAGAGTTTGTGGTTTGAGCGCCTCAAGGGACACCAATATTAGATTCCGATACACCAGTGCAGGTTTACTGTATCCCTTGGACCTTCACATTGACCATGAAACAAAGAAATCGCATCGAGATTGAATACAAAGTGACAATGCCGACTAAAGTACATGAAGCGTGAATTTTCTAAGAGTATGTGATTTTTGCGGCACCTGGGAGACCAGTATTAGATTCATATACACCAGTGCAGGTTTTCTGTATCGCTTGGAACTTCCCATTCACCATGAAACACAGAAATTGCATCGGGATTGAATACAAAAGAGACAATGCCAACTTAAGCACAAGCTGAGTGAATCTTCTAAGTGTTTGTGCTTTGAGTGGCTCCTGGGAGGGCAGTATTAGATTCCGATGCACCAGTGCAGGTTTACTGTATCCCTCAGACCAAAACATTGACCATGAAACACAGAAATTGCATCGGGATTGAATACAAAAAGTACAATGCTAAGTTATGTACAAGAAAAGTCAATCTTCTAAGTGTTTGTGCTCTGAGCGGCTCCAGGGAGAAGAGTATTAGATTCCAATGCCCCAGTGCAGGTTTACTGTATCCCTTGGACCTTCACATTGTCCATAAAACACAGAAATGACATCGGGATTGAATACAAAATGCACAATTCCAAATAAAGTACAAGAAGAGTAAATCTTCTAACAGTTTGTGCTTCGAGCGGCTCCTGGGAGACCAGTATTAGAATCCGATGCACCAGTGCAGGTTTACTGTATCCGTTAGACTATCCCATTGACCGTGAAACACAGAAATCGCATCGGGATGAAATAAAAATGCACAATGCCGACTTAAGTACAAGAGGAGTGAATCTACTATGAGGTTAAGCATTGAGCGGCTGGTGGGAGACCAGTGTTTGATTCCGATGCACCAGTGGAGGTTTACTGTATCCCATGGACCATCACACTGACCATGACACACAGAAATCGCATCGGGTTTGAATACAAAAGGGACAATGCCTACCTAAGTACAAGTTGAGTGAATCTTCTAAGAGTTTGTGGTTTGAGCGGCTCCTGGTGACCAGTATTAGATTCCGATGTACAAGTGCAGGTTTTCTGTATCCCTTAGACCTTCACATTGACCATGAAACACAGAAATTGCATCTGGATTGAAAACAATAGGGACAATGTCAACTTAAGTAAAAGCAGAGTGAATCGTCTAAGAGTTAGTGGTTCTAGCGGCACCTGGGGGACCAGTATTAGATTCCTATGCACGAGTGCAGGTTTACTGTATCCCTTGGACCTTCACATTGTCCATGAAACACAGAAATTGCATCGGGATCGAATACAAAAGGGACAATGGCGACTTAAATACAAGAAGAGTGAATCTTCTAAGAGTTAGCGTTCTGAGCGGCTCCTGGGAGACCAGCATTAGTTTCCGATGCACCAGTGCAGGTTTACTGTATCCTTTGGACCTTCACATTGACCATGAAACACAGAGATTGCATCGCAATTGAATCCAACGGACAATGCCGACTTAAGTACGGGAAGAGTGAATCTTCATCGAGTTTGTGGTTTGCGCGGCTCCTGGGAGACCAGTATTTGATTCAGATGCACCAGTGCAGGTTTACTGTATCCCTTGGACCTTCACATTGACAATGAAACACAGAAATTAGATCGGGATTGAATGCAAATGGGACAGTGCCGACTTAAGAACAAGAAGAGTGAATCTTCTAAGAGTTTGTGGTTCGGGCGGCCCCTGGGAGACCAGGATTACATTCCGATGCACCGGTGCAGGTTTACTGTATCTCTTGGATTTTCGCATTGACCATGAAACAAAGAAATTTCATCGGGACTGAATACAAATGGGACAAAGACGACTTAAGTACAAGAAGAGTGAATCTTCTAAGAGTTTGTCGTTCGAGCGGCTCCTGGGAGACCAGTATTAGTTTCCGATGCACTAGTGCCTATTTTCGGTATCCCTTGGACCTTCACATTGACCATGAAACACAGAAATTGCATTGGGATTGAATTCAGTAGGGACAATGCCGACTTATGTCCAAGAAGAGTGAATCTTCTTAGATGTTGTGGTTTGGGCGGCTCCTGGGAGACCATTATTGGATTCCGATGCAGTAGTGCAGGTTTACTGTATCCCTTGGACCTTCCCATTGACCGTGAAACTCAGAAATCGCATCGGGATTGAATACAAAAAGCACAATGCCAACTTAAGTACAAGAAAAATCTATCTAGTAGGGGTATGTGCTTTGAGCGGCTCCATGGAGACCGGTATTAGCTTCCGATGCACAAGTGCGGATTTACCGTATCCCCTGGACCTTTACATTGGCCATAAAACACAGAAATTGCATCGTGATTGAATACAAAAGGGACAATGCGAACTTAAGTACAAGAAGAGTGAATCTGCCAAATGTTTGTGATTTGAGCGTCCCCTGGGAAACCAGTATTAGATTACGATGCACCAGTGCAGGTTTACTGTATCCGTTAGACTATCCCATTGACCGTGAAACACAGAAATCGCATCGGGATTGAATAAAAATGCACATTGCCGACTTAAGTACAAGAGGAGTGAATCTACTAGGAGTTTGTGCTTTGAGCGGCTGGTGGGAGGCCAGTGTTTGATTCCGATGCACCAGTGCAGGTTTACTGTATCCCATGGTCCATCACACTGACCATGAAACACAGAAATCGCATCGGGTTTGAATACAAAAGGCACAGTGCCGACTTAAGTACAAGAAGAGTGAATCTTCTAAGAGTTTGTAGTTTGTGCAACTCCTAGGAGACCAGTATTAGATTCTGATGCACCAGTGCAGGTTTACTGTATCCCTTGGACCTTCACATTGACCATGAAACACAGAAAATGCTTCGGGATTGAATATAAAAGGGACAATGGCGACATAAGTACAAGAGGAGTGAATCTCCTTCGAGATTGTGGTTAGAGCGGCTCCTGATAGACCAGTATTAAGTTCCAATGAACCGGTGCAAGATTACTGTATCCCAATGAGCTTCACATTGACCGTGAAACACAAAAATCTCATCGGGATTGAATACAAAATGCACAATGCCGACTTAAGTACAAGAAGAGTGAATTCACGAAGATTTTGTGGTTTGAGCGGCTCCTGGGAGTCCAGTGTTTTATTCCGATGCACCTGTGTAAGTTTACTGTATCCCTTGGACCTTCACACTGAACATGATACACAGAAATTGCATCGGGATTGAATACAAAAGGGACAATGCCGCCTTAAGTAGAAGAATCTTCTAAGAGTTTGTGTTTTGAGCGGCTCCAGGGAGACCTGTATTAGATTCCGATGCAGCAGTGCAGGTTTACTGTATCCCTTGGACCTTCACATTGTCCATAAAACACAGAAATGACATCGGGATTGAATACAAAATGCACAATTCCAAATAAAGTACAAGAAGAGTAAATCTTCTAACAGTTTGTGCTTCGAGCGGCTCCTGGGAGACCAGTATTAGAATCCGATGCACCAGTGCAGGTTTACTGTATCCGTTAGACTATCCCATTGACCATGAAACACAGAAATCGCATCGGGATGAAATAAAAATGCACAATGCCGACTTAAGTACAAGAGGAGTGAATCTACTATGAGGTTAAGCTTTGAGCGGCTGGTGGGAGACCAGTGTTTGATTCCGATGCACCAGTGGAGGTTTACTGTATCCCATGGACCATCACACTGACCATGAAACACAGAAATCGCATCGGGTTTGAATACAAAAGGGACAATGCCTACCTAAGTACAAGTTGAGTGAATCTTCTAAGAGTTTGTGGTTTGAGCGGCTCCTGGTGACCAGTATTAGATTCCGATGTACAAGTGCAACTTTTCTGTATCCCTTAGACCTTCACATTTACCATGAAACACAGAAATTGCATCTGGATTGAAAACAATAGGGACAATGTAAACTTAAGTAAAAGCAGAGTGAATCGTCTAAGAGTTAGTGGTTCTAGCGGCACCTGGGGGGCCAGTATTAGATTCCTATGCACCAGTGCAGGTTTACTGTATCCCTTGGACCTTCACATTGACCATGAAACACAGAAATTGCATCGGGATCGAATACAAAAGGGACAATGGCGACTTAAATACAAGAAGAGTGAATCTTCTAAGAGTTAGCGTTCTGAGCGGCTCCTGGGAGACCAGCATTAGTTTCCGATGCACCAGTGCAGGTTTACTGTATCCTTTGGACCTTCACATTGACCATGAAACACAGAGATTGCATCGCAATTGAATCCAACGGACAATGCCGACTTAAGTACGGGAAGAGTGAATCTTCATCGAGTTTGTGGTTTGCGCGGCTCCTGGGAGACCAGTAGTAGATTCAGATGCACCAGTGCAGGTTTACTGTATCCCTTGGACCTTCACATTGACAATGAAACACAGAAATTAGATCGGGATTGAATGCAAATGGGACAGTGCCGACTTAAGAACAAGAAGAGTGAATCTTCTAAGAGTTTGTGGTTCGGGCGGCCCCTGGGAGACCAGTATTTTATTCCGATGCACCTGTGTAAGTTTACTGTATCCCTTGGACCTTCACACTGAACATGATACACAGAAATTGCATCGGGATTGAATACAAAAGGGACAATGCCGCCTTAAGTAGAAGAATCTTCTAAGAGTTTGTGTTTTGAGCGGCTCCAGGGAGACCTGTATTAGATTCCGATGCAGCAGTGCAGGTTTACTGTATCCCTTGGACCTTCACATTGTCCATAAAACACAGAAATGACATCGGGATTGAATACAAAATGCATAATTCCAAATAAAGTACAAGAAGAGTAAATCTTCTAACAGTTTGTGCTTCGAGCGGCTCATGGGAGACCAGTATTAGAATCCGATGCACCAGTGCTGGTTAACTGTATCCCTTGGACCTTCACAATGACCATGAATTACAGAAATTGCAGAGGGATTGAATACAAAAGGTACAATGCCGACTTAAGTACAAGGAGAGTGAATCTTCTAAGAGTTTGTGCTTTGAGCGGCTCCTAGCAGACTAGTATTACATTCCGATGCACCAGTGCACGTTCACTGTCTCCCTTTCACTTTCAGATTGACCATGAAGTACAAAAATTATATCGGGATTGAATACAAATGGGAGAATGACGACTTAAGTACAAGAAGAGTAAATTTTCTCCTGGGAGACCTGTGTTACTTTCCGAAGCACCAGTCCAGGTTGACTGTATCCCATGGACCTTCACATTGACCATGAAACACAGAAATTGCATCGGGATCGAATACAGAAGTGACAATGCCGACTTATGTACAACATGTGTGAATCTTCTAAGAGTTTGTGGTTTGAGCGGCTCCTGGGAGACCAGTATTAGATTCCGATGCACCAGCGCAGGTTTACTGTATCCCTTGGACATTCACATTGACCATGAATCACAGAAATTGCATCGGGATTGAATACAAAAGTGACAATGCCGACTTAAGTACAAGAAGAGTGAATCTTCTAAGAGATTGTGCTTAGAGCGGCTCCTGGGAGACCAGTATTAAGTTCCAATGCACCAGTGGAGGATTACTGTATCCTTGGACATTCACATTTTCCATGAAACACAGAAATCGCTTTGGGATATTAAACAAAATGGAAAATGCCGACTAAAGTACAAGAAGAGTGAATCATCTAAGAATTTTTGCTTTGAGCGGAGCCTGGTAGACCAGTATTAGATTCCGATGCGCCAGTGCATGTTTACTGTATACCTTGGGCCTTAACATTAAGCATGAAACACAAAAATCGCATAGGGATTGAATACAAAAAGGGCAATGCCGACTTAAGTACAAGAAGAGTGAATCTTCTAAGTGTTTGTCCTTTAAACGGCTCCTAGGAGACTAGTATTACATTCCGATGCACCAGTGCAGGTTCACTGTATCCCTTTCACTTTCACTTTGACCATGAAATACAAAAATTATATCGGGATTGAAAACAAATGGGAGAATGCCGACTTAAAGTGAAGAAGAATGAATCTTCTAAGAGTTTGAGGTTTGAGCGGCACCTGGGAGTCAAGTATTAGATCCCGAGGCACCAGTGCAGGTTAACTGTATCCTTGGACCTGCACACTGATAATGAAACACACCAATTGAATCGGGATTGAATACAAAAGGGACAATGCCGACATAAGTACAACAAGAGTGAATCTTCTAAGAGTTTGTGCTTTGGGCGGCTCCTGGGTGACCAGTATTAGAATCCGATGCACCAGTGCAGGTTTACTGTATCCCTTGGAGCTTCACATTGACCGTGAAACACAGAAGTCGCATAGGGATTGAATACAAAATGCACAATGCCGACTTAAGTACAAGAAGAGTGAATCTACTAAGAGTTTGTGCTTTAAAGACTCCTGGCAGACCAGTATTAGATTCCGATGCACCAGTGCAAGTTTACTGTATCCCTTGGACTTTCACATTCACCACGAAACACAGAAATTGCATCGGGATTGAATACAAAAGGGACAATGCCTACTTAAATTCTAGAAGAATGAATCTCCTAAAAGTTTTTGGTTTGAGCGGCTCCTGGGAGACCAGTATTAGATTCCGATGCACCAGTGCAGGTTTACTGTGTCCCTTGGAGCTTCACATATACCGTGAAACACAGAAATCGCATCGGGATTGAATACAAAATGCATAATGCGACTTAAGTACAAGAAGAGAGAATCTACTAAGAGTTTGTGCTTTGAGCGGCTCCTGGGAGACCAGTGTTAGATTCCGATGCGCCAGTCCAGGTTTACTGTATCCCTTGGACCTTCACATTGACCATAAAACACAGAAATCGCATCGGGTTTGAATACAAATGGACAATGCCGACTTACGTACAAGAAGAGTGAATCTACTAAGAGTTTGTGGTTTTGAGCGACTCCTGGGAGAACAGTATTAGATTCCGATGCACCAGTTCACTGTATCCCTTGGACCTTCACATTGACCACGGAACACAGCAATTGCATCGGGATTGAATGCAAAAACGCACAATGTCGACTTAAAAACAAGAAGAGTGAATCTACTAAGAGTTTGTGATTTAAATGGCACCTGGGAGTCAAGTATTAGACTCCGATGCACCAATGCACGTTTACTGCATTCCTTGGCCCTTCACATTGACCATGAAACACAGCAATTGCATCGGGATAGAATACAAAAGGGACAATGACGACTTAAGTACATGAAGAGTGAATCTTCTAAGAGTTTGTGGTTTGAGCGGCTCCAGGGATACCAGTATTAGATTTCTATACACCAGTGCAGGTATACTGTATCCATTGGACCTTCACATTGACCATGAAACACAGAAATTGCAACGGGATTGAATACAAAAGGGACAATACCGACTTAAGTACAAGAAGACTGAATCTTCTAAGTGTTTGTGTTTTCAGCGGCTCTTGGGAGACCAGTATTAGTTTCCGATGCACCAGAGCAGGATTACTGTATCTCTTGGACCTTCACATTGTCCATGAAACACAGAAATCGCTTCGTTATTTTATTCAAAATGCAAAATGCCAACTAAAGTCCAAGAAGAGTGAATCTTCTAAGAGTTTGTGCTTTGAGCGGCTCCTGGGAGACCAAGATTAGATTCCGATGCACCAGTGCTGGTTTACTGTAACACTTGGGCCTTCGCATTCACCATGAAACAAAGATATCGCATCGGGATTGAATACAATAGGTACAATGCCGACTTAACTACAAGAAGAGTGAATCTTCTAAGAGATTGTGGCTTGAGCGGCTCCTGGGAGACCAGTATTTAATTCCGTTGCATCAGTGCATGTTTACAGTATCCCTTGGACCTTCACATTTACCATGAAACACAGCAATTGCATCGGGATTGAATACAAATGGCACAATCCCTACTTAAGTACAAGAAGAGTGAATCTACAAAGCGTTTGAGGTCTGAGCGGCTCCTGGGGGACCAGTATTTGATTCCCATCCACCAGTGCAGAATAACTGTTTCCCTAGGACCTTCACATTGACCATGAAACACAGCAATAGGGATCGGAATTGAATACAAATATCACAATGCCAACTTAAGAACAAGATGAGTGAATCTTCTGAGAATTTGTGCTTCGAGCGGCTCGTCGGAGACCAGTATTAGATTCCGATGCACCAGTGCAAATTTATTGTATCCCTTGGAACTTCACATTGACCATGAAACACAGTAATTGCGTCGGGATTGAATACAAAATAGACAATGGCGACTTACGTACAAGAAAAGGGAATCTCCTAAGAGTTTGTGGTTTGAGCGGCTCCTGGGAGACCAGTATTAGATTCCGTTGCACTAGTAGCGGTTTACTGTATACCTTGGATCTTCACATTGACCATGAAACGCAGAAATTAGATCGGCATTGAATACAAAAATGACAATGGCGACTTAAATACAAGAAGTGTGAATCTGCTAAGAGTTTGTGATTTGAGGGTCCCTTGGGAGACCAGTATTAGATTCCAATACACCAGTGGAGCTTTACTGTATCCCTTGGATTTTCACATTGACCATGAAACATAGTATTTGCATCGGGATTGAATACAAAAGGGACAATGACGACTTGAGTAGAAGAAGAGTGAATCCTCTATGTGTTTGTGGTTTGAGTGGCTCCTGGGAGACCAGTATTAGATTCCGATACACCAGTGCGGGTTCATTGTATCCCTTGGACCTTCACATTGACCATGATACATAGTATTTGCATCGGGATTGAATTCAAAAGGGACAATGCCGACTTAAGTACAAGAAGAGTGAATCTTCTATGAGTTTGAGGTTTGAGCGGCTCCTGGGAGGCCAGTATTAGATTCCGATGCACCAATGCAGGTTTACTGTGTCTCTTGGAACTTCACATTGACCATGAAACACAGAAATTGCATCGGGATTCAATACAAAAGTGACAATGCCGACTTAAGTACAAGAAGAGTTAATCTTCTAACAGCTTGTGGTTTGAGCGGCTCCTGGGAGACCAGGATTAGATTCCGAGGCACAAGTGCAGGTTTACTGTATCACTTGGACCTTCTCAATGACCATGAAACACAGATATCGCATCGGGATTGAATACAAAATGCACAATGCCGTCTTAAGTACAAGAAGAGTGAATCTATTAAGAGTTAGTGGTTTGAGCGGCTCCTGGGAGACCAGTACTAGATTCCGAAGCACCAGTGCGGGTTACTGCATTTCTTGGACGTTCACATTGACCATGAAACTCAGTAAATGCCCCAGGATTGAATACAAAAGGGACAATGCCGAATTAAGTACAAGAAGAGTGAATCCTTTAAGAGTTTGTGCTTTGGGGGGCTGTTGGGAGACCAGGATGGGATTCCGATGCACCAGTGCAGGTTTACTGTATCCCTTGGACCTTATCATTGACCATGAATCACAGAATTCGCAACGGGATTGAATGCAAGAGAGACAATGACGACTTAAGTACACGAATAGTGAATCTTCTAAGAGATTGTATTTCGAGCGGCTCCTGGGAGACCAGTATTAGATTCCGATACACCAGGGCGGGTTTACTGTATCCCTTAGACCATCGCATTGACCATGAAAAACAGAAATTGGTTCGGGATAGAATACAAAAAGGACAATGCCGACTTAAGTACAAGAAGAGTGAATCTTCTAGGAGTTTGTGCTTTGAGCAGCTCCTGGGAGACCTGTACTAGATTCCGATGAACCTGTGCAGGTTTACTGTATCCCTTGGACCTTCACATTGACGATGAAATACAGCAATTGCATCGGGATTCAGTACAAACGGACAATGCCGACTTAAGTACACGAAGAGTGAAACTTGTAAGATGTTGTGGTTTGAGAGGTTCCTGGGAGATCAGTATTAGTTCCGATGCACCAGGTCAGGTTTACTGTATCCCTTGTACCTTCACATTGACCATGAAACACAGAAATTCCATCGGGATTGAATACAAAAGGCACAATGCAAATTTAAGTACCGGAACAGTGAATCTACCAAGGTTTTGTGGTTTCAGCGGCTCCTGGGAGACCAGTATTAGATTCCGATACACCAGTGCTCGTTACTGTATCCCTTGGACCATCACATTGACCATGAAACACAGAAATACCATCTGGATTGAACACAAAAGGGACAATGACGACTTGCGTACAAGAAGAGTGAATCTTCTAAGTGTTTGTGGTTTGAGTGGCTTCTGGGAGTCCAGTGTTAGATTCCGATACACCAGTGTGGGTTACTGTATCCCTTGGACCTTCCCATTGACCATGAAACACAGAAATCCCATCAGGATTGAAGACAAAAGGCACAATGCCAACTAAAGTACAAGAAGAGTGATCCTTCTAAGAGTTGGTGGTTTTAGTGGCTCCTGGGATACCAGTGTCAGAATTCGATGCACCAGTGCAGGTTTACTGTATTCCTTGGACCTTCACATTGACCATGAAACACAGAAATCCCATCGGGATTGAAGACAAAAGGCACAATGACAACTAAAGTACAAGAAGAGTGAACCTTCTAAGAGTTTGTGCTTTGAGCGGCTTTTGGGAGACCAGTATTAGATCCGATGCGCCAGTGCAGGTTTACTGTATCCCTTGGAGCTTCACATTGACCGTCAAACACAGAAATCGCATCGGTATTGAATACAAAATGCACAATGCCGACATAAGTACAAGCACAATGAATCTTCTGAGAGTGTGTGGTTAGGGCGCCTACTGGGAGACCGTTATTAGATTCCGATGCACCAGTGCTGTTTTACTGTATCCCTTGGACCATCACATTGACCATGAGACACAGATATCGCATCGGGCTTGATGACAAAAGGGACAATGCCGGCTTAAGTACAAGAAGATTGAACTTTCTAAGAGTTTGTAGTTTGAACGGCTCCTAGAAGACCAGTATCAGATTCCGATGCACCAGTGCAGGTTTACTGAATCCCTTGGAACTTCACATTGACCATGAAACACAGAAATTGCATCGGGATTGAATACAAAAGGGACAATGCCGACTTACGTACAAGAGGAGTGAATTTTCTAAGAGTTTGTGCTTTGAGCGGCTCCTGGGAGACAAATATTAGATTCCGATACACCAGTGGAGTTTTACTGTATCCCTTGGTCCATCACATTGACCATTAAACACAGAAATTGCAACGGGATTGAATACAAAAGAGACAATGCCGACTTAAGTACAAATAAATGTGAATCTTCTAAGATTTTCTGGTTTGAGCGGCTCCTGGGTGCCCAGTATTAAAATCCGATGCAACAGTGCAGGTTTACTGTATAACTTGGACCTTCACATTGACCATGAAACACAGAAATTAGATCGGGATTGAATACAAAAGGGACAATACTGGCTTACGTACAAGAAGAATGAATCTTCTAAGAGTTTGTGCTTTGAGCGGCTCCTGGGAAACAAGTATTAGATTCCGATTCACCAGAGAAGGTTTACTGTATCTCTTTGACCATCACATGGACCATGAAACACAGAAATTGCATCGGGAATGAATACAAAAGTGGCAATGACGACTTGTGTACAAGAAGAGTGAATCTTCTAAGTGTTTGTAGTTTGAGCGGCTCCTGGGAGAGCAGTGATAGATTCCAATAAACCAGTGCCGGTTTACTGTATCCCTTGGACCTCCAGATTGACCATGAAACACAGAAATTGCATCGGGATTGAACACAAAGGGGACAATGCCGTCTTAAGTACAGGAAGAGTGAATATTGTAAGAGTTTGTGTTTTGAGCTGCTCCTGGGAGACCAGTATTAGATTGCGATGGACCAGTGCAGGTTTACTGTATCCCTTGGAACTTCACATTGGCCATGAAACACAGAAATCGCATCGGGATTGAATCCAAAAGCCAGAATGCCAACTAAAGTACAAGAAGAATGAATTTTCAAAGAGTTTGTGGTTAGAGTGTTTCCTAGGTACCAGTATTAGATTTCGATGCACCAGTGAAGGCTTACTGTATCCCTTGGACTTTCGCATTGACCAGGAAACACAGAAACTGCATCGGGATCGAATACAAAAGGGATAATGGCGACTTAAACTCAAGAAGAATGAATCTTCTAAGAGTTTGTGCTTTTAGGAGCTCCTGGGAGGCCAGTGTTAGATTCCGATTGCATTTTTACTGTATCTTTGGAATTTCACACTGACCATGAAACACAGAGATTGCATCGGGATTGAATACACAAGGGACAATGACGACTTAAGTACAGGAATAGTGATCTTCTATGAGTTTGTAGTTCGAGCGGCTCCTGGGAGGCCAGTATTAGATTCCGATACACCAGTGCGGGTTTAGTCTATCCCTTGGACCTTCACATTGACCATGAAACACCGAAATTGCATCGGGATTGAATGCAAAAGGGCAATGCCGACTTAAGTACAAGTAGAGTGAATCTTCTAAGAGTTTGTGGGTTAAGCGGCTCCTGGGGGACCAGTATTAGACTCCGATGCACCAGTGCAGTTTTACTGTATCCCATGGACCTTCACATTGACCGTGAAACACAGATATCGCATCGGGATTAAATACAAAATGCTCAAGGCCGAACTAAGTACAAGAGGAGTGAATCTACTAAGAGTTTGTGTTTTGACCTGCTACTGGGAGACCAGTGTTCGATTCCGATGCACCAGTGGAGGTTTACTTTGACCATCACATTGACCATGAAACACAGATATCGCATCGGGTTTGAATACAAAATGAACAATGCCGAATTAAGTACAAGAAGAGTGAATCTTCCAAGAGTTTGTGCTTTGAGCGGCACCTCGGAGACCAGTATTAGATTCCCATGCACCAGTGCAGGTTTACTGTATCCCTTGGAACTTCACATTGAACATGAAACACAGAAATTGCATCGGTATTAAATACAAAAGGGACAATGCCGACTTAAGTACAAATAAGAGTGAATCTTCTAAGATTTTGTGTTTTGAGCGGCTCCTGGGTGATTAGTATTTAATTCCCATGCACCAGTGCAAGTTTACTGTATCCCTCGGACCTTCACGTTGACCATGAAACACAGAAATTGCATCGGGATTCAGTACAAAAGGACAATGACGACTTAAGTACAGGAATAGTGAATCTTCTAAGAGTTTGTAGTTCGAACGGCACCTGGGAGACCAGTATTAGATTCCGATACACCAGTGCGGGTTTACTGTATCCCTTGGACCTTCACATTGACCATGAAACACAGATATTGCATCGGGATTGAAGACAAAAGGGACAATGCAGACTTAAGTACAAGTAGAGTGAATCTTCTAAGAGTTTGTGGTTCGAGCGGCTCCTGGGAGCCCAGTATCAGATTCCGATGCACCAGTGCAGGTTTATTGTAACCCTTGCGCCTTCACATTGACGATGAAACTCAGAAAACGCAACGGGATTGAATACAAATGGGACTATGACGACTTCAATTGAAGAAGAGTGAATTTACTAAGAAATTGTGGTTTGAGCGGCTCCTAAGAGACCAGTATTAGATTCTGATGCACCAGTGCAGGTTTGCTGTATCCCTTGGACCTTCCGATTGACCGTGAAACACAGAAATCGCATCGGGATTGAATACCATAGGAACATTGCAGACTTAAGTACAAGAAAAGCGAATCTACTAAGAGTTTGTGGTTTGAGCGGCTCCTGGAAGACATGTGTTGGTATCCGATACACCAGTGTAGGTTTGCTGTATCCCTTGGACCTTCACATTGACCATGAAACACAGAATTGCATCGGGATTGATTACAAAAGGGACAATGCCGACTTAAGTGCAAGAAGAGTGAATCTTCAAAGAATTTGTGTTTGAGCTGCTCCTGGTAGACCAGTATTAGATTCCGATGGACCAGTGCAGGATGACTGTATCCCTTGGAACTTCGCGTTGACCATGAAACACAGACATCTCATTGGGATTGAATACAAAAGCCACAATGCCAACTAAAGTAGAAGAAGAGTGAATCTTCTAAGAGATTGTGGTTAGAGTAGCTCCTAGGTACCAGTATTCGATTCCGATGCACCTGTGATGGCTTACAGTATCCTTTGGACCTTCGCATTGACCAGGAAACAAAGATATTGCATTGGGATTGAATACAAAAGGGACAATGCCGACTTAAGTTCAAGAAGAAGGAATCATCTAAGAGTTTGTGTTTGTAGTGGCTCCTGGGAGGCCAGTATTAGATTCCGATGCTCCAGTGCAGGTTTACTGTAACCCTTGGAGCATCACATTGACCGTGAAACACAGATATCGCATCAGGATTGTATACAAAATGCACAATGACCACTTAAGTACAAGAAGAGTGAATCTACTTAGAGTTTGTGGTTTGATCGGCTCCTGGGAGACCAGTATTACATTCCGATGCACCAGTGCAAGTTTACTGTATCCCTTGGACCCTCCCATTGACCGTGAAACACAGAAATCGCATCGGGATTGAATACAAAAGGGACAATGCCGACTTACGGACCAGCACAGTGAATCTTCTAAGAGATTGTGGTTTGAGCGGTTCCTGGGAGACCAGCATTAGATTCCGATACACCAGTGCGCGCTACTGTATCCCTTTGAGCTTCACATTGACCATGAAACACATAGAATGCATCAGGATTGAATACAAAAGGGACAATGCCGACTTAAGTTCAAGCACAGTAAATCTTCTACGAGTTTGTGGTTTGGGCGCCTCCTGGGAGACCATTATTAGATTCCGATGCACCAGTGCAGGTTTACGGTATCCCTTGGCCCTTCTCATTGACCATGATACACAGAAATCGCATCGGGATTGAATACAAAAGGCACAATGCCGACCTCAGTACAAGAAGAGTGGATCTTCTAAGTGTTTGTGCGTTGAACTGCTCCTCGGTGATCAGTTTTAGGTTCCGATGCACTAGTACATCTTTACTGTATCCCTTGGACGTTCACATTGACCATGAAACACAGAAATTAGATCGGGATTGAATACAAAAGGGGCAATGCCAACAAATACAAGAAGAGTGAATCTTTTATGAGTTTGTGCTTTGAGAGGCTCCTGGGAGACCAGTATTAGATTCCGATACACCAGTGGAGGTTTCCTGTATCCCATGGACCTTCACATTGGCTATGAAACACAGAAATTGCATCGGGTTTAAATACAAAAGGGACAATGACGACTTAAGTACAAGAAAAGTGAATCTTCTAAGTGTTTGTGCTTTGTTTGCCTCCTGGGAGACCAGTATTAGATTGCGATACACCAGTGCGGGTTTACTGTATCCCTTGGAGACTCACATTGACCATGAAACACAGAAATTGCATCGGCATTGAATACAAAAGGAACAATGCCGACTTAAGTACATAGAGAGTGATTCTTCTAAGAATTTGTGGTTTGAGCGGCGCCTGGGAGACTAGTATTAGATTCCGATGCACCGGTGGAGGTTTACTGTATGCCTTGTGCCTTCACACTGACGATGAAACACAGAAACCGCATCGTGTTTGAATACAAAACAGACAATGACGACTTAAGTACAAGAAGAGTGAATCTTCTAATAGTTTGTGGTTTGAGTGGCTCCTAGGTACCAGTATTAGATTCCGGTGCACCAGTGCAGGTTTACTGTGCCCCTTGGACCTTCCCATTGCCCGTGAAACAGAGAAATCGCATCGGGAATGAATAAAAAAGGAGAAGGCCGACTTAAGCACAAGAAGAGCGAATCTTCTAAGGCTTTGTGGTTTGAGCGGCACCTAGGAGACCAGGATTAGATTCCGATGCACCAGTGCGGGGTTAACGGTATCAGTTGGACCGTCCCATTGACCATGAAACACAGAAATCGCATCGGAATTGAATACATAAGCCACACTTACGACTGAAGTACAAGAAGAGTGAATCTTCTAAGAGTTTGTGCTTTGAGCGGCTCCTCGGTGACCAGTATTAGATTCCCATGCACCAGTGCAGGTTTACTGTATCCTTGGAATTTCGCATTGACCATGAAACACAGAAATTGCATCGGGATTGAATACAAAAGGGACAATGACGACTTAAGTACAGGAATAGCGAATCTTCTAAGAGTTTGTAGTTCGAGCGTCTCCTGGGAGACCAGTATTAGATTCCGATACACCAGTGCGGGTTTACTGTATCCCTTGGACCTTCACATTGACCATGAAACACAGAAATTGCATCGGGGTTGAATACAAAAAGGCAATGCCGACTTAAGTACAAGTAGAGTGAATCATATGAGAGTTTGTGGTTTGAGCGGCTCCTGGAATACCAGTATTAGATTCCGATGCACCAGAGCAGGTTTACTGTATCCCTTGCGCCTTCACATTGACCATGGTACTCATATAAAGGATCGGGATTGAATACAAAAGGGACATAGCCGACTCAGATTCAAGTAGAGTGAACCTTCTAAGAGTTTGTGGTTTGATCAGCTCCTGGGAGACCTGTAATAGATTCCGACGCACCAGTGCAGGTTTACTGTATCCCTTGGACCTTCCCATTGACAGTGAAACACAGAAATCGCATCTGGATTAAATACAAAATGGACATTGCAGACTTAAGTACAACAAAAGTTAATCATCTAAGAGTTTGTGCTTTGAGCGTCTAATGGGAGACCTGTATTAGATTCCGATTAACCAGTGCAGGTTCACTGTATCCCTTGGACCTTCACATTGACGATGAAACACAGACATTGAGTCGGGATAGAATACAAAAGGCACAATACCAACTTAAGTACAAGAATAGTGAATCTTCTAAGAGTTTGCACTTCGAGCGGCTCCTGTGAGAGCAGTATTAGATTGCGATCCACCAGTGCGGGTTTACTGTATCCCTTGGACCTTCGTATTGACTACGAAACACAGAAATTGCATCGGGTTTGAATACAAAAGAAACAATGCCGACTTAAATTCAAGAAGAGTGAATCTTCTAAAAGTCTGTGGTTTGAGCGGCTCCTGGGAGACCAGTATTAGACTCCGATGGACCAGTGCAGGTTTACTGTATCCCTTGGACCTCCACATTTACCATGAAACACAGAAATCGCGTCGGGTTTGAATACTAAATGGACAATGCCGACATAAGTGCAAGAAGAGTGTATCTTCTAAGAGATTGTGCTATGAGCGGCTGATGGGAGACAGTATTAGAATCCGATGCACCAGTGCAGGTTTACTGCATCCCTTCGACCTTCACATTGACCATAAAACACAGAAATTGAGTCGGGATTGAATTCAAGAGGGACAATGCCATCTTAAGTACAAGAAGAGTGAATCCTCTAAGAGTTTGTGCATTGAAGGGCTCCTGGGAGACCAGTAATAGATTCAGATGCACCAGTGCAGGTTTACTGTATCCCTTGGACCTTCCCATTGACCTGAAACACAGACATCACATCGGCATTGCAAACGATACCGACAATGCCGACTTGAGTACAAGAAACGTGAATCAACTTAGAGTTTGTGCTTTGAGCGGCTCCTTGGAGACTGGTATTAGATTCCGATGCACCAGTGCAGGTTTTCTGTATGCCTCGGGCCTTCACATTGACCATGAAACACAGAAATCGCTTCGGGATTGAATACAAAAGGTACTATGCCGACTTAAGTACAAGAAGAAGGAATCTTCTTGGAGTTTGTGGTTTGTGGGGATCCTGGGAGACCAGGATTTAATTCCGATTCACCAGTGGAGTTTTACTGTATCCCTTGGACCTTCTCATTGACCATGAAACACAGAAATCGCATCGGGGTGGATTACAAAAGGCACAATGCCGACTTAAGTACAAGACTAGTGAATCTTCTAAGTGTTTGTCTATTAAGCGGCTCCTCGGAGACCTGTATTAGATTCCAATGCACCAGTGCAGGTTTACTGTATCCCTTGGAACATTACATTGACCATGAGACACAAAAATAGCATCGGGATTGAATACAACAGGGACGATGACGACTTAAGTACAAGATTAGTGAATCTTCTAAGAGTTTGTAGTTCGAGCTACTCCTGGGAGACCAGTATTAGAATCCGATACAGCAGTGCGGGTTCACTGTATCCCTTGGACCTTCACATTGACCATGAAACACAGTAACCGCATCGGGATTGAATACAGAAGGGACAATGCCGACTTGAGTACAAGAAGAGTGAATCTTCAAAGAGCTTGTGATTTGAGCGGCTCCTGGGGGACCTGTATTAGATTCCAATGAGCCAGTGCAGGTTTACTGTATCACTCGGACCTTCTCATTGACCATGAATCCCAGAAATTGCATCGGCATTGAACGCAAAATGGACAATGCCGACTTGAGTACAAGAATAGTGAATCTTCTAAGAGTTTGCACTTCGAGCGGCTCCTGTGAGGCCAGTATTAGATTGCGATACACCAGTGCGGGTTTACTGTATCCCTTGGACACTCACATTGACCATGAAACACAGAAATTGCATCGGCATTGAATACAAAAGGAACAATGCCGACTTAAGTACATGTAGAGTGATTCTTCTAAGAGTTTATGGTTTGAGCGGCTCCTGGGAGACCAGTGTTAGATTCCGATACACCAGTGCCGGTTTACTGTATCCCTTGGACCTTCACATTGACCAGGAAACACAGAAAATGCAAAAGGATTGAATACAAAAGGGACAATGCCGTCTTAAGTACAAGAACAGTGAATCTTCTAAGAGTTTGTGGTTTGAGCGGCTCCTGGGGCACCAGTATTAGGTTCCGATGCTCCCATGTGGGTTTACTGTATCCCTCGGACCTTCACATTGTCTATAAAACACCGAAATCGCATCGGGATTGAATGCAAAATGCACAATGAAGAATAAAGTGCAAGTAGAGTGAATCTTCTAAGAGTTTGTGCTTTGAGCGGCTCCTGGGGGACCAGTATTAGATTCCGATGCACCAGTGCAGAATTACTGCATCCCTTGGAACTTCACATTGACCATGAAACACAGAAATTGCTTCGAGATTGAACACAAGAGGGACAATACCGACTTAAGTACAAGAAGAGTGGATCTTCTAAGAGTTTGTGGTTTGAGCGGCTCCTGGGAGACCAGTATTAGATTCCGATGCACCAGTGCAGGTGTAGTGTATCCCTCGGATTTTCACATTTACCATGAAACACAGAAATTGCTTCGGGATTGAATACTAAAAGGCCAATGCCGTCTTAAGTGAAAGAAGAGCGTATCTTCTAAGAGATTGCGCTTTGAGCGGCTACTGGCGGACCAGTATTAGATTCTGACGCACCCATGCAGGTTTACTGTATCCCTTCGACCTTCATATTGACCATGAAACACAGAAATTACTACGGGATTGAATACAAAAGGGACAATGACGACTTCAGTACAAGAAGAGTGAATCTCCTAAGAGTTTGTGATTTAGCGGCGCCTGGGATACCAGTATTAGATTCCGATACACAAGTGTGGGTTTACTGTATCCCCTGGACCTTCACATTGACCATGAAACACATATAATGCATCGGGATCGAGTACAAAAGGCACAATGCCAACTTAAGAACAAGAGGAGTTAATCTTCTCAGAGTTTGTGGTTTGAGCGGCTCCTGGGAGACCAGTATTAGATTCCGATGCACCGGTGAAGGTTTATTGTATCCCTTGGACAGTCACATAGACCATGAAACACAGACATTGCATTAGGATTGAGTACAAAAGAAACAATGCCGACTTAAGTACAAGAATGGTGACACTGCTAATAGTTTGTGCTTTGATCCTCTCCTGTTTGGCAACTAGTAGATTCCGATGATCCAGTGCAGGTTTACTGTATACTTTGGGACTTCACATTGAACATGAAACACAGAATTCGCATCGGGATTGAATACAAAATGGACAATTCCGACTTAAATTCAAGAAGAGAGAATCTTCTAAGATTTTGTGGTTTGAGCGGCTCCTGGGGGCCAGTATTAGCTTCCGATGAATGTGTGCAGGTTTACTGTATCCCTTAGACCTTCCCATTGACCGTGAAACACAGAAATCGCATCGGGATTGAATACAAATGGGACAATGCCACCTTATGTACAGGAAAAGTGAATCTACAAAGGGTTTGCGCCTTGAGCGGCTCCTGGGTGACCAGTATTAGATTCCGATGCCCCAGTGCAGGTGTGGTGTATCCCTTGGACCTTCACAATTACCATGAAACACAGAAATTGCGTCGGGATTGAATACTAAAGGGACAATGCCGACATAAGTGCTAGAAGAGTGTATCTTCTAAGAGATTGTTCTTTGAGCGACTCCTGGGGGACCAATATTAGATTACGACGCACCAGTGCAGGTTTACGGTATAGCTTGGATCTTCACATTGCCCATGAAACACAGCAATTGCATCGGGATTAAATACACAATCCACAATGCCTACTTATGTACTAGAAGAGTGATTTTTCTAAGAGTTTGTGCTTTGAGCGGCTCCTGGAGACCAGTATTAGGTTCCGATGCACCAGTGCAGGTTTACGGTATCACTTGGACCTTCACATTGACCATGAAACACAGCAATTGAATCGGGATTGAATACAAAATGCACAATGCCAACTCAAGTACAAGAAGAGTGATTTTTCTAAGAGTTTGTGCTTTGAGCGGCTCCTGGGGACCAGTATTAGGTTCCGATGCACCAGCGCAGGTTTACTGTATAACTTGGTCCTTCACATTGTGCATGAAACACAGAAATCGCATCGGGATTGAATACAAAATGCACAATGCCGAATAAAGTGCAAGAAGATAGAATGTTCTAAGAATTTGTGCTTTTAGCGACTCCTGAGAGACCAGTACTTGATTCCGATGCAGCAGTGCAGGTTTGCGGTATCCCTTGGACCTTCACATTGACCGTGAAACACTGAAACCGCATCAGGATTGAATACGAATGGGACAATGCCGACTTAAGTACAAGTAAAGTGAATCCACTAAGAGTTTGTGCTTTGAGCGGCTCCTCGGAGACCAGTATTATATTCCAATGCACCAGTGCAGGTTTACTGTATCCTTTGCAACCTCACATTGACCATGAAACACAGAAGTTGCATCGGGATTGAATACAAAGGGGACAATGGCGACTTAAGTACAAGATTAGTGAATCTTCTAAGAGTTTGTTGTTCGCACGGCTCCTGGGAGACCAGTATTAGATTCCGATACACCAGTGGAGGTTTACTGATTCAATGGACCTTCACATTGACCATGAAACACAGAAATTGCATCGGTATTGAATACAAAAGGGACAATGAAGACATAAGTACAAGAAGAGTAAATCTTCTAAGAGTTTGTTATTTGAGCGGATTCTGGGCGACCAGTATCAGATTCCGCTGCAACAGTGCAGGTTTACTGTATCCCTTGGACCTTCACATTGACCATGAAACACAGAAACCGCATCGGGATTGAATACAAAAGGGACAATGCCGACTGAAATTCAAGAAGAGTGAATCTTCTAAAAGTCTGTGGTTTCAGCGGCTCCTGGGAGACCAGTATTACATTCCGATGGACCAGTGCAGGTTTACTGTATCCCTTGGACCTCCACATTTACCATGAAACACAGAAATTGCGTCGGGTTTGAATACTAAATGGACAATACCGACATAAGTGCAAGAAGAGTGTATCTTCTAAGAGATTGTGCTTTGGGCGGCTCTTCCGGGACCAGTATTAGATTCCGATGCACCAGTGCAAAATTACTGTATCCCTTGAAACTTCACATTGACCATGAAACACAGAAATTGCATCGGGATTGAACACAAGAGGGACAATACCGACTTAAGTACAAGAAGAGTGGTTCTTCTAAGAGTTTGTGCTATGAGCGGCTTATGGGAGACAGTATTAGAATCCGATGCACCAGTGCAGGTTTACTGCATCCCTTGGACCTTCCCATTGACCTGAAACACAGACATCACATCGGCATTTCATACAATACCGACAATGCCGACTTGAGTACAAGAAAAGTGAATCAACTTAGAGATTGTGCTTTGAGCGGCTCCTTGGAGACTAGTATTAGATTCCGATGCACCAGTGCAGGTTTACTGTATGCCTCGGGCCTTCACATTGACCATGAAACACAGAAATCGCTTCGGGATTGAATACAAAAGGGACAATGCCGACTTGAGTACAAGAAGAGTGATTCTTCAAAGAGCTTGTGATTTGAGCGGCTCCTGGGAGACCAGTGTTAGATTCCGATACACCAGTGCGGGTTTACTGTATCCCTTGGACCTTCACATTGACCAGGAAACACAGAAAATGCATCAGAATTGAATACAAAAGGGACAATGCCGTCTTAAGTACAAGAACAGTGAATCTTCTAAGAGTTTGTGGTTTGAGCGGCTCCTGGGAGACCAGTACTAGGTTCCGATGCACCCATGTAGGTTTACTGTATCCCTCGGACCTTCACATTGTCCATAAAACACAGAAATCGCATCGGGATTGAATGCAAAATGCACAATGAAGAATAAAGTGCAAGAAGAGTGGATCTTCTAGGAGTTTGTGCTATGAGCGGCTTAAGGGAGACAGTATTAGAATCCGATGCACCAGTGCAGGTTTACTGTATCCCATCGACCTTCACATTGGCCATAAAACACAGAAATTGGATCGGGATTGAATTCAAAAGGGACAATGCCATCTTAAGTACATGAAGAGTGAATCTTCTAAGAGTTTGTGTATTGTGGGGCTTCTGGGAGACCAGTAATAGATTCAGACGCACCAGTGCAGGTTTAGTGTATCCCTTGGACGTTCCCATTGACCTGAAACACAGAAATCACATCGGGATAGCATATAATACCGACAATGCCGACTTGAGTACAAGAAGAGTGAATCAACTTAGAGTTTGTTCTTTGAGCGGCTCCTTGGAGACTAGTGTTAGATTCCGATGCACCAGTGCAGGTTTACTGTATGCCTCGGGCCTTCACATTGACCATGAAACACAGAAATCGCTTCGGGATTGAATGCAAAAGGACTATGCCGACTTAAGTACAAGAAGAGTGAATCTTCTTGGAGTGTGTGGCTTGTGGGGCTCCTGGGAGACCAGGATTTAATTCCGATTGACCAGTGGAGGTTTACTGTATCCCTTGGACCTTCTCATTGACCATGAAACACAGAAATCGCATCGGGGTTGAACACAAAAGGGACAATGCCGACTTGAGTACAGGAAGAGTGAATCTTCAAAGAGTTTATGATTTGTGAGGCTCCTGGGGGACCAGTATTAGATTCCGATGCACCAGTGCAGAAAACTGTATCCCTTGGAACTTTACATTGACCATGAAACACAGAAATTGCATCGGGATTGAACACTAGAGGGACAATGCCGACATAAGTGCAAGAAGAGTGTATCTTCTGAGAGATTGTGCTTTGGACGGCTCTTCAGGGACCAGTATTAGATTCCGACGCACCAGTGCAGGTTTACTGTATCCCTTGGACATTTTCATTGACCATGAAACACAGAAGTTACTTCGGGATTGAATACAAAAGGGACAATGACGACTTCAGTAAAAGAAGAGTGAATCTCCTAAGACTTTGTGGTTTGAGCGGTTCCTGGGAGACCAGTATTAGATTCCAATGCACCAGTGCAGAATTACTGTATCCCTTGGACCTTCACATTGACCATGAAACATAGAAATTGCATCGGGATTGAACACAAGAGGGACAACCCCGACTTAAGTACAAGAAGAGTGGATCTTCTAAGAGTTTGTGCTATGAGCGGCTTATGGGAGACAGTATTAGAATCCGATGCACCAGTGCAGGTTTACTGTCCCGTTCGACCTTCACATTGACCATAAAACACAGAAATTGAGTCGGGATTGAATTCAAAAGGGACAATGCCATCTGAAGTACAAGAGGAGTGAATCCTCTAAGAGTTTGTGCATTGAAGGGCTCCTGGGAGACCAGTAATAGATTCAGATGCACCAGTGCAAGTTTACTGTATCCCTTGGACCTTCCCATTGACCTGAAACACAGACATCACATCGGGATTGCATACAATACCGACAATGCCGACTTGAGTACAAGAACAGTGAATCAACTTAGAGTTTGTGCTTTGAGCGGCTCCTTGGAGACTAGTATTAGATTCCGATGCACCAGTGCAGGTTTACTGTATGCCCCGGGCCTTCACATTGACCATGAAACACAGAAATCGCTTCGGGATTGAATGCAAAAGGGACTATGCCGACTTAAGTACAAGAAGAGTGAATCTTCTTGGAATTTGTGGTTTGTGGGGATCCTGGGAGACCAGGATTTAATTCCGATTCACCAGTGGAGGTTTACTGCATCCCTTGGACCTTCTCATTGACCATGAAACACAGAAATCGCATCGTGGTTGATTACAAAAGGCACAATGCCGACTTAAGTACAAGAAGAGTGAATCTTCTAAGAGTTTGTCTTTTAAGCGGCTCCTCGGAGACCTGTATTAGAATCCGATACACCAGTGCGGGTTCACTGTATCCCTAGCACCTTCACATTGACCATGAAACACAGAAACCGCATCGGGATTGAATACAAAAGGGACAATGCCGACTTGAGTACAAGAAGAGTGAATCTTCAAAGAGCTTGTGATTTGAGCGGCTCCTGGGGGACCAGTATTAGATTCCAATGAACCAGTGCAGGTTTACTGTATCACTCGGACCTTCTCATTGACCATGAAACCCAGAAATTGCATCGGCATTGAACACAAAATGGACAATGCCGACTTGTGTACAAGAATAGTGAATCTTCTAAGAGTTTGCACTTCGAGCGGCTCCTGTGAGACCAGTATTAGATTGCGATACACCAGTGCGGGTTTACTGTATCCCTTGGACACTCACATTGACCATGAAACACAGAAATTGCATCGGCATTGAATACAAAAGGAACAATGCCTACTTAAGTACATGTAGAGTGATTCTTCTAAGAGTTTGTGGTTTGAGCGGCTCCTGGGAGACCAGTGTTAGATTCCGATACACCAGTGCGGGTTTACTGTATCCCTTGGACCTTCACATTGACCAGGAAACACAGAAAATGCATCACGATTGAATACAAAAGGGACAATGCCGTCTTAAGTACAAGAAAAGTGAATCATCTAAGAGTTTGTGGCTTGAGCGGCTCCTGGGAGACCAGTATTAGGTTCCGATGCACCCATGTAGGTTTACTGTATCCCTCGGACCTTCACATTGTCCATAAAACACAGAAATCGCATCAGGATTGACTGCAAAATGCACAATGAAGAATAAAGTGCAAGTAGAGTGAATCTTCTAAGAGTTTGTGCTTTGAGCGGCTCCTGGGAGACCAGTATTAGATTCCGATGCACCAGTGCAGAATTACTGTATCCCTTGGAACTTCACATTGACCATGAAACACAGAAATTGCTTCGGGATTGAACACAAGAGGGACAATACCGACTTAAGTACAAGAAGTGTGGATCTTCTAAGAGTTTGTGCTATGAGCGGCTTATGGGAGACAGTATTAGAATCCGATGCACCAGTGCAGGTTTACTGTATCCCTTGGACCTTCACATTGACCAGGAAACACAGAAAATGCATCACGATTGAATACAAAAGGGACAATGCCGTCTTAAGTACAAGAAAAGTGAATCATCTAAGAGTTTGTGGCTTGAGCGTCTCCTGGGAGACCAGTATTAGGTTCCGATGCACCCATGTAGGTTTACTGTGTCCCTCGGACCTTCACATTGTCCATAAAACACAGAAATCGCATCAGGATTGACTGCAAAATGCACAATGAAGAATAAAGTGCAAGTAGAGTGAATCTTCTAAGAGTTTGTGCTTTGAGCGGCTCCTGGGAGACCAGTATTAGATTCCGATGCACCAGTGCAGAATTACTGTATCCCTTGGAACTTCACATTGACCATGAAACACAGAAATTGCTTCGGGATTGAACACAAGAGGGACAATACCGACTTAAGTACAAGAAGAGTGGATCTTCTAAGAGTTTGTGCTATGAGCGGCTTATGGGAGACAGTATTAGAATCCGATGCACCAGTGCAGGTTTACTGTATCCCTTGGACCTTCACATTGACCATGAGACATATAAATTGCATCGGGATTGAATACAGAAGGACGATGCCGACGAAAGTACAAGAAGAGTGAATCCTCTATGAGTTTGTGGTTTGAGCGGCTCCTGGGAGACATGTATTAGTTTCCGATGCACCAGTGAAGGTTTACTGTATCCCTTGGACCTTCACATAGACCATGAAACACAGACATTGCATCGGGATTAAGTACAAAATGGACAATTCCCCCTTAAATTCAAGAAGAGAGCATATTCTAAGGTTTTGTGGTTTGAGCGGCTCCTGGGGTCCAGTATTAGCTTCCCACGAACCAGTGCCGGTTTACTGTATCGCTTCGACCTTCCCATTGACCGTGTAACACAGAAATCGCATCGGGAATGAATACAAATGGGACAATGCCACCTTATGTACAAGAAAAGTGAATCTACTAAGGGTTTGTGCCTTGAGCGGCTCCTGGGAGACCAGTATTAGATTCCGATGCACCAGTGCAGGTGTGGTGTATCCCTTGGACCTTCACAATTACCATGAAATACAGAAATTGCGTCGGGATTGAATACTATAGGGACAATGCCGACATAAGTGCTAGAAGAGTGTATCTTCTAAGAGATTGTTCTTTGAGCGACTCCGGGGGGACCAGTATTAGATTACGACGCACCAGTGCAGGTTTACGGTATAGCTTGGATCTTCACATTGCCCATGAAACACAGCAATTGAATCGGGATTGAATACACAATGCACAATGCCTACTTAAGTACTAGAAGATTGATTTTTCTAAGAGTTTGTGCATTGAGCGGCTCCTGGAGACCAGTATTAGGTTCCGATGCACCAGTGCAGGTTTACGGTATCACTTGGACCTTCACATTGTGCATGAAACACAGAAATCGCATCGGGATTGAATACAAAATGCACAATGCCGAATGAAGTACAAGAAGAGCGAATGTTCTAAGAATTTGTGCCTTGAGCGACTCCTGAGAGACCAAGTATTTGATTCAGATGCAGCAGTGCAGGTTTACGGTATCCCTTGGACCTTCACATTGACCGTGAAACACTGAAATCGCATCAGGATTGAATACGATTAGGACAATGCCGACTTAAGTACAAGTAAAGTGAATCCACTAAGAGTTTGTGCTTTGAGCGGCACCTTGGAGACCAGTATTATATTCCAATGCACCAGTGCAGGTTTCCTGTATCCCTTGGAACCTCACATTGACCATGAAACACAGAAGTTGCATCGGGATTGAATGCAAAAGGGACAATGACGACTTAAGTACAAGATTAGTGAATCTTCTAAGAGTTTGTTGTTCGAGCGGCTCCTGGGAGACCAGTATTAGATTCCGATACACCAGTGGAGGTTTACTGATCCCATGGACCTTCACATTGACCATGAAGCACAGAAATTGCATCGGTATTGTATACAAAAGGGACAATGCCGACATAAGTACAAGAAGAGTGAATCTTCTAAGAGTTTGTGGTTTGAGCGGCTCCTGGGATACCAGTATTATTTTCCGATACACCAGTGCAGGTTTACTGTATCCCTTGGACCTCCACATTTACCATGAAACACAGAAATTGCGTCGGGTTTGAATACTAAATGGACAATGCCGACCTAAGTGCAAGAAGAGTGTATCTTCTGAGAGATTGTGCTTTGGGCGGCTCTTGGCGGACCAGTATTAGATTCCGACGCACCAGTGCAGGTTTATTGTATCCCTTGGACATTTTCATTGACCATGAAACACAGAAGTTACTTCGGGATTGAATACAAAAGGGACAATGACGACTTCAGTAAAAGAAGAGTGAATCTCCTAAGACTTTGTGGTTTGAGCGGCTCCTGGAAGACCGGTATTAGATTCCAATACACCAGTGCGGGTTTACTGTATTCTTTGGACCTTCACATTGACAATGTAACATAGATAATGCATCGGGATTGAATACAAAAGTGACAATGCCGACATAAGTACAAGCACAGTGAGTCTTCTAAGAGTTTGTGGTTTGAGCGGCTCCTGGGAGACCAGTATTAGATTCCGATGCACCAGTGCAGGTGTACTGTATCACTTGGAACTTCACATTGACCATGAAACACAGATATCGCATCGGGATTGTGTACAAAAGGGACAATGCCGAATTAAATTCAAGAAGAGTGAATCTTCTAAGAGTTTGTGGTTTGAGCGGCTTCTGGGAGACCAGTATTAGATTCTGATACACGAGTGCGGGTTTACTGTATCCCTTGGACCTTCACATTGACCATGAAACACAGTAAATGCATCGGGATTGAATACAAAAGGTACAATGCCGACTTAAGTACAAGCACAGTGATTCTTCTAAGATTTTGTGGTTTGAGCGGCTCCTGGGAGAGACAATTAGATTCCGATTCACCAGTGCAGGTTTACTGTATCCCTTATAACTTCACATAGACCATGAAACACAGAAATTGCATCGGGATTTAACACAAAATGGACAATGCTGACTTAAGTACAAGAAGAGTGAATCTTCTAAGAGTTTGTGCTCTGAGAGGCTCCTGGAAAACCAGTATTAGATTCCGATACACCAGTGCAGGGTTACTGTAACCCGTGGACCTTCACATTGACCATGAGACACAGAAATTGCATCGGGATTGAATACTTAAGTCACAATGCCAACTTAAGTACAAGAAGAGTTAATCTTCTAAGACTTTGTGGTGTGAGCTGCTCCTGGTATACCAGTATTAGTTTCCGATTCCCCAGTGAAGGTTTACTGTATCCCTTGGACCTTCACATTGACCATGAAACACAGAAAACGCATCGGGATTGAATAAAAAATGCACAATGTCGAATAAAGCACAAGAAGAGTGAATCTTCTAAGAGTTTGTTCTTTGAATGGCTCCTAGGAGACCAGTATTAGATTCCGATGCACTAGTGCAGGTTTACTGTATCCCTTGGACCTTCACGATGACCATGAAATACTGCAATTGCATTGGGATTGAATACAAAAGGCATAATGCCAACTTATGTACAAGAAGAGTGAATCTTCTAAGACTTTGTGGTTTGTGCGGCTCCTATTAGACCAGTATTAGATTCCGATGCACCAGTGCAGGTTTACTGTATCCCTTATAACTGCACATTGACCATGAAACACAGAAATTGCATCGGTAGTGAACACAAAAGAGACAATGCCGACTTAAGTACAAGAAGAGTGAATCTTCTAAGAGCTTGTGCTTTGAGCGGCTCCAGGGAGACCAGTATTATATTCCGTCGCACCAGTGCAAGTTTACTGTATCACTTGGACCTTCACATTGACCATGAAACACAGCAGTTCCATCGGGATTGAATACAAATGGCTCAATGCCAAGTTATGTACTTGAAGAGTGAATTTTCTAAGAGATTGTGCTTTGAGCCGCTCCTGGGAGCCCAGAATTAGATTCCAATGCACCAGTGCAGGGTTACTGTATCCCTGGGGCCTTCACATTGACCATGAAACACAGACAATGCATCGGGATTGAATACAAATGAAACAATGCCGAATTACGTACAAGAAGGGTAAATCTTCCAATAGTTTGTGTTTGATCGGCTCCTGTTACGCCAGTATTAGATTCCGACGAACCAGTGCATGTTTACTGTATCCCTCGGACCTTCACATAGATCATGAAACACAGAAATTGCATCGGCATTGAATACAAAAAATGACAATGCCGACTTAAGTACAAGAACAGTAAATCTTCTAAGAGTCTGTGGTTTGAGCGGCTCCTGGGAGACCAGTATTAGGTTCCGATGCACCAGTGCTGGTTTACTGTATCCCGTCGACCTTCACATTGTCCATGAAACACCGAAATCGCATCGGGATTGAATACAAAATGCACAATGCCGAATAAAGTGCAAGAAGAGTGAATCTTCTAAGAGTTTGTGCTATTAGCGGCTCCTGGGAGACCAATATTAGATTCCGTTGCACCAGTGGAAGTTTACAGTATCACTTGTACCATGACATAGACAAAGAAACACAGAAATTGAATCGGGATTGAGTACAAAAAGGACAATGCCGCCTTAAGTACAAGAAGAGTGAATCTTCTAAGAGTTTGTGCATTGAGCGGCTACTGGGAGACCAGTATTAGCTTCCGATGAACCAGTGCAGGTTTACTGTATCCCTTGAACCTTCCCATTGACCGTGAAACACAGATATCGCATCGGGATTGAATACAAATGGGACAATGCCACCTTATGTACAAGAAAAGTGAATCTACTGAGAGTTTGTGCTTTGAGCGGTTCCTGGGAAACCAGTATTAGATTCCGATGCACCAGTGCAGGTGTAGTGTATCCCTTGGACCTTCACATTTACCATGAAACACAGAAATTTCGTCGGGATTGAATACTAAAAGGACAATGCTGACATAAGTGTTGGAAGAGGGTATCTTCTAAGAGATTATGTTTTGAGCGACTCCTGGGGGACCAGTATTAGATTCCGACGCACCAATGCAGGTATACTGTACCCCTTCGACCTTCACATTGACCTTGAGACGTAGAAATTATTTGGGGATTGTATACATAAGGGACAATGATGACTTCAGTACAAGAAGAGTGAATCCCCTAAGACTTTGTGGTTTGAGCAGCTCCAGGGAGACCAGTATTACATTCCGATACATCAGTGCGGGTGTACTGTATCCCTTGGACATTCACGTTGACCATGAAACACAGAAAATGCACCGGGATTGAATACAAAAGGGACAATGCCGACTTAAGAACAAGCACAGTGAATCTTGTAAGAGTTTGTGGTTTGAGCGGCTCCTGGGAGACCCTATTACATTCCGATGCACCAGTGCAGGTTTACGGTATCACTTGGACTTTCACATTGACCATGAAACACAGCAATTGAATCGGGATTGAGTACAAGATGCACAATGCCAACTTAAGTACTAGAAGAGTGAATTTTCTAAGAGTTTGTGCTTTGAGCATCTCCTGGGAGACAAGTATTAGGTTCCGATGCACCAGTGCAACTTTGCTGTATACCTTGGACCTTCACATTGTGCATGAAACACAGAAATCGCATTGGATTGAATGCAAAATGCACAATGCCGAATAAAGTACAAGAAGAGCGAATCTTCTAAGAATTTGTGTTTTGAGCGGCTCCTGGGAGACCAATATTTGATTCCGGTGCACCAGTGCAGGTTTACGGTATCCCTTGGGCCTTCACATTGACCGTGAAACGCAGATATCGCATCGGTATTGAATACAATAAGGACAATGCAGACTTAAGTACAAGAAAGGTGAATCCACTAAGAGTTTGTGGTTTGAGCGGCTCCTGGGAGACCAGTATTAGATTCCAATGCACCAGTGCAGGTTTACTGTATCACTTGGAACTTCACATTGACCCTGAAACACAGAAATTGCATCGGGATTGAATATAAAAGGCACAATGCTAACGTAAGAACAAGAAGAGTTAATCTTCTTAGAGTTTGTGGTTTGAGCGGCTCCTGGGAGACCAGTATTAGATTTCGATACATCAGTGCAGATTTACTGTATCCCTTGGTTCTTCACATAGACCACGAAACACATACATTGCATCGGGATTGAATACAAAAGAACAATGCTAAAAAAAGTACATGAGGTGTGAATCCTCTAAGAGTCTGTGGTTTGAGCGGCTCCTGGAGGACCGGTTTTAGTTACCGATGCACCAGTTAAGGTTTACTGTGTTCCTTGGACCTTCACATTGTCCATGAAACACAGAAATTGAATTAGGATTGAATACAAAAGGGACAATGCCGACATAAGTAAAAGAAGAGTGACTCTTCTTAGGGTTTGTGGGTTGAGCGGCTCCTGGAAGACCAGTATTAGATTCCGACGCACCAGTGCTGGATTACTGTATCTCTTGCACGTTCACATTGACCATGAAACACTGCAATTGCATCGGGATTGAATACAAAAGGCATAATGCCAACTTGAGTACAAGAAGAGTGAATCTTTTAAGAATTTGTGGTTTGCGCGGCTCCTGGGAGACTAGTATTAGATTCCGATGCACCAGTGCGGGTTTACTGTATCCCTTGGACCTTCACATTGACCATGAAACACTCCCTTGGACCTTCACATTGACCATGAAACACAGAAAACGCATCGGGATTGAACAAAAAGTGCACAATGCCGAACAAAGTACAAGAAGAGTGAATCCTCTAAGAGTTCGTGCTTTGAATGGCTCCTGGGAGACCAGTATTAGATTCCGATGCACCACTGCAGGTTTACTGTATCCCTTGGACCTTCACATTGACCATGAAATACTGCAATTGCATCGGGATTGAATACAAAAGGCATAATGCCAACTTAAGTACAAGAAGATAGAATCTTCTAAGAGTTTGTGGTTTCAGCGGCTCCTGTTAGACCAGTATTAGATTCCGATGCACCAGTGCAGGTTTACTGTATCCCTTACAACTTCACATTGACTATGAAACACAGAAATTGCATCGGGATTGAATACAAAAGGCATAATGCCAACTTAAGTACAAGTGCAGTGAATCTTCTAAGAGTTTTTGGTTTGAGCGGCTCCTGGAAGACCTGTTTTAGTTTCCGATGCACCAGTTAAGGTTTACTGTGTCCCTTGGACCATCACATTGTCCATGAAACACAGAAATTGAATTTGGATTGAATACAAAAGGGACAATCCCGACATAAGTAAAAGAAGAGTGACTCTTCTAAGAGTTTGTGGTTTGAGCAGCTCCTGGAAGACCAGTATTAGATTCCGTCGCACCAGTGCTGGATGACTGTATGTCTTGCACGTTCACATCGACCATGAAACACTGCAATTGCATCGGGATTGAATACAAAAGGCATAATGCCAACTTGAGTACAAGAAGAGTGAATCTTTTAAGAACTTGTAGTTTGCGCGGCTCCGGTTAGACCAGTATTAGATTCCGATGCACCAGTGCAGATTTACTGTATCCCTTACAACTTCACATTGACCATCAAACACAGAAATTGCATCGGGATTGAACACAAAAGGGACAATGCCGACTTAAGTACAAGAAGATTGAATCTTCTAAGAGTTTGTGCTTTGAGCGGCTCCTGGGAGACCAGTATTAGATTCCGTCGCACCAGTGCAGGTTTACTGTATCCCTTGGACCTTCACATTGACCATGAAACACAGAAGTTACGTCGGGATTGAATAGAATAGGGACAACGACGACTTCAGTACAAGAAGAGTGAATCTCCTATGATTTTGTGGTTTGAGCGGCACCTGGGAGACCAGTATTGGATTGCGATACACGAGTGCGGGTTTACTGTATCCCTTGGACCTTCCCATTGACCATGAAACACAGAAAACGCATCGGGATTGAATAAAAAATGCACAATGCCGAACAAAGTACAAGAAGAGTGAATCTTCTAAGAGTTTGTACTTTGAATGGCTCCTGGGAGACCAGTATTATATTCCGATGCACCACTGCAGGTTTACTGTGTCCCTTGGACCTTCACATTGACCATGAAATACTGCAATTGCATCGGGTTTGAATACAAAAGGCATAATGCCAACTTAAGTACAAGAAGATAGAATCTTCCAAGAGTTTGTGGTTTCAGCGGCTCCTGTTAGACCAGTATTAGATTCCGATGCACCAGTGCAGGTTTACTGTATCCCTTACAACTTCACATTGACTATGAAACACAGAAATTGCATCGGGATTGAATACAAAAGGCATAATGCCAACTTAAGTACAAGTGCAGTGAATCTTCTAAGAGTTTGTGGTTTGAGCGGCTCCTGGAAGACCTGTTTTAGTTTCCGATACACCAGTTAAGGTTTACTGTGTCCCTTGGACCTTCACATTGTCCATGAAACACAGAAATTGAATTTGGATTGAATACAAAAGGGACAATCCCGACATAAGTAAAAGAAGAGTGACTCTTCTAAGAGTTTGTGGTTTGAGCAGCTCCTGGAAGACCAGTATTAGATTCCGTCGCACCAGTGCTGGATGACTGTATGTCTTGCACGTTCACATCGACCATGAAACACTGCAATTGCATCGGGATTGAATACAAAAGGCATAATGCCAACTTGAGTACAAGAAGAGTGAATCTTTTAAGAACTTGTGGTTTGCGCGGCTCCTGTTAGACCAGTATTAGATTCCGATGCACCAGTGCAGATTTACTGTATCCCTTACAACTTCACATTGACCATCAAACACAGAAATTGCATCGGGATTGAACACAAAAGGGACAATGCCGACTTAAGTACAAGAAGATTGAATCTTCTAAGAGTTTGTGCTTTGAGCGGCTCCTGGGAGACCAGTATTAGATTCCGTCGCACCAGTGCAGGTTTACTGTATCCCTTGGACCTTCCCATTGACCATGAAACACAGAAAACGCATCGGGATTGAATAAAAAATGCACAATGCCGAACAAAGTACAAGAGGAGTGAATCTTCTAAGAGTTTGTACTTTGAATGGCTCCTGGGAGACCAGTATTAGATTCCGATGCACCACTGCAGGTTTACTGTGTCCCTTGGACCTTCACATTGACCATGAAATACTGCAATTGCATCGGGTTTGAATACAAAAGGCATAAATCCAACTTAAGTACTAGAAGATAGAATCTTCTAAGAGTTTGTGGTTTGAGCGGCTCCTGTTAGACCAGTATTAGATTCCGAAGCTCCAGTGCTGGTTTACTGTATCCCTTACAACTTCTCATTGACTATGAAACACAGAAATTGCATCGGGATTGAACACAAAAGGGACAATGCCGACTTAAGTACAAGAAGAGTGAATCTTCTAAGAGTTTGTGCTTTGAGCTTCTCCTGGGGGACCAGTATTATATTCCGTCGCACCAGTGCAAGTTTATTGTATCACTTGGACCTTCACATTGACCATGAAACACAGCAATTCCATCGGGATTCAATACAAATGGCTCAATGCCAAGTAATGTACTTGAAGAGTGAATTTTCTGAGAGATTGTGTTTTGAGCGGATCCTGGGAGCCTAGTATTAGATTCCAATGCACCAGTGCAGGTTTACCGTATCCCTCGGACCTTCACATTGACCATGAAACACAGACATTGCATCGGGATTGAATACAAAAGAAGCAATGCCGACTTAAGTACAAGAAGGGTAAATCTTCTAATAGTTTGTGCTTTGATCGGCTCCTGTTACGCCAGTATAAGATTCCGATGAACCAGTGCATGTTTACTGTATCCCTTGGACCTTCACATAGATCCTGAAACACAGAAATTGCATCGGCATTGAATACAAAAGGGGCAATGCCGACTTAAGTACAAGAAGAGTGAATCTACTAAGAGTCTGTGGTTTGAGCGGCTCCTGGGAGACCAGTATTAGGTTCCGATGCACCAGTGCAGGTTTACTGTATCCCTTCGACCTTCACATTGTCGATGAAACACAGAAATCGCATCGGGATTGAATACAAAATGCACAATGCCGAATAAGGTACAAGATGAGTGAATATTCTATGCGTTTGCGCTTTGAATGGCTCCTGGGAGACCAGTATTACATTCTGATGCACCAGTGCAGGTTTACTGTATCCCTTGGACCTTCACATTGACCACGAAATACTGCAATTGCATCGGGATTGATTACAAAGGGCATAATGCCAACTTACGTACATGAAGAGTGAGACTTCTAAGGGTTTGTGGCTTGAGCTGCTACTGGGAGACCAGTATTAGATTCCGATGCACCAGTGAAGAATTACTGTATCCCTTGGAACCTCACATTGACCATGAAACACAGAAATCGCATCGGGATTGAATACAAATGGGACAATGCCACCTTATGTACAAGTAAAGTGAATCTACTGAGAGTTTGTGCTTTGAGCGGTTCCTGGGAAACCGGTATTAGATTCCGATGCACCAGTGCAGGCGTAGTGTATCCCTTGGACCTTCACATTTACCATGAAACACAGAAATTTCGTCGGGATTGAATATTAAAAGGACAATGCTGACATATGTGTCGGAAGAGGGTATCTTCTAAGAGATTATGGTTTGAGCGACTCCTGGGGGCCCAGTATTAGATTCCGACGCACCAATGCAGGTTTACTGTAGCCCTTGGACCTTCACATTGACCTTGAGACGCAGAAATTATATGGGGATTTAATACATAAGGGACAATGACGACTTCAGTACAAGAAGAGTGAATCCCCTAAGACTTTGTGGTTTGAGCAGCTCCAGGGAGACCAGTATTAGATTCCGATACATGAGTGCGGGTGTACTGTATCCCTTGGACCTTCACGTTGACCATGAAACACAGAAAATGCACCGGGATTGATTACAAAAGAGACAATGCCGACTTAAGAACAAGCACAGTGAATCTTCTATGAGTTTGTAGTTTGAGCGGCTCCTGGGAGACCCTATTACATTCCGATGCACCAGTGCAGGTTTACCGTATCACTTGGACTTTCACATTGACCATGAGACACAGCAAATGAATCGGGATTGAGTACAAAATGCACAATGCCAACTTCAGTACTAGAAGAGTGAATTTTCTAAGCGTTTGTGTTTTGAGCATCTCCTGGGAGACAAGTATTAGGTTCCGATGCACCAGTGCAGCTTTGCTGTATACCTTGGACCTTCACATTGTGCATGAAACACAGAATTCGCATCGGATTGAATACAAAATGCACAATGCCGAATAAAGTACCAGAAGAGCGAATCTTCTAAGAATTTGTGTTTTGAGCGGCTCCTGGGAGACCAGTATTTGATTCCGGTGCACCAGTGCAGGTTTACGGTATCCCTTGGACCTTCACATTGACCGTTAAACGCAGAAATCGCATCGGTATTGAATACAATAGGGACAATGCCGACTTAAGTACAAGAAGGGTGAATCCAATAAGAGTTTGTGGTTCGAGCGGGTCCTGGGAGTCCAGTATTACATTCTGATGCACCAGTGCAGGTTAATTGTATCCCTTGTACCTTCCCATTGACCGTGAAACACAGATATCGCATTGGGATTGAATACAAAGGGGATAATGCCGACTTAAGTACATGAAAAATGATTCTACAAAGAGTTTGAGATTTGAGCGGCTCATGGGAGACCACTATTAGATTCCGATGCACCAGTGCAGGTTTCCTGTATCCCTTGGACCTTCACATTGATCCTGCAACCCAGAAATTGCATCGGGATTGAATATAAAAGGCACAATGCTAACTTAAGAACAAGAAGAGTTAATCTTCTTAGAGCTTGTGGTATGAGCGGCTCCTGGGAGACCAGTATTAGATTCCGATGCATCAGTGCAGATTTACTGTATCCCTTGGTTCTTCACATAGGCCATGAAACACATACATTGCTTCGGGATTGAATACAAAAGAACAATGCTGAAAAAAGTACAAGAGGTGTGAATCCTCTAAGAGTCTGTGGTTTGAGCGGCTCCTGGAAGACCTGTTTTAGTTTCCGATGCACCAGTTAAGGTTTACTGTGTCCCTTGGACCTTCACATTGTCCATGAAACACAGAAATTGAATATGGATTGAATACAAAAGGGACAATGCCGACATAAGTAAAAGAAGAGTGACTCTTCTAAGAGTTTGTGGTTTGAGCGGCTCCTGGAAGACCAGTATTAGATTCCGACGCGCCAGTGCTGGATTACTGTATCCCTTGGACCTTCACATTGACCATGAAATACTGCAATTGCATCGGGATTGAATACAAAAGGCATAATGCCAACTTAAGTACAAGAAGATAGAATCTTCTAAGAGTTTGTGGTTTGAGCGGCTCCTGGAAGACCAGTATTACATTCCGACGCACCAGTGCTGGATTACTGTATCCCTTGGACCTTCACATTGACCATGAAATACTGCAATTGCACCGGGATTGAATAAAATATGCTCAATGCCGAACAAAGTACAAGAAGAGTGAATCTTCTAAGAGTTTGTGCTTTGAATGGCTTATGGGAGACCAGTATTAGATTCCGATGCAGCAGTGCAGGTTTACTGTATCCCTTCGACCTTCACATTGTCCATGAGACACAGAAATCGCATCGGGAATGAATACAAAATGCACAATGCCGAATAGCGTACAAGGAGAGCGAATATTTTATGAGTTTGCGCTTTGAATGGCTCCTGGGAGACCAGTATTACATTCCGATGCACCAGTGCTGGTTTACTGTATACCTTGGACCTTCACATTGACCATGAAATACTGCAATTGCATCGGGATTGATTACAAAGGGCATAATGCCAACTTAAGTACAAGAAGAGTGAGTCTTCTAAGAGTTTGTGGTTTGAGCTTATACTGGGAGAACAGTATTAGATTCCGATGCACCAGTGAAGAATTACTGTATCCCTTGGTCCCTCACATTGACCATGAAACACAGAAATTGAATTTGGATTGAATACAAAAGGGACAATGCCGACTTAAGTACAAGAAGTGTGAATCTTCTAAGAGATTGTGGTTTGAGCGGCTCCTGGGAGACCAGTATTAGGTTCCGAAGCACCAGTGCAGGTTTACTGTATCCCTTGGACCTTCACATTGACCATGAAACACAGTAGTTACGTCGGGATTGAATAGAAAAGGGACAACGACGACCTCAGTACAAGAAGAGTGAATCTCCTATGAGTTTGTGGTTTGAGCGGCACCTGGGAGACCAGTATTGGATTCCGATACACGAGTGCGGGTTTACTTTATCCCTTGGACCTTCACATTGACCATGAAACACAGAAAGGCATCGGGATTGAATAAAAAATGCACAATGCCGAACAAAGTACAAGAAGAGTAAATCTTCTAAGAGTTTGTGCTTTGAATGGCTCCTGGGAGGTCAGTATTAGATTCCGATGCACCAGTGCAGGTTTACTGTATCCCTTGGACCTTGACATTGACCATGAAATACTGCAATTGCATCGGGATTGAATACAAAAGGCATAATGCCAACTTAAGTACAAGAAGATAGAATCTTCTAAGAGTTTGTGGTTTGAGCGGCTCCTGTTAGACCAGTATTAGATTCCGATGCACCAGTGCAGGTTTACTCTATCCCTTACAACTTCACATTGACTATGAAACACAGAAATTGCATCGGGATTGAACACAAAAAGGACAATGCCGACTTAAGTACAAGAAGAGTGAATCTTCTAAGAGTTTGTGCTTTGAGCGGCTCCTTGGAGACCAGTATTATATTCCGTCGCACCAGTGCAAGTTTACTGTATCACTTGCACCTTCACATTGACCATGAAACACAGCAATTCCATCGGGATTCAATACAAATGGCTCAATGCCAAGTAATGTACTTGAAGAGTGAATTTTCTAAGAGATTGTGTTTTGAGCGGATCCTGGGAGCATAATATTAGATTCCAATGCACCAGTGCAGGTTTACTGTATCCCTCGGACCTTCACATGGACCATGAAACACAGACATTGCATCGAGATTGAATACAAAAGAAGCAATGCCGACTTAGGTACAAGAAGGCTAAATCTTCTAATAGTTTGTGCTTTGATCGGCTCCTGTTACGCCAGTATTAGATTCCGATGAACCAGTGCATGTTTAATGTATCCCTTGGACCTTCACATAGATCCTGAAACACAGAAATTGCATCTGCATTGAATACGAAAGGGACAATGCCGACTTAAGTACAAGAAGAGTGAATCTACTAAGAGTCTGTGGTTTGAGCGTCTCCTGGGAGTCCAGTATTAGATTCAGATGCACCAGTGAAGAATAACTGTATCCCTTGGACCCCCACATTGACCATGAAACACAGAAATTGAATTTGGATTGAATACAAAAGGGGCAATGCCGACTTCAGTACAAGAAGAGTAAATCTTCTAAGAGATTGTGGTTTGAGCGGCTCCTGGGAGACCAGTATTAGATTCCGACGCACCAGTGCAGGTTTACTGTATCCCTTGGACTTTCACATTGACCATGAAACACAGAAGTTACCTTGGGATTGAATAGAAAAGGGTCAACGACGACTTCAGTACGAGAAGAGTGATTCTCCTATGAGTTTGTGGTTTGAGCGGCACCTGGAAGATCAGTATTGGATTCCGATACACGAGTGCGGGTTTACTGTATCCCTTGGACCTTCACATTGACTATGAAACACTGCAATTGCATCGTGATTGAATACAAAAGGCATAATGCCAACTTAAGTACAAGTAGATTGAATCTTCTAAGAAATTGTTGTTTGAGCGGCTCCTGGGAGACCAGAATTAGATCCGGATGCACCAGTGCAGGTTTACTGTATCCCTTATAACTTCACATTGACCATGAAACACAGAAATTGCATCGGGTTTGAATACAAAAGGGACAATGCCGACTTAAGTACAAGAAGAGGGAATCTTCTACGAGTTTGTGCTATTAGCGGCTCCTGGGACACCAGTATTAGATTCCGTTGCACCAGTGGAAGTTTACTGTATCACTTGTACCATCACATTGACCAAGAAACACAGAAATTGCATCGGGATTGAATACAAATGACAATGAAGTCTTAAGTACACGAAGAGTGAATCTTCTAGGAATTTTGTGCATTGAGTGGCTACTGGGAGACCAGTAATAGATTCCGATACACCAGTGTAGGTTTACTGTATCCCGTGGACCTTCACAATGATCATGAAACACAGAAAATGCATCGGGATTGAATACAAAAGGGGCAATGCCGACTTAAGTACAAGCACTGAGTATCTTCTAAGAGTTTGTGGTTTATGCTGCTCCTGGGAGACCAGGATTACATTCCGATGTACTAGTGCAGGTTTACAGTGTGACTTGGGAATTCACATTGAGCATGAAACACAGCAATTGCATCGGGATTGAATACAAAAGGCATAATGCTAACTTAAGTACAAGTAGATTGAATCTTCTAAGAAATTGTTGTTTGAGCGGCTCCTGGGAGACCAGAATTAGATCCGGATGCACCAGTGCAGGTTTACTGTATCCCTTATAACTTCACATTGACCATGAAACACAGAAATTGCATCGGGTTTGAATACAAAAGGGACAATGCCGACTTAAGTACAAGAAGAGGGAATCTTCTACGAGTTTGTGCTATTAGCGGCTCCTGGGACACCAGTATTAGATTCCGTTGCACCAGTGGAAGTTTACTGTATCACTTGTACCATCACATTGACAAAGAAACACAGAAATTGCATCGGGATTGAATACAAATGACAATGAAGTCTTAAGTACACGAAGAGTGAATCTTCTAGGAATTTTGTGCATTGAGTGGCTACTGGGAGACCAGTAATAGATTCCGATACACCAGTGTAGGTTTACTGTATCCCGTGGACCTTCACAATGATCATGAAACACAGAAAATGCATCGGGATTGAATACAAAAGGGACAATGCCGACTTAAGTACAAGCACTGAGTATCTTCTAAGAGTTTGTGGTTTATGCTGCTCCTGGGAGACCAGGATTACATTCCGATGTACTAGTGCAGGTTTACAGTGTGACTTGGGAATTCACATTGAGCATGAAACACAGCAATTGCATCGGGATTGAATACAAAAGGCATAATGCTAACTTAAGTACAAGTAGAGTGAATCTTCTAAGAAATTGTGGTTTGAGCGGCTCCTGGGAGACCAGAATTAGATTCCGGTCACCAGTGCAGGTTTACGGTATCACTTGGACCTTCACATTGACCGTGAAACACAGTAATTGCATCGGGATTGAATACAAAATGCACAATGCCAACTTAAGTAGTAGAAAAGTGTATTTCCTATGAGATTGTCTTTTGAGCGGCTCCTGGGAGTCCAGTATTAGATTCCAATGCACCAGTGCAGGTTTACTGTACCCCTTGGACCTTCACATTGACCATGAAACACAGACATTGCAACGGGATTGAATACAGAAGAAACAATGCCGACTTAAGTGCAAGAAGAGTGAATCTTCTAACATTTTGTGCTTTGATTGGCTCCTGGGACACCTGTGTTAGATTCCGATGAACCTGTGCAGGCTTTCTGTATCCCTTGGACATTCACATTGAACATGAAACACAGAAATTGCTTCGGCATTGAATACAAAAGGGGCAATGCCGACTTAAGTACAAAAGGAGGGAATCATCTAAGAGTTTGTGGTTTGAGCGGCTCCTGGGTGACCAGTATTAGGTTACGATGCACCAGTGCAGGTTTACTGCATCCCTTGGACCCTCACATTGTCCATGTAACACAGAAATCGCATCGGGATTGAGTACAAAATGCACAATGCCAACTTAAGTACAAGCACTGTGAATCTTGTAAGAGTTTGTGGTTTGAGCGGCTCCTGGGTGACCAGTATTAGATTCCGATGCATCAGTGCAGGTTTACGGTATCACTTGGACCTTCACATTTACCATGAAACACAGAAATTGCATCGGGATTGAATACAAAAGGCACAATGGCAACCTTAGTACTGCAAAAGTGAATTTTCTAAGAGTTTGTGCTATGAGTGGCTCCTGGGGGTCCAGTATTAGATTCCAATGCGCCAGTGCAGGTTTACCGTATTCCTTAAACCTTCACATTGACCATGAAACACAGAAATTGCATAAGGATTCAATACAAAAGGGACAATGCCGACTTAAGTACAAGTAGAGTGAATCTTTTAAGAGTTTGTGATTTGAGCGGCTCCTGGGAGACCAGTATTAGATTCCGATGAACCAGTGCAGGTTTACAGTGCACTTGCACCCTCACATTGACCATGAAACACAGAAGTTGCATCGGCATTGAATACAAAAGGGAAAATGCCGACTTAAGTACAAGAAGACTGAATCTTCTAAGAGTTTGTGTTTGAGCGGCTCCTGGGAGTCCTGTATTAGATTTCGATGCATCAGCGCAGGTTTACTGTATCCCTTCTACCTTCACATTGACCATGAAACACTGCAATTGCATCGAGATTGAATGCAAAAGGGATAATGACAACTTAAGTACAAGAAGAGAGAATCTTCAAAGTGTTTGTGGCTTGAGCGGCTCCTGGGAGACCAGTATTAGATTCCGATGCACCAGTGCAGGTTTACTGTATCCTTTGGAACTTGACGTTGACCATGAAACACAGAAATCGCATCGGGATTGAATAGAAAACGTATAGTGCCAACTTAATTACAAGAAGAGTGAATCTTCTAAGAGTTTGTGGTTTGAGCGGCACCTGGGAGACCAGTATTAGATTCCGATGCACCAGCGCAGGTTTAATGTATCCCTTGGAACTTCACATTGACCATGAATCAAAGTAATCGCATCGGGGTTGAATACACAAGGGACAATGCCGACATAATTCAAGAAGAGTGAATCTTCTAAGATTTTGTGGTTTGAGCGGTTCCTGGGAGACCAGTATTAGATTCCGCTGCATCAGTGCAGGTTTACAGTATCACTTGGAACGTCCCATTGACCGTGAAACACTGAAATTGCATCGGGATTGAATACAAAAGGCACAATGAAAACTTAAGTACGAGAAGGGTTAATCTTCCAAGAGTTTGTGTTTTGAGCGGCTCCTGGGAGACCAGTATTACATTCCGATGCCCCTGTGAAGGGTTACTGTATCCATTGGACGTTCACATTGACCAAGAAACACAGAAATTGAATTTGGTTTGAATACAAAAGGGACAACGCCGACTTAAGTGCAAGAAGGGTGTATATTCTAGGTGATTGTGCTATGAGCTGCTCCTGGGGGACAAGTATTAGATTCCGACGCACCAGTGCAGGTTTACTGTACCCTCGGACCTACTCATTGACCATGAAACACAGAAATTGCATCGGGATTGAATACAAATGACAATGAAGTCTTAAGTACACGAAGAGTGAATCTTCTAGGAATTTTGTGCATTGAGTGGCTACTGGGAGACCAGTAATAGATTCCGATACACCAGTGTAGGTTTACTGTATCCCGTGGACCTTCACAATGATCATGAAACACAGAAAATGCATCGGGATTGAATACAAAAGGGACAATGCCGACTTAAGTACAAGCACTGAGTATCTTCTAAGAGTTTGTGGTTTATGCTGCTCCTGGGAGACCAGGATTACATTCCGATGTACTAGTGCAGGTTTACAGTGTGACTTGGGAATTCACATTGAGCATGAAACACAGCAATTGCATCGGGATTGAATACAAAAGGCATAATGCTAACTTAAGTACAAGTAGAGTGAATCTTCTAAGAAATTGTGGTTTGAGCGGCTCCTGGGAGACCAGAATTAGATTCCGGTCACCAGTGCAGGTTTACGGTATCACTTGGACCTTCACATTGACCGTGAAACACAGTAATTGCATCGGGATTGAATACAAAATGCACAATGCCAACTTAAGTAGTAGAAAAGTGTATTTCCTATGAGATTGTCTTTTGAGCGGCTCCTGGGAGTCCAGTATTAGATTCCAATGCACCAGTGCAGGTTTACTGTACCCCTTGGACCTTCACATTGACCATGAAACACAGACATTGCAACGGGATTGAATACAGAAGAAACAATGCCGACTTAAGTGCAAGAAGAGTGAATCTTCTAACATTTTGTGCTTTGATTGGCTCCTGGGACACCTGTGTTAGATTCCGATGAACCTGTGCAGGCTTTCTGTATCCCTTGGACATTCACATTGAACATGAAACACAGAAATTGCTTCGGCATTGAATACAAAAGGGGCAATGCCGACTTAAGTACAAAAGGAGGGAATCATCTAAGAGTTTGTGGTTTGAGCGGCTCCTGGGTGACCAGTATTAGGTTACGATGCACCAGTGCAGGTTTACTGCATCCCTTGGACCCTCACATTGTCCATGTAACACAGAAATCGCATCGGGATTGAGTACAAAATGCACAATGCCAACTTAAGTACAAGCACTGTGAATCTTGTAAGAGTTTGTGGTTTGAGCGGCTCCTGGGTGACCAGTATTAGATTCCGATGCATCAGTGCAGGTTTACGGTATCACTTGGACCTTCACATTTACCATGAAACACAGAAATTGCATCGGGATTGAATACAAAAGGCACAATGGCAACCTTAGTACTGCAAAAGTGAATTTTCTAAGAGTTTGTGCTATGAGTGGCTCCTGGGGGTCCAGTATTAGATTCCAATGCGCCAGTGCAGGTTTACCGTATTCCTTAAACCTTCACATTGACCATGAAACACAGAAATTGCATAAGGATTCAATAGAAAAGGGACAATGCCGACTTAAGTACAAGTAGAGTGAATCTTTTAAGAGTTTGTGATTTGAGCGGCTCCTGGGAGACCAGTATTAGATTCCGATGAACCAGTGCAGGTTTACAGTGCACTTGCACCCTCACATTGACCATGAAACACAGAAGTTGCATCGGCATTGAATACAAAAGGGAAAATGCCGACTTAAGTACAAGAAGACTGAATCTTCTAAGAGTTTGTGCTTTGAGCGGCTCCTGGGAGTCCTGTATTAGATTTCGATGCATCAGCGCAGGTTTACTGTATCCCTTCTACCTTCACATTGACCATGAAACACTGCAATTGCATCGAGATTGAATGCAAAAGGGATAATGACAACTTAAGTACAAGAAGAGAGAATCTTCAAAGTGTTTGTGGCTTGAGCGGCTCCTGGGAGACCAGTATTAGATTCCGATGCACCAGTGCAAGTTTACTGTATCCTTTGGAACTTGACGTTGACCATGAAACACAGAAATCGCATCGGGATTGAATAGAAAACGTATAGTGCCAACTTAATTACAAGAAGAGTGAATCTTCTAAGAGTTTGTGGTTTGAGCGGCACCTGGGAGACCAGTATTAGATTCCGATGCACCAGCGCAGGTTTAATGTATCCCTTGGAACTTCACATTGACCATGAATCAAAGTAATCGCATCGGGGTTGAATACACAAGGGACAATGCCGACATAATTCAAGAAGAGTGAATCTTCTAAGATTTTGTGGTTTGAGCGGTTCCTGGGAGACCAGTATTAGATTCCGCTGCATCAGTGCAGGTTTACAGTATCACTTGGAACGTCCCATTGACCGTGAAACACTGAAATTGCATCGGGATTGAATACAAAAGGCACAATGAAAACTTAAGTACGAGAAGGGTTAATCTTCCAAGAGTTTGTGTTTTGAGCGGCTCCTGGGAGACCAGTATTACATTCCGATGCCCCTGTGAAGGGTTACTGTATCCATTGGACGTTCACATTGACCAAGAAACACAGAAATTGAATTTGGTTTGAATACAAAAGGGACAACACCGACTTAAGTGCAAGAAGGGTGTATATTCTAGGTGATTGTGCTATGAGCTGCTCCTGGGGGACAAGTATTAGATTCCGACGCACCAGTGCAGGTTTACTGTACCCTCGGACCTACTCATTGACCATGAAACACAGAAATTACATCGAGATTGAATACAAAAGGGTCAATGACGACTTAAGTGCAAGAAGAGTGAATCTTCTAGGAGTTTGTGCATTGAGCGGCCCCTGGGAGACCAGTATTCGATTCCGATACATCAGTGCGGGTTCACTGTATTATTTGGACCTTCACATTGACCATGAAACACTGCAATTGCATCGGGATTGAATACAAAACGCATAATGCCAACTTAAGTACTAGAAGAGTGAATTTTCTAATGATTTGTGCTTTGAGCGTCTCCTGGGAGACCAGTATTAGATTCCGATGCTCCAGTGCTGGTTTACTGTATCCCTTCGACCTTGACATTGCCATGACACACAGAAACCACATCGGGATTGTATACAAATTGCTCAATGACGAATAAAGTTGATGAAGTGTGAAAGTGTCATGAGTTTGTGCTTTGAGCGGCTCCTGGGAGACCAGTATTATATTCCGATGCACCAGTGCCGGTTTACTGTATCCCTTGGACCTTCACATCGACCATGAAACACAGAAGTCAAATCCAAATTGAATTTAAAAAGGACATCGCCGACTGAAGTACAAGAAGAGTGAATCTTCTAATAGTTTGTGCTTTGAGCGGCGCCTGGGAGACCAGTATTAGATTCCGATGCACCAGTGCACATTTTCTGATCCCTTGGACCTTCACACTGACCATGAAACACAGAAATTACGTCGGGAATGAATACAAAAGAGACAATGACGACTTAAGTACAAGAAGAGTGAATCTTCTAAGAGTTTGTGGTTTGAGCGTTTCCTGGGAGACAAGTATGAGATTCCGATACACCAGAGCGTGTTTACTGTCTCCTTTGGACCTTCACATTGTCCATAAAACACAGAAACTGCTTCGGGATTTAATACAAAAGGGACAATGCCGACTTAAGTACAAGAAGAGTGAATCTTCTAAGAGTATGTGGTCTGAGCGGCTCCTGGGAGACCAGTATTAGATTCCGATGCTCCAGTGCAGGTTTACTGTGTCCCGTGGACCTTCACATTGACCATGAAACACAGAAATTACATCGGGATTCAATAAAAATGGACAATGACGACCTAAGTACAAGAAGAGTGAATCTTCTAAGAGTTTCTGCTTTGAGCGGCCCCTGGAAGACCAGTATTAAATTCCGATTAACCAGTGCATTTTTACTGTATCCCTTGGACCTTCACATTGACCACGAAACACAGAAATCGCATCGGGATTGAATACAGAAAGCACATTGCCTACTAAAGTACAAGAAGAGTGAATGTTCTATGAGTTTGTGGTTAGAGCGGCTCCTGGGAGACCAGTATTAGATTCCGATGCACCAGTGCAGGTTTACTGTATTCCTAGGACATTCACATTGCCCATGAAACACAGAAACTGCATCGGGATTGATACAAAATGAACAATGCCGACTTACGTACAAGAAGAGATTTTCTTCTAAGAGTTTATGGTTTGAGCGGCACCTGGGGGACCAGTATTAGATTCCGATGCCCCGGTGCAGGTTTACTGCATCCCTTGGACCTTCGCATTGACCATGAAACACAGAATCAAATGGAAATTGTATACAAAAGGGACACCGCCGACTTGAGTATAAGAAGAGTGATTCTTCAAAGAGTTTGTGGTTTGAGCGGTTCCTGGGAGACCAGTATTTGTTTCCGATAAACCAGTGCGGGTTTACCGTATCCCTTGGACATTCACACTGTCCATGAAACACAGAAATTGCATCGGGATTGAATACAAAATGCACAATGCGGAATAGTGTACAAGAAGGGTGAATGTTCTATGAGTTTGTGGTTTGAGCGGCTCCTGGGAGACCAGTATTATATGCCGATGCACCAGTGCAGATTTACTGTATTCCTTGGGCCTTCACATTGACCATGAAGCACAGCTATTGCATCGGGTTAGAATATAAAATGCAAAATGCCAACATAAGTGCAAGAAGAATGAATCATCTAAGAGTATGTGCTTTGAGCGGCTCCTAGGAGACCAGTTATAGATTTTGATTCACCAGGGAAGGTTTATCTTATCCCTTGGACCTTCACCTTGACCACGAAACACAGAAATTGCATCGGGATTGATTACAAAAGGGACATAGCCGACTTAAGTACAAGAAGAGTGAGTCTTCTAAGATTTAGTGGTTTGAGCGGTTCCTGGGAGACCAGTATTAGATTCCGCTGCATCAGTGCAGGTTTACAGTATCACTTGGAACGTCCCATTGACCGTGAAACACTGAAATTGCATCGGGATTGAATACAAAAGGCACAATGAAAACTTAAGTACGAGAAGGGTTAATCTTCCAAGAGTTTGTGTTTGAGCGGCTCCTGGGAGACCAGTATTACATTCCGATGCCCCTGTGAAGGGTTACTGTATCCATTGGACGTTCACATTGACCAAGAAACACAGAAATTGAATTTGGTTTGAATACAAAAGGGACAACGCCGACTTAAGTGCAAGAAGGGTGTATATTCTAGGTGATTGTGCTATGAGCTGCTCCTGGGGGACAAGTATTAGATTCCGACGCACCAGTGCAGGTTTACTGTACCCTCGGACCTTCTCATTGACCATGAAACACAGAAATTACATCGAGATTGAATACAAAAGGGTCAATGACGACTTAAGTGCAAGAAGAGTGAATCTTCTAGGTGATTGTGCATTGAGCGGCCCCTGGGAGACCAGTATTCGATTCCGATACATCAGTGCGGGTTCACTGTATTATTTGGACCTTCACATTGACCATGAAACACTGCAATTGCATCGGGATTGAATACAAAACGCATAATGCCAACTTAAGTACTAGAAGAGTGAATTTTCTAATGATTTGTGCTTTGAGCGTCTCCTGGGAGACCAGTATTAGATTCCGATGCTCCAGTGCTGGTTTACTGTATCCCTTCGACCTTGACATTGCCATGACACACAGAAACCACATCGGGATTGTATACAAAATGCTCAATGACGAATAAAGTTGATGAAGAGTGAAAGTGTCATGAGTTTGTGCTTTGAGCGGCTCCTGGGAGACCAGTATTATATTCCGATGCACCAGTGCCGGTTTACTGTATCCCTTGGACCTTCACATTGACCATGAAACACAGAAATCAAATCTAAATTGAATTTAAAAAGGACATCGCCGACTGAAATACAAGAAGAGTGAATCTTCTAATAGTTTGTGCTTTGAGCGGCGCCTGGGAGACCAGTATTAGATTCCGATGCACCAGTGCACATTTTCTGATCCCTTGGACCTTCACACTGACCATGAAACACAGAAATTACGTCGGGAATGAATACAAAAGAGACAATGACGACTTAAGTACAAGAAGAGTGAATCTTCTAAGAGTTTGTGGTTTGAGCGTTTCCTGGGAGACAAGTATTAGATTCCGATACACCAGAGCGTGTTTACTGTCTCCTTTGGACCTTCACATTGTCCATAAAACACAGAAACTGCTTCGGGATTTAATACAAAAGGGACAATGCCGACTTAAGTACAAGAAGAGTGAATCTTCTAAGAGTATGTGGTCTGAGCGGCTCCTGGGAGACCAGTATTAGATTCCGATGCTCCAGTGCAGGTTTACTGTGTCCCGTGGACCTTCACATTGACCATGAAACACAGAAATTACATCGGGATTCAATAAAAATGGACAATGACGACCTAAGTACAAGAAGAGTGAATCTTCTAAGAGTTTCTGCTTTGAGCGGCCCCTGGAAGACCAGTATTAAATTCCGATTAACCAGTGCATTTTTACTGTATCCCTTGGACCTTCACATTGACCACGAAACACAGAAATCGCATCGGGATTGAATACAGAAAGCACATTGCCTACTAAAGTACAAGAAGAGTGAATGTTCTATGAGTTTGTGGTTAGAGCGGCTCCTGGGAGACCAGTATTAGATTCCGATGCACCAGTGCAGGTTTACTGTATTCCTAGGACATTCACATTGCCCATGAAACACAGAAACTGCATCGGGATTGATACAAAATGAACAATGCCGACTTACGTACAAGAAGAGATTTTCTTCTAAGAGTTTATGGTTTGAGCGGCACCTGGGGGACCAGTATTAGATTCCGATGCCCCGGTGCAGGTTTACTGCATCCCTTGGACCTTCGCATTGACCATGAAACACAGAATCAAATGGAAATTGTATACAAAAGGGACACCGCCGACTTAAGTATAAGAAGAGTGATTCTTCAAAGAGTTTGTGGTTTGAGCGGTTCCTGGGAGACCAGTATTTATTTCCGATAAACCAGTGCGGGTTTACCGTATCCCTTGGACATTCACACTGTCCATGAAACACAGATATTGCATCGGGATTGAATACAAAATGCACAATGCGGAATAGTGTACAAGAAGGGTGAATGTTCTATGAGTTTGTGGTTTGAGCGGCTCCTGGGAGACCAGTATTATATGCCGATGCACCAGTGCAGATTTACTGTATTCCTTGGGCCTTCACATTGACCATGAAACACAGAAATTGCATCGGGATTGATTACAAAAGGGACATAGCCGACTTAAGTACAAGAAGAGTGAATCTTCTAAGAGTTTGTGGTTTGAGCGACTTCTGGGACACCAGTATTAGATTCCGATGCCACAGTGCAGATTTCCTGTATCCCTTGGCCTTTACATTGACCATGAAACACAGAAATTGCATCGAGTTTGATTACAAAAGGGACAATGGCGACTTAAGTACAAGAAGAGTGAAACTTCTAAGAGTTTGTGCTTTGAGCGGCTCCTGGGAGACCGATATTAAATTCGTTGCACCAGTGCATGTTTACTGTATATCTTGGACCTTCACATTGACCATGAAACACAGAAATTACATCGAGATTGAATACAAAAGGGACAATGTCGACTTCAGTGCAAGATGAGTGAATCCTCTAAGAGTTTGTGGTTTGAGCCGCTCCTGGGAGACCAGTATTAGATTCCGGTCACCAGTGCAGGTTTACGGTATCACTTGGACCTTCACATTTACCGTGAAACACAGCAATTGCATCGGGATTGAATACAAAATGCACAATGCCAACTTAAGTACTAGAAAAGTGTATTTCCTATGAGATTGTCTTTTGAGCGGCTCCTGGGGGTCCAGTATTAGATTCCAATGCACCAGTGCAGGTTTACTGTACCCCTTGGTCCTTCACATTGACCATGAAACACAGAAATTGCATCGGGATTCAATACAGAAGAAACAATGCCGACTTAAGTGCAAGAAGAGTGAATCTTCTAAGAGTTTGTGCTTTGATTGGCTCCTGGGACACCTGTGTTAGATTCCGATGATCCTGTGCACGCTTTCTGTATCCCTTGGACATTCAAATTGAACATGAAACACAGAAATTGCTTCGGCATTGAATACAAAAGGGGCAATGCCGACTTAAGTACAAGAGGAGGGAATCATCTAAGAGTTTGTGGTTTGAGCGGCTCCTGGGTGACCAGTATTAGGTTACGACGCACCAGTGCAGGTTTACTGTATCCCATGGACCCTCACATTGTCCATGTAACACAGAAATCGCATCGGGATTGTGTACAAAATGCACAGTGCCGACTTAAGTACAAGCACTGTGAATCTTGTAAGAATTTGTGGTTTGAGCGGTTCCTGGGTGACCAGTATTAGATTCCGATGCACCAGTGCAGGTTTATGGTATCACTTGGACCTTCACATTTATCATGAAACACAGAAATTGCATCGGGATTGAATACAAAAGGCACAATGGCAACTTTAGTACTGCAAAAGTGAATTTTCTAAGAGTTTGTGCTATGAGTGGCTCCTGGGCGTCCAGTATTAGATTCCGATGCACCAGTGCAGGTTTACTGTATCCTTTGGAACTTGACGTTGACCATGAAACACAGAAATCGCACCGGGATTAAATACAAAACGCATAGTGCCAACTTATTTACAAGAAGAGTGAATCTTCTAAGAGTATGTGGTTTGAGCGGCACCTGGGAGACCAGTAGTAGATTCCGATGCACCAGCGCAGGTTTAATGTATCCCTTGAAACTTCACATTGACCATGAATCAAAGTAATCGCATCGGGGTTGAATACACAAGGGACAATGCCGACATAATTCAAGAAGAGTGAATCTTCTAAGATTTAGTATTTTGAGCGGTTCCTGGGAGACCAGTATTAGATTCCGCTGCATCAGTGCTGGATTACGGTATCACTTGGAACTTCCCATTGACCGTGAAACACTGAAATTGCATCGGGACTGAATACAAAAGGCACAATGCCAACTTAAGTACGAGAAGGGTTAATCTTCCAAGAGTATGTGTTTTGAGCAGCTCCTGGGAGACCAGTATTACATTCCGATGCCCCTGTGAAAGTTTACTGTATCCATTGGACGTTCACATTGACCAAGAAACACAGAAATTGAATTTGGTTTGAATACAAAAGGGACAATGCCGACTTAAGTGCAAGAAGAGGGAATCTTCTAAGTGATTGTGCCATGAGCTGCTCCTGGGGGACAAGTATTAGATTCCGACGCACCAGTGCAGGTTTACTGTATCCCTCGGACCTTCACATTGACCATGAAACACCGAAATTACATCGAGATTGAATACAAAAGGGTCAATGACGACTTAAGTGCAAGAAGAGTGAATCTTCTAAGAGTTTGTGGTTTGAGCGGCTCCTGGGAAACCAGTATTAGATTCCGATGCACCAGTGCAGGTATACGGTATCACTTGGACCTTCACATTGACCGTGAAACACAGAAATTGCATCGGGATTGAATACTAAAGAAACAATCCCGACTTAAGTACAAGAAGAGGGAATCTTCTATGAGTTTGTGCTTTGATTGGCTCTTGGGATACCTGTATTAGATTCCGATGAACCCGTGCAGGTTTACTGTATCCCTTGGACATTCACTTTGAACATGAAACACAGAAATTGCTTCGGCATTGAATACAAAAGGGACAATGCCGACTTACGTACAAGAGGAGGGAATCTTCTAAGAGTTTGTGGTTTGAGCGGCTCCTGGGAGACCAGTATTAGGTTACGATGCACCAGTGCAGGTTTACTGTATACCATGGACCCTCACATTGTCCATGTAACACAGAAATCGCATCGGGATTGCGTACAAAATGCACAGTGCCGACTTAAGTACAAGCACTGTGAATCTTGTAAGAGTTTGTGGTTTGAGCGGCTCCTGGGTGACCAGTATTAGATTCCGATGCACCAGTGCAGGTTTACGGTATCACTTTGACCTTCACATTTACCATGAAACACAGAAATTGCATCGGGATTGAATACCAAAGGCACAATGGCAACTTTAGTACTGCAAAAGTGAATTTTCTAAGAGTTTGTACTATGAGTGGCTCCTGGGGGTCCAGTATTAGATTCCAATGCGCCAGTGCAGGTTTACCGTATTCCTTAAACCTTCACATTGACCATGAAACACAGAAATTGCATAAGGATTCAATACAAAAGGGACAATGCCGACTTAAGTACAAGAAGAGTGAATCTTCTAAGAGTTTGTGATTTGAGCGGCTCCTGGGAGACCAGTATTAGATTCCGATGAACCAGTGCAGGTTTACAGTGCACTTGGACCCCCACATTGACCGTGAAACGCAGAAGTTGCATCGGCATTGAATACAAAAGGGGAAATGCCGACTTAAGTACAAGAAAACAGAATCTTCTAAGAGTTTGTGCTTTGAGCGGCTCCTGGGAGTCCTGTATTACATTTCGATGCATCAGCGCAGGTTTACTGTATCCCTTCTACCTTCACATTGACCATGAAACACTGCAATTGCATCGAGATTGAATACAAAAGGCATAATGCCAACTTAAGTACAAGAAGAGAGAATCTTCAAAGTGTTTGTGGCTTGAGCGGCTCCTGGGAAACCAGTATTAGATTCCGATGCACCAGTGCAGGTTTACTGTATCCTTTGGAACTTGACGTTGACCATGAAACACAGAAATCGCATCGGGATTGAATACAAAACGCATAGTGCCAACTTATTTACAAGAAGAGTGAATCTTCTAAGAGTTTGTGGTTTGAGCGGCACCTGGGAGACCAGTAGTAGATTCCGATGCACCAGCGCAGGTTTAATGTATCCCTTGGAACTTCACATTGACCATGAATCAAGTAATCGCATCGGGGTTGAATACACAAGGGACAATGCCGACATAATTCAAGAAGAATGAATCTTCTAAGATTTTGTGGTTTGAGCGGTTCCTGGGCGACCAGGACTAGATTCCGCTGCATCAGTGCAGGTTTACGGTATCACTTGGAACTTCCCATTGACCGTGAAACACTGAAATTGCATCGGGATTGAATACAAAATGCACAATGCCAACTTAAGTACGAGAAGGGTTAATCTTCCAAGAGTATGTGTTTTGAGCGGCTCCTGGGAGACCAGTATTACATTCCGATGCCCCTGTGAAGGTTTACTGTATCCATTGGACGTTCACATTGACCAAGAAACACAGAAATTGAATTTGGTTTGAATACAAAAGGGACAATGCCGACTTAAGTGCAAGAAGAGGGAATCTTCTAAGTGATTGTGCCATGAGCTGCTCCTGGGGGACAAGTATTAGATGCCGACGCACCAGTGCAGGTTTACTGTATGCCTCGGACCTTCACATTGACCATGAAACACCGAAATTACATCGAGATTGAATACAAAAGGGTCAATGACGACTTAAGTGCAAGAAGAGTGAATCTTCTAAGAGTTTGTGGTTTGAGCGGCTCCTGGGAGACCAGTATTAGATTCTGATGCACCAGTGCAGGTTTACTGTATCCGTTGGAACTTGACTTTGTCAATGAAACACACAAATCGATTCGGGATTGAATACAAAGGAAATACCGACTTAAATTTAAGAAGAATGAATCTTCTAAGAGTTTGTGGTTCGAGCGGCTCCTGGGAGACCAGTATTAGATTCCGATGTACCAGTGCAGGTCTGCTGCATCCCTTTGACCTTCCCATTGACCGTGAAACACAGAAATCGCATCGGGATTGAATACAAAAGGGACAATGCCGACTTAAGTACAAGATAAGTGAATCTACTAAGAATTTGTGCTTTGAGCGGTTCCTGGGAGACCAGTATTAGATTCCGATGAACCACTGCAGGTTTTTCTGTATCCCTTGGACCTTCACATTGACCATGAAACAAAGAAATTTCATCGGGATTGAATGCAAAAGGCACATTGCCAACTCAAGTACAAGAAGAGTTAATTTTCTCAGAGTTTGAGGTTTGAGCGGCTCCTGGGAGACTAGTATTAAATTCCGATACACCAGTGCGGGTTTACTGTACCCCTTGGACCTTCACTTTGACCATGAAACACAGAATAAGCATCGGGATCGAATACTAAAGGGACAATGCCGACTTTAGTACTACCACAGTGAATATTCTAAGACTTTGTTGTTTGAGCGGCTCCGGGAGACCCTGTTATATTCCGATGTTCCAGTGCAGGTTTACGGTAACCCTTGGACCTTCACATTGACCATGAAACACAGAAATTGAATGGGGATTAAATACAAAAGGGACAATGCCGAATTAATTATAAGAAGAGTGAATTTTCTAAAAGTTTGGCCTTTGAGCGGCTCCTGGGAGATCAGTATTAGATTCCGATGCACCAGTGGAGGTTTACAGTATCCCTTGGACCTTCATATTGACCATGAAACACTGCAATTGCATCGAGATTGAATACAAAAGGCATAATGCCAACATAAGTACAGGAAGAGTGAACCTTCGAAGAGTTTGTGGTTTGAGCGCCTCCTGGGAGACCAGTATTAGATTCCGATGCACCTGTGCAGGTTACTGTATCCGTTATAACTTCACATTGACCATGAAACACAGAAATTGCATCGGGATTGAACACAAAAGGGACAATGCCGACATAAGTACAAGAGGAGCGAATCTTAGAAGTATTTGTGCTTTGAGTGGCTCCTGAGAGACCAGTATCAAATTCGGACGCACCAGTGCAAGTTTACTGTATCACTTGTACCTTCACATTGACAATGAAACACAGAAATTGCATCGGGATTGATTACAAAAGGGACAAAGCCGACTTAAGTACAAGAAGAGTGAATCTTCTAAGAGATTGTGGTTTGAGTGGGAGACCAGTATTAGATTCCGATGCACCAGTGCAGGTTTCCTGTATCCCCTGGACCTTTACATTGACCATGAAACACAGAATTTGATTCGGGATTTAATAAAATGGGGATATAGCTGACTTAAGTAGAAGAAGAGTGAATCTTCTAAGAGTTAGTGGTTTGAGTGGGAGACCAGTATTAGATTCCGATGTACCAGTGCAGGTTTACTGTATCCCTTGGACCTTCACATTGCCATGACGCATAGAAATCGCATCGGGATTGAATACAAAATGCACAATGTCGAATAAAGTAGATGAAGTGAGAATGTTCTATGAGTTTGTGCTTTGAGCGGCACCTGGGAAACCAGTATTAGATTCAAATGAACCAGTGCACGTTTACTGTATGCCTTGGACCTTCACATTGTCCATGAAACACAGATATCGCATCGGGATCGAATACAAATGGGACAACGCCGATTTAAGTACAAGAAAAGTGAATCTACTAAGATTTTGTGATTTGATTGGCTCCTGGGACTCCAGTATTAGATTCCGCTGCACCAGTGCAGGTTTACTGTATGCCTTGGAACTTCACATTGTCCATGAAACACAGATATCGCATCGGGATTCAATACAAAATGCAGAATGCCGGATGAAGTACAAGAAGAGGGCATCTTCTAAGAGTTTGTGCTTTGAGTGGCTCCTGGGAGACCAGAATTAGATTCCGATGCACCAGTACAGGTTTACTGTATCCCTTGGACCCTCACATTTACCATGAAACACTGCGATTGCATCGGGATTGAATACAAAAGGCATAATGCTAGCTTAAGTACAAGAAGAGTGAATCTTCTAAGTGTTTGTGCTTTGAGCGACGCCTGGGGACCAGTATTAGATTCCGACGCACCTGTGCAGGTTTACTGTATCCATTGGAACTTCACATTGACCATGAAAAAAAAAACGCATCGGGATTGAATACAAAAGGCACAATGTTAAACTTAAGTACAAGAAGAGTTAGTGGTTTGAGCGGCTCCTGGGAGACCAGTATTAGATTCCGATGCACCAGTGCAGGTTTACTGTATCCCTAGGACCTTCACAGTGACCATGAAACACAGCAATTGCATCCGGATTGAATACAAACGGCACAATGTCAACTTAAGTACTAGAAGAGTGAATTTTCTAAGGGTTTGTGCTTTGAGCGTCTCCTGGGAGACCAGTATTAGATTCCGATGCACCAGTGCAGGTTTACTGTATCCCTTGGACCCTCACATTGCCATGACACACAGAAACTGCATCGGGATTGAATACAAAATGCACAATGTCGAATAAAGTAGATGAAGAGTGAATGTTCTATGAGTTTGTGCTTTGAGCGGCTCCTGAGAGACCAGTAATATATTCCGATGCACCAGTGCCGGTTTACTGTATCGCTTGGACCTTCACATTGACCAGGTAACACAGAAATCAAATCAAAATTGAATACTAAACGGACAACGCCGACTTAAGTACAAGAAGAGTGAATCTTCTAATAATTTGTGCTTTGAGCGGCGCCTGGGAGACGAGTACTAGATTACGATGCACCAGTGCACATTTTCTGTATCCCTTGGACCTTCACATTGACCATGAAACACTGAAATTACATCGCGATTGAATACAAAAGAGACAATGATGACTTAAGTACAAGAAGAGTGAGTGTTCTAAGAGTTTGTGTTTGGAGCGGCACCTGGGAGAAACAGTATTAGACTCCAAAGCACCACGGCAGTTAACGTTATCACTTGGACCTTCACATTGTCCATGACATACAGAAATCGCATCGGGATTGAATACAAAACGCACAATGCCGAATAATGTACAAGAAGAGTGATTGTTCTACGAGTTTGTGCTTTGAGCAACTCCTGGGAGACCAGTATTATATTCCGATTCACCAGTGCAGTTTTACTGTATCACTTGGGCCTTCACATTGACCATGAAACACAGAAATCGCATCGGGATTGAATACAAAAGGGACAATGCCGACTTAAATGTAGGAAAAATGAGTCTTCTAAGAGTTTGTGATTTGAGCGGCTGAAGGGAGACCAGTATTATATTCCGATGCACTAGAGAAGTTTTACTGTATCCCTTGGACATTCACATTGTCCATGACACACAGAAATCGCAATGGGATTGAATACAAAATGCACAATACCGAATAATGTACAAGAAGTGTGAATGTTCTATGAGTTTGTGGTTTGAGCGGCTCCTGGGAGACCAGTATTATATGCCGATGCACCATTGCATCGGAATTGAATACAAATGGCACAATGCCAACTTAAGTACTAGAAGAGTGAATTTTCTATGGGTTTGTGTTTTGAGCGGCTCCTGGGAGACCAGTATTAAATTCCGGTGCACGAGTGCAGGTTTACTGTATCCCTTGGACATTCACATTGCCATGACACACAGAAATCGCATCGGGATTGAATACAAAATGCACAATGTCGAATAAAGTAGATGAAGAGTGAATGTTCGATGAGTTTGCGGTTTGAGCGGCTCCTGGGAGACCAGTATTATATTCCGATGCACCAGCGCCGGTTTACTGTATCCCTTGGACCTTTACATTGACCATGAAACACAGAATCAAATCGCAATTGAATCCAAAAGGGACATCGCCCACTTAAGTACAAGAAGAGTGATTCTTCAAAGAGTTTGTGGTTTGAGCGGTTCCTGGGAGACCAGTAATTAATTCCGATGCACCAGTGCAGGTTTACTGTATCCCTTGGGCCTTCACAATGACCATGAAACACAGCAATTGCATCGGGATTGAATATAAAATGCATAATGCCAACATAAGTGCAAGAAGAATGAATCATCTAAGAGTATGTGCTTTGAGCGGCTCCTAGGAGACCAGTTATAGATTTTGAGTCACCAGGGCAGGTTTATCTTATCCCTTGGACCTTCACCTTGACCACGAAACACAGAAATTGCATCGGGATTGATTACAAAAGGGACATAGCCAACTTAAGTACAAGAAGAGTGAATCTTCTAAGAGTTTGTGGTTTGAGCGACTCCTGGGACACCAGTATTAGATTCCGATGCCACAGTGCAGATTTCCTGTATCCCTTGGCCCTTACTATGACCATGAAACACAGAAATTGCATCGAAATTGATTACAAAAGGGACAATGCCGACTTAAGTACAAGAAGAGTGAATCTTCTAAGAGTTTGTGGTTTGAGCGGCTCCTGGGGACCAGTACTAGATTCCGATGCCACAGTGCAGGTTTCCTGTATCCCTTGGACCTTTACATTGACCATGAAACACAGAAATTGATTCGGGATATAATACAAAGGGGATAAAGCCGACTTAAGTAAAAGAAAAGTGAATCTAAGAGTTTGTGGTTTGAGTGTCACCTGGGAGACCAGTAATAAATTCCGATGCACCAGTGCAGGTTTACTGTATCCCTTGGTCCGTCACATTGACCATGAAACACAGAAATTGCATCTGGATTGAATACAAAACTACAATGGCGACATAAGTACAAGAAGCGTGAATCTTGTAAGAGTTTGTCAATTGCGCGCCTCCTGGGTGACCAGTATTAGATTCCGATGCAATAATGCAGGTTTACTGACTCCTTGGACCTTCAAATTGACCATGAAACACAGAAATCAAATCGAAATTGAATACAAAATGGACATCGCCGACTTAAGTACAAGAAGAGTGATTCTTCTAAGAGTTTGTGGTTTGAGCGGTTCCTGGGAGACCAGCATTTGATTCCGATACACCAGTGCGGGTTTACCGTATCCCTTGGACATTCATATTGTCCATGAAACACAGAAATCGCATCGGGATTGAATATAAAATGCACAATGCCGAATAATGTACAAGAAGAGTGAATGTTCTATGAGTTTGTGGTTTGAGCGGCTCCTGGGTCACCAGTATTATATGCCGATGCACCAGTGCAGGTTTACTGTATTCCTTTGGCCTTCACAGTGACCATGAAACACAGCAATTCAGCAATTGCATCGGGATTGAATATAAAATGCAGAATGCCAACATAAGTGCAAGAAGATTGAATCATCTAAGGGTATGTGCTTTGAGCGGCTCCTAGGAGACCAGTTATAGATTTTGATTCACCAGGACAGGTTTATCTTATCCCTTGGACCTTCACCTTGACCATGAAACACAGAAATTGCATCGGGATTGATCACAAAAGGGACAAAGCCGACTTAAGTACAAAGAGAGTGAATCTTCTAAGAGTTCGTGGTTTGAGCGGCCCCTGAGACACCAGTATTAGATTCCGATGCCACAGTGCAGATTTCCTGTATCCCTTGGCCCTTACTATGACCATGAAACACAGAAATTGCATCGAAATTGATTACAAAAGGGACAAAGCCGACTTAAGTACAAGAAGAGTGATTCTTCTAAGAGTTTGTGGTTTGAGCGGTTCCTGGGAGACCAGCATTTGATTCCGATACACCAGTGCGGGTTTACCGTGTCCCTTGGACATTCACATTGTCCATGAAACACAGAAATCGCATCGGGATTGAATATAAAATGCACAATGCCGAATAATGTACAAGAAGAGTGAAAGTTCTATGAGTTTGTGGTTTGAGCGGCTCCTGGGTCACCAGTATTAGATTCCGATGCCACAGTGCAGGTTTCCTGTATCCCTTGGACCTTTACATTGACCATGAAACACAGAAATTGATTCGGGATTTAATACAAAGGGGATAAAGCTGACCTAAGTAGAAGAAGAGTGAAACTTCTAAGAGTTTGTAGTTTGAGTGGGAGACCAGTATTAGATTCCTATGCACCAGTGCAGGTTTACTGTATCCCTTGTACCTTCACATTGACCATGAAACACAGAAATTGCGTCGGGATTGGATACTAAAGGGACAATGCCGACTTAAGTGCAAGAAGAGTGTATCTTCTAAGAGATTGTGCTTTGAGCGGCTCCTGGGAGACCAGTATTAGATTCCGACGCACCAGTGCCGGTTTACTGTATCCCTTGGACCTTCACATTGACCATGAAACAGAGAAAATGCATCGGGATTGAATACAAAAGGGACAATGACGAGTTGATTACAAAAAGAGTTTGTGGTTCGAGTGGCTCCTGGGAGACCACTATTTGATTCCGATACACCAGTGTGGATTTTCTGTATCCCATGGACTTTCACATACACCATGAAACACTGAAATCGCATCGGGATTGAGTACAAAAGGCACAATGCCAACAAAAGTACAAGAAGAGTGAATCTTCGAAGAGTTTGTGGTATGAGCGGCTCCGGTGAGACCAGTATTAGATTCTGATGCACAGCTGCAGGTTTACGGTATCCCTTGGACCTTCACAGTGAAGGAGACCAGTTATAGATTTTGATTCACCAGGACAGGTTTATCTTATCCCTTGGACCTTCACCTTGACCATGAAACACAGAAATTGCATCGGGATTGATCACAAAAGGGACAAAGCCGACTTAACTACAAAAAGAGTGAATCTTCTAAGAGTTTGTGGTTTGAGCGGCTCCTGGGAGACCAGTATTAGATTCCGATGCACCTGTACAGGTATTCTGTATCACTTGGACCTTAACATTGACCATGAAACACAGAAATTGCATCGGAATTGAATACAAAATACGCAATGCCAACTAAAGTGCAAGAAGAGTGAACCTTCTATGAGTTTAGGCTTTGAGCGGTTCCTGGGAGACCAGTATTAATTTCCGATGCACCAGTGCAAGTTTACTGTATCCCTTGGGCCTTCACATTGACCATGAAACACAGAAATCGCATTGGTATTGAATACAAAAGTGACATTGCCGACTTCAGTACAAGAAGAGTGAATCAAGTAAGATTTTGTGGTTTGAGCGGCTCATGGGAGACCAGTATTAGATTCCGATACACCAGTGCGTGTTTACTGTGTCCCTTGCATCTTGACATTGACCATGAACCACTGAAATTGTATCGGGATTGAATAAATAAGGGACAATGACCACCTAAGTACAATAAGAGTGAATCTTCTAAGAGTTGGTGCTTTGAGCGGCTCCAGGAGACCAGCATTAGATGCCGATGAACCAGTGCCGGTTTACTGTAATGTTTAGACCTTCGCATTGACCATGAAACACAGAAATCGCATCTGGATAGAATACAAAAGGCACAATGCCAACTTAAATACACGAAGAATGAATCTTCTAAGATTTTGTGCTTTTGAGCTGCTCCTAAGATACTAGTATTAGATTCTGATGCACCAGTGCAGGTTTACTTTATCCCTTGGATGTTTACATTGATCATGAAACACAGAAATTGCATCGGGATTGAATACAGACAGCTTAATGCCAACTTATGTACTAGATGAGTAAATCTTCTAAGATTTTGTGGTTTGAGCTGCACCTGGGAGAACAGTATTAGTTTCAGATGCACCAGTGCAGGTTTACAGTACCCCTTGGACCTTCACATTATTCATGAAAGCAGAAACTGCATCGGGATTGAATACAAAAAGGACAATGCCGACTAAAGTACAAGAAGAGTGAACCTTCTAAAACTTTGTGGGTTGAGCGGAACCTGGGGGCCAGTATTTGATTCCGATGCACCAGTGCAGGTTTACTGACTCCCTTGGACCTTCACATTGACCATGAAACATAGCAATGGCATCGGGATTGAATACCAAATGCACAATGCCAACTTAAGTAGAAGAAGTGTGAATCTTCTAAGAGTTTGTGCTTTGAGCTGCTCCTGGGAGACCAGTATTAGATTCCGATGCACCGGTGGAGGTTTACTGTATCCCTTGGACCTTCACATTGACCAAGAAACACAGAAATTCCATCCGGATTGAATACAGGCGGCACAATGCCAACTTAGGTACTAGAAGAGTGAATCTTCTAAGAGTTTGTGAGTTGAGCTGCACATGGGAGACCAGTATTGGTGTCCGATGCACCAGTGCAGGTGAACTGTATCCCTTGGACCTTCACATCGACCAAGAAACACAGAAATTCCATCGGGATTGAATACAAATGGGACAATGATGACTTAAGTACAAGAAGAGTGAATCCAGTAAGAGTTTGTGGTTTGTGCGGCTCCTGGGAGACCAGTATTAGATTCCGATAGCCAGTGGGTGTTTACTATATCCCTTGGACCTTCACATTGACCACGAAACACAGAAAACGCATCGGGATTGAATACAAAAGGCGCAATGCCAACTAAAGTAGAAGAAGAACAGTGAATCTTCTAAGTGTTTGTGGTTTGAGCGGCTCCTGGTATACCAGTATTAGATTCCGATGCACCAGTGCAGGATTACTGTATCACTTGGACCTTCTCTCTGACCATAAAATTCAGAAATTGCATCGGGATTGAATACTAAAGGGACAATGCCGACTTAAATTCAAGAACAATGAATCTTCTAGGGGTTTGTTATTTGAGCGGCTCCTTTGAGACCAGTGTTAGATTCCGATGCACCAGTGCTGGTTTACTCTATACCTTGGACCTTCACATTGACCGTGAAACTAAGATATCGCATTGGGATTGAATACTAAAGGTACAATGCCGACTTAAGTACAAGCAGAGTGAATCTTCTAAGAGTTTGTTCTTTGAGCGCCTCCTGGGAGACCAGTATTAGATTCCGATGCACCAGTGCAGTTCTACTCTATCCCTTGGACCTTCACATTCACCATGAAACACAGCAATGGCATCGGGATTGAATACCAATTGCACAATGCCAACTTAAGTACAAGAAGAGTGAATCTTCTAAGAGTTTGTGCTTTGAGCGGCTCCTGGGAGACCAGTATTAAATTCCGATGCACCAGTGCAGGATTACTGTATCCCTTGGACCTTCACATTGACCAAGAGACACAGAAAATCCTTCGGGATTGAATACAGACAGCACAATGGTAACTTAAGTACTAGAAGAGTGAATCTTCTAAGAGATTATGGTTTGAGCTGCACCTGGGAGACCAGTATTAGTTTCCGATGCACCAGTGCAGGTTCACTGTACCAATTGGACCTTCACATTATTCAAGAAAACAGATATTGCATCGGGATTGAATACAAAAAGACAGTGCCGACTAAAGTATAGGAAGAGTGAATCTTCTAATTGTTTGTGGTTTGAGCGGATCCTGGGGGCCAGTATTAGATTCCGATGCACCAGTGCAGGTTTACTGTTTCCCTTGGACCTTCACATTCACCATGAAACACAGCAATGGCATCGGGATTGAATACCAAATGCACAATGCCAACTTAAGTACAAGAAGAGTGAATCTTCTACGAGTTTGTGATTTGAGCGGCTCCTGGGAGACCAGTGTTAGAATCGGATGCACCAGGGCTGGTTTACTCTATACCTTGGACCTTCACATTGACCGTGAAACTCAGATATCGCATTGGGATTGAATACAAAAGGCACAATGCCGACTTAAGTATAAGAAACGTGAATCTACTAAGAGTTTGTGCTTTTAGCGGCTCCTAGGAGACCACTATTAGATTCCGATGCAACAGTGCAGGTTTACTGTATCCCTTGGACCTTCACATTGACCAGGAAACACAGCAATGGCATCGGGATTAAATACAAAATGCACAATGCCAACTTAAGTACAAGAAGAGTGAATCTTCTAAGAGTTTGTGGTTTGAGCGGCACCTGGAAGACCAGTATTTATTTCCGATGCACCAGTGCAGGTTTACTGTACCCCTTGGAACTTCACATTATTCATGAAAACAGAAATTTCATCGGGATGGAATACAAACGGGACATTGACGACTTAAGTACAAGAAGAGTGAATCTTGTAAGAGTTTGTGGTTTGAGTGGCTCCTGGGAGACCAGTATTAGAATCCGATACACCAGTGCGTGTTTACTGTATCCCTTGGACCTTCACATTGACCATGAACCACAGAGATTGCATCGGGATTGAATAAAAAAGGGACAATGCCCACTTAAGTACAATAAGAGTGAATCTTTTAAGAGTTTGTGCTTTGAGCGGCTCCTAGGAGACCAGTATTAGATTCCGATGAACTACTGCAGGTTTACTGTAACCCTTGGACCTTCGCATTGACCATGAAACACAGAAATCGCATCTGGATAGACTACAAAAGGCACAATGCCAATTTAAATACAAGAAGAGTGAATCTTCTAAGAGTTTGTGCCTTTGAGCAGCTCCTAGGATACCAGTATTAGATTCCGATGCACCAGTGCAGGTTTACTGTATCCCTTGGATCTTCACATTGATCATGAAACACAGAAATTGCATCGGGATTGAAAACAGACGGCACAATGCCAAATTAAGTACTAGGAGAGTGAAACTTCTAAGAGTTTGTGGTTTGAGCTGCACCTGGGAGACCAGAATTAGTTTCCGATTCACCAGTGCAGGTTCACTGTACCCCTTGGACCTTCACATTATTCATGAAAACAGAAATTGCATCGGGATTGAATACAAAAGGGACAATGCCGACTAATGTACAAGAAGAGTGAATCTTCTAAGAGTTTGTGCTTTGAGCGGCTCCTAGGAAACCAGTATTAGATTCCGATGATCCAGTGCAGGTTTACTGTAACCCTTGAACCTTCGCATTGCCCATGAAACACAGAAATCGCATCTGGATAGAATACAAAAGGCACAATGGCATCTAAAGTACAAGAAGAATGAATCTTCCAAGAGTTGTGGTTTGGGCAGCTCCTAGGATACCAGTATTTGATTCCGATGTACCAGTGCAGGTTTACTGTATCCCTTGGATCTTCTCATTGATCATGAAACACAGAAATTGCATCGGAACTGAATACAAAAGGGACAATGCCGACTTAAATTCAATAAGAATGAATCTTATAAGGGTTTGTGATTTGAGCGGCTCCTGGGAGACCAGTGTAGGTTGGTTGGTTGGTTTGGGGGATTAAAGGGACCAGACTTCTATGGTCATCGGTCCCTTGTTTCAAACACAAAGAACACCCACAGAGAATAAAAACGAGGAACAGAAGAGATCACAGACGATACAGAACAAGAGAATCTGAGTCAAAGACAAGTCAAAATGAACTAAAACCACACAGAGTGTGACGGTGGTGTGCCGACCATAGAAATATAAAAGGAAAAGCCAACCACTGAGAAACACATTAAAAATCAGTGTAAAATCATAGACCAAACGCCAGAATCAACACAAAACAATAAAATAAAACAGAAACACCCAGAGTAAATGATAAAATCCCCCTGCCCGAATAAAACGTAAAACTAAGTCAGCCATAGTGGAGTCGTGTGTTAAAAGGGCAGGGAGCGTAGCAGGCAGCGCAAATGTCTGCCTGACCACAGCTAAAAGGGGGCAGGCCAGCAAAATGTGGGCCACTGTCAAAACTACCCCACAGCAACATAGAGGAGGGTCCTCCCGGCGCAGTAAATAACTGTGTGTCAGCCGGGAGTGTCCAATGCGGAGCCGGCAAAGAACTACTGAATCGCTGCGAGTGGCACGCAGGGATGACCGCCACACAGCCGTCGTCTCCTTGACAGCACGGAGTTTATTGCGCATTGTCAGTTCGCGCCATTCATCGTCCCGTAGCGCCAAGATTTTGCGGCGGAAGACTGCCCGCAAATCAGTCTCTGGGAGGCCAACGTCCAGAGATTGCTTACTGGTGGCCTCTTTCGCCAGGCGGTCAACATCTTCGTTACCCAGGATACCGACATGACCGGGGGTCCACACAAAGACCACAGAGCGGCCGCAACGGGCGAGAGTATACAGAGACTCCTGGATAGCCATCACCAGACGAGAACGAGGGAAACACTGGTCGAGAGCTCGTAAACCGCTCAGGGAATCGCTACAGATAACGAAGGACTCACCTGAGCAGGAGCGGATATACTCTAGGGCACGAGAGATGGCGACCAGTTCAGCAGTGTAAACGCTGCAGCCATCCGGCAAGGAACGTTGTGCGGAATGGTCCCCTAGAGTGAGCGCATATCCGACACGACCAGCAACCATCGAACCGTCAGTGTAAACAGCACCAGAGCCCTGATACGTGGCCAGGATGGAATAAAAGCGGCGGCGGAAGGCCTCTGGAGGGACTGAGTCCTTAGGGCCCTGTGCCAAGTCGAGCCGAAGGCAAGGGCGACGAACACACCATGGGGGTGTATGCAAAGTAGCCCAGAAAGGAGGTGGAACAGTGAAAACCTGAAGCCCAGAGAGAAGCTCTTTGACGCGGACCGCTATTGTACAACCAGACTGGGGCCGACGTTCTGGGATACGGACGACCGACCGCGGGAACAGGAGACGATAGTTTGGATGCCCGGGCGAGCTTAGAACATGGGCAGCATAAGCGGCCAGCAAACGTTGGCGTCGGAACCGCAGTGGAGGTACACCTGCCTCCACTAGTACGCTGTCCACAGGGCTGGTGCGGAAAGCACCAGTGGCAAGGCGTATCCCGCTGTGGAGAATTGGGTCCAGCATCCGTAACGCAGATGGGGATGCTGAGCCATAAGCCAGGCTCCCATAATCCAGACGGGACTGGATTAACGCCTGGTAGAGCCGCAACAGGGTAGAGCGGTCGGCGCCCCAGCGGGTGTGGCTCAAGCATCTCAGAGCGTTTAGATGCCGCCAACACGTCTGTTTTAAGCTGCCGGATATGAGGCAGCCAAGTCAACCGGGCATCGAAAACCACCCCCAAAAACCTGTGGGTCTCCACCACAGCAAGGAGTTCGTCGGCAAGATAAAGCCGCGGCTCAGGATGGACTGGTCGGCGCCGGCAGAAATGCATAACGCGGGTCTTGGCTGTCGAAAACTGAAACCCATGCGCTACAGCCTAGGACTGCGCCTTACGGATAGCGCCCTGTAGCTGACGTTCAACAGCTGCAATGCCAGTAGAGCTGCAGTAAAGGTAGAAGTCGTCAGCATACAGGCAAACGGAGACAGAATTTCCCACGGCCGCAGCAAGCCCGTTAATGGCTATTAAAAACAGACAAACACTTAAAACAGAGCCCTGTGGCACACCGTTCTCCTGGACGTGGGAGGAACTATACGAGGCCGCGACTTGCACGCGGAAGGTACGACACGACAGAAAATTGCGGATAAAAATCGGCAGAGGACCCCGAAGGCCCCATCCATGAAGCGTAGAAAGAATGTGATGACGCCATGTCGTATCGTACGCCTTCCGCATGTCGAAAAAGACAGCGACCAGGTGCTGACGACGGGCAAAAGCAGTACGGATGGCCGACTCCAGGCTCACCAGATTGTCGGTGGCGGAGCGGCCTCTACGGAATCCACCCTGAGATGGAGCCAGAAGGCCCCGAGACTCCAGTACCCAATGCAAGCGCCGGCTCACCATCCGTTCAAGCAACTTGCAAAGAACGTTGGTGAGACTAATGGGACGGTAGCTGTCCACCTCCAGAGGGGTCTTTCCAGGTTTCAAAACGGGGATGACAATGCCTTCCCGCCATTGAGACGGAAACTCCCCCTCGACCCAAAGACGGTTGTAAAGATCGAGAAGGCGCCGCTGGCAGTCCACTGAAAGGTGTTTCAGCATCTGACAGTGGATGCCATCTGGCCCAGGAGCGGTATCGGGGCAAGCAGCTAGGGCACTGCGAAATTCCCACTCACTGAATGGAGCATTGTAAGATTCCGGGTGGTTGGTGCGAAACGAAAGGCTCCGACGTTCCATCCGCTCTTTAATGGAGCGGAAGGCCTGGGGGTAATTCGCAGAAGCGGAACTCATAGCAAAATGCTCTGCTAAGCGATTTGCAATGACGTCGGAGTCAGTACAAACGGCTCCATTCAGTGAGAGCGCAGGGACGCTGGCAGGGGTCCGATAGCCGTAGATGCGTCGAATCTTGGCCCAGACCTGCGAGGGAGTGACATGGAGGCCAATGGTGGACACATACCGCTTCCAGCACTCCTTCTTGCCTTGGCGGACGAGGAGGCGGGCCCGCACACGCAGCCGTTTGAAGGCGATAAGGTGGGCTAAGGAGGGATGTCGCTTGTGACGCTGGAGCGCCCGTCGGCGATCTTTAATCGCTTCAGCGATCTCAGGGGACCACCAAGGCACAGCCTTCCGCCGAGGGGAGCCAGAAGAACGGGGAATGGCAGACGCGGCGGCAGTAACGATGCCGGTGGTGACCGATTGAACCACCGCATCAATGTCATCAGTAGAGTGAGGCTCAAAAGCGGCAATGGAGGAGAACAAATCCCAGTCAGCCTTATTCATAGCCCATCTGCTAGGGCGCCCAGAAGAGTGACGCTGTGGTAGTGACAAAAAGAGCGGAAAGTGGTCACTACCACACAGGTCGTCATGCACACTCCATTGGGCAGACGGTAAGAGGCCATGGCTACAGATGGAAACGTCAATGGCGGAGTAGGTGCCATGCGCCACACTGAAGTGTGTGAAGGCACCATCATTTAACAGCGAGAGATCGAGCTGCGACAATAAATGCTCAACGATGGCGCCTCGACCTGTGGCCACTGACCCACCCCACAGAGGGTGTTAGTGCTACCCGTGGCGTCTGAGGGACCAGCGAGATCGAGGTCCTCAGCGGACGCCAGGATCTCCACCTCGTCCTCAGACGCAGAGCTGGAAGGTGGCGGTGGGGTGGCTGCCACCGCGAGTTCCTTGGGCTTAGAGCTCTTCTTCTTTGATTTCTCACGCTGCTCCTTGGGTTTAACTGGCTGGGAGGGCTTCACCGATTCAGCCTCCGGGACTGAGGAGGATCGTGAAGCCCGTCGACCAGCTGATTGCGGGCACTTACGCCACTGTCGGTCGACAGCCTTCCCACTGGTGGAAACCTGGGAAGGGAGGGACCCGAGGGACCCCTTGCGAGCGTGAGAAGCCGAAGAAGTTGGACACTTCTCCGGCTTAGAAGCAGGGACGGGCGTCCCTGATGGGGGGGATGGTGTTGCCCCTGAGGTAGGTGGCGCAGGAGCAACCCGGTGGGTAGAGCCCCCCACTGGCAAGGGGGCAGGAGGAGTTGTACCACTCAGCGATCCGGCCGGAAGTCGCGAAACTGATGGGGCGAGCACAGGTGTTGTAGCAGCGGCGTAGGATGATGACATTCTCACGGGATGTAATCGGTCGTATTTCTGTTTGGCCTCAGTATAAGTCAGTCGGTCCAGGGTCTTATATTCCATGATTTTGCGTTCTTTCTGGAAGATTCTGCATCTGGCGGGCAAGGTGAATAGTGCTCCCCACAGTTGACACAGATGGGAGGCGGGGCACATGGAGTATCGGGATGAGACGGGCGTCCGCAATCTCGACATGTGAGGCTGGAAGTGCAGCGGGAAGACATATGGCCAAACTTCCAGCACTTGAAGCACCGCATCGGGGGCGGAATATAGTTCCTGACGTCACATCGGTAGACCATCACCTTGACCTTTTCTGGTAACGTATCAACCTCGAAGGCCAAGATGAAGGCACCGGTAGCTATCTGACTATTCTTCGGACCCCGATGAACGCGCCGGACGAAATGTACACCTCTCCGCTCTAAGTTGGCGCGCAGCTCGTCATCAGACTGCAAAAGAAGGTCGTTATGGTAAATAACTCCCTGGACCATATTTAAACTCTTATGCGGTGTGATCGTAACAGCAACATCCCCCAACTTGTCACAAGCAAGTAACCGTTGGGACTGGGCAGAGGATGCCGTTTGGATCAGGACCGATCCAGAGCGCATTTTTGACAAGCCCTCCACCTCCCCAAACTTGTCCTCTAAATGCTCGACGAAGAACTGAGGCTTTGTGGAGAGAAAAGACTCCCCATCAGCTTTCGTACAAACTAAGAATCGGGGCGAATAATTGCTACTGCCATCCTGAGATTTACGTTCCTCCCACGGCGTGGCCAGAGAGGGGAACGTTTTCGGATTGTACTTTTCAGCATTAAATTGAGCCTGAGAACGCTTAGAGACTGCTGGCGGCTGGCCGCCAGCGAGGGATGAAGTACCACGCTTCATTGCGGGTCATCCGCCATGATGCCACCTATTCCGACCAAGGGCCCTCCCCACAGGCGCCACCCAGCCGCAGAAATAGCCGCCTGGCAGGGCGGCCATTGCCGGGAGTCCTGATGCCCCAAGGAGACTCCTTGGCATACGTGGGGAGTTAACGGCGCAGGCATCAGTAGAGCGATACCTGTGTTGTCAGGGGGCTACAACCAAGAGGGTATATGGCGGCCCCACCACAACGGGCTGGCTACCGCGCTGGATCTTAGGTGCAAAACTGTCCAAGGTTGTCGTCGCAGTTAAAAGAAACACTGCAGATTGCAGCGTGGGAATCGCACCCAGGTACGGATCCTCACCCAAGAGATGGAAAACGAGCGGGACCCCAGTGCAACGGCGAAAAAGCCGGCTAAAGGTCTCAACGCACGACGGATACAGTGCCCAATGTAAGACGCCTTTCCCCAATTGGCTCGCTCTTCGGAATAATTTAGAATGATGGAGGTCAAATCGAAAGGGGACCATCACATAAGACCGAAACATTTGAGACTCCTTTTAGTCGCCTCGTACGACAGGCAGGAATACCGCGGGCCTATTCTTATCCCCGAACCCGGAGGGGGGAGACCAGTGTTAGATTCCGATGCACCAGTGCCGGTTTACTGTATACCTTAGACCTTCACATTGACCGTGAAACTCAGATATCACATCGGGACTGATTACAAAAGGCACAATGCCGACTTAAGTATAAGAAACGTGAACCTACTAAGCGTTTGTGCTTTTAGTGGCTCCTGGGAGACCAGTATTAGATTCCGATCCACCAGTGCAGGTTTACTATATCCCTTGGACCTACACATTGACTATGAAACCCAGCAATGGCATCGGGATTGAATACCAAATGCACAATGCAAACTTAAGTACAGTCAGAGTGAATATTCTAAGAGTTTGTGCTTTGAGCGGCTCCTGGGAGACCAGTATAAGATTCCGATGCACCAGTGAAGTTTTACTGTAACCCTTGGACCTTCACATTGACCAAGAAACACACAAATTCCATCGGGATTGAATACAGGCGGCACAATGCCAACTTAAGTACTAGAACAGTGAATCTTCTAAGAGTCTGTGGTTTGAGCTGCACCTGGGAGACCAGTATTAGTTTCCGATGCACCAGTGCAGGTTTACTGTACCCATTGGACCTTCACATTATTTATGAAAAGAGAAATTGCATCGGGATTGAATACAAAAGCGACAATGCCGACTACAGTACAAGAAGAGTGAATCTTCTAAGTCTTTGTGGTTTGAGCGGATCCTGGGGGCCAGTATTAGATTCCGATGCACCAGTGCAGGTTTACTGTCTCCATTGGACCTTCACATTGACCATGAGACTCAGAAATCGCAGCGGGATTGAATACCAAAGGGATAATGCCGACATAAGTACAAGAAGAGTGAATCTTCTAAGAGTTTGTGAGTTTGAGCGACTCCTAGGAGACCAGTATTAGATTCCGATGATCCAGTGCAGGTTTACTATATCCCTTGGACCTTCTCATTGACCATAAAATACAGAAATTGCATCGGGATTGAATACTAAAGGAACAATGCCGACTTAAGTACAAGAAGAGTGAAACTTCTAAGAGTTTGTACTGTGAGCGGCTCCTGGGAGACCAGTGTTAGATTCCGATGCACCAGTGCAGGTTTACTGTTTCCCTTGGACCTTCACATTGACCATGAAACACAGAAATTACATTGGGATTGAATACAAATGGGACAATTACTTCTTCAGTACAACAAGAGTGAATCTAGTAAGAGTTTGTGGTTTGAGCGGCTCCTGGGAAACCAGTATTAGATTGAGATGCACCAGTGCGTGTTTACTGTATCCCTTGGACCTTCTTATTGTCCATGAACCACATAAATTGCATCGGGATTGAATAAAAAAGGACTATGCCTACCTAAGTACAATAAGAGTGAATCTTCTAAGAGTTTGTGCTTTGAGCGCCTCCTAGGAGACAAGTATTAGATTCCGATGAACCAGTGCAGGTTTACTGTAACCCTTGGACCTTCGCATTGCCCATGAAACACAGAAAAGGCATCTGGATAGAATACAAAAGGCACGATGGCAACTAAAGTACAAGAAGAATGAATCTTCCAAGAGTTTGTGGTTTGAGCAGCTCCTAGGATACCAGTATTAGATTCCGATGCACCAGTGCAGGTTTACTGTATCCCTTGGATCCTCACATTGATCATGAAACACAGAAATTGCATCGGGATTGAATACAAACGGCACAATGCCATTTTAAGTACTAGAAGAGTGAATCTTCTAAGAGTATGTGGTTTCAACGGCACCTGGGAGACCAGTCTTAGTTTCCGATGCACCAGTGCAGATTTACTGCACCCCTTGGACCCTCACATTACTCATGAAAAGAGAAATTGCATCGGGGTTGAATACAAAAGGGACAATACTGACTAAAGTACAAGAAGAGTGAATCTTCTAAGAGTTTAATGTTTGAGCGGATCCTGGGGGCCAGTATTAGACTCCGATGCACCTGTGCTGGTTTACTGTATCCCTTGGACCTTCACATTGACCATGAAACACAGAAACTGCATCGGGATTGAATACAAGGGGGACAATACCGACTTAAGTATAACAAACGTGAATCTACGAAGAGTTTGTGCTTTGAGCGGCTCCTGGGAGACCAGTATTACATTCCGATGCACCAGTGCAAGTATACTGCATCATTTGGACCTTCACATTGACCATGAAGCACAGCAATTGCATCGGGATTACATACAAAATGCACAATGCCAACTTAAATACAATAAGAGTGAATCTTCTAAGAGTTTGTGCTTTTGAACGGCTCCTAGGAGAAAAGTATTAGATTCCGATGATCCAGTGCAGGTTTACCATATCCCTTGGACCTTCACATTGACCATGAGACACGGAAATCGAATCGGGATTGAATAGAAAAGGCACAATGCCAACTAAAATACAAGACGAATGAATCTTCCAAGAGTTTGTGGTTTGTGCGGCTCTTAGAATACCAGTATAAGATTCCGATGCACCAGTGCAGGTTTACTGTTTCCCTTGGACCTTCACATTGACCATGAAACACAGAAATTACATTGGGATTGAATACAAATGGGACAATTACGACTTCAGTACAACAAGAGTGAATCTAGTAAGAGTTTGTGGTTTGAGCGGCTCCTGGGAAACCAGTATTAGATTGAGATGCACTAGTGCGTGTTTACTGTATCCCTTGGACCTTCTTATTGTCCATGAACCACATAAATTGCATCGGGATTGAATAAAAAAGGACTATGCCTACCTAAGTACAATAAGAGTGAATCTTCTAAGAGTTTGTGCTTTGAGCGCCTCCTAGGAGACAAGTATTAGATTCCGATGAACCAGTGCAGGTTTACTGTAACCCTTGGACCTTCGCATTGCCCATGAAACACAGAAAAGGCATCTGGATAGAATACAAAAGGCACGATGGCAACTAAAGTACAAGAAGAATGAATCTTCCAAGAGTTTGTGGTTTGAGCAGCTCCTAGGATACCAGTATTAGATTCCGATGCACCAGTGCAGGTTTACTGTATCCCTTGGATCTTCACATTGATCATGAAACACAGAAATTGCATCGGGATTGAATACAAACGGCACAATACCATTTTAAGTACTAGAAGAGTGAATCTTCTAAGAGTATGTGGTTTCAACGGCACCTGGGAGACCAGTATTAGTTTCCGATGCACCAGTGCAGATTTACTACACCCCTTGGACCCTCACATTACTCATGAAAAGAGAAATTGCATCGGGGTTGAATACAAAAGGGACAATACTGACTAAAGTACAAGAAGAGTGAATCTTCTAAGAGTTTAATGTTTGAGCGGATCCTGGGGGCCAGTATTAGACTCCGATGCACCTGTGCTGGTTTACTGTATCCCTTGGACCTTCACATTGACCATGAAACACAGATACTGCATCGGGATTGAATACAAGGGGGACAATACCGACTTAAGTATAACAAACGTGAATCTACGAAGAGTTTGTGCTTTGAGCGGCTCCTGGGAGACCAGTATTACATTCCGATGCACCAGTGCAAGTATACTGCATCATTTGGACCTTCACATTGACCATGAAGCACAGCAATTGCATCGGGATTACATACAAAATGCACAATGCCAACTTAAATACAATAAGAGTGAATCTTCTAAGAGTTTGTGCTTTTGAACGGCTCCTAGGAGAAAAGTATTAGATTCCGATGATCCAGTGCAGGTTTACCATATCCCTTGGACCTTCACATTGACCATGAGACACGGAAATCGAATCGGGATTGAATAGAAAAGGCACAATGCCAACTAAAATACAAGACGAATGAATCTTCCAAGAGTTTGTGGTTTGTGCGGCTCTTAGAATACCAGTATAAGATTCCGATGCACAAGTGCAGGTTTACTGTATCCCTTTCACCTTCACATTGACCAAGAAATACAGAAATTGCATCGGGATTGAATACAAAAGAGACAATGCCCACTTAAGTACAATAAGAGTTAATCTTCTAAGAATTTGTGCTTTGAGCGGCTCCTAGGAGACCAGTATTAGATTCCGATGAACCAGTGCAGGTTTACTGTAACCCTTGGACATTCGCATTGACCATGAAACACAGAAATCGCATCTGGATGGAACACAAAAGGCACAATGCCAACTAAAGTACAAGAAGAATGAATCTTCCATGAGTTTGTGGTTTGAGCAGCTCCTAGGATACCAGTATTAGATTCCGATGCACCAGTGCAGGTTTACTATATCCGTTGTACCTTCACATTGACCATGAAATTCATAAATCGCATCGGGATTGAATACAAAAGGGATAATGCCGACTTCAGTACAAGAAGAAAGAATCTGCTAAGGGTTTGGGGTTTGAGCGTCTACTAGGAGACCAGAATTAGATTCCGATGCACCAGTGCAGGTTTACTGTATCCCTTGGACCTTCACATGACCATGAAACACAGAAATTGCATCGGGATTGAATACAAAAGGAACAATGCCGACATTAGTACAAGATGAGTGAATCTTCTAAGAATTTCTCCTTTGAGCGGCTCCTGGGAGACCAGTATTAGATTCCGATGCACCAGAGCAGGTTTACTGTATCCCTTGGATCTTCACATTGATCATGAAACACAGAAATCGGAACGGGATTGAATACAAAAGGGACAATGCCGACTTAAGTACAAGAAGAGTGAATCTTCTAAGATTTCGTGGTTTGTACGGCTCCTGGAATATCAGTATTAGATTCCGATGCTCCAGTGCAGGTATACTGTATCCTTTGGTCCTTCACATTGACCACGAAACAAAGACATTGCATTGGGATCGAATACTAAAGGGACAATGCCGACTTAAATTCAGGAAGAATGTTTCTTTAAGAGTTTGTGGTTTGAGCGGCTTCTGGGAGTCCAGTATTATATTCCGATGAACCAGTGCAGGTTTACAGTATCTCTTGGACCTTCACATTGACCATGAGGCACAGAAATCGCATCGGGATTGAATACAAAAGGCACAATGCCAACTAAGCTACAAGAAAAATGAATCTTCCAAGTGTTTGTGGTTTGAGCGGCTCCTAGGATACCAGTATTAGATTCCGATGCACAAGTGCAGGTTTACTGTATCCCTTAGACCTTCACATTGACAATGAAGCACGGAAATTACACCGGGATTGAATACAAATGGGACAATGACGACTTAAGTGCAAGAAGAGTGAATGTTCTAAGAGTTTGCGGTTTCAGCGGCTCCTGGGAGACCAGTATTAGAGTCCGATACGCCAGTGCGGGTTTACTGTATCCCTAGGACTTTCACACTGACCATGAAACACGGAAATTACATCGGGATGAATACAAAAGGGACAGTGCAAACTTAAGTACAAGAAGAGTGAATCTTCTAACAATTTGTGCTTTGAGCTGCTCCTGGGAGACCGATATTATATTCCGATGAATTAGTGCAGGTTTACTGTATCCCTTGGACCTTCACTTTGGAGACGAAACACAGAAATCGCATTGGGATTCAATACAAAAGACACAATGCCAACTAAATTACAAGAAGAGTGAATCTTCTAACAGTTTGTGTTTTGAGCTGCTCCTGGGAAACCGGTATTAGATTCCGATGCACCAGTGCATGTTTCCTGTATCCCTTGGACCTTCACATTGACCATGAAACACATCAATCGCATCGTAATTGAATACAAAACGCGCAATGCCAACTAAAGTACAAGAAGAGTGTATCTTCTAAGAGTGTGTGGTTTGAGCGGCTCCTGGTACCCCAGTATTAGATTCCGATGCACCAGTACAGGTCTACTGTATCCCTTGGACCTCCACATTGATCATGAAACACAGATATTGCATCGGGATTGAATACTAAAGGGACAATGCAGACTTAAGTGCAAGAAGAGTGAAACTTCTAAGAGTTTGTACTTTGTGCGGCTCCTGGTATACCTGTAGTAGATTCCGATGCTCCAATGCAGTTATACTGTATCCATTGGACCTTCACATTGACCATGAAACAAAGGAATTGCACCGGGATTGAATACTAAAAGGACAATGCCGACTTAAATTCAAGAAGAGCGTATCTTCTAAGAGTTTGTGGTTTGAGCGTCCCCTGGAGACCAGTATTAGATTCCGATGACCAGTGCAGGTTTACTGCATCCCTTGGACCATCACATTGATCATGAAACTCAGAATTCGCATCGGGATTGAATACAAAAGAGATAATTCCGACTTAAGTAGAAGAAGAGTGAATCTGCTAAGAGTTTGTGGTTTGAGCGTCTCCTGGGTGACCAGTATTAGATTCCGACGCACCAGTGAAGGTTAACTGTTTCATTTGGGTCTTCACATTAACATTGATACACAGAAATTGCATCGGAATTGATTAGAAAAGTCACAATGTCGACTTAAGTTCAAGAGTAGTTAATCTTCTAGAGTTTGTGGTTTGAGCGTGACCTGGAGACCAGTATTAGATTGCGATGCACCAGTGCAGGTTTACTGTATCCCTTGGACCTTCACATTGGTGATGAAAGACAGAAATCGCATCGGGATTGAATACAAAGGGGACAATGCCGACTTAAGTACAAGAAGAGTGTATCTTCTATGAGTTTGTGGTTTGAGCGGCTTCTGGGAGTCCAGTATTGGATTCCGATGCAACAGTGCAGGTTTACTGTATCCCTTGGTCCTTCCCGTTGACCGTGAAACACAGGAATCTCATCGGGATTTAATCCAAAAAGCACAATGCCGCCTTAAGTATAAGAAAAGTGAATCTACTAAGAATTTGTGTTTTAAGCGGCTCTGAGGAGACCAGTATTAAATTCTGACGAACCAGTGCAGGTTTACAGTATCCCTTGGACCTTCACATTGACCATGAGACACGGAAATCGAATCGGGATTGAATAGAAAAGGCACAATGCCAACTAAAATACAAGACAAATGAATCCTCCAAGAGTTTGAGGTTTGTGCGGCTTTCAGGATACCAGTATAAGATTCCGATGCACAAGTGCAGGTTTACTGTATCCCTTGGACCTTCACATTGACCATGAAGCACCGAAATTACATCGGGATTAAATACAAATGGGACAATGACGACTTAAGTCAAAGAAGAGTGAATGTTCTAAGAGTTTGTGGTTTGAGCGGCTCCTGAGAGACCAGTATTAGAATCCGATACACCAGTGCGGGTTTACTGTATCCCTTGGACCTTCACATTGACCTTGAAAGACCCACATTGCATCGGGATTGAATACAAAAGTGACAATGCAAACTGAAGTACAAGAAGAGTGAATATGGTATGAGTTTGTGCTTTGAGCAGCTCCTGGGAGTAAGGTATTAGATTCCGATGAACTAGTGCAGGTTAACTGTATCATTTGGACCTTCACATTGGTGACGAAAGACAGAAATCGCATCGGGATTGGTACAAAAGGTACAATGCTTACTTACGTACAAGAAGAGTGAATCTTCTAAGTGTTTGTGCTTTGAGCGTCTCCTGGGGTACCAGTATTAGATTTTGATGCACCAGTGCAGGTTAACTGTATCTCTTGGATCTTAACATTGACCATGAAACACACAAATTGTATCGGGGTTGAATACAAAAGGGACAATGCCGACTTAAATTCAAGAGGAATGAATCTTTTAAGAGTTTTAGATATGAGCGGTTCCTGGGAGACCAGTATTAGATTCCGATGCACCAGTGCAAGTTGACTGTATCCCTTGGACCTTCACATTTACCACGAAACACAGCAATCGCATAGGTATAGAATACAAATAGCGCAATGCCAACTAAAGTACAAGAAGAATGCATCTTTTAAGAATTTGTGGTCGAACGGCTCCTGGTATACCAGTATTATATTCCAATGCATGATTACAGGTCTACTGTATCCCATGGACCGTCACATTGTCCATTAATCACAGAAATAGCATCGGGATTGAATACTAAAGGAACAATGCCCGCTTAAGTACAAGAAGAGTGAATCTTCTAAGAGTTTGTGCTTTGAGTGGCTCCTGGGTGACCAGTACTAGATTCCGATACACCAGTGCAGGTTTATTGTATCCCGTGGACCTTCATATTGAACATGAAACACAGAAATTACATCGGGATTGAATACAAATAGGACAATGACGATTTAATTACAAGACGAAGGAATCTTGAAAGAGTTTTTGGTTCGAGCGGCTCCTGGAAGATCAGTATTAGATTTCGATACACCAGTGCGTGTTTACTGTATCCCTTGGACCTTTACATTATTCATGAAAACAGAAATTGCATCGGGATTGAATACAAAAGGGACAATGCCGACTTAAGTATTAGATGAGTGAATCTTCTAAAAATTCGTCCATTGAGCGGCTCCTGCGGCTCCTGGGAGACCAGTATTACATTCCGATGCACCAGTGCAGGTTTGCTGCATCCCATGGAGCTTCACATTGACCATGAAAGACAGAAATTGCATCGGGATTGAATACAACAGGGACAATGCCGACTTAAATTCAAGAAGAGTCTATCTTCTAAGAGTTTGTGGTTTGAGCGGCTCCTGGCAGTCCAATATTAGATTCCGATGCACCAGTGCAGGTTTACTGTATCCCTAGGTCCTTCCCAATGACCATGAAACACAGAAATCGCATCGGGCTTAAATACGAAAGGCACAATGCCAACTAAAGTGAAAGAAGAATGAATCTTCCAAGAGTTTGTGGCTTGAGCGGCGCCTAGGATACCAGTATTAGATTACGATGCACCAGTGCAGGTTTACCGTATACCTTGGACCTTCACATTGACCGTGAAAAACAGAAATTGCATCTGGATTGAATACAAAAGGGACAATGCCGACTTAAATCCAAGAAGAATGAATCTTCTAAATGTTTGTGATTTGAGCGGCTCCTGGGAGACCAGTATTACATTCCGATTCACCAGTGCTAGTTTACTGTATACGTTGGACCTTCACATTGACCGTCAAACACAGATATCGCACAGGGATTGAACACAAAGGCACAATGCCGAATTATGTATAAGAAACGTGAATCCACTATAAGGGTTCGTTCTTTGAGCGGCTCCTGGGACACCCGTTTAAGATTCCAATGCACCAGTGCAGGTTTACTGTATCCCTTGGACCTTCACATTGACCATGAAACACAGAAATCCCATCGGGACAGAATGATAAAGGCACAATGCCAACTAAAATACAAGAAGAATGAATCTTCCAACAGTTTGTGGTTTGAGCAGATCCTAGGATACCAGTATTAGATTCTGATGCACCAGTGCAGGTTTACTGTATCCCTTGGTCCTTCACATTGACATGAAAAACAGAAATTGCATCGGGATTGAATACAAAAGGGACAATGCCGGCTTAAATTCAAGAAGAATGAATCTTCTAAGAGTTTGTGATTTGAGCGGCTCCTGGGACACCAGTATTAGATTCCGATTCACCAGTGCAGGTTAACTGTATCATTTGGACCTTCACATTGACCTTGAAACACAGAAATTGCATCGGTGTGGAACATAAAATTCACAATGCCGACTTAAGTACATTAAGAGTGAATCTTTTCAGAGTTCGTGGTTTGTGCAGCTCCTGGAATAATAGTATTAGATTTCGCAGCACCAGTGCAGGTTTACTGTATCCCTTTGGTTTTCACATTTACCAAGGATCACAGAAATTGCATCGGGATCGAATACATACGGCACAATGCCAACATAAGTACGAGAACAGTGAATCTTCTAAAAGTATGGGGTTTGAGCGGCACCTGGGAGACCAGTATTAGTTTCCGATGCACCAGTACAGGTTTACTGTATCCCTTGGACCTTCACATAATTCATGGAAAAAGAAATTCCATCGGGATTGAATACAAAAGGACAATGCCGACTAAAGTACAAGAAGAGTGAATCTTCTAAGGTTTTGTAGTTTGAGCGGCTCCCGGGAGACCAATATTACATTGCGATGCACCAGTGCAGCTTTACTGTACACCTTCGAGCTTTGCATTGACCATGAAAGACAGAAATTGCATCGGGATTGAAAACAAAAGGACAATGCCGAATTAAGTACAATAAGAGTGAATCTTCCCAGAGTTCGTGGTTTGTGGGGCTATTGGAATACCAGTATTAGATTGCGATGCTCCAGCGCAGGTAAACTGCATCCTTTGGACCTTCACATTGACCATGAAACAAAGAAATTGCATCGGGATTGAATACTAAAGGCACAATGCCGACTTACATTCAAGAAGAGTGTATCTTCTAACAGTTTGTGGTTTGAGCGGCTCATGGATACCTGTATATAGATTCCGATGCACCAGTGCAGGTTTACTGTATCCCTTGGACCTTCACATTGACCATGAGACACAGAAATCGCGTCGAGAATGAATACAAAAGGCACAATGCCAACTAAAGTACAAGAAGAGTGAATCTTCCAACGGTTTGTGGTTTGAGCAGCTCCTAGGATACCTGTATTAGATTCCGCTGCACCAGTGCAGGTTTACTGTATCCCATGGACCTTCACATTGACATGAAAAACATAAATTGCATCAGGATTGAATACAAAACGGATAATGCCGACTTAAATTCAAGAAGTATGATTCTTCTAAGAGTTTGTGATTTAAGCGGCTCCTAAGAGACCGGTATTAGATTCCGATGCACCAGTGGTGGTTTACTGTATACCTTGGACCTGCATTTTGACCATCAAACCCTGATATCGCGTCAGGATTGAATACAAAAGGCACAATGCCGACTTAATTATAAGAAACTTGAATCCACTTTAAGGGTTTGTTTCTTAAACGGCTCCTGGGACACCAGTATTTGATTCCGACGCACCAGTGCAGATTTACTGTATCCTTTGGACCTTCACTTTGACCACGAAATTGAGAAATCGCATCGGGATTGAATAGAAATGGAATAATGCCGACTTAAGTACAAACAGAGTTAATCTGCTAAGAGTTTGTGGTTTGAGCGTCTCCTGGGAAACCAGTATTACATTTCGATGCACCAGTGCAAGTATACTGCATCATTTGGACCTTCACATTGACCATGAAGCACAGAAACTGCATCGGGATTGAATACAAGGGGGACTATACCGACTTAAGTATAACAAACGTGAATCTACGAAGAGTTTGTGCTTTGAGCGGCTCCTGGGAGACCAGTATTACATTCCGATGCACCAGTGCAAGTATACTGCATCATTTGGACCTTCACATTGACCATGAAGCACAGCAATTGCATCGGGATTACATACAAAATGCACAATGCCAACTTAAATACAATAAGAGTGAATCTTCTAAGAGTTTGTGCTTTTGAACGGCTCCTAGGAGAAAAGTATTAGCTTCCGATGATCCAGTGCAGGTTTACCATATCCCTTGGACCTTCACATTGACCATGAGACACGGAAATCGAATCGGGATTGAATAGAAAAGGCACAATGCCAACTAAAATACAAGACGAATGAATCTTCCAAGAGTTTGTGATTTGTGCGGCTCTTAGGATACCAGTATAAGATTCCGATGCACAAGTGCAGGTTTACTGTATCCCTTTCACCTTCACATTGACCAAGAAATACAGAAATTGCATCGGGATTGAATACAAAAGAGACAATGCCCACTTAAGTACAATAAGAGTTAATCTTCTAAGAATTTGTGCTTTGAGCGGCTCCTAGGAGACCAGTATTAGATTCCGATGAACCAGTGCAGGTTTACTGTAACCCTTGGACATTCGCATTGACCATGAAACACAGAAATCGCATCTGGATGGAACACAAAAGGCACAATGCCAACTAAAGTACAAGAAGAATGAATCTTCCATGAGTTTGTGGTTTGAGCAGCTCCTAGGATACCAGTATTAGATTCCGATGCACCAGAGCAGGTTTAGTGTATCCCTTGGATATTCACATTGATCATGAAACACAGAAATTGCATCGGGATTGAATACAAAATGTACAACGCCGACTTAAATTCAAGAAGAATGAATCTTCCAAGAGTTTGCGATTTGAGCGACTCCTGGGAGACCAGTGTTAGATTCCGATGCACCAGTGCAGGTTTACTGTAACCCTTGGACCTTCGCATTGACCATGAAACACAGAAATCGCATCTGGATGGAACACAAAAGGCACAATGCCAACTAAAGTACAAGAAGAATGAATCTTCCATGGGTTTGTGGTTTGAGCAGCTCCTAGGATACCAGTATTAGATTCCGATGCACCAGAGCAGGTTTACTGTATCCCTTGGACCTTCACATGACCATGAAACACAGAAATTGCACCGGGATTGAATACAAAAGGGACAATGCCGACCTTAGTACAAGATGACTGAATCTTCTAAGAATTTGTCCTTTGAGCGGCTCCTGGGAGCCCAGTATTAGATTCCGATGCACCAGTGCAGGTTTACTATATCCGTTGGACCTTCACATTGACCATGAAATTCATAAATCGCATCGGGATTGAATACAAAAGGGATAATGCCGACTTAAGTACCAGAAGAAAGAATCTGCTAAGGGTTTGGGGTTTGAGCGTCTACTAGGAGACCAGAATTAGATTCCGATGCACCAGTGCAGGTTTACTGTATCCCTTGGACCTTTACATGACCATGAAACACAGAAATTGCATCGGGATTGAATACAAAAGGAACAATGCCGACATTAGTACAAGATGAGTGAATCTTCTAAGAATTTCTCCTTTGAGCGGCTCCTGGGAGACCAGTATTAGATTCCGATGCACCAGAGCAGGTTTACTGTATCCCTTGGATCTTCACATTGATCATGAAACACAGAAATCGGATCGGGATTGAATACAAAAGGGACAATGCCGACTTAAGTACAAGAAAAGTGAATCTTCTAAGATTTCGTGGTTTGTACGGCTCCTGGAATATCAGTATTAGATTCCGATGCTCCAGTGCAGGTATACTGTATCTTTTGGTCCTTCACATTGACCACGAAAAAAAGACATTGCATCGGGATCGAATACTAAAGGGACAATGCCGACTTAAATTCAGGAAGAATGTTTATTTAAGAGTTCGTGGTTTTCGCGGCTTCTGGGAGTCCAGTATTATATTCCGATGAACCAGTGCAGGGTTACAGTATCTCTTGGACCTTCACATTGACCATGAGGCACAGAAATCGCATCGGGATTGAATACAAAAGGCACAATGCCAACTAAGCTACAAGAAGAGTGAATCTTCCAAGAGTTTGTGGTTTGAGCGGCTCCTAGGATACCAGTATTAGATTCCGATGCACAAGTGCAGGTTTACTGTATCCCTTGGACCTTCACATTGAAAATGAAGCACGGAAATTACATCGGGATTGAATACAAATGGGACAATGACGACTTAAGTGCAAGAAGAGTGAATGTTCTAAGAGTTTGTGGTTTGAGCGGCTCCTGGGAGACCAGTATTAGAGTCCGATACGCCAGTGCGGGTTTACTGTATCCCTAGGACTTTCACACTGACCATGAAACACGGAAATTGCATCGGGATGAATACAAAAGGGACAGTGCAAACTTAAGTACAGGAAGAGTGAATCTTCTAACAATTTGTGTTTTGAGCTGCTCCTGGGAGACCGATATTATATTCCGATGAATTAGTGCAGGTCTACTGTATCCCTTGGACCTTCACTTTGGAGACGAAACACAGAAATCGCATTGGGATTGAATACAAAAGACACAATGCCAACTAAATTACAAGAAGAGTGAATCTTCTAACAGTTTGTGTTTTGAGCTGCTCCTGGGAAACCGGTATTAGATTCGGATGCACCAGTGCAAGTTTCCTGTATCCCTTGGACCTTCACATTGACCATGAAACACATCAATCGCATCGTAATTGAATACAAAACGCGCAATGCCAACTAAAGTACAAGAAGAGTGTATCTTCAAAGAGTGTGTGGTTTGAGCGGCTCCTGGTACCCCAGTATTAGATTCCGATGCACCAGTACAGGTCTACTGTATCCCTTGGACCTCCACATTGACCATGCATCACAGATATTGCATCGGGATTGAATACTAAAGGGACAATGCAGACTTAAGTGCAAGAAGAGTGAAACTTCTAAGAGTTTGTACTTTGTGCGGCTCCTGGTATACCTGTAGTAGATTCCGATGCTCCAATGCAGTTATACTGTATCCATTGGACCTTCACATTGACCATGAAACACCGGAATTGCACCGGGATTGAATACTAAAAGGACAATGCCGACTTAAATTCAAGAAGAGCGTATCTTCTAAGAGTTTGTGGTTTGAGCGTCCCCTGGAAACCAGTATTAGATTCCGATGACCAGTGCAGGTTTACTGCATCCCTTGGACCATCACATTGATCATGAAACTCAGAATTCGCATCGGGATTGAATACAAAAGAGATAATTCCGACTTAAGTAGAAGAAGAGCGAATCTGCTAAGAGTATGTGGTTTGAGCGTCTCCTGGGTGACCAGTATTAGATTCCGACGCACCAGTGAAGGTTAACTGTTTCATTTGGGTCTTCACATTAACATTGATACACAGAAATTGCATCGGAATTGATTAGAAAAGTCACAATGTCGACTTAAGTTCAAGAATAGTTAATCTTCTAGAGTTTGTGGTTTTAGCGTGCCCTGGAGACCAGTATTAGATTGCGATGCACCAGTGCAGGTTTACTGTATCCCTTGGACCTTCACATTGGTGATGAAAGACAGAAATCGCATCGGGATTGAATACAAAGGGGACAATGCCGACTTAAGTACAAGAAGAGTGTATCTTCTATGAGTTTGTGGTTTGAGCGGCTTCTGGGAGTCCAGTATTGGATTCCGATGCAACAGTGCAGGTTTACTGTATCCCTTGGTCCTTCCCGTTGACCGTGAAACACAGGAATCTCATCGGGATTTAATCCAAAAAGCACAATGCCGCCTTAAGTATAAGAAAAGTGAATCTACTAAGAATTTGTGGTTTAAGCGGCTCTGAGGAGACCAGTATTAAATTCTGATGAACCAGTGCAGGTTTACAGTATCCCTTGGACCTTCACATTGACCATGAGACACGGAAATCGAATCGGGATTGAATAGAAAAGGCACAATGCCAACTAAAATACAAGACGAATGAATCTTCCAAGAGTTTGAGGTTTGTGCGGCTCTCAGGATATCAGTATAAGATTCCGATGCACAAGTGCAGGTTTACTGTATCCCTTGGACCTTCACATTGACCATGAAGCACCGAAATTACATCGGGATTAAATACAAATGGGACAATGACGACTTAAGTCAAAGAAGAGTGAATGTTCTAAGAGTTTGTGGTTTGAGCGGCTCCTGAGAGACCAGTATTAGAATCCGATACACCAGTGCGGGTTTACTGTATCCCTTGGACCTTCACATTGACCTTGAAACACCCACATTGCATCGGGATTGAATACAAAAGTGACAATGCAAAATTAAGTACAAGAAGAGTGAAATGGTATGAGTTTGTGATTTGAGCGGCTCCTGGGACACCAGTATTAGATTCCGATTCACCAGTGCAGGTTAACTGTATCATTTGGACCTTCTCTTTGACCTTGAAACACAGAAATTGCATCGGAGTGGAATACAAAATTCACAATGCCGACTTAAGTACGTTAAGAGTGAATCTTTTCAGAGTTCGTGGTTTTTGCAGCTCCTGGAATAATAGTATTAGATTTCGCAGCACCAGTGCAGGTTTACTGTATCCCTTTGGTTTTCACATTTACCAAGGATCACAGAAATTGCATCGGGATCGTATACATACGGCACAATGCCAACATAAGTACGAGAACAGTGAATCTTCTAAAAGTATGGGGTTTGAGCGGCACCTGGGAGACCAGTATTAGTTTCCGATGCACCAGTACAGGTTTACTGTATCCCTTGGACCTTCACATAATTCATGGAAACAGAAATTCCATCGGGATTGAATGCAAAAGGACAATGCCGACTAAAGTACAAGAAGAGTGAATCTTCTAAGATTTTGTAGTTTGAGCGGCTCCCGGGAGACCAATATTACATTGCGATGCACCAGTGCAGGTTTACTGTACACCTTCGAGCTTTGCATTGACCATGAAAGACAGAAATTGCATCGGGATTGAATACAAAAGGGACAATGCCGAATTAAGTACAATAAGAGTGAATCTTCCCAGAGTTCGTGGTTTGTGCGGCTATTGGAATACCAGTATTAGATTGCGATGCTCCAGCGCAGGTAAACTGCATCCTTTGGACTTTCACATTGACCATGAAACAAAGAAATTGCATCGGGATTGAATACTAAAGGGACAATGCCAACTTAAGTACAAGATGAGTGAATCTGCCAAGTATTTGTCCTTTTAGCGGCTCCTCGGAGACCAGTATTAGATTCCGACGCACCAGTGCAGGTTTACTGTAACCCTTGGAGATTCACATTATTCATGAAAACAGAAATTGCATCGGGATTGAATACAAATGGGACAATGCCGACTAAAGTACAAGAAGAAAGAATCTTCTAAGTGTTTGTGGTCTGAGCGGCTCCTGGAAGACCAGTATTAGATTCCGATGCACCAGTGCAGGTTTACTGTATCCCTAGGAAAATCACATTGACCATGAAACTCAGAAATCGCATTGGGAATGAGTACAAAAGGGTTATTTAAGACTTAAGTACAAGAAAAGTGAATCTGCTAAGAGTTTGTGGTTTGAGCGTCTCCTGGGAGACCAGTATTAGATTCCGATGCACCAGTGCAGGTTTTGCTGTATCCCTTGGACTTTCACATTGTCCATGAAACACAGCAATTGCATCGGGATTGAATACAAAATATACAATGCCAACTTAAGTACAAGAGGAGTGAATCCTCTTTGAGTTTGTGCTTTTGGGCGGCTCCTGGGAAACCAGTATTAGATTCCGAAGCACCAGTGCAGGTTTACTGTATCCCTTGGAATTTCACATTTACCAAGAAACACAGAAATTGCATCGTCACTGAATACAGAGGGCTCAATGCCAATTTAAATACTAGAAGAGTGTATCTTCTAAGAGTTTGTGGTTTGAGCGGCACCTGGGAGACCAGTATTAGTTTCCGATGCACCAGTGCAGGTTTACTGTACCCTTGGACCTTCACATAATTCATGAAAACAGAAATTGCATTGGGATTGAATACAAAAGGGACAATGCCGGCTAAACTACAAGAAGAGTGAATCTTCTAACAGTTTATGCTTTTAGCGGGTCCTGGGAGACCAGTATTAGATTCCGATGGACCAGTGCAGGTTTACTGTAACCCTTGGAGATTCACATTATTCATCAAAACAGATATTGCATCGGGATTGAATACAAAAGAGACAATGCCGGCGAAAGTACAGGAAGATAGAATCTTCTAAGAGTTTGTGGTTTGAGCGGCTCCTGGAAGACCAGTATTAGATTCCGATGCACCGGTGCAGGTTTACTGTATCATTTGGACCTTCACATTGACCTTGAAACACAGAAATTGCATCGGAATTGAATACAAAGGGGACAATGCCAACTTTAGTACAAGAAGAATGAATCTTCTAGGGTTTGTGGTTTGAGCGTCCCCTGGAGACCAGTATTAGATTCCGATCCACCAGTGCAGTTTAACTGTACCCCTTGGACCTTCACATTGCAGGTTTACTGTAACCCTTAGAGATTCACATTATTCATGAAAACAGAAATTGCACCAGGATTGAATACAAAAGGGACAGTGCCGACTTAAGTACAAGATGAGTGAATCTTCTAAGAATTTGTCCATTGAGCGGCTCCAGGGAGACCAGTATTAGATTCCGATGCACCAGTACAGGTTAACTGTATCCCTTGGTGCTTCACATTGACCATGAAAGACAGAAATTGCATCGGGATTGAATACAAGAGGGACAATGCCGACTTAAATTCATGATGAATGTATCTTGTAAGAGTTTGTGATTTGAGCGGCTCCTTGGAGACCAATATTAGATTCCGATGCACCAGTGCTGGTTTACTGTATACCATGTACCTTCACATTGACCGTCAAACACAGATTTCGCATCGGGATTGATAGAAGAGGCTCAATGCCAACTTTAGTATAAGAAACGTCAATCCACTATAAGGGTTTCTCCTTTGAGCGGCTCCTGGGACACTAGTATTAGATTCCGATGCACCAGTGCAGGTTTACTATATCCCTAGGACCTTCACATTGACCATGAAACACAGAAATTGCATCGGGATTAAATACATAAGGGACAATGCCAACTTAAGTACAAGATGAGTGAATCTTCTAGGAATTTGTCTACTGAGCGGCTCTTGGAAGACCAGTATTAGATTCCGAAGCACCAGTGCAGGTTTACTGTATCCCTTGGAGCTTCACATTGACCATGAAAGACAGAAATTACATCGGGATTAAATACAACAGGGACAATGCCGACATAAGTACAGGAAGAGTGAATCTTCTAAGAGTTCGTGGTCTGTGCGGCTCTTGGTATACCAGTATCTGATTCCGATGCTCCAGTGCAGGTATACTGTATCCTTTGGACCTTCACATTGACCATGAAACAAAGGAATTGCATCGGGATTGAATACTAAAAGGACAAAGCCGACATAAATTCAAGAAGAGTGGATCACCTAAGAATTTGTGGTTTGAGCGGCTCCTGGGAGCCCAATATTAGATTCCGATGCACCAGTGCAGGTTTACTGAATCCCTTGGTCCTTCCCATTGACCTTGAAACACAGAAATCTCATCGGGATTTAATACAAAACGCACAATGCCGACTTAAGTATAAGAAAAGTGAATCTACTAAGAGTTTGTGGTTTGAGCGGCTCCGAGGATACCAGTATTAGATTCCGATGAACCAGTGCAGGTTTACAGTAGCCCTTGGACATTCACATTGACAGTGAGACACAGAAATCGCATCGGGATTGGAGACGTAAAACACAATGCCAACTAAAGTACAAGAAGAATGAATCTTCGAAGAGTTTGTGGTATGAGCGGCTCCTAGGATACCAGTATTAGATTCCGATGCACCAGTGCTGGTTTTCCGTATACCTTGGACCTTCACATTGACCGACAAACACAGATATCACATCAGGATACAATACAAAAGGCACAATGCCGACAATATGAAACGTGAATCCACTATAAGGGTTTGTTTTTTGGGCGGATCCTGGGAAACCCGTATTATATTCCGATGCACCAGTCCAGGTTTACTGTATCCCTTGGACCTTCAGATTATTAATGATAACAGAAATCGCATCGGGATTGAATACAAAAGGGATAATGGCGACTTAAGTACAAGAAGGGTGGATCTGCTAAGAGTTTGTGGTTTGTGCGTCTGCTGGGACACCAGTATTAGATTCCGATGCACCAGTGCAGGTTTACTGTATCATTTGGACTTTCACATTGACCTTGAAACACAGAAATTGCATCTGAAGTGAATACAAAATGCACAATGCCGACTTAAGTACCAGAAGAGTGAATCTTCTAGAGTTTGTGGTTTGAGCGGCCCCTGGAGACGAGAATTAGATACCGTTCCACCAGTGCAGGTTTACTGTATCCCTTGGACCTTCACATTGACCATGAAACAGAGAAATTGCATCGGGATTAAATACAAAAGGGACACTGCTGACTTAAGTACAAGATGAGTGAATCTTCTAAGAATTTGTCATTTAAGCGGCTGCTGGGTGTCCAGTATCAGATTCCGATGCACCAGTGCTGGTGTTCTGTATCCCTTGGACCATCACATTGTCCATGAAACACAGAAATTCCATCAGGATTGAATACAAAAGGGACAATGCCGACTTAAGTACAAGAAGAGTGAAACTTCTAAGAGTTCGCTGTTTGATCGGCTCCTGGTATACCAGTATTAGACTCTGATGCTTCAGTAAACGTATACTGTATCCCTTGGACCTTCGCATTGATCATGAAACACGGAAATTTTATCGGGATTGAATACAAAAGGATAATGCCGACTTAAGTATAAGAAAGGTGAATCTACTATAAGGGATTTTTCTTTGAGCGGCTCCTGGGAGACCAGTATTAGATTCCGATGCACCAGTGCAGTTTTACTGTATCCCTCGGACATTCACATTGTCCATGAAACAATTGCATCGGGATTGACTGCAAAATGCACAATGCCAGCTTAAGTACAACAAGAGTGAATCTTCTAAGAGTTTGTGCTTTGGGCGTCTCCTGGGAGACCAGTATTAGATTCCGATCCACCAGTGCAGGTTTACTGTATCACTTGGAGTTTTGCATTTCCAAGAAACACAGAAATTGCATCGGGATCGAATACAAACGGCACAATGCCAACTTAAGTACTAGAAGAGTGAATCTTCTATGAGTTTGTGGTTTCAGCGGCACCTGCGAGATCAGTATTACTGTATCCCTTTGACCTTCACATTATTCATGACAACAGAAATCGCATCGGGATTGAATACAAAAGGGATATTGTCGACTTAAGTACAAGGAGAGTGAATCTGTTAAGAGTTTGTGGTTTGTGCGTCTGCTGGGACACCAGTATTAAATTCCGATGCGCCAGTGCAGGTTTACTGTATCATTTGGACCTTAACATTGACCTTGAAACACAGAAATTGCATCGGAATTGAATCCAATGGCACAATGCCGACTAGTGTACAAGAAGAGTGAATCTTCGAGAGTTTGTGGTTTGAGCGGCCCCTGGAGACTAGAATTAGATTCCGATGCACCAGTGCAGATTAACTGTATCCCTTGGACCTTCACATTAACCATGAAACGCAGAAATTGCACCGGGGTTAAATACAAATGGGGCAATGCTGACTTATGTCAAGATGAGTGAATCTTCTAAGAATTTGTCATTTGAGCCGCTCCCGGGTGATCACTATCGGATTCCGATGAACCAGTACAGGTGTACTGTATCCCTTGGACCTTCACATTGACCATGAAACACGGAAATTGCATCGGGATTGAATACAAAAGGGACAATGTCGACTTAGGTACAAGAAGAGTCAATCTTAATAGAGTTCGTTGTTTTATCGGCTCCTGGTATACCAGTATTAGATTCTTATGCTCCAGTGCAGGTATACTGTATCCCTTGGACCTTCACATTGACCATGAAACACGGAAATTGCATCGGGATTGAATACAAAAGGATTAATGCGGACTTAAGTATAAGAAACGTGAATCCACTATAAGGATTTGTTCTTTGAGCGGCTCCTGGGACACCAGTATTAGATTTCGATGCACCAGTGCAGGTATACTGTATCATTTGGACCTCTACATTGACCTTGAAACGCAGAAATTGCATCGGAAATGAATACAAAAGGCATAATGCCGACTTAAGTACAAGAACAGTGAATCTTCCAGAGTTTGTGGTTTGAGCGTCCCCTGGAGACCAGTATTAGAATCCGATGCACCAGTGCAGGTTTACTGTATCCCTTGGTCCTTCACATTGACCAGGAAACACAGAAATTGCATCAGGATTGAATACAAGAGGGACAATGCCGACTTAAGTACAACATTAGTGAATCTTCTATGAATTTGTCCTTTTAGCGGCCCCTGGGAGGCTAGTATTGGATTCCGATACACCAGTGCGGGTTAACTGTATCCCTTCGGAGCATCACATTGACCATGAAAGACAGAAATTCCATCGGGATAGAATACAAACAGGACAATGCGGACTTCTGTACAAAAAGAGTGAATCATCTAGGAGTTTGTAGTTTGTGCGGCTCCTGGTATACCAGTAATAGATTCCGATGCTCCAGTGCAGGTATAATGTATCCCTTGGACCTTCATATTATTCATGAAAACAGAAATTGCATCAGGATTGATTACAAGAGGGACAATGCCGACTAAAGTACAAGAAGAGTGAAACTTCTAAGAGTTTGTGGTTTGAGCGGCACCTTGGAGACCAGTATTAGTTTCCCATGCAACAGTGGAGGTTTACTGTATCCCTTGGTCCTTCACATTATTCATGAAAACAGAAATTGCATCGGTATTGAATACAAAAGGGACAATGCCGACTTAAGTTAAAAATGAGTGAATCTTCTAAGAATCTGTCCTTTGAGCGGCTCCTGGGAGACCAGTCTTTGATTCCGATGCACCAGTGCAGGTTTACTGTATCCCTTGGACCTTCACATTGACCATGAAACTCAGAAATCGCATCGGGATTGAATACAAAAGGGACAATGCCGACTTAAGTACAAGAAGAGTGAACCAGCTAAGAGTGTGTGGTTTGAGCGTCACATGGGAGACCAGTAGCAGATTCTGATGCACCAGTGAAGCTTTACTGTTTCATTTGGACTTCCACATTGACCATGAAACACAGAAATTGCATCGGGATTGAATGCAAAAGGAACAATTCCTACTTAAGTACAAGAAGAATGAATCTTCCAAGAGTTTGTGCTTTGAGCGGCTCCTAGGGTACCAGTATTAGATTCCGATGCACCAGTGCAGGTTTACTGTATCACTTGGACCTTCACATTGACCATGAATAACAAAAATTGCATCGGGATTGAATACAAAAGATACAATGCGGACTTAATTTCAAGAAGAATTAATCTTCTAAGGGCTTGTGATTTGTGCGGCTCCTGGGAGACCAGTATTACATTCAGATGCACCAGTGCTAGTTTACTGTATACCTTTAACCTTCACATTGACCGTCAAACACAGATATCACATCGGGATTGATTACAAAAGGCACAATGACGACTTAAGTATAAGAAACGTGAATCCACTATTGCATCGGGATTGAATACAAATTCCACAATGCCAGCTTAAATACAGGAAGAGTGAATCTTCTAAGAGTTTGTGCTTTGGGCGGCTCCTGGGAGACCAGTATTAGATTCCGATGCACCAGTGCAGGTTTACTGTATCCCTTTGACCTTCACATTGACCATGAAACACAGAAATTGCATCAGGATTGAATACAAAAGGGACAATGCCGACTTAAATACAAGAAGAGTGAATCTTCTAAGAGTTCGTGGTCTGTTCGGCTCCTGGTAGACCAGTATTAGATTCTAATGATCCAGTGCAGGTATACTGTATCCTTTGGACCTTCACATTGACCATGAAACAAAGAAATTGCATCGAGATTGAATACTAAAGGGACAATGCCGACTTAAATTCAAGAAGAGTGTATCTTCTAAGATTTTGTGGTTTGAGCGGCTCCTGGGAGCCCAGTATTAGATTCCGATGCAGAAGTGCAGGTTTACTGTATCCCTTGGTCCTTCCCATTGACCGTGAAACAAGGAAATGTCATCGAGATTGAATACAATAGGCACAATTCCGACTTAAGAATAAGAAAAGTGAACCTACTAAGGATTTGTGGTTTGAGCGGCTCCGAGGAGACCAGTATTAGATTCCGATGAACCAGTGCAGGTTTACAGTATCCCTTGGTCCTTCACATTGACCATGAGACACAGAAATCGCATCGGGATTGAATACAAAAGGTACAATGCCAACTAAAGTACAAGAAGAATGAATCTTCCAAGAGTTCGTGGTTTGAGCGTCTCCTCGGATACCAGTGGTAGATTCCGATGCACCAGTGCAGATTTACTGTATCCCTTGGTCCTCCACGTTGACCATGAAACACTGGAATTGCATCGGGATTGAATAAAAAAGGGAGAATGCCGACATAAATTCAAGATGAATGAATCTTCTATGAGTTTGTGATTTGAGCGGCTTCTGGGAGACCAGTATTAGATTACGATGCACCAGTGCTGTTTAACTGTACACCTTGGACCTTCACATTGACCGTCAAACACAGATAACGCATCGGGATTGAACACAAAAGGCACATTGCCGACTTAAGTATAAGAAACGTGAATCCACTATGAGGGTTTGTCCTTTGCGGCTCCTGGGACACCAGTATTAGATTCCGATGCACCAGTACAGTTTTATTGTATCCCTTGGACCCTCACATTGACCATGAAACACAGAAATTGCATCGGGATTGAATACAAACAGCACAATGCCAACTTAAGTACTAGAAGAATTAATCCTCTAAGAGTTTGTGGTTTGAGCGGCACCTGGGAGACCAGTATTAGTTTCCGATGCACCATTGCAGGTTTACTGTGTCCCTCGGACGTTCACATTATTCATGAAAACAGAAATAGCATCGGGCTTGAATACAAATGGGACAATGCCGACTTAAGTACAGGAAGAGTGAATCTGCTAATAGTTTGTGGTTTGAGCGTCTCCTGGGAGACCAGTATTAGATTCCGATGCACCTGTGAAGGTTTACTGTTTCATTTGGACCTTCACATTGACCTTGAAACACGGAAATTGCACTGGAATTGAATACAAAAGGCACAATGCCGACTTAAGTACAAGATGAGCGAATCTTCTAAGAATTTGTTTTTTGTGTGGCTCATGGGAGACCACTACTAGATTCCGATGCACCATTGCAGGTTTACTGTATCCCTTGGAGCTTCACATTGACCATGAGACAAAGAAATTGCATCGGGATTGAATACTAAAGGGACAATGCCGACATAAATTCAAGAAGAGTCAATCTTTTAAGAGTTTGTGGTTTGAGCGGCTCCTGGCAGTCCAGTATTATATTCCGATGAACCAGTGCAGATTTACAGTATCCCTTGGAACTTCACATTGACCATGAGATACAGACATCGCATCGGGATTGAATACAAAAGGCGCAATGCCAACTAAAGTACGAGAAGAATGAATCTTCGAAAAGTTTGTGGCTTTAGCGGCTCCTAGGATACCAGTATTAGATTCCGATGCACCAGTGCAGGTGTACTGTATCCATTGGACCTTCACATTGACCATGAAACACGGAAATTGCATCGGGATTGAATAAAAAAGGGATAATGCCGACTTAAGTATAGGAAACATGAATCCACTATAAGGGTTTGTTTTTTGAGCGGCTCCTGGGACACCAGTATTAGATTCCGATGCACCAGTGCAGGTTTACTGTATCCCTTGGAGTTTTGCATTTCCAAGAAACACAGAAATTGCATCGGGATTGAATACAAACGGCACAATGCCAACTTAAGTACTAGAAGAGTGAATCTTCTAAGAGTTTGTGGTTTGAACGGCACCTGGGAGACCAGTATTAGTTTCCGATGCACCAGTGCAGGTTTACGGTATCCCTTGGACCTTCACATTACTCATGAAAATAGAAATCGCATCGGGATTGAATACAAAAGGGATAATGCCGACTTAATTACAAGAAGAGTGAATCTGCTAAGAGTTTGTGGTTTTTGCGTCTGCTGGGACACAAGCAGTAGATTCCGATGCACCAGTGCAGGTTTACTGTATCCCTTGGACGCTCTCATTGACCATGAAAGACAGAAATTGCATCGGAACTGAATACAAAAGGCACAATGCCGACTTAAGTACAAGAAGAGTTAATCCTCTAAGAGTTCGTTGTTTGATCGGCTCCTGGTATACCAGTATTAGATTCTGATGCTAAAGTGCAGGTATCCTGTATCACTTGGACTTTCACATTGACCATGAAACACGGAAATTGCATCGGGATTGAATACAAAAGTGATAATGCCGACTTAAGTATAAGAAACGTGAATCCACTATAAGGGTTTGTTCTTTGAGCGGCTCCTGAGACACCAGTATAAGATACCGATGCAACAGTGCAGGTTTACTGTATCCCTTGGACCTTCACATTGACCATGAAACACTGAAATTGCATCGGGATTAAATACAAATGGGACAATGCTGACTGAAGTACAATATAAGTGAATCTTCTAAGAATTTGTCATTTGAGCGGCTCCTGTGTGATCAGTATCAGATTCCGATGCACCAGTGCAGGTGTACTGTATCCCTTGGACCTTCACATTGACAATGAAACACGGAAATTGCATCGGGATTGAATACAAAATGGACAATGCCGTCTTAAGTACAAGAAGAGTGAATCTTCTAAGAGTTCGTTGTTTGATCGGCTCCTGGTATAACAGTGTCAAATTCTGATGCTAAAGTGCAGGTATACTGTATCCCTTGGACCATCACATTGACCATGAAACACGGAAATTGCATCGGGATTGAATACAAAAGTGATCATGCCAAGTATAAGAAACGTGAAACCACTATAGGGGTTTGTTCTTTGAGTGATTCCTGGGACACCAGTATTAGATACCGATGCAACAGGGCAGGTTTACTGTATCCCTTGGAGCTTCACATTGACCATGAAACACAGAAACTGCATCGGAACTGAATACAAAAGGCACAATGCCGACTTAAGTACAAGAGGAGTGAATCTTCTAGAGTTTGTGGTTTCAGCGGCCCCTGGAGACCAGAATTAGATTCCGATGCACCAGTGCAGGTTTACTGTATCCTTTGGACCTTCACTTTGACCACGAAATTGAGAAATCGCATCGGGATTGAATACAAATGGAATAATGCCGACTTAAGTACAAAAAGAGTTAATCTGCTAAGAGTTTGTGGTTTGAGCGTCTCCTGGGAAACCGGTATTACATTCCGATGCACCAGTGCAGGTTTACTGTTTCCTTTGGACCTTCACATTGACCTTGAAACACAGAAATTGCATCGGAATTGAATACAAAAGGCACAATGCCCACTTAAGTACAAGAAGAGTGAATCTGCTAGTGTTTGTGGTTTGAACGTCCCCTGGAGACCAGTATTAGATTCCGATGCACCAGTGCAGGTTTACTGTATCCCTTGGACCTTCACATTGACCATGTAACACAGACATTGCATCGGGATGAATACAAAAGGGACAATGCCGACTTAAGTACGAGATGAGAGAATCTTCTAAGAATTTTTCAATTGAGCGGCTCCTGGGAGACCAGTATTAGATTCCAATGCACCAGTGCAGGTTTACTGTATCCCTTGGAGCTTGCCATTGACCATGAAAGACAGAAATTGCATCGGGAATGAATACAACAGGGGCATTGCCGACTTAAGTACAAGAAGAGTGAATCTTCTAAGAGTTCGTGGTTTGTGCGGCTCCTGGTATACCAGTATTAGATTCCGATGCACCAGTGCAGTTTTTGCTGTATCCCTTGGACTTTCACATTGACCATGAAACACAGCAATTGCATCGGGATTGAATACAAACTGCACAATGCCAACTTAAGTACAAGAGGAGTGAATCCTCTATGAGTTTGTGCTTTTGGGCGGCTCATGGGAAACCAGTATTAGATTCCGATGCACCAGTGCAGGTTTACTGTATCCCTTGGAGTTTCACATTGACCATGAAAGACAGAAATTACATCGGGATTAAATACAACAGGGACAATGCCGACATAAGTACAGGAAGACTGAATCTACTGAGAGTTCGTTGTTTGTGCGGCTCCTGGTATACCAGTATCTGATTCCGATGCTCCAGTGCAGGGAAACTGTATCCTTTGGACCTTCACATTGACCATGAAACAAAGGAATTGCATCAGGATTGAATACTAAAAGGACAAAGCCGACATAAATTCATGAAGAGTGGATCATCTAAGAATTTGTGGTTTGAGCGGCTCCTGGGAGTCCAGTATTAGATTCCGATGCACCAGTGCAGGTTTACTGAATCCCTTGGTCCTTCGCATTGACCTTGAAACACAGAAATCTCATCGGGATTTAATACAAAACGCACAATGCCGACTTAAGTATAAGAAAAGTGAATCTACTAAGAGTTTGTGGTTTGAGCGGCTCCGAGGATACCAGTATTAGATTCCGATGAACCAGTGCAGGTTTACAGTAGCCCTTGGACATTCACATTGACCATGAGACACAGAAATCGCATCGGGTTTGAATACGTAAAACACAATGCCAACTAAAGTACAAGAAGAATGAATCTTCCAAGAGTTTGTGGTATGAGCGGCTCCTAGGATACCAGTATTAGATCCGATGCACCAGTGCAGGTTTACTGTATCCCTTGGACCTTCACATTGACCATGAATAACAGAAATTGCACCGGGATTGAATACAAAAGGGACAATGCCGACTTAATTTCAAGAAGAATGAATCTTCAAAGAGTTTGTCATTTGAGCGGCTCCTGGGAGGCCAGTATTAGATTCCGATGCACCAGTGCTCGTTTACTGGATCCCTTGGAGATTTGCATTTCCAAGAAACACAGAAATTGCATCGGGATTGAATACAAACGGCACAATGTCAACTTAAGTACTAGAAGAGTGAATCTTCTATGAGTTTGTGGTTTGAGCGGCACCTGGGAGACCAGTATTAGTCTCCGATGCACCAGTGCAGGTTTACTGTATCCCTTGGACCTTCACAATATTATTGAAAACAGAAATCGCATCGGGATTGAATACAAAAGGGATAATGGCGACTTAAGTACAAGAAGGGTGAATCTGCTAAGAGTTTGTGGTTTGTGGGTCTGCTGGGACACCAGTATTAGATTCCGATGCACCAGTGCAGGTTTACTGTATCATTTGGACATTCACATTGACCTTGAAACACAGAAATTGCATCGGAATTGAATACAGAAGGCACAATGCCGACTTAAGTACCAGAAGAGTAAATCTTCTAGAGTTTGTGGTTTGAGCGGCCCCAGGAGACGAGAATTAATTTCCGATCCACCAGTGCAGGTTTACTGTATCCCTTGGACCTTCACATTGACCATGAAACACAGAAATTGCATCGTGATGGAATACAAAACGGACAATGCCGACTTAAGTACTAGAAGAGTGAATCCTTTAAGAACTTGTCATTTGAACAGCTCATGGGAGACCAGTATTAGATTCCGAAGCACCAGTGCAGTTTTACTGTATCCCTTGGACCCTCACATTGGCCATGAAACACAGAAATTGCATCGGGATTGAATACAAACGGCACAATGCCAACTTAAGTACTAGAAGACTGAATCTTCTAAGAGTTTGTGGTTTGAGCGGCACCTGGGAGACCAGTATTAGTTTCCGATGCACCATTGCAGGTTTACTGTATCCCTTGGACCTTCACATTATTCATGAAAACAGAAATTGCATCGGGATTGAATACAAATGGGACAATGCCGACTTAAGTAAAGATGAGTGAATCTTTTAAGAATTTGTCCTATGAGCGGCTCCTGGGAGACCAGTATTAGGTACCGATGCACCAGTTCAGGTTTACCGTATCCCTTGGAGCTTCACATTGACCATGAAACACAGAAACTGCATCGGGATTGACTGCAAAATGCACAATGCCAGCTTAAGTACAAGACGAGTGATTCTTCTAAGAGTTTGTGCTTTGGACGGCTCCTGGGAGACCAGCATTAGATTTCAGATGCACCAGTGCAGGTTTACTGTATCCCTTGGAGTTTTGCATTTCCAAGAAACACAGAAATTGCATCGGTATTGAATACAAACGGCACAATGCCAACTTAAGTACTAGAAGAGTGAATCTTCTACGAGTTTGTGGTTTGAGCGGCACCTGGGAGACCAGAATTAGTTTCCGATGAACCAGTGCAGGTTTACTGTATCCCTTGGACCTTCACGTTATTCATGAAAACAGAAATCGCATCGGGATTGAATACAAATGGGATAATGCCGACTTAAGTACAAGAAGAGTGAATCTGCTAAGAGTTTGTGGTTTGTGGGTCTGCTGGGACATTAGTATTAGATTCCGATGCACCAATACAGGTTTACTGTATCATTTGGACCTTCACATAGACCTTGAAACACAGAAATTGCATCGGAATTGAATACAAAAGGGACAATGCCGACTTAAGTACAAGAAGAGTGAATCTTCTACAGTTTGTTGTTTGAGCGGCCCCTGGAGACCAGAACTAGATTCCGATGCATCAGTGCTGGTTTACTGTATACCTTGGACCTTCACATTGACCATGAAACACAGATATTGCATCGGGAATAAATACAAATGGGACAATGCTTACTTAAGTACATAATGAGTGAATCTTATAAGAATTTGTCATTTGAGCGGCTCCTGGGTGATCAGTATCGGATTCCGATGCACCAGTGCAGGTGTACTGTATACCTTGGACCTTCACATTGACCATGAAACACGGAAATTCCATCGGGATTGAATACAAAAGGGACAATGCCGACTTAGGTACAAGAAGAGTGAATCTTCCTAGAGTTCGTTGTTTTATCGGCTCCTGGTATACCAGTATTAGATTCTTATGCTTCAGTGTAGGTATACTGTATCCCTTGGACGTTCACATTGACCATGAAACACGGAAATTGCATCGGAATTGAATATAAAAGGATTAATGCCGACTTAAGTATAAGAAACTTGAATCCACTATAAGGATTTGTTCTTTGAGCGGCTCCTGGGACACCAGTATTAGATTTCGATGCACCAGTGCAGGTTTAGTGTATCTTTTAGACCTTCACTTTGACCGTGAAATTCAGAAATTGCATCGGGATTGAGTACGAACTGCACAATGCCAACTTAAGTACTAGAAGAATCAATCCTCTAAGAGTTTGTGGTTTGAGCGGCACCTGGGGGACCAGTATTAGTTTCCGATGCACCATTGCAGGTTTACTGTGTCCCTTGGACGTTCACATTATTCATGAAAACAGAAATTGCATTGGGATTGAATACAAATAGGACAACGCCGACTTAAGTACAAGAAGGGTGAATCTTCTAAGAGTTTGTGAATTAAGCGGCTCCTGGAAGACCAGTATTACATTCCGATGGACCAGTGCAGATTAACTGTATCCCTTGGACCTTCTCATTGACCATGAAACTCAGAAATCGCATCGGGATTGAATACAAAAGGGATAATGCCGACTTAAGTACAAGAAGAGTGAATCTGCTAAGAGTTTGTGGTTTGAGCGTATCCTGGGAGACCAGTATTAGATTCCGATGCACCAGTGAAGGTTTACTGTTTCATTTGGACCTTCAGATTGACCTTGAAACACAGAAATTGCACTGGAATTGAATACAAAAGGCACAATGCCGACTTAAGTACAAGATGAGCGAATCTTCTAAGATTTTGTTCTTTGTGTGGCTCATGGGAGACCACTACTAGATTCCGACGCACCTTTGCAGATTTACTGTATCCCTTGGAGCTTCACATTGACCATGAGACAAAGAAATTGCATCGGGATTGAATACTAAAGGGACAATGCCGACATAAATTCAAGAAGAGTCTATCTTTTAAGAGTTTGTGGTTTGAGCGGCTCCTGGCAGTCCAGTATTAGATTCCGATGCACTAGTGCAGGTTTACTGTATCCCTTGGTCCTTCCCATTGACCGTGAAACACAGATATCTTATCGGGGTTGAGTACAAAAGGCACAATGCCGACTTAAGTTTAAGAAAAGTGAATATACTAATAGTTTGTGGTTTGAGCGGCTCCAAGGAGACTAGTATTATATTCCGATGAACCAGTGCAGGTTTACAGTATCCCTTGGAACTTCACATTGACCATGAGACACAGAAATCGCATCGGGATTGAATACAAAAGGCGCAATGCCAACTAAAGTACGAGGTGAATGAATTTTCCAAGAGTTTGTGGTTTGAGCGGCTCCTAGGATACCAGTGTTAGATTCCGATGCACCAGTGCAGGTTTAATGTATCCCTTGGTTTACTGTTTCATTTGGACCTTCACATTGACCTTGAAACACAGAAATTGCATCGGGATTGAATACAAAAGGGATAATGCCGACTTAAGTACAAGAAGAGTGAATCTTCTAAGAGTTTGTGCTCTGGGCGGCTCCTGGGAGACCAGTATTAAATTCCGATGCACCAGTGCAGGTTTGCTGTGTCCCTTGGAATTTCGCATTTCCAAGAAACACAGATATTCCATAGGGATTGAATACAAACTGCACAATGCCAACTTGAGTACTAGAAGAGTGAATCTTCTAAGAGTTTGTGGTTTGAGCGGCTCCTAGGATACCAGTATTATATTCCGATGCACCATTGCAGATTTACTGTATCCCTTGGACCTTCACATTGAAAATGAAAAACAGAAAATACATCGGGATTGAATACAAAAGGGACAATGCCGACTTAATATCAAGAAGAATGAATCTTTTAAGAGTTTGTGATTTGAGCGGCTCCTGGGAGACGAGTATTAGATTCCAATGCACCAGTGCTGGTTTACTGTATACCTTGGACCTTCACATTGACCGTTAAACACAGATATCGCATCGGGATTGAATGCAAAAGGACAATGCCGACTTAAGTACTAGAAGACTGAATCTTCTAAGAATTTGTCATTTGAAAGGCTCCTGGGAGACCAGTATTAGATTCCGATGCACCAGTGCCGTTTTACTGTATCCCTTGGACCTTCACATTGACCATGAAACACACCAATTGCATCGGGATTGAATGCAAAATGCACAATGCCAGCTTAAGTACAAGAACAGTGAATCTTCTAAGAGTTTGTACATTGGGCGGCTCCTGGGAGACCAGTATTAGATTCCGATGCACCAGTGCAGGTTTACTGTATCCCTTGGAGTTTTGCATTTCCAAGAAACACAGAAATTGCATCGGAATTGAATACAAACGGGCACAATGCAACTTAAGTACTAGAAGAGTGAATCTTCTAAGAGTTTGTGGTTTGAGCGGCACCTGGGAGACCAGTATTAGTTTCCGATGCACCAGTGCAGGTTTACGGTATCCCAAGGACCTTCACATTACTCATGAAAATAGAAATCGCATCGGGATTGAATACAAAAGGGATAATGCCGACTTAATTACAAGAAGAGTGAATCTGCTAAAGGTTTGTGGTTTTTGCGTCTTCTGGGACACAAGTAGTAGATTCCGATGCACCACTGCAGGTTAACTGTATCCCTTGGACCTTCACATTGACCATGAAAGACAGAAAATGCATCGGATTTGAATACAAAAGGCACAATGCCGACATAAGTACAAGAAGAGTGAATCTTCTAGAGTTTGTGGTTTCAGCGGCCCCTGGAGACCAGAATTAGATTCCGATGCACCAGTGTAGGTTCACTGTATCCCTTGGACCTTCACATTGACCATGAAACACAGAAATTGCATCGGGATTAAATACAAATGGGACAATGCTGACTTAAGTACAAAATAAGTGAATCTTCTAAGAATTTGTCATTTGAGCGGCTCCTGGGTGATCAGTATCAGATTCCGATGCACCAGTGCAGGTGTACTGTATCTCTTGGACCTTCACATTCACCATGACACACGGAAATTGCATCGGGATTGAATACAAAAGGGACAATGCCGACTTAAGTACAAGAAGGGTGAATCTTCTAAGAGTTCGTTGTTTGATCGGCTCCTGGTATACCAGTATTAGATTCTGATGCTAAAGTGCAGGTATACTGTATCCCTTGGACATTCACATTGACCATGAAACACGGAAATTGCATCGGGATTGAATACAAAAGTGATAATGCCGACTTTACTATAAAAAACGTGAATCCACTATAAGGGTTTGTTTTTTGAGCGGCTCCTGGGACACCAGTATTAGATACCGACGCACCAGTGCAGGTTTACTGTATCCCTTGGACCTTCACATTGACCATGAGACACAAAAATCGCATCGGGATTGAATACAAAAGGCACAATGCCAACTAAAAAACTAAAGAATGAATCTTCCAAGAGTTTGTGGTTTGAGCGGCTCCTAGGATACCAGTATTAGATTCCGATGCACCAGTGCAGATTTACTGTATCCCTTGGACCTTCACATTGAAAATGAAAAACAGAAATTACATCGGGATTGAATACAAAAGGGACAATGCCGACTTAATTTCAAGAAGAATGAATCTTTTAAGAGTTTGTGATTTGAGCGGCTCCTGGGAGACCAGTATTAGACTCCGATGCCCCAGTGCTGGTTTACTGTATACCTTGGACCTTCACATTGACCGCCAAACACAGATAGCACATCGGGATTGAATACAAAATACACAATGCCGACTTAAGTATTAGAAACGTGAATCCACTATTGGGGCTTGTTCTTTGGGCGGATCCTGGGATACCCGTATTAGATTCCGATGCAACAGGGCAGGTTTACTGTATCATTTGGACCATCACAATGACCATGAAACACAGAAATTGCATCGGAATTAAATACAAAAGGGACAATGCCGACTTAAGTACAAGAAGAGTGAATCTTCTAAGAGTTCGTGGTTTGTTCGGCTCCTAGTATACAAGTGCTAGATTCTGATGCTCCAGCGCAGATATCCTGTATCCTTTGGACCTTCACATTGACCATGAAACAAAGAAATTGCATCGGAATTGAATACTTAAGGGACAATGTCGACTTAAATTCAAGAGGAGTGTATCTTCTAAGCGTTTGTGGTTTGAGCGGCTCCAGGGAGTCCAGTATTAGATTCCGATGCACCAGTGCAGGTTTACTGTATCCCTTGGTCCTTCCCATTGACCGTGAAACTCAGAAATCCCATCGGGATTGAATACAATAGGCACAATGCCGACTTCAGAATAAGAAAAGTGAATTTTCCAAGGGTTTGTGGTTTGAGCGGCTCCTAGGATACCAGTATTAGATTCCGATGCACCAGTGCGGGTTTACTGTATCCCTTGGACCTTCCCATTGACCACGAAACACAGAAATTGCGTCGGGATTCAGTATAAAATGGAGAATGCCGACTTAAATTCAAGAAGAATGATTCTTCTAAATGTTTGTGATTTGAGCGGCTTTTGGGACACCAGTATTAGATTCCGATGCACCAGTGCTGGTTTACTGTATCCCTAGGTCCCTCACATTTACCATGAAACACAGAAATTGCATCGGGATTGATTACAAACGGCACAATGCCAACTTAAGTACTAGAAGAGTGAATCTTCTAAGAGTTTGTGGTTTGAGCGGCACCTGGGAGACCAGTATTAGTTTCCGATGCACCATTGCACGTTTACTGTGTTCTATGGACCTTCACATTATTCATGAAAACAGAAATTGCAACGGGATTAAATACAAATGGGACAATGCCGACTTAAGTTCAAGAAGAGTGAATCTGCTAAGGGTTTGTGGTTTGTGCGTCTGCTGGGACACCAGTATTTGATTCCGATGCACCAGTGCAAGTTTACTGTATCATTTGGACCTTCACATTGACCTTGAAACGCAGAAATAGCCTCGGAATTGAATACAAAAGGCACAATGCCGACTTAAGTACAAGAAGAGTGATTCTTCTAGAGTTTGTGGTTTGAGCGGCCCCTGGAGACCAGTATTAGATTCCGATGCACCAGTGCAGGTTTACTGTATCCCTTGGACCTTCACATTGACCATCAAACACAGAAATTGCATCGGGATTGAATACAAAAGGGACAATGCTGACTTAAGTACAAGATGAGTGAATCTTCTAAGAATTTGTCATTTGAGCGGCTCTTGGGTGACAAGTATTAGATTCCGATGCTTTAGTGCAGGTATACTGTATCCTTTGGACCTTCACATTGACCATGAAACAAAGAAATTGCATCGTGATTGAATACTGAAGGGACAATACCGACCTAAATTCACGAAGAGTGTATCTTCCAAGAGTTTGTGGTTTGAGCGGCTCCTGGGAGTCCAGTATTTGATTCCGATGCACCAGTGCAGGTTTACTGTATCCCTTGGTCTTTCCCATTGACCGTGAAACACAGAAATCCCATCGGGATTGAATACGATAGGCACAATGCCGACCTAAGCATGAGAAAAGTGAATCTACTATGAGTTTGTGGTTTGAGGGGCTCCAAGAAGACCAGTATTAGATTCCGATGAACCAGTGCAGGTTTACAGTATCCCTTGTACCTTCACATTGACCATGTGCCACAGGAATCGCATCGGGATTGATTACAAAATGCACAATGCCAACTAAATCACTAGAAGAGTGAGTCTTCTAAGAGTTTGTGGTTTGAGCGGCACCTGGGAAACCAGTATTAGTTTCCGATGCACCGTTGCATGTTTACTGTGTCCCTTGGACCTTCACATTATTCATTATAACAGAAATTGCATTGGGATTGAATACAAATGGGACAATGCCGACATAAGTACAAGAAGAGTGAAACTGCTAAGAGTTTTTGGTTTGAGCGGATCCTGGGAGACCAGTATTAGATTCCGATGCACCAGTGCAGGTTTACTGAATCCATTGGACCTTCGCATTGACAATCAAACACAGGAATCGTATCGGGATTGAACACAAAAGGGACAATGCCGACTTAAGTACAAGAAGAGTGAATCTTCCAAGATTTTATGGTTTGAGCGGCCCCTGGAGACCAGTATTAGATTCCGATGCACCAGTGCAGATTTACTGTATCCCTTGGTCCCTCACATTGACAATGAAATACAGAAATTGCTTCGTGATTGAATGCAAAAGGGACAATACCGACTTAAGTTGAAGAAGAGTGAATCTTCCAAGAATTTGTCATTTGAGCGGCTCCTGTGAGACCAGTATTAGATTCCAATGCACCAGTGCAGGTTTACTGTATCCCTTGGACTTCGCATTCACCGTCAAACACAGATAACGCATCGGGATTGAATTCAAAGGTTACATTGCCGACTTAAGTATAAGAAACGTGAATCCACTATCAGGGTTTGTTCTTTAAGCGGCTCCTGGGATACCAGTATTAGATTCCGATGCATCAGTGCAGGTTTACTGTATCCCTTGGACCTTCACATTAACCATGAAACACAGAAATTGCATCGTGATAGAATACAAAAGGGACAATGCCGACGTAAGTACTAGAAGAGTGAATCTTCTAAGAATTTATCATTTGAGCGGCTCCTGGGAGACCAGTATTAGATTCCGATGCACCAGTGCATTTTTACTGTATCCCTTGGACCCTCACTTTGACCATGAAACACAGAAATTGCATCCGGATTGAATACCAAATGCACAATGCCAGCTTAAGTACAAGAAGAGTGAATCTTCTAAGAGTTTGTGGTTTGAGCGGCTCCTAGGATACCAGTATTAGATTCCGATGCACCAGTGCTGGTTTACTGTATACCTTGGACCATCACATTGACCGTCAAACACAGATAACGCGTCGGGATTGAATACAAAGGGCACATTGCCGACTTAAGTATAAGAAACGTGAATCAACTACAAGGGTTTGTTCTTTCAGCGTCTCCTGGGACACCAGTATTAGATTCCGATGCACCAGTGCAGGTTTACTATATCCCTTGGACCTTCACATTAACCATGAAACACAGAAATTGCATCGTGAAAGAATTCAAAAGGGACAATGCCGACTTAAGTACTAGAGGAGTGAATCTTCTAAGAGTTTGTGGTTTGAGCGGCTCCTGGAGGACCAGTATTAGATTCCGATGCACCATTGCAGGTTTACTGGTCCGTTGGACCTTCACATTGACCATGAATTACAGAAATTGCATCGGGATTGGATAAAAATGGGAGAATGCCGACTTAAATTCAAGAAGAATGAATCTCCTATAAGTTTGTGATTTGAACGGCTTCTGGGAGACCAGTATTAGATTACGATGCACCAGTGCTGGTTTACTGTACACCTTGGACCTTCACATTGGCCTTCAAACACAGATAACGCGTCGGGATTAAATACAAAACTCACATTGCCGACTTAAGTATAAGAAACGAGAATTAACTATAAGGGTTTTTTTTTTGAGTGGCTCCTGGGACACCAGTATTAGATTCAGATGCACCAGTGCAGGTTTACTGTAACCCTGGACGTTCACATTAACCATGAAACACAGAAATTGAATCGTGATAGAATACGAAAGGGACAATGCCGACTTAAGTACTAGAAGACTGAATCTTCTAAGAATTTATCATTTGAGCGGCTCCTGCGAGACCAGTATTAGATTCCGATGCACCAGTGCAGTTTTACTGCATCCCTTGGATCCTCACATTGACAAAGAAACACAGAAATTGCATCGGGATGAATGCAAAATGCACAATGCCAGCTTATGTACAAGAAGAGTGAATCTTCTAAGAGTTTGTAGTTTGAGCGTCTCCTAGGATACCAGTATTAGATTCCGATGCACCAGTGCAGGTTTACTGTATCCCTTGGACCTTCACATTGACCATGAAACACAGAAATTGCATTGGGATTGAAAACAGAAGGGACAATTCCACCTTAAGTACTAGAAGTGTGAATCTTCTAAGAATTTGTCCTTTGAGCGGCTCCTGGGAGACCAGTATTAGATACCGATGCACAAGTGCAAGTTTACTGTATCCCTTGGAGCTTCACATTGACCGTGAAACACAGAAACTGCATCGGGATTGAATACAAAAGGGACAATGCCGACGTAAGTACAAGAAAAGTGAATCTTCTAAGAGTTCGTGTTTTGTGCGGCTCCTGGTATACCAGTATTAGATTCCGATGCTCCAATGCAGGTATACTGTATCCTTTGGAATTCACATTGACCATGAAACAACGAAGTAGCATCGGGATTGAATGCTAAAGGGAAAAAGCTGACTTAAATTCAAGAAGAATGAAACTTCTAAGAGTTTGTGATTTGAGCGGCTTCTGGGAGACCAGTATTAGATTCCGATGCACCAGTACAGGTTTACAGTATCCCTTGGACCTTCACATTGACCATGAAACTCGTAAATCGCATCAGGATTGAATACAAGAGGGATAATACCGACTTAAGTACAAGAAGAGTGAATCTGCCAAGAGTTTGTGGTATGCGCGTCTCCTGGGAGACCAGTAATAGATTCCAATGCACCAGGGAAGGTTTACTGTTTCATTTGGACCTTCACATTGACCATGAGACACAGAAATCGCATCGGGATTGAATACAGAAGGCACAATGCCAACTAAAGTACAAGAAGAATGAATCTTAAAAGAGTTTGTGGTTTGAGCGGCTCCTAGGATACCAGTATTAGATTCCGATGCACCAGTGCAGGTATGCTGTATCCCTTGGACCTTCACATTGACCACAAGAAACAGAAATTGCATCGGGATTGAATACAAAAGTGACAATGCCGACTTAATTTCAAGAAGAATGAATCTTCTAAGAGTTTGTGATTTGAGCGGCTCCTGGGAGACCATTATTAGATTCCGATGAACCAGTGCAGGTTTACAGTATCCCTTGTACCTTCACATTGACCATGAGACACAGAAATTGCATCGGGATTAAATACAAAAGGCACAATGCCAACTAAAGTACTAGAAGAGTGAATCTCCTAAGAGTTTGTGGTTTGAGCGCTACCTGCGAGACCAGTATTAGTTTCCGATGCACCATTGCAGGTTTACTGTGTCCCTTGGACCTTCACTTTATTCACTGAAACAGAAATTGCATCGGGATTGAATACAAATGTGACAATGCCGACTTAAGTACAAGAGGAGTGAATATTCTAAGAGTTTGTGGTTTGAGAGGCTCCTGGGAGACCAGTATTAGATTCCGATGCATCAGTGCAGTTTTACTGTATCCCTTGGACCCTCACATTGCCCATGAAACACAGAAATTGCATCGGGATTGAATAAAAAAGGGAGAATGACAACTTAAATTCAAGAAGAATGAATCTCCTATAAGTTTGTGATTTGAGCGGCTTCTGATAGACCAGTATTAGATTTCGATGCACCAGTGCTGGTTTACTGTATACCTTGGACCTTCACATTGACCGTCAAACACAGATAACGCATCGGGATTGAATGCAAAAGGCTCATTGCCGACTTAAGTATAATAAACAAGAATCCACTATTCGGGTTTGTGCTTTGAGCGGCTCCTGGGACACCAGTTTTAGATTCTGATGCACCAGTGCAGGTTTACTGTATCCCTTGGACCTTCACATTAACCATGTAACACAGAAATTGCATCTTTATAGAATACAAAAGGGACAATGCCGACTTAAGTACGAGAAGAGTGAATCTTCTAAGGATTTATCATTTGAGCGGCTCCTGGGAGACCAGTATCAGATTCCGATGCACCAGTGCTGTTTTACTGTATCCCGTGGACCCTCACATTGACCATGAAACACAGAAATTGCATCATGATTGAATACAAAATGGACAATGTCGACTTAAGTACTAGAAGAGTGAATCTTCTAAGAATTTATCATTTGAGCTGCTTCTGGGAGACCACTATTAGATTCCGATGCACCGGTACAGTTTTACTGTATCCCTTGGACCTTCACATTGACCATGAAACACAGAAATTGCATCGTGATTGAATACAAAAGGGACGATGCCGACTGAAGTACTAGAAGAGTGAATCTTCTAAGAATTTATCATTAGAGCGGCTCCTGGGAGACCAGTATTAGTTTCCGATGCACCATTGCAGGTTTACTGTGTCCCTTGGACCTTCACATTATTCATGAAAACAGAAATTGCATCGGGATTGAATACAAATGGGACAATGCCGACTTAAGTACAAGAAGAGTGAATCTTCTAAAAGTTTGTGGTTTGAGCGTCTCCTGGGAGACCAGTATTAGATTCCGATGCACCAGTGCAGGTTTACTGAATCACTGGGACCTTCGCATTGACCATAAAACACAGGAATCGCATCGGGATTGAAGACAAAAGGGATAATGCCGACTTAAATACAAGAAGAGTAAATATTCTACGAGTTTGTGCTATGAGCGGCCCCTGGTGACCAGTATTAGATTCCGATGCACCAGTGCAGATTTTTTGTATCCCTTGGACCCTCCCATTGACCAAGAAACACAGAAATTGCATCGTGATTGATTCCAAAAGGGACAATGCCGACTTAAGTAGAAGAAGAGTGTATCTTCCAAGAATTTGTTATTTGAGTGGCTCCTGGGAGACTAGTATTAGATTCCGATGCACCAGTGCAGGTTTACTGTATCCCTTGGTCCTACCCATTGGCCGTGAAACACAGATATCTCATCGGGATCGATTACAAATGGCACAATACCGACTTAAGTGTAGGAAAAGTGAATCTAATAAGAGTTTGTGCTTTGAGCGGCTCCTGGGAGACCAGTATTGGATTCCGATGCACTAGTGCAGGTTTACTGCATCCCTTGGACCTTCACATTATTCATGAAATCAGAAATTCCATCGGGATTGAATACTAAAGGGACAATGCCGAATAAAGTACAAGAATAGTGTATCTTCTAGGAGTTCGTGGTTTTTGCGGCTCCTGGGAGACCAGTATTAGACTCCTATGCATTAGTGCAGTTTTACCGTACCTTTGCACCTTCACATTGCCCATGAAAACAGAAATTGCATCGGGATTGAATACAAAAGGGACAATGCCGACTTAAGTACAAGAAGAGCGAATCTTCTAAGAGTTTGGGGATTGAGCGGCCCCTGCGAGACCAGTATTAGATTCCAATGCACCAGTGCAGGTTTACTGTATCACTTGGAGCTTCTCATTGACCATGAAACACAGAAACTGCATTGGAATTGAATAAAAAAGCCACAATGCCGACATAATTACAAGAAGAGTGAATCTTCTAAGAGTTTGTGGTTTGAGCGGCTCCTGGGAGACCAGTATTGGATTCCGATGCACCAGTGCAGGTTTACTGTAGCCCTTGGACCTTCACATTTTCCATGACACACAGAAATCGCATCGCGATTGAATACAAAATGCACAATGCCGAATAAAGTACAAGAAGAGTGAATGTTCCTAGAGTTTGTGTTTTGAGCGGCTCCTGGGAGACCAGTATTATATTCCGATGCACCACTGCAGGTTTACTGTATCCCTTCGGCCATCACATTGATCTTGAAACACAGAAATCGCATCGGGATTGAGTACAAAATGTACAATGCCGACTTACGTACAAGAAGAGTCATTCTTTCAATAGTTTGTGCTTTGAGTGGCTCCTCGAAGACCAGTAGTAGATTCTGATGCACCACTGCAGGATAACTGTATCCCTTGGACCTTCACATTGACCATGAAGCACCGAAATTGCATCGGGATTGAATACAAAAGGGACAATGCCGACTTTAATACAAGGAGAGTGAATCTTCTAAGAACTTGTGGTTTAAGCGGCTCGTGGGAGACCAGTATTAGATTCCGTTACACCGGTGCGGGTTTACTGTATCCCTTGGACCTTCACATTGACCATGAAGCACCGAAACTGCATCGGGATTTTATACAAAAGCGACAATGCCGACTTAAGTACAAGAAGTGTGAATCTTCGACGAGTGTGTGGTTTGAGCGGCTCCAGGGAGACCAGTATTCGATTCCGATGCACCAATGCAGGTTTACTGTATCAATTTGGACCCTCACATTGACCATAAAACACAGAAATTGCATCGGGATTGAGAACAAAATGGACAATGCCGACTTAGGTACAGGAAGAGTGATTCTTCTAAGAGTTTGTGGTTTAAGCGGCTCCTGGGAGACCAGTATTAGATTACGATGAACCAGTTCAGGTTTACTGTATCTCTTGGACCTTCACATTGACCATCAAACACAGAAAGTGCATCGGGAATGAATACAGAAGGGACAATGCCGACATAAGTACAAGAAGAGTGAATCTTCTAAGAGTTTGAGGTTTGAGCGGCTCCTGGGAGACGAGTATTAGAATCCGATGCACCAGTGCAGGTTTACTGTATCCCTTAGACCCTCACATTGTCCATGACACACAGAAATCGCATCGGGATTGAATACAAAATGCACAATGCCGAATAAAGTACAGGAAGAGTAAATGTTATAAGAGTTTGTGCTTTGAGCATCTCCTGGGAGACCAGTATTATATTCCGATGCACCAGCGCAGGTATACTGTGTCCCTTGGGTCTTCACATTGACCATGAAACACAGAAATTGCATCGGGATTGAATTCAAAATGGACAATTCCGACTTAAGTACATGAAGAGTGAACCCTCTAAGAGATTGTGGTTTGAGAGGCTCCTGGAAGAAAGTATTAGTTTCCGATGCACCAGTGCAGTTTTACTGTGTCCCATGGAGCTTCCAATTGACCATGAAACAAAGATATCTCATCGGGATTCAATACAAAAGGCACAATGCCGACTTAAGTACAAGAAAAGTCAATCTACTAACAGTTTGCGCTATGAGCGGCTCCTGGGAGACCAGTACTAGACTCAGATGCACCAGTGCAGGTTTAGTGTATCCCTCGGACATTTACATTGACCATGAAACACAGAAATTGCATCGAGATTGAATACAAACGGCACAATGCCAACTTAAGTACTAGAAGAGTGAATCTTCTACGAGTTTGTGGTTTGAGCGGCTCCTGGGAGACCAGTAATAGATTGTGATCCACCAGTGCTGGTTTACTGTATCCCTCGGACCTTTACATTGATCATTAAACACAGCAATTGTATCAGGATTGAATACAAAAGACACAATGCCAACTTAAGAACAAGAAGAGTGAATCTTCTAAGACTTAGTGGATTGAGCGGCCGCTGGGAGACCAGTATTAGATTCCGATGCACCAGTGCAGGTTTACTGTATCCCTTGGACCTTCACATTGACAATGAAACACAAAATCTCATCGGGATGAATACAAATCGCACAATGCCGACTTAAGAACAAAAAGAGTGAATCTTCTAAGTGTTTGTGGTTTGTGCGGCTCCTGGAAGAAAAGTATTAGATTCCGACGCACCAGTGCAGGTTTACTGTATCCCTTGCACCTTCACAATGACCATGAAAACAGAAATTGCATCGGGATTGAATACAGCAGGGAATATGCCGACTTAAGTACAAGAAGAGCGAATCTTCTATGATTTTTGGGGTTTGAGCGGCTCCTGGGAGACCAGTATTAGATTCCAATGCACCAGTGCAGGTTTAATGTATCACTTGGACCTTCACATTGACCATGAAACACAGAAATTAGTGCGGGATTTAATACAAAAGGACAATGCCGACTTAAGTACAAGAAGAGTGAGTCTTCTGCGAGTTTGTGGTTCAAGCGGCTCCAGGGAGACCAGTATTAGATTCCGATGCACCAATTCAATGTTACTGTATCCTTTGGACTTTCACATTGACCTTGAAACACAGAAATTGCATCGGTATTGAAAACAAAATGGACAATGCCGACTTAAGTACAAGAAGAGTGAATCTTCTAAGAGTTTGTGGTTTAAGTTGCTCCTGGGAGACCAGTATTAGATTACGAGGAACCAGTTCAGGTTTACTGTATCTCTTGGACCTTCACATTGACCATGACACGCAGAGAGAGCTTCGGGAATGAATACAGAAGGGACAATGCCGACATAAGTACTAGAAGAGTGAATATTCTAAGAGTTTGTGGTTTGAGCGGCTCCTGGGAGACCAGTATTAGATTCCGATGGACCACTGCAGGTTTACAGTATACCTTGGACCTTCACATTGACCATGAAACACAGAGATTACAACGAAATTGAATACAAACGGCACAATGCCAACATAAGTTCTAGAAGAATGAATCTTCTAGAGTTTGTGGTTTGAGCGGCACCTGGGAGACCAGTATTAGTTTCCGATGCACCAGTGCAGGTTTACTGTATCCCTTGGACCTTCACATTGTTCATGAAAACAGAAATTGCATCGCGATTGAATACAAAATGGACAAGGCCGACTGAAGTACAAGAAGAGTGAATCTTCTAAGCGTTCGTGGATTTTGCGGCTCCTGGAAGACCAGTATTAGACTCCGATGCATTAGTGCAGGTTTACCGTACCCTTGCACCTTCACATTGCCCATGAAAACAGAAATTGCATCAGGATTGAATACAAAAGGGACAATGCCGAATTAAGTACAAGGAGAGCGAATCTTCTAAGAGTTTGGGGATTGAGCGGCCCCTGGGACACCAGTATTAGATTCCAATGCACCAGTGCATGTTTACTGTATCACTTGGAGCTTCTCATTGACCATGAAACACAGAAATCGCATCGCGATAGAATACAAAATGCACAATTCCGAATAAAGTACAAGAAGAGTGAATGTTCCTAGAGTTTGTGCTTTGAGCGGCTCCTGGGAGACCAGTATTATATTCCGATGCACCACTGCAGGTTTACTGTATCCCTTCGGCCATCACATTGACCTTGAAACACAGAAATCGCATCGGGATTGAAAACTAAATGTACAATGCCGACTTACGTACAAGAAGAGTCATTCTTCTAATAGTTTGTGCTTTGAGTGGCTCCTCAGAGACCAGTAGTAGATTCCGATGCACCATGGCAGGTCAACTGTATCCCTTGGACCTTCACATTGACCATGAAGCACCGAAACTGCATCGGGATTGAATACAAAAGGGACAATGCCGACTTAAGTACAAGAAGAGTGAATCTTCTAAGAGATTGTGGTTTGAGTGGTTCCTTGGAGACCAGTATTAGTTTCCGATGCACCAGTGCAGGTTTACTGTGTCCCCTGGAGCTTCACATTGGCCGTGAAACAAAGAAATCTCATCGGCATTCAATACAAAATGCACAATGCCGACTTAAGTACAAGTAAAGTGAATCTACTAACAGTTTGCGCTATGAGCGGCTCCTGGGAGACCAGTAATAGACTCCGATGCACCTGTGCAGGTTTTCTGTATCCCTTGCACCTTCACATTGGCCATGAAAACAGAAATTTCATCGGGATTGAATACAACAGGGACAATGCCGATTTAAGTACAAGAAGAGCGAATCTTCTAGGATTTTTGGAGTTTGAGCGGCTCCTGATAGACCAGTATTAGATTCCAATTCACCAGTGCAGGTTTACTGTATCACTTGGAGCCTCCCATTGACCATAAAACACAGAAACTGCATCGGAATTGAATTCAAAAGGCACAATGCCGACTTAAGTACAAAAAGATTGAATCTTCGAATAGTTTGTCCTTTGAGTGGCTCCTGTGAGCCCAGTATTAGATTCCGATGCACCACTGCATTTTTACTGTACCCCTTGGACCTTCACATTGACCATGAAACACAGAAATTAGTGTGGGATTTTATACAAAAAGGACAATGCCGACTTAAGTACAAGAAGTGTGAATCTTCGACGAGTTTGTGGTTTGAGCGGCTCCAGGGAGACCAGTATTAGATTCCGATGCACCAATGCAGGTTTACTGTATCCTTTGGTCCCTCACATTGACCATAAAACACAGAAATTGCATCGGGATTGAGAACAAAATGGACAATGCCGACTTAGGTACAGGAAGAGTGATTCTTCTAAGAGTTTGTGGTTTAAGCGGCTCCTGGGAGACCAGTATTAGATTACGATAAACCAGTTCAGGTTTACTGTATCTCTTGGACCTTCACTTTGACCATCAAACACAGAAAGTGCATCGGGAATGAATACAGAAGGGACAATGCCGACATAAGTACAAGAAGAGTGAATCTTCTAAGGGTTTGTGGTTTGAGCGGCTCCTGGGAAACGAGTATTAGAATCCGATGCACCAGTGCAGGTTTACTGTATCCCTTAGACCCTCACATTGTCCATGACACACAGAAACCGCATCGGGATTGAATACAAAATGCACAATGCCGAATAAAGTACAGGAGTAGTAAATGTTATAAGAGTTTGTGGTTTGAGCGGCTCCTGGGAGACCAGTATTATATTCCGATGCACCAGTGCAGGTATACTGTATCCCTTGGGCCTTCACATTGACCATGAAACACAGAAATTGCATCAGGATTGAATACAAAACGGACAATGCCAACTTAATTACTAGAAGTGAGAATCTTCTAAGAATTTGTGGTTTGAGCGGCCCCTGGGGACCAATATTAGATTCCGATGCACCAGTGCATGTTTACTGTATCCACTGGACATTCACATTAACCATGAAGCACAGATATTGCATCGGGAGTGAATACAAAAGGGACATGCCGACTTAAGTACATGAAGAGTGAATCCTCTAAGAGATTGTGGTTTGAGAGGCTCCTGGGAGAAAGCATTAGTTTCCGATGCACCAGTGCAGTTTTACTGTGTCCCTTGGAGCTTCCAATTGACCATGAAACAAAGAAATCTCATCGGGATTCAATACAAAAATCACAATGCCGACATAAGTACAAGAAAAGTGAATCCACTAACAGTTTGCGCTATGAGCGGGTCCTGGGAGACCAGTACTAGACTCAGATGCACCAGTGCAGGTTTACTGTATCCCTTGGACATTTACATTGACCATGAAACACAGAAATTGCATCGGGATTGAATACAAATGGTACAATGCCGACTTAAGTACAAGAAGAGTGAATCTTCTAATAGTTTGTGCTATGAGTGGCTCCTGGGAGACCAGTATTAGATTCCGATGCACCAACGCAGGTTTACTGTATCCCTTAGACCCTCACATTGTCCATGACACACAGAAATCGCATCGGGATTGAATACAAATGGTACAATGCCGACTTAAGTACAAGAAGAGTGAATCTTCTAATAGTTTGTGCTATGAGTGGCTCCTGGGAGACCAGTATTAGATTCCGATGCACCAACGCAGGTTTACTGTATCCCTTGGACCTTCACATTGACCATGAAACACAGAAATTGCATCAGAATTGAATACAAAACGGACAATGCCAACTTAATTACTAGAAGTGAGAATCTTCAATGAATTTGTGGTTTGAGCGGCCCCTGGGGACCAATATTAGATTCCGATGCACCAGTGCATGTTTACTGTATCCACTGGACATTCACATTGACCATGAAGCACAGATATTGCATCGGGAGTGAATACAAAAGGGACAATGCCGACTTAAGTACATGAAGAGTGAATCCTCTAAGAGATTGTGGTTTGAGAGGCTCCTGGGAGAAAGCATTAGTTTCCGATGCACCAGTGCAGTTTTACTGTGTCCCTTGGAGCTTCCAATTGACCATGAAACAAAGAAATCTCATCGGGATTCAATACAAAAATCACAATGCCGACATAAGTACAAGAAAAGTGAATCCACTAACAGTTTGCGCTATGAGCGGCTCCTGGGAGACCAGTACTAGACTCAGATGCACCAGTGCAGGTTTACTGTATCCCTTGGACATTTACATTGACCATGAAACACAGAAATTGCATCGGGATTGAATACAAATGGTACAATGCCGACTTAAGTACAAGAAGAGTGAATCTTCTAATAGTTTGCGCTATGAGTGGCTCCTGGGAGACCAGTATTAGATTCCGATGCACCAACGCAGGTTTACTGTATCCCTTAGACCCTCACATTGTCCATGACACACAGAAATCGCATCGGGATTGAATACAAATGGTACAATGCCGACTTAAGTACAAGAAGAGTGAATCTTCTAATAGTTTGTGCTATGAGTGGCTCCTGGGAGACCAGTATTAGATTCCGATGCACCAACGCAGGTTTGCTGTATCCCTTGGACCTTCACATTGCCCATGAAACACAGAAATTGCATCAGGATTGAATACAAAACGGACAATGCCAACTTAATTACTAGAAGTGAGAATCTTCAATGAATTTGTGGTTTGAGCGGCCCCTGGGGACCAATATTAGATTCCGATGCACCAGTGCATGTTTACTGTATCCATTGGACATTCACATTGACCATGAAGCACAGATATTGCATCGGGAGTGAATACAAAAGGGACAATGCCGACTTAAGTACATGAAGAGTGGATCCTCTAAGAGATTGTGGTTTGAGAGGCTCCTGGGAGAAAGTATTAGTTTCCGATGCACCAGTGCAGTTTTACTGTGTCCCTTGGAGCTTCCAATTGACCATGAAACAAAGAAATCTCATCGGGATTCAATACAAAAGGCACAATGCCGACATAAGTACACGAAAAGTGAATCCACTAACAGTTTGCGCTATGAGCGGCTCCTGGGAGACCAGTACTAGACTCAGATGCACCAGTGCAGGTTTACTGTATCCCTTGGAAATTTACATTGACCATGAAACTCAGAAATTGCATCGAGGTTGAATACAAACGGCACAATGCCAACTTAAGTACTAGAAGAGTGAATCCCTTAAGCGTTTGTTTTGTGAGCGGCACCTGGGAGACCAGTATTAGTTTCCGATGCACCAGTGCAGGTTTACTGTATCCCTTGGGCCTTCGCATTATTCATGAAAACAGAAATTGCATCGCGGTTGAATATAAAATGGACAAGGCCGCCTTAAGTACAAGAAGAGTGAATCTTCTTAGTGTTTGTGGTTTGTGCCGCTCCTGGGAGACAAGTAATAGATTCCGACGCACCAGTGCAGGTTTACTGTATCCCTTGCACCTTCACAATGACCATGAAAACAGAAATTGCATCGGGATTGAATACAACAGGGAATATGCCGACTTAAGTACAAGAAAAGCGAATCTCCTACGATTTTTGGGGTTTGAGCGGCTCCTGGGCGACCAGTATTAGATTCCAATGGACCAGTGCAGGTTTAATGTATCACTGGGACCTTCACATTGACCATGAAACACAGAAATTAGTGCGGGATTTAATACAAAAGGACAATGCCGACTTAAGTACAAGAAGAGTGAATCTTATGCGAGTATGTGGTTCAAGCGGCTCCAGGGAGACCAGTATTAGATTCCGATGCTCCAATGCAGGGTTAATGTATCCTTTGGCCCTCCACATTGACCTTGAAACACAGAAATTGCATCGGTATTGAAAACAAAATGGACAATGCCGACTTAAGTACAAGAAGAGTGAATCTTCTAAGAGTTTGTGGTTAAGTGGCTCCTGGGAGACCAGTATTAGATTACGATGAACCAGTTCAGGTTTACTGTATCTCTTGGACCTTCACATTGACCATAACACACAGAGAGAGCATCGGAAATGAATACAGAAGGGACAATGCCGACATAAGTACTAGAAGAGTGAATATTCTAAGAGTTTGTGGTTTGAGCGGCTCCTGGGAGACCAGTATTAGATTCCGATGCACCACTGCAGGTTTACTGCATCCCTTGGACCTTAACATTGATAATGAAACACAGAAATTAGTGCTGGATTTAATACAAACGGGACAATGCCGACTTAAGTACAAGAAGTGTGAATCTTCGACGAGTTTGTGGTTTGAGCGGCTCCAGGGAGACCAGAATTAGATTCCGATGCACCAATGCAGGTTTACTGTATCCTTTGGACCTTCACATTGACCATGAAACACAGAAATTGCATCGGGATTGAAAACAAATTGGACAATTCCGACTTAAGTACAAGAAGAGTGAATCTTCTAGGAGGTTGTGGTTTAAACGGCTCCTCGGCGACCAGTATTAGATTACGATGAATCAGTTCAGGTTTACTGTATCTCTTGGACCTTCACGTTGACCACGACACACAGAAAGTGCATCGGGAATGAATACAGAAGGGACAATGCCGACATAGGTACAAGAAGAGTGAATATTATAAGAGTTTGTGGTTTGAGCGGCTCCTGATAGACCAGTATTAGATTCCGATGCACCAGTGTAGGTTTACTGTATCCCTTAGACCTTCACATTGTCCATGACACACAGAAATCGCATAGGGATTGAATACAAAATGCACAATGACGAATAAAGTACGGATGAGTGAATCTTTTAAGAGTTTGTGGTTTGAGCGGCACCTGGGAAACCAGTATTAGTTTCCGATGCACCAGTGCAGGTTTACTGTATCCCTTTCACCTTCACATTGACCATGAAAACAGAAATTGCATCGGGAATGAATACAACAGGGACAATGCCGACTTAAGTACAAGAAGAGCGAATCTTCTTAGATTTTTGGGGTTTGAGCGGCTCCTGTGAGACCAGTATTAGATTCCATGCACCAGTGTAGGTTTACTGTATCACTTGGAGCTTCCCATTGAACATGAAACACAGAAACTGCATCGGAATTGAATACAAAAGGCACAATGATGACTTAAGTACAATCAGAGTTTATCTTCGAATAGTTTGTGCTTTGAGTGGCTCCTGTGAGACCAGTGTTAGATTCCGATGCACCACTGCAGGTTTACTGTACCCCTTGGACCTTCACATTGACCATGAAACACAGAAATTAGTGCGGGATTTAATACAAAAGGGACAATGACGACTTAAGTACAAGAAGTGTCAATCTCAGACGAGTTTGTAGTTTGAGCGGCTACAGGGAGACCAGAATTAGATTCCGATGCACCAATGCAGGTTTACTGTATCCTTTGGACCTTCACATTGACCACGAAACACAGAAATTGCATCGGGATTGAAAATCAATTGGACAATGCCGACTTAAGTACAAGAAGAGTGAATCTTCTAAAAGTTTGTGTTTTGAGTGGCTCCTGGGAGACCACTATTAGTTTCCGATGCACCAGTGCAGGTTTAGTCTATCCCTTGGACCTTCACATTGACCATGAAACACAGAAATCGCATCGGGATTGAATACAAAATGCACAATGACGAATGAAGTGCAGGAAAAGTGAATGTTATAAGAGTTTGTGTTTTGAGCGGCTCCTGGGAGACCAGTATTAGATTCCGATGCACCACTGCAGGTTTACTGTATCCCTTGGATCTTCACATTGACCATGAAACACAGCAATTGCATCGGGATTGAATTCGAGAGGCACAGTGCCTAATTAAGTACAAGAAGAGTATATCTTCTAAGGGTTTGTGGTTTGAGCGGCTCCTGGGAGACCAGTATTAGATTCCGATGTACCAGTGCAGGTTTACTGTATCCCTTGGACCTTCACATTGACCATCGAACTCAGCAGCTGCATAGGGATAGAATACAAACTGCACAATGCCAACTTAATTACTAGAAGAGTGAAACTTCTAAGAATTTGTGGTTTGAGCGGCCCCTGGGGACCAATATTAGATTCCGATGCACCAGTGCGGGATTACTGTATCCAATGGACCTTCACATTGACCATGTGGCACAGATATTGCATCGGGATTGAATACAAACTGGACAATACCGACTTAAGTACATGAAGAGGGAATCCACTAAGAGATTGTGGTTTGAGAGGCTCCTGGGAGACCAGTATTAGTTTCCGATGCACCAGTGCAGGTTTACTGTGTCCCTTGGAGCTTCCAATTGACCATGAAACAATGAAATCTCATCGGGATTCAAAACAAAAAGCACAATGCCGACTTAAGTACAAGAAATGTGAATCTACTAACAGTTTGCGCTATGAGCGGCTCCTGGGAGACCAGTACTAGACTCCGATGCACCTTCGCAGGTTTACTGTTTCCCTTGGACATTTACATTAACTATGAAACACAGAGATTGCATCGAGATTGAATACAAACGGCACAATGCCAACTTAAGTACTAGAAGAGTGAATCTTCTAAGAGTTTGTGGTGTGAGCGGCACCTGGGAGACCAGTATTAGTTTCCGATGCACCAGTGCAGGTTTACTGTATCCTTTGGATCTCCACATTATTCATGAAGACGGAAATTGCATCGAGATTGAATATAAAATGGACAAGGCCGCCTTAAGTACAAGAAGAGTGAATCTTCTAAGTGTTTGTGGTTTGTGCGGCTCCTGGGAGACCAGTATTAGATTCCGATGCACCTGTGCAGGTTTACTGTATCCCTTGCACCTTCACAATGACCATGAAAACAGAAATTGCATCGGGATTGAATACAACAGGGACAATGCCGACTTAAGTACAAGAAGAGCGAATCTTCTATGATTTTTGGAGTTTGAGCGGCTCCTGGGAGACTATTATTAGATTCCAATGCACCAGTGCAGGTTTAATGTATCACTTGGACCTTCACATTGACCATGAAACGCAGAAATTAGTGCGGGATTAAATCCAAAAGACAATGCCGACTTAAATACAAGAAGTGTGAATCTTCTGCGAGTTTGTGGTTCAAGCGGCTCCAGGGAGACCAGTATTAGATTCCGATGCACCAATGCAGGGTTACTGTATCCCTTGGACCTTCACATTGACCTTGAAACACAGAAATTGCATTGGTATTGAAAACAAAATGGACAATGCCGACTTAAGTACAAGAAGAGTGAATCTTCTAAGAGGTTGTGGTTTAAGCGGCTCCTGGGAGACCAGTATTAGATTACGATGAACCAGTTCAGGTTTACTGTATCTCATGGACCTTCTCATTGACTATGACACACTAAGAGTGCATCGGGAATGAATACAGAAGGGACAATGCCGACATAGGTTCAAGAAGAGTGAATATTCTGAGAGTTTGTGGTTTGAGCGGCTCCTGGGAGACCAGTATTAGATTCCGATGCACCAGTGCTGGTTTACTGTATCCCTTAGACCTTCACATTGACCTTGAAACACAGAAATTGCATTGGTATTGAAAACAAAATGGACAATGCCGACTTAAGTACAAGAAGAGTGAATCTTCTAAGAGGTTGTGGTTTAAGCGGCTCCTGGGAGACCAGTATTAGATTACGATGAACCAGTTCAGGTTTACTGTATCTCATGGACCTTCTCATTGACTATGACACACTAAGAGTGCATCGGGAATGAATACAGAAGGGACAATACCGACATAGGTTCAAGAAGAGTGAATATTCTGAGAGTTTGTGGTTTGAGCGGCTCCTGGGAGACCAGTATTAGATTCCGATGCACCAGTGCTGGTTTACTGTATCCCTTAGACCTTCACATTGTCCATGACACACAGATATCGCATCGGGATTGAATACAAAATGCACAATGCCGAATAAAGTACAGGAAGAGTGAATGTTATAAGAGTTTGTGCTTTGAGCGGCTCAAGGGAGACCTGTATTAGATTCCGATGCACCAATGCAGGTTTACTGTATCCTTTGGACCCTCACATTGACCATAAACCACAGATACTGCATCGGGATTGAGAACAAAATGGACAATGCCGACTTAAGTACAAGAAGAGTGATGCTTCTAAGAGTTTGTGGTTTAATCGGCTCCTGGGAGACCAGTATTAGATTACGATGAACCAGTTCAAGGTTACTGTATCTCTTGGACCTTCACATTGACCATGACACACAGAAAGTGCATCGGAATGAATACAGAAGGGACAATGCCGACATAAATACAAGAAGAGTGAATCTTCTAAGAGTTTGTGGTTTGAGCGGCTCCTGGGAGACCAGTATTAGAATCCGATGCACCAGTGCAGGTTTACTGTATCCCTTAGACCCTCACATTGTCCATGACACACAGAAATCGCATCGGGATTGAATACAAAATGCACAATGCCGAATAAAGTACAGGAAGAGTAAATGTTATAAGAGTTTGTGCTTTGAGCGGCTCCTGGGAGACCAGTATTATATTCCGATGCACCAGGGCAGGTATACTGTATCCCTTGGGCCTTCACATTGACCATGAAACACAGATATTGCATCGGGATTGAATACAAATGGTACAATGCCGACTGAAGTACAAGAAGTGTGAATCTTCTAATAGTTTGTGCTTTGAGTGGCTCCTGGGAGACCAGTATTAGATTCCGATGCACCAACGCAGGTTTACTGTATCCCTTGGACCTTGACATTGACCATGAAACACAGAAATTGCATCAGGATTGAATACAAAACGGACAATGCCAACTTAATTACTAGAAGAGAGAATCTTCTAAGAATTTGTGGTTTGAGCGGCCCCTGGGGACCAATATTAGATTCCGATGCACCAGTGCAGGTTTACTGTATCCATTGGACATTCACATTGACCATGAAGCACAGATATTGCATCGGGAGTGAATACAAAAGGGTCAATGCCGACTTAAGTACTAGAAAGTGAATCTTCTACGAGTTTGTTGTTTGAGCGGCTCCTGGGAAACCAGTATTAGATTCCGATCCACCAGTGCTGGTTTACTGTATCCCTCGGACCTTTACATTGATCATTAAACACAGCAATTGTATCGGGTTTGAATACAAAAGTCACAATGCCAACTTAAGAACAAGAAGAGTGAATCTTCTAAGAGTTAGTGGTTTGTGCGGCCCCTATGAGACCAGTATTAGATTCCGATGCACCAGTGCAGGTTTACTGTATCCCTTGGACCTTCACATTGACCATGAAACACAGAAATCGCATCGGGATTGAATACAAAAGGCACAATGCCAACTAAAGTACAAGAAGAATGAATCTTCTAGGTGTTTGTGCATTGAGCGGCTCCTGGGAGACCAGTATCAGATTCCGATGCACCCGTAGAGGTTTACTGAATCCCTTGGACCTTCACATTGACCATGAAATACAGAAATTGCATCGAGATTGAATACAAACGGCACATTGCCAACTTAAGAACTAGATGAGTGAATCTTCTAAGACTTTGTGGTTTGAGCGGCTCCAGGGTGACCAGTATTATATTCCAATGCACCAGTGCAGGTTTTCTGTATCCCTTGGGCCATCACATTGACCATGAAACACAGAAATTGCATCGGGATTGAATTCAAAATGGACAATACCGACTTAAGTACATGAAGAGTGGATCCTCTAAGAGATTGTGGTTTGAGAGGCTCCTGGGAGAAAGTATTTGTTTCCGATGCACCAGTGCAGTTTTACTGTGTCCCTTGGAGCTTCCAATTGACCATGAAACAAAGAAATCTCATCGGGATTCAATACAATAGGCACAATGCCGACTTAAGAACAAGAGAAGTGAATCTACTAACAGTTTGCGCTATGAGCGGCTCCTAGGAGACCAGTACTAGACTCAGATGTACCAGTGCAGGTTTACTGTATCCCTTGGACATTTACATTGACTATGAAACACAGAAATTGCATCGGGATTGAATACAAACGCTCATTGCTGACTTAAGTACAAGAAGAGTGAACCTTCTAAGAGTTTGTGCTTTGAGCGCCTCCTGGGAGACCAGAATTAGTTTCCGATGCACCAGTAGAGGTTTCCTATATCCCTTAGACCTTCACATTGACCATGAAACACAGATATTGCTTCGGGATTGAATTCAAAAGATTATTGCCGACTTAAGTACAAGAAGATTGAATCTTCTAAGAGTTTGTGATTTGAGCGGCTCCTTGGAGACCAGTATTAGATTCCGATGCACCACTGCGGGTTTACTGTATCCCATGGACCTTCACATTGACCATGAAACAAAGAAATCGCAATGGGATAGAATACAAAAAGCACAATGCTAACTTAAGTACAAGAAGAGGGAATCTTCTAAGAGTTTGTGATATTAGCGGCTCCCGGGAGACCAGTATTAGATTCCGATGCACCAATGCTGGTTTACTGTAAACCCCCAGAACCTTCACATTGACAATGGAACACAAATATTGCATCGGGATTGAATACAAAAGGGACAATGTCGACTTAAATACAAGAAGAGTGAATCTTCTAGGACTTTGTGATTTGAGCGGCTATTGGGAGACCATTATTAGATTCCGATGCACCAGTGAAGGTTTACTGTATCCTTTGGAACTTCCTATTGATTATGAATCACAGAAATTGCATGGGGACTGAATACAAATGGGACAATGCCGACTTAAGCACAGGAGGAGTGAATCTTCTAAGAATTGGTGGTTTGAGCGGCTCCAGGGAGACCGGTATTACATTCCGATACACTAATGCTGGTTTACGGTATCCCCTGGACCTTCACATTCACTATGAAACACAGTAATTGCATCGGGACTGAATACAAAAGGGACAATGCCGTCTTAAGTAAAAGAAGAGTGAATCGTCTAAGAGTTTGTGGTTTGAGCAGCTCCTGGGTGACCAGTATTTGATTAAGATGCACCAGTGCAGGTTTAGTGTATCCCTTGGACATTCACATTGACCATGAAACACAGAGATTGCATCGTGATTGAATACAAAAGAGACAATGCCGACTAAAGTAAATGAAGAGTGAATCTACTATGAGTTTGTGGTTTAAGCGGCTCCTGGGAGACCAGTAGAAAATTCCGATGAACGAGCGCAGGTTTACTGTTTCCCTTGGACGTTCACATTGACCATGAAACACAGATATTGCATCGGGATTGAATACAAATGGACAATGCCAACTTATGTACAGGAAGGGTGAATCTTCTTAGAGTTTGTGCTTTGAACGGCTCCTGGGGGACCAGTATTAGATTCCGATGCACCATTGGAGGTTTACTGTATCGCTTGAACCACCACATTGACCATGAAACACAGAAATTGCTTCGGGATTGAACACAAAAGGGACAATGCCGACTTAAGTACAAGAAGAGTGAATCTCATAACAGTTTGTGGTTTGTGCGGCTCCTGGGAGACCAGTATTTGATTCCTTTGCACCAGTGCAGGTTTACTGTATCCCTTGTGCTTTCACATTGACCATGAAACACAGAAATTGCATCGGGATTGAATAGCAAAGGGACAATGCCGACTTAAGTACAAGAAGCGTGAATCTACTAAGAGTTTGTGCTTTGAGCGGCTCCTGTCGGACCAGTATTAGTTTTCGATGCACCAGTGCAGGTTTACTTTATCCCTTGGACCCTCACATTGACCATGAAACACAGAAATTGCATCGGAATTGTATACAATAGAGACAATGCCGACTGAAGTCAAGATAAGTGATTCTTCTAAGAGATTGTGATTTGAGCGGCTCCCGGTAGACCAGTATTCGATTCCGATGTACCAGTGCTGGATTACTGTATCCCTTGGACCTTGACATTGGCCATGGAACACAGATATTGCATCAGGATTAAATACAAAAGGGACAATGCCGACTTAAGTACAAGAAGAGCGAATCTTCTAAGAGTTAGCGATTTGAGAGGCTCCTGGGAGACCAGTATTAGATTCCGAAGCACCAGTGCAGGTTTACTGTATCCCTTCGACCTTCACATTGACCATGAAACACAGAAATTGCATGGGGATTGAATAGAAAAGGGACAATGCCGACTCAAGTACAAGAGGAGTGAATCTTTTAAGATTTTGTGGTTTGAGCGGCTCCTGGGAGACCAGTTTTAGATTCCGTTACACCAGTGCCGGTTTACTGTATCGTTTCGACCTTCACATACACCATGAAATATCGAAATTGCATCGGTACTATATACAAAATTGTCAACGCTGACTTAAGTACAAGAAGAGTGAATCTCCTAAGAATTTGTGGTTTGAGCGGCTCTTGGGAGACCAGTATTAAATTCCGATACACCAGTGCAGGTTTACTGTATCCCTTGGACCTTCACATTGACCAAGACACACAGAAATTGCATCGAGATTGAATACAAAAGGGACAACGTCTACTTAAGTAGAAGAAAAGTGAACCTTCTAAGTGTTTGTGCTTTGAGCGGCTCCAGGGAGACCAGTATTAGATTCCGATGCACCGGTGCAGGGTTACCGCATCCGTTGGACCTTCACATTGACCATGAAACACAGAAATTGCATCGGGATAGAATAAAAAGGGACAATGCCGACTTAAGTACAAGAAGAGTGAATCCACTAAGTGTCTATGGTTTGAGCGGCTCCTGGGAGACGAGTATTATATTCCGATGCACCAGTGCAGGTTTACTGTATCCCTTGACCATCACATTGACCATGAAACACAGATATTACATCCGGATCGAATACAAATGAGCAAAGCTGACTTAAGTACAAGAAGAGTGAATTTTCTATGAGTTTGTGCATTGAGCGCCTCCTGGGAGACCAGTATTAGATTCCGATGCTCCAGTGGAGGTTTCCTGTCTCCCTTAGACCTTCGCATTGACCATGACACACAGAAATTGCATCGGGATTGAATTCAAAAGGGACATTGCCGACATAAGTACAAGAAGATTGAATCTTCTAAGAGTTTGTGATTTGAGCTGCTCCTTGGAGACCTGTATTAGATTCCGATGCACCAGTGCAGGTTTACTGTATCCCATGGACCTTCACATCCACCATGAAACACAGAAATTGCATCGGGACTGAATACAAAATTGACAATGCCGACTTAAGTAAAAGAACAGTGACTCGTCTAAGAGTTTGTGGTTTGAGCGGCTCCTGGGTGACCAGTATTTAATTCCGATGCTCCAGTGCAGGTTTACTGTATCCCTTGGACCTTCACATTGACCATTAAACACAGAGATTGCATCGCGATTGAATACGAAAGAGACAATGCCGACTAATGTACAAGAAGAGTGAATCTACTATGAGTTTGTGGTTTGAGCGGCTCCTGGGAGACCAGTATTAGATTCCGAAGCACCAGTGCAGGTTTACTGTATCCCTTGAACCACCACATTGACCATGAAACACAGTATTTGCTTCGGGATTGAATACAAAAGGGACAATGCCGACTTAAGTACAAGAAGCGAGAATCTACTAAGAGTTTGTGCTTTGATCGGCTCCTGTCAGACTAGTATTAGTTTCCGATGCACCAGCGCAGGTTTTCTGTATCCCTTGGGCCATCACATTGACCATGAAACACAGAAATTGCATCGGGATTGAATACAAACTGGACAATACCGAGCTAAGTACAAGAAGAGCGAATCTTCTAAGAGATTGTGGTTTGAGAAGCTCCTGGGAGACCAGTATTAGTTTCCGATGCACCAGTGCAGGTTTACTGTGTCCCTTGGAGCTTCCAATTGACCATGAAACAAAGAAATCTCATCGGGATTCAAAACAAAAGGCACAATGCCGACTTAAGTACAAGAAAAGTGAATCTACTAACAGTTTGCGCTATGAGCGGCTCCTGGGAGACCAGTACTAGACTCAGATGCACCAGTGCAGGTTTACTGTATCCCTTGGACATTTACATTGACTATGAAACACAGAAATTGCATCGGGATTGAATACAAACGCTCATTGCTGACTTAAGTACAAGAAGAGTGAACCTTCTAAGAGTTTGTGCTTTGAGCGCCTCCTGGGAGACCAGAATTAGTTTCCGATGCACCAGTAGAGGTTTCCTATATCCCTTAGACCTTCACATTGACCATGAAACACAGATATTGCTTCGGGATTGAATTCAAAAGATTATTGCCGACTTAAGTACAAGAAGATTGAATCTTCTAAGAGTTTGTGATTTGAGCGGCTCCTTGGAGACCAGTATTAGATTCCGATGCACCACTGCGGGTTTACTGTATCCCATGGACCTTCACATTGACCATGAAACAAAGAAATCGCAATGGGATAGAATACAAAAAGCACAATGCTAACTTAAGTACAAGAAGAGGGAATCTTCTAAGAGTTTGTGATATTAGCGGCTCCCGGGAGACCAGTATTAGATTCCGATGCACCAATGCTGGTTTACTGTAAACCCCCAGAACCTTCACATTGACAATGGAACACAAATATTGCATCGGGATTGAATACAAAAGGGACAATGTCGACTTAAATACAAGAAGAGTGAATCTTCTAGGACTTTGTGATTTGAGCGGCTATTGGGAGACCATTATTAGATTGCGATGCACCAGTGAAGGTTTACTGTATCCTTTGGAACTTCCTATTGATTATGAATCACAGAAATTGCATGGGGACTGAATACAAATGGGACAATGCCGACTTAAGCACAGGAGGAGTGAATCTTCTAAGAATTGGTGGTTTGAGCGGCTCCAGGGAGACCGGTATTACATTCCGATACACTAATGCTGGTTTACGGTATCCCCTGGACCTTCACATTCACTATGAAACACAGTAATTGCATCGGGACTGAATACAAAAGGGACAATGCCGTCTTAAGTAAAAGAAGAGTGAATCGTCTAAGAGTTTGTGGTTTGAGCAGCTCCTGGGTGACCAGTATTTGATTAAGATGCACCAGTGCAGGTTTAGTGTATCCCTTGGACATTCACATTGACCATGAAACACAGAGATTGCATCGTGATTGAATACAAAAGAGACAATGCCGACTAAAGTAAATGAAGAGTGAATCTGCTATGAGTTTGTGGTTTAAGCGGCTCCTGGGAGACCAGTAGAAAATTCCGATGAACGAGCGCAGGTTTACTGTTTCCCTTGGACGTTCACATTGACCATGAAACACAGATATTGCATCGGGATTGAATACAAATGGACAATGCCAACTTATGTACAGGAAGGGTGAATCTTCTTAGAGTTTGTGCTTTGAACGGCTCCTGGGGGACCAGTATTAGATTCCGATGCACCATTGGAGGTTTAGTGTATCGCTTGAACCACCACATTGACCATGAAACACAGAAATTGCTTCGGGATTGAACACAAAAGGGACAATGCCGACTTAAGTACAAGAAGAGTGAATCTCATAACAGTTTGTGGTTTGTGCGGCTCCTGGGAGACCAGTATTTGATTCCTTTGCACCAGTGCAGGTTTACTGTATCCCTTGTGCTTTCACATTGACCATGAAACACTGAAATTGCATCGGGATTGAATAGCAAAGGGACAATGCCGACTTAAGTACAAGAAGCGTGAATCTACTAAGAGTTTGTGCTTTGAGCGGCTCCTGTCGGACCAGTATTAGTTTTCGATGCACCAGTGCAGGTTTACTTTATCCCTTGGACCCTCACATTGACCATGAAACACAGAAATTGCATCGGAATTGTATACAATAGAGACAATGCCGACTGAAGTCAAGTTAAGTGATTCTTCTAAGAGATTGTGATTTGAGCGGCTCCCGGTAGACCAGTATTCGATTCCGATGTACCAGTGCTGGATTACTGTATCCCTTGGACCTTGACATTGGCCATGGAACACAGATATTGCATCAGGATTAAATACAAAAGGGACAATGCCGACTTAAGTACAAGAAGAGCGAATCTTCTAAGAGTTAGCGATTTGAGAGGCTCCTGGGAGACCAGTATTAGATTCCGAAGCACCAGTGCAGGTTTACTGTATCCCTTCGACCTTCACATTGACCATGAAACACAGAAATTGCATGGGGATTGAATAGAAAAGGGACAATGCCGACTCAAGTACAAGAGGAGTGAATCTTTTAAGATTTTGTGGTTTGAGCGGCTCCTGGGAGACCAGTTTTAGATTCCGTTACACCAGTGCCGGTTTACTGTATCGTTTCGACCTTCACATACACCATGAAATATCGAAATTGCATCGGTAATATATACAAAATTGTCAATGCTGACTTAAGTACAAGAAGAGTGAATCTCCTAAGAATTTGTGGTTTGAGCGGCTCTTGGGAGACCAGTATTAAATTCCGATACACCAGTGCAGGTTTACTGTATCCCTTGGACCTTCACATTGACCAAGACACACAGAAATTGCATCGGGATTGAATACAAAAGGGACAACGTCTACTTAAGTAGAAGAAAAGTGAACCTTCTAAGTGTTTGTGCTTTGAGCGGCTCCAGGGAGACCAGTATTAGATTCCGATGCACCGGTGCAGGGTTACCGCATCCGTTGGACCTTCACATTGACCATGAAACACAGAAATTGCATCGGGATAGAATAAAAAGGGACAATGCCGACTTAAGTACAAGAAGAGTGAATCCACTAAGTGTCTATGGTTTGAGCGGCTCCTGGGAGACGAGTATTATATTCCGATGCACCAGTGCAGGTTTACTGTATCCCTTGACCATCACATTGACCATGAAACACAGATATTACATCCGGATCGAATACAAATGAGCAAAGCTGACTTAAGTACAAGAAGAGTGAATTTTCTATGAGTTTGTGCATTGAGCGCCTCCTGGGAGACCAGTATTAGATTCCGATGCTCCAGTGGAGGTTTCCTGTCTCCCTTAGACCTTCGCATTGACCATGACACACAGAAATTGCATCGGGATTGAATTCAAAAGGGACATTGCCGACATAAGTACAAGAAGATTGAATCTTCTAAGAGTTTGTGATTTGAGCTGCTCCTTGGAGACCTGTATTAGATTCCGATGCACCAGTGCAGGTTTACTGTATCCCATGGACCTTCACATCCACCATGAAACACAGAAATTGCATCGGGACTGAATACAAAATTGACAATGCCGACTTAAGTAAAAGAACAGTGACTCGTCTAAGAGTTTGTGGTTTGAGCGGCTCCTGGGTGACCAGTATTTAATTCCGATGCTCCAGTGCAGGTTTACTGTATCCCTTGGACCTTCACATTGACCATTAAACACAGAGATTGCATCGCGATTGAATACAAAAGAGACAATGCCGACTAATGTACAAGAAGAGTGAATCTACTATGAGTTTGTGGTTTGAGCGGCTCCTGGGAGACCAGTATTAGATTCCGAAGCACCAGTGCAGGTTTACTGTATCCCTTGAACCACCACATTGACCATGAAACACAGTATTTGCTTCGGGATTGAATACAAAAGGGACAATGCCGACTTAAGTACAAGAAGCGAGAATCTACTAAGAGTTTGTGCTTTGATCGGCTCCTGTCAGACTAGTATTAGTTTCCGATGCACCAGCGCAGGTTTTCTGTATCCCTTGGGCCATCACATTGACCATGAAACACAGAAATTGCATCGGGATTGAATACAAACTGGACAATACCGAGCTAAGTACAAGAAGAGCGAATCTTCTAAGAGATTGTGGTTTGAGAAGCTCCTGGGAGACCAGTATTAGTTTCCGATGCACCAGTGCAGGTTTACTGTGTCCCTTGGAGCTTCCAATTGACCATGAAACAAAGAAATCTCATCGGGATTCAAAACAAAAGGCACAATGCCGACTTAAGTACAAGAAAAGTGAATCTACTAACAGTTTGCGCTATGAGCGGCTCCTGGGAGACCAGTACTAGACTCCGATGCACCATCGCAGGTGTACTGTATCCCTTGGACATTTACATTCACTATGAAACACAGAAATTGCATCGAGATTGAATACAAACCCCACAATGCCAACTTAAGTACTAGAACAGTGAATCTTCTAAGAGTTTGTGGTGTGAGCGGCACCTGGGAGACCAGTATTAGTCTCCGATGCACCGGTGCAGGTTTACTGTATCCCTTGGACCTTCACATTATTCATGAAAACAGAAATTGCATCGCGATTGAATATAAAATGGACAAGGCCGCCTTAAGTACAAGAAGAGCGAATCTTCTACGATTTTTGGGGTTTGAGCGGCTCCTGTGAGACCAGTATTAGATTCCGATGCACCAGTGCAGGTTAACTGTGTCCCTTGCAGCTTCCAATTGACCATGACACAAAGAAATCTCATCGGGATTCATAACAAAAGGCACAATGAAGACTTAGGTACAAGAAAAACGAATCTACTAACAGTTTGCGCTATGAGCGGCTCCTGGGAGACCAGTACTAGACTCCGATGCACCAGTGCAGGTTTACTGTATCCCTTGGACATTTACATTGACTATGAAACACAGAAATTAGTGCGGGATTTAATACAAAAGGACAATGCCGACTTAAGTACAAGAAGAGTGAATCTTCTGCGAGTTTGTGGTTCAAGCGGCTCCAGGGAGACCAGTATTAGATTCCAATGCAACAATGCAGGGTTACTGTATCTTTTGGACCTTCACATTGACCTTGAAACACAGAAATTGCATCGGTAATGAAAACAAAATGGACAATGCCGACTTAAGTACAAGAAGAGTGAATCTTCTAAGGGTTTGTGGTGTGAGCGGCACCTGGGAGACCAGTATTAGCTTCCGATGCACCGGTGCAGGTTTACTGTATCCCTTGGACCTTCACATTATTCATGAAAACAGAAATTGCATCACGATTGAATATAAAATGGACAAGGCCGCCTTAAGTACAAGAAGAGTGAATCTTCTAAGTGTTTGTGGTTTGTGCGGCTCCTGGGAGCGCAGTATTAGATTCCGATGCACCAGTGCAGGTTTACTGTATCCCTTGCACCTTCACAATGACCATGAAAACTGAAATTGCATCGGGATTGAATACAACGGGGTATATGCCGACTTAAGTACAAGAAGAGCGAACTTTCTATGATTTTTGGGGTTTGAGCGGCTGCTGGGAGACCAGTATTAGATTCCAGTGCACCAGTGCAGGTTTAATGTATCACTTGGACCTTCACATTGACCATGAAACACAGAAATTAGTGCGGCATTTAATACAAAAGGACAATGCCGACTTAAGTACAAGAAGAGTGAATCTTCTGCGAGTTTGTGGTTCAAGCGGCTCCAGGGAGACCAGTATTAGATTCCGATGCAACAATGCAGGGTTACTGTATCCTTTGGACCTTCACATTGACCTTGAAACACAGAAATTGCATCGGTATTGAAAACAAAGTGGACAATGCCGACTTAAGTACAAGAAGAGTGAATCTTCTAAGAGTTTGTGGTTTAAGTGGCTCCTTGGAGACCAGTATTAGATTACGAGGAACCAGTTCAGGTTTACTGTATCTCTTGGACCTTCACATTGACCATGACACACAGAGAGAGCAACGGGAATGAATACAGAAGGGACAATGCCGACATAAGTACTAGAGGAGTGAATATTCTATGAGTTTGTGGTTTGAGCGGCTCCTGGGAGACCAGTATTAGATTCCGATGCACCAATGCAGGTTTACTGTAACCTTTGGACCTTCACATTGACCATGAAACACAGAAATTGCATCGGGATTGAAAACAAATTGGACAATTCCGACTTAAGTACAAGAAGAGTGAATCTTCTGCGAGTTTGTGGGTCAAGCGGCTCCAGGGAGACCAGTATTAGATTCCGATGCACCAATGCAGGGTTACTGTATCCTTTGGACCTTCACATTGACCTTAAAACACAGAAATTGCATCGGTATTGAAAACAAAATGGACAATGCCGACATAAGTACAAGAAGAGTGAATATTCTAAGAGTTTGTGGTTTAAGTGGCTCCTTGGAGACCAGTATTAGATTACGAGGAACCAGTTCAGGTTTACTGTATCTCTTGGACCTTCACATTGACCATGACACACAGAGAGGGCATCGGGAATGAATACAGAAGGGACAATGCCGACATAAGTACTAGAGGAGTGAATATTCAAAGAGTTTGTGGTTTGAGCGGCTCCTGGGAGACCAGTATTAGATTCCGATGAACCAGTGCAGGCTTACTGTATCCCTTGGACCTTAACATTGACCATAAAACACAGCAATTGCATTGGGATAGAATACAAGCTGCACAATGCCAACTTAATTACTAGAAGAGTGAATCTTCTAAGAAATTGTCTTTTGAGCGGCCCCTGGGGTCCAATATTAGATTCCGATGCACCAGTGCAGGATTACTGTATCCATTGGACCTTCACATTGACCGTGAGGCACAGGTATTGCTTCGGGATTGAATACAAAAGAACAATGCCGACTTAAGTACTAGAAGAGTGAATCTGCTACGAGTTTGTGGTTTGAGCGGCTCCTGGGAGACCAGTATTAGATTCCGATCCACCAGTGCAGGTTTACTGTGTCCCTTGGAGCTTCCAATTGACCATGAAACAAAGAAATCTCATCGGGATTCAATACAAAAGGCACAATGCCGACTTAAGTACAAGAAAAGTGAATCTACTAACAGTTTGCGCTATAAGCGGCTCCTGGGTGACCAGTACTAGACTCCGATGCACCAGTGCAGGTTTACTGTATCCCTTGGACATTTACATTGACTATGAAACACAGAAATTGCATCGAGATTGAATACAAACGGCACAATGCCAACTTAAGTACTAGAAGAGTGAATCTTCTAAGAGTTTGTGGTGTGAGCGGCACCTGGGAGACCAGTATTAGTTTCCGATGCACCAGTGCAGGTTTACTGTATCCGTTGGACCTTCACATTATTCATGAAAACAGAAATTGCATCGCGATTGAAAATAAAATGGACAAGGCCGCCTTAAGTACAAGAAGAGTGAATCTTCTAAGTGTTTGTGGCTTGTGCGGCTCCTGGGAGACCAGTATTAGATTCCGATGCACCAGTGCAGGTTTACTGTATCCCTTGCACCTTCACAATGACCATGAAAACAGAAATTGCATCGGGATTGAATACAACAGGGACAATGCCGACTTAAGTACAAGAAGAGCGAATCTTCTATGATTTTTGGGGTTTGAGCGGCTCCTGGGAGACTAGTATTAGATTCAAATGCACCAGTGCGGGTTTAATGTATCACTTCGACCTTCACATTGACCATGACACACAGAGAGAGCATCGGGAATGAATACAGAAGGGACAATGCCGACATAAGTACTAGAAGAGTGAATATTCTAAGAGTTGGTGGTTTGAGCGGCTCCTGGGAGACCAGTATTAGATTCCGATGCAGCACTGCAGGTTCACTGTATCCCTTGGACCTTTACATTGATCATGAAACACAGAAATTAGTGCGGGATTTAATGCAAAAGGGACAATGCCGACTTAAGTACAAGAAGTGTGAATCTTCGACGAGTTGGTGGTTTGTGCGGCTCCAGGGAGACCAGAATAAGATTCCGATGCACCAATGCTGGTATACTGTATCCTTTGGACCTTCACATTGACCATGAAACACAGAAATTGCATCGGGATTGAAAACAAATTGGACAATTCCGACTTAAGTACAAGAAGAGTGAATCTTCTAAGAGGTTGTGGTTTTAGCGGCTCCTGGGAGACCAGTATTAGATTACGATGAACCAGCTCAGGTTTACTGTATCTCTTGGACCTTCACATTGACCATGACACACAGAGAGTGCATCGGGAATGAATACAGAAGGGACAATGCCGACTTAGGTTCAAGAAGAGTGAATATTCTAAGAGTTTGTGGTTTGAGCGGCTCCTGGGAGACCAGTATTAGATTCCGATGCACCAGTGCTGGTTTACTGTCTCCCTTAGACCTTCACATTGTCCATGACACACAGAAATCGCATCGGGATTGAATGCAAAATGCACAATGCCGAAGAAAGTACAGGAAGAGTGAATGTTATAAGAGTTTGTGCTTTGAGCGGCTCCTGGAAGACCAGTATTATATTCCGATGCACCAATGCAGGTCTACTGTATCCCTTGGGCCTTCACACTGACCATGAAACATAGATATTGCATCAGGATTGAATACAAAAAGGACAATGTAGACTTAAGTACAAGAAGAGTGATTCTTCTAAGAGTTTGTGGTTTGAGCGGCACCAGGGAGACCAGTATTAGTTTCCGATGCACCAGTGCAGGTTTACTGTATACCTTTCACCTTCACATTGACCATGAAAACAGAAATTGCATCGGGAATGAATACAACAGCGACAATGCCGACACAAGTACAAGAAGAGCGAATCTTCTAATATTTTTGGGGTTTGAGCGGCTCCTGTGAGACCAGTATTAGATTCCAATGCACCAGTGCAGGTTTACTGTATCACTTGGAGCTTCCCATTGACCATGAAACACAGAAACTGCATCGGAATTGAATACAAAAGGCACAATGATGACTTAAGTACAAGCAGAGTTTATCTTCGAATAGTTTGTGCTTTGAGTGGCTCCTGTGAGACCAGTGTTAGATTCCGATGCACCACCGCAGGTTTACTGTACCCCTTGGACCTTCACATTGGCCACGAAACACAGAAATTAGTGCGGGATTTAATACAAAAGGGACAATGCCGACTTAAGTAAAAGAAGTGTCAATCTTCGACGAGTTTGTAGTTTGAGCGGCTCCAGGGAGACCAGTATTAGATTCCGATGCACCAATGCAGGTTTACTGTATCCTTTGGACCATCACATTGACCATGATACACAGAAATTTTATCGGGATTGAAAACAAATTGGACAATGCCGACTTAAGTACAAGAAGAGAGAATCTTCAAAGAGATTGTAATTTGAGAGGCTCCTGGGAGACTAGCATTAGTTTCCGATGCACCAGTGCAGGTTTACTGTATCCCTTGGACCTTCACATTGACCATAAAACACAGCATTTGCATCGGGATTGAATACAAACGGCACAATACCAACTTAATTACTAGAAGAGTGAATCGTCTAAGAATTTGTGGTTTGAGCGGCCCCTGGGGACCAGTATTAGATTACGATGCACCAGTGCAGGTTTACTGTATCCATTGGACCATCACATTGACCATGAAACACAGATATTGCATCGGGATTGAATACAAAAGGGACAATGCCGACTTAAGTACTAGAAGAGTGAATCTTTTACGAGTTTGTGGTTTGGGCGGCTCCTGGGAGACCAGTATTAGATTCCCATCCACCAGTGCTGGTTTACTGTATCCCTCGGACCTTTACATTGACCATTAAACACAGAAATTGTATCGGAATTGAATACAGGAGTCACAATGCCAACTTAAGTACAAGAAGAGTGAATCTTCTAAGAGTTAGTGGTTTGAGCGGCTCCTGGGAGACCAGTATTAGATTCCGATGCACAAGTGCAGGTTTAATGTATGCCTTGGACCTTCACATTGACCATGAAACACAGAAATCGCATCGCGATTAAATATGAAATGGACAAGGCCTACTTAAGTACAAGAAGAGTGAATCTTCTAAGTGTTAGTGGTTTGTGCGGCTCCTGGAGACCAGTATTACATTCTGATGCACCGGTGCAGGTTTTCTGTATCCCTTGCAGCTTCACATTGACCATGAAAACAGAAATTGCATCGGGATTGAATACAACAGGGACAATGCCGACTTAAGTACAAGAAGAGCGAATCTTCTAGTATTTTTGGGGTTTGAGCGTCTCCTGGGAGACCAGTATTAGATTCCAATGCACCAGTGCAGGTTTAATGTATCACTTGGACCTTCACATTGACCATGAAACACAGAAATTAGTGGGGGATTTAATACAAAAGGGACAATGCCGACTTAAGTACAAGAAGTGTGAATCTTCTGCGAGTTTGTGGTTTGAGCGGCTACAGGGAGATCAGTATTATATTCCGATGCACCAATTTAGGTTTACTGTATCCTTTGGACCTTCACATTGTCCATAAAACACAGAAATTGCATCGGGATTGAAAACAAAATGGACTATGCTGACTAAAGTACAAGAAGAGAGAACCTTCTAAGAGTTTGTGGTTTAAGCGGCTCCTGGGAGACCAGTATTAGATTACGATGAACCAGTTCAGGTTTACTGTATCTCTTGGACCTTCACATTGACCATGACACACAGAGAGTGCATCGGGAATGAATACAGAAGGGACAATGCCGACATAAGTACAAGAAGAGTGAATATTCTAAGAGTTTGTGGTTTGAGCGACTCCTGGGAGACCAGTATTAGATTCCGATGCACCAATGCAGGTTTACTGTATCCCTTACACCATCACATTGTCCATGACACACAGAAATCGCATCGGGATTGAATACAAAATGCACAATGCCGAATAAAGTACAGGAAGAGTGAATGTTATATAAGTTTGTGCTAAGAGCGGCTCCTGGGAGACCAGTATTAGATTCCGATGCACCAATGCAGGTTTACTGTATCCTTTGGACCCTTACATTGACCATGAAACATAGAAATTGCATCGGGATTGAAAAAAAATGGACAATGCCGACCTAAGTGCAAGAAGACTGATTATTCTAAGAGTTTGTGGTTTGAGAGACTCTTGGAAGACCAGTATTAGTTTCCGATGCACCACTGCAGGTTTACTGTGTCCCTTGAAGCTTCCAATTGACCATAAAACCAAGAAATCTCATCGGGATTCAATACAAATGGCACAATGCCGACTTAACTGGAAGATGAGTGAATCTTTTAACAGTTTGCGCTATGAGCGGCTCCTGGGAGACCAGTATTAGATTACGATGAAACAGTTATGGTTTACTGTATCTCTTGGACCTTCACATTGACCATGAAACACAGAGAGTGCATCGGGAATGAATACAGAAGGGACAATGCCGACATAAAAGCTAGAAGAGTGAATCTTCTAATAGTTTGTGGTTTGTGCGGCTCCTGGAGACCAGTATTAGATTCCGATCCACCAGTGCAGGTTAACTGTATCCCTTGGACCTTCACATTGTCCATGACATACAGAAATTGCATCCGGATTGAATACAAAATGCACAATGCCGAATAAAGTACAGGAAGAGTGAATGTTATAAGAGTTTGTGCCTTGAGCGGCTCCTGGGAGACCAGTATTATATTCCGATGCATCAGTGCAGGTTTACAGTGTCCCTTGGATATTCCCATTGACCGTGAAACAAAGAAATCTCATCAGGATTCAATACAAAAGGCACAAAGCCGACTTAAGTACAACAAAAGTGAATCGACTAACAGCTTGCGCTATGAGCGGCTACTGGGAGACCAGTATTAGACTCCGATGCACCAGTGCATGTTTGCTGTATCCCTTGGAGATTTACATTGACCATGAAGCACTGAAATCGCTCCGGGATTGAGTACAAAAGGGACAATGCCGACTTAAGTACAAGAAGAGTGAATCGTCGAAGAGTTTATGCTTTGAGCGGCTCCTGGGAGACCAGTATTACATTCCGATGCACCAGTGCTGATTTACTGTATCCCTTGGACCTTCACATTGACCATGAAACACAGCAATTGCATCGGGTGTGAATACAAGAGGCACAATGCCTAATTAAATACAAGAAGAGTAAATCTTCTAAGAGTTAGTGGTTTGAGCGGCTCCTGGGAGACCAGCAATAGATTCCGATCCACCAGTGCTGGTTTACTGTATCCCTCGGACCTTTTCATTGACCATTAAACACAACAATTGTATCGGGATTGAATACAAAAGTCACAATACAAACTTAAGTACTAGAAAAGTGAATCTTCTAAGACTTTGTGGTTTGAGCGGCTCCTGGGAGACCAGTATTATATTCCGATGCACCAGTGCAGGTTTTCTGTATCCCTTGGGCCATCACATTGACCATGAGACACAGATATTGCATCGGGATTGAATACAAAATGGACAATGCCGACTTAAGTACAAGAAGAGTAAATCTTCTAAGAGATTGTGGTTTGAGAGGCTCCTAGGAGACCAGTATTAGTTTCCGATGCACCAGTGCAGGTTTACTGAGTACCTTGGAGCTTCCCATTGACCAAGAAACAAAGAAATCTCATCGGGATTCAATACAAAAGGCACAATGCCGACTTAAGTACAAGAAAAGTGAATCTACCAACAATTTGCGCTATGAGCGTCTCCTGGGAGACCAGTATTAGACTCCGATGCACCAGTGCAGGTTTACTGTATCCCTTGGACATTTAGATTGACCATGAAACACAGAAATTGCATCTATATTGAATACAAACGGCACAATGCCAACTTAAGTACTAGAAGAGTGAATCTTCTAATAGTTTGTGCTTTGAGTGGCTCCTGGGAGACCAGTAATAGATTCCGATGCGCCACTGCAGGTTTACTGTATCCCTTGGACCTTCACATTGACCATGAAATACAAAAATTGCATGAGGATTGAATACAAAACGGACAATGACGACTTAGGTACAACAAAAGTGAATCTACTAACAGTTTGTGGAGTGATCGGCACCTGGGAGACCAGTATTAGTTTCCGATGCACCAGTGCAGGTTTACTGTATCCCTTGGCTCTTCACATTATTCATGAAAACAGAAACTGCATCGCGATTGAATACAAAATGGACAAGGACGACTTAAGTACAAAAAGAGTAAATCTTCTAAGTGTTTGTGGTTTGTGCGGCTCCTGGGAGAACAGTATTAGATTCCGATGCACCAGTGCAGGTTTACCGTATCCCTTGCACCTACACATTGACCATGAAAACAGAATTTGCCTCGGGATTGAATTCAACAGGGACAATGCCGACTTAAGGACAAGAGGAGCGAATCTTCTAGGATATTTGGGGTTTGAGCGGCTCCTGGGAGACCAGCAGTAGATTATAATGCACTAGTGCATGTCTAATGTATCACTTGGACCTTCACATTGACCATGGAACACAGATATTAGTGCGGGATTTAATACAAAAGGGACAATGCCTACTTAAGTACAAGAAGTGTGAATCTTCAACGAGTTTGTGGTTTGAGCGGCTCCAGGGAGACCAGTATTAGATTCCGATGCACCAGTGCAGGTTTACTGTATCCCTTCGGCCTTCACATTGACCATGAAACACAGAAATCGCATCGGGATTGAATACAAAAGTACAATGCCGACTTAAGTACAAGAAGAGTGAATCTTCTAATAGTTTGTTCTTTGCGTGGCTCCTGGGAGACCAGTATTAGTTTCCGATGCACCAGTGCAGGTTTTCTGTATCCCTTGGACCATCACATTATTCATGAAAACAGAAATTGCATCGCATATGAATACAAAATGGACAATGCCGACTCAAGTACAAGGAGAGTGAATCTTCTAAGAGATTGTAATTTGAGAGGTTCCTGGGAGACCAGTATTACTTTCCGATGCACCAGTGCGGGTTTACTGTGTCCCTTGGAGATTCCCATTGGCCGTGAAACAAAGAAATCTCATCAGGATTTAATACAAAAGGCACAATGCCGACTTAAGTACAACAAAAGTGAATCTACTAACAGTTTGCGCTATGAGCGGCTCCTGGGAGACCAGTATTAGACTCCGATGCACCAGTGCATGTTTACTGTATCCCTTGGACTTTTACATTGACCATGAAACACAGAAATAGCTGCGGGATTGAATACAAAAGGGACAATGCCGACTTAAGCACAAGAAGAGTGAATCTTCGAAGAGTTTATGCTTTGAGCGGCTTCTGGGAGACCAGTATTACATTCTGATGCACCAGTGCTGGATTACTGTATGCCTTGGATCTTCACATTGACCACGAAACACAGCAATTGCATCGGGATTGAATACAAGAGGCACAATGCCTAATTAAGTACATGAAGGGTAAATCTTCTAGGTGTTTGTGGTTTGAGCGGCTCCTGGGAGACCAGTATCAGATTTCGATGCACCAGTGGAGGTTTACTGAATCCCTTGGACCATCACATTGACCATAAAACACAGCATTTGCATCGGGATTGAATACAAACGGCACAATGCCAACTTAATTACTAGAAAATTGAACGTTCTAAGAATTTGTGGTTTTAGGGGCCCCTGGGGAATAGTATTAGATTCCGATGCACCAGTGCTGGTTTACTGTATCCATTGGACCTTCACATTGACCATGAAGCACAGATATTGCATCGGGATTGAATACAAAATCGACAATGCCGACTTATGTACTAGAAGAGTGAATCTTCTACGAGTTTGTGGTTTGAGCGGCTCCTGGGAGACCAGAATTAGATTCCGATCCACCAGTGCAGGTTTACTGTATCCCTCGGACCTTTACATTGACCATTAAACACAGCAATTGTATCGGGATTGAATACAAAAGTCACAATGCCAACTTAAGTACAAGAAGAGTGAATCTTCTAAGAGTTATTAGTTTGATTGGCTCATGGGAAACCAGTATTAGATTCCGATGCACCAGTGCAGGTTTACTGTATCCCTTGGACCTTCACATTAACCATGAAACACAGAAATCGCAGCGGGATTGCATACAAAAGGCACAATGCCAACTAAAGTGCAAGAAGAATGAATCTTCTTAGGGTTTGTGCATTGAGCGGCTCCTGGGAGACCAGTATCAGATTCCGATGCACCAGTGGAGGTTTACTGAATCCCTTGGACCATCACATAGTCCATGAAACACAAAAATTGCATCGAGATTGAATACAAACGGCACAATGCTAACTTAAGTACTAGAAGAGTGAATCTTCTAGGAGTTTTTGGTTTCAGCGGCTCCTGGGAGACCATTACTAGATTCCGCTACACCAGTGTGAGTTTACTGTAACCCTTGGACCTTCAGATGGACTATGAAACACAGAAATTGCATCAGGAGTGAATACAAAAGGGACAATGCCGACTTAAGTAGAAGAAGGGTGAATCTTCTAAGAGTTTGTGGTTTTATCGGCTCCTGGGGTACCAGTATTAGACTCCGATGCACCTGTGCAGGTTTAGTGTATCCCTCGGACGTTCACATTGAACACGAAACACAGAAACTGCATCGGGATTGAATAAAAAAGGACAATGCCGACTTAAGTACGAGAAAAGTGAATCTACTAAGAGTTTGTGCTTGGAGCGGCTCCTAGGAGACCAGTATGAGAGTCCGATGAACCAGTGCAGGTTTAATGTATCCCTTGCACCTTCACATTTTCCATGAAACACAGAAATTACATCGGGATTGAATACAAAAAGGACAATGACGACTTCAGTACAAGAACTGTGAATCTTGTAAGAGTTTGTGGTTTGAGCGGCTCCTGGGAGACCAGTATTAGATTCCGATACACCAGTGCGTGTTTATTGTATCCCAAGGACCTTCACATTGTCCGTGAAACACAGAATTTGCACGGGATTGAATACAAAAGGGACAATGCCGACTTAAGTACAAGAAGAGTGAATCTTCTAAGAGTGTGTGGTTTGAGCGGCTCCTGGGATACCAGTATTAGATTCCGATGCACCAGTTCACATTTACCCTATCCCGTGGACCTTCGCATTGAAAATGAAACACAGAAATTGCATCGGGATTGAATACAAAAGGCACAACGCTGACTTATGTACAAGAAGAGTGAATCTTCTAAGAGTTTGTGGTTTGAGCATCTCCTGGGATACCAGTATCAGATTCCCGATGCACCAGTGCACGTTTACTCTATCCGGTGGACCATCACATTGACCATGAAACACAGAAATTGCTTCGGGATTGAATACAAAAGGCACAATGCCGACTTAAGTACAAGAAAAGTGATTCTACAAAGAGGTTGTAATTTGAGCGGCTCCTGGGAGACCAGTATTAGATTCCGATGGACCAGTGCAGGTCTACTATATCCCTTGGACTTTCACATTGACCACGAAACAAATAAATCGCATCGGGTTTGAATACAAAAGGCACAATGCCAACTAACGTTCAAGAAGAGTCAATCTTATAAGAGTTTGTCGCTTTGTGCGGCTCCTGGGAGACCAGTATTAGATACCGATGCACCAGTGCAGGTTTACTGTATCCCTAGGACCTTCAAATCATCCATGACACTTAGAAATCGCATCGGGATTGAATACATAATGCACAATGCCGATTAAAGTACAAGTAGAATGAATCTTCAAAGAGTTTGTGCCTTGAGCGGCTCCTGGGAGACCAGTATAGTATTCCGATGCACCAGTGCAAGTTTACTGTAACCCTTGGGCCTTCACATTGACCATGAAACACAGAAATTGCATCAGGATTGAATACAAAAGGGACAATGCAAACTTAAGTACAGGAAGAGTGAATCTTCTAAGAATTTGTGCTTTGAGCGGCTCCTGGGAGGCCAGAACTAGATTCCGATGAACCACTGCAGGTTTACTGTATCCCTTTGACCTTCACATTGGAGACGATACACCGAAATCGCATCGGGATTGAATACAAAAGCACAATGCCAACTAAATGACAAGAAGTGTGAATCTTCTAAGAGTTTGTGGTTTGAGCCTCTCCTGGGAACGTAGTATTAGATTCCGATGCACCAGTGCAGGTTTACTGTATCCCTTGGACTTTCACATTGACCATGAAACACAGATATTGCATCGGGATTGAATACAAAAGGTACAATGCCAACTTAAGTACATCAAGTGTGAATCCTCTAAGAGCTCGTGATTTGAGCGGCTCCTGGGATACTAGCATTAGATTCCGATGCGCCAGTGCAGGTTTACTGTATCCCTTGGACCTTCACATTGACCATGAAACACAGAAATTGCTTCGGGATTGTAAAGAATAATGATAATGCCGACTTAAGTACAGGAAGAGTGAATATTCTAAGGGTTTGTGGTTTCAGCTGCTCATTGGTGACCATTATTAGATTCCGATGCAGCAGTGCAGGTTTACTGTATCCGTTGGACCTTCCCATTGACCGTGAAACACAGATATCTTGTCGGGATTCTATACAAAGGGCACAATGCACACTTAAGTACAAGAAAGTGAGTCTACTAAGACTTTGTGCTTTGAGCGGCTCCTGGGAGACCAGTATTACATTCCGCTACACCAGTGTGTGTTTACTGTATCCCTTGGACCTTCACATTGTCCGTGAAACACAGAATTTGCACGGGATTGAATACAAAAGGGACAATGCCGACTTAAGTACAAGAAGAGTGAATCTTCTAAGAGTTTGTGGTTTGAGCGGCTCCTGGGATACCAGTATTAGATTCCGATGCACCAGTGCATGTTTACTGTGTCCCTTGGACCTACACATTTACCATGAAACACAGAAATTACAACCGGATGGAATACAAAAGAGACAATGACGACTTCAGTACAAGAAGTGTGAACCTTGTAAGAGTTTGTGGTTTGAGCGGCTCCTGGTAGACCAGCATTAGATTCCGCTACACCAGTGCGTGTTTACTGTATCCCAAGGACCTTCACATTGACCATGAAACACAGAAATTGCATCGGGATTGAATACAAAGCGGACAATGCCGACTTAAGTACAAAAAGAGTGAACATTCTAAGAGTTTGTGGTTTGAGCGGCTCCTGGTATACCAGTATTAAATTCCGAAGCACCAGTGCAAGTTTACTGTATCCCTTGCACCTTCACATTGACCATGAAACACAGAAATTGCAACTGGAATGAATACTATAGGTACAATACCGACTTAAGTACAAGAAGAGAGAATCACCTAAGAATTTGTACTTTGAGCGGCTCCTGGGAGACCAGTATAAGATTCCGATGAACCAGTGCAGGTCTACCATATGCCTTGGACCATCACATTGAATACGAAACACAGAAATCGCATCGGGATTGAATACAAAAGGCACAATGCCAACTAAAGTACAGGAAAAGTGAATCAACTAAGAGTTTGTGCTTTAAGCGGCTCCTGGGAGATCAGTATTAGATTCAGATGCACCAGTGCAGGGTTACTGTATCCCTTGGACCTACACATTGACCATGAAGTACAGAAATTGCATCGGGATTGAATACAAAATGGACAATGCCGACTTAAGTACAAGAAGAGTGAATCTTCTAAGAGTTTGTGCTTTTAGCGGCTCCTGGGAGACCAGTATTAGATTCCGATGCACCATTGCAGGTTTACTGTATCCCTTGGACCTTCACATTTACCATGAAACACAGAATTTACATCAGGATTGAATACAAAACGGTCAATTACGACTTAAGTACAAGAAGAGTAAATCTTCTAAGAGTTTGTGCTTTGAGCGGCTCCTGGGAGACCAGTATTAGACTCCGATGCACAAGTGCAATTTAACTGTATCCTTCGGCCTTCACATTGACCATGAAACACAGAAATCGCATTGGTATTGAATAGAAAAGGGACAATGCCGACTTCAGTACAAGAAGAGTGAATCTTCTAAAAGGTTGTGCTTTGAGCGGCTCCTGGGAGACCAGTATTAGATTCCCATGCACCAGTGCATGTATACTGTATCCCTTGCACCTTCACATTGACCATGAAACACAGCAATTGCATCGGGATTCAATCCAAAAGGGACAATGCCGAATTAGGTACAAGAAGAGTGAATCCTCTTAGAGTTTTGTGGTTTGTGCGGCTCCTGTGAGACAAGTATTAGATTCCGATGCACCACTGCAGGTTTACTGTATCCCTTGGACCTTCACATTGACCATGAAACACAGATATTTCATCGGGATTGATTACAAAAGGACAATGACGACTTAAGTACAAGAGGAGTGAATCTTGTAAGAGTTTGTGGTTTGAGTGGGTCCTGGGAGACCAGTATTAGATTCCGATACACCAGTGCGTGTTTACTGTATCCCTTGGACATTCACATTGACCATGAACCACAGATATTGCATCGGGATTGAATAAAAAAGCGACAATGCCCACTTAAAAACAATAAGAGTGAATTTTCTAAGAGTTTGTGCATTGAGCGGCTCCAAGGAGACCAGTATTAGATTCCGCTGAACCACTGTAGATTTACTGTAACCCTTGTACCTTCGCATTGACCATGAAACACAGAAATCGCATCTGGATAGAATTCAAATGGCACAGTGCCAACTAAAGTACAAGAAGAATGAATTTTCTATAGGTTTGTGATTTGAGCGGCTCCTGGGGGACCAGAGTTAGATTCCGATGCACCAGTGCTGGTTTACTGTATACCTTGGCCCTTCTCATTGACCGTGAAACTGAGATATCGCGTCGGGACTGACTACAAAAGGCACAATGCCGACTTAAGTATAAGAGACGTGAATCTACTAACAGTTTGTGCTTTTACCGGCTCCTGGGAGACCAGTATTAGCTTCCGATGCACCAGTGCAGGTTTACTGTATCTCTTGGACTTTCACATTGACCATGAAACACAGCAATGGCATCAGGATTGAATACCAAATGCACAATGCCAACTTACGTACAAGACGAGTGACTATTCTAAGAGTTTAAGCTTTGAGCGGCTCCTGGGAGACCAGTATTAGATTCCGATGCACCAGTGCAGGTTAACTGTATCCCTTGGACCTTCACATTGACCAAGAAACACAAAAATTCCATCGGGATCTAATATAAACGGCACAATGCCAACTTAAGTACTAGAAGAGTGAATCTTCTAAGAGTTTGTGGTTTGAGCGGCTCCTGGGCTACCAGTATTAGATTCCGATGCATCAGTGCAGGTTTACTGTATCCCTTGGACCATCACATTGACCATGAAACACAGAAATTGCATAGGGATTGAATACAAAATCCACAAGGCCGACTTAAGTACAAGACAAGTGAATCCACTAAGTGTTTGTGCTTTGCTCGGCTCCTGGGAAACGAGTTTTAGATTCCGAAGCACCAGTGCAGGTTTACTGTTACCCTTTTACCTACACATTGACCATGAAATACAGAAATTGCATCGGGATTGAATACAAAAATGACTATGCCAACTTAAGTGCTAGAAGAATGAATCTTCTAAGAGTTTGTGGTTTGAGCGGCTCCTGGGCGACCAGTATTAGATTCCGATGCACCAGAGCAGGTTTACCGTATCTGTTGGACCTTCCCATTGAGCGTGAAACATAGAAATCTGATCGGGATTCAATACAATAGGCACAATGCCGTTTTAGGTACAACAAATGTGGATCTACTAAGAGTTTGTGCTTTGAGCGGCTCCTGGGAGACCAGTATTAGATTCCGATGCACCAGTATAGGTTTGCTGTATCCCTTGGACCTTCACATTTACAATGAATCACAGAAAATTCAATGGATTTGACTACAAAAGGGACAATGACGACTTCTGTACAAGAAGTGTGAATCTTGTAAGAGTTTGTGGTTTGAACGGCTCCAGGGGAGACCAGTATTAGATTCCGCTACACAAGTGTGTGTTTAATGTTTCCCTTGGACTTTCACATTGACCATGAAACACAGAAATTGCATCGGGATTGAATACAAAAGGGACAATGCCGACTTAAGTAAAAGAAGAGTGAATCTTCGAAGAGTTTGTGGTTTGAGTGGCTCCTGGGTTATTAATATTAGATTCCGACGCACCAGTGCAGGTTTACTGTATCCCTTGGACCTTCACATTGACCATGAAACACAGAAATTCCATTGGGATTGACTACAAAAGGCACAAGGCCGACTTAAGTACAAGAAAAGTGAGTCTACTAAGAGTTTGTGCTTTGAGCGGCTCCTGGGAGACGAGTTTTAGATTCCGAGGCACCAGTGCAAGTTTTCTGTATCCCGTGGACCTACACATTGACTATGAAATACAGAAATTGCGTCGGGATTGAATACAAAAGGGACAATGCCTACTTAAGTACAAGAAGAGTGAATCTTCTAAGAGTTTGTGCTTTGAGCGGCTCCTGGGAGCCCAGTATTAGATTCCGATGCACCAGTGCAGGTTTACTGTGTCTTTTGGACCTTCACATTGACCATTAAACCCAGAAATTGCATCGGGATTGAGTACAAAAATGACTATGCCGACTTAAGTACAAGAAAAATGAATCTTCTAAGAGTTTGTGGTTTGAGCGGCTCCTGGGGGACCACTATTAGTTTCCGATGCACCAGTATAGGTTTACTGTATCCCTTGGCCCTCCACATTTACAATGAATCACAGAAAATACAATGGATTTGACTACAAAAGGGACAATGACGACTTCAGTACAAGAAATGTGAATCTTGTAAGGGTTTGTGCTTTGAGCGGCTCCTGGGAGACCAGTACTAGATTCCGATGCACAAGTGCAAGTTTGCTGTATGCCTTGGCCTTCACATTGTACATGAAACACAGAAATTACATTGGGATTGAATACAAAAGCACAATGCCAACTAAAGTACAAGAAGGTGAATCTTCTATGTGTTTGTGCTTTTGAGCGGCTCCTGGGAGACTAGTATTAGATTCCGATGCACCAATGCAGGTTTACCGTATCCCTTGGACCTTCACATTGACCATGAAACACAGATATTGCATCGGGATTGAATACAAATGATACAATCCCGACTTAAGTACAAGAAGAGTGAAACTTCTAAGAATTTGTGGTTTGAGCGGCTCCTGGCATAACAGTATTAGATTGCGATGCACCAGTGCAGGTTTACTGTATCCCTTGGACCTTTACATTGACTATGAAGCACAGAATTTGCATCGGGATTGAGTACAAAAATGACTATGCCGACTTAAGTACAAGAAGAATGAATCTTCTGAGAGTTTGTGGTTTGAGTGGCCCCTGGGAGACCAGTATTAGATTCCGATGCACCAGTGCAGGTTTACTGTATCCCTTGGACCTTCACATTTACCATGAATCACAGAAATTACAATGGGATTGAATACAAAAGTCACAATGCCGACTTAAGTACAAGAAAAGTGAATCTACTAAGAGTTTATGTTTTGAGCGCTTCCTCGGAGGCGAGTATTACATTCCGTTACAGCTGTGCAGGTTTACTGTATCCCTTTAACCTACACATTGACCATGAAATACAGATATTGCATCGGGATTGAATAGAAAAGGGACAATGCCGACTTAAGTACAAGAAGAGTGAATCTTCTAAGAGCTTGTGCTTTGAGCTGCTCCTGGGAGACCAGTATTAGTTCCGATGCACCAGAGCAGGTTTACTGTATTTCTTGGGCCCTCACATTTACCATGAAACACAGAAGTTACTTCGGGAATGAATACAAAAGGGACAATGACGACTGCAGTACAAGAAGTGTGAATATTGTAAGTGTTTGTGGTTTGAGCGGCTCCTGGGAGACCAGTATAAGTTTCCGATGCACCAGTGAAGGTTTACTGTATCCCTTGGACCATCACATTGACCATGAAACACAGAAATTTCATTGGGATTGAATAAAAACGGCACAATGGCAAGTTAGGTACTAGAAGAGTGAATCATCTAAGAGTTTGTGATTTGAGCGGCTCCTGGGAGACCAGTATAAGATTCCGATGCACCAGTGCAGGTTTACTGTCTGCCTTGGACCTTCACCTTGACCATGAAATTCAGAAATCGCAGCGGGATTTAATACCAAAAGGATAATGCCGACCTATGTACAAGAAGAGTGAATCTGCTAAGAGTTTGTGGTTTGAGCGTCTTCTGGGAAACTAGTATTAGATTCCGATGCACCAGTGCTAATTTACTGTATCACTTGGACCTTCGCATTGACCATGAAACACAGAAATTGCTTTGGGAATGAATACAAAATAGACGATGCCGACTTAAATTCAAGAAGAATTAATAGTCTAAGAGTTTGTGATTTGAGCGGCTCCTGGGAGACCAGTATTAGATTCCGATGCACCAGTGCTATTTTACTGTATACCTTGGACTTTAACATTGACCGTGAAACACAGATATCGCACCGGGATTGAATACAAAAGGCACAATGCTGACTTAAGTATAGACAACGTGAATCTACGAGGAGTTTGTGCTTTGAGCGGCTCCTGGGAGACAAGTATTAGATTCCGATGAACCAGTGCAGGTTTACTGTATCCCTTGGACCTTCACATTGACTGCGAAACACAGAAATTTCATCGGGATTGAATACAAAAGGCGCAATGCAACTAAAGTACAAGAAGAGTGAATCTTCTATGAATTTGTGCCTTGAGCGGCTCCTGGTATACCAGTATTACATTCCGGTGCACCAGTGCAGGTTTACTGTATCCCTTGGACCTTCAAATTGTCCTTGAAACACAGAAATTGCATCGGCATTGAATACTAAAGCGACAAAGCCGACTTAAGTACAAGAAGAGTGAACCCTCTATGAGTTTTAACTTTGAGCGGCTCCTGGGAGACCAGTATTAGATTCCGATGCACCAGTGCAGGTTTACTGTATCCCATGGACCTTCACATTAACCAAGAAATACAGAAAATGCATCGGGATTGAATACAAAAGGGACAATACCGACTTAAGTACAAGAAGAGTGATTCTTCTAAGAGTTTGTGATTTGGGCGGCTCCTGGGAGACCAGTATTAGATTCCGATACACCAGTGCGTGTTTACTGTATCCCTTGGCCCTTCCCATTGACCATGAACCACAGACATTGCATCGGGATTGAATGAAAAGGGGACAATGTCCACTTAAGTACAATAAGAGTGAATCTTCTAAGAGTTTGTGATTTGAGCGGCTCCTAGGAGACCAGTATTAGATTCCGATGAACCAGTGCAAGTTTACTGTAACCCTTGGACCTTCGCATTGACCACAAAACACAGAAATCGCATCTGGATAAAATATAAAAGGCACAATGCCAACTAAAGTACAAAATGAATTAATCTTCCATGAGTTTGTGGTTTGAGCAGCTCCTAGGAATCCAGTATTAGATTCCGACGCACCAGTGCAGGTTTACTGTATCCCTTGGTCCTTCCCATTGACCGTGAAGCACAGAAATTGACCATGAAAAATAGATATTGCATTGAGATTGAATACAAAAGGGACAATGCCGACTTAAATTCCAGAAGAATGAATCTTCTAAGAGTTTGTGATTAGAGCGGCTCCTGGCAGACCAGTATTAGATTCCGATGCACTAGTGCTGGTTTACTGTATACCTTGGACCTTCTCATTGACCGTCAAACCCAGATATCGCGTCGGGATTGAATACACAAGGCATAATGCCGACTTAAGTTTAAGAAACTTGAATCCACTATAAGGGTTTGTTCTTTGAGCGGCTCCTGGGACACCAGTATTAGATTCCTATGCACCAGTGCAGGTTTACTGTATCCTTTGGACGTTCACTTTGACCATGAAATTCAGAAATCGCATCGGGATTGAATACAAGTGGGATAATGCAAACTTAAGTACAAGAAGAGTTAGTCTGCTAAGAGTTTGTGGTTTCACCGTCTCCTGGGACACCAGTATAACATTCCGATGCACCAGTGCAGGTTAACTGTATCATTTGGACATTCACATTGACCATGAAACACAGAAATTGCATTGGGATTGAATACAAAAGGGACAATGCCGACTTAAGCACAAGATGACTGAATCTTCTAAGAATCTGTCATTTTAGCGGCTCCTGGGAAACCAGTATTAGATTCCGATGCACCAGTCCAGGTTTACTGTATCCCTTGGAGCTTCACATTGACCATGAAGGACAGAAATTGAATCGGGATTGAATAGTAACGGAACAATGCCGACTTAAGTAGAAGAAGAGTGTATCTTCTAAGATTTAGTGGTTTGTGCGGCTCCTGGTATACCTGTATTAGATTCCGATGCTCCAGTGCAGGTATACTGTATCCCTTGGACCTTCACATTATTCATGAACACAGAAATTGCAACGGGATTGAATACAACAGGTACAATGCCGAGTAAAGTACAGGAAGAGTGAATTTTCCAAGAGTTTGTGGTTTGGCCGGTTCCTAGGATACCGGTATTAGATGCCGAAGCACCAGTGCAGGTTTACTGTATCCCTTGGAACTTCAAATTGACCATGAAAAACAGATATTGCATTGGGATTGAATACAAAAGGGACAATGCCGACTTAAATTCCAGAAGAATGAATCTTCTAAGAGTTTGTGATTAGAGCGGCTCCTGGGAGACCAGTATTAGATTCCGATGCACTAGTGCTGGTTTACTGTATACCTTGGACCTTCTCATTGACCGTCAAACCCAGATATCGCGTCGGGATTGAATACACAAGGCATAATGCCGACTTAAGTATAAGAAACTTGAATCCACTATAAGGGTTTGTTCTTTGAGCGGCTCCTGGGACACCAGTATTAGATTCCTAAGCACCAGTGCGGGTTTACTGTATCCTTTGGACGTTCACTTTGACCATGAAATTCAGAAATCGCATCGGGATTGAATACAAGTGGGATAATGCCGACTTAAGTACAAGAAGAGTTAGTCTGCGAAGAGTTTGTGGTTTCACAGTCTTTATGATACACCAGTATTACATTCCGATGCACCAGTGCAGGTTAACTGTATCGTCTTGACATTCACATTGACCATGAAACACAGAAATTGCATCCGGATTGAATACAAAAGGGACAATGCCGACTTAAGCACAAGATGACTGAATCTTCTAAGAATTTGTCATTTTAGCGGCTCCTGGGAGATCAGTATTAGATTCCGATGCACCAGTCCAGTTTTACTGTGTCCCTTGGAGCTTCACATTGACTATGAAAGACAGAAATTGCATCGTTATTGAATACAAAAGGGATAATTCCGACTTAAGTACAAGATGGGTGAATCTGCTAAGAGTTTGGTGTTTGAGCGTCTCCTGGGAGACCAGTATTAGATTCCGATCCACCAGTGAAGTTTTACTGTATCATTTGGATCCTCACATTGACCTTGAAACACAGAAATTGCATCGGAATTGAATAGAAAAGGCACAAAGCCAACTTAAGTACAAGAAGAGTGAATCTTCTAGAGTTTGTGGTTTGACCGTCCCCTGGAGACCAGTATTAGATTGCGATGCACCAGTGCATGTGTACAGTATCCCTTGCACCTTCACTGTGACCATGAAACACAGTAATTGCATCGGGATTGAATACAAAAGGGACAATGCCGACTTAAGTACAAGATGAGTGAATCTTCTAAGAATTTGTGCATTGAGCGGCTCCTAGGAGACCAGTATTGGATTCCGATGAACCAGTCCAGGTTTACTGTATCCCTTGGACTCGCACATTGACCATGAACACAGAAATCGCTTCGGGATTGAATACTAAAGTGATAATGATGAGTTAAGTACAAGAAAAGTGAATCTTCTAAGTGTTTGTGCTTTGTGCGGCTCCTAGGAGACCAGTATTAGATTCCGATTATACAGTGCAGGATTACTGTATCCGTTGTACATTCACATTGACCATGAAACACAGAAATCGCAACGGGATTGATACAAATGGCACAATGCCAACTAAAGTACAAGAACAATTAATTTTCTAGGAGTTTGTGGCCTGAGCGGCTCCTGGGATACCAGTATTCGATTCCAAAGCACCAGTGCAGGTTTACTGTATGCCGTGGACCTTCATATTGGCCATGAAACACAGAAATTGAATCGGGATTGAATACTACTTGGACAATGCCGACTTAAATTCAAGAAGAGTGAAGCTTCTAAGAGTTAGTTTTTTGAGAGGCTTCTGGGAGACCAGTATTAGATTACGATGCACCGGTGCAGGCACTCTGTATCCCTTGGACCTTCACATTGACCATGAAACTCAGCAATAGCATCGGGAATGAATTCAAACGGCACAATGCAAACTTATGTACTAGAAGAGAGAATCTTCTGAGAGTTTGTGGTTAGAGCGGCTCCTGGGAGACCAGTATTAGATTCCGAAGAGCCAGTGCGGATTTACTGTATCCCTTGTACATTTACATTGACCATGATACACCGAAATCGCACCGGGATTGATACAAATGGCGCAATGGAAACTAAAGTACAAGAACAATGAATTTTCTAGGAGTTTGTGGCTTGAGGGGCTCCTGGGATACCAGTATTAGTTTCCGAAGCACCAGTGCAGGTTTACTGTATGCCGTGGACCTTCATATTGACCATGAAACACAGAAATTGCATCGGGATTAAATACTACATGGACAATGCCGACTTAAATTCAAGAAGAGTGAATCTTCTAAGAGTTTTTGATTTGAGTGGCTCCTGAGAGACCAGTTTTAGATTCCGATGCACCAGTGCCAGTTTACTGTATCCACTGGTCCATCACATTGACCATGACACACAAAAATCGGATCGGGATTGAAATCAAATGGCACAATGGCGACTTAAGTACAAGAAGTGTGAATCTTAAAAGAGTTTGTGGTTTGAGGGGCTCCTGGGGGACCAGTATAGATTCCGATGCACCGGTGCAGCTTTACTGTATCCCTTGGACCTTCACATTTGCCGTGAGACACGGAAATCGATTCGGGATTGGATAAAAAGAGCACACTGCCCACTTAAGTACAAGGAAAGTGAATCTACTTAGAGTTTGTGTTTTGAGCGGCTCCTGGCAGACCAGTATTAGATTCCGACGCACCAGTGCAGGTTTACTGTGTCCCTTGGACCTTCACATTGTCCATGAAACACAGTAATTGCATCGGGACTGAATACAAAAGTCACAATGCCAACTTAAGTACAAGAAGAGTGAATCTTCTAAGGGTTTCTGCTTTGAGCGGCTCCTAGGAGACCAGTATTACATTCCGCTGCACCAGTGCAGGTTTACTGTTTCCCATGTACCTTCACATTGACCATGAAACAAGGAAAATGCATCGGGAATGAATACAAAAGGGACAATGCCGACTTAAGTACTAGAACAGTGAATCTTTCAAGAGTTTGTGGTTTGAGCGGCTCCTGCAAGACCAGTATTGGATTCCGATGCACCAGTGCTGGTTTACTGTATCCTTTGGATCCCCACATTGGCCATGAAAACAGAAGTTGCTTCGGGTGTGAATACAAATGGGACAATGGCGACTTATGTACAAGAAGAGTGAACCTTCAATGAGTTTGTGGTTTAAGCCGCTCCTGGGGCACCAGTATTTAATTCCGATGCACCAGTGCTGATTTACTGTATTCCTTGGACCTTCACATTGACCGTGTGACACAGAAATCGCATCGGGATTGGATAAAAAGAGCACAATGCCGACTTAAGTACAAGAAGAGTGAATCTACTAAGAGTTTGTGGCTTGAGCGGCACCTGGAGACCAGTATTAGATTCTGATGCACCAGTGCAGGTTTACTGTATCCCTTGGACCTTCACATTGACCATGAAACACAGAAATTGCATCAGGATTGAATACAAAAGGGACAATGCGACTTAAGTACAAGAAGAGTGAATCTTCTAAGAGTTTGTGCTTTGAGCGGATCCTAGGAGACCAGTATTAGATTCCGATGAACCAGTGCTGGTTTTTAGTAACCCTTGGACCTTCACATTGACAATGAAACACAGAAATTTCATCAGGATTGAAAGAAAAGTGACAATGCCGACTTTAGTACAAGAAGAGTGAATCTCCTAAGAGTTTGTGCTATGAGCGGCTCCTGGGAGACCAGTATTAGAGTCCAATGCACCAGTGCAGGTGTTCAGTATCCCTTGCACCTTCACATTGACCATGAAAACAGAAATTGCATCGGGATTGAAAACAAAATGGACAATTCCGACTTAAGTACAGGAAGAGTGAATCTTCTAAGAGTTTGTGGTTTCAGCGGCTCCTGGGAGACCAGTATCAGATTCCGATTCACCAGTGCTGGTTTACTGTATCCCTCGGACCTTTACATTAACCATTAAACACAGCAATTGTATCGGGATTGAATACATAAGTCACAATGCCAACTTAAGTACAAGAAGAGTGAGTCTTCTAAGAGTTACTGGTTTCAGCGGCTCCTGGGAGACCAGTATAAGATTCCGATGCACCAATGCAGGTTTACTCTATCCCTTGGGCCTTCACATTGACCATGAAACACAGAAATTGCATCGGGATTGAATACATAAGTCACAATGCCAACTTAAGTACAAGAAGAGTGAGTCTTCTAAGAGTTACTGGTTTCAGCGGCTCCTGGGAGACCAGTATAAGATTCCGATGCACCAATGCAGGTTTACTCTATCCCTTGGGCCTTCACATTGACCATGAAACACAGAAATTGCATCGGGATTGAAAACAAAATGGACAATTCCGACTTAAGTACAAGAAGAGTGAATGTTCTAAAAGTTTGTGCTTTGAGCGGCTCCTGGGAGACCAGTATTATATTCCGATGCACCAGTGCAGGTTTACAGTAACCCTTGGGCCTTCACTTAGTCCATGAAACACAGAAATCGCATCGGGATTGAATACAAAAGGTACAATGCCTACTTAAGTACAAGAAGAGTGAATCTTCTAATAGTTTGTGCATTGAGTGGCTACTGGGAGACCAGTATTAGATTCCGATGCAACACTGCAGGTTAACTGTATCCCTTTGACCTTCACATTGACCATGAAACACAGAAATTGCATCAGGACTGAAAACAAAATGGACAATTCCGACTTAAGTACAGAAAGAGAGATGTTCTAAGAGATTGTGGTTTGAGAGGATCCTGGGAGACCAGTATTAGTTTCTGATGCACCAGTGCAGGTTTACTGTGTCCCTTGGACCTTCCGATTGCCTGTGAAACACAGATATCTCACCGGGATTCAATACAAAAGGCACAATGGCGACTTAAGTACAAGAAAAGTGAATCTACTAACAGAGTGCGCTTTGAGCGTCTCCTGGGAGACCAGTATTAAACTTCGATGCACCAGTGCAGGTTTACTGTATCCCTTGGACCTTTAGATTATTCATGAAAACAGAAATTGCATCGCGATTGAAAAAAAAAATGGACAAGGCCGACTTAAGTACAAGAAGAGTGAATCTTCTAAGAGATTGTGGTTTGTGCGGCTCCTGGGAGACCAGTATTAGATTCCGATGCACCAGTGCAGGTTTCCTGTATCCCTTGCACCTTCACATTGACCATGAAAACAGAAACTGCATCGGGATTGATTACAAAAGGTACAATGCCTACCTAAGTACAAGCAGAGTGAATCCTCTAATAGTTTGTGCTTTGAGTAGCTCCTGGGAGACCAGTATTAGATTCCGATGTACCACTGCAGGTTAACTGTATCCCTTGTACCTTCACATTGATCATGAAACACAGAAATTGCATCAGGATTGAATACAAAAGGGACAATGACGACTTAAGTACAAGAAGAGTGAATCTTCTAAGTGTTTGCGGTTTGAGCAGCTCCTGGGAGACCAGTATTAGATTCCGTTACACCAGTGCGGGTTTACTGTCGCCTTGGACCTTCACATTGAGAATGAAACACAGTAATTGCATCGGGATTGAATACAGCAGGGACAAAGCCGACTTAAGTACAAGAAGAGCGAATCTTCTAAGAGTTTGGGGTTCAAGCAGATCTTGGGAGGCCAGTATTAGATTCCAACGCACCAGTGCAGGTTTACTGTAACTCTTGGGGCTTCACATTGACCATGAAACCCAGAAACTGCATTGGAATTGAATACAAAAGGCACAATGCCGACTTAAGTACAAGAAGTGTGCATATTCTGAGAGTTTGTGGTTTGAGCGGCTCCTGGGAGACCAGTATTAGATTCCGACGCGCTAGTGCAGGTTTACTGAATCCCTTGGACCTTATATATTAATGACTTGCCGTTCTATATTCATGAAAAGGCAAAGTTAGTTCTCTTTGCTGATGATACAAGTATAGTAATCACACCTGAGAAACAAGAATTAACTGATGAAATTGTCAATACTGTCTTTCAGAAAATTACTAAGTGGTTCCTTGTAAACGGACTCTTACTGAATTTTGATAAGACACAGTACATACAGTTCCGTACAGTGAATGGTATGACGCCATTAATAAATATAGACCTTGATCAGAAGCATATAGCTAAGGTAGAATGTTCCAAATTTTTAGGTATGTCCATTGATGAGAGATTAAATTGGAAGAAACACATTGATGATCTGCTGAAACATTTGAGTTCAGCTACTTATGCAATAAGGGTCATTGCAAATTTTGGTGATAAACATCTTAGTAAATTAGCTTACTACGCCTATTTTCACTAATTGCTTTCATATGGCATCATATTTTGGGGTAATTCATCACTGAGGAATAAAGTATTTATTGCACAGAAGCGTGTAATCAGAATAAAAGCTGGAGTCCACCCAAGATCATCCTGCAGACATTTATTTAAGGATCTAGGGATATTCACAGTAGCTTCTCAGTATATATACTCTCTTATGCAATTTGTTATTAACAACCAAACCCAATTCAAAAGTAATAGCAGTGTGCATAACTACAATACTAGGAGAAAGGACGATCTTCACTATTCAAGAATAAATCTAACTTTGGCACAGAAAGGGGTGAAATATACTGGCACTAAAGTCTTTGGTCACTTACCAAATAGTATCAAAAGTCTGACAGATAACCAACAAGTATTTAAGAAGAAATTAAAAGAATTTCTGAATGACAACTCCTCCTACTCCATAGAGGAATTTTTAGATATAAATTAAGAAAAAAAACATTAAAAAAATAAAAAAAATAAAAAAATAAAAACAAAAAAACACAAAAAAAATTAAAGTTGATATATTAACTTAAGTATGTTGTTAAATTAACCTAATTATGTCATGTATTGGAAAATTCGACTCGTTCCACATCATTACGAAATATCGTATTCATGATCCATGGAACTAGTATTAATCTAATCTAATCTAATCTAATCTTCACATTGACCATGAATCACAGAAATTAGAGCAGGATTTAATACAAAAGGGACAATGACGTCTTAAGTACAAGAAGTGTGAATCTTCTACAAGTTTGTGGTTTGAGCGGCTCCTGAGGGACCAGTATTAGATTCCGATGCACCAGTGCAGGTTTACTGTATACCTTGGACCTTCACACTGACCATGAAATACAGAAATTGCATTGGGCTTGAATACAAAAGTGACAATGCCGACTTAAGTACAAGAAGAGTGAATCTACTAAGAGATTGTGCTTTGAGCGGCTCCTGGGAGACCAGTATTAGATTCCGATGCACCAGTGCAGGTTTACTGTATCCCTTGGACCTTCACATTGACCGAGAGACACAGAAATCGCATCGGGATTGGTTAAATAGTGCACAGTGCCGACTTAAGTACAAGAAGAGTGAATCTACTAAGGGTTTGTGCTTTGAGCGGCTCCTGGCAGACCAGTATTAGATTCCGATGCAACAGTGCAGGTTTACTATATCCCTTGGACCTTCACGTTGACCTTGAAACACAGAAATGGCATCGGGATTGAATACGAAACGGACAATGCCGACTTAAGAACAAGAAGAGTGAACCTTCTAAGAGTTTGTGCTTTGAGCAGCTCCTGGGAGACCAGTATTAAATTCCTATGGACCAGTGCAGGTTTACTGTATCCCTTGGACCTTCCCGTTAACCGTGAAACTCAGAAATATCATCGGGATTCAATACAAAAGGCACAATGCCGACTTAAGTACAAGAAAAGTGAATCTACTAACAGTTTGTGCTTTGAGCGGCTCCTGGGAGACCAGTATTAGATTCCGAGACACCAGTGCAGGTTTACTGTATACCTTGGACATTCACATTGACCATGAAAAACAGAAATTGCACCGGGATTGAATCCATAAGTGACAATGACGACTTAAGTACAAGAAGAGTGAATCTTCTAAGACTTTGTGCTTTGAGCGGCTCCTGGGAGTCCAGTATTAGTTTCCAATGAACCAGTGCAGGTTTACTGTATCCCTTGGGCCTTCACTTTGACCATGAAACACAGAAATCGCATCGGGATTGAATACAAAAGGTACAATGCCTACTTAAGTACAAGAAGAGTGAATCTTCTAAGACTTTGTGCTTTGAGCGGCTCCTGGGAGTCCAGTATTAGTTTCCAATGAACCAGTGCAGGTTTACTGTATCCCTTGGACCTTCACATTGACCATGAAACACAGATTTTGCAGTAGGATTGAATACTAAAGGGACAATGACGACATAAGTACAAGAAGAGTGAATCTTCTAAGAGTTTGTGGTTTTAGCGGCTTCTGGGAGACTAGTATTAGATTCCGTTACACCAGTGCGGGTTTACTGTATGCCTTGTACCTTCACATTGACCATGAAACACAGAAATTGCATCGGGATTGAATACAATAGGGACAATGCCGACTTAAGTACAAACAGAGTGGTCTTCTAAGAGATTTTGGTTTTAGAGGCTCCTGGGAGACCAGTATTAGTTTCTGATGCACCAGTGCAGGTTTACTGTGTCCCTTGGACATTCCCATTGCCTGTGAAAGACAGAAATCTCACCGGGATTCAATACAAAAGGCACAATGCCGACTTAAGTACACGAAAAGTGAATCTACTCACAGAGTGCGATTTGAGCGGCTCCGGGGAGACCAGTATTAGACTCCAAAGCACCAGTGCAGGTTTACTGTATCCCTTGGACATTCACATTGACCATGAAACACAGAAATTGCATCGAGATTGAATACAAACGGCACAATGCCAACTTAAGTACTAGAAGAGTGAATCTTCTAAGAGTTTGTGGTTTGAGTTGCACTTGGGGGACCAGTAATAGTTTCCGATGCACCAGTGCAGGTTTACTGTATCCCTTGGACCTTCACATTATTCATGAAAACAGAAATTGCATTGCGATTGAATACAAAATGGACAAGGCAGACTTAAGTACAAGAAGAGTGAATCAACTAAGAATTTGTGCTTTGAGCGGCTCCTGGCAGACTAGAATTAGATTCCGATGCACCAGTGCAGGTTTACTGTATCCCTTGGACCTTCACATTGACCATTAAACACAGTAATTGCATCGGGACTGAATACAAAAGTCACAATTCCAAATTACGTACAAGAAGAGTGAATCTTCTAAGAGTTAGTGGTTTGAGCGGCTCCTGGGAGACCAGTATTGGACTCCGATGCACCAGTGCAGGTTTACTGTATCCCATGGACATTCACATTGACCATGAAATATAGAAATTGCATCGTGAACGAATACAAAAGTGACAATGCCGACTTAAGTACAAGAAGAGTGAATCATCTTAGAGTTTGTGCTATGAGCGGCTCCTGTTAGACTAGTATTAGATTCCGATGCACCAGTGCAGCTTTACTGTATCCTTTAGACCTTCACATTGACCATGAAACACAGAAATTGCATCGGGAGTGAACACAAAAGTGACAATGCCGACTGAAGGACAAGAAGAGTGAATCTTCTAAGAGTTTGTGCGTTGAGCGGCACCGATTAGACCAGTATTAGTTTCCGATGAACCAGTCGGGTTTACTGTATCCCTTGGACCTACACATTGACCATGAAACACAGAAATCGCATCGGGATTGTATACAAATGGCACAATGCCAACTAAAGTACAGGAAGAATGAATCTTCTAAGAGTTTGTGGTTTGAACGGATCCTGGGAGACCAGTATTAGATTTCAATACACCAGTGCGGGATTACTGTATCCCTTGGACCTTCACATTGACCTTCAAACACAGAAATTGCATCGGGATTGAATATAAAACGGACAATGCTGACTTAAGTACAAGAAGAGTGAACCTTCTTAGAGTCTGTTTTTTGAGCAGCTCCTGGGCGACCAGTATTAGGTTCCTATGCACCATTGCAGGTTTACTGTATCCCTTGGACCTTACCATTGACCGTGAAACTCAGAAATATCGTCGGGATTTAATACTAAAGGCACAATGCCGACTTAAGTACAAGAAAGGAGAATCTACTAACAGTTTGTGCTTTGAGCGGATCCTGGGAGAGCAGTATTAGATTCTGATGCACCAGTGCAGATCTACTGTATAACTTGGACCTTCACATTGACCATGAAATACAGAAATTGCATCGGGATTGATCCAAAAGTGACAATGCCGACTTAAGTACAAGAAGAGTGAATCTTCTAAGAGTTTGTGCTTTGAGCGGCTCCTGGGAGTCCAGTATTAGATTCCAATGAACCAGTGCAGGTTTACTGTATCCCTTGGACCTTCACATTGACCATGAAACACAGAAATTGAATCGGGATTGAATGCAAAAGGGACAATGCCGACTTAAATTCAAGAAGGAAGAATCTTCTAAGAGTTTGTGACTTGAGCGGCTCCTGTTAGACCAGTATTAGATTCCGATGCACCAGTGCAGGTTTACTGTATCCCTTGGAACTTCACGAACACCATGAAACTCAGCAATTGCATCGGGATTGAATACAAAAGGCACAATGCCAACTTATGTACAAGAAGAGTGAATCTTCTAAGAGTTAGTGGTTTGAGCGGCTCCTGGGAGACCAGTATTAGATTCCGATGCACCAGTGCAGGTTTACTGTATCCCTTGGACCTTCACAGTGACCGAGAGACACAGAAATCGCATCGGGATTGGATAAAAAGTGCACAATGCCGACTTAAGTACAAGAAGAGTGAATCTACTAAGGGTTTGATCTTTGTGCGGCTCCTGGCAGACCAGTATTAGATTACGATGCACCAGTGCAGGTTTACTGTATCCCTTGGACCTGCACATTGACCATTAAACGCAGTAAATGCATCGGGACTGAAACAAAAGTCACAATGTCAACTTAAGTACAAGAAGAGTGATTCTTCTAAGAGTTATTGGTTTGAGCGGCTCCTGGGAGACCAGTATTAGATTCCGATGCACCAGTGCAGGTTTACTGTATCCCTAGGACCCTCCCATTGACCGCGAAACACAGAAATCGCATCGGGATTGAATACAGAAGGCAAAATGCCACTTAAAGTGGTAGAAGAATGAATCTTCTAAGAGTTTGTGGTTTTAGCGGCTCCTGGGAAAACAGTATTAGATTCCAATACACCAGTGCAGGTTCATTGTATCCCTTGGATCTTCACATTGACCATGAAACAAAGATATTGCATCCGGAATGAATACAAAAATGAGAATGCCGACTTAAGTACCAGAAGAGTGAATCTTCTAAGAGTCTGAGTTTTGAGCGGCCCCTGGGAGAACAGTATTAGATTCTGATGCACCAGTGCAGGTTTACTGTCTCCCTTGGACCTGTACATTGACCCTGAAACTCTGATATTGCATCGGGATTGAATACCAAAGGGACACTGCAGACATAAGTACAAGAAGAGTGAATCTTCTAAGAGTTTGTGTTTTGAGCGGCTCCTGGGAGACCAGTTTTAGATTCCGATGCTACAGTGAAGGTTTACTGTATCCCTTGGACCCTCACATTGGCCATGAAACACAGAAATCCGGTCGGGATTGGAAACAAATGGCACAATGCCGACTTAAGTACAAGAAGAATGAATCTTCAAAGAGTGTGTGGTTTGAGCGGCTCCTGGGAGACCAGTATTAGATTCCGATGCACCAGTGCAGGTTAACTGTATCGCTTGGACCTTCGCATTAACCATGAAACACAAAAATTGCATCGGGAATAAATACAAAAGGGACAATGCCGACTTAAGTACGAGAAGAGTTAATCTTCTAAGAAATTGTGGTTTGAGCAGCTCCTGGGAGACCAGTATTAGATTCCGATCCACCAGTGCAGCTTCACTGCATCCCTTGGACCCACACATTGACCGTGAGACACAGAAATCGTATCGGGATTGGATAAAAAGGGCACAATAACGACTTAAGTACAAGAAGAGTGAATCTTCTAAGAGTTTGTGGTTCGAGTTGCACTTGGGGGACCAGTAATAGTTTCCGATGCACCAGTGCAGGTTTACTGTATCCCTTGGACCTTCACATTATTCATGAAAACAGAAATTGCATTGCGATTGAATACAAAATGGACAAGGCAGACTTAACTACAAGAAGAGTGAATCAACTAAGAGTTTGTGCTTTGAGCGGCTCCTGGCAGACTAGAATTAGATTCCCATGCACCAGTGCAGGTTTACTGTATCCCTTGGACCTTCACATTGACCATTAAACACAGTAATTGCATCGGGACTGAATACAAAAGTCACAATTCCAAATTACGTACAAGAAGAGTGAATCTTCTAAGAGTTAGTGGTTTGAGCGGCTCCTGGGAGACCAGTATTGGACTCCGATGCACCAGTGCAGGTTTACTGTATCCCATGGACATTCACATTGACCATGAAATATAGAAATTGCATCGTGAACGAATACAAAAGTGACAATGCCGACTTAAGTACAAGAAGAGTGAATCATCTTAGAGTTTGTGCTATGAGCGGCTCCTGTTAGACTAGTATTAGATTCCGATGCACCAGTGCAGGTTTACTGTATCCTTTAGACCTTCACATTGACCATGAAACACAGAAATTGCATCGGGAGTGAATACAAAAGTGACAATGCCGACTGAAGGACAAGAAGAGTGAATCTTCTAAGAGTTTGTGCTTTGAGCGGCACCGAGGAGACCAGTATTAGTTTCCGATGAACCAGTCGGGTTTACTGTATCCCTTGGACCTACACATTGACCATGAAACACAGAAATCGCATCGGGATTGTATACAAATGGCACAATGCCAACTAAAGTACAGGAAGAATGAATCTTCTAAGAGTTTGTGGTTTGAACGGATCCTGGGAGACCAGTATTAGATTTCAATACACCAGTGCGGGATTACTGTATCCCTTGGACCTTCACATTGACCATGAAACACAGAAATTGAATCGGGATTGAATGCAAAAGGGACAATGCCGACTTAAATTCAAGAAGAAAGAATCTTCTAAGAGTTAGTGGTTTGAGCGGCTCCTGGGAGACCAGTATAAGATTCCGATGCACCAGTGCAGGTTTACTGTATCCCTTGGACCTTCACAGTGACCGAGAGACACAGAAATCGCATCGGGATTGGATAAAAAGTGCACAATGCCGACTTAAGTACAAGAAGAGTGAATCTACTAAGGGTTTGATCTTTGTGCGGCTCCTGGCAGACCAGTATTAGATTACGATGCACCAGTGCAGGTTTACTGTATCCCTTGGACCTGCACATTGACCATTAAACGCAGTAAATGCATCGGGACTGAAACAAAAGTCACAATGTCAACTTAAGTACAAGAAGAGTGATTCTTCTAAGAGTTATTGGTTTGAGCGGCTCCTGGGAGACCAGTATTAGATTACGATGCACCAGTGCAGGTTTACTGTATCCCTAGGACCTTCCCATTGACCGCGAAACACAGAAATCGCATCGGGATTGAATACAGAAGGCAAAATGCCAACTAAAGTGGAAGAAGAATGAATCTTCTAAGAGTTTGTGGTTTTAGCGGCTAATGGGAAAACAGTATTAGATTCCAATACACCAGTGCAGGTTCATTGTATCCCTTGGATCTTCACATTGACCATGAAACAAAGATATTGCATCCGGAATGAATACAAAAATGAGAATGCCGACTTAAGTACCAGAAGAGTGAATCTTCTAAGAGTCTGAGTTTTGAGCGGCCCCTGGGAGAACAGTATTAGATTCTGATGCACCAGTGCAGGTTTACTGTCTCCCTTAGACCTGTACATTGACCCTGAAACTCTGATATTGCATCGGGATTGAATACCAAAGGGACACTGCAGACATAAGTACAAGAAGAGTGAATCTTCTAAGAGTTTGTGTTTTGAGCGGCTCCTGGGAGACCAGTTTTAGATTCCGATGCAACAGTGAAGGTTTACTGTATCCCTTGGACCCTCACATAGGCCATGAAACACAGAAATCCGGTCGGGATTGGAAACAAATGGCACAATGCCGACATAAGTACAAGAAGAATGAATCTTCAAAGAGTTTGTGGTTTGAGCGGCTCCTGGGAGACCAGTATTAGATTCCGATGCACCAGTGCAGGTTAACTGTATCCCTTGGACCTTCGCATTAACCATGAAACACAAAAATTGCATCGGGAATAAATACAAAAGGGACAATGCCGACTTAAGTACGAGAAGAGTGAATCTTCTAAGAAATTGTGGTTTGAGCAGCTCCTGGGAGACCAGTATTAGATTCCGATGCACCAGTGCAGCTTCACTGCATCCCTTGGACCCACACATTGACCGTGAGACACAGAAATCGTATCGGGATTGGATAAAAAGGGCACAATAACGACTTAAGTACAAGAAGAGTGAATCTTCTAAGAGTTTGTGCTTTGAGCGGCTGCTGGGAGACCAGTATTAGATTCCGATGCACCAGTGCAGGTTTACTGTATCCCTCAGACATTTACATTGACCATGAAACACAGCAATTGCATCTGGAATGAATACAAGCGGCACAATGCCAACTTAAGTAAAATAAGTGTGCATCTTCTAAGAGTTTGTGGTTTGAGCGGCTCCTGGGAGGGCACTGTTATATTCCGACGCACCAGTGCAGGTTTTCTGCATCCCTTGGACACTCACATTGACCATGAAAGCAGAAATTGCATCGGAATTGAATACAAAAGGGACAATGCCGACTTAAGTACAAACAGAGGAAATCTTCTAGGCGTTTGTGGCTTGAGCGGCTCCTGGGAGACCAGTAATAGATTGCGATGCACCTGTGCAGGATTATTGTATTCCTTCGACCTTCACATTGACCATTAAACACAGAAATTAGATTGGGATTTAATACAAAATAGACAATGCCAACTTAAGTACAAGAAGAGTGAATCTTCTAAGAGTTTGTGGTTTGAGCGGCTTCTTAAGGAACAGTATCAGATTCCGATGCACCGGTGCAGGTTTACTGTACCCCTTGGACATATACATTGACCATGAAACACATAAATTGCATCGGGATTGAATACAAAAGTGACATTGCCGACTTAAGTACAAGAGGAGTGAATCTTCTAAGAGTATGTGGTTTGAGCGGCTCCTGGGAAACCAGTATTAGATTCCGCTGCCTCAGTGCTGCTTTACTGTATCCCTTGGACCTTCCCATTGACCGTGAAACACAGAAATCTCTTCAGCATTCAATGCAAAAGCCACAATGCTGACTTAAGTACTAGAAAAGTGAATCTACTAACAGCTTGTGCTTTGAGCGGCTCCTGGGAGACCAGTATTAGATTCCGATGCACCAGTGCAGGTTTACTCTATCCCTCGGACCTTTACATTGACCATTAAACACAGTAATTGCATCGGGATTGAATACAAAAGTCACAATGCCAACTAAAGTGCTAGAAGAGTGAATCTTCTAAGACTTTGTGGTTTGTGCGGCTCCTGGGAGACCAGTATTAGATTCCGATGCACCATTGCAGGTTTACTGTATCCCTTGGACCTTCACATTGACCATGTAAACAGAAATTGCATCGGGATTGAATACAAAAGGGAAAATGCCGACTTAGGTACAAACAGAGGAAATCTTCTAGGAGTTTGTGGTTTGAGCGGCTCCTGGGAGACCAGTATTAGATTCCGATGCATCAGTGCAGGTTTACTGTATCCCTTGGACCTTCACATTGACCAATAACTACAGCAATTTCATCGGGATTGAATACGAAAGTCACAATGCAAACTTAAGTACAAGAAGAGTGAATCTTCTAAGAGTTAGTGGTTTGAGCGGCCCCTGGGACACTAGTATTAGATTCCGATGCACCAGTGCAGGTTTACAGTATCCCTTGGACCTTCCCATTGACCGTGAAACACAGATATCTCATCGGGATTCAATACAAAAGGCACAATGCCGACTTAAGTACAAGAAGAGTGAATCTTCTCAGAGTTAGTTGTTTGAGAGGTTCCTGGGTGATCAGTATTAGATTCAGATGCACCTGTGCAGGTACACTATATCCCTTGGACCTTCACATTGACATGAAACACAGATACTGCATCAGGATTGAATACAAACGGCACAATGCCAACTTAAGTATTAAATGAGTGAATCTTCAAAGAGTTTGTGGTTTGTGCGGCTCCTGGGAGACCAGTATAAGATTCCGATGCACCAGCGCAGGTTTACTGTATCCCTTGGACCTTCACATTGACCATGAAAACAGAAATTGCATCGGGATTGATTACAAAAGGGACAATGCCGACTTAAGTACAAGAGGTGTAAATCTTCTAAGAGTTTGTGGTTTGAGCGGCTCCTGGGAGAGCAGTATTAGATTCCGATGCACCAGTGCAGGTTTACTGTATCCCTTGGAAATTAATATTGACCGTGAAACACAGAAATTAGTGCGGGATTTAATACAAAATGGACAATGCCAACTTAAGTACAAGAAGAGTGAATCTTCTACGAGTTGGTGGTTTGAACGGCTTCTGGGAGACCAGTATTAGATTCCGATGCACCCGTCCAGGTTTACTGTATCCCTTGGACCTTTACATTGACCATTAAACACAGCATTTGCATCGGGATTGAATTCCACAGTCACAATACCGAGTTAAGTAAAAGAAGAGTGAATCTTGTAAGAAATTGCGGTTTGAGCGACTCCTGCGGGACCAGTGTTAGATTCCGATGCACCAGTGCAGATTCAATGGGTCCCTTGGACCTTTACATTGACCATTAAACACAGCATTGGCATCGGGATTGAATTCCAAAGTCACAATAACGAGTTAAGTAAAAGAAGAGTGAATCTTGTAAGAGTTTGTGGTTTGAGCGACTCCTGCGGGACCAGTGTTAGATTCCGATGCACCAGTGCAGATTCAATGGGTCCCTTAGACCTTCACATTGACCATGAAAACAGTAATTGCATCGGGATTTAATACAAAAGGGACAATGCCGACTTAAGTACAAGAAGAGTGAAACTTCTAAGAGTTTGTGGTTTGAGCGGCTCCTGGGAGACCAGTATTACATTCCGATGCACCAGTGCAGGTTTACTGTATCCCATGCACCTTCATATTGACGATGAAACACATAAATTGCATCGGGATTGAATACAAAAGTGACAATGCCGTCTTAAGTACAACAGGAGTGAATCTTCTAAGAGTTTGTGGTTTGAGCGGCTCCTGAGAGACCAGTATTAGATTCCGATGCACCAGTGCTGCTTTACTGTATCCTTTGGACCATCCCATCGACCATGAAATACAGAAATCTCTTCAGGATTCAATGCAAAAGGCACAATGCAGGCTTAAGTAGAAGAAAATTGAATCTACTAACAGTTTGTGCTTTGAGCGGCTCCTGGGAGTCCAGTATTAGATTCTGATGCACCAGTGCAGGTTTACTGTATCCCATGGACCTTCTTATTGACCAAGAAATGCAGAACTATCATTGGGATTGAATGCAAATGTGACAATGCCGACTTAGGTACAAAAAGAGGGAATCTTCCAAGAATTTGTTGTTTCAACGGCTCCTGGGAGACCAGTATTAGATTCCGATTAACCTGTGCAGGTTTACTGTATCCCTTGGACCTTCACATTGACCGTGAAACACTGATATTAGATCGGGATTTAATACAAAAGGGACAATGCCGACTTAAGTACAAGAAGAAAGAATCTTCTAAGAGTTTGTGGTTTGAGTGGCTCCTGGGAGACCAGTATTAGATTCCGATGCACCAGTGCAAGTTTACAGTATCCCTTGGACCCTCCCATTCACCGTGAAACACAGAAATCTCATCGGATTCAATACAAAAGGCACAATGCCGACTTAATTACACGAAAAGTCAATCTACTAACGGTTTGTGCTTTGAGCGGGTCCTGCGAGACCAGTATAAGATTCCGATGCACCAGTGCAGGTTTACTAAATACCTTGGACATTCGCATTGACCATGAAATACAGACATTGCATCGGGATTGAATACTTAAGTGACAATGCTGACTTATGAACAAGAAGAGTGAATCTTCTAAGATATTATGCTTTGAGCAGCTTCTAGGAGACCAGTATTAGATTCCGATGCACCAGTGCAGGTTTACTGTATCCCTTGGACCTTCACATTGACCATGATACACAGAAATTACATCGGGACAGAATACAAAAGCGACAATGACAATGTAAGTAAAACAGGAGTGAATCTTCTAAGAGTTTGTGGTTTGTTTGGATCCTAGGAGAGCAGTATTACATTCCAATGCACCAGTGCTGGTTTACTGTATCCCTTGGACCTTTACATTGACCATTAAACACAGCATTTGCATCGGGATTGAATTCAAAAGTCACAATGACAACTTAAGTACAAGAAGTGTGAATCTTCTAAGAGTTTGTGGTTTGAGCGGCTCCTGGGAAACCAGAATTAGATTCCGATGCACCTGTACAGGGTTACTGTATCTCTTGGACCTTCACATTGACCGTGAAACACAGCAATTGCATCAGGATTGAATATAAACGGCACAATGTCAACTTCAGTGCTAGAAGAGTGAATCTTCTAAGAGTTTGTGGTTGGAGCGGCTCCTGGGAGACCAGTATTAGATTCCGATGCACCAGTGCAGGTTTACTGTATCCCTTGGACCTTCACATTGACCATGAGAACACAAATTGCATCGGGATTGAATACAAAAGGGACAATGCCTACTTAATTACAAACAGAGGGAATCTTCTAAGAGTTTGTCGTTTGAACGGCTCCTGGCAGACCAGTATTAGGTTCCGATGCAGCTGTGCAGATTTACTATATCCCTTGGACTTTCACATTGACCATGAAACACAGATATTGGATCGGGGTTTAATACAAAAGGGACACTGCCGACTTAAGTCCAAGAAGAGTGAATCTTATAAGAATTTTTGCTTTGAGTGGCTCCTGGGAGACCAGTATTAGATTCCGATGCCCCAGTGCAGGTTTACTGTATCCCTTGGACCTTCACATTGTCCATGAAATACAGACATTGCATAGGGGATGAATACATAAGTGACAATGCTGATTAAGTGCAAGAAGAGTGAATCTTCTAAGATGTTGTGCTTTGAGCAGCTTCTGGGAGACCAGTATTAGATACCGATGCACCAGTGCAGGTTTACTGTATCCCTTGGACCTTTACATTGACCATGGTACACAGAAATTACATCGGGACAGAATACAAAAGCGGCAATGACGACTTAAGTAGAAGAAGAGTGAATCATCTAAGATTTTGTGCTTTGAGCGGATCCTGGGAGACCAGTATTAGATTCCGAAGCATCAGTGATGGTTTACTGTATCCCTTGGGCCTTCACATTGACCATTAACTATAGCAGTTGCATTAGGATTGAATACGAAAGTCACAATGCCAACTTAAGTACAAGAAGAGTGAATCTTCTAAGAGTTAGTGTTTTGAGCGGCTCCTTGGTGACCAGTATTGGATTCAGATGCACCTGTGCGAGTACACTAAATCCCTTGGCCCATCTCATTGACCATAAAACACAGAAATTACATCGGGATTGAATACAATCGGCACAATGCCAACTTAAGTACTAGAAGAGTGAATCTTCAAAGAGCTTGTGGTTTGTGCGGCTCCTGGGAGTCCAGTATAAGATTCCGATGCACCAGTGCAGGTTTACTGTATCCCTTGGACCTTCACATTGACCATGAAAACAGAAATTGCATCGGGATTGAATACAAAAGGACAATGCCGACTTAAGTACAAGAGGAGTGATTCTTCTAAGAGTTTGTGGTTTGTGCGGCTCCTGGGGAAGCAGTATTAGATTCCGGTGCACCAGTGCAGGTTTACTGTATCCCTTGGACCTTAACATTGACCATGAAACACAGAAATTAGAGCCGGATTTAATACAAAATGGACAATGCCAACTTAAGTACAAGAAGACTGAATCTTCTTCGAATTGGAGGTTTGAGCGGCTTCTGGGAGACCAGTATTAGATTCCCATGCACCAGTGCAGGTTTACTGTATCCCTCGGGCCATTATATTGACAATTAAACACAGCATTTCCATCGGGATTGAATTCAAAAATCACAATGCCAACTTTGGTACAAGAATAGTGAATCTTCTAAGAGTATGTGGTTAGAGCGGCGCCTGGGAGACCAGTATTAGTTTCCGATGCACCAATGCAGGTTTACTGTATCCCTTGGACCTTCATATTGACCATGAAACACATTATTTGCATCGGGATCGAATAAAAAAGTGACAATGCGGACTTAAGTACAAAAGGAGTGAATCTTCTAAGAGTATGTGGTTTGAGCGGCTCCTGGGAGACCAGTATTAGATTCCGATGCACCAGAGCTGCTTTACTGTATCCCTTGGACCTTCCCATCGACCGTGAAACACCGAAATCTCATCAGGATTCAATGCAAAAGGCACAATGCTGACTTAAGTACAAGAAAAGTGAATCTACTAACAGTTTGTGCTTTGAGCGGCTCCTGTGAGACCAGTATTTGATTCCGATGCAGCTGTGCAGGTTTACTGTATCCCTTGGACCTTCACATTGACCATGAAATACAGACATTGCATCGGGATTGAATACATAAGTGACAATTCTGACTTAAGTACAAGAAGAGTGAATCTTCTAAGAGATTGTGATTTGAGCAGCTCCTGGGAGACCAGTACTAGATTACAATGCACCAGTGCAAGTATACTGTATCCCTTGCACCTTCACATTGACCATGAAACACAGAAATTGCGTCGGGATTGAATACAAAAGGACAATGCGGACTTAAGTACAAGAAGAGTGAATATTCTAAGAGTTTGTGGTTTGAGCGGCTTCTGGGCTTCTGGGAGGGCAGTATTAGATACTGATGCACCACTGCAGGTTTACTGTATCCCTTGGACCTTCACATTGACCATGAAAACAGAAATTGCATCGGGATTGAATACAAAAGGGACAATGCCGACTTAGGTACAAGAAGAGTTAATTTTCAAAGAGCTCGTGGTTTGTGCGGCTCCTGGGAGACCAGTATAAGATTCTGGTTCACCAGTGCAGGTTTACTGTATCCCTTGGCCCTTCACATTGACCATGAAGACAGAAATTGTATCGGGATTAAATACAAAAGGACAATGCCGACTTAAATTCAAGAAGAATGAATCTTCTAAGATTCTGTGGTTTGAGCGGCTCCTGGGAGACCAGTGCTAGATTCCGATGCACCAGTGCAGCTTTACTGTAACCCTTGGACCTTCACGTTCACCGTGAAACACAGAAATCGCATCGGGAGTGAATACATAACGCACGATGCCGACTTAAGTACAAGATGAGTGAATCTACTACGAGTTTGTGCTTTCAGCGGCTCCTGGCAGTCCAGTATTAGATTCCAATGCACCATTCAGGTTTACTGCATCCCTTGGACTTTCACATTGACCATGAAATACAGAAATTGCATCGGGATTGAATACAAAAGTCACAATGCCAACTTAAGTACATGAAGATTGAACCTTGTAAGAGTCTGTAGTTTGAGCGGCTCCTGGGAGACCAGTATTTGATTCCGATGCACCAGTGCAGGTTTACTTTATCCCTTGGACTATCACATTGACCATTATACACAGCAATTGCACCGGGATCGAATACAAAGTAACAATGCCAACTTAAGAACAAGTGAGTGAATCATCTAAGAGTTGGTGGTTTGAGCGGCTCCTGGGAGACCTGTATTGCATTCCGATGCACCAGTTTAGGTTTACTGTATAACTCGGACATTCGCATTGACCATGAGAACAGAAATTGTATCGGGATTGAATACAAGAGGGACAATGCCGAATTAAGCACAAGAAGAGTGAATCTTCTAAGAGTTTGTGCTTTGAGCGGCACCTGGTAGACCAGCATTAGATGCCGATGCAGCAGTGCAGGTTTACTGTATTCTTTGGATTTCACATTGTCCATGAAATACAGAAATTTCATCTGGATTGAAAAAAAATGTCACAATGCCAACTTAAGTACAAGAAGAGTGAATCTTCTAAGAGTTTGTGCTTTGAGCGGCTTCTGGCAGAACAGTATTAGATTACGATGCACAAGTTCTGGTTTACTGTATCTCTTGGACCTTCACATTGACCTTTGAACACAGCAATTGCATCAGGATTGGATACAAAGTCACAATACCAACTTATGTACAAGAAGAGTGAATCTTCTAAGAGTTTGTGGTTTGGTCGCGTCCTGGGATATCAGTATTAGATTCCCATGCCCCCTGTGCAGGTTTACTGTATCCCTTGGATCTTCACATTGACTATGAAAACAGAAATTGTATCGGGATTGAATACAAATGGTACAATGCCGACTTAAGTACAAGAAGAGTGAATCTTCGAAGAGATTGTGCTTTGAGCGGCTTCTGGGAGCCCAGTATTAGATTCCGATTCACCAGTGCTGGTTTACTGTATCCCTTGGACCTTCACATTGACCATGAAACACAGAAAACGGATCTGGATTGAATACAAAATGCACGATGCCGACTTAAGTACAAGAAGAGTGAAACTTCAAAGAGTTTGTGCTTTGAGAGGGTCCTGTGAGACCAGTATAAGATTACGATGCACCTGTGCTGGTTTTCTCTATCCCTAGGACCTTCGCTTTGACCATGACACACAGAAATTGCATCAGGATTAAATACAAAAGGGACAATGCCGACATAAAATCAAGAAGAATGAATCTTCTAAGATTTTGTGGATTGACCGGCGCCTGGGAGACCACTATTAGATTCCGATGCACCAGTGGAGAATAACTGTATCCCTTGGTCCTTCACATTGACCATGAAATCAGAAATTGTATCAGGATTGTATACAAAAGGGGCAATGCCGACTTAAGTACAAGAAGAGTGAAACTTCTAAGAGTTTGTGCCTTGAGCGGCTTCTGGGAGACCAGTTTTAGATTCCGATGCACCAGTGCAGGTTAACTGTATCCCTTGGACCTTCACATTGACCATGAAACACAGAAATCGAATCGGGATTGAATACAAAACGCACGATGACGGCTTAAGTACAAAAACAGTGCATCTTCAAAGATTTTGTGGTTTGAGCGGCTCCTGGGAGACCAGTATAAAATTCCGATGCACCAGTGCAGATTTACTGTATCCCTTGGACTTTCACATTGTCCATGAAATACAGAAATTGCATCGGGATTCAATACAAAAGTCACAATGCAAACTTAAGAACAAGAAGAGTGAATCTTATAAGAGTTTGTGGTTTGAGCGGCTCCTGGGAGACCAGTATTAGATTCCGATGCACCAGTGCAGGCTTACTGTATCCGTTGGACCTTAACATTGGCCATGAAAAGAGAAATCGCATCGGAAATGTATACAAAAGGCACAATGCCGACTTAAATACAAGGAGAATGAATCCTCTAAGTGTTTGTGGTATGAGTTGCTACTGGGGTACCAGTATTAGATACCGATGCACTACTGCAGGTTTACTGTATCCCTTGGACCTTCACATTGACCATGAATCACAGACATTGCATCGGGGTTGAATACAAAAGTGACAAGGCCAACTTAAACTCAAGATGAATGAATCTTCTAAGAGTTTGTGTTTTGAGCGGCTCCTGGGAGACCAGTATTAGATTCCGTGGCACCAGTGCAGGTTTACTGTATCCCTTGGACCTTCACATTGACCATGGTACACAGATATTGCATCGGGATTGAATACAAATGGGTCAATGAATACTTAAGTACAAGATGAGAGATTCTTCTAAGAGTTTGTGGTTTGAGCGTCTTCCGGGAGACCAGTATTAGATTCCGATGCACCAGTGCATTTTCACTGTGTCCCTTGGAGCCTCACATTGACCATACAACACAGAAATTGCATCGGGATTGAATGCAAAATGAACAATGCCGACTTAAGTACAATAAGAGTGAATCTACTATGAGTTTGTGCTTTAAGCGTGCCCTGGCAGACCAATATTAGATTCCGATGCACCAGTGCAGGTTTACTGTATCTCATGGACATTCACATAAGCCATGAAACACAGAAATTGCATCAGGGTTAAATACAAAAGGGACAATGCCGACTTCAATTCAAGAAGATTGAATCTCTACGATTTTGTGATTTGAGCGGCTCCTGGGGGACCAGTATCAGATTCCGCTGCACCAGTGCAGGTTTTCTGTATGCCTTGGACCGTCACATTGACCATGAAAACAGAAATTGCATCGGGATTGAATACAAAAGGGACAATGCCGACTTAAGTACAGGAAGAATGAATCTTCTATGAGTTTGTGGTTTCAGCGGCTCCTGGGAGACCAGTATTACATACCGATGCACCAGGGCAGGTTAACTGTATCCCTTGGACCTTCACATTGACCATGAAACACAGATATTAGATCCGGATTTAATACAAAAGGGACAATGCCGACATAAAAACAAGAAGAGTGCATCTTGTAAGAGTTTGTGGTTTGAGCGGATCCTGGGAGACCAGAATAAGATTCCGATGCTCCAGAGCATGTTTACTGTATCCCTTAGACCTTCACATTGACCATGAAACACAGAGATTGCATCGGGATTGAATACAAAAGGGACAATGAATACTTAAGTACAAGAACAGAGAATCTTCTAAGAGTTTGTGGTTTGAGCGGCTCCTGGAAAACCAGTATTAAATTCAGATGCACCAGTGGAGGCTTACTGTATCCCTTGGACATTCACATAGTCCATGAATACAGAAATTGCATCTGGATTAAATTCAAAATTGACAAAGCGGACTTAAATTCAAGAAGATTGAATCTCTACGATTTTGTGATTTGAGCGGCTCCTGGGAGACCAGTATTAGATTCCGATGCACCAGTGCAGGTTCCCTGTATCGCGTGGTCCTTCACATTGACCGTGAGAGGCAGATATCGCGTCGGGATTGAATACGAAATGCACAATGATGACTTAAGTACAAGAAGAGTGAATCTACTAAGAGTCTCTGCTTTGAGCGGCTCCTGGCAGACCAGTATTAGATTCCGATGCACCAGCGCAGGTTTACTGTATCCCTTCGACCTTCACATTGACCATTAAACACTGCAATTGCATCGGGATTGAATACAAAAGTCTCAATGCCGACATAAACACAAGAAGAGTGAATGTTCTAAGAGTGTGTACTTTGAGCGGCTCCTGGGAGACCTGTATTAGATTCAGTTGCATCAGTGCAGGTTTACTGTACCCCTTGGACCTTCACATTGACCATGATACACACAAATTGCATCGGGACTGAATACAAAAGCGACAATGACGACTTTAGTACAAGAGGAGTCACTCGTCAAAGAATTTGTCATTTGAGCGCCTCCTGGGAGACCAGTATTAGATTCCGATGCACCAGTGCAGGTTTTCTGTATCCCTTCGACCGTCTCATAGACCATGAAAACAGAAATTGCATTGGGATTGAATTCATTAGGGACTACGCCAACTTAAGTACAAGAAGAGTGAATCTTCTAAGAGTTTGTGGTTTGAGCGGCTCCTGGGAGACCAGTATTACATACCGATGCACCAGGGCAGGTTAACTGTATATCTTGGACTTTCACATTGACCATGACACACAGTTATTAGATCGGGATTTAATACAAAAGGGACAATGCCGACATAAGTACAAGAAGAGTGAATCTTCTAAGAGTTTGTGCTCTGAGTGGCTCCTGGGAGGCCAGTACTAGACTCCGATGCACCAGTGCAGGTTTACTGTATCACTTGGACCTTCCCATTGACCATGAAACACATAAAATGCATAGGAATTGAATACAAAAGTTCAATGCCGACATAAACACAAGAAGAGTGAATGTTCTAAGAGTGTGTACTTTGAGCGGCTCCTGGGAGACCAGTATTAGATTCAGTTGCATCAGTGCAGGTTTACTGTACCCCTTGGACCTTCACATAGATAATGAATCACAGAATACGGATCGGGATTGAATAGAATAGGTACAATGCCGACTTAAGTACTAGAAAAGTGAATCTTTAAAGAGTTTGTGCTTTGAGCGGCTCCTGGGAGACCAGTGTTAGATTCCGATGTACCAGTGCCGGTTTACTGAACCTCTTGGACCTTCACCTTGACCTTTAAATACAGCAATTGCATCGGGATCGAATATAAAGTAACAATGCCAACATAAGAACAAGGAGAGTGAATCTTCTAGGAGTTTGTGGTTTGAGCGGCTCCTTGGAGACCAGTATTAGAATTCTGATGCACCAGTGTAGGTTTCCTGTATCCCATGGACCTTCACATTGACCATGAAACACAGAAATATCATCGGGATTGAATACAGAAGGGACAATGCTGACTTAAGTACAAGAAGAGTGAATCTTGTAAAAGTTTGTGGTTTGGGCAGCTCCTGGGATACCAGTATTAGATTCCGACGCACCAGTGCAGGTTTACTGTATCCCTTGGTCCTTCCCATTGACCGTGAAGCACAGAAATTGCATCGGGATTGAATACAAAAAAGACAATGCTGACTTTAATTCAAGAAGAATGAATCTTCTAAGAGTTTGAGATATGGACGGCTCCTGGGGGCCCGTATTAGATTCCGATGCACCATGCAGGTTGACTGTATCCCTTGGACCTTCACATTGATTATGAAACACAGAAATTGCATCGGGATTTAATATTAAAGGGACAATGCCGACTTAAGTACAAGAATAGTTAATCTTCAAAGATTTTGTGGTTTGGGCGCCTCCTGGGAGACCAGTATTAGATTCCTATGCACCAGTGAAGGTTAACTGTATCCCTTGGACCTTCACATTGACCATGAAACACAGAAATCGGATCGGGATTGAATACAAAATGCATGATGCCGACTTATGTACGAAAACAGTGAATATTCAAAGATTTTGTGGTTTGAGTGGCTCCTGGGAGACCAGTATAAGATTCCGATACAGCAGTGGAGGGTAACTGTATCCCTTGGAACTTCGCATTGACCATGACTCACAGAAATTGCATCGAGATGAAATACAAAAGGACAATGCCGACTTAAATTCAAGACGAATGAATCTTCTAAGATTCTGTGGTTTGAGCGGCTCCTGGAAGACCAGTGTTAGATTCCGATGCACCAGTGCAGGTTTACTGTAACCCTTGGACCTTCACCTTCACCGTGAAACACACAAATCGCATCGGGAGTGAATACATAATGCACAATGCCGACTTAAGCACAAGATGAGTGAATCTACCACGAGTTTGTGCTTTCAGCAGCTCCTGGCAGACCAGTATTAGATTCCGATGCACCAAGGCAGGTTTACTGTATCCCTTGGACTTTCACATTGACCATGAAATACAGAAATTGCATCTGGATTGAATACAAAGGTCACAATGCCAACGTAAGTACAAGAAGAGTGAAACTTCTAAGAGTCTGTAGTTTGAGCGGCTCCTGGGAGACCAGTATTAGATTCCGATGCACCAGTGCAGGTTTACTGTATTCTTTGGAATTTCACATTGACCATTAAACACAGCAATTGCATCGGGATCGAATACAAAGTCACAATGCCAACTTAAGAACAAGTGAGTGAATCTTCTAAGAGTTTGTGGTTTGAGCGGCTCCTGGGAGACCTGTATTACATTCCGATGCACCAGTTTGGGTTTATTGTATAACTTGGACCTTCGCATTGACCATGAAAACAGAAATTGTATCGGGATTGAATACAAAAGGGACAATGCCGAATTAAGTACAAGAAGAGTGAATCTTCTAAGAGTTTGTGCTTTGAGTGGCTTCTGGGAGACCAGTATTCGATTCCGATGCACCAGTGCAGGTTTACTGTATCCGTTGGACCTTCAGATTGACGATGAAAAGAGAAATCGCATCGGGATTGAATACAAAAGGCACAATGCCGACTTAAGTACAAGAAGAGTGAATCTACAAAGAGTTTGTGATTTGAGCGGCTCCTGGCAGACCAGCATTAGATGCCGATGCACCAGTGCAGGTTTACTGTATTCTTTGGACTTCACATTGTCCATGAAATACAGAAATTGCGTCTGGATTGAAAAGAAAATGTCACAATGCCAACTTAAGTACAAGAAGAGTGAATCTTCTAAGAGTTTGTGCTTTGAGCGGCTTCTGGCAGAACGATGCACAAGTGCTGGTTTACTGTATCTCTTGGACCTTCACATTGACCATTGAACACAGCAATTGCATCAGGATTGGATACATAGTCACAATACCAACTTAAGTACAAGAAGAGTGAATCTTCTAAGAGTTTGTGGTTTGAGCAGCTCCTGGGAGACCAGTATTAGAATTCTGATGCACCAGCGTATTTTTACTGTATCCCATGGACCTTCACATTGACCATGAATCACAGAAATATCATCGGGATTGAATACAAAAGGGACAATGCTGACTTAAGTACATGAAGAGTGAATCTTCTAAAAGTTTGTGGTTTGGGCGGCTCCTGGGATATCAGTATTAGATTCCGATGCCCCCTGTGCAGGTTTACTGTATCCCTTGGATCTTCACATTGACTATGAAAACAGAAATTGTATCGGGATTGAATACAAATGCTACAATGCCGACTTAATTACAAGAAGAGTGAATCTTCGAAGAGTTTGTTCTTTTAGCGGCTCCTGGGAGACCAGTATTAGATTCCGATGCACCAGTGCAGGTTTATTGTATCTCTTGGACCTTCACATAGACCATGAAACACAGAAATTGCATTGGGGTTGAATACAAACGGGACAATGCCGACATAAATTCAAAATGATTGAATCTCTACGATTTTGTGGTTTGAGAGGCTCCTGGGAGACCAGTATTAGATTCTGATCCACCGGTGCAGGTTTACTGTATCCCTTTGTCTTTCACGTTGACCGTGACACACAGAAATCGCATCGGGATAGAATACAAAATGCACAATGCCGACTTAAGTACAAGAAGAGTGAATCCACTACGAGTTTGTGCTTTGAGCGGCTCCTGGCAGACCAGTATTAGATTCCGATGCACCAGTGCAGGTTAACTGTATCCCTTGGACCGTCACATTGACCATTAAACACAGCAATTGCATCGGGATTGAACACAAAAGTCACAATGCCAACTTAAGTACAGGAAGACTGAATCTTCTAAGTGTTTGTGGCTTGAGCGGCTCCTGGGAGACCAGTATTCGTTTCCGATGCACCAGTGCAGATTTGCTGTATCCTTTGGACCTTCACATGGACTATGAAACACAGCAATTGAATCGGGATCGAATAAAAACGGCACAATGCAAACTTAAGTACTAGAAGAATGAATCTTCTATAAGTTTGTAGATTGAGCGGCTCGTGGGAGACCAGTATTATATTCCGATGCACCAGTGCAGGTTTACTGTATCCCTTGGAACGTCACATTGACCATTAAACACAGCAATTGCATGGGGATTGAATACAAAGTAACAATACCAACTTAAGTACAAGAAGACTGATTCTTCTAAGAGTTTGTAGTTTGAGCGGCTCCTGGGAGACCAGTATTACATTCCTATGCACCAGCTTAGGTTTACTGTATCTCTTGGACCTTCACATTGACCATGAATCACAAAAATTAGGTAGGGATTTAATAAAAAAGGGACAATGCCGACATAAGTACAAGAAGTGTGTATCCTCTAAGAGTTTGGGTTTTGAGCGGCTCGTGGGAGACCGGTATTAGATTCTGATGCACCAGTGCAAGTTTACAGTATCACTTGGACCTTCACATTGAAAATGAAACACAGAAATTACATCGGGATTGAACACAAAAGCGTCAATGACGACTTAAGTACAAGAAGAATGAATCGTCTAAGAGTATGTGGTTTGAGCGGCTCCTGGGAGACCAGTATTAGATTCCGATGCACCAGTGCAAATTTACTGTGTCCCTTGGACCATCACATTGTCCATGCAACACAGAAATCGCTTCGGGATTGAATACAAAATGCACAATTCCAAATAAAGTGCAAGAAGGGTGAATCTTCTAAGCGTTTGTCCTTTGAGCGGCTCCTGGGAGACCAGTATTAGAATCCGATGCACCAGTGCAGGTTAAGTGTATCCCTAGGACCTTCAAAATGACCATTAAACGCAGAAATTGCAACGGGATTGAATACAAAAGGTACAATGCCGACTTAAGTACAAGAAGAGTGAATGTTCTAAGTGTTTGTCCTTTAAACGGCTCCTAGGAGACTAGTATTTCATTCCGATGCACCAGTGCAGGTTCACTGTATCCCTTTCACTTTCACTTTGACCATGAAATACAAAAATTATATCGGGATTGAATACAAATGGGAGAATGCCGACTTAAATTGAAGAAGAATGAATCTTCTAAGAGTTTGTGGTTTGAGCGGCTTCTGGGAGACCAGTATTAGATTCCGATGCACCAGTGTTGGTTTACTGTTTCCCTTGGAGCTTCACATTGACCGTGAAACACAGAAGTCGCATCGGGATTGAATACAAAATGCACAATGCCGACTTAAGTACAAGAAGAGTGAATCTACTAAGAGTTTGTGCTTACAAGACTCCTGGCGGACCAGTGTTAGATTCCGATGCACCAGTCCAGGTTTACTGTATCCCTTGGAACTTCACATTGACCATGAAACACAGCAATTGCAGCGGAATGGAATTAAAAAGGGACAATGCCGACTTAAGTACAAGTAGAGTGAATTTTCTTAGACTTTGTGGTTTGAGCGGCTCCTGGGAGTCCAGTATTAGATTCTGATGCACCAGTGCAGTTTTAGTGTATCCCTTGGAACTTCACATTGCACATGAGTCACAGAAATAGCATCGGGATTGAATACAAAATGCACAATTCCGAATTAAGTACAAGAAGAGTGAATCTTCTAAGAGTTTGCTTTTGAGCGGCTCCTGGGACACTAGTATTAGATTCCGATGTAGCAGTGAGGGTTCACCGTATCCCGTGCACCTTCACATTGACCATGAAACACAAAAATTATATTGGGATTGAATACAAAAGGGAGAATGACGACTTAAGAACAAGAAGAGCGAATCATCTAAGAGTTTGTTGTTCGAGCGGCTACTGGGAGACCAGTATTTGATTCCGATGCACCAGTGCAGGTTTACTGTATCCCTCGAACCTTCGCATTCACCATGAAGCATAGAAATCGCATCGGGATCGAATACAAAAGGGACAATGCCGATTATCTACAAGAAGAGTGAGGCTTCTAAGAGTTTGTGGTGTGAGCGGCTCCTGGGAGTCAAGTATTAGATTCCGAGGCACCAGTGCAGGTTAACTGTATCCTTGGACCTGCATATTGACAATGAAACACACCAATTGAATCGGGATTGAATACAAAAGGGACAATGTCGACATAAGTACAACAAGAGTGAATCTTCTAAGAGTTTGTGGTTTGAGTGGCTCCTGGGAGACAGTATTATATTCCGATGCACCAGTGCAGGATTACTGTATGACTTGCACCTTCATATTGACCATGAATCGCAGAAATTGCATCGGGATTGAATACAAAAGGGACAATGCCGACTTAAGTACAAGAAGAGTGAATCTACTAAGAGATTGTGCTTAGAGCGGCTCCTGGGCGACCAGTATTAAGTTCCAATACACCAGTGGAGGATTACTGTATCCCTTGGACCTTCACATTGAGCATGAAACACAGAAATCGCATCGGGGTGGAATGCAAAAGGGACAATGTCGACTTATGTACAAGAAGAGTGAATCGTCTAAGAGTATGTGATTTGAGCGGGTCCTGGGAGACCAGTATGTGATTCCGATGCACCAGTGCAGGTTTGCTATGTCCCGTGTTCCTACACATTGACCGTGAGACGCACATATCGCATCGAGATTGAATACAAAATGCACAATGCCGACTTAAGTACAAGAAGAGTGAATCTACTAAGAGTTTGTACTTTGAGCGGCTACTGTCAGACCAATATTACATTCTGATGCACCAGTGCGGGTTTACTGTATCCCTTGTACATTCACATTGACCATTAAACACACCATTTATATCGGGATTGAATACAAAAGTCACAATGCCAACTCAAGTACCTGAGGACTGAATCTTCTACGAGTTTGTGGTTTGAGCGTCTCCTGGGAGACCAGTATTAGATTCCGATGCACCAGTGCAGGTGTACTGTATCCCTTGGTCCTTCACGTAGACTATGAATCACAGCAATTGCATCGGGACTGAATACAAACGGTACAATGCCAACTTAAGTACTAGAAGAGTGAAACTTCTACGAGTTTGTGGTTTGAGCGGCTCCTGGGAGACCAGTATTAGATTCCGATGCACCAGTGCTGGTTTACTGTATCCCTTGGACCTTCACAATGACCATGAAACGCATAAATTGCAGAGGGATTGAATACAAAATGTACAATGCCGACTTAAGTACAAGGAGAGTGAATCTTCCAAGAGTTTGTCCTTTGAGGGGCTCCTCGCAGACTAGTATTACATTCCGATGCACCAGTGCACGTTCACTGTCTCCCTTTCACTTTCACATTGACCATGAAATACAAAAATTATATCGGGATTGAATCCAAATGGGAGAATGACGACTTAAGTACAAGAAGAGTAAATTTTCTCCTGGGAGACCTGTGTTACATTCCGAAGCACCAGTCCAGGTTGACTGTATCCCATGGACTTTCACATTGAGCATGAAACACAGAATTCGCATTGGGTTTGAATACAAATGGACAATGCCGACATACGTCAATTAGAGTGAATCTACTAAGAGTTTGTGCTTTGAGCGGCTCCTGGGAGTCCAGTACTACATTCCGAAGCACCAGTCCAGGTTGACTATATCCCATGGACCTTCACATTGACCATAAAACACAGAAATCGCATTGGGTTTGAATACAAATGGACAATGCCGACATACGTGCAAGAAGAGTGAATCTTCTAAGAGTTTGCTTTTGAGCGGCTCCTGGGACACTAGTATTAGATTCCGATGTACCAGTGCAGGTTCACCGTATCCCGTGCACCTTCACATTGACAATGAAACACAAAAATTATATTGGGGTTGAATACAAAAGGAAGAATGACGACTTAAGACCAAGGAGAGCGAATCATCTAAGAGATTGTTGTTCGAGCGGCTACTGGGAGACCAGTATTTGATTCCGATGCACCAGTGCAGGTTTACTGTATCCCTCGAACCTTCGCATTGACCATGAAGCATAGAAATCGCATCGGGATCGAATACAAAAGGGACAATGCCGACTTATCTACAAGAAGAGAGAGGCTTCTAAGAGTTTGTGGTGTGAGCGGCCCCTGGGAGTCAAGTATTAGATTCCGAGGCACCAGTGCAGGTTAACTGTATCCTTGAACCTGCACATTGACAGTGAAACACACCAATTGAATCGGGATCGAATACAAAAGGGACAATGCCAACATAAGTACAACAAGAGTGAATCTTCTAAGAGTTTGTGGTTTGAGCGGCTCCTGGGAGACCAGTATTATATTCCGATGCACCAGTGCAGGTTTACTGTATGACTTGCACCTTCATATTGACCACGAATCGCAGAAATTGCATCGGGATTGAATACAAAAGGGACAATGCCGACTTAAGTACAAGAAGAGTGAATCTTCTAAGAGATTGTGCTTAGAGCGGCTCCTGGGAGACCAGTATTAGATTCCGATGCACCAGTGCAGGTTTACTGTGTCCCTTGGAGCTTCACATATACCGTGAAACACAGAAATCGCATCGGGATTGAATACAAAATGCATGATGCGACTTAAGTACAAGAAGAGAGAATCTACTAAGAGTTTGTGCTTTGAGCGGCTTCTGGGAGACCGGTATTTGATTCCCATCCACCAGTGCAGAATAAATGTTTCCCTAGGACCTTCACATTGACCATGAAACACAGCAATAGGGATCGGGATTGAATACAAAAATCACAATGCCAACTTAAGAACAAGATGAGTGAATCTTCAAAGAGTTTGTGGTTTGATCGCCTCCTGGGAGACCAGTTTTTGATTCCGATGCACCAGTGCAGGTTTACTGTATCCCTTGGACCTTCAAATTGAGCATGAAGCACAGAAATATCATCGGGAGTGAATACAAAAGGGACAATGCCGTCTTAAGTACAAGAAGAGTGAACCTTCTAAGAATTTGTGCTTCGAGCGGCTCCTCGGAGACCAGTATTAGATTCCGATGCACCAGTGCAAATTTACTGTATCTCTTGGACCTTCACATTGACCATGAAACACAGTAATTGCGTCGGGATTGAATACAAAATAGACAATGGCGACTTACGTACAAGAAGAGGGAATCTCCTAAGAGTTTGTGGTTTGAGCGGCTCCTGGGAGACTAGTATTAGATTCCGTTGCACTAGTAGCGGTTTACTGTATACCTTGGATTTTCACATTGACCATGAAACGCAGAAATTAGATCGGCATTGAATACAAAAATGACAATGGCGACTTAAATACAAGAAGTGTGAGTCTTCTAAGATTTTGTGCTTTGAGGGGCTCTTGAGAGACCAGTATTAGATTTCAATACACCAGTGGAGCTTTACTGTATCCCTTGGATTTTCACATTGACCATGAAACACAGTAATTGCATCGGGATTGAATACAAAAGGGACAATGACGACTTGAGTACAAGAAGAGTGAATCCTCTATGTGTTTGTGCTTTGAGTGGCTCCTGGGAGACCAGTATTAGATTCCGATACACCAGTGCGGGTTCACTGTATCCCTTGGACCTTCACATTGACCATGAAACACAGAAACTACGTCGGGATTGAATAGAAAAGGGACAATGACGTCTTAAGTACGAGAAGAGTGAATCTTCTAAGAGGTTGTACTTCGAGCGGCTCCTGGGTGACCTGTATTAGATTCCGATACACCAGTGTTGTTTTACTGTATCCCATGGACCTTCACATTGACCATGAAACACAGAAATTCCATCGGGATTGAATACAAAAGGCACAATGCCAACTCAAGTACAGGATCAGTGAATCTACCAAGATTTTGTGGTTTCAGCGGCTCCTGGGAGACCAATACTAGATTCCGATACACCAGTGCGGGTTACTGTATCCCTTGGACCTTCACATTGACCATGAAACACGTAAAATGTATCGGGATTGAATACAAAACGGACAATGCCGACTTAAGTACAAGAGGAGTGAATCCATTAGGAGTTTGTGCTTTGGGGGGCTCCTGCTAGACCAGTAATAGATTCCGGTGCACCAGTGCAGGTTCACTGTATCCCTTGCGCCTTCCCATTGACCATGAAACACAGGAAACGCACCGGGATTGAATACAAAAGAGACAATTCCGACTTAGATTCAAGAAGAGTGAATCTTCTAAGAGTTTGTGGTTTGAGCGGCTCCTGGGAGGCCAGTATTAGATTCCGATGCACCAATGCAGGTTTACTGTGTCTCTTGGAACTTCACATTGACCATGAAACACAGAAATTGCATCGGGAGTCAATACAAAAGTGACAATGCCGACTTAAGTACAAGAAGAGTGATTCTTCTAACAGGTTGTGGTTTGAGCGGCTCCTGGGAGACCAGGATTAGATTCCGAAGCACAAGTGCAGGTTTACTGTATCACTTGGACCTTCTCAATGACCATGAAACACAGATATCGCATCGGGAATGAATACAAAATGCACAATGCCGACTTAAGTACAAGAAGAATGAATCTTCTAAGAGTTAGTGGTTTGAGGGGCTCCTGGTAGACCAGTACTAGATTCCGATACACCAGTGCGGGTTACTGTATTTCTTGGACGTTCACATTGACCATGAAACTCAGTAAATGCACCGGGATTGAATACAAAAGGGACAATGCCGATTTAAGTACAAGAAGAGTGAATCCTTTAAGAGTTTGTGCTTTGAGGGGCTCCTGGGAGACCAGTATTAGATTCCGAAGCACCAGTGCAGGTTTACTGTATCACTTGGACCTTCTCAATGACCATGAAACACAGAAAACGCATCGGGATTGAGTACAAAAGGCACAATGCCGTCTTAAGTACAAGAAGAGTGAATCTTCCAAGAGTTTGTGTTTTGAGCGGCACCTCGGAGACCAGTATGAGATTCCGATGCACCAGTGTAGCTTTACTACATCCCTTGGACCTTCTTATTGACCGTGAAACACGGAAATCGCATTGGGAATGAATACAAAATTCACAATGCCGACTTAAGTAAAAGAAGGGTGAACCTTCTAAGAGTTTGTGGTTTGAGCGGCTCCTGGGTGACCAGTATTAGTTCACATGCACCAGTGCAGGTTTACTGTATCCCTTGGACCTTCGCATTGACCTGGAAACACAGAATTTGCATCGGGATCGAATACAAAAGGGACAATGCCGACTAAAATTCAAGAAGAATGAATCTTCTAAGAGTTTGCTATTTTAGCGGCTCCTGGGAAGCCAGTATTAGATTCCGATGCACCAGTGCAGGATTACTGTATCCCTTGGAGTTTCACATTGACCGTGAGACACAGAAATCGCATCAGGACTGAATACAAAATGCACAATGCCCACTTAAGTACAAGAAGAGTGAATCTACTAAGAGTCTGTGCTTTGAGCGGCTCCTGGGAGTCCAGTGTTAGATTCCGGTGCACCAGTGCATGTTCACTGTATCCCTTGCGCCGTCACATTGACCATGAAACACAGATATCGCATCGGGTTTAAATACAAAAGGGACAATGCCGACTTAAGTACAAGAAGAGTGAATCTTCTAAGAGTTTGTGCTTCGAGCGGCTCCTGGGAGACCTGTACTAGATTCCGATACACCAGTGTAGTTTTACTGTATCCCATGGACCTTCACATTGACCATGAAACACAGATATCGCATCGGGTTTAAATACAGAAGGGACAATGCCGACTTAAGTACAAGAAGAGTGAACCTTCTAAGTGTTTGTGGTTTGAACGGCTCCTAGGAGACCAGTATTAGATTCCGATGCACCAGTGCAGGTTTACTGTATCCCTTGGACTTCCACATTGGCCATGAAACACAGAAATCGCATCGGGATTGAATACAAAATGCACAATGCCGAAATAAGTACAAGAAGAGTAAATCTACAAAGAGTTTGTGTTCTGAGCGGCTCCTAGGAGACCAGTATTAGCTTCCGATGCACCAGCGCAGATTTACTGTATCCCTTGGACTTTCACATCGACCATGAAACACAGCAATTGTATTGGGAATCAGTACAAAAGGGAGATTGCTGACTTAATTACAAGAAGAGTGAATCTTGTAAGAGTTTGTGGTTAGAGTGCCTCCTAGGTAACAGTATTATATTCCGATGCACCAGTGAAGGCTTACTGTATCCCTTGGATCTTCGCATTGACCTGGAAACACAGAAATTGCCTCGGGATCGAATACAAAAGGGACAATGATGACTAAAATTGAAGAAGAATGAATCTTCTAAGAGTTTGCTGTTTTAGCGGCTCCTGGGAAGCCACTATTAGATTCCAATGCACCAGTGCAGGATTACTGTATCCCTTGGAGTTTCACTTTGACCGTGAAACACAGAAATCGCATCAGGATTGAATACAAAATGCAGAATGCCCACTTAAGTACAAGAAGAGCGAATCTACTAAAAGTCTGTGCTTTGAGCGGCTCCTGGGAGTCCAGTGTTAGATTCCGGTGCACCAGTGCATGTTCACTGTATCCCTCGCCCCTTCACATTGACCATGAAACACAGATATCGCATCGGGTTTAAATACAAAAGGGACAATGCCGACTTAAGTACAAGAAGAGTGAACCTTCTAAGTGTTTGTGGCTTGAACGGCTTCTAGGAGACCAGTATTAGATTCCATTGCACCAGTGCAGGTTTACTGTATCCCTTGGACTTTCACATTGACGTTGAAACACAGCAATTGCATCGGGATTCAGTACAAACTGACAATGCCGACTTAAGTACACGAACAGTGAAACTTGTAGGATGTTGTGGTTTGAGCGGTTCCTGGGAGACCAGTATTAGTTCCGATGCACCAGTGCAGGTTTACTGTATCCCTTTAACCTTCACATTGACCATGAAACACAGGTATTAAATCGGGATTGAATACAAAAGGCACAATGCCAACTTAACTACAGGAACAGTGAATCTACCAAGATTTTGTGGTTTCAGCGGCTCCTGGGAGACCAGTATTAGATTCCGATGCACCAGTGCAGGTTTACTGTATCCCTTGTAGTTTCTCATTGACCATGAAACACAGAAATCGCATCGGGATTGAATAAAAAAGGCACAATGCCGACTTAAGTACAAGAAGAGTGAATCTTCTAAGAGTTTGTGCTTTTAACGGCTCCTCGGTGACCAGTATTAGATTCCGATGCACCAGTACAGGTTCCCTGTATCCCTTGCGCCTTCACATTGACCATGAACACAGAAAACGCACCGGGATTGAGTACAAAAGGGACAATTCCGACTTAGATTCAAGAAGAGTGAATCTTCTAAGAGTTTGTGGTTTGAGCGGCTCCTGGGAGACCAGTATTAGATTCCGATGCACCAATGCAAATTTACTGTGTCCCTTGGAACTTCACATGGACCATGAAACACAGAATTTGCATCGGGATTCAATACAAAAGTGACAATGCCGACTTAAATACAAGAGGAGTGAATCTTCTAACAGTTTGTGGTTTGAGCGGCTCCTGGGAGACCAGGATTAGAAACCGAAGCACCAGTGCAGGGTTACTGTATCACTTGGACCTTCTCAATGACCATGAAACACAGATATCGCATCGGGATTGAATACAAAATGCACAATGCTGACTTAAGTACAAGAAGAGTGAATCATCTAAGAGTTTGTGGTTTGAGCGGCTCCTGGGAGACCAGTACTAGATTCCGATACACCAGTGCGGGTTACTGTATTTCTTGGACTTTCACATTGACCATGAAACTCAGTAAATGCACCGGGATTGAATACAAAAGGGACTATGCCGAATTAAGTGCAAGAAGAGTGAATCCTTTAAGAGGTTGTGCTTTGGGGGGCTGCTGGGAGACGAGTATTAGATTCCGATACACCAGTGGAGGTCTACTGTATCCCATGGACCTTCACATTCACCGTGAAACACAGAAATCGCATTGGGATTGAATACAAAATGCGCAAAACCGAAATAAGTACAAGAAGAGTGAATCTACAAAGAGTTTGTGCTCTGAGCGGCTCCTAGGAGACCAGTATTAGATTCTGATGGACCAGTGCAGATTTACCGTATCCCTTGAACCTTCACATCGACCATGAAACACAGCAATTGTATCGGGAATCAGTACAAAAGGGACAATGCCGACTTAAGTACAAGAAGAGTGAATCTTGTAAGAGTTTGTGGTTAGAGTGGCTCCTAGGTACCAGTATTAGATTCCGATGCACCAGTGAAGGCTTACTGTATCCCTTGGACCTTCGCATTAACCTGGAAACACAGAAATTGCATCGGGATTGAATACAAAACGGACAATGCCGACTAAAATTCAAGAAGAATGAATCTTCTAAGAGTTTGCTGTTTTAGAGGCTCCTGCGAAGCCAGTATTAGATTCCGATGCACCAGTGCAGGTTTACTGTATCCCGTGGAGCTTCACTTTGACAGTGAAACACAGAAATTGCATCAGGATTGAATACAAAATGCACAATGCCCACTTAAGTACAAGAAGATTGAATCTACTGAGAGATTGTGCTTTTAGCGGCTCCTGGGAGACCAGTTTTCGATTCCGATGCACCAGTGCAGGTTCACTGTATCCCTTGCGCCTTCACATTGACAGTAAAACACAAAAAACGCACCGGGGTTTTATACAAAAGGGACAATGCCGACTTAAATTCAAGAAGAGTGAATCTTCTACGAGTTTGTGGTTTGAGCGGCTCTGGGGAGATTAGTATAAGATTGCGATGCACCAGTGCAGGTTTACTGTGTCCCTTGGGCCTTCATATTGACCATGAAACACAGAAATGGCTTCGGGATTGAACACAAAATGGACAATGCCGACTTAACCACAAGAAGAGTATATCTTCTAAGAGTTTGTGCTTTGAGCGGTTCCTCGGTGACCAGTATTAGATTCCAATGCACAAGTGCATTTTTACTGTATCTTTGGAATTTCACACTGACCATGAAACACAGAAATTGCATCGGGATTGAATACACAAGCGACAATGACGACTTAAGTACAGGAATAGTGATCTTCTATGAGTTTGTAGTTCGAGCGGCTCCTGGGAGACCAGTATTAGATTCCGATAAACCAGTGCGGGTTTTGTGTATCCCTTGGACCTTCACATTGACCATGAAACACTGAAATTGCATCGGGATTGAATGCAAAAGGGCAATGCCGACTTAAGTAAAAGTAGAGTGAATCTTCTAAGAGTTTGTGGTTTGAGCGGCTCCTGGGGGACCAGTATTAGATTCCGATGCACCAGTGCAGGTTTACTGTATCCCTTCGGCTTTTACATTGACCATGGAACTCAGAAAACGAATCGGGATTGAATACAAAAGGAACAATTCCGACTTAATTCAAGAACAGTGAATCTTCTAAGGGTTTGTGGTTTGAGCGGCTCCTGGGAGCCCAGTATTAGATTCCGATGCACCAGTGCAGGTTAACTGTATCCCTTGGACCTTCCCATTGACCGTGAAACACAGAAATCGCATCGGGATTGAATACAAAAGGCACAATGCCAAATAAAGTACAAGAAGAGTGATCCTTCTAAGTGTTTGTGGTTTGAGCTGCTCCTGGGAGACTAGTATTAGATTCCGATACACCAGTGCGGATTCACTGTATCCCTTGGACCTTCGCATTGACCATGAAACACAGAAATTACATCGGGATTGAATACAAAAGGGACAATGAAGTATTAAGTACAAGAAGAGTGAATCTTCTAAGAGATTGTGCTTTGAGCGGCTCCTGGGAGACCAATATTAGATTCCGATGCACCAGTGCAGTTTCACTGTATCCCATGGACCTTCACATTGACCGTGAAACACAGATATCGCATCGGGATTCAATACAAAATGCTCAATGCCGATATAAGTACAAGAGGAGTGAATCTACTAAGAGTTTGTTCTTTGACCTGCTCCTGGGAGACCAGTGTTGGATTCCGATGCACCAGTGGAGGTTTACTGTATCCCTTTGACCATCACATTGACCATGAAACACAGATATCACATCGGGTTTGAATACAAAATGAACAATGCCGAATTAAGTACAAGAAGAGTGAATCTTCCAAGTGTTTGTGCTTTGAGCGGCACCTCGGAGACCAGTATTAGATTCCGATGCACCTGTGCAGGTTTACTGTATCCCTAGGACCCTCACATTGACCATGAAACACAGAAATTACATCGGGATTGAATACAAAAGGGACAATGATGTATTAAGTAGAAGAACAGTGAATCTTCTAAGTGTTTGTGCTATGAGCGGCTCCTGGGAGACCAGTATTAGATTCCGATGCACCAGTGCAGTTTTACTGTATCCCATGGACCTTCACATTGACCGTGAAACACAGAAATCGCATCGGGATTGAATACAAAAGGCACAATGCCAACTAAAGTACAAGAAGAGTGAATCTACTAACAGTTTGTGCTTTGAGCTGCTCCTGGGAGACCAGTGTTGGATTCCGATGCACCAGTGGGAGTTTACTGTATCCCTTTGACCATCATATTGACCATGGAACACAGATATCGCATCGGGTTTGAATACAAAATGAACAATGCCGAATTAAGCACAAGAAGAGTGAAGGACCAGTATTAGATTCTGATGCACCAGTGCAGATTTGCTGTATCCCATGGACCTTCACATTGATCGTGAAACACAGAAATCGCATCGGGATTGAATACAAAATGCTCAATGCCGAAATAAGTACAAGAAGAGTGAATCTACTAACAGTTTGTGCTTTGAGCTGCTCCTGGGAGACCAGTGTTGGATTCCGACGCACCAGTGGAGGTTTACTGTATCCCTTTGCCCATCACATTGACCATGAAACACAGATATCGCATCGGGATTGAATACACAAGGGACAATGACGACTTAAGTACAGGAATAGTGATCTTCTATGAGTTTGTAGTTCGAGCGGCTCCTGGGAGACCAGTATTAGATTCCGATAGACCAGGGCGTATTTACTGTATCCCTTGGACCTTCACATTTATCATGAAACACCGAAATTGCATCGGGATTGAATGCAAAAGGGCAATGCCGACTTAAGTACAAGTAGAGTGAATCTTCTAAGAGTTTGTGGTTTGAGCGGCTCCTGGGGGACCAGTATTAGATTCCGATGCACCAGTGCAGGTTTACTGTATCCCTTAGGCTTTCACATTGACCATGGAACTCAGAAAACGTATCCGGATTGAATACAAAAGGAACAATTCCGACTTAATTCAAGAACAGTGAATCTTCTAAGGGTTTGTGGTTTGAGCGGCTCCTGGGAGCCCAGTATTAGTTTCCGATGCACCAGTGGAGGTTTACTGTATCCCTTGGACCTTCCCATTGACCGTGAAACACAGAAATCGCATCGGGATTGAATACAAAAGGCACAATGCCAACTAAAGTACACGAAGAGTGAACCTTCTAAGTGTTTGTGGTTTGAGCGGCTCCTGGGAGACTAGTATTAGATTCCGATACACCAGTGCGGATTCACTGTATCCCTTGGACCTTCGCATTGACCATGAAACACAGAAATTACATCGGGATTGAATACAAAAGGGACAATGCCGACTTAAGTACAAATAAGAGTGGATCTTCTAAGATTTTGTGTTTTGAGCGGCTCCTGGGTGAATAGTATAAGATTCCGATGCAACAGTGCAAGTTTACTCTATCCCATGGACCTTCACACTGACCGTGAAACACAGATATCGCATTGGGATTGAATACAAAATGCTCAATGCCGATATAAGTACAGGAGGAGTGAATCTACTAAGAGTTTGTGATTTGATCTGCTCCTGGGAGACCAGTGTTGGATTCCGATGCACCAGTGGAGGTTTACTGTATCCCTTTGACCATCACATTGACCATGAAACACATATATCGAATCGGGTTTGTATACAAAATGAACAATGCCGAATTAAGTACAAGAAGAGTGAATCTTCCAAGAGTTTGTGCTTTGAGCGGCACCTCGGAGACCAGTGTCAAATTCCGATGCACCAGTGCAGGCTTAATGTATCCCTTGGACCTTCCGATTGACCGTGGAAGACAGAAATCTACTCGGGATTGAATACAAAAGGAACATTGCAGACTTAAGTACAAGAAAAGTAGATGTACTAAGAGTTTGTGGTTTGAGCGGCTCCTGGGAGACATGTGTTGGTATCCGATGCACCAGTGCAGGTTCACTGTATCCCTTGCGCCTTCACACTGACCATGAAACACAGAAAACGCACCGGGATTGAATACAAAAGGGACAATGCCGACTTAAGTTCAAGAAGAGTGAATCTTCTAAGAGTTTGTGGTTTGAGCGGCTCCTTGGAGACCAGTGTTAGATTCTGATGCACCAGTGCAGGTTTACTATGTCCCTTGGAACTTCACATTGACCATGAAACACAGAAATTGCATCGGGATTCAATACAGAAGGGACAATGACGACTTAAGTACAGGAAAAGTGATTCTTCTAAGAGTTTGTACTTCGAAAGGCACCTGGGAGACCAGTATTAGATTACGATACACCAGTGCGGGTTTACTGTTTCCCTTGGACCTTCACATTGACCATGAAACACAGAAATTGCATCGGGATTGAATAAATAAGGCACAGTGCCAACTAAAGTACAAGAAGAGTGAATCTTCTAAGATTTTGTTGTTTGAGTGGCTCCTGGGATACCAGTGGTAGAATCCGATGCACCAGTGCAGGTTTACTGTATGCCTAGGACCCTCACATTGACCATGAAACACAGAAATTACATCGGGATTGAATACAAAAGGGACAATGATGTATTAAGTAGAAGAAGAGTGAATCTTCTAAGTGTTTGTGCTATGAGCGGCTCCTGGGAGACCAGTATTAGATTCCGATGCACCAGTGCAGTTTTACTGTATCCCATGGACCTTCACATTGACCGTGAAACACAGAAATCGCATCGGGATTGAATACAAAATGCTCAATGCCGAAATAAGTACAAGAAGAGTGAATCTACTAACAGTTTGTGCTTTGAGCTGCTCCTGGGAGACCAGTGTTGGATTCCGATGCACCAGTGGAAGTTTACTGTATCCCTTTGACCATCATATTGACCACGGAACACAGATATCGCATCGGGTTTGAATACAAAATGAACAATGCCGAATTAAGTACTAGAAGAGTGAAGGACCAGTATTAGATTCCGATGCACCAGTGCAGGTTTACTGTATCCCATGGACCTTCACATTGATCGTGAAACACAGAAATCGCATCGGGATTGAATACAAAATGCTTAATGCCGATATAAGTACAGGAGGAGTGAATCTACTAAGAGTTTGTGCTTTGATCTGCTCCTGGGAGACCAGTGTTGGATTCCGATGCACCAGTGGAGGTTTACTGTATCCCTTTGCCCATCACATTGACCATGAAACACAGATATCGCATCGGGATTGAATACACAAGGGACAATGACGACTTAAGTACAGGAATAGTGATCTTCTATGAGTTTGTAGTTCGAGCGGCTCCTGGGAGACCAGTATTAGATTCCGATAGACCAGTGCGTATTTACTGTATCCCTTGGACCTTCACATTTACCATGAAACACGGAAATTGCATCGGGATTGAATGCAAAAGGGCAATGCCGACTTAAGTACAAGTAGAGTGAATCTTCTAAGAGTTTGTGGTTTGAGCGGCTCCTGGGGGACCAGTATTAGATTCCGATGCACCAGTGCAGGTTTACTGTATCCCTTAGGCTTTCACATTGACCATGGAACTCAGAAAACGTATCGGGATTGAATACAAATGGAACAATTCCAAATTAATTCAAGAACAGTGAATCTTCTAAGGGTTTGTGGTTTGAGCGGCTCCTGGGTGAATAGTATTAGATTCCGATGCAACAGTGCAAGTTTACTGTATCCCATGGACCTTCACACTGACCGTGAAACACAGATATCGCATTGGGATTGAATACAAAATGCTCAATGCCGATATAAGTACAGGAGGAGTGAATCTACTAAGAGTTTGTGCTTTGATCTGCTCCTGGGAGACCAATGTTGGATTCCGATGCACCAGTCGAGGTTTACTGTATCCCTTTGACCATCACATTGACCATGAAACACAGATATCGCATCGGGTTTGAATACAAAATGAACAATGCCGAATTAAGTACAAGAAGAGTGAATCTTCCAAGAGTTTGTGCTTTGAGCGGCACCTCGGAGACCAGTATTAGATTCCCATGCACCAGTGCAGGTTTACTGAATCCTTTGGATCTTCACAACGACCATGAAATACAGAAATTGCATCTGTATTGAATACAAAAGGGACAATGCCGACTTAAGTACAAATAAGAGTGAATCTTCTACGACTTTGTGTTTTGAGCGGCTCCTGTGTGAATAGTATGAGATTCCGATGCACCAGTGCAAGTTTACTGTATCCCTTGGACCTTCACATTGACCATGAAACACAGAAATTAGATCGGGATTTAATACAAAAGGGACAATGCCGACTTACGTACCAGAAGAGTGAATCTTCTAAGAGTTTGAACTTTGAGCAGCTCCTGGGAGACCAGTGTCAAATTCCGATGCACCAGTGCAGGCTTAATGTATCCCTTGGACCTTCCGATTGACCGTGAAACACAGAAATCTACTCGGGATTGAATACAAAAGGAACATTGCAGACTTAAGTACAAGAAAAGTGAATGTACTATGAGTTTGTGGTTTGAGCGGCTCCTGGGAGACATGTGTTGGTATCCGATGCACCAGTGCAGGTTCACTGTATCCCTTGCGCCCTCACACTGACCATAAAACTCAGATATCGCACCGGGATTGAATACAAAAGGGACAATGCCAACTTAAGTTCAAGAAGAGTGAATCTCCTAAGAGTTTGTGGTTTGAGCGGCTCCTGGGATATCAGTGTTAGATTCTGATGCACCAGTGCAGGTTTACTGTGTCCCTTGGAACTTCACATTGACCATGAAACACAGAAATTGCATCGGGATTCAATACAAAAGGGACAATGACGACTTAAGTACAGGAAAAGTGAGTCTTCTAAGAGTTTGTAGTTCGAAAGGCACCTGGGAGACCAGTATTAGATTCCGATACGCCAGTGCGGGTTTACTGTTTCCCTTGGACCTTCACATTGACCATGAAACACAGAAATTGCATCGGGATTGAATAAAAAAGGCACAGTGCCAAATAAAGTACAAGAAGAGTGAATCTTCTAAGATTTTGTGGTTTGAGTGGCTCCTGGGATACCAGTGGTAGAATCCGATGCACCAGTGCAGGTTTAATGTATGCCTTGGACTTTCACATTGACCATGAAACACAGAAATTACATCGGGATTGAATACAAAAGGGACAGTGATGTATTAAGTATAAGAAGAGTGAATCTTCTAAGAGTTTGTGGTTTGAGCGGCTCCTGGGAGACCAATATTAGATTCCGATGCACCAGTGCAGTTTTACAGTATCCCATGGACCTTCACATTGACCGTGAAACACAGAAATCGCATCGGGATTGAATACAAAATGCTCAATGCCGAAATAAGTACAAGAAGAGTGAATCTACTATGAGTTTGTGCTTTGAGCTGCTCCTAGGAGACCAGTGTTGGATTCCGATGCACCAGTCGAGGTTTACTGTATCCCTTTGACCATCACATTGACCATGAAACACAGATATCGCATCGGGTTTGAATACAAAATGAACAATGCCGAATTAAGTACAAGAAGAGTGAATCTTCCAAGAGTTTGTGCTTTGAGCGGCACCTCGGAGACCAGTATTAGATTCCGATGCACCAGTGCAGGTTTACTGAATCCCTTGGAACTTCACAACGAGCATGACATACAGAAATTGCATCTGTATTGAATACAAAAGGGACAATGCCGACTTAATTACAAATAAGAGTGAATCTTCTACGATTTTGTGTTTTGAGCGGCTCCTGGGTGAATAGTATTAGATTCCGATGCACCAGTGCAAGTTTACTGTAGCCCTTGGACCTTCACATTGACCATGAAACACTGAAATTAGATCGGGATTTAATACAAAAGGGACAATGCCGACTTACGTACAAGAAGAGTGAATCTTCTAAGAGTTTGTGGTTTGAGCGGCTCCTGGGAGACATGTGTTTTTATCCGATGGACCAGTGCAGGTACACTGTATCTCTTGCGCCTTCGCACTGACCATGATACACAGAAAACGTACCGGGATTGAATACAAAAGGGACAATGCCGACTTAAATTCAAGAAGAGTGAATCTTCTAAGAGTTTGTGGTTTGAGCGTCTCCTGGGAAACCAGTGTTAGATTCTGATGCACCAGTGCAGGTTTACTATGTCCCTTGGAACTTCACGTTGACCATGAAACACAGAAATTGCATCGGGATTCAATACAAAAGGGACAATGACGATTTAAGTACAGGAATAGTGAATCTTCTAAGAGTTTGTAGTTCGAACGGCACCTGGGAGACCAGTATTAGATTCCGATACACCAGTGCGGGTTTACTGTATCACTTGGACCTTCACATTGACCATGAAACACAGATATTGCATCGGGATTGAAGACAAAAGGGACAATGCAGACTTAAGTACAAGTAGGGTGAATCTTCTAAGAGTTTGTGGTTCGAGCTGCTCCTGGAAGCCCAGTTTCAGATTCTGATGCACCAGTGCAGGTTTACTGTAACCCTTGCGCCTTCACATTGACGATGAAACTCAGAAAACGCATCGGGATTGAATACAAATGGGACTATGACGACTTCAATTGAAGAAGAGTGAATTTACTAAGAAATTGTGGGTTGAGCGGCTCCCAAGACACCAGTATTAGATTCCGATGCACCAGTGCAGGTTTACTGTATCCCTTGGACCTTCCGATTGATCGTGAAACACAGAAATCTAATCGGGATTGAATACCAAAGGAACATTGCAGACTTAAGTACAAGAAAAGCGAATCTACTAAGAGTTTGTGGTTTGAGCGGCTCCTGGGAGACATGTGTTAGTATCCGATACACCAGTGCAGGTTTACTGTATCCCTTGGACCTTCACATTGACCATGAAACACAGAATTGCATCGGGATTGATTACAAAAGGGACAATGCCGACTTAAGTACAAGAAGAGTGAATCTTCAAAGAATTTGTGCTTTGAGCTGCTCCTGGTAGACCAGTATTAGATTCCGATGGACCAGTGCAGGATGACTGTATCCCTTGGAACTTCGCGTTGACCATGAAACACAGACATCTCATTGGGATTGAATACAAAAGCCATAATGCAAACTAAAGTACAAGAAGAGTGAATCTTCTAAGAGATTGTGGTTAGAGTGGCTCCTAGGTACCAGTATTCGATTCTGATGCACCAGTGATGGCTTACAGTATCCTTTGGACCTTCGCATTGACCAGGAAACAAAGATATTGCATTGGGATTGAATACAACAGGGACAATGCCGACTTTAGTTCAAGAAGAAGGAATCTGCTAAGAGTCTGTGTTTGTAGTGGCTCCTGGAAATCCAGTATTAGATTCCGATGCTCCAGTGCAGGTTTACTGTAACCCTTGGAGCATCACATTGACCGTGAAACACAGATATCGCATGAGGATTGTATACAAAATTCACAATGACCACTTAAGTACAAGAAGAGTGAATCTACTTAGAGTTTGTGGTTTGATCGGATCCTGGGAGACCAGTATTACATTCCGATGCACCAGTGCAAGTTTACTGTATCCCTTGGACCTTCCCATTGACCGTGAAACACAGAAATCGCATCGGGATTGAATACAAAAGGTACATTGCAGACTTAAGTACAAGAAAAGTGATTCAACTAAGAGGATGTGCTTTGAGCATCTAATGGAAGACCTGTATAAGATTCCAATAGACCAGTGCAGGTTCACTGTATCCCTTGGACCCTCACATTGACCATGAAACACAGAAATTGAATCGGAATTGGATACAAAAGGCACAATGCCAACTGAAGTACAAGAAGAATCAATCTTCTAAGAATTTGTGGTTTGAGCTGCTCCTGGGAAACTAGTATTAGATTCCGATGCATCGGTGCAGATTTACTGTATCCCTTGTGCCTTCACATTGACCATGAAACACAGAAATCGCATCGTGTTTGAAAACAAAAAGGACAATGCCGACTTAAGTACAAGGAGAGTGAATCTTCTAATAGTTTGTGGTTTGAGCGGCTCCTGGGAGACCAGGATTAGATTCCGATGCGCCAGTGCAGGTTTACTGTATCCCTTGCAGCGCCTCATTGACCATGAAACACGGATATCGCATCGGGATTGAATACAAAAGGGACAATGCCGACTTACGGACAAGCACAGTGAATCTTCTAAGAGTTAGTGGTCTGGGCGCCTCCTGGGAGACCATTATTTGATTCAATTCACCAGTGCAGGTTTACGGTATCACTTGGACCTTCAAATTGACCATGAAACACAGCAATTGCATCGGGATTGAATACAAAAGGCACAATGCCAACTTAAGTACTAGAAGAGCGAATTTTCTAAGAGTTTGTGTTTGAGTGGCTCCTGGGAGTCCAGTATTAGATTCCTATGCACCAGTGCAGGTTTACTGTATCACTTGGACCTTCACATTGACCATGAAACACAGAAATTGCATCGGGATTGAACACAAAAGGGACAATGACGACATGTGTAGAAGAAGAGTGAATCTACTAAGTGTTTGTGGTTTGAGCGGCTCCTGGGAGACCAGTATTAGACTTCGATACACCGGTGCCGGTTTACTGTATCCTTTGGACCTTCACATTGACCATGAAACACAGAAATTGCATCGGGATTGAATACAATAGGGACAATGCCGACTTAAGTACAAGAAGAGTGAATCTTCTAAGCGTTTGTGCTTTGAGCAGCTCCTGGGAGACCAGTATTAGATTCCGATGGACCAGTGCAGGTTTACTGTATCCATTGGACCTTCACATTGACCGTGAAACACAGAAATCGCACTGCGATTGAATACAAAATCCAGAATGCCAACTAAAGTACAAGAAGAAAGAATCTTCTAAGAGTTTGTGGTTAAAGTGGCTTCTAGGTACCAGTATTAAATTCCGATGCACCAGTAAAGGCTTACTGTATCCCTTGGACGTTCGCATTGACCAGGAAACACAGAAATTGCATCGGGAATATATCCAAAATGGACAATGCCGACTTAAATTCAAGAAGAATGAATCTTCTAAGAGTTTGACGTTTTAGCGGCTCCTGGAAGGCCAGTATTAGATTCCGATGCACAAGTGCTGATTTACTGTATCCCTTGGAGCTTCACATAGATGGAGAAACACAGAAATCGCATCAGGATTGAATGCTAAATGCACAATGCCCACTTAAGTACAAGAAGAGTGAATCTACTAAAAGTTTGTGTTTGAGCGGCTCCTGGGAGACCAGTGTTAGATTCCGATGCACCAGTGCGGGTTCACTGTATCCCTTGGAACTTCACATTGACCATGAAACACAGAAAACGCACCGTGATCGTATACAAAAGGACAACGCCGACTTAAATTCAAGAAGAGTGAATCTTCTAAGAGTTTGTGGTTTGAGCGGCTCCTGGGAGACCAGTATTAGATACCGATGCACTAGTGCGGGTTTACTGTGTCCCTTGGAACATCACATTGACAATGAAACACAGAAATTGGATCGGGTATCAATACAAACGGGACAATGACGACTTAAGTAAAGCAATAGTGAATCTTCTAAGAGTTTGTAGTTCGAGAGGCTCTTGGGAGACCAGTATTAGATTCCGATACACCAGTGCGGGTTACTGTATCCCTTGGCCTATTACATTTACCATGAAACACAGAAATCGCATCGGGATTGAATACAAAAGGCACAATCTCAACTTAAGTACAAGAAGAGTGAATCTTCTAAGATTTTGTGGTTTGGGCGGCTCCTGGAAGTCCAGGACTAGAATCCGATGCACTAGTGCGGGTTTACTGTATCCCTTGGACCTTCACATTGACCATGAAACACAGAATACGAATCGGGATTGAAATCAAGTGTGACAATGATGACTTAAGTACACGAATAATGAATCTTCTAAGAGTTTGTGGATCTAGCGGCTGCTGGGGGACCAGTATTAGATTCCGATACGCCATTGCGGATTTACTGTATCCCTTGGGCCTTCACATTCACCATGAAACACAGAAATTGCATCGGGATTTAATACAAAATGGACAATGCCGACTTAAATACAAGTAGAGTGAATCTTCTAAGAGTTTGTGGTTTGAACGGTTCCTGGGAGACCAGCATTAGATTCCGATACACCAGTGCGCGCTACTGTATCCCTTTGACCTTCACATTGACCATGAAACACAGAGAATGCATCAGGATTGAATGCAAAAGGGACAATGCCGACTTAAGTTCAAGCACAGTAAATCTCCTATGAGTTTGTGGTTTGGGCGCCTCCTGGGAGACCATTTTTAGATTCCGATGCACCAGTGCAGGTTTACGGTACCCCTTGGCCCTTCTCATTGACCATGATACACAGAAATCGCATCGGGATTGAATGCAAAAGGCACAATGCCGACCTCAGTACAAGAAGAGTGAAACTTCTAAGTGTTTGTGCGTTGAACTGCTCCTCGGTGTTCAGTTTTAGATTCCAATGCTCTAGTACATCTTTTCTGTATCCCTTGGACCTTCAAATTGACCATGAAACACAGAAATTAGATCGGGATTGTATACAAAAGGGACAATGCCGACAAATACAAGAAGAGTGAATCTTTTATGAGTTTGTGCTTTGAGAGGCTCCTGGGAGACCAGTATTAGATTCCGATACACCAGTGGAGGTTTACTGTATCCCTAGGACCTTCACATTGGCTATGAAACACAGAAATTGCATCGGGTTTGAATATAAAAGGGACAATGACGACTTAAGTACAAGAAGAGTGAATCTTCTAAGTGTTTGTGCTTTGTTTGCCTCCTGGGAGACCAGTATGAAATTTGGATGAACCAGTGCAGGTTTACTGCATCCCTTGGACCTTCATATTGACCATGAAACACAGAAATTGCATCGGGATTGAATACAAAAGGGACAATGCCGACTAAAGTACAAAAAGAGTAAATCTTGTTAGAGTTTGTGCTATGAGCAGCTCCTGGGAGACCAGTACTAGTTCCGATGCACCAGTGCAGGTTTAATGTATCCCTTGAACCTTCACATTGACCATGAAACACAGAAATAGCATCGGGATTGAATACAAAAGGCACAATGCCAACTTAAGTACAAGAAGAGTAAATCTTCTAAGAAATTGTGGTTTGAGGTGCTCCTGGGAGAGCAGTATTAGATTCCGATCCACCGGTGCTGGTTAACTTTATCCCTTGGACCTTCACATTGACCATGAAACACAGAAATTGCATCGGGATTGAGTACAAAAGGGACAATGCCGACTTAAGTAAAAGAAGAGTTAATCTTCTAAGAGTTTGTGCTTTGAGCAGCTCCTGGGAGACCACTATTAGGTTCCGATTTACCATTGCAGGGTTACTGTATCCCTTGGAACTTCACATTGACCGTGAAACACAGAAATCGCAACGGGATTGAATACATATGTCACAAAGCCAACTAATTACAAGAAGAGTGAATCATCTAAGAGTTTGTGGTTAGAGTGGCTCCTAGGTACAAGTAGTAGATTCCGATGCACCAGTGCAGGTTTACGGTGTCCCTTGGACCTTCCCATTGACCGTGAAACACAGAAATCGCATCGGGAATGAATAAAAAAGGGACAAAGCTGACTCAAGCATAAGAAGAGTGAATCTTCTAAGGGTTTGTGGTTTGAGCGGCTCCAGGGAGACCAGGATTAGATTTCGATGCACCAGTGCAGGGTTAACTGTACTCCTTGGACCGACCCATTGATTATGAAACACAGAAATAGCATCGACATTGAATACAGAAGACACATTTCCGACTTAAGTACAAGAAGAGTGAATCTTCTAAGAATTTGTGGTTTGAGCGGCGAATGTGAGACTAGTATTAGATTCCGATGCACCGTTGGAGGTTTACTGTATCCCTTGTGCCTTCACACTGACGATGAAACACAGAAACCGCATCGTGTTTGAATACAAAACAGACAATGACGACTTAAGTACAAGAAGAGTGAATCTTCTAATAGTTTGTGGTTTGAGTGGCTCCTAGGTACCAGTATTAGATTCCAGTGCACCAGTGCGGGTTTACTATGTCCCTTGGATCTTCCCATTGCCCGTGAAACAGAGAAATCGCATCGGGAATGAATAAAAAAGGACAAGGCCGACTTAAGCACAAGAAGAGCGTATCTTCTAAGGCTTTGTGGTTTGAGCGGCACCTAGGAGACCAGGATTAGATTCCGATGCACCAGTGCGGGGTTAACGGTATCCCTTGGACCGTCCCATTGACCATGAAACACAGAAATCGCATCGGAATTGAATACAGAAGCCACAATTACGACTGAAGTACAAGAAGAGTGAATCTTCTAAGAGTTTGTGCTTTGAGCGGCTCCTCGGTGACCAGTATTAGATTCTCATGCACCAGTGCAGGTTTACTGTATCCTTGGAATTTCGCATTGACCATGAAACTTAGAAATAGCATCGGGACTGAATACTAAAGGGACAATGACGACTTAAGTACAGGAATAGCGAATCTTCTAAGAGTTTGTAGTTCGAGCGTCTCCTGGGAGACCAGTATTAGATTCCGATGCACCAGAGCAGGTTTACTGTATCCCTTGCGCCTTCACATTGACCATGGAACTCATATAACGGATCGGGATTGAATACAAAAGGGACAATGCCGACTAAAGTACAAAAAGAGTAAATCTTGTAAGAGTTTGTGCTATGAGCAGCTCCTGGGAGACCAGTACCAGTTCCGATGCACCAGTGCAGGTTTACTGTATCCCTTGAACTTTCACATTGACCATGAAACACAGAAATTGCATCGGGATTGAATACAAAGGCACAATGACTACTTAAGTACAGGAAGAGTAAATCTTCTAAGAAATTGTGGTTTGAGCTGCTCCTGGGAAACCAGTATTAGATTCCGATTCACCAGTGCTGGTTAACTTTATCCCTTGGACCTTCACATTGACCATGAAACACAGAAATCGCATCGGGATTGAATACAAAAGGGACAATGCCGACCTAAGTACAAGAAGAGTGAATCTTCTAAGAGTTTGTGCTTTGAGCTGCTCTTGGGAGACCAGTATTAGATTCCGATTAACCAGTGCAGGTTCACTGTATCACTTGGACCTTCACATTGACGATGAAACACAGACATTGAGTCGGGATTGAGTACAAATGGCACAATGCCAACTTAAGTACAAGAATAGTGAATCTTCTAAGAGTTTGCACTTCGAGCGGCTCCTGTGAGACCAGTATTAGATTGCGATACACCAGTGCGGGTTTACTGTATCCCGTGGACACTCACATTGACCATGAAACACATAAATTGCATCGGCATTGAATACAAAAGGAACAATGCCGACTTAAGTACATGGAGAGTGATTCTTCTAAGAGTTTGTGGTTTCAGCGGCTCCTGGGAGACCAGTATTAGATTCCGATACACCTGTGTGGGTTTACTGTATCCCTTGACCTTCACATTGACCAGGAAACACAGAAAATGCATCAGGGTTGAATACAAAAGGGACAATGCCGTCTTAAGTACAAGAACAGTGATTCTTCTAAGAGTTTGTGGTTTGAGCGGCTCCTGGGAGACCAGTATTAGGTTCCGATGCACCCATGTAGGTTTACTGTATCCCTCGGACCTTCACATTGTCCATAAAACACAGATATCGCATCGGGATTGAATGCAAAATGCACAATGAAGAATAAAGTGCAAGTAGGGTGAAACTTCTAAGAGTTTGTGCTTTGGGCGGCTCCTGGGAGACCAGTATTAGATTCCGATGCACCAGTGCAGAATTACTGTATCCCTTGGAACTTCACATTGACCATGAAACACAGAAATAGCATCGGGATTGAACACAAGAGGGACAATACCGACTTAAGTACAAGAAGAGTGGATCTTCTATGAGTTTGTGCTATGAGCGGCTTATGGGAGACAGTATTAGAATCCGATGCACCAGTGCAGGTTTACTGTATCCCTTCGACCTTCACATTGACCATAAAACAAAGAAATTGAATCGGTATTGAATTCAAAAGGGACAATGCCAACTTAAGTACAAGGAGAGTGAATCTTCTAAGAGTTTGTGCATTGAAGGGCTCCTGGGAGACCAGTAATAGATTCAGATGCACCAGTGCAGGTTTACTGTATCCCTTGGACCTTCCCATTGATCTGAAACGCAGAAATCACATCGGGATTGCATACAATACTGACAATGCCGACTTGAGTACAAGCAAAATGAATCAACTTAGAGTTTGTGCTTTGAGCGGCTCCTTGGAGACTAGTATTAGATTCCGATGCACCAGTGCAGGTTTACTGTATGCCTCGGGCCTTCACATTGACCATGAAACACAGAAATCGCTTCGGGATTGAATACAAAACGGACTATGCCGACTTAAGTACAAAAAGAGTGAATCTTCTTGGAGTTTGTGGTTTGTGGGGATCTTGTGATACCAGGATTTAATTCCGATTCACCAGTGCAGGTTTACTGTATCCCTTGGAACATTACATTGACCATGAAACACAAATATTGCATCGGGATTGAATACAACAGGGACAATGACAATATAAGTACAAGATTAGTGAATCTTCTAAGAGTTTGTAGTTCGAGCTACTCCTGGGAGACCATTATTAGAATCCGATACACCAGTGCGGGTTTACTGTATCCTTTGGACCGTCCCATTGACCATGAAACACAGATATTGCATCGGAATTGAATACAGAAGCCACAATTATGACTGAAGTACAAGAGGAGTGAATCTTCTAAGAGTTTGTGCTTTGAGCGGCTCCTCGGTGACCAGTATTAGATTCCCATGCACCAGTGCAGGTTTACTGTATCCTCGGAATTTCGCATTGACCATGAAACACAGAAATTGCATCGGGATTGGATACAAATGGGACAATGACGACTTAAGTACAGGAATAGCGAATCTTCTAAGAGTTTGTAGTTCGAGCGTGTCCTGGGAGACCATTATTAGATTCCGATACACCAGTGCGGGTCTACTGTATCCCTTGCGCCTTCACATTGACCATGGAACTCAGAAAACGGATCGGGATTGAATACAAAAGGGTCATAGCCGACTCAGATTGAAGAAGAGTGAATCTTCTAAGAGTTTGTGGTTTGATCAGCTCCTGGGAGACCTGTATTAGATTCCGATGCACCAGTGCAGGTTTACTGTATCCCTTGGACCTTCCCATTGACAGTGAAACACAGAAATCGCTTCGGGATTAAATACAAAATGGACATTGCAGACTTAAGTACAACAAAAGTGAATCAACTTAGAGATTGTGCTTTGAGCGTCTCCTGGGAGACCTGAATTAGATTCCGATTAACCAGTGCAGGTTCACTGTATCCCTTGGACCTTCACATTGACGATGAAACACAGACATTGAGTCGGGATTGAATACAAAAGGCACAATGCCAACTTAAGTACAAGAATAGTGAATCTTCTAAGAGTTTGCACTTCGAGCGGCTCCTGTGAGACCAGTATTAGATTGCGATACTCCAGTGCGGGTTTACTGTATCCCTTGGACACTGACATTGACCATGAAACACAGAATTTGCATCGGCATTGAATACAAAACGAACAATGCCGACTTAAGTACATGTAGAGTGATTCTTCTAAGAGTTTGTGGTTTGAGCGGCTCCTGGGAGACCAGTATTAGATTCCGATACACCAGTGCGGGTTTACTGTATCCCTTGGACCTTCACATTGACCAGGAAACACAGAAAATGCATCAGGATTGAATACAAATAGGACAATGCCGTCTTAAGTACAAGAATAGTGAATCTCCTAAGAGTTTGTGGTTTGAGCGGCTCCTGGGAGACCAGTATCAGGATCCGATGCACCCATGTAGGTTTACTGTATCCCTCGGACCTTCACATTGTCCGTAAAACACAGTAATCGCATCGGGATTGAATGCAAAATGCACAATGAAGAATAAAGTGCAAGTACAGTGAATCTTCTAAGAGTTTGTGCTTTGAGCGGCTCCTGGGGACCAGTTTTAGGTTCCGATGCACCAGTGCAGGTTTACTGTATAATTTGGACCTTCACATTGTGCATGAAACACAGAAATCGCATCGGGATTGAATACAAAATGCACAATGCCGAATAAAGTGCAAGAAGAGCGAATGTTCTAAGAATTTGTGCTTTGAGCGACACTGAGAGACCAGTATTTGATTCCGATGCCGCAGTGCAGGATTACGGTATCCCTTGGACCTTCACATTGACCGTGAAACACTGAGATCGCATCAGGATTGAATACGAATGGGACAATGCCGACTTAAGTACAAGTAAAGTGAATCCACTAAGAGTTTGTGCTTCGAGCGGGTCCTCGGAGACCAGTATTATATTCCAATGCACCAGTGCAGGTTTACTGTATCCCTTGGAACCTCACATTGACCATGAAACACAGAAGTTGCATCGGGATTGAATACAAAAGGGACAATGGCGACTTAAGTACAAGATTAGTGAATCTTCTAAGAGTTTGTTGTTCAAGCGGCTCCTGGGAGACCAGTATTAGATTCCGATACACCAGTGGAGGTTTACTGATTCAATGGAACTTCACATTGACCATGAAACACGGAAATTGCATCGGTATTGAATACAAAAGGGACAATGCCGACATAAGTACAAGAAGAGTGAATCTTCTAAGAGTTTGTGGCTTGAGCGGCTCCTGGGAGAGCAGTAATAGATTCCGACGAACCAGTGCAGGTTTACTGTATCCCTTGGACTTTCACATTGACCATGAAATACAGATATTGCATCGGGATTTAATACAAAAGGAACAATGCCGACTTAAGTACAAGAAGAGTGAATCTTCAAAGAGTTTGTGCTATGAGCGGCTTATGGGAGACAGTATTAGAATCCGATGCACCAATGCAGGTTTACTGTTTGCCTCGGGCCTTCACATTGACCCTGAAACACAGAAATCGCTTCGGGATTGAATGCAAAATGCACAATGACGAATAAAGTGCAAGTAGAGTGAATCTTCTAAGAGTTTGTGCTTTGAGCGGCTCCTGGGAGACCAGTATTATATTCCGATGCACCAGTGCAGAATTACTGTATCCCTTGGAACTTCACATTGACCATGAAACACAGAAATTGAGTCGGGATTGAATTCAAAAGGGACAATGCCATCTTAAGTACAAGAAGAGTGAATCCTCCAAGAGTTTGTGCATTGAAGGGCTCCTGGGAGACCAGTAATAGATTCCAATGCACCAGTGCAGGTTCACTGTATCCCGTGGAACATTACATTGACCATGAAGCACAAAAATTGCATCGGGATTGAATACAACAGGGACAATGCCGACTTAAGTACATGTAGAGTGATTCTTCTAAGAGTTTGTGGTTTGAGCGGCTCCTGGGGGACCAGTATTAGCTTCCGGTGAACCAGTGCAGGTTTACTGTATCACTCGGACCTTCTCATTGACCATGAAACCCAGAAATTGCATCGGCATTGAACACAAAATGGACAATGCCGACTTGAGTACAAGAATAGTGAATCTTCTAAGAGTTTGCACTTCGAGCGGTTCCTGTGAGACCAGTATTACATTGCAATACACCAGTGCGGGTTTACTGTATCCCTTGGACACTCACATTGACCATGAAACACAGAAATGGCAACGGCATTGAATACAAAAGGAACAATGCCGACTTAAGTACATGTAGAGTGATTCTTCTAAGAGTTTGTGGTTTGAGCGGCTCCTGGGAGAATAGTATTAGGTTCCGATGCACCCATGTAGGTTTACTGTATCCCTTCGACCTTCATATTGACCATGAAACACAGATATTACAACGGGATTGAATACAAAAGGGACAATGACGTTTTCAGTACAAGAAGAGTGAATCTCCTAAGAGTTTGTGGTTTAGCGGCGCCTGGGACACCAGTATTAGATTCCGATACACAAGTGCGGGTTTACTGTATCCCCTGGACCTTCACATTGACCATGAAACATATAAATTGCATCGGGATTGAATACAAAAGGACGATGCCGACGAAAATACAAGAAGAGTGAATTCTCTATGAGTTTGTGGTTTGAGCGGCTCCTGGGATACATGTATTAGTTTCCGATGCACCAGTGAAGGTTTACTGTATCCCTTGGACCTTCACGTAGACCATGAAACACAGACATTGCATCGGGATTGAGTACAAAAGAAACAATGCCCACTTAAGTACAAGATGGGTGATTCTGCTAATAGTTTGTGCTTTAATCGTCTCCTGTTTGGCCAGTAGTAGATTCCGATGATCCAGTGCAAGTTTACTGTATACCTTGGGACTTCACATTGAACATGAAACACAGAAATCGCATCGGGATTGAATACAAAATGGACAATTCCGACTTAAATTCAAGAAGAGAGAATATTCTAAGATTTTGTGGTTTGAGCGGCTCCTGGGGGCCAGTATTAGCTTCCGATGAACCAGTGCAGGTTTACTGTATCCCTTCGACCTACCCATTGACCGTGAAGCACAGAAATCGCATCGGGAATGAATACAAATGGGACAATGCCACCTTATGTACAAGAAAAGTGAATCTACTAAGGGTTTGTGCTTGAGCGGCTCCTGGGAGACCAGTATTAGATTCCGATACACCAGTGCAGGTGTGGTGTACCCCTTGGACCTTCACAATTACCATGAAACACAGAAATTGCGTCGGGATTGAATACTAAAGGGACAATGCCGACATAAGTGCTAGAAGAGTGTATCTTCTAACAGATTGTTCTTTGAGCGACTCCTGTTGGACCAGTATTAGATTACGACGCACCAGTGCAGGTTTACGGTATAGCTTGGATCTTTACATTGCCCACGAAACACAGCAATTGAATCGGGATTGAATACACAGTGCACAATGCCTACTTAAGTACCAGAAGAGTGATTTTTCTAAGAGTTTGTGCTTTGAGCGGCTTCTGGAGACCAGTATTAGGTTCCGATGCATCAGTGCAGGTTTACGGTATCAGTTGGACCTTCACATTGTGCATGAAACACAGAAATCGCATCGGGATTGAATACAATTGCACAATGCCGAATAAAGTACAAGAAGAGCGAATGGTCTAAGAATTTGTGCTTTGAGCGACTCCTGAGAGACCAGTATTTGATTCCGATGCAGCAGAGCAGGATTACGGTGTCCCTTGGACCTTCACATTGACCGTGAAACACTGAAATCGCATCAGGATTGAATACGAATGGGACAATGCTGACTTAAGTACAAGTGAAGTGAATCCACTAAGAGTTTGTGCTTTGAGCGGCTTCTCGGAGACCAGTATTATATTCCAATGCAAAAGTGCGGTTTACTGTATCCCTTGGAACCTCACATTGGCCATGAAACACAGAAGTTGCATCGGGATTGAATGCAAAAGGGACAATGACGACTTAAGTACACGATTAGTGAATCATCTAAGAGCTTGTTGTTCGAGCGGCTCCTGGGAGACCAGTATTAGATTCCGATACACCAGTGGAGGTTTACTGATCCCATGGACCTTCACATTGACCATGAAACACAGAAATTGCATCGGTATTGAATACAAAAGGGACAATGCCGACATAAGTAGAAGAAGAGTGAATCTTCTAAGAGTTTGTGGTTTGAGCGGCTCCTGTGAGACCAGTAATAGATTCCGACGAACCAGTGCTGGTTTACTGTATCCCTTGGACATTCACATTAACCATGAAATACAGATATTGCATCGGGATTGAACACAAAAGGAACAATGCCGACTGAAGTACAAGAAGAGTGAATCTTCAAAGAGTTTGTTATTTGAGCGGCTTCTGGGAGACCAGTATCAGATTCCGCAGCAACAGTGCAGGTTTACTGTATCCCTTGGAACTTCACATTGACCATGAAACACAGAAACCGCATCGGGATTGAATACAAAAGGGACAATGCCGACTTTAATTCAAGAAGAGTGAATCTTCTAAAAGTCTGTGGTTTGAGCGGCTCCTGGGAGACCAGTATTAGATTCCGATGCACCAGTGCAGGTTTACTGAATCCCTTGGACCTCCACATTTACCATGAAACACAGAAATTGCGTCGGGTTTGAATTCTACATGGACAATGCCGACCTAAGTGCAAGAAGAGTGTATCTTCTAAGAGATTGTGCTTTGCGCGGCTCTTGGGGGACCAGTATTAGATTCCGAAGCACCAGTGCAGGTTTACTGTATCCCTTGGACATTTTCATTGACCATGAAACACAGAAGTTACTTCGGGATTGAATACAAAAGGGACAATGACGACTTCAGTAAAAGAAGAGTGAATCTCCTAAGACTTTGTGGTTTGAGCGGCTCCTGGGAGACCAGTATTAGATTTCAATACACCAGTGCGGGTTTACTGTATCCTTTGGACCTTCACATTGACAATGAAACATAGATAATGCATCGGGATTGAATACAAAAGGGACAATGCCGACTTAAGTACAAGCACAGTGAGTCTTCTAAGAGTTTGTGGTTTGAGCGGCTCCCGGGAGACGCTATTAGATTCTGATGCACCTGTGCAGGTTTACGGTATCACTTGGACCTTCACATTGACCATGAAACACAGAAATTGCATCGTGCTTGAATACAAAATGGACAATGGCGACTTAAGTACAAAATTAATGAATCTTCCAAGAGTTTGTAATTCGAGCGGCTCCTGGGAGACCAGTATTAGATTTCGATACACCAGCGCCGGAATACTGTATCCCATGGACCTCCACATTTACCATGAAACACAGAAATTGCGTCGGGTTTGAATTCTACATGGACAATGCCGACCTACGTGCAAGAAGAGTGTATCTTCTAAGAGATTGTGCTTTGCGCGGCTCCTGGGAGACCAGTATTACATTCCGATGCACAAGTGCAGGTTAACTGTATCCCTTGGACCTTCACATTGACCAAAAAACACAGAAATTCCATCGGGATTGAATACAAATGGGACAATGACGACTTAAGTACAAGAAGAGTGAATCCAGTAAGAGTTTGTGGTTTGAGCGGCTCCTGGGAGACCAGTATTAGATTCCGATACCCAGCGGGTGTTTACTATATCCCTTGGACGTTCGCATTGACCACGAAACACAGAAATCGCATCGGGATTGAATAGAAAAGGCGCAATGCCAACTAAAGCAGAAGAAGAACAGTGAATCTTCTAAGTGTTTGTGGTTTGAGCGGCTCCTGGTATACCAGTATTAGATTCCGATGCACCAGTGCAGGGTTACTGTATCCCTTGGACCTTCTCATTGACCATAAAATTCAGAAATTGCATCGGGATTGAATACTTAAGGGACAATGCCGACTTAAATTCAAGAACAATGAATCTTCTAGGGGTTTGTGATTTGAGCGGCTCCTTTGAGACCAGTGTTAGATTCCGATGCACCAGTGCTGGTTTTCTCTATACCTTGGACCTTCACATTAACCGTGAAACTAAGATATCGCATTGGGATTGAATACTAAAGGTACAATGCCGACTTACGTACAAGCAGAGTGAATTTTCTAAGAGTTTGTTCTTTGAGCGCCTCCTGGGAGACCAGTATTAGATTCCGATGCACCAGTGCAGGTTTACTGTATCCCTTGGACCTTCACATTCACCATGAAACACAGCAATGGCATCGGGATTAAATACCAATTGCACAATGCCAACATAAGTACAAGAAGAGTGAATCTTCTAATTGTTTGTGGTTTGAGCGGATCCTGGGTGCCAGTATTAGATTCCGATGTACCAGTGCAGGTTTACTGTCTCCCTTGGACCTTCACATTCACCATGAAACACAGCAATGGCATCGGGATTGAATACCAAATGCACAATGCCAACTTAAGTACAAGAAGAGTGAATCTTCTACGTGTTTGTGCTTTGAGCGGCTCCTGGGAGACCAGTATTAAATTCCGATGCACCAGTGCAGGTTTACTGTATCCCTTGGACCTTCGCATTGACCAAGAAAGACAGAAATTCCATCGGGATTGAATACAGGCGGCACAATGGTAACTTAAGTACTAGAAGAGTGAATCTTCTAAGAGTTTGTGGTTTGAGCTGCACCTGGGAGACCAGTGTTAGTTTCCGATGCACCAGTGCAGGTTTACTGTACCCCATGGACCTTCACATTATTCATGAAAACAGAAATTGCATCGGGATTGAATACAAAAGGTACAATGCCGACTAAAGTACAAGAAGATTGAATCTTCTAAGAGTTTGTGGTTTGAGCGGATCCTGGGGCCAGTATTAGATTCCGAAGCGCCAGTGCCGATTTACTGTATCGCTTGGACATTCTCATTGACCATGAAACACAGATATTGCATTGGGATTGAATACTGAAGGTACAATGCCGACTAAAGTACATGAAGATTGAATCTTCTAAGAGTTTGTGATTCGAGCGGCTCCTGGGAGACCAGTGTTAGAATCCGATGCACCAGGGCTGGGTTACTCTATACCTTGGACCCTCACATTGACCGTGAAACTCAGATATCGCATTGGGATTGAATACAAAAGGCACAATGCCGACTTAAGTATAAGAAACGTGAATCTACTAAGAGTTTGCGCTTTTAGCGGCTCCTAGGAGACCACTATTAGATTCCGATGCAACAGTGCAGGTTTACTGTATCCCTTGGACCTTTACATTGACCAGGAAACACAGCAATGGCATCGGGATTGAATACCAAATGCACAATGCCAACTTAAGTACAAGAAGAGTGAATCTTCTAAGGGTTTGTGGTTTGAGCGGCACCTGGAAGACCAGTAATCATTTCCGATGCACCAGTGCAGGTTTACTGTACCCCTTGGAACTTCACATTATTCATGAAAACAGAAATTGCATCGGGATGGAATACAAAAGGGACATTGACGACTTAAGTACAAGAAGAGTGAATCTTGTAAGAGTTTGTGTTCTGAGTGGCTCCTGGGAGACCAGTATTAGAATCCGATACACCAGTGCGTGCTTACTGTATCCCTTGGACCTTCACATTGACCATGAACCACAGAGATTGCATCGGGATTGAATGAAAAAGGGACAATGCCCACTTAAGTACAATAAGAGTGAATCTTCTAAGAGTTTGTGCATTGAGCGGCTCCTAGGTGACCAGTATTAGATTCCGATGAACTAGTGCAGGTTTACTGTAACCCTTGGACCTTCGCATTGACAATGAAACAAAGAAATCGCATATGTATAGACTACAAAAGGCACAATGCCAATTTAAATACAAGAAGAATGAATCTTCTAAGAGTTTGTGTCATTGAGCAGCTCCTAGGATACCAGTATTAGATTCCGATGCACCAGTGCAGGTTTACTGTATCCCTTGGATCTTCACATTGATCATGAAACACAGAAATTGCATCGGGATTGAATACAGACGGCACAATGCCAAATTAAGTACTAGAAGAGTGAAACTTCTAAGAGTTTGTGGTTTGAGCTGCACCTGGGAGACCAGTATTAGTTTCCGATTCACCAGTGCAGGTTCACTGTACCCCTTGGACCTTCACATTATTTATGAAAACAGAAATTGCATCGGGATTGAATACAAAAGGGACAATGCCGACTAATGTACAAGAAGAGTGAATCTTCTAAGAGTTTGTGTTTTGAGTGGATCCTGGGTGCCAGTATTAGATTCCGATGCACCAGTGCAGGTTTAATGTCTCCCTTGGTCCTTCACATTGACCATGAAACTCAGAAATCGCAGCGGGATTGACTACAAAAGGGATAATGCTGACATAAGTACAAGAAGAGTGAATCTTCTAAGAGTTTGTGCTTTTGACCGGCTCCTAGGAGACCAGTATTAGATTCCGATGAACCAGTGCAGGTTTACTATATCCCTTGGACCTTCTCATTGACCATAAAATACAGAAATTGCATCGGGATTGAATACTAAAGGGACAATGCCGACTTAAGTACAAGAAAAGTGAATCTTCTAAGAGTTTGTACTTTGAGCGGCTCCTGGGAGACCAGTATTAGATTCCGATGCACCAGTGCAGGTTTACTGTATCCCTTGGACATTCACATTGACCATGAAACACAGAAATTACATCGGGATTGAATACAAATGGGACAATTACGACTTAAGTACAAGAAGAGTGAATCTAGTAAGAGTTTGTGGTTTGAGCGGCTCCTGGGAGACCAGTATTAGATTCCGATACACCAGTGCGTGTTTACTGTATCCCTTGGACCTTCTTATTGTCCATGAACCTCAGAAATTGCATCGGGATTGAATAAAAATGGGACAATGCCCACCTAAGTACAATAAGAGTGAATCTTCTAAGAGTTTGTGCTTTGAGCGGCTCCTAGGAGACCAGTATTAGATTCCGATGAACCAGTGCAGGTTTACTGTAACCCTTGAACCTTCGCATTGCCCATGAAACACAGAAATCGCATCTGGATAGAATACAAAAGGCACAATACCATCTAAAGTACAAGATGAATGAATCTTCCAAGAATTGTGGTTTGGGCAGCTCCTAGGATACCAGTATTAGATTCCGATGCACCAGTGCAGATTTACTGTATCCCTTGGATCTTCTCATTGATCATGAAACACAGAAATTGCATCGGAATTGAATACAAAAGGGACAATGCCTACTTAAATTCAATAAGAATGAATCTTATAAGGGTTTGTGATTTGAGCGGTTCCTGGGAGACCAGTGTAGGTTCGTTGGTTGGTTTGGGGGATTAAAGGGACCAAACTTCTACGGTCATCGGTCCCTTGTTTGAAACACAAAGAACACCCACAGAGAATAAAAACGAGGAACAGAAGAGATCACAGACGATACAGAACAAGAGAATCTGAGTCAAAGACAAGTCAAAACGAACTAAAACCACACAGAGTGTGACGGTGGTATGCCGACCATAGAAATAAAAAAGGAAAAGCCAACCACTGAGAAACACATTAAAAAATCAGTGTAAAATCATAGACCAAACGCCAGAATCAACACAAAACAATAAAATAAAACAGAAACACCCAGAGTAAATGATAAAATCCCCCTGCCCGAATAAATGTAAAACTAAGTCAGCCATAGTGGAGGCGTCTGTTAAAAGGGCAGGGAGCGTAGCAGGCAGCGTAAATGTCTGCCTGACCACAGCTAAAAGGGGGCAGGCCAGCAAAATGTGGGCCACTGTCAAAACTGCCCCACAGCGACATAGAGGAGGGTCCTCCCGGCGCAGTAAATAACTGTGTGTCAGCCGGGAGTGTCCAATGCGGAGCCGGCAAAGAACTACTGAGTCCCTGCGAGTGGCACGCAGGGATGACCGCCACACAGCCGTCGTCTCCTTGACAGCACGGAGTTTATTGCGCATTGTCAGTTCGCGCCATTCATCGTCCCATAGCGCCAAGATTTTGCGGCGGAAGACTGCCCGCAAATCAGTCTCTGGGAGGCCAACGTCCAGAGATGGCTTACTGGTGGCCTCTTTCGCCAGGCGGTCAACATCTTCGTTACCCAGGATACCGACATGAACGGGGGTTCACACAAAGACCACAGAGCGGCCGCAACGGGCGAGAGTATGCTGAGACTCCTGGATAGCCATCACCAGACGAGAACGAGGGAAACACTGGTCGAGAGCTCGTAAACCGCTCAGGGAATCGCTACATATAACGAAGGACTCACCTGAGCAGGAGCGGATATACTCTAGGGCACGAAAGATGGCGACCAGTTCAGCAGTGTAAACGCTGCAGCCATCCGGCAAGGAACGTTGTGCGGAATGGTCCCCTAGAGTGAGCGCATATCCGACACGACCAGCAACCATCGAACCGTCAGTGTAAACAACACCAGAGCCCTGATACGTGGCCAGGATGGAATAAAAGCGGCGGCGGAAGGCCTCTGGAGGGACTGAGTCCTTAGGGCCCTGTGCCAAGTCGAGCCGAAGGCAAGGGCGACGAACACACCATGGGGGTGTATGCAAAGTAGCCCAGAAAGGAGGTGGAACAGTGAAAACCTGAAGCCCAGAGAGAAGCTCTTTGACGCGGACCGCTATTGTACAACCAGAAGGGGGCCGACGTTCTGGTATACGGACGACCGACCGCGGGAACAGGAGACGATAGTTTGGATGCCCGGGCGAGCTTAGAACATGGGCAGCATAAGCGGCCAGCAAACGTTGGCGTCGGAACCGCAGTGGAGGTACACCTGCCTCCACTAGTACGCTGTCCACAAGGCTGGTGCGGAAAGCACCAGTGGCAAGGCGTATCCCGCTATGGAGAATTGGGTCCAGCACCCGTAACGCAGATGGGGATGCTGAGCCATAAGCCAGGCTCCCATAATCCAGACGGGACTGGATTAACGCCTGGTAGAGCCGCAACAGGGTAGAGCGGTCGGCGCCCCAGCGGGTGTGGCTCAAGCATCTCAGAGCGTTTAGATGCCGCCAACACGTCTGTTTAAGCTGCCGGATATGAGGCAGCCAAGTCAACCGGGCATCGAAAACCACCCCCAAAAACCTGTGGGTCTCCACCACAGCAAGGAGTTCGTCGGCAAGATAAAGCCGCGGCTCAGGATGGACTGATCGGCGCCGGCAGAAATGCATAACGCGGGTCTTGGCTGTCGAAAACTGAAACCCATGCGCTACAGCCTAGGACTGCGCCTTACGGATAGCGCCCTGTAGCTGACGTTCAACAGCTGCAATGCCAGTAGAGCTGTAGTAAAGGCAGAAGTCGCCAGCATACAGGGAAGCGGAGACAGAATTTCCCACGGCCGCAGCAAGCCCGTTAATGGCTATTAAAAACAGACAAACACTTAAAACAGAGCCCTGTGGCACACCGTTCTCCTGGACGTGGAAGGAACTATACGAGGCCGCGACTTGCACGCGGAAGGTACGACACGACAGAAAATTGCGGATAAAAATCGGCAGAGGACCCCGAAGGCCCCATCCATGAAGCGTAGAAAGAATGTGATGACGCCATGTCGTATCGTACGCCTTCCGCATGTCGAAAAAGACAGCGACCAGGTGCTGACGACGGGCAAAAGCAGTACGGATGGCCGACTCCAGGCTCACCAGATTGTCGGTGGCGGAGCGGCCTCTACGGAATCCACCCTGAGACGGAGCCAGAAGGCCCCGAGACTCCAGTACCCAATGCAAGCGCCGGCTCACCATCCGTTCAAGCAACTTGCAAAGAACGTTGGTGAGGCTAATGGGACGGTAGCTGTCCACCTCCAGAGGGGTCTTTCCAGGTTTCAAAACGGGGATGACAATGCCTTCCCGCCATTGCGACGGAAACTCCCCCTCGACCCAAAGACGGTTGTAAAGATCGAGAAGACGCCGCTGGCAGTCCACTGAAAGGTGTTTCAGCATCTGACAGTGGATGCCATCTGGCCCAGGAGCGGTATCGGGGCAAGCAGCTAGGGCACTGCGAAATTCCCACTCACTGAATGGAGCATTGTAAGATTCCGGGTGGTTGGTGCGAAACGAAAGGCTCCGACGTTCCATCCGCTCTTTAATGGAGCGGAAGGCCTGGGGGTAATTCGCAGAAGCGGAACTCATAGCAAAATGCTCTGCTAAGCGATTTGCAATGACGTCGGAGTCAGTACAAACGGCTCCATTCAGTGAGAGCGCAGGGACGCTGGCAGGGGTCCGATAGCCGTAGATGCGTCGAATCTTGGCCCAGACCTGCGAGGGAGTGACATGGAGGCCAATGGTGGACACATACCGCTTCCAGCACTCCTTCTTGCCTTGGCGGACGAGGAGGCGGGCCCGCACACGCAGCCGTTTGAAGGCGATAAGGTGGGCTAAGGAGGGATGTCGCTTGTGACGCTGGAGCGCCCGTCGGCGATCTTTAATCGCTTCAGCGATCTCAGGGGACCACCAAGGCACAGCCTTCCGCCGAGGGGAGCCAGAAGAACGGGGAATGGCAGACGCGGCGGCAGTAACGATGCCGGTGGTGACCGATTGAACCACCGCATCAATGTCATCAGTAGAGAGAGGCTCAAAAGCGGCAGTGGAGGAGAACAAATCCCAGTCAGCCTTATTCATAGCCCATCTGCTAGGGCGCCCAGAAGAGTGACGCTGTGGTAGTGACAAAAAGAGGGGAAAGTGGTCACTACCACACAGGTCGTCATGCACACTCCATTGGACAGACGGTAAGAGGCTATGGCTACAGATGGAAACGTCAATGGCGGAGTAGGTGCCATGCGCCACACTGAAGTGTGTGAAGGCACCATCATTTAACAGCGAGAGATCGAGCTGCGACAATAAATGCTCAACGATGGCGCCTCGACCTGTGGCCACTGACCCACCCCACAGAGGGTTATGGGCGTTGAAGTCGCCCAATAGCAAGAAAGGTGGCGGCAATTGGGCGACCAGTGCAGCCAGGACATGCTGCGAGACATCACCATCCGGTGGAATGTAAAGACTGCGGACGGTAACAGCCTGTGGCGTCCACACGCGTACAGCGACAGCCTCTAAAGGCGTCTGGAGAAGGACAGACTCGCTGTGCAGAGTGTGAAGGACATGTATGCAGACGCCACCAGACACCCTTTCATAAGCTGCTCGGTTCTTATAATAACCCCGATAGCCACGGAGGGCGGGGTTTCGCATTGCCGGAAACCAAGTTTCCTGCAGAGCAATGCAAAGGAAAGGACGAAGGCTGATAAGCTGGCGGAGCTCAGCTAGATGGTGGAAGAAACCGCTGCAGTTCCACTGGAGGATGGTATTGTCCATGGCGGAGAAAGGCGTGACGGGACTTGGAAGGCAGATTACGCCGCTGGGTCACCTGCTGCCTCCGATTGAGCACCCGTGTTAGTGCTATCCGTGGCGTCTGAGGGACCAGCGAGATCGAGGTCCTCAGCGGACGCCAGGATCTCCACCTCGTCCTCAGACGCAGAGCTGGAAGGTGGCGGTGGGGTGGCTGCCACCGCGAGTTCCTTGGGCTTAGAGCTCTTCTTCTTTGATTTCTCACGCTGCTCCTTGGGTTTAACTGGCTGGGAGGGCTTCACCGATTCAGCCTCCGGGACTGAGGAGGATCGTGAAGCTCGTCGACCAGCTGATTGCGGGCACTTACGCCACTGTCGGTCGACAGCCTTCCCACTGGTGGAAACCTGGGAAGGGAGGGACCCGAGGGACCCCTTGCGAGCGTGAGAAGCCGAAGAAGTTGGACACTTCTCCGGCTTAGAAGCAGGGACGGGCGTCCCTGATGGGGGGGATGGTGTTACCCCTTTGGTAGGTGGCGCAGGAGCAACCCGGTGGGTAGAGCCCCCCACTGGCAAGGGGGCAGGAGGAGTTGTACCACTCAGCGATCCGGCCGGAAGTCGCGAAACTGATGGGGCGAGCACAGGTGTTGTAGCAGCGGCGTAGGATGATGTCATTCTCACGGGATGTAATCGGTCGTATTTCTGTTTGGCCTCAGTATAAGTCAGTCGGTCCAGGGTCTTATATTCCATGATTTTGCGTTCTTTCTGGAAGATTCTGCATCTGGCGAGCAAGGTGAATGGTGCTCCCCGCAGTTGACACAGATGGGAGGCGGGGCACATGGAGTATCGGGATGAGACGGGCGTCCGCAATCTCGACATGTGAGGCTGGAAGTGCAGTGGGAAGACATATGGCCAATCTTCCAGTACTTGAAGCACCGCATCGGGGGAGGAATATAGTTCCTGACGTCACATCGGTAGACCATCACCTTGACCTTTTCTGGTAACGTATCACCCTCGAAGGCCAAGATGAAGGCACCGGTAGCTATCTGACTATTCTTCGGACCCCGATGAACGCGCCGGACGAAATGTACACCTCTCTGCTCTAAGTTGGCGCGCAGCTCGTCATCAGACTGCAAAAGAAGGTCCTTATGGTAAATAACTCCCTGGACCATATTTAAACTCTTATGTGGTGTGATCGTAACAGCAACATCCCCCAACTTGTCACAAGCAAGTAACCGTTGGGACTGGGCAGAGGATGAAGTTTGGATCAGGACCGATCCAGAGCGCATTTTTGACAAGCCCTCCACCTCCCCAAACTTGTCCTCTAAATGCTCGACGAAGAAGTGAGGCTTTGTGGAGAGAAAAGACTCCCCATCAGCTTTCGTACAAACTAAGAATCGGGGCGAATAATTGCTACTGCCATCCTGAGATTTACGTTCCTCCCACGGCGTGGCCAGAGAGGGGAACGTTTTCGGATTGTACTTTTCAGCATTAAATTGAGCCTGAGAACGCTCAGAGACTGCTGGCGGCTGGCCGCCAGCGAGAGATGAAGTACCACGCTTCATTGCGGGTCATCCGCCATGATGCCACCTACTCCGACCAAGGGCCCTCCCCACGGGCGCCACCCAGCCGCAGCAATAGCCACCTGGCAGGGCGGCCATTGCCGGGAGTCCTGATGCCCCAAGGAGACTCCTTGGCATACGTGGGGAGTTAACGGCGCAGGCATCAGTAGAGCGATACCTGTGTTGTCAGGGAGCTACAACCAAGAGGGTATATGGCGGCCCCACCACAACGGGCTGGCTACCGTGCTGGATCTTAGGTGCAAAACTGTCCAAGGTTGTCGTCGCAGTTAAAAGATACACTGCAGATCTCAGCGTGGGAATCGCACCCAGGGACGGATCCTCACCCAAGAGATGGAAAACGAGCGGGACCCCAGTGCAACGGCGAAAAAGCCGGCTAAAGGTCTCAACGCACGACGGATACAGAGCACCATGTAAGGCGCCTTTCCCCAATTGGCTCGCTCTTCGGAATAATTTAGAATGATGGAGGTCAAATCCGAAAGGGGACCATCACATAAGACCGAAACATTTGAGACTCCTTTTAGTCGCCTCGTACGACAGGCAGGAATACCGCGGGCCTATTCTTATCCCCGAACCCGGAGGGGGGAGACCAGTGTTAGATTCCGATGCACCAGTGCCGGTTTACTGTACACCTTAGACCTTCACATTGACCGTGAAACTCAGATATCACATCGGGACTGATTACAAAAGGCACAATGCCGACTTAAGTATAAGAAACGTGAATCTACTAAGCGTTTGTGCTTTTAGTGGCTCCTGGGAGACCAGTATTAGATTCCGATCCACCAGTGCACGTTTACTGTATCCCTTGGACCTACACATTGACTATGAAACCCAGCAATGGCATCGGGATTGAATACCAAATGCACAATGCAAACTTAAGTACAGTTAGAGTGAATATTCTAAAAGTTTGTGCTTTGAGCGGCTCCTGGGAGACCAGTATAAGATTCCGATGCACCAGTGAAGTTTTACTGTATCCCTTGGCCCTTCACATTGACCAACTAACACAGAAATTCCATCGGGATTGAATACAGACGGCACAATGCCAACTTAAGTACTAGAAGAGTGAATCTTCTATGAGTCTGTGGTTTGAGCTGCACCTGGGAGACCAGTACTAGTTTCCGATGCACCAGTGCAGGTTTACTGTACCCATTGGACTTTCACATTATTCATGAAAACAGAAATTGCATCGGGATTGAATACAAAAGCGACAATGGCGACTAAAGTACAAGAACAGTGAATCTTCTAAGAGTTTGATGTTTGAGCGGATCCTGGGGGCCAGTATTAGACTCCGATGCACCAGTGCTGGTTTACTGTATCCCTTGGACCTTCTCATTGACCATAAAATACAGAAGTTGCATCGGGATTGAATACTAAAGGAAAAATGCCGACTTAAGTACAAGAAGAGTGAATCTTCTAAGAGTTTGTACTTTGAGCGGCTCCTGGGAGACCAGTGTTAGATTCCGATGCACCGGTGCGGGTTTACTGTTTCCCTCGGACCTTCACATTTACCATGAAACACAGAAATTACATTGGGATTGAATACAGATGGGACAATTACGACTTCAGTACAACAAGAGTGAATCTAGTAAGAGTTTGTGGTTTGAGTGGCTCCTGGGAAACCAGTATTAGATTGCGATACACCAGTGCGTATTTACTGTATTCCTTGGACCTTCTTATGGTCCATGAACCACATAAATTGCATCGGGATTGAATAAAAAAGGACTATGCCTACCTAAGTACAATAAGAGTGAATCTTCTAAGAGTTTGTGCTTTGAGCGCCTCCTAGAAGACCAGTATTAGATTCCGATGAACCAGTGCAGGTTTACTGTAACCCTTGGACCTTCGCATTGCCCATGAAACACAGAAATCGCATCTGGATAGAATACAAAAGGCACAATGGCAACTAAAGTACAAGAAGAATGAATCTTCCAAGAGTTTGTGGTTTGAGCAGCTCCTAGGATACCAGTATTAGATTCCGATGCACCAGTGCAGGTTTACTGTATCCCTTGGATCTTCACATTGATCATGAAACACAGAAATTGCATCGGGATTGAATACAAACGGCACAATGCTATTTTCAGTACTAGAAGAGTGAATCTTCTAACAGTATGTGGTTTGAACGGCACCTGGGAGACCAGTATTAGTTTCCGATGCACCAGTGCAGATTTACTGCACTCCTTGGACCCTCACATTCCTCATGAAAACAGAAATTGCATCGGGGTTGAATACAAAAGGGACAATACCGACTAAAGTACAAGAACAGTACAAGAAGAGTTTGATGTTTGAGCGGATCCTGGGGGCCAGTATTAGACTCCGATGCACCAGTGCTGGTTTACTGTATCCCTTGGACCTTCACATTGACCATGAAACACAGAAACTGAATCGGGATTGAATTCAAGGGGGACAATACCGACTTAAGTATAACAAACGTGAATCTACGAAGAGTTTGTGCTTTGAGCGGCTCCTGGGAGACCAGTATTACATTCCGATGCACCAGTGCAAGTATACTGCATCATTTGGACCTTCACATTGACCATTAAGCACAGCAATTGCATCGGGATTACATACAAAATGCACAATGCCAACTTAAATACAATAAGAGTGAATCTTCTAAGAGTTTGTGCTTTTGAGCGGCTCCTAGGAGAAAAGTATTAGATTCCGATGATCCAGTGCAGGTTTACCATATCCCTTGGACCTTCACATTGACCATGAGACACGGAAATCGAATCGGGATTGAATAGAAAAGGCACAATGCCAACCAAAATACAAGACGAATGAATCTTCCAAGAGTTTGTGGTTTGTGCGACTCTTAGGATACCAGTATAAGATTCCGATGCACAAGTGCAGGTTTACTGTATCCCTTTCACCTTCACATTGACCAAGAAATACAGAAATTGCATCGGGATTGAATACAAAAGAGACAATGCCCACTTGTAACGCCGGAAATGCATATACTCCTATTTCCATCTATTGTACTATTATTTTTTTTCCTTGTTTTGTTACCTCAAGATATGACATTTCTGTCTCTTTATATATTGTAATTGTTTTACTGTTTGTATATATATATTTCTGCACTTATGTCGATGTATAATTGGTTTGTTTCGTAAATATTATTTGTATTTTTACGCTGGGTCTTGCCTAGGGAAAACTGCTATCGAACGATTACATCGATAGGTCGTGTGAAGAATCAAAGTGTGTAGGATCTTTGGTAGTGTTAACTCTGCCGCGTGGAGCGCGGGCAGAGCAGTGGGAGTCTGGCGGGAGTAGCGAGTGGAGCAGGTGTTGTATGACGCTCCCGCGAGTTGCCGCGCTTTCGGGGTTTGGCAGTATGTAATTGCGCTCGACTCGCGATGATAGTTTCTGACATGGTGTCGCGGACGGGAAGCATTAGCTGGCGCACATCAAGAGCCCGTTTCGCCTGGTGACCGTGTCGAGAAGAAGGCGCGCCAACATCCAGCTTCTGCAACAGCGACGGCCGACAATGAGTGACTGTCGCCACCTCCTCGATCGACGGCTTCAAACCTTCAATCAACCAACAAGGAAGACTAAAAGCACGTAAAGTTTCAGAACTGTATGGCAGACCTCAGCTTTTCAAATTGTTCCATTTGCCTCGCAAAATTACAGCAACTTAGCATGAACCTTTGTTGCTCATTGTCCCAATTGCATTGCCAAGCAGGGTCCCTTCCTTTTCCGAAATGAACCCGAGTGTCGTTGAAATTCAAACGCCAGCATTAAAATAATATAATTAGATTTCACTGCTTTAATTTCAAAGTTCTGTAGCTGGCTACAATATTTAGGTTACACGAGCACAAATTTAGAGTGCGAGTTTTGTTAGCATATTTTAGCTTACCTGTGACTGCAGCTCAGCTTGGTACGTACTAAATTTTACTATTGTTAATAGTTCAGAATCATTTAATTCAAGTTCAAAGTTAAATCTCTTGTTTCTAAATTGCGTAGAGTCAAGTTGCTTTTGAAATGATTGTTGAGGTAGTCCAAGACTAACCGTATTTTACTGGATTTCGATGTGCTTCAGAAAGAAAGCTCACTATTAACTTCAGTCACTAAATTAACTTTCGATTTTCCGGTTTTATTAATTCTTTTGCTAAATTAAGTCAGAGTGTAGCGAAATTTATTACTTCTGACAAACTTTCAGTTTTCACACTACACGTGTCAACCTTCAGTTGCCACGCTTCTAGTGTTAATTATATGTGTAATAACCTTTCTTTTTCAGTTACTATAGTAATTGTCCTTAGGACTAGCGACCGTGATTTCCCCCAAATCTCAAATATCTAATTACCGCTAGTTAATTGTTAACGTAACGGCCGCACATTTACTTTCTTTATTATCTTTACCCCTTTTCAAAATTAATTTCCACCAGTTTCATTTGCATTTTTCCTTTCATTTAGATGTAACCCTTTCCTCCCTCTTTACCGACAGGTTAACTTCGGTGACGATTGCTTTCCAAAATTCCCATTAGGTACACGCGGTTTCATTTTTCACTGTCATTAAGGTCGATAAGTGAGGGGGGAGGTTACACGTGGCGACCTGGTGACAGGACAATCTTCAAATTTGAGGTTGTTCTGGACACGAATTTTGCATTGTGCAAATCTCGTAACAAAGTACTGGTTACGAAATGGTCGATACGTCAGCGAGAATATTCGTGTGAGGAATCCTAATTAGAGTTGAGATTTGGCAGTTATATTGAAAATTATTAAAATGAGTGAAGGCAACAATTGCCAAAATTTGGTAGACTTGGATACGGAACAATCGGTCGAACAGTGGGAAACGCGCACCGCGGTACCCATTGTTCAGGGGCAGGCGGCTAGCATGAAAGACGCGACCGGCGAAACGCAACGAAGAGCAGAAATGGAATTCCAAACTTTAGAAAATGTTTCGGAATCAGAAGTGAAAATCAAATCTGAATCCCTTGATGACGAATACGGGGGGACAATTAAAGAGGAAGCCGCTACGGAAGTAAAACCGGTAGTTTCCGGGAATTTAACTGATTTATTGAACGTTTTGATTAACGAAATCAAGAGTCAATCGGTCAAGCAAGAAGCTCAGTCTGAAAAATTTGAACGGATGCTAGACAATCAGAACAAAGCTATTAACGTTGTTAACAACAATGTTGGAGTTGTTAACACAAAAGTTGATAAAATCAAAGAAGATATTGTTGTAATTAATACCGAAATCGGTAATCTTAAACAGGAAATGATAGGCGTTCAGGCGGAAATTGCGAGCATAAATACTCGTTTTAATTCTGAAATTAGCAGAATCGAGAAAAGTGTAGGAGAATCAGTTGCTCCGATCATCGAGAATAAGGTGACGGAACAAATTCAATTAGTGAAAAAAGAGGATCAAAAGAAGGTGGAAACTTTAAAGGCTTTAGTATCCGAAGTAGATACCAAAGTGACGAAGCAGGCTAATACCTGCGAAGAGAAAAAGAGGGAAGTGGAAACGCTTGCGACAACCACTTGCCAAGTGATTACGAGGGTGTCGGAATTAGAAAGGAAACTTGACGAAAAACAGAGCTATGTGCCAATCTGTGCACATAGTTCGGAGTTGTTGACGAAAGAGGAGCGGTTCGACCCCTTGAAAAAAGGCGGTATACACCCGACGGATTTCATTAAAAATTGTGAAAGAGTTTTACCCAGATCATGGACTAATGAGAGAAAAATTAATGCGATTATTGATGTGTTGGCTGGTGATGCCAAGCGTTGGGGCTTAAACCTCAACATTACGGACCTGACTTTTGACGAATTTAAAAATTTGTTTCTGGCTGAATACTGGTCAGAGCAAAAACAGCAAAGAGTCTGGCGCGAATTTGTCGTATCGAGGCCTTTCGATGCGAATTCGCGCGGTTCGATGAAGGAGTTTTGTGAGGGCTGGATCCGCAAGTTGGAATATTTGCGTGACCGCCGCTCGGAATCCGAAATAGTCTGGGAACTCTACAAGAAGCTTCCAGATGATACAAAACGATACGTAGGAAGCAATTACAGGACAATCAATGATTTCCTGGAAAGAGTGGAGGACGAGGACAATTGGCGCAATAATCGCGACAGTGGCAGAGGCCGTGGTAACAACAACGGGTACCACAGCAACCACAACAACGATAACCACGGGAATAATGCATACCGCAACCATGGCAGCAATAACAATAATGGTTCGGACCGTAATAACAATCGGTACAATGCAAATAATAACAGGAATGACGGAAACCAGTATCATACTAACGTGATACGGGCTTCACAGAATAGTAATAACGCCAGAGGGTGTGATCAGCCGCCTCAGCAGCATCCGGGGAGCGTATCTGCTGGGACGAGACAGGGAAACCATTAGCCGCGCCGGTGAGGGGCCGACCGGGCGTGGAGAAATTTTGGCGGCCCAATAGCAGGAGAAAACCCAGGTGTCGTCGGTATGAAAATTCCGTGTGGAATAATCAACGGCGGGAGAGTGTGCCAGTGTTAAGAGAAAGGAGTGCGCCCACAAGTAGTAGATCAGCTGTATACACGGCAGTAGAAGGTACATTCACTGTCAGTGAGAACAATTTAAGTAGTGTTCCGGAAATCGATTATAAGGTGCCAGCTGTAATACCCACAGCGGAACTGGAGATTGAGTTTAAGAATGATTCGCAATTGTTGAGAGAAGATCAGATGTCGGATAAAACGTCCGTCATCGAGCGAGGGGATGCAGAGAGGGATGAGGTCTGGTTAAGGCAGTTCGGTCGCTTATACGACGAACTAAGAGTTTATAGGGGTCTGTATGGGAGAAGTGTTTATGGAGAGCGCGGGCAGAATTTGCCGCGTCTCGTCCCACAGGAAGATAGTATTTGTGAAGTGATGGAAAGTTCTGGCCCTAACCGGCAGACTTTACTAGAAATAGTTGATGTTAATGGGGAGCACGAGCAAGATTCGTCGTGTTTCGTCCCGCAGGAGTTAGATGTTGAAGTAGTAACGGAAAGTTCTGGCCCTAACCGGCAGACTTTACCGAAAGTTATAGTGATAGAAGTAGCCGACCCGTCCGACGCAAACCTCCAGTTTAAACGTTGCGAGAGTATTAAGGAGAAAGATTACGAAAATTTTAGTGATAGCCGGACACGATTGGTAGAAAACCACGTAGATTACAGTGTGTATGAGGTTAGAGCTGACGTTATACGGTCAGACGATAGCAGTGTGGGTTGCGCAGATCCAGAGAAAGTAATTTCAGATGCTACTGGGCACATTTCTCCAGGTAGATTGGCAGATGAGATCAATCTGACTAAAGAGGAATCAACGAAGGTGACAATTAGTGAATTGATAGCAATGCAACAATCACTAGTTGACGAGTTACAGGAAAAGGTTTCGGTATTGGAGGCGAAGCTACAGACTAAGCCTCAGGACAGACGTGTTGAAATTAAAACTGTAAGTGAACAGAGGCTGAAAAAGCCGCCAGATAAACCGGATTTAGGATCAAAGCCGGATGGTTTTTTCTGGAATGACCTGGATATAGACGAGGATTTACTGTGGGAAAATAAAGAAACAGTCGAGGACAAGTGTAGACAGATAGTAGTGTCTGTTAATATGCACGACCTACAACTAAACGTGTTGATTGACACCGGTGCAGAATTGAGTGCTGTATCTGGGAAAATATTTGAGTTACTGAAAGACAGACCTGGCATCGTAGTTATGCCAGTAACAGGAGTGAAAATTATCGGTGCTACTGGGAAGGCCAGTAAACCGGTCACAAAACAGATTTTTGTCCACTTCGAGATATGTGGGGCAAGATTTGAACAAGAGTTTGTCGTCGTGCCGGACTTGACTACGGAAGTAATTATCAGGTTAGATTGGCTATTAAAGTACCGTGCAGTGATTAATTGCGAAAGCAAAACTTTGACATGTACGTCACAAGATAAAACAATAGTAGTTAGTTTTGACGAGGCAGGAGACGGTGTGCATAGGCAATACCAGCCTATACACATTGTTAACTGGCCGGATGACATTGACGTAGGAATGGGTTTGAACTGCCGTAACATGAGGAATTTCGGCATTGACAAAAGTGTAGAAAGTGAATTGGAAGAGATAATCAAATTCCCTCCACGGATTAACATTAGTATTGGTGTGAAAAAAGATCGTTTGCGAGAAGTAATGAAGCTAAAAGCCGATGCTCGCACACGTCGTCATGACGCTAAAGTGCGTTTTGCTAAGTTTGCAATCGGAGACTTAGTACTTGTAATAGCTCATGAGAAATCGAGCGAGATAGACCATGAAATCTCTAATTTTAAGTTTGTTTATAATGGACCATATAAAGTCATTGGTATACCTCACACAAATGCTTGCGGAATATTGTAGACTTGAAATTGTACCAACCTAGGATCGATTAATACCACACAATGGGTAATTTATACAGTATGTAAATATAGATTGCCATGCTTTTGACTGACCAAGGTCATTAAAGAAGTTGTAATTAATAAGTAATTAATTTTGATTAATCAATTTAATTTTAATAAATTTAATCATGATCTAATCAACTGAAAAATCCAAACTGCTAGTTTAAGTTTTCAGCTGAGTCACAGTAGATTAAGCAATGTAAATATGATTTTATAACTAGCTGTAAGATTCCATGAATATGTGTTTTACTAGTCATTGCCGATGTACTTAGACGCTGTTTTAAGTTTCAGGCTTATACATGTGTGATGATGGACAGTGTTGAGTTATCCACTGTGATAGTGTTAATGGACTCCTTGAGATTACTCGGGAGTGAGTTTTTCCGAAAGAACTCAGTGAAACGGACGTTCTGGAAATGCCGTTACACAGGCGAGTGAGATCAAGCGTGCCGCACAGGCGGGCGCAACAATACTGGCGAGGCGGTGCCGCTGTCGGCTCTTGTGCCGCTGTCGGCATTCTTTGTACTTGCGAGTACGGAAGGCGGAATTGTTTTTCTTCCCGGACAGATGATGTGAAAGAATTCTGCTGTCAATATTTATGTTTTTTTCGATCTACTGAATATTATTTTCTTGTTTAGCGTTAAGTGGAATCTCATGACGAGATATTAATTATGAAAAGGTTATGTAAAAATGTGTATTCTATGTAATTAATTATTAATTTGCGTATTTTGATCTACCTGTTTTTATGACCATGTACTCTGATTAATTTTGCAAATAGTATTCCATTTCTCATAGTGTTACGAATTTTAATGATTTTGGAATAGCTAAACCATTTTCTATATCTTCTATGAATTTTAATATGTTGTCAACCTGTTTTATTTTGTGCAAGATGACAGAGTGGAATAAGATTAGGAGTGTCCCCACTCAATTATTATGGTCTAAAAATTGATTTATGATTAATTAGACGAATGCTAAATTTTGTTGATGTTTTGAGCATATACATTTCCGCTGTTTCTTTTTTGGGACATTTTCTGAGTCTGTTTACGTTACACGAACATCCTCAGACAATGTGGGGCACGTGTAACGCCGGAAATGCATATACTCCTATTTCCATCTATTGTACTATTATTTTTTTTCCTTGTTTTGTTACCTCAAGATATGACATTTCTGTCTCTTTATATATTGTAATTGTTTTACTGTTTGTATATATATATTTCTGCACTTATGTCGATGTATAATTGGTTTGTTTCGTAAATATTATTTGTATTTTTACGCTGGGTCTTGCCTAGGGAAAACTGCTATCGAACGATTACATCGATAGGTCGTGTGAAGAATCAAAGTGTGTAGGATCTTTGGTAGTGTTAACTCTGCCGCGTGGAGCGCGGGCAGAGCAGTGGGAGTCTGGCGGGAGTAGCGAGTGGAGCAGGTGTTGTGTGACGCTCCCGCGAGTTGCCGCGCTTTCGGGGTTTGGCAGTATGTAATTGCGCTCGACTCGCGATGATAGTTTCTGACATGGTGTCGCGGACGGGAAGCATTAGCTGGCGCACATCAAGAGCCCGTTTCGCCTGGTGACCGTGTCGAGAAGAAGGCGCGCCAACATCCAGCTTCTGCAACAGCGACGGCCGACAATGAGTGACTGTCGCCACCTCCTCGATCGACGGCTTCAAACCTTCAATCAACCAACAAGGAAGACTAAAAGCACGTAAAGTTTCAGAACTGTATGGCAGACCTCAGCTTTTCAAATTGTTCCATTTGCCTCGCAAAATTACAGCAACTTAGCATGAACCTTTGTTGCTCATTGTCCCAATTGCATTGCCAAGCAGGGTCCCTTCCTTTTCCGAAATGAACCCGAGTGTCGTTGAAATTCAAACGCCAGCATTAAAATAATATAATTAGATTTCACTGCTTTAATTTCAAAGTTCTGTAGCTGGCTACAATATTTAGGTTACACGAGCACAAATTTAGAGTGCGAGTTTTGTTAGCATATTTTAGCTTACCTGTGACTGCAGCTCAGCTTGGTACGTACTAAATTTTACTATTGTTAATAGTTCAGAATCATTTAATTCAAGTTCAAAGTTAAATCTCTTGTTTCTAAATTGCGTAGAGTCAAGTTGCTTTTGAAATGATTGTTGAGGTAGTCCAAGACTAACCGTATTTTACTGGATTTCGATGTGCTTCAGAAAGAAAGCTCACTATTAACTTCAGTCACTAAATTAACTTTCGATTTTCCGGTTTTATTAATTCTTTTGCTAAATTAAGTCAGAGTGTAGCGAAATTTATTACTTCTGACAAACTTTCAGTTTTCACACTACACGTGTCAACCTTCAGTTGCCACGCTTCTAGTGTTAATTATATGTGTAATAACCTTTCTTTTTCAGTTACTATAGTAATTGTCCTTAGGACTAGCGACCGTGATTTCCCCCAAATCTCAAATACCTAATTACCGCTAGTTAATTGTTAACGTAACGGCCGCACATTTACTTTCTTTATTATCTTTACCCCTTTTCAAAATTAATTTCCACCAGTTTCATTTGCATTTTTCCTTTCATTTAGATGTAACCCTTTCCTCCCTCTTTACCGACAGGTTAACTTCGGTGACGATTGCTTTTCCAAAATTCCCATTAGGTACACGCGGTTTCATTTTTCACTGTCATTAAGGTCGATAAGTCAGGGGGGAGGTTACACACTTAAGTACAATAAGAGTTAATCTTCTAAGAATTTGTGCTGTGAGCGGCTCCTAGGAGACCAGTATTAGATTTCGATGAACCAGTGCAAGTTAACTGTAACCCTTAGACCTTCGCATTGACCATGAAACACAGAAACCGCATCTGGATTGAACACAAAAGGCACAATGCCAACTAAAGTACAAGAAGAATGAATCTTCCATGAGTTTGTAGTTTGAGCAGCTCCTAGGATACCAGTATTAGATTCCGATGCACCAGAGCAGGTTTAGTGTATCCCTTGGATACTCACATTGATCATGAAACACAGAAATTGCATCAGGATTGAATACAAAATGTACAACGCCAACTTAAATTCAAGAAGAATGAATCTTCCAAGAGTTTGTGATTTGAGCGACTCCTGGGAGACCAGTGTTAGATTCCGATGCACCAGTGCAGGTTTACTATATCCGTTGGACCTTCACATTGACCATGAAATTCATAAATCGCATCGGGATTGAATACAAAAGGGATAATGCCGACTTAATTACAAGAAGAAATAATCTGCTAAGAGTTTGGGGTATGAGCGTCTCCTAGGAGACCAGAATTAGATTCCGATGCACTAGTGCAGGTTTACTGTATCCCTTGGACCTTCACATGACCATGAAACACAGAAATTGCATCGGGATTGAATACAAAAGGAACAATGCCGACCTTAGTACAAGATGAGTGAATCTTCTAAGAATTTGTCCTTTAAGCGGCTCCTGGGCGACCAGTATCAGATTCCGATGCACCAGAGCAGGTTTACTGTTACCCTTGGATCTTCACATTGATCATGAAACACAGAAATCGGATCGGGATTGAATACAAAAGGGACAATGCCGACTTAAGTACAAGAAGAGTGAATCTTCTAATATTTCGTGGTTTGTGCGGCTCCTGGAATATCAGTGTTAGATTCCGATGCTCCAGTGCAGGTATACTGTATCCTTTGGACCTTCACATTGACCATGAAATAAAGACATTGCATCGGGATCGAATACTAAAGGGACAATGACGACTGAAGATCAGGAAGAATGTATCTTTAAGAGTTTGTGGTTTGAGCGGCTTCTGGGAGTCCAGTATTACATTCCGATGAACCAGTGCAGGTTTACAGTATCTCTTGGACCTTCACATTGACCATGAGGCACAGAAATCGCACCGGGATTGAATACAAAAGGCACAATGCCAACTAAAGTACAAGAAGAATGAATCTTCCAAGAGTTTGCGGTTTGAGCGGCTCCTAGGATACCAGTATTAGATTCCGATGCACAAGTGCAGGTTTACTGTATCCCTTGGACCTTCACATTGACAAGGAAGCACGGAAATTACATCGGGATTGAATACAAATGGGACAATGACGACTTAAGTGCAAGAAGAGTGAATGTTCTAAGAGTTTGTGGTTCGAGCGGCTCCTGGGAGACCAGTATTAGAATCCGATACACCAGTGCGGGTTTACTGTATCCCTAGGACCTTCACACTGACCATGAAACACAGAAATTGCATCGGGATTAAATACAAAAGGGACAATGCAAACTTAAGTACAAGAAGAGTGAATCTTCTAACAGTTTGTGCTATGAGCTGCTCCTGGGAGACCGATATTAGATTACGATGAACTAGTGCAGGTTTACTGTATCCCTTGGACCTTCACTTTGGAGACGAAACACAGAAATCGCAACGGGATTGAGTACAAAAGACACAATGCCAACTAAATTACAAGAAGAGTGAATCTTCAAACAGTTTGGGTTTTGAGCTGCTCCTGGGAAACTGGTATTACATTCCGATGCACCAGTGCAAGTTTCCTGTATCCCTTGGACCTTCACATTGACCATGAAACACATCAATCGCATCGGGATTGAATACAAAACGCGCAATGCCAACTAAAGTACAAGAAGAGTGTATCTTCTAAGAGTTTGTGGTTTGAGCGGCTCCTGGTATACCAGTATTGGATTCCGGTGCACCAGTACAGGTCTACTGTATCACTTGGACCTCCACATTGACCATGAAACACAGATATTGCATCGGGATTGAATACTAAAGGGACAATGCAGACTTAAGTGCAAGAGGAGTGAAACTTCTAAGAGTTTGTACTTTGTGCGGCTCCTGGTATACCTGTAGTAGATTCCAATGCTCCAATGCAGTTATACTGTATCCATTGGACCTTCACATTGCCCATGAAACAAAGAAATTGCACCGGGATTGAATACTAAAAGGACAATGGCGACTTAAATTCAAGAAGAGCGTATCTTCTAAGAGTTTGTGGTTTGAGCGTCCCCTGGAGACCAGTTTTAGATTCCGATGACCAGTGCAGGTTTACTGCATCCCTTGGACCTTCACATTGGTTACGAAGGACAGAAATCGCATCGGGATTGAATACAAAACGCGCAATGCCAACTTAAGTACAAGAAGAATGAATCTTTTAAGAGTTTGTGGTCGAACGGCTCCTGGTATACCAGTATTAGATTCCGATGCATGATTACAGGCCTACTGTATCCCTTGGACCGTCACATTGACCATGAATCACAGAAATTGCATCGAGATGAATACTAAAGGGACAATGCCGGCTTAAGTACAAGAAGAGTGAATCTTCTAAGAGTTTGTGCTTTGAGTGACTCCTGGGTGACCAGTACTAGATTCCGATACACCAGTGCAGGTTTACTGTATCATATGGACCATCATATTGAGCATGAAACACAGAAATTACATCGGGATTGAATACAATCAGGACAATGACGAAATAATTACAAGAAGAAGGAATCTTGTAAGAGTTTTTGGTTTGAGCGGCTCCTGGAAGACCAGTATTAGATTCCGATACACCAGTGCGTGTTTACTGTATCCCTTGGACCTTCACATTCTTCATGAAAACAGAAATTGCATCGGGATTGAATACAAAAGGGACAGTGCCGACTAAAGTGCAAAAAGAGTGAACCTTCTAAGAATTTGTGGTTTGAGCGGCTCCTGGGAGACCGGTATTAGATTCCGAAGACCAGAGCAGGTTTACTGCATCCCTTGGACCATCACATTGACCATGAAACTCAAAAATCGCATCGGGGTTGAATACAAAAGGAATAATTCCGACTTAAGTATAAGAAGAGTGAATCTGCTAAGAGTTTGTGGTTTGAGCGTCTCCTCGGAGACCAGTATTAGATTCAGATGCACCAGTGAAGGTTTACTGAATCATTTGGGCCTTCACATTGACCTTGAAACACAGAAATTGCATCGGAATTGAATAGAAAACTTACAATGCCGACTTAAGTACAAGAAGAGTAAATCTTCTAGAGTTTGTGGTTTGAGCGTCCCTTGGAGACCATTATTAGATTGCGATGCACCAGTGCAGGTTTACAGTATCGTTTGGACCTTCACTTTGACCATGAAATTCAGAATTCGTATCGGGATTGATTAGAAATGGGATAATGCCGACTTAAGTTGAAGAAGAGTTAATCTGCTGAGAGTTTGTGGTTTGAGCGTCTGCTGGGAGACCAGTATTACATTCCAATGCACCAGTGCAGGTTTACTGTTTCATTTGGACTTTCACATTGACCTTGAAACACAGAAATTGCATCGGAATTGTATACAAAAGGCACAATGCTGACAGAAGTACAAGAAGAGTGAGTCTTCTAGAGTTTGTGGTTTGAGCGTAGCCTGGAGACCAGTATTAGATTCCGTTGCACCAGTGACGGTTTTCTGTATCATTTGGGCCTTCACATTGACCTTGAAACACAGAAATTGCATCGGGATTGAATACTAAAGGAACAATGCCAACTTAAATTCAAGAAGAGTCTATCTTCTAAGAGTTTGTGGTTTGAGCGGCTTCTGGCAGTCCAGTATTAGATTCCGATGCACAAGTGCAGGTTTACTGTATCCCTTGGTCCTTCACATTGACCATCAAACCCAGAAATCGCATCGGGATTGAATACAAAAGGGGCAATGCCGACTTAACTACAAGATGAGTGAATCTTCTGAACATTCGTCCATTTAGCGGCTCCTGGGAGACCAGTATTATATTCCGATGCACCAGTGCAGGTTTGCTGCATCCCTTGGAGCTTCACATTGACCATGAAAGACAGAAATTGCATCGGGATTGAATACAACAGGGACAATGCCGACTTAAATTCAAGAAGAGTCTATCTTCTAAGAGTTTGTGGTTTGAGCGGCTCCTGGCAGTCCAATATTAGATTCCGATGCACCAGTGCAGGTTTACTGTATCCCTAGGTCCTCCCCAATGAAAGTGAAAAACAGAAATCTCATCGGGGTTTAATACAAAAGGCACAATGCCGACTTAAGTATAAGGAAAGTGAATCTACTAAGAGTTTGTGGTTTGAGCGTCTCCGAGGAGACCAATATTAGATTCCGATGAACCAGTGCAGGTTTACAGTGTCCCGTGGACATTCACATTGACCATGAGACACAGAAATCGCATCGGGATTGAATACGAAAGGCACAATGCCAACTAAAGTACAAGAAGAATGAATCTTCCAAGAGTTTGTGGCTTGAGCGGCTCCTAGGATACCAGTATTAGATTACGATGCACCAGTGCTGGTTTACCGTATCCCTTGGACCTTCACATTGACCATGAAAAACAGAAATTGCTTCGGGATTGAATACAAAAGGGACAATGCCGACTTAAATCCAAGAAGAATGAATCTTCTAAATGTTTGTGATTTGAGCGGCTCCTGGGAGACCAGTATTACATTCCGATGCACCAGTGCTAGTTTACTGTATACGTTGGACCTTCACATTGACCGTCAAACACAGATACCGCACCGGGATTGAACACAAAGGCACAATGCCGAATTATGTATAAGAAACGTGAATCCACTATAAGGGTTCGTTCTTTGAGCGGCTCCTGGGACACCCGTCTTAGATTCCAATGCACCAGTGCAGGTTTACTGTATCCCTTGGACCTTCACATTGACCATGAAACACAGAAATCGCATCGGGATTGAATGCAAAAGGCACAATGCCAACTAAAATACAAGAAGAATGAATTTTCCAACAGTTTGTGGTTTGAGCAGATCCTAGTATACCAGTATTAGATTCCGATGCACCAGTGCAGGTTTACTGTATCCCGTGGTCCTTCACATTGACATGAAAAACAGAAATTGCATCGGGATTGAATACAAAAGGGACAATGCCGGCTTAAATTCAAGAAGAATGAACCTTCTAAGAGTTTGTGATTTGAGCGGCTCCTGGGACACCAGTATTAGATTCCGATTCACCAGTGCAGGTTAACTGTATCATTTGGACCTTCACATTGACCTTGAAGCACAGAAATTGAATCGGAGTGGAATACAAAATTCACAATGCCGACTTAAGTACATTAAGAGTGAATCTTTTCAGAGTTCGTGGTTTGTGCAGCTCCTGGAATAATAGTATTAGATTTCGCAGCACCAGTGCAGTTTTACTGTATCCCTTGGGTTTTCACATTTACCAAGGATCATAGAAATTGCATCGGGCTCGAATACATACGGCACAATGCCAACATAAGTACGAGAAGAGTGAATCTTCTAAAAGTTTGTGGTTTGAGCGGCACCTGGGAGACCAGTATTAGTTTCCGATACACCAGTACAGGTTTACTGTATCCCATGGACCTTCACATTGACATGAAAAACAGAAATTGCATCGGGATTGAATACAAAAGGGACAATGCCGACTTAAATTCAAAAAGTATGATTCTTCAAAGAGTTTGTGATTTAAGCGTCTCCTAAGAGACTGGTATTAGATTCCGAGGCACCAGTGGTGGTTTACTGTATACCTTGGACCTGCATTTTACCGTCAAACCCAGATATCGCGTCGGGATTGAATACAAAAGGCACAATGCCGACTTAAGTATAAGAAACTTGAATCCACTTTAAGGGTTTGTTCCTTGAGCGGCTCCTGGGACACCAGTATTAGATTCCGATGCACCAGTGCAGGTTTACTGTATCCTTTGGACCTTCACTTTGACCACGAAATTGAGAAATCGCATCGGGATTGAATACAAATGGAATAATGCCGACTTATGTACAAAAAGAGTTAATCTGCTAAGAGTTTGTGGTTTAAGCGTCTCCTGGGACACCAGTATTACATTCCAATGCACCAGTGCAGGTTTACTGTATCCCTTGGAGCTTGACATTGACCATGAAAGACAGAAATTGCATCGGGAATGTATACAACAGGGGCATTGCCGACTTAAGTACAAGAAGAGTGAATCTTCTAAGAGTTCGTGGTTTGTGCAGCTCCTGGTATACCAGTATTAGATTCCGATGCACCAGTGCAGGTTTTGCTGTATCAGTTGGACTTTCACATTGACCATGAAACACAGCAATTGCATCGGGATTGAATACAAAATGCACAATGCCAACTTAAGTACAAGAGGAGTGAATCCTCTATGAGTTTGTGCTTTTGGGCGGCTCCTGGGAAACCATTACTAGATTCCGAAGCACCAGTGCAGGTTTACTAGATCCCTTGGGATTTCACATTTACCAAGAAACACAGACATTGCATCGGGACTGAATACAAAGGGCTCAATGCCAACTTAAAAACTAGAAGAGTGTATCTTCTAAGAGTTTGTGGTTTGAGCGGCACCTGGGAGACCAGTATTAGTTTCCGATGCACCAGTGCAGGTTTACTGTACCCTTGGACCTTCACATAATTCATGAAAACAGAGATTGCATTGGGATTGAATACAAAAGGGACAATGCCGGCTAAACTACAAGAAGAGTGAATCTTCTAAGAGTTTATGCTTTTAGCGGGTTCTGGGAGACCAGTATTAGATTCCGATGCACCAGTGCAGGTTTACTGTATCCCTTGGACCTTCACAATTACCAAGAAACTCAGAAATCGAATCGCGATTGAATAGAAAAGGGATAATGCCGGATTAAGTACAAGCAGAGTGAATCTGTTAGGAGTTTATGGTTTGAGCGTCTCCTGGGGGACCAGTATTAGATTCCGATGCACCAGTGCGGGTTTACTGTATCCTTTGGACCTTCAATTTGACCATGAAATTGAGAAATCGCATCGGGATTGAATACGAAAGGGATATTGCCGACTTAAGTACAAAAAGAAATAATCTGCTAAGAGTTTGTGGTTTGAGCGTCTCCTGGGAGACCAGTATTACATTCCGATGCACCAGTGCAGGTTTACTGTATCATTTGGACCTTCACATTGACCTTGAAACACAGGAATTGCATCGGAATTGAATACAAAGGGGACAATGCCAACTTCAGTACAAGAAGAGTGAATCTTCTAGGGTTTGTGGTTTGAGTGTCCCCTGGAGACCAGTATTAGATTCCGATGCACCAGTGAAGGTTAACTGCATCCCTTGGACCTTCACATTGACCATGAAACACAGAAATTGTACCAGGATTGAATACAAAAGAGACATTGCCGACTTAAGTACAAGATGAGTGAATCTTCTAAGAATTTGTCCTTTGAGCGGCTCCTGGGAGACCAGTATTAGATTCCGATGCACCAGTGCAGTTTAACTGTATCCCTTGGTGCTTCACATTGTCCATGAAAGACAAAAATTGCATCGGGATTGAATACAAGAGGGACAATGCCGACTTAAATTCAAGATGAATGTATCTTGTAAGAGTTTGTCATTTGAGCGGCTCCTTGGAGACCAGTATTAGATTCCGATGCACCAGTGCTGGTTTACTGTATACCATGTACCTTCACATTGACCGTCAAACACAGATTTCGCATCGGGATTGATAGAAGAGGCACAATGCCGACTTTAGTATAAGAAACATGAATCCACTATAACGGTTTCTCCTTTGAGCGGCTCCTGGGACACCAGTATTAGATTCCGATGCACCAGTGCAGGTTTACTATATCCCTTGGACCTTCACATTGACCATGAAACACAGATATTGCATCGGGATTGAATACAAAAGGGACAATGCCAACTTAAGTACAAGATGAGTGAATCTTCTAAGAATTTGTCCACTGAGCGGCTCTTGGAAGACCAGTATTAGATTCCGAACCACCAGTGCAGGTTTACTGTATCCCTTGGAGCTTCACATTGACCATGAAAGACAGTAATTCCATCGGGATAAAATACAACAGGGACAATGCCGACATAAGTACAGGAAGAGTGAATCTTCTAAGAGATCGTGGTTTGTGCGGCTCCTGGTATACCAGTATCTGATTCCGATGCTCCAGTGCAGGTATACTGTATCCTTTGGACCTTCACATTGACCATGAAACAAAGGAATTGCATCGGGATTGAATACTAAAAGGACAAAGCCGACATAAATTCAAGAAGAGTGTATCATCTAAGAATTTGTGGTTTGAGCGGCTCCTGGGAGTCCAGTATTAGATTCCGATGCACCAGTGCAGGTTTACTGAATCCCTTGGTCCTTCCCATTGACCTTGAAACACAGAAATCTCATCGGGATTTAATACAAAACGCACAATGCCGACTTAAGTATAAGAAAAGTGAGTCTACTAAGAGTTTGTGGTTTGAGCGGCTCCGAGGATACCAGTATTAGATTCCGATGAACCAGTGCGTTTACAGTAGCCCTTGGACATTCACATTGACCATGAGACACAGAAATCGCATCGGGATTGAATACGTAAAACACAATGCCAACTAAAGTACAAGAAGAATGAATCTTCCAAGAGTTTGTGGTATGAGCGGCTCCTAGGATACCAGTATTAGATCCGATGCACCAGTGCAGTTTTACTGTATCCCTTGGACCTTCACATTGACCATGAAAAACAGAAATTTCATCGGGATTGAATACAGAAGGGACAATAACGACTTAAATTCAAAAAGAATGAATCTTCAAAGAGTTTGTCATTTGAGCGGCTCCTGGTAGACCAGTATTAGATTCCGATGCACCAGTTCAGGTTTACTGTATCCTTTGGACCTTCACTTTGACAATGAAATTCAGAAATTGCATCGGGATTGATTACAAATTGGATAATGCCGACTTAAGTACAAGACGAGTGAATCTTCTAAGAATTTGTCCATTTAGCGGCTCCTGGGTGACAAGTATAAGATTCCGATGCACCAGTGCAGGTTTACTGTATCCCTTGGACCTTCACATTGACCATGAAACACAGCAATTGCATCGGGATTGAATACAAAATGCACAATGCCAACTTAAGTACAAGAAGAGTGAATCTTCTAAGAGTTTGAGCTTTGGGCGGCCCCTGGGAGATCAGTATTAGATTCCGATGCACCAGTGCAGGTGTAATGTATCCCTTGGAGTTTTGCATTTCCAAGAAACACAGAAATTGCTTCGGGATTGAATACAAACGGCACAATGCCAACTTAAGTACTAGAAGAGTGAATTTTTTATGAGTTTGTGGTTTGAGCGGCACCTGGGAGACCAGTATTAGTTTCTGATGTGCCAATGCAGGTTTACTGTATCCCTTGGACCTTCACATTATTAATGAAGACAGAAATCGCATCGGGATTGAATACAAAAGGGATAATGGCGACTTAAGTACAAGAAGGGTGAATCTGCTAAGAGTTTGTGGTTTGTGCGTCTGCTGGGACACCACTATTAGATTCCGAAGCACCAGTGCAGGTTTACTGTATCATTTGGACCTTCACATTGACCTTGAAACACAGAAATTGCATCGGAATTAAATACAAAAGGCACAATGCCGACTTCAGTACCAGAAGAGTGAATCGTCTAGAGATTGTGGTTTGAGCGGCCCCTGGAGACGAGAATTAGATTCCGATTCACCAGTGCAGGTTTACTGTATCCCTTGGACCTTCACATTGACCATGAAACACAGAAATTGCATCAGGATTGAATACAAAAGGGACATTGCCAACATAAGTACAAGAAACGTGAATCCACTATTTGGGTTTGTTCTTTCAGCGGCTCCTGGGACACCAGTACTAGATTCCGATGCACCAGTGCAGGTTTACTGTATCCCTTGGACCTTCACATTAACCATGAAACACAGAAATTGCATCGTGATGGAATACAAAACGGACAATGCCGACTTAAGTCCTAGAAGAGTGAATCCTTTAAGAACTCGTCATTTGAACAGCTCATTGGAGACCATTATTAGATGCCGATGCACCAGTGCAGTTTTACTGTATCCCTTGGACCCTCACATTGACCATGAAGCACAGAAATTGCATTGGGATTGAATACAAACGGCACAATGCCAACTTAAGTACTAGAAGACTGAATCTTCTAAGAGTTTGTGGTTTGAGCGGCACCTGGGAGACCAGTATTAGTTTCCGATGCACCATTGCAGGTTCACTGTGTACCTTGGACCTTCACATTATTCATGAAAACAGAAATTGCATCGGGATTGAATACAAATGGGACAATGCCGACTTAAGTACAAGAAGATTGAATCTTCCAAGAGTTTGTGCTTTGAGCGGTTCCTGGAAGACCACTATTAGATCCCGTTGCACCAGTGCAGGTTTACTGTATCCGTTGGACCTTCACATTGACCAAGAAATTCAAAAATCGCATCGGGATTGACTACAAAAGGGATAATGCCGACTTAAGTACAAGAAGAGTGAATCTGCTAAGAATTTGGGGTTTGGGCGTCTCCTGGGAGACCAGTATTAGTTTCCGATGCACCAATGCAGGTTAACTGTATCCCTTGGACCTTCATATTGACCATGAAACACAGAAATCGCATCGGGATTGAATACAAAAGGGACAATGCCGACTTAAGTAAAAGATGAGTGAATCTTCTAAGAATTTGTCTTTTGAGCGGCTCCTGGGAGACCAGTATTAGATACCGACGCACCAGTTCAGGTTTACTGTATCCCTTGGAGCTTCACATTGACCATGAAACACAGAAACTGCATCGGGATTGACTGCAAAATGCACAATGCCAGCTTAAGTACAAGACGAGTGAATCTTCTAAGAGTTTGTGCTTTGGGCGGCTCCTGGGAGACCAGCATTAGATTTCAGATGCACCATTGCAGGTTTACTGTATCCCTTGGAGTTTTGCATTTCCAAGAAACACAGAAACTGCATCGGGATTGAATACAAACGGCACAATGCCAACTTAAGTACAGGAAGAGTGAATCTGCTAAGAGTTTGTGCTTTGTGCGGCTCCTGGGAGACCAGTATTAGATTCCGATGCACCAGTGCAGCTTTACTGTATCCCTTGGTCCTTCCCATTGACAGTGAAACACAGATATCTCATTGAGGTTGAATACAAATGGCGCAATGCCGACTTAAGTAAAAGAAAAGTGAATCTACTAATAGTTTGTGGTTTGAGCGGCTCCGAGGAGATCAGAATTAGATTCCGATGAACCAGTGCATGTTTACAGTATCCCTTGGAGCTTCACATTGACCATGAGACACAGAAATCGCATCGGGATTGAATACAAAAGGCACAATGCCAACTAAAGTACAAGAAGAATGAATCTTCCAAGAGTTTGTGGTTTGAGCGGCTCCTAGGATGCCAGTATTAGATTCCGAAGCACGAGTGCAGGTTTACTGTATCCCTTGGCCTTCACATTGACCATGAAAATCAAAAAATTCTTCGGGATTGAATACAAAAGGGACAATGCGGGCTTAATTTGAAGAAGAATGAATCTTCTAAGATATTGTGATTTGAGCGGAACCTGGGAGACCAGTATTAGATTCCGATGCACCAGTGCTGGTTTACTGTATACCTTGGACCTTCACATTGACCGTCAAACACAGATATCACATCGGGATTGAATACAAAAGGCACCATGCCGACTTAAGTATAAGAAACGTGAATCCACTATAAGGAATTGTTCTTTGGGCGGATCCTGGGAAACACGTATTAGATTCCGATGCACCAGTACAGGTTTACTGTATCCCTTGGACCTTCACATTGACCATGAAACACAGCAATTGCATCGCGATTGACTGCAAAATGCACAATGCCAGCTTAAGTACAAGACGAGTGAATCTTCTAAGAGTTTGTGCTTTGGGCGGCTCCTGGGAGACCAGCATTAGATTTCAGATGCACCAGTGCTGGTTTACTGTATCCCTTGGAGTTTTGCATTTCCAAGAAACACTGAAACTGCATCGGGATTGAACACAAACGGCACAATGCCAACTTAAGTACTGGAAGAGTGAGTCTTCTATGAGTTTGTGGTTTGAGCGGCACCTGGGAGACCAGTATTAGTTTTCGATGCACCAGTGCAGGTTTACTGTATCCCTTGGACCTTCACATGATTCATGAAAACAGAAATCGCATCGGGATTGAATACAAATGGGGTAATGCCGACTTAAGTACAAGAAGAGTGAATCTGCTAAGAGTTTGTGGTTTGTGCGTCTGCTGGGACACCAGTATTAGATTCCGATGCACCAGTGCAGGTTTGCTGTATCATTTGGACCTTCACATTGACCTTGAAACTCAGAAATTGCATCAGAATTGAATACAAAAGGCACAATGCCGACCTAAGTACAAGAAGAGTGAATCTTCTACACTTTGTTGTTTGAGCGGCCCCTGGAGACGAGAACTAGATTCCGAAGCATCAGTGCCGGTTTACTGTATACCTTGGACCTTCACATTGACCATGAAACACAGAAATTGCATTGGGAATAAATACAAATGGGACAATGCCAACTTAAGTACTAGAAGAGTGAATCTTCTACGAGTTTGTGGTTTAAGCGGCTCCTGGAAGACCAGTATTAGATGCCGATGCACCGGTGCAGGTTTTCTGTATCCCTTAGACCTTCACATTGACAATGGAACACAGAAATTGCACCGGGATTGTATACTAAAGAGACAATGCCGACTTAAGTACATGAAGAGTGAATCTTCTAAGAGTTTGTGCTTTGAGCGGCTCCTAGGAGACCAGTATTTGATTTCGATGAACCAGTGCAGGTTTACTGTATCCCTTGGACCTTCACATTGACCATGAAACACAGCAATTGATCGGGATTGAATACAAGAGGCACAATGCCTAACTAAGCACAAGAAGAGTGAATCTTCTAAGAGTTTGTGGTTTGAGCGGCTCCTGGAAGACCGGTATTAGATTCCGATGCATCAGTGCAGGTTTCCTGTATCCCTTAGACCTTCACATTCACCGTGAGATTCAAAAATCGCATCGGGAATGGATAAAAAGAGCACAAAGCCGACTTAAGTACAAGAAGAGTGAATCTACTAAGACTTTGTGGTTTGAACGGCCCCTGGAGACCAGTATACGATTCTGATGCACCAGATCAGGTTTACTGTATGCCTTGGACCTTCACATTGGCCATGGAACACAGAAATTGCATTGGGAATGTATACAAAAGGGACAATGCCGACTTAAGTACATGAAGAGTAATTCTTTTAAGAGTTAGTCTTTTGAGCGGTTCCTAGAAGACCAGTATTAGATTCCGATGAACCAGTGCAGGTTTACAGTATCCCTTGGACATTCACATTGACCATGAAACACAGGAATCGCATCGGGATTGAATACCAAAGGGATAATGCCGACTTAAGTACAAGAAGAGTAAATATTCTACGAGGTTGTACTATGAGCGGCCCCTGGAGACCAGTATTAGATTCCGATGCACCAGTGCAGATTTACTGTATCCCTTGGACCCTCACATTGACAATGAAACACAGAAATTGCATCGTGATTGATTCTAAATGAGACAATGCCGACTTAAGTTGAAGAAGAGTGAATCTTCCAAGTATTTGTTATTTGGGCGGCTCCTTAAAGACCAGTATTAGATTCCGATGCACCGGTGCAAGTTTTCTGTATCTCTTGGATATTCACATTGACCATGAAAACAGAAAATTTATCGGGAGTGAATACAAATGGAAAAATGCCGACTTAAGTACAAAAAGAGTGAATCTTCAAAGAGTTTGTGGTTTCAGCGGCTCCTGAGGGGACCAGTATTAGATTCCGATGCACCAGTGCAGGTTTACTGAATCCCTTGGACATTCACATTCACCGTGAGACACAGAAATCGCATCGGGATTGGATAAAAAGAGCACAATGTCCACTTAAGTACAAGAAGAGTAAATCTACTAAGTGTTTGTGGTTTGAGCGGCCCCTGGAGACAAGTATTAGATTCTGATGCACCAGTGCAGGTTTACTGTATCCCTCGGACCTTCACATTGACCATGGAACACAGAAATTGCATCGGGATTGTATACAAAAGGGACAATGCCGACTTAAGTACAAGAAGAGTAAATCTTCTGACAGTTAGTCCTTTGAGCGGCTCCTAGGAGACCAGAATTAGATTCCGATGAACCAGTGCAGGTTTGCAGAATCCCTTGGACCTCCACATTGACCATGAAACACAGAAACTTCATCTGGATTGAATATAAAAGTGACAATGCCGACATAAGTACAAGAAGAGTGAGTCTCCTAAGAGTTTGTGCTATGAGCGGCTTCTGGGAGACCTGTGTTAGATTCCGATGCACCACTGCAGGTTTACTGTATCACTTGGACCTTCACATTGACCATGAAACACAGCACTTGCATCGGGATTGAATACAAGAGGCACAATGCCTAATTAAGTACAAGAAGAGTAAATCTTCTAAGAGTTTGAGGTTTGAGCGGCTCCTGGGATACCAGTCGTAGATTCCGGTGAACCAGTGCGTGTTTACTGTATCCCTTGGACATTTACATTGGCCATGAAACACAGAAATGGCATCGGGATTGAATACAAAAGGGACAATGCCGACTTAAGTACAAGATGAGTGAATCTTCGAGGAGTTTATGATTTGAGCGGCTCCTGGGAGACCAGTATTACATTACGATGCACCAGTGAAGGTTTACTGTATCCCTTACACCTTAACATTGGCAATGAAACACTTAAATTACATCGGGTTTGAATACAAAAGTGTCAATGCCGACTTAAGTACAAGAAAAATGAATCTTCTAAGAATTCGAGTTTTGAGCGGCTCCTAGGAGTCCAGTATTCGATTGCGATGAACCAGTGCAGGTTTACTGTATCCCTTGTACATTAACACTGACCATGAAACACAGATATCACATCGGGATTGAATACAAAAGGCACAATGCCAACTAAAGTACAAGAAGAATAAATCTTCTAGGAGTTTGTGGTTTGAGCAGCTCCTGGGATACCAGTCTTAGATGCCGATGCACCAGTGCAGGTTTACTGTATCCCTTGGGCCTTCATATTGACCATGAAACACAGCAATTGCATCGGAATTGAATACAAGAGGCACAATGCCTAATTAAGTACAAGAAGAGTAAATCTTATAAGAGTTTGTGGTTTAAGCGGCTCCTGGGAGACCAGTATTAGATTCCAAACCACGAGTGCTGGTTTACTGTATCCCTTGGACCTTTACATTGACCATTAAACACAGCAATTGTATCTTGATTGAATACAAAACTCACAATGCCAACTTAAGTACAAGAAGAGTAAATCTTCTAAGAGTTAGTGGTTTGAGCGGCTCCTGGGAGACCAGTATTGGATTCCGATGCACCAGTGCAGGTTTACTGTAGCCCTTGGACCTTTACATTTCCCATGACACACAGAAATCGCATCGCGATTGAATACAAAATGCACAATGCCGAATAAAGTACAAGGAGAGTGAATGTTCCTAGAGTTTGTGCTTTGAGCGGCTCCTGGGAGACCAGTATTATATTCCGATGCACCACTGCAGGTTTACTGTATCCCTTCGGCTATCACATTGACCTTGAAACACAGAAATCGCATCGGGATTGAGTACAGTATGCACAATGCCGACTTACGTACAAGAAGAGTCATTCTTCTAATAGTTTGTGCTTTGAGTGGCTCCTCGGAGACCAGTAGTAGATTCCGATGCACCACTGCAGGTTAACTGTATCCCTTGGACCTTCACATTGACCATGAAGCACCGAAATTGCATCGGGATTGAATACAAAAGGGACAATGCCGTCTTAAGTACAAGTAGTGTGAATCTTCGACGAGTTTGTGTGTTGAGCGGCTCCAGGGAGACTAGTATTAGATTCCGAGCACCAATGCAGGTTTACTGTATCGTTTGGACCCTCACATTGACCATAAAACACAGAAATTGTATCGGGATTGAGAACAAAATGGACAATGCCGACTTAAGTACAAGTAGTGTGAATCTTCGACGAGTTGGTGGTTTGAGCGGCTCCTGGGAGACCAGTATTAGAATCCGATGCACCAGTGCAGGTTTACTGTATCCCTTATACCCTCACATTGTCCATGACACACAGAAATCTCATCGGGATTGAATAGAAAATGCACAATGCCGAATAAAGTACAGGAAGAGTAAATGTTATAAGAGTTTGTGCTTTTAGCGGCTCCTGGGGGACCAGTATTATATTCCGATGCACCAGTGCAGGTATACTGTATCCCTTGGGCCTTCACATTGACAATGAAACACAGATATCGCATCGGGATTGAATAAAAATGGTACAATGCCGACTTAAGTACAAGAAGAGTGAATCTTCTAATAGTTTGTGCTTTGAGTGGCTCCTGGGAGACCAGTATTAGATTCCGATGCACCACTGCAGGTTAACTGTATCCCTTGGACCTTCACATTGACCATGAAGCACCGAAATTGCATCGGGATTGAATACAAAAGGGACAATGCCGACTTAAGTACAAGTAGTGTGACTCTTCGACGAGTTTGTGGGTTGAGCGGCTCCAGGGAGACTAGTATTGGATTCCGATGCACCAATGCAGGTTTACTGTATCCTTTGGACCCTCACATTGACCATAAAACACAGAAATTGTATCGGGATTGAGAACAAAATGGACAATGCCGACTTAAGTACAAGTAGTGTGAATCTTCGACGAGTTGGTGGTTTGAGCGGCTCCTGGGAGACCAGTATTAGAATCCGATGCACCAGTGCAGGTTTACTGTATCCCTTATACCCTCACATTGTCCATGACACACAGAAATCTCATCGGGATTGAATAGAAAATGCACAATGCAGAATAAAGTACAGGAAGAGTAAATGTTATAAGAGTTTGTGCTTTTAGTGGCTTCTGGGGGACCAGTATTATATTCCGATGCACCAGTGCAGGTATACTGTATCCCTTGGGCCTTCACATTGACAATGAAACACAGATATCGCATCGGGATTGAATAAAAATAGTACAATGCCGACTTAAGTACAAGAAGAGTGAATCTTCTAATAGTTTGTGCTTTGAGTGGCTCCTGGGAGACCAGTATTAGATTCCGATGCACCAACGCAGGTTAACTGTATCACTTGGACCTTTGCACTGACCATGAAACACAGAAATTGCATCGGGATTGAATACAAATTCGACAATGCCGACTTAAGTACAAAAAGAGTGAATCTTCTAAGAGTTTGTGGTTTGAGCGGCTCCTTGAAGACCAGTATTAGATCCCGATGCACCATTGCAAGTTTTCCGTATCTCTTGGATATTCACATTGACCATGAAAACAGAAAATGCATCGGGAGTGAATACAAATGGGACAATGCCGACTTAAGTACAAAAAGAGTGAATCTTCAAAGAGTTTGTGGTTTCAGCGGCTCCTGGGGGACCAGTATTAGATTCCGATGCACCAGTGCAGGTTTACTGAATCCCTTGGACATTTACATTCACCGTGAGACACAGAAATCGCATCGGGATTGGATAAAAAGAGCACAATGCCGACTTAAGTACAAGAAGAGTGAATTTACTAAGTGTTTGTGATTTGATCGGCCCCTGGAGACCAGTATTAGATTCTGATGCACCAGTGCAGGTTTACTGTATCCCTCGGACCTTCACATTGACCATGGAACACAGAAATTGCATCTGGATTGAATACAAAAGTGACAATGCCGACATAAGTACAAGAAGAGTGAGTCTCCTAAGAGTTTGTGCTATGAGCGGCTCCTGGGAGACCAGTATTAGATTCCGATGCACCAGTGCAGGTTTACTGTATCACTTGGACCTTCGCACTGACCATGAAACACAGAAATTGCATCGGGATTGGATACAAAAGTGACAATGCCGACTTAAGTACGAGAAGAGTGAATCTTCTAAGCGTTTGTGCTTTGAGCGGCTCCTAGGAGACCAGTATTAGATTCCGATGAACCAGTGCTGGTTTACTGTATCCCACGGACCTTCACATTGAACATGAAACACAGCAATTGCATAGGGATTGAATACAAGAGGCACAATGCCTAATTAAGTACAAGAGGAGCAAATCTTCTAAGAGTTTGAGGTTTGAGCGGCTCCTGGGATACCAGTCTTAGATTCCGATGAACCAGTGCGTGTTTTCTGTATCCCTTGGACATTTACATTGGCCATGAAACACAGAAATCGCATTGGCATTGAATACAAAAGGGACAATGCCGACTTAAGTACAAGAAGAGTGAATCTTCGAGGAGTTTATGATTTGAGCGGCTTCTGGGAGACCAGTATTAGATTACGATGCACCAGTGCAGGTTTACTGTATCCCTTACACCTTAACATTGGCAATGAAACACTTAAATTGCATCGGGTTTGAATACAAAAGTGTCAATGCCGACTTAAGTACAAGAAAAGTGAATCTTCTAAGAGTTTGAGTTTTGAGCGGCTCCTAGGAGACCAGTATTAGATTCCGATGAACCAGTACAGGTTTACTGTATCCGTTGTACATTCACACTGACCATTAAACACATATATCACATCGGGATTGAATACAAAAGGCACATTGCCAACTAAAGTACAAGAAGAATAAATCTTCTAGGAGTTTGTGGTCTGTGCGGCTCCTGGGATACTAGTTGTAGATTCCGATGCACCAGTGCAGGTTTACTGTGTCCCTTGGGCCTTCACATTGACCATGAAACACAGCAATTACATCGGGATTGAATACAAGAGGCACAATGCCTAATTAAGTACAAGAAGAGTAAATCTTATAAGAGTTTCTGGTTTGAGCGGCTCCTGGGAGACCAGTATTAGATTCCGATGAACCAGTGCAGGTTTACTGTATCCCTTGGACCTTCACATTGACCATAAAACACAGCAATTACATCGGGATTGAATACAAACGGCACAATTACAACTTAATTACTAGAAGTGTGAATCTTCTAAGAGTTTGTGGTTTGAGCGGCCCCTGTGGACCAGTATTAGATTCCGACGCACCAGTGCAGGTTTACTGTATCTATTGGAACTTCACATTGACCATGAAACACAGATATTGCATCGAGATTGAATACAAAAGGGGCAATGCCGACCTAAGTACGAGAAGAGTGAATCTTCTACGAGTTTGTGGTTTGAGCGGCTTTTGGGAGACCAGTATTAGATTCCAAACCACGAGTGCTGGTTTACTGTATCCCTCGGACCGTTACATTGGCCATTAAACACAGCAATTGTATCTTGATTGAATACAAAAGTCACAATGCCAACTTAAGTACTAGAAGAGTGAATCTTCTAAGAGTTAGTGGTTTGAGCGGCTCCTGGGAGACCAGTATTAGATTCCGATGCACCAGTGCAGGTTTACTGTATCCCTTAGACCTTGACATTGACCATGAAACACAGAAATCGCATCGGGATTGGATACAAAAGCCACAATAACAACTAAACTACGAGAAGAATGATTCTTCTAAGAGTTTGTGGATTGAGCGGCACCTGGGAGACCAGTATCAGATTCCGACGCACCAGTGCAGGTTTACAGTATCCCTTGGACTTTCACATTGACCATGAAACACAGAAATTGCAACGAGATTGAAGACAAACGGCACAATGCCAACATAAGTACTAGAAGAATAAATCTTCTAGAGTTTGTGGTTTAAGCGGCACCTGGGAGACCAGTATTAGTTTCCGATGCACCAGTGCATTTTTACTGTATCCCTTGGACCTTCACATTGATCATGAAAACAGAAATTGCATCGCGATTGAATACAAAATGGACAAGGCCGACTGAAGTACAAGAAGAATGAATCTTCTAAGAGTTCGTGGTTTTTGCGGCTCCTGGGAGACCAGTATTCGACTCCGATGCATTAGTGCAGGTTTACCGTACCCTTGCACCTTCACATTCCCATGAAAACAGAAATTGCATCGGGATTGAATACAAAAGGGACAATGCCGACTTAAGTACAAGAAGAGCGAATCTTCTAAGAGGCTGGGGATTGAGCGGCCCCTGGGAGACCAGTATTAGATTCCAATGCAGCAGTGCAGGTTTACTGTATCACTTCGAGCTTCTCATTGACCATGAAACACAGAAACTGCATTGGAATTGAATACAAAAGCCACAATTCCGACATAATTACAAGAAGAGTGAATCTTCTAAGAGTTTGTGGTTTGAGCGGCTCCTGGGAGACCAGTATTATATTCCGATGCACCACTGCAGGTTTACTGTATCCCTTCGGCCGTCGCATTGACCTTGAAACACAGAAATCGCATCGGGATTGAATACAAAAGGGACAATGCCGACTTACATACAAGAAGAGTCACTCTTCTAATAGTTTGTGCTTTGAGTGGCTCCTCGGAGACCAGTAGTAGATTCCGATGCACCACTGCAGGTTAACTGTATCCCTTTGACCTTCACATTGACCATGAAGCACCGAAATCTCATCGGGATTGAATACAAAAGGGACAATGCCGACTTAAATACAAGAAGAGTGAATCTTCTAAGAACTTGTGGTTTAAGCGGCTCGTGGGAGCCCAGTATTAGATTCCGTTACACCAGTGCGGGTTTACTGTATCCCTTGGACCTTCACATTGACCATGAAGCACCGAAACTGCATCGGGATTGAATACAAATTGGCAATGCCGACTTAAGTACAAGAAGAGTGAATGTTCTAAGAGATTGTGGTTTGAGTGGCTCCTGGGAGACCAGTATTAGTTTCCGATGCACCAGTGCAGGTTTACTGTGTCCCCTGGAGCTTCACATTGACCGTGAAACAAAGAAATCTCATCGGCATTCAATACAAAAAGCACAATGCCGACTTAAGTACAAAAAGATTTAATCTTCGAATAGTTTGTGCTTTGAGTGGCTCCTGTGAGACCAGTATTAGATTCCGATGCACCACTGCATTTTTACTGTACCCCTTGGACCTTCACATTGACCATGAAACACAGAAATTAGTGCGGGATTTTATACAAAAGGGACAATGCCGACTTAAGTACAAGAAGTGTGAATCTTTGACGAGTTTGTGGTTTGAGTGGCTCCAGGGAGACCAGTATTAGATTCCGATGCACCAATGCAGGTTTGCTGTATCCTTTGGACCCTCACATTGACCATAAAACACAGAAATTGCATCAGGATTGAGAACAAAATGGACAATGCCGACTTAAGTACAAGAAGAGTGATTTTTCTAAGAGTTTGTGGTTTATGCGGCTCCTGGGAGACCAGTATTAGATTACGATGAACCAGTTAAGGTTTACTGAATCTCTTGGACCTTCACATTGACCAAGACACACAGAAAGTGCATCGGGAATGAATACAGAAGGGACAATGCCGACATAAGTACAAGAAGAGTGAATCTTCTAAGAGTTTGTGGTTTGAGCGGCTCCTGGGAGACGAGTATTAGAATCCGATGCACCAGTGCAGGTTTACTGTATCCCTTAGACCCTCACATTGTCCATGACACACAGAAATCGCATCGGGATTGAATACAAAATGCACAATGCCGAACAAAGTACAGGAAGAGTTAATGTTATAAGAGTTTGTGCTTTGAGCGGCTCCGACGCACCAGTGCAGGTATACTGTATCCCTTGGGCCTTCACATTGACCATGAAACACAGAAATTGCATCAGGATTGAATACAAAATGGACAATGCCAACTTAATTACTAGAAGAGAGAATCTTCTAAGAATTTGTGGTTTGAGCGGCCCCTGGGGACCAATATTAGATTCCGATGCACCAGTGCAGGTTTACTGTATCCATTGGACATTCACATTGACCATGAAGCACAGATATTGCATCGGGATTTAATACAAAAGGGACAATGCCGGCTTAAGTACTAGAAGAGTGAATCTTCTACGAGTTTGTGGTTTGAGCGGCTCCTGGGAGACCAGTATTTGATTCCGATCCACCAGTGCTGGTTTACTGTATCCCTCGGACCTTTACATTGATCATTAAACACAGCAATTGTATCGGGATTGAATACAAAAGTCACAATGCCAACTTAAGAACAAGAAGAGTGAATCTTCTAAGAGTTGGAGGTTTGAGCGGCCCCTGGGAGACCAGTATTAGATTTCGATGCACCAGTGCAGGTTTACTGTATCCCTTGGACTTTCACATTAACCATGAAACACAGAAATCGCATCGGGATTGAATACAAAAGGCACAATGCCAACTAAAGTACAAGAAGAATGAATCTTCTAAGAGTTTGTGCATTGAGCGGCTCCTGGGAGACCAGTATCAGATTCCGATGCACCAGTAGTGGTTTACTGAATCCCTTGGACCTTCACATTGACCATGAAATACAGAAATCGCATCGAGATTGAATACAAACGGCACATTGCCAACTTAAGTACTAGATGAGTGAATCTTCTAAGACTTTGTGGTTTGACCGGCTCCTGGGTGACCAGTATTAGTTTCCGATGCACCAGTGCAGGTTTACTGTGTCCCTTGGAGCTTCCAATTGACCATGAAACAAAGAAATTTCATCGGGATTCATAACAAAAGGCATAATGCCGACTTAAGTACAACAAAAGTGAATCTACTAACAGTTTGTGCTATGAGCGGCTCCTGGGAGACCATTACAAGACTCCAATGCACCAGTGCAGGTTTACTGTATCCCTTGGACATTTACATTGTCCATGAAACACAGACATTGCATCGAAATTGAATACAAACGGCACAATGCCAACCTAAGTACTAGTAGAGTGAATCTTCTAAGAGTTTGTGGTGTGAGCGGCACCTGGGAGACCAGTATTAGTTTCCGATGCACCAGTGCAGGTTTACTGTATCCCTTGGACCTTCACATTATTCATGAAAACAGAAATTGCTTCGCGATTGAAAATAAAATGGACAAGGCCGCCTTAAGTACAAGAAGAGTGAATCTTCTAAGTGTTTGTGGTTTGTGCGGCTCCTGGGAGACCAGTATTAGATTCCGACGCACCAGTGCAGGTTTGCTGTATCCCTTGCACCTTCACAATGACCATGAAAACAGAAATAGCATCGGGATTGAATACAACAGGGAATATGCAACTTAAGTACAAGATGAGCGAATCTTCTATGATTTTTGGGGTTTAAGCGGTTCCTGGGAGACCAGTATTAGATTCCAATGCACCAGTGCAGGTTTAATGTATCACTTGTACCTTCACATTGACCATGAAACACAGAAATTAGTGCGGGATTTAATACAAAAGGACAATGCCGACTTAAGTACAAGAAAAGTGAATCTTCTGCGAGTTTGTGGTTCGAGCGGCTCCAGGGAGACCAGTATTAGATTCCGATGCACCAATGCAGGGTTACTGTATCCTTTGGACCTTCACATTGACCTTGAAACACAGAAATTGCATCGGTATTGAAAACAAAATGGACAATGCCGACTTAAGTACAAGAAGAGTGAATCTTCTAAGAGTTTGTGGTTTAAGTGGCTCCTGGGAGACCAGTATTAGATTACGAGGAACCAGTTCAGGTTTACTGTATCTCTTGGACCTTCACATTGACCATGACACACAGAGAGAGAATCGGGAATGAATACAGAAGGGACAACGCCGACATAAGTACTAGAAGAGTGAATATTCTAAGAGTTTGTGGTTTGAGCGGCTCCTGGGAGACCAGTATTAGATTCCGATGCACCACTGCAGGTTTACTGTATACCTTGGACCTTAACATTGATCATGAAACACAGAAATTAGAGCGGGATTTAATACAAACGGGACAATGCCGACTTAAGTACAAGAAGTGTGAATCTTCGACGAGTTTGTGGTTTGAGCGGCTCCAGGGAGACTAGAATTAGATTCCGATGCACCAATGCAGGTTTACTGTATCCTTTGGACCCTCACATTGACGATGAAACACAGAAATTGCATCTGGATTAAAAACAAATTGGACAATTCCGACTTAAGTACAAGAAGAGTGAAACTTCTACGAGGTTGCGGTTTCAGCGGCTCCTGGGAGACCAATATTAGATTACGATGAACCAGTTCAGGTTTACTGTATCTCTTGGACCTTCACATTAACCATGACACTTTGAAAGTGCATCGGGAATGAATACAAAAGGGACAATGCCGACATAGGTACAAGAAGAGTGAATATTCTAAGAGTTTGTGGTTTGAGCGGCTCCTGGGAGACCAGTATTAGATTCCGATGCACCAGTGTAGGTTTACTGTATCCCTTAGACCTTCACATTGTCCATGACACACAGAAATCGCATCGGGATTGAATACAAATTGCACAATGCCGAATAAAGTACAGGAAGAGTGAATCTTGTAAGAGTTTGTGGTTTGAGCGGCACCTGGGAGACCAGTATTAGTTTCCGATGCACCAGTGCAGGTTTACTGTATCCCTTTCACCTTCACATTGACAATGAAAACAGAAATTGCATCGGGAATGAATACAACAGGGACAATGCCGACTTAAGTACAAGAAGAGCGAATCTTCTAAGATTTTTGGGGTTTGAGCGGCTCCTGTGACACCAGTATTAGATTCCATTGCACCAGTGTAGGTTTACTGTATCACTTGGAGATTCCCATTGAACATGAAACACAGAAACCGCATCGGAATTGAATACAAAAGGCACAATGATGACTTAAGTACAAGCAGAGTTTATCTTCGAATAGTTTGTGCTTTGAGTGGCTCCTGTGAGACCAGTGTTATATTCCGATGCACCACTGCAGGTTTACTGTACCCCTTGGACCTTCACATTGACCATGAAACACAGATATTAGTGCGGGATTTAATGCAAAAGGGACAATGGCGAATAAAGTGCAGGAAAAGTGAATGTTATAAGAGTTTGTGCTTTGAGCGGCTCCTGGGAGACCAGTATTAGATTCCGATGCACCACTGCAGGTTTACTGTATCCCTTGGACCTTCACATTGACCGTGAAACACAGCAATTGCATCGGGATTGAATTCGAGAGGCACAGTGCCTAATTAAGTACAAGAAGAGTAAATCATCTAAGGGTTTGTGGTTTCAGCGGCTCCTGGGAGACCAGTATTAGATTCCGATGAACCAGTGCAGGTTTACGGTATCCCTTGGACCTTCACATTGACCGTAAAACTCAGCAATTGCATCGGGATAGAATACAAACTGCACAATGCCAACTTAATTACTACAAGAGTGAATCTTCTAAGAATTTGTGGTTTGAGCGGCCCCTGGGGACCAATATAAGATTCCGATGCACCAGCGCAGGATTACTGTATCCATTGGACCTTCACATTGACCATGAGGCACAGATATTGCATCAGGATTGAATACAATAGGGACAATGCCGACTTAAGTACTAGAAGAGTGAATCTTCTACGAGTTTGTGGTTTGAGCGGCTCCTGGGAGACCAGTATTTGATTCCTATCCACCAGTGATTGTTTCTTGCTGTATCCCTCGGACCGTTACATTGATCATTAAACACAGCAATTGTATCGGGATTGAATACAAAAGTCACAATGCCAACTTAAGTACTAGATGAGTGAATCTTCTAAGACTTTGTGGTTTGAGCGGCTCCTGGGTGACCAGTATTGTATTCCGATGCACCAGTGCAGGTTTTCTGTATCCCTTGGGCCATCTGATTCACCATGAAACACAGAAATTGCATCGGGATTGAATACAAAATGGACAATACCGGCTTAAGTACATGAAGAGTGAATCCTCTAAGAGATTATGGTTTGAGAGGCTCCTGGGAGACCAGTATTAGTTTCCGATGCACCAGTGCAGGTTTACTGTGTCCCTCGGAGCTTCCAATTGACCATGAAACAAAGAAATCTCATCGGGATTCAATACAAAAGGCACAATGCCGACTTAAGTACAAGAAAAGTGAATCTACTAACAGTTTGCGCTATGAGCGGCTCCTGGGAGACCAGTACTAGACTCCGATGCACCAGCGCAGGTTTACTGTATCCCTTGGACATTTACATTGACTATGAAACACAGAAATTGCATCGAGATTGAATACAAACGGCACAATGCCAACTTAAGTACTAGAAGAGTGAATCTTCTAAGAGTTTGTGGTGTGAGCGGCACCTGGGAGACCAGTATTAGTTTCCGATGCACCAGTGCAGGTTTACTGTATCCCTTGCACCTTCACAATGACCATGAAAACAGAAATTGCATCGGGATTGAATACAACAGGGACAATGCCGACTTAAGTACAAGGAGTGTGAATCTTCGACTGGTTTGTGGTTTGAGTAGCTCCAGGGAGACCAGAATTAGATTCCGATGCACCAATGCAGGTTTACTGTATCCTTTGGACCTTCACATTGACCATGACCCACAGAGAGTGCATCGGGAATGAATACAGAAAGAACAATGCCGACATAGGTTCAAGAAGAGTTAATATTCTAAGAGTTTGTGGTTTGAGCGGCTCCTGGGAGACCAGTATTACATTCCGATGCACCAGTGCTGGTTTACTGTATCCCTTAGACATTCACATTGTCCATGACACACAGAAATCGAATCGGGATTGAATACAAAATGCACAATGCCGAATAAAGTACAGGAAGAGTGAATGTTATAAGAGTTAGTGCTTTGAGCGGCTCCAGGGAGACCAGTATTAGATTCCGATGCACCAATGCAGGTTTACTATATCCTTGGACCCTCACATTGACCATAAAACACAGAAATTGCATCGGGATTGAGAACAAAATGGACAATGCCGACTTAAGTACAAGAAGAGTGATTCTTCTAAGAGTTTGTGGTTTAAGCGGCTCCTGGGAGACCAGTATTAGATTACGATGAACCAGTTCAGGGTTACTGTATCTCTTGGACCTTCACATTGACCATGACACACAGAAAGTGCATCGGGAATTAATACAGAAGGGACAATTCCGACATGAGTACAAGAAGAGTGAATCTTCTAAGAGTTTGTGGTTTGAGCGGCTCCTGGGAGACCAGTATTAGAATCCGATGCACCAGTGCAGGTTTACTGTATCCCGTAGACCCTCACATTGTCCATGACACACAGAAATCGCATCGGGATTGAACACAAAATGCACAATGCCGAATAAAGTACAGGAAGAGTAAATGTTATAAGAGTTTGTGCTTTGAGCGGTTCCTGGGAGACTAGTATTATATTCCGATGCACCAGTGCAGGTATACTGTATCCCTTGGGCCTTCACATTGACCATGAAACATAGAAATGGCATCGGTATTAAATACAAATGGTACAATCCCGACTTAAGTACAAGAAGAGTGAATGTTCTAATAGTTTGTGCTTTGAGTCGCTCCTGGGAGACCAGTATTAGATTCCTATGCACCAACGCAGGTTTACTGTATCCCTTGGACCTTCACATTGACCATGAAACACAGAAATTGTATCGGGATTGAATACAAAAGTCACAATGCCAACTTAAGGACAAGAAGAGTGAATCTTTTAAGAGTTAGTGGTTTGAGCGGCCCCTGGGAGACCAGTATTAGATTCCGATGCACCAGTGCAGGTTTACTGTATCCCTTGGACCTTCACATTGACCATGGAACACAGCAATTGCAACGGGATTGAATTCGAGAGGCACAGTGCCTAATTAAGTACAAGAAGAGTAAATCTTCTAAGGGTTTGTGGTTTGAGCGGTTCCTGGGAGACCAGTATTAGATTCCTATGAACCAGTGCAGGTTTACTGTATCCCTTGGACCTTCACATTGACCATGGAACACAGCAATTGCAACGGGATTGAATTCGAGAGGCACAGTGCCTAATTAAGTACAAGAAGAGTAAATCTTCTAAGGGTTTGTGGTTTGAGCGGTTCCTGGGAGACCAGTATCAGATTCCTATGAACCAGTGCAGGTTTACTGTATCCCTTGGACTTTCACATTGACCATAAATCTCAGCAATTGCATCGGGATAGAATACTAACTGCACAATGCCAACTTAATTACTAGAAGAGTGAATCTTCTAGGAATTTGTGGTTTGAGCAGCCCCTGGGGACCAATATTAGATTCCGATGCACCAGTGCAGGATTACTGTATCCATTGGACCTTCACATTGACCATGAGGCACAGATATTGCATCGGGATTGAATACAAAAGGGACAATGCCGACTTAAGTACTAGAAGAGTGAATCTTCTACGAGTTTGTGGTTTGAGCGGCTCCTGGGAGACCAGTATTAGATTCTGATCCACCAGTGCAGGTTTACTGTGTCCCTTGGAGCTTCCAATTGACCATGACACAAAGAAATCTCATCGGGATTCAATCCAAAAGGCACAATGCCGACTTAAGTACAAGAAAAGTGAATCTACTAACAGTTTGCGCTATGAGCGGCTCCTGGGAGACCAGTACTAGACTCCGATGCACCAGTGCAGGTTTACTGGCTCCCTTGGACATTTACATTGACTATGAAACACAGAAATTGCATCGAGATTGAATACAAACGGCACAATGCCAACTTAAGTACTAGAAGAGTGAATCTTCTAAGAGTTTGTGGTGTGAGCGGCACCCTGGAGACCAGTATTAGTTTCCGATGCACCAGTGCAGGTTTACTGTATCCCTTGCACCTTCACAATGACCATGAAAACAGAAATTGCATCGGGATTGAATACAACAGGGACAATGCCGACTTAAGTACAAGAATAGCGAATCTTCTATGTTTTTGGGGTTTGAGCGGCTCCTGGGAGGCTAGTATTAGATTCCGATGCACCAGTGCAGGTTTAATGTATCACTTAAACCTTCACATTGACCATGAAACACAGAAATTAGTGCGGGATTTAATACAAAAGGGCAATGCCGACTTAAGTACAAGAAGTGTGAATCTTCTGCGAGTTTGGGGTTCCAGCGGCTCCAGGGAGACCAGTATTAGATTCCGATGCACCAATGCAGGTTTACTGTATCCCTTGGACCTTCACATTGACCATGAAACACAGCAATTGCATCGGGATTGAATTCGAGAGGCACAGTGCCTAATTAAGTACAAGAAGAGTAAATCTTCTAAGGGTTTGTGGTTTGAGCGGTTCCTGGGAGACCTGTATTAGATTCCGATGAACCGGTTCAGGTTTACTGTATCCCTTGGACCTTCACATTGACAATAAAGTTCAGCAATTGCATCGGGATAGAATACAAACAGCACAATGCCAACTTAATTACTAGAAGAGTGAATCTTCTAAGAATTTGTGGTTTGAGCGGCCCTTGGGGACCAATATTAGATTCAGATGCACCAGTCCAGGATTACTGTATCCATTGGACCTTCACATTGACCATGAGGCACAGATATTGCATCGGGATTGAATACAAAAGGGACAATGCCGACTTAAGTACTAGAAGAAAGAGTCTTCTACGAGTTTGTGGTTTGAGCGGCTCCTGGGATACCAGTATTACATTCCGATCCACCAGTGCAGGATTACTGTGTCCCTTGGAGCTTCCAATTGACCATGAAACAAAGTAATCTCATCGGGATTCAATACAAAAGGCACAATGCCGACTTAAGTACAAGAAAAGTGAATCTACTAACAGTTTGCGCTATGAGCGGCTCCTGGGAGACCAGTACTAGACTCCGATGCACCAGTGCAGGTTTACTGTATCCCTTGGACATTTACATTGACTATGAAACACAGAAATTGCATCAAGATTGAATACAAACGGCACAATGTCAACTTAAGTACTAGAAGAGTGAATCTTCTAAGAGTTTGTGGTGTGAGCGGCACCTGGGAGACCAGTATTAGTTTCCGATGCACCAGTGCAGGTTTACTGTATCCCTTGGACCTTCACATTATTCATGTAAACAGAAATTGCATCGCGATTAAATATAAAATGGACAAGGCCGCCTTAAGTACAAGAAGAGTAAATCTTCTATGATTTTTGGGGTTTGAGCGGCTCCTGGGAGGCTAGTATTAGATTCCAATGCACCAGTGCAGGTTTAATGTATCACTTGGACCTTCACATTGACCATGAAACACAGAAATTAGTGCGGCATTTAATACAAAAGGGACAATGCCGACTTAAGTACAAGAAGTGTGAATCTTCGACGTGTTTGTGGTTTGAGCGGCTCCAGGGAGACCAGAATTAGATTCCGATGCACCAATGCAGGTTTACTGTATCCTTTGGACCTTCACATTGACCATGAAGCACAGAAATTGCATTGGGATTGAAAACAATTTGGAATTTTCCGACTTAAGTACAAGAAGAGTGAATCTTCTAAGAGGTTGTGGTTTAAGCGGCTCCTGGGAGACCAGTATTATATTACGAGGAACCTGTTCAGGTTTACTGTATCTTCTGGACCTTCACATTGACCATGACACACAGAGAGAGCATCGGGAATGAATACAGAAGGGACAATGCCGACATAAGTACTAGAAGAGTGAATATTCTAAGAGTTTGTGGTTTGAGCGGCTCCTGGGAGACCAGTATTAGATTCCGATGCACCACTGCAGGTTTACTGTATCCCTTGGAACTTAACATTGATCATGAAACACAGAAATTAGTGCGGGATTTAATACAAAAGGGACAATGCCGACTTAAGTACAAGAAGTGTGAATCTTCGACGAGTTTGTGGTTTGAGCGGCTCCAGGGAGACCAGAATTAGATTCCGATGCACCAATGCAGGTTTACTGTATCCTTTGGACCTTCACATTGACCATGAAACACAGAAATTGCATCGGGATTGAATACAAGAGGCACAATGCCTAATTATGTACAAGAAGAGTATATCTTCTAAGAGTCAGTGGTTTGAGCGGGTCCTGGGAGACCAGTATTAGATTCCAATGCACCAGTGCAGGTTTACTGTATCCCTTGGACCTTCACATTTACCATGAAACACAGAAATCGCATCGGGATTGAATACAAAAGGCACAATGCCAATTAAGTACAAGATGAATGAATCTTCTAAGATTTTGTGCATTGAGCGGCTCCTGGGAGACCGGAATCAGATTCCGATGCACCAGTGGAGGTTTACTGAATCCCTTGGACCTTCACATTGACCATGAAACACAGAAATTGCATCGAGATTGAATATAAACGGCACAATGCCAACTTAAGTACTAGAAGAGTGAATCTTCTAAGACTTTTTGGTTTGAGTGGCTCCTGGGAGACCTGTATTATATTCCGTTGTACCAGTGCAGGTTTTCTGTATCCCTTGGGCCATCACATTGACCATGAAACACATAAATTGCATCGGGATTGAATACAAAATGGACAATGGCGACTTAAGTACAAGATGAGTGATTCTTCTAAGAGATTGTGGTTTGAGAGACTCCTGGGAGCCCAGTATTAGTTTCCGATGCACCAGTGCAGGTTTACTGTATCCCTTGGACCTTCACATTATTCATGAAAACAGAAATTGTATTGCGATTGAATATAAAATGGACAAGGCCGACTTAAGTACAGGAAGAGTGATTCTTCTAGGTATTTTGGAGTTTGAGCGACTCCTGGGAGACCAGTATTAGATTCCAATGCACCAGTGCAGGTTTAATGTATCACTTGGACCTTCACATTGACCATGAAACACAGAAATTAGTGCGGGATTTAGTACAAAAGGGACAATGCCGACTTAAGTACAAGAAGAGCGAATCTTCTAGGATTTTTGGGTTTGAGCGACCCCTGGGAGACCAGTATTAGATTCCAATGCACCAGTGCAGGTTTAATGTGTCACTTGGACCTTCACATTGACCATGAAACACAGTAATTAGTGCGGGATTTAATACAAATGGGACAATGCCGACTTAAGTACAAGAAGTGTGAATCTTCTGCGAGTTTGTGGTTTGAGCGGCTCCAGGGAGATCAGTATTAGATTCCGATGCACGAATCTAGGTTTACTGTATCCTTTGGACCTTCACATTGTCCATAAAACACAGAAATTGCATCGGGATTGAAAACAAAATGGACAAGGCCGACTAAAGTACAAGAAGAGAGAACCTTCTAACAGTTTGTGGTTTAAGCGGCTCCTGGGAGACTAGTATTAGATTACGATGAACCAGTTCAGGTTTACTGTATCTCTTGGACCTTCACATTGACCATGAAACACAGAGAGTGCATCGGGAATGAATACACAAGGGACAATGCCGACATAAGTACAAATAGAGTGAATATTCTAAAAGTTTGTGGTTTGAGCGGCTCCTGGGAGACCAGTATTATATTCCGATGCACCGGTGCAGGTTTACTGTGTCCCTTGGAGATTCCCATTGACCGTGAAACAAAAAAATCTCATCAGGATTCAATACAAAAGGCACAATGCCGACTTAAGTACAACAAAAGTGAATCGACTAACAGTTTGCGTTATGTGCGGCTCCTGGGAGACCAGTATTAGACTCCGATTCACCAGTGCATGTTTGCTGTATCCCTTGGACGTTTACATTGACCATGAAACACTGAAATCGCTCCGGGATTGAATACAAAAGGGACAATGCCGACTTAAGTACAAGAAGAGTGAATCTTCGAAGAGTTTATGCTTTGAGCGTCTCCTGCGAGACCAGTATTACATTCCGATGCACCAGTGCTGATTTACTGTATCCCTTGGAAGTTCACATTGACCATGAAACACAGCAATTTCATCGGGTTTGAATACAAGAGACACAATGCCTAATTAAGTACAGGAAGAGTAAATCTTCTAAGAGTTTGTGGTTTGAGCGGCTCCTGGGAGACCAGTATTAGATTCCGATGAACCAGTGCAGGTTTACAGTGTCCCTTGGACCTTCACATTGACTGTAAAACACAGCAATTGCATCGGGATTGAATACAAACGGCACAATGGCAACTTAATTACTAGAAGAGTGAATCTTCTAAGAGTACGTGGTGTGAGCGGCACCTGGGAGACCAGTATTAGTTTCCGATGCACTAGTGCAGGTTTACTGTATCCCTTGGACCTTCACATTATTCATGAAAACAGAAATTGCATCGCGATTGAATATAAAATGGACAAGGCCGACTTAAGTACAAGAAGAGTGAATCTTCTAAGTGTTAGTGGTTTGTGCGGCTCCTGGGAGACCAGTATTAGATTCTGATGCACCGGTGCAGGTTTTCTGTATCCCTTGCAGCTTCACATTGACGATGAAAACAGAAATTGCATCGGGATTGAATACAACAGGGACAATGCCGACTTAAGTACAAGAAAAGCGAAACTTCTAGGATTTTTGATGTTTGAGCGACTCCTGGGAGACCAGTATTAGATTCCAGTGCACCAGTGCACGTTTACTGTATCACTTGGACCTTCACATTGACCATGAAACACAGAAATTAGTGCGGGATTTAATACAAAAGGGACAATGCCGACTTAAGTACAAGAAATGTGAATCTTCTGCGAGTTTGTGGTTTGAGCGGCTCCAGGGAGATCAGTATTAGATTCCGATGCACCAATATAGGTTTACTGTATCCTTTGGACCTTCACATTGTCCATAAAACACAGAAATTGCATCGGGATTGAAAACAAAATGGACAATGCCGACTAAAGTACAAGAAGAGAGAACCTTCTAAGAGTTTGTGGTTTAAGCGGCTCCTGGGAGACCAGTATTAGATTACGATGAACCAGTTCAGGTTTACTGTATCTCTTAGACCTTCACATTGACCATGAAACACATAGAGTGCATCGGGAATGAATACAGAAGGGACAATGCCAACATAAGTACAAGAAGAGTGAATATTCTAAGAGTTTGTGGTTTGAGCGGCTCCTGGGAGACCAGTATTAGATTCCGATGCACCAGTGCAGGTTTACTGTATCCCTTACACCTTCACATTGTCCATGACACACAGAAAGCGCATCGGGATTGAATACAAAATGCACAATGCCGAACAAAGTACATGAAGAGTGAATGTTATAAGAGTTTGTGCTTTGAGCGGCTCCTGGGAGACCAGTATTAGTTTCCGATGCACCAGTGCAGGTCTACTGTATCCCTTGGACCTACACATTATTCATGAAAACAGAAATTGCATCGCGATTGAATACAAAATAGACAATGCCGACTTAAGTACAAGAAGAGAGAATCTTCTAAGAGATAGTAATTTGAGAGGCTCCTGGGAGACCAGTATTAGTTTTCGATGCACCAGTGCGGGTTTACCGTGTCCGTTGGAGATTCTCATTGGCCGTGAAACAAAGAAATCTCATCAGGATTCAATACAAAAGGCACAATGCCAACTTAAGAACAAGAAGAGTGAATCTTTTAAGAGTTAGTGGTTTGAGCGGCCCCTGGGAGACCAGTATTAGATTCCGATGCACCAGTGCAGGTTTACTGTATCCCTTGGACCTTCACATTGACCATGGAACACAGAAATTGCAACGGGATTGAATTCGAGAGGCACAGTGCCTAATTAAGTACAAGAAGAGTAAATCTTCTAAGGGTTTGTGGTTTGAGCGGTTCGTGGGAGACCAGTATTAGATTCCTATGAACCAGTGCAGGTTTACTGTATCCCTTGGACCTTCACATTGACCATGGAACACAGCAATTGCAACGGGATTGAATTCGAGAGGTACAGTGCCTAATTAAGTACAAGAAGAGTAAATCTTCTAAGGGTTTGTGGTTTGAGCGGTTCCTGGGAGACCAGTATCAGATTCCTATGAACCAGTGCAGGTTTACTGTATCCCTTGGACTTTCACATTGACCATAAATCTCAGCAATTGCATCGGGATAGAATACAAACTGCACAATGCCAACTTAATTACTAGAAGAGTGAATCTTCTAAGAGGTTGTGGTTTAAGCGGCTCCTGGGAGACCAGTATTAGATTACGATGAACCAGTTCAGCTTTACTGTATCTCTTGGACCTTCACATTGACCATGACCCACAGAGAGTGCATCGGGAATGAATACAGAAAGAACAATGCCGACATAGGTTCAAGAAGAGTTAATATTCTAAGAGTTTGTGGTTTGAGCGGCTCCTGGGAGACCAGTATTACATTCCGATGCACCAGTGCTGGTTTACTGTATCCCTTAGACATTCACATTGTCCATGACACACAGAAATCGCATCGGGATTGAATACAAAATGCACAATGCCGAATAAAGTACAGGAAGAGTGAATGTTATAAGAGTTTGTGCTTTGAGCGGCTCCTGGGAGACCAGTATTAGTTTCCGATGCACCAGTGCAGGTCTACTGTATCCCTTGGACCTACACATTATCCATGAAAACAGAAATTGCATCGCGATTGAATACAAAATAGACAATGCCGACTTAAGTACAAGAAGAGTGATTCTTCTAAGAGTTTGTGGTTTGAGCGGCTCCTGGGAGACCAGTATTAGAATCCGATGCACCAGTGCAGGTTTGCTGTATCCCGTAGACCCTCACATTGTCCATGACACACAGAAATCGCATCGGGATTGAATACAAAATGCACAATGCCGAATAAAGTACAGGAAGAGTAAATGTTATAAGAGTTTGCGCTTTGAGCGGTTCCTGGGAGACTAGTATTATATTCCGATGCACCAGTGCAGGTATACTGTATCCCTTGGGCCTTCACATTGACCATGAAACACAGAAATCGCATCGGTATTAAATACAAATGGTACAATCCCGACTCAAGTACAAGAAGAGTGAATGTTCTAATAGTTTGTGCTTTGAGTCGCTCCTGGGAGACCTGTATTAGATTCCTATGCACCAACGCAGGTTTACTGTATCCCTTGGACCTTCACATTGACCATGAAACACAGAAATTGTATCGGGATTGAATACAAAAGTCACAATGCCAACTTAAGAACAAGAAGAGTGAATCTTTTAAGAGTTAGTGGTTTGAGCGGCCCCTGGGAGACCAGTATTAGATTCCGATGCACCAGTGCAGGTTTACTGTATCCCTTGGACCATCACATTGACCATGGAACACAGCAATTGCAACGGGATTGAATTCGAGAGGCACAGTGCCTAATTAAGTACAAGAAGAGTAAATCTTCTAAGGGTTTGTGGTTTGAGTGGTTCCTGGGAGACCAGTATTAGATTCCTATGAACCAGTGCAGGTTTACTGTATCCCTTGGACCTTCACATTGACCATGGAACACAGCAATTGCAACGGGATTGAATTCGAGAGGCACAGTGCCTAATTAAGTACAAGAAGAGTAAATCTTCTAAGGGTTTGTGGTTTGAGCGGTTCCTGGGAGACCAGTATCAGATTCCTATGAACCAGTGCAGGTTTACTGTATCCCTTGGACTTTCACATTGACCATAAATCTCAGCAATTGCATCGGGATAGAATACTAACTGCACAATGCCAACTTAATTACTAGAAGAGTGAATCTTCTAGGAATTTGTGGTTTGAGCAGCCCCTGGGGACCAATATTAGATTCCGATGCACCAGTGCAGGATTACTGTATCCATTGGACCTTCACATTGACCATGAGGCACAGATATTGCATCGGGATTGAATACAAAAGGGACAATGCCGACTTAAGTACTAGAAGAGTGAATCTTCTACGAGTTTGTGGTTTGAGCGGCTCCTGGGAGACCAGTATTAGATTCCGATCCACCAGTGCAGGTTTACTGTGTCCCTTGGAGCTTCCAATTGACCATGACACAAAGAAATCTCATCGGGATTCAATCCAAAAGGCACAATGCCGACTTAAGTACAAGAAAAGTGAATCTACTAACAGTTTGCGCTATGAGCGGCTCCTGGGAGACCAGTACTAGACTCCGATGCACCAGTGCAGGTTTACCGTATCCCTTGGACATTTACATTGACTATGAAACACAGAAATTGCATCGAGATTGAATACAAACGGCACAATGCCAACTTAAGTACTAGAAGAGTGAATCTTCTAAGAGTTTGTGGTGTGAGCGGCACCCTGGAGACCAGTATTAGTTTCCGATGCACCAGTGCAGGTTTACTGTATCCCTGGAACCTCACAATGACCATGAAAACAGAAATTGCATCGGGATTGTATACAACAGGGACAATGCCGACTTAAGTACAAGAATAGCGAATCTTCTATGTTTTTGGGGTTTGAGCGGCTCCTGGGAGGCTAGTATTAGATTCCGATGCACCAGTGCAGGTTTAATGTATCACTTAAACCTTCACATTGACCATGAAACACAGAAATTAGTGCGGGATTTAATACAAAAGGGCAATGCCGACTTAAGTACAAGAAGTGTGAATCTTCTGCGAGTTTGGGGTTCCAGCGGCTCCAGGGAGACCAGTATTAGATTCCGATGCACCAATGCAGGGTTACTGTATCCTTTGGACCTTCACATTGACCTTGGAACACAGAAATTGCATCGGTTTTGAAAACAAAATGGACATTGCCGACTTAAGTACAAGAAGAGTGAATCTTCTAAGAGTTTGTGGTTTAAGTGGCTCCTGGGAGACCAGTATTAGATTACGAGGAACCAGTTCAGGTTTACTGTATCTCTTGGACCTACACATTGACCATGACACACAGAGAGAGAATCGGGAATGAATACAGAAGGGACAATGCCGACATAAGTACTAGAAGAGTGAACATTCTAAGAGTTTGTGGTTTGAGCGGCTCCTGGGAGACCAGTATTAGATTCCGAATCACCACTGCAGGTTTACTGTATCCCTTGGTCCTTAACATTGATCATGAAACACAGAAATTAGTGCGGGATTTAATACAAAAGGGACAATGCCGACTTAAGTACAAGAAAAGTGAATCTTCGACGAGTTTGTGGTTTGAGCGGCTCCAGGGAGACCAGAATTAGATTCCGATGCACCAATGCAGGTTTACTGTATCCTTTGGACCTTCACATTGACCATGAAACACAGAAATTGCATCGGGATTGAAAACAAATTGGACAATTCCGACTTAAGTACAAGAAGAGTGAATCTTCTAAGAGGTTGTGGTTTAAGCGGCTCCTGGGAGACCAGTATTAGATTACGATAAACCAGTTCAGGTTTACTGTATCTCTTGGCCCTTCACATTGACCATGACACACAGAAAGTCTATCGGGAATGAATGCAGAAGGGACAATGCCGACATAGGTCCAAGAAAAGTGAATATTCTAAGAGTTTGTCGTTTGAGCGGCTCCTGGGAGACCAGTATTAGATTCCGATGCACCAGTGTAGGTTTACTGTATCCCTTAGACCTTCACATTGTCCATGACACACAGAAATCGCATCGGGATTGAATACAAAATGCACAATTGCGAATAAAGTACAGGAAAAGTGAATGTTATATGAGTTTGTGCTTTGAGCGGCTCCTGGGAGACCAGTATTAGATTCCGATGCACCACTGCAGGTTTACTGTATCCCTTGGACCTTCACATTGACCATGAAACACAGCAATTGCATCGGGATTGAATTCGAGAGGCACAGTGCCTAATTAAGTACAAGAAGAGTAAATCTTCTAAGGGTTTGTGGTTTGAGCGGTTCCTGGGAGACCTGTATTAGATTCCGATGAACCAGTGCAGGTTTACTGTATCCCTTGGACCTTCACATTGACAATAAAGTTCAGCAATTGCATCGGGATAGAATACAAACAGCACAATGCCAACTTAATTACTAGAAGAGTGAATCTTCTAAGAATTTGTGGTTTGAGCGGCCCTTGGGGACCAATATTAGATTCAGATGCACCAGTCCAGGATTACTGTATCCATTGGACCTTCACATTGACCATGAGGCACAGATATTGCATCGGGATTGAATACAAAAGGGACAATGCCGACTTAAGTAGTAGAAGAAAGAATCTTTTACGAGTTTGTGGTTTGAGCGGCATTTGGGATACCAGTATTACATTCCGATCCACCAGTGCAAGTTTACTGTGTCCCTTGGAGCTTCCAATTGACCATGAAACAAAGAAATCTCATCGGGATTCAATATAAAAGGCACAATGCCGACTTAAGTACAAGAAAAGTGAATCTACTAACAGTTTGCGCTATGAGCGGCTCCTGGGAGACCAGTACTAGACTCCGATGCACCAGTGCAGGTTTACTGTATCCCTTGGACATTTACATTGACTATGAAAGACAGAAATTGCATCAAGATTGAATACAAACGGCACAATGTCAGCTTAAGTACTAGAAGAGTGAATCTTCTAAGTGTTAGTGGTTTGTGCGGCTCCTGGGAGACCAGTATTAGATTCTGATGCACCGGTGCAGGTTTTCTGTATCCCTTGCAGCTTCACATTGACCTTGAAAACAGAAATTGCATCGGGATTGAATACAACAGGGACAATGCCGACTTAAGTACAAGAAAAGCGAATCTTCTAGGATTTTTGATGTTTGAGCGACTCCTGGGAGACCAGTATTAGATTCCAGTGCACCAGTGCAGGTTTACTGTATCACTTGGACCTTCACATTGACCATGAAACACAGAAATTAGTGCGGGATTTAATACAAAAGGGACAATGCCGACTTAAGTACAAGAAATGTGAATCTTCTGCGAGTTTGTGGTTTGAGCGGCTCCAGGGAGATCAGTATTAGATTCCGATGCACCAATATAGGTTTACTGTATCCTTTGGACCTTCACATTGTCCATAAAACACAGAATTTGCATCGGGATTGAAAACAAAATGGACAATGCCGACTAAAGTACAAGAAGGGAGAACCTTCTAAGAGTTTGTGGTTTAAGCGGCTCCTGGGAGACCAGTATTAGATTACGATGAACCAGTTCAGGTTTACTGTATCTCTTAGACCTTCACATTGACCATGAAACACAGAGAGTGCATCGGGAATGAATACAGAAGGGACAATGCCAACATAAGTACAAGAAGAGTGAATATTCTAAGAGTTTGTGGTTTGAGCGGCTCCTGGAAGACCAGTATTAGATATCGATGCACCAGTGCAGGTTTACTGTATCCCTTACACCTTCACATTGTCCATGACACACAAAAATCGCATCGGGATTGAATACCAAATGCACAATGCCGAACAAAGTACAGGAAGAGTGAATGTTATAAGAGTTTGTGCTTTGAGCGGCTCCTGGGAGACCAGTATTAGTTTCCGATGCACCAGTGCAGGTCTACTGTATCCCTTGGACCTACACATTATTCATGAAAACAGAAATTGCATCGCGATTGAATACAAAATAGACAATGCCGACTTAAGTACAAGAAGAGAGAATCTTCTAAGAGATAGTAATTTGAGAGGCTCCTGGAAGACCAGTATTGGTTTTCGATGCACCAGTGCGGGTTTACCGTGTCCCTTGGAGATTCTCATTGGCCGTGAAACAAAGAAATCTCATCAGGATTCAATACAAAAGGCACAATGCCAACTTAAGAACAAGAAGAGTGAATCTTTTAAGAGTTAGTGGTTTGAGAGGCCCCTGGGAGACCAGTATTAGATTCCGATGCACCAGTGCAGGTTTACTGTATCCCTTGGACTTTCACATTGACCATGGAACACAGCAATTGCAACGGGATTGAATTCGAGAGGCACAGTGCCTAATTAAGTACAAGAAGAGTAAATCTTCTAAGGGTTTGTGGTTTGAGCGGTTCCTGGGAGACCAGTATTAGATTCCTATGAACCAGTGCAGGTTTACTGTATCCCTTGGACCTTCACATTGTCCATGGAACACAGCAATTGCAACGGGATTGAATTCGAGTGGCACAGTGCCTAATTAAGTACAAGAAGAGTAAATCTTCTAAGGGTTTGTGGTTTGAGCGGTTCCTGGGAGACCAGTATCAGATTCCTATGAACCAGTGCAGGTTTACTGTATCCCTTGGACTTTCACATTGACCATAAATCTCAGCAATTGCATCGGGATAGAATACAAACTGCACAATGCCAACTTAATTACTAGAAGAGTGAATCTTCTAGGAATTTGTGGTTTGAGCAGCCCCTGGGGACCAATATTAGATTCCGATGCACCAGTGCAGGATTACTGTATCCATTGGACCTTCACATTGACCATGGGGCACAGATATTGCATCGGGATTGAATACAATAGGGACAATGCCGACTTAAGTACTAGAAGAGTGAATCTTCTACGAGTTTGTGGTCTGAGCGGCTCCTGGGAGACCAGTATTAGATTCCGATCCACCAGTGCAGGTTTCCTGTGTCCCTTGGAGCTTCCAGTTGACCATGACACAAAGAAATCTCATCGGGATTCAATCCAAAAGGCACAATGCCGACTTAAGTACAAGAAAAGTGAATCTACTAACAGTTTGCGCTATGAGCGGCTCCTGGGAGACCAGTACTAGACTCCGATGCACCAGTGCAGGTTTACTGTATCCCTTGGACATTTACATTGACTATGAAACACAGAAATTGCATCGAGATTGAATACAAACGGCACAATGCCAACTTAAGTACTAGAAGAGTGAATCTTCTAAGAGTTTGTGGTGTGAGCGGCACCCTGGAGACCAGTATTAGTTTCCGATGCACCAGTGCAGGTTTACTGTATCCCTTGCACCTTCACAATGACCATGAAAACAGAAATTGCATCGGGATTGAATACAACAGGGACAATGCCGACTTAAGTACAAGAATAGCGAATCTTCTATGTTTTTGGGGTTTGAGCGGCTCCTGGGAGGCTAGTATTAGATTCCGATGGACCAGTGCAGGTTTAATGTATCACTTAAACCTTCACATTGACCATGAAACACAGAAATTAATGCGGGATTTAATACAAAAGGGCAATGCCGACTTAAGTACAAGAAGTGTGAATCTTCTGCGAGTTTGGGGTTCAAGCGGCTCCAGGGAGACCAGTATTAGATTCCGATGCACCAATGCAGGGTTACTGTATCCTTTGGACCTTCACATTGACCTTGGAACACAGAAATTGCATCGGTATTGAAAACAAAATGGACATTGCCGACTTAAGTACAAGAAGAGTGAATCTTCTAAGAGTTTGTGGTTTAAGTGGCTCCTGGGAGACCAGTATTAGATTGCGAGGAACCAGTTCAGGTTTACTGTATCTCTTGGACCTACACATTGACCATGACACACAGAGAGAGAATCGGGAATGAATACAGAAGGGACAATGCCGACATAAGTACTAGAAGAGTGAACATTCTAAGAGTTTGTGGTTTGAGCGGCTCCTGGGAGACCAGTATTAGATTCCGATGCACCACTGCAGGTTTACTGTATCCCTTGGTCCTTAACATTGATCATGAAACACAGAAATTAGTGCGGGATTTAATACAAAAGGGACAATGCCGACTTAAGTACAAGAAGTGTGAATCTTCGACGAGTTTGTGGTTTGAGCGGCTCCAGGGAGACCAGAATTAGAATCCGATGCACCAATGCAGGTTTACTGTATCCTTTGGACCTTCACATTGACCATGAAACACAGAAATTGCATCGGGATTGAAAACAAATTGGACAATTCCGACTTATGTACTAGAAGAGTGAATCTTCTAAGAGGTTGTGGTTTAAGCGGCTCCTGGGAGACCAGTATTAGATTACGATGAACCAGTTCAGGTTTACTGTATCTCTTGGCCCTTCACATTGACCATGACACACAGAAAGTCCATCGGGAATGAATGCAGAAGGGACAATGCCGACATAGATCCAAGAAAAGTGAATATTCTAAGAGTTTGTCGTTTGAGCGGCTCCTGGGAGACCAGTATTAGATTCCGATGCACCAGTGTAGGTTTACTGTATCCCTTAGACCTTCACATTGTCCATGACACACAGAAATCGCATCGGGATTGAATACAAAATGCACAATGCCGACTTAAGTACAAGAAGTGTCAATCTTCGACGAGCTAGTAGGTTAAGCGGCTCCTGGGAGACCAGTATTAGATTCCGATGCACCAATGCAGGTTTACTGTATCCTTTGGACCTACACATTGACCATGAAACACAGAAATTGCATCGGGATTGAAAACCAATTGGACAATGCCGTCTTAAGTACAAGAAGAGTGAATCCTCTAATAGTTTGTGCTTTGAGTGGCTCCTGGGAGACCAGTATTAGATTCCGATGCACCACTGCAGGTTTACTGTATCCTTTGGACCTTCACATTGACCATGAAACACAGATATCGCATCGGGATTGAATACAAAATGCACAATTGCGAATAAAGTACAGGAAAAGTGAATGTTATATGAGTTTGTGCTTTGAGCGGCTCCTGGGAGACCAGTATTAGATTCCGATGCACCACTGCAGGTTTACTGTATCCCTTGGACCTTCACATTGACCATGAAACACAGCAATTGCATCGGGATTGAATTCGAGAGGCACAGTGCCTAATTAAGTACAAGAAGAGTAAATCTTCTAAGGGTTTGTGGTTTGAGCGGTTCCTGGGAGACCTGTATTAGATTCCGATGAACCAGTGCAGTTTTACTGTATCCCTTGGACCTTCACATTGACAATAAAGTTCAGCAATTGCATGGGGATAGAATACAAACAGCAGAATGCCAACTTAATTACTAGAAGAGTGAATCTTCTAAGAATTTGTGGTTTGAGCGGCCCTTGGGGACCAATATTAGATTCAGATGCACCAGTCCAGGATTACTGTATCCATTGGACCTTCACATTGACCATGAGGCACAGATATTGCATCGGGATTGAATACAAAAGGGACAATGCCGACTTAAGTACTAGAAGAAAGAATCTTCTACGAGTTTGTGGTTTGAGCGGCTCCTGGGATACCAGTATTACATTCCGATCCACCAGTGCAGGTTTACTGTGTCCCTTGGAGCTTCCAATTGACCATGAAACAAAGAAATCTCATCAGGATTCAATACAAAAGGCACAATGCCAACTTAAGTACAAGAAAAGTGAATCTACTAACAGTTTGCGCTATGAGCGGCTCCTGGGAGACCGGTACTAGACTCCGATGCACCAGTGCAGGTTTACTGTATCCCTTGGACATTTACATTGACTATGAAACACAGAAATTGCATCAAGATTGAATACAAACGGCACAATGTCAACTTAAGTACTAGAAGAGTGAATCTTCTAAGAGTTTGTGGTGTGAGCGGCACCTGGGAGACCAGTATTAGTTTCCGATGCACCAGTGCAGGTTTACTGTATCCCTTGGAACTTAACATTGATCATGAAACACAGAAATTAGTGCGGGATTTAATACAAAAGGGGCAATGCCGACTTAAGTACAAGAAGTGTGAATCTTCGACGAGTTTGTGGTTTGAGCGGCTCCAGGGAGACCAGCATTAGATTCCGATGCACCAATGCAGGTTTACTGTATCCTTTGGACCTTCACATTGACCATGAAACACAGAAATTGCATCGGGGTTGAATACAAGAGGCACAATGCCTAATTAAGTACAAGAAGAGTATATCTTCTAAGAGTCAGTGGTTTGAGCGGGTCCTGGGAGACCAGTATTAGATTTCAATGCACCAGTGCAGGTTTACTGTATCCCTTGGACCTTCACATTTACCATGAAACACAGAAATCGCATCGGGATTGAATACAAAAGGCACAATGCCAACTAAAGTACAAGATGAATGAATCTTCTAAGAGTTTGTGCATTGAGCGGCTCCTGGGAGACCGGAATCAGATTCCGATGCACCAGTGGAGGTTTACTGAAACCCTTGGACCTTCACATTGACCATGAAACACAGAAATTGCATCGAGATTGAATTTAAACGGCACAATGCCAACTTAAGTACTAGAAGAGTGAATCTTCTAAGACTTTTTGGTTTGAGTGGCTCCTGGGAGACCTGTATTATATTCCGTTGCACCAGTGCAGGTTTTCTGTATCCCTTGGGCCATCACATTGACCATGAAACACATAAATTGCATCGGGATTGAATACAAAATGGACAACATCGACTTAAGTACAAGATGAGTGAATCTTCTAAGAGAGTGTGGTTTGAGAGACTCCTGGGAGCCCAGTATTAGTTTCCGATGCACTAGTGCAGGTTTACTGTATCCCTTGGACCTTCACATTATTCATGAAAACAGAAATTGTATCGCGATTGAATATAAAATGGACAAGGCCGACTTAAGTACAGGAAGAGTGATTCTTCCTGGTATTTTGGAGTTTGAGCGACTCCTGGGAGACCAGTATTAGATTCCAATGCACCAGTGCAGGTTTAATGTATCACTTGGACCTTCACATTGACCATGAAACACAGAAATTAGTGCGGGATTTAATACAAATGGGACAATGCCGACTTAAGTACAAGAAGTGTGAATCTTCTGCGAGTTTGTGGTTTGAGCGGCTCCAGGGAGATCAGTATTATATTCCGATGCACGGATCTAGGTTTACTGTATCCTTTGGACCTTCACATTGTCCATAAAACACAGAAATTGCATCGGGATTGAAAACAAAAAGGGCAAGGCCGAATAAAGTACAAGAAGAGAGAACCTTCTAACAGTTTGTGGTTTAAGCGGCTCCTGGGAGACTAGTATTAGATTACGATGAACCAGTTCAGGTTTACTGTATCTCTTGGACCTTCACATTGACCATGAAACACAGAGAGTGCATCGGGAATGAATACACAAGGGACAATGCCGACATAAGTACAAATAGAGTGAATATTCTAAAAGTTTGTGGTTTGAGCGGCTCCTGGGAGACCAGTATTATATTCCGATGCACCGGTGCAGGTTTACTGTGTCCCTTGGAGATTCCCATTGACCGTGAAACAAAAAAATCTCATCAGGATTCAATACAAAAGGCACAATGCCGACTTAAGTACAACAAAGGTGAATCGACTAACAGTTTGCGCTATGTGCGGCTCCTGGGAGACCAGTATTAGACTCCGATTCACCAGTGCATGTTTGCTGTATCCCTTGGACGTTTACATTGACCATGAAACACTGAAATCGCTCCGGGATTGAATACAAAAGGGACAATGCCGACTTAAGTACAAGAAGAGTGAATCTTCGAAGAGTTTATGCTTTGAGCGTCTCCTGGGAGACCAGTATTACATTCCGATGCACCAGTGCTGATTTACTGTATCCCTTGGAAGTTCACATTGACCATGAAACACAGCAATTTCATCGGGTTTGAATACAAGAGGCACAATGCCTAATTAAGTACAGGAAGAGTAAATCTTCTAAGAGTTTGTGGTTTGAGCGGCTCCTGGGAGACCAGTATTAGATTCCGATGAACCAGTGCAGGTTTACAGTGTCCCTTGGACCTTCATATTGACCGTAAAACACAGCAATTGCATCGGGATTGAATACAAACGGCACAATGGCAACTTAATTACTAGAAGAGTGAATCTTCTAAGAGTACGTGGTGTGAGCGGCACCTGGGAGACCAGTATTAGTTTCCGATGCACCAGTGCAGGTTTACTGTATCCCTTGGTCCTTCACATTATTCATGAAAACAGAAATTGCATCGCGATTGAATATAAAATGGACAAGGCCGACTTAAGTACAAGAAGAGTGAATCTTCTAAGTGTTAGTGGTTTGTGCGGCTCCTGGGAGACCAGTATTAAATTCTGATGCACCGGTGCAGGTTTTCTGTGTCCCTTGCAGCTTCACATTGACCATGAAAACAGAAATTGCATCGGGATTGAATACAACAGGGACAATGCCGACTTAAGTACAAGAAAAGCGAATCTTCTAGGATTTTTGATGTTTGAGCGACTCCTGGGAGACCAGTATTAGATTCCAGTGCACCAGTGCAGGTTTACTGTATCACTTGGACCTTCACATTGACCATGAAACACAGAAATTAGTGCGGGATTTAATACAAAAGGGACAATGCCGACTTAAGTACAAGAAATGTGAATCTTCTGCGAGTTTGTGGTTTGAGCGGCTCCAGGGAGATCAGTATTAGATTCCGATGCACCAATATAGGTTTACTGTATCCTTTGGACCTTCACATTGACCATGAAACACAGAGAGTGCATCGGGAATGAATACAGAAGGGACAATGCCAACATAAGTACAAGAAGAGTGAATATTCTAAGAGTTTGTGGTTTGAGCGGCTCCTGGGAGACCAGTATTAGATTCCGATGCACCAGTGCAGGTTTACTGTATCCCTTACACCTTCACATTGTCGATGACACACAGAAATCGCATCGGGATTGAATACAAAATGCACAATGCCGAACAAAGTACAGGAAGAATGAATGTTATAAGAGTTTGTGCTTTGAGCGTCTCCTGGGAGACCAGTATTAGTTTCCGATGCACCAGTGCAGGTCTACTGTATCCCTTGGACCTACACATTATTCATGAAAACAGAAATTGCATCGCAATTGAATACAAAATAGACAATGCCGACTTAAGTACAAGAAGAGAGAATCTTCTAAGAGATAGTAATTTGAGAGGCTCCTGGGAGACCAGTATTAGTTTTCGATGCACCAGTGCTGGTTTACCGTGTCCGTTGGAGATTCTCATTGGCCGTGAAACAAAAAAATCTCATCAGGATTCAATACAAAAGGCACAATGCCGACTTAAGTACAACAAAAGTGAATCTACTAACAGTTTGCGCTATGAGCGGCTCCTGGAAGACCAGTATTAGACTCAGATGCACCAGTGCATGTTTACTGTATGCCTTGGACCTTCACATTGACCATGAAACACAGGAATTACATCGGGATTGAATACAAGAGGCACAATGCCTAATTAAGTACAAGAAGAGTAAATCTTCAAAGTGTTTGTGGTTTGAGCGGTTCCTGGGAGACCAATATTAGATTCCGAAGAACCAGTGCAGGTTTACTGTATCTCTTGGACCTTCACATTGACCATGAAACATACCATTTGCATCGGGATTGAATACAAACATCACAATGCCAACTTAATTACTAGAAAGGTGAACTTTCTAAGAATTTGCGGTTTCAGCGGCCCCTGGGGAATAGTATTAGAATCCGATGCACCAGTGCTGGTTTACTGTGTCCATTGGACCTTCACATTGTCCATGAAGCACAGATATTGCATCGAGATTGAATACAAACGGCACAATGCCAACTTAAGTACTAGAAGAGTGAATCTTCTAAGAGTTTGTGGTGTGAGCGGCACCTGGGAGACCAGTATTAGTTTCCGATGCACCAGTGCAGGCTTACTGTATCCCTTGGCTCTTCACATTATTCATGAAAACAGAAACTGCATCGCGATTGAATACAAAATGGACAAGGCTGACTTAAGTACAAAAAGAGTGAATCTTCTAAGTGTTTCTGGTTTGTGCGGCTCCTGGGAGACTAGTATTAGATTCCGATGCACCAGTGCAGGTTTACCGTATCCCTAGGACCTTCACATCATCCATGACACACAGAAATCACATCGGGATTGAATACAAAATGCACAATTCCTATTAAAGTACAAGAAGAATGAATCTTCTAAGAGTTTGTGCCTTTAGCGGTTCCTAGGAGACCAGAATTATATTCCGATGCACCAATGCAGGTTTACTGTATCCTTTGGACCTTCACTTTGACCATGAAACATAGAAATTCCATCGGGATTGAAAACAAAATGGACAATGCCGACTTAAGTACAAGAAGAGTGAATCTTCTAAGAGTTTGTGGTTTAAGTGGATCCTGGGAGACCTGTATTAGATTCCGATGCACCAGTGCAGGTTTACTGTATCCCTTGGACATTTACATTGACCATAAAACACAGAAATTCCTTTGATATTGAATACAAACGGCCCATTGCCAACTTAAGTACTGGAAGAGTGAATCTTCTAAGAGTTTGTGGTTTGAGCGGCACCTGGGAGCCCAGTATTAGTTTCCGATGCACCAGTGCAGGCTTACTGTATCCCTTGGAACTTGACATTATTCATGAAAACAGAAACTGCATCGCGATTGAATACAAAATGGACAAGGCTGACTTAAGTACAAGAAGAGTTAATCTTCTAAGTGTTTCTGGTTTGTGCGGCTCCTGGGAGACTAGTATTAGACTCCGATGCACCAGTGCAGGTTTACTGTATCCCTTGCACCATCACATTGACCATGAAAACAGAAATTGCAACGGGATTGAATACAACAGGGACAATGCCGACTTAAGTACAAGAAGAGCGAATCTTCTATGATTTTTGGGGTTTGAGCGGCTCCTGGGAGACCAGTATTAGATTCCAATGCACCAGTGCAGTTTTACTGTATCACTTGGAGCTTCCCATTGACCATGATACACAGAAACTGCATCGGAATTGAATACAAAAGGCACAATATCGACTTAAGTACAAGAAGAGTGAATCTTCGAATACTTTGTGCTTTGAGTGGCTCCTGTGAGACCAGTATTAGATTCCGATGCACCACTGCAGGTTTACTGTACCCCTTGGACCTTGACATTGACCATGAAACACAGAAATTAGTGCGGGATGTAATACAAAAGGGACAATGCCGACTAAAGCACAAGAAGAGTGAATCTTCGAAGAGTTTATGCTTTGAGCGGCTCCTGGGAGACCAGTATTACATTCCGATGCACCAGTGCTGGATTACTGTATGCCTTGGACCTTCACATTGACCTTGAAACACAGCAATTGCATCGGGATTGAATATAAGAGGCACAATGCCTAATTAAGTACATGAAGAGTAAATCTTCTAAGTATTTGTGGTTTGAGCGGTTCCTGAGAGACCAGTATCAGATTCCGATGCACCAGTGGAGGTTTACTGACTCCCTTGGACCATCACATTGACCATAAAACACAGCATTTGCATCGGGATTGAATACAAACGGCACAATGCCAACTTAATTACTAGAAAGGTGAACCTTCTAAGAATTTGTGGTTTGAGCGGCCCCTGGGGAATATTATTAGATTCCGATGCACCAGTGCTGGTTTACTGTAACCATTGGACCTTCACATTGACCGTGAAGCACAGATATTGCATCGGGATTGAATACAAAATCGACAATGCCGACTTATGTACTAGAAGAGTGAATCTTCTACGAGTTTGTGGTTTGAGCGGCTCCTGGGAGACCAGAATTAGATTCCGATCCACCAGTGCAGGTTTACTGTATCCCTCGGACCTTTACGTTGACCATTAAACACAGCAATTGCATCGGGATTGAATACAAAAGTCACAATGCCAACTTAAGTACAAGAAGAGTGAATCTTCTAAGAGTTATTGGTTTGTTTGGCTCATGGGAAACCAGTATTAGATTCCGATGCACCAGTGCTGGTTTACTGTATCCCTTGGACCTCCACATTAACCATGAAACACAGAAATCGCATCGGGATTGCATGCAAAAAGCACAATGCCAACTAAAGTGCAGGAAGAACGAATCTTCTTAGGGTTTGCGCATTGAGCGGCTCCTGGGAGACCAGTATCAGATTCCGATGCCCAGTGGAGTTTTACTGAATCCCTTGGACCATCACATAGTCCATGAAACACAGAAATTGCATCGAGATTGAATACAAACGGCACAATGCTAACTTAAGAACTAGAAGAGTGAATCTTCTAAGAGTTTGTGGTTTCAGCGGCTCCTGGGAGACCAGTACTAGATTCGGCTACACCAGTGTGTGTTTACTGTAACCCTTGGACCTTCAGATGGACCATGAAACACAGAAATTGCATCGGGAGTGAATATAAAAGGGACAATGCCGACTTAAGTAAGAGAAGGGTGAATCTTCTAAGAGTTTGTCGTTTGATCGGCTCCTGGGGTACCAGTATTAGATTCCGATGCACCTGTGCAGGTTTTGTGTTTCCCTCGGACGTTCACATTGAACACGAAACACAGAAATTGCATCGGGATTCAATAAAAAAGGACAATGCCGACTTAAGTACAAGAAAAGTGAATCTACTAAGAGTTTGTGCTTTGAGCGGCTCCTAGGAGACCAGTATGAGAGTCCGATGAACCAGTGCAGGTTTAATGTATCCCTTGCACCTTCACATTTACCATGAAACACAGAAATTACATCGGGATTGAATACAAAAGGGACAATGACGACTTCAGTACAAGAACTGTGAATCTTGTAAGAGTTTGTGGTTTGAGCGGCTCCTTGGAGACCAGTATTAGATTCCGCTACACCAGTGCGTGTTTACTGTATCCCAAGGACCTTTACATTGACCATGAAAAACAGAAATTGCATCGGGATTGAATACAAAGGGGACAATGGCGACTTAAGTACAAGAAAAGTGAGTCTACTAAGAGATTATGGATTGAGCGGATCCTGGGTGACCTGTATTACATTCCGATAAACAAGTGCTGGTTTACTATATCCCTTGGACCAACACATTGACCACGAAACACAGAAATTGCATCTGGATGGAATACAAAAGGCGCAATGCCAACTAAACTACAAGTAGAGTGAATCTTCTAAGAGTTTGTGGTTTGAGCGGCTCCTGGTTTACTAGTACTAGATTCCGATGCACCAGTGCAGGTTTACTGTATCCCTTGCACCTTCACATTGACCATGAACACAGAAATTCCATCAGGATTGAATACCTAAGGGACAATGCCGACTTAAGTATTAGAAGAGTGAATATTCTAAGAGTTTGTACTTTGAACGGCTCCTGGGAGGCTAGTATTAGATTTCGATGCACTAGTGCAGGTTTACTGTATCCGTTGGACCTTCCCATTGACCGTGAAACACAGGTATCTCATCGGGACTCAATCCAAAAAGCACAATGCCGGCTTAAGTACAAGAAAAGTGAATCTACAAAGAGGTTGTACTTTGAGCGGCTCCTGGGAGGCCAGTATTAGATTCCGATGAACCAGTGCTGGTCTACTATATCCCTTGGACCTTCACATTGACCACGAAACAAATAAATCGCATCGGGATTGAATACAATAGGCACAATGCCAACTAATGTTCAGGAAGGGTGAATCTTCAAAAAGTTTGTGTTTTGAGCGACTCAGGGTATACTAGTATAAGATTCCGATGCACCAGTGCAGGTTGACTGTATCCCTTGGTCCTTCACATGACTCTGAAACACAGATATCGCATCTGGATTGAATACTAAACGGACAATGCTGACTTACATTCAAGAAGAGTGAATCTTCTAAGAGTTTGTGCTTTGAGCGGCTCCTGGGCGACCAGTATTAGATTCCGATGCACCAGTGCAGGTTTACGGTATCCCTTGGGCCTTCACAATGACCATGAAACACAGAAATTGCATCGGGATTGAAAACAAAATGGACAATGCCGACTTAAGTACAAGAAGAGTGAATCTTCTAAGAGTTTGTGGTTTAAGTGGATCCTGGGAAACCAGTATTAGATTACGATGAACCAGTTCAGGTTTACTGTATCTCTTGGACCTTCACATTGACCAAGACACACAGAGAGTGCATCGGGAATGAATACAGAAGGGACAATGCCGACATAAGTACAAGAAGAGTGAATCTTCGAATACTTTGTGCTTTGAGCGGATCCTGGGAGACCTGTATTAGATTCCGAGGCACCAGTGCAGGTTTACTGTATCACTTGGACATTTACATTGACCATAAAACACAGAAGTTCCATTGATATTGAATACAAACGGCACAATGCCAACTTAAGTACTGGAAGAGTGAATCTTCTAAGAGTTTGTGGTTTGAGCGGCACCTGGGAGCCCAGTATTAGTTTCCGATGCAACAGTGCAGGCTTACTGTATCGATTGGAACTTGACATTATTAATGAAAACAGGAACTGCATAGCGATTGAATACAAAATGGACAAGGCTGACTTAAATACAAGAAGAGTGAATCTTCTAAGTGTTTCTGGTTTGTGCGGCTCCTGGGAAACTAGTATTAGATTCCGATGCACCAGTGCACGTTTACTGTATCCCTTGCACCATCACATTGACCATGAAAACAGAAATTGCAACGGGATTGAATACAACAGGGACAATGCCGACTTAAGTACAAGAAGAGCGAATCTTCTATGATTTTTGGGGTTTGAGCGGCTCCTGGGAGACCAGTATTAGATTCCAATGCACCAGTGCAGTTTTACTGTATCACTTGGAGCTTCCCATTGACCATGATACACAGAAACTGCATCGGAATTGAATACAAAAGGCACAATATCGACTTAAGTACAAGAAGAGTGAATCTTCGAATACTTTATGCTTTGAGTGGCTCCTGTGAGACCAGTATTAGATTCCGATGCACCACTGCAGGTTTACTGTACCCCTTGGACCTTGACATTGACCATGAAACACAGAAATTAGTGCGGGATGTAATACAAAAGGGACAATGCCGACTTAAGCACAAGAAGAGTGAATCTTCGAAGAGTTTATGCTTTGAGCGGCTCCTGGGAGACCAGTATTACATTCCGATGCACCAGTGCTGGATTACTGTATGCCTTGGACCTTCACATTGACCATGAAACACAGCAATTGCATCGGGATTGAATACAAGAGGAACAATGTCTAATTAAGTACATGAAGAGTAAATCTTCTAAGTGTTTGTGGTTTGAGCGGTTCCTGAGAGACCAGTATCAGATTCCGATGCACCAGTGGAGGTTTACTGACTCCCTTGGACCATCACATTGACCATAAAACACAGCATTTGCATCGGGATTGAATACAAACGGCACAATGCCAACTTAAATACTAGAAAGGTGAACCTTCTAAGAATTTGTGGTTTGAGCGTCCCCTGGGGAATAGTATTAGATTCCGATGCACCAGTGCTGGTTTACTGTAACCATTGGACCTTCACATTGACCATGAAGCACAGATATTGCATCGGGATTGAATACAAAATCGACAATGCCGACACATGTACTAGAAGAGTGAATCTTCTACGAGTTTGTGGTTTGAGCGGCTCCTGGGAGACCAGAATTAGATTCCGATCCACCAGTGCAGGTTTACTGTATCCCTCGGACCTTTACATTGACCATTAAACACAGCAATTGCATCGGGATTGAATACAAAAGTCACAATGCCAACTTAAGTACAAGAAGAGTGAATCTTCTAAGAGTTATTGGTTTGTTTGGCTCATGGGAAACCAGTATTAGATTCCGATGCACCAGTGCAGGTTTACTGTATCCCTTGGACCTCCACATTAACCATGAAACACAGAAATCGCATCGGGATTGCATACAAAAGGCACAATGCCAACTAAAGTGCAGGAAGAACGAATCTTCTTAGGGTTTGCGCATTGAGCGGCTCCTGGGAGACCAGTATCAGATTCCGATGCCCAGTGGAGTTTTACTGAATCCCTTGGACCATCACATAGTCCATGAAACACAGAAATTGCATCGAGATTGAATACAAACGGCACAATGCTAACTTAAGAACTAGAAGAGTGAATCTTCTAAGAGTTTGTGGTTTCAGCGGCTCCTGGGAGACCAGTACTAGATTCGGCTACACCAGTGTGTGTTTACTGTAACCCTTGGACCTTCAGATGGACCATGAAACACAGAAATTGCATCGGGAGTGAATATAAAAGGGACAATGCCGACTTAAGTAAAAGAAGGGTGAATCTTCTAAGAGTTTGTGGTTTGATCGGCTCCTGGGGTACCAGTATTAGATTCCGATGCACCTGTGCAGGTTTTGTGTTTCCCTCGGACGTTCACATTGAACACGAAACACAGAAATTGCATCGGGATTCAATAAAAAAGGACAATGCCGACTTAAGTACGAGAAAAGTGAATCTACTAAGTGTTTGTGCTTTGAGCGGCTCCTAGGAGACCAGTATGAGAGTCCGATGAACCAGTGCAGGTTTAATGTATCCCTTGCACCTTCACATTTACCATGAAACACAGAAATTACATCGGGATTGAATACAAAAGGGACAATGACGACTTCAGTACAAGAACTGTGAATCTTGTAAGAGTTTGTGGTTTGAGCGGCTCCTTGGAGACCAGTATTAGATTCCGCTACACCAGTGCGTGTTTACTGTATCCCAAGGACCTTTACATTGACCATGAAAAACAGAAATTGCATCGGGATTGAATACAAAGGGGACAATGGCGACTTAAGTACAAGAAAAGTGAGTCTACTAAGAGATTATGGATTGAGCGGATCCTGGGTGACCTGTATTACATTCCGATAAACAAGTGCTGGTTTACTATATCCCTTGGACCAACACATTGACCACGAAACACAGAAATTGCATCTGGATGGAATACAAAAGGCGCAATGCCAACTAAACTACAAGTAGAGTGAATCTTCTAAGAGTTTGTGGTTTGAGCGGCTCCTGGTTTACTAGTACTAGATTCCGATGCACCAGTGCAGGTTTACTGTATCCCTTGCACCTTCACATTGACCATGAACACAGAAATTCCATCAGGATTGAATACCTAAGGGACAATGCCGACTTAAGTATTAGAAGAGTGAATATTCAAAGAGTTTGTACTTTGAACGGCTCCTGGGAGGCTAGTATTAGATTTCGATGCACTAGTGCAGGTTTACTGTATCCGTTGGACCTTCCCATTGACCGTGAAACACAGGTATCTCATCGGGACTCAATCCAAAAGCACAATGCCGGCTTAAGTACAAGAAAAGTGAATCTACAAAGAGGTTGTACTTTGAGCGGCTCCTGGGAGGCCAGTATTAGATTCCGATGAACCAGTGCTGGTCTACTATATCCCTTGGACCTTCACATTGACCACGAAACAAATAAATCGCATCGGGATTGAATACAATAGGCACAATGCCAACTAATGTTCAAGAAGAGTGAATCTTCTAAAAGTTTGTGTTTTGAGCGACTCAGGATATACCAGTATAAGATTCCGATGCACCAGTGCAGGTTGACTGTATCCCTTGGTCCTTCACATGACTCTGAAACACAGATATCGCATCTGGATTGAATACTAAACGGACAATGCTGACTTACATTCAAGAAGAGTGAATCTTCTAAGAGTTTGTGCTTTGAGCGGCTCCTGGGCGACCAGTATTAGATTCCGATGCACCAGTGCAGGTTTACGGTATCCCTTGGGCCTTCACAATGACCATGAAACACAGAAATTGCATCGGGATTGAAAACAAAATGGACAATGCCGACTTAAGTACAAGAAGAGTGAATCTTCTAAGAGTTTGTGGTTTAAGTGGATCCTGGGAGACCAGTATTAGATTACGATGAACCAGTTCAGGTTTACTCTATCTCTTGGACCTTCACATTGACCAAGACACACAGAGAGTGCGTCGGGAATGAATACAGAAGGGACAATGCCGACATAAGTACAAGAAGAGTGAATCTTCGAATAGTTTGTGCTTTGAGCGGATCCTGGGAGACCTGTATTAGATTCCGATGCACCAGTGCAGGTTTACTGTATCCCTTGGACATTTACATTGACCATAAAAAACAGAAGTTCCATTGATATTGAATACAAACGGCACAATGCCAACTTAAGTACTGGAAGAGTGAATCTTCTAAGAGTTTGTGGTTTGAGCGGCACCTGGGAGCCCAGTATTAGTTTCCGATGCACCAGTGCAGGCTTACTGTATCGATTGGAACTTGACATTTTTAATGAAAACAGAAACTGCATAGCGATTGAATACAAAATGGTTAAGGCTGACTTAAATACAAGAAGAGTGAATCTTCTAAGTGTTTCTGGTTTGTGCGGCTCCTGGGAAACTAGTATTAGATTCCGATGCACCAGTGCAGGTTTACTGTATCCCTTGCACCATCACATTGACCATGAAAACAGAAATTGCAACGGGATTGAATACAACAGGGACAATGCCGACTTAAGTACAAGAAGAGCGAATCTTCTATGATTTTTGGGGTTTGAGCGGCTCCTGGGAGACCAGTATTAGATTCCAATGCACCAGTGCAGTTTTACTGTATCACTTGGAGCTTCCCATTGACCATGATACACAGAAACTGCATCGGAATTGAATACAAAAGGCACAATATCGACTTAAGTACAAGAAGAATGAATCTTCGAATACTTTGTGCTTTGAGTGGCTCCTGTGAGACCAGTATTAGATTCCGATGCACCACTGCAGGTTTACTGTACCCCTTGGACCTTGACATTGACCATGAAACACAGAAATTAGTGCGGGATGTAATACAAAAGGGACAATGCCGACTTAAGCACAAGAAGAGTGAATCTTCGAAGAGTTTATGCTTTGAGCGGCTCCTGGGAGACCAGTATTACATTCCGATGCACCAGTGCTGGATTACTGTATGCCTTGGACCTTCACATTGACCATGAAACACAGCAATTGCATCGGGATTGAATACAAGAGGCACAATGCCTAATTAAGTACATGAAGAGTAAATCTTCTAAGTGTTTGTGGTTTGAGCGGTTCCTGAGAGACCAGTATCAGATTCCGATGCACCAGTGGAGTTTTACTGAATCCCTTGGACCTTCACATAGTCCATGAAACACAGAAATTGCATCGAGATTGAATACAAACGGCACAATGCTAATTTAAGAACTAGAAGAGTGAATCTTCTAAGAGTTTGTGGTTTCAGCGGCTCCTGGGAGACCAGTACTAGATTCGGCTACACCAGTGTGTGTTTACTGTAACCCTTGGACCTTCAGATGGACCATGAAACACAGAAATTAAATCGGGAGTGAATATAAAAGGGACAATGCCGACTTAAGTAAAAGAAGGGTGAATCTTCTAAGAGTTTGTGGTTTGATCGGCTCCTGGGGTACCAGTATTAGATTCCGATGCACCTGTGCAGGTTTTGAGTTTCCCTCGGACGTTCACATTGAACACGAAACACAGAAATTGCATCAGGATTCAATAAAAAAGGACAATGCCGACCTAAGTACGAGAAAAGTGAATCTACTAAGAGTTTGTGCTTTGAGCGGCTCCAAGGAGACCAGTATGAGAGTCCGATGGACCAGTGCAGGTTTAATGTATCCCTTGCACCTTCACATTTACCATGAAACACAGAAATTACATCGGGATTGAATACAAAAGGGACAATGACGACTTCAGTACAAGAACTGTGAATCTTGTAAGAGTTTGTGGTTTGAGCGGCTCCTTGGAGACCAGTATTAGATTCCGCTACACCAGTGCGTGTTTACTGTATCCCAAGGACCTTTACATTGACCATGAAAAACAGAAATTGCATCGGGATTGAATACAAAGGGGACAATGGCGACTTAAGTACAAGAAAAGTGAGTCTACTAAGAGATTATGGATTGAGCGGATCCTGGGTGACCTGTATTACATTCCGATAAACAAGTGCTGGTTTACTATATCCCTTGGACCAACACATTGACCACGAAACACAGAAATTGCATCTGGATGGAATACAAAAGGCGCAATGCCAACTAAACTACAAGTAGAGTGAATCTTCTAAGAGTTTGTGGTTTGAGCGGCTCCTGGTTTACTAGTACTAGATTCCGATGCACCAGTGCAGGTTTACTGTATCCCTTGCACCTTCACATTGACCATGAACACAGAAATTCCATCAGGATTGAATACCTAAGGGACAATGCCGACTTAAGTATTAGAAGAGTGAATATTCAAAGAGTTTGTACTTTGAATGGCTCCTGGGAGGCTAGTATTAGATTTCGATGCACTAGTGCAGGTTTACTGTATCCGTTGGACCTTCCCATTGACCGTGAAACACAGGTATCTCATCGGGACTCAATCCAAAAAGCACAATGCCGGCTTAAGTACAAGAAAAGTGAATCTACAAAGAGGTTGAACTTTGAGCGGCTCCTGGGAGGCCAGTATTAGATTCCGATGAACCAGTGCTGGTCTACTATATCCCTTGGACCTTCACATTGACCACGAAACAAATAAATCGCATCGGGATTGAATACAATAGGCACAATGCCAACTAATGTTCAAGAAGAGTGAATCTTCTAAAAGTTTGTGTTTTGAGCGACTCAGGGTATACCAGTATAAGATTCCGATGCAACAGTGCAGGTTGACTGTATCCCTTGGTCCTTCACATGACTCTGAAACACAGATATCGCATCTGGATTGAATACTAAACGGACAATGCTGACATACATTCAAGAAGAGTGAATCTTCTAAGAGTTTGTGCTTTGAGCGGCTCCTGGGCGACCAGTATTAGATTCCGATGCACCAGTGCAGGTTTACGGTATCCCTTGGGCCTTCACAATGACCATGAAACACAGAAATTGCATCGGGATTGAATACAAAAGGGACAATGCAAACTTAAGTACAAGAAGAGTGAATCTTCTAAGAGATTGTACTTTGAGCGGCTCCTGGGAGACCACAATTAGATTCCGATGAAACAGTGCAGGTTTACTGTATCCCTTTGATCTTCACATTGGAGACGAAACACAGAAATCGCATCGGGATTGAATACAAAAGGCAAAATGCCAACTAAATGACAAGAAGAGTGAATCTTCTAAGAGTTTGTGGTTTTAGCGGCTCCTGGGAGACTAGTATTAGATTCCGATGCACCAGTGCAGGTTTACTGTGTCCCTTGGACTTTCACATTGACCATGAAACACAGAAATTGCATCGGGATTGAATACAAAAGGGACAATGCCGACTTAACTGCAAGAAGAGTGAATCTTTCAAGAGTTTGTGATTTGAGCGGCTCCTGGGAGAACAGTATTAGATTCCGAAGCACCAGTGCAGGTTTACTGTGTCCCTTGGCCGCTCACATTTACCATGGAACACAGAAGTTACTTCGGGAATGAATACAAAAGGACAATGACGACTGCAGTACAAGAAGTGTGAATATTGTAAGTGTTTGTGGTTTGAGCGGCTCCTGATAGACCAGTATTAGATTCCGCTACACCAGTGCGTGTTTACTGTATCCCTTGCACCTTCACATTGACCATGAAACACAGAAATTGCTTTGGGATTGAATTAGGACAAGAAGAGTGAATCTTCTGAGAGTTTGTGCTTTGAGCGGCTCCTGGGAGACCACTATTATATTCCGATGCACCAGAGCAAGTTTACCGTATCCCTTGGGCATTCACATTGACCATGAAACACAGAAATCGCATTGGTATTGAATAGAAAAGGGTCAATGTCAACTTCAGTACAAGAAGAGTGAATCTTCTAAAAGGTTGTACTTTGAGCGGCTCCTGGGAGACCAGTATTACATTCCGATGCACCAGTGCATGTGTACTGTATCCCTTGGACCTTCACATTGACCATGAAACACAGCAACTGCATCGAGATTGAATCCAAAAGGGACAATGCCGAATTAAGTACAAGAAGAGTGAATCCTCTTAGAGTTTTGTGGTTTGTGCGTCTCCTGTGAGACTAGTATTAGATTCTGAGGCACCACTGCAGGTTTACTGTATCCCTTGGACCTTCACATTGACCATGAGACACACATATTGCATCGGGATTGATTACAAAAGGGACAATGCCGACTTAAGTACAAGAGGAGTGAATCTTGTATGAGTTTGTGGTTTGAGTGGGTCCTGGGAGACCAGTATTAGATTCCGATGCACCAGTGCAGGTTAACTGTACCCCTTGGACCTTCACATTATTCATGAAAACAGAAATTGCATCGGGATTGAATACCAAAGGTACAATGCCCACCAAAGTACAAGAAGAGTGAATCTTCTAAGAGTTTGTGGTTCGAGCGGATCCTGGGGGCCAGTATTAGATTATGATGCACCAGTGAAGGTTAACTGTATCCCTTGGACCATCACCTTGACCATGAAACACAGAAATTACATCGGGATTGAATTTGAATGGGACAATGACGACTTAAGTGCAAGAAGAGTGAACGTTCAAAGAGTTTGTCGTTTGAGCGGCTCCTGGGAGACCAGTATTAGAATCCGATGCACCAGTGCGGGTTTACTGTATCCCATGGACCCCCACATTCACCATGAAACACAGAAATTGCATCGGGATTGAATAAAAAAGGGACAATGCAAACATAAGTACAAGAGGAGTGAGTCTTCTAAGAATTTGTGCTTTGAGCGGCTCCTGGGAGACTAGTATTAGATTCCAAAGGACCAGTGCAGGTTTACTGTATCCCTTAGAACTTCACTTTGGAGACGAAACACAGAAATCGCATCGGAATTGAATACAAAAGGCACAATGCCAACTAAATTACAAGAAGACTGAATCGTCTAAGAGTTTGTGGTTTGAAAGGCTCCTGGGATACCAGTATTAGATTCCGATGCACCAGTGCAGCTTTACTGTATCCCTTGGACCTACGCATTGACCATGAAATGCAGAAATTGCATAGGGGTTGAATACAAAATGCACAATGTCGACTTAAGTACAAAAGGGGTGAATCTTCTAAGAGTTTGTGCTTGGAGCGGCTCCTAGGAGACCAGTATTAGATTCCGATGCACCAGTGCAGGTTTACTGTATTCCTTGGACCTTCTCATTGACCATGAAACACAGAAATTTCTTTGGGATTGAATTAGGACAAGAAGAGTGAATCTTCTAAGGGTTTGTGCTTTGAGCGGCTCCTGGGAGACCAGTATTAGATTCCGACGAACCAATGCAGGTTTACTATATCCGTTGGACCTACACATTGACCACGAAACACAGAAATCGCATCGGGATTGAATACAAATGGCGCAATGCCGACTAAAGTACAAGAGGAGTGAATCTTCTAACAGTTTGTGGCTTGAGCGACTCCTTGGATACCAGTATTATATTCCGATGCACCAGTGCAAGTATACTAAATCCCTTGGACCTTCACATTGACCATGAAACACAGAAATTGCATTGGGATTGAATACAAAGTTCACAAGGCCGAATTAAGTACAAGAAGAATCAACCTTCTAAGAGTTTGTGGTTTGAGCGGCTCCTGGGAAACGAGTTTTAGATTCCGAAGCACCAGTGTAGGTTTACTGTTACCCTTTTACCTACACATTGACCATGAAATACAGAAATTGCTTCGGGATTGAATACATAAGGGACAATGCCGACTTAAGTACAAGAAGAGTGAATGTTCTCAGAGTTTGTGCTTTGAGCGGCTCCTGGGAGACCAGTATTAGATTCCGATGCACAAGTGCACGTTAACTGTATCCCTTGGCCTTCACATTGACCATGAAACACAGAAATTACATTGGGATTGAATACAAAAGCACAATGCCAAGTAAAGTACAAGAAGGTGAATCTTCTAAGTGTTTGTGCTTTGAGCGGCTCCTGGGAGACTAGTATTAGATTCCGATGCACCAGTGCAGGTTTACTGTATCCATTGGACCTTCACATTGACCATGAAACACAGATGTTGCATCGGGATTGAATACAAATATGATTATGCCAACATAAGTACAAGAAGAATGAATCTTCTAAGAGTTTGTGGTTTGAGCGGCTCCTGGGAGACCAGTATTAGATTCCGATGCACCAGAGCAGGTTTACCGTATCTGTTGGACCTTCCCATTGACCGTGTAACACAGAAATCTGATCGGGATTCAATACAATTGGCACAATGCCGACTTAGGTACAACAACAGTGAATCTACTAAGAGTTTGTGCTTTGAGCGGCTCCTGGGAGACCAGTATTAGATTCCGATGCACCAGTATAGGTTTGCTGTATTACTTGGACCTTCACATTTACAATGAATCACAGGAAATACAATGGATTTGACTACAAAAGGGACAATGACGACTTCAGTACAAGAAGTGTGAATCTTGTAAGAGTTTGTGGTTTGAACGGCTCCTGGGAGACCAGTATTAGATTCCGCTACACCAGTGTGTGTTTACTGTATCCCTTGGACTTTCACATTGACCATGAAACACAGAAATTGCATCGGCATTGAATACAAAAGGGACAATGCCGACTTAAGTAAAAGAAGACTGAATCTACTAAGAGTTTGTGGTTTGAGTGGCTCCTGAGTTATTAGTATTAGATTCCGATGCACCAGTACAGGTTTACTGTATCCCTAGGGCCTTCACATTGACCATGAAACACAGAAATTGCATTGGGATTGAATGCAAAGTTCACAAGGCCGAATTAAGTACAAGAAAAGTGAATCTACTAAGAGTTTGTGCTTTGAGCGGCTCCTGGGAGACGAGTTTTAGATTCCGAAGCACCAGTGCAGGTTTTCTGTATCCCGTGGACCTACACACTGACCATGAAATACAGAAATTGCGTCGGGATTGAATACAAAAGGGACAATGCCTACTTAAGTACAAGAAGAGTGAATCTTCTAAGAGTTTGTGCTTTGAGCAGCTCCTGGGAGCTCAGTAATAGATTCCGAGCACCAGTGCAGGTTTACTGTGTCTCTTGGACCTTCACAATGACCATTAAACGCAGAAATTGCATCGGGATTGAGTACAAAAATGACTATGCCGACTTAAGTACAAGAAAAATGAATCTTCTAAGAGTTTGTGGTTTGAGCGGCTCCTGGGGGACCAGTATTAGGTTCCGACGCACCAGTATTGGTTTACTGTATCCCTTGGACCTTTACATTAACAATGAATCACAGAAAATACAATGGATTTGACTACAAAAGGGACAATGACGACTTCAGTACAAGAAGTGTGAATCTTGTAAGAGTTTGTGCTTTGAGCGGCTCCTGGGAGACCAGTACTAGATTCCGATGCACAAGTGCAAGTTTGCTGTATGCCTTGGCCTTCACATTGACCATCAAACACAGAAATTTCATTGGGATTGAATACAAAAACACAATGCCAACTAAAGTACAAGAAGGTGAATCTTCTAAGTGTTTGTGCTTTTGAGCGGCTCCTGGGAGACTAGTATTAGATTCCGATGCACCAGTGCAGGTTTACCGTATCCCTTGGACCTTCATATTGACCATGAAACACAGATATTGTATCGGGATTGAATACAAATGATACAATCCCGACTTAACTACAAGAAGAGTGAAACTTCCAGGAATTTGTGGTTTGAACGGCTCCTGGGATACCAGTATTAGATTGCGATGGACCAGTGCAGGTTTACTGTATCCCTTGGACCTTTACATTGACTATGAAGCACAGAATTTGCATCGGGATTGAGTACAAAAATGACTATGCCGACTTAAATACAAGAAGAGTGAATCTTCTAAGAGTTTGTGGTTTGAGCGGCTCCTGGGAGACCAGTATTAGATTCCAATGCACCAGAGCAGGTTTACTGTATCCGTTTTACCTTCCCATTGACCGTGAAACACTGATATCTGATCGGGATTCAATACAAAAGGCACAATGCCGACTTATTTACAAGAATATGAATCTACTAAGAGTTTGTGCTCTGAGCAGCTCCTGTGAGACCAGTATTAGATTCCGATGCACCAGTGCAGGTTTACTGTATCCCTTGGACCTTCACATTTACATGGAATCACAGAAATTACAATGGGATTGAATACAAAAGTCACAATGCCGACTTAAGTACAAGAAAAGTGAATCTACTAAGAGTTTGTGTTTTGAGCGGCTCCTCGGAAACGAGTATTGGATTCCGATGCACCAGTGCAGGTTTACTGTATCCCTTGGACCAACACATTGACCATGAAATACAGATATTGCGTCGAATTGAATACAAAAAGGACAATGCCGACATAAGTACAAGAAGAGTGAATCTTCTAAGAGCTTGTGCTTTTGAGTGGCTCCTGGGAGACCAGTATTAGATTCCGATGCACCAGAGCAGGTTTACTGTATCCCTTGGCCGCTCACATTTACCATGAAACACAGAAGTTACTTCGGGAATGAATACAAAAGGACAATGACGACTGCAGTACAAGAAGTGTGAATATTGGAAGTGTTTGTGGTTTGAGCGGCTCCTGGGAGACCAGTATTAGATTCCGCTACACCAGTGCGTGTTTACTGTATCCCTTGCACCTTCACATTGACCATGAAACACAGAAATTGCTTTGGGATTGAATTAGGACAAGAAGAGGGAATCTTCTGAGAGTTTGTGCTTTGAGCGTCTCCTGGGAGACCACTATTATATTCCGATGCACCAGAGCAAGTTTACCGTATCCCTTGGGCCTTCACATTGACCATGAAACACAGAAATCGCATTGGTATTGAATAGAAAATGGTCAATGTCGACTTCAGTACAAGAAGAGTGAATCTTCTAAATGGTTGTGCTTTGAGCGGCTACTGGGAGACCAGTATTAGATTCCGATGCACCAGTGCATGTGTACTGTATCCCTTGGACCTTCACATTGACCATGAAACACAGCAATTGCATCGAGATTGAATCCAAAAGGGACAATGCCGAATTAAGTACAAGAAGAGTGAATCCTCTTAGAGTTTTGTGTTTTGTGCGTCTCCTGTGAGACTAGTATTAGATTCTGAGGCACCACTGCAGGTTTACTGTATCCCTTGGACCTTCACATTGACCATGAAACACAGATATTGCATCGGGATTGATTACAAAAGGGAAAATGCCGACTTAAGTACAAGAGGAGTGAATCTTGTATGAGTTTGTGGTTTGAGTGGGTCCTGGGAGACCAGTATTAGATTTCGATGCACCAGTGCAGGTTAACTGTACCCCTTGGACCTTCACATTATTCATGAAAACAGAAATTGCATCGGGATTGAATACCAAAGGTACAATGCCCACCAAAGTACAAGAAGAGTGAATCTTCTAAGAGTTTGTGGTTCGAGCGGATCCTGGGGGCCAGTATTAGATTATGATGCACCAGTGAAGGTTTACTGTATCCCTTGGACCATCACCTTGACCATGAAACACATAAATTACATCGGGATTGAATTTGAATGGGACAATGACGACTTAAGTGCAAGAAAAATGAACGTTCAAAGAGTTTGTCGTTTGAGCGGCTCCTGGGAGACCAGTATTAGAATCCGATACACCAGTGCGGGTTTACTGTATCCCATGGACCCCCACATTCACCATGAAACACAGAAATTGCATCGGGATTGAATAAAAAAGGGACAATGCAAACATAAGTACAAGACGAGTGAGTCTTCTAAGAATTTGTGCTTTGAGCGGCTCCTGGGAGACTAGTATTAGATTCCGATGGACCAGTGCAGGTTTACTGTATCCCTTAGAACCTCACTTTGGAGACGAAACACAGAAATCGCATCGGAATTGAATACAAAAGGCACAATGCCAACTAAATTACAAGAAGACTGAATCGTCTAAGAGTTTGTGGTTTGAAAGGCTCCTGGGATACCAGCGTTAGATTCCGATGCACCAGTGCAGGTTTACTGTATCCCTTGGACCTACGCATTGACCATGAAATGCAGAAATTGCAAAGGGATTGAATACAAAATGCACAATGTCGACTTAAGTACAAAAGGGGTGAATCTTCTAAGAGTTTGTGCTTGGAGCGGCTCCTAGGAGACCAGTATTAGATTCCGATGCACCAGTGCAGGTTTACTGTATTCCTTGGACCTTCTCATTGACCATGAAACACAGAAATTGCTTTGGGATTGAATTAGGACAAGAAGAGTGAATCTTCTAAGAGTTTGCGCTTCGAGCGGCTCCTGGGAGACCAGTATTAGATTCCGACGAACCAATGCATGTTTACTATATCCGTTGGACCTACACATTGACCACGAAACACAGAAATCGCATCGGGATTGAATACAAATGGCGCAATGCCGACTAAAGTACAAGAGGAGTGAATCTTCTAAGAGTTTGTGGCTTGAGCGACTCCTTGGATACCAGTATTAGATTCCGATGCACCAGTGCAAGTATACTGTATCTCTTGGACCTTCACATTGACCATGAAACACAGCAATTGTATCGGGATTGAATCCAAAAGGGACAATGCCGAATTAAGTACAAGAAGAATGAATCTTCTAAGAGTTTGTGGTTTGAGCGGCTCCTGGGAGACCAGTATTAGATTCCGATGCACCAGAGCAGGTTTACTGTATCTGTTGGACTTCCCATTGACCGTGAAACACAGAAATCTGATCGGGATTCAATACAATAGGAACAATGCCGTCTTAGGCACAACAAAAGTGAATCTACAAAGATTTTGTGCTTTGAGCGGCTCCTGGGAGACCAGTATTAGATTCCGATGCACCAGTATAGGTTTATTGTATCCCTTGGACCTTCACATTTACAATGAATCACAGAAAATACAATGGTATTGTCTACAAAAGGGACAATGACGACTTCAGTACAAGAAGTGTGAATCTTGTAAGAGTTTGTGGTTTGAACGGCTCCAGGGAGACCAGTAATAGATTCTGCTACACCAGTGTGTGTATACTGTATCCCTTGGACCTTCACATTGACCATTAAACACAGAAATTGCATCGGGATTGAACACGTAAGGGACAATGCCGACTTAAGTAAAAGAAGAGTGAATCTTCTAAGAGTTTGTTGTTTGAGCGGTTTCTGGGATATTGGTATTAGATACCGATGCACCAGTGCAGGTTTACTGTATCCCTTGGACCTTCACATTGACAATGAAACACAGAAATTCCATCGGGATTGAATACAAAATGCACAATACCGAGTTAAGTACAAGAAAAGTGAATCTACTAAGCGTTTGTGCTTTGAGCGGCTCCTGGGAGACGAGTATTAGTTACCGATGCAGCAGTGCAGGTTTACTGTATCCCTTGGACCTTCACATTGACCATGAGACACAGAAATTGCATAAGGATTGAATACAAAATGCACAAGGCCGACTTAAGTACAAGACAAGTGAATCCACTAAGTGTTTGTGCTTTGCTCGGCTCCCGGGAAACGAGTTTTAGATTCCGAAGCACCAGTGAAGGTTTACTGTTACCCTTTTACCTACACATTAACCATGGAATACAGAAATTGCTTCGGCATTGAATACATAAGGGACAATGCCGACTTAAGTACAAGAAGAGTGAATCTTCTAAGAGTTTGTGGTTTGAGCGGCTCCTGGGCTACCAGTATTAGATTCCGATGCTCCAGTGCAGGTTTACTGTATCCCTTGGACCTTCACATTGGCCATGAGACACAGAAATTGCATAGGGATTGAATACAAAATGCACAAGGCCGACTTAAGTACAAGAAAAGTGAATCCACTAAGTGTTTGTGCTTTGCTTGGCTCCTGGGAAACGAGTTTTAGATTCCGAAGCACCAGTGCAGGTTTACTGTTACCCTTTTACCTACACATTGACCATGAAATACAGAAATTGCTTCGGGATTGAATACATAAGGGACAATGCCGACTTAAGTACAAGAAGAGTGAATCTTCTAAGAGTTTGTGCTTTGAGCGGCTCCTGCTAGAGCAGTATTAGATTCCGATGCACAAGTGCACGTTAACTGTATCCCTTGGCCTTCACATTGACCATGAAACACAGAAATTACATTGGGATTGAATACAAAAGCACAATGCCAAGTAAAGTACAAGAAGGTGAATCTTCTAAGTGTTTGTGCTTTGAGCGGCTCCTGGGAGACTAGTATTAGATTCCGATGCACCAGTGCAGGTTTACTGTATCCCTTGGACCTTCACATTGACCATGAAACACAGATGTTGCATCGGGATTGAATACAAAAATGACTATGCCAACATAAGTACAAGAAGAATGAATCTTCTTAGGGTTTGTGGTTTGAGCGGCTCCTGGGAGACCAGTATTAGATTCCGATGCACCAGAGCAGGTTTACCGTATCTGTTGGACCTTCCCATTGACCGTGTAACACAGAAATCTGATCGGGATTCAATACAATAGGCACAATGCCGACTCAGGTACAACAACAGTGAATCTACTAAGAGTTTGTGCTTTGGGCGGCTCCTGGGAGACTAGTATTAGATTCCGATGCACCAGTGCAGGTTTACTGTATCCCTTGGACCTTCACATTGACCATGAAACACAGATGTTGCATCGGGATTGAATACAAAAATGACTATGCCAACATAAGTACAAGAAGAATGAATCTTCTTAGGGTTTGTGGTTTGAGCGGCTCCTGGGAGACCAGTATTAGATTCCGATGCACCAGAGCAGGTTTACCGTATCTGTTGGACCTTCCCATTGACCGTGTAACACAGAAATCTGATCGGGATTCAATACAATAGGCACAATGCCGACTCAGGTACAACAACAGTGAATCTACTAAGAGTTTGTGCTTTGGGCGGCTCCTGGGAGACCAGTATTAGATTCCGATGCACGAGTATAGGTTTGCTGTATCCCTTGGACCTTCACATTTACAATGAATCACAGAAAATACAATGGATTTGACTACAAAAGGGACAATGACGACTTCAGTACAAGAAGTGTGAATCTTGTAAGAGTTTGTGGTTTGAACGGCTCCTGGGAGACCAGTATTAGATTCCGCTACACCAGTGTGTGTTTACTGCATCCCTTGGACTTTCACATTGACCATGAAACACAGAAATTGCATCGGGATTGAATACAAAAGGGACAATGCCGACTTAAGTAAAGGAAGAGTGAATCTTCGAAGAGTTTGTGGTTTGAGTGGCTCCTGGGTTATTAGTATTAGATTCCGATGCACCAGTGCAGCTTTACTGCATCCCTTGGACCTTCACATTGCGCATGAAACACAGAAATTGCATTGGGATTGAATACAAAAGGCACAAGGCCGACTTAAGTACTAGAAAAGTGAATCTACTAAGAGTTTGTGCTTTGAGCGGCTCCTGGGAGACTAGTATTAGATTCCGATGCACCAGTGCAGGTTTACTGTATCCCTTGGACCTTCACATTGACCATGAAACACAGATGTTGCATCGCGATTGAATACAAATGATACAATCCCGACTTAAGTACAAGAAGAGTGAATCTTCTAAGAATTTGTGGTTTGAACGGCTCCTGGGATACCAGCATTAGATTGCGATGCACCAGTGCAGGTTTACTGTATCCCTTGCACCTTTACATTGACTATGAAGCACATAATTTGCATCGGGATTGAGTACAAAAATGACTATGGCGACTTAAGTACAAGAAGAATGAATCTTCTAAGAGTTTGTGGTTTAAGCGGCTCCTGGGAGACCAGTATTAGATTCCAATGTACCAGAGCAGGTTTACTGTATCCGTTGTACCTTCCCATTGAAAGTGAAACACAGATATCTGATCGGGATTCAATACAAAAGGCACAATGCCGACTTATTTACAAGAATATGAATCTACTAAGAGTTTGTGCTTTGAGCGGCTCCTGGGAGACTAGTATTAGATTCCGATGCACCAGTGCAGGTTTACTGTATCCCTTGGACCTTCACATTGACCATGACACACAGATATTGCATCGGGATTGATTACAAAAGGGACAATGCCGACATAAGTACAAGAGGAGTGAATCTTGTAAGAGTTTGTGGTTTGAGTGGGTCCTGGGAGACCAGTATTAGTTTCCGATGCACCAGTGCAGGTTAACTGTACCCCTTGGACCTTCACAATATTCATGAAAACAGAAATTGCATCGGGATTGAATACAAAAGGTACAATGCCCACCAAAGTACAAGAAGAGTGAATCTTCTAAGAGTTTGTGGTTTGAGCGGATCCTCGGGGCCAGTATTAGATTATGATGCACCAGTGAAGGTTTACTGTATCCCTTGGACCATCACCTTCACCATGAAACACAGAAATTACATCGGGATTGAATTTGAATTGGACAATGACGACTTAAGTGCAAGAAGAGTGAACGTTCAAAGAGTTTGTCGTTTGAGCGGCTCCTGGGAGACCAGTAATAGAATCCGATACACCAGTGCGGGTTTACTGTATCCCATGGACCCCCACATTCACCATGAAACACAGAAATTGCATCGGGATTGAATAAAAAAGGGACAATGCAAACTTAAGTACAAGACGAGTGAGTCTTCTAAGAATTTGTGCTTTGAGCGGCTCCTGGGAGACTAGTATTAATTCCGATGGACCAGTGCAGGTTTACTGTATCCTTTAGAACTTCACTTTGGAGACGAAACACAGAAAAAGCATCGGAATTGAATACAAAAGGCACAATGCCAACTAAATTACAAGAAGAGTGAATCGTCTAAGAGTTAGTGGTTTGAGCGGCAACTGGGAGACCAGTATTACTTTCCGATGCACCAGTGCAGGTTTACCGTATCCCTTGGACCTACATATTGACCATGAAATGCAGAAAATGCATAGGGATTGAATACAAAATGCACAATGTCGACTTAAGTACAAAAGGGTTAATCTTCTAAGAGTTTGTGGTTTGAGCGGCTCCTGGGAGGCCAGTATTAGATTCCGATGCACCAGTGAAGGTTTACTGTATCCCTTGGACCTTCACATTGACCATGTAACACAGAAATTGCTTTGGGATTGAATTAGGACAAGAAGAGTGAATCTTCTAAGAGTTTGTGCTTTGAGCGGCTCCTGGGAGACCAGTATTATATTCCGATCCACCAGTGCAAGTTTACTGTATCCCTTGGGCCTTCACATTGCCCATGAAACACAGAAATCGCATCTGTATTGAATACAAAAGGGACAATGCCGACTTCAGTACAAGAAGAGTGAATCTTCTAAAAGGTTGTGCTTTGAGCGCCTCCTGGGAGACCAGTATTAGATTCCGATACACCAGTGCGTGTTTACGGTATCCCCTGGACCATCACATTGACCATTAACCACAGATATTGCATCGGGATTAAATAAAAAAGCGACAATGCCAACTTAAAAACATTAAGAGTGAATTTTCTAAGAGTTTGTGCATTGAGCGGGTCCTAGGAGACCAGTATTAGATTCCGATAAACCAGTGTAGGATTACTGTAACCCTTGTACCTTCGCATTGACCATGAAACACAGAAATCGCATCTGGATAGATTACAAAAGGCACAATGCCAACTAAAGTACAAGAAGTATGAATCTTCTAAGGGATTGTGATTTGAGCGACTCCTGGGAGACCAGTGTTAGATTCCGATGCACCAGTGCTGGTTTACTGTATACCTTGCGCCTTCACATTGACCGTGAAACTCAGATATCGCATCGGGACTGATTACAAAAGGCACAATGCCGACCTAAGTATAAGAAACGTAAATGTACTAACAGTTTGTGATTTTAGCGGCTCCTGGGAGACCTGTATTAGATTCCGATGCACCAGTGCAAGTTAACTGTATCCCTTGGACCTTCACATTGACCAAGAAACACAGAAATTGCATCGGGATCTAATACAAACGGCACAATGCCAACTTAAGTACTATAAGAGTGAATCTTCTAAGAGTTTGGGGTTTGAGCGGCCCCTGGGAGACGAGATTTAGATTCTGATGAACCAGTGCAGGTTCACTGTATCCCTTGGACCTTCACATTGGAGACGAAACACAGAAATCGCATCGGTACTGAATACAAAAAACACAATGAAAACTAAATTAAAAGTAAAGTGAATCTTCTAAGAGTTTGATTTTTGAGCGGCTCCTGGGATACCAGTAGTAGATTCCGATGCACCAGTGCAGGTTTACTGTATCCCTTGGACCTACACACTGACCATGAAATGCAGAAATTGCATAGTGATTGAATACAAAATGGACAATGTCGACTTAAGTACAAAAAGGGTGAATCTTCTAAGAGTTTGTGCTTTGAGCGGCTCCTGGGAGACCAGTATTAGATTCCGGTGCACCAGAACAGGTTTACTGTACCCCTTGGACCTTCACATTATCCATGAAAACAGAAATTGCATCGGGATTGAATACAAAAGCGACAATGAAGAGTAAAGTACATGAAGAGTGAATCTTCTAAGGCTTTGTGGTTTGAGCTAATCCTGGGGGCCAACATTGGATTATGATGCACCAGTGCAGGTTTACTGTACCCCTTGGACCATCCCCTTGACCATGAAACACAGAAATTACATCGGGAATAAATACAATTGGGACAATGACGACTAAGTGCAAGAAGAGTGAATGTTCCAAGAGTTTGTGGTTTGAGCGGCTCCTGGGAGACCAGTATTAGATTCCGATGAACCAGTGCAGGTTTACTGTATCCCTTGGAACTTCACATTGGAGACGAAACACAAAAATCGCATCGGTATTGAATACAAAATGCACAATGCCAACTAAATTACAAGAAAAGTGAATCTTCTAAGAGTTTGATCTTTGAGCGGCTCCTGGGATACCAGTAGTAGATTCCGATGCACCAGTGCAGGTTTACTGTATCCCTTGGACCTACACATTGACCATGAAATGCAGAAATTGCATAGTGATTGAATACAAAATGGACAATGTCGACTGAAGTACAAAAAGGATGAATCTTCTAAGAGTTTGCGCTTTGAGCGGCTCCTGGGAGACCAGTATTAGATTCCGATGCACCAGTGCAGGTTTACTGTATCCCATCGACCTTCACATTGGCCATGAAACACAGAAATTGCTTTGGGATTGAATTAGGACAAGAAGAGTGAATCTTCTAAGAGAATGTGATTTGAGCTGCTCCTGGGGGACCAGTATTAGATTCCGATGAACCAGTGCAGGTTTGCTATATCCCTTGGACGTACACATTGACCACGAAACACAGAAATCGCATCGGGATTGAATACAGAAGGCGCAATGCCAACTAAAGTACAAGAAGTGTGAATCTTTCAAGAGTTTGTGGCTTGAGCGACTCCTGGGATACCAGTATTAGATTCCGATGCAACAGTGCAGGTTTACTGTATCCCTTGGACCTTCACATCGTCCATGGCACATAGAAATCGCATCGGGATTGAATACAAAATGCGCAATGCCGAATAAAGTACAAGAACAATGAATATTCTAAGAGTTTGTGCTTTGAGCGGCTCCTGGGAGACCAGTATTATATTCCGATGCACCAGTGCACGTTTACTGTACCCCTTGGGCCTTCACATTGACCATGAAACACAGAAATCGCATCGGGACTTAATACAAAAGGAACAATGCCGACTTAAGTATAAGAAACGTGAATCTACTAAGTGTTTGTGATTTTAGCGGCCCCTGGGAGACCAGCATTACATTCCGATGCACCAGTGCAGGTTTTTTGTATCCCTTGGACCTTCACGTTGACCATGAAACACAGCAATGGCATCGGGATTGATTACCAAATGCACAATGCCAACTTAAGTACAAGAAGAGTGAATCTTCTAAGAGTTTGTGCTTTGAGCGTCTCCTGGGAGACCAGTATAAGTTTCCGATGCACCAGTGAAGGCTTACTGTATCCCTTGGACCATCACATTGACCATGAAACACAGAAATTTCATCGGGATTGAATACAAACGGCACAATGCCAACTTAGGTACTAGAAGAGTGAATCATCTAAGAGTTTGTGATTTGAGCGGCTCCTGGGAGAGAAGTATAAGATTCCGATGCACCTGTGCAGGTTTACTGTCTGCCTTGGACCTTCACCTTGACCATGAAATTCAGAAATCGCAGCGGGATTTAATACCAAAGGGGTAATGCCGACTTATGTACAAGAAGAGTGAATCTGCTAAGAGTTTGTGGTTTGAGCGTCTTCTGGGAAACTAGTATTAGATTCCGATACACCAGTGCTAATTTACTGTATCCCTTGGACCTTCACATTGACCATGAAACACAGAAATTGCTTTGGGATTGAATACAAAATAGACGATGCCGACTTAAATTCAAGAAGAATTAATAGTCTAAAAGTTTGTGATTTGAGCGGCTCCTGGGTGGCCAGTATTAGATTCCGATGCACCAGTGCTATTTTACTGTATGCCTTGGACTTTAACATTGACCGTGAATCACAGATATCGCATCGGGATTGAATACAAAAGGCACAATCCTGACTTAAGTATAGAAAACGTGAATCTACGAGGAGTTTGTGCTTTGAGCGGCTCCTGGGAGACCTGTATTAGATTCCGATACACCAGTGCGTGTTTACTGTATCCCTTGGCCCTTCCCATTGACCATGAACCACAGACATTGCATCGGGATTGAATGAAAAGGGGACAATGTCCACTTAAGTACAATAAGAGTGAATCTTCTAAGAGTTTGTGATATGAGCGGCTCCTAGGAGACCAGTATTAGATTCCGATGAACCAGTGCAGGTTTACTGTAACCCTTGGACCTTCGCATTGACCACGAAACACAGAAATCGCATCTGGATAAAATATAAAAGGCACAATGCCAACTAAAGTACAAAATGAATTAATCTTCCATGAGTTTGTGGTTTGAGCAGCTCCTAGGAAACCAGTATTAGATTCCGACGCACCAGTGCAGGTTTACTGTATCCCTTGGTCCTTCCCATTGACCGTGAAGCACAGAAATTGCATCGGGATTGAATACAAAAAAGACAATGCTGACTTAAATTCAGGAAGAATGAATCTTCTAAGAGTTTGAGATATGAGCGTCTCCTGGGGGCCTGTATTAGATTCCGATGCACCATGCAGGTTTACTGTATCCCTTGGACCTTCACATTGAACATGAAACACAGAAATTGCATCGGGAGCGAATACAAAATGGACAATGACGACTTAAGTACAACAAGAGTGAATCTTCTAAGAGTATGTGCTTTTGAGCAGCTACTAGGAGACCAGTATTAGATTGCGATGAACCAGTGCAGGTTTATTATATCCCTTGGACCTACACATTGACCACGAAACACAGCAATCGCATCGGGACTGAATACAAAACGCGCAATGCCAACAAAAGTACAAGAAGAGTGAATCTTCTAAGAGTTTGTGGTTTGAGCGGCTCCTGGTATACCAGTATTAGATTGCGATGCACCAGCACAGATTTACTGTATCCCTTGGATCTTCACATTGACCGAGATACAAAGAAATAGCACGGGATTGAATACTAAAGGGACAATGCATACTTAAGTCCTAGAAGAGTGAATCTTCTGAGGATTCGTACTTCAAGCGGCTCCTGGGAGACCAGTATTACATTCCGATGCACCTGTGCAGGTTCACTGTATCCCTTGTACCTTCAAATTGACCAAGAAATACAGAAATTGCATCGGAATTGAATACAAAAGGGACAATGCCGGCTTAAGTACAAGAAGACTGAATCTTCTAATAGTTTGTGCTTTAAGCGGCTCCTAGGAGACCAGTATTAGAATGCGATGAACCAGTGCAGGTTTACTGTAACCCTTGGACCTTCACGTTGAGCGTGAAACACAGAAATTGCATCGGGATTCAATACAAAAGGGACAATGCCGACTTAAATTCAAGATGAATGAATCTTTTAAGAGTTTGTGATTTGAGCGGCTCCTGGGAGACCAGTGTTAGATTCCGATGCACCAGTGCTGGTATACTGTATACCATGCACCTTCTCCTTGACCATAAAACACAGCAATGGCATTGGGATTGAATACCAAAGGCACAATGCCAACTTAAGTACAAGATGAGTGAATCTTCTAAGAGTTTGTGCTTTGAGCGGCTACTGGGCGACCAGTATTAAATACCGATGCACCAGTGCAGGTTTACTGTATCCCTTGGACCTTCACATTGACCATGAAACACAGATACCGCTTCGGGATTGAATACAAAACGCACAATGCCGACTTAAGTATAAGAAACGTGGATCTACTAAGAGTTTGTGCTTTTAGCGTCTCCTGGGAGACCAGTATTAGATTCCGATGCACCATTGCAGGTTTACTGTATCCCTTAGACCTTCACATTGACCATAAAACACAGCAATGGCATCGGGATTGAATTCCAAAGGCACAATGCCAACTTAAGTACAAGATGAGTGAATCTTCTAAGAGTTTGTGCTTTGAGCGGCTCCTGGGCGACCAGTATTAAATACCGATGCACCAGTGCAGGTTTACTGTATCCCTTGGACCTTCACATAGACCATGAAACACTGATATCGCATCGGGTTTGAATACAAAAGGGACAATGCCGACTTAAGTACAAGATGAGTGAATCTTCTACGAATTTGTCCTTTGAGCGGCTCCTGGGAGACCATTTTTATGTTCCGATAAACCAGTGCTGGTTTACTGTATCCCTTGGAGCGTCACATTGACCACGAAAGACCGCAATTTCATCGGGATGGAATGCAAAAGGGACAATGCCTACTTAAGTACAAGAAGAGTGAATCTTCTAAGAGTTCGTGGTTTGTGCGTCTCCTGGGAGATCAGTATTAGAATTCCGATGCACCAGTGCAGGTTTACTGTATCCCTTTGTCCTTCCCATTGACCGTGAAACATTGAAATCTCATCGGGATTGAATACAAAAAGCAGAATGCTGACTTAAGTATAAGAAAAGTGAATCTACTAAGTGTTTGTGGTTTGAGCGGCTCCGAGGAGACCATTATTAGATTCCGATGAACCAGTGCACGTTTACAGTATCACTTGGACCTTCACATTGACCATGAAAAACAGATATTGCATTGGGATTGAATACAAAAGGGACAATGCCGACTTAAATTCCAGAAGAATGAATCTTCTAAGAGTTTGTGATTAGAGCGGCTCCTGGGAGACCAGTATTAGATTCCGATGCACCAGTGCAGGCTTACTGTATCCCTTGTACCTTCACATTGACCATGAAACCCAGAAATAGCATCGGGATTGAATACAAAACGGACAATGCCGACTTAAGTACAAGAAGAGTGAATCTTCTAAGAGTTTGTGTTTGAGCGGCTCCTAGGAGACCAGTATTAGATTCCGATGCACCAGTGCAGGTTTACTGTATCCCTTGCACCTTCACATTGAGCATGAAAACAGATATTGCATCGGGATTGAATACAACAGGGACAATGCCGGCTTAAGAACAAGAAGAGCGAATCTTCTAAGAGTTTGGGGTTTGAGCAGCTCCTGGGAGACCAGTATTAGATTCCATTGCACCAGTGCAGGTTTACTGTATCACTTGGAGCCTCACATTTATCATTAAACACATAAACTTCATCGGAATTGAATACAAAACCCACAATGCAGACTTAAGTATTTGAAGTGTGAATCTTCTACGAGTTTGTGGTTTGAGCGGCACCTGGGAGACCAGTATTAGATTCCGTGCACCAATTCAGGTATACTCTATCCCTTGGACCTTCGCATTGACCATGAAACACAGAAATTGCATCGGGATTGAAAACAAAATGGACAATGCCGACATAAGTACAAGAAGAGTGAACCTTCTAGGAATTTGTCGTTTAAGCGGCTCCTGGGAGACCAGTATTAGATTCCGATGAACCAGTTCAGGTTGACTGCATCCCTTGGGCCTTCACTTTGACCATGAAACACAGAAATCGCATCGGGATCGAATACAAAAGGTACAATGCCTACTTAAGTACAAGAAGAGTGAATCTTCTAATAGTTTGTGGTTTTAGCGGCTTCTGGGAGACTAGTACTAGATTCCGTTACACCAGTGCGGGTTTACTGTATGCCTTGTACCTTCACATTGACCATGAAACACAGAAATTGCATCGGGATTGAATACAAAAGGGACAATGCCGACTTAAGTACAAACAGAGTGATCTTCTAAGAGATTTTGGTTTTAGAGGCTCCTGGGAGACCAGTATTAGTTTCTGATGCACCACTGCAGGTTTACTGTGTCCCTTGGACCTTCCCATTGCCTGTGAAAGACAGAAATCTCACCGGGATTCAATACAAAAGGCACAATGCCGACTAAAGTACACGAAAAGTGAATCTACTAACAGAGTTCGATTTGAGCGGCTCCGGGGAGACCAGTATTAGACTCCGAAGCACCAGTGCAGGTTTAGCCTATCCCTTGGACATGCACATTGACAATGAAACACAGAAATTGCATCAAGATTGAATACAAACGGCACAATGCCAACTTAAGTATTAGAAGAGTGAATCTTCTAAGAGTTTGTGGTTTGAGTTGCACCTGGGAGACCAGTAATAGTTTCCGATGCACCAGTGCAGGTTTACTGTATCCCTTGGACCTTCACATTATTCATGAAAACAGAAATTCCATCGCGATTGAATACAAAATGGACAAGGCAGACTTAAGTACAAGAAGAGTGAATCAACTAAGAGTTTGTGCTTTGAGCGGCTCCTGGCAGACTAGAATTAGATTCCGATGCACCAGTGCAGGTTTACTGTATCCCTTGGACCTTCACATTGACCATTAAACACAGTAATTGCATCGGGACTGAATACAAAAGACACAATTCCAAATTAAGTACAAGAAGAGTGAAGCTTCTAAGAGTTAGTGGTTTGAGCGGCTCCTGGGAGACCAGTATTAGATTCCGATACACCAGTGCAGATTTACTGTGTCCCTAGGACCTTCCCATTGACCGTGAACTCAGAAATCTCATCGGGATTCAATACAAAAGGCACAATGTCGACTTAAGTACAAGAAAAGTGAATCCGCCAACACTTTGCGATTTGAGCGGCTCCTGGGAGACCAGTACTGGACTCCGATGCACCAGTGCAGGTTTACTGTATCCCATGGACATTCACATTGAAAATGAAATATAGAAATTGCATTGTTAACGAATACAAAAGTGACAATGCCGACTTAAGTACAAGAAGAGTGAATCTTCTAAGAGTTTGTGCTTTGAGAGGGTCCTGGGAGACCACTATAAGATTACGATGCACCTGTGCACGTTTACTCTATCCCTAGGACCTTCGCATTGACCATGACACACAGAAATTGCATCGGGATTAAATACAAAAGGGACAATGCCGACTTAAAGTCAAGAAGAATGAATCTTCTAAGATTTTGTGGATTGACCGGCTCCTGGGAGACCACTATTAGATTCCGATGCACCAGTGCAGAATAACTGTATCCCTTGGTCCTTCACATTGACCATGAAATCAGAAATTGTATCAGGATTGTATACAAAAGGGGCAATGCCGACTTAAGTACAAGAAGAGTGAAACTTCTAAGAGTTTGTGCTTTGAGCGACTTGTGGGTGACCAGTTTTAGATTCCGATGCAAAAGTGCAGGTTTAGCGTATCCCTCGGACCTACACATTGACCATGAAACACAGAAATCGGATCGGGATTGAATACAAAAGGCACGATGCCGACTTATGTACAAAAACAGTGAATCTTCAAAGATTTTGTGGTTTGAGCGGCTCCTGGGAGACCAGTATAAGATTCCGATGCACCAGTGGAGGGTTACTGTATCCCTTGGATCTTCGCATTGACCATTTCTCACAGAAATTCCATCGAGATTAAATACAAAAGGGACAATGCCGACTTAAATTCAAGAAGAATGAATCTTCTAAGATTTTGTGGTTTGAGCGGCTCCTGGGAGACCAGTGTTAGATTCCGATGCACCAGTGCAGGTTTACTGTATCCCTTGGACCTTCACATTGACCGTGAAACACAGAAATCGCATCGGGAGTGAATAAAAAATGCACAATGCCGACTTAAGTACAAGATGAGTGAATCTACCACGAGTTTGTGCTTTGAGCGGCTCCTGGCAGACCAGTATTAGATTCCGATGCACCAGTGCAGGTTTACTGTATCCCTTGGATCTTCACATTGACCATTAAACACAGCAATTGCACCGGGATCGAATACAAAGTCACAATGCCAACTTAAGAACAAGAAGAGTGAATCTTCTAAGAGTTTGTGGTTTGAGCGGCTCCTGGGAGACCAGTATTAGATTCCGATGCACCACTGCAGGTTTACTGTATCCGTTGGACCTTCACATTGGCCATGAAAAGAGAAATCGCATCGGAATTGATTACAGAAGGCACAATGCCGACTAAAGTACAAGAAGATTTAATCTACAAAGAGTTTGTGCTTTGAGCGGCTCCTGGGAGAGCAGTATTATATTCCGATGCACTAATGCAGGTTTACTGTATCCCTTTAACCTTCACATTGACCGTGAAACAAAGATATCGAATTGGGTTTGAATACAAAATGCACAATGCCGACTTAGGTACATGAAGAGTGAATCTTCTAAGAATTTGTCCTTTGAGCGGCTCCTGGGAGACCAGTATTAGATTCCGATGCACCAGTGCAGGTTTACTGTATCCCTTGGACTTCACATTGACCATGAAATACCGGAATTGCATCGTGGTTGAAAAATAATGTCACAATGAAGACTTAAGTACAAGAAGAGAGAATCTTCTAAGAATTTGTGGTTGAGCGGCTCCTGGGACACCAGTAATAGATTCCGATGCACTATTGCAGGTTTATTGGATCCCTTTAACCTTCACATTGACCGTGAAACAAAGGTGTCGCATCGGGATTGAATACAAAATGCACAATGCCGACTTAGGTACAAGAAGAGTGAATCTTCTTAGAATTTGTCCTTTGAGCGGCTCCTGGGTGACCAGTATTAGATTCCGTTGCACCAGTGCAGGTTTACTGTATCCGATGGACCTTCTCATTGACCATGAAAGCAATAATTGTATCGGAATTGAATACAAAAGGGACAATGCCGACTAAAGTACAAGAAGAGTGAATCTTCTAAGAATTTGTCTTTTGAGCGGCTCCTGGTAGCCCAGTATTAGATTCCGACGCACCACAGCAGGTTTACTGTATCCCTTGGACCTTCACATTGACCATTAAAAACAGAAATATCATCGGGATTGAATACAAAAGGGACAATGCCGACTTAAGCATAAGAAGAGTGAATCTTCTAAGAGTTGTGGTTTGAGCGGCTCCTGGGAGACCAGTATTAGATTCCGATGCACTTCTGCAGGGTTACTGTATGCCTTGGCCCGTCTCATTGACCAGGAAACACAGAAATCTGATCGGGATTGAATACAAAAGGGACAATGCCGACTCCAGTACAAGAAGAGTGAATCTACTATGAATTTGTACAGGCTCGGCTCCTCGGAGATCAGTATAAGATTTCGATGCACTAGTGCAGGTTTACTGTATCCCTTGGACTTTCACATTGACCATGAAATACAGAAATTGCATCGGGATTCAATATAAAAGTCTCAATGCCAACTTAAGTACAAGAGGAGTGAACCTTCTAAGAGTTTGTGGTTTGATCGGCTCCTGGGAGACCAGTATTACATTTCGATGCACCAGTGCAGGTTTACTGCATCCGTTAGACCTTCACATTGGCCATGAAAAGAGAAATCGCATCGGAATTGAATACAAAAGGCATAATGCCGACTTAAGTACAAGAAGAGTGAATCTACAAAGAGTATGTGCTTTGAGCGGCTCCTGGGAGACCAGTATTATATTCCGATGCACTATTGCAGGTTTACTGTATCCCTTTAACCTTCACATTGACCGTGAAACAAAGATATCGCATCGGGATTGAATACATAATGCACAATGCCGACTTAGGTACAAGAGGAGTGAATTTTCTAGGAATTTGTCCTTTGAGCGGCTCCTGGGAGCCCAGTATTAGATCCGACGCACCACAGCAGGTTTACTGTATCCCTTGGACCTTCACATTGACCATTAAAAACAGAAATATCATCGGGATTGAATAGAAAAGGGACAATGCAGACTTAAGTATAAGAAGAGAGAATCTTCTAAGAGTTGTGGTTTGAGCGGCTCCTGGGAGACCAGTATTAGATTCCGATGCACTTCTGCCGGTTTACTGTATGCCTTGGCACTTCTCATTGACCAGGAAACACAGAAATCTGATCGGGATTGAATACAAAAGGGACAATGCCGACTTAAATACAAGGAGAATGAATCTTCTAAGTGTTTGTGGTTTGATTGGCTACTGGGGTACCAGTATTAGATACCGATGCACTACTGCAGGTTTACTGTATCCCTTGGACCTTTACATTGACCATGAATCACAGACATTGCATCGGGGTTGAATACAAAAGGGACAAAGCCAACTTAAACTAAAGATGAATGAATCTACTAAGAGTTTGTATTTTGAGCGGCTCCTGGGAGACCAGTATTAGATTCAGATGCACCGGTGCAGGCATACTGTATCCCTTGGACCTTCACATTGACCATGAAACACAGCAATTGCATCGGGATTGAATACAAACGGCACAATGCCAACTTAAGTACCAGAAGAGCGAATCTTCTAAGAGTTTTTGGTTTGAGCGGCTCCTGGGAGACCAGTATTAGATTGCGATGCACCAGTGCAGGGTTACTGTATCTCTTGGACTATCACATTGTCCATGAAACACATAAATTGCATCGGGATTAAATACAAAATGGACAATGACGACTTAAATTCAAGAAGATTGAATCTCTACGATGTTGTTGTTTGAGCGGCTCCTGGGAGACCACTAATAGATTCCGATGCACCAGTGCTGGTTTACTGTATGCCTTGGAACTTCAAATTGACCGTGAGACACAGATATCGCATCGGGATTGAATACAAAATGAACAATGCTGACATAAGTACAATAAGAGTGAATCTACTATGAGTTTGTTCTTTGAGCGTGCCCTGGCAGACCAATATTAGATTCCGATGCACCAGTGCAGGTTTACTGTATCTCATGGACATCCACATAGGGCATGAAACACAGAAGTTGCATCAGGGATAAATACAAAGGGACAATGCCGACTTATATTCAAGAAGATTGATTCTCTACGATTTTGTGGTTTAAGCGGCTCCATGGAGACCAGTACTAGATTCCGATTCACCAGTGCAGGTTTACTGTATCCCTTGGACATTCACATTGACCATGAAACACAGAAAGCGGATATGGATTGAATGCAAAATGCACGATGCCGACTTAAGTACAAGAAGAGTGAAACTTCAAAGAGTTTGTGCTTTGAGAGGGTCCTGGGAGACCAGTATAAGATTACGATGTACCTGTGCAGGTTTACTCTATCCCTACGACCTTCGCATTGACCATGACTCACAGAAATTGCATCGAGATTAAATACAAAAGGACAATGCCGACTTAAATTCAAGATGAATGAATCTTCTAAGATTCTGTGTTTTGAGCGGCTTCTGGGAGACCAGAATTAGATTCCAATGCACCAGTGCAGCTTTACTGTATCCGTTGGACCTTCACATTCACGATGAAAAGAGAAATCGCATCGGGATTGAATACAAAAGGCACAATGCCGACTTAAGTACAAGAAGAGTGATTCTACAAAGAGTTTGTGCTTTGAGCGGCTCCTGGTAGACCAGCATTAGATACCGATGCACCAGTACAGGTTTACTGTATTCTTTGGACTTCACATTGTCCATGAAATACAGAAATTGCATCTGGATTGAAAAAAATTGTCACAATGCCAACTTAAATACAAGAAGAGTGAATCTTCTAAGAGTTTGTGCTTTGAGAGGGTCCTGGGAGACCACTATAAGATTACGATGCACCTGTGCACGTTTACTCTATCCCTAGGACCTTCGCATTGACCATGACACACAGAAATTGCATCGGGATTAAATACAAAAGGGACAATGCCGACTTAAAGTCAAGAAGAATGAATCTTCTAAGATTTTGTGGATTGACCGGCTCCTGGGAGACCACTATTAGATTCCGATGCACCAGTGCATAATAACTGTATCCCTTGGTCCTTCACATTGACCATGAAATCAGAAATTGTATCAGGATTGTATACAAAAGGGGCAATGCCGACTTAAGTACAAGAAGAGTGAAACTTCTAAGAGTTTGTGCTTTGAGCGACTTGTGGGAGACCAGTTTTAGATTCCGATGCAAAAGTGCTGGTTTAGCGTATACCTCGGACCTACACATTGACCATGAAACACAGAAATCGGATCGGGATTGAATACAAAAGGCACGATGCCGACTTATGTACAAAAACAGTGAATCTTCAAAGATTTTGTGGTTTGAGCGGCTCCTGGGAGACCAGTATAAGATTCCGATGCACCAGTGGAGGGTTACTGTATCCCTTGGATCTTCGCATTGACCATTTCTCACAGAAATTCCATCGAGATTAAATACAAAAGGGACAATGCCGACTTAAATTCAAGAAGAATGAATCTTCTAAGATTTTGTGGTTTGAGCGGCTCCTGGGAGACCAGTGTTAGATTCCGATGCACCAGTGCAGGTTTACTGTATCCCTTGGACCTTCACATTGACCGTGAAACACAGAAATCGCATCGGGAGTGAATAAAAAATGCACAATGCCGACTTAAGTACAAGATGAGTGAATCTACCACGAGTTTGTGCTTTGAGCGGCTCCTGGCAGACCAGTATTAGATTCCGATGCACCAGTGCAGGTTTACTGTATCCCTTGGATCTTCACATTGACCATTAAACACAGCAATTGCACCGGGATCGAATACAAAGTCACAATGACAACTTAAGAACAAGAAGAGTGAATCTTCTAAGAGTTTGTGGTTTGAGCGGCTCCTGGGAGACCAGTATTAGATTCCGATGCACCACTGCAGGTTTACTGTATCCGTTGGACCTTCACATTGGCCATGAAAAGAGAAATCGCATCGGAATTGATTACAGAAGGCACAATGCCGACTAAAGTACAAGAAGATTTAATCTACAAAGAGTTTGTGCTTTGAGCGGCTCCTGGTAGAGCAGTATTATATTCCGATGCACTAATGCAGGTTTACTGTATCCCTTTAACCTTCACATTGACCGTGAAACAAAGATATCGAATTGGGTTTGAATACAAAATGCACAATGCCGACTTAGGTACATGAAGAGTGAATCTTCTAAGAATTTGTCCTTTGAGCGGCTCCTGGGAGACCAGTATTAGATTCCGATGCACCAGTGCAGGTTTACTGTATCCCTTGGACTTCACATTGACCATGAAATACCGGAATTGCATCGTGGTTGAAAAATAATGTCACAATGAAGACTTAAGTACAAGAAGAGAGAATCTTCTAAGAATTTGTGGTTGAGCGGCTCCTGGGACACCAGTAATAGATTCCGATGCACTATTGCAGGTTTATTGGATCCCTTTAACCTTCACATTGACCGTGAAACAAAGGTGTCGCATCGGGATTGAATACAAAATGCTCAATGCCGACTTAGGTACAAGAAGAGTGAATCTTCTAAGAATTTGTCCTTTGAGCGGCTCCTGGGTGACCAGTATTAGATTCCGTTGCACCAGTGCAGGTTTACTGTATCCGATGGACCTTCTCATTGACCATGAAAGCAATAATTGTATCGGAATTGAATACAAAAGGGACAATGCCGAATAAAGTACAAGAAGAGTGAATCTTCTAAGAATTTGTCTTTTGAGCGGCTCCTGGTAACCCAGTATTAGATTCCGACGCACCACAGCAGGTTTACTGTATCCCTTGGACCTTCACATTGACCATTAAAAACAGAAATATCATCGGGATTGAATACAAAAGGGACAATTCCGACTTAAGCATAAGAAGAGTGAATCTTCTAAGAGTTGTGGTTTGAGCGGCTCCTGGGAGACCAGTATTAGATTCCGATGCACTTCTGCAGGGTTACTGTATGCCTTGGCCCGTCTCATTGACCAGGAAACACAGAAATCTGATCGGGATTGAATACAAAAGGGACAATGCCGACTCCAGTACAAGAAGAGTGAATCTACTATGAATTTGTACAGGCTCGGCTCCTCGGAGATCAGTATAAGATTTCGATGCACTAGTGCAGGTTTACTGTATCCCTTGGACTTTCACATTGTCCATGAAATACAGAAATTGCATCGGGATTCAATATAAAAGTCTCAATGCCAACTTAAGTACAAGAGGAGTGAACCTTCTAAGAGTTTGTGGTTTGATCGGCTCCTGGGAGACCAGTATTACATTCCGATGCACCAGTGCAGGTTTACTGCATCCGTTAGACCTTCACATTGGCCATGAAAAGAGAAATCGCATCGGAATTGAATACAAAAGGCATAATGCCGACTTAAGTACAAGAAGAGTGAATCTACAAAGAGTATGTGCTTTGAGCGGCTCCTGGGAGACCAGTATTATATTCCGATGCACTATTGCAGGTTTACTGTATCCCTTTAACCTTCACATTGACCGTGAAACAAAGATATCGCATCGGGATTGAATACATAATGCACAATGCCGACTTAGGTACAAGAGGAGTGAATTTTCTAAGAATTTGTCCTTTGAGCGGCTCCTGGGAGCCCAGTATTAGATCCGACGCACCACAGCAGGTTTACTGTATCCCTTGGACCTTCACATTGACCATTAAAAACAGAAATATCATCATGATTGAATAGAAAAGGGACAATGCAGACTTAAGTATAAGAAGAGAGAATCTTCTAAGAGTTGTGGTTTGAGCGGCTCCTGGGAGACCAGTATTAGATTCCGATGCACTTCTGCCGGTTTACTGTATGCCTTGGCACTTCTCATTGACCAGGAAACACAGAAATCTGATCGGGATTGAATACAAAAGGGACAATGCCGGTTTAAATACAAGGAGAATGAATCTTCTAAGTGTTTGTGGTTTGATTGGCTACTGGGGTACCAGTATTAGATACCGATGCACTACTGCAGGTTTACTGTATCCCTTGGACCTTTACATTGACCATGAATCACAGACATTGCATCGGGGTTGAATACAAAAGGGACAAAGCCAACATAAACTAAAGATGAATGAATCTACTAAGAGTTTGTATTTTGAGCGGCTCCTGGGAGACCAGTATTAGATTCAGATGCACCAGTGCAGGCATACTGTATCCCTTGGACCTTCACATTGACCATGAAACACAGCAATTGCATCGGGATTAAATACAAACGGCACAATGCCAACTTAAGTACCAGAAGAGCGAATCTTCTAAGAGTTTTTGGTTTGAGCGGCTCCTGGGAGACCAGTATTAGATTGCGATGCACCAGTGCAGGGTTACTGTATCTCTTGGACTATCACATTGTCCATGAAACACATAAATTGCGTCGGGATTAAATACAAAATGGACAATGACGACTTAAATTCAAGAAGATTGAATCTCTACGATGTTGTTGTTTGAGCGGCTCCTGGGAGACCAGTAATAGATTCCGATGCACCAGTGCTGGTTTACTGTATGCCTTGGAACTTCAAATTGACCGTGAGACACAGAAATCGCATCGGGATTGAATACAAAATGAACAATGCTGACATAAGTACAATAAGAGTGAATCTACTATGAGTTTGTTCTTTGAGCGTGCCCTGGCAGACCAATATTAGATTCCGATGCACCAGTGCAGGTTTACTGTATCTCATGGACATCCACATAGGGCATGAAACACAGAAGTTGCATCAGGGATAAATACAAAGGGACAATGCCGACTTATATTCAAGAAGATTGATTCTCTACGATTTTGTGGTTTAAGCGGCTCCATGGAGACCAGTACTAGATTCCGATTTACCAGTGCAGGTTTACTGTATCCCTTGGACATTCACATTGACCATGAAACACAGAAAGCGGATATGGATTGAATGCAAAATGCACGATGCCGACTTAAGTACAAGAAGAGTGAAACTTCAAAGAGTTTGTGCTTTGAGAGGGTCCTGGGAGACCAGTATAAGATTACGATGCACCTGTGCAGGTTTACTCTATCCCTACGACCTTCGCATTGACCATGACACACAGAAATTGCATCGGGATTAAATACAAAAGGAACAATGCCGACTTAAATCCAAGAAGAATGAATCTTCTAAGATTTTGTGGATTGACCGAATCCTGGGAGACCACTATTAGATTCCGATGCACCAGTGCAGGTTAACTGTATCCCTTGGACCTTCACCTTGACCGTGAAACACAGAAATCGCATCGGGAGTGAATGAAAAATGCACAATGCCGACTTAGGTACAAGAAGAGTGAATCTTCTAAGAATTTGTCCTTTGAGCGGCTCCTGGGAGACCAGCATTAGGTTCTGATGCACCAGGGCAGGTTTACTGTATCCCTTGGACTTTCACATTGTCCATGAAATACAGAAATTGCATCGGGATTCAATATAAAAGTCTCAATGCCAACTTAAGTACAAGAGGAGTGAACCTTCTAAGAGTTTGTGGTTTGATCGGCTCCTGGGAGACCAGTATTACATTCCGATGCACCAGTGCAGGTTTACTGCATTCGTTAGACCTTCACATTGGCCATGAAAAGAGAAATCGCATCGGAATTGAATACAAAAGGCATAATGCCGACTTAAGTACAAGAAGAGTGAATCTACAAAGAGTATGTGCTTTGAGCGGCTCCTGGGAGACCAGTATTATATTCCGATGCACTATTGCAGGTTCACTGTATCCCTTTAACCTTCACATTGACCGTGAAACAAAGATATCGCATCGGGATTGAATACATAATGCACAATGCCGACTTAGGTACAAGAGGAGTGAATTTTCTAAGAATTTGTCCTTTGAGCGGCTCCTGGGAGCCCAGTATTAGATCCGACGCACCACAGCAGGTTTACTGTATCCCTTGGACCTTCACATTGACCATTAAAAACAGAAATATCATCAGGATTGAATAGAAAAGGGACAATGCAGACTTAAGTATAAGAAGAGAGAATCTTCTAAGAGTTGTGGTTTGAGCGGCTCCTGGGAGACCAGTATTAGATTCCGATGCACTTCTGCCGGTTTACTGTATGCCTTGGCACTTCTCATTGACCAGGAAACACCGAAATCTGATCGGGATTGAATACAAAAGGGACAATGCCGACTTAAATACAAGGAGAATGAATCTTCTAAGTGTTTGTGGTTCGATTGGCTACTGGGGTACCAGTATTAGATACCGATGCACTACTGCAGGTTTACTGTATCCCTTGGACCTTTACATTGACCATGAATCACAGACATTGCATCGTGGTTGAATACAAAAGGGACAAAGCCAACTTAAACTAAAGATGAATGAATCTACTAAGAGTTTGTATTTTGAGCGGCTCCTGGGAGACCAGTATTAGATTCAGATGCACCAGTGCAGGCATACTGTATCCCTTGGACCTTCACATTGACCATGAAACACAGCAATTGCATCGGGATTGAATACAAACGGCACAATGCCAACTTAAGTACCAGAAGAGCGAATCTTCTAAGAGTTTTTGGTTTGAGCGGCTCCTGGGAGACCAGTATTAGATTGCGATGCACCAGTGCAGGGTTACTGTATCTCTTGGACTATCACATTGTCCATGAAACACATAAATTGCATCGGGATTAAATACAAAATGGACAATGACGACTTAAATTCAAGAAGATTGAATCTCTACGATGTTGTTGTTTGAGCGGCTCCTGGGAGACCACTAATAGATTCCGATGCACCAGTGCTGGTTTACTGTATGCCTTGGAACTTCAAATTGACCGTGAGACACAGATATCGCATCGGGATTGAATACAAAATGAACAATGCTGACATAAGTACAATAAGAGTGAATCTACTATGAGTTTGTTCTTTGAGCGTGCCCTGGCAGACCAATATTAGATTCCGATGCACCAGTGCAGGTTTACTGTATCTCATGGACATCCACATAGGGCATGAAACACAGAAGTTGCATCAGGGATAAATACAAAGGGACAATGCCGACTTATATTCAAGAAGATTGATTCTCTACGATTTTGTGGTTTAAGCGGCTCCATGGAGACCAGTACTAGATTCCGATTCACCAGTGCAGGTTTACTGTATCCCTTGGACATTCACATTGACCATGAAACACAGAAAGCGGATATGGATTGAATGCAAAATGCACGATGCCGACTTAAGTACAAGAAGAGTGAAACTTCAAAGAGTTTGTGCTTTGAGAGGGTCCTGGGAGACCAGTATAAGATTACGATGTACCTGTGCAGGTTTACTCTATCCCTACGACCTTCGCATTGACCATGACACACAGAAATTGCATCGGGATTAAATACAAAAGGAACAATGCCGACTTAAATCCAAGAAGAATGAATCTTCTAAGATTTTGTGGATTGACCGAATCCTGGGAGACCACTATTAGATTCCGAAGCACCAGTGCAGGTTAACTGTATCCCTTGGACCTTCACCTTGACCGTGAAACACAGAAATCGCATCGGGAGTGAATGAAAAATGCACAATGCCGACTTAGGTACAAGAAGAGTGAATCTTCTAAGAATTTGTCCTTTGAGCGGCTCCTGGGAGACCAGCATTAGATTCTGATGCACCAGGGCAGGTTTACTGTATCCCTTGGACTTTCACATTGTCCATGAAATACAGAAATTGCATCGGGATTCAATATAAAAGTCTCAATGCCAACTTAAGTACAAGAGGAGTGAACCTTCTAAGAGTTTGTGGTTTGATCGGCTCCTGGGAGACCAGTATTACATTCCGATGCACCAGTGCAGGTTTACTGCATCCGTTAGACCTTCACATTGGCCATGAAAAGAGAAATCGCATCGGAATTGAATACAAAAGGCATAATGCCGACTTAAGTACAAGAAGAGTGAATCTACAAAGAGTATGTGCTTTGAGCGGCTCCTGGGAGACCAGTATTATATTCCGATGCACTATTGCAGGTTTACTGTATCCCTTTAACCTTCACATTGACCGTGAAACAAAGATATCGCATCGGGATTGAATACATAATGCACAATGCCGACTTAGGTACAAGAGGAGTGAATTTTCTAAGAATTTGTCCTTTGAGCGGCTCCTGGGAGCCCAGTATTAGATCCGACGCACCACAGCAGGTTTACTGTATCCCTTGGACCTTCACATTGACCATTAAAAACAGAAATATCATCGGGATTGAATAGAAAAGGGACAATGCAGACTTAAGTATAAGAAGAGAGAATCTTCTAAGAGTTGTGGTTTGAGCGGCTCCTGGGAGACCAGTATTAGATTCCGATGCACTTCTGCCGGTTTACTGTATGCCTTGGCACTTCTCATTGACCAGGAAACACAGAAATCTGATCGGGATTGAATACAAAAGGGACAATGCCGACTTAAATACAAGGAGAATGAATCTTCTAAGTGTTTGTGGTTTGATTGGCTACTGGGGTACCAGTATTAGATACCGATGCACTACTGCAGGTTTACTGTATCCCTTGGACCTTTACATTGACCATGAATCACAGACATTGCATCGGGGTTGAATACAAAAGGGACAAAGCCAACTTAAACTAAAGATGAATCAATCTACTAAGAGTTTGTATTTTGAGCGGCTCCTGGGAGACCAGTATTAGATTCAGATGTACCAGTGCAGGCATACTGTATCCCTTGGACCTTCACATTGACCATGAAACACAGCAATTGCATCGGGATTGAATACAAAAGGCACAATGCCAACTTAAGTACCAGAAGAGCGAATCTTCTAAGAGTTTTTGGTTTGAGCGGCTCCTGGGAGACCAGTATTAGATTGCGATGCACCAGTGCAGGGTTACTGTATCTCTTGGACTATCACATTGTCCATGAAACACATAAATTGCATCGGGATTAAATACAAAATGGACAATGACGACTTAAATTCAAGAAGATTGAATCTCTACGATTTTGTTGTTTGAGCGGCTCCTGGGAGACCAGTAATAGATTCCGATGCACCAGTGCTGGTTTACTGTATGCCTTGGAACTTCAAATTGACCGTGAGACACAGAAATCGCATCGGGATTGAATACAAAATGAACAATGCTGACATAAGTACAATAAGAGTGAATCTACTATGAGTTTGTTCTTTGAGCGTGCCCTGGCAGACCAATATTAGATTCCGATGCACCAGTGCAGGTTTACTGTATCTCATGGACATCCACATAGGGCATGAAACACAGAAGTTGCATCAGGGATAAATACAAAGGGACAATGCCGACTTATATTCAAGAAGATTGATTCTCTACGATTTTGTGGTTTAAGCGGCTCCATGGAGACCAGTACTAGATTCCGATTCACCAGTGCAGGTTTACTGTATCCCTTGGACATTCACATTGACCATGAAACACAGAAATGAGGTCGGGATTTAAAAAAATCGGACAATGCCGGCTTAAGTGCAAGAAGAGTGAATCTTCTAAGAGTTTGGGGTTTGAGCGGCTCCTGGGAGACCAGTATTAATTTCCGATACACCAGTGCAGGTTTACTGCATCACTTGGACCTTCACATTGACCATGAAACACAGAAATTGCATAGGAATTGAATACAAAAGGGACAATGCCGTCTTCAGTACAAATAGAGTGAATCTTCTAAGAGTTTGTGGTTTGAGCGGCTCCTGGGAGACCAGTATTAGATTCGGATGCACCAGTGCGTATTTACTGTATCCCTTGGACCTTCACATTGACCATAAAACACAGAAATTACATCGGGATTGAACACAAAAGCGTCAATGACGACTTAAGTACGAGAAGAGTGAATGTTCTAAGCGTTTGTGGTTTGAGCGGCTCCTGGGAGACCAGTATAAGTTTCAATTGCACCAGTGCCGTGTACTGTATCTCTTGGACCTTCACATTGACCATGAAACACAGATATCGCATCGGGATTAAATACAAGAGGGACTATGTCGACTTAAATTCAAGAAGATTGAATCTCTGCGATATTGTGGTTTGAGCTGCTCCTGGGAGACCAGTATTAGCTTCCAATGCACCAGTGCAGGTTTACTGTATCCTTTGGAACTTCACATTGACCATGAAACACAGAAATCGGTTCGGGATTAAATACAAAATTCACAATGCCGACTAAAGTACAAGAGGAGTGAATCTTCGAAGAGTTTGTTTTTTTAGCGGCTCCTGGGAGACCAGTATTAGATTCCGATGCACTAGTGCAGGTTTACTGTATCTCTTGGACCTTCACATAGACCATGAAAGACAGAATTTGCATCGGGGTTGAATACAAATGGGACAATGCCGACATAAATTCAAGATGATTGAATCTCTACGATTTTGTGGTTTGAGAGGCCTCGGGGAGACCAGTATTAGATTCTGATGCACCGGTGCAGGTTTACTGTATCCCTTGGTATTTCACGTTGACCGTGAGACACAGAAATCGCATCGGGATAGAATACAAAATGCACAATGCAGACTTAAGTACAAGAAGAGTGAATCCACTTAGAGTTTGTGCATTGAGCGGCTCCTGGCAGACCAGTATTAGATTCCGATGCACCAGTGCAGGTTTACCGTATCCCTTGGACCGTCACATTGACCATTACACACAGCAATTGCATCGGGATTGAACACAAAAGTCACTATGCCAACTTAAGTACAGGAAGACTGAATCTTCTAAGTGTTTGTGGTTTGAGCGGCTCCTGGGAGACCAGTATTACATTCCGATGTACCAGTGTAGGTTTACTGTATCTCTTGGACCTTCACATTGACCGTGAATCACAGAAATTAGGTCAGGATTTAATAAAAAAGGGACAATGCCGACTTGAGTTGAAGAAGTGTGAAACTTCAAAGAGTTTGTGCTTTGAGAGGGTCCTGGGAGACCAGTATAAGATTACGATGCACCTGTACAGGTTTACTCTATCCCTAGGACCTTCGCATTGACCATGACACACAGAAATTGCATCGGGATTAAATACAAAAGGAACAATGCCGACTTAAATCCAAGAAGAATGAATCTTCTAAGATTTTGTGGATTGACCGAATCCTGGGAGACCACTATTAGATTCCGATGCACCAGTGCAGGTTTACTCTATCCCTTGGACCTTCACATTGACCATGAAACACAGAAAGCGGATCTGGATTGAATACAAAGTGCACGATGCCGACTTAAGTACAAGAAGAGTGAAACTTCATAGAGTTTGTGCTTTGAGAGAGTCCTGGGAGACCAGTATACGATTACGATGCACCTGTACAGGTTTACTCTATCCCTAGGACCTTCGCATTGACCATGACACACAGAAATTGCATCGGGATTAAATACAAAAGGAACAATGCCGACTTAAATCCAAGAAGAATGAATCTTCTAGGATGTTGTGGGTTGACCAACTCCTGGGAGACCACTATTAGATTCCGATGCACCAGTGCGGAATAATTGTATCCCTTGGTCCTTCACATTGACCATGAAAACAGAAATTGTATCAGGATTGTATACAAAAGGGGCAATGCCGCCTTAAGTACAAGAAGAGTGAAACTTCTAAGAGTTTGTGCTTTGAGCGGCTTCTGGGAGACCAGTTTTAGATTCCGATGCACCAGTACAGGTTTACTATATTCCTTGGACCTTCACATTGACCATGAAACACAGAAATCGGATCGGGATTGAATACAAAAGGCACGATGCCGATTTCAGTACAAAAACAGTGTATCTTCAAGGATTTTGTGGTTTGAGCGGCTCCTGGGAGACCAGTATAAGATTCCGATGCACCTGTGGAGGGTTACTGTATCCCTTGGAACTTCGCATTGACCATTACTCACAGCAATTCCATCGAGATTAAATACGAAATGGACAATGCCGACTTAAATTCAAGAACAATGAATCATCTAAGATTTTGTGGTTTGAGCGGCTCCTGGGAGACCAGTGTTAGATTCCGATGCCCAGTGCAGGTTTACTGTATCCCTTGGACCTTCACCTTGACCGTGAAACACAGAAATCGCATCGGGAGTGAATAAAATATGCACAATGTCGACTTAAGTACAAGATGAGAGAATCCACCACGAGTTTGTGCTTTGAGCGGCTCCTGGCAGACCAGTATTAGATTCCGATGCACCAGTGCAGGTTTACTGTATCCCTTGGACTTTCACATTGTCCATGAAATACAGAAATTGCATCGGGATTCAATACAAAAGTCTCAATGCCAACTTAAGTACAAGAGGAGTGAACCTTCTAAGAGTTTGTGGTTTGAGCGGCTTCTGGGAGACCAGTATTAGATTCCGATGCACCAGTGCAGGTTTACTGTATCCCTTGGACCTTTACATTGACCATTAAACACAGCATTTGCATCGGGATCGAATAGAAAGTCACAATGCCAACTTAAGAACAAGAAGAGTGAATCTTCAAAGAGTTTGTGGTTTGAGCGTCTCCTGGGAGACCAGTATTAGATTCCGATTCACTTTTGCAGGTTTACTGTATGCCCTGGCCTTTCTCATTGACCAGGAAACTCAGATATATGATCGGGATTGAATACAAAAGGGACAATGCCGACTTAAATACAAGGAGAATGAATCTTCTAAGTGTTTGTGGTTTGAGTGGCTACTGGGGTACCAGTATTAGATACCGATGCACTACTGCAGGTTTACTGTATCCCTTGGACCTTCAAATTGACTATGAATCACAGACATTGAATCGAGGTTGAATACAAAAGGGACAAAGCCAACTTATACTCAAGATGAATGAATCTTCTAAGAGTTTTTGTTTTGAGCGGCTCCTGGGAGACCAGCATTAGATTCCGTTGCACCAGTGCAGGTTTACTGTATCCCTTGGACTTTCACATTGTCCATGAAATACAGAAATTGCATCGGGATTCAATACAAAAGTCTCAATGCCAACTTAAGTACAAGAGGAGTGAACCTTCTAAGAGTTTGTGGTTTGAGCGGCTTCTGGGAGACCAGTATTAGATTCCGATGCACTTCTGCCGGTTTACTGTATGCCTTGGCACTTCTCATTGACCAGGAAACACAGAAATCTGATCGGGATTGAATACAAAAGGGACAATGCCGACTTAAATACAAGGAGAATGAATCTTCTAAGTGTTTGTGGTTTGATTGGCTACTGGGGTACCAGTATTAGATACCGATGCACTACTGCAGGTTTACTGTATCCCTTGGACCTTCACATTGACCATGAATCACAGACATTGCATCGGGGTGAATACAAAAGGGACAAAGCCAACTTAAACTAAAGATGAATGAATCTACTAAGAGTTTGTATTTTGAGCGGCTCCTGGGAGACCAGTATTAGATTCAGATGCACCAGTGCAGGCATACTGTATCCCTTGGACCTTCACATTGGCCATGAAACACAGCAATTGCATCGGGATTGAATACAAACGGCACAATGCCAACTTAAGTACCAGAAGAGCGAATCTTCTAAGAGTTTAAGGTTTGAGCGGCTCCTGGGAGACCAGTATTAAATTGCGATGCACCAGTGCAGGGTTACTGTATCTCTTGGACTATCACTTTGTCCATGAAACACATAAATTGCATCGGGATTAAATACAAAATGGACAATGACGACTTAAATTCAAGAAGATTGAATCTCTACGATTTTGTTGTTTGAGCGGCTCCTGGGAGACCAGTAATAGATTCCGATGCACCAGTGCTGGTTTACTGTATGCCTTGGAACTTCAAATTGACCGTGAGACACAGAAATCGCATCGGGATTGAATACAAAATGAACAATGCTGACATAAGTACAATAAGAGTGAATCTACTATGAGTTTGTTCTTTGAGCGTGCCTGGCAGACCAATATTAGATTCCGATGCACCAGTGCAGGTTTACTTTATCTCATGGACATTCACATAGGGCATGAAACACAGAAGTTGCATCAGGGATAAATACAAAGTGACAATGCCGACTTATATTCAAGAAGATTGATCCTCTACGATTTTGTGGTTTAAGCGGCTCCATGGAGACCAGTACTAGATTCCGATTCACCACTGAAGGTTTACTGTATCCCTTGGACATTCACATTGACCATGAAACACAGAAATGAGGTCGGGATTTAAAAAAATGGGACAATGCCGGCTTAAGTGCAAGAAGAGTGAATCTTCTAAGAGTTTGGGGTTTGAGCGGCTCCTGGGAGACCAGTATTAGATTCCGATACACCAGTGCAGGTTTACTGCATCACTTGGACCTTTACATTGACCATGAAACACAGAAATTGCATAGGAATTGAATACAAAAGGGACTATGCCGTCTTCAGTACAAATAGAGTGAATCTTCTAAGAGTTTGTGGTTTGAGCGGCTCCTGGGAGACCAGTATTAGATTCGGATGCACATGTGCAGATTTACTGTATCCCTTGGACCTTCAAATTGACTATGAATCACAGACATTGAATCGAGGTTGAATACAAAAGGGACAAAGCCAACTTATACTCAAGATGAATGAATCTTCTAAGAGTTTTTGTTTTGAGTGGCTCCTGGGAGACCAGCATTAGATTCCGTTGCACCAGTGCAGGTTCACTGTATACCCTGGACCTTCACATTGACCATGAAACACAGATATTGCATCGGGATTGAATACAAAAGAGACATTGAATACTTAAGTACAAGCTGAGAGATTCTTCTAAGAGTTTGTGGTTTGAGCGTCTTCCGGGAGACCAGTATTAGATTCAGATGCACCAGTGCAGGCTTACTGTATCCCTTGGACCTTCACATTGACCATGAAACACAGCAATTGCATCGGGATTGAATACAAACGGCACAATGCCATCTTAAGTACCAGAAGAGTGAATCTTCTAAGAGTTTCTGGTTTGAGCGGCTCCTGGGAGACCAGTATTAGATTCCGATGCACCAGTGCATTTTCACTGTGTCCCTTGGAGCCTTACATTGACCATACAACACAGAAATTGCATCGGTATTGAATACAAAAGGGACAATTCCGACTTACGTACAAGAAAAGTGAATCCTCTATGAATTTGTACAGGCTCGGCTCCTCGGAGATCAGCATAAGATTCCGATGCACCAGCGCAGGTTTACTGTATCCCTTGTACTTTCACATTGCCCATGAAACACAGAAATGTGGTCGGGATTTAAAAAGATGGGACAATGTCGGCTTAAGTACAAGAAGAGTGAATCTTCTAACTGTTTGGGGTTTGAGCGGATCCTGGGAGACCAGTATTAGATTCCGATACACCAGTGCAGGCTTACTGTATCACTTGGACCTTCACATTGACCATGAAACACAGAAATTGCATAGGAATTGAATACAAAAGGGGCAGTGCCGTCTTCAGTACAAATAGAGTGAATCTTCTAAGAGTTTGTGGTTTGAGCGGCTCCTGGGAGACCAGTATTAGATTCGGATGCACCAGTGCAGATTTGCTGTTTCCCTTGGACATTCACATTGACCATAAAACACAGGAATTACATCGGGATTGATCACAAAAGCGTCAATGACGACTTAAGTACGAGAAGAGTGAATCTTCTAAGCGTTTGTTGTTTGAGCGGCTCCTTGGAGACCAGTATAAGTTTCCATTGCACCAGTGCCGGTGTACTGTATCTCTTGGACCTTCACATTGACCATGAAGCACAGATATTGCATCGGGATTAAATACAAAAGGGACAATGTCGACTTAAATTCAAGAAGATTGAATCTCTATGATATTGTTGTTTGAGCGGCTCCTGGGAGACCAGTATTAGCTTCCAATGCACCAGTGCAGGTTTACTGTATCCTTTGGAACCTCACATTGACCATGAAACACCGATATCGGTTCGGGATTAAATACAAAAATCACAGTGCTGACTTAAGTACAAGAAGAGTGAATCTTCGAAGAGTTTGTTTTTTTAGCGGCTCCTGGGAGACCAGTATTAGATTTTGATGCACCGGTGCAGGTTTACTGTATCCCTTGGTATTTCACGTTGACCGTGAGACACAGAAATGGCATTGGGATAGAATACAAAATTCACAATGCAGACTTAAGTACAACAAGAGTGAATCCACTAAGAGTTTGTGCTTTGAGCGGCACCTGGCAGACCAGTATTAGATTCCGATGCACCAGTGCAGGTTTACTGTATCCCTTGGACCGTCACATTTACCATTACACACAGCAATTGCACCGGGATTGAACACAAAAGTCACTATGCCAACTTAAGTACGGGAAGACTGCATCTTCTAAGTGCTTGTGGTTTGAGCGGCTCCTGGGAGACCAGTATTCGTTTCCGACGCGCCATTGCAGATTTACTGTATCCCTTGGACCTTCACATAGACTATGAAACACAGCAATTGAATCGGCATCGAATACAAACGGCACAATGCAAACTTAAGTACTACAGGAATAAATCTTCTATAAGTGTGTGGATTGAGCGGCTCCTGGGAGTCCAGTATTATATTCCGATGCACCAGTGCAGGTTTACTGTATCCCTTGGACCGTCACATTGACCATTAAACACAGCAATTGCATCGTTATTCATTACAAAATCCACAATGCCGACTCAAGTACAAGAAGAGTGAGTCTACTAATAGTTTGTGCTTTGAGCGGCTCCTGGCAGACCAGTATTAGACTCCGATGCACCAGTGCAGATTTACTGTATCCCTTCGACTTTCACAGTGACCATTAAACACAGCAATTGCATCGGGATTGAACACAAAAGTCACAATGCCAACTTAAGTACAGGAAGACTGAATCTTCTAAGTGCTTGTGGTTTGAGCGGCTCCTGGGAGACCAGTATTCGTTTCCGATGCACCAGTGCAGATTTACTGTATCCCTTGGACCTTCACATAGACTATGAAACACAGCAATAGAATCGGGATCGAATACAAACGGCACAGTGCAAACTTAAGTACTAGAAGAAAAATCTTCTATAAGTTTGTGGATTGAGCGGCTCCTGGGAGACCAGTATTATATTCCGATGTACCAGTGCAGGTTTACTGTATCCCTTGGACCGTCACATTGAGCATTGAACACAGCAATTGCATCGGGATTGAATACAAAATCCACAATGCCGACTCAAGTACAAGAAGAGTGAATCTACTAATAGTTTGTGCTTTGAGTGGCTCCTGGCAGACCAGTATTAGATCCCGATGTACCAGTGCAGGTTTACTGTATCCCTTCGACCTTCACAGTGACCATTAAACACAGCAATTGCATCGGGATTGAATACAAAAGTCACAATGCCTACTTAAGTACAAGAAGAAAGAATCATCTAAGAGATTGTGGTTTGAGCGGCTCCTGGGAGACCAGTATTAGATTCCGATGCACCACTGCAGGCTTACTGTATCCTTTGAACTTTCACATTGACCATGAAACACATAATTACATTGGGATTGAATACAAATGGGACAATGACGACTTAGGTACAAGAAGACTGAGTCTTCTAAGGGTTTGTGGTTTGAGTGGCTCCTGGGAGACCAGAATTAGATTCCGATGCACCAGTGCAGGTTTACTGTATACCTTGGAACTTCCCATTGACCATGAAACACAGCAATTGCATCGGGATTGAATACAAAAGGAACAATGCCGACTTAAGTACAAGAAGAGTGAATCTTCTAAGAGTTTGTGGTTTGAGCGGCTCCTGTCAGACCATTATTAGATTCCAATGCACCGGTGCAGTTTTACTGTATCGTTTGGACCTTCACATTGACCATGAAACACAGCAATTGCATCGGGATCGAATACAAGCGGAACAATACCAACTTAAGTACTAGATGAGTGAAGCTTCTAAGTGTTTGTGTTTTGAGCGACTCCTGGGAGACCAGTATTAGATTCCGATGCGCCACTGCAGGTTTACTGTATCCCTTCGACGTTCTCATTGACCATGAAAACCGAAATTGCATCGGGATTGAATACAAAAGGGACAATGACGACTTCAGTACAAGAAGAGTGAATCTCCTAAGATTTTGTGCTTTGAGCGGCTCCCGGGAGGCCAGTATTAGATACCGATGCACCAGTTACCGTTTACTTTACCACTTGGATCTTCACATTGACAATGAAACACAGTTATTGCATCGGATTTGAATACAAATGGCACAATGCCGACTTAAGTACATAAAGTGTGAATCCTCTAAAGGTTTGTTATTTGAGCGGCTCCTGGCAGACCAGTATTGGATTCCGATGCACCATTGCAGGTTTACTGTATCCCTTGCACCTTCACATTGAATATGAAACACAGAAATCAGAACGGGATTGAATACAAAATGCACAATGCCGACTTAAATTCAAGAAGAATGAATCTTCTGAGATTTTGTGGATTGAGGGGCTCCTGAGAGACCAGTATTAGATTCCGATGCGGCAGTGCAGGTTTACTGTATCCCTCGGACCTCATATTGACCGCGAACCACAGAAATCGCATCGGGATTGAATACAAAATGCACAATGCCGACTTAAGTACAAGAAGAGTGAATCTTCAATGATTTTGTGATTTGAGCGCCTCCTGGGAGACCAGTATTAGATTCCGATGCACCAGTAAGAGTTAACTGTATACCTTGGACCTTCACATTGACCATGAAACACAGAAATTGCATGGGGATTAAACACAAAATGGACAATGCCAACTTAAATTCAAGGTGAGCGAATCTTCTGAGATTTTGTGGATTGAGCGGTTCCTGGCAGACCAGTATTAGATTCCGATGCACCAGTGCTGGTTTACTGTATCCCTTGGACCTTCACATTGCTCATTAAACACAGCAATTGCATCGGGATCGAATACAAATAGGACAATGCCACCTTAAGTACAAGAAGAGTGATTCATCTAAGCGTTTGTGGTTTGAGCGGCTCCTGGGAGTTCAGTATTAGAATACCGATGCACCGGTGCAGGTGTACTGTATCCCTCGGACCTTCACATTGACAATGATACAAATAAATATAATCGGGATTGAATTCAAAAGGGACAATGCAGACTTAAGTACTAGAAGAGTGAATATTCTAAAAGTTTCGGGTTTGAGCGGCTCCTGGGATACCGGTATTAGATTCCGATGCACCAGTGCAGGTTTACTGTATCCCTTGGACCTTCACATTGACCATGAAAACAGTAATTGTATCGGGATTGAATACAAAATCTTCAGATTGAGCGTGAAACAAAGGATTCGCTTCGGGATTGAATACAAAATGCACAATGCCGACTTAGGTACAAGAAGAGTGAATCTACTAAGAGTTTGTGCTTTGCGCAGCTTCTGGCAGACCAGTTCTAGATTACGATGCACAAGTGCTGGTTTACTGTATCCCTTGGACCTTCACATTGACCATTAAGCAAAGCAATTGCATCAGGATTGAAAACAGTCACAATGCCACCTTAAGTACAAGAAGAGTGAATCTTCTAAGAGTTTGTGGATTGAGCGGCTCCTGGGAGACCAGTATTAGAAATCTGATGCACCAGTGTAGGTTTACTGTATCCCATGGACCTTCACATTGACCATGAAACACAGAAATATCTTCGGGATTGATTACAAAAGGGACAATGCTGGCTTAATTACAAGAAGAGTTAATCTTCTAAGAGTTTGTGGTTTGGGCGACTCCTGGGATACCGGTATTAGATTCCGATGCACCAGTGCAGGTTTACTGTATCCCGTGGACCTTCGCATGGACCATGAAACACAGGAATTGCATCGGGATTGAATACAAAAGGGACAATGCCGACTTAAGAACAAGAAGAGTGAATCTTTTAAGCGTTTGTGCATTGAGCGGCTTCTGGGAGACCAGTTTTAGATTCCGATGCACCAGTGCAGGTTTACTGTATCCCTTGGACCTTCGCATGGACCATGAAACACAGGAATTGCATCGGGATTGAATACAAAAGGGACAATGCCGACTTAAGGACAAGAAGAGTGAATCTTTTAAGCGTTTGTGCATTGAGCGGCTTCTGGGAGACCAGTTTTAGATTCCGATGCACCAGTACAGGTTTAATATATCCCTTGGACCTTCACATTGACCATGAAACACAGATATCGGATCGGGATTGAATACAGTAGGCACGATGCCGACTTAAGTACAAGAACAGTGAACCTACAAAGAGTTTGTGCTTTGAATGACTCCTGGGAGACCACTATAATATTCCGGTGCACCAGTGCAGGTTTTCTGTATCCCTTGGACCTTCGCATTGACCATGACACACAGAAATTGCATCGGGATTGAATACAAAAGAAATATGCCGACTTCAATTCAAGAATAATGAATCTTCTAAGATTTTGTGGTTTGAGCGGTTCCTGGGAGACCAGTATTAGATGCGATGCACCAGTGCAGGTTTACTGAATCCCATGGACCTTCACATTGACCATGAAACACAGAAATGTCATCGGGATTGAATACAAAAGGTACAAAGCTGACTTAAATACAAGAAGAGTGAATCTTCTGAGAATTTGTAGTGTAGGCGGCTCCTGGGACACCACTATTAGAAGCGATGCACCAGTGCAGGTTTACTGTATCCGTTGGACCTTCTCATTGACCATGAAAACAGAAATTGTATCGGGATTGAATACAAAAGGGACAATGCCGACTTAAGACAAGACGAGTGAATCTTCTAAGAATTAGTCATTTAAGCGGCTCCTGAGAGACCGATATTAGATACCTATACACCAGTGCAGGTTTACTGTATCCCTTGGACCTTCACATTGAACATGTAACACAGATATTAGACCGGATTTTAATACAAAAGGGACTACGCCGACTTAAGTACATGAAGAGTGATTCTTCTAAGAGTTTGTGTTTTGAGCGGCTCCTGCGAGACCAGTATTAGATTCCGATGCACCAGTGCACGTTTACTGTAACTTTAAGACCTTCGCATTGACAATGAAACACAGATATTGCATCGGAATTGAATACAAAAGGCACAATGCCGACTCAGGTACAGAAAGAGTGAATCTACTAACAGTTAGTGCTTTGAGCGGCTTCTGGCAGACCAGTATTAGATTACGATGCACAAGTGCTGGTTTACTGTGTCCCTAGGACCCTCACATTGACCATTAAACACAGCAATTGCATTAGGATTGAATACAAAGTCACAATGCCAACTTAAGTACAATAGGAGTGAATCTTCTAAGAGTTTGTGATTTGAGCGGCTCCTGGGAGGCAGGTATAAGATTCCGATGCACCAGTGCAGGTTTTCTGTATCCCTTGGACCTTCGCATTGACCATGAAACACAGAAATATCATCGGGATTGAATACAAAAGGGACAATGCCGACTTAGGTACAAGAAGAGTGAACCTACTAAGAGTTGTGCTTTGAGCGGCTTCTGGCAGACCAGTATTAGATTACGATGCACAAGTGCAGGTTTACTGTATCCCTTGGACCTTCACATTGAGCATTAAACACAACAATTGAATCAGGATTGAATACAAAGTCACAATGCCAACTTAAGTACTAGAAGAGTGAATCTTCTAAGAGTTTTTGGTTTGATCGGCTCCTGAGAGACCAGTATTAGAATTCTGTTGCACCAGTGTAGGTTTACTGTATCCCATGGACCTTCACATTGACCACGAAACACAGAAATATCGTCGGGAGTAAATACAAAACGGACAATGCAGAGTTAAAGACAAGAAGAGTGAATTTTCTAAGAGTTAGTGGTTTGGACGGCTCCTGGGAGACCAGTATACGATTCCGATGCACCAGTGCAGGTTTACTGTATCCGTTGAACCTTCTCATTGACCATGAAAACAGAAATTGTATCGGAATTGAATACAAAAGGGACAATGCCGACTTAAGTGCAAGAACAGTGAATCTTCTAAGGATTTGTCTTTTGAGAGGCCCCTGCGAGACCAGTATTAGATTCCGATGCACCAGTGCAGGTTTACTGTATCCCTTAGATCATCACATTTACCATGTAACACAGAAATTAGATTGAGATTTAATACAAAAGTGACTATGCCCACTTAATTACTTGAAGAGTGAATCTTCTAAGAGTTTGTGGTTTGAGCGGTTCCTGGGTGACCAACCTTAGATTCCGATGCACCAGTGCTTGTTCACTGTATCTTTAAGACCTTCACATTGACAATGAAACACAGATATTGCATCGGAATTGAATACAAAAGGCACAATGCCGACTTAAGTACAAGAAGAGTGAACCTACTAAGAGTTGTGCTTTGAGCGGCTTCTGGCAGACCAGTATTAGATTACGATGCACAAGTGCAGGTTTACTGTATCCCTTGGACCTTCACATTGAGCATTAAACACAACTGAATCAGGATTGAATACAAAGTCACAATGCCAACTTAAGTACTAGAAGAGTGAATCTTCTAAGAGTTTTTGGTTTCATCGGCTCCTGAGAGACCAGTATTAGAATTCTGTTGCACCAGTGTAGGTTTACTGTATCCCATGGACCTTCACATTGACCATGAAACGCAGAAATATCTTCGGGATTGAATACAAAAGGGACAATGCTGACTTAAGTACAACAAGTGTGAATCTTCAACGAGTTTGTGCTTTGAGAGGGTTCTGGGAGACCAGTATAAGATTCCGATGCACCTGTGCAGGTTTACTCCATCCCCTGGACCTTCGCATTGACCATGACACACAGAAACTGCATCGGGATTTAACACAAAAGGGACAATGCCGACTTAAACTCAAGAAGAATGAATCTTCTAAGATTTTGTGGATTGAGCGGCTCCTGGGAGACCAGTATTAGATTCCGATGCACCAGTGCAGGTTTATTGTATCCCTTGGACCTTCACATTGACCGTGAAACACAGAAATCGCATCGGGATTGAATACAAAAGGCACAATGCCGACTTAAGTACAAGAAGAGTGAATCTACAAAGAGTTTGTGCTTTGAGCGGCTCCTGGGAGACCAGTATTAGATTCCGATGCACCAGTGCTGGTTTACTGTATCCCTTGGACTTCACATTGACATGAAATACAGAAATTGCATCGGTATTGAAAAAAAATGTCACAATGCCAACTTAAGTACAAGAAGAGTGAATCTCCTAAGAGTTTGTGGTTTGAGCGGCTCTTGGGAGACCAGTATTAGATTACGATGCACTAGTGCAGCTTTACTGTATCCCTTGGACCTTCACATTGACCGTGAAACAAAGAAATCGCATCGGAATTGAATACAAATAGCACAATGCCGACTTAGGTACAAGAAGAGTGAATCTACTAAGAATTTGTGCTTTGAGCGGCTTTTGGCATACCAGTATTAGATTACGATACACAAGTGCTGGTTTACTGTATCCCTTGGACCTTCACATTGACCATTAAACACAGCATTTGCATCAGGATTGAATACAAAGTCACAATGCCAACTTAAGTACAAGAAGAGTGAATCTTCTAATAGATTGTGCTTTGAGCGGCTTCTGGGAGACCAGTATTAGTTTCCGATTCACCAGTGCTGGTTTACTGATTCCCTTGGACCTTCATATTGACCATGAAACACAGAAATCGGATCGGGTTTGAATACAAAAGGCACAACGCCGTCTTAGATTCAAGAAGAGCAATCTGCAAAGAGTTTGTGCTTTGAGCGGCCCCTGGCAGACCAGTATTAGGTTCCGATGCACCAGTGCAGGTTTTCTGTATCCCTTGGACTTCACATTGACCATGAAATACAGAAATTGCATTGGGATTGAAAAAAAATGACACAATGCCAACTTAACTACAAGAAGAGTGAATCTTCTAAGAGTTTGTGGTTTGAGCGGCTCCTGGGAGACCAGTATTAGATTCCGAGGCACTAGTGCAGGTTTAATGTACCCCTTGGACCTACACATTGACCGTGAAACAAAGAAATTGCATCGGGATTGAATGCAAAATGCACAATGCCGATTTAGGTACGAGAAGGGTGAATCTACTAAGAGTTTGTGCTTTGAGCGGGTTCTGGCAGACCAGTATTAGATTACGATGCACAACTGCTGGTTTACTGTATCCCTCGGACGAGAAGAGTGAATATTCTAAGATTTTGTGCTTTGAGCGGCTCCCGGGAGGCCAGTATTAGATACCGATGCACCGGTTACCATTTACTGTACCACTTGGATCTTCACTTTGACAATGAAACACAGTTATTGCATCGGATTTGAATACAAAAGGCACAATGCCGACTTAAGTACATTGAAGTGTGAATCTTCTAAAGGTTTGTTATTTGAGCGGCTCCTGGCAGACCAGTATTAGATTCCGATGCACCAGTGCAGGTTTACTGTATCCCTTGCACCTTCACATTGACCATGAAACACAGAAATCAGAACGAGATTGAATATAAAAGGCACAATGAAGACTTAAGTACAAGAAGAGTGAATCTTCAAAGAGATTGAGATTTGCGCGGCTCCTGGGAGACCAGTACTAGATTCCGATGCACCAGTGCAGGTTTACTGTAACCCTTTTACTATCGCATTGACCATGAATCACCGAAATTGCATCGGAATTAAATACAAAATGGACAATGCCGACTTAAATTCAAGAAGAATGAATCTTCTGAGATTTTGTGGTTTGAGGGGCTCCTGGGAGACCAGTATTAGATTCCGATGCGCCAGTGCAGGTTTACTGTCTCCCTCGGACTTCATATTGGCCGCGAACCACAGAAATCGCATCGGGATTGAATACAAAATGCACAATGCCGACTTAAGTACAAGAAGAGTGAATCTACTAAGAGTTTGTGCTTTGAGCGGCTCCTGGGAGACTAGTAATAGATTCCGATGCACCAGTGCTGGTTTACTGTATCCGTTGGACCTTCACATTGACCATGAAAAGAGAAATTGTATCGGGATTGTATACAAAAGGGACAATGCCGACTTAAGTACAAGAAGAGTGAATCTTCTAAGAGTTTGTGCTTTGAACGGCTTCAGGGAGAAGAGTTTTAGATTCCGATGACCCAGTGCAGGTTTTCTATTACCCTTGGACCTTCGCATTGACCAAAACACACAGAAATTGCATCGGGATAAAATACAAAAGGGACAATGCCGACTTAAATTCGAGAAGAATAAATCTTCTAAGATTTTAGGGTTTTAGCGGCTCCTGGGGGACCAGTATTAGATTCCGATGCACTAGTCCAGGTTTATTGTATCCCTTGGATCTTCAGATTGACCCGGAAACAAAGGAATCGCATCGGGATTGAATACAAAATGCACAATGCCGACTTTTGTACAAGAAGAGTGAATCTACTAAGAGTTTGTGCTTTGCGCAGCTTCTGGCAGACCAGTTTTAGATTACTATGCACAAGTGCTGGTTTACTGTATCCCTTGGACCTTCACATTGACCATTAAGCACAGCAATTGCATCAGGATTGAATACAAAGTCACAATGCCACCTTAAGTACAAGAAGAGTGAATCTTCTAAGAGTTTGTGGTTTGAGCGGCTCCTGGGAGACCAGTATTAGAAATCTGATGCACCAGTGTAGGTTTACTGTATCCCATGGACCTTCACATTGACCATGAAACACAGAAATATCATCGGGATTGAATACCAAAGGGACAATGCTGACTTAATTACAAGAAGAGTGAATCTCCTAAGAGATTATGGTTTGGGCGGCTCCTGGGATACCAGTATTAGATTCCGATGCACCAGTGCAGGTTTACTGTATCCCTTGGACCTTCACATTGACCATGAAAACAGAAATTATATCGGGATTGAAAACAAAAGGCACGATGCCGCCTTAAGTACAAGAAGAGTGAATCTTCAAAGAGTTTGTGCTTTGAGAGGGTCCTGGGAGACCAGTATAAGATTCCGATGCACCTGTGAAGTTTTACTCTATCCCATGGACCTTCGCATAGGCCATGACACACAGAAATTCCATCGATATTAAATACAAAAGGTACAATGCCGACTTAAATTCAAGAACAATGAATCTTATAAGATTTTGTGGATTGTGCGGCTCCTGGGAGACTACTATTAGATTCCGATGCACCAGTGCACGTTTACTTATAACTTGGACCTTCACCTTGACCTTGAAACACAGAAATCGCATCGGGATTGAATACAAAATGCACAATGCCGACTTAAGTACAAGAAGAGTGAATCTACTACGAGTTTGTGTTTTGAGCGGCTCCTGGCAGACCAGTATTAGATTCCGATGCACCAGTGCAGGTTTACTGTATCCCTTGGACTTTCACATTGACCATGAAATACTGAAATTGCATTGGGATTGAATACAAAAACTCAATGCCAACTTAAGTACAAGGTGGGTGAACCTTCTAAGAGTTTGCGGTTTGAGCGGCTCCTGGGAGTCCAGTAGTAGATTCCGATGCTCCAGTGCAGGTTTTCTGTATCCCTTGGACTTTCACATTGACCGTGAAACTAAGAAATCACACCGGGATTGAATAGAAAATGCACAATGCCGACTTAAGTACAACAAGAATGAATCTACTAAGAGTTAGTGCTCTCAGCTACTCCTGGCAGACCAGTATTAGATTCCGATGCACCAGTGCAGGTTTACTGTATCCGTTGAACCTTCTCATTGACCATGAAAACAGAAATTGTATCGGGATTGAATACAAAAGGGACAATGCCGACTTAAGTGCAAGAACAGTGAATCTTCTAAGGATTTGTCTTTTGAGAGGCCCCTGCGAGACCAGTATTAGATTCCGATGCACCAGTGCAGGTTTACTGTATCCCTTGGATCATCACATTTACCATGTAACACAGAAATTAGATTGAGATTTAATACAAAAGTGACTATGCCCACTTAATTACTTGAAGAGTGAATCTTCTAAGAGTTTGTGGTTTGAGCGGTACCTGGGTGACCAGCGTTAGATTCCGATGCACCAGTGCTTGTTCACTGTATCTTTAACACCTTCACATTGACAATGAAACACAGATATTGCATCGGAATTGAATACAAAAGGCACAATGCCGACTTAAGTACAAGAAGAGTGAACCTACTAAGAGTTGTGTTTGAGCGGCTTCTGGCAGACCAGTATTAGATTACGATGCACAAGTGCAGGTTTACTGTACCCCTTGGACCTTCACATTGGGCATTAAACACAACAATTGAATCAGGATTGAATACAAAGTCACAATGCCAACTTATGTACTAGAAGAGTGAATCTTCTAAGAGTTTTTGGTTTGATCGGCTCCTGAGAGACCAGTATTAGAATTCTGTTGCACAAGTGTAGGTTTACTGTATCCCATGGACCTTCACATTGACCATGAAACGCAGAAATATCTTCGTGATTGAATACAAAAGGGACAATGCTGACTTAAGTACAACAAGTGTGAATCTTCAACGAGTTTGTGCTTTGAGAGGGTCCTGGGAGACCAGTATAAGATTCCGATGCACCTGTGCAGGTTTACTCCATCCCCTGGACCTTCGCATTGACCATGACACACAGAAATTGCATCGGGATTTAACACAAAAGGGACAATGCCGACTTAAACTCAAGAAGAATGAATCTTCTAAGATTTTGTGAATTGAGCGGCTCCTGGGAGACCAGTATTAGATTCCGATGCACCAGTGCAGGTTTATTGTATCCCTTGGACCTTCACATTGACCGTGAAACACAGAAATCGCATCGGGATTGAATACAAAAGGCACAATGCCGACTTAAGTACAAGAAGAGTGAATCTACAAAGAGTTTGTGCTTTGAGCGGCTCCTGGGAGACCAGTATTAAATTCCGATGCACCAGTGCTGGTTTACTGTATCCCTTGGACTTCACATTGACATGAAATACAGAAATTGCATCGGTATTGAAAAAAAATGTCACAATGCCAACTTAAGTACAAGAAGAGTGAATCTCCTAAGAGTTTGTGGTTTGAGCGGCTCTTGGGAGACCAGTATTAGATTACGATGCACTAGTGCAGCTTTACTGTATCCCTTGGACCTTCACATTGACCGTGAAACAAAGAAATCGCATCGGAATTGAATACAAATAGCACAATGCCGACTTAGGTACAAGAAGAGTGAATCTACTAAGAATTTGTGCTTTGAGCGGCTTTTGGCATACCAGTATTAGATTACGATACACAAGTGCTGGTTTACTGTATCCCTTGGACCTTCACATTGACCATTAAACACAGCATTTGCATCAGGATTGAATACAAAGTCACAATGCCAACTTAAGTACAAGAAGAGTGAATCTTCTAATAGATTGTGCTTTGAGCGGCTTCTGGGAGACCAGTATTAGTTTCCGATTCACCAGTGCTGGTTTACTGATTCCCTTGGACCTTCATATTGACCATGAAACACAGAAATCGGATCGGGATTGAATGCAAAAGGCACAACGCCGTCTTAGATTCAAGAAGAGCAATCTGCAAAGAGTTTGTGCTTTGAGCGGCCCCTGGCAGACCAGTATTAGGTTCCGATGCACCAGTGCAGGTTTTCTGTATCCCTTGGACTTCACATTGACCATGAAATACAGAAATTGCATTGGGATTGAAAAAAAAATGACACAATGCCAACTTAACTACAAGAAGAGTGAATCTTCTAAGAGTTTGTGGTTTGAGCGGCTCCTGGGAGACCAGTATTAGATTCCGAGGCACTAGTGCAGGTTTAATGTACCCCTTGGACCTTCACATTGACCGTGAAACAAAGAAATTGCATCGGGATTGAATACAAAATGCACAATGCCGACTTAGGTACGAGAAGGGTGAATCTACTAAGAGTTTGTGCTTTGAGCGGGTTCTGGCAGACCAGTATTAGATTACGATGCACAACTGCTGGTTTACTGTATCCCTCGGACCTTCACATTGACCATTAAACACAGCAATTGAATCAGAATTGAATACAAAGTCACAATGACAACTTAAGTACTAGAAGAGTTAATCTTCTAGGAGTTTTTGGTTTGACCGGCTTATGGGAAACCAGTATTAGAATTCTGATGCGCCAGTGTTGTTTACTGTATCCCATGGTCCTTCACATTGACATTGAAACACAGAAATATCTTTGGGATTGAATACAAAAGCGACAATGCTGACTTATGCACAACAAGTGTGAATCTTTAAAGAGTTTGTGCTTTGAGAGGGTTCTGGGAGACCAGTATAAGATTCCGATGCACCAGTGCAGGTTTACTGTATCCCTTGGGCTTCACATCGACATGAAATACAGAAATTGCATCGGTATTGAAAAAAAAGTACAAGAAGAGTGAATCTTCTATGAGTTTGTGGTTTGAGCGGCTCCTGGGAGACCAGTATTAGATTACGATGCACTAGTGCTGGTTTACTGTATCCCTTGGACCTTCACATTGACCGTGAAACAAAGAAAACGCATCGGGATTGAATACAAAAGCACATTGCCGACATAGGTACAAGAAGTGTGAATCTACTAAGAATTTGTGCTTTGAGCGGCTTTTGGCATACCAGTATTAGATTACGATGCACAAGTGCTGGCTTACTGTTTCCCTTGGACCTTCACATTGACCATTAAACACAGCATTTGCATCAGGATTGAATACAAAGTCATAATGCCAACTTAAGTACAAGAAGAGTGAATCTTCTACGAGATTGTGCTTTGAGCGACTTCTGGGAGACCAGTATTAGATTCCGATTCACCAGTGCTGGTTTACTGATTCCCTTGGACCTTCATATTGACCATGAAACACAGAAATCGGATCGGGATTGAATACAAAAGGCACAATGCCGTCTTAGATTCAAGAAGAGGAATCTGCAAAGAGTTTGTGCTTTGAGCGGCTCCTGGCAGACCAGTATTAGATTCCGATGCACCAGTGCAGGTTTTCTGTATCCCTTGGACTTCACATTGACCATTACACACAGCAATTCCATCGAGATTGAATACAAAAGACACAATGCGAACTTAAGTGCAAGAAGAGTAAATCTTCTAAGTGTTTGTGGTTTAAGCGGCTCCTGGGAGACCAGTATTAGATTCCGATGCACCAGTGCAGGTTTACCGCATCCCTTGGACCTTCGCATTGACCATGAAACACAGAAATCGGATCCGGATTGAATACAAAAGGCACGATGCCGACTTAAGTACATGAAGAGTGAATCTTTTAAAAGTTTGTGATTTGAGCGGCTCCTGGGAGACCAGTATTAGATTCCGATGAACCAGTGCAGATTTACTGTATCCGTTGGACCTTCACATTGGCCATGAAACGAGAAATCGCATCGGAATTGAATACAAAAGGCACAATGCCGACTTAAGTACAAGAAGAGTGAATCTACAAAGAGTTTGTGCTTTGAGCGGCTCCTGGGAGACCAGTATTATATTCCGATGCACTATTGCAGGTTTACTGTATCCCTTTAACCTTCACATTGACCGTGAAACAAAGATATTGCATCGGGATTGAATACATAATGCACAATGCCGACTTAGGTACAAGCAGAGTGAATCTTCTAAGAATTTGTCCTTTGAGCGGCTCCTGGGAGACCAGTATTAGTTTCCGTGGCACCAGTGCAGGTTTACTCTATCCGTTGGACCATCTCATTGGCCATGAAAACAATAATTGTATCGGAAAAGAATACAAAAGAGTCAATGCCGACTAAATTACAAGAAGAGTGAATCTTCTAAGAATTTGTCATTTGAGCGGCTCCTGGGAGCCCAGTATTAGATTCTGACGCACCACAGCAGATTTACTGTATCCCGTGGACCTTCACATTGACCATTAAAAACAGGAATATCATCGGGATTGAACAGAAAAGGGACAATGCCGACTTAAGTATAAGAAGAGTGAATCTTCTAAGAGTTGTGGTTTGAGCGGCTCCTGGGAGACCAGTATTAGATTCCGATGCACCAGTGCATTTTCACTGTGTCCCTTGGAGCCTTACATTGACCAAACAACACAGAAATTGCATCGGGGTTGAATACAAAAGGGTTAATTCCGACTTACGTACAAGAAAAGTGAATCCTCTATGAATTTGTACAGGCTCGGCTCCTCGGAGTTCAGCATAAGATTCCGATGCACCAGTGCAGGTTTACTGTATCTCTTTGACTTTCACATTGTCCATGAAACACAGAAATGAGGTCGGGATTTAAAAAAATGGGACAATGCCAGCTTAAGTACAATAAGAGTGAATCTACTATGAGTTTGTGCTTTGAGCGTGCCCTGGCAGACCAATATTAGATTCCGATGCACCAGTGCAGGTTTACTGTATCCCTTGGACCTTCAAATTGACCATGAAACACAGAAATGTGGTCGAGATTTAAAAAAATGGGACAATGCCGGCTTAAGTACAAGAAGAGTGAATCTTCTAAGAGTTTGGGGTTTGAGCGGATCCTGGGAGACCAGTGTTAGATTCCGATACACCAGTGCAGGTTTAGTGTATCACTTGGACCTTCACATTGACCATGAAACACAGAAATTGCATAGGAATTGAATACAAAAGGGACAGTGCCGCCTTAAGTACAAATAGAGTGAATCTTCTAAGAGTCTGTGGTTTGAGCGGCTCCTGGGAGACCAGTATTAGATTCGGATGCACCAGTGCAGATTTACTGTTTCCCTTGGACCTTCACATTGACCATAAAACACAGAAATTACATCGGGATTGAACACAAAAGTATCAATGACGACTTAAGTACGAGAAGAGTGAATATTCTAAGATTTTGTGCTTTGAGCGGCTCCCGGGAGGCCAGTATTAGATACCGATGCACCGGTTACCATTTACTGTACCACTTGGATCTTCACTTTGACAATGAAACACAGTTATTGCATCGGATTTGAATACAAAAGGCACAATGCCGACTTAAGTACATTAAAGTGTGAATCTTCTAAAGGTTTGTTATTTGAGCGGCTCCTGGCAGACCAGTATTAGATTCCGATGCACCAGTGCGGGTTTACTGTATCCCTTGCACCTTCACATTGACCATGAAACACAGAAATCAGAACGAGACTGAATACAAAAGGCACAATGAAGACTTAAGTACAAGAAGAGTGGATCTTCAAAGAGATTGAGATTTGCGCGGCTCCTGGGAGACCAGTACTAGATTCCGATGCACCAGCGCAGGTTTACTGTATCTCTTTTACTATCGCATTGACCATGAATCACCGAAATTGCATCGGAATTAAATACAAAATGGACAATGCCGACTTAAATTCAAGAAGAATGAATCTTCTGAGATTTTGTGGTTTGAGGGGCTCCTGGGAGACCAGTATTAGATTCCGATGCGCCAGTGCAGGTTTACTGTATCCCTCGGACTTCATATTGGCCGCGAACCACAGAAATCGCATCGGGATTGAATACAAAATGCACAATGCCGACTTAAGTACAAGAAGAGTGAATCTACTAAGACTTTGTGCTTTGAGCGGCTCCTGGGAGACTAGTAATAGATTCCGATGCACCAGTGCTGGTTTACTGTATCCCTTGGACCTTCACATTGCTCATTAAACACAGCAATTGCATCGGGATCGAATACAAATAGGACAATGCCACCTTAAGTACAAGAAGAGTGATTCATCTAAGCGTTTGTGGTTTGAGCGGCTCCTGGGAGATCAGTATTAGAATACCGATGCACCGGTGCAGGTTTACTGTATCCCTTGGACCTTCACATTGACAATGATACATAGAAATATAATCGGGATTGAATTCAAAGGGACAATGCCGACTTAAGTACTAGAAGAGTGAATATTCTAAGAGTTTCGGGTTTGAGCGGCACCTGGGAGACCAGTATTAGATTCCGATGCACCAGTGCAAGTTTACTGTATCCGTTGGACCTTCACATTGACCATGAAAAGAGAAATTGTATCGGGATTGTATACAAAAGGGACAATGCCGACTTAAGTACAAGAAGAGTGAATCTTCTAAGAGTTTGTGCTTTGAATGGCTTCAGGGAGAAGAGTTTTAGATTCCGATGACCCAGTGCAGGTTTTCTATTACCCTTGGACCTTCGCATTGACCAAAACACACAGAAATTGCATCGGGATTAAATACAAAAGGGACAATGCCGACTTAAATTCGAGAAGAATAAATCTTCTAAGATTTTAGGGTTTTAGCGGCTCCTGGGGGACCAGTATTAAATTCCGATGCACTAGTCCAGGTTTATTGTATCCCTTGGATCTTCAGATTGACCCGGAAACAAAGGAATCGCATCGGGATTGAATACAAAATGCACAATGCCGACTTTGGTACAAGAAGAGTGAATCTACTAAGAGTTTGTGCTTTGCGCAGCTTCTGGCAGACCAGTTTTAGATTACGATGCACAAGTGCTGGTTTACTGTATCCCTTGGACCTTCACATTGACCATTAAGCACAGCAATTGCATCAGGATTGAATACAAAGTCACAATGCCACCTTAAGTACAAGAAGAGTGAATCTTCTAAGAGTTTGTGGTTTGAGCGGCTCCTGGGAGACCAGTATTAGAAATCTGATGCACCAGTGTAGGTTTACTGTATCCCATGGACCTTCACATTGACCATGAAACACAGAAATATCATCGGGATTGAATACCAAAGGGACAATGCTGACTTAATTACAAGAAGAGTGAATCTCCTAAGAGATTATGGTTTGGGCGGCTCCTGGGATACCAGTATTAGATTCCGATGCACCAGTGCAGGTTTACTGTATCCCTTGGACCTTCACATTGACCATGAAAACAGAAATTATATCGGGATTGAATACAAAACGTACAATGCCGACATAAGTACAAGAAGAGTGAATCATCTAAGAGCTTGTGCTCCGAGCGCCTTCTGGGAGACCAGTATTAGATTCCGATTCACCAGTGCTGGTTAACTGTGTCCCTTGGACCTTCACATTGACCATGAATCACAGAAATTGGTTCGGGATTGAAAACAAAAGGCACGATGCCGCCTTAAGTACAAGAAGAGTGAATCTTCAAAGAGTTTGTGCTTTGAGAGGGTCCTGGGAGACCAGTATAAGATTCCGATGCACCTGTGAAGTTTTACTCTATCCCATGGACCTTCGCATAGACCATGACACACAGAAATTCCATCGATATTAAATACAAAACTTACAATGCCGACTTAAATTCAAGAACAATGAATCTTATAAGATTTTGTGGATTGTGCGGCTCCTGGGAGACTACTATTAGATTCCGATGCACCAGTGCACGTCTACTTATAACTTGGACCTTCACCTTGACCTTGAAACACAGAAATCGCATCGGGATTGAATACAAAATGCACAATGCCGACTTAAGTACAAGAAGAGTGAATCTACTACGAGTTTGTGTTTTGAGCGGCTCCTGGCAGACCAGTATTAGATTCCGATGCACCAGTGCAGGTTTACTGTATCCCTTGGACTTTCACATTGACCATGAAATACTGAAATTGCATCGGGATTGAATACAAAAACTCAATGCCAACTTAAGTACAAGGAGGGTGAACCTTCTAAGAGTTTGCGGTTTGAGCGGCTCCTGGGAGTAAAGTAGTACATTCCGATGCTCCAGTGCAGGTTTTCTGTATCCCTTGGACTTTCACATTGACCGTGAAACTAAGAAATCACACCGGGATTGAATAGAAAATGCACAATGCCGACTTAAGTACAACAAGAATGAATCTACTAAGAGTTAGTGCTCTCAGCTACTCCTGGCAGACCAGTATTAGATTCCGATGCACCAGTGCAGGTTTACTGTATCCCTTGGACTTTCACATTGACCATGAAATACTGAAATTGCATCGGGATTGAATACAAAAGGGACAATACCGACTTAAGAACAAGAAGAGTGAATCTTTTAAGCGTTTGTGCATTGAGCGGCTTCTGGGAGTCCAGTTTTAGATTCCGATGCACCAGTACAGGTTTACTCCATCTCTTGGACCTTCACATTGACCATGAAACACAGATATCGGATCGGCATTGAATACAATAGGCACGATGCCGACTTAAGTACAAGAACAGTGAACCTACAAAGAGTTTGTGCTTTGAGTGACTCCTGGGAGACCAGTACAATATTTCGGTGCACCAGTGCAGGTTTTCTGTATCCCTTGGACCTTCGCATTGACCATGACACACAGAAATTGCATCGGCATTGAATACAAAAGAAATATGCCGACTTAAATTCAAGAATAATGAATCTTCTAAGATTTTGTGGTTTGAGCGGCTCCTGAGAGACCAGTATTAGATGCCGATGCACCAGTGCAGGTTTACTGAATCCCATGGACCTTCACATTGACCATGAATCACAGAAATATCATCGGGATTGAATACAAAAGGTACAAAGCTGACTTAAATACAAGAAGAGCGAATCGTCTGAGAATTTGTAGTGTGGGCGGCTCCTGGGACACCACTATTAGAACCGATGCGCCAGTGCAGGTTTACTGTATCCGTTGGACCTTCTCATTGACCATGAAAACAGAAATTGTATCGGGATTGAATACAAAAGGTACAATGCCGACTTAAGTACAAGAAGAGTGAATCTTCTAAGAGATAGTGCTTTGAGCGGTTTCTGGGAGACCAGTATTAGTTTCCGATTCACCAGTGCTGGTTTACTGTATCCCTTGGACCTTCACATTGACCGTGAAACACAGAAATTGTATCGGGATTGAATAGAAAAGGTACAATGCCGACTTAAGTACAAGAAGAGTGAATCTTCTAAGAATTAGTCGTTTAAGCGGCTCCTGGGAGACCGGTATTAGATTCCTATACACCAGTGCAGGTTTACTGTATCCCTTGGACCTTCCTATTGAACATGTAACGCAGATATTAGACCGGATTTTAATACAAAAGGGACTACGCCGACTTAAGTACATGAAGAGTGATTCTTCTAAGAGTTTGTGGTTTGAGCGGCTCCTGGGAGACCAGTATTAGATTCCGATGCACCAGTGCACGATTACTGTGTCTTTAAGATCTTCACATTGTCAATGAAACACAGATATTGCATCGGAATTGAATACAAAATGCACAATGCCGACTTAAGTACAAGTAGAGTGAACCTTCTAAGAGTTTGTGATTTGAGGTGCTCCTGGGAGAACAGTATAAGATTCCGATGCACCAGTGCAGGTTTTCTGTATCCCTTGGAACTTCGCATTGACCAAAACACACAGAAGTTCCATCGGGACTAAATACAGAATGGACAATGCCACCTTAAATTCAAGAAGAATGAATCTTCTAAGGTATCGTGGTTTGAGCGGTTCCTGGGAGCCCTGTGTTAGATTACGATGCACTAATGCAGGTTTACTGTATCCCTTGGACTTTCACATTGACCATTAAACACAGCAGTTGCATCAGGATTGAATACAAAGTCACAAAGCAAACTTAGGTACTAGAAGAGTGAATCTTCTAAGAGTTTTTGGGTTGAGCGGCTCCTGGAAGACCAGTATTAGAATTCTGATGCACCAGTGTAGGTTTACTGTATCCCATGGACCTTCACATTGACCATGAAACACAGATATACCTTCGGGATTGAATAGAAAAGGGACAATGCTGACTTAAATTGAAGGAGAATGAATCTTCTAAGATTTTGTTGTTTGAGCGGCTCCTGGGAGACCAGTATTAGATTCCGATGCACCAGTCCACGTTTACTGTCTCTTTAAGACCTTCACATTGACAATGAAACACAGATATTGCATCGGAATTGAATACAAAAAGCACAATGCCGACTTAAGTACAAGAAGAGTGAATCTTCTAAAAGTTTGGGTTTTGAGCGGTTCCCTGGAGACCAGTATAAGATTCCGAGGCACCAGTGCAGGTTTTCTGTATCCATTGGACCTTCGCATTGACCAAAACACACAGAAATTCCATCGGGATTAAATAGAAAAGGGACAATGCCGACTTAAATTCATGAGGAATGAATCTTCTAGGATTTCGTGGTTTGATCGGCTCCTGGTAGACCAGTTTTAGATTCCGATGCACCAGTGCAGGTTCATGTATCCCTTGGACCTTCACATTGACCATGAAACACAGAAATATCATCGGGATTGAATACAAAAGGGACAATGCCGACTTAAGTACAAGAAGGGTGAATCTTCTATGAGTTTGTTGCATGAGCGACTCCTGGGTGACCAGTATAAGATTCCGATGCACTAGTGCAGGTTTTCTGTATCCCTTGGACCTTCGCACTGACCATGACACACAGAAATTGCATCGGATTAAAATACAAAAGGGACAATGCTGACTTAAATTGAAGAAGAATGAACCTTCTAAGATTTCGTGGTTTGAGCGGCTCCTGGGAGACCAGTATTAGATTCCGATGAACAAGTGCAGTTTTAATGTATCCCTTGGACCTTCGCACTGCCCATGAAACACAGGAATTGCATCAGGATAGAATACAAAAGGGACAATGCCGACTTAAGTACAAGAGGAGTGAATCCTCTAAGCGTTTGTGCTTTGAGCGGCTTCTGGGAGACCAGTATTAGATTCCGATGCACCAGTGCAGGTTTACTGCATCCCTTCGACCTTCACATTGTCCATGAAACACAGAAATGGGATCGGGATTGAATAAAAAATTCAAGAAGAGTGATTCTTCAAAGGGTTTGCGCTTTGAGAGGCTCCTTGGGGGACCAGTATAAGATTCCGATGCACCAGTGGAGGTTTACTCTATCCCTTAGACCTCCGCATTGACCATGAGACACAGAAATCGCATCGGGATTGATTACAAAATGCACAATGCCGACTTAAGTATAAGAAGAGTGAATCTACTAAGCGTTTGTGCTTTGAGCGGTTCCTGGCAAACCAGTATCAGATTCCGATGCACCAGCGAAGGTTTACTGTACCCCTTGGACCTTCACATTGACCATTAAACACAGCACTTGCATCGGGATTGAATACAAAAGACACAAAGCGAACTTAAGTACAAGAAGAAAGACGCCTCAAAGAGTTTGTGGTTTGAGCGGCTCCTGGGAGACCAGTATTAGATTCCGATGCACCGGTGCAAGTTTACTGTATCCCTTGGACCTTCACATTGACCATTAAACACAGGCATTGCATCGGGATTGAATACAAAATGGACAATGCCAACTTAAGTACAAGAAGTGTGAATCATCGAAGCGTTTGTGCTTCGAGCGACTTCTGGGAAACCAGTATTAGATTCATATGCTCCAGTGCAGGTTTACTGTATCCCTTGGACCTTCACATTAACCATGATACACAGAAATCAGATCAGGATTAAATACAAAGGGCACAATGCCGACTTAAGTACAAGAAGAGTGAATTTTCAAAGAGTGTGTGGTTTGAGCGGTTCCTGTGAGATTAGTATTGGATTGCGATGCACCAGTGCTGGTTAACTGTATCCCTTGGACCTTCACATTGACCATGAAATACTGAAATTCCGTCGGGATTAAATATAAAGGGACAATGTCGACTTAAGTTCAAGAAGGATGAATCTTCAAAGATTTAGTGGTTTGAGCGGCTCCTGGGGGACCAGTATCAGATTCCGATGCACCAGTGCAGGTTTACTGTATCCCTTGGACCTTCACACTAACCGTGAAACTAAGAAATCGCATCGAGACTGAATACAAAATGCACAATGCCGACTTAAGTATAAGAAGAGTGAACCTACTAAGCGTTTGTGCTTTTTAGCGGCTCCTGGGAGACCAGTATCAGATTCCGATGCACCAGTGCAGGTTTACTGTATACCTTGGACCTTCACATTGACCGTGTGACAAAGGTATCGCATCGGAATTGAATACAAAATGCACAATGCTGACTTAAATACAAGAAGAATGAATCTTCTATGAGTTTGTGGTCTTAGCGGCTCCTGGGCAACCAGTATTAGATTCCGAAACACCACTGCAAGTTTACTGTATCCCATGGACCTTCACATTGACCTTAAAACACAGAAATCGCATCGGGATTGAATACAAAATGCACAATGCCGACTTAAGTACAAGAAGCGTGAATCTACTAACAGTTAGTGCTTTCAGCAACTCCTGGCAGACCAGTATTAGATTCTGATGCACCAGTGCAGATTTACTGTATCCCTTGGACCTTCACATTGACCATTAAACACAGCAAATGCATCGGGATTGAATACAAAAGACACAATGCGAGCTCAAGTACAAGAAGAGTGAATCTTCTATGAGTTTGTGGTTTAAGCGGCCCCTGGGAGACCAGTATTATATTCCGATGGACGAGTGCAGGTTTACTGTATGCCTTGGACCTTCACATTGACCACGAAAACAGAAATTGTTTCGGGATTGTAAACAAAATGGACAATGCCGACTTAAGTAACAGAAGGTTAAATCTTCTAAGAGTTTGTGGTTTGAGCGGCTCCTGGGAGACCAGTATAAGAATTCCGATGCACCAATGCAGGTTTACTGATCCCATGTACCATCGCATTGACCATGAAACACAGAAATATCATCGGGATTGAATACAAAAGGGACAATGCTGTCTTAAATACTAGAAGAGTGAATCTTCTAAAAGTTTAAGGTTTGGGCGGCTCCTGGGGGACCAGTATTAGATTCTGGTGCATCAGTGCAGGTTTCCTGTATCCGTTGGACCTTCACATTGACGATGAAAACAGAAATTGTATCGGGATTGAATACAAAAGGGACAAAGCCGACTTAAGTACAAGAAGAGAGAATCTTCCAAGAATTTGTCTTTGAGCGGCTTCTGGGAGACCAGTATTAGATTCCGATGTACCAGTGCAGGTTAACTGTATACCTTGGACCTTCACATTGACCATGAAACTCAGAAATCAGATCAGTATTAAATACAAAACGCACAATGCCGATTTAAGTGCAAGTAGAGTGAATCTTCAAAGAGTTTGTGGTTTGAGAGGCTCCTGGGACACCAGTATTAGATTCCTATGCACCAGTGCAGGTTTACTGTATCCCTTGGACCCTCGCATTGACCATGGCACACACAAATTGCATCGGGATTAAATACAGAGGGGACAATGTCGACTTAAATTCAAGAAGAATGAATGTTCTAAGATTTTGTGGTTTGAGCGGCTCCTGGGAGACCTGTATTAAATTCCGATGCACCAGTGCAGGTTTACGTTATCCATTGGACTTTCACATTGACCATGAAACACAGAAATATCATCGGGATTGATCACAAAAGGGACAATGCCGACTTAAGTACAAGAAGAATAAATCTTCTGAGAATTTGTGGTTTGGGTGGCTCCTGGGAGACCCGTATAAGTTTTCGATGTCCCAGTGCAGGTTTACTGTATCCCTTGGCCCTTCACATCGACCATGAAAACAGAAATTGTATCGGGATTGAATACAAAAGGGACAATGCCAACTTACATACAAGAAGAGTGAATCTTCTAAGAGTTTGTGCTTTGAGCGGCTTCTGGGAGACCAGTATTAGATTCCGATGCACCAGTGCAGGTTTACTGCATCCCTTCGACCTTCACATTGACCATGAAACACAGAAATGGGATCGGGATTGAATAAAAAATTCAAGAAGAGTGATTCTTCAAAGGGTTTGCGCATTGAGAGGCTCCTTGGGGGACCAGTATAAGATTCCGATGCACCAGTGGAGGTTTACTCTATCCCTTAGACCTCCGCATTGACCATGACACACAGAAATCGCATCGGGATTGAATACAAAATGCACAATGCCGACTTAAGTATAAGAAGAGTGAATCTACTAAGCGTTTGTACTTTGAGCGGTTCCTGGCAAACCAGTATCAGATTCCGATGCACCAGCGCAGGTTTACTGTACCCCTTGGACCTTCACATTGACCATTAAACACAGTACTTGCATCGGGATTGAATACAAATGACACAAAGCGAACTTAAGTACAAGAAGAAAGACGCTTCAAAGAGTTTGCGGTTTGAGCGGCTCCTGGGAGACCAGTAGTAGATTCCGATGCACCAGTGCAAGTTTACTGTATCCCTTGGACCTTCACATTGACCATTAAACACAGGCATTACATCGGGATTGAATACAAAATGGACAATGCCAACTTAAGTACAAGAAGTGTGAATCGTCGAAGCGTTTGTGCTTCGAGCGACTTCTGGGGAACCAGTATTAGATTCAGATGCTCCAGTGCAGGTTTACTGTATCCCTTCGACCTTCACATTAACCATGAAACACAGAAATCAGATCAGGATTAAATACAAATGGCACAATGCCGACTTAAGTACAAGAAGAGTGAATTTTCAAAGTGTTTGTGGTTTGAGCGGTTCCTGTGAGATTAGTATTGGATTGCGATGCACCAGTGCTGGTTAACTGTATCCCTTGGACCTTCACATTGACCATGAAACACAGAAATTCCGTCGGGATTAAATACAAAGGGACAATGTAGACTTAAGTTCAAGAAGGATGAATCTTCAAAGATTTAGTGGTTTGAGTGGCTCCTGGGAGACCAGTATCAGATTCCGATGCACCAGTGCAGGTTTACTGTATCCCTTGGACCTTCACACTAACCGTGAAACTAAGAAATCGCATCGAGACTGAATGCAAAATGCACAATGCCGACTTAAGTATAAGAAGAGTGAATCTACTAAGCGTTTGTGCTTTGAGCGGCTCCTGGGAGACCAGTATCAGATTCCGATGCACCAGCGCAGGTTTACTGTATCCCTTGGACCTTCACATTGACCGTGTGACAAAGGTATCGCATCGGGATTGAATACAAAATGCACAATGCTGACTTAAATACAAGAAGAATGAATCTTCTATGAGTTTGTGGTCTGAGCGGCTCCTAGGCAACCAGTGTTAGATTCCGATACACCACTGCAAGTTTACTGTATCCCATGTACCTTCACATTGACCTTAAAACACAGAAATCGCATCGGGATTCAGTACAAAATGCACAATGCCGACTTAAGTACAAGAAGCGTGAATCTACTAACAGTTAGTGCTTTCAGCAACACCTGGCAGACCAGTATTAGATTCTGATGCACCAGTGCAGATTTACTGTATCCCTTGGACCTTCACATTGACCATTAAACACAGCAATTGCATTGGGATTGAATACAAAACACACAATGCGAGCTCAAGTACAAGAAGAGTGAATCTTCTAAGGGTTTGTGGTTTAAGTGGCCCCTGGGAGACCAGTATTATATTCCGATGCACGGGTGCTGGTTTACTGTATGCCTTGGACCTTCACATTGACCACGAAAACAGAAATTGTTTCGGGATTGTAAACAAAATGGACAATGCCGACTTAAGTAACAGAAGGTTGAATCTTCTAAGAGTTTGTCGTTTGAGCGGCTCCTGGGAGACCAGTATAAGAATTCCGGTGCACCAGTGCAGGTTTACTAAATCCCATGTACCATCGCATTGACCATGAAACACAGAAATATCATCAGGATTGAATACAAAAGGGACAATGCTGTCTTAAAAACAAGAAGAGTGAATCTTCTAAGAGTTTAAGGTATGGGCGGCTCTTGGGGGACCAGTATTAGATTCCGGTGCATCAGTGCAGGTTTCCTGTATCCGTTGGACCTTCTCATTGACGATGAAAACAGAAATTGTATCGGGATTGAATACAAAAGGGACAATGCCGACTTAAGTACAAGAAGAGAGAATCTTCTAAGAATTTGTCCTTTGAGCGGCTTCTGGGAGGCCAGTATTAGATTCCGATGTACCAGTCCAGGTTAACTGTATACCTTGGACCTTCACATTGACCATGAAACTCAGAAATCAGATCAGTATTAAATACAAAAGGCACAATGCCGATTTAAGTACAAGAAGAGTGAATCTTCAAAGAGTTCGTGGTTTGAGAGGCTCCTGGGACACCAGTATTAGATTCCTATGCACCAGTGCAGGTTTACTGTATCCCTTGGACCTTCGCATTGACCATGGCCCACACAAATTGCATCGGGATTAAATACAAAAGGGACAATGCCGACTTAAATTCAAGAATAATGAATGTTCTAAGATTTTGTGGTTTGAGCGGCTCCTGGGAGACCTGTATTAAATTCCGATGCACCAGTGCAGGTTTACGTTATCCATTGGATTTTCACATTGACCATGAAACACTGAAATATCATCGGGATTGAACACAAAAGGGACAATGCCGACTTAAGTACAAGAAGAATAAATCTTCTAAGAATTTGTGGTTTGGGCGGCTCCTGGGAGACCCGTATAAGTTATCGATGTCCCAGTGCAGATTTACTGTATCCCTTGTCCCTTCACATTGACCATGAAAACAGAAGTTGTATCGGGATTGAATACAACAGGGACAATGCCAACTTACATACAGGAAGAGTGAATCTTCTAACAGTGTGTGCTTTGAGCGGCTTCTGGGAGACCAGTATTAGATTCCGATGAACCAGTGCAGGTTTACTGCATCCCTTGGACCTTCACATTGACCATGAAACACAGAAATCATATCGGGATTGAATTAAAATTTCAAGAAGAATGAATCTTCAAAGGGTTTGCGCTTTGAGAGGCTCCTGGGAGACCAGTATAAGATTCCGATGCACCAGTGGAGGTTTACTCTATCCCCTGGAATTTCGCATTGACAATGACACACAGAAATTGCATCGGGATTTAATACAAAAGGGACAATGCCGACTTAAATTTAAGAAGAATGAATCTTCTAAGATTTTGGGGATTGAACGACTCCTGGGAGACCAGTATTAGATTGAGATGCACCAGTGCAGGTTTACTGTATCTCTTGGAGCTTCACTTGGACCGTGAAACACAGAAATCGCATCGGGATTAAATACAAAATGCACAATGATGACTTAAGTATAAGAAGAGTGAATCTACTAAGCGTTTGAGCATTGAGCAGCTCCTGGCAAACCAGTATTAGATTCCGATGCACCAGTGCAGGTTTACTGTACCTCTTGGACCTTCACATTGACCATTAAACACAGCAATTGCATCGGGATTGAATACAAAAGACACAAACCGAACTTAAGTACAAGAAGAAAGACGCTTCTAAGAGTTTGTGGTTTGAGCGGCTTCTGGGAGACCAGTATTAGATTCCGCTGCACCAGTGCAGGTTTACTGTATCCCTTGAACCTTCACATTGACCATGAAACACAGCAGTTGAATCGGGATTGAATACAAAGTCACAATGCCAGCTTAAGTACAAGAATAGTGAATCTTCTAAGAGTTTGTGGTTTGAGCGGATCCTGGGAGACCAGTATTAGATTCCGATGCACCAGTGCAGGTTTACTGTATCTCTTGGACCTTCACATTGACCATGAAAACAGAAATTGTATCGGGATTGAATACAAAAGGGACATTGCTGACTTAAGTACAAGAAGAGTGAGTCTTTTAAGAATTTGTCTTTTGAGCGGCTCCTGGGAGACCATTATTTGATTCCGATGCACCAGTGTAGGTTATCTGTATCCTTTGGACCTTCACATTGACCATGTAACACAGAAGTTAGATAAAGATTTTATCAATAGGGACTATGAAGACTTGAGTTCATGAAGAGTTATCCTTCTAAGAGTTTGTGGTTTGAGCGGCTCCCGGGAGGCCAGTATTATATTCCGATGCACCAGTGCACGTTTACTATATCACTAAGACGTTCACATTGACAATGAAACACAGATATTGCATCAGAATTAAATACAAGAGGCACAATGCCGACTTAAGTACAAGAGGAGTGAATCTTCTAAGAGTTTTTGATTTGAGCGGCTCCTGTGTGACCAGTATTAGATTCCGATGCGCCAATGCAGGTTTACTGTATCCCTTGGGCTTTCACATTGACCATGAATCACATATATTGCATCGGGATTTTATACAAAAGGGACAATGCCGACTTAAATTCAAGAACAATGAATCATCTATGAGTTTGTGGTTTGAGCGGCTCCTGGGCGACCAGTATTTAATTCCGATACACCACTGCAAGTTTACTGTATCCCTTAGACCTTCACATTGACCTTCAAACACAGAAATCGCATCGGGATTGAATAAAAAATGCACAATGCCGACATAAGTACAAGAAGCGTGAATCTTCTAAGCGTTAGTGCTTTCAGCAACTCCTGGCAGACCAGTATTAGATTCTGATGCACCAGTGCAGGTTTACTGTATCCCTTGGACCTTCACATTGACCATTAAACACGTCAATTGCATCGGGATTGAATACAAAAGACACAATGCGACCTCAAGTACAAGAAGAGTGAGTCTTCTAAGAGTTTGTGGTTTAAGCGGCTCCTGGGAGACCAGTATTAGATTCCGATGCACCAGTGCAGGTTTACTGTATCCCTTGGACCTTCGCATTGACCATGAAACACAGGAATTGCATCGTGATTGAATACAAAAGGGACAATGCCGACTTAAGTACAAGAAGAGTGAATCTTTTAAGCTTTTGTGCTTTGAGCGGCTTCTTTGAGACCAATGTTAGATTCCGATGCACCAGTGCATGTTAACTGCATCCCTTGGACCTTCACATTGACCATGAAACACACAAAACAGATCAGGATTAAATACAAAGGGCACAATGTTGACTTAAGTACAAGAAGAGTGAATCTTCAAAGAGTTTGTGGTTTGAGAGGCTCCTTGGAGACCAGTATTAGATTCCTATGCACCAGTTCATGTTTACTGTATCCCTTGGACCTTCACATTGACCATGAAAACAGAAATTGTATCGGGATTGAATACAAAAGGGACAATGCCGTCTTACGTACAAGAAGAGTGAATCTTCTAAGAGTTTGTGCTTTGAGCGGCTTCTGGGAGACCAGTATTAGATTCCGATTACCAGTGCAGGTTTACTGTATCCCTTGGACCTTCACATTGACCATGAAACACAGATATTGTTTCGGGATTAAATACAAAAGGTACAATGCCGACTTAAATTCAAGAAGAATGAATCTTCTAAGATTTTGTGGATTGAACGGCTCCTGGAAAACCAGTATTAGATTCCGATGCACCAGTGCTGGTTTACTGTATCCCTTGGAGCTTCACATTGACCGTGAAACACAGAACTCGCATCGGGATTGAATACAAAATGCACAATGCCGACTAAAGTATAAGAAGAGTGAATCTACTAAGTGTTTGTGCTTTGAGCGGCTCCTGGCAGCCCAGTATTAGATTCCGATGCACCAGTGCAGGCTTACTGTAGCCCTTGGACCTTCACATTGATCATTAAAAACAGCAATTGCATCGGGATTGAATACAAAAAAACAAAGCGAACTTAAGTACAAGAAGAATGAATCTTCTAAGAGTTTGTTGTTTGAGCGGCTTCTGGGAAACCAGTATTAAATTACGATGCACCAGAGCAGGTTTACTGTATCCCTTGGACCTTCACGTTGACCACGAAACACAGGAATTGCATCGGGATTGAATACAAAATGGACAATGCCAACTTCAGTACAAGAAGTGTGAATCATCGAAGCGTTTGTGCTTTGAGCGACTACTGGGAGACCAGTATTAGATTCCGATACACCAGTGCAGGTTTACTGTATCCCTTTAACATTCACATAAACCATGAAACACAGAAATCAGATCATGATTAAATACAAAGGGCACAATGCCGACTTAAGTACAAGAAGAGCGAATTTTCAAAGAGTTTGTGGTTTGAGCGGATGCTGTGAGATTAGTATTGAATTCCGATGCACCAGTGCTGGTTAACTGTATCCCTTGGACATTCACATTGACCATGAAACACAGAAATTCCATCGGGATTAAATACAAAGGGACAATGCCGACTTAAATTCAAGAAGAATGAATCTTCAAATATTTAGTGGTTTGAGCGACTTCTGGGAGACCAGTATTAGATTCCGATGCACCAGTGCAGGTTTACTGTATCCCTTGGACATTCACATAAACCATGAAACACAGAAATCAGATCATGATTAAATACAAAAGGCACAATGCCGACTTAAGTACAAGAAGAGTGAATCTACTAAGAATTTATGTTTTGAGCGGCTCCTGGCAGACCAGTATTAGATTACGATGCACCAGTGCAGGTTTACTGTTTCCCTTACACCTTCACATTGTCCATGAAATACTGAATTTGCATTGGGATTGAATACAATAGGGACAGTGCCGACTTAAGTACAAGAAGAGTGAATCTTCTAAGAGTTTGTGCTTTGAGCGGCTTCTGGGAGACCAGTATTAGATTCCGATGCACCAGTGCACGTTTACTGTATAGCTTGGATCTTCACATAGACCATGAAACACAGAAATCGGATCGGGATTGAATACAAAAGGCAAGAAGAGTCAATCTTCAAAGGGTTTGCGCTTTGAGTGGCTCCTGGGATACCAGTATAAGATTCCGATGCACCAGTTTACGTTTACTCTATCCCTTGGACCTTCGCATTGACCATGACACACAGAAATTGCATCGGGGTTAAATACAAAAGGGACAATGCCGACTTAAATTCAAGAAGAAAGAATCTTCTAAGATGTTGTGGATTGAACAGCTCCTGGGAGACTAGTATTAAATTCCGATGCACCAGTGCAGGTTTACTGTATCCCTTGGACCTTCACATTGCCCATGAAACACAGAAATATCATTGGAATTGAATACAATATGGACAATGCTAACTTAGGTACAAGAAGAGTGAGTCCTGTAAGACTTTGTGGTTTGGGCGGCTCCTGGAAGACCAGTATTAGATTCCGATGCACCAGTGCAGGTTTACTGTATCCGTTGGACCTTCTCATTGACCATGAAAACAGAAATTGTATCGGGACTGATTACAAAACGGACAATGCCGACTTAAGTACAAGAAGTGAGAATCTTATAAGAATTTGTCCGTTTAGCGGCTCCTGGGAGACCTGTTTTAATTCCGATGCACCAGTGCAGGTTTAGTGTATCCCTTGGACCTTCACATTGACCATGTTACACAGAAATTAGATCGGTATTTGATACAAAATGGACTATGTCGATTTAAGTACATGAAGAGTGAATCATCTAAAAGTTTCTGGTTTGAGCGGCTCCTTGGAGACCCGTATTATATTTCGATGCACCAGTGCACGTTTACTGTATCCCTTGGAGCTTCAAATTGACCATGAAACACAGAAATTGCATCAGGATTGAATCCAAAAGGGACAATGCCAACTTAAGTACAAGAAATGTGAATCTACTAAGAGTTTGTGCTTTGAGCGGCTCCTGTGAGACCAGTATTAGATTCCGATGCACCAGTGCAGGTTTACTGTATGCCTTGGACCATCACATTGACCACGAAACACAGAAATCGGATCGGGATTGAATACAAATGGGACAGTGCCGACTTAAGTACAAGATGAGTGAATCTTCTAAGAGTTTGTTCTTTGAGTGTCTCCTGGGAGACCAGTATTAGATTCCGATGCACCAGTGCAGGTTTAGTGTATCCTTTGGAAATTCACATTGACCATGAATCACATGAATTGCATCGGGATTAAATACCAAAGGGACAATGCCGACTTAAATTCAAGAACAATGAACCTCCTATGAGTTTGTGGTCTGAGCGGCTCCTGGGCGACCAGTATTAGATTCCGATACACCACTGCAAGTTTACTGTATACCTTGGGCCTTCACATTTACCTTCAAACACAGAAATCGCATCGGGATTGAATACAAAATGCACAATGCCGACTTAAGTACAAGGAGCGTAAATCTACTAAGAGGTAGTGCTTTCAGCAACTCCTGCCACACCAGTATCAGATTCCGATGCACCAGTGCTGGTTTACTGTATCCCTTGGACCTTCACATTGACCATTAAACACAGCAATTGCATCGGGATTTAATACAAAAACACAATGCCAACTTAAGTTCAAGAAGAGTGAATCTTCTAAGCGTTTGTGATTTGAGCGGCTTCTGGGAGACCAGTATTAGATTTCGATGCACCAGTGCAGATAACTGTATCCCTTGGACCTTCACATTGAAAATGAAACACAGAAATCAGATCAGGATTAAATACTAAATGCACAATGCCGACTTAAGTACAAGAAGAGTGAATCTTCAAATGTTTGTGGTTTGAGAGGCTCCTGGGAGACCAGTATTAGATTCCTATGCACCAGTGCAGGTTTACTGTATGCCTTTGACCTTCACATTGACCATGAAACACAGAAATCGGATCGGGATTGAATACAAAAGGCAAGAAGAATGAATCTTCAAAGGGTTTGCGCTTTGAGAGGCTCCTGGGAGACCAGTATAAGATTCCGATGCACCAGTGGAGGTTTACTGTATCCCTTGGACCTTCGCATTGACCTTGAAACAAAGAAATTGCATCGGGATCAAATATAAAAGGGACAATGCCGACTTAAATTTAAGAAGGATGAATCTTCTAAGATTTTGTGGATTGAACGGCTCCTGGGAGACCAGTGTCAGATTCCGATGCACCAGTGCAGGTTTACTGAATCCTGTGGACCTTCACATTGACCATTAAACACAGAAATATTATCGGGATTGAATACAAAATGGACAATGCCAACATAAGTACATGAAGTGTGAATAATCTAAGCGTTTGTGCTTTGAGCGACTTCTGGGAGACCAGTATTAGATTCCGATGCACCAGTGCAAGTTTACTATATCCCTTGGACCTTCACATTGTCCATGAAACACAGGAATTGCATCGGGATTGAATACAAAATTCACAATGCCGACTTAGGTACAAGAAGATTGAATCTACTAAGTTTTTGCGCTTTAGCGGCTCCTGGCAGACCAGTATTAGATTCCGATGCACTAGTGCAGGTTTACTGTATCTCTTGGACCTTTACATTGACCATGATTACAGAAATTGTATCGGGATTGTATACAAAAGGGGCAAGGCTGGTTAAAGTACAAGAAGAGTGAAACTTCTAAGAGTTTGTGCTTTGAGCGGCTTCTGGGAGACCAGTTTTAGATTCCGATGCACCAGTGCAAGTTTACTGTATCCCTTCGACCATCACATTGACCGTGAAACACAGAATTCGCATCGGTATTGAATACAAAATGCACATTGCCGACTTAAGTACAAGAAGAGTTAATCTACTAAGAGTTTGTGTTTAGAGCGGCTCCTGGCAGGCCAGTATTAGATTCCGATGCACCAGTGCAGGTTTACTGTATCCCTTGGACCTTCACATTGACCGTGAAACTAAGAAATCGCATCGGGATTGAATACAAAATGCACAATGCCGGCTTAGTTACAAGAAGAGTGAATCTACTAAGTGTTTGTGCTTTGAGCGGCTCCTGGCAGACCAGTATTAGATTCCGATCCACCAGTTCAGGTTTACTGTATCACTTGGACCTTTACATTGACCATGAAATACAGAAATTGCATCGGGATTGAATACAAAGTAACAATCCCAACTTAAGTACGAGAAGAGTGAATCTTCTAAAAGTTTGTGGTTTGAGCGGCTCCTGGGAGACCAGTATTAGAATTCCATTGCACCAGTGCAGGTTTCTGTATCCCGTGGACCGTCACATTGACCATGAAACACAGATATATCATCGGGATTGAATACAAATGCGACAATGCCGACTTAATTACAAGAAGAGTGAATCTTGAAAGAATTTGTGGCTTGAGCGGCTCTTGGGAGACCAGTATTAAATTCCGATGCACCACTGCTGGTTTGCTGAATCCCATGGAGCTTCACATTGACCATGAATCACACTTATATCATCGGGATTGAATAAAAAGCGACATTGCCGACTTAAATACAAGAAGAATGAATCTTCAAAGAGTTTGTGAATTGGGCGGCTCCTGGGAGACCAGTAATAGATTACGATGCACCAGTGCCGGTTTGCTGTATCCCTTGGACCTTCACATTGACCATTAAACACATTAATTGCATCGGGATTGAATACAAAAGACACAATGCGAACTTAAGTACAAGAGGAGTCAATCTTCTAAGAGTTTGTGGTTTGAGCGGCTCCTGGGAGACCAGTATTAGAATTCCGGGTGCAGGTTTACTGTATCCCATGGGGCTTCACATTGACCATGAATCACAGTTATATCTCCGGGATTGAATAAAAAGTAAATTTGCTGACTTAAATACAAGAAGAGTGAATCTTCAAAGAGTTTGTGGATTGGGCGGCTCCTGGGAGACCAGTAATAGATTCCGATGCACCAGTGTAGGTTTACTGTATCCCTTGGAGCTTCGCATTGACCTTGAGACAAAGAAATTATATCGGGAATGAATACAAATCGCGCAATGCCGACTTAAGTACAAGAAGAGTGAATCTACTAAGAGTTTGTGCTATGAGCGCCTCCTGGCAGACCAGTATTAGATTCCGATGCACCAGTGCAGGTTTACTGTATCCCTTGGACCTTCACATTGACCATTAAACACAGCAATTGCATCGGGAGTAAATACAAAAGACACAATGCGAACTTAAGTACAAGATGAGTGAATCTTCTAAGAGTTTCTGGTTTGAGCGGCTCCAGGGAGACCAGTATTAGATTCCGATGCACCAGTGCACGTTTACTGTATCCCTTGGACCATCTCATTGACCATGAAACACAGGACTCAGATCAGGATTAAATTCAAACGCACAATGCCGTCTTAAGTACAATAAGAGTGAATCTTCATAGAGTTTGTGGTTTTCAGCGGATGCTGGGAGACCAGCATTAGATTCCGATGTACCAGTGCAGGTTTACTGTATCCTCTGGAAATTCACATTGACACCGAAACTAAGAAATCGCATCGGGATTGAATACAAAATGCACAATGCCGACTTAGGTACGAGAAGAGTGAGTCTACTAAGAGTTTGTGCTATATGCGGCTCCTGGCAGACCAGTATTAGTTTCCGATGGACCAGTGCTGGTTTACTGTATCCCTTTGCCCTTCTCATTGACCATGAAAACAGAAATATCATCGGCATTGAATACAAAAGTTACAATGCCGAATTAAGTACAAGAAGAGTGAATCTTCTTGGAGTTTGTGGCTTGAGCAGCTCCTGGGAGACCAGTATTAGAATTCCAATGCACCAGTGCAGCTTTACTGCATCCCTTGGACCATCACATTGACTATAAAACACAGAAATATCATCGGGAGTGAATACAAAAGCGACAATGCCTACTTAATTACAAGAAGACAGAATCTTCTAAGAGTTTGTGGCTTGAGCGGCGCCTAGAAGACCAGTATTAGATTGCCGTGCACCAGAGCATGTTTACTGTATCCCTCGGACCTTCACATTGGCCATGAAACACAGATATTGCATCGGGTTTAAATACAAAAGGGGCAATGCCGACTTAAATTCAAGAAGAATGAATTTTCTAAGGTTTTGTGGTTTCACCGGCTCCTGGGAGACCAGTATTGGATTCCGATGCACCAGTGCAGGTTTACTGTATCCCTAGGACCTTCACATTGACCATGAAACACAGAAATATCATCGGGATTGAATACAAAAGGGACAATGCCGACTTAAGTACAAGAAGAGTGAATCTTCCAAGAAATTGTGGTTTGGGCGGCTCCAGGGAGACCAGTATTAGATTCCGATGCACCAGTGCAGGTTTACTGTCCCCTTGGACCTTCGCATTCACAATGACACACAGAAATTGAATCGGGGTTAAATACAAAAGGGACAATGCCGACTTAAATTCAAGGAGAATGAATCTTATAAGATTTTGTGGTTTGAGCGGCTCCTGGGAGACCAGTAATACATTCCGATGCACCAGTGCAGGTTTTCTGTATCCCTTGGATCTACACCTTGACCATGTAACACAGAAATTAGATTGGGATTTAATACAAAAGGGACTATGCCGACTTAAGTACATGAAGAGTGAATCTTCTAAGAGTTTGTGGTTTGAGCATCTCCTGTTAGACCAGTATTAGATTCCGATGCATCAGCACACGTTTACTGTATCCCTTGGACCTTCACATTGACCGTGAGACACAGAAATCGCATCGGCATTGAAAACAAAATGCACAATGCAGACTTAAGTACATGAAGAGTGAATCTTCTAAGAGTTCGTGGTTTGATCGGCTCCTGGGAGACCAGTATTAGTTTCCGATGCACCAGTGCTGGTTTACTGTATCCCTTGGCCCCTCTCATTGACCATGAAAACAGAAATATCATCGGGATTGAATACAAAAGGGACAATGCCGAATTAAGTACAAGAAGAGTGAATCTTGTAAGAGTTTGTGGTTTGAGCGGCTCCTGGGAGACCAGCATTAGATTCCGATGCACCAGTGCTGGTTTACTGTGTCCCATGGAGCTTCACATTGACCATGAATCACAGTTATATCTCTGGGATTGAATAAAAAGCGAATTTGCTGACTTAAATACAAGAGGAGTGAATCTTCAAAGAGTTTGTGCATAGGGCGGCTCCTGGGAGACCAGTATTAGATTGCGATGCACCTGTGCAGGTTTACTGAATCCCTTGGACCTTCACATTGTCCATGAAACACAGAAATTGCATAGTGTTTAAATACAAAAGGGGGCAATGCCGCCTTAAATTCAAGAAGAATGAATCTTCTAAGGTTTTGTGGTTTGAGCGGTATCTAGGAGACCAGTATTGGATTCCGATGCACCAGTGCAGGTTTACTGTATCCCTTGGACCTTCACATTGACCATGAAACACAGAAATAGTTACAAGAAGAGTGAATCTTCTAAGCATTTGTGCTTTGAGCGGCTTCTGGGAGACCAGTATTAGATTCCGATCCATCAGTGCAGGTTTACTGTATCACTTGGCCCTTTGCACTGACCATTAAACACAGCAACTGCATCCAGATTGAATACAATGGTCACAATGCCAAATTAAGATCAAGAAGGGTGAATCTTCTAACAGTTTGTGGTCTTGAGCGGCTCCTGGGTGACCAGTATTAGAGTTCCGATGCACCAGTGCAGGTTTACTGTATCACTTGGACCTCCACATTGACCAAGAAACAGAGAATTTGCATCGGGATTGAATACAAAATTTACAATGCCGACTTAAGTACAGGAAGAGTGAATCTTCAAGGACTTTGTGGTTTGAGTGGCCCCGGGGAGACCAGTATTAGATTCCGATACACCAGTGCAAGTTTACTGTATCTCTTGGACCTTTACATTGACCAAGAATCAGAGATATAGCATCGGGATTAGATACAAAAGGGTCATTGCCGACTTCTGTACAAGAAGAGTGAATCTTCTAAGAGTTTGTGGTTTGAGCGGCTTCTGGGAGACCAGTACTAGATTCCGATCCACCAGCGCAGGTTTACTGTATCACTTGGACCTTTACATTGACCATTAAACACAGCAACTGCATCGGGATTGAATACAAAGGTCACAATGCCAAATTAAGATCAAGAAGGGTGAATCTACTAAGAGTTTGTGCTTTGAGTGGCACCTGGCAGACCAGTATTAGATTCCGATGCACCAGTGCAGGTTTACTGTATCATTTCAACCTTCACACTGACCATGAAACACAGAAATCAGATCGGGATTGAATACAAAAGGCACAATGCCGACTTACGTACAAGAAGAGTGAATCTTCAAAGAGTTTGTGGTGTCAGCGGCTCCTGGGAGCCCAGTATTAGATTCCAATGCACCAGTGCAAGTTTACTGCATCCCTTGGACCTTCACATTGACCATGAAACACATAAATTGTATCGAGATTAAATACAAAAGGGCCAGTGCCAACTTAAATTCAAGAAAAATGAATCTTCTAAGATTTTGTGGTTTGAGCGGCTCCTGGGAGACCAGTATTAGATTCCGAAGCACCAGTGCAGGTTTACTGTATCCCTTGGCCCTTCACATTGAGCGTGAAACACAGAAATCGCATCGGGATTGAATACGAAATGCACAACGGCGTTTTAGGTACAAGAAGAGTGAATCTACTAAGAATTTATGATTTGAGCGGCTCCTGGCTGACCAGTATTATATTCCGATGCACCTTTGCAGGTTTACTGTATCCCTTGGACCTTCACTTTGACCATGAAACACAGAAATCTGATCGGGATTGAATGCAAAAGGCACAATGACAACTTAAGTACAAGAAGAGTGAATCTTCCCAGAGTTTGTATTTTCAGCGGCTTCTGGGAGACCAGTATTAGATTCCGATGCACCACTGCAGGTTTACTGTATCCCTTGGACCTTCACATTAACCGTGAAACACAGAAATCGGTTCGGGATAGAATACGAAATGCACAATGCCGACTTAGGTACAAGAAGAGTGAATCTTCTAAGAATTTGTGCTTTCAGCGGCTTCTGGGAGACCTGTATTAGATTCCGAAGCACCAGTGCAAGTTTACTGTATCCCTTGGACCTTTACATTGACCATGAAACACAGAAATCAGATCGGGATTGAATACAAAAGCCACAATGCCGACTTAAGTACAAGAGGAGTGAATCTTCAAAGAGTTTGTAGTTTGAGCGGCTCCTGGGAGCCCAGTATTAGATTCCAATGCACCAGTGCAAGTTTACTGCATCCCTTGGACCTTCACATTGACCATGAAACACATAAATTGTATCGAGATTAAATACAAAATGGCCAGTGCCAACTTAATTTCAAGAAAAATGAATCTTCTAAGATTTTGTGCTTTGAGCGGCTCCTGGCTGACCTGTATTAGATTCCGATGCACCAGTGCAGGTTTACTGTATCCCTTGGACCTTTGCATTGACCATTAAACACATAAATTTCATCGGGATGGAACACGAAATGCACAATGCCGACTTAGGTACAAGAAGAGTGAATCTTCTAAGAATTTGTGCCTTGAGCGGCTTCTGGGGGGCCAGTATTAGATTCCGATGCACCAGTGCAGGTTTACTGTATCCCTTGGCCCTTCACATTGAGCGTGAAACACAGAAATCGCATCGGGATTGAATACGAAATGCACAACGGCGATTTAGGTACAAGAAGAGTGAATATACTAAAAATTTGTGATTTGAGCAGCTCCTGGCAGACCAGTATCAGATTCCGATGCACCAGTGCAGGTTTAGTGTATCCCTTGGACCTACACATTGGCCATGAATCACAGGAATTGCATTGGGATTGAATACAAAAAGCACAATGCCGACTTAAGTACAAGAAGAATGCATCTTCTAAGAGTTAGAGATTTGAGCGGCTCCTTAGTGTCCAGTATTAGATTCCGATGCACCAGTGCAGGTTTACTGTATCCTTTGGACCTTCACATAGACCGTGAAACACAGAAATCGCATCGGGATGGAATACGAAATGCACAATGCCGACTTAGGTTCAAGAAGAGTGAATCTTCTAAGAATTTGTGCCTTGAGCGGCTTCTGGGGGGCCAGTATTAGATTCCGATGCACCAGTGCAGGTTTACTGTATCCCTTGGACCTACACATTGACCATGAAACACAGAAATCAGATCGGGATTGAATACAAAAGCCACAATGCCGACTTAAGTACAAGAGGAGTGAATCTTCAAAGAGTTTGTAGTTTGAGCGGCTCCTGGGAGACCAGTATTAGATGTCGACGCACCAGTGCAGGTTTACTGTATCACTTGGACGTTCACATTGACCATGAATTAAAGAAATTGCATCAGGATGAAATACAAAAGGGACAATGCCAACTTAAATTCAAGATGAGTGAAACTTTTAAGATTTTGTTGTTTGAGCAGGTCCTGGCAGACCAGTATTAGATTCCGATGCACCAGTGCAGGTTTACTGTATCCCTTGGACGTTTGCATTGACTATTAAACACAGCAATTGCATCGGGATTGAATACAACAGTCATAATGCCAAATAAAGAACAAGAAGAGTGAATCTTCTAAGAGTTTGTGGTTTTGAGCGGCTCCTGGGAGACCAGTATTAGAATTCCGATGCACCAGTGCAGGTCTACTGTATCACTTGGACCTTCACATTGACCTTGCAACAGAGAAATTGCATCGGGATTGAGTACAAAAGGGGCAATGCTGACTTAAGTACAGGAAGAGTGAATCATCAAAGAGTTTGTGGTTTGACTGGCCCCGGGGAGACCAGTATTAGATTCCGGTACACCAGTGCAAGTTTACTGTAATCCTTGGACCTCAGCCTTGACAGTCAAACACAGAAATCGCATCGGGATTGAGTACAAAATGCACAATGCCGGCTTAGGTACAAGTAGAGTGAATCTTCTAAGAATTTGTGCTTTGAGCGGCTTCTGGGAGACCAGTATTAAATTCCGATGCACCAGTGCAGGTTTACTGTATCCCTTGGACCTCCACATTGACAATGAAACACAGAAATTGCATCAGCATAAAATACAAAAGGGACAAAGCCATCTTAAGTTCAAGACGAATGAATCTTTTAAGATTTTGTTGTTTGAGCAGCTCCTGGGAGACCGGTATTAGATTCTGATGCACCAGTGCAGGTTTACGGTATCCCTTGGACCTTCACATTGACCGTGAAACACAGAAATCGCATCGGGATAGAATACGAAATGCACAATGCTGACCTAAGTACAAGAAGAGTGAATCTACTAGGAGTTAGTGCTTTGAGCGGCACCTGGCAGACCAGTATTAGATTCCGACGCACCAGTTCAGGATTACTATATCCCTTGGACCTTCACTTTGACCATGAAACACAGATGTCTGATCGGGATTGAATACAAAATGCACAATGCCAACTTAAGTATAAGTACAGTGAATCTTCTAAGATTTTGTGGTTTGAGCGGCTCCTGGGAGACCAGTATTAGATTCCGATGCACCAGTGCAGGTTTATTGTATCCCTTGGACCCTCACATTGACCGTGAAACACAGAAATCGCATCGGGATCGAGTACGAAATGCACAATACCGACTTAGGTACAAGAAGAAAAAAATCTTCTAAGAATTTGTGCTTTGAGCGGCTTCCGGGAGACCAGTATAAGATTCTGATGCACCAGTGCAGGTTTACTGTATCCCTTGGACCTTCACATTGACTATGAAACACAGAAATCAGATCGGGATTGAATACAAAAGGCACAATGCCGACGTAAGTACAAGAAGAGTGAATCTTCAAAGGGTTTGTGGTTTGAGCGGCTCCTGGGAGACCAGTATTGGATTTCGCCGCCCCAGTGCAGGTTTACTGCATCCCTTGGACCTTCACATTGACCGTGAAACACAGAAATCGCATCGGGATGGAATACGAAATGCACAATGCCGACTTAGGTACAAGAAGAGTGAATCTTTTAAGAATTTGTGCTTTGAGCGGCTTCTGGGAGACCAGTATTAGATTCCGATGAACCAGTGCAGGTTTACTGTATCCCTTGGACCTTCACATTGAGAATGAAACACAGAAATTAGATCGGGATTGAATACAAAAGCCACAATGCCGACTTAAGTACAAGAGGAGTGACTCTTCAAAGAGTTTGTAGTTTGAGCGGCTCCTCGGAGACCAGTATTAGATACCGACGCACCAGTGCAGGTTTACTGTATCCCTTGGACGTTCACATTGACCACGAAACAATGAAATTGCACCAGGATTAATTACAAAAGGGACAATGCCAACTTAAATTCAAGAAGAGTGAATCTTTTAAGATTTTGTTGTTTGAGCAGGTCCTGGGAGACCAGTATTAGATTCCGATGCACCAGTGCAGGTTTATTGTATCCCTTGGACCTTCACATTGACCGTGAAACACAGAAATCGCATCGGGATGGAGTACGAAATGCACAACGCCGACTTAGGTACAAGAAGAGTGAATCTTCTAAGAATTTGTGTTTTGAGCGGCTTCTGGGAGACCAGTATTAGATTCCGATGCACCAGTGCAGGTTTACGGTATCCCTTGGACCTTCACATTGACCGTGAAACACAGAAATCGCATCGGGATAGAATACGAAATGCAAAATGCTGACCTAAGTACAAGAAAAGTGAATCTACTAGGAGATAGTGCTTTGAGTGGCACCTGGCAGACCAGTATTAGATTCCGATGCACCAGTTCAGGTTCACTGTATCCCTTGGACCTTCACTTTGTCCATGAAACACAGAAGTCTGATCGGGATTGAATACAAAAGCCACAATGCCAACTTAAGTACAAGTAGAGTGAATCTTCTAAGATTTTGTGGTTTGAGCGGCTCCTGGGAGACCAGTATTAGATTCCAATGCACCAGTGCAGGTTTACTGTATCCCTTGGACCTTCACAATGACCGTGAAACACAGAAATCGCATCGGGATCGAAAACGAAATGCACAATACCGACTTAGGCTCAAGAAGAGTGAATCTTCTAAGAATTTGTGCTTTGAGCGGCTTCTGGGAGACCAGTATTAGGTTCCGATGCACCAGTGCAGGTTTACTGTATCCCTTGGAGCTTCACATTGCCCATGAGACACTGAAATCAGATCGGGATTGAATACAAAAGGCACAAGGCCGACTTGAGTACATGAAGAGTGAATCTTGAAAGGGTTTGCGGTTTGAGCGGCTCCTGGGAGACCAGTATTGGATTTCGACGCACCAGTGCAGGTTTACTGCATCATTTTGACCTTCACACTGGCCATGAAACACAGAAATCAGATCGGGATTGAATACAAAAGGCACAATGACGACTTAAGTACAAGAAGAATGAATATTCAAAAAGTTTCTGGTTTCAGCGCCTCCTGGGAGACCAGTATTAGATTCCGATGCACCAGTGCATGTTTACTGTATCCCTTGGACCTTCACATTGACCATGAATCACAGGAATTGCATCGGGATTGAATACAAATGGGATAATGCCGACTTACATTCATGAAGATTGAATTTCCTATGAGTGTTTGGTTTGAGCGGCTCCTGTGCGACCAGTATTAGATTTCGATGCACCAGTGCTGGTATCCTGTATCCAATGGACCTTCACATTGAGCATGAAACAAAAAAAGTTGCATCAGGCTTGAATACAAAAGAGACAATGCCGACATAAGTACTGGAGGAGTGAATCTTCTAAGAGATTCTGCTTTGAGCGGCTCCTGGGAGACCAGTATTAGATTCCGATGCACCAGTGCACGTTTACTGTTTCCCTTGGACCTTCACATTGACCATGAAACAAAGAAATTGCACCGGGATGGAATTCATAAGGTACAATGCCGACTTAAGTACATGAGGGGTGAATCTTCAAAGAGTTTGTGGTTTCAGCGGCTCCTGGGAGACCAGTATTAGATTCCGATGCACCAGTGCAGGTTTACTGTATCCCTTGGACCTTCACATTGACCATGAAACACATAAATAGCATCGGGGTTAAATACAAAAGGGCCAGTGCCAACTTAAATTCAAGAAGAATGAATCTTCTAAGATTTTGTGGTTTGAGCGGCTCCTGGGAGACTAGTATTAGATTCGGAAGCACCCGTGCAGGTTTACTGTATCCCTTGGCCCTTCACATTGACCGTAAGACCCAGAACTCGGATCTGGATAGAATACAAAAGGGACAATGCAGACTTAAGAACAAGAAAAATGAATCTTCTAAGAGTTTGTGGTTTAAGCGGCTCCTGGGAGACCAGTTTTTGATTCCTATACACCAGGGCAAGTTTTTCTGTATCCCGGGGACCTTCACATTGACCGTCAAACACAGAAATCGCATCGGGATTGAGTACAAAATGCACAATAACGGCTTAGGTACAAGTAGAGTGAATCTTCTAAGAATTTGTGCTTTGAGCGGCTTCTGGGAGACCAGTATTAGATTCCGATGCACCAGTGCAGGTTTACTGTATCCCTTGGACCTTCACATTGACCATGAAACACAGAAATCAGATCAGGATTGAATACAAAACGCACAATGCCGACTTAAGTACAGGAAGAGTGAATCTTCAGCGAGTTTGTGGTTTGAGCGGCTCCTGGGAGACAAGTATTAGATTTCGACGCACCAGTGCAGGTTTACTGTATCCCTCAGACCTACACATTGACCATGAAACACAGAAATTGCGTCAGGATTAAATACAAAAGGGACAATGCCAACTTAAATTCAAGAAGAATGAATCTTTAAGATTTTGTTGTTTGAGCGGCTCATGGGAGACCAGTATTAGATTCCGATGCACCAGTGCAGGTTTACTGCATCCTTTGGACCCTCACATTGACCGTGAAACACAGAAATCGCATCGGAATAGAATACGAAATGCACAATGCCGACTTAGGTACAAGAAGAGTAAATCTACTGAGGATATGTGTTTTGAGCGGCTCCTGGCAGACCCGTATTAGTTCCCGATGCACCAGTGCAGGTTTACTGTATCCCTTGGACCTTTACATTGACCATTACACACAGCAATTGCATCGGGATTGAATACAAAAATCATAATGCCAAATTAAGAACAAGAAGAGTGTATCTTCTAAGAGTTTGTGGTTTTGAGCGGCTCCTGGGAGACCAGTATTAGAATTCAGATGCACCAGTGCAGGTTTACTGTACCACTTGGACCTTCACATTGACCATTAATCACAGAAATTGCATCGGAAATGTATACAAATGGGATAATGCCGACTTAAATTCAAGAAGATTGAAACTTCTAAGAGTTTGTGATTTGAGCGGCTCCTGGGCGACCAGCATTAGATTCCGATACACCAGTGCAGGTTTACTCTATCGCTTGGACCTTCACATTGACGATGAAACAAAGCAATTACATCGGGATTGAATACAAAAATGACAATGCAGACTTAATAACAGGAAGTGTGAATCTTCTAAGTGTTTGTGGTTTTAGCGGCTCCTGGGAGACCAGTATTAGATTCCGATTCACCAGTGCAGGTTTACTCTATCGCTTGGACCTTCACAATGACCATGAAACACAGAAATCGGATCGGGATAGAATACAAAGGCACAATGCATACTTAAGTACAAGAAGAGTGAATCTTCTGAGAGTTTGGGTTTGAGCGGCTCCTGGGAGACCAGATTATGATTACTATACACCAGGGCAAGTTTTCTGTATCCCAGGGACCTTTACATTGACCGTCAAACACAGAATTCGCATCGGGATTAAATACAAAATGCACAATGCCGGCTTAAGTACAGGAGGAGTGAATCACTTCAGAGTTTGTGCTTTGAGTGGCTCCTGGGATACCAGTATTAGATTCCGATGCACCAGTGCAGCTTTACTGTATCCCTTGGACTTTCCCATTGACCATGAAACACAGAAATTGCATCAGTATTAAATACAAAAGGGACAATGCAAACTTAAATTCAAGAAGAATGAACTTTTAAGATTTTGTTGTTTGAGCGGCTCCTGGGAGACCAATATTAGATTCAGATGCACCAGTGCAGGTTTACTGTCCCCCTTGGACCATCACATTGACCATGAAACACAGAAATTGCATCAGGAATAAATACAAAAGGGACAATGACAACTTAAATTCAAGAAGAGTGAATCTTTATGATTTTGTTGTTTGAGCGGCTCCTGGGAGACCAGTATTAGATTCCGATGCACCAGTTCAGGTTTACTGTATCCCTTTGACCTTCACATTGACTGTGAAACACAGAAATCGCATCGGGATAGAAAACGAAATGCAAAATTCCGACTTAGGTACAAGAAGAGTGAATCTACTAAGGGTATGTGTTTTGAGCGGCTAATGGCAGACCAGTATTAGATTCCGATGCACCAGTGCAGGTTTACTGTATCCCTTAGAGCTTTACATTGACCATTAAACACAGCAATTGCATCGGGATTGAATACAAAAGTCATAATGCCAAATTAAGAACAAGAAGAGTGAATCTTCTAAGAGTTTGTGGCTTTGGACGGCTCCTGGGAGACCAGTATTAGATTTCGGATGCACCAGTGCAGGTTTACTGTATCACTTGGATCTTCACATTGACCTTGAAGCATATAAATTGCTTCGGGATTGAATTTAAAAGTCACAATGCCGACTTAAGTACAAGAAGAATGTATCGTCTAAGAATTAGGGCTTTGAGCGGCTCCTTAGTGTCCAGTATTAGTTTCTGATGCACCTGTGCAGGTTTACTGTATCCCCTGGACCTTCACTTTGACCATGACACACAGAAATCTGATCGGGATTGAATACAAAAGGCACAATGCCAACTTAAGTACAAGAAGAGTGAATCTTTTAAGAGTTTTTGGTTTGAGCGGCTTCTGGGAGACCAGTATTAGATTCCGATGCACCAGTGCAGATTTACTATATCTCTTGGACCTTCACATTGACCGTGAAACACAGAAATCGCATCGGGATAGAATACGAAATGCACAATGCCGACTTAGGCACAAGAAGGGTGAATCTTCTAAGAATTTGTGCTTTGAGCGGCTTCTGGCAGACCAGTATTAGATTCCGATGCACCAGTGCAGGTTTACTGTATCCCTTGGACCCTCACATTGACCTTGAAACACAGAAATCAGATCGGGATTGAATACAAGAGGCACAATGCCGACTTAAATACAAGAAGAGTGAATCTACTAAGGGTATGTATTTTGAGCGGCTAATGGCGAAACAGTATTAAATTCCGATGCACCAGTGCAGGTTTACTGTATCACTTGGCCCTTCACATTGACTATGAAGCACATAAATTGCATCGGGGTTGAATACCAAAGGCACAATGCCGACTTAAGTACAGGAAGAGTGAATCTTCTAACAGTTTCTGTTCTGAGTGGCTCCTGGGAGACCAGTATTAGATTCCGTTGCACCAGTGCAGGTTAACTGTATCCCTTGGACCTTCATATTGACTATGAAACACAGAAATTGCTTCGGGATTGAATACAAAAGAGACAATGCCGACTTAAGTACAAGAAGAGTGAATTTTCATTGAGTTTGTGGTTTGAGCGGCTCCTGGGAGACCAGTGTCAGATTGCGATACACCAGTGCAGGTTTACTGTATCGCTTGGACCTTCACATTCACCATGAAACACAGAAATTGCATCGGGATTGAATACAAAAGGGACAATGCCGACTTAAGTACAAGAAGGATGAATCTTATAAGAATTTGTGGTTTGAGCGGCTCCTGGGAGACCAGTATTAGATTCCAATGCACCAGTGCTGGTTAACTGTATCCCTTGGACCTTCACATTGACCATGTACACAGAAATTCCATGGGGATTGAATACAAAAGAGACAAGGCCGACCTAAGTATAAGAAGAGTGAATCCTCTAAGAGTTTCTGTTTTGAGCGGCTCCTAGGAGACCAGTATTACGTTCCAATGCACCCGTGCAGGTTTACTGTATCCGTTGGTCCTTCGCATTGACCATGAATCACAGATATTGCATCGGGATTGAACACAAAAGAGACAAAGCCGACTTAAATACAAGAAGAGTGAATCTCTTTTGAGTTTGTGCTTTGAGCGGCTCCTGCGGTACCAGTATTAGATTCCGATGCACTAGTGCAGGTTTACTGTATCCCTTGGACCTTCGCATTGACCATGAAACACATAAATCGCAACGGGATTGAATACAAAATGGACAAAGCCGACTTAAATACAAGAAGAGTGAATCTTCTAAGGGTTTGTGCTTGGGGCGGCGACTTGAAGACCAGTATTAGATTCTGATGCACCAGTGCAGGTTTACTGTATCCCTTGGACCTTCACATTGACCATGAAACACAGAAATTGTATCGGGATGGAATACATAAGGGACAATGCCGACTTAAAAACAAGATGAGTGAATCTTCTAACAGTTTGAGCTTTGAGCGGCACCTGGGAGTCCAGTATTAGTTTCCGATGCACCAGTGCAGGTTTACTGTATACCTTGGAGCTTCACATTGACCATGAATCACAGAAATTACATCGGGATTAAATACAAATGGTACAATGCCGACTTAAATTCAGGAAGAATGAATCTTTTATGAGTTTGTGGTGTGTGCGGCTCCTGGGCGACCAGTATTAGATTCCGATACACCAGTGCAAGTTTACTGTACCACTTGGACCTTCACATTGACCATTAATCACAGAAAATGCATCGGAAATGTATACAAATGGGATAATGCCGACTTAAATTCAAGAAGATTGAATCTTCTAAGAGTTTGTGATTTGAGCGGCTCCTGGGCGACCAGCATTAGATTCCGATACACCAGTGCAGGTTTACTCTATCGCTTGGACCTTCACATTGACTATGAAACAAAGCAATTAGATCGGGATTGAATACAAAAATGACAATGCAGACTTAATAACAGGAAGTGTGAATCTTCTAAGTGTTTGTGGTTTTAGCGGCTCCTGGGAGACCAGTATTAGATTCCGATTCACCAGTGCAGGTTTACTCTATCGCTTGGACCTTCACAATGACCATGAAACACAGAAATCGGATCGGGATAGAATACAAAGGCACAATGCATACTTAAGTACAAGAAGAGTGAATCTTCTGAGAGTTTGGGTTTGAGCGGCTTCTGGGAGACCAGATTATGATTACTATACACCAGGGCAAGTTTTCTGTATGCCAGGGACCTTTACATTGACCGTCAAACACAGAATTCGCATCGGGATTAAATACAAAATGCACAATGCCGGCTTAAGTACAGGAGGAGTGAATCACTTCAGAGTTTGTGCTTTGAGTGGCTCCTGGGATACCAGTATTAGATTCCGATGCACCAGTGCAGGTTTACTGTCCCCCTTGGACCATCACATTGACCATGAAACACAGAAATTGCATCAGGAATAAATACAAAAGGGACAATGACAACTTAAATTCACGAAGAGTGAATCTTTATGATTCTGTTGTTTGAGCGGCTCCTGGGAGACCAGTATTAGATTCCGATGCACCAGTTCAGGTTTACTGTATCCCTTTGACCTTCACATTGACTGTGAAACACAGAAATCGCATCGGGATAGAAAACGAAATGCAAAATTCCGACTTAGGTACAAGAAGAGTGAATCTACTAAGGGTATGTGTTTTGAGTGGCTAATGGCAGACCAGTATTAGATTCCGATGCACCAGTGCAGGTTTACTGTATCCCTTAGACCTTTACATTGACCATTAAACACAGCAATTGCATCGGGATTGAATACAAAAGTCATAATGCCAAATTAAGAACAAGAAGAGTGAATCTTCTAAGAGTTTGTGGGTTTGAGCGGCTCCTGGGAGACCAGTATTAGATTTCGGATGCACCAGTGCAGGTTTACTGTATCACTTGGATCTTCACATTGACCTTGAAGCATATAAATTGCTTCGGGATTGAATTTAAAAGTCACAATGCCGACTTAAGTACAAGAAGAATGTATCGTCTAAGAATTAGGGCTTTGAGCGGCTCCTTAGTGTCCAGTATTAGTTTCTGATGCACCTGTGCAGGTTTACTGTATCCCCTGGACCTTCACTTTGACCATGACACACAGAAATCTGATTGGGATTGAATACAAAAGGCACAATGCCAACTTAAGTACAAGAAGAGTGAATCTTTTAAGAGTTTTTGGTTTGAGCGGCTTCTGGGAGACCAGTATTAGATTCCGATGCACCAGTGCAGATTTACTATATCCCTTGGGCCTTCACATTGACCGTGAAACACAGAAATCGCATCGGGATAGAATACGAAATGCACAATGCCGACTTAGGCACAAGAAGGGTGAATCTTCTAAGAATTTGTGCTTTGAGCGGCTTCTGGCAGACCAGTATTAGATTCCGATGCACCAGTGCAGGTCTACTGTATCCCTTGGACCCTCACATTGACCTTGAAACACAGAAATCAGATCGGGATTGAATACAAGAGGCACAGTGCCGACTTAACTACAAGAAGAGTGAATCTTCAAAGAGTTTGTTGTTTGAGCGGCTCCTGGGAGCCCAGTATTAGATTTCGACGCACCAGTGCTGGTTTACAAAATCCCTTGGACCTTCACATTGACCATGAAACACAGAAATTGCATCAGTACTAAATACAAAAGGGACAATGCAAACTTAAATTCAAGAAGAATGAATCTTTTAAGATTTTGTTGTTTGAGCGGCTCCTGGGAGACCTATATTAGATTCCGATGCACCAGTGCAGGTTTACTGTATCCCGTGGACCTTCACATTGACTGTGAAAGACAGAAATCGCATCGGGATAGAATACGAAATGCACAATCCCGACTTAAATACAAGAAGAGTGAATCTACTAAGGGTATGTATTTTTAGCGGCTAAAGGCGAAACAGTATTAAATTCCGATGCACCAGTGCAGGTTTACAGTATCACTTGGCCCTTCACATTGACTATGAAGCACATAAATTGCATCAGGGTTGAATACCAAAGGCACAATGCCGACTTAAGTACAAGAAGAGTGAATCTTCTAACAGTTTCTGTTCTGAGTGGCTCCTGGGAGACCAGTATTAGATTCCGTTGCACCAGTGCAGGTTAACTGTATCACTTGGACCTTCATATGGACTGTGAAACACAGAAATTGCTTCGGGATTGAATACAAAAGAGACAATGCCGACTTAAGTACAAGAAGAGTGAATTTTCATTGAGTTTGTGGTTTGAGCGGCTCCTGGGAGACCAGTGACAGATTGCGATACACCAGTGCAGGTTTACTGTATCGCTTGGACCTTCACATTCACCATGAAACACAGAAATTGCATCGGGATTGAATACAAAAGGGACAATGCCGACTTAAGTACAAGAAGGATGAATCTTATAAGAATTTGTGGTTTGAGCGGCTCCTGGGAGACCAGTATTAGATTCCAATGCACCAGTGCTGGTTAACTGTATCCCTTGGACCTTCACATTGACCATGTACACAGAAATTCCATGGGGATTGAATACAAAAGAGACAAGGCCGACCTAAGTATAAGAAGAGTGAATCCTCTAAGAGTTTTGGTTTTGAGCGGCTCCTAGGAGACCAGTATTATGTTCCAATGCACCCGTGCAGGTTTACTGTATCCGTTGGTCCTTCGCATTGACCATGAATCACAGATATTGCATCGGGATTGAACACAAAAGATGGAATACATAAAGGACAATGCCGACTTAAAAACAAGATGAGTGAATCTTCTAACAGTTTGAGCTTTGAGCGGCTCCTAGGTGTCCAGTATTAGATTCCGATGGGGCTGTGCAGGTTTACTGTATCCCTTGGCCTTCACACTGACAATGAAACACAGAAATTGCATCGGGATTGAATACAAAAGGACAATGGCGGCTGAAGTACAAGAAGAGTGAATCGTCTAAGGGCTTGTGTTTTGAGCGGCACCTGGGAGTCCAGTATTAGTTTCCGATGCACCAGTGCAGGTTTACTGTATACCTTGGAGCTTCACATTGACCATGAATCACAGAAATTACATCGGGATTGAATACAAATGGTACAATGCCGACTTAAATTCAAGAAGAATGGATCTTTTATGAGTTTGTGGTGTGTGCGGCTCCTGGGCGACCAGTATTAGATTCCGATACACCAGTGCAAGTTTACTGTATCCCTTGGACCTTCACGTTGACCGTGAAACACAGTTATCGCATCGGGATAGAATACGAAATGCACAATGCCGACTTAGGTACAAGAGGAGTGAATCTACTAATTGTTTGTGCTTTGAGCGGCTCCTGGCAGACCAGTATTAGATTCCGATGCACCAGTGCCAGTTTATTGTATTACTTGGACCTTCACATTGACCGTCAATTACAGAAAACGCATCGGGATTGAGTACAACATGCTAAATGCCGGCTTAAGTACAAGAAAAGTAAATCTACAAAGAGTTTGTGCTTTGACCGGCTCCAGGCAAACCAGTGTTAGAATCCGATGCACCAGTGCAGGTTTACTCTATCGCTTGGACCCTCAGATTGACCATAAACCACAGTAATCGGATCGGGATTGTTTACAAAAGGGACAATGCAACTTAAGTACAAGGGGAGTGATTCTTCAAAGAGTTTGTGCTTTGAGAGGCTTCTGGGAGACCAGTAATAGATTCCGATGCACCAGTGCAGGTTTACTGTACCCCTTGTACCTTCACATTGACAACGACACCCAGAAATTGCATCGGGATTGAATACATATTGAACAATGCCAACTTAAGTACAAGAAGAGTGAATCTTCTAAGGGTTTGTGATTTGAGCGGCACCTAAGAGTCCAGTATTAGTTTCCGATGCACCAGCGCAAGTTTACTGTATCTCTTGGACCTTCACATTGACCATGAAACAAAGAAATCGCTTCTGGGTTGAATACAAAATGCACAATGCTGATTTAAGTACAAGAAGAGTGAATCTTCTACAGGTTTGTGGTTTGAGCGGCTCATGGGAGACCAGTATTAGATTCCGATGCACCAGTGCAGGTTGACTGTATCGCTTGGACCTTCCCATTGAACATGGAAAACAGAAATTGCATCGGGATTGAATACATAAGGCACATTGCCGACTTAAGTACAAGAAGAGTGAATCTTCTTACAAATTGTGCTTTGAGCGTCTCCTGGGAGACCACTATTAGATTCCGATGCACCACAGCTGGTTTACTGAATCCCTTGGACCTTCACATTGACCATGAAATACAGAAACAGCATGGAGATTGAACACAAATGGGAGAATGTCGCCCTAAGTACAAGGAGAATGAATCTTCTAAGAGTTTAAGCTTTCAGCGGTTCCTGGGAGACCAGTATTAGATTCCGATGCACCAGCGCAAGTTTACTGTATCCCTTGGACCTTTCCATTGACCATGAAGCAGAGAAATTGCAATTGGATCAAGTACAAAAGGGACAATGCCGACTTAAGTACAAGAGGGTGAATCTTATAAGAGTTTGTGCTTTGAGCGGCTCCTGGGAGCCCAGTATTAGATTGCGACGCACCATTGCAGGTTTACTAAATCCCTTGGACCTTCACATTGACCATGAAACACAGAAATTGCATCAGTATTAAATACAAAAGGGACAATGCCATCTTAAATTCAAGAAGAATGATTCTTTTAAAATTATGTAGTTTGAGCGGCTCCTGGGAGACCAATATTAGATTCCGATGCACCAGTGCAGGTTTACTGTTTCCCTTGGACCTTCACATTGACTCTGAAACACAGAAGTCGCATCGGGATAGAATACGAAATGCACAATCCCGACTTAGGGGCAAGATGAGTAAATCTACTAAGGGTATGTGTTTTGAGCGGCTAATGGCAGACCAATATTAGATTCCGATGCACCAGTGCAGGTTTACTGTATCACTTGGACCTCAACATTGACCATGAAATACAGAAATTGCATCGGGATTGAATACAAAAGGGACAGTGCCGACTTAAGTACAAGAAGGATGAATCTTATAAGAATTTGTGATTTGATCGGCTCTTGGGAGACCAGTATTAGATTCCTGGGAGACCAGTATTAGATTCCGATGCACCAGTGCTGGTTAACAGTATCACTTGGACCATCACATTGACCATGAACACAGAAATTGCATGGGGATTGAATACAAAAGAGACAAGGCCAACCTAAGTATAAGAAAAGTGAATCCTCTAAGAGTTTCTGCTTTGAGCGGCTCCTGGGAGACCAGTATTACGTTCCGATGCACCCGTGTAGGTTTACTGTATCCGTTGGTCCTTCGCATTGACCATGAAACACAGATATTGCATCGGGATTGAACACAAAAGAGACAAAGCCGACTTAAATGCAAGAAGAGTGAATCTCTTTAGAGTATGTGCTTTGTGCGGCTCCTGGGGTACCAGTATTAGATTCCGATGCACTAGTGCAGTTTTACTATATCCCTTGGACCTTCGCATTGACCATGAAATACGTAAATCGCAACGGGATTGAATACAAAATGGACAAATCCGACTTAAATACAAGTAGAGTGAATCTTCTAAGGGTTTGTGCTTGGGGCGGCGCCTGGAAGGCCAGTATTAGATTCCGATGCACCAGCGCAGGTTTACTGTATTCCTTGGAACTTCACATTGACCATGAAACAAACAAATCGCATCTGGGTTGAATGCAAAATGCACAATGCCGATTTAAGTACAAGAAGAGTGAATCTTCTAAAGGTTTGTGGTTTGAGCGGCTCATGGGAGACCAGTATTAGATTCCGATGCACCAGTGCAGGTTTACTGTATCGCTTGGACCTTCCCATTGACCATGAAACACAGAAATTGCATCGGGATTGAATACATAAGGCACAATGCCGACTTATGTACAAGAAGAGTGAATCTTCTAAGCAATTGTGCTTTGAGCGGCTCCTGGGAGACCACTATTAGATTCCGATGCACCAGAGCTGGTTTACTGTATCCCTTGGACCTTTCCATTGACCATGAAGCAGAGAAATTGCAATGGGATCGAATACAAAATGCACAATGCCGATTTAAGTACAAGAACAGTGAATCTCCTAGGGGTTTGTGGTTTAAGCGGCACCTGGGAGACCAGTATTAGATACCGATGCCCCAGTGCAGGTTTGCTGTATCCCTTGGACCTGCACATTGACCATGAAACAGAGAAATCGCATCGGGATTGAATACAAAAGGGACAAAACCGACTTAAGTACAAGTGGAGTGAATCTTCTGAGAATTTGAGTTTTGAGCGCCTCCTGAGAGTCCAGTATTAGATTCCGATGTACCTGTGCAGGTTTACTGTGTCCCTTGGACCTTCACATTGACCATGAAACACAGAAACTGCATCGGGATTGAATAAAAAAAGCACAATGCCGACTTCAGTACAAGAAGAGTGAATCTTCTAAGAGTTTCTGCTCTGAGTGGCTCCTGGGAGACCAGTATTAGATTCCGTTGCACCAGTGCAGGTTTACTGTTTCCCTTGGACCTTCTACCTGACCATGAAACTCAGATATTACATCGGGATTGAATACAAAGGTACAATGCCGACTGACGTACATGAGAAGTGAATCTTCTAAGAGTTTGTGGTTGAGTGGCTCTTGGGAGACCAGTATTAGATATCGATGCAAAAGTGCAGGTTTACTCTATCCCTTGTACCTTCACATTGACCATGAAGCATAGAAATTGCATCGGGATTGAATACAAAAGGCACAATGCCGACTTAAGTACAAAAAGAATGATTCTTCTAAGAGTTTGAGCTTTGAGAGGCACCTGGGTGTCCAGTATTACATTCCGATGCACCTGTGCAGGTTTACTGTATCCCTTGGACCTTCACACTGACCATGAAACACAGATATTGCATCGGGACTGAATACAAAAGGGAGAATTCCAACCTAAGTACAAGAAGAGTGTCTCTTTTCAGAGTTTGTGCTTTGTGCGACTCCTGGGATATCAGTATTACATTCCGATGCACCAGTGCAGGTTTACTGTATCCCTTGGACCTTCATATTGATCATGCAACACTGAAATCGCATCGGGATTGAATACAAAAGGGCCATTGCCGACTCAAATACAAGAAGAGTGAATCTTCTAAGGGTTTGAGGTTTGAGCGGCTCATGGGAGACCAGTATTAGATTCCGATGCACCAGAGCTGGTTTACTGTAACCCTTGGACCTTCTCATTGACCATGAAATACAGAAATTGCATGGGGATTGAACACAAATGGGAGAAGGTCGCCTTATGTACAAGAGGAGTGAATCTTCTAGGACTTTGTGCTTTCAGTGGTTCCTGGGAGACCAGTATTAGATACCGATGCACCAGTGCAGGTTTAGTGTATCCCTTGGACCTTCGCATTGACCATGAATCACAGAAATTGCATCGGGATTGAATACAAATGGGACAATGCCGTTTTAAATTCAAGAAGAATGAATCTTCTATGAGTTTGTGGATTGACCGACTCCTGGGCGACTAGTTTTAGATTCAGATGTACCAGTGCAGGTTTACTGCATCCCTTGGACCTTCACATTGACGATAAAACAAATCAATTACATCGGGATTGAATACAAAAATGACAATGCAGACTTAAGTACAGGAAGGGTGAATCTTCTGAGAGTTTGTGGTTTGAGCGGCTCCTGGGAGACCAGTATTAGATTCCGATGCACCAGCGCAGGTTTACTCTATCGCTTGGACCTTCACATTGACCAAGAAACACAGATCTCGGATCGGGAATGAATAAAAAAGGGACAATGCCGACATAGGTACAAGAAGAGTGAATCTTCTAAGAGTTTGTACTTTGAGTAGCTCCTGGGAGACCAGTATTTGATTCCGATACACAAGGGCAAGTTTTTCTGTATCCAGTGGACCTTCACATTGACCATCAAACAAAGAATTCGCATCACATTGACCGTCAAACACAGAATTCGCATCGGGATTAAATAAAAACGCACAATGCCGACATAAGTACAAGAAATGTGAATCTCTTCAGAGTTTGTGCTTTGAGCGGCTCCTGAGATACCAGTATTAGATTCCGATGCACCAGTGCAGGTATACTGTATCCCGTGGACCTTCCCATTGCCCATGAGGCAGAGAAATTGCATTGGGATCGAATACAAAAGGGACAATGCCGACTTAAGTACAAGAAGGTAAATCTTATAAGAGTTTGTGCTTTGAGCGGCTCCTGCGAGACCAGTATTAGATTTCGATGCACCAGTGCTGGTTACCTGTATCCCATGGACCTTCACATTGACCATGAAACAAAAAGAATTGCATCGGGCTTGAAGACAAAAGGCACAATGCCGACCTAAGTACAAGAGGAGTGAATCTTGTAAGAGTTTGTGTCTTCAGCGGGTCATGGGAGACCAGTATTAGATTCCGTTGCACCAGCGCAGATTTGCTGTATCCCTTCACCCGTCACATTGACCATGAAACACAGAAATTGCGTTGAGATTGAATACGATCGGGACAATGCCGACTTAAGTACAAGAAGAGTGAATTTTCTAAGAGGTTATGGGTTGAGATACTCCAGGGAGACCAGTATTAGATTCCGATGCCCCAGTGCAAGTTTACTGTATCCCTTGGACCTTCACACTGACCATGGAACACAGAAGTTGCATCGGGATGGAATACAAAAGGGACAATGCCAACTTAAGTAAAGGAAGAGTAAATCATCTAAGGGTTTGTGGTTTGATCGGCTCCTGGGAGTCCAGTAATAGATTCCGATGCACCAGTGCAGGTTTACTGTATCCCTTGGACCTTTACATTGACCATGATACAAAGAAATCGCATCGGGATTGAATACAAAATGCACAATGCCGATTTAAGTACAAGAAAGTCAATCTTTTAAAGGTTTGTGTATTGAGCGGCTCATGGGAGACCAGTACTAGATTCCGATGCACCAGTGCAGGTTTACTGTATCCATTGGACCTTCACATTGACCATGAAACACAGATATTGCATCGGGATTGAATACTTAAGGGACAATGCCGACTTTGGTAAAAAAAAGAGTGTATTTTCTAAGAGTTTGAGAATTGGGCGGCGCCTGGGTGTCCAGTTTTAGATTCCGATGCACCTGTGCTGGTTTACTGTATCCCTTGGACCTTCACATTGACCATGAAACTCAGATATTACATCGGGATTGAATAATAAGGTACAATGCCGACTGAAGTACATGAGAAGTGAATCTTCTAAGAGTTTGTGGTTGAGCGGCTCCTGGGAGACCAGTATTAGATATCGATGCACCAGTGCAGGTTTACTGTATCCCTTGTACCTTCCCATTGACCATGAAGCATAGAAATTGCATCGGGATTGAATACAAAAGGCACAATGCCGACTTAAGCACAAAAAGAATGATTCTTCTAAGAGTTAGAGCTTTGAGCGGCACCTGAGTGTCCAGTATCAGATTCCGATGCACCTGCGCAGGTTTACTGTATCCCTTGGACCTTTACATTGACCATGAAACACTGAAATTGCATCGAGATGGAATACATAAGGGACAATGCCGATTTAAGGACAAGAAATGTGAATCTTCTAACAGTTTGAGCTTTGAGGGGCTCCTGGGTGTCCAGTATTACAATACGATGCACCTGTGCAGGTTTACTGTATCCCTTGGACCTTCACACTGACCATGAAACACAGATATTCCATCGGGACTGAATACAAAAGGGAGAATTCCAACCTAAGTACAAGAAGAGTGTCTCTCTTCAGAGTTTGTGCTTTGTGCGGCTCCTGGGAAATCAGTATTACATTCCGATGCACCAGTGCAGGTTTACTGCATCCCTTGGACCTTCATATTGATCATGAAACACTGAAATCGCATCGGGATTGAATACAAAAGGCACAATGCCGACTTCTGTACAAGAAGAGTGAATCTTCTAAGAGTTTCTGCTTTGAGAGGGTTCTGGGAGACCAGTATCAGATTCCAATGCACGAGTGCACGTTTACTGTGTCCCTTGTACCTTCACATTGACCATGACACCCAGAAATTGCATCGGGATTGAATACAAAATGAACAATGCCAACTTAAGTACAAGAGGAATGAAATTTCAAAGAGTTTGTGTTTTGAGCGGCTCCTCGGAGACTAGTATTACGATCCGATGCAAGAGTGCAGGTTTATTGTATCCCTCGGACCTTCATATTGACCATGAAACACAGAAATTGCATGGGGATGGAATACATAAGGGGCAATGCCGACTGAAGTACAAAAAAACAGAATTTTCTAAGGGTTTCAGCTTTGAGCGGCTCCTGGCAGTCCAGTATTAAATTCCGATGCTGCTGTGCAGGTTTACTGTATCCCTTGGACCTACACACTGACCATGAAACACAGAAATCGCATTGGGAATGAATAGAAAAGGCACAATGCCGACTTCAGTACAAGAAGAGTGAATCTTCTAAGAGTTTCTGCTTTGAGCGGCTCCTGGGAGACCAGTATTAGATTCCCATGCACCAGAGCAGGTTCACTGTATCCCTTGGACCTTCACATTCACCATGAAGCACAGAAATTGCATCGGGATTGAATACAAAAAGGACAATGCCGACTTAAGTACAAGAAGAGTGAATTTTATAAGAATTTGTGCTTTGAGCAACTCCTGGGAGACCAGTGTAAGATTCCGATACACCAGTGCAGGTTTACTGTATCGCTAGGACCTTCACATTGACCATAAAACACAGAAACTGAATCGGGATTGAATACAAAAGGCACAATGCCGACTTCAGTACAAGAAGAGTGAATCTTCTAAGAGTTACTGCTCTGAGTGGCTCCTGGGAGACCAGTATTAGATTCCGTTGCACCAGTGCAGGTTTACTGTATCCCTTGGACCTTGACATTGACCATGAAACAAAGAAATCGCATCGGGGTTGAAAACAAAATGCACAATGCCGATTTAAGTACAAGAAGAGTGAATTTTCTAAGAGTTTGTGCTTTGAGCGGCCCCTCGGAGACTAGTTTTACGATGCGATGCAAGAGTGCAGGTTTATTGTATCCCTTGGACCATCACATTGACCATGAAACACAGAAATTGCATGGTGATGGAATAAAAATGGGGCAATGCCGACTTAAGTACAAAAAGAGTGAATCTTCTAGGAGTTTGAGATTTGAGCGCCTCCTTGGTGTCCAGTATTAGATTCCGATGCTGCTGTGCAGTTTTACTGTATCCCTTGGGCCTTCACATTGACCATGAACCACAGAAATTGCATCGGGATCGAATACAAAATGGACAATGCCGACTGAAGTACAAGAAGAGTGAATCTTCTATGGGTTTGTGCATTGAGCAGCTCCTGGGAATCCAGTGTTAGATTCCGATGCACCAGGGCAGGTTTACTGTATCCCTTGTACCGTCACATTCACCATGAAACCCAGAAACTGCATTGGGATTGAATACAAAATGAACAATGCCAACTTATGTACAAGAAGAGTGAATTTTCTAAGGGTTTGTGCTTTGAGCGGCTCCTGGGAGACTAGTATTAGGTTCCGATGCACCTGTGCAGGTTTACTGTATCCCTTGGACCTTCACACTGACCATGAAACACAGATATTCCATCGGGACTGAATACAAAAGGGAGAATTCCAACCTAAGTACAAGAAGAGTGTCTCTCTTCAGAGTTTGTGCTTTGTGCGGCTCCTGGGAAATCAGTATTACATTCCGATGCACCAGTGCAGGTTTACTGCATCCCTTGGACCTTCATATTGATCATGAAACACTGAAATCGCATCGGGATTGAATACAAAAGGCACAATGCCGACTTCAGTACAAGAAGAGTGAATCTTCTAAGAGTTTCTGCTTTGAGAGGCTTCTGGGAGACCAGTATCAGATTCCAATGCACGAGTGCACGTTTACTGTGTCCCTTGTACCTTCACATTGACCATGACACCCAGAAATTGCATCGGGATTGAATACAAAATGAACAATGCCAACTTAAGTACAAGAGGAATGAAATTTCAAAGACTTTGTGCATTGAGCGGCTCCTCGGAGACTAGTATTACGATCCGATGCAAGAGTGCAGGTTTATTGTATCCCTTGGACCTTCACATTGACCATGAAACACAGAAATTGCATGGGGATGGAATACATAAGGGGCAATGCCGACTGAAGTACAAGAAGACTGAATTTTCTAAGGGTTTCAGCTTTGAGCGGCTCCTGGGTGTCCAGTATTAAATTCCGATGCTGCTGTGCAGGTTTACTGTATCCCTTGGACCTTCACACTGACCATGAAACACAGAAATCGCATTGGGAATGAATAGAAAAGGCACAATGCCGACTTCAGTACAAGAAGAGTGAATCTTCTAAGAGTTTCTGCTTTGAGCGGCTCCTGGGAGACCAGTATTAGATTCCCATGCACCAGAGCAGGTTTACTGTATCCCTTGGACCTTCACATTCACCATGAAGCACAGAAATTGCATCGGGATTGAATACAAAAAGGACAATGCCGAATTAAGTACAAGAAGAGTGAATTTTATAAGAGTTTGTGCTTTGAGCAACTCCTGGGAGACCAGTGTAAGATTCCGATACACCAGTGCAGGTTTACTGTATCGCTAGGACCTTCACATTGACCATGAAACACAGAATCTGCATCGGGATTGAATACAAAAGGCACAATGCCGACTTCAGTACAAGAAGAGTGAATCTTCTAAGAGTTACTGCTCTGAGTGGCTCCTGGGAGACCAGTATTAGATTCCGTTGCACCAGTGCAGGATTACTGTATCCCTTGGACCTTCACATTGACCATGAAACACAGATATTGCATCGGGATTGAATACAAAAGGGACAATGCCGACTTAAGTACAAGAAGAGTGAATTTTATAAGAGTTTGTGCTTTGAGCAATTCCTGGGAGACCAGTGTTAGATTCCGATACACCAGTGCAGGTTTACTGTATCGCTTGGACCTTCACATTGACCATAAAACACAGAATTTGCATCGGGATTGAATACAAAAGGGACAATGCCGTCTTAAGTCGAAGAAGGGGGAATCATATAAGCGTTTGTGGTTTGAGCGGCTCCTGGGAGACCAGTATTAGATTCCCATGCACCAGAGCAGGTTTACTGTATCCCTTGGACCTTCACATTCACCATGATACACAGATAATGCGTCGGGATTGAATACAAAATACACAATGCCGACTTAAGTACAAGAAGAGTGAATTTTCTAAGTGTCTTAGTTTTGAGCGGCTCCTCGGCGTACTGTAATAGATTTCGATGCACCAGTGCTGGTTACCTGTATCCCTCGGACATTCACATTGACCATGAAACACAGAAAATGCATTGGGATGGAATATATAAGTGACAACACCGACTTAAGTACAAGAGGAGTGAATCTTCTAAGAGTTTGTGCTTTGAGCGGCTCCTGGGGCACCAGTATTAGGTTCCGATGCACCAGTGCAGGTTTACTGTATCCCTTGGTCCATCACATTGATCATGAAACACAAATATTGCATCAGGATTGAATACAAAAGGGACATTGCCGACATAAGTACAAGAAGAGTAAATCTTTTCAGAGTTTGTGCTTTGAGCGGCTATTGGGATACCAGTATTACATTCCGATGCACCAGTGCAGGTTTACTGTATCTCTTGGACCTTCACATTGATCATGAAACACTGAAATCGGATCGGGATTGATTACAAAACTCACATTGCCGACTCAAATACAAGAAGAGTGAATCTTCTAAGAGTTTTTACTTTGAGAGGCTTCTGGGAGACAAGTATTAGATTCCGATGCACCAGTGCAGGTTTACTGTATCCCTTGGACTTTCACATTGACCATGAAACAAAGAAATCGCATCGGGGTTGAAAACAAAATGCACAATGCCGATTTAAGTACAAGAAGAGTGAATTTTCTAAGAGTTTGTGCTTTGAGCGGCCCCTCGGAGACTAGTTTTACGATGCGATGCAAGAGTGCAGGTTTATTGTATCCCTTGGACCATCACATTGACCATGAAACACAGAAATTGCATGGTGATGGAATAAAAATGGGGCAATGCCGACTTAAGTACATGAAGAGTGAATCTTCTAGGAGTTTGAGATTTGAGCGCCTCCTTGGTGTCCAGTATTAGATTCCGATGCTGCTGTGCAGGTTTACTGTATCCCTTGGACCTTCACATTGACCATGAACCACAGAAATTGCATCGGGATTGAATACAAATTGGACAAAGCCGACTGAAGTACAAGAAGAGTGAATCTTCTATGGGTTTGTGCATTGAGCAGCTCCTGGGAATCCAGTGTTAGATTCCGATGCACCAGGGCAGGTTTACTGTATCGCTTGTACCGTCACATTCACCATGAAACCCAGAAACTGCATTGGAATTGAATACAAAATGAACAATGCCAACTTAAGTACAAGAAGAGTGAATTTTCTAAGGGTTTGTGCTTTGAGCGGCTCCTGGGAGACTAGTATTAGGTTCCGATGCACCAGTGCAGGTTTACTGTATCCCTTGGTCCATCACATTGATCATGAAACACAGATATTGCATCAGGAATGAATAGAAATGGGACAATGCCGAAATAAGTACAAGAAGAGTGAATCTCTTCAGAGTTTGTGCTTTGAGCGGCTCCTGGGATACCAGTATTAGATTCCCACGCACCAGAGCAGGTTTAGTGTATCCCTTGGACCTTCACATTGACCATGAAGCACACAAATTGCATCGGGATTGAATACAAATGGGACAATGCCGACTTAAGTACAAGTGGAGTGAATCTTCTAAGAGTTTTAGCTTTGAGCGGCTCCTGAAACTCCAGTATTAGATTCCGATGCACCTGTGCAGGTTTACGGTATCCCATGGACCTTCACATTGTCCATGAAACACAGAAATTGCATCGGGATTGAATACAAAAGGCACAATGCCGACTTCAGTACAAGAAGAGTGAGTATTCTAAGAGTTTCTGCTCTGAGTGGCTCCTGGGAGACCAGTATTAGATTCCATTGCACCAGTGCCGGTTTACTGTATCGCTTGGACCTACACATTGACCATGAAACACAGATATTGCATCGGGATTGAACACAAAACGGAAAATGCCGACTTAAGTACAAGTGGAGTGAATCTTCCATGAGTTTGAGCTTTGAGCGGCTCCTGAAAGTCCAGTATTAGATTCCCTTGCACCTGTGCTGGTTTACTGTATCCCTTGGACCTTCACATTGGCCATGATACACAGAAAATGCATCGGGATTGAATACAAAACGCACAATGCCGACTTCAGTACAAGAAGAGTGAATCTTCTAAGAGCTTCTGCTCTGAGTGGCTCCTGGGAGACCAGTATTAGATTACGATGCACCAGTGCAGGTTTACTGTATACCTTGGAGCTTCACATTGACCATGAAACACAGAAATTGCATCGGGATTGAATGCAAAAGGCACTATGCCGTGTTAAGTACAAGAAGAGTTAATATTCTAAGACATTGTGCTTAGAGCGGCTCCTGGGAGACCAGTATTAGATTCTGATGCACCAGTGCAGGTTAACTGTATCCCTTGGACCTTCACATAGCCTATGAAGCACAGAAATCACATCGGTAATGAATACAAAAGGGACAAAGCCGACTTAAATACAGGAAGAGTGAATCTTCTAAGAGTTTGTCCTTTGACCGGCTCTTGGGAGACCAGTATTAGATTCCGACGGTCCAATGCAGGATTACTGTATCCCTTGGATCTTCACATTGATCATGAAACACAGAAATTGCATCGGGATTGAATACAAAAGGGACAATGCCGAGCTAAGTACAAGAAGAGTGTATCTTCTACGGGTTTATGCTTTGAGCGGCTCCTGGGAGACCAGTATTGGATTCCGATGCACCAGTACAGCTTTACTGTATGCCTTGGACCTTCACATTGACCATGAAACACAGAAATTGCATCGGAATCGAATACAAAATGCACAATTCCGACTTAAGTACAAGAAGAGTGAATTTTCTAAGTGTCTGTGCTTTGAGCGGCTCCTCGGCGACCTGTATTAGATTTCGATGCACCAGTACTGGTTACCTGTATCCCTTGGACATTCGCATTGCCCATGAAACACAGATATTGCATTGGGATGGAATACGAAAGAGACAATACCGACTTAAGTACAAGAGGAGTGAATCTTCTAAGAATTTGTGTTTTGAGCGGCTCGTGGGGGACCAGTATTAGGTTCTGATGCACCAGTGCAGGTTTACTGCATCCCTTGGTCCATCACATTGATCATGAAACACAGATATTGCATCAGGATGGAATACAAAAGGGACAATGCCGACCTAAGAACAAGAAGAGTGAATCTTCTAAGGATTTAAGATTTGAGCGGCTCCTGGGTGTCCAGTATTAGATTCCGATGCAGCTGTGCAGGTTTAATGCATCCCTTGGACTTTCACACTGACCATGAACCACAGAAATTGCATCGGGATTGAATACAAAATGGACAATGCCGACTGAAGTACAAGATGAGTGAATCTTCTATGGGTTTGTGCATTGAGCGGCTCCTGAGAGTCCAGTATTAGATTCCGATGCACCAGAGCTGGTTTACTGTATCCCTTGCACTCTCACATTGACAATGAAACACAGATATTGCATCGGGATTGAATACAAAAGGGACAATGCCGACTTAAGTACAAGAAGAGTGAATTTTATAAGAGTTTGTGCTTTGAGCAACTCCTGGGAGACCAGTGTTAGATTCCGATACACCAGTGCAGGTTTACTGTATCTCTTGGACCTTCACATTGACCATAAAACACAGAATTTGCATCGGGATTGAATACAAAATGAACAATGCCAACTTAAGTACAAGAGGAATGAAATTTCAAAGAGTTTGTGCTTTGAGCGGCTCCTCGGAGACTAGTATTACGATCCGATGCAAGAGTGCAGGTTTATTGTATCCCTTGGACCTTCACATTGACCATGAAACACAGAAATTGCATGGGGATGGAATACATAAGGGGCAATGCCGACTGAAGTACAAGAATACTGAATTTTCTAAGGGTTTCTGCTTTGAGCGGCTCCTGGGAGTCCAGTATTAAATTCCGATGCAGCTGTGCAGGTTTACTGTATCTCTTGGACCTTCACACTGACCATGAAACACAGAAATCGCATTGAGAATGAATAGAAAAGGCACAATGCGACTTCAGTACAAGAAGAGTAAATCTTCTAAGAGTTTCTGCTTTGAGCGGCTCCTGGGAGACCAGTATTAGATTCCCATGCACCAGAGCAGAATTACTGTATCCCTTGGACCTTCACATTCACCATGAAGCACAGAAATTGCATCGGGATTGAATACAAAAAGGACAATGCCGACTTAAGTACAAGAAGAGTGAATTTTATAAGAGTGTGTGCTTTGAGCAACTCCTGGGAGACCAGTGTAAGATTCCGATACACCAGTGCAGGTTTACTGTATCACTAGGACCTTTACATTGACCATGAAACACAGAAACTGCATCGGGATTGAATACAAAAGGCACAATGCCGACTTCAGTACAAGAAGAGTGAATCTTCTAAGAGTTACTGCTCTGAGTGGCTCCTGGGAGACCAGTATTAGATTCCGTTGCACCAGTGCAGGATTACTGTATCCCTTGGACCTTCACATTGACCATGAAACACAGATATTGCATAGGGATTGAATACAAAAGGGACAATGCCGACTTAAGTACAAGAAGAGTGAATTTTATAAGAGTTTGTGCTTTGAGCAATTCCTGGGAGACCAGTGTTAGATTCCGATACACCAGTGCAGGTTTACTGTATCGCTTGGACCTTCACATTGACCATAAAACACAGAATTTGCATCGGGATTGAATTCAAAAGGGACAATGCCGTCTTAAGTCGAAGAAGGTTGAATCATATAAGTGTTTGTGGTTTGAGCGGCTCCTGGGAGACCAGTATTAGATTCCCATGCACCAGAGCAGGTTTACTGTATCCCTTGGACCTTCACATTCACCATGATACACAGATATTGCGTCGGGATTGAATACAAAATACACAATGCCGACTTAAGTACAAGAAGAGTGAATTTTCTAAGTGTCTGTGTTTTGAGCGGCTCCTCGGCGGACTGTAATAGATTTCGATGCACCAGTGCTGGTTACCTGTATCCCTCGGACATTCACATTGACCATGAAACACAGAAAATGCATTGGGATGGAATACATAAGAGACAACACCGACTTAAGTACAAGAGGAGTGAATCTTCTAAGAGTTTGTGCTTTGAGCGGCTCCTGGGGCACCAATATTAGGTTCCGATGCACCAGTGCAGGTTTACTGTATCCCTTGGTCCATCACATTGATCATGAAACACAAATATTGCATCAGGATTGAATACAAAAGCGACATTGCCGACATAAGTACAAGAAGAGTAAATCTTTTCAGAGTTTGTGCTTTGAGCGGCTATTGGGATACCAGTATTACATTCCGATGCACCAGTGCAGGTTTACTGTATCCCTTGGACCTTCACATTGATCATGAAACACTGAAATCGGATCGGGATTGATTACAAAACTCACATTGCCGACTCAAATACAAGAAGAGTGAATCTTCTAAGAGTTTGTACTTTGAGAGGCTTCTGGGAGACAAGTATTAGATTCCGATGCACCAGTGCAGGTTTACTGTATCCCTTGGACTTTCACATTGACCATGAACCACAGAAATTGCATCGGGATTGAATACAAAATGGACAATGCCAACTTAAGTACAAGAAGAGTGAATTTTCTAAGGGTTTGTGCTTTGAGCGGCCCCTCGGAGACTAGTTTTACGATGCGATGCAAGAGTGCAGGTTTATTGTATCCCTTGGACCATCACATCGACCATGAAACACAGAAATTGCATGGTGATGGAATAAAAATGGGGCAATGCCGACTTAAGTACAAGAAGAGTGAATCTTCTAGGAGTTTGAGATTTGAGCGCCTCCTTGGTGTCCAGTATTAGATTCCGATGCTGCTGTGCAGGTTTACTGTATCCCTTGGACCTTCACATTGACCATGAACCACAGAAATTGCATCGGGATTGAATACAAAATGGACAATGCCAACTTAAGTACAAGAAGAGTGAATTTTCTAAGGGTTTGTGCTTTGAGCGGCTCCTGGGAGACTAGTATTAGGTTCCGATGCACCAGTACAGGTTTACTGTATCCCTTGGTCCATCACATTGATCATGAAACACAGATATTGCATCAGGAATGAATTGAAGAGGGACAATGCCGAAATAAGTACAAGAAGAGTGAATCTCTTCAGAATTTGTGCTTTGAGAGGCTCCTGGGATACCAGTATTAGATTCCCATGCACCAGAGCAGGTTTAGTGTATCCCTTGGACCTTCACATTGACCATGAAGCACACAAATTACATCGGGATTGAATACAAATGGGACAATGCCGACTTAAGTACAAGTGGAGTGAATCTTCTAAGAGTTTTAGCTTTGAGCGGCTCCTGAAACTCCAGTATTAGATTCCGATGCACCTGTGCAGGTTTACGGTATCCCATGGACCTTCACATTGTCCATGAAACACAGAAATTGCATCGGGATTGAATACAAAAGGCACAATGCCGACTTCAGTACAAGAAGAGTGAGTATTCTAAGAGTTTCTGCTCTGAGTGGCTCCTGGGAGACCAGTATTAGATTCCATTGCACCAGTGCCGGTTTACTGTATCGCTTGGACCTTCACATTGCCCATGAAACACGGATATTGCATCGGGATTGAACACAAAACGGACAATGCCGACTTAAGTACAAGTGGAGTTAATCTTCCATGAGTTTGAGCTTTGAGCGGCTCCTGAAAGTCCAGTATTAGTTTCTGATGCACCTGTGCTGGTTTACTGTATCCCTTGGACCTTCACATTGGCCATGATACACAGAAAATGCATCGGGATTGAATACAAAAGGCACAATGCCGACTTCAGTACAAGAAGAGTGAATCTTCTAAGAGCTTCTGCTCTGAGTGGCTCCTGGGAGACCAGTATTAGATTACGATGCACCAGTGCAGGTTTACTGTATACCTTGGAGCTTCACATTGACCATGAAACACAGATATTGCATCGGGATTGAATGCAAAAGGCACTATGCCGTCTTAAGTACAAGAAGAGTTAATATTCTAAGACATTGTGCTTAGAGCGGCTCCTGGGAGACCAGTATTAGATTCCGATGCACCAGTGCAGGTTAACTGTATCCCTTGGACCTTCACATAGCCCATGAAGCACAGAAATCACATCGGTAATGAATACAAAAGGGACAAAGCCGACTTAAATACAGGAAGAGTGAATCTTCTAAGAGTTTGTCCTTTGACCGGCTCTTGGGAGACCAGTATTAGATTCCGATGGTCCAATGCAGGATTACTGTATCCCTTGGATCTTCACATTGATCATGAAACACAGAAATTGCATCGGGATTGAATACAAAAGGGACAATGCCGAGCTAAGTACAAGAAGAGTGTATCTTCTACGGGTTTATGCTTTGAGCGGCTCCTGGGAGACCAGTATTGGATTCCGATGCACCAGTACAGCTTTACTGTATGCCTTGGACCTTCACATTGACCATGAAACACAGAAATTGCATCGGAATCGAATACAAAATGCACAATTCCGACTTAAGCACAAGAAGAGTGAATTTTCTAAGTGTCTGTGCTTTGAGCGGCTCCTCGGCGACCTGTATTAGATTTCGATGCACCAGTACTGGTTACCTGTATCCCTTGGACATTCGCATTGCCCATGAAACACAGATATTGCATTGGGATGGAATACGAAAGAGACAATACCGACTTAAGTACAAGAGGAGTGAATCTTCTAAGAATTTGTGTTTTGAGCGGCTCGTGGGGGACCAGTATTAGGTTCTGATGCACCAGTGCAGGTTTACTGTATCCCTTGGTCCATCACATTGATCATGAAACACAGATATTGCATCAGGATGGAATAGAAAAGGGACAATGCCGACCTAAGAACAAGAAGAGTGAATCTTCTAAGGATTTAAGATTTGAGCGGCTCCTGGGTGTCCAGTATTAGATTCCGATGCAGCTGTGCAGGTTTAATGCATCCCTTGGACCTTCACACTGACCATGAACCACAGAAATTGCATCGGGATTGAATACAAAATGGACAATGCCGACTGAAGTACAAGATGAGTGAATCTTCTATGGGTTTGTGCATTGAGCGGCTCCTGAGAGTCCAGTATTAGATTCCGACGCACCAGAGCTGGTTTACTGTATCCCTTGCACTCTCACATTGACAATGAAGCACAGAAATTGCATCGGGATAGAGTACAAAATGCACAATGCCAACTTAAGTACAAGATGAGTGAATCTTCTATGGGTTTGTGGTTTGAGCGACTCATGGGAGACCAGTATTAGATTCCGATGCACCAGTGCAGGTTTACTGTATCCCTTGGACCTTCACAGCGACCATGAAACACAGAAATTGCATCAAGATTGAATACATAAGCCACAATGCCGACTTAAATTCAAGAAGAGTGCATCTTCTAAGAGTTTGTGTTTTGAGCGGCTCCTGGGAGACCACTACTAGATTCCGATGCACCAGAGTTTGTTTACTGTAACCCTTGTACCTTCACATTGACCATGAAATACAGCAATTGTATCGGGATTGAATACAAATGGGAGAATGTCAATTTATCTACAAGAAGAGTGGATCGTCTAAGAGTTTGTGCTTTCAGCGGTTCCTGGGAGACCACAATTAGATTCCGATGCACCACAGCAGGTTTACTGTATCCCTTGGACCTTCACATTGACCATGAAACCCATAAATTGCATCAGGACTGAATACAAACGGGACAATGCCGACTTAAGTACAAGTGGAGTGAATCTTCTAAGAGTTTGAGCTTTGAGCGGCTCCTGAGAGTCCAGTATTAGATTCCGATGCACCTGTGCAGGTTTACTGTATCCCTTGGACCTTCACATTGACCATGAAACACAGAAATTGCATCGGGATTGAATACAAAAGGCACAATGTCGACTTCAGTACAAGAAGAGTGAATTTTCTAAGAGTTTCTGCTCTGAGTGGCTCCTGGGAGACCAGTATTAGATTCCGTTGCACCAGTTTAGGTTTACTGTATCCTATGGACCTTCACGTTGACCATGAAAAACAGAAATTGCATCGGGATTGATTTTAAAAGGGACAATGCCGACTTAAGTACAAGAAGGGGAATCTTATAAGTGTTTGTGGTTTGAGGGGCTCCTGGGAGACCAGTATTAGGTTCCGATGCAACAGTGCAGGTTTACTGTATCCGTTGGTCCTTCACATTGACCATGAAAAACAGATATTGCGTCGGGATCGAATACAAAGGGGACAATGCCGACTTAAGTACAAGAAGAGCGAATCTCATCAGAGTTTAAGCTTTGAGCGGCGCCCTGGATACCAGTATTAGATTCCGATGCACCAGTGCAGGTTTACTGTATCCCTTGGACCTTCACATTGACCATGAAACACAGAAATTGCATCGGGATCGAATTCAAAATGCACAATGCCGACTTAAGTACAAGAAGGGTGAATTTTCTAAGTGTCTGTGCTTGAGCGGCTCCTCGGCGTCCTGTATTAGATTTCGATGCATCAGTGCTGGTTACCTGTATCCCTTGGACCTTCACATTGACCATAAAACACATAAATTGCATCGAGATTGAATACAAAAGGGACAATGCCGACGGAAGTGCAAGAACAGTGAATCTTCTAAGGGTTTATGCTTTGAGCGGCAACTGGGAGTCCAGTATTAGATTCCGATGCACCAGGGCAGGTTTACTGTATCCCTTGGACCTTCACATTGACCATGTAACAAAGAAATCGCATCGAGGTTGAATACAAAATGCACAATGCCGATTTAAGTACAAGAAGAGTGAATCTTCTATGGGTTTGTGGTTTGAGCGACTCATGGGAGACCAGTATTAGATTCCGATTCACCAGTGCAGGTTTACTGTATCCCTTGGACCTTCACAGCGACCATGAAACACAGAATTTGCATCGGGATTGAATACATAAGGCACAATGATAACTTAAGTTCAAGAAGAGTGAATCTTCTAAGATTTTGTGCTTTGAGCGGCTCCTGGGAGACCACTATTAGATTCCGATGCACCAGAGTTAGTTTACTGTATCCCTTGGACCTTCACATTGACAATGAAATACAGCAATTGCATCGGGATTGAATACAAATGGGAGAATGTCAACTTATGTACACGAAAAGTGGATCTTCTAAGAGTTTGTGCTTTCAGCGGTTCCTGGGAGACCTGCATTAGATTCCGATGCACCACTGCAGGTTTTCTGTATCCCTTCGACCTTCAAATTGACCATGAAAGACAGAAATTGCATCAGGAGTGAATACAAAAGGGACAATGCCGACTTAAGTACAAGAAGAGGGAATCTTCTAAGAGTTTGTGCTTTGAGCGGCTCCTGGAAGGCCATTATTAGATTCCCATGCACCAGTGGAGGTTTAATGTATCCCTTGGACCTACACATTGACCATGAAACACAGATATTGCATCGGGATTGAATACAAAACGGACAATGCCGACTTAAGTACAAGTGGAGTGAATCTTCTAAGAGTTTGAGCTTTGAGCGGCTCCTGAATGTCCAGTATTAGATTCCCATGCACCATTGCTGGTTTACTGTATCCCTTGTACCGTCACATTGACCATGAAACCCACAAATTGCATCGGGATTGAGTAAAAAATGAACAATGCCAACTTTAGTACAAGAAGAGTGAATTTTCTAAGAGTTTGTGCTTCGAGCGGTACCTCGGAGACTAGTATAACATTCCGATACAAGTGTGCAGGTTTACTTAATCCCTTGGACCTTCACTTTGACCATGAAACACAGAAATTGCATCGGGATGGAATACATAAGGGGCAATGCCGACTTAAGGACAAGAAGAGTGAATCTTCTAAGGATTTGAGTTTTGAGCGGCTCCTGGGTGTCCAGTATTAGATTCCGATGCAGCTGTGCAGGTCTACTGTATCCCTTGGACCTTCACACTGACCATGAACCACAGATATTGCATCGGGATTGAATACAAAATTAACAATGCCGACTGAAGTACAAGAAGAGTGAATCTTCCATGGGTTTGTGCATTGAGCGGCTCTTGGTAGTCCAGCAATAGATTCCGATGCAACAGAGCAGGTTTACTGTATCCCTAGGACTTTCACATTGACCATGAAGCAAAGAAATTGCATCGGGATAGAATACAAAAAGCACAATGCCAACCTAAGTACAAGAAGAGTGAATTTTCTACGAGTTTGTGCTTTGAACGGCTCATTGGAGACCAGTATAAGGGTCAGATGCACCAGTGCAGGTTTACTGTATCCCTTGGACGTTCACATTGACCATGAAACACAGAAATTGCATCAGGATGGAATTAATAAGGGGCAATGCCGACTTAAGAACAAGATGAGTGAAGATTCTAAGAGTTTGGGGTTGAGGGCTCCTGGGTGTCCAGCATTACATTCCGATGCACCTGTGCAGGTTTACTGTATCCCTTGGACCTTCACACTGACCCTGAAACACAGAAATTGCATCGGTATTGAATACAAAAGGGACAATGCCAAGCTAAGTTCAAGAAGACTGTATCTTCTAAAGGTTTGTGCTTTGAGCGGCTCCTGGCAGACCAGTATTAGATTCCGATGCACCAGTGCAGGTTTACTGTATCCCTTGTACCGTCACATTGACCATGAAACCCAGAACTTGCATCGGGATTGATTACAAAAGGCACAATGCCAACTTATGTACAAGAAGAGTGATTTATCTAAGAGTTTGTGCTTTGAGCGGCTCCTCGGAGACTAGTATTCGATTTCGATGCACCAGTGCAGGTTTACTGTATCCCTTCTACCTTCACATTGACCATGAAACACAGAATTTGCATCGGGATGGAATACTTGAGGGACAATGCCGACTGAAGTACAAGAAGAGTGAATCTTCTAAGATTTTGAGGTTTGATCGGCTCCTGGGTGTCCAGTATTAGACTCCGATGAACCTGTGCAGGTTAACTGTATCCCTTGGTCCTTCGAATTGACCATGAAACACAGAAATTGCTCGGGATTGAATACAAGAGGGACAATGCCGTCTTAAGTACAAGAACAGTGAATCTTCGAAGCACTTGTGCTTTGAACGGCTCCTGGGACACCAGTATTAGGTTCCGATGCACCAGTGCAGGTTTACTGTATTCCTTCGACCTTCACGTTGACCATGAAACACAGAAATTGCATCGGGATTGAATACAAAAGCGACAATGCCGACTTAAGTACAAGAAAAGTTAATCTTCTAAGGGTTTGTGCTTTGAGCGGCTCCTGGGAGACCAATATTAGATTCCGATGCACCAGTGCAAGTTTACTGAATCCCTTGGACCTTCACATTGACCATGAAACACAGAAATTGCATCGGAATTGAATACAAGAGGGACAATGCCGACTTACGTGCCAGAAGAGCGAATCTTTTAAGAGTATGTGCTTTGAGCGGCTCCTAGGAAAACAGTATTAGATTCCGATGCACCAGTGCATTTTTACTGTATCCCTTGGACCTTTTTATTGACCAGGAAACACAGAAATTGCATCGAAATTGTATACAAATCGGACAATTCCGACTAAAGTACAAGAAGAGCTAATTTTCTAAGAGTTTGTGGGTTGAGCAGCTCCCGGGAGACCAGTATTAGATTCCGATGCACCATTGCAGGTTTTCTGTATCTCTTGGACCTTCACATTGACCATGAAACACAGAAATTGCATCGGGATTGAATACAAAAGGGACAACGCCAACTTAAGTGCATGTGGGGTGAATCTTCTAAGAGTTTGAGCTTTGAAAGGCGCTTGGGTGTCGAGTTTTAGATTCCGGTGCACCTGTGCTGGTTTACTGTATCCCATGGACTTTCACATTGACCATGAAACACAGAAATTGCATCGGGATTGAATACAAAAGAGACAATGCCGACTTCAGTCCAAGAAGAGTGAAGATTCCAAGAGTATGTGCTTTGAGCGGCTCCTGGGGGACCAGTATTAGATTCCGATGCACCTGTGCCGTTTTACTGTATCCCTCAGACCTTCACATTGACCATGAGACACAGAAATTGCATCGGGATTGAATACAAAAGGCACAATGCCGACTTAAGTAAAAGAAGAGTGAATCTTCTAAGAGTATGTGCTTTTCAGCGGCTCCTGGGAGACCAGTATTAGATTCCGATGCAACAGTGCAGGTTTACTGTATCCCTTGGGCCTTCACAGTGACAATGAAACACAGAAATTGCATCGGGATTGAATACACAAGGCACAATGCCGACTTAAGTACAAGAAGAGTGTATCTCTTCAGAGTTTGTGCTTTGTGCGGCTCCTGGAAAATCAATATTACATTCCGATGCACCAGTGCAGGTTTACTGTATCCGTTGAACCTTCACATTGACCATGAAACACTGAAATCGCATTGGGACAGAATACAAAAGGCTCATTGCCTTCTCAAATACAAGAAGAGTGAATCTTCTAAGAGTTTGTGCTTTGACAGGCTTCTGGGAGACCAGTATCATATTCCGATGCACCAGTGCAAGTTTACTGTGTCCCTTGTACTTTCACATTGACCATGAAACCCAAAAATTGCATCTGGATTGAATACAAAATGAACAATGCCAACTTAAGTACAAGAAGAGTTAATTTTCAAAGAGTTTGTGTTTTGAGCGGCTCCTCTGAGACTAGCATTACGATCCGATGCAAGAGTGCAGGTTTATTGTATCTCTTGGACCTTCACATTGACCATGAAACACAGAAACTGCATGGGGATGGAATACATAAGGGGCAATGCCGACTTAAGTAGAAGAAGAGGGAATCTTCTAAGAGTTTGAGCTATGAGCGCCTCCTGGGTGTCCAGTATCAGGTTCCGATGCTGCTGTGCAGGTTTACTGTATGCCTCGGACCTTCACACTGACCATGAAACATAGAAATCGCATCGGGATTGAATACAAAAGGGACAATGCCGACTGAAGTACAAGAAGACTGAATCTTCTAAGGGTTTAAGCTTTGAGCGTCTCCTGGGAGTCCAGTATTAAATTCCGATGCGCCAGTGCAGGTTTACTGTATCCCTTGAACCTTCACATTGACCATGAAACAAAGAAATCGCATCGGGATTGAATACAAAATGCACAGTGCCGATTTAAGTACAAGAAGAGTGAATCTTCTAAGGGTTTGTGGTTTGAGCGACACATGGGAGACCAGTATTAGATTACGATGCACCAGTGCATGTTTACTGTATCCCTTGGACTTTCACATTGACCATGAAGCACAGAAATTGCTTCAGGATTGAATACAAAGGGGGCAATTCCAAGCTAGGTTCAAGAAGACTGTATCTTCTAAAGGTTTGTGCTTTGAGCGGCTCCTGGGAGACCAGTATTAGATTCCGATGCACCAGTGCAGGTTTACTGTATCCCTTGTACCATCACATTGACCATGAAACCCAGAAATTGCATCGGGATTGATTACAAAATGAACAATGCCAACTTAAGTACAAAAAGAGTGAATTTTCTAAGGGTTTGTGCTTTGGGCGGCTCCTGGGAGACCAGTATTGGGTTCCGATGCACCAGTGCAGGTTTACTGTATCCCTTGGGCCATCACATTGATCATGAAACACAGATATTGCATCAGGATTGAATACAAAAGGGGCATGCCGAAATAAGTACAAGAAGAGTGAATCTGTGCAGAGTTTGTGCTTTGAGCGGCTCCTGGGATACCAGTATTACATTCCGATGCACCACTGCAGGTTTACTGTATCTACTGGACCTTCACATTGACCATGAAACACATAAATTGCATCTGGCTTGAATAGAAAATGCACAATGCCAACTTAAGTACAAGAAGAGTGAATTTTCTAAGAGTTAGTGTTTTGAGCGCCTTCTCGGAGACCAGTGTTCAATTCCGATGCAGCAGTGCAGGTTTAGTGTATCCCTGGTACCGTCACATTGACCATGAAACCCAGAAATTGCATCGGGAATGAATATAAAATGAACAATGCCAACTTAAGTACAAGAAGAGTGAATTTTCTAAGAGTTTGTGCTTTGAGCGTCACCTCGGAGACTAGTATTACATTCCGATGCAAGAGTGCAGGTTTACTGTATCCCTTGGACCTTCACATTGACCATGAAACACGAAAATTGCATCGGGATCGAATAGAAAATGCACAATGCCGACTTAAGTACAAGAAGAGTGAATTTTCTAAGTATCTGTGCTTTGAGCGTCTCCTCGGCGACCTGTATCAGATTTCGATGCACCAGTGCTGGTTACCTGTATCCCTTGGACATTCGCATTCACCATGAAACACAGAAATTGCATTGAGATGGAATACGAAAGAGACAATACCGACTTAAGTACAAGAGGAGTGAATCTTCTAAGAATTTTTGTTTTGAGCGGCTCCTGGGGGACCAGTATTAGGTTCCGATGCACCAGTGCAGGTTTATTGTATCCCTTGGACTCTCATATTGACCATGAAACACAGAAATCGCATCGGGATTGAATACAAAAGGGACAATGACGACTCAAATACAAGAAGAGTGAATCTTCTAAGAGTTTGTGTTTTGAGAGGCTACTGGGAGACAGGTAGAAGATTCCGATGCACCATTGCAGGTTTACTGTATCCCTTGTACCGTCACATTGACCATGAAACCCAGAAATTGCATCGGGATTGAATCCAAAAAGAACAATGCCAACTTAAGTACAAGAAGAGTGAATCTTCTATGGGTTTGTGCATTCAGCGGCTCCTCGGAGACCAGTATTAGATTCCGATGCACCAGTGCAGGTTAAGTGTATCCCTTGGACCTTCACATTGACCTTGAAACACAGAAATTGCATCGTTATGGAATACATAATGGGCAATGCCGACTTATGAACAAGAAGAGTGAAGCTTCTAAGTGTTTTGGCTTTGAGGTCACCTGGGTGTCCAGCATTACATTCCGATGCACCTGTCCAGGTTTACTGTATCCCTTGGACCTTTGCACTGACCATCAAACACAGAAACTGCATCGGGATTGAATACAAAAGGGACAATGCCGACTTAAGTGCAAGTTTGGTTAATCTTCTAAGTGTATGAGCTTTGAGCGGCTCGTGAAAGTCCAGTACTAGATTCCGATGCACCTGCGCAGGATTACTGTATCCCTTGGACTTTCACATTGACTACGAAACACAGAAATTGCATCGGGATTGAATACAAAAGGCACAATGCCGACTTCAGTACAAGTAGAGTGAATCTTCTAAGAGTTTCTACTCTGAGTGGCTCCTGGGAGACCAGTATTAGATTCCGTTGCACCAGTTTAGGCTTACTGTATCCCATGGACCTTCACATTGACCATGAAACACAGAAATTGCATCGGGACAGAATTCAAAAGGGACAATGCCGACTTAAGTACAAGAAGAGTGAATTTTCTAAGAGTTTGTGCTTTAAGCAACTCCTGGTAGACGAGTGTCAGATTCCGATACACCAGTGCAGGTTTACTGTATCGCTTGGACCTTCACATTGACCATAAAACACAGAATTTGCATCGGGATTGGATACAAAAGGGACAATGCCGACTTAAATACAAGAAGAGTGAATCTTCTAAGAGTTTGTACTTTGAGCGGCTCTTGGGAGACCAGTATTAGATTACGATGCACCAACGCAGGATTACTGTATCCCTTGGACCTTCACATTGATCTTGAAACACAGAAATTGCATCGGGATTGAATACAAAAGGGACAATGCCGAGCTAAGTACAAGAAGGGTGTATCTTCTACGGGTTCATGCTTTGAGCAATTCCTGGGAGACCAGTATTAAATTCCGATGCACCAGTGCAGGTTTACTGTATCCCTTGGACCTTCACATTGACCATGAAACACGAAAATTGCATCGGGATCGAATAGAAAATGCACAATGCCGACTTAAGTACAAGAAGAGTGAATTTTCTAAGTATCTGTGCTTTGAGCGTCTCCTCGGCGACCTGTATCAGATTTCGATGCACCAGTGCTGGTTACCTGTATCCCTTGGACATTCGCATTCACCATGAAACACAGAAATTGCATTGGGATGGAATACTAAAGAGACAATACCGACTTAAGTACAAGAGGAGTGAATCCTCTAAGAATTTGTGTTTTGAGCGGCTCCTGGGGGACCAGTATTAGGTTCCGATGCACCAGTGCAGGTTTATTGTATCCCTTGGACTCTCATATTGTCCATGAAACACAAAAATTGCATCGGGATTGAATACAAAAGGGACAATGGCGACTCAAATACAAGAAGAGTGAATCTTCTAAGAGTTTGTGTTTTGAGAGGCTTCTGGGAGACAGGTAGAAGATTCCGATGCACCATTGCAGGTTTACTGTATCCCTTGTACCGTCACATTGACCATGAAACCCAGAAATTGCATCGGGATTGAATCCAAAATGAACAATGCCAACTTAAGTAAAAGAAGAGTGAATTTTCTAAGAGTTTGTGCTTTGAGCGGCACCTCGGAGACTAGTATTACATTCCGATGCAATTGTGCAGATTTACTGTATCCCTTGGACCTTCACACTGACCATGAACCACAGAAATTGCATCGGGATTGAATACAAAATGGACAATGCCGACTGAAGTACAAGAAGAGTGAATCTTCTATGGGTTTGTGCATTGAGCGGCTCCTCATAGACCAGTATTAGATTCCGATGCACCAGTGCAGGTTAACTGTATCCCTTGGACCTTCACATTGACCTTGAAACACAGAAATTGCATCGGGATGGAATACATAGGGGGCAATGCCGACTTAAGAACAAGAAGAGTGAAGCTTCTAAGTGTTTGGGCTTTGAGGTCACCTGGGTGTCCAGCATTACATTCCGATGCACCTGTCCAGGTTTACTGTATCCCTTGGACCTTTGCACTGACCATCAAACACAGAAATTGCATCGGGATTGAATACAAAAGGGACAATGCCGACTTAAGTGCAAGTGGGTTAATCTTCTAAGAGTATGAGCTTTGAGCGGCTCGTGAAAGTCCAGTATTAGATTCCGATGCACCTGCGCAGGATTACTGTATCCCTTGGACCTTCACATTGACCATGAAACACAGAAATTGCATCGGGATTGAATACAAAAGGCACAATGCCGACTTCAGCACAAGAAGAGTGAATATTTTAAGGGTTTCTGCTCTGAGTGGCTCCTGGGAGACCAGTAATAGGTTCCGTGGCACCAGTGCAGGTTTACTGTATCCCTTGGACCTTCACATTGACCATGAAACACAGAAATTGCATCGGGATTGAATACAAAAGGGACAATGCCGACTTAAGTACAAGAAGGGGGAATGTTTTAAGTGTTTGTGGTTTGAGCGGCTCCTGGGAGACCAGTATTAGGTACCGATGCACCAGTGCAGGTTTACTGTATCCGTTGGTCCTTCACATTGACCATGAAACACAGATATTGCGTTGGGATTGAATACAAAGGGGACAGTGCCGACTTAAGTACAGGAAGAGTGAATCTCCTCAGTGTTTGGGCTTTGAGCGGCGCCTGGGATACCAGTATTACATTCCGTTGCACCGGTGCAGGTTTAGTTTATCCCTTGGACCTCCATATTGACCATGAAACACAGAAATCGCATCGGGATTGAGTACAAAAGCGACAATGCCGACTCAAATACAAGAAGAGTGAATCTTCTAAGAGTTTGTGCTTCGAGAGCCTTCTGGGAGACCAGTATTAGATTCCGATGCACCAGTACAGGTTTACTGTATATCTTGTACCGTCACATTGACCATGAAACCTAGAAATTGCATCGGGATTGAATACAAAATGAACAATGCCATCTTAAGTACAAGAAGAGTGATTTTTCTAAGAGGTTGCGCTTTGAGCGGCACCTCGGAGACTAGTATTACATTCCGATGAAAGAGTGCTGGTTTACTGTATCCCTTGGACCTTCACATTGACCATGAAACACAGAAATTGCATCGAGATGGAATACATAAGATGCAATGCCGACTTAAGTACAAGAAGAGTGAATCTTCTAAGGGTTTGAGTTTTGGGCGGCTCCTGGATGTCCAGTATAAGATTCCGATGCAGCTGTGCAGGTTTACTGTATCACTTGGACCTTCACACTGACCATGAACCACAGATATTGCATCGGGATTGAATACAAAATGGACAATGCCGACTGAAGTACAAGAAGAGTAAATTTCGTAAGTGTTGGTGTTTTGAGCGGCTCCTGGGAGACCAGTATTAAATACCGATGCACCAGTGCAGGTTTACTGTATCCCTTGGGCTGTCACATTGACCATGAAACTAAGAAATTACATCGGGATTGAATACAAACGGGACAATGCCGACTTAAGTACAAGAAGAGTGAATTTTTTACGAGGTTGTGGGTTGAGCAGCTCCAGGGAGACCAGTATTAGATTCCGATGCACCAGTGCTTGTTTACTGTATCCCTTGGACCTTTTTATTGACCAGGAAACACAGAAAGTGCATCGAAATTATATACGAAAGGGTCAATTCCGACTAAAGTACGAGAAGGGTGAATTTTCTAAGAGTTTGTGGGTTGAGCAGCTCCCGGGAGACCAGTATTAGATTCCGATGCACCATTGCAGGTTTACTGTATCCCTTGGACCTTTAATTTGACCATGAAACACAGAAATTGCATCGGGATTGAATACAAAATACACAATGCCAACTTAAGTAGAAGAAGACTGAGATTTCTAAGAGTTTGTGTTTGAGCGGCTCCTCGGAGACCAGTGTTCGATTCCGATGCACCAGTGTAGGTTTACTCTATCCCTTGGACCTTCACATTGACCATGAAATACAGAATTTGCTCTGGATTGAATACAAGAGGGACAATGCCGACTTCAGTACAAGAAGATTGAATCTTCGGAGGGTTTGTGCTTTGAGCGGCTCCTGGGAGACCAGTATTAGATTCTGATGCACCAGTGCAGGTTTACTGTATCCCTTGGACCTTCAATCTGACCATGAAACGCAGAAATTGCATCGGGATTGAATACAAATTACACAATGCCAACTTAAGTACAAGAAGAGTGAATCTTCTAACAGTTTGAGCTTTGAGCGGCTCTTGGGTGTCCAGTATTAGATTCCGATGCACCTCTGCAGGTTTACTGTATCCTTCGGACCTACACATTGACCATGAAATACAGAAATTGCTCTGGATTGAATACAAGAGGGACAATGCCGACTTAAGTACAAGAAGATTGAATCTTCGGAGGGTTTGTGCTTTGAGCGGCTCCTGGGAGACCAGTATTAGATTCTGATGCACCAGTGCAGGTTTACTGTATCCCTTGGACCTTCAATCTGACCATGAAACGCAGAAATTGAATCGGGATTGAATACAAATTACGCAATGCCAACTTATGTATAAGAAGAATGAGTTTTCTAAGAGTTTGTGTTTTTTGCGGCTCTTCGGAGACCAGTGTTCGATTCCGATGCACCAGTGCGGGTTTACTGTATCCCTTGGACCTTCACATTGACCATGAAACACAGAAATTCCATCGGGATTGAATACATAAGGCACAATGCCGACTTAAGTACAAGAAGAGTGAATCTTCTAAGAGTTTCTGCTCTGAGCGGCTCCTGGGAGACCAGTATCACATTCCAATGCACCAGTACAGGTTTACTGTGTCCCTCGGACCTTCACATTGACCATGAAACACAGATATTGCATCGGGATTCAATACAAGAGACACAATGCCAACATAAGTACAAGAACAGTGAATTTTCTAAGCGTTTGCGTTTTGAGCGGCTCCTCGGAGACCAGTGTTCGATTCCGATGCACCAGTGCAGCTTTACTGTATCCCTTGGACCTTGACATTGACATTGAAACACAGAAATTGCATCGGGATGGACTACATAAGGGACAATACCGACTGAAGTACAAGAGGAGTGAATCTTCTAAGAGCTTCAGATTTGAGCGACTCCTGGGAGAAAAGTATTAGATTCCGATGCACCAGCGCAGGTTTACTGTATCTCTTGGACATCCACATTGAACATGAATCACAGAAATTGCATCGGGATTGTATACAAAAGGGGCTGCCGACTTAAGTACAAGAAGAGTTAATCATCTAAGGGTTTGTGCTTTGAGCGGCTCCTGGGAGACCAGTATTAGATTCCGATGCACCAGTGCAGGTTTACTGTATCCCTTGGACCTTCACATTGACCATGAAACACAGAAATTGCATCGGGATGGATTACATAAGGGACAATGCCTACTTAAGTACAAGAAGGGTGAATCTTCTGAGAGTTGGAGCATTGAGCGGCTCCTGGGTGCACAGTATTTGATTCCGATGCACCTCTGCAGGATCACTGTATCCCTTGGACCTTAACAATGACCATGAAACACAGAAATTTCATCGGGATTGAATCCAAAATGGACAATGCCGACATAAGTACAAGATGTGAGAATTTTGTAAGAGTTGTGGTATCAGCTGCTCCTAGTAGACCAGTATTAGATTCTGATGAACCGGTGCAGGTTTATTGTATCCCTTGGACCTTCACATTGACCATGAAACACAGAAATCGCATCGGGATTGAATATTAAAAGCACAATGCCGTTTTGAGAACAAGAAGAGTGAATCTTCTAAGAGTTTGTGCCTTGAGTGGCTCCTGGGAGACCAGTATTCGATTCCGATGCACCAGTTCATGTTTACTGTATCCCTTTGACCTTCACATTGACCATGAAACACTGAATTAAATGGGAACCAATACAAAAGATACAATGTCGACTTCAGTACAAGAAGAGTGAAACTTATAATAGTTTGTGATTTGAGCGGCTCCTAGGAGACCAGTAATAAATTCCGATGCACCAGTGCAGGTCTACTGTATCCCTTCGACCTTCACATTGACCATGAAACACAGAAATTGCATCGGGATGGAATACATAAGGGACATTGCCGCCTGAAGTACAAGAAGAGTGAATCTTCTAAGAGTTTGAGCTTTGAGCGACTCCTGGGTGTCCAGTATTAGATTCCGATGCACGAGTGCAGGTTTACTGTACCCCTTGGACCTTCACATTTACCATGAAACACATAAATTGCTCGGCATTGAATACAAAAGGGTCAATGTCGACTTCAGTACAAGAAGAGTGAATCTTCGAAGGCTTTGTGCTTTGAGCGGCTCCTGGGAGACCAGTATTAGATTCCGATGCACCAGTGCAGGTTTACTGTATCCCTTGGACCTTCACATTGACCATGAAACTCGGAAATTCCATCGGGATAGAATACATAAGGGACAATGCCGACTCAAGTACAATAAGAGTGAATTTTTTAAGAGTTTCTGCTTTGAGCGGCCCCTGGGAGACCAGTATTAAATTCCGATGCACCAGTGCAGGTTTACTGTATCCCTTTGCATTTCACAATGACCAAAAAACACAGAAATCGCATCGGGATTTAATACAAAAGGGACAATGCTGACTTAAGAACAAGTAGAGTGAGTCTTCGAAGAGTTAGCGATTTGAGCGGCTCATGGGAGACCAGTATTAGCTTGCGAAGCACCAGTGCAGGTTTACTGTATCCCTTGGCCCTTCACATTGACCATGAATCACAGAAATTGCATCGGGATTGAATACTTAAAGCACAATGCCGACTTAAGTACAAGAAGAGTGAATCTCCTAAGAGTTTCTGCTCTGAGCTGCCCCTGGGAGACCTGTATTCGATTCCGTTGCACCAGTGCAGGTTTACTCTATCGCATGGACCTTCACATTGACCATGAAACACAGATATTGCATCGGGATTGAATACAAATGGGACGATGCTGATTTAAGTACAATAAGAGTGAATTTTCTAAGAGTTTGTGGTTTGAGCGGCTCGTGGGAGGCCAGTGTTAGATTCCGATGCTCCAGTGCAGGCTTACTGTATCCCTTCGCCCTTCACATTGACCATGAAACACAGAAATTGCATCAGGATTGAATACAAAAGAAACAATGTCGACTTAAGTACAAGAAGACTAAATCTTCTAAGAGTTTGTGCTTTGAGCGGCTTCTGGGAGACCAGTATCAGGTTCCGATGCACCAGTGCAGGTTTACTGTATTCCTTGGTCCTTCACATTGACCATGAAACACATATATTGCGTCGTGATTGAATTCAAAAGGGACAATGCCGACTTAAGTACAAGAAGAGTGAATCTCTTCAGAGTTTGTGCTTTGAGCGTCTCCTGGGATACCAGTATTAGATTCCGATCCATCTGTGCAGGTTTACTGTATCCCTTGGGCCTTCACAATGACCACGAAACGCAGAAATTGCATTGGCATTGAATACATAATGGACAGTGCCGTCCTAAGTACAAGAGGAGCGAATCTTCTAAGAGATTGTGTTTTGTGCGGCTCCTTGGAGACCAGTATTAGATTCCGATGCACCAGTGCAGGTTTAGCGTATCCCTTGGACCTTCATATGGACCATCAAACACAGAAATTGCATCGGGATTGAAAACAAAAGGCACAATGCCGACATAAGTACCAGAAGAGTGAATCTTGTAAGAGTTTGTGTCTTCAGCGGGTCATGGGAGACCAGTATTAGATTCCGTTGCACCAGCGCAGATTTGCTGTATCCCTTCACCCGTCACATTGACCATGAAACACAGAAATTGCGGTTAGATTGAATACGATCGGGACAATGCCGACTTAAGTACAAGAAGAGTGAATTTTCTAAGAGGTTATGGGTTGAGATACTCCAGGGAGACCAGTATTAGATTCCGATGCACCAGTGCTGGCTTACTGTATCCCGTGGACCTTCACATTGCCCATGAAACACAGAATTTGCATCGGGATTGAATACAAAAGGGACAATGCCGACTTAAGTACAAGAAGAGTGAATCTTCTAAGAGTTTGTGCTTTGAGCGGCTCCTGGGAGACCAGTTTTAAATTCCAAAGCACCAGTGCAGGTTTGCTGTATCCCTCGGACATTCGCACTGACCATGACACACAGAAATTGCGTCGGGATTGAATACAAAAGGTACAATGCCGACTTACGTACCAGAAGAGTGAATCTTCGAAGAGTATGTGGTTTGAGCGGCTCATGGGAGACCAGTATTAGATTCCGATGAACCAGTGCTGGTTTACTGTATCCCTTGGAACTTCTCAATGACCATGAAACACAGAAATTGCATCGGGATTGAATACAAAAGGCACAATGCCCACTTAAGTACAAGAAGAGTGAATCTTCTAAGAGTTTGAGCTTTTAGCGGCTCCTGGGAGCACAATGCCAACTTACGTACAAGAAGAGTGACTTTTCTAAGAGTTTGTGGTTTGAGCAGCTCCTGGGAGACACGTTTTAGATACCAAAGCACCAATGCAGGTTTACTGTATCCCTTGCACCATCAATTTGACCATGATAAACAGATATTGCATCGGGATTCGATACAAAAGGGACAATGCCGATTTAACTAAAAGAAAGGTGAATCTTCTATGAGTTTGTGTTTGGGCGGCACCTGGGAAACCAGTATTAGATTCCGATGCACCAGTGCAGGTTTACTGTATCCCTTGGACCTTCACATTGACCGTGAAACACAGAGATTGCATCGGGGTTGAATACAGAACGCACAATGCCGACTTAAGTACAAGAAGAGTGAATCTTCTATGAGTTTGTGGTTTGAGCGTCTCCTGGGAGACCAGTATTACATTCCGATGCAACAGTGCAGGTTTACTGTATTCCTTGGGCCTTCACATTGACCATAAAACACAGAAATTGCATCATAATTGAATACAAAACTCACAATGCCAACTTAAGTACAAGAAGAGTGAATCTTCGAAGAATTTGTGCTTTCAGCGTCTCCTGGGAGACCTGTCTTAGATTCCGATGCACCAGTGCACGTTTACTGTATTCCTTGGACCTTCACATTGACCATGAAACAAAGAAATTGGATTGGGATTGGATACAAAAGGGACAATGCCGACTTAAGTATAACAAGAGTGATTTTTCTAAGAATTTGTGGTTTGAGCGGCTCCTGGGAGTCCAGTATTAGATTCCGATGCGCCAGTGCAGGTTTACTGTATCCCTTGGACCTTCACATTTACCATGAAACACAGAATTCGCATCGGGATTGAATACAAAAGGCACAATGCCGACTTAAGTACAAGAAGAGTGAATCTTCGAAGAGTATGTGGTTTGAGCGGCTCATGGGAGACCAGTATTAGATTCCGATGAACCAGTGCTGGTTTACTGTATCCCTTGGAACTTCTCAATGACCATGAAACACAGAAATTGCATCGGGATTGAATACAAAAGGCACAATGCCCACTTAAGTACAAGAAGAGTGAATCTTCTAAGAGTTTGTGTTTTTAGCGGCTCCTGGGAGCACAATGCCAACTTAAGTACAAGAAGACTTTTCTAAGAGTTTGTGGTTTGAGCAGCTCCTGGGAGACAAGTTTTAGATACCGATGCACCAGTGCAGGTTTACTGTATCCCTTGGACATTCACATTGAGCATGAAACACAGAAATCGCATCGGGATAGAATACTTAATGCACAATGCTGACTTAAGTACAAGAAGAGTGAATCTTCTAATGGTTTGTGGATTGAGCGGCTCATGGGTGACCAGTATTAGATTCCGATTCACCTGTGCAGGTTTACTATATCCCTTGGACCTTCACATTGAGCATGAAACACAGAAATTGCATCGGGATTGAGTACAAAAGGGACAATGCCGACTTAAGTACAAGAAGGTGAATTTTCTAAGAGTTTGTGGTTTGAGCGGCTCCTGGGAGACCAGTATCTCTGAAACCACAAACTCTCAGAAGATTCACTCTTCTTGTACTTAAGATGGCATTGTCTTATTTGTAATCAATCCCGAAGCAATTTCTGTGTTTCATGTTCAATGTGAATGTCCAAGTAATACAGTAAACCAGCACTGGTGCATCGGAATCTAATACTAGTCTCCCAGGAGCCGCTCAAAGCACAAACTCTTAGAAGGTTCACTCTTCTTGTACTTACGTCGGCATTGTGCCTTGTGTATTCAATCCCGATGCAATTTTTGTGTTTCATGGTCAAATTGAATGTCCAAGGGATACAGTAAACCAGCACTGGTGCATCAGAATCTAATAGTGGTCTCCCATGAGCCGCTCAAACCACAAACCCTTAGAAGATTCACTCATTTTGTAGTTATGCCAGCATTGTGCATTAAGTATTAAATCCCGATGCGATTCCTGTTTTTCATGGTCAATGTGAAGGTCCAAGTAATGCAGTAAACAAGCACTGGTGCATCGGTATCTAATACTGGTCTCCCAGGAGCCGCTCTAACAACAAACTCTTAGAAAAGTCACTCTTCTTGTACTTAAGTCGGCATTGTCCCTTTTGTATGCAATCTCGATGCGATTTCTGTGTTTCATGTTCAAAGTGAAGGTCAAAGGGATACATTTGACGTGCACTGGAGCATCGGAATCTAATACTGGTCTCCCAGGAGCCGCTCAAACCACAAACTCTTTGAAGATTCACTCTTCATGTACTTAATTTGACATTGTGCCTTTTGTATTCAATCCCGATGCAATTTCTATGTTTCACGGTCAATGTGAAAGTCCAATTGATACAGTAAACCTGCGCAGGTGAATTGGAATCTAATACTGGTCTCCCTGGAGCCGTTCAAAGTACCAACTCTTAGAACATTCACTCTTCTTGTCCTTAAGTCGGCATTGTGCTTTTTGTATTCAATCCCGATGCAATTTCTGTGTTTCATGGTCAATGTGAAGGTCCAAGCGATACAGTAAACCTGCACTGGTGCATCGGAATCTAATACTGGTCTCCCAGGATGCGCTGAAAGCACAAACTCCTAAAAGAATCATTCTTCTTGTACTTAGGTCAGCATTGTCCCTTTTGTATTCAATCCCGATGCAATTTCTGTGTTTCATGGTCAATGTGAAGGGCCAAATGATACAGTCAACCTTCACTGGTGTATCGGAATCTAACACTGGTCTCCCAGGAGCCGCTCAAAGCACAAATTCTTAGAAGATTCACTCTTCTTGTACTTAAGTCGGTATTGTGCATTTTGTATTCAATCCCGATGCAAATTCTATGTTTCATGGTCAATGAGAATGTCCAAGGGATACAGTAAACCTGCACTGGTTCATGGGAATCTAATACTGGTCTCCCATGTGCCGCTCAAACCACAAACTCTTAGAAGATTCACTCTTCTTGTACTTAAGTCGGCATTCTGCCTTTTGTATTCAATCCCGATGCAATTTCTGTGTTTCATGGTCAATGTGAAGGACCAAGGGATACAGTAAAGCTGCACTGGTGCATCGGAATCTAATACTGGTCTCCCAGTGCACCAGTGCAGGTTTTCTGTATCCCTTGTACCTTCACATTGACTATGAAACACAGAAATTGCATCGGGATTGAATACAAAAGGGACAATGCCGACTTAAGTACAAGAAGAGTGAATCTTCTAAGAGTTTGTGCTTTGAGCGGCTCCTGGGAGCTAACTCATTACAATACACCCAGGAAGTGGAGAGCAACCCGCACTGAACACCTCAAAAGGCAGAACATTGGGAATTATTGTAGGTGTAGCTAAATGGAATATCTGAAGGGAAGTAACAAAATAATGTGTACTAGGAAGGGACAAACCTGCCCAAGTCCTCTACAATGGGTACCAAGGGTATAAATAATGTTTTGATAACATTTTGTATTTAAAAATATTTGTGTGTATAAATTGTTCATGTTGATGTAAAATTGGCAATTTAAGAAATGGTTATGCTTAGGAACAATGTAAGAAATAGGTGTTATGTAAAAGCCAGTGTGCTTTTGTTTGAAACGAAAATGGCCGTGGGGAGTGGAAAAGGTGCGAAAGGCGAATTGGCATGCTACCTTGAGCAAGTGCAGGAAGTAAGTCACACAGTCTGTAGGGAGCAGTGATTGAGGTAACTCCTTTGTGGAGCAGAAGCTTTGCCTGCAAATTTTCATAAAAATGCCTCGGTTGAATACTGCAAACAGCTTACAGCATAGCTGCGAGTTGTTGAGCTACTGTATGTAAAACTTAATGAAGCCAAGAAGAGAAATTGAGCCCATACAGCAAGAAACTTGCAGGCCGTAGTGTGGGTAGTTTAGCTGTCATAACTGTTCGCCACACCCAAGCCTACAGCCACCAGATAAGATTTTTTTCTATTTTTACCTTTTTACAGCATGAACCATTAATTTAAACTGTGTTTTAATAATCATTCTTGTACTTTACGGAAACTGGCTCACCCTGTTATTTCATTCTAATCATACATCTGTATAGGGTTCCTTCCTGGTGTTTGATTAATCCGAGTGTCCTGTTTTACAGACTTATGAAGTTCCAAGTTAATATAAAGAGGCACCATTTAAATAGCTTTAGTGTAAATAATAAAAATGCTTTCTTAACTATTGCAAAGTGTTGTAGTTTGCTTACATAAAATTCAATCAGAGTGAAGCCAAGTTACTAAAACCTGTTAGATGGCTATACCGAATTAGTTCAAAGAATAATAGCTTTTGAAAGTAAATTCCACCAAGAAAGAGGTTTTCTTTAAGTGAAATGTTCAGTTAAAAAGTGTGTACTTTAGTGTCTAAGTATGTTAGTTTCTTGATTATGGAAAGTGCTTTTCTAAAGGTTGTCCCCCCCACCCCGGCTAATTTTTTTTTACCTTCTTTGAAGTTATCTACTGGGCTTTTTCTTTTTTAAAAACATAATGTATAAAGATGTAGCCCAAAATTGTTTAAGTGGGGTAATTTATTTGAAGAGCCAAACTAAACAGTAGCAAGAAAGTAGGCAAAATTCACATTTCTGCTTCTCCAATACTTCACTATTTCATTGCCAGGATAGGTTGGTGACCATTAAGTACATGTTTTAAACCACTAAATGAACTTGGAAATGAGTTGTCCTAGCTTCAGTATATTATTATTCATACTGTGTTTCTATCTAGCCCCTGGGTAAGATCTTAGGAAAAGAAGTGAATAGTCCAATTTACTTATCCATTAGACGCAACACATGGTAAATCCTGTAAGAAGGATAACTCTGTTGATTATCTTTTCCTATAAACAGGACTAACCTTCCATAGTGTATTTTATTTGGAAACTATACTAAATTTTAGTCAGAGGGTTATACGTGGCAACATAGAGACAGGGTTTCTGTTATTTACGTAAAAGCATACTAATATCATAATGGTAGTGTTATAAGGTCCTATTAATGTGTGGGCATGACATTTGTTAAATGTCTCACCACATTCCTATTGAAACTATTTACTCTTCTTGTAAATAACACCTATGACAATTTTATACAAATGTCCACTAAGACTTTGCTCGTCAACTTTCATTTAGGTAACAGCGATCTTTTAGATGTATTTAAATCAGTACTGTTAAGAAATACTGACTAGCTTTATTTTCAAGAATCTCAAGTTATACATACTGTTATCCTCCAATAAGAATCATTGGCCGATTCTTCATTTTTGACAGGTTCAGCATGCCTGCAATGCAAAACATTATCTTTTGTATTAACAGATGAAATCCAACTTTTAAATTTAATAAATGCTTATACAAACATAAAGTTTCTTCAAAAAATGTATTTCTGACAACTTCCTGTCACAGATAATTTTCACTGAATGTTGCAACCCAGTTATATTGCTGATGAGAAGCAAATGTTGATCTTTTCCCTCTCTTCCTTCACCATCTCCTGTTTTGTTCACCTTGACATATTTCTACCAAAAAGACTACCCCAATGGATCCACTGCTTATATTTAACACACAGTAGATTCAGTTCAAATATTTCCTTAACACAGGATGTGCATTGACGAGCTTGAATTAATCAGAAAAATATAAACAGATACTAACCATTCCACAGCTCTTACAAAATACTTGCATTAAGTAATCATCAAAGCTACTTTTTGTACAGCAAGAGGACTAACAGTCAAAATGGTGCTACATGCTACAGACAGTGCAATACAATTTATTTTACTCATTGCTACAGCAATAAATGTACTTATAAAAATATTCAGATTTAGACTATAATCAAATACAGAGAGAGAAAATATTCTAACTAAAGAGATATAGCAGCCATAGGCAGATACAAATAAAAAAACTGATACTAATCTTAGCTTTGAGGATCAAAAGTTTCTTCATCTGGAAAATGTAAAAAGAGAAATGAGACTGTTCAAGAATTAAGGATGAAAATTCAGGATCTTGGGTCAAGGAAGATGGATGGTTAAATGAATGAAAAAACTAGACTGGACATGATGAAATTCAGTTGCGAAAGAGCAGCAGATGATGTAATTTTAAATGCTGAGAAATAAGATCTCTTCAAGAGGAGCCACCAAAAGGTCAAATAAGTGAAGAACAAGCTGAAAATACCGGTAAATGGGCTAAAATGGCGGCAAATAGATAAAGGAAACAGAAAGGAAGTGCTGAAGAACAGGCAACCAAACAACAACAACAACAACAATAATAATAATAACAGCACATTGTAGCAATACATAATAGCATTCCCACAACATCTGGAGGAAGATTTTCCACTAACAGAGCAATAAATTCATGAAGCCATCAAATCATTCCAAGACTTCAAAGCAACAAATGAAGACTCCACTACAGAAAAATTATTGAAATAGTCAGAACACACAAATGATCTACAACTGCTGTTTGAGAACATTTGGAAAGCTGAAGAGAATATGGAAAGCATTAATCCACAGCTATGAAAAAAAGGGGACACACAAAATGTCAACAATTGCAGAGATGCCTCACTTCTGCCAGTTGTATACAAAATATTATCAAAAATTCTCTGGACAGAGTTGTAGAAACTTTAGACAAATAACTGGGAGAATCTCAAGGAGCTCTAGAAAGGGAACACCCTGCACAGAACAGATGTTTATTAGAAAATCGATAATTCTCCACATACTGTTAATCACCAAACCTATAAGAGTATCATGTATTGGTTTCAAGAAAACATTTGATTTGGTAGGCAGAGAAATTATAGGTAAAATCATCAAAGAATTTTGTGTTAAAGCAAACATAATCCTCAAAACACTAGCAAATAGGATGACTGAAGCTAAATTTATGGGAGAAGTATCTCAACCATTTGAAATAAAAACTGATGTTAGACAAGGGGACAGTTTATCATCTTTACTGTAACACTGCATTCTAGAAAAAATAGAAAGTATCTGGAATTTGGAGAAAAAAAATCACAAAATTGAACCAATAATTTTAGGACGAATAACAAATGGAATTAAGGTAAACTGCCTGGCTTCTGCAGATGATTCTGGTATACTTTCAAAAAATCTGACAGACAGTTATTGAAAGAAATCTTTTGGAAGAAATGGCAAAGAGAGCTGGTCCCAAAATTTCAGCCGAAAAAACAACATTGATGACAATTTCAAACAATGCATCAACATTCTTAGAAAAACAAAAATGTAAAATAGCATTAGTAAGTAAATTTAAATATATTGGACAAACTGCACAACAAAATGGACTAGAAGAATTAACAGTAGATGCAAGAGTCAGCAAACTGGAGAGAGCAAATCGTTTGACAAAGGATATTTACAACAAGAAATGTACAACTAAAAAAACAAAACTAAAACACTATCCCACAGTGGTATGACCAGGATGTTTATATGGATGAGGATGCCTAATGATGAACTATAAGCTGGACAGAACAGAGGTTCCTCAAAGGAGCATTATTAGAAAATAATGGTTGCAATACAAGCTACAGATGGCTGTAAAATGAGAAGTAATGAGGAGATCTACAAAAATTTTGAGAAAATATCAGAAGAAATATCTAAAAGAAGATTAATCTTTTTTTTTTTTTTTTTTTTTTATTAGAGACCTCTACTGAATGAGTAGTTCTGGAAGATGGAATCAATGATAGCATGGATTACAGAAATAAGAAAGAAACAACATCAAACAATCAGAAATAATAGAAAGAAACCTTTTTACAGATAAAATACTGAATTTAAAAGGATCATCACCTCTCCAAGATCAAAATTAATTTCATCCCTCTCAATAAGACCATGAAAACCGGAAATAAAATTCATAAATATGATATTGCAAAGCTCAAAATCAATCAAAACATATTGGAACAATGCCACCAGTAACTGACAGTTGAATCCCATAAATGGGCAGACATTGACTCCATGATCCAACAAGCAGCTAATACTAAAATCCTGACAGCTAAAAAGAGGAATCATACATGGTGGAATGAGGTTTGTGGTGAGGTGGTGGCCCAAACAGCAAGTATATGGAAAAAGTGGAACTCTACCAGGAGACCTGATGATTTTGATGTATTCCATGAAGTTCGAAAATATGCAGCCAGAACTCTACGAAGGGCTAAGCAGTTGCATGAGAAACAGCAGTTAGAACAGATCGATCAGCATTTCCAGATAAACAATGTCAGAGACTTCTATCAGACGTTCAAATCGAATTTGAAAGGATACCAAGCCCCTAGTTTTTGTTTTAGAGACGAAAATGGAAAGCACAGTGTTGTGTGCATAGTTCCGCGTATTCAGCGCGTACACAAATTTCCTACTAGAGTGCGCCCCGCTAAGCACAACAGCGCAGGTGCAGCACTCGTCCATCTCCGCACTACGAGATGGCGCTGCCATAGAGACGGACCAAATTCTGCTTCCGCCGATCCGCGTATTAATATGTAACGCAGCCAATGAGATTGCTGCTAACATAGAACACTTTCTCCTCGCGCATCACACTCACGCAGTGATACATGAACGTGCGAGGTATTATAACGAGTGTAAAGACCTTCGATCAGTCAGTCTGCATTTGTCTGCACCAGTCTGCATTAGTCTGTACCAGTCTGCACGAGTTCTACAATTGTCTGTACCAGTCCATAGTCAAGATTCAGTCTGCGCCTAATAAAATTACCATATTCCTGTACATAGCCATGAAGATAAATGTATAGACACTTTTGTCAAGTATCCGAGATATATGTGAGAATAAGATTAATGTATCAATACCAAACGAACTTCAGATTGTCAATTGTAAATAGCATCCAGAACCAAGTTAAGTAATTTTTATATTTGTTATTATTTTAATAAATGTATGTGAAAATTAATCAAGTTCTGTTTAATGTTGGTCACCGTCAATCTGCTACTCTAAGTGTGCAAGTGGCATTTCTATCGTCTGACCTAATGGCAGAAGATAAACACACTATGATAAGACCACGAGACATATTGCTGACACTCGCTTACTTTGTTAGAGCAACAAGTCAAATAATCTGATGGTGTGTGTACTGAAGGTCTTACAGTACGCACACCACACTCGGCCTGACCAACAAAAAAACCTGCAAGATAATGTCTCGTCACTTTGAAAACCTACTTAATTGTGATGAACCAAAAGAAAGATTCCCTGTATGTGCCCCAATCCACAAACTACCCCTCATCTCCATCTAGTAAAGAGGAGACCAAAGAGATCATCAACAACTTTAAGAATAATAAGGCAGCTGGAGAGGATTCAATAGTGGTGGAACTACTGAAGCTGGCAAATAATGAAACTCTAGATATACTAGTCCAACTTTTTGAGGAGATCTGGAGAGCTGGGATGATACCAACTGAATGGCAGTCAGCTTTAATCCATCGTCTACACATGAAAGGTGATAAATACAATGTCAATAACTATAGGGGTACCTCATTAGTATCTGTTCCATATAAGATTCTCTCCAAAGTGATACAGAATAGAATAGAAGATCATTGTAACCAACTGATTGGGGACTATCAAGCTGGTTTCCGAAAGGGCGATTCTTGTGCAGAACAGATCTTTAACCTGAAGAACATCATCAGGTACAAAAAAAATTGGAAGAAGTAACTATGTAGTCATGTTTGTTGATTTTCAGAAAGTATATGACTCCATCGACTGACAGGCATTAATGAATATTTTGGAAAAGTTTGGGGTGGATAATACATCAAGAAAGCTGATCAAACAAAATCTTGCTAACACAGTGTCAAAAATTAATTTTATGGGTGAGGTATCTGAACCCTTTACAATCAGAATGGACGTAAGATGAGGAGATGGACTATCTCTCTCCTTTTCAATTGTGTCTTGGAAAAGGTGATTCGAGAGTGGAGAAAGTTATTAGCCCAAGAAGAAACAAATGAAGAGTGGTTCAGACTTGATCCTAAGAACAAAGGGGTGTGCATTGACTGCTTAGATTTTGAGACTGACCTGGCCATTTTTGCTAACAACATAGAGTCAGCAGTCAAGAAGATAAATAGGCTGTCAGAAATTGCTGAAAAAAGTTAGACTCCAGATCTCTATTCAAAAGACAAAATATATGACGAACATCTGTGATGGACCTGAATGGATGATAACTAACCTGGGAAAAAATCGGATGAGTTAAGAATTTCAGGTATCTCGGTGAAGTCATCCACCAGGAGAATGGATTAAAAGAAGAAGCAATTGTCGGGATGAGGAAGTTAGACCAAGCATACCAACTGACAAAGAATACTTATAACAAAAAGTCTATGAGTATATGGGCCAAGTTCCAACATTATAATACAGTTGTACAACCTGAGGGCTTATAAGCATCCAAAACTTTGACCACGAGTAGACAAGGTCAAGCTGAGCGGCTGGAAAAGCGTGAGTGTAGGATATTAAGGAAAATCCTAAGGTAATAGATGGGTCGATGGACAATGGCGAATGAGAGCAAATGAGGACTCGTGCAGCAAGACAGAACCTATCACAGCATCCATTACGAAGAAATGATTGTTATTTTATGGTCATCTCATGAAAATAGACGGTGATCGACTAACAAAAAGAATATGGATTTTCATCCTATCTAAGAAAACAAGGCCGATATGGTTCAAAGAATGTGAAAAAGATCTTAAGCAGATTGGTATCTCAGAGAGAAATTCCTGAAAGGAACAAATTTAGAAGATTGGTGACCAACTACCAAGATTTTAACATGGCATCAACATCCGAAAGACAGTGAGGACCATTATCTGAAGAGCATATAAAGGCACTTCTTGGAGGGGCTCAGAAGATACTGGCAGGAAGTCAAAGCTGGAGCAAGAACAAGACCTGGACACTAGAGTGAAGTCGGTTGTTACCACGCAGTCTGTAGAGACTCACCTCGATAAAAAAAAAAGTAAATAAAAATAAAAGGCTTTCAATGCAGAAGAAATACGGGATTGAGAACAACACGAATAGAATAAAGGGGGAAAAACATGAGGAGGAGATGGACAAGTACTGGAAAAACAGGAGACGACAAGGGAAGAAGAAGAAGTGAAGTTATTACATGACGAGAGATGGTGATTGGATTTGATTTGATTCAGTTTTCGTTACATACACCGAAAAAATGAGATGATTCTATAATGAATACTACCCTGATCATTTGTCACGAGATTGTCAAAATAGGTGAATACAATACAGTAAACTGGAAAAGCTAATATTTACATAATTAATACGCTGTCAGAATGAAACATTGTTACGCACTATTAATAAATTTATCATACACAAAATACTTAATATTGACTGTTGCAACCAAGTGCTGTCAAAACTTAAATCTAACATATTTTTACTTAAGCTGGCCTAACAGTCTCTGTTAGGATATTCATCTATAGAGTAGAAGGCATTGCCTATCAAAAAGTCTTTCAAACTCTGTTTAAACTGTGCTTTATCTGAAACCAAGTTTTTAATGGTTGCTGGTAATTTATTGAAAATGTGTGTTCCTGAATATTGGACCCCCTTTTGGACCAACATAAGTGATTTTAGGTCTTTATGTAGATTGTTCTTATTCCTAGTATTGATAATATGTATTGAGCTATTTGTTGGAAATATAGATATATAACTTGCAACAAATTTCATTAAGGAGTAAGTATACTGAGAAGCAATGGTCGGAATTCAAAGTTCCTCGAATAGGTTCTACACGATGTTCTTCAAAGACTGGTCCCAGATACTCCATTGCACGATTCACCAAACCTGATAACCCCGAGCCGTCAGTAACAAAAATTAAGTCTTGCTTAAGAGATTTACAACACTACATGCACTTGTTACCAAAGTCTCATTTACTTTTAGAGCTATCTGTTCCACTTCCTTTTTGGCCCCACTTCTCTCTGTCTTCACTGTATCCCATACAGTTCTTATTTTGTTGCCCTATACAATTATCTTTTTCTCTTAATAAAGCTACTTCGATTTCTGGATTACTTGATTCAATATTTTGCAGTATTCTTTGTAATGCATTACAATGCTAATATCAGAAATGTTCCTAGATAGTAGATACAGTCTCCTTTTTGCCCCACATGATATCTTTATTCCTTGTGTAATCCATGGTTTATCTTTTGACTTCTGTGTGATTTGAGATACCTTTAGGGGAAAACAATTTTCAAAAGAGGAGGTAACTTTATTAATAAATGCTTTGTATTTTCCATTTGAGTCAGGTAAACATCTCTCCAGTTCATGTCTTTGAGCAATTTCCTGAATTCCTCAATTTCTGGCTTATTTATTATCCTCCTGTACTCAGATTTAATATTTTTTTTATCCTGACAAGTTTCAACATTTAACACAAGATGCTGCACGTCATGATCAGATAGTCCATTTACTATTGGTTTTGTGATATGACTTTTTTCCCCTAGATTTGTTCATAAAGGTATTATCAATAGCAGTCTCAGAGCATTTACATATCCTAGCTGCAAAGTTCACAATAGGAACTAAATTGAATGATAGTGTTAAAAACACCAGCAACCACTATTTCCTCTTCTTCTTTTTTTTTTTTTTACACAAGCCATTCCTTTCGCTTTGTGAAATGAAGCACTGCCTAGTTCCAAAACACAGGACTACTATGACAAGATGAAATGTTCTCAGAGTGCTACATGTATGATAGTAAATGTAATCAGCACTATAGTTGTTTTCTGAGTAGTTATGCTGTGTGTGTTTCATTCAATCAGATGAAATGGAATAAAATCATCAATTTATTTATTTGGGCTCTTTATCACCAAGATACATTCAACGTTGGTTGAGGTTTATCTTTTGAATTCACTCCAGTGTAGATTGTCAAAATTTTATGAGTTGTCAAAGTACTTGTAACACAGTTTCCGAATTTACTGCCATCCAGGAAAGTCTCGCACTCAAATTATTCTCAGAGACTGAGAGCTGGCTGAAACCCATAGTAGAAAGCTCTGACATATTTAGTGATTAATGGAATATATATCGGAAAGGCAGGTTAGACACTGTAGGAGAGGGAGTGTCCATTGTCTCTATTGAGGTCAAAGCTGATTGTGACAGTGAAGTTATCTGGTTGCGTATAACAAGTCTAAGTGAAATCACGTTAATTAATGAATGTTTTAATCAACCACCCGGTTCCACTATGACAGTTTTGGAGCCATTCAAAGAAAGTCTACAGACAGCAGCACGTAAATACATAGATCATGCAATACTAGTTGGAGGTTAATTTAGCCTACTGAGTATAGATGGTAGCCTATGGCTTCATTGCAGGGGGTGCAGTCAATCTTGTTAAGCACTTTTGAATGTGGTTTTCGAAAATTGTCTTGAGCACCTAGTTTGGCACGCCACATGCAATGGAAATATCTTAGACCTTGTAGTTACAAACAGGCCAGATATCATCAATGACTTCAGCATAGAGATGGGGATTAATAATCATGATAACATCATAACAACTAAGGTTACAAAAATTAATAAATCAGTCAAGAAAGCTAGGAAAATGTTCATGCCAGAAAGAGCAGATAAGCAGATGTTAGCATCGCACTTAGACAGAACTGACATCACTTAGTTCCATTAAGATGGACGTAGAGAGATTATGGTCAAAGCTTAAACAGATCGTGAATTGCACTCTCAACAAGTCTGTACCTAGTAAATGAATTAAGGATGCAAAAGAGCCACTGTGGTTTAACAATGAAATTTGGAAAATACTGAGGAAGGAAAAGCTACTGCACTCTTGGTTCAAAAGAGAATGCCAAATGGCAACAAGGAAAGGTTACTACCACTGTCATACCTCAGCAAAAGATCTGGCTGAGAAGCAGGGGAAATTATTGTCCTATGTAAAATCACTAAGTGAGTCAAAGGTTTCCATCAAGTCACTTGACCAGTCTGGTGTGGCAGTAGGAGATAAATGTTTTAAATTTTGCATTTAAGAAATCATTCATGCAAGAGAATCATATAAACATACCGTCATTTGACAATAACACAAAGACACCTAACAACAATCACCACAAGAGGCCAGCACTAGCACAAGTTGTTCACATGAGTTTCGTTGGACTGTTGCCTGTAAACCCGTCCCATGTCAGTGCTCTTGGAAGAGAGCTGTGGCAGTGACATGGCTCTGTTGTTGTTCCTGTGCAGTGATCTGCAAAGACGCGACGATACGGGACGGAGGGTCGGGTCGAGATTCAAGCAGTGATTAAATACTTCATAAAGAAAGGTATGAAAGCGAAGGACATTCATGCCGATTTCCAGAATACACCAGGGGCTGTGCTCCTTTGTCTTCAACTGTTGCCAAGTGGATAAATGAATTTCAATTTGGTCAGGAGAGCTTATATGATGATCATCCATGAATAGGTCAGCCAAGATGTGTCACTACTCTAGAAATCGTTGCAAAAGTGCACATAATGATCAAGGAGGATCACCAATTTAGAGTGCATGAAATTGCTCACGCTTGCCAGATGTCATCTGAAAGGTATACACAAGATGGGTGCCGTGACTCTTGACGCTGGGTCAAAAACGCATGAGAATGGACATATCACAACAATGTTTGGCCTGTTTTAGGAGAAACAAACAAGATGTTTTGTGCTGGTTTGTGACCACGAGGAAACTTTGGTTTACTACTATACCCCAAGGACAAAGCAACAATCAAAGCATTGGAAACATGCTGAATCTCCGCCGCCAAACTCCTTCAGCGGGGAAGGACATGGCGTCAGTGTTCTGGGATGCGCCACCAAATTCCTTCAGCGGGGAAGATCATGGCATCAGTGTTCTGGGATGAGAAGGGGATTCTGTTTGTACTTTATCTCCCCACTGGGCAAACAATTACTGGAGAATACTATGCTAACCTTCTGGACAAATTGCAACAAAAGATATACAAAAAAGGCCAGGTTTAATAAGGAAGAAAGTCATCTAGCATCAAGCCAATGCACGCTCGCACGCATGTGCCATCGCCATGGTAAAATTACACAAACTAAGGTATGAATTGTTGCCACACGTGCCTCTTCCCTAAACTGAAAATTTTTCTATGTGGGTGAAGATTCACTTAAATGAAGAATTGATAGCCTGAGTTGACAACTATTTTGTAGGCCTGGAGGAAAATCATTGGCGAGATGGGGTAAAGGTATTGGAACACTCTTGGACCAAGTGAATTAATCTACAAGCAGGGTACATTGAAAAACAAAAAAGTTTCAGTGACATAAGTACTTTTTTTCTATTCTGTTTCAAGAACTTTTCAAACCACCCTCGTAAGCATTCCTGACACCTGAAATAATTAAAAACAAATAAGTCGCCAGTTGCAGATGGAATCTCAATTTGGTTTTACAAAGAGTGCTATATGGCACTGGACCCTTACTTAGCTTGTATTTACAGTGAATCTCTCACCCAGCAGAAAGACCTAAGCAACTGGGGAAAAAATACAGAGGCGTCTCCTGTATATACGAAGGGCGAAAGAACAGACCCGCGAAATTACAGACCAATACCCGTCCGTAACATCAGTTTGCTGCAGAATTCTTGAACATATTCTGGGTTTGAATCTAATCAGTTTCATAGAGACCAATAAGTTTATGTCCACAAATCAGTACAAAGCATCACTCATGGGCAACTCAGCATGCCCTTTTGTCATACAACGTCTGTTCAAAAAATTCCAGAACTTTGTCCACAAAATTTTCTATGCTTATCTTTTAGTTACTATGGATTGTCTCCTTCGAAATACTCTCCTCCACAATTGATATACTGCTCCCAATATCATTTCCACTTCCGGGAGCAGTCTTGACACACATCTTGCTGGGTTGCATAAAGTGCCGTCTGCGAATTATCTTCTATTTCATCTACCATTGCAAAACTTCATCCTTTTCACCTTTGGAAATAAAAAGAAGTCTGCAGGGGTCATACTATTCTCGCAAGGAACATCTCAGTCTCATTTGTGAGATCCAAAAGGTTTTGTTGGTCTTGACTCATGAGCCGTGGAATGAACTTCATGGCAAAACAATGCATTCCAAGATGCTGTGTCATTTGATAACATGATCCAATTTAAATGTTACATTCTTCTACAATCTCTCGGACAGTGAATCTTCGACTGGCACACACAATTTCGTTGACGTTCTTGACACAAGCATCATCAGGGGACATCTAAGAGCGTCCTGAACAAGGATCATTTTTGACTTTTGTAAAGCCATTTTTAAAACGTGTGAATAATATGTAACACCGAGTATGGCTTAAGTACTCATTGCTATAGGCTCCCTGCGTCATTTGGTGTGTCTCTGTAAAGGTTTTCTTGAGTTTCACACAAAATTTAATGCAGATGCATTGCTCCTCCAACTTTGCCATCACAAACTTCACAAACCCAGATTCCATATTCCTTGATTTCCGAGAAGCATTTGACATAGTGCCTCACTGCAGACTTTTAACAAAGGTACAAGCAAATGGAATAGGTTCCCAGACATGTGAGTGGCTCAAAGACTTCTGAAGTAATAGAACCCACTACATTATCCTGACGCTGAGTGTCCATCAGTGACTAGGGTATCATTAGGATCGTTCCAGGGATGTGTGATAGGAGCGCTATTACTCATATTTTCTATGAGCATAACTGATCTGATGGACAAAGTGGACAGTAATCTGTGGTTGTTTGCTGATGATGTTGTGGTGTATGGAAGGTGTCATCGTTGAGTGATTTAGGAGGATAAAAGATGACCTGGACAAAGTTCCCAGTTGGTGTGATAAATGACAGCTAACCCTAAATGTAGAAAAATATAGGTTACTGCAGATGAGTTGGAAAATCAAATCCATAATGCCAGAATCCAGCATTAGTAGTGTCATGAATGAAGAAGTCACATTGTTTCAATATCTGGACATAACATTGCAATGTGATATGAAATGGAACAAACGTGTGAGGGTCATGGTAGGGAAGGCGAATAATCATCTTTCGTTTGTTGGGTGGATTTTACTACAGTGTGGCTCAGCTGTGATGGACATCACATATAGAATGCTAGTGTGATCTCTTTTTGAGTACAGTTTGAGTGTCTGGGATCCGCAAAGGGTCAAATTAAAGCAGACATTGAGGTAATTCAGAGGCAGGATAATAGATTTGTTAACAGTAGGTTGAAACAACAACATACAAGTATTATGGAAATGTTTCTGGAACTCAAATGGGAGTCCCTGGAGGGATTTTGAGGAACACTGTGCTGACTGCAGAACAATTCTGCTTGCACCAACATACATTATGCATAAGGACCACGAAGATAGGAGACGACAAATTAGGACTCATAGAGAGGTATGTAGACATTCACTTTTTCCTCACTCGATTGGCAGATGGAACGGGAAAGGAACTGACTACAGTTGAAATAAAATTACTTGATAGTTGGCACTTCAAACGCCAATAAGAGTAGTCAGCGTCACACTTGAACTGTCTGCTGTTGCCAAACTCCACCAAAATTGGCCAGTCACTTCCAATTCCTGGTTCAGCATTCTTTCTTGATGTATTTGTATCCCGAATTACGAGCCCGACACTTTTATTATGTATTTCATGACACGCGATAGCTACACCAAAAACAACACACATTAACAATGCTAATGAAAGACACACATTTCATTCATAGCACTAACCAAACACTACCAAATAACTCAGCACAAGGTGTAATTCAGTATCATACATATAGTTATCATATTCACAGTGATCATCTTACATTAGATAAGCTTTTCACTACACTGCGTGAAACTGAAATTTTTAAGGTTGCAATTCATAGTTGCAACTGGGTCACTACATTCACATATATAAATACTTCATGCAGTGCTGTGGCATAGCACAATGGTTGGCAGAGTAATCTAATGTGTGGCATGTCGTAGGTTTGAATCTCATCAATGTAGCAAAATTTTTATTTCTAAATCTAACCAAAAGAGTGTGATTATTATTTTCATTCAATTAATTGGTTTAAATATATTTTTTTTATTTTTCATAATTTGCTGCATCATTTTTCATCATTGTTTTGACTGTTCTATTTGGTCTTATTTTTCTTCCTGTCATTATTTCTTCATTTGGAATCTGCCTCAGTCATCTATAATCCACGACCAAGTGCCCACATGGACTGTTCACTGGTTTCTAACATGGCAGCATGTGCAGCTAGTGTAAGGATAGTTACAGGTAACAAATGACACGGAGAAATTTCAATTTGCTTTCAGCCCTGAAACTGAGTTTTTGTTGTCTTGAGTTTACCCTTAAGGGTTAGCTTTAATCGCCATGAACAAAGCGATCATGATATTAGTACTGCTGCAGACTGTTGACCACAATTATCTCGGATGGGTTAGGACACAAGTTTACAGTCAGGGATACAAAACGGGTCGTCTGCCCCAGTTCAGTCACTGGTCACTTTAAATCAACAGTCGACAGAGTATCCAACATTTCTGACATACCTTGCACCAGCCACTAGAAAAATTCCTCTGTGTTAAACATTTAACATAATTTGTGAAGTGAGCTGCTTGTTTGTTGTCACCTGTAACCAAACGGTAGCTGGTAGCCAATGTGGCAACATTGTTGCAGCAAGTGATTGATGTCAACTATCAAGTAATTTTATTCAGACTATTGTAGTGAGACAGGGTACCTTCAGCCATGCACCATATGGTGGCTAGTGGAGTATGTATGTAGAAGTGCAATCACATCCCATCTGGAAAGTCAGCCCTTGATCTCCAGTTCTGGGTAACTTTCTCAAAATCTACCCTTTTTCCTAGACCTATCCTTCACCCCTCTTCCTTCCACTTCCACCCTTCTGCCTGAAGAATGAGCTACTGGCTCTGGAAGCTCGCCTAATTATAATCTTCTTTTATGTGTGTGTTCTGCCACCACTTAGCGAGTAGATTGTTTATCTATCCAATTCAATTATCATGTAATCAAAAGCTGCATTTAACACACCAAGTCTCTTTTACCAATCACTTTTAATATGTCCTACAGAATGTACTGTCTATCCTGTCCTTTTTTGAGATTACTGTTTTGTTGTACTTTTCTACAGGCATCATCTTACTTATTAGGACTCAGTTCCTTCATGTTGTTGTTGTTGTGGTCTTCAGTCCTGAGACTGGTTTGATGCAGCTCTCCATGCTACTCTATCCTGTGCAAGCTTCTTCATCTCCCAGTACCTACTGCAACCTACATCCTTCTGAATCTGCTTAGTGTATTCATCTCTTGGTCTCCCTCTATGTTTTTTACCCTCCACGCTGCCCTCCAATACTAAATTGGTGATCCCTTGATGCCTCAAAACATGTCCTACCAACCGATCTCTTCTTCTAGTCAAGTTGAAGAGCTGCATGTCCTCGGGAAAAATTATGGCTGTAGTTTCCCCTTGCTTTCAGCTGTTCGCAGTACCAGCACAGCAAGGCGTTTTGGTTAATGTTACACGGCCAGATCAGTCAATCATCCAGACTGTTGCCCCTGCAACTACTGAAAAGGCTGCTGCCCCTCTTCAGGAACCACATGTTTATCTGGCCTCTCAACAGATATCCCTCCATTGTGGTTGCACCTACGGTGCGGCCATCTGTATCGCTGAGGCACGCAAGCCTCCCCACCAATGGTAAGGTCCATGGTTCATGGGGGGAGTTCCTTCATAGTCAACAGTTAAGGAATGGGTGGCTGAATTCATATGTGGCATATGTCTCTGTAAGATGACTCATGAACAACTTCCTAGAATTACAATCAAATATGAAAATGCTGAGAAAGAACACAGTGTGATATTGCAAGATCAGTAATTAAAAAGATGTGCAAAACAGTTGATGCCGTCTCCATACCAGAAAGTGAGTGGCATGTCTGTTGAAGCCTCACTACAACCTAATGTGAAAAACAATTTGGGACAATCTGACGCACAACTGATTCTATGCACCAATCTGTTCCCGTGGATGAGAGATGACTGAAATGAAACAGCAGTTGCACAAAAATAGCCAAGGTGACTTCATCGGAGAGAAAGAGTGCTCATTGTTTTCTAGGATGCAAAAGGGATTGTATTTTAGATTAGCTTGCAAGACTGAAACAATACCTCACAAATACTATGCAAGTATTCTGACTCAACTGGATGCAAAAATATGGAGCCAAGACCCAGGGGGAAAAAAAAGTTTATCATCAGTGAAATGCATATGGTCACAAAGGCACTTTCACAATAGGAAAACTGGGAGTTTCAAGTGTGAAGTCTTCAAATATCTATTCCATTCTCCAATTTTTTCACATTCTGATTTTAGTTTCCTCTCCTTTTCTTTTTGTATGAATGATTCACTTAAGACTACATGCGTCACAGCTCAAAACCGTTTTGTGAGTCAACAACTGGATATGTTTTCACTGCTCTGTCTCTTGTAACTCCATTGGACATGGAGGTAGCAAATGAGGATGTAGGATGTCCATGACATACTGCTGTGCTGTCAGAGTGACCTGAAGTCATATCCGATGCTGCCTCACACGCCCTCTCCCTATGTCGTTGTCATACTCACTGACAACTGTCATCGCGGGTCTTGCAGGATGTGACTCACTGCTAATCACATGACAGGTGCAGGTGTGAAAGGGTTACAATGTGCTCAGCGTACTTACAGCAATTCTCCCATGGGCTCATCAGACATGGTCAACCGGAAGCTTGCTGACAAGCATGCCACCCTTACGTACCCAAGCAGTCCAACATGGGGACACTACCACATCTGAATGTCTCACAAATCTGCATATTGCATAATTCAATCAGCCTGGCAAATGGAGACACACAATTAGGCCCCTTCAAATTTTGTTACGTGCTGATAATGCTGACTCACAGAAGTACAGGGCATCTGTGTCCTTCACAGGGGTCACTCAACATCTTACGCTCTTCACATCTCTTATAGCTCCTACCATTCACGGTAATAATCCGAGACACAAACAAAGCTAATGCAATCTGGTGGCCTTTGAATCCATTTCAGAGAGTTGCGACTCTCATAATTTACCACTGGTATGCACACTTGTGAAACTACGTTGCTTCAGGGAGCTTCCCTTTTTTTTCTTCAAGCAGTTTAGTTCTTTGAATCCATTTTTCTTGTAGCTCAGAATAATTATTTTATTATGTAGCAAACTTACAGACTAACATTCTGGCCTGAGCTGTCGGAGTTGGCGGTCATGTGTGTGTGAGGTGTGCTTGCTTGTGTGAATGAATGGCGTGTATTTCTATTTCTTTTTCTGATGAAGGTTGTGGCCAAAAGCTTATGTGTAAATGTCTTAACTGTGCCTGTCTGCATTTTAACGTGCCATCTTTATGGTAATTAGCACTCTATCTTTTCCTACACTGCTGATATTCCAACCTGGAGTTTCCATTGTTTGAACTTACGGTCTACTGTTTTATGTTGCAGTGCACTTCTACAAGTGTAATACACAAATGTTGCCTTAGGAAAGAGTCACAATAACATCCATGTCTACCGTTTGCTATTTTTTACGAAATAGCATGTCACACTCGAAATTTAACTTAGCCAATGAAATAAATTTGAAGATTTATTGTGTGTAAAAGACACGAGGGCCCACTGTGTGGGAAATGTGGGAAGTTCTGTGCAGAGACGGAGTTATCCACAGACGTGGTAAGTCTGGGGAGCTATACGGGTGTTAAAACATCACCACCTGCTAGGATGAGGGGCCACTTACTCTGAGGTGGCGCTGTGCCAGCAACGAGCTCGACCCATTGATTAGCACCACAGATGACAATGAGCAACCAGCTGCTTCTCTGTGCAGAGAGATAAAATTTATCGATTTTGGACATCAGGTGACAATCTGTCACATGGATAACAGTGTTTACTCTGGCAATGTTAACACTAATCTAGTGTTCTGCAACATATTAATGTGAAATGTTGTCTATGATGTTGAGGAGTGTAAGTTAAACTGATATCTGAGAATTTGTTGTTTTTGTGGCACTATCTGGAAAATGACCTCTCTTGCAGCACCAAGCATAAATGTATAGTGAAGAAGAATAATTAGCACAGCACACTGGAACCAAGTAGGGATCCGGTTTACTGCTCGGCCACTAAATTAGCATATTGTGAGTACACCAGAAGAGACGCTGTACACACTTGTATATACTACATGCACAAGTACAAGCATCGATCAAGCTACTGTGAAACTGCACTCTGTGTGACTCATCACTACATCAGAATACTGTAAATGTGGTGATTCCAATTTCTTAAGGTCTCTTCCTGTTTGTTTTCATCAGTTGGATCTTATTTTTCAAGTATGTGGGAATCCAATGAGCTGCCTGTTTGGTTACATTCTTTCTGTATGTCCCACAAGTTGGATTCTTTGGAGACACATTGTAACAAGAGTTTTTAGGAATTTGCCTGGAGATTTCACACTGGGTTCTGTGTGATGTATTCCATCTTTTATTCTTGGACCTAAGATTTTTACTACAATTTTACATTCTTCTAATTCAGTTTGCTGTTTTCATGTCTTGTGTTGGACAAAGAGTCTCTCTCATGCATAAAGAAATTCTAATTTGATCACTGTTGTACAATGTTAGATTTTTGAGTTCCAGGAAAAATACTTTTAGTTAACTGAGAGACAGTTTGTATTTTCTGAATTCTGGATTCTATGGCCTTCTTTTCATTATGATGTTCAGTGGTCTTTTTCACCTAATTATTTAAACTCTTTAACACCGAATACTATGTCGTTGCCTATATAAGTTCACCCAGTGCCATTTTGGTATCAGCCAAGAATTTTTTCTCCAGGTGAAATTAGTAGTCCAATTTTCCTAGCTTGCTCCCTTAATATTTCAAATTGCTTTAGCACATCAGTGATGTTTTTGTCAATTAGTATTATGTCATCAGTATAGGTTACACAATATAATTCTATCTTTAAGTTTACGTTCTAGTCAGTGTAATAGTGCACCTGCTCTTCTCCATTACCTTACAATTTTCTTAGGGGCATAGTTGAATAGCAATGTGATATGCCATCCCATTTTCATATTCTTATGTCTGTCTTAAATTACACTGCTTGAAAAAAAGTGAGACACTCAGAAGGTGGGGAGAAAACAAATTGAAACATAGCTAATTTAGAGGGTATGTGATGTTATTTCAGTGATAACAAAACAGAGTCAAATTTACACAGAACTTATCAGTTTGAGCCCACTTATCAATACAGCAATGCACCCTGTCTGGCCTGGACAGTGCGGGAGGATGTCGTAAAGCTGCTGCATACCCTCCTGAGAAAGGTGATCCACAACTGTTGTAACTGGACATTGCAATCATGGATACAGGCAGTGGGATGGCGTTGACGTCCATGTTGGTCCCATAATGTTCTATCGGGGACAGATATGGGGACTTTGCTGGCCACAGGAGTATATCAACATCACGCAGACAATTTAAAGAGACACATACTACATGTGGACAAGCACTGGCCTGTTGAAAAATAGCACCACAATACTATTACACACTGCTGTACCATCAGAGTTCCCTCGGCCATTACAAGCCGTGACCTGAACTCATACCCAATGGCTCCCCACACCATGGGACTGCTTTGTGACCCTCCCTCCCCTCCCCCAAAATGTGGAAGAATGGGACCTCTCCCAATCTCCCCGGTTCACTGTCAAACTTCTCCACAATAGTCATTTGGAGCAGTGCAGGACTGGGACTCATTAGTGAACATAATGTGACACCATTCATTAGCAGTCCGTACTTCTCGATCATGGCACCACTTCACATGCAGTCATTTGCTTGGGTGTTAATGGCAGCCTATGCGCAGGACGGCAATTCCATAGTCTGGCTGCTCCTAGCTGTATGACACAGCATGTTGCAAGGAGTCTATTACAGTGAACTCCTGTTTATCCAAAATGATTGGGACGGTGGCCGGTTCCGATAACGAAAATTTCAGATAAATCAAAGTCCCCCTGTTTTCACATGTGAACACTCCAAATTTCATCAATATTGCGAAATACGATCATAAAACGTGGGTAGAGTATGTAAAACGTTACTGATACGGTTGCAAATAACCCTGCACTTTTTTACTGAAAAAATTGTGTTGACATGTTAAAAGGCACCAAACTATGATTGAAAACTCAAAGTTTTTAAATGCTGTATAACAAAGCTCGTTTATTTTGCATTCCTACAGAAAAAATCTCCCTTATTTGGCAGCAGGAAAAAACACTAGTTTTAATTTTATTACCTACTCTTTTGAGTAAAAAATAAACTACTGAACAAAATTATGAAACAAATCTAGAGATTACTCAAAGGAACGAAAAGTCAGTCTAGAGGAACTTTCTAGAAAATTAAAAAAGAAAAAAACTTTTTAAGTTATGGACATAGAAGTTCTAGGATGCTTCATTAGAGTTTATTTTTTGGTAACGAAGTCACAAATGTCTTTTTTTGTTTTGTTTATTTGCTTGAGAAACTATTGCTGCAACAATACATCTCCAACGTTGAAATCAAACTATTTCAGGATAAATCGTCTCCTCCTGTTGGCTGATGTACTTCAGGGCAGTTTGGATAACATCGTAAGAGAATGTGCGAGGAATATTTTTCTCTGATTCATCATCAGAAACATAGTCTTCTGACGCTTTATGATCGGTCACAATTTGGACGATTTCATCCTCAGTCACATGAAAAAATGCCATTTTCCATCCACTCTTCAATGTCTTCGAAGTGTGTGTCTTTACAACCAGCTTCTCCAGTAAAATCACCAAAATTATGTCAGCTTGAGTTTCGGTGTTGCCTCCTCCTTCCCACCACTTAGGTTGCCTTACGATCTAAGAGTTTTCTCCAAGACATAACAAGAGGAACTGGAGGAATTAGATTCCAAGCTTCAGCAATCAATGAATGACACTTAAAACATCGATTTTTTTAAGAGCTTCCACAAAATCATCTGGAGCATCAATCACACCTATTAAGTATTCCAGCATCTTGTGTCTGTAATGTTTTTCCATCGCCTCAAGAATACCTTGGTCCATCGGTTGACATAGAGATGTGACATTTTGTGGGAGAAATACAACTTTGATATCCCCATCTTGCAGATCACTTGGGTGATAAGGAGCACTGTACACAAGAAGTAGCGCTTTTCAAGGAAGTCCATTTCCTTCCATGTAATTTACTACAGTTGGAACAAACTCTGCCTGGAACCACTCTCTGAAGATGGCACTGTTCATACATGCCTTAAGACTGATTCATGTACCTCAGTGGCAAAGCTGGTTGGTTGGTGTCTAAATGCTCTTGGTGTTTTGGATTTGCCAATTAAAGTAAGACACAGTTTATGATTGCCAGTGGCATTACTGCAAGTGAGGACAGTAAATCTTTCTTTGATTTTCTTGTATCTGGAAGCCATTTCTTCTTCTTTAGAGGCAAGGGTTTTCGTTGGCATCATTTTGTAATTCAACTCAGTTTCATCACATTTGTAAAGTTGATTGCCAGTATAACCTCCTTTATCAACGATTGTGTACAGTTTCTTCTTAAAATCAGCGTAGCAGCTTCATCCCCAGATAATGATTTGGCACTGATGGCAATTTCATGAATGCCATGCCGCTTCTTGAAACGATCCTGCCGGCCATTACTTCCGAGGAATTCTTACTTCTTTCCTTCAATCAGCTCATCAGCTCATTTTGACAAAGTAGAGGACCTGAAACTGACACACATTTGGCTCTTATTTATTCGTGCCACAAAAATAATGCCTCTTCTAACTGAGGATGTGCACCTTTTCTCATTGTTTTTCAAGATTTCACTGCGCTGCCCAATGCTTGGATGGAACAAAATTTTTCAATTCCTGATCGATTTGTCTTCCGTTCAGTAATTGTACTCCTACTCTGCAGCAACTTTTGTGGGTGGCTCACCAGCATCAATTCTCTGCAAAGTGTGAAGCTCTTTTTCCAACAAGATCACATTCATTTTATGTTTTGTGCCCGTAGTCACGTTCAGTGTTCTTTTTACAGACACTCAACTGAGTCACTTATGGTTTTTGGCCCCTTTTATCTCTGGACACTTTAAGGCACATAGTGGGAGCACAAAACCTCAAATCAGAAACACACAGATGCATAACTTGACAACACTCGAGATGCACTAGACAAACTTTTGACTTTTGAAACCAGGCTGTGGCAGCCATCAAATGAAAGCATTCGATACATCTATGCCATTTCCTCTGTTCTACCCAAGCCCACGTGGCAACACAACAGGGTGTTGTACATTCACTGTTAAACACTCAGCTTTGATGTACCAACAACAAGTGGAAAGTGTTAGGCGGTGCACTCTAATTGTCGGTTTTGACAGGGCTACGTTGCGCTGCATAGAACAATACTGTATGTACTGTACTTCCAAGGAGTTCCAATAGGTGGCATGAAACCATGCAATGCGAATAAGAAACACACTAGAGCTTCAACAAACACATGCACGAATTGACGATACTTGGACTTTTGACACGCACCAGTGCACTGATTAGCAGTAGATTGCCAAAAAACACCAGCAAATGCTTGGCTCCAGGTGCACGCAAATTGAAACTTGTCAAGTGTCAATCTAGCTAGCCAAAAGTGTAGCTGCACGAGAGTTTACTGTACTTGTTCTGTGAGTGTTTCCTTTATGATGTTTTCTGCATTTTAGCTTTTTTTTAAAAAAGGAAAAAAAAGAAAGAAAGAAAGAAAAAAAAAGAGATTTGTTGCTGGAAAACTTCTGAAGTCCAATAAAGGAGTTACAACAGCCATATATGGTTATCTGGTGGACCTTGCAGAACCAAATTCTAGGGCTGAAATGTACTGTTGACCAATGGGCATTAATCAGAATGAATACTAAATAAAAATTAAATCCAAGTTACACAAAAAACACAGGTTCTATCACTGTTGTTTTTCGTTCTATTTTGCTCTTATGTTTGCTATGACTTGTTAAGCAGAAATTTTTTTCTATCTATAGAGTTACATTTGCTGTAATGTATCTTACCTCCATGTTGTTTCTTCTTTCTTCTCACTGCTGCCCCAATCATGGCAAGCAAGTCATCCTCACTGCATTTGCTTCGTATTGCATCTCTGAAACAACAGTTAAAACACCCGTTAAACAGTACCAGGCAATTACCACACAGTGAAATGTTGGTACACTAAAAAGGAAGAAAAACTTTGCAGAAATCTTCAACAGTAATCTTGTAGTCTGCAGTAGGCAACAGCAGGGAAACAAACCCACTGGACAAGAATGGGAAAGTCATGATAGAAGTTACTTTTATTTTTATAAATAAACAGGTATCTTACACAAATACTCAAGAGTATACATAGGATCTCGGGCTGAAGAGGTGGAGCAGAAACTGACATTAGCTTTGTTGAAGAGGGAGTACTGGAACACAGCACAATTTCTTGCAAAATGAAGCCAAATTTATTGATAAACTGTTAATTAATTGCCAAGCTCACTAATGCGACCATTTTACAACAGGTACTTACTGCTTGGAGTATATGTGACTTTTCAGACTTGCCTGATAGATCTGTTGCAAAAACACTTTGGGTTCCCCACCAGATAACATTATGCAAGTCCCTCCCTCAATATTTCAGTGACACAACATTTTGGCATCTTCAGGTGGTGGTGATTTCCACCATCACTGCTGCAAGATGCAACTGGCAATTTCCACATGACAGCTTTGAAATTTATCATGTGGATGACTATGACCATCATATTTAGAATTCAGAGGATTTCATAGAACACCTGAAGATGCTTAAACTAGAACTTTCAGATCTTTTAGTTAGCTCAAATGTTATATCATTACTTACAAAAGTGCCCCTGCAGCCCTCATTAGAGGTTATTAGCAGCAAGTTTGAGAAAGAAATTGTGGTGCTGTTTAAACATGTGCATACCTCATCCTATTTCTTATGTAACACCAACTACTTTGATCATCTCCCATGGGAGATCCTCTATTTCCCTTAGTAAATATCCAACATACCTCCTTCTGGCAGAATGCTGAAGAGACATTTGTGGTGTGGCCCACATAATACAGACACTACCTATGTCCCTGCAGCATTTGCACTCGTACCATCTGAATATTCAGTTCACTGTGGAAGTACAAAAAGATAGCAGCTTACCATTCTTGGATGTCACAGTTAGAAGAAAAGCTGACAGAACACTGGGGCATAGTCTCTACTGCAAACTGATACACGCAGAGTTATATTTGCGGTCCAAAAGTTGCCGTCACCCTGCACAATGTGGTAGTGTCTTACACTCCCTGGCATATAGAGCACACGTGATCTCAGATACTGACAGTCTGCCTGGTGAACTGTAACACCTAAGAACAGTGTTCCAGCAGAATGTTTATTCTCGTAAACAGATTTGCAATGTGTTCTGAGCAAAGCAAGTTCAGTGTAGGGATGTAAATGAAGATACTTAGACAAGCACTGCAAATGGCTTTCTTGCCATATTTCTGTGGCATGTTTTCAAAAATAGAAATAATTGCTAAGAGAAACAGAATCAAGTGTGTTTTTCGTCTACCAGCAAAACTAAGGAATTGTTTGTGTTCAGTTAAAGACAATCTTGACCTTAGAAAACACAGATCATATATAAGATCTGATGCCATTATGGGAAATCTTATATAGGGCAGACACCTCACATTGTGCAAGAACACTGTGTTCAACAGCGCTGACAAAAATGCCACCCAGTAAATTAGTGGTAGCAGAGCACTGCCTGAATACAGGACACCACATGTTTCCCAAGAGGACTGAAATTTTATCCTCAGCATCATCACTCTAGGATTGTGTTTTTAAGAATGAGGCATGTATCCATACAGTGGGCAATCTTACCAACAGGAATATGGAATTTTGACTAAGCACTGTCCAGAATCCAGCACTGACTGCCATGAAATTAAAACAGTAGAAACCAGATCCTCCGATGTATGACCTGATGCAGCACCTTGCAGAGAGTTAATTCAGCTTTTAACCACATGAGTGTCCAAAAGTGCAGTCATTGCCCACAACACATAAGCAGAAGGCTACCATGAATGGCATTTCCATCCAACTGGGAGTGCCTGTCCACACATCCGTACTCCTGCTTCTAGCCTGACAAATTTCAATTCTGCTGTGCGAATATCACCAGCCACATCTTGCAGCAGTGATGACAGGACCCACCACTACCTGAAGATGACGAACAGTTGTGTTGGTGAAATATTGTGAGGCTTGCACAAAGTTATTCAGTGGCAAATCTGAGAAGATTTGTATACATTATTTTTCTGTGACGCAGGTAACGTGCAGCAAAATGTGATAACTTTCCGCATTTGCCTTTTTGTACATTTCAAAATACCCCCAAAAATTGGTGAGAAACACTGAACATATGACGTAACCAGATGACATACCCCACAGCATGTGCAGCAGTCGGGGTTGAGTGTAAAGGAATGATTGAGCAGTGCAATACTTTCATTTGAGCAAACAGAGCAAATTTCGAAAACATTTTGTAAATATGATCTGTTGTAAATGTAGATGTTACAAAATTATTGTCCCTGCTGTAATCAAGCAAAAGCAGTTCTGATTTTGTGTTTTTTGCTTCTGTCACTTCTCTTTTTGTTTACAGACATTAGTTAGTAAGGAAAACAAAGGTCATTTAATGGCAATGATGCTATTCTGAAGTTTATACTCATCTACTTTTTATGCAATATGGTAGGTTTTCATTGTACTGTACTTTGCAAGAAATCAAGGAAACTGCAAGACCGGTAAATAAAATAATAAACTTCAATATAAATACATAATTGTTTAACACAATGAAAAAATACTGCCTGCCAGATGCAAGACTCAAATCCTGAACGCCATCACTTAAGTCGCACACGTGTGTCCGTAGCCACAATGATATGAATACTTGACTTGGGTTGGGATGATCAAGTGTGACAGACCAAGAGGCTCTACCACTGCAAGCATGGCAAGGTACATCATCTGGTGACATTTGTCATTCGCTTTTGACACATTTCCCAACATTTGTATCGTATCCAACATTTGTGATCCCATGTGTCTTGTATTAAATTACTTGTCTCAGGGTCATCTACAGTGCTTTGGAGGTTTTTAAATGTTAATACGCATCACTCTGTGTGTGTGTGTGTGTGTGTGTGTGTGTGTATGTGTGTGTGTGTGTGTGTGTGTGTGTGTGTGTGTGTGTGTGTGTGTATGTGTGTGTTTATATATATGAAACAAATACTAACAAAGAGATAGAGGGCCTGGCCAGTACTTACCTCAGCTCAGTACAGCCGATACATACACAAAACAGAACAGAAAATTGACGTATCCTAGCTTTCGGAACTTCGTTCCTTCATCAGGGAGGAGAGAGGGGAAAAAAGGGGAAGAAGGGAAAGTGGATTCAGTTATTCACAACCCAGGTTATGAAGCAACAGGGGAAAGGTAAACAGGGAGGGTAGCAAAGATGGAGGGATGGATGTCAGAGGGAAGCCAAAGATATTCTACTGTAATTACTGTGCCAGCTTCAAACCAAGGAGGATGAATACAGAAGTAAAGAGGTACATAGTATAAAGATAAACACAACTATGTAGGATGAAAAAATGCGTGAATGGCTAAAGAGGAAAGGGAAAGAGGAGAAGACTAAAGAGTAAATGGGAGTGAGGTTGGTTAACATAGGTTCAGTCCAGGGGGATGGCGGGATGAAAGGATGTGTTGGAGTGCAAGTTCCCATCTCCGCAGTTCCGAGGTACTGGTGTTGGGTGGGAGAAGCTAAATGGCACATATGGTGTAGCAGGTTCCTAGGTCCCTATAATTATGCTGGAGGGCATGCTCCGCTACTGGGTATTGGACATCTCCTAGGTGGACAGTTCGTCTGTGCCCATTCATGCACTCAGCCAGTTTAGTTGTCGTCATGCCAATGTAAAAGGCTGTGCAGTGCAGGCACGTCAGCTGATAAATGACGTGTTGTCTCACATGTGGCCCTGCCTTGAGTTGTGTGTGTTTTACCAGTAGCGGGGCTGGAGTAGTTGGTTGTGGGGGGATGCATGGGGCAGGTTTTGCATCGGGGTCGGTTACAGGGGTAGGAACCGCTGGGTAGAGAAGGTGGTCTGGGAATATTGTAGGGTTTGACAAGGATGTTACGGATGTTAGGGGGTCGGCAAAAGGCAACTCTGGGTGGTGTGGGGAGAATATTGTCAAGGGATGATCTCATTTCAGGGCTTGACTTGAGAAAGTCATATCCCTGGCGGAGTAATTAGTTGATGTATTCGAGGCCAGGATAATATTGGGTGACAAGGAGGATGCTTCTGTGTGGTCTGGGGGTAGTAACATTGTTGTTGGGTGGGGAGGAATGTATTGCTTGGGAGATCTGTTTGTGGACAAGGACTGCAGGATAGTTGTTGGAGAGGAAAGCACTGATATATAATATAATACAGGGAAACATTCCAAATGGGAAAAATATATCTAAAAACAAAGATGATGTAACTTACCAAACGAAAGCATTGGTATGTTGATAGACACACAAACAAACACACACACAAAATTCAAGCTTTTGCAACCCACAGTTGCTTCATCAGGAAAGAGGGAAGGAGAGGGAAAGACAAAAGGATGTGGGTTTTAAGGGAGAGGGTAAGGAGTCATTCCAATCCTGGAAGTGGAAAGACTTACCTTAGGGGGGAAAAAGGACAGGTATACACTCGCACACACACACACACACACACACACACACACACACACACACACACACACACACACATATATCCATCCGCACATATACAGACACAAGCAGGGTATATGTGCGGATGGATATGTGTGTATGTGTGTGTGTGTGTGTGTGTGTGTGTGTGTGTGTGTGTGTGTGTGTGTGTGGCATACTGATCTGAACTATGCAGCCTTAAAATGGAAGTTTTTTGATCACTCCTTATTTTTCTCCCTGCCACCTTGGCAATATGTACCGCAAATCATCAGACAGACGACCTTCCTGCATGCTTCGAGCATCCCCTGGTGCTGTTCCGAACCAATGCTAATCTTTGTAACTGTGATGAGCAGTGTGCAGATTGCATCTTTGTATCCCACAAAGAGGTGACAGTTCCCAGTGGCATGAATGGTTATTGTTTATTGACTGTCACTGAGTTGGTGAGTCATTTGCTACATTGTGGCCCACCTGTTCGCTGCTAAAGCCATGCTAGTCAGTGGTAACCCCTGTCAATGATATCCTGTTGCCCATAGCAGTTCACTCTGCTGATTGTGGTAGTATTTTCCTTGAATAAATCTGCTCACAGTACACCTTTGACACTGTGGTTTAAGAAAGCCCAATGACTACACACCCTTATAGAATAAGTGTCTCGGGTCATGGGTACCCACAATATGGCAGTGATAAAATCACCCTGTGATCAACTGTCACACTGCAGCTGTAAGCTGCACCTCCTTTTTCAGAATACTCAGGTTTATTAATTTGAAGTAAATCAGATCTTTTGAAGGAAGATGCACATCCAGGAAAGGATGAAACCATGTCCAATTAACTGGAACACAAAATTGATAATTAGTGGTGACAAAGATCCTCTGCAATAAAAAATAATGTCCACTTACTTCATGTATTAGTCTTCAAGTGACAGAATATATGTAACTGTGTCCTTCTTATTTACACTGATTAAACAATGGAAATTCCAGGTAGGAATATCAACAGTGCAGGGAAAGATAGATCACTATTTACCGTAAAGAAAACAAAGTTGCACACAGGCACAACACACAAGCAAGCACACCGCGCATGCACGCACGCACGCACACACACAGAGAAAAAAAAACTTCCAAGTCCAGCAGCTAGGGGCAAGCTGCTGGAGTTGGCAGTCATATGTGTGTGACATGTGCTTGCCTGTGTGTATGAATGTGTGTGTTTCTCTGTATCTCTTTTGCTGATGAAGGCTGTGGCCGAAAGCTTTGTGTAAGTGCCTTTTTAATTGTGCCTGTGTACAATGTAACATGTCTCCTTTACAGTAAGCAGCAATCTATGTTTTCCTATATTTTTCATTTACACAGATGTAATTAACAAATCAGAGTCTATTTATTCCAGAGAAGTGACAGTTTGTTCATGACAGTTCAGCACAAATCTGATTTTTTATATACAGCAAGGCTACCTATAAATTATTCTGTGTGCCAGTGTTCATGCTGACTATAGGGATTCACACTGATCATGTGTAATTTGACATCTGGTCCTGTAAACTTACTTCTGCTCAACGTGAAAAATTCTCCAATCCACATTTTGTAATTAACCTTAACATATCAAATAATGCACCCTTTGATATAACTGCTTATTGTCCACTTCCCATCACTCTATTCCCAATGTCAACCCAGCTGACCTCTACTTCTAATCCAAAAACCATGGTTGACTCAATGTTTGCTATTGCAAGCTATTGCTATTGCAACACAAAAGTGCCAGAGGCATCAGTAATGATATATAATTAAAAATATTAGAAAGTAAGGCTCACCGGTTAGTACATGCTAAGACAAACACTACAAGTGTCTAAGACACTGCGCTCTCACACAACAAGTACGAGGTCTGAATACATTCCATTTACGATACACTAAACTGTTTCGTTCACGGTGGCAATATACATACTCTCTCCCCATTAAACAGAATAGTTATAACTCAATTGTTCACAAGTGTATATTATGACTCTTGCCACAGCTATGCAGTCAGTATGCCACAGGTGTGCCATAGAAAGGGATCAGGTTCAATTCCTTGTAGAGCCAGGAAATTCTGCTCGGTGGACGGACTGGAATAGGGTACACTCTGCTTGTAGTTCCAGCTGAGGAGCTACTCAAGTGAGAAGCAGTGTCTTCAACTTCTGGAAGTTGATAACAGCCTGGAGAGTTGTATACTGACCCCCTAACTCTCCATAGATATATAGTAGAGGACATCTCTCGAAGAGCATTGCGTGGTCTTCTGGGCCCAATGCAAAGTTCCTTTATCAATGTATATTGTATATCACCACTCGTACACACTCATCAGCACAGTACCATATTGTCTCTTCACGTGGCAAATTTTTATTCCCTTGTTTTCAGATCAAGACTTTTCCTCTTCCTCTTCTTCGTTTTTTTTTTTTTTTTTTTACTACCATTACTTGTACCACACATATTCCACACGGTTTATGCTCACTCCTTCAATGATACTTCCCATCCTCCTCTAGTGTGCGAGTTGTCCCTGCTTTCCTGCGTGTTTGTTGGTTTAAACACCCTTGTTTCAAAAGAGAGTGACAGCTTAGATACAGTCTTGTCAACATTTTGTAATTTTATTTAGCAATTATTGTTTGAGCCTTATAGGCGAATGTCACAAGATATTGTCAACCACTGGATTCACTAGATTGGAATGGGGTTCATGGTAACTTATCAATTCATTTTTTAAGTTGCTGTTATCTTTTTCTTCCTATCTTGGACTAGCTTTTCCATACTTCCACTCTATTTTACGTAGTCAAACAGTTATCTGCCCTTGCAAACTTGCTCCTTTACTACCAAGTTAACTAATACTGGGCAGCCTAACAGAAGTTCCAATATCCAGTCTTTCACCACAATTCACCTACACACACTTTTCACTCACTGATTTTCTTTTTTCAATGTCATAAATATTTTGCTTTCACTGACTGCTGTGCTTTGAACATAAAATTGTAGGAACATCTGCCTCACATGTCTTTTTTTTTTTTTTTTTTTTTTTTTTTTTTTTTTTTTTTTTTTTTTTTTTTTTTTATTAAAGAATATGTTCCTTGCTTATTCCTATTTGCTTCTGATACATTTCCATTCTCACTTTTATTTTGTTTTGATCCATTTCTTTTTTCTTTGATAGACAAGTCAAACAACAACGGCAATATGTTGCAGCCCCCTGTGTTTCACCCTACTTACTACGAACTTATTTTCCTTAGCTTCTAATTTTATTAGTCATTTGGTTTTTAAGATACTTAAATTAATTGTTTGACCCTGTATTTTTACATCTTATTTTACCTTCGGTTGATAAAGGATTTCTGGTATGCTCACAAAGAGAGAGATGATTCTTCCCACCCCTCACCCCCCTTACCTTGTCCTGAAACAAACTTATCGCCAAGTATCTTGCAGTTTTTTTTCCTATTATTAATCTCTTAGTCTAGTCATCAATTTAAAAGTGTCAGTTGTTGGTCCCATTGTCTAATAATTTGTACATTTATACACATGAAGTTCCGATTTTTATTTGGAACATATAGACTCTGATAATCATGAATCACAGTTCAAATGGCTCTGGGCACTATGGGAGTTAACATCTGAGCCAAGGCAGGATTCAAACCTGCGACTGTAGCAGTCACGCGGTTCTGGACTGAAGCGCCTAGAACCGCTCGGCAACGGTGGCTGGCAAATCATAGTTACCATCACATGGACAGAAATACTGTGTTAACTTCATTAAACATAGGGACATAGCTAAAAATGTCTGTACATAATTTCCAGTTCTGATTACTTTCCTTTAATTTAATCTCACAAATAGGTTAGTGTAACATGATGTTGACAGAGGCAAATTATATATACTCACAAATTATTTAGCTAGAGGTATCTGGTTTGTATGTCTGGGAGGGAGGAGGGTGCAAGCTGAAAACTTCAAGAAAAGATTACTCATTTCATACCTGCTGGATTTAACTGCAGTTTATCTCTTCCATATACCAACCACATACCTAATGTGCATGGCAAACAGTTTGAAAGTATTATTCTATACTCAGCATTTGGAACTATCAGTTCCTTCATGAGAGAGGAAAGAGGGATAAGTTTCTGAAGGTCTGAAAGGTCACTCGGACTCCACGACTAATGTGAGGACAAGTGGAACGAATGTGTCTATAAGAAGTTTTGGAATTTCACCTCCTGAAGGTAAAATACTGATCAGTCTGTCAGTCTTCTAGTAATTTTATGGTTTCCTCGCATGAATTTTCACTTGGACATGATTATTCTATGTTTCATCACTCACCTGAGAGATATCTCTGAATTCCCAAAGAGACACACTTTCAAATTGCCATCAGCTGTTATCCATAAACGGTTGCACGTGCCACAGAAGTGTTCACTCATTGAGGTAATAAATCCCACATGTCCCTTGAAGCCCGGGACATGGTATGCCTGCAAAAAGAAATTGTAAGAAAATAGCTACTGCTGTTGTGAAAATACTATAAATGTGTTGCTCACCAAGTGGAGGAAGGAGAAAATGTGCATTAAGGGGAGTTTGAACGCCCTATCCTGACAATGTTAAATTTGGTGACTTAACTTCCCCGTATTTCAGGAACAACTGTAGCCATTGACAAGAAACTTTTACAGGACATTAAACTATATGTTCTGAGTCTTACAATAATTGCATTTCAGCCACTGCTTTTGGAAATACAATTGTTTAATTACACAGTTAAAATTTTGTGTACTTTTTTGTATGTTATTCTAAATAATTTTATTTGTACATAACATTATGTTCTTCTTTTAGTTCACAAGACTCAGGATACATATGTTATTACTCCCTGAAAATTTGAATTCGCTACTCGAAGTAGTTTCTGAGATTTAGGGAAAAATGCAAGAGAAAATGTAAATTTTCAGGAAGAGTTTTTAAAGTTTTAATAGACTGTAACTCAATATATGCTTAACATTTTATTTTTAGTCACTCAGAAGCACCCTGCACCATACTGTATATCATCCTCTTGATCTTTTTTAAGTTTTTTCTTGTTTTCTTCTTTCTGGACTCCGTAGTGGCCAACTGTGCTGCATACTCTGCTTTACCAGTGCAAACCTTGTCCATCCATTCAAATTCTCTGATGCAGTTTGCTCCAGAATTAATTCCCATATGTTGTAGCACTTTCACGCTACCAATGTTGCCATCATTAAAAGCAATAACAGCATGACTGACCCCCACTTTAGTGTCTTCATTACAAGAAAAACATTTTTTGGTCTACATCTACATCTACATCCATACTCCTCAAGCCACCTGATGGTGTAGGGTACCTTGAGTACCTCTATTGGTTCTCCCTTCTATTCCAGTCTCGTATTGTTCGTGGAAAGAAGCATTGTCGGTATGCCTATGTGCGGGCTCTAATCTCTCTCATTTTATCCTCATGGTCTCTTCGCAAGATATACGTAGGAGGGAGCAATATACTGCTTGACTCCTCGGTGAAGGTATGTTCTCGAAACTTCAACAAAACCCCGTACCGAGCTACTGAGCGTCTCTCCTGCAGAGTCTTCCACTGGAGTTTATCTAACATCTCTGTAACTCTTTTGCGATTACTAAATGATCCTATAACGAAGCATGCTGCTCTCTGTTGGATCTTCTCTATGTCTTCTATCAACCCTATCTGGTACGGATCCCACACTGCTGAGCAGCATTCAAACAGTGGGCGAACAAGTGTACTGTAACATAATTCCTTTGTTTTCGGATTGCATTTCCTTAGGATTCTTCCAATGAATCTCGGTCTGGCATCTGATTTACCGACGATCAACTTTATATGATCATTCCATTTTAAATCACTCCTAATGCGTACTCCCAGATAATTTATGGAATTAACTGCTTCCAATTGCTGACCTGCTATATTGTAGCTCAATGATATGGGATCTTTCTTTCTATGTATTCGCAGCACATTACACTTGTCTACATTGAGATTCAATTGCCATTCCCTGCACCATGCATCAATTCGCTGCAGATCATCCTGCGTTTCAGTACAATTTTCCATTGTTGCAACCTCTTGATATACCACAGCATCATCCGCAAAAAGCCTCAGTGAACTTCTGATGTCATTCACAAGGTCATTTATGTATATTGTGAATAGCAACGGTCCTACGACACTCCTCTGCAGCACACCTGAAATCACTCTTACTTCGGAAGACTTTTCTACTTTGAGAATGACACACTACATTCTGTTATCTAGCAACTCTTCAATCCAATCACATAATTGTTCTGATAGTCCATATGCTCTTACTTTGTTCATTAAACGATTGCGGGGAACTGTATCGAATGCCTTGTGGAAGTCAAGAAACACAGCATCTACCTGGGAACCCGTGTCTATGGCCCTCTGAGTCTTATCAACGAATAGCTCGAGCTGGGTTTCACACGATCGTCTTTATCGAAACCCATGCTGATTCCTACAGAGTAGATTTCTCGTTTACAGAAAAGTCATAATACTCGAACATAATACATGTTCTAAAATTCTACAACTGATCGACGTTAGAGATATAGGTCTATAGTTCTGCACATCTGTTCGACGTCCCTTCTTGAAAACGGGGATGACCTGTGCCCTTTTTCAATTCTTTGGAATGCTACGCTCTTGTAGAGACCTACGGTACACTGCTGCAAGAAGGGGGGCAAGTTCCTTCACATACTCTGTGTAAAACTGAACTGGTATCCCATCAGGTCCAGCGGCCTTTCCTCTTTTGAGTGATTTTAATTGTTTCTCTATCCCTCTGTCATCTATTTCAATATCTACCATTTTGTCATCTGTGCGACAATCTAGAGAAGGAACTACAGTGCAGTCTTCCTCTGTGAAACAGCTTTGGAAAAAGACATTTAGTATTTCGGCCTTTAGTCCATCATCCTCTGTTTCAGTACCTTTTTGGCCACAGAGTGTCTGGACATTTTGTTTTGATCCACCTACCGCTTTGACATAAGAGCAAAATTTCTTAGGATTTTCTGCCAAGTCAGTACATAGAACTTTACTTTCGAATTCATTTAACGCCTCTCGCATGGCCCTCCTCACATTACATTTCGCTTCGCGTAATTTTTGTTTGTCTGCAAGGTGTTGGCTATGTTTATGTTTGCTGTGAAGTTCCCTTTGCTTCCGCAGCAGTTTTCTAACTCGGTTGTTGTACCACGCTGGCTCTTTTCCATCTCTTACGATCTTGCTTGGCACATACTCATCTAACGCATATTGTACGATGGTTTTGAACTTTGTCCACTGATCCTCAACACCATCTGTACTTAAAACAAAACTTTTGTGTTGAGCCGTCAGGTACTCTGGAATCAGATTTTTGTCACTTTTGCTAACCAGATAAATTTTCGAACCTTTTTTAATATTTCTATTTACGGCTGAAATCATCGATGCAGTAACCGCTTTATGATCGCTGATTACTTATTCTGCGTTAACTGTTTCAAATAGTTCGGGTCTGTTTGTCACTAGAAGGTCTAATATGCTATCGCCACGAGTCGGTTCTCTGTTTAACTGCTCAAGGTAGTTTTCAGATAAAGCTCTTAAAAAATTTCACTGGATTCTTTGTCCCTGCCACCCGTTATGAAAGTTTGAGTCTCCCAGTCTATATCCGGCAAATTAAAATCTCCACCCAGAACTATAACATGTTGGGCAAATCTACTCGAAATATTTACCAAATTATCCTTCAGGTGCTCCGCCACAATAGCTGCTGAGCCAGGGGGCCTATAGAGACATCCAATTACCATGTCTGAGCCTGCTTTAACCGTGACCTTCACCCAAATTATTTCACATTTCGGATTTCCATCAATTTCCTTCGATACTATTGCACTTCTTATCACTTTAAACATGCCTCCCCCTTCACTGTCCAGCCTGTCTCTGCGGTATACATTCCAATCTGATTTTAGAATTTATTACTATTTGAATCGGGTTTCAGCCAACTTTCTGTCCCTAGTACTATGTGGGCATTGTGACCATTTATTAATGAGAGCAGTTCTGGGACCTTTCTATAGACGCTCCTGCAGTTTACTATTAGCACATTAATATTGTTATTCCCTGTTGCATTTTGTCTACTCCTACCTTGCCGCATCTCAGGAGGTGTCTTGTCGGGCCTAGGGAGGGAATTCTCTAACCTAAAAATCCCACATGTGCACTCCACACATACTCCGCTACACTTGTAGCCACTTCCTGCATGTAGTGCACGCGTGACCTATTCAGGGGGACCCTACATTTCTCCACCCAATAGCGGAGGTCGAGAAATTTGCACCCCAGATCTCCGCAGAATCGTCTGAGTCCCTGGTTTAAGCCTTCCACTCGGCTCCAAACCAGAGGACCACTATCGGTTCTCGGAACGATACTACAAATAGCTAGCTCAGATTCCACCACGCGAGGCTTTCCGCCTTCACCAACTCCGCTAACCGCCTGTACGAACTGAGGACGACCTCTGAACCCAGACGGCAGGAGTCATTGGTGCCGACATGAGCAACAATTTGCAGTCGGGTGCACCCAGTGCTCTCTATCACTGCCGGCACAGCCTCCTCCACATCTCGGATGAGACTCCCGGCAAGCAGACAGAGTGAACACTGACCTTCTTCCCCGACCTTTCCGCTATTTCCCTAAGCGGCTCCATCACCCGCCTAACGTTGGAGCTCCCAATAACTAATAAACCCCTCCCCCCATGTGCCTGCTCGGACCTTGCTGAAGAAGTGGCCACATGTCCACTCACAGGCAGAACGGGCGATGCCACACAGCCAGCCTCCACACTGACCCTCTGCCTCGTGCGCCACGAATGCCGCTGAACCCGCCACTCCCCTTGGGAAGAGGGTGGCCCAACCGTGCCCGGTACCCGCAAAGATGTGTCGACAGAAGGGTCAGTGGGTGAAGCATGTAACACCTGGGGTGTACCATGCAAAGCACCAGACTCCCCACTGCCGCTACACTCCGAGGCAGCAGCCTGAAGACAGCTAACCGATGCCATCAACACGTTCAGCTATTCGCGAACAGTGGCCAGCTCCTCCTGTGTCCGTACACAGCAGTCACACATCCTATCCATCCTAAGAAATCAATTTACTGTAGAGAGTTAATCAACTTATAACTAGACTGCTAATTCACTAAAGGCGGCTGATAGTTGACTAAACTGTGGTTACTAGACACTTCCTGTAGAAAACAATGAAAATAGCACTACCTTTCTCTGGCCTGTATTGAAAACAAACACTAGCACTACTGGCACTATGGCTTACTAAACGGACTCTCTCTGACTGTATTCAAAACAAACACTAAATCTATGGAACACTATTACTAGCACTCGACAATTAAAGCTTCCTAAAAGCAAAAACACACGGAAGAAGAAGTGACAAGTAAGAAAAATAGAGTTAATACTTATATTAGCGTAGCTCGCTGCACAGCAGACATGACGCAGATGGCAGTTACGACAACACTGACACTATAAGATTATTGAACGACTCATTGGGATTTTGAGTCTGACAATGCAGACACTTCTTCAATAATTCAGGATTGCCAAGTCTCTGTAAACAGGTTTTATGATATCCACAACTGCTGCTGGGATAGAATGTATGTGGCTGTATGACCTGTTTGAGTACTGGGCATTGCGGTAATTGCACCATGAACCAGATCCAGGAGGGCAAAGATGGTGTACTGGTTTATCATCAGCTGACAGTCTCTGGAAGAAGGTAGCCCATACTGCCTGCTTCATTTTCAACAAATCATCAGTATTATTTCTATGGCAATCTCATAATACTGTTGTAGTTGATCAATCATTTTGTCTGTCAGCCTGCTTCTTATGGTCTTACCACCTGAAAGTTTCTTGTATCTCAAACTTTGTTTCAACTTCCTCAATCTGGTACCCATCCTCTTCTGGACATGACCAACACATTCCAGTTCTGTGATAAGCTTCTCACCATAAGGCTGAGTGGCTACTACACTGTTATATGCATTTGAGTCTGCATAACCTAAGAACTTAGTGTAACACACTCCCATTTAGTTTACAGATCGATTATAAATTTCAACAGCTGCACAGGCCTCTGTACGACTAGTTGTCCTTCATAATTTCTGTCACAGATATGCCCTTCTTCATTCCCTGATTTATACTTATAACAATGTTTGGTTAAAATCTGGAAATCTATTAGCTTTCCAGTATCCACACTGGTCACTGTAGCAACAGAATTCTTAGAACTGCAGCTGCGCTTCTACCAAGTGCGCCAAAAGCTACGGATATGTCAATCATACCATCATTTATTTCAGCAGCTTCGTTTGCAGCACCCTTAATTGACTCACATGCAGCAGATTTCACAGCAGCTCCAATAAATCCTGCATACTTGTCCATTTTACAAAGTGGGCGTGGCATATACATCATGACACACATTGTTTCTGCTGCAGTGTGTCCTTTGCCAATATCTCTCAATCCATAAAACCACCTAACATTTATTTCAAAATAATTGTCTTTACAATTATCAGAACTCCAAAATGAATGAGTATATTTACAACCGGCAGAATTAATGATAAGTTTCCTGGCTAGTCCATTTGATACCTCAATGTCTTCATGTAAACTAACTGGCCCTCCACATACATACAGCACACACATTCAAATAACACCCCTGTTAGGATGTGTAAATGTATCAGAATATAACCTAACCTACCATTTACATGAGTTTTGTTTTGAGATAACTGTGTTATCACTATGTTTCATTTTAATCTTCGAAGCACTAATGGGTGTTTCGCTAGATACTCATGAGTTTGCCAGTATTTCATTGTCTGTAACTTCACACACCACATGCTGAACACAATGTTTCTCTTTATTCAAAAATTTATTACCATGAAACCCACATTTCTTAAAAACACTTCATTTTGGAGTCATACTTTTTGAGAGATTTACCAGTTTATTCGTCACTTTTCCTCGGAAAAACGTTAGCACTTCGATATACAAAGCATGTTTATACTATGAAAAGATATGATACTATTTTTGACAGTGCTACCAATACAAACACATAATTTAACATTTATAACACAGCAATCCACAGCTTTCTACAGGGTGGTCCATTGATAGTGACCGGGCCAAATATCTCACGAAATAAGCATCAAATGAAAAAACTACAAAGAACGAAATTCATCTAGCTTGAAGGGAGAAACCAGATGGCGCTATGGTTGGCCTGCTAGATGGCACTGCCATAGGTCAAACTCATATCAACTGCATTTTTTGAAAATAGGAACCCCCATTTTTTTATTACATATTCATGTAGTACGTAAAGAAATATGAATGTTTTAGCTGGACCACTTTTTTCGCTTTGTGATAGATGGGGCTGTAATAGTCAAAAATGGTTCAAATGGCTCTGAGCACTATGGGACTTAACTTCTGAGGTCATCAGTCCCCTAGAACTTAGAACTACTTAAACCTAACTAACCTAAGGACATCACACACATCCATGCCCGAGGCAGGATTCGATCCTGCGACCGTAGCGGTCACGCGATTCCAGACTGTTGCGCCTAGCACCGCTCGGCCACTCCGGCCAGCTGCTGTAATAGTCACAAACATATCAGTATGTGGTATCACATAACATTCCGCCAGTGCGGATTGTATTTGCTTCGTGATACATTACCCGTGTTAAAATGGACTGTTTACCAATTGCGTAAAAGGACGATATTGTGTTGATGTATGGCTATTGTGATCAAAATGCCCAAGGGGCGTGTGCTATGTATGCTGCTTGGTATCCTGGACGACAGCATTGAAGTGTCCGAACCATTCACCGGATAGTTACATTATTTAAGGAAACAGGAAGTGTCCAGCCACATGTGAAACATCAACCACGACCTGCAACAAATGATGATGCCCTAGTAGGTGTTTTAGCTGCTGGGGCAGCTAATCCACACATCAGTAGCAGACAAATTGCGTGAGAATTGGGAATCTCAAAAACGTCGGTGTTGAGAATGCTACATCAACATCGATTGCACCCGTACCATATTTCTATGCACCAGGAATTGCATGGCGATGACTTTGAACGTCATGTACAGTTCTGCCACAGGGCACAAGAGAAATTACGGGATGATGAAAGATTTTTTGCATGCGTTCTATTTAGCGATGAAGCATCATTCACCAACAGCAGTAACCTAAGCTGCCATAATATGCACTATTGGGAAATGGAAAATCTACGATGGCAGCAACAAGTGGAACAGCAGCGACCTTGGCAGGTTAATGTATGGTGTGGCATTAAGGGAGGAAGGATAATTGGCCCCCATTTTATCGATGGCAATCTAAATGGTGCAATGTATGCTGTTTCCTGCGTAATGTTCTACCAATGTTACTACAAGATGTTTCACTGCATGACAGAATGGCGATGTACTTCCAACATGATGGATGTCCGGCACATAGTTTGCGTGCAGTTGAAGCAGTATTGAATAGCATATTTCATGACAGGTGGATTGGTCGTCAAAGCACCATACCATGGCCCACACGTTCACCGGATCTGACGTCCCCGGATTTCTTTCTGTGGGAAAAGTTGAAGGATATTTGCTATCGTGATCCACCGACAATGCCTGACAACATGCGTCAGTGCATTGTCAATGCATGTGCGAACATTACGGAAGGCGAACTACTCACTGTTGAGAGGAATGTCATTACATGTATTGCCAAAGTCATTGAGGTTGACAGACATCATTTTGAGAATTTATTGCATTAATGTGGTATTCACAGGTAATCACGCCGTAACAGCATGCGTTCTCAGAAATGATAATTTCACAAAGGTACATGTATCACATTGGAACAACCGAAATAAAATGTTCAAATGTACCTACATTCTGTATTTTAATTTAAAAAACCTACCTGTTACCAACTGTTCATCTAAAATTATGAGACATATGTTTGTGACTATTTCAGCACCATCTATCACAAAGCGAAGAAAGTGGTCCAACTAAAACATTCATATCTCTTTACGTATTACATGAATATGTAATAAAAAATGGGGTTCCTATTTAAAAAAACACAGTTGATATCAGTTTGAGCTAAGGCAGCGCCTTATAGCAGGCCAACCATTGCGCCAGCTGGTTTCCCCCTTCGAGTTGACAAATTTCGTTCTTTGTAGTTTTTTCGTTTGACACTTATTTGGTGAGATATTTGGCCCGGTCACGATCAATGGACTACCCTGTACATAAAAAATTACCGATTTTATTAGGTCTTGAAGTAAAGCATGTAAAAATTTTAACATTTTCAACTGGTGTAGATTACATTTTAGAAAATAAAATAAAATACTTCCCACGCAAGTTTATAAGTAATATACATTTCATTTTATTTGGAAAATTGAAAATTTTATAATCAGATAAAAACCCGAAAAAGTGAAAAAGAATGTTTTCCCCTTCTAACTCCCCTTAAAGTTACGGAAATGTGCAAACTTTTGGAGTCAGTGGCTTCTTCTTCTGCCAGAAACAATGAAGGGGAAGGAAAAGGGAAGAAAGAAAAGGATTGTCAAGGTTTAGGAAATGGGGAGAGTTGCAGAAAAGCTGCAGAGAAACACAGGCCAGGACAGACTTACTGAATGGGATGAGAAATATGTAACTAAACCAGTCCATCTCTCATACCACCAGCAGATGTGAAGTATTCTTGTGATTGGTAGTAAGTCATAAACATTAAATTATTTTCAATGTATGTTCATATGTAATACTGCACGTACCTTTGAGGTATCATTGGGCCCATTGGGAAGAGGATCAAAATCAGGCCACTGCTTTCTAATTATTTGGAGCATTTCGCTAAATGAGACCATCTTCCCATCGTTCCATTTGTTGCCGCTGAAAGGCATGTACTCGATAAATCTTACATCAACATTTTTCCCTTTTGTTAACTCCACAAAACTGCACACTTCATCTTCATTAAAACCTCGCATTTCAACACAATTTATCTGTGGAAGAAAGACACCATTAAAAACTTGGTATCAGATAAAGCATGGTTTAAACAGAGTTTGAAAGACTTTTTGATTGGCAACTCATCCTACTCTATAGATGAATATCTTAACAGTGGCTGTTAGGCCAGCTTAAATAAGAATGTCTGTTAGATTTCAGTTCTGAGAGCACTTTGCCATAACAGTCAAGATTATGTGCTTTTTGTTTGATAAATTTATTAATAGTGCATAACAATGTTTCAGTCTGACAGCGTATCAATTCTGAAAATATTAGCTGTTCCAGTTTGTATTGTATTCACCTAGTTTGACAATCTCCTGACAAATGATCAGGGTATTCAAATGTTTTATATTTTTTATGTTATACTTTCTGGCATGTTACTCACCCATGAGAATCATCTCATGTTTTGGGTCTTGGAACAAAAGCTGAATCTAATCTAATCTAACCTACAAAATAATGGTTCTACAAGTCTGTTGTTATATTTGTATACCTCACTGATTCTGTTAAATTAATCTTTTTCTCTCTTTTTAGAGAATGTGGGAATTTATCTTAGCATGTGAAGCTGTTAACCTTCTTCACAATTTAAGAAAATTAAACTACATACATCTCCAATCCTTTCTCCCACTCCAACGCACACATCTTTTGCTGAAGGTATTATTTTAACTATTACATTAAATTATGAAGCTTTCTTGAAACTGTGCTGCCTTTTGTGAAACAAAGTTAAAAGTGTTCTCAAGATAAAAGGTCTTCACAAAAGGAGCATTTAGTATCTGTGCAGGTGGTAACACTGACAGCCTTCATATAAACAAGCCCAAATGGTATAACATCCTGCTTTACACATACACGCAATGGCAGAAAAAAGGAAAAGAGCACACCTTTCATTCAAGCATTGAATATATAAACTGATGAGACAAAACACTATGACCTCCTGTTTGATAATGTGCTTGTCCACTGTTGGAACACAATACAGCAGTGATTTTGTGTGGGACAAGTTCAACAAATTTCAGGTATGTTCCCAGCATTATGTGAGGTATGTTCCCAGCATTATGCAGCACCGCATGTCTAAGCACAGGTCATGTAATTCCCATAAATTGGAGATCAGTGGTTTCTGGGTGCAGAACTGGTATCTGATAGCATCGCAGATGTATTCCATCAGATTCAGAAGGGGTGAATTTGATTCTGGCCTCGTGACACTGAAAGTCATATTGTTGAAACATGTCACCTTCATTAGGGACAGGGTGCGGACAGTGCACAATAATGTTCACACAGAACAAAGCTGTTATGGAGCCTTCAGTTACTACCAAAGGACCCACAGAAGACCAGGTGAATGTCCTCCATAGCATAATATTGCTCCCACTGGCCTAAGTCCGTAGCAAAGTGCACCTTTCAAGCACCAATTCACTCTGTTGACAGTGTATGTGCACAAAACCGACAAGCAGGTGTAATGCGAAACACGAATGATTCAACTAGATGACACATTTCTATTGATTCACTGCCCAATCTCAATGCTCCTGAGCTACAGAAATTGTAATTCAACAGTGTTGTCAACATGGGAACATACAGGGGTAGTCTACAGCAGAGCCCTATTTTTAACAATGTGCAATGAATGGTGTGCTCTGAAATACTCGTGCTTCCACCAGCACTGTGTCATCAGATGTGCCACAGAAATTAGCTTCCTCAGCTGAATGTCATCTTTTTCAAAGGAACCATCCCAGCATTTGTCTTAAATCATTTAGGGAAATCAAGGAAAACCCAAATTTTGGTGGCCCCATGGGACTCGGGTCCGTTGTCCTCTCGAAGGCAAATCCACTGTCTGACCACTGTGGTGGCATGACCTAGTCTTAATTAAGCCAGAAAATCCTGGGAAATGCTGACATACTTATTGATTTAAGATATAACAATTTAAAACAATCCTTTCATGAATTTCACTACAATTTTCTGCTCTTTTGAAAAACAATTTCTTTTGACTGTTTTGATGTTGTTTAGTATGTTTAAATAATAATGGCAGTCTCTATAACAGGGCAGTTTGACTTTTAAGTTGAGTTATACTGTTTTAAACTACATCCCTCATCTATTTGTCCACCCAGAAGTGCTATAGGATATAACTTGAAGACTATGGTGAGGTGGTGGGGGACAGTCATGTGTTGAGAAGGAGGTGCTGCCAGAAATGAAGTGTGTGAGGTGACGTTATTGACACTGCATACAGGGAGAATAAAAATACTCTATTCCACATTCATTTACAATCTACATCTGGCCCCCATATGGTTTTACTTTTCTCCAATAAGAAAAAAAGAAATTGTCAGTAACTGTCTTTATAAGGTCTTAAAAGGAAACAAACAATAGAAAATCTAGGCTGGAATAATGACCATATTATAAAAAAGATACATTGCTATTCACTGTATACAGGAGATGTTAGGTCACAGACAAGCACAACAAAAAGACTACTAAACATGTAAGCTTTCGATCAGAAAGTCTTTTTCCAAAGTGGACAAAACACACACACACACACACACATGCACACACACACACACACACACAGACCCACACACACACACCCACGACCGTTGTTTCTCCCATGATGCACAGTTGCTCCCAGTCTGGCCCTAGCAGCCAGAGACGGTGGTCATGTATGTGTGATCTGCATTTGCGCGCATGTGTGTGTGTGTGTGTGTGTGTGTGTGTGTGTGTGTGTGTGTGTGGGAAAGGGGGGAGGGGGTTTGCACCAAAAGCGTACGTGTTTAATAGGTGGTGTCTTCCCCCCCCTGCAAGCAACACATCTACACTATACAGTGAGTGCCAATCTATCCTTTTCATAATACTGTCGTTACCACCTTGCCAAGAGGCATATTGTGGAGTAATCCGAAGGGCTCTACTAATTTGTACAAGAGGAAGGAGAGCACAATCTCAATGTAAGTTTTTAGAAAACTGGTATGTGCATTACTTCTGCAAACCTTTCAGAAAGGACACGGTATGCACTTCATTCAGCAAGTTGAGTAATAAACAATATTAGCAATACTGCATCAAACTTGTTCACTTTCATCTTTGGATTAAACATTCGATTTCAGAGAGTACAGAATTTGGCAGAATCAAATTTTCGGGATATGTGGAACTGGGACAATGGCATATTTTTTACCCATTCAACAAATTAAGCACTGCTGATTGCTACTTTTATTGTGTCTGCTGTTGCAATGCATATATGAAACTGTAAGTGCAGCATCTATGATGGAATAAAATGTTATACAAATGAAACAAACAGGTACAGTGAAATAGAGTAGTATGGCTCATCATTTCAGTCTCACAGATTAGCAGGTATTGACTTGAAAGATAATACTTAAGAAGCTGAATCCAAAGGAAAGGATGTACCGTTTTTACTCAAATCTAAGCCGCACTTTTTTTCCGGTTTTTGTAATCCAAAAAATCGCCTGCGGCTTAGAATCGAGTGCAAAGCAAAGCGAAGTTCTGAAAAATGTCGGTAGGTGCTGAAACAACTAACTTCTGCCATCGAATATATGTAGCGCTACACAGGCATGCTTCGTAGGCACAAAGATAAATACTGGCGCCAAAACCTCTGCGTCCATAAATAAATTCAAAAAAAAGGTGGAAGACAATTTTCATACATTATCCAACGAAGTAAATACAAATTCTGTATTGTTCATCTTCGAATGTAGCAGAACTTCAATGTATTACGAAAATCCGACTGGCAAGGCTGTTTGGGAAGTTTGTCAATATGGCCATCTCTACGTTCTGAATTTTTTCCTACCTGTGAGAAGAGATGGTTGCTAATAGGAACCTGATGAAATGTGAATCACATGCAGTATTCTCTTCATCATAAGAGTAATACGAATATAAACATTTTGCCACGTATTCTTTCGTGTTTGCTGCTATCTTATTTAAATCCTGTCTGCCTAATAAACTACGAAACTAGAGTGAGACAACAGCAAATGCAGAAGAATATACGTATCGTGTCATGTTTATATTCGTATTACTCTTATGCCTAATAGTGATACAGTCAGAAATGAAGCACGGCAACTGACTAAACTGACTAGATTTTTATATCTAAGATGACTCTAATTTCTGTGCAGAATTTGATGTACTAAAGAAGCGGCCGCAAAGATTTTCAAATGGAGAAAAATTTTCGCCTAACTCTCGTTCAGAACATGTTCTATCATACGCAGTCTATTATTTGGTTCTTGTTGATCATTATCAAAGAAAGCAGCAGTGTAAGTAACAACAAATAGTAGTCTCTTGCCATTGTTTCGCTAATGAGATGATTTCTCTCTCTTTTTTTTTTTTTTTTTTTTTAATTGTACGCAGCGGTAGCGTGCACAAAAGCAAGCCATGCCGCGAGCGACGACAGGCCGCAAACACGCACTATCAGAATGCGACAAACAATGCATGACACAGTACAGTAATGCATTTTCAGCTTAGAGTGACATAAACGCCTATAACAAGGAAAACGGCACTTATGAGATCAAAGCAAAATAAGCAATCGATTCAAACCAGACGAAGCACGTGAAAAAGGAAGGGTACCAGTATAAATACGGACGGAGCGCCTGACGCATAGCAAAGGCTACCTGGTAAAGCTTAAGTGCTAAGCTTACGACTCGAACCAAACTACTGTAGCTGTATCGTCATTCATTCGACCTAAATTGTGTCTCATATTACAATGGACTGACTTTGTTTCGATTTGGAGGTGCAGCCTAAAACTTTTCTCTCCCCTTTAACTTCGAGTCTCAAATTTCAGGTGTGGCTTAGATTTGGGAATTTTTTTTTTTTTCCTTCCCTTATTTCGAGTCTCATTTTTCAGGTTTGAGTGCGGCTTAGATTTGAGTAAATACGGTAGGTGGTATTTCAACTAATTCTGACTATGAAATAAAACAAAGTACAGCAGGGCGCTCTTACGAATCAAAGAGCAGCGATGAAGATTCTGATGAATAGTAAAGTATGAGTTAAGTAATAAGATGCTACTGAGATCGTAAATTTTTGTTGTGTTGATGAATCTGTTAACAAACATATTCAAAAATGCACTGAAACATTGGCACATGTAGTGTTGGGAGGTGATAAACTGTTATTACTGTTAGAGGAGCTACGTATTTCTTGCTGTTCTACTCCTACATGACACTGTATCTGAAGGTATAGAATGAATCTTCACTGGCTAGAGAAATGGGTAACACAATTTTACAAGTCTCTGCTGTCATGTAATCTCTTCAGGGAAATCATGACTGTACTACGATTCGGTTTGTGGTTGACAAGGTCAGAGTCATTAAGAAATGCAAGGCAGCTACCATGTCAGTCCTAGAAGAGAGAGACGTAGCAAACTGTCAAAGCATGTACATTCCCGGTCCATATGTTTGTGATGATGTACTAACCAAGTAATACTGAAGTGTGATCCAAGTCGCACAAATATGGCTTTAATAATAACCTCCGAACAATATGCCTCTAAGGACTCAACAAGACACAGAACATTGACGTGCACATTACAAACTAGAATCACACAGAGAGTCAGTCAGCACTGTTCCACACTTATATATGTGCAAGTCGCCAGCAGATGGCACGGCAGGGACCGCACGGCACGCTTGGCTCCCAGAGACGGCCTCCAGCAGCCAGCCTGCAATGATCAGTCAGTGACCAATTTAAAGACACATGTACGGCAACACCACTCTCGGTGCACTCACACTGACATGTACTAGTTGCACGATACAGCAGTGATGAGCAGTAGTACCCCTCCTGTCTTGCGCGCCTTTTATCTGGCTCTACAATTTACTTTCATAGACCCACACAAATGCCTGATCCTCCTAATTCAATTTGCTCTGCAGACTATTTAAAATTCATAAAGAAAAAGGAGCCACAATTGCACTTTGTGTGCCAGTTACTTTCCAATACATTGGCACCAGCTGATCTTATTTAAGAATACTCAACTTTCGTAGCCATACTTACAGCACATCCTTTGCTTCCTGGTCTAAATCCAAGTTAACTCCCAGCCCCCCCCCCCCCCCACACACACACACGCCCCTCCCCCCCCCCCCTCTCCCCCCTCCCAATCAGCTAGTTGTGTGCTGTTATCTCATGTCACACCCTAGTCTATGAGTGCCCAGCTGTCAGTCGCCTGACTCCTCTACCTGCACCCCTAGCTAGCCCACAGATGGCTCCACGAGCCACTAAATGCTTCCCTCCAAACCCCTCCCATCTTTCTCCATCCCTCACATTGCCTCAACCCACCCCATCCTACCCCACTCTATAGCCCCACCTCACTCCAGAACACTCAACGTGGGCCAGTAAAGAGCTGGCAGTTGAGCGACCACAACATAAGGAGACATGCATGCGCATGTGAGTGTGTGTGTGTGAGTGTGCGTGCGTGCGTGCGTGTGTGTGTGTGTGTGTGTGTGTGTTTGTGTGTGTGTGTGTGTGTGTGTGTGTGTGTGTGCGCGCGCGCGCGCGCGCATGTTTTCCCTACAGCTAGAAAAAGAAAGTGCATTCTGGAAGCTCGCCAAGCAACGTACCTTTTAGTTTGGAAGGTAGAAGACGAGGTACTGGTGGAAGTAAAGCTGTGAGGTCGGGTCGTGAGTCGTGCATGGATAGCTCAGATGGTAGAGCACTTGCCCACGAAAGGCAAAGGTCCCAAGTTCGACTCTTGGTCCGGCACACAGTTTTAATCTGCCAGGAAATTTTCATATCAGTGCACACTCCACTGCACAGTGAAAATCTCATTCTACATACCTTTTGTTCATGTGCCTATCGATGAGACAGTGCTTCTGCCTTTTGGTGAGCCATCTCCTTTATTCCTAAATAATTCATAATTTTCAACAGAAACTTTCCGTACGTTATTATTGCATCCTACATTATAATATGCAATTTCCACAATATGTGGTCATCTATGAATATAATGGGGGTAACAACTGTAGGAGACCAAAAACTGACTGCAGTAAGCAAGTTCAAGTTATTGTACGCTGCAGTAGTTATGCAGAGGTGAAGAGGGTCACACAGGATGGGCTAGCATGGGCTACTCTATGAAACCAATCTTCAGATGGAAGATCACAACAATAAAAACACTTGATTCAGCATACACCAGACTCCAAACAGCGTACACAACCTGTATGCTCAAAAAACACAGAAAATCATATTGGTTCCATCAGCAGGAAACTTCAGCCCGTAATTGTTATGGAATACTGCGGCGATTTTGTTCATTAATAAAACCCATAACTGGGGAGTAATAAGAGAGTATTGTTGTAACTTCTTATCAACCTGGTTACCAAAATACATATTAAGAAGACTGGTAAAGTGTTATTTTAAAGGGGTCACTCCAAAGCGCCACGAAAGTATTTGAGCAATGTATAAAATTAGAGAATCAGTGCACAATATTGAAAGCCTATCTACATTATCTATATCTGCATGACTAGTCTGTAATTCACAATTAAATGCTGGCAGAGGGTTCAGAGAACCACCCTCAACCTATTTATCTACCATTCCACTCCCCTACAGCATTTGAGGAAAAACAAACACTTCAATATTTCCGTACAAGCTCTCATTTCTCTTATTTTATTACAATGATCATTTCTCCCTATGTAAGAGGACTCTAACGAAATATTTTCACATTCGGAGGAGAAAGTTGATGATTGAAATTTTAAGAACCTGCTCCAGCAAAATGCTTTCGCTTTGATGACTGCCACCCCAATTCACATGCGATATCTGTGGCATGCACTTTCCTGTTTGCCAATAATACAAAATGAGCTGCCCTTCTTTGAACTTTTAAATGATGTCCTCTGTCAGTCCTATCTGGTAATGATCCCACACCATGCAGAATACTCCAAAAGAGGACAGACAAGTATAGTTGTAGATAGTCTCTTTAGTAATCCTAATCTTCTAAATGTTTTACTATTAAATCACAGTCTTTTGTTTGCTTTCAAACCACATTATCTATGTGAGCATTCCAATTTAAGTTATTTGTAAATGTAATTCCTAAGTATTCAGTAGACTTCACAGCCTTTAGATCTCCGTGAATTATCATGTAACCAAAATTTAGTAGATGCCATTTACTACTCATGCGGATGACATAACAATTTTTATTATTTAAGGTCAGTTACCACTTTTTGCATCATATGGATAGGTAGCCTAAATCATTTTGCAGTTCATTTTGATCATCTGATCACTTTACAAGACAGTAAATGATTTGCAAGACTGTAAATGATAGCATCATCTAAGAGGACTGCTCAGATTCTATCTTAAATTGTTAATGTAGATCGGCAACAGCAGGTGGTCTATAACACTTCCTTGAGGAATGTCAGATATCACTTCTGTTTTACTTGACGATTTTCCATCAATTACTATGAACTGTGACCTTTCTGACAGGAAACCACACATCCAGTTGCACAACTGAGACAATACGCCATAGGCACACAATATGATTAGAAAATGCTTGTGAGGAACTGTTTCAAAAAGTCTTCTGGAAATCTACAAATATGGAATCAATTTGAGATCCCCAGTCGACAGCACTTATTACTTTGTGTGACTAAAGAGCTAGCTGTGTTTTAAAAGGTCGATATTTCTCATACTATCTTGGCTATTTATCAATGAATCTTTACCTTTCAGATAATTCATAATATTCAAACACAATATATGTTCCAAAATCCTAATGCAAATCAACATTAGTGATATGAGTCTGTTATTTAGTAGATTACTCCTCTTTTCTTTCTTGAGCATTGGTGTGACCTGAGCAACTTTTCAGGCTCTAGGTATGGATCTTTATCAAATGAGCGGCTATATATGATTTCTAATGGAGCTATTGTATCAGCATTCTCTGAAAGAAACGTAACTGCTTCATTACACCGAGGAGAGCTACTACTAAGTTACTCACAGTTGCAGTTGTTCTTGATTTGAATACTGCAATATTTACTTTGTTGTCTTTGGTGAAGAAATTTCAGAAATCCATGTTTAGTAACCCTGCTTTAGTAGCACTGTCATCAGTAACATTACCACAGCTATTGCGCAGTGAAGGCATTGGTTGTGTCTTGCCATTGGTGTACTACACATGCAACCAGAACCTCTTTGGATTTTCTTCCAGATTTCAAAATGAAGTTTCACTATGGGAACTATTAATCACATCTTGCACTGAAACCCACCCTAAGTTTCGAGCTTCAGTAAAACATCGCTAATCTTGGAGATGTTGCATTCTTTTAAATTTTGACATGCTTTTTTTCATTGCTCCTGCAGCTGAGTTTTGACATATTTTGTGCACCACCCTTTTAATTTATTTGGTATCCTTTCAATTTATTTGGTATATATCTCTTAATTGATGTCGATACTATTTCTCTGAATTTAAACCATCTCTGGTCTACACTTACATAGTCAGACATGAAGGAGTAGAGACTTAGTAGAGACCGTCTCCTTGGAAGGCATCAAGTTAATTTTTATCTGCTTTATCATTAAATGCCCTATTGTGTACGGCTGAAAATTAATAGAGATAAGGCAAACAGAATGTGCAAAGTAAGTGGAAATTACTCGTCTCTTCCCCGATTACAGTGCAATAGAAGATACTACAAGATGTTGACAGATTGCCATATCTCGGTAGCTTTATATGTAATAATGAGGTCACAGATGCAGAAATCACCAGCAGAACTGGAAAATCAGTCCATATGGTAATTAGGTCTGTAATATGTCAACAAAGCTTTGACTGTACTCCTTTATCATTTATATGTGTGAGACTTGGAAAATGTCAGTAAAATCAGCACACAGTCTCCATATTTTTCACCAACAATGCTAGAGATGAATTCTGAAGATGTTAACCCAACCAAGTTACAAATGAAGAAGTGCTGAGAATACGAGGTCTACACAGCCTGCACAAAATTATTGTTGAAAGAAGACTGAAGATTGCAGGTTATGTTCTACGCATGTAAGGTGGAAGAATCCCAAAATCAACACTGTTGTGGAAATCAATGGACACATACAGATGTACAGGAAGACCTTTTAACACCTGGAACTTTTGCAATGAATCTTCAATGCATGGACACAAACTTGGAGGAAGGTGAGAACTTGGCAGCTGATCGAGTGAACTAGTGGAAACCAGTTCCTTGTATGGTACACAGCAAATCTGGGTAAGTTAGTAAGTAAGTAAAGTAAGTACAACTGGGGATTTTGCAAAACTGTTGGATGATCGATATTATTGTCTAGATTTGACACTGATGAACTTCTACCTTTTCCTTGATGTGTATTCTTCAAATTGTGAGTTTTATGAGAAAGCTGATAAGTAATTACCAATCAACCTTCCCTCACACGAACTGACATTGTCTCTTTATAAATTCTACTGTGCTAACAATTATCTACTGAGAATCCTCGACTAGGTCTCCGCAGCTCAAATGAGCCAGTTTCTTTTAAATTTCTGTCTTTGGCTATAATTGTCTTCCAAGTATGGTGACACAACATCCTGTCATGAAACTTTTGCCTTTACACTTATTTACTTTTCTGGACACTGCCTTTTTCTGCACTGTGCACTAAATACACTATGTGAGTAACGCCCAATCTCCAACAACCAATCGTGAACTGTAAACAGTTGTAAACTCTACCAGGGCACATAACAAACAATTAACATTTGCGTTTTAGTGTTCTAAGCTGTGAGGTCATCAGCGGACAAATAATTTAGTACCTATTCCTGGACAGCCGGAGTGGCCGTGCAGTTCTAGGTGCAACAGTCTGGAACTGAGTGACCGCTACATTCGCAGGTTCGAATCCTGCCTTGGGCATGGATGTGTGTGATGTCCTTAGGTTAGTTAGGTTTAATTAGTTCTAAGTTCTAGGTGACTGATGACCTCAGAAGTTAAGTCGCATAGTGCTCAGAGCCATTTGAACCTATTCCTGACATGCTGTTGCTTGGAACAACAACTGACATGATCCAAAATATTACTTTCTTTTATTATAGCTTCACTTTTATTTTGTCTAATGATTACTAATTTCAGTATCAAATTCCATCATCAAGCCACTATATGATCAGAAAGCATAGTGTATCGTTAAAATATTGTTTAATAAACAGATTACCATTATATCATCATTCCTTAAAGTAATGTCCAAAGTGGAAGGACAGATGATTAATTTTGAGTATATACTAAAGTCAGAGTACTGAACTGGATATGAAAGAAGGAAAACCAGAAGGGCAGTGAGAGACGGGTGCCTTCTATCACCTTACTTCCTTAATATGTTCATCAAGGAAGTAATAACAACAACAAAGAAAAGATGACAAGAATCAAAAGGTAATTTCTGGAATACTGCAAGGAAATCATTACATTTACAGTGTATATAAATGATCCAGTAGAAAGTGTCAGAGGCTCCTGAATATTGTTCACAGGTACTCCACTTGTCCATCAGAAAGTAGCAACAACAGAAGGCAGTATCAATTTGCACAATGACCTGCAGAGGATTGGTGAATGATGCAGGCTCTGGCAGTTGACCCTGCACATAAATAAATGTAACATATCACACACACACACACACACACACAGGAAAAGAAATCCAATACTGTACAACTTCACTATTAATGACAAATTGCTGGAAACAGAATTTACCGTAAAATATCAAGAAGTAACTATCCAGAGCAACCTTAAAATGGAATGACCACATAAAACTGCAATAGAAAAGCAGATGCCAGACTAAGATTCACAGAAAATCTTAAGTGAATGTAAATTACCCCTGTGTCCTTACCCAGTAGGACTGACAGAAGAGAGAAAGAAGATCCAACGAAGTGCGGAGTGTTTTGTCACACGATCATTTAGTCACTGTGAGATCATTACAGAGATGCTCAGCAACTCCAGTGGTAGATGCCATAAGAGAGCAGTTGTGCATCACGGAAAGATTTACTACCCAAATTTTGAGAGAGTAGTTTCCGAGAAGAGTCTGACAACATAATAGTTTCTCTCATATACAATTCACGAAATGATCACGTGAAGAAAATTTGAGAAGTTAGAGATAATACAGAAGCATACTGACAGTCATTCTTCCCAAGCACTGTTCACAAGTGGAACAAGGCAGAGGGGATCAGTTGGTGGCATGAGACGTACCCCCTGCCACACACAGTTAGGTGGTTTTTGGAGCATGATGTCGATATGGAAACTTAATTGCATGCATATACACTGCAGATTGATGACATCACAATAGTAAATCAGAGTAGGAACTAAATAAAATGTTTCAGGCCTTAAATCAAGAAATGGTAAAACTAAAGCTAAAAATGAATACAAAGAAGGCAAAAGTTATGGCTACAGACAAGAAAGGAGGTGGAGTTAGGACTGACACAAGAACAGGCAATGAGCAACTCAAGAAAGCAACTGAAATTCAATATCTCAATAGCATTTTGCAAGAAAACAATCAATATTTCAAGGCATTCAAGAAAAGAATAGCACAGGTGAAGAGTTCCTTCCAAAATAAGAAGAAGCTGCAACTGAATAAACATATCAGCTTCCACATTAAGAAAATATTTGTAAAGACCTTTGTGTGGAGTGTTCTGACACACAGATGCTAAATCTGTACATTACAAAAGCCAAAGGAAGCTTGCCTCAAACCTGCTGAAATGTTGTTCTGGAAGACAAGTACAAGAACTAGCTGCATTGACAGAAAAATTAAAGGAAATAGGAGAGGAGAAAGAACCACTGAAAGTTATAGGCCAGGGCAAAGCAAAATACACTGGACACTTAACTGGAGATGATTATCTGAAGGCAAGATCATAGGTAAGAAAACAAGGGGATGACTGAGAACATCCTGCTTAAACAATATGATCAATGAATGGGATTTTCTTCACACATGGAGATGAAGACAACTGCTGAAGAGAGGAAGCTGTGGCTGCAGAGACAAGGTTTAACCTTTTGGAAGAGTAAGGACAAACTAATACAAAATATGAGTCCGCATGGTAGCTACATATGGAATAAATGGCAACTTCTTGTGTGCAGTCATCAAGTCACTTACCCCAGTAGGTGTCTTATCTACTAAGAGTAAAGGTCACTTTTGTGCTTTCAATAGATGTGAACTGCACCCTGAAAATGGTATGTCTAGTTTGCAGTTGTACAGAAGCTTTTTATTTTGCAAAATGGTTCAAATGGCTCTAAGCACTATGGGACTCAACATCTGAGGTCATCAGTCCCCCAGACTTAGAACTACTTAAACCTAACTAACCTAAGGACATCCCTGCCTGAGGCAGGATTCGAACCTGCGACCGTAGCAGCAGCACGGTTCCGGGCTGAAGTGCCTAGAACCGCTTGGCCACAGTGGTCAGCTTATATTTTGCAAAGAAATTTTTGATAATAAGATGAACTGATGCTGGTACTTGCTACTGAAACCAGTAGTACTTAGACACAACAAAAGTGTGACTATAGAATTAAGAATAATTTTTCCAAACAATCGAGTAATTTTTTCAAAACAACACCACAATAGGGAATACATATTTTAAACTAAAGACACAAAAGAAAAAAAGAGAAACTGTAAAGATCTTGAGTTTTATAAGACTCTCTTGGGAGGAAAATATAAGATACCAATTAGAAATTATTTGTTTCAGTTCCTTTAGAATAATTTCCTGTTTCACAGGTGCCTTGAAGAAAATAAAAGATCTAGAAAGTGTCTTAATGACAACCGATGGCCTCATGTTGACAATAATTGGTAAACTTGCAAGGCATACTTTTTTATGTAGTATAAACTACGAAACTGTTGGCATCGTCAGCTAAAATTTACTTCTTCTGTCTTAATATACCTTCCTTCACTTACAGCTGCAGTGTGGAGACAGGGGTGAGGGTGGGAGCGGGGATGGGGGCGAGGGTGAGGCCGTACTGCTTTAAAATGGTGATTCTTGTATTGATATTCTTAACAACAGATTTATATCTTTTGCTTATGAAAGTCTGCATGTGATGACAGCTGCACTAGTAATACCTTCACAGGTTCGTATTCAAGTTGCAAGGCTAGATCTATGCCAGCCATTACATGCTCCCAGCCTTTCCTCCTTGTGATCTGGTTGTAGCGTCGGGACTGCAGGGTGTCTAAGCTGATGTTCAGACCGTCAAGCCCTGCCCTCTGCAAGGCAACCAGCTGTCTTGTCAACATGAGGCCATTGGTTGTCATTAAGACACTTTTGAGATCTTTTATTTTCTTCAAGGCACCTGTGAAACAGCAAATTATTCTAAAGAATCTGAAACAAATAATTTGCTACATTGCTGCTGCATATGAAACAAAACTCCAGTTGATAAATTGAAAATACAAATTTCTTAAAAGTTAACTGTACATTTGCCCTAATACAAAGAGATATGAAGTGTTAATAAACTGAATTGAAGAATGCAAGTTAAGATAGCAATGAAAAAATAATTAGAGGCATAAGATCACCTACTGCAACAGGGAAATGGGAATCAATATGAACCATTACCCAGCTACTATCACCTGATTCCATGTCTCCATGCACACTGTATAAACCACTGTTGGTTTGTCCGACAAAGTACATTGTTGTACCACACATTATGGTTTTTCCCCATTCAATGCTCATGTAGAATGTGGGAAGAATGATTCTTTAAATGGTTCTGTGCATGCTGTAATTAATCTTGCCTTCATGGTCCCTATAGGAGTGATACATATGTGGTTATTGTATAATCCCTAAATACCTCGCTTAATACTGGTTCCTGAAATTTTATAAGTTGGGTTTTGTCATATATTTGGCGTCTATCTTCACTTGTCTGGCATTTCCAATTTTTAGTAGCTTCTTGATGCTCTCCCATGCATCAAATAAATCTATGATCAATCATGCTACACTATTTTGTATACATTCAATGTCTGCCATTAGCCTTACTTGTTATGGGTCATACTTAAGCAATATTCTAGAATGGGCCACACAAGTATTTTGTAAGCAATGTCCTCTATAGACTGATTGCATTTTCCAGTATCTTACCAATGAATTAAAGTCTGCATTCTGCTTTGCCTACAAGTGAGTCTATGTCACCATTTCATTTCATCCAGATATTTGTATTAGTTGACCAATTAAAACTGTGATTATTTGATAATGTAGTCATACAATACTGTCTTTTATTTGTTTTGTGATGTGCTCCAATTTACATCTCTGAAAACTTCAACTCAGTTGCCTATCTTTGGACCAATTTGAAATGTTATGATCTGACTCAAATTTGTGCAGATTTTTTTCCGGTAATAATTCATTATAGACAACTCTATCATCCAGGAAAAGTATGAAGTTCCTTATAATATCGTCTTCCAGAACATTAAGGTACAACATCAATGTAATGGTATAAATTACTATAACTGTATAAATAAGTTTATAAGTGTGTAAAATACATTGAACTATTTGTTACAACAAAACATTGTACTGGTATACTCAGCAAGATGTTAAATCAGCAGATAGCTACATTTTATGTTCAACATTTTGTGTACAGCATATATGCTGGAAAGGATCTATACCCAAATTAAATAAATCTGAAGAAATGGTAGTGTGTCTCTGGAAAAAAAAAATCCATAAAAACTCATACAGTCCAATTTGCTATTATGTCACTGTTACTGAAATATAATACAAAGTAACTGAATTCGATGAACATTCTCAGAGTGCAATATGCCTCAGAGTGAAATGCACAGTAATGTCAACATTATTTTTCAAGGCTATGTTTGTGAAAATGGATGAAAGCAAACCACACATTTTGTTCTCAGTCTGCGGAAGCATTATGCACTGTGAAACATTGTACTGCTGTTCTACATAAAAGCTGTCTCATTGCCAACATCTTTCCCCTGCTGGCTGTTCTACACTTCTCATCACTGATTCAACACGTTGTAAGATATTTTATGCTGTATGACACCACAGTCCAGTCTGGTTAGGACAGCATAAAAATAATATATGAATTTCAGTATTGAAAGTGGAACAGCAGAACAGCTCTCATCACACTGGATATCAAATCGAGGTTGGATTACAGCCATGGGTACATCATTTCATGCTACTCAACTGTATGTCATATGTCAGAGTTCATCAACTGTAGTGGATGGCGACTGGTGGCTGGCGACTGGTGGCACACCCATCTCTTGGCATCCTGTGAACAGACTTTCTCCACAGGTGACAGATTTGAAGAAAATGCTGGATACGGCAACAGTGGAACACTCTCTGTATCGAGGTAGCACAGTACAGCTCAGGTGATGTGTAGTATTGCATTATCTTGTTAAAAGATAACATCACGGAGCCCTTGAAAATAGGGCACAGCGATAGGCCTTAACAAAACACAAATGCAATGGCTGCTGTCCAAATAACTGGCTATGTGAACCAGAGGTTGTGACATGTATCCAGTTGCACCCCATACCATCACATCACATGCTGGACCCGCATGTGAATGACAGGTACAATCTGGCCAGGTCTGTTGGCATCAGAGCCTCCACACACAAGTACATCAATTGTGACGATGTTGCAGAACCGAGACTCATCTGATACGATGACACAGTGCCATTCCTGTGTCTGGCATTGTTGTCAGCTGCACCGCTGTCAGTTCACCTCTCTCTAGAGCTGCATTAAGGGCTTGACAGTCTGTGCTGCTCCAGATGCCATCACATTGTCTGTGTGGATACTTGTCTCACTGTATACAAGCCCACTTCCTCACTAAATGTACACAACTTCACTGCAGGATCACGTACGCATGAGCGGACACTTGTCTGCCCTCTCAGGTGCTAGTTGGGTGGCACTACTGAGGCCCTGCAAGGCATTTAGCATGGCCCACCTGAACCTACCAATTCTATGTTTGCACAAAATGAGATTCTGTGCAATGCAAGCAGCAATATAGTGAAACAATAAACCAGAGTCTCAGCAGACCATGAGCCTGCCACTGCCAAATCTGGAATGCTGATAAACATTTCTCCTTGTTCCATTATGCTTAACACTGAAATAGAATTTCTGAATGAGAAACCTGCTCCATAAGCTTTTCTTGCATACAGAATATGCATGGGAGTGCTGAAAAGTAATGCCTCTGAATTTTTTATTCTGTTCTCAATATCGGTCGAGGTATGACACGTCACGCATATTACTTGGTCAACTTTCCCACTTCACTGACTCATGGCACACCCACCTCCCACAAACAGATGGAGTCGGAATAGGCAGCCCAATCTGACCAGAGATTGTGAATATGTTTACGGTGCACTTCGAGGAAGAGGCCCTGATGTTATCCAAATGGAAATCCATCTTCTTCTTCTTTTTCTTCTTCTTCTGTTATGTGGATAACACACTTGTCATCTGGCCTCTTGGAAGAGACAAACTTCTTGACTTCTTTGTACATCTGAACTCCACACGCCACAAAATCAAATTCACAATGGAGACCAAAGAAGAAGGAAGACTACCATTCCTGGACATCATAGTCAGGAGAATAACGGACAGCACCCTGTGCCACAGCTTGTATCTGACTCTATAAAACACATAAACTCAGTTCTCCCTATGGCACTGTGAATAATTTCAATAACAAAAAGTGAGATGAATGTTGCAGCGTACATTTAATTTCCACTTTGGCTTTGCATTCAAGATCAGTCTTACCTGAGAGTGCAACATTACATCTTTGGTTAATTTAATTATATGTTCATTAGATTTTGGTTATAAAGCATGTTTTGCTGCCTAATGTTTCATCTCCAAATGCTGGAAACAATCCATGGAGGAAGAGGAGTATGTAAGACATTGGTGGACCAGGTTGGAAGAATCTGTGAATTTCAATACTCTGTAGAAGAGCTCAATCATTTGAAAATAACTTTCAGACCTTGTGGCTATTCTAACAGATATACATAGGGCACTACATTCTAAAATATTTGCATCTTTCAGTGAAAAACAAGCAACTAGAGGAAAAGTTCTCTTGCCACTTGTAAAAACAGTCGCAGATGGCGACCTCCGAGTGCTATAAAGAGAAGGTATTGACGCAGTGCTTAAACCAAACTGAAGACCAGAACAGCAGCCATACTCAAGCAAATTGCTGTGCAGTAGTTCCAGTGAATTTGACAATGATGTGGCTGCTTTCATGGTGGCCCAGTCATATTGTGGGGTAGGGAATGCCAGTGACAGAGCTGGAATTGTAGGTGACAGATGGGTTTTTGGCAAAGCCTTGTATCAATACCTCCTTAATTATTGAGCTGAAAAACTGTAAAAAACATTCATACAGTAAAATCACACAAAAAAATTTCCTATTTCTGCAGGTATTGTGCCTTCTGTTTCTTTTTCATTACAAAAACATGTTGATTCAAGTTTATAAAGTCACAACTATGTCACTGTGATTTGTGTAACACACATTCTGGAACATGTTCCAGGAATGTCATGAAACAAACAGCTTTAAATACTTACTCTAGCTCATCTTTCAAGACTTGCATGCCAAAAACAACACCATCTGTCCAATCTGTTTTTAATTCACCTTCATGTAAAAATTTCTCCACAAAGGATATCATCTGCCATGTAGGCAGTGCAAGAGGAAATTCCACACTCACATTTGGGTAACCAAGTGGATTCTGTGTCTTGTCAGAACCAAGTACAATCAACCCAATTTCATCTTTACCACTGGTAAATATCTGGAAACATATTAAATGGTAAAAATAAGTTTTGTTTATAACAAGTTGTATACCAATAAAAACATCATGCACAGATACCCTTTATAAATTATTTAATTCGATAGATAAAAAATCTACTCACCAAGCAGTGGCAGAACACACACATAAAAGACTGTTGTGATAGGCAAGCGTTTGGAGCCAGTGACTCCTTCTTCAGGCTGAAGGGTTGCAGGGGAAGCAAGAAGGGTGTAGGAAAAGGACTGGAGAGGTCTAAGAAAAGGGGTAGATTTTGGGAAAGTTACCCAGAACCATGGGTCATGGGTGACTTACCTTACAGGATGAGAAGGAAAGACTAATTGTTGGGGACTGCATCGGGCAAGATTCGGAAACCTGAGAGCTTAAAGGTGGAAGACAGGGTAATATGCAAGACAGAGATTACTACTAAAACTGTACATGAGTTAATAAGAGTGAGAAGCTAAGTGTATTGTATGCAACAACTGTGGGAGGGGGCAGTGAAAACAGACGGGAAAGACAATGAAAGATGTAGAAAGCTAAAACAGTGTGAAGCAAAGAGTAATTACAGTAAAGAAAAGCTGAGAAAGGAGAAATTAACGTAAATTAAGGCGAGGTGGGTGGTGAGAACCAAGGACACGTTGTAGTGCTAGTTCCCACCTGCAGAGTTCTGAGAAACTGGTGTCTGGCGGAAGAATCCAGGTGGCATGTGTGGTGAAACAAGTGCCGAGGTTGTGTATGCCATGTTGTAGAGCATGATCTGCAACAGGATATTGCGAGTTCCAGGTATATACACTTTGCCTATTCCCATTTATCCTAACTGATAATTTGGTGGTAGTCATGCAGATGTAGAAAGCTGAACAGTGTTTACATAATAGCCGGTATATGACATGTGTCGTTTCTATTTTTCGCCTGATCCACAGTTCTGTGTGACTTTCCCAAAATCTACACCTTTTCCTGGAACTCTCCAGGCCTTTTCCTTTACCCTTCTTCCTTCCCCTTCAACGCTTCTGTCTGGAAGAGCCACTGTCTTTTATGTGTATGTTCTGCTGCCGCTTGGTGAGTAGATTTTTTATCTATTCAGTTAAATAATTTTATCAATAATTCATTGTTTTTGTTGTTACAGTTACTCTTTATAACCTACTTAAAATACATCATGTACCCTCCTCTCCACAATTCTTCGGACACATAGTTTTGCCTTTTGTAAAAAATCACTGCGTTTCTGTATAACATACTTGGAGTCAAAGTGTCCAACATCTGTTACAATTATAAACAGATGAAAGAAAGTCATTGTATTTATTGGCAGTATTACGCAAACAAATATTTTGAAAGAGTTCCAGTGGTATAAATTTACAATATCTTACAAATAAATATATACGTTTATTCTTTAAATCAATTCTTAGCAATAACATAATAGTATAAATTGCAGAATCAATATAGCCAATTTTAATGTAATGACTACAATACAAATACAAAATAACAGTGGTAAGTTATAACAAATGAGAGAGAGAGAGAGAGAGAGAGAGAGGGAGAGAGAGAGAGAGAGGCATTTAGACAATGTTTCATTACAGTGTGAAACTTATTAGAATTAAAATGAAGCCATAGTGAATTATTACATTCCAAAAATAATAATTATTGTGTTCTTTCACCCCAAAATAATACATTCATTAGGCAGTATATACTTTTAATTTCAGAAAATTTTACAGCAGCTCTGAACTTCACTGCTTCGATGAATTTATTACATGTGTCAATGAATGAGGGTTGATAACACTGCTTTAGTCATTCAATTGTTCATCATGTGATATTCGCAATGTTCTTAATAACTTCTTATGCAAAGTTCTGTCATCAGAAAGATAATCTACGTAAGTTTTAAAAGTCGCGAATCTTTAAACAACAATTTGAAAATGGGTATATCAGTATTCTGTATACATTCTAGCATTGCTAGATTTACTTTTAAATTTTAAAGTATATGAGCAGATTGAGCGAATTTACATCCAGAAAATTTGGTGTTGGCAAGACCTCACTACAAAGAAAAATGGTCTTTCCGGAGTCAAATGCAAAAAAATTCATAAATACCAGCATTGTAAGTGATACAAACAGGTATTAAGCACTGGGCATAAATATCGTTCTGCTTGATGAGAAAAAAAGTAGGTAGATGAAAGAGTAAATTGGGTGCAAGGATTGAACATAAACTCACCCAAATTGCAAAGGTTAAAAAAAAAAAAAAAAAAAAAAAAAAAAACAAGAGGGTCACTGCTCAAGAAGTGAGAACTGCCCCCCCCCCCCCCCCTCTTTTCTTTTACAGGTTTGTTTTCACTTTTCAGATGAGACCATGTCCCCCATATGTGAAGGAAATAGCCAATATGTAAAGAGAATTACAGATAAAGAGTTTTCTAGAATGAGATTTTCATTCTGCAGCATAGTGTGCACTGATATGAAACTTCCTGGCAGATTAAAACTGTGTGCTGGACCAAGACTCAAACTTGGTGATCGTAACCCCAGACCTGTGTTGCCATTTTGGGAGGTAGATCTCGTATCTGGAAAGAGGAGATGACAGTTAGGGTACTATGGGTGAGCAGCTGCCATCAATTTTTGATGGTGCAGAACCCACAATAGTGGAACTGCTGCCTAGTCCAAAGGCACCTGTTACCAGTCTTACCCCACAATAGTGTATCAAATCCAGACGTAATGTTGAAGCTGATAAAAAGTCATATGAGAGTTTCCTGTAATCTAGGTGTGACTGCACCAATGCTGCATACAGCCATATCAAAGTAGAGTGGACCACACCGTGGTCGGTGTTGCTGAGGCATAGAAGTGCATTCAGGTGCGACCTACATGTCTGCTTTAGTTGACAAAGACGGGGAAGCCATGTCAACTAGGCATCAAAGACTGGTCCTAAAAAACACAATGACAGAAATGCATAACGTAGGTCATGGCAGCCAAAAAATGGATGCTATGAGTGAAAGGCCAGGATTGTGCTTGGTGTATTGCTCCCTGCATTCTGCCTCCAGCAATAGCCGTTGTGGATGAACAGAAAAGATGGGGACACCAAATGTCATGCAGCTGCTGGCAGATCATTGATAGCCACAAAAAGGAGAGCGACACTCAAAACAGAACCTTGTGCAAGCCCCTTCTCCTGCAGGGGGGGATGCTACAGGAGGCACCAACCTGTACCCAAAAAGTGTGACATGGAAGAAAGTTATGGATAAAAATCAGGAGTGGGCCATGGAGGCCGCAATCCTTTAAGGTGGCAAGGACGTTATGGCACCATGTGGTATCATAAGACATATACGCAGATCAATGAAAACTGCAAGAAGGAAATGATGCTGAGCAAAAGCTGTTCAGATAGCACACTTCAAGTGGACTAAATTATCTTCAGTAGAGCACCCTTGGCAAAAAGCACCCTGGATCGAAGCCAAAAGATCCGGGGATTCAAGGACACAATACAGCCTTCGACTAACCATACGTTCAAGTAACTTGCAGGACACTGAGTAAACAATGTGGACGGCAGCTGTCTGTTTGAAGAGGCAATTTATCTGATTTCGAAATTGGAATAACGGCATTTTCTCGCTACTGGGAAGAGAATTCTGCATTGCACCAGGGATGGTTAAAGAAAGGCCAGGTACACTGACGGAAAAATTTGCAACACCAAAAAATAATTAATGTAGAGTAATTAAATACCAGGAATATATTTGTTGAGACAACGTATGTAAAGTGATTAACGTTGCAGGATCAGAGATCAATGTGAGTGTGAGATACGCCACTTCAAATGTAAATGTAAATGCTGGTACGCTGTTGTACACGTGTCATGTGTCAGTTTGTGGCATGGAGTTCCATGCCTGTTGCACTTGGTTGGCCAATATAAGGACAGTTAATTATGTTTGTGGATGGGTTGAAGCTGTCATCAGATGATGTCCAATATGTGCTCGATTGGAGGTAGAGCTGGTTATCGAGCAAGCCAAGGCAATATGTTGACACACTATAGCATGTTGGCTTACAACAGCAGTATGTGAGCAAGTGCTATCCTGTAGGAAAACACCTCCTGGAATGCTGTTTGTGAATGGCAGCACAACAGGTCAAATAACCAGACGGACATACAAATTTGCAGTCAGCGTTCGTGGGATTCATACAGACAGTTTTGTCAGTGGAAAAGCGAAAGCCATTGTTGATGCTCCAGGAGTAAAGACAATCAAGACATTGCTGAAGATGCCACTAAGTGAGACAGGTTCATAGAGAACTGCAATAGAAGGCAAAATTGTCAAAAAAAAGGGAGCCGGAGATGCCCAGTGGGAGACAGGCCATTATAGGGTTAATGGCGATAGCAAAGAGAATGACACTCAGAATGGAACCCTGAGACACACCATTTTCCTGGATAAAGGTGTCCGACAAGGCAGACCCTTCATGCACCTCGAAAACTCGGTCTTTTAAAAATGTCTGAAGGAAACAGGGTAGGTGGCCACGGAAGCATTACACGTGAAGAATATGGAGGGTACTAGCTCTCTAGCAGGTGTCATAGGCCTTCTCCAAACCGAAAAACACGGCGACAATCTGGGATTTCTGCAGAAAACCATTCATGACATGGGTGGGCAAAATAATGAGACGGTCCACTGCAGAATGACGTGTTGAAAGCCACACTGTGCATTCATCAAAAATTGTGAGACTCGAGCCACCATATCATCCGGGCATGAATCATATTTCCCATCACCTTGCGAACACACTGGTAAAAGAGATGGAGGGGTAGCTAGAAGAAAGTGTGTGTGTTGTGTGTGTGTTTGTGTGTGTGTGTGTGTGTGTTTGTGTGTGTGTGTGTCAGAGAGAGAGAGAACTAATTTCGGCAAGAGCTGGATTTCAATCAATAAACTGAGTTGAATTCTGCTTTGTGGTCTTCATCCAACTACTGCTTTGGTGCATCTCACCAGCCTATTCCAGCCTTTGTAAGCCTCTTAATCTCTGCATAGTATTTCAACCTAAATCCACTTAGAATGGTGAACCACCATTCAGAGAATAACATTTTAACAACACAGTTTGACTTCTGTAAAGGCTTCTATACTGAGAATCCACAAATTCAATTCCAGTAGAATTAAATAGTGGAAATTATCCCCTCTGTCATCTTGCCAAAGCGTTTGACTGTTTAGATTAAAAAATTCTGTGAGGGGAAGCTAAAATAGTATGGCATTAAAAGTCTTCCCCTTGCATGGATTGAGTTGTACTTTAACTACAGAAAATGGAAGGTCACATTAACAAATAATAAGACAGGAATAAGATTAAACTCAAAAAGGGAGAACATAAAATATGGTGCGGCACACAGTGTTTGCTGCCAAGTCCACAAAAATGATTTACTTGGGGCACTGGAGGGCTTTGGAAAAACTCTAAGGTTTTGCAGTGTCACAAACTTATTGATGCAAGATCTAAACTCATCCATACCAAAAACATCCAGGAGAATAACAGAACAGGCTTGTACTGATCCACAGGTACCAGCTTAATGCCTAAAAACTTGTATTGTGCAGTTCTAAAGAAATAAAAGTGATTTGCATGGATTGAGTTGTACTTTAACTACAGAAAATGGAAGGTCACATTAACAAATAATAAGACAGGAATAAGATTAAACTCAAAAAGGTAGAACATAAAATATGGCGTGGCACACAGTGTTTGCTGCCAAGTCCACAAAAATGGTTTACTTGGGGCACTGATAAGAATATCAAAAATAGGGATAAATGGGCAATTAGGCTCCTGTGTTCTAAGTACCTGGGTATGCAGATACCACTCACGTGTGAGACCAGCATGTGAGTCAGTTAACCGAGAAGCTCAGTTCTGACCAATTTGTGCTTAGAAATCTCTTACTGAATGAAACTGGACAAAGGATTGCTAACACACTTTCACTCAGTTTACTCATATGGCATAATCTTCTGAGGTACTTCAGCTAAGCGGAAAAAAATATTTATTCTACATCTTGAAAAAGCTTCTTCAGGGACCCATGGATTCTCACACTTACATGCCTATAGAAGTTATATTCCCTAATGGTATTTGTGATTAATAACAAGATTTAGTTTAAGATAGACTCAGCAATTCAGAACTGCAATACTAGAAGCAAAAGTAATTTCCATATATAAAAACCTAAAATCAGGGTTGCCACAAGTTTCTCCAAGTGAAATTCCCTGATATTTCTCTGATTCCACAGACACATTTTAGAATTTTTCCCCAACAAATTTTGAGGTCTCAAGGGGAGGTAAGGACATAAGTTGACAAAAGAATGTAAGGGCTTTGTATTTCTCCCCCATTTTGTTTTAGGGCACAAAAACAACTAGGGTCATATGTGTCCATGCCAAAACTGTGAAACACAAAGATGAAGAGAGGAGTTAAAAATGATTACATGTCAACGTTTAATGACAGGAGAGAGGACAGCTACAATCATGGATGTGGAGAAAGGTCTATGAAGTACACAATAGGGAAATGGAGGCCCAGAACTAAAAATTAAATGGCCTTCACCATATTGCTACAACTGATAAAAAGTAAAACACGGTCGACAGCCCACGCATTGTTCACTAAAACGGCCAATAACTCAGATGGCAAACCCAAATATGAACGTAAACGGTAATAAAAAAGGGCATCCCCTCAGGAAACAGCAGACAGTTAAAAGTTGGGTGCAATGTACACAAAGTAGTGGGGGAGCACCACTTAACAAATGGTTATGGCTAAAAAGGCAGTGCCCAATATGCAACCTAGTTAAAATGACCTCCTCGCCACAGGAGGACTGAGAGGAGGTTGTCCAAGCCACTGGAAGAGGCTTAAAACCCAGAGCTTATTCCTATGAATGGAGGACCAGTGGCGATGCCAAAGTGACACCACCTCCTGACAGAAAGCAACAAGAGATCATCAGAGGGAATGCAAGAATTATTGGGCTGATGTACGAGGAATGCAGCTTTGGCAGCAGTGTCAGCAACCTCTTGGACCGATATGACCTTGGAACCGACGTAAACATCACAGTGGCTCCACAAAAAGTGAGCAAGTGGAAGCTTACCTGGAACCGGTGCACTAAGGGATGGACAGTCTACAGTGCACAGAGGCTTTGAAGGATGCCAAGAGAGTCTGAGCAGTGACACAGTTGAAAAGAGTATGTCACCAGATGTACTCCATGATCTGATACAGGGTGAAGAGCTCTGCTGTAAATACTCAGCAATGTGCCGGAAGTCAGTACCAAAAAATGTTGGTTGATGTTGAAGGCACACCCGACACCATGGTCAGTCCAAGAGCCATCAGTGTACACAAAGATACTGTTGCGAAATTCCATGCATAGGTCGTGAAACTGAAGGCAATTGAGCAAGCCTGGTGCAGTGTCTTTAGAAAGTGAATGAAGGTCAAGGTGAAGATGGGCTGCCGCACGAAGCCAAGATGGTGAAGGGTTCACACCCATCGAAAAAGCTGAAGGGAGCATGAAGTGGGAGGACCAAGATAGTTTTGTATAAAGCACGAGCCTCAGGAATTTTGTAGTTTCAATGAATGGAAGAGCAACAGGCGCAAGATGTAAAAATGGTGGGAGAAACCAGCTGTGCTGCCAGAAATTCATACAAATGTTTTTGTCAGTAGAAAAACAAAAGCCACTGTCAATGCTCCGTGAGTAAAGACGATCGAGACATTGCTGAAGACACCACTCAATGAGACAGGTTCATGAAGAGTAGCAGTAGATAGCAAAATTGTCAACAAAAAGAGAGCCAGAGATGCCTGGCAGGAGACAGGCCATTGTAGGGTTAATGGCGACAGCAAAGACAATGACACTCAGGACAGAACCCTGAGGTACACCATTTTCCTGGATAAAGGTGTCCGAGGAGGCAGACCCCATACGTACTTCGAAAACTCGTCTTTTAAAAATTCCTTAAGGAGATGGGGCAGTTGGCCCCATGTGTAGAGAGTACAAACGATACTAGTCCTCCAACAAATGTTGTAGGCTTTCTCCAAATTGAAAAAAAAAGCCAGTCTGGGATTTCCACAGAAAACCATTCATGACATGGGTAAACAAGGTGGGTGATAGCCAGAAGGAAGTTGTTTGTCCTTACCGGGCTTAGGTGTGGGTATGACAGTGCCTTCACAGCAGTTGCTGGATAACATGCCCTCTGCCCAGGTCTGGTTGTACGTATTAAGCAAAAAGTGCTTGCCCACAAGAGAAAGGTGCTGCAACATTTGAAAGTTAACAGTGTCTGGTCCAGGGCGGAGGATTGAGATGAAGTGAGAACGTGATCTAGCTTCCTCATAGTAAAAGCAGCACAGTAACACACACGATTCTGAGAAGAGGAGGGTATTGCCCGAGTCTTGTCTGCTCATTTCCAATAGAGGTAGGCAGGATGATAGTGGGAGGAGCTCAAAATTTCTGCAAAATGGCGACCCAAGGTGTTGGAGATAGCAATATGGTACACGATGATATTGTCTGCTACTGTCAGGCCAAAAATTGGGGAATGGATCTTGCTCCCAGAGAACCGTTGGAGATTGGTGCACACGATGGAAGAGGGGGGTGAAACTGTTAAAAGAACTAGTGAATGAAGTTCAGCTACCTTTTTGGTTATCCCAAAGAATGCGAATTGCATCGCAGCAGGCTTCAGTCCGCCAAAGGACTGGGACACAGCATGGTAAAGAGGAAGTGTGAGGAGTGGAATGTTCTGTGATGGTAAGGATAATGTTTGTAAGAAATTCCACCTGGTCGTGACAACTGCAGAAATCGTGTTCGTTGAAGGTCGCCAGGTAGGGGTAAAGTCTCCAGTCAGCCTTAGTAAGCTGCCATTTTGATGTGCATGGAGGTGGGGTAGGAATCAGCAAATGGATAGCACACAGGAAATGGTCGCTCGAGTAGGTGTCAGAAAGAACGGACCGTTCAAGATGATGTGCAGGACGGGCAGTGAAGACGGAAAGGTCCAAATGGGAATAGGAGTGTGACGAGTCTGAAAGCAACATGGGTGCTTCTGTGTTAAAGATGAAAAGGTTAAGTTGATTAAGAATGGCAGCGAAGACGGCACCTCTCGGATAGGTTCGGGAAGAGCCCCAAATGGGATGGTGTGCATTAAAGCCCTCAAGCAGCAGAAATCGGCGAGGAAGCTGTCCAATAAGCTGGAGGAAGTCGAACCTGGTGACATCGAATGACGGAGGGATGTAAATGGTAGAAAGGGAAAAGTTCAAGTGAGGAAGGAAAAGACAGACTGCAACAGCTTGATGACAGGTAGTCAGGGAGATGGATGGGTTGACTATGAATGTCATCCCATATGAGCAGCATGACTCCCCCATGAGACAGAATGCCAACCTCGAGCGGAAGGTCAAAACAGACCAGGAAGAAATGCGAAAGCTCAAAGCAGTCGTGAGGATGCAATTTTGTTTTCTGAAGGCAGAGTACAAGTAGAAGCTGCGATTCTAAAAGCAGTCATAAATCCTCTTTGTTGGATCAAAGGCTGCAAAAGTTCCATTGGAGGACAGTCACGATGAGGACAATATGAAGGAGTGTCACCTCGGCAGCTGCCGAGTGCCAGTCTGCGAAAACTCGCTGCTACAGGGCACAGAGGCAAGAGGATCCTGCTCCATGAGGTCCTACAGAAGTGTCGGCTTTCTTCTGCTGTCGACATGAGGAATCCAGGGCATGATGTCTGTAGTTCAACAATGCCTAGATGATCTTTACTACAGTTCGATTGCATCTGCATTATTACTTTGTGCCAAGAAGGGCTCTCAGCAAGGGTAGCGTCCAGGCATCGTGGAGTGAACCGTGGCAATGTTGTTCGGGCATGGAGGAGATACAGAGGGACAGGAACTGTCAGTGACATACCTTGCTCAGGCCACCCGAGGGCTACTACTGCTGTGGGTGCCTGCTACCAATGGATTATGGCTCTGAGGAACCCTGACAGCAATGCCACTGTGTCGAATGATGCTTTTCGTTCAGCCACCGGACGTCACGTTACAACTCAAACTGTGTGCAATAGGCTGCATTATGTGCAGTTTCACTCCAAACATCCATGGTGAGGTTCATCTTTGCAACTGCAACACCGTACAGCACGGTACAGATGAACCCAATAACAAGCTGAATTGGACTGCTTAGGATTGGCATCACGTTGTCTGCACCAATGAGTGTCACATATGCCTTCCGACGATTGTCAGATATGTGTTTGGAGGCAACCCAGTCACGTTGAACTCTTAGACACACTGTCAAATGAGTGAAGCAAGGTGGAGGTTCCCTGCTGTTTTGGGTGGGATTATGGGGGGCTGATGCACACTGTTGGTGGTCATGGTAGGCACCATGACAGCTGTGCTATAAGTGAATACCATCCTTATATTAGAACAAATAAGCCCTCGGTCACAAATATTAAGTCAAAATTGACCAGGTTTCGATGCTACTATGAGCGTCGTCTTCAGAATTAGACTAACTGTTCTAAAACATATTAGGTATATAATACATTAATAAAATTAAAGTTTGTACTGACTGGAAAAGATGAAGTACAAACTTTAATTTTATTAATGTATTATATACCTAATATGTTTTAGAACAGTTAGTCTAATTCTGAAGACGACGCTCATAGTAGCGTCGAAACCTGGTCAATTTTGACTTAATATTTGTGACCGAGGGCTTATTTCTTCTAATATAATTCTGACACGGGCACTGAACCTTACCAGCTATGTTCAAAGTTTTACGAATGCCATCCTCCGACCAATAGTGCAGTCGTATTGGCAACATATTGGCGAGGCATTTGTCTTTGTGGATGACATTTCGCATCCCCATTAGCACATCTTGTGAATGACTTCCTTCAAGATAATGACATTACTAGAGTGGCCAGCATGTTCTCCAGACATGAACCCTATCGTACATGCCTGGGATAGATTGAAAAGGGCTGTTTATGGGCAATGTGACTTGCCAACCACTCTGAGGGATCTATGCCTAATCGCCGTTGAGGAGTGGACAATCTGGACTGACAGTGCCTGGATGAACTTATGGATAGTATGGCACGACGAACACAGGCATGCATCAATCCAAGAGGACGTGCTACTGGGCATCAGTGGTACCCGTGTGTACAGCACTCTGGACCAACACCTCTGAAGTCTCCCTGTATGATGGTACAACATGCACTGTGTGGTTTTCATGATCAATAGAAAGGGCGGAAACGAAGTTGATCTCTATTGCAAATTTCTGCACGGGTTCAGGAACCGAGGTGATGCAAAACGTTTTTTGATGTGTGTATGTATGTATGTATGGGATGGGCATCAGTTGTTTGGTAAGTGGTGCTTAGGTGTGTGTGTGTGTGTGTGTGTGTGTGTGTATGTGTGTGAGTGAGAGAGAGAGAGAGAGAGAGAGAGATAGAGAGAGAGAGAGAGAGAGAGAGAGAGAGAGAGAGAGAGAGTGGAGGGGGGAAACTGTGGTTGGTAAGACCTTTTTTCCTTTTTGTAAGAGTGTAGTGGATTTGTTTACGGTTCATTGAGGTAATTTATGTTTGATTAATTTGGCATTATTTTTTGGGGGTATTTATTTGCTTATATAGGTGGGTTTTGTGGAGTGTGGTCTGCTGTTGTTGATTTGTGGCAGTTGGTAGTATTGTGCACCTCGGTTGAGCTATATAGGTCAAGTGAAATTTGCAGTACCAGGTTTTTGTGTCTGGTTTCATGGTATCTCTGGCTATGTTTGAGCCGTATAGACCAAGTGAAAGTTTCAGTGTATGTGTGGGTTTCTAGTATCACTGTCTTCATTGGAGCTGTTTAGTTCAGGCAAAATGTATGATACCAATAGCTGTTTTTCGCCGTTTTGGGGTGGGATGATTGTTTAGGGTTTGTTGAGTATTTTGTGTGCATAATTTTTGGTTTGATATTTATTTTGGAATGGTGTCATGATCCTTATTGTTGTGTGTGGTGATTGACACTGCCCAAAACCCCTACTTCGAGCGGTTCCCCCATTAGTTTCACTTTATTTCTGGTGTTAAATATTCCACTTGTTAGGGCCTGTTTATGTTTGTTCATGGGTGTAGTGATAGATGTCATGGTCTCCATATTGAAAACGCTTGAAATAGGAGTGTCACCATCTTGAAGATGCCACGGGTTAAAGCAAATAAGAGAACAAGAACTTTTGGTAATCCCCTGCTGCCTATGTCTGTAAAATATGCTAACAACAAATTATGGCTAGTGCTTCTCTGCTCGAATTGATAATTATGAAATTACTTGTAGATTTGTTATGTCAGCGGTAAAACAGCGATTTTGAAAATATCCACTGCTTGTCCTATACTATTTAGCTGCTATTTTTATATAATACTTCAAACAAAACATTCATGTAATGGGACACAGACTACTGTCAGCTCTCTATATATGCGTAAGGTCAGGATCTATATAATACTATTAGTATGCAGAATTTACCTTCTGGAGCCCAGGTATTCTTATAAATTATGGACACCTTGTCTCATGGGGTATTTTTTTACTTCATTTTTAAGGATTTGGAAATTTTTGTTGGCCTGTCCGTCTCTTGTCATACTGTTACACTTTTGTAGCAGAATATAAAGCTGTAATCTGAACCGTATGGAGAGGTGCACAGTCAACATGGAAATATGCCATTGGTACTTGAGGGAACATAGATATATCAATGCTTAAATTCACATCATTGATTTTCCACAATAGTATTTGTTTTATAGTCTGTTATAAACCAGCTTTTGGCATTCTGTGTCATCCTCAGACAATTTCTGATGATGTCCTAAAAAGCCAAAATCTGATTCATAATGAACTGTAAAATAAATGACTTTGATCATGCTGAGCACCACAGCTGAGACCAATATTAATGATTATATGTGTTATTACATATTTATCATGTTGCAGTTGGTATCACTGATTGAACATGTTCAAATTGCCCATTTGTGTCATGACTTTGCACATGTAGGTCACCTGAATATGTTCAGTGAACAAATCTGGTCATAACACAATAAATGTGTAATAATACGGCTTAGATGGTTATTAATATGAAATAAATATTATTATGGCACATCAATCATGTGTATTTCCAGGGTTGCCACATGTTCTGGAAATCAGGGAATTTCAAATGTATCAGGAAAATTTGAAAAGAGCACTGGAAAAATCTTGTTTTTGTCTCAGTAGATGAAATGGTTTGTTTACTGAGATGTCACGTGTCATCACTGGCTGGGCGCAGCTGAGTACGTGCGTAACTTCCCTACTTCCTTATTCTTACTGCTTCTCCCCTTTATACCACTCCACTCGAGTTGCAGTCAGTACCGCCACCACTTCTTGCCACTAGCCTAGCAGCTATCGACGAGAGACAGGGAGGCAGGAGGAGTGGTTATTTGAATCTGATTCTCAGAGATTGTTGACGCAGCAGCCAGAGGTGGTGATCACGTACACATGAGTTGTGTCTGGGTGACTGTCTGAATATCTGTGTGCTCTTGTTTTCTGACAAAGGATATGGCGAAAGTTTAGTTGTGAGAATGTTATTGTCCTTTTTATATGCCTGGATGTGGCTCAGCAATCATCTTTACCGTGAGTTGCTACTATCCTCATTAGTGTTGATTCTCAGAGTATTTGTGCAACTCACCAGATACACAACCGGCAGGCCGGAAAGGACAGAAGGAAGACTCCCTTGAAGACTTGCTACATCCCTCCAGCCAATCAACACATGAGTCTCCCTCTGCCAACTGGAAAGGCTCGAAAAAGTCCAACAAAGGCAAATGGTCTTCTCTTTCGCTGACCCAAAAATCCTCTTTGACAGTGTCGCCATGTGATACCTTCTCCTGGCCGGCCTCCATGTCGCCAGTGTGCCCCACCTTTCTTGTGCCCTGGATTCCTCATGTTGACAGTAGAAGAAAGCCGACACTTCTGTAGGACCTCATGGAGCAGGATCCTCTTGCCTCTGTGCCCTGTAGCAGCAGTATCAATGTGTACACTGATGGCTCTTGGACTGACCATGGTGTCGGGTGTGCCTTCAACATCAACCAACATTTTTTGGTACTGACTTCCGGCACATTGCTGAGTATTTACAGCAGAGCTCTTCACCCTGTATCAGATCATGGAGTACATCTGGTGACATACTCTTTTCAACTGTGTCACTGCTTAGACTCTCTTGGCACCCTTCAAAGCCTCTGTGCACTGTAGACTGTCCATCCCTTAGTGCACTGGTTCCAGGAAAGCTTCCACTTGCTCACTTTTTATGGAGCCACTGTGATGTTTACGTCGGTTACAGGTCATATCGGTCCAAGAGGTTGCTGACACTGCTGCCAAAGCTGCATTCCTCGTACTTCAGCCCAATAATTCTTGCATTCCCTCTGATGATCTCTTGTTGCTTTCTGTCAGGAGGTGGTGTCACATTGGCATCGCCACTGGTCCTCCATTCATAGGAATAAGCTCTGGGTTATTAAGTCTCTTCCAGTGGCTTGGACAACCTCCACTCAGTCCTCCTGCGGCAAGGAGGTCATGTTAACTAGGTTGCATATTGGGCACTGCCTTTTTAGCCATCACCATTTGTTAAGTGGTGCTCCCCCACTACTTTGTGCACATTGTCGTTTCCTGAGGGGATGCCTTTTTTTTAACTGTTTACATTCCCGTTTGGGTTTGCCATCTGAGTTATTGGCCGTTTTAGTGAACAATGCGTGGGCTGTCGACCGTGTTTTACTTTTTATCAGTTGTAGCAATATGGTGAAGGCCATTTAATTTTTAGTTCTGGGCCTCCATTTCCCTATTGTGTACTTCATAGACCTTTCTCCATGTCCCTGATTGTAGCTGTCCTCTCTTCTGTCATTAAGCGTTGACGTGTAATCATTTTTAACTCCTCTCTTCATCTTTGTGTTTCACAGTTTTGGCATGGACACATATGACCTAATTGTTTTTGCGCCCTAAAACAAAATGGGGGAGAAATACAAAGCCCTTACATTCTTTTGTCGACTTATGTCTTTACCTCCCCTTGAGACTTCAAAATTTGTCGGGGAAAAATTCTAAAATGTGTCTGTGGAATCAGAGAAATATCAGGGAATTTCACTTGGAGAAACTTGTGGCAACCCTGATTTTAGGTTTTTATATATGGAAATTACTTTTGCTTCTAGTATTGCAGTTCTGAATTGCTGAGTTCATCTTAAACTAAATCTTGTTATTAATCACAAATACCATTAGGGAATATAACTTCTATAGGCATGTAAGTGTGAGAATCCATGGGTCCCTGAAGAAGCTTTTTCAAGATGTAGAATAAATATTTTTTTCCGCTTAGCTGAAGTACCTCAGAAGATTATGCCATATGAGTAAACTGAGTGAAAGTGTGTTAGCAATCCTTTGTCCAGTTTGATACGGTAAGAGATTTCTAAGCACAAAATGGGTGGAACTGAGCTTCTCGGTTAACTGACTTACACGCTGGTCTCACACGTGAGTGGTATCTGTATACCCAGGAACTTAGAACATGGGAGCCTAATTGCCCATTTATCCCTACTTTTGATATTCGTATCTGTAAGTCACTTTTATTTCTTTAGAACTGCACAATACAAGTTTATTGGCATTAAGCTGGTACCTGTGGATCAGTACACACCTGTTCTGTTATTCTCCTGGATGTTTCTGGTATGGATGAGTTTAGATCTTGCATCAATAAGTTTGTGACACTGCAAAATATTAGAGTTTTTCCAAAGCCCTCCAGTGCCCCAAGTAAATCATTTTTGTGGACTTGGCAGCAAACACTGTGTGCCACACCATATTTTATGTTCTCCCTTTTTGAGTTTAATCTTATTCCTGTCTTATTATTTGTTAATGTGACCTTCCATTTTCTGTAGTTAAAGTACAACTCAATCCATGCAAGGGGAAGACTTTTAATGGCTTACTATTTTAGCTTCCCCTCACAGAATTTTTTAATCTAAACAGTCAAACGCTTTGGCAAGATGACAGAGGGGATAATTTCCACTTTTTAATTCTACTGGAATTGAATTTGTGAGATATTATGTTGGATTCTCAGTATAGAAGCCTTTACAGAAGTCAAACTGTGTTGTTAAAAAGTTATTCTCAGAATGGTGGTTCACCATTCTAAGTGGATTTAGGTTGAAATACTATGCAGAGATGAAGAGGCTTACAAAGGCTGGAATAGGCTGGTGAGATGCACCAAAGCAGCAGTTGGATGAAGACCACAACAGCAGGCTTCAACTCAGTTTATTGATGGAAATCCAGCTCTTGCCGAAATTAGCTCTCTCTCTCTCTCTCTCTCTCTCTCTCTCTCTCTCTCTCTCTCTCTGACACACACACACACACAAACACACACACACACACACACACACACACACACACACACACACACACTTCCTTCTAGCTACCACTCCATCTGTCTTACCAGTGTGTTCGCAAGGTGATGGGACATATGATTCATGCCCGGATGATATGGTGGCTCGAGTCTCACAATTTTTGATGAATGCACAGTGTGGCTTTCAACACAGCATTCTGCAGTGGACCGTCTCATTATTTTGCCCACCCATGTCATGAATGGTTTTCTGCAGAAATCCCAGATTGTCACCTGCTAGAGAGCTAGTACCCTCCATATTCTTCACATGTGGGGCTTCCGTGGCCACCTACCCTGTTTCCTTCAGATATTATTAAAAGACCGAGATTTCGAGGTGCATGAAGGGTCTGCCTTGTCGGACGCCTTTATCCAGGAAAATGGTGTGTCTCAGGGTTCCATTCTGAGTGTCATTCTCTTTGCTATCGCCATTAACCCTATAATGGCCTGTCTCCCACTGGGCATCTCCGGCTCCCTTTTTTTTGACGATTTTGCCTTCTATTGCAGTTCTCTATGAACCTGTCTCACTTAGTGGCATCTTCAGCAATGTCTTGATTGTCTTTACTCCTGGAGCATCAACAATGGCTTTCGCTTTTCCACTGACAAAACTGTCTGTATGAATCCCACGAACGCTGACTGCAAATTTGTATGTCCGTCTGGTTATTTGACCTGTTGTGCTGCCATTCACAAACAGCATTCCAGGAGGTGTTTTCCTACAGGATAACACTTGCTCACATACTGCTGTTGTAAGCCAACATGCTATAGTGTGTCAACATATTGCCTTGGCTTGCTCGATAACCAGCTCTACCTACAATCGAGCACATATTGGACATCATCTGATGACAGCTTCAAACCCATCCACAAACATCATTAACTGTCCTTATATTGGCCAACCAAGTGCAACAGGCATGGAACTCCATCCCACAAACTGACACATGACAAGTGTACCACGGCATACCAGCATTTACATTTACATTTGCAGTGGCTTATCTCACACTCACATTGATCTGTGATCCTGCAACGTTAATCACTTTACATACGTTATCTCAACAAATATATTCTGTTGTGTCTAGACAAGACACCCTAGACACAATGAGAGGAAGCCGAAAGGCATGCGCTACGCTCACGCAGATGGGCGTGAGGTCTGAAACAGGATACGTAATGAACGCTATAAAGAAAAGTACGTAGCTTCTGTAATACTTAACTTTAATCCATCCTTTTGGTACATCTGGAGATTGTGGCGATACAAGTGAGATTCTTTAGATACATGCAATGTTACTAATGGTGCCTTGCTAGGTCGTAGCCATTGACTTAGCTGAAGGCTATTCTAACTATCGGCTCGACAAAGGAGCGAGGCTTCGTCGCTATAGTCGCTAGCTACATCGTCCGTACAACTGGGGCGAGTGCTAGTCCGTATCTCGAGACCTGCCTTGTGGTGGCACTCGGTCTGCGATCCATGACTGTGGTGACACGCAAGTCCGACATGTACTAATGGACCGCGGCCGATTTAAAGCTACCACCTAGCAAGTGTGGTGTCTGGCGGTGGCACCACATTCCTCCCCCGCAAATCGGCGAACGGTCGTGTTACAAGGCTTCCGCCCACCGTGGGGAGGACCCCATGTTGACGTATGCAATGAGGTGAGGAAACTAACAACAGGCGAAGCTGTGCCACCCGAACCCGGCCATTCGGTCCGAGGGGATCTAGGAAACGCCTGAAAACCGAGTCCAGGGTGCACGTCAACATGTGGTGTATGCGCCCGTAAAGAGACAGGAGGGGCCGAAGGGTCGACCTCCATTGCGTCGGGGTACCCGACGCGCGAAGACGCCATGTGGTCCGGAGCGGGCAAGAGTTCCATGGCCGAGGACAGCTGGTCACGGGAAGCGATCGGCGGCGCGTGACCCAGGGAGGCGCTTGGCGGCTGCAGCGAAGTGTCCACTGTGGGCGGCGCCAGCTGGAGGACAGGCGGCGGCGGCGGAGGCGGGAGCGGCGCGTCGCCATGGGGCAAAATGGAAGGCATCGTCGGTAACACCTGGGGATGAGGTGAGCCAGTAGATGGCTCCCCAGGGCGCTGACCGGACGCAACCTTCGCTGAAAGCAGACGGGCAGCGGCAGAACCCGTGCGACGATAGAGGCGCAGCTGATTGAGATGCCGATGCACCTCACCAGAGGCCCCCAAAACCAAATACATCGCGCGGCCGAGGCAGCAAAGAATACGCCCTGCGAGCCAATGCCGTGAACCTCGATAGTTGCGATAAAATACAACGTTGCCTGGAGCAAAATCAGAAGTCTGCTGCTGCACAGGAACCTGATGCGGCGGGTGCAGCAAAGACATCAAAGTTCGATGAGGACGACCGTGGAGCAACTCAGCCGGCGAGCGACCATCTTGGGGCTAAGAGCGATACGAAGACAAAAAGAGCAACAACGCGTCCTCCCGAGAATGCGACTCTTTCAACTTCAACATCTGTGACTTGAAAGTCCGGACCAATCGTTCAGCGGCACCGTTTGACTGAGGCGACAACGGCGCGGATGTCAGATGTTGAATACCATTGGCCTGGCAGAATGACTGAAATTCTGCGGACATGAATTGTGGGCCATTGTTGGAAACAATAGTCTGCGGAAGACCTTCAATGCAAAAGATAGCAGACAACGCTTGGATGGTGGCAGTTGACGTCGTGGAAGACATCCGGACAACAACAACAAAATTACTGAAGGCATCTACCAGAACAAACCACCGAGCATTCCAGAATGGACCAGCAAAATCGATGTGCAAGCGTTGCCAAGGGGAAGTGGCTTTTGGCCATGCAAAGAATTTCCGCGGCAGTGCTGATTGTTGTTCGGCACACACCATGCAAGAAGAACACATATTCGTAATCGCAGCATCGATGCCGAACCAAGTACAGTGCTGACGAGCAAGTTGCTTTGTTCGCACTATACCCCAATGTCCTTGGTGAAGAAGCCGTAAAACAGAGGACTGTAATGAACGTGGGACCACGACTCTGGATTGATCATTATCAGAACGCAACAACAAAACACCACGTCGAACAAAAAGTGTCTCCTTGTGAGCAAAAAATCGGCAAACCAACGGATCCTCGATCCGAGACTTTGACAAAGGCCATTGCGTAGCAACAAAACGCAAAACGGTAGCAAGGACCAGGTCAGCAGCTGTGGCTGTAGCTACAAGACGAAAATCAATCGGAAACGATTTGACCACGTCATCGGTTTCCGAATCAATGAGCATACAAGCAGGTTTGGAAGAGTCGAATGCTCTATCCTCAGCAACAGGCAAACGGGACAACGCATCGGCGTTTCCGTGCTTAGCAGTGGACCAATACAAGATATCGTAGCGGTACTGCGAGAGGAAAATAGACCAGCGAATGAATTTCTGCGCTGTACATGGAGGTACAGGCTGGTTCACTGATAGGACCTGATTTACTATAGACATGTTAAACAACTGAAATAAATCTAAACCAAACAAGTTCACTGCAGTAGAAGAACGAAGAACGTAAAATGACACAAGTTTTGTTTGTCCCTTGTATGTTGCAAGAAGGGTGCACTGTCCTAACACAGGGATATTCTGACCTGAATAACTATTTAACTTAACATTTGCGGCACGCAACGGAGGTTTGTCCAGTTGTTTGTACGTGTCATGATTGAGCAATGAAACTGCAGCTCCGGTATCGAGCTGGAATGGTATGACCTTGACATTTAAGTCCAAATCTACAAAAAGTTTATTGTCCTGGTGACGACAAGAGCGACTGTCTCGTGCAATTTGAACTGACACTGGTACAGAAGCACTTGCAACTTGACGCGAGTTCCGGCAACATCGACGCACAGTATTTGTGGGACGAACACAGTCACTGTTAGAGACAGTGGCACTGGACGAAGTGGAATTACCTACATGAATGTCCATGGGCGAAGGTGCACGAGCCTGAGTATTCTTGGTTCGATTCCGGCGCGAAGCAAAGGGCCTGGAATGATTAAGAGTGTCTGATCTGAGCTTTTTCTGGCAAACACTTTGAACATGTCCTTTCTTATTACAGTAAAAACAAATAGCTTGACGTGACGCGCAATTTTCTGGGGAATGTCTAGTAGGACACCGCGGGCATGATTTCACTGCAGTTGTGTGCTGTCGCGGCACACCTGGTTTAGAGCGAGGCGGCAGCTGCGCGGACGCGTGCGAGGGCAGTTTATCGGGCCGTGCAGCGCGCCCGGCGGACCGGGTAAATACTTTTCGAAGTTGGACCTAGCAGATGCGTACTTGCAAATCCCAGTGGACGCCGAATCCCAGCGCGTCTTGGTGGTTAACAGGCATCTTGGTTTGTACCGATTCAAAAGACTGTCATTCGGGTGTGCATCCGCCCCTACATTGTTTCAGCAATATTTACAAACTGTTTGTGCGTCGGTGATGATGGTAAAGTGATGATCATACAAGAAATCATGGAACTTAGTAACACCAAACACGAGAGCGAAAGCTTCTTAATGTGGTGTCACCGCCAGACACCACACTTGCTAGTCGCTAGCTACGTCATCCGTACAAATGGGGCGAGTGCTAGTCCGTATCTCAGGACCTCCCTTGTGGTGGCGCTCGGTCTGCGATCCCTGACAGTGGCGACACGCGGGTCCGACATGTACTAATGGACCACGGCCGATTTAAAGCTACCACCTAGCAAGTGTGGTCTGGCGGTGACACCACATATTCCTGGTATTTCATTACTCTGCATTAATTATTTTTTGGTGTTGCAAATTTTTCCGTCAGTGAACCTGGCCTTTCTTTAACCATCCCTGGTGCAATGCAGAATTCTCTTCCCAGTAGCGAGAAAATGGCGTTATTCCAATTTTGAAATCAGATAAATTGCCTCTTCAAATGGACAGCTGTCGTCCTGATTGTTTACTCAGTGTCCTGCAAGTTACTTGAACATATGGTTAGTCGAAGGCTGTATTGTGTCCTTGAATCCCCGGATCTTTTGGCTTCGATCCAGGGTGCTTTTCGCCAAGGGCGCTCTACTGAAGATAATTTAGTACACTTGAAGTGTGCTATCTGAACAGCTTTTGCTCAGCATCAGTTCCTTCTTGCAGTTTTCATTGATCTGCGTATATATCTTATGATACAACATGGTGCCATAACATCCTTGCCACCCTAAAGGAGTGGGGCCTCCAAGGCCCACTCCTGATTTTTATCCAGAACTTTCTTCCATCTCACACTTTTTGGGTACAGGTTGGTGCTTCCTGTAGCATCCCCCCCCCCTGCAGGAGAAGGGGCTTGCACAAGGTTCTGTTTTGAGTGTCGCTCTCCTTTTTGTGGCTATTAATGATCTGCCGGCAGCTGCATGACATATGGTATCCCCATCTTTTCTGTTCGTCCGTGACGGCTATTGCTGGAGGCAGAATGCAGGGAGCAATACACCAAGCACAATCCTGGCCTTTCACTCATAGCATCCATTTTTTGGCTGCCATGACCTACGTTATGCATTTCTGTCATTGTGTTTCTTAGGACCGGTCTTTGATGCCTAGTTGACATGGCTTCCCCGTCTTTGTCAACTAAAGCAGACATGTAGGTCGCACCTGAATGCTCTTCTATGCCTCAGCGACACCGACCACGGTGTGGTCCACTCTACTTTGATATGGCTGTATGCAGCATTAGTGCAGTAACAACTAGATTACAGGAATCTCTCATATGACTTCTTATCAGCTTTAACATTACGTCTGGATTCGATACACTATTGTGGGGTAAGACTGGTAACAGGTGCCTTTGGACTAGGCAGCAGTTCCACTATTGTGGGTTCTGCACCATCAAAAATTGACACCCATAGTACCCCAACTGTCATCTCCTCTGTCCAGATATGAGCTCTACCTCCCAAAACGGCAACACAGGTCTGGGGTTACTATCACCAAGTTTGAGTCTTGGTCCAGCACACAGTTTTAATCTGCCAGGAAGTTTCATATCAGTGCACACTATGCTGCAGAGTGAAAATCTCATTCTAGAAAACGCTTTATCTGTAATTCTCTTTACATATTGGCTATTTCCTTCACATATGGGGGACATGGTCTCATCTGAAAAGTGAAAACAAGCCAGTAAACGAAAACGGGGGGGGGGGGGGGGGGGGGGGCAGTTCTCACTTATTGAGCAGCGACCCTCTTGTTTTTTTTTTTTTTTTTTTTTTTTTTTTTTTTTTTTTTTTTTTTTTTTTTTTTTTTTTTTACCCTTTGCAATTTGGGTGAGTTTATGTTCAATCCTTGCACCCAATTTACTCTTTCATCTACCTACTTTTTTGTTCGTCAAGCAGATCGATATTTATGCCCGTTGCTTAATACCTGTTTGTATCACTTACAATGCTGGTATTTATGAATTTTTTAGCATTTGACTCCGGAGAGACCATTTTTCTTTGTAGTGAGGTCTTGCCAACAGCAAATTTTCTGGATGGAAAGTCGCTCAATCTGCTCATATACTTTAAAATTTAAAAGCCTCTCTCTCTCTCTCTCTCTCTCTCTCTCTCTCTCTCTCTCTCTCTCTCTCTCTCACTCATTTGTTATAACTTACCGCTGTTATTTTGCATTTGTATTGCATTCATTACATTAAAATTGGCTATATTGATTCTGCAATTTATACTATTATATTATTGCTAAGAATTGATTTAAAGAATAAACGTATATATTTATTTGTAAGATATTGTAAATTTATACCACTGGACCTCTTTCAAAATATTTGATTTCGAAATACTGCCAATAAATACAATGACTTTCTTTCTTCTGTTTATAATTGTAATAGATGTTGGACACTTTGACTCCAAGTATGTTATACAGAAACGCAGTGATTTTTTACAAAAGGCAAAACTATGTGTCCGAAGAATTGTGGAGAGGAGGGTACGTGATGTATTTTAAGTAGGTTATAAAGAGTAACTATAACAACAAAAACAATAAATTATTGTTAAAATTATTTAATTGAATAGATAAAAAATCTACTCACCAAGCGGCAGCAGAACATACACATAAAAGACTGTTGTGATTGGCAAGCTTTCGGAGCCAGTGGCTCCTCCAGACAGAAGCATTGAAGGGGAAGGAAGAAGGGTAAAGGAAAAGGCCTGGAGAGTTCCAGGAAAAGGTGTAGATTTTGGGAAAGTCACACAGAACTGCGGATCAGGCGAGAAATAGAATCGACACATGTCATATACCAGCTATTATGTAAACACTGTTCAGCTTTCTGCATCTGCATGACTACCACCAAATTATCAGTTAGGATAAATGGGCATAGGCATAGTGTATATCCTGAAAACTCATAATATCCTGTTGCAGAGGATGCTCTACAACATGGCATACATAACCTCGGCGCTTGTTTCACAACACATGCCACCTGGATTCTTGCGCCAGACACCAGTTTCTCAGAACTCTGCAGGTGGGAACTAGCACTACAACGTGTCCTTGGTTCTCACCACCCACCTCGCCTCAATTTACGTTAATTTCTCCTGTCTCAGCTTTTCTTCACTGTAATTACTCTTTGCTTCACTCCTTTTTAGCTTTCTACATCTTTCATTGTCTTTCCCGTCTATTTTCACTGCCCCCTCCCACAGCTGTTGAATACAATACACTTAGCTTCTCACTCTTATTAACTCATGTACAGTTTTAGTAGTAATCTCTGTCTTGCATATTACCCTGTCTTCCACCTTTAAGCTCTCTGGTTTCCGAATCTTGCCCGATGCAGTCCCCAACAATTAGTCTTTCCTTCTCATCCTGTAAGGTAAGTCACCCATGACCCACGGTTCTGGGTAACTTTCCCAAAATCTACCCCTTTTCTTAGACCTCTCCAGTCCTTTTCCTTCACCCTTCTTGCTTCCCCTGCAACCCTTCAGCCTGAAGAAGGAGTCACTGGCACCAAACGCTTGCCTATCACAACAGTCTTTTATGTGTGTGTTCTGCCACTGCTTGGTGAGTAGATTTTTTATCTATCCAATTAAATAATTTTATAAAGAGTATCTGTGTGTGATGTTTCTATTGGTATATAACTTGTTGTAAACAAAACTTATTTTTACCATTTAATATGGTTCCAGATATTTACCAGTGGTGAAGATGATATTGGGTTGATTGTACTTGGTTCTGACAAGACACAGAATCCACTTGATTACCCAAATGTTAGTGTGGAATTTCCTCTTGCACTGCCTACATGGCAGATGACATCCTTTGTGGAGAAATCTTTACATGAAAGTGAAATAAAAACAGATTGGATAGATGGTGTTGTTGTTGGCATGCAAGTCTTGAAAGATGAGCTAGAGTAAGTATTTAAAGCTGTCTGTTTCATGACATTCCTGGAACATGTTCCAGAATGTGTGTTACACAAATCACAGCGACATAGTTGTGACTCTATAAACTTGAATCAATATGTTTTTGTAATGAAAAAGAAACAGAAGGCACAATACCTGCAGAAATAGGAAATTTTTTTGTGTGATTTTACTGTATGAATGTTTTTTACAGTTTTTCAGCTCAATAATTAATGAGGTATTGATACAAGGCTTTGCCAAAAATCCATCTGTCACATACTATTCCAGCACAGTCACTGGCATTCCCTACCCCACAATATGACTGGGCCACCATGAAAGCAGCCACATCATTGTCAAATTCACTGAAACTACTGCATAGCAACTTGCTTGAGTATGGCTGCTGTTGTGGTCTTCAGTTTGGTTTAAGCACTGCGTCAATACCTTCTCTTTATAGCACTCGGAGGTCACCATCTGCAACTGTTTTTACAAATGGCAAGAGAACTTTTCCTCTAGTGGCTTGTTTTTCAGTGAAAGATGCAAATATTTTAGAATGTAGTGCCCTATGTATATCTATTAGAATAGCCACAAGGTCTGAAAGTTAGTTTCAAGTGATTGAGCTCTTCTACAGAGTACTGAAATTCACAGATTCTTCCAACCTGGTCCACCAATGTCTTACATACTCCTCTTCCTCCATGGATTGTTTCCAGTATTTGGAGATGAAACATTAGGCAGCAGAACGTGCCTTATAACCAAAATCTAATGAACATATAATTAAATTAACCAAAGATGTAATGTTGCACTCTCAGGTAAGACTGATCTTGAATGCAAAGCCAAAGTGGAAATTAAATGTACGCTGCAACATTCATCTCACTTTTTGTTATTGAAATTATTCACAGTGCCATAGGGAGAACTGAGTTTATGTGTTTTATAGAGTCAGATACTCGCTGTGGCACAGGGTGCTATCAGTTATTCTCCTCCCTATGATGTCCAGGAATGGTAGTGTTCCTCCTTCTTTGGTCTCCATAGTGAATTTGATTTTGTGGTGTGTGGAGTTCAGATGTACAAAGAAGTCAAGAGTTTGTCCCTTCCATGAGGCCAGATGACAAGTGTGAAGAAGAAGAAGAAGAAGAAGAAGAAGATGGATTTCCATTTGGATAACATCAGGGCCTCTTCCTCGAAGTGCACCGTAAACATATTCACAATCTCTGGTCAGAGTGGGCTGCCTATTGCGACTCCATCTGCTTGCGGGAGGGGGGTGTGCCACGAGTCAGAGAAGTGGGAAAGTTGACCAAGTAATATGCGTGATGTGTCATACCTCGACCGATATTGAGAACAGAATAAAAAATTCAGAGGCATTACTTTTCAGCACTCCCATGCATATTCTGTATGTAAGAAAAGCTTATGGAGCAGGTTTCTCATTCAGAAATTCTATTTCAGTGTTGGTTGTTTACACGAAGACCGTGTTAAGCATAATGGAAGAAGGAGAAATGTTTATCAGCATTCCAGATTTGGCAGTGGCAGGCTCATGGTCTGCTGAGACTCTGGTTTGTTGTTTCACTATATTGCTGCTAGCATTGCTCAGAATCTCACTTTGTGCGAACATAGAATTGGTAGGTTCAGGAGGGCCATGCTAAATGCCTTGCAGGGCCTCAGTAGTGCCACCCAACTAGCACCTGAGAGGGCAGACAAGTGTTGGCTCATGCGTACGTGATCCTGCAGTGAAGTTGTGTACATTTAGTGAGGAAGTGGGCTTGTATACAGTGAGACAAGTATCCACACAGACAATGTGATGGCATCTGGAGCAGCACAGACTGTCAAGCCCTTAATGCAGCTCTAGAGAGAGGTGAACTGACAGCGGTGCAACTGACAACAATGCCAGACACAGGAATGGCACTGTGTCATCATATCAGATGAGTCTCGGTTCTGCAACATTGTCACAATTGATGTACTTGTGTGTGGAGGCTCTGATGCCAACAGACCTGGCCAGACTGTACCTGTCATTCTCATGCGGGTCCAGCATGTGATGTGATGGTATGAGGTGCAACTGGATACATGTCACAACCTCTGGTTCACATAGCCAGTAATTTGAACAGCAACCACTTCATTTGTGTTTTGTTAAGGCCTATTGCTGTGCCCTATTTTCAAGGGCTCCATGATGTTATCTTTTAACAAGATAATGCAAGACTACACATCACCTGAACTGTACTGAGCTACCTCGATACAGAGAGTATGCCACTGTTGCCGTATCCAGCATTTTCTTCAAATCTGTCACCTGTGGAGAACGTCTGTTCACTGGATGCCAAGAGTTGGGTATGCCACCAGTCTCCAGCCACCAGTCGCCAGCCACTACAGTTGAAGAACTCTGACATATGACATACAGTTGAGTAGCATGAAATGATGTACCCATGGCTGTAATCCAACCTCGATTTGATATCCAGTGTGATGAGAGCTGTTCTGCTGTTCCACTTTCAATACTGAAATTCATATATTATTTTTATGCTGTCCTAACCAGACTGGACTGTGGTGTCATACAGCATAAAATATCTTACAACGTGTTGAATCAGTGATGAGAAGTGTAGAACAGCCAGCAGGGGAAAGATGTTGGCAATGAGACAGCTTTTATGTAGAACAGCAGTACAGTGTTTCACAGTGCATAATGCTTCCGCAGATTGAGAACAAAATGTGTGGTTTGCTTTCATCCATTTTCACAAACATAGCCTTGAAAAATAATGTTGACATTGCTGTGCATTTCACTCTGAGGCATATTGCACTCTGAGAATGTTCATCGAATTCAGTTACTTTGTATTATATTTCAGTAACAGTGACATAATAGCAAATTGGACTGTATGAGTTTTTATGGATTTTTTTTTCCAAAGACACACTACCATTTCTTCAGATTTATTTAATTTGGGTATAAATCCTTTCCAGCATATATGCTGTACACAAAATGTTGAACATAAAATGTAGCTATCTGCTGATTTAACATCTTGCTGAGTATACCAGTTCAATGTTTTGTTGTAACAAATATTTCAATGTATTTTACACACTTATAAACTTATTTATACAGTTATAGTAATTTATACCATTACATTAATGTTGTACCATAATGTTCTGGAAGACAAAATTATAAGGAACCTCATACATTTCCTGGATGATAGAGTTGTCTATAATGAATTATTGCCTGAAAAAAATCTGCATAAATTTGAGTCAGATCATAACATTTTAAATTGGTCCAAAGATAGGCAACTGAGTTGAAGTTTTCAGAGATGTAAATTGGAGCACATCACAAAACAAATAAAAGACAGTATTGTATGACTACATTATCAAATAATCACAGTTTTAATTGGTCAACTCATACAAATATCTGGATGAAATGAAATGGTGACATAGACTCACTTGCAGGCAAAGCAGAATGCAGACTTCAATTTATTGGTAAGATACTGGAAAATGCAATCAGTCTATAGAGGACATTGCTTACAAAATACTTGTGTGGCCCATTCTAGAATATTGCTTAAGTATGACCCATAACAAATAAGGCTAATGGCCGACATTGAATGTATACAAAATAGTGTAGCATTATTGATCATAGATTTATTTGATGCATGGGAGAGCATCAAGAAGCTACTAAAAATTGGAAATGCCAGACAAGTGAAGATAGATGCCAAATATATGACAAAACCTAACTTATGAAATTTCAGGATCCTGTATTAAGTGAGGTATTTAGGGATTATACAATAACCGCATATGTATCACTCCTATAGGGACCATGAAGGCAAGATTAATTAAAGCATGCACAGAAGCATTTAAAGAATCATTCTTCCCACACTCCACATGAGCATTGAATGGGGAAAAACTGTAATGTGTGGTACAACAATGTACTTTGTCGTACAACCCACAGTGGATTATACAGTGTGCATGGAGACATGGAATCAGATTACAGTAGCTGGGTAATGGTTCATATTGATTCCCATTTCTCTGTTGCAGTAGGTGATCTTATGCCTCTAATTATTTTTTCATTGCTATCTTAACTTGAATTCTTCAATTCAGTTTATTAACCCTTCATATCTCTTTGTATTACGGCAAATGTACAGTTAACTTTTAAGGAATTTGTATTTTCAATTTATCAACTGGAGTTTTGTTTCATATGCAGCAGCAATGTTACAAATTATTTGTTACAGTTTCTTTAGAATAATTTGCTGTTTCACAGGTGCCTTGAAGAAAATAAAAGATCTCGAAAGTGTCTTAATGACAACCGATGGCCTCATGTTGACAAGACAGCTGGTTGCCTTGCAGAGGGCAGGGCTTGACGGTCTGAACATCAGCTTAGACACCCTGCAGTCCCGACGCTACAACCAGATCACGAGGAGGAAAGGCTGGGAGCATGTCATAGCTGGCATAGATCTAGCCTTGCAACTTGAATACGACCCTGTGAAGGTATTACTAGTGCAGCTGTCATCGCATGCAGACTTTCATAAGCAAAAGATATAAATCTGTTGTTAAGAATATCAATACAAGAATCACCATTTTAAAGCAGTACGCCCTCACCCTCGCCCCCATCCCCGCTCCCACCCTCACCCCTGTCTCCACACTGCAGCTGTAAGTGAAGGAAGGTATATTAAGACAGAAGAAGTAAATTTTAGCTGACGATGCTAACAGTTTCGTAGTTTATACAACATAAAAAAGTATGCCTTGCAAGTTTACCAATTAAATATTTTATATTTTCCTCCCAAGAGAGTCTTATGAGACGCAAGATCTTTACAGTTTCTCTTTTTTTCTTTTGTGTCTTTAGTTTAAAATAAGTATCCTCTATTGTGGTGTTGTTTTGAAAAAAATACTCCATTGTTTGGAAAAATTATTCTTAATTCTGTAGTCACATTTTTGTTGTGTCTAAGTACTACTGGTTTCAGTAGCAAGTACCAGCATCAGTTCATCTTATTATCAAAAATTTCTTTGCAAAATAAAAGCTGACCACTGTGGCCGAGCGGTTCTGGGCACTTCAGTCCGGAACCGTGCTGCTGCTATGGTCGCGGGTTCGAATCCTGCCTCAGGCAGGGATGTCCTTAGGTTAGTTAGGTTCAAGTAGTTCTAAGTCTGGGGGACTGATGACCTCAGATATTAAGTCCCATAGTGCTTAGAGCCATTTGAACCATTTTGCAAAATAAAAAGCTTCTGTACAACTGCAAACTAGACATACCATTTTCAGGGTGCAGTTCACATCTATTGAAAGCACAACAGTGACCTTTACTTTTAGTAGATAAGACACCTACTGGGGTAAGTGACTTGATGACTGCTCACAAGAAGTTGTCATTTATTCCATATGTAGCTACCACGCAGACTCATATTTTGTATTAGTTTGTCCTTACTCTTCCGAAAGGTTAAACCTTGTCTCTGCAGCCACAGCTTCCTCTCTTCAGCAGTTGCCTTCATCTCCATGTGTGAAGAAAATCCCATTCATTGATCATATTGTTTAAGTAGGATGTTCTCAGTCATCCCCTTGTTTTCTTACCTACAATCTTGCCTTCAGAAATGTTTTTTAAAAGATTATCATCTCCAGTTAAGTGTCCAGTGTATTTTGCTTTGCCCTGGCCTATAATGTTCAGTGGTTCTTTCTTCTCTCTTATTTCCTTTAATTTTTCTGTCAATGCAGCTAGTTCTTGTACTTCTCCTCCAGAACCACATTTCAGCAGGTTTGAGGCGAGCTTCCTTTGGCTTTTCTAATGTACACATTTAGCATCTGTGTGTCAGAACACTCCACACAAAGGTCTTTACAAATATTTTCTTAATGTGGAAGCTGATATGTTTATTCAGTTGCAGCTTCTTCTTATTTTGGAAGGAACTCTTCACCTGTGCTATTCTTTTCTTGAATGCCTTGAAATATTGATTGTTTTCTTGCAAAATGCTATTGAGATATTGAATTTCAGTTGCTTTCTTGAGTTGCTCATTGCCTGTTCTTGTGTCAGTCCTAACTCCACCTCCTTTCTTGTCTGTAGCCATAACTTTTGCCTTCTTTGTATTCATTTTTAGCTTTAGTTTTACCATTTCTTGATTTAAGGCCTGAAACATTTTATTTAGTTCCTACTCTGATTTACTATTGTGATGTCATCAATCTGCAGTGTATATGCATGCAATTAAGTTTCCATATCGACATCATGCTCCAAAAACCACCTAACTGTGTGTGGCAGGGGGTACGTCTCATGCCACCAACTGATCCCCTCTGCCTTGTTCCACTTGTGAACAGTGCTTGGGAAGAATGACTGTCAGTACGCTTCTGTATTATCTCTAACTTCTCAAATTTTCTTCTCGTGATTATTTCGTGAATTGTATATGAGAGAAACTATTATGTTGTCAGACTCTTCTTGGAAACTACTCTCTCAAAATTTGCGTAGTAAATCTTTCCGTGATGCACAACTGCTCTCTTATGGCATCTACCACTGGAGTTGCTGAGCATCTCTGTAATGATCTCACAGTGACTAAATGATCCTGTGACAAAACACTCCGCACTTCATTGGATCTTCTTTCTCTCTTCTGTCAGTCCTACTGGGTAAGGACACAGGGGTAATTTACATTCACTTAAGATTCTTCCTGTGAATCTTAGTCTGGCATCTGCTTTTCTATTGCTGTTTTATGTGGTCATTCCACTTTAAGGTTGCTCTGGATAGTTAGTTCTAGATATTTTATGGTAGATTCTGTTTCCAGCAATTTGTCATTAATAGTGAAGTTGTACAGTATTGGATTTCTTTTCCTGTGTGTGTGTGTGTGTGTGTGTGTGTGTGTGAGTGTGTGTGTGTGGGGGGGGGGGGGGGGGGATGTGATACGTTACATTTATTTATGTGCAGGGTCAACTGCCAGAGCCTGCATCATTCACCAATCCTCTGCAGGTCATTGTGCAAATTGATACCGTCTTCTGTTGTTACTACTTTCTGATGGACAAGTGTAGTACCTGTGAACAATATTAAGGAGCCTCTGACACTTTCTACTGGATCATTTATATACATTGTAAATGTAAAGGTCCTATCACATTTCCTTGGCGTATTCCAGAAATTACCTTTTGATTCTGGTCATCTTTTCTTTGTTGTTGTTATTACTTCCTTCATGAACATATTAAGGAAGTAAGGTGATAGAAGGCACCCGTCTCTCACTGCCCTTCTGGTTTTCCTTCTTTCATATCGGTTCAGTACTCTGACTTTTGTATATACTCAAAATTAATCATCTGTCCTTCCACTTTCGACATTACTTTAAGGAATGATGATATAATGGTAATCTGTTTATTAAACAATATTTTAACGATACACTATGCTTTCTGATCGTATAGTGGCTTCATGATGGAATTTGATACTGAAATTAGTAATCATTAGAAAAAATAAAAGTGAAGCTATAATAAAAGAAAGTAATATTTTCGATCATGTCAGTTGTTGTTCCAAACAACAGCACGTCAGGAATAGGTTCAAATGGCTCTGAGCACTATGCGACTTAACTTCTGAGGTCATCAGTCGCCTAGAACTTAGAACTAATTAAACCTAACTAGCCTAAGGACATTACACACATCCATGCCCGAGGCAGGATTCGAACCTGCGAACGTAGCGGTCACTCGGTTCCAGACTGTAGCGCCTAGAACCGCACGGCCACTCCGGCTGTCCAGGAATAGGTACTAAATTATTTGTCCGCTGATGACCTCACAGCTTAGAACACTAAAACGCAAATGTTAATTGTTTGTTATGTGCCCTGGTAGAGTTTACTACTGTTTACAGTTCACGATTGGTTGTTGGAGATTGGGCGTTACTCACATAGTGTATTTAGTGCACAGTGCAGAAAAAGGCAGTGTCCAGAAAAGTAAACAAGTGTAAAGGCAAAAGTTTCATGACAGGATGTTGTGTCACCATACTTGGAAGACAATTATAGCCAAAGACAGAAATTTAAAAGAAACTGGCTCATTTGAGTTGTGGAGACCTAGTCGAGGATTCTCAGTAGATAATTGTTAGCACAGTAGAATTTATAAAGAGACAATGTCAGTTCGTGTGAGGGAAGGTTGATTGGTAAGTACCTATCAGCTTTCTCATAAAACTCACAATATGAAGAATACACATCATGGAAAAGGTAGAAGTCCAACAGTGTCAAATCTAGACAATAATATCGATCATCCAACAGTTTTGCAAAATCCCCAGTTGTACTTACTTTACTTACTTACTTACTTACTAACTTACTCAGATTTGCTGTGTAGCATACAAGGAACTGGTTTCCACTAGTTCACTCGATCAGCTGCCAAGTTCTCACCTTCCTCCAAGTTTGTGTCCATGCATTGAAGATTCATTGCAAACGTTCCAGGTGTTAAAAGGTCTTCCTGTACATCTGTATCTGTCCATTGATTTCCACAACAGTGTTGATTTTGGGATTCTTCCACCTTACATGCGTAGAACATAACCTGCAATCTTCTGTCTTCTTTCAACAATAATTTTGTGCAGGCTGTGTACACCTCGTATTCTCAGCACTTCATCGTTTGTAACTTGGTTGGGTTAACATCTTCAGAATTCATCTCTAGCATTGTTGGTGAAAAATATGGAGACTGTGTGCTGATTTTACTGACATTTTCCAAGTCTCACACATATAAACGATAAAGGAGTGCAGTCAAAGCTTTGTTGGCATATTACAGACCTAATTGCCATATGGACTGATTTTCCAGTTCTGCTGGTGATTTCTGCATCTGTGACCTCATTATTACATATAAAGCTACTGAGATATGGCAATCAGAGAAATAGTATCGACATCAATTAAGAGATATATACCAAATAAATTGAAAGGATACCAAATAAATTAAAAGGGTGGTGCACAAAATATGTCAAAACTCAGATGCAGAAGCAATGAAAAAAAGCATGTCAAAATTTAAAAGAATGCAAAATCTCCAAGATTAGCGATGTTTTACTGAAGCTCGAAACTTAGGGTGGGTTTCAGTGCAAGATGTGTTTAATAGTTCCCATAGTGAAACTTCGTTTTGAAATCTGGAAAAAAATCCAAAGAGGTTCAGGTTGAATGTATAGTACACCAATGGCAAGACACAACCAATACCTTCACTGTGCAATAGCTGTGGTAATGTTACTGATGACAGTGCTACTAAAGCAGGGTTACTAAACACGGATTTCTGAAATTTCTTTACCAAAGACAACAAAGTAAATATTGCAGTATTCAAATCAAGAACAACTGCAACTGTGAGTAACTTAGTAGTAGCTCTCCTCAGTGTAATAAAGCAGTTATGTTTCTTTCAGAGAATGCTGATACAATAGCTCCATTAGAAATCATATATAGCCGCTCATTTGATAAAGATCCACACCTAGAGACTGAAAAGTTGCTCAGGTCACACCAATGCTCAAGAAAGAAAAGAGGAGTAATCTACTAAATAACAGACTCATATCACTAATGTTGATTTGCATTAGGATTTTGGAACATATATTGTGTTCGAATATTATGAATTATCTCAAAGATAATGATTCGTTGATAAATAGCCAAGATAGATTCAGAAATATCGACCTTTTAAAATACAGCTAGCTCTTTAGTCACACAAAGTAATAAGTGCTGTCGACTGGGGATCTCAAATTGATTCCATATTTGTAGATTTCCAGAAGACTTTTTGAAACAGTTCCTCACAAGCATTTTCTAATCATATTGTGTGCCTATGGCGTATTGTCTCAGTTGTGCAACTGGATGTGTGGTTTCCTGTCAGAAAGGTCACAGTTCATAGTAATTGATGGAAAATCGACAAGTAAAACAGAAGTGATATCACTCCTGTCTTTACTTTGAATGGTTCATAAATCTCTCCCATGAACTTCACTTTCGATATTGCATTTTTCATGTTTCTTGTCATATTAACATCAAAGATAATGATAATGTGCAAGAATAATGTAAGGCTAGCATCTTTTTAGTCACATGTTTCTGCTGATACAGCTTATATTGTACACCTGGAAATACAATGTCAATTTTGTTCTGATGACAACACATGCCACCTGGGAATAGTAGATGTACTGGCAATGGTTTCAGTGTCATCCGCCAACAGATAGTGTAATGGCATAGCTATCAGAGTGCTATATGTGTCTACCCTTTAATAGGAAATGCTCACAGCCAGTGTGATGCAGACATGTGAAGCAAGCAGGCAACCATGCCAGGAAGGCACACTCGTGATTCTTATAGCCAACGAGTGAGTTTAAAAAGGGGTCAAATTGTGGGCTTCCGAGTGGCAGGATGGTCCTTTCGGGGGAATTGCCACACAAGTTGGACGTGCTGCGTCAGCAATGCAACGTTGCTAGTATCAGTAGTAACGTGAACATTATCACACACGTAGTCGAGGTTCTGGACATCCACACAGCACAGATGCTCACTAGGATTGTTGTACTGAAAGGGCAGCAGTTGCAGATTGTACGGCTACCACAGCACAGATAAAAGGTCTTGTGAGCCCCAGATGTGTCAACACAAACTGTTGCGAAGCAGTTATGGCCAGTTGCATTACGGATGTGCACACATCTGTCCCATCTTCCAATCGTGCCTCATCACTGACATGCATGGCTCGAGTTGTGCCATCAGAGGATCTCTTTGAGGATGGCATGGCACGCCATGGTCGTAAGTGATGAAAGCAGATTCCGCTCGCACACAAGTGATGGTCGTATCAGCAAATGACATAAATCTGGTGAGCACTCTCTTGTAGAGTGCATTTGTCCAAGATACAGTGGCCCCATCCCAGGTCTTATGGTCTGGGGTGCGATAAACTACAACTCTGATTCATTTGTGGTGTTTCTGCACTTGGTACATGCAGAATGATGTTACACCCGTTATTTTTGCATTCTTGCAACTGGAAGGTAATGTACTGTTCCAACGGTATAGTGCGGACCCACACGCTGCCCATGAAACTCAGTGTTCTCCGAAAGATGAGCAGTGACTTCCCGGGCCAGCATGTTCAACGAGTTTGTCTCCAACCGAGCACATGTGGGAACATGGGATGAGAAGTGACTCATGCAACTTGTCAACCAACAACTCTTACATAACTATGTGAACAGATTGAGCATGTGTGACATAATTTATCTCAGGACAGTTTTTGCCATCTGTACTATCGACTGAATGCCATAGTCAGTGCCTGCATTGTCACCAGTGAGGGCTACACCACATACTAATGTGTGTGTTTTGGCACGGGTCGATACATGCTAGCTGAGAAGCATTTGCAGTATTGATCTGTAAATGTGATCATTTCATGTACTCCATATGCACTGTTGCAACATTGAATTTAGAGTCAATTTTCTTCTGGCAGTGGACACAGACTTTTACCTCACAAATTTGATACATTTTACTTTTTCTTTTTCCTAGTCTTTATCCCCTGCTATCACAGTCTAAGCATGTTAATGTGGATTTGGCAGTATTAGTGCCTTCCAACCCACACCAGAATGAAAGTTATGTACCCTGTATCTGTATGTATCTAATATTATCATGTGTGAAAGTGTGAGAATGTTTTCAAAATGTTTGTGGATCATGTAACTGATGTGGGGTGTGCATACCAGTCTGCTATTCATCTAGTCAGATGTGGACAACAGCCTAAAAACCATGTCCACACTGGCTCTAGCTGCATGCTAACGTTGGCATCTACCCAGGAGTATTACAATTTAGATAGAGTACAGTAGAGTTTTAATGATTTATACAATACTTTTATGTCATGAATTTTAGAAAATTGATTGAAGATGTCTTCCTGTTGTTGTTTAATTTATGATATAGCCGCAACAGAAAATCCAACAGAATATGTTAAATATTCTGGTCTTGTTCATTTCCGTATTTGTTCTGTGTTAAAGTAATTGTTCAGATGCATACAACATAAAAGTTAAAGTAAGGTCTATGATGACAGGCAGTGACTGGGCTGTTGTCCTGACAGCAGGTAGGTTGCAGCCTTTGTTCACCGTGGCACTAGGAGGGAGAGGGTTATGGCCTATCACCCCAGCTTCCTTTTACCCCTGGGAAATATCCCCAGGAGTCACCTGATAGCAGGTTGGCGTCACCTGGGGCCATCCTGCAGTCACTGGAACAAGGAAAAATCCCCACCTTTTATGTTTTATGGGGAATCGAGCCCAGGACCTCCTGATTGGAGTCTAGTGCGCTACCCATTAGACATCCACAACCACCGTGCTCATGGAATATGAAATGTCTGCATCTATATGACTACTCTGCATTTCACAACTCAGTGCCTGACAGAGGATTTATCAAACCACTTTCATACTGTTTCTCTACCGTTCCACTCTTGAACAATGTGTGGGGAAAAGTAACACTTAAATTGCTCTGTGTGATCTCTGATTTGTTGTGTTTTATTATAATGATCATTTTTCCCTATGAAGGTGAGTGCTATGAAAATGAAAATGTTTTTGCATTTGGAGGATGAAGTTGGAGACTGGAATTTTGTGAAAAGATCTTGCCACAGCAAAAAAGTATTTCTTTTTGTGATTACCATCTCAACTCGCATATCATGTCCGTGACTCTCCCTCTCCTAATACTTTACAATAATACAGACTGAGCTGCCCTCATTTTGACTTTGATTTCCTCCATCATTCGTATCCCATGGTGTACTTGTGCATTGTCATCTTGAAACACACCCAATGATCATCCAAATGTCGACTATATGACAGGACAGTAGGTTCGAGGATCCTATCATCATATTGCACAGCTTTCAAATAGCCTTATTAGAAATGAGATGTGTCTGACATCTGTATACCATACTGGCCCAAAACATGACCGATCCATCTGCCTGCTAAACTTAAAAGACTGGACTGCAGGTCTGAAACTCATTTTTCACTGGAGCGGACAAAAATGAACAAGAATTCTCTATGGCCCTGAACAGTAGCTGAGCACAAGCAGACACCATTCTGTTGCATTTGGTTAGCATTCACAGGTGTTCACTCATGTTCTGCCCATTATCAGTCTTTCGATGAACTGTCAAACGAAGTCTCCATCATCTCTGCATTGGTGAGAGCAGGAGAGAAAGAGCTAAATTCTTGTGTTTCATCAGTGAACTTTTGTCTTCAACTCAAGATCTTTGAGCAGCAGAATGGTCTGAAGAGAATGTAATGTTTCTGATAACAGAATAGATGCTCGTGAATTCCAAGATGTCCACACCATAAATGCCAAATAAAAAGAAATACAATTGACAGAGAGTTTCCAAGGTACTGGGAACATGAGAAAGATGATAATTACGTTAGATACTTTCATCAGCCAGGAATAGAGTGAATAAGCACCAGCTTCGTATTTGTTTTTATTAAAAAAGAACAGCACAACGAAGTTCCTTGAAAGTAAACATGTACAAAAATGTATCTATCATGCTGATTAAAATTATGTACATACCCCACATGAGCTTTGTATTTGTTTTTATTAAAAAAGAACAGCACAACAAAGTTCCTTGAAAGTAAACATGTATAAAAATGTATCTATCATGCTGATTAAAATTACATACATACCCCACAAGCCACCTTAGTAATTTCTTGTCCTGTTCTACTGACAAATAGTGCTAGGAAAAACGATAGTCTATATGCCTCTGTAGAAGCCCTAATTTCTCTTGTCTTTGTGGCCTTTACATTAATTGTAAATTGGTGGCTGTAGGATCGTCCTGCATTCAACTTCAAGTACAAGGTACCTAAATAGTTTAATAGTGTTTTGTGAAAAGAATATCATCTTCCCTCCAGGGGTTACTATTTGAGTTCATGAAGCATCTCTATAATACTTATGTGCTGGTCAAACTTACTTGTGATAAATCTCTGAATTGGTTCAATGTCTTCCTTTAATCCAATGTCATGCAGATCCCAAACACTCAAGCGATGCTAAAGAATGGGTCACACTAGTGTTGTGTCCTTTACAGATAAGCTACACTTTCCTAAAATTCTTGCAATAAACCTATTTGGCCATTTGCCTTCCCTACAACCAATTTTGCTTGTTTCATGTCGTACTGCTTTGCAACATTATGCCTAGGTATTTAATTGACGTGACTGTCAAGCAGCATACTACTGATGCTGTATTCAAACATCATGGGATTTTTTTCCTTCTCATCTGCATTAACCTACATTTTTTTAATATTTACAGTGAGCTTCCATTCATTTCACCAATCACAAATTTTGTCTAAGTCATCTTATATCCTCCTATAGTCACTCAATGGCGACATTTGCTCATACACAATAGCGTCATCAGCAAACAGCCTCATAGTGCTGGCCACGTTGGCTGTCAGATCCTTAATGTACACTTATTAGCCAAAACATTATGACCACTGCCCACTGCGAGTTGGATGCTGCCTGGTGGCATTGCGGGCATGTGATGCGGTCACAAAAATATGTAAATAGAGCAGACACAGATGGGGTCTCACTTAGGTAAGATATGGGTGGCAAATGGGGAAATCAGTTGAGATAAGTGATTTTGATAAATGGCAGATTATTATTATGCAAAGCCTGTGACACACATCTCAAAAGCGGCAATGCTGGTCAAATGTTCATGTGCTATCTATCACTAGGAGCTGAATGGTTAGACATCCATGACTCTTCACAGTACTTGGGGTTTGGCGGCATGTCTGGCTGCAATGTTGGATAGACGGTGATTTGTAGCAACTCTGCTGAAAGAGCACAATGCTGGTGCACGCACAAGTGTTCCATAGCACACTGTTCATTGTAAATTCTGGAACACGGAGCTCCACAGCAGACCACTCCTACATGTTCACATGTCTACCCAACAACATCATCGGTTGTGATTGCAGTGGGCACAGGACCATTTGGATTAAACCATCAATCAATGGAAATGTTGGCACTTTGGGTGAATCCCATTTCTGCTACACTAGGTTGATAGGTGTCTCCACAAAAAACATCATTGAGCTGAATGGCAGCTCCAAATGTGCAGCACACCACGGATGCTGGCTGGTGGGAGCAGCATTATGCTTGGGAGACATTCTCCTGCACTTGCATGTAGTAATCAAAGACATGCCGACAGCTGTGAATCACCTGTGTCCCTTCATGCTTGATGTCTTCCCCGACAGCGATGTCATCTTTCAGCAGTGTAAATGTCTGTGTCTCAGAGCCAGAATCATGCTACAGAGGTTTGAAAAGCATTATAGTGATGTCACGTTGATGTCTTGGTGGCCAAATTTGCCTGATGTAAACCTAAAGAACCCATCTGGATCACTATCGAGCATCATTACCACGTATGCAAATCAGTGATATGTTATTTACGTGAATTACAAGACCTGTGTGTAGACATCTAATGCTTCATACCTCCTCAAACCTAACAACAAACTGTCTGATCCCTGATATGCAGAATCAGTGATGTATTTTGTCCCAAAGATGGACAAACAAGCTATTAAGCAGGTCATAATGTTTTGGACCACAAGTCTATACAGGATGTTACAAAGAGGTACGGCCAAACTTTCAGGAAACATTCCTCACACACAAAGAAAGAAAATATGTTATGTGGACATGTGTCCGAAAACGCTTACTTTCCATGTTAGAGCGTATTTTATTACTTTTCTTCAAATCACATTAATCATGGAATGGAAACACACAGCAACAGAATGTACCAGCAGGACTTCAAACACTTTGTTATAGGAAATGTTCAAAATGTCCTCCATTAGCAAAGATACATGCATCCACCCTCCGTCGCATGGAATCCCTGATGCGCTGATGCAGCCCTGAAGAATGGCGTATTGTATCACAGCCAACCACAATATGAGCACGAACAGTCTCTACATTTGGTACCGGGGTTGCATAGACAAGAGCATTCAAATGCCCCCATAAATGAAAGTCAAGAGGGTTGAGGACGGGAGAGTGTGGAGGCCATGGAATTGGTCTGCCTCTACCAATCCATTGGTCACCGAATCTGTTGTTGAGAAGCATACGAACACTTCGACTGAAATGTGCAGGAGCTCCATCGTGCATGAACCACATGTTGTGTTGTACTTGTAAAGGCACATGTTCTAGCAGCACAGGTATGAAATCATGATAACATGCTCCATAGAGCATAGGTGGAAGAACATGGGGCCCAATCAAGACATCACCAACAATGCCTGCCCAAACGATCATAGAAAATATGTGTCGATGACGTGATTGCACAATTGCGTGCAAATTCTCGTCAGCCCACTCATGTTGACTGTGAAAATTTACAATTTGATCACGTTGGAATGAAGCCTCATCCGTAAAGCAAACATTTGCATTGAAATGAGGATTGACACAATGTTGGAGAACCATTCGCAGAAGTGTGCCTGTGGAGGCCAATCAGCTGCTGATAGTGCCTGCACACGCTGTACATGGTACAGAAACTACTGGTTCTCCCGTAGCACTCTCCATACAGTGACGTGGTCAACGTTACCTTGTACAGCAGGAACTTCTCTGACACTGACATTAGGGTTATTCAACTGCACGAAGAATTGCCTCGTCCATTGCAGGTGTCCTCGCCGTTCTAGGTCTCCCCAGTCGCTTAGTCATAGGCTGGAATGTTCCGCGCTCCCTAAGACGCCGATCAATTTCTTCGAACGTCTTCCTGTCGGGACACCTTCGTTCTGGAAATTTGTCTCGATACAAACATACCGCGCCATGGCTATTGCACATTGCTAATCCATACATCAAATGGGCATCTGCCAACTCTGCATTTGTAAACATTGCACTGACTGCAAAACCATGTTCCTGATGAACACTAACCTGTTGATGCTACGTATTGATGTGCTTGATGCTATTACTGTAGAGTAATGAGTCGCATGTCAGCACAAGCACCGAAGTCAACATTACCTTCCTTCAATTGGGCCAACTGGCGGTGAATCGAGGAAGTACAGTACATACTGACGAAACTAAAATGAGCTCTAACATGGAAATTAAGCATTTCCCGACACATGTCCACATAACGTATTTTCTTTATTTGTGTGTGAGGAATGTTTCCTGAAAGTTTGGCCGTACATTTTTTGTAACACCCAGTATAGAGAGTGAGAGTGGTCCTATCATACTTCCCCGGGGCACTCCTGAGAATAACCCCAATACCCCTGCCTCTGATGAACACTCACCATCAAGGATGACATTCTGGCTTCTACTACACAAGAAGTCATCTCGAGCCATTCACATATCTTGAAACCTAATCTGTAATTTCAGACCTTCATCAACAGTCTGCAGTGGCGCACTGTGGCAAACACTTTCTGGAAATAGCAATGTGGAATCTGTCTGTTCCCTTCATCGCTGATTTGCAGGATATCTTGTGAGAAAGGGGCAAGTCGAGTTTCACACGAACGATTATTTCTAAATCTGTGCTGATTTGTGAACAGAAGCTTTTCTGTCTCGCGGAAATCAAAGTGAAAATACATTCAAGAATTCTGCAGCAAACCAATGTTAAGGATATTGGTTTGTAATGTTGTAGGTCCATTTTTTTACTCTTCTTATATACAGGAATTACCGTGCTTTTTTCCAATTGCTTAGGACTTTGCATTAAGCAGGAAATTACAATAAATGCATGCTAAGAACAGGACCTATGCCATAGTGCACTATTTGTCGAGAGACCCATTGCTGAAATTTTGACATTATGTTGGCTAGACAGTAGGTTGGAGGATTCAGTTCTGATACTGCACAGCTCTCAAATTATACTTACTAGTTATTAGAGGCATTTGATATCCATAGGTGACACCAGACCAAAACCAGACTGACTCAACTATGTGCTGAATCTGTGGGTCTTCACACTTGAGACATGCATTGGTACCTGGCCATTTCCGCACCCTTCTACAAGGATCATCAGGTATCAGAGAAATGCTTCACTTATTGTGAAAGGAATACAATACCACTGACCCAAGTTCCGCTGGAGGACACCCTGTATCACCACTAGTAATTTCCTTTCTTGTTGCACCACAAAGAGAGTGAGGGCAAAATGACTTGTCTATATGCCTCTGAATGAGCCCTAATCTCTCTAAACTTGTCTTCGTGGCCCTTACATGGAATGTACATTAGTCGCAGTAGATTGTTCTGCAGTCAGTGTCAACAGCCATTTCTCTAAATTATCTCACTAGTGCTCCTCAAAAAGAATGTCGCTTTCCATCCACCGGTTTCCATGTACACCACGATTCTTTGTGCACTACATTCCCCAGGGGTTTGTACTGTAGTACATAATGGACACCTAGAGACCCCACTGAATGTGTCGAGATGGTTGTGTACCGTGTGAGTCAACACAGCTCTCCCCATTATCTGCAAAAAAAGGCACAGTGCAGTTACAGTAAGTTCCTGAGGTACTACCTGTCAGCTATAATTTGAAGTTAGCAGTCGTCAGCTGTTGTTGGCTCTGAGCAATCTCTGTAGTGCCGATTTTTAACATTTTGTTACTGCAAATGCTGTGGAATGTTCATATGGCGTCGCTGTAGCATTTGCCAATTGTGTGGTAACTTTCCATGCTGACAAACATTCTGACTGTAAAGTAACAATGCTTGGGCAGTCTTTAAGCATTAACGCTTTAATCCCTTTGCAAAGTCAAATTTTTTGATGTTATATTTGACATGTGATCAGTTTGTTTATTTATTTATTTTTGTAATTTTATTTTTGTGGTTTAGGAAAAAAAACTGTAGTGGTAGTGTATTTCTCCTAGAGCCCTTATGTGAGCTGCTATTTTCCACTGTGAAAATGAGGCAATTTTTTTTTTTCCAACTACACAAGTGACGATAGTAGTGATCTGACAACAAACAAAAACTGTTTGTTGTAGCAATTTTTATGCATCTGGTACAGTGTACTATCACAAGATACCAGGTACATCTACAGATGGTAATATATATATTCCCAAAAGCTTTGTAAAACCACTAAGTGGTTGGCAAGTACGCTTCCCGAGATTCACAAAAGACATAATTGTGTAATACCGTATTTACTCAAATCTAAGCTGCACTATTTTCCGGTTTTTGTAATCCAAGACACCGCCTGCAGCTTAGAATCAAGTGCAAAGTAAGCGGAAGTTCTGAAAAATGTTGGTAGGTGCCGCCACAACTAACTTCTGCCTTCGCATATATGTAGCACTACACAGGCATGCTTTGCAGGAACAAAGATAAATACTGGCGTCAAAACCTCTGCGTCAGTAACCAAATTAAAAAGAAACGGGGGAGGGCGGTGCGGCGGGGTGGGGGGGTGGGGGGGTGGGGGGGGTGGAAGACGAGCTTTTTTCTCTGCCCCGAGTTTTGACCACTGCATTTTCATACTTTATCCAACAAAGTAAATACAAATTCCATATTCTTCATCTCTGAATGTTGCAGCCTTTCAATGTACTATGAAAATCCGACTAGAAGACTGTTTGGGATGTTTGTCAATATGGCCAAGTCTACGTTCTGAATTTTTGTCCTACCTGTGACAAGAGATGGTTGTTAATAGCAACTTTTATGAATTGTGAATAACATGCAGTATTCTCTTCACCATAGGAATAATACGAATGTAAACATTTTGCCATGTATTCCTACGTGTTTCCTGCTATCTCATTTAAATCCTGTCTTCCTAATAAACTACGAAACTAGAGTGAGACAACAGCAAACGCGGAAGAATATATATATCATGTCATGTTTATATTCGTATTATTCCTATGCTGAATAGTGATACAGTCAGAAATGAAGCACGGCAACTGACTAGATTTTTAAACCTAAGATGGCTCTAATTTCTGTGCAGAATGTAATGCACTAAAGAGGCGTCTGCAAAAATTTTCAAACGGAGAAAGTTTTTCGCTAAACTTTCGTTTGGAACATCTATCATATGCAGTCTATTAAATGGTTCTTGTTGATCATTATCAAAGAAAGTGGCAGTGTAAGTAACAACAAATAGCAGTCTCTTGCCATTGTTTCGCTGATGAGACGATTCCTCTCTCTCTTTTTTTTTTTTATTAAAATTGTAAGCGGCAGTAGCGTGCGCAAAAGCAAGCCATCCCGCGAGCGGCGACAGGCCGTAAACACGCATAATCAGAATGCGACAAACAATGCATGGCACAGTCCTATAATGCATTTTGAGCTTAGAGTGATGGAAACACCTATAACAAAGAGAACGGCACTTATCAGATCAAAGAAAAATAAGCAATCAATTCAAACCAGACGAAGCACGTGAAAAAGGCTCTCTAGTATAAATACGGATGGAGAGCCTGACGCAGAGCAATGACTACGTGGTAAAGCTTAACTGCTAAGTTTACCACACGCACCAAACTACTGTAGCTGTATTGTCATTCATTCGACCTAAATTGTCTCATATTGCAATGGACCAACTTTGTTTCGGTTTGGAGATGTTGTCTAAAACGTTTCTCCCCCTTGAATTTCGAGTCACAAATTTCAAGTGCTGCTTAGATTCGGGAAAATTTTTTTTCCTTGATTTCGACTCTCATTTTTCAGGTGTGGCTTAGATTCGAGTGCGGCTTGGATTTGGGTAAATACAGTAAGTGTACTTCCCAAACCATTTTGAGAAACTATTTTGATGGAAAGCATATTTTCCAAGAGCCATTAAAACACTGTTATTTGGCGGGCTGTATATTTCTCACAGCCCTAAAAGCTATATTTCATAACAAGAAGAAAATAAACTGGTGCAGCGGACTATCACTGGATGCCAGGAGCAGGCAGAAGTGGTTCAATGTATTCCCATAAATGCAGTAAAGAAACACAGCTACTGCTAAGTATATCTCTCATGACCAGTAAAAGCCCTAAGTGACTCTTTGCAGCAGGTCGACAGACTGTACAGCCCATGTGAGTCACACTGCCCCATTAACGAATGGAGACACAGTGCACTCTGCTAAAGTAAATGAGAGTGCAGGTTCGCTTTCACCTACATTACACAGTCAGTTGTACTTAGTGATTTCTGGTGGACAAAAGAATATTGAGAAAGGAGAAATGAAGGAAGATAAGTGTTTAATGTCCCATACACATTGAGGTCTTTAGTGTCTGAGCACAAACTCTGATTGTTTCAAGGATGGGAAGGCTATTTATTGTGCCCTTTCAGAGAAACCATCTCGGCATTTGCCAGTACTGATTTAGAGAAAGCTCAGGAAACCCAAGTCTGGGTGGACTAGATGGAGCTGTAGAGAGCAAAAACTGTAGAGGAAAACAGAGATTGGAATACATCCAGCAGATAATTGAGGCTGTATGTTGAAAGGACTACTCTGAGATGAACAGGTTGCCACAGGAGAGTAATGCATGGACTTTAACTGTTAGTCGCCCTGAATGTAAGTCCAGTGAGCTCACCACTGTGCCACCTCGCTCGATATATTGTGAGAGAAGTTCCTGATTTAACCATTTCACAGGATGTGGGAAGTGTACTTACCATCAACTGTATTTCTTTACTGTATTCCTGAGAACACATCATACGAGCTCTGTATGCACCTGGCACCTGATGTTAGTTTGCTGCACCAGCTGAACTTTCTGTCTGTTATGAAATTCAGCTTTTAATTGTCATTAAATGTCACTTGTTCCTTTCAGAAGCAGTTGCAAATATATGTGCCACCAAATAATGTTGTTTTGAAGGCCACTGGGAAGTATGCTTACTACCAAAGTAATTTTTCCATGATACAAGGGGAATATACTTACCACAAAATTAATTTTTTTTTTTGGACTGCAGAAATGATACTTACCACCAACTGACCGTACTTACCACTAATTTAGTTGTTTTACTATGCTCTTGGGAAAATGTTGTACCTCCTCTGGATGTGGTTGACCTTTTGTGATAATATGCTAAACAACTGGTGTCTGTTTGTCATGACATCAGTGCTGTTGTCACTTGTTACAACAGAACACATTGTTTCATTCTGCAATATATGCTATTGTGACTTGTCTCAGCTCGTTTCTTTAAGTAGTATTAAATGAAGTTTCTAGGATTGTAAAATAGATAGTCAAATAAAAACAGAAAATTCCTTTTTTTCACATCTAGTAGTAACTCATAACAGCTTACTAAAGACAGTGGGAAGTATACTTACCACTATAGTTTTTTGCTCCTAAATCACAAAAATAAAATAATCAAAAATTAAATGTAGTTGAAACTTCTAAAATGATACCAAAACAATTAACTTTACAGGGCTGCTACAACAAATGTGCCTACAAATGGGTTAAAAACAAAGTATGCAAGCCGTGGGGGCAGTGTGAAACTTTTTTAAGCACTGTATTTGAAAAATATTATTCATTTTGTTCCACTTCTAGAATCTTAGGTTTTGTGGATTTTTGCCTGTACATTAATGGGTGTGGATGCGTTCAGTGGAGGCAAGTGTGTCGTGTATGATTTTTCTCAGTAAATATGTCCTACTGACGTTGCAGTATATCTCCAATGTTCTGGATGCATCAAATGAAGTTTAAAAGACAGCTAACTGCTGCTGCTGGTATGCCTCTTCATGTAAATGTCAGAGTTACTATTATTATTCAATACAGAAAGGAAGATTACCAGCTTAGCAATTTGATGAAAATGAGTCCATTAAAGGGGAATATTACAATTAACATCCTGTTAGCGGCAAATTAATTAGAGATGGGAAGCAGCCCCAGATTGGAGAAGGAAATTGGACGGATAGCTGACTCCATAAAAATTAATACATTTCATACTGTGCTCGAGCACAGGCAATAAAAAACAGTGAGCAAACATGATGTGTGTACTTGTTGCCTCATGGTCTCCTGCGAAACTGAGGTGCTTGAGTAAACTACATCATACAGCTTCGTTGTGTGCTTGTTGTCAAGCCAGTTTATGAAGTACACATCCCTCTTCATTTTTATATAACTTTGTTTTGAATGCACTGTACAAGAATATTGAATACCTTGAAAATTATCGAGTTCAGCCATTCATTCACATGTAATATTCCAACAGCTCCATCACCGATGAGAGCCTTCAGGGGTGTAAAACGAGTAAGTGAGAAGTGCCACTGAACTACTAACAACCATTTTCATCTACTACTAATCTGCTCACATTAATCATTATTCAAGGGGATCAGTTCTGCATCATTTTATTTTTATAAATATACAGAGAAGCAACTACTTGAAAAAAGCGAATGCTCTGCAACTTAAACTGCTCTGCCAGTATTTTGATTTAATACTTCATGCTAAATGGGCATTTAATTTTACACAGGACACTGTCATCTAAACTTATTCTGATAAATTCATATACTTCCTTTCCTGTGCAATGCCCTTTATGCTGTCAATGCCACGTTGGGACCGGTACAGTAGTTAATGTTCCATGGAGAACCAACCGTACCTGCACATAGGCTATTATTATGATGGAATCACCACTTCAAAAGGCATTCCTGTCTGCTCCCAGAGAATATGTTGCATGGCTAAATATGGTTTTCTGTTAGAAAGTGTTTGTGCGTTGTGTATTTGAGGTGGGACAGGTAGTTAAATTCACATATCCAGGTAAATTATTGGTGGACTGGCTAATAAAACATTTTTTGCTTTAATTTTGAATATTTGGGGATTTCCAGATTGCTCCTAATGTCGGCTGGCAGATGTTAAAAGGGTGTTGCACCTGAATATAAAACAGTTTTCTTAACCCTAAGCTTCAATGCATATTCTCTATGGAAATTATTTATATTGTGATTGTTATGGTTGCAAACTTTGCAATTAATGCTAAATTCTCTCTTGTCCATTTGAGCAGCTCAGAGGTCAGCATATCTTGCTGCTATGTGGAGGACCCAGGTCCAATTCGTTGTAATGCCTTTTCTTTTAAGGGGCGAAGCTACCCCACACCCACACTGACATGGTGACCATCACCAAAGTTCTACCATCACCTCCGTTTGCTTCGTTACAATTGAGAAGTGCACAGGATGTGGGGTCATGATGTTGTCCGTAGGATTACCCACTAATACAGGCACTTTGAGGCGATAGAAGTGGTCGAGAAGTGAGCAGAAGGTAGCAGTTTTAAGGGCAGGGGGAGAAAAGTGCCGAGGCAAGCACCAAAGGAAAAGAACTTCTGCAATAGTCTGGACAGATAGTAAGAGCAGCAACAGTTTCTTTCTGTCTGCAAGGGTGAGGTTGTCGTTAGTTTTGGGTATCGTGCGATGCTCGATACCATTGTCGCAGCTTAAAACACTCTTTACGAGTGTCAGGCCTATTGAGGAGGGGTACTCCTGGGCTGTGCACCTGAGTGTCTCCTGTGCCACCTGCAGCACCTGTACTTGTAACATGCCAAGGTCGTTATACGAGTGGTCAATTGGCCATAAAGAGGTTTGGTTGGATATGTTTATGTTTAGTGTGCAATACTGCTTTCCCGTATTGACAGTTGGTCAGCTAGATATTTGCAGCTGGTAATGCCATTTAGTTTTGCTGTAATGCAGGGATTCACCAGTGTTTATTTTGTCTGTGAGCTTGTGCTGTCAACAGGTGATTAATTGTCCCTAGATAGAAGTGTTTTTCAGCAGTTGTGTTTTCACCTGTGGTTGTGGTCGTAGTTTCCCAGGTTAAGAATGAAGTGATTGTCAGAGTGTCTCAAGTTCCTTTACAGTCGTGTGGTGAGTTTTTTGAATATCTGTGTGTGAGTCTCAAGGCCATATTCTCTGTGAAGGTCGACAGTGTGTGTGGACTGTGGTGCACTTCGTTCTGTATCACCTGTAGGCGGCACATGTGGTCAGAGCCAAATAATCCCAGACTGCAGCTGCATGTATCATCATGGATCTAATCAGTATCATGTACACGGACCTCGATACCCTCCTATTCAGTGTGCTTTACCTGTTGAGCTTAGAGTAACACTGTTTGAGCCTTGCATTTGCTCAGTTGGCCTGTCACTGAAGTGTTTGACTTTCACACTGAAACGTATTGGGCGTGTGTGTAGTGTTATTTGTCTGCAGTCTTAATGTGGGGTCCAGCCCACTCATCTTGTATAGGGTGCCTAAAGGATGCTGCATTCTCAAAATGCTATACAACAATTCAAGCAAACAACATTAATAGTTTTTATTACAAATAAGAAGCTTGACAATGCTTAACCTGGAATTTACAATGGTGTCGCAAGCAATAGGCGACATGCAGTATAAATCTGAGTCCTTTGCTATATACAATGTTTGTGCAAGTTTGACACACAGTTTGTGGATCACTAATAACTGTTATTGTAGCATTCAGCGCTAGGCCTGTCCGTATACTGTCCTAATCCTGTCCAAATACTGAGTGGCCGAGGCTGGCAGGAGCGGCACTTATATTCTCTTTGTCTAGGGGCCTGCTCCCGTCGTGGTGTGGTCCTTGCCAGTGGGCTATTGGCTGACGGTGTGTTCACTGCCTTCTTTGCTCTTGCGATCTTAATTTTCATTCCAGAGCTTGTGGGTATGCCAGAACACTTAATGTTTGTGCAGTTGTTATGGTTTGTCAGTGAACAGAACTGCTTCACACTTGTCAGCATTTGCTTTAACACACTGTCGTTCCAGCTAGGCAGTTTTGTTTGCAGTTGCGAATTATGCCTGATGGTTTCCAGTCTTGCACTAGGTTGGTAGTGTCATCTGCGTAGATGGTTGCCATTGTGTTTTGTTCAGTTGCAAAGTCATTGACGTAGAGATTAAACAAGAGGGGCCCTTGGATGCTGCCTTGGGGTACTCCCATTTGTATACTGTGTTGTGTTGACTGTTTGCCCTGAACGTCGGTGTTGAAGCTTCTGTGGGTGAGATATGAGTGTGTAAGATGCATGAACTCATTGGAGAGACTAGCAGTGCAGAGTTTGCGAATGAGACGATTGTGCCGTAGATGCCTGAAGACCAGGAACAGCGCTCCTGTAGCTTCGTTGGTGTTGGGGGTGTGTGTAATATGTTCTTCTACACCGAGGAGTTGTTGTGTTGTGGAGTGGTGATTGCTGAATCCAAATTGCTCCAGTCTCAGCGAGTCATTGGTGTTGCAGTGCATAGTAAGATGTTTGAGAATCATCTTCTCAACAATCTTATTCAGGGAGCTCAGCAGGCTGATGGCTCCGTAATTTTGTGGTTGGGAGTGGTATTTCCCTGGCTTCCTGAACATCAGGACAGGGAAGTGTTGATGTTGTAGAATGGTATTCGTCATATGTGTGAGATGCTCTATAGCTTTATTCGTGAACTCCTGGGTGACACGGTTTTGAAAGTGATTGGGACCAGGAGCTTTTCTAGCTGTTTTGTGCTTAATAACCTGTGTAATTTCATGTGTAGCTGTATGTATTGTTACATTGCACTTGGGCTGGGTTACAAGCCATGTAACCTCCTGGTTCATTTCAAGTAGCAGTGCTGGATTGGAAGGAGCCAGATTCAGTGTGAATGATGTTGCTAGTGTTCTGGTCATCAGCTCATGCTTCTCCTCCATGGAGTATGCTGGTCTGTAAGGCGGTGGTAAGGGCTTTGACAGTTTCAACAAGTTTCCTGCTTTGTGTAACTTTGGGAATTTGTGGGATACGACTTTTCAAGCATTTCCTTGAACAATGCCCAATTCACACGCTTGTAGCTCAGTATCCTGTGAGATTCATCATACTGCTGTGTTTCTTCCAAGTAAAGTATTACAGGTGTTTGGTGAGGCCAAATCATGTATAATTTCAATGTTGATTGTGACTATAATGCGCATCACATCTAATGTCTATCACATTTAGTCTCTGTTCCCTGTTTTACGTGTCACCTCAGCTGGCACTAGTGTAATGTAGTTTGGGCGCAGTGCATGTTTGCATAGTTTTTTTGCTGTTGGTGTTTGATCTTTGTTAGTTCCAAGCAGAGTGTTTAGCATTAAGATCACCAGTAGCTTTTAGTCACTATGCTATGTTGAGTATTGTGCTGAAATCGCTTGTTATGATGTTACCAGATCAATTGTATATCGATATCAATGTAGTGTTCACTCAGTTGACTTGACCCTAACAGCTGTGGCTTCTAGTCTTTCAGGTTCAGGGATCTTAATATTTGTGTATTCTTTGTCTCAATATATGATGATTGCTGTTCCACCCACAGTTGTGCCTTCAGATGGACAGTACAGTACATGTGATATCTTGGGAAGAGTAGTTGTTTGTGTGACTGGAGCTCAGCTTCGTTCATGAGAGCAATCCAGATTCCCTTCTCCTCCATAAATGCAGCTAGCTCTGCCCTTTTGTTGCCAATCCCATCTGCATTCCAGAATAGCATCTGGGTCAAAGTACTGTTGTTTGTGTTTTGTGGTGTATTATCTATGGAAGAGTGTGGGCAGTGTGGTGATAGCAGTTTGTATAGCAGCCACGCACTGGCTGGGTGTAGCCGTCATGAGTTTGTGCATGTGTTACGATGAAGAGCCTCAAGAGGATCTTAAGCCACGTGAGTGGGGAATAGTGTATCCACTATGCCTCTGATTGTGGTGAGAATGTTTGTTATGTCAGCCAAAGTGTTGGCGGTGGTGTTGGTGGCTGGTGGTCCTTATGTTGGTGTACTGGATGGGCTGGCTTGTGTGTTATTCATGGTTCGTATTTCATCTGGGGTCACCTGTGTTATTGCTGTGGTGAGGGGGGCAAGAGTGTGAGTAACAGTTACATTGTTCCTTTGAATGTATTCCTATGTTTGTCAGGTCTGTTGTGGGTGTATTTGTTGTGGTGTGATAGTGTCCCCTCTTTTGTTTTTTGGGTACCTTCATTTCATATCGTGTTTTTGAGGTTGCCCTAGTTTGGGTGTGTCTTCTGTGATCTCGCGAGTGTCACAATCTGGCCTAGACAGAGTTGACTTGGTGTTGTCTGGGACCGGCAGTGTTGTCATCAGTACAGGGGCAGTTTCTAGCATTGCAGGTGTGGGTTGTGGTTCTGTTGTTGTGGGAATGTGCCATGAGTTTGTGGAGCTCTGTGCATCCTCAGTTCATCCACTTCCACTGACAATGCCAGTAAAAGAGATTCCACACCTTACTGGTTGGGGGGTGGGGAGTGTCTTGGAGCTGTTCTGGTTACCACTTGTCTGTCTTTGGCACTTTTGCACCTTAGAGCTTCTTTGTATGCTGCACACCATCTGTTGTTTGCACATGGACCCCTCCACATTTGGTACATTTGATAGTTGTACCAAGTTTAAAGTGTCGTGCTACACGGTTACCAGTGCATTTGCAGCACCGTGTGCCAGATCACATCGGGTGCCGCACGGCCAAACTGCTGGCAGTGGTGGCACTGTTACGGGACATATGGAGGTGTGTATATTTCTGCTGCGACCATGTGAAGCAGGAGCATCTGCGTCAGAAAGTTGCAGGAGTAAGCTGTGTCGTCCAACTCGACTAAATAGTTTGGCTGCAGTCTGTGTGTCACAAATCCCAGAATTCATCTCATGCTCTCACAGTCCCAGCTGAGAGCTGTGATTATACCATGAAGAATGTCATTGAGGGTTGTGGTGTCAACTCCTTTCACGATGTACATTCGAGTTTTTCCCCCTTGGGTGCTATATTTATGATACTCAATTCCCCCAGCTTTGATGAATTTCAGGAGATTTGTGCAATCTGTTTTGTTGCATACATACAGTGATACATGGTCCCTTGTGAGTTTTGTGTTTGGTATATGGTGGGGAGTCACATTCTACAAATGTATTGTTTAGCTCGCCGAGGCAAGTGTAATTGTGTATTATGACCAGTGGGAAGCCAGTCGGTGTAGTGTTCTGCGTAGCGGCTGGGGTAGTGTTGTGTAGTTGAGGTGCTGCAGAATTGTTTGTATGGTCCCTCATATTACCGATGCTCAGAACTGGTGTTGGTAAAAGCACGCTGCATTTGCCGTGTGAGTCAGTAGGCGCAGTTGTTCATGTATGTTGCTGCTGATTGCATTTTGGACCCACCAGCTTCCAAGGTCCATCTTTGTTCCACGGAGCTGTCACTTCCAGCTCGAGGACTACTGCGGTGATATTGAGGGCCTCTCTAGTATATTCACTGGTGGTGTGACTGGTGTTGGTGTTGCTGTTGCTGTTGCGTTGCTTCCACCCGTCAGTTGGACAATGAGCTCATGCTGTCTCCGAGCCATTGCTTCTTGATTTGTGGCAGCAAAGTCCAGATTTAGCTGGTTCATCACTTACTGATAGGTGGCAAAGCAAGACAGAAACGTTGAAGGGAACAGATGGCACTCCTGCCTCTTGTGCTGCAGTCTTGCTACGGGTCATCGGGTGGAATCTGCTTGGTGGATCTGCCGTCTCCCAGACATAAGGATACTTTTAAGGATAGAATGTGGATATGAGACAATTTTACTTTTTCGTCTGAAAAGACAATTTTGCTTTTTTAGTGTACATACAGAAGAGGGGAGTCCTTATGACTCACTTGTGCAAGATTCAATGCACAGTGCAAGAGGGCACGGGTGGAAGACAGCAGCCTGTACTGGACAGTGATGTCCAATGTGAACGTGCCCCATACACTGAAATACCCTAATAAAGAATGGGAGAGTCACACTGGGGACGTTTCAACCACAGTTGCAGGAACTTTGAGCCAGAACTCTTGGCCACCTAGCACTGTCAAGTGTGTAGCAGCGTGTGCTTGTTAGTAACACTCCAAAGAGTGTCCTGTGGCATCTACGCCAGTTTTAGCGTATGTGTAACACAAATATCCTCTCGCAGCTACTGCAGGGACAGGGGGAAGGCAGCTGCTCAGCTGTGACTCACCCGTAGTACTGCCCGTGGTTTTTCTTGGTGGGAGGACTGGGACGAGGTGCACCAAGCCTTGTGATGAACATTGAGGAACTGTTGGACTGAGGCGTAGTGACTCTGAGGTCAAGAAAGCTGGCAGTGACCAGAACAGGGAGTGCTGACTCACGCCCCCCCCCCCTCCCCCCCCAATACTGCTTTCAGTGATGCCATTGCAGAGGATTACACTGTGGTTGGTCATCTGGTTTTGATGTGGCCCAGAACATGAAGCTTTCCTTTGCTTTTTTTTGCTAAATTGACTCTTACTTCTGGACACAAACACCTATACAGAGCAAATGTATTGGCATCCAGGGTTTGGTTATTTGGGGGGGGGAGTGACGGTTTGTTACTGTTTCCACCCCCCATCGCCCAGCTTCCCTCAAAAATGCAACTCGCTAGCAACCTCGCTGTTAGCATACGACAGACATCTACAATTTTAATAACAATAATAAACACACAAAAATACATTAAATTATTCAATATAATAGTAACAATACAAATAGGTGGATCAAAGAAGGGAGAAAAAATAGAACAAACAAAAGAACTTCAGAAAGTGTACAAACTGACATGGACACACTATAATAAAAGAAACATTTCAGTACAAGGCAAACCCATGCGCTACAATACAGTTATTGTATCAGAAGCACTCTTTGCATCAGAAATGACCACAATCTGAGGACCAGGCACCACAAAGCAGAAAGAATACAATGCAAAATCCTCAGAAAATTTTTTGGAGCAGTGCACAGAGATGGCATATGGATGAAGAGATCAACCAGTGAATTATAAGAACACAGAGGCAGACTCAGTCACAATCAGAAAACACCGACTAACATTCTGTGGACTCATACACACAATGAACAGCGACAGATTCACAAAGGGATTTAGGATGTAGTAAATGCCTTAATCAAAATAACCAGTTGGTTTCAAGAAATAGAAGTAGGCTAAAATGAGCAGGAATCAGAATGGAAATGATGAATGAAAGAGACAAATTCAGAAACAAAATTATGAACATAAAACTTGAAGTAAAGGGAAGGAAGAAAACAGAGAAAATATGTACATATCAAAGGAAACAAGAACACAGTCAAAGAATGAAAAGATTTTGGGAAGAGAAAAGGGAGGAGGAAAGAAGGAAAAAGCTGAACAATCACGTAACAACCAAGTTGAACTCTGTCAAAGTGCGTGCTCACCATCATTATTTCAATAAACATTATGACTGAACAGAGGTCTGCAAACACATGTGAATGAGGGGAATACTGTTTCTATCAGTGATTTCCAACTGTGTTCGGGAAGTCATTCTTTCTGTTGTTGTTGTATCGGATCTGTTGTTGACAGCTGGTATGTTCAACCCAGTGGTGTGCAGCTTTACCCGGCTGTAATGTTGTCAATCAGACCAAAAGCATGTCCTTGTGGGCAGACCCTAGCACGAGCAACTGAAAAGTGTCCTTTATTACATGTAGCTTGTCATTGCTGGAAGAACTTGGCATTTTTGACACACTTCTGTTTCCACGCTACCTCCTTCTCCAAAAGTTATGTGTGCATTTGGAAATTGGTGAAGTAAAAAATATAAAGACATCGTGTCATTCTGCCACATCTGTCTGTAGTGTGCATTATGGGGTGCGTGTATGATACAAGGCATTTAGGTATGGTGAGGTTACTTAGCCATTAGTGTTCACAGTGGCTGGCACAAAGGAAACATGACAAGTATTACATTAGAAAGCAACAGCGATAGCTTTCCGACCGCATAAATTCTACTAGGCAGAGTCAGAAGCAGACACAGTGGCCTGTGCCAGATACGAGGGTTGGAAGTGGCTGAAATGTGAGTCGTGGGATAGAGAGAAAGAGAGAGAGAGAGAGAACACACAGACAGCACCATAAAGCATTCCCCATCTCTTTCTGCACAGAATGCACCACACTGCTGCCTTCAAAGGGCACCCCAGTATAATATGTTGTTTGGGAAGTGTTTGGTAGTTATCATCATTGCTATGACCTCCCCTTGTATCCACTCCTGCAAGATTGTGAAATCTACAGCCACTGAGGAGATTTATGTGAGATGTTCCTATCAACTTTATGTAATATTCATATTGCACACTTCTGCAGACAAAACAGATTTTCGACCTTAGCTTAGGAAAGAAAAGAATCATCACAGATCATTAAGGTTCAAAGAACTTGTCTTGAACACTGTAAGGGATCCGTGATCCCACAAACATAGATGCTAGAATCTGACACCCAGGTCGATAGCGGACAGGAGTCGATTGTCGAGCGCTGCAGTAGGCAGTAAGACTAGTGCTGAGTGCGCAGTAGTATGGTAGAGTGTCGAGTGAGAAGTAGAGTGGGAAAGATGGGCAAGAATGGTGGTCGAGTGAGTTGTAAACGGTAAAATTCACTGGAGTATGATGAGTGAGCACGTCCCCCTGATCGTCGTGGGGTTGACTCTCACTAATGCCGATTCGCGAGTGATAAGAAACAGAAAGTGACAAGTGCCGAATTACGTGTTTCACGTCAACCGCGTCGGCCAGCAACAACCATGGATTGCAGTGAGGATTGTTGTGAATGTTAAACATCAGCATTGCGTGTGACAAAGTACTGAAAATCAGCAATCAATAAAAAGAGATAACCGCAATTAGACGTGTAAGGCAAAGGTAGCAACTGCCTCAGAATTTGTGTGTTAGTAGGAAATATATATCAGTTGTACATCACAACCTTTGTGATACTTAACAATAGACAAACTTTCAATCATTAGCTGTTCCGTCTCAGAACAGCCGCATTCGGTTGAAATACTCCTGAAACCACAGCAGAACAACCAATAGCCTTTCATCCATTAAGCACACGGTCATATATCATAATAATTAACTGTTTGGTGGCTTCGGTAAATTACCCAAAATCCAGTAAAGGAATTAATCGGGGGTGTTTCAACACAAATGCTTAAAAATTCTTTTGTAGTTAACCTATTTTCAGATCATGAAGAGTTCTTTGTTACAGCTTGTATTTTTGTTCCAGGTGGCACTGAACTTGATGGCTGTAGTGATGTCATGAAGACACAAAGTCGGAAGTTGTTAAACCTTCAGAAACAAGATTTTCAAAAGTACTTCTTCTTGGATATCAATATTTCGCCCCTGTTTGTGTCGGATACACAGATGTCTCAGTTGTTGTCACATAATTTGAGTGTAGTGACTGAATCTAGAAAACAGTTTCTTTTGCTTCCCTGTACCCCAAGCATTATGTGCAATGCAGGACTCCTAACTAGACAAACACACAGAGCACAGCCCTCTGTCTTCTCTTGCCATTTCTGCAGTTTGGGAGCACAGTACGGAAGTCTGACTCATGTTGACCGGACCGGCAGGGCGAAAATGGTCGACGTGGGTTTGAAGCTGGTGACAGAACGGACTGCTATAGCACGAGCAAAGGTTTTTGTGGGACCCGAACTGATGAAACTCGTACGAGAAAATGGTCTGAAGAAAGGTGACGTACTTAGCGTTGCTCGCCTGGCGGAAATTGTGGGGGCCAAGCAGACGTCCAGCATTATCCCTCTGTGTCATAACATATCTTTATCCTCTGTGGCTGTGGACATTGAACTGGACTCTGCTCTCAACTGTGTGATTATAACTGGCACGGCAAAGTGTAGAGGGCAGACGGGCATGGAGATGGAAGCTCTCACTGCTGTATCGGTGTCTGCCTTAACAGTGTATGATATGTGCAAAGCTGTGAGTCATGACATTGTGATATCTGAAATAATGATTCTGGCCAAAAGTGGGGGAACTAGAGGAGACTTCCACCGGACATGAGCATCTGTGTGGGTCAGTGAAATAAGTTAAGTATACCTGGTGTGATGTAGGCAAATTTCAAAGTCTGTTCGTAGTTATCATAAATTATATACACATCGAATTGGCCTGAATATAAGTTGCACCTTTAATTTCGAAAAAGAGAGAAACTTAATTAAAAATAATTTGTCAAGTTGCCCATTTACAAAAGCTTTTCAAAATGTGATTTACCCTTAACCACTTTTTTTGTAGTACACTGTAGATAAATTACACACAAAAACAAAGCTTTCAGTTGCAGTATCCATGTAAGACACTCTTAACTTCACTAACATTCATTGTTTTGTCACTGTCAGTATTTTTGTCACTCTCCTCCCAAAGTACAGTGCCGTCGCTACAATCCCGGGCATTGCATGTGCAGCATTTCTTGAACCGTACCTTTAAAAAGCACATCTGTTAGATGAATAACTGTGAGTTTGAAATTTGCAACGTAACTGTACCGAATTCCAAAATTTTCTCTCAATGTTGTGCTTCATTGGTGAAGAATAAATTATATTCTTTAGTTAGAGAAAAACTGTGCCTGTCCCATTGTCTAAAATAGTGAAACTGTGAGAATGGTAATACAGAGGGGTCCAGAAAAATGTAGACTCTCTTTGATAGTCAATATTGATGGAACAAAATGGCATAGTGTCAAAATTCTTGCATGGGAGGAAGATCATTTTGTGTGTTCAAAGTGACACCTGTTAGCAGCCAAGCAACATCAATGTTGCTGAATTGTTGACTGAAGTACAGCTGTCAGTGTTGCCAGTGTGGTAGCTGCACAGGATGGCTTGATGGTTCCTCATATCTCATTCAGTGTAGCTGGGTTCTGTTGGTAAACTTTGTTTGTCGAGGTCCCCCATTGGTAGAAGTCGAGAATTGTAAGGTCCCGTGACCTTGGTGGGCACTTGACAGCTCCTCTTCGACTTATCCGTCGCCCACGTAGATTTTCATCTAAGAGGAATCTGATATCTCTGTGGTGGTGAGGCGGAGTACAGTCTTGTAGGTAAAAATCTTTTGTTTCCAAACACCTCTTGGATGGCTAATAAAATCAATGTTTGCAGCATATGATACACCTCACCAGTTATGTACCTTCAAAGAAGAATGGGTCAGAGAAAAAATACTATGACGGACCACACCACACATTAACACCAAGTGAAGTAACATGTTTGTCCATGTGAACATGAGGATTTTCAGCAGGCCAATACACGCAGCTATGACAGTTTACATCACCATTCAGGTTGAATTGTGCCTCATTAGGCCAGATAACCTTCCCTGCAAACCATTCATCTTCGTGAAGAATGCCTTCAGACCACTCGTAGTGCTCCATCCTTCAATTCGGGTTGTCCTCATTCATAGTGTGAAACAATCTTGGAATGTACACTTTCCACTTTGCAGTCTTCAGAAAGTATCATGCACTTGATCAGCTTATCCCACTTCCCCATACACCCTGCTTCATAGATATTTGAGATGATCTAGAAAAATGTTGCAATACAGCAGTGTTGGAACCTGGAGGTTGATGTTCTTGTTCGGAGGACCTTTCCTTGTGCACATTTTAAACAGTATTGTCGGCTTAAAATTTATACCAAATACAATAAATTGTTGTTTCAGTACAGCCTTGCATTGCTCAAACAATAGTTGTATTTCATTCAGTGCTGCATTGTCATCTGCTGGAAACCCACACGACAAGATCTGTTGGGAAAACAGTGGTTTATGCTACCACTCAAAATTGCAGCCATATAACACTTTGTTCCAAAGGTAATGACTATCAGAGAATGTCTACATTTTTCAGGATCCCTCTGTAGTCACTACCTAAATGGGATATCAACAAAGAGAATGTTTGCATTGCTACCTCATACACAACAAATGATTTACAAACTGTAGTGATATTTTTGTTTCAAACTTAAGAAGAAGCACTACAGTTGAGGTTTCTATGATTCATAAAAGTCCCAGTTTTTATGGGGTGTGCTGTATACTTTAATTTTTTTGGAGATTTTTTGTAGAAATGGTGTATCTTATATTCAGGCCAGTATGGTACCTGTTTCCATCCTGTTTTAAGCCTTAATTCAAAATGTTTATCTTTCTTTTTCCAATACCTGATCAATTTGAGAGAGATATTTGAAACAAAATATAAGCACTAGCAAGTACGTTAATTTGCTATTGTTAAAACTTTTTCTCGTGCATGTTCTCTACAATTTTGATATGACACCACCTGCACTCTTATCTTGTTGCCAGTAAAAAGTGAGTAAGTAGGTCATTAAACTCTCTCTCTCTCTCTCTCTCTCTCTCTCTCTCTCTCTCTCTCTCTCTCTCTCTCTGTGCCCTCCCCCAGCTGTGTGGTAGTGTCCTCTGTGTTGCTCTATTGTTTCAATTTTTGATGGTCCCGTGCTGTGAAAAGTTGAGGTGAAGCGATCATTCTTAAATAAATAGTGTGTATCAGCTCTTTTCTCCTAGGATCAGGTAGTCATTGCTGTGTTCATTGATGTAAAATGACACTTTTTTTAACAGTTCCTAAAAGGTGCACCACTTCATTGACATTTTTGCTCAGGTGTAGAGCATATTGGCCAGACCAATTTACATGTTTCAGCTTTACACTGTATGGTACCCTCTTTTTTAAAGGCCTATTATCTTTCTTGTGTGTGACTTGTCCAGAGATTGAAAATGTTTTATTTTGTAAGTTACCAATCCAGAACAGGTTTCTGTCAATTTAATTCTTCAGGTTTTTCCAGAAGTTTGCTGAAATTCCCGAGTTGTCCTTTGCACAGTCGGACATCATTGTCTTCCTCGCATATTTCGGTGACATTAGTTGTTGCTTTTACAAAGTGCTACTTGAGACTGATCATCAGATGGAGCAGGTCTGTAATTTGTTCCCTCTGCCTTCCTGCTTCATCTGCAATCTGCCTTGACAGACACCATCCTCGGGTATCCGTGTTGCGTGATATTCCGAGTGCCATCTACACTCACGGGCACGATCCTTGTGTGTTATGTTTTCAGTCCAAGCTGGCTGGTAGAATTCTGTTTGCGGGCTGTCCCCATTTGGGGACAAGGATCGGCAGGGCATGAAACCCTAATCTTTCATCTTTCAGTTAACTCAAATGTCGAGTGTCACGTTTTTCATGTACTGCGGTTACAAATATAAGAAAATACAATATGAAAATTTCTCAACATAGTCATGTTTCTTTTCAGTATGTTTCTCAGATCAGTACACTGCAATGTAAATATTCCATTAAAAGAATATATTTTTGATTGTTTCTTCAGTCAAAGATGCATTGCCTTTTTGACTTAACAATCAATGTCAAATCATTGTCCCTCAAACAATCCTGCAGGGGTTTGACAACGTGAGACCATGGCTTCATGGAGGATCACCTAGAATTAGCTGCCGTCTTTCCTGACATGATTTTAAATCAATGCTATCATCACTGTTTCTTTTGCTTAGGGTTTTGAGTCTAGGAATGATGCAAACAATCAGCAGTTTGTTTCTTTTTTACGTGATCTTTTTTCTCCTCCCTAGCCCCCTTTCTTCTTTCATTTGGTAGCCTCGAGCAAATTGAATATTCCTGCTTTTGTTTGTATTTATTAATCTGTTTGTGATCCTAATTCTTAAAAGACTTCATTATGTCACTAATACTCTGAAGCAGCAAATTTGGGGAAAAAGAGCTGCATTCATTTATGCTGTTGTAAAATGGAGGAATTGGTTGTAGTTGGAAAAAAAATCTGCCTTTTACAGCTGCTGATTTTTGTCATTTATTTTACGTAGCCCACCCATGATCTACAATCAGGTCTTCCTTTTTATGTTGTATTTTTCACAAGAATGTTGAAATATAGATGATTGTTATGCATCTTTGCAGCAGCTAAACTTGAATATTGTACTTAAAAATGTTATTTGTTGTCTTTTTTAAATTAAATTGTTATGTTTAAGAAGTAAATTAAATAATTGTTATCTGTGACATAATTTTGTAGCAGCTAAAATTAAATGCTGGTCTTCGATATTTTAACTGTTATAGTTTGGGGTATGATTGTTGTAATTAGAAAATGAATGAGTGCCTTGTGCACTATGTTGTAACAGTAATTTGGAGTTTATTTTGTACATCATCTGGTTTAAATTATAAGAATTTAAGCAACAACTTCTGTCTCTCAACAGCTTTCTTAATAACACTATTCCAGTAACTGGATATGCATATTGAAATATCTGTATTGTAAATTACATTCTATGACCTGTACCGAGGCAATATTTTGCAGTTGCAAATTTTCTTGACTATTATTAAGTGCGTGTGTGTGTGTGTGTGTGTGTGTGTGTGTGTCGCTTATGCCCTACATACGAGTCCTCCAAGCTACTGATGATCTGACCAATGTACGACATGCCAAAATGCTACAGCTGCATGGGGAGATACAATTAAATCCCATCCCCCCGCCCCCCCTCTCTCTCTCTCCCCCCCCCCCACTCTCTCTCTCTCTCTCTCTCTCTCTCTCTCTCTCCCTCTCTCTCTCAAAGATCGGCAGGTTCAGGAATCTAACACAGAAAGAATTTAATCTCAGTTTCTTTTTCATCTCTATCATACAATGTAGTCCAATTTTTTGCTAATACAGATATAACATTTTGTGACTTATGTTGTGTACTCTTCAAAAGATCTAATGATGTCCTCATTCCTTTCTTATAAACAAAACAAGAAGAAACTGACAATAATTGTCATTAAAGTAAAACACAGAACAGTGTCTCCATAGCATCAATGAGCACGTCCTTTCAGCACCTTTGACCCAGGCAGTGAACACAGCAGCGGTCAGTCTATGACTTGCAGCAGGTGAATCCCAGTCAGCTGCATTGCTCATGCACCCCACATAAATAATAATAAACAAAATCTAACAATACACATAACCAAGTCTTGATTTGTGACAGAATACCGCTGATGACGAAAAAAATTAGACCCAAAGATTTTGAGATGTGGTACAATATAACTTTTGCTCTAGTTGAAGCGGTAAGATACAAATGTTGTATTCACACTTTTAAAAAGCTCAGAAAAGTGTTATAACTTTTTCAGAAGTCTAAATCAAACTATGGAAACTCTCGGTAGGAACTTAGAAATATAGGAAATGATAGAGTGCTACTTACCATAAATACATGTTAAGAAGTCTATTTTTTTTTTCTTTTAACAAATCTAGCACTGCATATTACTGCCAAATTAGTCATTACCTATGATTGCCCCAGTGGCAGAAGTATGTATAATAATGTCAAAACATTTGTGACACTACACACTAGGAGAAGATCAAGTTTCAGATACACGTTGATTGCGTTCTTGATGATGCTATCTACATGTTCATCCACACTCTGCAAACCACTATGAAGAGTATGACAGAGGGTACATCTCACTGTACCAGATATTAAAGCTTGTTCATGTTTCAAGACCATTTAAATCTTTCTCTGCATGCTGTAATTAATCTAATATTGTCCTCACGGTCCCTATGGGAGCAATAGTTACAAGGTTGTAACTTATTCCTAGAGTCGTCTTTTGGTAAGCATACTTTCTTAGGATAGTGTACATCTTATCTTGAAGCGTCTGCCAATTCAGTTATTTCAGCATCTCTGTGACACTCTCCCTTGGGTCAAACAAACCTGTGACCATTTGATCCTCCCTTCTCTGCATGCGTTCAAATCACCCATTAATCCATTTTGATATGGATCCCACACATTTGAGCAATATTCTAGGATGGATCATACAAACCATTTGTAGAATTACTGCATTTCTATGGTATTCTACCAAAAAAAATCTAGCTCTTTTGCCTGCCTTACCCCTGAGTGGGCCTATATGACTGTTCCATTTCATATCCCTACAAAGTGCTCCACCCAGGTAATTGTATGAATAGACTTAATCCAAGCAAGACACCCTGATACTGTAGTCATACCACACTGTGTTTTCTTCATTTTGCAAAATGCACGATTTTACATGTCTGAACATTTAAAAGAAAGTTTGAAATTATCAAGATCTGACGAATGTTTGTACAATTTCTTTCAGACTGTGCTTTATTCTAGATAAATGCACTATCTGTGAAAAGAGTGCTTTACTATTAATATTGTCTGCAAAGTCATTAATGTACATGAACATGAACAGCAATGGTCACAACATACCTCTCTATGACACATCTGAGGTTACTTCTACATCAGATGATGACTCCCCAGCCAAGATAACATGTAAGTCATTCCTACCAAAATATCCTCAATTCCAGTGACAAATTTCACTCGATACCCCTCACAGTAGCAATTTTGATAATAAGCATCAATCTGGCACTAAGTCAAAAGCTGTTCAGAAATCGAGAAATACTGCCTGCACCTGTCGAGTCAGGTAGACGAAAGTTTGAAGGTCAGGTTGACAAAACAGATTTTTAATACTCTTGGAAACAACCTTAAAGTTTCTGACATAGTTCAGGGGAATGACAAAGAGATCTTTGACAGGCTGGATTAAATCTAGGCGGCATCTCAGACCGACCAGAGTTACAACTTTAAAGGCTTCTACGCTGAGCAAATACAACGGGCTGTTGGAGGAAGAATGCAAAGGCAGCTTCTAGTAATGTGCAATTGCTATTCTGCATGGTCTTTAATGGCCATTATCAAATTTTAAATAATTAAGAATAACAATAACACAGTACACAACAGGAAGGGTACAGCGGACTTTCCCTGATTGTTCCTTACATTACCTTTCCTTGATTTTTTTTTTTTTTTTAAATGATAATGTTTCTAAGTCTTTCCTGGTTTCCATTGAAAGGTTTGGATTGTTTCAAAGATTAATTTACACATTTTTTAATATTTTATGTATTCTAGGACAGGAACTCAAAGAGCACAAGTATGAAAAAAACTGCATGTAGGACATTCATGTAAAGCTTCCCATTTTTAACTACAAGGTAATGCCAGTCTATTTTGTTACAAGAAAACGAATCGGGACTTAGTTCTCCAGAGCTGATACTATTATAAGGAGTTGTGATGGAAGAACATGAGTTCCAAACAATGGATGCCTTGGATCTGTTTGCTGCTGCTTCTTTTTAATCTCTGCTGCTAATCCCATGAGTGAAAGATCTCTACCAATGAAAAAGTAGATTTGAATGACATCAAGTTTCTTCTCTTGTCTATAGTTGTTTCTACTAAAGAGAAATGAGTCTGGTCATCTTTGTCCATTTGCAGTAATTTAAAGGTGTCGTAGCACCTGGCATGTATGCTTGAAAATAACAAACGATCAAAATTGTAATTAACAAAAGTATTGACAGCAGTAAGCTGTATTTATCACATTCAGAAAGTTTGTAAAAGCTGTGGACCCTTGTTTTATCATGTCAATCCATTTGTGTCAATGGCTAACAGAGTACCATTCACCATCATGTCAAGTGGCAATAACAGTTTGCTTGCATCATAAATATTGAGTGTCAAAAGTTAATTCTAACAATATGAAATAGGACAGATTGCTACTCACCAGTTAGAGCAGGCAATGGGCAGCAGACAAGCATACTGAAAAAAAAAAACTGTCAGATACTATATACTCAAAAAAACACTTAGGTACTGAAGGAATTATCCAAATACCAAATAGGGCTGAAATCAGTAAATGTGACATACATGTGAAGACAGAAAAATAATTACAGTTTCAGAAAAAACTGGATGATTTATTCAAGAGAAAGAGCATCACAAATTGGATGAGATGGTCCACCTCTGGCCCTTATACAAGCTTGGCTCTGGCTGATAGAGTTGTTGGATGTCCAACAGAGGGACATCATGCCAAATTCTATTCAAATGTCACTGTAGATAGTCAAAATCCCGATGTGGTCTAACGGCCCTGCCCATAATGCTCCTTACATTCTCAATTGGGGAGAGATCCAGCAACTTTGCTGGCCAAGGTAGGGTTTGGCAAGCATGAGGACAAGCTGTGTGTGGACAGGCATTATCTTGCTGAAATGTAAGCAATGTATGGCTTGCCAAGAAGGGAAACAAAATAGGATGTACAGTATTGTCAACAGACAACTATGCTGTAGGGGTGACATCCATGTCACCCCTACAGCATAGTTGTCTGTTGACCGAAAGGGATCTGTTACGAAAAAAAATCGCACCCCAGATCATCAGTCCTGGTAGTTGGACCGTATGGGATGTGACATTCACGGTGGTATCCCACCGTCTGGGGCGTCTTCAGACACATCTGTGCTGATCATTGAGGCTCAGTTCATAGTGGGATTTATCACTGAAGCCAATTATATTCCAGTCAATGCAATTCCAGACCAGGGACGTGCCTGGGGACACACCAGATAGCAGTGCGATACCAACCCGGCTGCTGGTTGCCATACAGCCAATCGAGGACTGATGGTCTACTGTGCCATTTCTTTTCATAACAGGACCTCTTTGGTAGTCATCTGTGTCACCATTACAACACAGACATCTGTTGACGATATTATAAACCCCATTTTGTTTCTCGTCATGACAAGCCATCATTTGCTTACATTTCAGCAAGATAATGCCCGCCCACACACAATTTGTCTTCATACTTGCCACACCTTATCTTCGCCAGCTAGGTCACGGGATCTCTCCCCAACTGAGTATGTCTGGGGCATTATGGGCAGGGCTACCCAACCAGCTCATGATTTAGACAATACAATGCGCCACTTGGATAGAATTTGGCTTGATGTACCTCAGTAGGACATCCAACAAATCTATCAATGCCAAACCTACTCAAGAGTCAGAGGTGGACCAACTTGCTCAATTTGTGAAGCTCTTTCTCTTGAACAAATCATTCAATTTTTCTGACATTGTAATTTTTTTTTTTTTTTTTTTTTTTTTGTCTGTGCACGTACATCACATCTACATATTTGCATCCCACACAGATAATTCTTTCATGCTGCATAATGTTTATTTTTATCTTACGAGTGTAATCTAATGGACAGAGCCCACCTCAGCATAGGGAGTCTCTGCTGGTTGGGAGTGTGGAGGTGGACAGACAGAGAGAGGTGTACTAGGGGGACGTAACAGTGTGTGAGGTTGGAATGGGAGCAGGAGAGGGCATTGAGGTGTGGGGCCACAGGAACGAAGCCTAGAAACTCTAGCTGCGACATATTCTTCACTCCTGTAAACCCCGTTACCTAAACCTTTGCTAGTCTCTCTGTCTCACATATCTAGGCCTTTACCTGCTCCCACCCCGGCCTCACACCACCACACCTGCTAGATGAGGACTGTCCCATACTTTCTAATATCTAAAAATCTTCCTTCAATGTGCCAGTCTGCCACTCAGTGTTTCCTCTAGGTGGGGAGCAGAAAGCTATCCTATTCCATATTATTGTTATTCCATCCCAGATTTCCCAATGCTTAAAAATTAATTTTAGGCTTGCCGTAAAGTATTACACAAACACTAATTGGTTATTTTTTCTGATATTCAAATTATATTTTGCTCTCATTTTTGTCCCTTTATCTAATCAACTTTGCATTGTGACATTTCTGACGAAAGTACGAGTTATTCAGAAAGTAGGTAAAAAGTAGTGAATTCTTCCTTTGAATCACTCTCACTTTGTCTCAGGCGCGAGCAAATGTGTGTACCTGTATATGCATTTAGCTGTATCAAATTATCTTCCCCAACACATAAAATGGGGGTCATTATTCAATTTATCTTGAAAGTATGTGTGAAACGCACTTTCCACAAAAATGCTCAGATGCATAACTCTCAAAATATGTTTGAAAAATAGGTCTGGAATTTTTAAAGACAAGGTGAAGAAACCATTGGATCGTATAATTTTTTTATTAATCACAAAGAAATAACATGATTCAAAGACATCAACAACAGCAATGGAAGTTCAAGTGAATTGTCTGCCTCCAATTCTGATCACAGAGAAACACTCCAATAGGAAAGAGGGCACAACATCCTGCTCCATTTTCAAAAGCTGCAATGTCAAATATTACAACCTGTAACAAAAAAAGGTCATGTGATAAATATTGTTTACATATCGATTACAGTAAGAGAGGCATATATGGTCTAATAGGAAGGGGGAACAGAAGGGCAGGACATGGGGAACAATGAACAGATGAGATGTGAAACCACGGTAAGTTAATAGTGGTGATAATGGCAGTTAATTACATGTGTGGGAAAAGCAACCACTCTTGCAACTCAGAGCTATTCTTGTTTCTGCAACTGATCTTCCATTCCTTCATTGTTCCCATTTTTCTCATATTAATAATTCTAGTTATAGAAGGTTTTCTAACTAAAAGCTTATTAGCATTTTGTAATGAAACCGATAAACAATACAGTCTCATTCTCTAATGGAAGAACACAGTACATCGTGTTCGTAAATAACTCGATCCAACAAAACTTTTTATATGAGTATCTGGACATTCATTACATGACATTTAATTTTAAGTATCAATACAAACACTTACATAAAACATTATTTACACTCAAAACCCATTATTCAAAACTGATGTCCATTTGTGTAACTGTTTACAGTAGCAATTATTAATATAGTTACTATTGCTAGCTTTAATATGGATTGTTAAAAAGTTTAGAAATGTTAACTTAAAAATGAACTGTAAGCAAAATCTTTTCTGTTAAAAAGTTAATGTTGTAACCACTGGAGAAACATTATAATGTATTATTGTAGTCATCATGTACACTGAAAAAAAAAAAAAAAAAGAAAAAAAATTGCAACACCAAAAAGTAATTAATGTAGAGTAAAGAAATTTCAGGAACATATATGTCTAAGTAACTTATTTAAGTGATTAACGTTGCAAGATCACAGGATAATATAAGTGCGAGATACACCATTGCAAATGTGATACACTAATACATTGAAATCCAGTGTAACTGCCCAAATGTAAGCATGCAAACGTGCATGCATTGTGCTGGATATGAGTTTGTGGGATGAAGTTCCATGCCTGTTTCACATTGTTATCAAAACAGAGATGGTTAATGCTGTTTTTGGGAGACACTGGAGTTGTTCGATGATGTCCCGTGTGCACTGAATTGGAGCCAGACCTGGTGATCAAACAGGTCAAGGCAACATGTTGACATACTGTAGAGTATACACCCATGCCTCCATCTTTGCTACCCTCCCTGTTTACCTCTACCCTGTTGCTTCATAACCTGGGTTGTGAGTAACTGAATCCACTTTCTCTTCTTCCCCTTCTTTCCCCTCTCTCCTCCCTGACGAAGAAACAAAGTTCCAAAAGCTATGATACGTAAATTTTCTGTTATGTTTTGTGTATCTATTGGCTGTACTGGCCAGCCCCTCTATCTCTTTGTTAGTATTTGTTTCACGTCTTTATATGAGATTTTCCATCATCACAATAATGTTTATAATTTATGGACAGCCTAATCCATTATTTCCTGTCAAGGTTTGAAACTTTAGTAAATCATAATTTTTGTCTTGGTAAAATAAAGGTGATTAGATGTTTCCCTTATGCACATGTAAAAGACTGTCAGTTCACATCTACGTTTATAATCTGCAATCCACCAGGAGGTGCATGGTACAGGGTAAGTCCCATTGTACCAGTTATCAGGGTTTCTTGCTGTTTCATTCATGTATGGAGCGTGGAAGAATGATTGTCTGAATTTGTCTGAATGCCTCTGTGTGAGCAGTAATCATTCTAATCTTATCTTCACGACCCCTGTGAGAGCAATATGTGGGGGGTTGTAGTATATCCCTAGAGTAATCATTTAAAGACAGTTCTTGAAACTTTGCTAATACACTTTCTTGGGATAGTTTACACCTGTCTTCAACAGTCTGCCATTTCAGTTCTTTCAGTGTCTCTCTGACACTTTCCAATGGAATAAGCAAACCTGTGACCATGCTGCCTTTCTTTGTATACATTCAATGTCTCCTGCTAGTCTCATCTGGTACAAGTCCCACACACTTTAGCAATAATCTAGGGGGGGGGGGGCGGGGGGGGGGGGGGGGGGGGTGGTCACACGAATGACTTGTAAGCATCTCTTTAGTAGACTGATTGCACTTCCCCATTACTATACCAATACACCAAGGTCTACAACCTGCTTTATCCACAACTGAACCTATGTGATCATGCCATTTCATATTTCTACAAAGTGTTACACACAGGTATTTGTACGAGTTGGCAGATTCCGACAGTGACTCACCAATATTATAGTCACAGGATTCTAAGTTTATACATTTCTAAACATTCAGAGCAAGTTGCCAATCACTGCACCATGTTGAAATCTCATCAAGATCTGACTGAATATTTATGCAGCTTCTCTGAAATAGCACTTCATTACAGATAACTGCATCATCTGCAAAAAATTTACAGCAAGATCATTAATGGACAAGAACTGGAACCGCCCCAACACACTTCCCTGGGGCACACCTGAAGTTACTTCTACATCTGATGATGACTCTCCATCCAAGATAACATGCTGTGTCCTTCCTATCAAAAAGTCCTCAATCCAGTCACGAATTTCACTTGATACCCCATATGATCGTACTTTTCACAGTAAGTGTAGGTGTGGAACAGAATCAAATACTGTTAGGAAATCAAGAAACACTATCTACCTGTTGCCTTGATCCAACACTTTCAGCAAGTTATGTGAGAAAAGTGAGAGTTGGATTTCATATCATCTATGGTTTTGAAAACCATGCTGGTTGATTCAAGGAGGTAGTTCCGTTCAAGATACCTCATTATGTTTGAGCTCAAAATATTTTCTAAGAATCTACAACAAATTGATGTCAAGGCTACTGGATGGTAGTTTTGTCACTCCTACAACCCTACTTGTAGACGGGTGTGATCTGTAACTTTTTCCAAAAACTAGGTAAGGTTTTTTGGATAGATTACAGTGAGAAGAGAGGATAACTCAGCCACAAATTCAATATAGAATCTGACTGTGATTCCATCGGGGTCTGGAGCTTTGTTTAATGATTTCAACTGTTTCTCAACACAACTGACACTAATACCTATTTTGTTCATTTTTTCAGTGTACGAGGATTGAATTGGGGCAGTTCTCCTGGGTTTTTATTTGCAAAGGGACATTTGAAAATCGAGTTCAGAATTTCAGCTTTTACTTTGCTACCCTCAATTTCAGTTCCTGTCTCACTTGCTAGGGACTGGACACTAACTTTTGTGCCACTAACAGCCCTTACATACGACCAGAATTTATTTGGATTTTGTGAAATGTCATTTGACAATATTCTGCTACAGTAGTCATTGAAGGCTTCATGCATTGCTCTCTTGACAGCCAAACATGTTTCATCCAGCGTCTCTCAATCTATAATCCTACACTTTGTTTTACACCTATTATGCAGTAATCTCTGTTCCTTTAGAAGTTTTCTTTACAGTGACTGTATACCACGGAGGTTCCATCCCATTATGAACTGTTCTACTAGGAACCTATCTACTCAGTGCGTGGTCAACTGTTCTTTTCAAGTAGAGGAAGAGCACCTCTACATGCTCCTGACCTGTGCTGAAACTTTCAAGTTCCTCACTGAGATAAGATATTACTGATTTCTACTCAGTTAACTGAATGCATAATAAGAGGGAAACATTCCAAGCAGGAAAATATATCTAAAAACAAAAATGATGTGACTTACCATACGAAAGCGCTGGCAGGTCGATAGACACACAAACAAACACAATCATACACACAAAATTCTAGCTTTCGCAACCAACGGTTGCTTCATCAGGAAAGAGGGAAAGACGAAAGGATGTGGGTTTTAAGGGAGAGGGTAAGGAGTCATTCCAATCCCAGGTGCGGAAAGACTTACCTTAGGGGGAAAAAAGAACAGGTATACACTTGCACACGCACCCATATCCAACCACACATACAAAGACACAAGCAGACATTTGTAAAGGCAAAGAGATTCGGCAGAGATGTCAGTCGAGGCAGAAGTACAGAGGCAAAGATGTTGTTGAAAGACAGGTGAGCTATGAGCAGCGGCAACTTGAAATTAGCAGAGGTTGAGGCCTGGCGGATAACGAGAAGAGAGGATAGACTGAAGGGCAAGTTCCCATCTCCGGAGTTCTGCCAACGCAGAAAATCTTTTTGGTTTCTCCATAGATGACTCTGTCAATATTGTCTCTGACGCTATTCCTTATGCTCAACTGGATTCCTTGTCAACTACATTTTTGTCCCTTTTTTCTCCCAGTTTAGGTCGTGCGAACGACTTTGAAGCTCATATCACGCTCAAACCCACTGCTCGGCCTAAGTTTTTTCGGGCTCTGCCCATTCCTGTGGCCCTTCGAGATCGGGTAAAACGGGACTTGGATCATCTCACTGCATCAGGGGTCTTACTTCCTGTCACTTCCAGTGAGTGGTCCTCTCCTGTTGTTGTAGTTGCTAAGCCCAATGGTGATATTTGTCTCTGTGGCGATTTCAAAGCCACTGTAAATGCTCAATGCCTCATCGACACTTACCCTATGCCCCATCCTGAAGAACTGTTCACTAAACTCGCTGGAGGACAGTATTTTTCTAAAATTGACCTGTCAGAAGCTTATCATCAACTTCCTCTCAATGCTGCTTCCCGGCAGTTTCTGGTCCTTAACACGCCTTTCGGCCTCTATCAATACCAACGCTTGCCATTCGGGGTTGCTAGCGCCCCTGCTCTCTTTCAGCGATTCTTGGAACAATTATTGCTCCCTGTCCCTGGGTGTATCAATTACATGGACGACATTGTTGTCACTGCCTCCACCACTGACGAACATCTTCAAAATCTCCGCACACTTTTTAACGTCTTACAGACTGCCAGTCTTAAGTGTAATCTTCAGAAATCACAATTTTTTCAGGCATCTATCATGTACTTTGGGTTCCAACTCTCTCGCGATGGTATTCGTCTGCTTCAACACATTGTCGCTGTGATCAATGCCCTTCCTCGCCCTACATCTGTTAAGGAACTGCAGGCCTTCTTGGGGAAAATAGCATATTATCACAAGTTTTTACCATCTGCGGCGTCGGTGGCTTAGCCGTTGCATCCCCTGTTGCATAAAAACGTGCCTTTTCACTAGTCCGCGTCAAGTGACGCGGCTTTCCGGAAATTAAAGACTATGCCTGGCTACTTATCGACCTGGCCAACATCTTGTTCTTGCCACAGACGCCTCTCAATACGGGGTCGGTGCAGTCCTTGCACACCATTTTTCTGACGGTTCGGAACAACCCATCGCTTATGCCTCCAAAACGCTCACGGATGCCCAACAAAGGTATTCTCAAATTGAGAAAGAAGCTTTGGCCATTATTTATGCTCTTCATAAGTTTGGTGTTTTTCTCTATGGCTCAAAATTTCATCTTGTTACGGATCACAAACCACTTGTTTCCTTGTTCCATCCATCAACGTCACTTCCCGACAAGGCTGCACACCGCCTCCAGTGTTGGGCTCTTTACTTGTCCCGTTTCAATTATGAGATTCATTTCTGGCCAACGGCTCAACATGCAAATGCTGATGCTTTGTCTCGCCTTCCCATGGGTCCTGATCAGGCATTCAATAGGGACGAACTTTTGTGTTTCCACCTGGATGTTGCCGAGCAGAGGGTTGTGGATGGGTTCCCCATCACTGGGGACAGGCTGGCAGCTGCTACGGGTTCTGACCCTACCCTCTCCCGGGTTTTACGCTGTATTCAGGAGGGTTGGCCAGATCGCCCGTCCGCTAAGACTTCTGATCTCTTGCGGAACTACTACACTTTGCGCTACCGGCTCATGGCTAGGGATGGTGTTATCCTCCTCTCCACTGACAATGCTTCGCCGCGTGTTGTGGTACCTGCATCTTTGCGTGTTGCAGTCTTGCGCCTCCTTCACCAGGGGCACTGGGGTGTGTCTCGCACAAAATCTCTGGCGCACCGTCATGTGTACTGGCCTGGCGCCAACTCTGAAATTGCACACATGGTGGCTGCCTGCGGCCCTTGTGCGTCACAGCCCGCTGCCCCGAAGTCATATTTGTCACCGTGGCCTTCGCCTGAGAAGCCCTGGGAGCTCATTCATGCTGACTTTGCGGGACCTTTTTTAGGTACTTACTGGCTCCTCGTAATTGACGCCCACTCTAACTTTCCTTTCACCGTCCGTTGCACGTCACCTACCACCGCGGCAACCACCAGTGCTTTCGCCCGCATTTTTTCTTTGGAAGGTCTCCCCTCTACTCTTGTTACTGATAATGGTCCGCAATTTGCCTCTTCCGACTTTGCAGATTTTTGTGCTCGTCACCGCGTTACTCATGTGACGGCCCCGCCGTTCCATCCACAATCCAACGGTGAGGCTGAACGGCTGGTCCGCACATTTAAGGCTCAGATGTGGAAACTCCTGACTTCTTCTTCTGATGATGATGCGCTTCTCCAGTTCCTGGCATCTTACCGTTTCACCCCCATGGGCGATCACAGCCCGGCTGAGCTCTTACATGGCGACAGCCCCGCACGCTACTTCATCTTCTGCGGCCTCCCACCTGACGGCCGCGGGTGCCTTCCCTTGGCCGGTTCACCGCCGACGACCTCGTCTGGGTACGGGGATATGGCAGGCGGCCAAAAAGGAGCCCGGGCTGCATCTTACGACACCGTGGCAGACGCCTGTATGAAATCCACCCGGACACGGGTGTTGCAGTGCGTCATTCGGACCAGCTTCGGCCTCGGGTGCCAGCAACGCCTGTTCCGAATGCCGCCACACCACCTTTGGCTCTACCTGATGCTCAGGATCTTGGCATCTCTCAATACTCACAACGCAGCCCTCTCACCGTCATCGCGATGCCAGCACCAGAACGGACGCCACCAGGAGACGTGCCCATGCAGGAACCAGAGGATCATCCTCTGTCAGAGTACATCTACTCGCCTCCTCCTCCAACGGATGCTGACACATCGCCCACGTCTCCTGTCATCTTGACCCGTTATCATCAGGGACACTTCCGTCCGTACGGGAAGCCTCCTCCTCGAGACTTTACGGCGAGTTAAAGAACACCTATGGACGTTAGCCATCTCCAGGACACCTCCATCAAGACCAGTGCAACAATTTCAAAGGGGGGAAAAGTGTTGTGACTCGCCAATTATTCAAAGTGCCGCCGCGCAATTACACACATCCTCTACATGCGGGACTGTCTGCCAGCCCTGCAGCAGCTGTGCCACCTAAGCGGCCAGCCGAGCAGCGGCCGCTAGACTGAGACTCAGTGTTGAATCGAATGCAGACTTGTACACAGGTCAACTTACTCAGTGACTTATATGTGTTGTTGTGTTGTTCCTAAATATATGTGTTAAACGTGAAGTTCTAACACTTCCCTTTGGCAGTAACCTTTTATACAATTCTATTCTACTAGAATGATCCTGCAGTTAATGAGGTCCCAAATGTTTCATTGTATCCTCAATTGACTGCTCTCTTTCTTGATTTTAGTTTCAATATTACATTTCTCCCCCCCCCCCCCCCTCCTCCCCCTCTCCACCCTCACTCCATCATTTTCTATGCTGATCACTTCTGCTTTGCAATCAATATTAGAGGTGAAACTGGCGACAGAAGACATGCAGAAAATGTAAGTCTATACGTCTGTCAGTTTAAATATTTTACAATAAAATATGAGCCTAAAGTATGCTTTGTGAGAAAAAGCTATCAGAAACATAATAGTATGTAAAATAACTACCTCTATGTTATTTATATGAAATCAAATAACAACACCAAAACATTTGATGATGAGCACTGTAAACAGAAATTGTAAATGGAAACCACTGAAATTGTAAGGTACCAAAAATGTTGTCTTACACTTGAGACTAAGAGAACTATGTCTACTCTAAGTGGCGTTAAAAGGGCAATATCACAGCCCTTGACCATTTGGTACCCCAAAGATTTCCAGTTCTTTGCCCACATTCTTCGCCAACTGAGAACATAAAGGGTGGATTTCACTTCATGGTCTTCTTTCCTGCACTTAGCTTCCAAACATCAACTCTCACATATAATTTAAAATCAACAGTACAGGATGTCAACAGCATAGAAACAAAACCAAATACACACAATTAAAATGTTGTTTTCAGACTTAGGCCTGTAAGTTCAATATTATATTCTCTTACTTTTTTGTTCTTTTCGAGGGTTTTGAATGGATTTAAGAACACTAGAAACACACAATTCTATGCCTTTAGCAAACACAAGTGGTCCACTTTTAACTAAATTTGAGTTTTCTTTTACACTGAATAAGATGCTGCACATTGTTCCCAATTTATTTCTTGGGTTGGTAATAAAATATTTAACCAATGGTGGTCCAAAATTTCTATACAGTTATTTTCTAGTTTCTGTTTTTAGGACTTTTCCAATTTAGGAACACAATAAGGATCTGTTGAACCACATGCTGAAAACTATAAATTTCTACATCAATTCTTTAAGTCTGAAGTCAACATAACCATACGATTAAACAGAGACTCACATTACACAGGACTGAAAGAATATGCACATAAAAACACACATCACTAAAAATAAAAATAAAATTATATTTATACACAGGTACTACTCAGGACAGTAAAATGTTATCATAAATGAATCAACCAAAAAGAAGACATCAGGGGTAACATGAGAAACTAAAACGGTTTACAGCTAGTGAAGGAGGCAAGTTGAAAGTATATTTTACAACAACAAGCATTATTGTTACATTCAAAACATTTGTGGTACATTCAAAACATAAATAAATCATGAAGCTAGTTGTTTATCTCACCATTTTTTCAAGTTGCGTGAAAATTGCAGAAAAGTAGGGAACACCATTTGTGCCGTAACAAAGAGCAGAACAGCATTAGATGAAATATAAAATAATCCATTCACTGTTCAATAAAACATATTAGATATTTATGGCAACTGAGTTTAAATTCACACTAACCACAAAAGCAAATCAGAGTAGTTAGAAACAGGATAAGTTTAAGGAAGAAAAGTTGAAGTACAAGATGGAGGAAAGGAAACATGAACAAGCTTTAATATCTGGTACAGTGAGATGTACCCTCTGTTATACTCTTCATAGTGGTTTGCAGAGAACATGTAGATAGCATCATCAAGAACGCAATCAACATGTATCTGAAACTTGAGCTTCTCCTAGTGTGTAGTGTCACAAACGTTTTGACATTATTATACATACTTCTGCCACTGGGGCAATCATAGGTAATGAATAATTTGGCAGTAATATGCAGTGCTAGATTTGTTAAAAGAAAAAAAAATAGACTTCTTAACATGTATTTATGGTAAGTAGCACTCTATCATTTCCTATATTTCTAAGTTCCTACCGAGAGTTTCCATAGTTTGATTTAGACTTCTGAAAAAGTTATAACACTTTTCTCAGTTTTTAACAGTGTGAATACAACATTTGTATCTTGCCGCTACAACTAGAGCAAAAGTTCTATTGTACCACATCTCAAAATCTTTGGGTCTAATTTTTTTTGTCATCAGCGTCTAATATCTCTTTATATTCGATGAATTATTCAGATACAATTCTATCCTTGAATGACGTTTACTAATTTTCTATCTTCATACTCGCAGAATCCATGCGAAAAGTGGCTCATACAATAGCTATGCCATGAGCGCATAAGTATTCTTTGTAGTACTCTCACTGGCGGTTGTTAGAAAAAAAAAAAAAAAAAAAAAAAAAAAAAAAAAAAAAAGAAAGGGAGCTTCCGAGATTGTCTTCGTTCCGATTAGCCTGAGCTTGGTTTGGAAGAACTGTAATCTGATTATTGAGATTTATCACAGAAGATAACTCATACAAACTGTACAATTAAGAGGAAATATATATAGATTGCTCCTTCAAATAAAAGGTGTGTATTGGAAATATGAGAATTAATGATATTTATCTCCCAATGTCAAAATACAAACACAATTAGAGATGAAAATGGGAAATGTAGCAATAAAATGCACGTTCCTTGTAGTGGAGAAGTTATTAGTGGACTGTATTCTTGGTATTGGGAGTATGCAGGAGTACGATTGTCAGATAGATTTTTTGGAGGGAATAGTTAAATTTAGATTAAATGGAGAAGAGATAGCACTGGATTTAAATAGAAAGGAAACGGTGCATGAGAAATATTGTCGTGGTGGCATAATTCAATTAATTGACACTACAAACGGTCATTGGAAGGAGCTTTCAAAGGATTTGATACAACAGGAGGACTTTAACCAAACAACAAAGATAAAAGCTAGTGAATCAAATCAGCTTACTGGAGAACAAAGGCAGCAGCTTCATTATTTGTTAGAGGCATATGAAGAGATTTTTGATGAGAAACCAGGAATTATTAAAGGGTATATTTGTCACCTACAAGTGAAGCCACATCAGACTTACTGTTACACGCACTACCTGATCCCCTGGCGTTTAAAACAATCTGTTCAAAGGGAGATAAATAGAATGTTAGAATGGAACTTGATTGAGCCATCAACTAGTCCATATTGTTCTCCGCTCTTAGTCGTCCCAAAACCTGGAGGTAACGTTAGATTAGTTTTGGATGCGAGAGAGATTAATAAAATAATAATACCTGTAAGAACTCATCCGGAAAATATAGATGAATTAATTCAAAATTTCCAGGATGTTTCGTACTTAACTAGTGCCGGAATATTTATCTCAGTGTTGGATTATGTTCTTGGACCAGAATTGCGTAGTCGTATAACTGTGTTTGTTGACGACTTATTAATAGCCACGAAACATGGGAAGAGCATTTGCATATTTTGGCAAGGATTTTTGCTGTTTTCAAGAAAACCGGAATTACAGTAAACTTACAAAAGTCTCATTTTGCTTTACCACAAATCAAGTTCTTAGGACATATGATAGATGCGAAAGGTATCCTGCCTACCGAGAAGAAGATAAGTGCAATTAACAATTTTCCATCACCACAGAATAAAAGACAGCTCAAGGGATTTATAGGTATGGCATCGTTCTTCCGTCATTTCATAAAGACTCAAGCCATGAATTCTGAGGCATTAAACCGGCTTCTACGGAAGGATGTGCCATGGCAATGGACTGAAGAATGTGAACTAGCTTTTCGAGACATTAAAGACCAACTCGTTAACGCATCCTTATTATATCACCCTGATATGAATTGTGAGTTCTGTCTGTCCACGGATTCATCGGATGTTGGATTAGGTGCTTGTCTCTTCCAAATAAGGAAAATAAAAGGGGTACCAACATTCTGTCCGATAGCATTTGCTAGTCGAGTGTTATCGCCCTGTGAAAGAGCCTATACGACCACAGAACTTGAAGCACTTGCGGTTATCTGGGCATTCAAGAAGTTTAACTATTATTTATATGGTTCAAAAACGATTGTGTATTGTGACCATCAATCACTAACCTTTTTGCAAACATGTAAATTATTACATCCTAGACTGTCACATTGGACAATGGCACTACAACAGTACCAATTTAAAATTATTCATGTGTCTGGCAAAGAAAATATTATTGCGGATGCGCTGTCAAGATCCCCAGAAGGTTTAACGCCGGAAATAGAATCAGTAAATACTTCGGATTTTCCAGTATTACTGTTGCAGGACAATATCTACAAGACTTATTATCTACATCTTTGTAGAGATATGGGAAATTTACAACGAAAAGACCCACGATGGAAGAAGATAATTCAGCTAAAGGAACAACAAAATTCAAGGGCTAGTTTAGATCATTATAAATTAGTAAATGGAGTATTATTCTTCAGACGTGGGAAGGACAACAATCCACGGTGGTGTGTATGTATCCCGAAGGAATATGAGGAAAAATTAATTTGGTTTACCCACTTATCATGGGGACATTTTGGTGTAATTAAATGTGCCAATAAAATAGGAGCATACTGTTATTTTCCAAATATTCGGAGAAAAGTGCACCAAACAATACAAAACTGTTTACTCTGTCAAAAGGCAAAACCGGATAATAGAGGTAGTAAGCATGTTCTGCATTCAATTATTCCATGAGAGCCAAGGGCGTTAATTTCGTGTGATATCTGCGGCCCTCTCCCACGATCAAGAGAAGGAGTCAAATTCATTGTTGGATTCTTTGACGTGTTTACAAAATATGTAAAACTATATTCATTAAAGTGTGCTACTGCCAGAGCTGTTGTAGTGAGATTGGTGCGTGACTATCTTCCGCATGTAGGTTTACCAAAATCCATAATTACAGATAATGCCAGAATTTTTACTGGATTTAAATGGAAGCAAACACTAACACAACTTGGTATTCAACAAATTTTGACATCATTTTACCATCCACAAGGTAGTCCAATAGAATGAGTTTTCCAAGAATTAAACCGATTTATACGTACATACTGTCACAGTAAACAAACATCATGGGCTGATTATTTGTCAGAATTTGAACAAATATTTAATAATCTGACACATACCTCAACTAACTTTACTCCAACAGAGCTTATGTTTAGTCAGACTGGAAAGAACTTCTGGATAAACCATCTGCCAAAGTATGAAGACCAGAATTTAAAATGGGAGGAAAAGATTCGACTCGCACTTGTCAATTTAACTAAAAAGGCAATACAACGGAAATTGACATATGATAAACGGATTCACCGGATTCAGACGTTTCATCTTGGAGAAAAGGTTTTATTGAGGCGACACATCCATTCCTCGAAACTGATGAAGAACATAAAGAAATGGAATCTTATTTATACCGGACCATATGTTATTGTAAATATACCAAATCCTGGATCATACTTGTTGGCATATCCCGAATCCTAAAGGATAAAGGGATTATTCCCGCATAATGATATTAAGAAATTTTTTGAAGGATCGTAGATCTGTGATACCAAATATGGAGAAGAACTTAGAGTGGAATTTGACTATGAGTCGAATGTGTATATAAATATCAAGAAGTTTATGTTGTCGAGAGGTTAAGAGACAGTGAGATTACTCCTGTGATACGTTCAGAGACAGTGAGATTGCTCCTGTGATAGGTTTAGAGACAGTGAGATTACTCCTGTGATAGGTTAGGAGACAGTGAGATTACTCTTGTGATAGGTTAAGAGACAGTGAGATTACTCCTGTGATAGTTTAGCACAAAAATTTTAAGATAGGTAGAAGGATTTGTTAATTACTAGCGTTTGTAAGTGTTGACTGTGAGCAGAAGCCACAGTGATATACAATGAAAGTGCATCTACATTTCCTCAAGACATGGCACTTATGTGAGAATTGTGTGTGAAACTTGAACAGTGTGGGATATGTAGGTAAATACGCTGTGTGTATGACGTGCGCTGTTCGCGCAAGAAAACAAATGAACTGTGAAATGAAGCAACAGTCGATAATGTCACTGTTGCAAACAACTGAAGAAACTCCCTGGTTGCGCGAGAGAAAATTATTATAATGTTTAGATTTTTCATTATGCCTTCTTTACCAGGAGAATTAATTTAAGAATTTTAATTAACTTTTTAAGAATAGCAGTTTGTGTGTTTCATATTATGGACATAATTGTTGAAATATATTTCCATAAATGTTCATGAGAGGATGAAGAAGATTCTACGAGTGGATGATTTGTTAAATGAACATACGTCATCATTAATGATATTTATTTGCAAGTGGATCTATAAATCAATTAATTATAAGAATAATGAAAATTTTTCAAATTATTCCTTTTGTGGAGTCAGTGTCATATGCCTATGTTTAAAATTTTTCATCAGGTGTAAACTTAAATTTTATCCATAATTTTGTAATTGAAAGCAAACCTCGGACAGATTCAATGCTCTACTTCCACCTGCACTATAACAAAACGAAGATTAGATTAAAATTTTTTTTTGAGAGGAATACATTCGATATGAGCTACAACAAAATTTAATTGCCCACAGTCTATTTGGCAATGTTTTGGACAATCAGCAGTTGTAATGCAAAACAACTTTGGTATTGAGGACTACAAAAAAATTCGTGATTGTCAGGACTGATGGATGTTCCAGTCTAGTACAGATGGAAGAATATAAGAATCCACTCCGATTTTGAGTTCAACGATGAAATATGGACTTCGTTGCCTTAATCCTCTCTCTTCCAGGGATTTATTCAGTCAGAACCTTTTCTTATTCCACTTTAAACCTGTTTCATGTTCACGTCCCTGACCATCTGTTCCTGAGATCATCTTCCTGTTTCTACGGCACGTTATCAGCTTCTATCCCGTACCATAAGCGATCGCCTGTCCTCCGTGCCGCCTCCACCAAACGCTGTACGTCGCCTACCCGGTGTCCGTACCAAGTGTTCCTGTTCCATCGACTTCACAACGAGATCGCCGACTACATCGTCGAAAGAAGAATTTTGATAATTTTTTTTTTTTTTAGCAATATTGTAATTTTTTTTTGGCTATGAGGCACTTTTCCTTCGATCTAATCTACAGAGCTTCTATATATTTCAAAATTACTGGATTTAGGCTTTCCTATCTTCTGTAATACCTGAGCTGGGGTCTATTCTTCCAGGTTTTCCAGGGTTTCCCTGTGAATGCTAGTTCCCAAATGAGTAGACCTTTTTCGTAATTACACCAATCTACATCTTCCCTGGTTATGTACTCGGGATGCGGGTATACCCCGGTACATGTAAAAGCTACAGCTTAGGTATTCTCGTAACTTATTGTCTTAACATGTTACCCATACTCTCTATAGTAAAATTCTACTAATTCAAAATATTCCTCTTTTGAATAAACAACCCAACAAATTTTTTCTGTTAGCTCGCAAAGTGTATTATCATTAACTTTGCTCGCTGCGAGGGGCAATTCTAATATCTCTTTATATTCGATGAATTATTCAGATACAATTCTACCCTTGAATGACGTTTACTAATTTTCTATCTTCATACTCGCAGAATCCATGCGAAAAGTAGCTCATACAATAGCTATGCCATGAGCGCATAAGTATTCTTTGTAGTACTCTCTCTGGTGGTTGTTAGAAAAAAAAGAAAAAAAAAAAAAAAAAAAAAGGGAGCTTCCGAGATTGTCTTCGTTCCGATTAGCCTGAGCTTGGTTTGGAAGAACTGTAATCTGATTATTGAGATTTATCACAGAAGATAACTGATACGAACTGTACAATTAAGAGGAAATATATATAGATTGCTCCTTCAAATAAAAGGTGTGTATTGGAAATATGAGAATTAATGATATTTATCGGTATATTGCGTAGTTGTTAATCAGAAGGGAACTTCCGAAAGACTGGATACGAACCTGCATTTAATAATCCAAGAGCTCCATTACTTCTTCGGAAGGTTAAACTTCATCAAAGCCAAATATCCGCTTGATATGAGGTTTCCCGACTGATTATACAATGCTCCCAAAATTATGAGGCATTTTATTTGTACAGATTAGCAGACTGCCGCAAAGCACGAGCCTGCAGAGGAGAAGAATCATCGCCTGATTTCATTCTAACAAGTAAAATTTCAGAATCACTTTGAGTGACTGAGCTATGACTGTATTTCCTATCATGAATGATTGATTGCTCGAACGAATTGAGAACTACAGAATTACGTAGAAAAGGAGGAGGAAAAATTACAAGCGGTATACTGTCACAAATCAAGACTTGGTTATGTGTATTGTTAGATTTTGTTTATTATTATTTACGTGGGGTGCATGAGCAATGCAGCTGACTGGGATTCACCTGCTGCAAGTCATAGACTGACCGCTGCTGTGTTCATTGCCTGGGTCAAAGGTGCTGAAAGGATGTGCTCATTGATGCTATGGAGACACTGTTCTGTGTTTTATTTTGATGACAATTATTGTCAGTTTCTTCTTGTTTTGTTTATAAGAAAGGAATGAGGACATCATTAGATCTTTTGAAAAGTACACAACATAAATCACAAAATGTTATTTCTGTATTAGCAAAAAATTGGACTACATTGTATGATAGAGATGAAAAAGAAACCGTGATTAAAATCTTTCTTTGTTAGATTCCTGAACCTGCCAATCTTTGAGAGAGAGAGAGAGAGAGAGAGAGAGAGAGAGAGAGAGAGAGAGAGAGAGAGAGAGGGGGGGGGGGGGGGGGGGGGATAGGATTTAATTGTATCTCCCCATGCAGCCGTAGCATTTTGGCATGTCGTACATTGAACAGATCATCAGTAGCTTGGAGGACTCGTATGTAGGGCATAAGCAACACACAAACACACACACTTAATAATAGTCAAGAAAATTTGCAATCGCAAAATATTGCCTCGGTACAGGTCATAGAATCTAATATACAACACAGATATTTCAATATGCATATCCAGTTACTGGAATAGTGTTATTAAGAAAGGTGTTGAGAGACAGAAGTTGTTGCTTAAATTCTTATAATTTACACCAGATGATGTACAAAATAAACTCCAAATTACTGTTACAACATAGTGCACAAGGCACTCATTCATTTTCTAATTACAACAATCATACCCCAAACTATAACAATTAAAATATCGAAGACCAGCATTTAATTTTAGCTGCTACAAAATTATGCCACAGATAACAGTTATTTAATTCACTTCTTAAACATAACAATTTAATTTAAAAAAGACAACAAATAACATTTTTAAGTACAATATTCAAGTTTAGGTGCTGCAAAGATGCATAACAATCATCTATGTTTCAACATTCTTATAAAAAATACAACATAAAAAGGAAGACCTGATTGTAGATCATGGCTGGGCTACGTAAAATAAATGACAAAAATCAGCAGCTGTAAAAGGCAGATTTTTTTTCCAACTACAACCAATTCCTCCATTTTACAACAGCATAAATGAATGCAGCTCTTTTTCCCCAAATTTGCTGCTTCAGAGTATTAGTGCCATAATGAAATCTTTTAAGAATTAGAGGCACAAACAGATTAATAAATACATACAAATGCAGGAATATTCAATTTGCTCGAGGCTACCAAATGAAAGAAGAAAGGGGGGTAGGGAGGAGAAAACAAGATCACGTAAGAAGGAAATAAACTGCCGATTGTTTGCATCATTCCTAGACTCAAAACCCTAAGCAAAAGAAACAGTGATGATAGCATTGATTTAAAATCATGTCAGAAAAGACGGCAGCTAATTCTAGGTGATCCTCCATAAAGCCATGGTCTCACGTTGTCAAATCCCTGCAGGATTGTTTGAGGGACAATGATTTGACATTGATTGTTAAGTCAAAAAGGCAATGCATCTCTGACTGAAGAAACAATCAAAAATATATTCTTTTAATGGAATATTTACATTGCAGTGTACTGATCTGAGAAACATACTGAAAAGAAACATGACTATGTTGAGAAATTTTCATTTTGTATTTTCTCATATTTGTAACCACAGTACATGAAAAAAGTGACACTTAACATTTGAGTTAACTGAAAGATGAAAGATTAGGGTTTCATGCCCTGCCAATCCTTGTCCCCAAACGGGGACAGCCCGCAAACAGAATTCTACCAGCCAGCTTGGACTGAAAACATAACACACAAGGATCGTGCCCGTGAGTGTAGATGACACTCGGAATATCACGCAACACGGATATCCGAGGATGGTGTCTGTCAGAGCAGATTGCAGATGAAGCACGAAGGCAGAGGGAACAAATTACAGGCCTGCTCCATCTGATGATCAGTCTCAAGTAGCAACCATCAAAAATTGAAACAATAGAGCAACACAGAGGACACTACCACACAGCTGGGGGAGGGCACAGAGAGAGAGAGAGAGTTTAATGACCTACTTACTCACTTTTTACTGGCAACAAGATAAGAGTGCAGGTGGTGTCATATCAAAATTGTAGAGAACATGCACGAGAAAAAGTTTTAACAATAGCAAATTAACGTACTTGCTAGTGCTTATTTTTTGTTTTAAATATCTCTCTCAAATTGATCAGGTATTGGAAAAAGAAAGATAAATATTTTGAATTAAGACTTAAAACAGGATGGAAACGGGTACCATACTGGCCTGAATATAAGATACACCATTTCTACAAAAAATCTCCAAAAAAATTAATGTATACAGCACACCCCATAAAAACTGGGACTTTTATGAATCATAGAAACCTCAACTGTAGTGCTTCTTCTTAAGTTTGAAATGAAACAAAAATATCACTACAGTTTGTAAATCAATTGTTGTGTATGAGGTAGCACTGCAAACATTCTCTTTGTTGCTATCCCATTTAGGTAGTGACTACAGAGGGATCCAGAGAAGTGTAGACATTTTCTGATTGTTATTACCTTTGGAACAATGTGTTATATGGCTGCAATTTTGAGTGGTAGCATAAACCACTGTTTTCCCAGCAGATGTTGTCGTGTGGGTTTCCAGCAGATGACAATGCAGCACTGAATGAAGTACAACTATTGTTTGAGCAATGCAAGGCTGTACTGAAACAACAATTTATTGTATTTGGTATAAATTTTAAGCCGACAATACTGTTTAAAATGTGCACAAGGAAAGGTCCTCCGAACAAGAACATCAACCTCCAGGTTCCAACACTGCTGTATTGCAACATTTTTCTAGATCATCTCAAAAATCTATGAAGCAGGGTGTATGGGGAAGTGGGATAAGCTGATCAAGTGCATGATAAATTCTGAAGACTGCAAAGTGGAAAGTGTACATTCCAAGATTGTTTCACACTATGAATGAGGACAACCCAAATCGAAGGATGGAGCACTACGAGTGGTCTGAAGGCATGCTTCACGAAGATGATGATTTGCAGGGAAGGTTATCTGGCCTAATGAGGCACAATTCAACCTGAATGGTAATGTAAACTGTCATAGCTGCGTGTATTGGCCTGCTGAAAATCCTCATGTTCACATGGACAAACGTGTTACTTCACTTGGTGTTAATGTGTGGTGTGGTCCGTCATAGTATTGTTTCTCTGACCCATTCTTCTTTGAAGGTACATAACTGGTGAGGTGTATCATATGCTGCAAACATTGATTTTATTAGCCATCCAAGAGGTGTTTGGAAACAAAAGATTTTTACCTACAAGACTGTACTCCGCCTCACCACCACAGAGATATCAGATTCCTCTTAGATGAAAATCTACCTGGGCGACGGATAAGTCGAAGAGGAGCTGTCAAGTGCCCACCAAGGTCACGGGACCATACAATTCTCGACTTCTACCAATGGGGGACCTCAACAAACAAAGTTTACCAACAGAACCCAGCTACACTGAATGAGATATGAGAACCCATCAAGACATCCTGTGCAGCTACCACACTGGCAACACTGACAGCTGTACTTCAGTCAACAATTCAGCAACATTGATGTTGCTTGGCTGCTAACAGGTGTCACTTTGAACACACAAAATGATCTTCCTCCCATGCAAGAATTTTGACACTATGCCATTTTGTTCCATCAATATTGACTATCAAAGAGAGTCTACATTTTTCTGGACCCCTCTGTATTACCATTCTCACAGTTTCACTATTTTAGACAATGGGACAGGCACAGTTTTTCTCTAACTAAAGAATATAATTTATTCTTCACCAATGAAGCACAACATTGAGAGAAAATTTTGGAATTCGGTACAGTTACGTTGCAAATTTCAAACTCACAGTTATTCATCTAACAGATGTGCTTTTTAAAGGTACGGTTCAAGAAATGCTGCACATGCAATGCCCGGGATTGTAGCGACGGCACTGTACTTTGGGAGGAGAGTGACAAAAATACTGACAGTGACAAAACAATGAATGTTAGTGAAGTTAAGAGTGTCTCACATGGAAACTGCAACTGAAAGCTTTGTTTTTGTGTGTAATTTATCTACAGTGTACTACAAAAAAAGTGGTTAAGGGTAAATCACATTTTGAAAAGCTTTTGTAAATGGGCAACTTGACAAATTATTTTTAGTTAAGTTTCTCTCTTTTTCGAAATTAAAGGTGCAACTTATATTCAGGCCAATTCGATGTGTATATAATTTATGATAACTACGAACAGACTTTGAAATTTGCCTACATCACACCAGGTATACTTAACTTATTTCACTGACCCACACAGATGCTCATGTCCGGTGGAAGTCTCCTCTAGTTCCCCCACTTTTGGTCAGAAGCATTATTTCAGATATCACAATGTCATGGCTCACAGCTTTGCACATATCGTACACTGTTAAGGTAGACACCGATACAGCAGTGAGAGCTTCCATCTCCACGCCCGTCTGCCCTCTACACTTTGCCGTGCCAGTTATAATCACACAGTTGAGAGCAGAGTCCAGTTCAATGTCCACAGCCACAGAGGATAAAGATATATTATGACACAGAGGGATAAGGCTGGACGTCTGCTTGGCCCCCACAATTCCCGCCAGGCGAGCAACGCTAAGTACGTCACCTTTCTTCAGGCCATTTTCTCGTACGAGTTTCATCAGTGCTCGTGCTCTAGCAGTCCATTCTGTCACCAGCTTCGAACCCACGTCGACCATTTTCGCCCTGCCGGTCCGGTCAACATGAGTCAGACTTCCGGACAGTGCTCCCAAACTGCAGAAACGGCAAGAGAAGACAGAGGGCTGTGCTCTGTGTGTTTGTCTTGTTAGGAGTCCTGCATTGCACATAGTGCTTGGGGTACAGGGAAGCAAAAGAAACTGTTTTCTAGATTCAGTCACTACACTCAAATTATGTGACAACAACTGAGACAACTGTGAATCCGACACAAACAGGGGCGAAATATTGGTATCTGAGAAGAAGTACTTTTGAAAATCTTGTTTCTGAAGGTTTAACAACTTCCGACTTTGTGCCTTCACGACATCACTACAGCCATCAAGTTCAGTGCCACCTGGAACAAAAATACAAGCTGTAACAAAGAACTCTTCATGATCAGAAAATAGGTTAACTACAAAAGAATTTTTAAGCAGTTGTGTTGAAACACCCCGATTAATTCCTTTACTGGATTTTGGGTAATTTACCGAAGCCACCAAACAGTTAATTATTATGATATATGACCGTGTGCTTAATGGATGAAAGGCTATTGGTTGTTCTGCTGTGGTTTCAGGAGTATTTCAACCGAATGCGGCTGTTCTGAGACGGAATAGCTAATGATTGAAAGTTTGTCTATTGTTAAGTATCACAAAGGTTGCGAAGTACAACTGATATATATTTCCTACTAACACACAAATTCTGAGGCAGTTGCTACCTTTGCCTTACACGTCTAATTGCGGTTATCTCTTTTTATTGATTGCTGATTTTCAGTACTTTGTCACACGCAATGCTGATGTTTAACATTCACAACAATCCTCACTGCAATCCATGGTTGTTGCTGGCCGACGCGGTTGACGTGAAACACGTAATTCGGCACTTGTCACTTTCTGTTTCTTATCACTCGCGAATCGGCATTAGTGAGAGTCAACCCCACGACGATCAGGGGGACGTGCTCACTCATCATACTCCAGTGAATTTTACCATTTACAACTCACTCGACCACCATTCTTGACCGTCTTTCCCACTCTACTTCTCACTCGACACTCTACCATACTACTGCGCACTCAGCACTAGTGTCACTGCCTACTGCGGCTCTCGACAATCGACTCCTGTCCGCTATCGACCTGGGCGTCAGATACTAGCATCTATGTTTGTGGGATCACGGATCCCTTACAGTGTTCAAGACAAGTTCTTTGAACCTTAATGATCTGTGATGATTCTTTACTTTCCTAAGCTAAGGTCGAAAATCTGTTTTGTCTGCAGAAGTGTGCAATATGAATATTACATAAAGTTGATAGGAACATCTCACATAAATCTCCTCAGTGGCTGTAGATTTCACAATCTTGCAGGAGTGGATACAAGGGGAGGTCATAGCAATGATGGTAACTACCAAACACTTCCCAAACAACATGTTATACTGGGGTGCCCTTAAGAAGGCAGCAGTGTGGTGCATTCTGTGCAGAAAGAGATGGGGAATGCTTTATGGTGCTGTCTGTGTGTTCTCTCTCTCTCTCTCTCTTTCTCTCTATCCCACGACTCACATTTCAGCCACTTCCAACCCTCGTATCTGGCACAGGCCACTGTGTCTGCTTCTGACTCTGCCTAGTAGAATTTACGCGGTCGGAAAGCTATCGCTGTTGCTTTCTAATGTAATACTTGTCATGTTTCCTTTATGCCAGCCATTGTGAACACTAATGGCTAAGTAACCTCACCATACCTAAATGCCTTGTATCGTACACGCACCCCAAAATGCACACTACAGACAGATGTGGCAGAATGACACGATGTCTTTATATTTTTTACTTCACCAATTTCCAAATGCACACATAACTTTTGGAGAAGGAGGTAGCGTGGAAACAGAAGTGTGTCAAAAATGCCAAGTTCTTCCAGCAATGACAAGCTACATGTAATAAAGAACACTTTTCAGTTGCTCGTGCTAGGGTCTGCCCACAAGGACATGCTTTTGGTCTGATTGACAACATTCCAGCCGGGTAAAGCTGCACACCACTGGGTTGAACATACCAGCTGTCAACAACAGATCCGATACAACAACAACAGAAAGAATGACTTCCTGAACACAGTTGGAAATCACTGATAGAAACAGTATTCCCCTCATCACATGTGTTTGCAGACCTCTGTTCAGTCATAATGTTTATTGAAATAATGATGGTGAGCACACACTTTGACAGAGTTCAACTTGGTTGTTACGTGATTGTTCAGCTTTTTCCTTCTTTCCTCCTCCCTTTTCTCTTCCCAAAATCTTTTCATTCTTTGACTGTGTTCTTGTTACCTTTGATATGTACATATTTTCTCTGTTTTCTTCCTTCCCTTTACTTCAAGTTTTATGTTTATAATTTTGTTTCTGAATTTGTCTCTTTCATTCATCATTTCCATTCTGATTCCTGCTCGTTTTAGCATTCTTCTATTTCTTGAAACGACCGTGTTTTTTTGATTAAGGCATTTACTACATCCTAAATCCCTTTGTGAATCTGTCGCTGTTCATTGTGTGTATGTGTCCACAGAATGTTAGTCGGTGTTTTCTGATTGTGACTGAGTCTGCCTCTGTGTTCTTATAATTCTCTGGTTGATCTCTTCATTCATATGCCATCTCTGTGCACTGCTCCAAAAAATTTTCTGAGGATTTTGCATTGTATTCTTTCTGCTTTGTGGTGCCTGGTCCACAGATTGTGGTCATTTCTGATGCGAAGAGTGCTTCTGATATTATAACTGTATTGTAGCGCATGTGTTTGCCTTGTACTGAAATGTTTCTTTTATTATAGTGTGTCCATGTCAGTTTGTACACTTTCTGAAGTTCATTTGTTTGTTCTATGTTTTCTTCCTTCTTTGATTCACCTATTTGTATTGTTACTATTATATTGAATAATTTAATATATATTTGTGTGTTTATTATTGTTATTAAAATTGTAGATGTCTGTCGTATGCTAACAGCGAGGTTGCTAGCGAGTTGCATTTTTGAGGTAAGCTGGGCGAGGTGGGGTGGAAACAATAACAAACCGTCACTCCCCCCCCCCCCCCCCCAAATAACCAAACCCTGGATGCCAATACATTTGCCCTGTATAGGTGTTTGTGTCCACAAGTAAGAGTCAATTTAGCAAAAAAAAGCAAAGGAAAGCTTCATGTTCTGGCCCACATAAAAACCAGATGACCAACCACAGTGTAATCCTCTGCAATGGCATCACTGAAAGCAGTATGGTAGGGGGTGGAGGGGGGGGGGGGAAATCAGCACACCCTGTTCTGGTCACTGCCACCTTTCTTGACCTCAGAGTCACTACGTCTCAGTTCCTCAGTTCCTCAATGGGCATCACAAGGCTTGGTGCTCCTCGTTCCAGTCCTCCCACCAAGGAAAACCACGGGCAGTACTACGGGTGAGTTGCAGCTGAGCAGCTGCCTTCCCCCTGTACCTGCAGTAGCCACGAGAGGATATTTGTGTTACACATACGCTAAAACTGGCGTAGATGCCACAGGACACTCTTTGGAGTGTCACTAACAACCACACGCTGCTACACACTTTACAGTGCTAGGTGGCCAAGAGTTCTGGCTCAAAGTTCCTGCAACTGTGGTTGGAACTTCCCCAGTGTGACTCTCCCATTCTTTAATAGGGTATTTCAGTGTCCGGGGCACGTTCACATTGGACAACACTGTCCAGTACAGGCTGCTGTCTTCCACCCATGCTCTCTTGCACTGAGCATTGCATCTTGCACAAGTGAGTCATAAGGTCTCCCCTCTTCTGTATGTACACTAAAAAAAGCAAAATTGTCTTTTCAGATGAAAAAGTAAAATTGTCTCATATCCACATTCTATCCTTAAAAATATCTTTATGTCTGGGAGACGCAGATCCACCGAGCAGATGCCACCCGACGACCCGTAGCAAGACTGCAGCACAAGAGGCAGGAGTGCCATCTGTTCCCTTCGATGTTTCTGTCCTGCTTTGCCACCTATCAATAAGTGATGAACCAGCTAAATCTGGACTTTGCTGCCACAAATCAAGAAGCAATGGCTCGGAGACAGCATGAGCTCATTGTCCAAATGACGGGTGGAAGCAACGCAACAGCAACAGCAACACCAACACCAGTCACACCACCAGTGAATCTACTAGAGAGGCCCTCAATATCACCGCAGTAGTCCTCGAGCTGGAAGTGACAGCTCCGTGGAACAAAGATGGACCTTGGAAGCTGGTGGGTCCAAAATGCAATCAGCAGCAACATACATGAACAACTGTGCCTACTGACTCACACGGCAAATGCAGCGTGCTTTTACCAACACCAGTTCTGAGCATCGGTAATATGAGGGACCATACAAACAATTCTGCAGCACCTCAACTACACAACACTACGCCAGCCGCTATGCAGAACACTACACCGACTGGCTTCCCACTGGTCATAATACACAATTACACTTGCCTCGGCAAGCTAAACAAGACATTTGTAGAATGTCACTCCCCACCATATACCAAACACAAAACTCACAAGGGACCATGTATCACTGTATGTATGCAACAAAACAGATTGCACAAATCTCCTGAAATTCATCAAAGCTGGGGGAATTGAGTATCATAAATATAGCACCCAAGGAGGAAAACTCGAATGTACATCATGAAAGGAGTTGACACCACAACCCTCAATGACATTCTTCATGGTATAATCACAGCTCTCAGCTGGGACTGTGAGAGCATGAGATGATTTCTGGGATTTGTGACACACAGATTGCAGCCAAACTATTTAGTGGAGTTGGACAACACAGCTTACTCCTGCAACTTTCTGACGCAGATGCTATTGCTTCACATGGTCGTAGTAGAAATATACACACCTCCGTGTGTCCCCCAACAGTGCCACCACTGCCAGCAGTTTGGCCGTGCGGCACCCGATGTGATCTGGCACACGGTGCCGCAAATGCACTGGTAACCGTGTAGCACGACACTTTAAACTTGGTACAACTATCAAATGTACCAAATGTGGAGGGGTCCGTGTGCAAACTACAGATGGTGTGCAGCATACAAAGAAGCTCTAAGGTGCAAAAGTGCCAAAGACAGACAAGTGGTAACCAGAACAGCTCCAAGACACTCCCCACCCCCCAACCAGTAAGGTGTGGAATCTCTTTTACTGGCATTGTCAGTGGAAGTGGATGAACTGAGGATGCACAGAGCTCCACAAACTCATGGCACATTCCCACAACAGAACCACAACCCACCCCTGCAATGCTAGAAACTGCCCCTGTACTGATGACAACACTGCCGGTCCCAGACAACACCAAGTCAACTCTGTCTGGGCCAGATTGTGACACTTGTGATATCACAGAAGACACACCCAAACTAGGGCAAAAACAAACACACGAAATAAAATGGAGGTACCCAAAAAACAAAAGAGGGGACACTATCACACCACAACAAATACACCCACAACAGACCAGACAAACGTAGGAACACATTCAAAGGAACAATGTAACTGTAACTCACACTCTTGCCCCCCTCACCACAGCAATAACACAGGTGACCCCAGATGAAATACGAACCATGAATAACACACAAGCCAGCCCATCCAGTACACCAACATAAGGACCACCAGCCACCAACACCAGCGCCAGCACTTTGGCTGACATAACAAACATTCTCACCACAATCAGAGGCATAGTGGAGACACTATACCCCACTCACATGGCTTAAGATCCTCTTGAGGCTCTTCATCGTAACACATGCACAAACTCATGATGGCTACACACAGCCAGTGCATGGCTGCTATACAAACTGCTATCACCACACTGCCCACACACTTCCATAGATAATACACCACAAAACACAAACAACAGTACTTTGACCCAGATGCTATTCTGGAATGCAGATGGGATTGGCAACAAAAGGGCAGAGCTAGCTGCATTTATGGAGGAGAAGGGAATCTGGATTGCTCTCATGAACGAAGCTGAGCTCCAGTCACACAATCAACTACTCTTCCCAAGATATTACATCTATTGTACTGACCACCTGAAGGCACAACTGTGCGTGGAACAGCAATCATCATACATTGAGACAAAGAATACACAAATATTAAGATCCCTAAACCTGAAAGACTAGAAGCCACAGCTGTTAGGGTCAAGTCAACTGAGTGAAAACTACATTGATATCGATATACAATTGATCTGGTAACATCATAACAAGCGATATCAGCACAATACTCAACATAGCATAGTGACTAATAGCCACTGGTGATCTTAATGCTAAACACTCTGCTTGGAACTAACAAAGATCAAACACCAATAGCAAAAAAACTGTGCGAACATGCTCTGCGCCCAAACTACATTACACTAGTGCCAGCTGAGGTGACCCTTAAAACAGGGAACAGAGACTAGATGTGATAGGCATTATAGTCACAATCAACATTGAAATTATACGTGATTTGGCCTCACCAAACACCTGTAATACTTTACTCGCAAGAAACACAGCAGTATGATGAATCTGACAGGATACTGAGCAACAAGCATGTGAATTGGGCATTGTTCAAGGAAATGCTTGAAAAGTCGTATCCCACAAATTCCCAAAATTACACAAAGCAGGAAACTTGTTGAAGCTGTCAAAGCCCTTACCACCGTAGTTCAGGATGCAATAGCAGGTACCATTACAGTACTTATACCACAAGAATGCTCAATGGCCCTGCTCCCAGAAATACAGGGGCCAATGTCAATGAGAGATCATCTCGGGAGATACTGGCTGTACAAACAGCATATTAGCAGGCTCCAGGGGATCATACAGGGTAAATTAAAATTTTTAAAACCACTAACTGGGACAATACACTCGCAGGGCTCCATACCACATCACCTGGAGTGTGGCAAATAGCTGTCCACTCCACCAAGAAGAAATACTACACACCAAGTTTACAAATACCTTACAGACCAGCATACTCCATGGAGGAGAAGCATGAGCTGATGACCAGAACACTAGCAACATCTTTCACACTGAATCTGGCTCCTTCCAATCCAGCACTGCTACTTGAAATGGACCAGGAGGTTCCACGGCTTGTAACCCAGCACAAGTGCAATGTAACAATACATACTGCTACACATGAAATTACACAGGTTATTAAGCACAAAACAGCTAGAAAAGCTCCTGGTCCCAATCACTTTCAAAACCGTATCACCCAGGAGTTCACGAATAAAGCTATAGAGCATCTCACACATATGACGAATACCATTCTACAACATCAACACTTCCCTGTCCTGATGTTCAGGAAGCCAGGGAAATACCACTCCCTACCACAAAATTACAGAGCCATCAGCCTGCTGAGCTCCCTGAATAAGATTGTTGAGAAGATGATTCTCAAACATCTTACTATGCACTGCAACACCAATGACTCACTGAGACTGGAGCAATTTGGATTCAGCAATCACCACTCCACAACACAACATCTCCTCCGTGCAGTAGAACATATTACACACACCCCCAACACCAACAAAGCTACAGGAGCGCTGTTCCTGGTCTTCAGTCATCTGCGGCACAATCGTCTCATTCGCAAACTCTGCACTGCTAGTCTCTCCGACGAGCTCATACATCTTACACACTCATATCTCACCCACAGAAGTTTCAAGACCGACATTCAGGGCAAACAGTCAACACAACACAGTATACAAGTGGGAGTACCCCAAGGCAGCATCCAAGGGCCCCTCTTGTTTAATCTCTACGTCAATGACTTTCCAACTGAACAAAACACAATGGCAATCATCTACGCAGATGACACTACCATCTTAGTGCAAGACTGAAAACCAGCAGGCATAATTCGCAACTGCAAACAAAACTGCCTAGCTGGAACGACAGTGTGTTAAAGCAAATGCTGACAAGTGTGAAGCAGTTCTGTTCACTGACAAACCATAACAACTGCACAAACATTAAGTGTTCTGGCATACCCACAAGCTCTGGAAAGAAAATTAAGATTGCAAGAGCAAAGAAGGCAGTGAACACACCGTCAGCCAATAGCCCACTGGCAAGGACCACACCACAACGGGAGCAGGCCCCTAGACAAAGAGAATATAAGTGCCGCTCCTGCCAGCCTCGGCCACTCAGTATTCGGACAGGATTAGGACAGTATACGGACAGGCCTAGTGCAGAATGCTACAATAACAGTTATTAGTGACCCACAAACTGTGTGTCAAACTTGCACAAACATTGTATATAGCAAAGGACTCGCATTTATACTGCATGTTGCCTATTGCTTGCGACACCATTGTAAATTCCAGTTTAAGCATTGTCAAGCTTCTTATTTGTAATAAAAACTATTAATGTTGTTTGCTTGAATTGTTGTATAGCATTTTGATAATGCAGCATCCTTTAGGCACCATATACGAGATGAGTGGGCAGGACCCCACATTAAGACTGCAGACAAATAACACTACACACACGCCCAATATGTTTCAGTGTGAAAGTCAAATACTTCAGTGACAGACCAACTGAGCAAATGCAAGGCTCAAACAGTGTTACTCTAAGCTCAACAGGTAAAGCACACTGAATAGGAGGGTATCGAGGTCCATGTACATGATACTGATTAGACCCATGATGATACATGCAGCTGCAGTCTGGGGTTACGTGGCTCTGACCACCTGTGCTGCCTACAGGTGATACAGAACGAAGTGCACCACAGTCCACACACACTGTCGACCTTCACAGAGAATAATGCCTTGAAACTCACACACAGATATTCAAAAAACTCACCACACGACTGTACAGGAACTTGAGACACTCTGACAATCACTTCATTCTTAACCTGGGAAACTACGACCACAACCACGGGTGAAAACACAACTGCTGAAAAACACTTCTATCTAGGGACAATTAATCACCTGTTGACAGCACAAGCTCACAGACAAAATAAACACTGGTGAATCCCTGCATTACAGCAAAACTAAATGGCATTGCCAGGTGCAAATATCTAGCTGACCAACTGGCAATACGGGAAAGCAGAATTGCACACTAAACATAAACATATCCAACCAAACCTCTTTATGGCCAATTGACCACTCGTGTAATGACCTTGGCATGTTACAAGTGCAGATGCTGCAGGTGGCCCAGGAGACACTCAGGTGCATAGCCCAGGAGTACCCCTCCTCAATAGGACTGACACTCGTAAAGAGTGTTTTAAGCTGCGACAATGGTATCGAGCATCGCACAATACCCAAAACTAACGACAACCTCAAGCTTGCAGACAGAAAGAAACTGCTACTGCTCTTACTATCTGTCCAGACAATTGCAGAACTTCTTTTCCTTCAGTGCTTGCCTCGGCACTTTTCTCCCTCTGCCCTTAAAACTGCTACCTTCTGATCACTTCTCGAACACTTCTATCGCCTCAAAGTGTCTGTATTAGTGGGTAATCCTACGGACAACATCATGACCCCACATCCTGTGCACTTCTCGATTGTAACAAAGCAAACGGAGGTGATGGTAGAACTTCGGTGATGGTCACCATGTCAGTGTGGGTGTGGAGTAGCTCCGCCCTTTAAAGAAAAAGGCATTACCACGAATTGGACCTGGGTCCTCCACATAGCAGCAAGATATGCTGACCTCTGAGCTGCTCAAATTGACAAGAGAGAATTTAGCATTAATTGCAAAGTTTGCAACCATAACAATCACAATATAAATAATTTCCATAGAGAATATGCATTGAAGCTTAGGGTTAAGAAAACTGTTTTATATTCAGGTGCAACACCCTATTAACATCTGCCAGCTGACATTAGGAGCAATCTGGAAATCCCCAAATATTCAAAATTAAAGTAAAAAATGTTTTATTAGCCAGTCCACCAATAATTTACCTGGATATGTGAATTTACCTACCTGTCCCACCTCAGATACACAACACACAAACACTTTCTAACAGAAAACCATATTTAGCCATGCAACATATTCTCTAGGAGCAGACAGGAATGGTAGACGGTTTACTCCACAGAGGGAAGCTGGCAGCAGCTTTGGAATGCCTTTTGAAGTGGTGATTCCATCATAATAATAGCCTATGTGCAGGTACGGTTGGTTCTCCATGGAACAGAAACTACTGTACCGGTCCCAACGTGGCATTGACAGCATGAAGGGCATTGCACAGGAAGGAAGTATATGAATTTATCAGAATAAGTTTAGATGACAGTATCCTGTGTAAAATTAAATGCCCATTTAGCATGAAGTATTAAATCAAAATAGTGGCAGAGCAGTTTAAGTAGCAGAGCATTGGCTTTTTTCAAGTAGTTGTTTCTCTGTATATTTATAAAAATAAAATGATGTAGAACTGATCCCCTTCAATAATGATTAAGGTGAGCAGATTAGTAGTAGATGAAAATGGTTGTTAGTAGTTCAGTGGCACTTCTCACTTACTCGTTTTACACCCCTGAAGGCTCTCATCGGTGATGGAGCTGTTGGAATATTACATGTGAATGAATGGCTGAACTCGATAATTTTCAATGTATTCAATATTCTTGTACAGTGCATTCAAAACAAAGTTATATAAAAATGAAGAGGGATGTGTACTTCATAAACTGGCTTGACAACAAGCACACAACGAAGCAGTGCGATGTAGCTTACTCAAGCACCTCAGTTTCGCAGGAGACCCCGAGGCAACAAGTACACACATCATGTTTGCTCACTGTTTTTTATTGCCTGTGCTCGAGCACAGCATGAAATGTATTAATTTTTATGGAGTCAGCTATCCGTCCAATTTCCTTCTCCAATCTGGGGCTGCTTCCCATCTCTAATTAATTTGTCATTAACAGGATGTTAATTGTAATATTCCCTTTAATGAACTCATTTTCAGCAAATTGCTAAGCTGGTAATCTTCCTTTCTGTATTGAATAATAATAGTAACTCTGACATTTACATGAAGAGGCATACCAGCAGCAGCAGTTAGCTGTCTTTTAAACTTCATTTGATGCATCCAGAACATTGGAGATATGCTGCAACGTCACTAGGACATATTTACTGAGAAAAATCATACACGACACACTTGCCTCCACTGAACGCATCCACACCCATTAATGTACAGCAAAAATCCACAAAACCTAACATTCTAGAAGTGGAACAAAATGAATAATATTTTTCAAATACAGTGCTTAAAAAAGTTTCACACTGCCCCCACAGCTTGCATACTTTGTTTTTAACCCATTTGTGGGCACATTTTTTGTAGCAGCCCTGTAAAGTTAATTGTTTTGGTATCATTTTAGAAGTTTCAACTACATTTAATTTTTGATTATTTTATTTTTGTGATTTAGGAGCAAAAAACTATAGTGGTAAGTATACTTCCCACTGTCTTTAGTAAGCTGTTATGAGTTACTACTACATGTGAAAAATAGGAATTTTCTGTTTTTTTTTTGACTATCTATTTTACAATCCTAGAAACTTCATTCAACACTACTTAAAGAAACGAGCTGAGACAAGTCACAATAGCATATATTGCAGAATGAAACAACGTGTTCTGTTGTAACAAGTGACAACAGCACTGATGTCATGACAAACAGACACCAGTTGTTTAGCATATTATCACAAAAGGTCAACCACATCCAGAGGAGGTACAACATTTTCCCAAGAGCATAGTAAAACAACTAAATTAGTGGTAAGTATGGTCAGTTGGTGGTAAGTACCTTTTCTGCAGTCCAAAAAAGAAATTAATTTTGTGGTAAGTATATTCCCCTTGTATCATGGAAAAATTACTTTGGTAGTAAGCATACTTCCCAGTGGCCTTCAAAACAACATTATTTGGTGGCACATATATTTGCAACTGCTTCTGAAAGGAACAAGTGACATTTAATGACAATTAAAAGCTACATTTCATAACAGACAGAAAGTTCAGCTGGTGCAGCAAACTAACTTCAGGTGCCAGGTGCATACAGAGCTCGTACGATGTGTTCTCAGGAATACAGTAAAGAAATACAGTTGATGGTAAGTACACTTCCCACATCCTGTGAAATGGTTAAATCAGGAACTTCTCTCACAATATATCGAGCGAGGTGGCACAGTGGTGAGCTCGCTGGACTTACATTCAGGGCGACTAACAGTTAAAGTCCATGCATTACTCTCCTGTGGCAACCTGTTCATCTCAGAGTAGTCCTTTCAACCTACAGCCTCAATTATCTGCTGGATGTATTCCAATCTCTGTTTTCCTCTACAGTTTTTGCTCTCTACAGCTCCATCTAGTCCACCCAGACTTGGGTTTCCTGAGCTTTCTCTAAATCAGTACAGGCAAATGCCGAGATGGTTTCTCTGAAAGGGCACAATAAATAGCCTTCCCATCCTTGAAACAATCAGAGTTTGTGCTCAGACACTAAAGACCTCAATGTTTATGGGACATTAAACACTTATCTTCCTTCATTTCTCCTTTCTCAATATTCTTTTGTCTACCAGAAATCACTAAGTACAACTGACTGTGTAATGTAGGTGAAAGCGAACCTGCACTCTCATTTACTTTAGCAGAGTGCACTGTGTCTCCATTCATTAATGGGACAGTGTGACTCACATGGGCAGTACAGTCTGTCAACCTGCTGCAAAGAGTCACTTAAGGCTTTTACTGGTCATGAGAGATATACTTAGCAGTAGCTGCGTTTCTTTACTGCATTTATGGGAATACATTGAACCACTTCTACGTGCTCCTGGAAACCAGTGATAGTCCGCTGCACCAGTTTACTTTCTTTTTGTTATGAAATATAGCTTTTAGTGCTGTGAGAAATATACAGCCCACCAAATAACAGTGTTTTAATGGCTCTTGGAAAATATGCTTCCCATCAAAATAGTTTCTCAGAATGGTTTGGGAAGTACACCTACTGTATTTACCCGAATCTAAGCCGCACTCGAATCTAAGCCGCACCTGAAAAATGAGACTCGAAATCAAGGAAAAAAAATTTTCCCGAATCTAAGCAGCACTTGAAATTTGTGACTCGAAATTCATGGGGGAGAAACGTTTTAGACAACATCTCCAAACCGAAACAAAGTTGGTCCATTGCAATATGAGACAATTTAGGTCGAATGAATGACAATACAGCTACAGTAGTTTGGTGCGTGTGGTAAACTTAGCAGTTAAGCTTTACCACGTAGTCATTGCTCTGCGTCAGGCTCTCCATCCGTATTTATACTAGAGAGCCTTTTTCACGCCCTCTGGTTTGAATTGATTGCTTATTTTTCTTTGATCTGATAAGTGCCGTTCTCTTTGTTATAGGTGTTTCCATCACTCTAAGCTCAAAATGCATTATAGTACTGTGCCATGCATTGTTTTTCGCATTCTGATTATGCGTGTTTACGGCCTGTCGCCGCTCGCGGGATGGCTTGCTTTTGCGCACGCTACTGCCGCTTACAATTTAAAAAAAAAAAAAAAGAGAGAGAGGAATCGTCTCATCAGCAAAACAATGGCAAGAGACTGCTATTTGTTGTTACTTAGACTGCCACTTTCTTTGATAATGATCAACAAGAACCATTTAATAGACTGCATATGATAGATGTTCCAAACGAAAGTTTAGCGAAAAACTTTCTCCGTTTGAAAATTTTTGCAGACGCCTCTTTAGTGCATTACATTCTGCACAGAAATTAGAGCCACCTTAGGTTTAAAAATCTAGTCAGTTGCCGTGCATCATTTCTGACTGTATCACTATTCAGCATAGGAATAATACGAATATAAACATGACATGATATATATATTCTTCCGCGTTTGCTGTTGTCTCACTCTAGTTTCGTAGTTTATTAGGAAGACAGGATTTAAATGAGATAGCAGGAAACACGTAGGAATACATGGCAAAATGTTTACATTCGTATTATTCTTATGGTGAAGAGAATACTGCATGTGATTCACAATTCATACAAGTTGCTATTAACAACCATCTCTTGTCACAGGTAGGACAAAAATTCAGAACGTAGACTTGGCCATATTGACAAACATCCCAAACAGTCTTCCAGTCGGATTTTCGTAGTTCATTGAAAGGCTGCAACATTCGGAGATGAAGAATATGGAATTTGTATTTACTTCATTGGATAAAGAATGAAAATGCAGTGGTCAAAACTCGTGGCAGAGAAAAAAACTCAGTTTTTTTTTAGTTTGTTTACTGACGCATAGGTTTTGGCGCCAGTATTTATCTTTGTGCCTGAAAAGCATGCCTGTGTAGTGCTACATATATTCGTCGGCAGAAGTTAGTTGTGGCGGCACCTACCAACATTTTTCAGAACTTCCGCTTACTTTGCACTTGATTCTAAGCCGCATGCGGTGTTTTGGATTACAAAAACCGGAAAAAAGTGCAGCTTAGATTCGAGTAAATATGGTATTACTCAATTATGTCTTTTGTGAATCTCGGGAAGCGTACTTGCCAACCACTTAGTGGTTTTACAAAGCTTTTGGGAATATATATTACCATCTGTAGATGTACCTGGTATCTTGTGATAGTACACTGTAGCAGATGCATAAAAATTGCTACAACAAACAGTTTTTGTTTATTGTCAGATCACTACTATCGTCACTTGTGTAGCTGGAAAAAAGAATTGCCTCATTTTCACAGAGGAAAATAGCAGCTCACAAAAGGGCTCTAGGAGAAATACACTACCACTACAGTTTTTGTCCTAATCCACAAAAATAAAATTACAAAAATAAATAAATAAACAAACTGATCACATGTCCAATATAACATCAAAAAATTTGACTTTGCAAAGGGATTACAGCGTTAATGCTTAAAGACTGCCCAAGCATTGTTACTTTACAGTAAGAATGTTTGTCAGCATGGAAAGTTACCACACAATTGGCAAACGCTACAGCAGCGTCATATGAACATTCCACAGCCTTTGCAGTAACAAAATGTTAAAAATCAGCACTACAGAGATTGCTCAGAGCCAACAACAACTGACAACTGCTAACTTCAAATTATAGCTGACAGGTAGTACCTCGGGAACTTACTGTAACTGCACTGTGACTTTTTTTGCAGATAATGGGGAGAGCTGTGTTGACTCACACAGTACACAACCATCTCGACACATTCAGTGGGGTCTCTAGGTGTCCATTATGTACTACAGTAAAACCCCCCGGGGAATGTAGTGCACAAAGAATCGTGGTGTACCTGGAAACCGGTGGATGGAAAGCGACATTCTTTTTGAGGAGCACTAGTGAGAAAATTTAGAGATATGGCTGTTGACGCTGACTGCAGAACAATCTACTGCGACTAATGTACATTCCATGTAAGGGCCATGAAGACAAGTTTAGAGAGATTAGGGCTCATTCAGAGGCATATAGACAAGTCATTTTGCCCTCAGTCTGTTTGTGGTACAACAGGAAAGGAAATTACTAGTGGTGATACAGGGTGTCCTCCAGCGGAATTTGGATCAGTGGTATTGTATTCCTTTCACAATATGTGAAGCATTTCTTTGATACCTGATGATCCTTGTAGAAGGGTGTGGAAATGGCCAGGTACCAATGCATGTCTCAAGTGTGAAGACCCACAGATTCAGCACATAGCTGAGTCAGTCTGGTTTTGGTCTGGTGTCACCTATGGATATCAAATGCCTCTAATAACTAGTAAGTATAATTTGAGAGCTGTGCAGTACCAGAACTGAATCCTCCAACCTACTGTCTAGCCAACATAATGTCAAAATTTCAGCAATGGGTCTCTCGACAAATAGTGCACTATGGCATAGGTCCTGTTCTTAGCATGCATTTATTGTAATTTCCTGCTTAATGCAAAGTCCTAGGCAATTGGATAAAAGCACGGTAATTCCTGTATATAAGAAGAGTAAAACAATGGACCCGCAACATTACAAACCAATATCCTTCTGCTTCTGTTCACAAATCAGCACAGATTTAGAAATCATCATTCGTGTGAAACTCAACTTGCCCCTTTCTCACAAGATATCCTGCAAATCACGGATGAAGGGAACAGGCTGATTCCACATTGTTATTTCCAGAAAGTGTTTGCCACAGTGCGCCACTGCAGACTACTGTTGATGAAGGTCTGAAATTACAGATTAGGTTTCAAGATATGTGAATGGCTCGAGATGACTTCTTGTGTAGTAGAAGCCAGAATGTCATCCTTGATGGTGAGTGTTCATCAGAGGCAGGGGTATTGGGGTTATTCTCAGGAGTGCCCCGGGGAAGTATGATAGGACCACTCTCATTCTCTATACAGGGTGTTACAAAAAGGTACGGCCAAACTTTCAGGAAACATTCCTCACACACAAATAAAGAAAATACGTTATGTGGACATGTGTCCGGAAATGCTTAATTTCCATGTTAGAGCTCATTTTAGTTTCATCAGTATGTACTGTACTTCCTCGATTCACCACCAGTTGGCCCAATTGAAGGAAGGTAATGTTGACTTCGGTGCTTGTGCTGACATGCGACTCATTGCTCTACAGTAATAGCATCAAGCACATCAATACGTAGCATCAACAGATTAGTGTTCATCAGGAACGTGGTTTTGCAGTCAGTGCAATGTTTACAAATGCAGAGTTGGCAGATGCCCATTTGATGTATGGATTAGCACTGGGCAATAGCCATGGCGCGGTACATTTGTATCGAGACAAATTTCCAGAACGAAGGTGTCCCGACAGGAAGACGTTCGAAGAAATTGATCGGCGTCTTAGGGAGCACGGAACATTCCAGCCTATGACTAAGCGACTGGGGAAGACCTAGAACGACAAGGACACCTGCAATGGACGAGGCAATTCTTCGTGCAGTTGACGATAATCCTAATGTCAGTGTCAGAGAAGCTACTGCTGTACAAGGTAACATTGACCACGTCACTGTATGGAGAGTGCTACGGGAGAACAAGTAGTTTCTGTACCATGTACAGCGTGTGCAGGCACTATCAGCAGCTGATTGGCCTCCATGGGTACACTTGTGCGAATGGTTCTCCAACATTGTGTCAATCCTCATTACAGTGCAAATGTTCTCTTTACGGATGAGGTTTCATTCCAACGTGATCAAATTGTAAATTTTCACAGTCAACATGAGTGGGCTGACGAGAATCTGCACGCAATTGTGCAATCACGTCATCGACACATATTTTCTGTGAACGTTTGGGCAGGCATTGTTGGTGATGTCTTGATTGGGCCCCATGTTCTTCCACCTAGGCTCTATGGAGCATGTTATCATGATTTCATACCTGTGCTGCTAGAACACGTGCCTTTACAAGTACAACACAACATGTGGTTCATGCACGATGGAGCTCCTGCACATTTCAGTCGAAGTGTTCGTACGCTTCTCAACAACAGATTCGGTGACCGATGGATTGGTAGAGGCAGACCAATACCATGGCCTCCACACACTCCCAACCTCAACCCTCTTGACTTTCATTTATGGGGGCATTTGAATGCTCTTGTCTACGCAACCCCAGTACCAAATGTAGAGACTGTTCGTGCTCATATTGTGGAAGGCTGTGATACAATACACCATTCTCCAGGGCTGCATCAGCGCATCAGGGATTCCATGGGACGGAGGGTGGATGCATGTATCCTCGGTAACGGAGGACATTTTGAACATTTCCTGTAACAAAGTGTTTGAAGTCATGCTGGTACATTCTGTTGCTGTGTGTTTCCATTCCATGATTAATGTGATTTGAAGAAAAGTAATAAAATAAGCTCTAACATGGAAAGTAAGCGTTTTCAGACACATGTCCACATAACATATTTTCTTTCTTTGTGTGTGAGGAATGTTTCCTGAAAGTTCGGCTGTACCTTTTTGCAACATCCTGTTTAGACTGGTGGTCCAAAACATTATGACCTGCTTAATAGCTTGTCTGTCCATCTTTGGGACAAAATACATCACTGATTCTGCATATCAGGGATCAGACAGCTTGTTGTTAGGTTTGAGGAGGTATGAAGCATTAGATGTCAATACACAGGTCTTAAAATTCACGTAAATAACATATCACTGATTTGCATACGTGGTAATGATGCTCGATAGCGATCCAGATGGGTTCTTTAGGATTACATCAGGCAAATTTGGCCACCAAGACATCAACATGACGTCACTATAATGCTTTTCAAACCTCTGTAGCATGATTCTGGCTCTGAGACACAGACATTTACACTGCTGAAAGATGACATCGCTATCGGGGAAGACATCGAGCATGAAGGGACATAGGTGATTCACAGCTGCCAGCATGTCTTCGATTACTACATGCAAGTGCAGGAGAAAGTCTCCCAAGCATAACGCTGCTCCCACCAGCCGGCATCCGTGGTGTGCTGCACATTTGGAGCTGTCATTCACCTCAATGATGGTTTTTGTGGAGACACCTATCAACCTAGTGTACCAAAAATGGGATTCACCCAAAGAGCCAACATTTCCATTGATTGATGGTTTAATCCAAATGGTCCTGTGCCCACTGCAATCACAACTGATGATGTTGTTGGGTAGACATGTGAACATGTAGGAGTGGTCTGCTGCGGAGCTCCGTGTTCCAGAATTTACAATGAACAGTGTGCTATGGAACACTTGTGCGTGCACCAGCATTGTTCTCTTTCAGCAGAGTTGCTACAAATCAGCTTCTATCCCACATTGCAGCCAGACATGCCTCCAAACCCAAAGTACTGTGAAGAGTCATGGATGTGTGATAGATAGCTCATGAACATTTGACCAGCACTGCCGCTTTTGAGATGTGTGTCACAGGCTCAGCATAATAATAATCTGCCATTTATCAAATCACTTATCTCAACTGATTTCCCCATTTGCAGCCCATATCTTCCTTAAAGTGAGCCCCCATCTGTGTCTGCTCTATTTACATATTTTTGTTACTGCATCACATGCCCGCAATGCCACCAGGCAGCATCCAACTCGCAGTGGGCAGTGGTCATAATGTTTTGGCTAATAAGTGTACATTAAGGATCTGACAGCCAATGTGGCCAGCACTATGAGGCTGTTTGCTGATGACGCTATTGTGTATGAGCAAATGTCGCCATTGAGTGACTATAGGAGGATATAAGATGACTTAGACAAAATTTGTGATTGGTGAGATGAATGGAAGCTTACTGTAAATATAAAAAAAATGTAGGTTAATGCAGATGAGAAGGAAAAAAAATCCCATGATGTTTGAATACAGCATCAGTAGTATGCTGCTTGACAGTCATGTCAATTAAATACCTAGGCATAATGTCCCAAAGCAGTAAGACATGAAATAAGCAAAATTGGTTGTAGGGAAGGCAAATGGCCAAATTGGTTTACTGCAAGAATTTTAGGAAAGTGTAGCTTATTTGTAAAGGACACAACACTAGTGTGACCCATTCTTTAGCATTGCTTCAGTGTTTGGGATCTGCATGACACTGGATTAAAGGAAGACATTGAAACAATTCAGAGATTTGGCACCAGTAAGTTTGACCAGCACATAAGTATTATAGAGATGCTTCATGAACTCAAATAGTAACCCCTGGAGGGAAGATGATATTCTTTTCACAAAACACCATTAAACTATTGAGGTACCTCGTACTTGAAGCTGACTTTAGGTCGATCCTACAGCGACCAATTTACAATTCATGTAAAGGCCACAAAGACAAGAGAAATTAGGGCTTGTACAGAGGCATATAGACTATTGCTTTTCCTAGCACTATTTGTCAGTGGAACAGGACAAGAAATTACTAAGGTGGCTTGTGGGGTACGTACGTAATTTTAATCAGCATGATGGATACATTTTTGTACATGTTTACTTTCAAGGAACTTTGTTGTGCTGTTCTTTTTTAATAAAAACAAATACAAAGCTCGTGTGGGGTATGTACATAATTTTAATCAGCATGATGGATACATTTTTGTACATGTTTACTTTCAAGGAACTTTGTTGTGCTGTTCTTTTTTAATAAAAACAAATACGAAGCTCGTGCTTATTCACTCCATTCCTGGCTGATGAAAGTATCTATTGTAATTATCATCTTTCTCATGTTCCCAGTACCTTGGAAACTCTCTGTCAATTGTATTTCTTTTTATTTGGCATTTATGGTGTGGACATCTTGGAATTCACGAGCATCTATTCTGTTATCAGAAACATTACATTCTCTTCAGACCATTCTGCTGCTCAAAGATCTTGAGTTGAAGACAAAAGTTCACTGATGAAACACCAGAATTTAGCTCTTTCTCTGCTGCTCTCACCAATGCAGAGATGATGGAGACTTCGTTTGACAGTTCATCGAAAGACTGATAATGGGCAGAACATGAGTGAACACCTGTGAATGCTAACCAAATGCAACATAATGGTGTCTGCTTGTGCTCAGCTACTGTTCAGAGCCACAGAGAATTCTTGTTCATTTGTGTCCGCTCCAGTGAAAAATGAGTTTCAGACCTGCAGTCCAGTCTTTTAAGTTTAGCAGGCAGATGGATCAGTCATGTTTTGGGCCAGTATGGTATACAGATGTCTGACACATCTTATTTTCTAATGAGGCTATTTGAGGGCTATGCAATATGATGATAGGATCCTCGAACCTACTGTCCTGTCATATAGTCGACATTTGGATGATCATTGGTTGTGTTTCAAGATGACAATGCACAAGTACACCATGGGATACGAATGATGGAGGAAATCAAAGTCAAAATGAGGGCAGCTCAGTCTGTATTATTGTAAAATATTAGGAGAGAGAGAGTCATGGACATGATATGCGAGTTGAGATGGTAATCACAAAAAGAAATACTTTTTTGCTGTGGCAAGATCTTTTCACAAAATTCCAGTCTCCAACTTCATCCTCCAAATGCAAAAACATTTTCATTTTCATAGCACTCACCTTCATAGGGAAAAATGATCGTTATAATAAAACACAACAAATCAGAGATCACACAGAGCAATTTAAGTGTTCCTTTTCCCCACACATTGTTCAAGAGTGGAACGGTAGAGAAACAGTATGAAAGTGGTTTGATAAATCCTCTGTCAGGCACTGAGTTGTGAAATGCAGAGTAGTCATATAGATGCAGACATTTCATATCCCATAAGCACGGTGGTTGTGGTGGTCTAGTGGGTAGCGCACTAGACTCCAATCAGGATGTCCTGGGCTCGATTCCCCATAAAACATATAAGGTGGGGATTTTTCCTTGTTCCAGTGACTCCTGGATGGCCCCAGGTGGCACCAACCTGCTATCAGATGACTCCTGGGGATGTCTCCCAGGGGTAAAAGGAAGCTGGGGTGATAGGCCATAACCCTCTCCCTCCTATTGCCACAGTGAACAAAGGCTGCACCCTACCTGCTGTCAGGACAACAGCCCAGTCACTGCCTGCCATCATAGACCTTACTTTAACTTTTATGTTGTATGCATCTGAACAATTACTTTAACGCAGAACAAATACGGAAATGAACAAGACCAGAATAATTAACATATTCTGTTGGATTTTCTGTTGCGGCTATATCATAAATTAAACAACAACAGGAAGACATCTTCAATCAATTTTCTAAAATTCATGACATAAAAGTATTGTATAAATCATTAAAACTCTACTGTACTCTATCGAAATTGTAATACTCCTGGGTAGATGCCAACGTTAGCATGCAGCTAGAGCCAGTGTGGACATGGTTTTTAGGCTGTTGTCCACATCCGACTAGATGAATAGCAGACTGGTATGCACACCCCACATCAGTTACATGATCCTCAAACATTTTGAAAACATTCTCACACTTTCACACACGATAATATTAGATACATACAGATACGGGGCACATAACTTTCATCCTGGTGTGGGTTGGAAGGGGGGGAGGGGAGGGGGGGAGGTGGCATGGAAAGGGCATCTGGCCACAATTTACCACTAATACTGCCAAATCCACATTAACATGCTGAGACTGTGATAGCAGGGGATAATGACTAAGAAAAAGAAAAAGTAAAATGTATCAAAGTTGTGAGGTAAAAGTCTGTGCCCACTGCCAGAAGAAAATTCACTCCAGATTTAATGTTGCAACAGTGCATATGGAGTACATGAAATGATCACATTTACAGATCAATACTGCAAATGCTTCTCAGCTAACATGTATCGACCCGTGCCAAAACACACACATTAGTATGTGGTGTAGCCCTCACTGGTGACAATGCAGGCACTGACTATGGCATTCAGTCGATAGTACAGATGGCAAAAACTGTCCTGAGATAAATTATGTCACACATGCTCAATCTGTTCACATAGTTATGTAAGAGTTGTTGGTTGACAAGTTGCACGAGTCACTTCTCATCCCATGTTCCCACATGTGCTCGGTTGGAGACAAACTCGTAGAACATGCTGGCCCGGGAAGTCACTCCTCATCTTTCGGAGAACACTGAGTTTCGTGGGCAGCGTCTGGGTCAGCACTATACCGTTGGAACAGTACATTACCTTCCAGTTGCAAGAATGCAAAAATAACAGGTGTAACATCATTCTGCATGTACCAAGTGCAGAAACACCACAGACGAATGAGAGTTGTAGTTTATCGCACCCCAGACCGTAAGGCCTGGGGTGGGGCCACTGTATCTTGGACGAATGCACTCTACAAGAGAGTGCTCACCAGATTTATGTCATTTGCTGATACGACCATCACTTGTGTGTGAGCAGAATCTGCTTTCATCACTTACGACCATGGCGTGCCATGCCATCCTCAAAGAGATCCTCTGATGGCACAACTCGAGCCATGCATGTCAGTGCTGAGGCACGATTGGAAGACGGGATAGATGTGTGCACGTCCGTAACACAACTGGCAATAACTGCTTTGCAACAGTTTGTGTTGACACACCTGGGGCTCACAAGACCTTTTATCTGTGCTGTGGTAGCCGTACAATCTGCAACTGCTGCCCTTTCAGTACAACAATCCTAGTAAGCATCTGTGCTGTGTGGATGTCCAGAACCTCTACTACGTGTGTGAGAATGTTCACGTGACTACTGATACTAGCAACGTTGCATAACTGACGCAGCACGTCCAACCTGTGTGGCAATTCCCCCGAAAGGACCATTCTGCCACTCGGAAGCCTACAATTTGACCCCTTTTTAAACTCACTCGTTGGCTATAACAATCACGAGTGTGCCTTCCTGGCATGGTTGCCTGCTTGCTTCACATGTCTGCATCACACTGGCTGTGAGCATTTCCTATTAAAGGGTAGACACATATAGCACTCTGATAGCTATGCCATTACACTATCTGTTGGCGGATGACACTGAAACCATTGCCAGTACATCTACTATTCCCAGGTGGCATGTGTTGTCATCAGAACAAAATTGACATTGTATTTCCAGGTGTACAATATAAGCTGTATCAGCAGAAACATGTTACTAAAAAGATGCTAGCCTTACATTATTCTTGCACATTATCATTATCTTTGATGTTAATATGACAAGAAACATGAAAAATGCAATATCGAAAGTGAAGTTCACGGGAGAGATCTATGAACCGTTCAAAGTAAAGACAGGAGTGAGGCATGAGGATGGCCATCACCCACTCTATTTAACTCAGTTTTGGAGAAAATAATCAGGACATGGGACAAAAGAGACAGATGGGTGAAGACTGAACCGTCGCCCTCCAAGTGCCGTGCCAAACAAAGACTGCACTCTGCGTGTAGTCAGATCATGTCACACACCACACCATGGCTTGTGGAATATATATGCACATGTAGATAAAATGTCTGGCCTTTGCTGATGTTATAGCCATCATAACAAATAACAGAAAAGAAGACAAAAAAGCTCTACAAACTATTTATCAAATCTCAGTCAAAACGGGACTACAAATCTCACATGAAAAAAACTTGTACATTGACACAATGTAAAGAGACAGACACCCACTGGTAACAAAGTATGGAAAGATATCACATGAAGAAAGTTTCCAGTGCCTGGAAGAGATTGCACAGAAAATGGGACTGAACTCAACATCCAATGAAAAAAGAATCACAAAACTACATAAGGTATTTAGACTTATATGGAACAATTATAACACAAGAAGTTTTTCCATCAATGCCAAATTAAGACACTGTAGTACAGTAGTTACCACAGGCCTTGTACACCTCAGAACAACAGCAATGAAGGGAAGAACAAAAATCAAAGAGATGGAAAAACAGAAGGAAAGATCTACAGGCCAGTTCAGAGAGAGGGGATCTGGATAAACATATTGACAAAAGAACTGTACAACTACAAACAGAGGATTAAAAACAACACCAGGTAAAGAAGGGCAAGGTTCTAGAGACACATACAAATTATGCACAAAAACAGACTTACCAAGAATATTTTTTATATAGTTATGACTAATAAAGTGAAAACCAACTGGGTATAGGAAACCATGGAGGACCTCAAGAAATAAAACATCTCCACAGAAGACATCACAGACAGGAAAAAATACAGAGTAAAAAACTGGAAAACAGAAATTTCAGCAGATATTGAAAGAGAAGAAAACGGGGAAGAACGGTACAGAAGAGAGGAAGAGGAATCACAATGAATATATGAGAAGATTTTGAAAGACAAATGAAAGACACAGAAAAAAAGCCTTGAAAATTGATGGTGCTTTACTGCTCTCCTTAAGGGGGTATTAATTAACAATAATTCAATATAATAATAATAATATTAATAATAATAATAATAACAATAACAATAATAATAATGACACTGTCTCTGTCTCAAGAAACTGATCTTCGAAGATCAGCTGAAGTTATCTCCCATGTCTTACTCTGCCTCTGTCCATGTGAATAACAGTAAAATTTAGGCTTATTTGGGAAAACAGCATCAAAGAAATTGTTTATTACAAATGGAACAACAGTATTATAGATTGCACATGACAAAGACTTATTGTCACAAATTGATGTTTTCACCACTCTTGATAAATCCTGTTAATACAGTCCAATAAAAAATAACAACACCCGATAAATCTCAGTACACACGCCACATTACCACAAGTGAAACCTACATGGAGTGGAAACAGGGAGATACTACGGTGCAAAATTGTTTCCATCTTATGACCTTTTTGTTGTTGCTGTGGTAGTCTGAAGATTGGTTTGCTGCAGCTCTCAATACTAATCTATCCTGTGCAAGCCTCATCACCTCCACCTCTACATATCCATTACAACACCCACCCGTTTAAACCTGGTAGTTGTCGTGAAGTCTTGATCTATTTCTACAGTTTTTATACCCCTTCCCTTCCAACACACACACACACACACACACACACACACACACACACACACACACACTAGCCACCAAGGAAGAGCCTACAGCTTTGATTCAACCCCCTCAGTCATACCTTCATACCTCCCTAACTATGCTTCGTTCGATACTCCATCTTCCACAATCGCAACGAATTCCTCCATCCTCCATGAGATATATACATCCTAAACACCAATCCTGTAAAACTGTTGTCAACCTTTCTGCCACAACTCTTAGCCCTGCAGAAGTATTGGTATTTTCTAAAGGCCTCACCTTTAGCCCAAAACCTAAATTCAAGTGTGCTGGACTTGTAAAGGACCTTCTTTCCTTACCTAATCTCTGCAGCTGAAATTTCTTCAATGTGCATTAGGAAGGTATGAGGGTATGACTGGAAGAGGGGGAGGGGGGGGGGGTTGAATCAAAGCTGTAGGCTCTTCCTTGGTGGCTAGTGTGGGTGTGTTGGAAGGGAAGGGGTATAAAACTGTTGAAATAGATCAAGACTATGCTCCAGACTGAACGCTGAAAGGCATAATCAGTCTTCAATGATGATGATGATGCATCCCACTAATAACAGCCAACAAAAACCTCACATAGAACCTTGCTTAAAACAGTTCCAGCCTCCCTCCCACCCTGAACCTCCCATTCCAGCCAGTCATCTCTTGGTTATCTTTCAGGAATTCGTCACTTTTAACCCGGCCTTACTTTCCTTTCCTAAATCCTCCCTAATGAGACCAACATCACTCCTATCTAACACACAGCTACCCATATCCTGAAAATCAATCAGTGCCTTATCATCTTTCCCACAGATAAAAGCTTCATCACAGTGTTCAAGAATCATAGTGACTATGTGGCTGAGAGTCTTCACCAACTTTCTAACACCTCTGCTTACAAACCTTACAACCATGATCACATCCTAGAATTCCAACAAGACTCCAGCAGCTTTCCAAGACCTTAAGTCCATCCCATAACCTGACTCCTGGATCTATCTCCCTCCTCATACCACTCCTTCCTTTTTACCTATTCGCCAAACTACACAAACCCAACTACACAGGTCTCTCCACTTGTCCAACTGTGGCTGGGTACAATCCTCCCACTGAACATCACATGCAAACCATTGTCTGTAACCTCCCATCCTACAGTGAAGACAATGTTCACTTCCTTCACCGCCTTTCTGCAGTTCCTGTTTTGCTACCACATGACTCCTTGCTGGTTACTATGGATGCAACATCATTTTACAACATCCCCCATGCCCATGGCCTCATTTTCCAAACATCTTCCTGATACCAAACCCACCACGTCTTTCCTAATCCCCTTACCCAATCACATCCTGACCCACAATTATTTCACTTTTGAAGACCAAGTCACAGGGTGAAATGCCTAAAGCTCTCACCACAAGTATGAAGTGCTATTGATTTGCGGCTATGACAGAATGGATTGGTAGTCAGGGACTCATTATTGTTACCCAATCAACAGATTGTAAAAATCCTTTCTTGTGCAGATGTACACTTTTTAAATGAAACTGTGCTTACTGACATTAACAAACTAAAAATATGGTAAATCAGAATGCATGTGGGGTTTGTTGCAGGATTCTAGTACAAGTTGTCAATGAGATACAGTATTTTTAAAAGTTTCCACACCAATACTGGTTTGTGCCACTCAATCTGGGTAGTTACTAGGTATGATGTCGTTTGCTTACAGTGCGTTTGTGTGTGTGTGGGTAGTTGCTAGGTATGATGTTGTTTGCTTACAGTGTGTTTGTGTGTGTGGGTAGTTGCTAGGTATGATGTTGTTTGCTTACAGTGTGTTTGTGTGTGTGTTCCTCAAGTGCATTGTGACTTGCAAGTCAGTAAGTGTGTGACAGTCCAATCAGTAGGTCGTGAGTGGACGATGGGATTTACCAACGCAGAAAAAGGTGACATGCTCATGGTGTATGGAGAGTGTACGAAGAATGCAGTTCATTCTTGTACAGTATATGCGGCAATAAATCCCAATAAATGTCAAGCATCTCGGCAATCATTTATCAACCTCTTCAACCAGTTATGTGGAAGTCATAGCCTAACTCTTAGCAACATAACAGATGAAACAAGTAGTTGATCCACATGTTACTTCTTGCACAATCGCATGTGGAAATGGCATTAATCGGGCAAGTGTCCTATGCATTCTCCATTGATACAGGTTTATCCCTTTCTATAAAGAGCTGCATGGAATTGATCAAGAGAATTGTGTTAACTTCCATACATGGGCATTAAGACAGGATACTCCAGATGTATCATGTATCTTGTTTAGTGGTGAAGGAAATTTTAACAATCGTGGCCTGGCAAAGTGCTGAAATAAGCACAATTGGTCTGTTAAAAATTCTCTTTGGCTGTGGCAGGTGGAATGTCAGCATCCTTGGAGTGTAAACGTATGGTGTGGGGTAGTGAACCATCAGCTCATAGGCCCGTTTTTCTTAGAAAGAACACTGGATGCGCACAAGTATCACAGCTTCCTAACAAATCATCTTCCACGGATGCTAGAAGAGATTCCTCTGCAGACTAGGAGCAACTTGTGGTACCAATACGATGGCTGTACAACCCACAGTGCATGAAGCACAACATGGCTTCACAAACTGTTTGCAAATCATTAGATTGGATGCAGAGGACCTGTATCTCGGTTGACCCATTCGCCAAATTTCATGCCTGCAGACTTTTTTTCTATGGGGAAAGCTGAAAGACTGTCTACAAGGGCATACCAACTTCATCTGATGATATGCAATGATGTATTACTGCAGCCTGTTGGATTGCTCCTGCTGAAATACTGGTATGTGTGCAGCAGTCTTTCCATACCAGAATGGGAGCATATACTGGTGCTGCCAACACAGCCTGTGATGGTCAATTGTCTCATTACTGGTCACAATCCACATAACTAGTGTATGGACTTGGACTGTTCTTTGGTGTGTGCTACCGCAGCTAATGTACAAGTGTTGGCGTGGGAACTTTACAGCTAATGTACAAGTGTTGGCATGGGACCTTTTCAAAATATGATATCTCGTGAATGGCTCACACTAGACTCCTGCAACAAACACCGCTGATAGACTAATTTACCCTACTTCTAGTTAATACCGATAGGCATAGTTTCATTTAAAAAAGTTTATGTTTGCACAAAAAATGCACTTTCTAATATCACTACAACCTGTTGGTTGGTTACTAGCATAAGCCCCCAACTACCAATCCATCCTGTGAAAACCACACATCAATAGCACTTTCCAATTCTGCAATGTTTGTGGTGCAGGTTTTAAGTGATTATCCCTGTATAAACAAATCTGTAGTACTGCCATGGGTACTCGCATGGTGCCATCCTATGCCAGCTTTTGTATCGGCCATCAGGAGAAGTCCTTCCTATCCAGTAAACACCTAAAACCCATTGTCTGATTCAGAGTAATTGAGACATTTTCGTGATCTGGACTCATGGTATAGACTGCTTCTTCCATAACCTAAAAACCTACTCCCAAATCATCTTAACCTGATTATTCTCAACTCAATGCACCATATCACTAGACATCGATATCCATAAATACATGTCAAGTGGACAAACCACCAACAGTACCTCCCTCCACTTTGACAGCCGTCACCCATTCCATGTCAAAAAGTCTCTTCCATACAGCCTTGTCACACGTGGACTCACTATCCACAGTGGAAAGCAGGAGTTGTCTAAATATGGCAATAGCACTACCAGAGCCACAGTATCCTATCCGTCTCATTCATAAATAGATCTCCCGTGCCATTTCCTCATCTCACACCTGTAACCCTGTTAACCAGACAATGGTCAGCACTCATCTAATCACCCAGGCCTTGAAAAGCTCAACCACATCCTTCACTGGGGCTTTGACTATCTCAGATGGGGTATACTGTACTCAAGATACTACCCACTTCCTGCAAAGTAGTGTTCCACTGCCCGCACAATCTAGAGAACATCCTTGTCCGCCCCTAATCCCGTGAGTGACCCAGGTGCAGGACCTGTCCCACAAATCCACCCACCACCTCCTACAGCAGTCCAGTCACAGGCATCTCCCACCATATAAAAGGCACGATCATGTGCAAAAGCAACCTGTTAAAAATCAGCTATGCTGCAATTACCATACAATTTTCCATGTAGGGATGACAAGTAACCAACTGTTCACTCGCAGTAATGTCTAGCACCAAACTGTGGCAATCCACAGACTTGACATTGCAGTTGCCAAGAGGCTGTACACCACTTCAACAACTGCTTCACTAGACATACCATTTGGATATTCCCTTCCAGTGCAAGTTTCTCTGACCTACGCAGGTGGAAATTGTCTCTCCAGCACATCTAGTGCCATCCACCTGACCTAAACCTCTGCTAATTTGTTTCCCACTGTATCACTTTACCTTTTCCCTTCTCTCTTCTGTACCCACCAATCTTTTCCCATTCAGACCATGTACTGTCTTCTCCAATCACTTTGTCCCCCCCCCCCCCACCACCCCCCCCCCCCCCCACCCCACCCCGTGCAGCTACTGTGGGTGTGTACATTTGGCTGTTTGTGTGGTTTCCAAACTAAACCATGTGCATTTTAGATATGTTAGATCCATACACTTTACCTGAAACTAATTCTCTGAGGTGCTGAGACTACTGCTTCCTGGCTCAGGGTTTCTATTTTCAGCTAACACAGAAGTATTGTCTACAAACAAAAGTGTATGGGACAGGATATTTACCAGTGAATCATTCACACTGGACACCAAAAAGACTGTTGTGTGGCATGTAGACAACCCCCGAGATGGTGCACCAACGCAGTGTGACTGCAGGAGCATACAGCAAAAACTCTACACAAAAGATGGTCCAGCACTTCTCAGAGCTTACAGTCAAAAATTATCAGGCAGGGTGTCCATATTATGAAAATTAACGTAGGATTAACAAGTGACAAATGCAGTTACCAAAGCAAATTAGATGATGAGCATGCCATCAGTATTATAGCTCTATAGGAAAAGCATTTAGGTGATAATTCAGCAGCTACATGCAAGATTACGCAATATAAAGCAATATCAATACTCCTCTCAATTGTTAGGTGCATCCACAATAAATGAAAAAAGAAACAGCTCTTGGATTATGCTGGCTTAAGCTGTCAGAAAATTAGTGATGTAGAAGTAATTAGGATAAAACTCAAAGGCCTGGTTATTACATCAGTCCACAAATCACCTAACGGAAAGTGTCTGACACTAGTCTTACACACAGCAACTAGACAGCACGTATATGTTTAAGATTTTAATTCCAAAATAAAACCCGGAGATACATAAATAGAGACAAAAATAGAGAACCATTGTTCGAATGGATCAACACACAAGAAATTATCTAAGTTTGATGCCAAGGAATTTAAAACGTTTTGGGCAGGCAGATGGAAACTGATACAAAACCTGACCCATGCATCTTTTCCACTGATGAGAACAAATTACCACTGAATTACTCAATAGTAGTACTGAAACATTTTTCAAGGAGTGTACATTGGCTCACAAAAGTTATCATTGGTGCTGAAATATCAGTTACAAAATACATTGATAAACCCACATGGAAATTTGAAAAAGCTAACTTGACACAATACACCCAGGAAGTGGAGAGCAACCCACACTGGACACCTCAAAAGGCAGAACATTGGGAATTATTGTAGATGTAGCTAAATGGAATATCTGAAGGGAAGTAACAAAATAATGTGTACTAGGATGGGACAAACCTGCCCAAGTCCTCTACAAAGGATACCAAGGGTCTAAATAATGTTTTGATAACATTTTGTATTTGAAAATATTTGTGTGTATAAATTGTTCATGTTGATGTAAATTTGACAATTTAAGAAATGGTCATGCGTAGGAACAATGTAAGAAATAAGCGTTATGTGAAAGCCAGTGTGCTTTTGTTTGAAACGAAAATAGCTGTGGGGAGTGGAAAAGGTGCGAAAGGCGAATTGGCGTGCTACCTTGAGCAAGTGTGGGAAGTAAGTCACACAGTCTGTAGGCAGCAGTGATTGAGGTAACTCCTTTGTGGAGCAGAAGCTTTGCCTGCAGATTTTCATAAAAAGCCTCGGTTGAAGACTGCAAACAGCTTACAGCATAGCTGCGAGTTGTTGAGCTACTGTATGTAAAACTGAATGAAGCCAAGAAGAGAAATTGAGCCCATACAGCAAGAAACTTGCAGGCCATAGTGTGGGTAGTGTAGCCGTCATAACTGTTCGCCACACCCAAGCCTACAGCCACCAGATAAGATTTTTTTCTATTTTTACCTTTGTACAGCATGAACCATTAATTTAAACTGTGATTTAATAATCATTCTTGAACTTTACGGAAACTGGCTCACCCTGTCATTTCATCCTAATCATACATCTGTATAGGGTTCCTTCCTGGTGTTTGATTAATCCGAGTGTCCTGTTTTACAGACTTATGAAGTGCCAAGTTAATATAAAGAGGAACCATTTAAATTGCTTTAGTGTAAATAATAAAAATGTTTTCTTAACTATTGCAAAGTGTTATAGTTTGCTTACATAAAATTCAATCAGAGTGAAGTGCCAAGTTAATATAAAGAGGCACCATTTAAATTGCTTTAGTGTAAATAATAAAAATGTTTTCTTAACTATTGCAAAGTGTTATAGTTTGCTTACATAAAATTCAATCAGAGTGAAGCCAAGTTACTAGAACCTGTTAGATGGCTATACAGAATTAGTTCAAAGAATAATAGCTTTTGAAAGTAAATTTCACCAAGAAAGAGGTTTTCTTTAAGTGAAATGTTCAGTTAAAAAGTGTGTGCTTTAGTGTCTAAGTATTTAAGTTTCTTGATTATGGAAAGTGCTTCTCTAAAGGTTGTTCCCCCCACCGCGGCTAATTTTTTTTACCTTCCTTGATGTTATCTACTGGGCTTTTTCTTTTTTAAAAACATAATGTATAAAGATGTAGCCCATAATTGTTTAAGTGGGGTAATTTATTTGAAGAGCCAAACTAAACAGTAGCAAGAAAGTAGGCAAAATTCACATTTCTGCTTCTCCAATACTTCACTATTTCATTGCCAGGATAGGTTGGAGACCATTAAGTACATGTTTTAAACCACTAAATGAACTTGGAAATGAGTTGTCCTAGCTTCAGTATATTATTATTCATACTGTGTTTCTATCTAGCCACTGGGTAAGATCTTAGGAAAAGAAGTGAATAGTCCAATTTACTTATCCATTAGACGCAACGCACGGTAAATCCTGTAAGAAGGATAACTCTATTGATTATCTTTCCCTATAAACAGGACTAACCTTCCATAGTGTATTTTATTTGGAAACTAAACTAAATTTTAGTAAGAGGGTTATACGTGGCAACATAGAGACATGGTTTCTGTTATTTACGTAAAAGCATACTAATATCATAATGGTAGTGTTATAAGGTCCTATTAATGTGTGGTCATGACATTTGTTAAATGTCTCACCACATTCCTATTGAAACTATTTACTCTTCTTGTAAATAACACTTATGACAATTTTATACAAATGTCCACTAAGACTTTGCTCGTCAACTTTCATTTAGGTAACAGCAATCTTTTAGATGTATTTAAATCAGTACTGTTAAGAAATACTGACTAGCTTTATTTTCAAGAATCTCAAGTTTAAGTTATACATACTGTTATCCTCCAATAAGAATTATTGGCCGATTCTTCATCTTTGACAGGTTCATCATGCCTGCAATGCAAAACATTATCTTTTGTTTTAACAGATGAAATCCAACTTTTAAATTTAATAAATGCTTATACAAACATAACGTTTCTTCAAAAAATGTATTTATGACAACTTCCTGTCACAGATAATTTTCACTGAATGTTGCAAACCAGTTATATTGCTGATGAGAAGCAAATGTTGATCTTTTCCCTCTCTTCCTTCACCATCTCCTGTTTTGTTCACCTTGACATATTTCTACCAAAAAGACTACCCTAATGGATCCACTGCTTATATTTAACACACAGTAAATTCAGTTCAAATATTTCCTTAACACAGGATGTGCATTGACGAGCTTGAATTAATCAGAAAAATATAAACAGATACTAACCATTCCACAGCTCTTACAAAATACTTGCATTAAGTAATCATCAAAGCTACTTTTTGTACAGCAAGAGGACTAACAGTCAAAATGGTGCTACATGCTACAGGCAGTGCAATACAATTTATTTTACTCATTGCTACAGCAATAAATGTACTTATAAAAATATTCAGACTTAGACTATAATCAAATACAGAGAGAGAAAATATTCTAACTAAAGAGATATAGCAGCCATAGGCAGAAACAAATAAAAAAACTGATACTAATCTTAGCTTTGAGGACCAAAAGTTTCTTCATCTGGAAAATGTAAAAAGAGAAATGAGACTGTTCAAGAATTAAGGATGAAATTCCAGAATCTTGGGTCAAGGAAGATGGATGGTTAAATGAATGAAAAAACTAGACTGGACATAATGAAATTCAGTTGCGAAAGAGCAGCAGATGATGTAATTTTAAATGCTGAGAAATAAGATCTCTTCAAGAGGAGCCACCAAAAGGTCAAATAAGTGAAGAACAAGCTGAAAATACCGGTAAATGGGCTAAAATGGCGGCAAATAGATAAAGGAAACAGAAAGGAAGTGCTGAAGAACAGGCAACCAAACAACAACAACAACAACAACAATAATAATGAAACTTCCTGGCAGATTAAAACTGTGTGCCCGACCGAGACTCGAACTCGGGACCTTTGCCTTTCGCGGGCAAGTGCTCTACCAACTGAGCTACCGAAGCACGACTCACGCCCGGTACTCACAGCTTTACTTCTGCCAGTACCTCGTCTCCTACCTTCCAAACTTTACAGAAGCTCTCCTGTGAACCTTGCAGAACTAGCACTCCTGAAAGAAAGGATATTGCGGAGACATGGCTTAGCCACAGCCTGGGGGATGTGGCTAAGCCATGTCTCCGCAATATCCTTTCTTTCAGGAGTGCTAGTTCTGCAAGGTTCGCACGAGAGCTTCTGTAAAGTTTGGAAGGTAGGAGACGAGGTACTGGCAGAAGTAAAGCTGTGAGTACCGGGCGTGAGTCGTGCTTCGGTAGCTCAGTTGGTAGAGCACTTGCCCGCGAAAGGCAAAGGTCCCGAGTTCAAGTCTCAGTCAGGCACACAGTTTTAATCTGCAAGGAAGTTTCATATCAGCGCACACTCCGCTGCAGAGTGAAAATCTCATTCTGGAAACAATAATAATAATAACAGCACATTGTAGCAATATATAATAGCATTCCCACAACATCTGGAGCAAGATTTTCCACTAACAGAGCAATAAATTCATGAAGCCATCAAATCATTCCAAAACTTCAAAGCAACAAATGAAGACTCCACTACAGCAAAATTATTGAAATAGTCAGAACACACAAATGATCTACAACTGCTGTTTGAGAACATTTGGAAAGCTGAAGAGATTATGGAAAGCATTAATCCACAGCTATGAAAAAAAGGGGACACACAAAATGTCAACAATAGCAGAGATGCCTCACTTCTGCCAGTTGTATACAAAATATTATCAAAAATTCTCTGGACAGAGTTGTAGAAACTTTAGACAAATAACTGGGAGAATCTCAAGGAGCTCTAGAAAGGGAAGACCCTGCACAGAACAGAAGTTTATTAGAAAATTGATAATTCTCCACAGACTGTTAATCACCAAACCTATAATAGTATCATGTATTGGTTTCAAGAAAACATTTGATTTGGTAGGCAGAGAAATTATGGGTAAAATCATCAAAGAATTTTGTGTTAAGGCAAACATAATCCTCAAAACACTAGCAAATAGGATGACTGAAGCTAAATTTATGGGAGAAGTATCTCAACCATTTGAAATAAAAACTGGTGTTAGACAAGGGGACAGTTTATCACCTTTACTGTAACACTACATTCTAGAAAAAATAGAAAGTGTCTGGAATTTGGAGAAAAAAAAATCACAAAATTGAACCAATAATTTTAGGACGAAAAACAAATGGAATTAAGTTAAACTGCCTGGCTTCTGCAGATGATTCTGATATACTTTCAAAACACTCTGACAGACAGTTATTAAAAGAAATCTTTTGGAAGAAATAGCAAAGAAAGCTGGTCCCAAAATTTCAGCCGAAAAAACAACATTGATGACAATTTCAAACAATGCATCAACATTCTTAGAAAAACAAAAATGTAAAATAGCATTAGTAAGTAAATTTAAATATATTGGACAAACTGTACAACAAAATGGACTAGAAGAATTAACAGTAGATGCAAGAGTCAGCAAACTGGAGAGAGCAAATCGTTTGACAAAGGATATTTACAACAAGAAATGTACAACTAAAAAAACAAAACTAAAACACTATCCCACAGTGGTATGACCAGGATGTTTACATGGATGAGGATGCCTAATGATGAACTATAAGCTGGACAGAACAGAGGTTCCTCAAAGGAGCATTATTAGAAAATAATGGTTGCAATACAGGCTACAGATGACTGGAAAATGAGAAGTAATGAGGAGATCTACAAAAATTTTGAGAAAATATCAGAAGTAATGGCTAAAAGAAGATTAATCTTTTTTTAGAGACCTCTACTGAAAGAGTAGTTCTGGAAGAAGGAATCAATGATAGCATGGATTACAGAAATAAGAAAGAAACAACATCAAACAATCAGAAATAATAGAAAGAAACCTTTTTACAGATAAAATACTGAATTTAAAAGGATCATCACCTCTCCAAGATCAAAATTAATTTCATCCCTCTCAATAAGACCGTGAAAACCGGAAATAAATTTCATAAATATGATATTGCGAAGCTCAAAATCAATCAAAACGTATTGGAACAATGCCACCAGTAACTGACAGTTGAATCCCATAAATGGGCAGACATTGCCTCCATGATCCAACAAGCAGCTAATACTACAATCCTGACAGCTAAAAAGAGGAATCATACATGGTGGAATGAGGTTTGTGGTGAGCCGGTGGCCCAAACAGCAAGTGCATGGAAAAAGTGGAACTCTACCAGGAGACCTGATGATTTTGATGTATTCCATGAAGTTCGAAAATATGCAGCCAGAACTCTACGAGGGGCTAAGCAGCTGCATGAGAAACAACAGTTAGAACAGATCGATCAGCGTTTCCAGATAAACAATGTCAGAGACTTCTATCAGACGTTCAAATCAAACTTGAAAGGATACCAAGCCCCTAGTTTTTGTATTAGAGACGGAAATGGAAAGCTGAGTGTTGTGTACATAGTTCCGCGTATTCAGTGCGTACACAAATTTCCCACTAGAGTGCGCCCCGCTAAGCACAACAGCGCAGGCGCAGCACTCGTCCATCTCCGCACTACGAGATGGCGCTGCCATAGAGACGGACCAAATTCTGCTTCCGCTGATCCGCGTATTAATATGTAACGCAGCCAATGAGATTGCTGCTAACATAGAACACTTTCTCCTCGCGCATCACACTCGCGCAGTGATACATGAACGTGCGAGGTATTATAACGAGTGTAAAGACCTTCGATCAGTCAGTCTGCATTTGTCTGCACCAGTCTGCATTCGTCTGTACCAGTCTGCATTAGTCGGTACCAGTCTGTACGAGTTCTACAATTGTCTGTACCAGTCCATAGTCAAGATTCAGTCTGCGCCTGATAAGATTACCATATTCCTGTACATAGCCATGAAGATAAATGTATAGACACTTTTGTCAAGTATCTGAGATATATGTGAGAATAAGATTAACGTACCAATCCCAAAGAACTTCAGATTGTCAATTGTAAATAGCATCCAGAACCAAGTTAAGTAATTTTTATATTTGTTATTATTTTAATAAATGTATGCGAAAATTAATCAAGTTCTGTTTAAAGTTGGTCACCGTCAATCTGCTACTATAAGCGTGCAAGTGGCATTTCTATCGTCTCACCTAATCGCAGAAGATAAACATGCCATGATAAGACCACGAGACATATTGCTGACACTCGCTTACTTTGTTAGAGCAACAAGTCAAATAATCTGATGGTGTGTGTACTGAAGGTCTTACAGTACGCACACCACACTCGGCCTGACCAACAAAGAAAACTGCAAGATAATGTCTCGTTACTTTGAAAACCTACTTAATTGTGATGAACCGAAAGAAAGATTCCCTGTATCTGCCCCAATCCACAAACTACCCCTCATCTCCATCTAGTAAAGAGGAGACCAAAGAGATCATCAACAACTTTAAGAATAATAAGGCAGCTGGAGAGGATTCAATAGTGGTGGAACTACTGAAGCTGGCAAATAATGAAACTCTAGATATACTAGTCCAACTTTTTGAGGAGATCTGGAGAGCTGGGATGATACCAACTGAATGGCAGTCAGCTATAATCCATCGTATACACAAAAAAGGTGATAAATAGAATGTCAATAACTATAAGGGTACCTCATTAGTATCTGTTCCATACAAGATTCTCTCCAAAGTGATACAGAATAGAATAGAAGATCATTGTAACCAACTGATTGGGGACTATCAAGCTGGTTTCCGAAAGGCCGATTCTTGCGCAGAACAAATCTTTAACCTGAAGAACATCATCAGGTACAAAAAAAATTGGAAAAATAACTATGTGGTCATGTTTGTTGATTTTCAGAAAGTATATGACTCCATCGACTGACAGGCATTAATGAATATTTTGGAAAAGTTTGGGGTGGATAATACATCAAGAAAGCTGATCAAACAAACTCTTACTAACACAGTGTCAAAAATTAAATTTATGGGTGAGGTATCTGAACCCTTTACAATCAGAACGGACATAAGACGAGGAGATGGACTATCCCTCTCCTTTTCAATTGTGTCTTGGAAAAGGTCATTCAAGAGTGGAGAAAGTTATTAGCCCAAGGAGAAACAAATGAAGAGTGGTTCAGACTTGGTCCTAAGAACAAAGGGGTGTGCATTGACTGCCTAGATTTTGTGGCTGACCTGGCCATTTTTGCTAACAACATAGAGTCAGCAGTCAACAAGATAAATAGGCTGTCAGAAATTGCTGAAAAAAGTTAGACTCCAGATCTCTATTCAAAAAACAGAATATATGACAAACATCTGTGATGGACCTGAATGGATGATAACCAACCTGGGAAAAAATCGGATGAGTTAAGAATTTCAGGTATCTCGGTGACGTCATCCACCAGGAGAATGGATTAAAAGAAGAAGCAATTGTCGGGATGAGGAAGTTAGACCAAGCATACCAACTGACAAAGAATACTTATAACAAAAAGTCTATGAGTATATGGGCCAAGTTCCAACATTATAATACAGTTGTAAAACCTGAGGGCTTATAAGCATCCAAAACTTTGACCACGAGTAGACAAGGTCAAGCTGAGCGGCTGGAAAAGCGTGAGTGTAGGATATTAAGGAAAATCCTAAGGTAATAGATGGGTCGATGGACAATGGCGAATGAGAGCAAATGAGGACTCGTGCAGCAAGACAGAACCTATCACAGCATCCATTACGAAGAAATGATTGTTATTTTATGGTCATCTCATGAAAATAGACGGTGATCGACTAACAAAAAGAATATGGATTTTCATCCTATCTAAGAAAACAAGGCCGAGATGGTTCAAAGAATGTGAAAAAGATCTTAAGCAGATTGGTATCTCAGAGAGAAATTCCTGAAAGGAACAAATTTAGAAGATTGGTGACCAACTACCAAGATTTTAACATGGCATCAACATCCGAAAGACAGTGAGGACCATTATCTGAAGAGCATATAAAGGCACTTCTTGGAGGGGCTCAGAAGATACTGGCAGGAAGTCAAAGCTGGAGCAAGAACAAGACCTGGACACTAGAGTGAAGTCGGTTGTTACCACGCAGTCCGTAGAGACTCACCTCGATAAAAAAAATAAATAAATAAAAATAAAAGGCTTTTGATGCAGAAGAAATAGGGGATTGAGAACAACACGAATAGAATAAAGTGGGAAAAACATGAGGAGGAGATGGACGAGTACTGGAAAAACAGGAGACTACAAGGGAAGAAGAAGAAGTGAAGTTATTACATGACGAGAGATGGTGATTGGATTTGATTTGATTCAGTTTTCGTTACATACACCGAAAAAATGAGATGATTCTCGAGGGTGTGGAACATGTCAGAATGTGTAACACAAAACATTTTAATATAATTAATACTACCCTGATCATTTGTCACAAGATTGTCAAAATAGGTGAACACAATACAGTAAATTGGAAAACTAATATTTACAGAATTAATACGCTGTCAGAATGAAACATTGTTATGCACTATTAATAAATTTATCATACACAAAATACCTAATATTGACTGTTGCAACCAAATGCTGTCAAAACTAAAATCTAACATATTTTTACTTTAGCTGGCCTAACAGTCTCTGTTAGGATATTCATCTATAGAGTAGAAGGCATTGCCTATCAAAAAGTCATTCAATCTCTGTTTAAACTGTGCTTTATCTGAAACCAAGTTTTTAATGGCTGCTGGTAATTTATTGAAAATGTGTGTTCCTGAATATTGGACCCCCTTTTGGACCAACATAAGTGATTTTAGGTCTTTATGTAGATTGTTCTTATTCCTAGTATTGATAATATGTATTGAGCTATTTGTTGGAAATATAGATATATAACTTGCAACAAATTTCATTAAGGAGTAAGTATACTGAGAAGCAATGGTTGGAATTCAAAGTTCCTCAAATAGGTTCTACACGATGTTCTTCAAAGACTGGTCCCAGATACTCCATTGCACCATTCACCGAACCTGATAACCCCGAGCCATCAGTAACAAAAATTAAGTCTTGCTTAAGAGATTTACAGCACTACATGCACTTGTTACCAAAGTCTCATTTACTTTTAGAGCTATCTGTTCCACTTCCTTTTTGGCCCCACTTCTCTGTCTTCACTGTATCCCATACAGTTCTTATTTTGTTGCCCGATACAATTATCTTTTTCTCTTAATAAAGCTACTTCGATTTCTGGATTACTTGATTCAATATTTTGCAGTATTCTTTGTAATGCATTACAATTCTAATATCAGAAATGTTCCTAGATAGTAGATACATTCTCCTTTTTGCCCCACATGATATCTTTATTCCTTGTGTAATCCACGGTTTATCTTTTGACTTCTGTGTGATCTGAGTTACCTTTAGGGGAAAACAATTTTCAAAAGAGGAGGTAACTTTATTAATAAATGCTTTGTATTTTCCATTTGAGTCAGGTAAACATCTCTCCAGTTCATGTCTTTGAGCAATTTCCTGAATTCCTCAATTTCTGGCTTATTTATTATCCTCCTGTACTCAGATTTAATATTTTTTTATCCTGTCAAGTTTCAACATTTAACACAAGATGCTGCACGTCGTGATCAGATAGTCCATTTACTATTGGTTTTGTGATATGCCTTTTTTCCCCTAGATTTGTTCATAAAGATATTATCAATAGCAGTCTCAGAGCATTTACATATCCTAGTTGCAAAGTTCACAACAGGAACTAAATTGAATGATAGTGTTAAAAACACCAGCAACCACTATTTCCTCTTCTTTTGTTTTTTACACTAGCTATTCCTTTCGCTTTGTGAAATGAAGCACTGTCTAGTTCCAAAACACAGGACTAGTATGACAAGGTGAAATGTTCTCAGAGTGCTACATGTATGATAGTAAATGTAATCAGCACTATAGTTGTTTTCTGAGTAGTTATGCTGTGTGTGTTTCATTCAATCAGATGAAATGGAATAAAATCATCAATTTATTTATTTGGGCTCTTTATCACCAAAATACATTCAATGTTGGTTGAGGTTTATCTTTTAAATTCACTCCAGTGTAGATTGTCAAAATTTTATCAGTTGTCAAAGTACTTGTAACACAGTTTCCGAATTTACTGCCATCCAGGAAAGTATCGCACTCAAATTATTCTCAGAGACTAAGAGCTGGCTGAAACCCAGAGTAGAAAGCTCTGACATATTTAGTGATTAATGGAATATATATTGGAAAGGCAGGTTAGACACTGTAGGAGAGGGAGTGTCCATTGTCTCTATTGAGGTCAAAGCTGATTGTGACAGTGAAGTTATCTGGTTGCGTATAACAAGTCTACGTGAAATCAAGTTAATTAATGGATAATCAGCCACCCAGCTCTGCTATGACAGTTTTGGAGCCATTCACAGAAAGTCTACAGACAGTAGCATGTAAATACCTAGATCATGCAATACTAGTTGGAGGTGAATTTAGCCTACTGAGTATAGGTGGTAGCCTATGGCTTCATTGCAGGCGGTGCAGTCAATCTTGTGAAGCACTTTTGAATGTGGTTTTCGAAAATTGTCTTGAGCACCTAGTTTGGCACGCCACATGCAATGGAAATATCTTAGACCTTGTAGTTACAAACAGGCCAGATATCATCAATGACTTCAGCATAGAGATGGGGATTAATAATCATGATAACATCATAACAACTAAGGTTACAAAAATTAATAAATCAGTCAAGAAGGCTAGGAAAATGTTCATGCCAGAAAGAGCAGATAAGCAGATGTTAGCATCTTACTTAGACAGAACTGACATCACTTAGTTCCATTAAGATGGACGTAGAGAGATTATGGTCAAAGCTTAAACAGATCGTGAATTGCACTCTCAACAAGTCTGTACCTAGTAAACGAATTAAGGATGCAAAAGAGCCACTGCGGTTTAACAATGAAATTTGGAAAATACTGAGGAAGGAAAAGCTACTGCACTCTTGGTTCAAAAGAGAATGCCAAATGGAAACAAGGAAAGGTTACTACCACTGTCATACCTCAGCAAAAGATCTGGCTGAGAAGCAGGGGAAATTATTGTCCTATATAAAATCACTAAGTGAGTCAAAGGTTTCCATCAAGTCACTTGACCAGTCTGGTGTGGCAGTAGGAGATAAATGTTTTAAATTTTGCATTTAAGAAATCATTCATGCAAGAGAATCATATAAACATACCGTCATTTGACAATAGCACAAAGACACCTAACAACAGTCACCACAAGAGGCCAGCGCTAGCACAAGTTGTTCACATGATATTCGTTGGACTGTTGCCTGTAAACCCGTGCCATGTCAGTGCTCTTGGAAGAGAGCTGTGGCAGTGACAAGGCTCTGTTGTTGTTCCTATGCAGTGATCTGCAAAGACGCGACGGTACGGGACGGGGGGTCGGGTCGAGATTCAAGCAGTGACTAAATACTTCATAAAGAAAGGTATGAAAGCGAAGGACATTCATGCCAATTTCCAGAATACACCAGGGGACTCTGCTCCTTTGTCTTCAACTGTTGCCAAGTGGATAAATGAATTTCAATTTGGTCAGGAGAGCTTAGATGATGATCATCCATGAATAGGTCAGCCAAGATGTGTCACTACTCTAGAAATCATTGCAAAAGTGCACATAATGATCAAGGAGGATCACCAATTTAGAGTGCATGAAATTGCTCACGCTTGCCAGATGTCATCTGAAAGGTATTCACAAGATGGGTGCCGCGATTCTTGACGCTGGGTCAAAAACGCATGAGAATGGACATATCACAACAATGTTTGGCCTGTTTTAGGAGAAACAAACAAGATCTTTTGTGCTGGTTTGTGACCACGAGGAAACTTTGGTTTACTACTATACCCCAGAGACAAAGCAACAATCAAGGCAGTGGAAACATGCTGAATCTCCGCCGCCAAACTCCTTCAGCAGGGAAGGACATGGCGTCAGTGTTCTGGGATGCGCCACCAAATTCCTTCAGCGGGGAAGAGCATGGCATCAGTGTTCTGGGATGAGAAGGGGATTCTGTTTGTACATTATCTCCCCACTGGGCAAACAATTACTGGAGAATACTATGCTAACCTTCTGGACAAATTGCAACAAATGATATGCGAAAAAGGCCAGGTTTAATAAGGAAGAAAGTCATCTAGCATCAAGCAAATGCACGCTCGCATGCATGTACCATCGCCATGGTAAAATTACACAAACTAAGGTATGAATTGTTGCCACACGTGCCTCTTCCCTAAACTGAAAATTTTTCTTTGTGGATGAAGATTCACTTAAATGAAGAATTGATAGCCTGAGTTGACAACTATTTTATAGGCCTGGAGGAAAATCATTGTCGAGATGGGATCAAGGTATTGGAACACTGTTGGACCAAGTGAATTAATCTACAAGCAGGGTACATTGAAAAACAAAAAAGTTTCAGTGACATAAGTACTTTTTTTCTATTCTGTTTCAAGAACTTTTCAAACCACCCTCGTAAGCATCCCTGATGCCTGAAATAATTAAAAACAAATAAGTCGCCAGTTGCAGATGGAATCTCAATTTGGTTTTACAAAGAGTGCTATATGGCATTGGACCCTTACTTAGCTTGTATTTTTTGTGACTCTCTCACCCAGCAGAAAGACCTAAGCAACTGGGGAAAAAAATACAGAGGCGTCTTGTGTATATACGAAGGGCGAAAGAACAGACCCACGAAATTACAGACCAATACCCGTAACATCAGTTTGCTGCAGAATTCTTGAACATATTCTGGGTTTGAATCTAATCAGTTTCATAGAGACCAATAAGTTTGTGTCCACAAATCAGTACAAAGCATCGCTCATGGGCAACTCAGCATGCCCTTTTGTCATACAACGTCTGTTCAAAAAATTCCAAAACTTTGTCCACAAAATTTTCTATGCTTATCTTTTAATTACTATGGATTGTCTCCTTCGAAATACTCTCCTCCACAACTGATACACTGCTCCCAATATCATTTCCACTTCCAGGAGCAGTCTTGACACACCTCTTGCTGGGTCGCATAAAGTGCCGTCTGCGAATTTTCTTTTATGTCATCTACCATTGCAAAACTTCATCCTTTTCAACTTTGGAAATAAAAAGAAGTCTGCAGGGGTCATACTATTCTCGCAAGGAACATCTCATTCTCATTTGTGAGATCCAAAAAGTTTTTTTGGTCTTGACTCATGAGCCGTGGAATGAACTTGGCGGCAGCACAATGCATTCCAAGATGCTGTGTCATTTCATAACATGATCCAATTGAAATGTTACATTCTTCTACAATCTCTCGGACAGTGAATCTTCGATTGGCACACACAATTTCGTTGACGTTCCTGACACAAGCGTCATCAGGGGACATCTAAGAGCGTCCTGAACAAGGATCATTTTTGACTTTTGTAAAGCCATTTTTAAAACGTGTGAATAATACATAACACCAAGTATGGCTTAAGCACTCATCGCTATAGGCTCTCTGCATCAAATGGTGTGTCTGTGTAAAGGTTTTCTTGAGTTTCACGCAAAATTTAATGCAGATGCATTGCTCCTCTAACTTTGCCATCAAAAATTCACAAACCCAGATTCCATATTTCTTGATTTCCGAGAAGCATTTGACATAGTGCCTCACTGCAGACTTTTAACAAAGGTACGAGCACATGGAATAGGTTCCCAGACATGTGAGTGGCTCAAAGACTTCTGAAGTAATAGAACCCACTACATTATCCCGACGGTGAGTGTCCATCAGTGACTAGGGTATCATTAGGATCATTCCAGGGATTCGTGATAGGAGCGCAATTACTCATATTTTCTATGTGCATAACTGATCTGATGGACAAAGTGGACAGTAATCTGTGGTTGTTTGCTGATGATGTTGTGGTGTATGGAAGGTGTCATCGTTGAGTGATTTAGGAGGATAAAAGATGACTTGGACAAAGTTCCCAGTTATTGTGATAAATGACAGCTAACCCTAAATGTAGAAAAATATAAGTTACTGCAGATGAGTTGGAAAAACTAATCCCTAATGCCAGAATCCAGCATTAGTAGTGTCATGAATGAAGTTACATTGTTTCAATATCTGGACATAACGTTGCAATGTGATATGAAATGGAACAGACTTGTGAGGGTCATGGTAGGGAAGGCGAATAATCATCTTTCGTTTGTTGGGTGGATTTTACTACAGTGTGGCTCAGCTGTGATGGACATCACATATAGGATGCTAGTGTCTGGGATCCGCAAGGGGTCGAATTAAAGCAGACATTGAGGTAATTCAGAGGCAGGATACTAGATTTGTTAACAGTAGGTTGAAACCACAACATACAAGTGTTATGGAGATGTTTCTGGAACTCAAATGGGAATCCCTGGAGGGATTTTGAGGAACACTGTGCTGACTGCAGAACAATTCTGCTTGCACCAACATACGTTACGCATAAGGACCACAAAGATAAGAGATGACAAATTAGGACTCATAGAGGGGCATATAGACATTCACTTTTTCCTCAGTCGATTGGCAGATGGAATGGGAAAGGAACTGACTACAGTCGAATCAAAATTACTTGATAGTTGGCACTTCAAACGCCAATAAGAGTAGTCAGCATCACACTTGAACTGTCTGCTGTTGCCAAACTCCACCAAAAATGGCCAGTCACTTCCAATTCCTGGTTCAGCATTGTTTCTTGATGTATTTGTATCCCGAATTACGAGGCCGACACTTTTATTATGTATTTCATGACACGCGATAACTACACCAAAAACAACACACATTAACAATGCTAATGAAAGACACACATTTCATTCATAGCACTAACCAAACACTACCGAATAACTCAGCACAAGGTGTAATTCAGTATCATACATATAGTTATCATATTCACAGAGATCATCTTACATTAGATAAGCTTTTCACTACACTGTGTGAAACTGAAATTTTTAAGGTTGCAATTCATAGTTGCAACTGGGTCACTACATTCACATACATAAATACTTCATGCAGTGCTGTGGCATAGCACAATGGTTGGCAGATTAATCTAATGTGTAGCATGTCATAGGTTTGAATCTCATCAATGTAGCAAAGTTTTTATTTCTAAATCTAACCAAAAGAGTGTGATTATTATTTTCATTCAATTAATTGGTTTAAATGTATTTTTTTATTTTTAATACTTTGCTGCATCATTTTTCATCATTGTTTTGACTGTTCTATTTGGTCTTATTTTTCTTCCTGTCATTATTTCTTCATTTGGAATCTGCCTCAGTCATCTATAATCCACGAACAAGTGCCCACACGGACTGTTCACTGGTTTCTAACATGGCAGCATGTGCAGCTAGAGTAAGGATAGTTACAGGTAACAAATGAAATGGAGAAATTTCAATTTGCTTTCAGCCTTGAAATTGAGTTTTTGTTGTCTTGAGTTTACCCTTAAGGGTTAGCTTTAATCACCATGAACAAAGCGATCATGATATTAGTACTGCTGCAGACTGTTGACCACAATTTTCTCGGCTGGGTTAGGACACAAGTTTACAGTCAGGGATACAAAACGGGTCGTCTGCCCCAGTTCAGTCACTGGTCACTTTAAATCAATAGTCGACAGAGTATCCAACATTTCTGACATACCTTGCACCAGCCACTAGAAAAATTGCTCTGTGTTAAACATTTAACATAATTTGTGAAGTGAGCCGCTTGTTTGTTGTCACCTGTAACCAAACGGTAGCTGGTAGCCAATGTGGCGACATTGTTGCAGCAGGTGATTGATGTCAACTATCAAGTAATTTTATTCAGACTATTGTAGTGAGACAGGGTACCTTCTGCCATGCACCATATGGTGGCTAGTGGAGTATGTATGTAGATGTGGAATCAGTCTTTCCTTCTCATTCCATCTGGAAAGTCTCTCCTAATCTGCAGTTCTGGGTAACTTTCCAAATTCTACCCTTTTTCCTAGACCTATCCTTCACCCCTCTTCCTTCCACTTCAACCCTTCTGCCTGAAGAATGAGCTACTGGCTCTGAAAGCTTGCCTAATTATAATCTTCTTTTATGTGTGTGTTCTGCCGCCACTCAGCGAGTAGATTGTTTATCTATCCAATTCAATTATCATGTAATAAAAAGCTGCATTTAACACACCAAGTCTCTTTTACCAATCACTTTTAATATGTCCTACAGAATGTACTGTCTATCCTTTCCTTTTTTGAGATTACTGTTTTGTTTTACTTTTCTACAGGCATCATCTTACTTATTAGGACTCAGTTCCTTCATGTTGTTGTTGTTGTGGTCTTCAGTCCTGAGACTGGTTTGATGCAGCTCTCCATGCTACTCTATCCTGTGCAAGCTTCTTCATCTTCCAGTACCTACTGCAACCTACATCCTTCTGAATCTGCCTAGTGTATTCATCTCTTGGTCTCCCTCTACGATTTTTACCCTCCACGCTGCCCTCCAATGCTAAATTTGTGATCCCTTGATGCCTCAAAACATGTCCTACCAACCGATCTCTTCTTCTAGTCAAGTTGTAGAGCTGCATGTACTCGGGAACAATTACGGCTGTAGTTTCCCCTTGCTTTCAGCCGTTCGCAGTACCAGCACAGCAAGGCCGTTTTGGCTAATGTAACAAGGCCAGATCAGTCAATCATCCAGACTGTTGCCCCTGCAACTACTGAAAAGGCTGCTGCCCCTCTTCAGGAACCACATGTTTGTCTGGCCTCTCAACAGATACCCCTCCATTGTGGTTGCACCTACGGTACGACCATCTGTATCGCTGAGGCACGAAAGCCTCCCCACCAATGGCAAGGTCCATGGTTCATGGGGGAGTTCCTTCATAGTCAACAGTTAAGGAATGGGTGGCTGAATTCATATGTAGCATATGTCTCTGTAAGATGACTCATGAACAACTTCCTAGAATTACAATCAAATATGAAAATGCTGAGAAAGAACACAGTGTGATATTGCAAGATCAGTAATTAAAAAGATGTGCAAAACAGTTGATGCCGTGGCCGTACCAGAAAGTGAGTGGAATGTCTGTTGAAGCCTGACTACAACCTAATGTGAAAAACAATTTGGGACAATCTGACACACAACTGATTCTATGCACCAATCTGTTCCTTTGGATGAGAGATGACCGAAATGAAACAGCAGTTGCACAAAAATAGCCCAGGTGACTTCATCGGAGAGAAAGAGTGGTCATTGTTTTCTAGGATGCAAAAGGGATTTGTATTTTAGATTAGCTTGCAAGACTGAAACAATACCTCACAAATACTATGCAAGTATTCTGACTCAACTGGATGAAAAAATATGGAGCCAAGACCCAGGGGGAAAAAAAAAGTTTATCGTCAGTGAAATGCATATGGTCACAAAGGCACTTTCAAAATAGCAAAACTGGGAGGTTCAAGTGTGAAGTCTTCAAATATCTATTCCATTCTCCAATTTTTTCACATTCTGACTTTAGCTTCTTCTTCTTTTCTTTTTGTATGAATGATTCACTTGAGACTACATGCGTCACAGCTCAAAACCGTTTTGTGAGTCAACAACTGGATATGTTTTCACTGCTCTGTCTCTTGTAACTCCATTGGACATGGAGGTAGCAAATGAGGATGTAGGATGTCCATGACATACTGCTGTGCTGTCAGAGTGACCTGAAGTCATATCCGATGCTGCCCCACACGCCCTCTCCCTATGTCGTTGTCATACTCACTGACAACTGTCATCGCGGGTCTTGTAGAATGTGACTCACTGCTGATCACATGACAGGTGCAGGTGTGAAAGGGTTACTATGTGCTCGGCGTACATTACAGCAATTCTCCCATGGGCTCGTCAGACATGGTCAACCGGAAGCTTGCTGACAAGCACACCGCCCTCACGTTCGTAAGCAGTCCAACATGGGGCCACTACCACATCTGAATGTCTCACAAATCTGCATATTGCATAATTCAATCAGCCTGGCAAATGGAGACACACAATTAGGCCCCTTCAAATTTTGTTACGTGCTGATAATGCTGACCCACAAAAGTACAGGGCATCTGTGTCATTCACAGGGATCACTCAACATCTTACACTCTTCACATCTCTTATAGCTCCTACCATTCATGGTAACAATCTGAGACACAAACAAAGCTAATGCAATCTGGTGGCCTTTGTATCCATTTCAGAGAGTTGCGACTCTCATAATTTATCACTGGTATGCACACTCATGAAACTACGTTGCTTCAGGGAGCTTCCCTTTTTCCTTCAAGCAGTTTAGTTCTTTAAATCCATTTTTGTTGTAGCTCAGAATAATTATTTTATTGTGTAGCAAACTTACAGACTAGCATTCTGCTCTGAGCTGTCAGAGTTGGCGGTCATGTGTGTGTGAGGTGTGCTTGCTTGTGTGAATGAATGGTGTGTATTTCTATTTCTTTTTCTGATGAAGGTTGTGGCCAAAAGCTTATGTGTAAGTGTCTTAACTGTGCCTGTCTGCATTTTAATGTGCCATCTTTATGGTAATTAGCACTCTATCTTTTCCTACACTGCTGATATTCCAACCTGGAGTTTCCATTGTTTGAACTTACGGTCTACTGTTTTATGTTGCAGTGCACTTCTACAAGTGTAATACACAAATGTTGCCTTAGGAAAGAGTCACAATAACATCCATGTCTACTGTTTGCTATTTTTTACGAAATAGCATGTCACACTCGAAATTTAACTTAGCCAATGAAATAGGTTTGAAGATTTATTGTGTGTAAAAGACACGAGGGCCCACTGTGTGGGAAACGTGGGAAGTTCTGTGCAGAGACGGAGTTATCCACAGACGTGGTAAGTCTGGGGAGCTATACGGGTGTTAAAACATCGCCACCTGCTGGGATGAGGGGCCACTTACTCTGTGGTGGTGCTGTGCCAGCAACGAGCTCGACCCATTGATTAGCACCACAGATGACAATGAGCAACCAGCTGCTTCTCTGTGCAGAGATATAAAATTTATCGATTTTGGACATCGGGTGACAATCTGTCACATGGAGAACAATGTTTACTCTGGCAATTTTAACACTAATCTAGTGTTCTGCAACATATTAATGTGAAATGTTGTCTATGATGTTGAAGAGTTTAAGTTAAACTGATATCTGAGAATTTGTTGTTTTTGTGGCATTATCTGGAAAATGGCCTCTCTTGCAGCTCCAAGCATAAATGTCAAGTGAAGAAGAATAATTAGCACAGCACACTGGAACCGAGTAGGGATCTGGTTTACTGCTCGGCCACTAAATTAGCATATCATGAGTACACCAGAAGAGACGCTGTACACACTTGCATATACTACGTACACAAGTACAAGCATCGATCAAGCTACTGTGAAACTGCACTCTGTGTGACACATCACTACATCAGAATACTGTAAATGTGGTGATTCCAATTTCTTAAGGTCTCTTCCTGTTTGTTTTCATCAGTAGGATCTTATTTTTCAAGTATGTGGGAATCCAATGAGCTGCCTGTCTGGACACATTCTTTCTGTATGTCCCACAAGTTGGATTCCTTGGAGACACATTGTAACAAGAGCTTTTAGGAATTTGCCTGGAGATTTCACACTGGGTTCTGTGTGATGTATCCCATCCTTTATTCTTGGACCTAAGATTTTTACTACAATTTTACATTCTTCTAATTCAGTTTGCTGTTTTCATGTCTTTTGTTGGACAAAGAGTCTCTCTCATGCATAAAGAAATTCTAATTTGATCACTGTTGTACAATGTTAGATTTTAGAGTTCCAGGAAAAATACTTTTAGTTAACTGAGAGACAGTTTGTATTTTCTGAAGTCTGGATTCTATGGCCCTCTTTTCATTATGATGTTCAGTGGTCTTTTTCACCAAATTATTGAAACTATTTAACACCGAATACTATGTCATTGCCTATATAAGTTCACCCAGTGCCATTTTGGTATCAGCCAAGAATTTTTTCTCCAGGTGAAATTAGTAGTCCAATTTTCCTAGCTTGCTCCCTTAATATTTCAATTTGCTTTAGCACATCAGTGATGTTTTTGTCAATTAGTATTATGTCATCGGTATAGGTTACACAATATAATTCTATCTTTAAGTTTACGTTCTAGTCAGTGTAATAGTGCACCTACTCTTCTCCATTACCTTACAATTTTCTTAGGGGCATAGTTGAATAGCAATGTGATATGCCATCCCATTTTCATATTCTTATGCCTGTCTTAAATTACACTGCTTGAAAAAAAGTGAGACACTCAGAAGGTGGGGAGAAAACAAATTGAAACATAGCTAATTTAGAGGGTATGTGATGTTAATTCAGTGATAACAAAACAGAGTCAAATTTACACAGAACTTATCAGTTTGAGCCCACTTATCAATACAGCAATGCACCCTGTCTTGCCTGGACAGTGCGGGAGGATGTCGTAAAGCTGCTGCATACCCTCCTGAGAAAGGTGATCCACAACTGTTGTAACTGGACATTGCAATCATGGATACAGGCAGTGGGATGGAGTTGACGTCCATGTTGGTCCCATAATGTTCTATCGGGGACAGATATGGGGATTTTGCTGGCCACAGGAGTATATCAACATCACACAGACAATTTAAAGAGCCACATACTACATGTGGACAAGCACTGGCCTGTTGAAAAATAGCATCACAATACTATTACACACTGCTGTACCATCAGAGTTCCCTCGGCCATTACAAGCCGTGACCTGAAGTCATACCCAATGGCTCCCCACACCATGGGACTCCTTTGTGACCTCCCCCCCCCCCCCCCCCCCCCCGCCCAAAAAAATGTGGAAGAATGGGACCTCTCCCAATCTCCCCGGGTCACTGTCAAACTTCTCCACGATAGTCATTTGGAGCAGTGCAGGACTGGGACTCATCAGTGAACATAATGTGACGCCATTCATTAGCAGTCCGTACTTCTTGATCATGGCACCACTTCACATGCAGTCATTTGCTTGGGTGTTAATGGCAGCCTATGCGCAGGACGGCAATTCCATAGTCTGGCTGCTCCTAGCTGTATGACACAGCATGTTGCAAGGAGTCTATTACAGTGAACTCCTGTTTATCCAAAATGATCGGGACGGTGGCCAGTTCCGATAACGAAAATTCCAGTTAAATCAAAGTCCCCCTGTTTTCACATGTGAACACTCCAAATTGCGTCAATATTGCGAAATAGGATCGTAAAACGTGCGTAGGGTATGTAAAACATTACTGATATGGTTGCAAATAACCCTGCACTTTTTTACTGAAAAAATTGAGTTGACATGTTAAAAAGGCACCAAACTATGATTGAAAACTCAAAGATTTTAAATGCTGTATAAAAAAGCTCATTTATTTCGCATTCTTACAGAAAAAATCTCCCTTATTTGGCAGCAGGAAAAAACAGGAGTTTTAATTTTATTACCTGCTCTTTTGAATACTGAACAAAATTATGAAACAAATCTAGAGATTACTCAAAGGAACGAAAAGTCTGTCTAGAGAAACTTTCAAGAGAAGTAAAAAAAAAAAACTTTTTAAGTTATGGACATAGAAGTTCTAGGATGCTTCATTAGAGTTTATTTTTTGGTAACGAAGTCACGAATGTCTTTTTTTTGTTTTTGTTTTTTTGCTTGAGAAACTATTGCTGCAACAATACATCTCCAACATTGAAATCAAACTATTTCAGGATAAATCGTCTCCTCCTGTTGGCTGATGTACTCCAGGGCAGTTTGGATCACTTCGTAACAGAATGTGTGAGGAATATTTTTCTCTGATTCATCATCAGAAACATAGTCTTCTAACGCTTTATGATCGGTCACAATTTGGACGATTTCATCCTCAGTCACATGAAAAAATGCCATTTTCCATCCACTCTTCAATGTCTTTGAAGTGTGTGTCTTTACAACCAGCTTCTCCAGTAAATTCACCAAAATTATGTCAGCTTGAGTTTCGGTGTTGCCTCCTCCTTCCCATCACTTAGGTTGCCTTATGATCTAAGAGTTTTTTCCAAGACCTAACAAGAGGAACTGGAGGAATTAGATTCCAAGCTTCAGCAATCAATGAATGACACTTAAAACATCGATTTTTTTAAGAGCTTCCACAAAATCATCTGCAGCATCAATCACACCTATTAAGTATTCCAGCATCTTGTGTCTGTAAAGTTTTTCCATCGCCTCAAGAATACCTTGGTCCATCGGTTGATATAGAGATGTGACATTTTGTGGGAGAAGTACAACTTTGATATCCCCATCTTGCAGATCACCTGGGTGAGAAGGAGCATTATCCACAAGAAGTAGCGCTTTTCAAGAAAGTCCTTTTCCTTCCATGTAATTTACTACAGCTGGAACAAACTCTGCCTGGATCTACTCTCTGAAGATGGCACTGTTCATACATGCCTTAAGACTGATTCGTGTACCTCAGTGGCAAAGCTGGTTGGTTGGTGTCTAAATGCTCTTGGTGTTTTGGATTTTCCAATTAAAGTAAGACACAGTTTAGATTGCCAGTGGCATTACTGCAAGTGAGGACAGTAAATCTTTCTTTGATTTTTTTGTATCCGGAAGCCATTTCTTCTTCTTTAGAGGCAAGGGTTTTCGTTGGCAGCATTTTGTAATTCAACCCAGTTTCATCACATTTGTAAAGTTGATTGCCAGTATAACCTCCTTTGTCAATGATTGTGTGCAGTTTCTTCTTAAAATCAGCATAGCAGCTTCATCCCCAGATAATGATTTGGCACTGATGGCAATTTCATGGATGCCATGCTGCTTCTTGAAACGATCCTGCCGGCCATTACTTCCGAGGAATTCTTGCTTCTTTCCTTCTGTCAGCTCATTAGCTAATTTGACAAATTAGAGGACCTGAAACTGACACACCTTTGGCTCTTATTTATTCGTGCCACAAAAATAATGCCTCTTCTAACTGAAGATGTGCACCTTTTCTCATTGTTTTTCAAGATTTCACTGCGCTGCCCAATGCTTGGATGGAACAAAATTTTTCAGTTCCTGATCGATTTGTCTTCCGATCAGTAATTGTACTCCTACTCTGCAGCAACTTTTGTGGGTGGCTCACCAGCATCAATTCTCTGCAAAGTGTGAAGCTCTTTTTCCAACAAGATCACATTCGTTTTATGTTTCGTGCCCGTAGTCACATTCAGTGTTCTTTTTACAGACACTCGACTGAGTCCTTTATGGTTTTTGGCCCCTTTTTTCTCTGGACACTTTAAGGCACATAGTGGGAGCACAAAACCTCAAATCAGAAACACACAGATGCACAACTTGACAACACTCGAGATGCACTAGACAAACTTTTGATTTTTGAAACCAGGCTGTGGCAGCCATCAAATGAAAGCATTCGAAACATCTACGCCATTTCCTCTGTTCTACCCAAGCCCACGTGGCAACACAACAGGGTGTTGTACATTCACTGTTAAACACTCAGCTTTGATGTACCGACAACAAGTGGAAAGTGTTAGGCGGCGCACTCTAATTGTCGGTTTCGACAGGGCTACGTTACACTGCATAGAACAATACTGTATGTACTGTAATTCCAAGGAGTTCCAATAGATGGCAGTGGCATGAAACCATGCAATACGAATAAGAAACACAATAGAGCTTCAACCAACACACGCACGAATTGACGATACGTGGACTTTTGACACGCACCAGTGCATTGATTAGTAGTAGATTGCCAAAAAACACCAGCAAATGCTTGGCTCCAGGTGCACGCAAATTGAAACTTGTCAAGTGTCAATCTAGCTAGCCAAAAGTGTAGCTGCACGAGAGTTTACTGTACTTGTTCTCAGATGGCAGTCACAGACGTGAACAGGTTACAAGGTACTCAGTACACTACACAGTGATGCTCCCTTGTAGTGGTCTGATGTAGTCAACTGGAACATTGATGATGAGTATGCCCTTACTTTCCAACATCAGGCCTCTGTCAGATCCAAATACTCCAAAAATACAGATGTTGCAAGGTTTAACCAGGTGACCAAATGGACATCCACAATGAGGTTTCTTTCAAACTCTCATCAGATAATGCTGTCTCACACCAATATGCAGCACCTTCATATCCTCCAGAGTGATGATTCAACATCTGACACTATTCACATCCCTTATATACCACAAGATGCTTGCTGAACAGCAATAAAAACAAAGAACACTAATGAATAATGAAGTAAAAGACAGACTGTTAATTACCATAAAGAAGATGCCTTAGGCTGCAGATGGGAAGAATTAAAAGACACTTACATAAAGCTTTCAGCCACAGCCTTCATCAGTAAGTAGTAATCTGTCTTTTCCAACATTGTTGATATTCCTACTGGAGTTTCCATTGTTTCAAGGACACTGATGCTTTTCTGTGAGTGTTTCCTTTATGATGTTTTCTGCATATTAGCTATTTTTTAAAAAAGAAAAAAAAGAAAGAAAGAAAAAAAAAATTTGTTGCTGGAAAACTTCTGAAGTCCAATAAAGGAGTTACAACAGCCATATATGGTTATCTGGTGGACCTTGCAGAACCAAATTCTAGGGCTGAAATATACTGTTGATCAATGGGCATTAATCAGAATGAATACTAAATAAAAAATTAAATCCAAGTTTACACAAAAAACACAGGTTCTATCACTGTTGTTTTTCGTTCTATTTTGCTCTTATGTTTGCTATGTCTTGTTAAGCAGAAATTTTCTTTCTATCTATAGAGTTACATTTGCTGTAATGTATCTTACCTCCATGTTGTTTCTTCTTTCTTCTCACTGCTGCCCCAATCATGGCAAGCAAGTCATCCTCACTGCATTTCCTTCATATTGCATCTCTGAAACAACAGTTAAAACACCCGTTAAACAGTACCAGGCAATTACCACACAGTGAAATGTTGGTACACTAAAAAGGAAGAAAAACTTTGCAGAAATCTTCAACAGTAATCTTGTTGTCTGCAGTAGGCAACAGCGGGATAACAAACCCACTGGACAAGAATGGGAAAGTCATGATAGAAGTTACTTTTATTTTTATAAATAAACAGGTATCTTACACAAATGCTCAAGAGTATACATAGGATCTCGGGCTGAAGAGGTGGAGCAGAAACTGACATTAGTTTTGTTGAAGAGGGAGTACTGGAACACAGCACAATTTCTTGCAAAATGAAGCCAAATTTATTGATAAACTCTTAATTAATTGCCAAGCTCACTAATGTGACCATTTTACAACAGGTACTTACTGCTTGGAGTATATGTGACTTTTCAGGCTTGCCTGATAGATCTGTTGCAAAAACACTTTGTGTTCCCCACCAGATAACATTATGCAAGTCCCTCCCTCAATATTTCAGTGACACAATGTTTTGGCATCTTCAGGTGGTGGTGATTTCCACCATCACTGCTGCAAGATGCAACTGGCAATTTCCACATGACAGCTTTGAAATTTATCATGTGGATGACTATGACAATCATATTTAGAATTCAGGGGATTTCATAGAATACCTGAAGATGGTTAAACTAGAACTTTCAGATCTTTTAGTTAGCTCAAATGTTATATCATTACTTACAAAAGTGCCCCTGCAGCCCTCATTAGAGGTTATTAGCAGCAAGTTTGAGAAAGAAATTGTGGTGCTGTTTAAACATGTGCATACCTCATCATATTTCTTATGTAACACCAACTACTTTGATCAAGTGGACAGTGTTCCCATGGGAGATCCTCTATTTCCCTTAGTAAATATCCAATATTCCTCCTTCTGGCAGAATGCTGAAGAGACATTTGTGGTGTGGCCCACATAATACAGACACTACCTATGTTCCTGCAGCATTTGCACTCGCTCCATCTGAATATTCAGTTCACTGTGGAAGTACAAAAAGATAGCAGCTTACCATTCCTGGATGTCACGGTTAGAAGAAAAGCTGACATAACACTGGGGAATAGTCTCTACTGCAAACTGATACACGCAGAGTTATATTTGCGGTCCAAAAGTTGCCGTCACTCTGCACAATGTGGTGGTGTCTTACACTCCCTGGCACATAGAGCACACGTGATCTCAGATACCGACAGTCTGCCTGGTGAACTGTAACACCTAAGAACAGTGTTCCAGCAGAATGGTTATTCTTGTAAACAGATTTGCAATGTGTTCTGAGCAAAGCAAGTTCAGTGTAGGGATGTAAATGAAGATACTTAGACAAGCACTGCAAATGGATTTCTTGCCATATTTCAGTGGCATGTTTTCAAAAATAGAAAGAATCGCTAAGAGAAACAGAATCAAGTGTGTTTTTCGACTACCAGCAAAACTAAGGAATTGTTTGTGTTCAGTTAAAGACAATCTTGACCTTAGAAAACACAGATCATATATAAGATCTTATGCCATTATGGGAAATCTTATATAGGGCAGACACCTCACATTGTGCAAGAACACTGTGTTCAACAGCGCTGACAAAAATGCCACCCAGTAAATTAGTGGTAGCAGAGCACTGCCTGAATACAGGGCACCACACGTTTCCCAAGAGGACTGAAATTTTATCCTCAGCATCATCACTCTAGGATTGTGTTTTTAAGAATGAGGCATGTATCCCTACGGTGGGCAATCTTACCAACAGGAATATGGAATTTTGACTAAGCACTGCCCAGAATCCAGCACTGACTGCCATGAAATTAAAACAGTAGAAACCAGATCCTCCGATGTATGACCTGATGCAGCACCTTGCAGAGAGTTAATTCAGCTTTTAACCACACGAGTGTCCAGAAGTGCAGTCATTGCCCACAACACATAAGCAGAAGGCCACTATGAATGGCATTTCCATCCAACTGGGAGTGCCTGTCCACACATACGTACTCCTGCTTCTAGCCTGACAAATTTCAATTCTGCTGTGCGAATATCACCAGCCACATCTTGCAGCAGTGATGACAGGACCCACCACTACCTGAAGATGACGAACAGTTGTGTTGGTGAAATATTGTGAGGCTTGCACAAAGTTATTCAGTGGCAAATCTGAGAAGATTTGTATACATTATTTTTCTGTGATGCATGTAATGTGCAGCAAAATGTGATAACTTTCTGCATTTGCCTTTTTGTACATTTCAAAATGCCCCAAAAATTGGTGAGAAACACTGAACATATGACGTAACCAGATGACATACCACACAGCATGTGCAGCAGTCGGGGTTGAGTGTAAAGGAATGATTGAGCATTGCAATACTTTCATTTGAGCAAACAGAGCAAATTTCGAAAACATTTTGTAAATATGATCTGTTGTAAATGTAGATGTTACAAAATTATTGTCCTTGCTGTAATCAAGCAAAAGCAGTTCTGATTTTGTGTTTTTTGCGTCTGTCCCTTCTCTTGTTAGTAAAGAAAACATAGGTCATTTAATGGCGATGATGCTATTCTGAAGTTTATACTCATCTACTTGTTATGCAATATGGTAGGTTTTCATTGTACTGTACTTTGCAAGAAATCAAGGAAACTGCAAGATCGGTAAATAAAATAATAAACTTCAATATAAATACATAATTGTTAAACACAATGAAAAAATACTGCCTGCCAGATGCAAGACTGAAATCCTGAACGCCATCACTAAAGTCGCACACGTGTGTCCATAGCCACAATGATATGAATACTTGACTTGGGTTGGGATGATCAAGTGTGACAGGCCGAGAGGCTCAACCACTGCAAGCATGGCAAGGTACATCATCTGGTGACATTTGTCATTCGCTTTTGACACATTTCCCAACATTTGTATCGTATCCAACATTTGTGATCCCATGTGTCTTGTATTAAATTACTTGTCTCAGGGTCATCTACAGTGCTTTGGAGGTTTTTAAATGTTAATACGCATCACCCTGTCTGTGTGTGTGTGTGTGTGTGTGTGTGTGTGTGTGTGTGTGTGTGTGTGTGTGTGTGTTTATATGTATGAAACAAATACTAACAAAGAGATAGAGGGCCTGGCCAGTACTTACCTCAGCTCAGTACAGCCGATACATACACAAAACAGAACAGAAAATTGAAGTATCCTGGCTTTCGGAACTTCGTTCCTTCATCAGGGAGGAGAGAGGGGAAAAAAGGGGAAGAAGGGAAAGTGGATTCAGTTATTCACAACCCAGGTTATGAAGCAACAGGGGAAAGGTAAACAGGGAGGGTAGCAAAGATGGAGGCATGGATGTCAGAGGGAAGCCAAAGATATTCTACTGTAATTACTGTGCCAGCTTCAAACCAAGGAGGATGAATACAGAAGTAAAGAGGTACATAGTATAAAGATAAACGCATCTATGTAGGATGAAAAGATGTGTGAATGGCTAAAGAGGAAAGGGAAAGAGGAGAAGACTAAAGAGTAAACGAGAGTGAGGTTGGTTAACATAGGTTCAGTCCAGGGGGATGGCGGGATGAAAGGATGTGTTGGAGTGCAAGTTCCCATCTCTGCAGTTCCGAGGTAATGGTGTTGGGTGGGAGAAGCCAAATGGCACATATGGTGTAGCAGGTTCCTAGGTCCCTAGAATTATGCTGGAGGGCATGCTCCGCTACTGGGTATTGGACATCTCCTAGGCGGACAGTTCGTCTGTGCCCATTCATGCGCTCAGCCAGTTTAGTTGTCGTCATACCAATGTAAAAGGCTGTGCAGTGCAGGCATGTCAGCTGATAAATGACGTGTTGTCTCACATGTGGCCCTGCCTTGAGTTGTGTATGTTTTACCAGTAGCGGGGCTGGAGTAGTTGGTTGTGGGGGGATGCATGGGGCAGGTTTTGCATCGGGGTCGGTTACAGGGGTAGGAACCGCTGGGTAGAGAAGGTGGTCTGGGAATATTGTAGGGTTTGACAAGGATGTTACGGAGGTTAGGGGGTTGGCAAAAGGCAACTCTGGGTGGTGTGGGGAGAATATTGTCAAGGGATGATCTCATTTCAGGGCTTGACTTGAGAAAGTCATATCCCTGGCGGAGTAATTAGTTGATGTATTCGAGGCCAGGATAATATTGGGTGACAAGGAGGATGCTTCTGTGTGGTCTGGGGGTAGTAACATTGTTGTTGGGTGGGGAGGAATGTATTGCTTGGGAGATCTGTTTGTGGACAAGGTCTGCAGGATAGTTGTGGGAGAGGAAAGCACTGATATATAATATAATACAGGGAAACATTCCAAATGGGAAAAATATATCTAAAAACAAAGATGATGTAACTTACCAAATGAAAGCGTTGGTATGTTGATAGACACACAAACAAACACACACACAAAATTCAAGCTATTGCAACCCACAGTTGCTTCATCAGGAAAGAAGGAAGGAGAGGGAAAGACGAAAGGATGTGGGTTTTAAGGGAGAGGGTAAGGAGTCATTCCAATCCTGGAAGTGGAAAGACTTACCTTAGGGGGGAAAAAGGACAGGTATACACTCGCACACACACACACACACACACACACACACACACACACACACACACACATATATCCATCCGCACATATACAGACACAAGCAGGGTATATGTGCGGATGGATATGTGTGTGTGTGTGTGTGTGTGTGTGTGTGTGTGTGTGTGTGTGTGTGTGTGTGTGTGTGGCATACTGATCTGAACTATGCAGCCCTAAAATGGAAGTTTTTTGATCACTCCTTATTTTGCTCCCTGCCACCTTGGCAATATGTACCGCAAATCATCAGACAGACGACCTTCCTGCATGCTTCGAACATCCCCTGGTGCTGTTCCGAACCAATGCTAATCTTTGTAACTGTGACGAGCAGTGTGCAGATTGCATCTTTGTATCCCACAAAGAGGTGACAGTTCCCAGTGGCATAAATGGTTATTGTTTATTGACTGTCACTGAGTTGGTGAGTCATTTGCTACATTGTGGCCCACCTGTTCGCTGCTAAAGCCATGCTAGTCAGTGGTAACCCCTGTCAATGATATCCTGTTGCCCATAGCAGTTCACTCTGCTGATTGTGGTAGTATTTTCCTTGAATAAATCTACTTACAGTACACCTTTGACACTGTGGTACAAGAAAGCCCAATGACTACACACCCTTATAGAATAAGTGTCTCGAGCCATGGGTACCCACGATATGGCAGTGATAAAATCACCCTGTGATCAACTGTCACACTGCAGCTGTAAGCTGCACCTCCTTCTTCAGAATACTCAGGTTTATTAATTTGAAGTAAATCAGATCTTTTGAAGGAAGATTTAACAAAAAGAGCACATCCAGGAAAGGACGAAACCATGTCTAATTAACTGGAACACAAAATTAATAATTAGTGGTGACAAAGATCCTCTGCAATAGAAAATAATGTCCACTTACTTCATGTATTAGTCTTCAAGTGACAGAATATATGTAACTGTGTCCTTCTTATTTACACTGATTAAACAATGGAAATTCCAGGTAGGAATATCAACAGTGCAGGGAAAGATAGATCACTATTTACCGTAAAGAAAACAAAGTAGCAAACAGGCACAACACACAAGCAAGCACACCACGCGCGTGCACACACACGCACGCACACACACACAGAGAAAAAAAACTGCCAAGTCCAGCAGCTAGGGGCAAGCTGCTGGAGTTGTCAGTCATATGTGTGTGACATGTGCTTGCCTGTGTGTATGAATGTGTGTGTTTCTCTGTATCTCTTTTGCTGATGAAGGCTGTGGCCGAAAGCTTTGTGTAAGTGCCTTTTGAATTGTGCCTGTCTACAATGTAACATGTCTCCTTTACAGTAAGCAGCAATCTATGTTTTCCTATATTTTTCATTTACACAGATGTAATTAACAAATCAGAGTCTATTTATTCCAGAGAAGTGACAGTTTGTTCATGACAGTTCAGCACAAATCTGATTTTTTATATACAGCAAGGCTACCTATTAATTATTCTGTGTGCCAGTGTTCATGCTAACTATAGGGATTCACACTGATCATGTGTAATTTGACATCTGGTCCTGTAAACTTACTTCTGCTCAACGTGAAAAATTCTCCAATCCACATTTTGTAATTAACCTTAACATATCAAATAATGCACCCTTCGATATAACTGCTTATTGTCCACTTCCCATCACTCTATTCCCAATGTCAACCCAGCTGACCTCTACTTCTAATCCAAAAACCATGGTTGACTCAATGTTTGCTATTGCAAGCTATTGCTATTGCAACACAAAAGTGCCAGAGGCACCAGTAATGATATATAATTAAAAATACTAGAAAGTAAGGCTCACCGGTTCGTACATGCTAAGACACACACTACAAGTGTCTAAGACACTGCACTCTCACACAACAAGTACGAGGTCTGAATACATTCCAGTTACGATACACTAAACTATTTCATTCACGGTGGCAATATACATACTCTCTCCCCAATAAACAGAATAGTTATAACTCAAATGTTCACAAGTGTATATTATGACTCTTGCCACAGCTATGCAGTCAGTATGCCACAGGCGTGCCATAGAAAGGGATCAGGTTCAATTCCTTGTAGAGCCGGGAAATTCTGCTCGGTGGACAGACTGGAATAGGGTACACTCTGCTTGTAGTTCCAGCTGAGGAGCTACTCAAGTGAGAAGTAGTGTCTTCAACTTCTGGAAGTTGATAACAGCCTGGAGAGTTGTATACTGACCCCCTAAGTCTCCATAGATTTATAGTAGAGGACATCTCTCGAAGAGCATTGCGTGGTCTTCTGGGCCCAATGCAGAGTTCCTTTATCAATGTATATTGTATATCACCACTTGTACACTTGTACACACTCATCAGCACAGTATCATATTGTCTCTTCACGTGGCAAATTTTTATTCCCTTGTTTCCAGATCAAGACTTTTCCTCTTCCTCTTCCTCTTCTTAATTTTTTTTTTTTTTTTTTTTTTTTTTTTTTTTTTACTATCATTACCTGTACCACACATATTCCACAGGGTTTATGCTCACTCCTTCAATGGTACTTCCCATCCTCCTCTAGTGTGCGAGATGTCCCTGCTTTCCTGCGTGTTTGTTGGTTTAAACACCCTTGTTTCAAAAGGGAGTGACAGCTTAGATACAGTCTTGTCAACATTTTGTATTTTTATTTAGCAATTATTGTTTGAGCCTTATAGGCGAATGTCACAAGATATTGTCAACCACTGGATTCACTAGATTGGAATGGGGTTCATGGGGTTCATTTTTTAAGTTGCTGTTATCTTTTTCATCCTATCTTGGACTAGCTTTTCCATACTCCCACTCTATTTTACGTAGCCAAACAGTTATCTGCCCTTGCAAACTTGCTCCTTTACTACCAAGTTAACTAATAATGGGCAGCCTAACAGAAGTTCCAATATTCAGTCTTTCGCCACAATTCACCTACACACACTTTTCACTCACTGATTTTCTTTTTTCAATGTCATAAATATTTTGCTTTCACAGACTGCTGTGCTTTGAACATAAAATTGTAGGAACATCTGCCTCACATGTCATTTTTTTTTTTTATTAAAGAATATGTTCCTTGCTTATTCCTATTTGCTTCTGATACATTTCCATTCTCATTTTTATTTTGTTTTGATCCATTTCTTTTTTCTTTGATAGACAAGTCAAACAACAATGGCAATATGTTGCAGCCCCCTGTGTTTCACCCTACTTACTACGAACTTACTTTTCTTAGCTTCCAATTTTATTAGTCATTTGGTTTTTAAGATACTTAAATTAATTGTTTGACCCTGTATTTTTACATCTTATTTTACCTTCAGTTGATAAAGGATTTCTGGTATGCTCACAAAAAGAGAGCTGATTCTTCCCACCCCTCACCCCCCTTACCTTGTCCTGAAACAAACTTATCGCCAAGTATCTTGCAGTTTTTTTCCTATTATTAATCTCTTAGTCTAGTCATCAATTTAAAAGTGTCAATTGTTGGTCCCATTGTCTAATAATTTGTACATTTATACACATGAAGTTCCAATTTTTATTTGGAACATATAGACTCTGATAATCATGAATCACAGTTCAAATGGCTCTGGGCACTATGGGACTTAACATCTGAGCCAAGGCAGGATTCAAACCTGCAACCGTAGCAGTCGCGCAGTTCTGGACTGAAGTGCCTAGAACCGCTCGGCAACGGTGGCTGGCGAATCATAGTTACCATCACATGGACAGAAATACTGTGTTAACTTTATTACAACATAGGGACATAGCTAAAAATGTCTTTACATAATTTCCAGTTCTGATTACTTTCCTTTAATTTAATCTCACAAATAGGTTAGTGTAACATGATGTTGACAGAGGCAAATTATATATACTCACAAATTATTTAGCTAGAGGTATCTGGTTTGTATGTCTGGGAGGGAGGAGGGTGCAAGCTGAAAACTTCAAGAAAAGATTACTCATTTCATACCTGCTGGATTTAACTGCAGTTTATCTCTTCCATATAGCAAAAGAAATTGTAAGAAAATAGCTACTGCTGTTGTGAAAATACTATAAATGTGTTGCTCACCAAGTGGAGGAAGGAGAAAATGTGCATTAAGGGGAGTTTGAACGCCCTATCCTGACAATGTTAAATTTGGTGACTTAACTTCCCCGTATTTCAGGAACAGCTGTAGCCATTGACAAGAAACTTTTACAGGACATTAAACTATATGTTCTGAGTCTTACAATAATTGCATTTCAGCCACTGCTTTTGGAAATACAATTCTTTAATTACATGGTTAAAATTTTGTGTACTTTTTTGTATGTTATTCTAAATAATTTTATTTATGCATAACATAATGTTCTTCTTTTAGTTCAGAAGACTCAGGATACGTATGTTATTACTCCCTGAAAATTTGAATTCGCTACTCAAAGTAGTTTCTGAGATTTAGGGAAAAATGCAAGAGAAAATGTAAATTTTCAAGAAGAGTTTTTCAAGTTTTAATAGACTGTAACTCAATATATGCTTAACATATTATTTTTAGTCACTCAGAAGCACCCTGCACCATACTGTATATCATCCTCTTGATCTTTTTTAAGCTTTTTCTTGTTTTCTTCTTTCTGGACTCCATAGTGGCCAACTGTGCTGCATACACTGCTTTACCATTGCAAACCTTGTCCATCCATTCAAATTCTCTGATGCTGTTTGCTCCAGAATTAATTCCCATATGTTGTAGCACTTTCACGCTACCAATGTTGCCTTCATTAAAAGCAATAACAGCATGACTGACCCCCACTTTAGTGTCTTCATTACAAGAAAAACATTTTTTATTCTACATCTACATCTACATCCATACTCCTCAAGCCACCTGACGGTGTAGGCTACCTTGAGTACCTCTATTGGTTCTCCCTTCTATTCCAGTCTCGTATTGTTCGTGGAAAGAAGAATTGTTGGTATGCCTCTGTGCGGGCTCTAATCTCTCTCATTTTATCCTCATGGTCTCTTCGCGAGATATACATAGGAGGGAGCAATATACTGCTTGACTACTCGGTGAAGGTATGTTCTCGAAACTTCAACAAAAGCCCGTACCGAGCTACTGAGCGTCTCTCTCGCAGAGTCTTCCACTGGAGTTTATATAACATCTCCGTAATGCTTTCATGATTACTAAATGATCCTATAATGAAGCATGCTGCTCTCTGTTGGATCTCTACCTCTTCTATCAACCCTATCTGGTACGGATCCCACACTGTTGAGCAGTATTCAAACAGTGGGCGAACAAGTGTACTGTAACCTAATTCCTTTGTTTTCGGATTGCATTTCCTTAGGATTCTTCCAATGAATCTCAGTCTGGCATCTGATTTACCGACGATCAACTTTATATGATCATTCCATTTTAAATCACTCCTAATGCATACTCCCAGATAATTTATGGAATTAACTGCTTCCAGTTGCTCACCTGCTATATTGTAGCTAAATGATATGGGATCTTTCTTTCTATGTATTCACAGCACATTACACTTGTCTACATTGAGATTCAATTGCCATTCCCTGCACCATGCATCAATTCACTGCAGATCATCCTGCATTTCAGTACAATTTTCCATTGTTGCAACCTCTTGATATACAACAGCATCATCCACAAAAAGCCTCAGTGAACTTCCGATGTCATTCACAAGGTCATTTATGTATATTGTGAATAGCAACGGTCCTACGACACTCCCCTGCAGCACACCTGAAATTACTCTTACTTCGGAAGGCTTCTCTCCATTGAGAATGACATGCTGCATTCTGTTATCTAGCAACTCTTCAATCCAATCACATAATTGGTCTGATAGTCCATATGCTCTTACTTTGTTCATTAAACGATTGTGGGGAACTGTATCGAACGCCTTGCGGAAGTCAAGAAACACAGCATCTACCTGGGAACCCGTGTCTACGGTCCTCTGAGTCTCGTGGACGAATAGTGTGAGCTGGGTTTCACACAATCATCTTTTTCGAAACCCATGCTGATTCCTATAGAGTAGATTTCTAGTTTACAGAAAAGTCATAATACTCGAACATTATACATGTTCTAAAATTCTACAACTGATCGACGTTAGAGATATAGGTCTATAGTTCTGCACATCTGTTCGACGTCCCTTCTTGAAAATGGGGATGACCTGTGCCCTTTTCCAATTCTTTGGAATGCTACGCTCTTGTAGAGACCTACGGTACACTGCTGCAAGAATGGGGGCAAGTTCCTTCGCATACTCTGAGTAAAACTGAACTGATATCCCATCAGGTCCAGCGGCCTTTCCTCTTTTGAGTGATTTTAATTGTTTCTCTATCCCTCTGTCATCTATTTCAATATCTACCATTTTGTCATCTGTGCGACAATCTAGAGAAGGAACTACAGTGCAGTCTTCCTCTGTGAAACAGCTTTGGAAAAAGACATTTAGTATTTCGGCCTTTAGTCCATCATCCTCTGTTTCAGTACCTTTTTGGTCACAGAGTGTCTGGACATCTTGCTTTGATCCAGCTACCGCTTTGACATAAGAGCAAAATTTCTTAGTCAGTACATAGAACTTTGCTTTCAAATTCATTTAACACCTCTTGCATGGCCCTCCTCACATTACATTTCGCTTCGCGTAATTTTTGTTTGTCTGCAAGGTGTTGGCTATGTTTATGTTTGCTGTGAAGTTCCCTTTGCTTCCGCAGCAGTTTTCTAACTCGGTTGTTATACCACGCTGGCTCTTTTCCATCTCTTACGATCTTGCTTGGCACATACTCATCTAACGCATATTGTACGATGGTTTTGAACTTTGTCCACTGATCCTCAACACCATCTGTACTTAAAACAAAACTTTTGTGTTGAGCCATCAGGTACTCTGAAATCTGATTTTTGTCACTTTTGCTAACCAGAAAAATCTTCGTACCTTTTTTAATATTTCTATTTACGGCTGAAATCATGGATGCAGTAACCGTTTTATGATCACTGATTCCCTGTTCTGCTTTAACTGTTTCAAATAGTTCGGGTCTGTTTGTCGCTAGAAGGTCTAATATGTTATCGCCACGAGTTGGTTCTCTGTTTAACTGCTCAAGGTAGTTTTCAGATAAAGCTCTTAAAAATTTTCACTGGATTCTTTGTCCCTGCCACCTGTTATGAAAGTTTGAGTCTCCCAGTCTATATCCGGCAAATTAATATCTCCACCCAGAACTACAACATGTTGGGTAAATCTACTCGAAATATTTTCCAAATTATCCTTCAGGTACTCAGCCACAACAGCTGCTGAGCCAGGGGGCCTATAGAGACATCCAATTACCATGTCTGAGCCTGCTTTTACCGTGACCTTCACCCAAATTATTTCACATTTCGGATCTCCGTCAATTTCCTTTGATACTATTGCACTTCTTATCGCTTTAAACTTGCCTCCCTCTTCACTGTCCAGCCCGTCTCTGCGGTATACATTCCAATCTGAGTTTAGAATTTCATTACTGTTTACATCTGGTTTCAGCCAACTTTCTGTCCCTAGTACTATGTGGGCATTGTGACCGCTTATTAATGAGAGCAGTTCTGGGACCTTTCTATAGATGCTCCTGCAGTTTACTATTAGCACATTAATATTGTTATTCCCTGTTGCACCAGACTCACCACTGACTGAAGACGGCTAACCGCGGCCATCAACACGTTCAGCTGTTTGCGAACAGTGGCCAGCTCCTCCTGTGTCCGTACACAGCAGTCTCACATCCTATCCATCCTAAGAAATCAATTTACTGTAGAGAGTTAATCAACTTATAACTAGACTGTTAATTCACTAAAGGCGGCTGATAGTTGACTAAACTGTGGTTACTAGACACTTCCTGTAGAAAACAATGAAAATAGCGCTACCTGTCTCTGGACTGTATTGAAAACAAACACTAGCACTACTGGCACTATGGCTGACTAAACGGACTTTCTCTGACTGTATTCAAAACAAACACAAAATCTATGGAACACTATTACTAGCACTCAACAATTAAAGCTTCCTAAAAGCAAAAGCACACGGAAGAAGAAGTGACAAGTAAGAAAAATAGAGTTAATACTTAAATTAGCATAGCTCGCTGCACAGCAGACGTGACGCAGACGGCAGTTACGACGACACTGACACTATAAGATTATTGAATGACTCATTGGGATTTTGAGTCTGACAATGCAGACACTTCTTCAATAATTCAGGATTGCCAGGTCTCTGTAAACAGATTTTATGATATCCACAACTGCTGCTGGGATAGAATGTTTATGGCTGTATGACCTGTTTGAGTACTGGGCATTGCGGTAATTGCACCATGAACCAGATCCAGGAGGGCAAAGATGGTGTACTGGTTTATCATCAGCTGACAGTCTCTGGAAGAAGGTAGCCCATACTGCCTGCTTCATTTTCAACAAATCCTCAGTATTATTTCTAATGCCAATCTCATAATACTGTTGTAGTTCATCAATCATGTTGTCTGTCAGCCTGCTTCTTATGGTCTTACCACCTGAAAGTTTCTTGTCTCTCAAACTTTGTTTCAACTTCCTCAATCTGGTACCCATCCTCTTCTAGACATGACCAACACATTCCAGTTCTGTGATAAGCTTCTCACCATAAGGCTGAGTGGCTACTACACTGTTATATGCATTTGAGTCTGCATTACCTAAGAACTTAGTGTAACACACTCCCCTTTAGTTTACAGATCGATTATAAATTTCAACAGCTGCACAGACCTCCGTACGACTAGTTGTCCTTCATAATTTCTGTCACAGATATGCCCTTCTTCATTCCCTGATTTATACTTATAACAATGTTTGGTTAAAATCTGGAAATCTATTAGCTTTCCAGTATCCACACTGGTCACTGTAGCAACAGAATTCTTAGAACTGCAGCTGCGCTTCTAACAAGTGCCCCAAAAGCTACTGATATGTCAATCATACCATTGTTTATTTCAGTAGCTTCATTTGCAGCACCCTTAATTGACTCACATGCAGCAGATTTCACAGCAGCTCCAATAAATTCTGCATACTTGTCCATTTTACAAAGTGGGCATGGCATATACATCACGACACACATTGTTTCTGCTGCAGTGTGTCCTTTGCCAATAGCTCTCAATCCATAAAACCACCTAACATTTATTTCAAAATAATTATCTTTACACTTATCAGAACTCCAAAATGAATGAGTATATTTACAACTGGCAGAATTAATGATAAGTTTCCTTGCTAGTCCATTTGATACCTCAATGTCTTCACGTAAACTAACTGGCCCTCCACATACATACAGCACTCACATTCACATAACACCCCTGTTAGGATGTGTAAATGTATCAGTATATAACCTAACCTACCATTTACATGAGTTTTGTTTTGAGATAACTGTGTTATCACTATGTTTTATTTTAATCTTCGAAGCACTAATGGGTGTTCCTCTAGATACTCATGAGTTTGCCAGTATTTCATTGTCTGTAACTTCACACACCACATGCTGAACACAATGTTTCTCTTTATTCAAAAATTTATTACCATGAAACCCACATTTCTTAAAAACACTTCATTTTGGAGTCATACTTTTTGAGAGATTTACCAGTCTATACGTCACTATTCCTCGGAAAAACGTTAGCACTTCGATATACAAAGCATGTTTATACTATGAAAAGATACGATACTATTTTTGACAGTGCTACCAATACAAACACATAATTTAACCTTTATAACACAGCAATCCACAGCTTTCTACAGGGTGGTCCATTGATAGTGACCGGGCCAAGTATCTCACGTAATAAGCATCAAATGAAAAAACTACAAAGAACGAAATTCGTCTGGCTTGAAGGAAGAAACCAGATGGCACTATGGTTGGCCTGCTAGATGGCGCTGCCATAGGTCAAACTCATATCAACTGCATTTTTTTAAAATAGGAACCCCAATTTTTATTACATACTCATGTAGTACGTAAAGAAATATGAATGTTTTAGCTGGACCACTTTTTTCGCTTTGTGATAGATGGGGCTGTAATAGTCAAAAATGGTTCAAATGGCTCTGAGCACTATGGGACTTAACTTCTGAGGTCATCAGTCCCCTAGAACTTAGAACTACTTAAACCTAACTAACCTAAGGACATTACACACATCCATGCCCAAGGCAGGATTCGAACCTGCGACCGTAGCGGTCGTGCGTTTCCAGACTGTAGCGCCTAGCACCGCTCGGCCACTTCGGCCAGCTGCTGTAATAGTCACAAACATATAAGTATGTAGTATCACATAACTTTCCGCCAGTGCGGACGGTATTTGCTTCGTGATACATTACCCGTGTTAAAATAGACCGTTTACCAATTGCGGAAAAGGACGATATCGTGTTGATGTATGGCCATTGTGATCAAAATGCCCAAGGGGCGTGTGCTATGTATGCTGCTTGGTAACCTGGACGACAGCATTGAAGTGTCCGAACCATTCGCCGGATAGTTACATTATTTAAGGAAACAGGAAGTGTCCAGCCACATGTGAAACATCAACCACGACCTGCAACAAATGATGATGCCCTAGTAGGTGTTTTAGCTGCTGGGGCAGCTAATCCACACATCAGTAGCAGACAAATTGCGCGAGAATTGGGAATCTCAAAAACGTCGGTGTTGAGAATGCTACATCAACATCGATTGCACCCGTACCATATTTCTATGCACCAGGAATTGCATGGCGATGACTTTGAACGTCATGTACAGTTCTGCCACTGGGCACAAGAGAAATTACAGGACGATGAAAGATTTTTTGCATGCGTTCTATTTAGCGATGAAGCATCGTTCCCCAACAGCGGTAACCTAAACCGCCATAATATGCACTATTGGGCAATGGAAAATCTACGATGGCAGCAACAAGTGGAACAGCAGCGACCTTGGCAAGTTAATGTATGGTGTGGCATTAAGGGAGGAAGGATAATTGGCCCCCATTTTATCGATGGCAATCTAAATGGTGCAATGTATGCTGATTTCCTGCGTAATGTTCTACCAATGTTACTACTAGATGTTTCACTGCATGACAGAATGGCGATGTACTTCCAACATGATGGATGTCTGGCAAATAGTTTGCGTGCAGTTGAAGCAGTATTGAATAGCATATTTCATGACAGGTGGATTGGTCGTCAAAGCACCATACCATGGCCCGCACGTTCACCGGATCTGACGTCCCCAGATTTCTTTCTGTGGGGAATGTTGAAGGATATTTGCTATCGTGATCCACTGACAATGCCTGACAACATGTGTCAGTGCATTGTCAATGCACGTGCGAACATTACGGAAGGCGAACTACTCACTGTTGAGAGGAATGTCGTTACACCTATTGCCAAAGGCATTGAGGTTGACTGACATCATTTTGAGCATTTATTGCATTAATGTGTATTCACAGGTAATCACGCCGTAACAGCATGCGTTCTCAGAAATGATAAGTTCACAAAGGTACATGTATCACATTGGAACAACCGAAATAAAATGTTCAAATGTACCTACGTTCTGTATTTTAATTTAAAAAACCTACCTGTTACCAACTGTTTGTCTAAAATTATGAGACATATGTTTGTGACTATTACAGCGCCATCTATCACAAAGCGAAAAAAGTGGTCCAACTAAAACATTCATATTTCTTTACGTATTACACGAATATGTAATAAAAAATGGGGTTCCTATTTAAAAAAACACAGTTGATATCAGTTTGAGCTATGGCAGCGCCTTATAGCAGGCCAACCATTGCGCCAGCTGGTTTCCCCCTTCGAGCTAGACAAATTTTGTTCTTTGTAGTTTTTTCGTTTGACACTTATTTCGTGAGATATTTGGCCCGGTCACGATCAATGGACTACCCTGTATATAAAAAATTACCGATTTTATTAGGTCTTGAAGTAATGCGTGTAAAAATTTTAACATTTTATATTTTAGCAAATAAAATAAAATACTTCCCACGCAAGTTTATAAGTAATATACATATCATTTTATTTGGAAAATTGCAAATTTTATAATCAGGTGTAAAACCCGAAAAAGTGAAAAAGAATGTTTTCCCCTTCTAACTCCCCTTAAAGTTATGGAAATGTGCAAGCTTTCGGAGCCAGTGGCTTCTTCTTCTGGCAGAAACAATGAAGGGGAAGGAAAAGGGAAGAAAGAAAAGGATTGTCAAGGTTTAGGGAATGGGGAGAGTTGCAGAAAAGCTGCAGAGAAACCCATGCCAGGACAGACTTACTGAATGGGATGAGAAATATGTAACTACACCAGTCCATCTCTCATACCACCAGCAGATGTGAAGTATTCTTGTGATTGGTAGTAAGTCATAAACATTAAATTATTTTCAATGCATGTTCATGTGTAATACTGCACGTACCTTTGAAGTATCATTGGGCCCATTGGGAAGAGGATCAAAATTAGGCCACTGCTTTCTAATTATTTGGAGCATTTCACTAAATGAGACCATCTTCCCCATCATTCCATTTGTTGCCACTGAAAGGCATGTACTCGATAAATCTTACATCAACATTTTTCTCTTTTGTTAACTCCACAAAACTGCACACTTCATCTTCATTAAAAACTCGCATTACAACACAATTTATCTGCAGAAGAAAGACACCATTAAAAACTTGGTATCAGATAAAGCATGGTTTAAACAGAGTTTGAAAGACTTTTTGATAGGTAACTCATCTTACTCTATAGATGAATATCTTAACAGTGGCTGTTAGGCCAGCTTAAATAAGAATGTCTGTTAGATTTCAGTTCTGAGAGCACTTTGTCATAACAGTCAAGATTATGTACTTTTTGTTTGATAAATTTATTAATAGTGCATAACAATGTTTCAGTCTGACAGCGTATCAATTCTGAAAATATTAGGTGTTCCAGTTTGTATTGTATTCACCTAGTTTGACAATCTCCTGACAAATGATCAGGGTATTCAAGTGTTTTATATTTTTTATGTTATACTTTCTGGCATGTTACTCACCCATGAGAATCATCTCATGTTTTGGGTCTTGGAACAAAAGCTGAATCTAATCTAATCTAACCTACAAAATAATGGTTCTACAAGTCTGTTGTTATATTTGTATACCTCACTGATTCTGTTAAATTAATCTTTTTCTCTCTTTTTAGAGAATGTCTGAATTTATCTTAGCATGCCAAGCTGTTAACCTTCTTAACAATTTACGAAAATTAAACTACATACATCTCCAATCTTTTTCCCCACTCCAACGCACACATCTTTTGCTGAAGGTATTATTTTAACTATTACATGAAATTAAGAAGCTTTCTTGAAACTGTGCTGCCATTTCTGAAACAAAGTTAAAAGTGTTCTCAAGATAAAAGGTCTTCACAAAAGGAGCATTTAGTATCTTTTAGTATACTGACAACCATCATATAAACAAGTCCAAATGGTAGAACATCCTGCTTTACACATACACGCAATGGCAGAAAAAAGGAAAATAGCACACCTTTCATTCAAGCATTGAATATATAAACTGATGAGACAAAACACTATGACCTCCTGTTTGATAATGTGTTTGTCCACTGTTGGAACACAATACAGCAGTGATTTTGTGTGGGACAAGTTCAACAAATTTCAGGTATGTTCCCAGCATTATGTGAGGTACGTTCCCAGCATTATGCAGCACCGCATGTCTAAGCACAGGTCATGTAATTCCCATAAATTGGAGATCAGTGGTTTCTGGGTGCAGAACTGGTATCTGATAGCATTGCAGATGTATTCCATCAGATTCAGAAAGGGTGAATTTGATTCTGGCCTCGTGACACTGAAAGTCATATTGTTGAAACATGTCACCTTCATTAGGGACAGGGTGCGGACAGTGCACAATAATGTTCACACAGAACAAAGCTGTTATGGAGCCTTCAGTTACTACCACAGGACCCACAGAAGACCAGGTGAATGTCCTCCATAGCATAATATTGCTCCCACTGGCCTAAGTCTGTAGCAAAGTGCACCTTTCAAGCACCAATTCACTCTGTTGACAGTGTATGTGCACAAAACCGTCAAGCAGGTGTAATGCGAAACACGAATGATTCAACCAGATGACACATTTCTATTGATTCACTGCCCAATCTCAATGCTCCTGAGCCACAGAAATTGTAATTCAACAGTGTTGTCAACATGGGAACATACAGGGGTTGTCTACAGCAGAGCCCTATGTTTAACAATGTGCAATGAATGGTGTGCTCTGAAATACTCGTGCTTCCATCAGCACTGTGTCATCAGACCTGCAACAGAAATTAGCTTCCTCAGCCGAATGTCATCTTTTTCAAAGGAACCATCCCAGCATTTGTCTTAAATCATTTAGGGAAATCAAGGAAAACCCAAATTTTGGTGGCCCCATGGGACTCAGGTCTGTTGTCCTCTCGAAGGCAAGTCCACTGTCTGACCACTGTGGTGGCATGACCTAGTCTTAATTAAGCCAGAAAATCCTGGGAAATGCTGACATACTTATTGATTTAAGATATAACAATTTAAAACAATCCTTTCATGAATTTCACTACAATTTCCTGCTCTTTTGAAAAACAATTTCTTTTGACTGTTTTGATGTTGTTTAGTATGTTTAAATAATGATGGCAGTCTCTATAAAAGGGCAGTTTGACTTTTAAGTTGAGTTATACTGTTTTAAACTACATCCCTCATCTATTTGTCCACCCAGAAGTGCTATAGGATATAACTTGAAGACTATGGTGAGATGGTGGGGGACAGTCATGTGTTGAGAAGGAGGTGCTGCCAGAAATGTAGTGTGTGAGGTGACGTTATTGACACTTCATACAGGGAGAATAAAAATACTCTATTCCATATTCATTTACGATCTACATCTGGCCCCCATATGGTTTTACTTTTCTCCAATAAGAAATTGTCAGTAACTGTCTTTATAAGGTCTTCAAAGGAAACAAACAATAGAAAATCTAGGCTGGAGTAATGACCATATTACAAAAAAGATACATTGCTATTCACTGTATACAGGAGATGTTAGGTCACAGACAAGCACAACAAAAAGACTACTAAACACGTAAGCTTTCCATCAGAAAGTCTTCTTCCAAAGTGGACAAAAAACACACACACACACACACACACACACACACACACACACACACACACACACACACACACACACACACACACGACCGTTGTTTCTCCCATGATGCACAGTTGCTCCCAGTCTGGCCCTAGCAGCCGGAGACAGTGGTCATGTATGTGTGATCTGCATTTGCGCGCATGTGTGTGTGTGTGTGTGTGTGTGTGTGTGTGTGTGTGTGTGTGTGAGGGAAAGGGGGGGGGGTTTGCACCAAAAGCTTACGTGTTTAATAATAGGTGGTGTTCTTCCCCCCCCCCCCCCCCCCAGCCAGCAACACACCAACACTATACAGTGAGTGCCAATCTATCCTTTTCATAATACTGTCGTTACCACCTTGCCAAGAGGCATATTGTGGAGTAATCCGAAGGGCTCTACTAATTTGTACAAGAGGAAGGAGAGCACAATCTCAATGTAAGTTTTTAGAAAACTGGTATGTGCATTACTTCTGCAAACCTTTCAGAAAGGACACAGTATGCACTTCATTCAGCAAGATGAGTAATAAACAATATTAGCAATACTGCATCAAACTTGTTCACTTTCATCTTTGGATTAAACATTCGATTTCAGAGAGTACAGAATTTGGCAGAATCAAATTTTGGGCATATGTGGAACTGGGACAATGGCATATTTTTTACCCATTCAACAAACTAAGCACTGCTGATTGCTACTTTTATTGTGTCTGCTGCTGCAATGCATATATGAAACTATAAGTGCAGCATCTATGATGGAATAAAATGTTATACAAATGAAACGTACAGGTACAGTGAAATAGAGTAGTATGGCTCATCATTTCTGTCTCACAGATTAGCAGGTGTTGACTTGAAATATAATACTTAAGAAGTTGAATCCAAAGGAGAGGATGTACCGTATTTACTCAAATCTAAGCCGCACTTTTTTTCTGGTTTTTGTAATCCAAAAAACCGCCTGCAGCTTGGAATCGAGTGCAAAGCAAGTGGAAGTTCTGAAAAATGTCGGTAGGTGCTGAAACAACTAATTTCTGCCGTCGAATATATGTAGCACTACACAGGCATGCTTCGTAGGCAGAAAGATAAATACTGGCGCCAAAACCTCTGCGTCAATAAATAAATTTAAAAAAAAAAGGTGGAAGACGATTTTCATACAGTATCCAACGAAGTAAATACAAATTCCGTATTGTTCATCTTCGAATGTAGCAGAACTTCAATGTATTACGAAAATCTGACTGGCAAGGCTGTTTGGGATGTTTGTCAATATAGCCAACTCTACGTTCTGAATTTTTTCCTACCTGTGAGAAGAGATGGTTGCTAATAGGAACCTGATGAAATGTGAATCACATGCAGTATTCTCTTCATCATAAGAGTAATACGAATATAAACATTTTGCCACGTATTCTTTCATGTTTGCTGCTATCTTATTTAAATCCTGTCTGCCTAATAAACTACGAAACTAGAGTGAGACAACAGCAAACGCGGAAGAATATGCGTATCGTGTCATGTTTATATTCGTATTATTCTTATGCCTGATAGTGATACAGTCAGAAATGAAGCACGGCAACTGACTAGATTTTTATATCTAAGATGACTCTAATTTCTGTGCAGAATTTGATGTACTAAAGAAGCAGCCGCAAAGATTTTCAAATGGAGAAAAATTTTCGCCTAACTCTCGTTCAGAACATGTTGTATCATACGCAGTCTATTATTTGGTTCTTGTTGATCATTATCAAAGAAAGCAGCAGTGTAAGTAACACCAAATAGTAGTCTCTTGCCATTGTTTCGCTAATGAGATGATTTCTCTCTCTTTTTTTTTTTTTTTTAAATTGTAGGCAGCGGTAGCGTGCACAAAAGCAAGCCATGCCGCGAGCGACGACAAGCCGCAAACACGCACTATCAGAATGCAACAAACAATGCATGACACAGTACAGTAATGCATTTTCAGCTTAGAGTGACATAAACGCCTATAACAAGGAAAACGGCACTTATCAGATCAAAGGAAAATAAGCAATCGATTCAAACCAGACGAAGCACGTGAAAAAGGAAGGGTACCAGTATAAATACGGACGGAGCGCCTGACGCATAGCAAAGGCTACTTGGTAAAGCTTAACTGCTAAGCTTACGACTCGAACCAAACTACTGTAGCTGTATCGTCATTCATTCGACTTAAATTGTGTCTCATATTACAATGGACCGACTTTGTTTCGATTTGGAGGTGCGGCCAAAAACTTTTCCCTCCCCTTGAACTTCGAGTCTCAAATTTCAGGTGTGGCTTAGATTCGAGAATTTCTTTTTTCCTTCCTTTATTTCGAGTCTCATTTTTCAGGTTTGAGTGCGGATTAGATTTGAGTAAATACGGTAGGTGGTATTTCAACTAATTCTGACTATGAAATAAAACAAAGTACAGCAGGGCGCTCTGACGAATCAAAGAGCAGCGATGAAGATTCTGATGAATAGTAAAGTATGAGTTAAGAAATAAGATGCTACTGAGATCGTAAATTTTTGTTGTGTTGATGAATCTGTTAACAAACATATTCAAAAATGCACTGAAACATTGGCACATGTAGTGTTGGGAGGTGATAAACTGTCATTACTGTTAGAGGAGCTCCGTATTTCTTGCTGTTCTACTCCTACATGACACTGTATCTGAAGGTATAGAATGAATCTTCACTGGCTAGAGAAATGGGTAACACAAATTTACAAGTCTCTGCTGTCATGTAATCTCTTCAGGGAAATCATGACTGTACTAAGATTCGGTTTGTGGTTGACAAGGTCAGAGTCATTAAGAAATGCAAGGCAGCTACCATGTCAGTCCTAGAAGAGAGAGACGTAGCAAACTGTCAAAGCATGTACAGTCCCGGTCCATATGTTTGTGGTGATGTACTAACCAAGTAATACTGTGTGTCAGGCAGCGCATTACTCAAGAACCATCATGGAAAAAGGTGGAGTGGTAATTTATGTAAAAAACAACATATCTTACAATGCATTAGATTTAAAGAGCCATTGTATAGAGCAACAAATTGAAGTATGTGGTGTTGAGATTACTGTAAATGACTTCACGGCTGTAGTGTTAGCACTGTAAAGATCTCCCTCAGGGAATTTGACTGTATTTCTTAAGCACTTAGATTCTTTATTATCCATACTGTACTCAAAGTCCAAGAACTTGATAATTACTGGTGACTTTAATGTTGATTTCCTAAATGAGAGCAATAGTAAAGCTGATTTAGTACATTTAATGGAGTCTTATAATCTGATGGTAATAGTAGATTTCCCAACTAGGGTTACTGTTAAAAGTAAAAGTCTGATAGATAATATATTTATAGATAAGTCTACATGGAATGAGATCACTGTACATCCAATCCTTGGCCTCTCTGATCATGGCGGTCAATTGATTAGGCTCAATTACATCAGTGTGTGCAACAGTTCCGAGCATTCTTGGAAATCTTTTAGGATAATAAATGAACAGGGCCTTAAAAAATTCAATGACAGCCTAAAAGAGATAGACTGGAGCCGAGTTGATAGGGAAACAGATGTAAACAAAAAGTACAACTCATTTTTAAATGAATTCATGTCTGTATTTGAGTCCATCTTTCCCAAAAAAAGTAGTTAGAAATAGTCATATAGGCAATGCCAAGAAGTCTTGGATCACTACAGGGATAACAACATCTTGTAGAACAAAAAGGATGTTATACAGTTCTCTCAGGACTTGTGATGATCCAAAGAAACGACAACACTACAAACTTTACTGTAGCATTCTCAAGAAGGTTATAAATAAATCTAAAAGTATGTGCATAAAATCAGAAATTGAAAGCTCAGAAAATAAAATTAAAACTATAAGGAATGTAATAAAGAGGGAAACTGGCAGGACAACAGGGAATATGTCTCAGGTAGAGATTAAAACAGGGGACAGTATCATAAAGAAACCTGAGTTGGTTGCAGAAATATTTAATAACCACTTTTTGAGAGCAGCAGAGGAGACAGGCTGTAATGGTTCTATGGAAGAATCATTGTCCCTCCTACAGAAAGCTATTAGCAACAGAATCCCACAGTTATCCTTATCTCCAGTTACTGTACGTGAAGTCATAAGAGTAATTAGATCATTAAAAAACAAAAATTCTGCTGGTGTGGACAATATTTCTAGTAAAATACTGAAACACTGTTATAAATTTTTTAGTCCCGTCTTATGCAACATATACAATGCATCCCTACAAGATGGGATTGTCCCTGACAGACTTAAGTTGGCTGTAGTGATTCCTCTCTTTAAAAAAGGGGATAAAAGCATTGTTACAAACTATCGCTCAATATCCCTATTAACTACATTCTCAAAAATTCTAGAAAAACTCATGCACAGGAGGATTGTAGACCATCTCAACTTCCATAGTATCTTAAGCAAAAATCAGTTTGGTTTTCGTGCCAGTCTTTGTACTGAACAGGCAATATTCTCTTTTAGCAACCAAGTTTTGGAAGCCATTAACAAAAAAATGTCTCCAGTGGGTAATTTTTGCGATCTTACGAAAGCCTTTGACTGTGTAAACCACCAAATTCTTTGGAAAAAGGCAGAATACTATGGTTTAGGTGGTACTGTTGGCTTGTGGCTACAATCATATCTACAGGATCGGAAGCAGACTGTAATGCTAAATGGCTCTTCTGGAGAACCTGCCTCGTCTGAATGGGGCACGATAACGTGTGGTGTGCCTCAAGGCTCCGTTTTGGGCCCACTGCTTTTCCTCATCTTTATTAATGATCTTCCTCTTTGTTCTGAGACAAACAGCAAATTTACCCTGTTTGCCGATGATACCACAATTCTAATTGACGATTTTATTGATCATGATCTTGAAAAAACTACAAATACTGTTTTTAATGACATCTTAAATAGGTTCTCCTCAAATGGTCTCTCACTCAATACAGATAAAACTCATTATATGAGGTTCCATACATCACAAAGTAATCCCGATGAAATTGACATAAAATGTAGAGATCAACCAATACAGAAAGTTGAAGACACAAATTTCCTGGGTGCTTACATAGACAGTAAATGTAATTGGTCAGTTCACATTCTTCATCTATGTAACAAACTTAGCTCGGCAACATTTTCACTACGGGTAATTTCTTCAGTGTCTGAAGTTGACACTATTAAGGTTGCCTACTTTGGCTACTTCCACTCATTGATGTCATATGCTATCATATTCTGGGGGAACCAACCACTTGCAAAAAAAGTGTTCACCATCCAAAAAAAAGCAATCAGAATAACGTGTGGGGTCCATCAAAGACACTCTTGCAGGCACTTGTTTCAGAAGATAGGTATCCTAACAACTGCCTCACAGTATATTTTTTCCTTGCTGACCTTTGTGTGCAAAAATTATTCCATCTACCAACACAACAGTAAATTCCATGGTTATAACACCAGAAACAAAAACAATCTACATTTAGAAATGAAACGTCTCACTCTGGTACAAAAAGGAGTTTACTACTCCAGCATTAAGCTGTTCAATGCTCTACCACTACATATCAAATGTGTTCATACAGAACTGCCAGAATTTAAACGAGTTCTCAAAGATTACCTGACCGAGAAATCTTATTATACTGTGGATGAATACCTGAAAGAAAATGTATACCATCACTAAACTTATTGTGTCTAGAAGTAGTTCAATTGATTTTATTGCGCATTTGGGCATTAGCACACTTTTTGTAACAACAGATTGGCTGTACACGTATTTACTCTTGTGGGACTAATATCTGATTTAACTTTGTGCTCTTATCTTTAACCTTTATTTGAAACTCCTTTTTCTGTCAAATGGTTGTTATGTTATCTAGCTGACATTGTATCTGTTACTTTATTTATAGTATGTCTTACTTAAACTATGTACAATTTGCCATTGAATTGCCCTTGTATAGTTTAAATTGAAACCTGTACAATTTGACACGTTCCATATCCTTGTGATTGACTCACTAACTGGATCTATGGAACAAGACATAAATAAATAAATAAATACTGAAGTGTGATCCAAGTCGCACAAATATGGCTTTAATAATAACCTCCGAACAATATGCCTCTAAGGACACAACAAGACACAGAACACTGATGTGCACATTACAAACTACAATCACACAGAGAATCAGTCAGCACTGTTCCACACTAATATATGTGCGAGTCACCAGCAGATGGCATGGCAGGGACCGCACCACACGCTTGGCTCCCAGAGACAGAATCCAGCAGCCAGCCTGCAATGATCAGTGGGTGGCAAATTTAAAGACCACTCTCGGTGCACTCACACTGACACGTACTAGTAGCACAATACAGCAGTGATGAGTAGTAGTACCCCTCCTGTCTCACGCGCCTTTTATCTGGCTCTACAATTTACTTTATTAGACCCACACAAATGCCTGATCCTCCTAATTCAATTTGCTCTGCAGACTATTTAAAATTTTTAAAGAAAAACGAGCCACAATTGCACTTTGTGTGCCAGTTACTTTCCAATACATTGGCACCAGCTGATCTCTTTTAAGAATACTCAACTTCCGTAGCCATACTTACAGCACATCCTTTGCTTCCTGGCCTAAATCCAAGTTAACTCCCAGCCCCCCTGCCCCCCCCCCCCCCACACACACACCCCTCCCCCCCCCCCCCCTCGCCACCCTTGCAAATTAGCTAGTTGTGTGCTGATATCTCACGTCACACCCTAGTCTATGAGTGCCCAGCTGTCTGTCGCCTGACCCCTCTACCTGCACCCCTAGCTAGCCCACAGATGGCTCCCCACTCTCCCACGAGCCACTAAATGCTTCCCTCCAAACCCCTCCCATCTCTCTCCATCTCTCACATTGCCTCAACCCACCCCATCCTACCCCACTCTAAAGCCCCACCTCACTCCAGAACACTCACCGTGGGCCAGTAAAGGGCTGGCAGTTGAGCGACCACAGCATAAGGAGACATGCATGCGCATGTGAGTGTGTGTGTGTGTGTGTGTGTGTGTGTGTGTGTGCGCGCGCGTGCATGTTTTCCCTACAGCTAGAAAAAGAAAGTGCATTCTGGAAGCTCGCCAAGTAACGTACCTTTTAGTTTGGAAGGTAGAAGACGAGGTACTGGTGGAAGTAAAGCTGTGAGGATGGGTCGTGAGTCGTGCCTGAATAGCTCAAATGGTAGAGCACTTGCCCACGAAAGGCAAAGGTCCCAAGTTTGACTCTTGGTCCGGCACAGAGTTTTAATCTGCCAGGAAGTTTCATATCAGTGCACACTCCACTGCACGGTGAAAATCTCATTCTACATACCTTTTGTTCGTGTGCCTATCGATGAGACAGTGCTTCTGCCTTTTGGTGAGCCATCTCCTTTATTCCTAAATAATTCGTAATTTTCAACAGAAACTTTCCGTATGTTATTATTGCATCCTACATTACAATATGCAATTTCCACAATATGTGGTCATCTGTGAATATAATGGGGGTAACAACTGTAGGTGACCAAAAACTGACTGCAGTAAGCAAGTTCAAGTTATTGTACACTGCAGTAGTTACGCAGAGGTGAAGAGGGTCACAGAGGATAAGCTAGCATGGGCAACTCCATGAAACCAATCTTCAGATGTAAGACCACAACAATAAAAACATTTGATTCAGCATACACAAGACTCCAAACAGCGTACACAACCTGAATGCTCAGAAACACAGAAAATCATATTGGTTCCATCAGCAGGAAACTTCAGCCCGTAATTGTTATGGAACACTGCGGCGATTTTGTTCATTAATAAAACCCAAAACTGGGGAGTAATAAGTGAGTATTGTTGTAACTTCTTGTCAACCTGGTTACCAAAATACATATTAAGAAGACTGGTAAAGTGTTATTTTAAAGGGGTCACTCCAAAGCGCCACGAAAGAATTTGAGCAATGTATAAAATTAGAGAATCGGTGCACAATATTGAAAGCCTATCTACATTATCTATATCTGCATGACTAGTCTGTAATTCACAATTAATTGCCGGCAGAGGGTTCAGAGAACCACCCTCAACCTATTTATCTACCATTCCATTCCCCTACAGCATTTGAGGAAAACCAAACACTTCAATATTTCCGTACAAGCTCTCATTTCTCTTACTTTATTACAATGATCATTTCTCCCTATGTAAGAGGGCTCAATCAAAATATTTTCACATTCGGAGGAGAAAGTTGATGATTGAAATTATAAGAACCTGCTCCAGCAAAATGCTTTTGCTTTGATGACTGCCACCCCAATTCACATGCGATATCTGTGGCATGCACTTTCCTGTTTCCCAATAATACAAAATGAGCTGCCCTTCTTTGAACTTTTAAATGATGTCTTTTGTCAGTCCTATCTGGTAAGGATCTCACACCATGCAGAATACTCCAAAAGAGGACAGACAAGTATAGTTGTAGATAGTCTCTTTAGTAATCCTAATCTTCTAAATGTTTTACTATTAAATCACAGTCTTTTGTTTGCTTTCCCACCGCATTATCTATGTGAGCATTACAATTTAAGTTATTTGTAAATGTAATTCCTAAGTATTCAGTAGACTTCACAGCCTTTAGATCTGCGTTAATTATCATGTAACCAAAATTTAGTACATGCCTTTTACTACTCATGCGGATGACATAACAATTTTTATTATTTAAGGTCAGTTACCACTTTTTGCATCATATGGATAGGTAGCCTAAATCATTTTGCAGTTCGTTTTGATCATCTGATCACTTTACAAGACAGTAAATGATTTGCAAGACTGTAAATGATAGCATCATCTAAGAGGACTGCTCAGATTCTCTCTTAAATTGTTAATGTAGATCGGCAACAGCAGGTGGTCTATAACACTTCCTTGAGGAATGTCAGATATCACTTCTGTTTTACTTGACGATTTTCAATCAATTACTATGAACTGTGACCTTTCTGACAGGAAACCACACATCCAGTTGCACAACTGAGACAATACACCATAGGCACACAATATGATTGGAAAATGCTCGAGAGGAACTGTTTCAAAAAGTCTTCTGGAAATCTACAAATATGGAATCAATTTGAGATCCCCAGTCGACAGCACTTATTACTTTGTGTGACTAAAGAGCTAGCTGTGTTTTAAAAGGTCGATATTTCTGAATCTATCTTGGCTATTTATCAATGAATGATTATCTTTGAGATAATTCATAATATTCAAACACAATATATGTTCCAAAATCCTAATGCAAATCAACATTAGTGATATGAGTCTGTTATTTAGTAGATTACTCCTCTTTTCTTTCTTGAGCATTGGTGTGACCTGAGCAACTTTTCAGTCTCTAGATATGGATCTTTATCAAATGAGTGGCTATATGTTGTTGTTGTGGTCTTCAGTCCTGAGACTGGTTTGATGCAGCTCTCCATGCTAGTCTATCCTGTGCAAGCTTCTTCATCTCCCAGTACCTACTGCAACCTACATCCTTCTGAATCTGCTTAGTGTATTCATCTCTTGGTCTCCCCCTACGATTTTTACCCTCCACGCTGCCCTCCAATACTAAATTGGTGATCCCTTGATGCCTCAGAACATGTCCTACCAACCAATCCCTTCTTCTGGTCAAGTTGTGCCACAAACTTCTTTTCTCCCCAATCCTATTCAATACTTCCTCATTAGTTATGTGATCTACCCATCTAATCTTCAGCATTCTTCTGTAGCACCACATTTCGAAAGCTTCTATTCTCTTCTTGTCCAAACTATTTACCGTCCATGTTTCACTTCCATACATGGCTACACTCCATACAAATACTTTCAGAAATGACTTCCTGACACTTACATCTATGCTCGATGTTAACAAATTTCTCTTCTTCAGAAACGCTTTCCTTGCCATTGCCAGTCTACATTTTATATCCTCTCTACTTCGACCATCATCAGTTACTTTGCTCCCCAAATAGCAAAACTCCTTTACTACTTTAAGTGTCTCATTTCCTAACCTAATTCCCTCAGCATCACCTTACTTCATTCGACTGCATTCCATTATCCTCGTTTTGCTTTTGTTGATGTCCATCTTATATCCTCCCTTCAAGACACCATCCATTCCATTCATCTGCTCTTCCAAGTCCTTTGCTGTCTCTGACAGAATTACAATGTCATCGGCAAACCTCAACGTTTTTATTTCTTCTCCATGGATTTTAATACCTACTCTGAATTTTTCTTTTGTTTCTTTTACTGCTTGCTCAATATACAGATTGAATAACATCGGGGAGAGGCTATAACCCTGTCTTACTCCCTTCCCAACCACTGCTTCCCTTTCATGTCCCTCGACTCTTATAACTGCCATCTGGTTTCTGTACAAATTGTAAATAGCCTTTCGCTCCCTGTATTTTACCCCTGCCACCTTTAGAATTTGAAAGAGAGTATTCCAGTCAACATTGTCAAAAGCTTTCTCTAAGTCTACAAATGTTAGAAACGTAGGTTTGCCTTTCTTTAATCTTTCTTCCAAGATAAGTCGTAAGGTCAGTAATGCCTCACATGTTCCAGTATTTCTACGGAATCCAAACTGATCTTCCCCGAGGTCGGCTTCTACCAGTTGTTCCATTCGTCTGTAAAGAATTCGTGTTAGTATTTTGCAGCTGTGGCTTATTAAACTGATTGTTCGGTGATTTTCACATCTGTCAACACCTGCTTTCTTTGGGATTGGAATTATTATATTCTTCTTGAAGTCTGATGGTATTTCGCCTGTTTCATACATCTTGCTCACCAGATGGTAGAGTTTTGTCAGGACTGGCTCTCCCAAGGCCGTCAGTAGTTCCAATGGAATGTTGTCTACTCCAGGGGCCTTGTTTCGACTCAGGTCTTTCAGTGCTCTGTCAAACTCTTCACACAGTGTTGTACCTCCCATTTCATCTTCATCTACATCCTCTTCCATTTCCATAATATTGTCCTCAAGTGTATCGCCCTTGTATAGACCCTCTATATACTCCTTCCACCTTTCTGCTTTCCCTTCTTTGCTTAGAACTGGGTTTCCATCTGAGCTCTTGATGTTCATACAAGTGGTTCTCTTATCTCCAAAGGTCTCTTTAATTTTCCTGTAGGCAGTGTCTATCTTACCCCTAGTGAGATAAGCCTCTACATCCCTACATTTGTCCTCTAGCCCTCCTTGCTTAGCCATTTTGCACTTCCTGTCGATCTCATTTTTGAGACGTTTGTATTCCTTTTTGCCTGCTTCATTTACTGCATTATTATATTTTCTCCTTTCATCAATTATATTCAATATTTCTTCTGTTACCCAAGGATTTCTACTAGCCCTCGTCTTTTTACGTACTTGATCCTCTGCTGCCTTCACTACTTCATCCATCAAAGCTACCCATTCTTCTTCTACTGCATTTCTGTCCCCCATTCCTGTCAATTGTTCCCTTATGCTCTCCCTGAAACTCTGTACAACCTCTGATTCTTTCAGTTTATCCAGGTCCCATCTCCTTAAATTCCCACCTTTTCGCAGTTTCTTCAGTTTTAATCTACAGGTCATAACCAATAGATTGTGGTCAGAGTCCACATCTGCCCCTGGAAATGTATTACAATTTAAAACCTGGTTCCTGTCTTACCATTATATAATCTATCTGATACCTTTTAGAATCTTCAGGGCTATATATGATTTCTAATGGAGCTATTGTATCACCATTCTCTGAAAGAAACATAACTGCTTTATGACACTGAGGTGAGCTACTACTAAGTTACTCACAGTTGCAGTTGTTCTTGATTTGAATACTGCAATATTTACTTTGTTGTCTTTGGTGAAGAAATTTCAGAAATCCGTGTTTGGTAACCCTGCTTTAGTAGCACTGTCATCAGTAAAATTACCACAGGTATTGCGCAGTGAAGGTATTGGTTGTGTCTTGCCATTGGTGTACTACACATGCAACCAGAACCTCTTTGGATTTTCTTCCAGATTTCAAAACGAAGTTTCACTATGAGAACCATTAAACACATCTTGCACTGAAACCCACCCTAAGTTTCGAGCTTCAGTAAAACATCGCTATTCTTGGAGATTTTGCATTCTTTTAAATTTTGACATGCTTTTTTTCATTGCTTCTGCAGCTGAGTTTTGACATATTTTGTGCACCACCCGTTTAATTTATTTGCTATCCATTCAATTTATTTGGTATATATCTCTTAATTGATGTCGATACTATTTCTCTGAATTTAAACCATGTCTGGTCTACACTTACAAAGTCAGACTTGAAGGAGTAGAGACTAAGTAGAGACCGTCTCCTTGGAAAGCATCAAGTTAATTTTTATGTGCTTTCTCATTAAATGCCCTATTCTGTAGGGCTGAAAATTAATAGGGATAAGGCAAACAGAATGTGCAAAGTAAGTGGAAATTACTCGTCTCTTCCCCGATTACAGTGCAATAGAAGATACAACAAGATGTTGACAGATTGCCATATCTCGGTGGCTTTATATGTAATAATGAGGTCACAGATGCAGAAATCACCAGTAGAACTGGAAAATCAGTCCATATGGCAATTAGGTCTGTAATATGCCAACAAAGCTTTGACTGTACTCCTTTATCGTTTATATGTGTGAGACTTGGAAAATGTCAGTAAAATCAGCACACAGTCTCCATATTTTTCACCAACAATGCTAGAGGTGAATTCTGAAGATGTTAACCCAACCAAGTTACAAACTATGAAGTGCTGAGAATACGAGGTCTACACAGCCTGCACAAAATTATTGTTGAAAGAAGACTGAGGATTGCAGGTTATGTTCTACGCATGTAAGGTGGAAGAATCCCAAAATCAACACTGTTGTTGAAATCAATGGACAGATACAGATGTACAGGAAGACCTTTTAACACCTGGAACTTTTGCAATGAATCTTCAATGCATGGACACAAACTTGGAGGAAGGTGAGAACTTGACAGCTGATCGAGTGAACTAGTGGAAACCAGTTCCTTGTATGGTACACAGCAAGTCTGAGTAAGTTAGTAAGTAAGTAAGTAAGTAAGTAAAGTAAGTACAACTGGGGATTTTGCAAAACTGTTGGATGATCGATATTATTGTCTAGATTTGACACTGTTGGAATTCTACCTTTTCCTTGATGTGTATTCTTCAAATTGTGAGTTTTACGAGAAAGCTGATAGATACTTACCAATCAACCTTCCCTCACATGAACTGACATTGTCTCTTTATAAATTCTACTGTGCTAACAATTATTTACTGAGAATCCTCGACTAGGTCTCCGCAGCTCAAATGAGCCAGTTTCTTTTAAATTTCTGTCTTTGGCTATAATTGTCTTCCAAGTATGGTGACACAACATCCTGTCATGAAACTTTTGCCTTTACACTTGTTTACTTTTCTGGACACTGCCTTTTTCTGCACTGTGCACTAAATACACTATGTGAGTAACGCCCAATCTCCAACAACCAATCGTGAACTGTAAACAGTTGTAAACTCTACCAGGGCACATAACAAACAATTAACATTTGTGTTTTAGTGTTATAAGCTGTGAGGTCATCAGCGGACAAATAATTTAGTACCTATTCCTGGACAGCCGGAGTGGCCGTGCGGTTCTAGGCGTTACAGTCTGGAACCGAGTGACCGCTACGTTCGCGGGTTCGAATCCTTCCTCGGGCATGGATGTGTGTGATGTCTTTAGGTTAGTTAGGTTTAGTTAGGTCTAAGTTCTAGGCGACTGATGACCTCAGAAGTTAAGTCGCCCCCTGCCACACACAGTTAGGTGGTTTTTGGAGCATGATGTCGATATGGAAACCTAATTGCATGCATATACACTGCAGATTGACGACATCACAATAGTAAATCAGAGTAGGAACTAAATAAAATGTTTCAGGCCTTAAATCAAGAAGTGGTAAAACTAAAGCTAAAAATGAATACAAAGAAGACAAAAGTTATGGCTACAGACAAGAAAGGAGGTGGAGGTAGGACTGACACAAGAACAGGCAATGAGCAACTCAAGAAAGGAACTGAAATTCAATATCTCAGTAGCATTTTGCAAGAAAACAATCAATATTTCAAGGCATTCAAGAAAAGAATAGCACAGGTGAAGAGTTCCTTCCAAAATAAGAAGAAGCTGCAACTGAATAAACATATCAGCTTCAACATTAAGAAAATATTTGTAAAGACCTTTGTGTGGAGTGTTCTGACACACAGATGCAAAATCTGTACATTAGAAAAGCCAAAGGAAGCTCGCCTCAAACCTGCTGAAATGTGGTTCTGGAGGAGAAGTACAAGAACTAGCTGCATTGACAGAAAAATTAAAGGAAATAGGAGAGAAGAAAGAACCACTGAAAGTTATAGGCCAGGGCAAAGCAAAATACACTGGACACTTAACTGGAGATGATAATCTTTTAAAAAACATTTCTCAAGGCAAGATCATAGGTAAGAAAACAAGGGGATGACTGAGAACATCCTACATAAACAATATGATCAATGAATGGGATTTTCTTCACACATGGAGATGAAGACAACTGCTGAAGAGAGGAAGCTGTGGCTGCAGAGACAAGGTTTAACCTTTTGGAAGATTAAGGACAAACTAATACAAAATATGAGTCTGCATGGTAGCTACATATGGAATAAATGACAACTTCTTGTGTGCAGTCATCAAGTCACTTACCCCAGTAGTTGTCTTATCTACTAAAAGTAAAGGTCACTGTTGTGCATTCAATAGATGTGAACTGCACCCTGAAAATGGTATGTCTAGTTTGCAGTTGTACAGAAGCTTTTTATTTTGCAAAATGGTTCAAATGGCTCTAAGCACTATGGGACTTAACATCTGAGGTCATCAGTCCCCCAGACTTAGAACTACTTAAACCTAACTAACCTAAGGACATCCCTGCCTGAGGCAGGATTCGAACCCACGACCGTAGCAGCAGCACGGTTCCGGACTGAAGTGCCTAGAACCGCTCGGCCACAGTGGTCAGCTTTTATTTTGCACAGAAATTTTTGATAATAAGATGAACTGATGCTGGCACTTGCTACTGAAACCAGTAGTACTTAGACACAACAAAAATGTGACTACAGAATTAAGAATAATTTTTCCAAACAATCGAGTATTTTTTCCAAAACAACACCACAATAGAGGAAACTTATTTTAAACTAAAGACACGAAAGAAAAAAAGAGAAACTGTAAAGATCTTGAGTCTCATAAGACTCTCTTGGGAGGAAGATATAAGATATTTAATTGGTAAACTTGCAAGGCATACTTTTTTATGTTGTATAAACTACGAAACTGTTAGCATCGTCAGTGAAAATTTACTTCTTCTGTATTAATATACCTTCCTTCACTTACAGCTGCAGTGTGGAGACAGGGGTGAGGGTGGGAGCGGGGATGGGGGCGAGGGTGGGGGCGTACTGCTTTAAAATGGTGATTCTTGTATTGATATTCTTAACAACAGATTTATATCTTTTGCTTATGAAAGTCTGCAAGCGATGACAGCTGCACTAGTAATACCTTCACAGGGTCGTATTCAAGTTGCAAGGCTAGATCTGTGCCAGCCATGACACGCTCCCAGCCTTTCCTCCTCATGATCTGGTTGTAGCGTTGGGACTGCAGGGTGTCTAAGCTGATGTTCAGACCATCAAGCCCTGCCCTCTGCAACGCAACCAGCTGTCTTGTCAACATGAGGCCATCGGTTGTCATTAAGACACTTTCGAGATCTTTTATTTTCTTCAAGGCACCTGTGAAACAGCAAATTATTCTAAGAAACTGAAACAAATAATTTGTAACATTGCTGCTGCATATGAAACAAAACTCCAGTTGATAAATTGAAAATACAAATTCCTTAAAAGTTAACTGTACATTTGCCCTAATACAAAGAGATAAGAAGGGTTAATAAACTGAATTGAAGAATGGAAGTTAAGATAGCAATGAAAAAATAATTAGAGGCATAAGATCACCTACTGCAACAGGGAAATGGGAATCAATATGAACCATTACCCAGCTACTGTCAACTGATTCCATGTGGAGAACTGTAGGGCCCCCCTAGACAGGTCAGGCGTGCACTACACACCGGAAGCAGCTACTAGGGTAGCAGAGTACGTGTGGCGTGCACACGGGGGTTTTTTAGGTTAGAGGGACCCCCCCTTGGGCGAAACGATAAAATACCTGACGGCTTACCAGAGAGGACATTATCATCGGTGATAAAGAACGTCCGTCCTCAGAGACCAAAAACAGGAAAAGTCAACATAATATTGGTAAACTGCAGGAGTATCCAGGGCAAGGTTTCTGAATTAGTATCTCTTATTGAAGGAAATAGTGCGCATATAGTATTAGGAACGGAAAGTTGGTTAAAACCGGAAGTGAACAGTAACGAAATCCTAGACACAGAATGGAATATATACCGCAAGGATAGGATAAACGCCAATGGTGGAGGAGTCTTTATAGCAGTAAAGAATTCAATAATATCCAGTGAAGTTATTAGCGAATGCGAATGTGAAATAATCTGGGTTAAGTTAAGTATCAAAGGTGGGTCAGATATGATAGTCGGATGCTTCTATAGACCACCTGCATCAGCAACCGTAGTAGTTGAGCGCCTCAGAGAGAACCTTCAGAACGTCGTGAAGAAGTTTCGTGATCATACTATTGTAATAGGGGGAGACTTCAATCTACCAGGTATAGAATGGGATAGTCACACAATCAGAACTGGAGCCAGGGACAGAGACTCTTGTGACATTATCCTGACTGCCTTGTCCGAGAATTACTTCGAGCAGATAGTTAGAGAACCAACTCGTGAAGCTAACGTTTTAGACCTCATAGCAACAAATAGACCGGAACTTTTCGACTCCGTGAATGTAGAAGAGGGTATCAGTGATCATAAGTCAGTGGTTGCATCAATGACTACAAGTGTAATAAGAAATGCCAAGAAAGGAAGGAAAATATATTTGCTTAACAAGAGTGATAGGGCACAAATCACAGAATATCTGAGTGACCACCATCAAACGTTCATTTCTGAGGAAGAGGATGTGGAAAAAAAATGGAAAAAATTCTGAAACATCGTCCAGTACGCCTTAGATAAGTTCGTACCGACTAAGGTCCAAAGCGAGGGGAAAGATCCACCGTGGTACAATAATCATGTACGAAAGGTACTACGGAAACAAAGAAAGCTTCATCATAGGTTTAAGAGTAGTCGAATCATAGCTGATAAGGAAAAGCTGAACGAAGCAAAAAAGAGCGTAAAGAGAGCAATGAGAGAAGCATTCAACGAATTCGAACATAAAACATTGGCAAACAATCTAAACAAGAACCCTAAAAAGTTTTGGTCATATGTAAAATCGGTAAGCGGATCTAAATCCCCTATTCAGTCACTCGTTGACCACGATGGCACCGAAACAGAGGACGACCGAAGAAAGGCAGAAATGCTGAATTCAGTGTTCCGAAACTGTTTCACTGCGGAAAATCGTAACACGGTCCCTGACTTCAGCCGTCGCACGGACGCCAAAATGGAAAATATTGAAATAAACGATATCGGAATTGAAAAACAACTGCTATCACTTAGTAGCGGAAAAGCATCTGGACCAGACGAGATACCCTTAAGATTCTACAGTGATTATGCTAAAGAACTTGCCCCCTTTCTATCAGCAATTTATCGTAGATCGCTGGAAGAACGTAAAGTACCTAGCGACTGGAAGAAAGCGCAGGTCGTTCCCATTTTCAAGAAGGGTCATCAATCAGATGCGAATAATTATAGGCCTATTTCACTTACGTCAATCTGTTGTAGAATAATGGAACATGTTTTGTGTTCTCGTATTATGACGTTCTTAGATAATACAAATCTCCTTCATCATAACCAACATGGATTCCGCAAACAGAGATCATGTGAAACTCAGCTCGCCCTATTTGCCCAAGAAATTCACAGTGCCGTAGACACTGGCGAGCAGATTGATGCCGTATTCCTGGACTTCAGGAAGGCATTTGATACGGTTCCGCACTTACGTTTAGTGAAAAAAATACGAGCTTACGGAATATCGGACCAGGTTTGTGATTGGATTCAGGATTTCCTAGAAGAAAGAACACAACATGTCATTCTTAACGGTTCAAAATCTGCAGATGTAGAGGTAATTTTGGGAGTACCGCAGGGAAGCGTGATAGGACCTTTATTGTTTACAATATACATAAATGACTTAGTTGACAACATCGGTAGCTCCGTGAGGCTATTTGCAGATGACACGGTTGTCTACAAGAAAGTAGCAACATCAGAAGACTCGTACGTACTCCAGGAGGACCTCCAGAGGATTAATGCATGGTGCGACAGCTAGCAGCTTTCCCTAAACGTAGATAAATGTAATATAATGCGCATACATAGGGGCAGAAATCCATTCCAGTACGATTATGCCATAGGTGGTAAATCATTGGAAGCGGTAACGACCGTAAAATACTTAGGAGTTACTATCCGGAGCGATCTGAAGTGGAATGATCACATAAAACAAATAGTGGGAAAAGCAGGCGCCAGGTTGAGATTCATAGGAAGAATTCTAAGAAAATGTGACTCATCGACGAAAGAAGTAGCTTACAAAACGCTTGTTCGTCCGATTCTTGAGTATTGCTCATCAGTATGGGACCCTTACCAGGTTGGATTAATAGAAGAGATAGACATGATCCAGCGAAAAGCAGCGCGATTCGTCATGGGGACATTTAGTCAGCGCGAGAGCGTTACGGAGATGCTGAACAAGCTCCAGTGGCGGACACTTCAAGAAAGGCGTTACGCAATACGGAGAGGTTTATTATCGAAATTACGAGAGAGCACATTCCGGGAAGAGATGGGCAACATATTACTACCGCCCACATATATCTCGCGTAATGATCACAACGAAAAGATCCGAGAAATTAGAGCAAATACGGAGACTTACAAGCAGTCGTTCTTCCCACGCACAATTCGTGAATGGAACAGGGAAAGGGGGATCAGATAGTGGTACAATAAGTACCCTCTGCCACACACCGTAAGGTGGCTCGCGGAGTATAGATGTAGATGTAGATGTAGATGTCTCCATGCACACTGTATAAACCACTGTGGGTTGTACGACAAAGTACATTGTTGTACCACACATTACAGTTTTTCCCCATTCAATGCTCTTGTGGAGTGTGGGAAGAATGATTCTTTAAATGGTTCTGTGCATGCTGTAATTAATCTTGCCTTCATGGTCCCTATAGGAGTGATACATATGCGGTTATTGTATAATCCCTAAATACCTCACTTCATACAGGTTCCTGAAATTTCATAAGTTAGGTTTTGTCATATATTTGGCATCTATCTTCATTTGTCTGACATTTCCAATTTTTAGTAGCTTCTTGATGCTCTCCCATGCATCAAATAAATCTATGATCAATCATGCTACACTATTTTGTATACATTCAATGTCTGCCATTAGCCTTATTTGTTATGGGTCATACTTAAGCAATATTCTAGAATGGGCCACACAAGTATTTTGTAAGCAATGTCCTCTATAGACTGATTGCATTTTCCAGTATCTTACCAATGAATTGAAGTCTGCATTCTGCTTTGCCTACAAGTGAGTCTATGTCACCATTTCATTTCATCCAGATATTTGTATGAGTTGACCAATTAAAACTGTGATTAGTTGATAATGTAGTCATACAATACTGTCTTTTATTTGTTTTGTGATGTGCTCCAATTTACATCTCTGAAAACTTAAACTCAGTTGCCTATCTTTGGACCAATTTGAAATGTTATGATCTGACTCAAATTTGTGCAGATTTTTTTCAGGTAATAATTCATTATAGACAACTCTATCATCCAGGATAAGTATGAGGTTCCTTATAATATCATCTTCCAGAACATTAAGGTACAACATTAATGTAATGGTATAAATTACTATAACTGTATAAATAAGTTTATAAGTGTGTAAAATACATTGAACTATTAGTTACAACAAAACATTGTACCGATATACTCAGCAAGATGTTAAATCAGCAGATAGCTACACTTTATGTTCAACATTTTGTGTACAGCATATACGCTGGAAAGGATTTATGCCCAAATTAAATAAATCTGAAGAAATGGTAGTGTGTATCTGGAAAAAAAATCCGTAAAAACTCATACAGTCCAATTTGCTATTATGTCACTGTTACTGAAATATAATACAAAGTAACTGAATTAGATGAACATTCTCAGAGTGCAATATGCCTCAGAGTGAAATGCACAGTAATGTCAACATTATTTTTCAAGGCTATGTTTGTGAAAATGGATGAAAGCAAACCACACATTTTGTTCTCAATCTGCGGAAGCATTATGCACTCTGAAACACTGTACTGCTGTTATACATAAAAGCTGTCTCATTGCCGACATCTTTCCCCTGCTGGCTGTTCTACACTTCTCATCACTGATTCAACACGTTGTAAAATATTTTATGCTGTATGACACCACAGTCCAATCTGGTTAGGATAGCATAAAAATAATATATGAATTTCAGTATTGAACCTGGAACAGCAGAACAGCTCTCATCACACTGGATATCAAATCGAGGTTGGATTACAGCCATGGGTACATCATTTCATGCTACTCAACTGTATGTCATATGTCAGAGTTCATCAACTGTAGTGGCTGGCCACTGGTGGCATACCCATCTCTTGGCATCCTGTGAACAGACGTTCTCCACAGGTGACAGATTTGAAGAAAATGCTGGATACGGCAACAGTGGAACACTCTCTGTATCAAGGTAGCTCAGTACAGCTCAGGTGATGTGTAGTCTTGCATTATCTTGTTAAAAGATAACATCACGGAGCCCTTGAAAATAGGGCACAGCGATAGGCCTTAACAAATCACAAATGCAATGGCTGCTGTTCAAATTACTGGCTATGTGGACCAGAGGTTGTGACATGTATCCAGTTGCACCCCATACCATCACATCACATGCTGGACCCGCATGAGAATGACAGGTACAATCTGGCCAGGTCTGTTGGCATCAGAGCCTCCACACACATGTACATCAATTGTGACGATGTTGCAGAACCGAGACTTATCTGACATGATGACACAGTGCCATTTCTGTGTCTGGCATTGTTGTCAGTTGCACCGCTGTCAGTTCACCTCTCTCTAGAGCTGCATTAAGGGCTTGACAGTCTGTGTTGCTCCAGATGCCATCACATTGTCTGTGTGGATATTTGTCTCACTGTATACAAGCCCACTTCCTGACTAAATGTACACAACTTCACTGCAGGATCACATACACATGAGCGAACACTTGTCTGCCCTCTCAGGTGCTAGTTGGGTGGCACTACTGAGGCCCTGCAAGGCATTTAGCATGGCCCTCCTGAACCTACCAATTCTATGTTCGCACAAAATGAGATTCTGAGCAATGCAAGCAGCAATATAGTGAAACAATAAACAAGAGTCTCAGCAGACCATGAGCCTGCCACTGCCAAATCTGGAATGCTGATAAACATTTCTCCTTCTTCCATTATGCTTAACATGGTCTTCGTGTAAACAACCAACACTGAAATAGAATTTCTGAATGAGAAACCTGCTCCATAAGCTTTTCTTGCATACAGAATATGCATGGGAGTGCTGAAAAGTAATGCCTCTGAATTTTTTATTCTGTTCTCAATATTGGTCGAGGTATGACACGTCACGCATATTACTTGGTCAGCTTTCCCAGTTCACTGACTCGTGGCACAGCCCCCTCCCGCAAACAGATGGAGTCGCAATAGGCAGCCCACTCTGACCAGAGATTGTGAATATGTTTATGGTGCACTTCGAGGAAGAGGCCCTGATGTCATCCAAATGGAAATCCATCATCATCTTCTTCTTCTGTTATGTGGATAACACACTTGTCATCTGGCCTCATGGAAGAGACAATCTTCTTGACTTCTTTGTACATCTGAACTCCACATGCCACAAAATCAAATTCACTATGGAGACCAAAGAAGAAGGAAGACTACCATTCCTGGACATCATAGGGAGGAGAATAATGGACAGCACCCTGTGCCACAGCGTGTATCTGACTCTATAAAACACATAAACTCAGTTCTCCCCATGGCACTGTGAATAATTTCAATAACAAAAAGTGAGATGAATGTTGCAGCGTACATTTAATTTCCACTTTGGCTTTGCATTCAAGATCAGTCTTACCTGAGAGTGCAACATTACATCTTTAGTTAATTTAATTATATGTTCATTAGATTTTGGTTATAAGGCATGTTTTGCTGCCTAATGTTTCATCTCCAAATACTGGAAACAATCCATGGAGGAAGAGGAGTATGTAAGACATTGGTGGACCAGGTTGGAAGAATCTGTGAATTTCAGTACTCTGTAGAAGAGCTCAATCATTTGAAAATAACTTTGAGACCTTGTGGCTATTCTAACAGATATACATAAGGCACTACATTCTAAAATATTTGCATCTTTCACTGAAAAAGAAGCAACTAGAGAAAAAGTTCTCTTGCCATTTGTAAAAACAGTCGCAGATCGCGACCTCCAGAATTGTAGGTGACAGATGGATTTATGGCAAAGCCTTGTATCAATACCTCCTTAATTATTGAGCTGAAAAACTGAAAAAAACATTCATACAGTAAAATCACACAAAAAAATTTCCTATTTCTGCAGGTATTGTGCCTTCTGTTTCTTTTTCATTACAAAAATGTATTGATTCATGTTTATAAAGTCACAACTATGTCACTGTGATTTGAGTAACACACATTCTGGAACATGTTCCAGGAATGTCATGAAACAGATAGCTTTAAATACTTACTCTAGCTCATCTTTCAAGACTTGCATGCCAACAACAACACCATCTATCCAATCTGTTTTTATTTCACTTTCATGTAAAGATTTCTCCACAAAGGATATCATCTGCCATGTAGGCAGTGCCAGAGGAAATTCCACACTAACATTTGGGTAATCAAGTGGATTCTGTGTCTTGTCAGAACCAAGTACAATCAACCCAATTTCATCTTTACCACTGGTAAATATCTGGAAACATATTAAATGGTAAAAATAAGTTTTGTTTATAACAAGTTGTGTACCAATAATAACATCACACACAGGTACTCTTTATAAAATTATTTAATTGGATAGATAAAAAATCTACTCACCAAGCAGTGGCAGAACATACACATAAAAGACTGTTGTGATAGGCAAGCGTTTGGAGCCAGTGACTCCTTCTTCAGGCTGAAGGGTTGCAGGGGAATCAAGAAGGGTGAAGGAAAAGGACTGGAGAGGTCTAAGAAAAGGGGTAGATTTTGAGAAAGTTACCCAGAACCGTGGGTCATGGGTGACTTACCGTACAGGATGAGAAGGAAAGACTAATTGTTGGGGGGTGCATCGGGCAAGATTTGGAAACCTGAGAGATTAAAGGTGGAAGACAGGGTAATATGCAAGACAGAGATTACTACTAAAACTGTATATGAGTTAATAAGAGTGAGAAGCTAAGTGTATTGTATGCAACAGTTGTGGGAGGGGGCAGTGAAAAAAGACGGGAAAGACAATGAAAGATGTAGAAAGCTAAAACTGAGTGAAGCAAAGAGTAATTACAGTGAAGAAAAGCTGAGACAGGAGAAAGTAACGTAAATTAAAGCAAGGTGGGTGGTGAGAACCAAGCACACGTTGTAGTGCTAGCTCCCAGATGCGGAGTTCTGAGAAACTGGTGTCTTGCGGAAGAATCCAGGTGGCATGTGTGGTGAAACAAGTGCCGAGGTAACGTATGCCATGTTGTAGATCATGCTCTGCAACACAATATTGTGAGTTTCCAGTATATACACTATGCCTATGCCCACGTTTCCTAACTGATAATTTGGTGGTAGTCATGCAGATGTAGAAAGCTGAACAGTGTTTACATAATAGCTGGTATATGACATGTGCCGTTTCTATTTTTCGCCTGATCCGCAGTTATGGGTGACTTTTCCAAAATCTACACCTTTTCCTGGATCTCTCCAGGCCTTGTCCTTTACCCTTCTTCCTTCCCCTTCAACGCTTCTGTCTGGAGGAGCCACTGGCTCCGAAAGCTTGCCAATCACAAATAATTTATTGTTTTTGTTGTTATAGTCACTCTTTATAACCTACTTAAAATACATCATGTACCCTCCTCTCCACAATTCTTCAAACACATAGTTTTGCCTTTTGTAAAATATCACTGCGTTTCTGTATAACATACTTGGAGTCAAAGTGTCCAACATCTATTACAATTATAAACATAAGAAAGAAAGACATTGAATTTATTGGCAGTATTATGCAATCAAATATTTTGAAAGAGTTCCAGTGGTATAAATTTACAAAATCTTACAAATAAATATATACATTTATTCTTTAAATCAATTCTTAGCAATAACATAATAGTATAAATTGCAGAATCAATATAGCCAATTTTGATGTAATGACTGCAATACAAATACAATATAACAGCGGTAAGTTATAACTAATGAGAGAGAGAGAGAGAGAGAGAGAGAGAGGCATTTAGACAATGTTTCATTACATGTGAAACTTATTAGAATTAAAATGAAGCCATAGTGAATTATTACATTCCAAAAATAATAATTATTGTGTTCTTCCACCCCAAAATAATACATTCAGTAGGTAATATATACTTTTAATTTCAGAAATTTTTACAGCTCTGAACTTCACTGCTTTGATGAATTTATTACATGTGTCAATGAATGAGGGTTGATAACACTGCTTTAGTCATTCAATTGTTCGTCATGTGGTATTTGCAATGTTCTTAATAACTTCTTATGTAAAGTTCTATCATCAAAAACATAATCTACGTAAGTTTTAAAAGTCGCGAATCTTTAAACAACAACTTGAAAATGGGTATATCAGTATTTGGTATACATTATAGCATTGCTAGATTTACTTTTAAATTTTAAAGTATATAAGCAGATTGAGCGACTTTCCATCCAGAAAATTTGCTGTTGGCAAGACCTCACTACAAAGAAAAATGGTCTTTCTGGAGTCAAATGCTAAGAAATTCATAAATACCAGCATTGTAAGAGATACAAACAGGTATTAAGCAACGGGCATAAATATCGTTCTGCTTGATGAGAAAAAAAGTAGGTAGATGAAAGAGTAAATTGGGTGCAAGGATTGAACATAAACTCACCCAAATTGCAAAGGTTAACCAAAACATACAGCCATATCAAAGTAAAGTGGACCACACCGCTGAAGCATAGAAGAGCATTCAGGTGCGACCTACATGTCTGCTTTAGTTGACAAAGACGGGGAAGCCATGTCAACTAGGCATCAAAGACCGGTCCTAAAAAACACAATGACAGAAATGCATAACGTAGGTCATGGCAGCCAAAAAATGGATGCTATGAGTGAAAGGCCAGGATTGTGCTTGGTGTATTGCTCCCTGCATTCTGCCTCCAGCAATAGCCGTTGCGGACGAACAAAAACGATGGGGACACCATATGTCATGCAGCTGCCGCCAGATCATTGATAGCCACAAAAAGGAGAGCGACGCTCTAAACAGAACCTTGTGCAAGCCCCTTCTCCTGCAGGGGGGGATGCTACAGGAGGCACAAACCTGTACCCAAAAAGTGTGACATGGATGAAAGTTCTGGATAAAAATCAGGAGTGTGGTATCATAAGATATACACGCAGATCAATGAAAACTGCAACAAGGAACTGATGCTGAGCAAAAGCTGTTCAGATAGCACACTTCAAGTGGACTAAATTATCTTCAGTAGTGCGCCCTTGGCAAAAAGCACCCTGGATCGAAGCCAAAAGATCCGGGGATTCAAGGACACAATACAGCCTTCGACTAACCATATGTTCAAGTAACTTGCAGGACACTTAGTAAACAATTTGGACGACAGCTGTCTGTTTGAAGAGGCAATTTATCTGATTTCAAAATTGGAATAACGGCATTTTCACGCTACTGGGAAGAGAATTCTGCATTGCACCAGGGATGGTTAAAGAAAGGCCAGGTACACTGATGAAAAAATTTGCAACACCAAAAAATAATTAATGTAGAGTAATGAAATTCCAGGAATATATTTGTTGAGACAACGTATGTAAAGTGATTAACGTTGCAGGATCAATGTGAGTGTGAGATAAGCCACTGCAAATGTAAATGTAAATGCTGGTACGCTGTTGTACATGTGTCATGTGTCAGTTTTTGGGATGGAGTTCCATGCCTGTTGCACTTGGTTGGCCAATATAAGGACAGTTAATGATGTTTGTGGATGGGTTGAAGCTGTCATCAGATGATGTCCAATATGTGCTCGATTGGAGGTAGAGCTGGTTATCGAGCAAGCCAAGGCAATATGTTGACACACTATAGCATGTTGGCTTACAACAGCAGTATGTGAGCAAGTGTTATCCTGTAGGAAAACACCTCCTGGAATGCTGTTTGTGAATGGCAGCACAACAGATCAAATAACCAGACGGACATACAAATTTGCAGTCAGCGTTCGTGGGATTCATACAGACAGTTTTGTCAGTGGAAAAGCGAAAGCCATTGTCGATGCTCCAGGAGTAAAGACAATCAAGACATTGCTGAAGATGCCACTAAGTGAGACAGGTTCATAAAGAATTGCAATAGAAGGCAAAATCGTCCAAAAAAAGGGAGCCGGAGATGCCCAGTGGGAGACAGGCCATTATAGGGTTTATGGTGATAGCAAAGAGAATGACACTCAGAATGGAACCCTGAGACACACCATTTTCCTGGATAAAGGTGTCCGACAAGGCAGACCCTTCATGCACCTCGAAAACTCGGTCTTTTAAAAATGTCTGAAGGAAACAGGGTAGGTGGCCACGGAAGCCCCACATGTGAAGAGTATGGACGTTACTAGCTCTTTAGCAGGTGTCATAGGCCTTCTCCAAATCGAACAACACGGCGACAATCTGGGATTTCTGCAGAAAACCATTCATGACATGGGTGGGCAAAATAATGAGACGGTCCACTGCAGAATGCTGTGTTGAAAGCCACACTGTGCATTCATCAAAAATTGTGAGACTCGAGCCACCATATCATCCGGACATGAATCATATGTCCCATCACCTTGCGAACACACTGGTAAGAGAGATGGAGTGGTAGCTAGAAGGAAGAGTGTGTGTGTGTGTGTGTGTGTGTGTGTGTTTGTGTGTGTGTGTGTGTGTCAGAGAGAGAGAGAGCTAATTTCGGCAAGAGCTGGATTTCCAAGTAAAAGAAAGGGGGGGGGGGGGGGGGGGCAGTTCTCAATTCTTGAGCAGTGACCCTCTCGTTGTTTTTTTCTTTTTTTTTTTTTTGTTTTGGTTAACCTTTGCAATTTGGGTGAGTTTATGTTCAATCCTTGCACCCAATTTACTCTTTCATCTACCTACATTTTTTCTCATCAAGCAGAACGATATTTATGCCCGTTGCTTAATACCTGTTTGTATCACTTACAATGCTGGTATTTATGAATTTTTTAGCATTTGACTCCGGAAAGACCATTTTTCTTTGTAGTGAGGTCTTGCCAACAGCAAATTTTCTGGATGGAAAGTCGCTCAATCTGCTCATATACTTTAAAATTTAAAAGTAAATCTAGCAATGCTAGAACGTATACAAAATACTGATATAACCATTTTCAAGTTGTAGTTTAAAGATTCGCGACTTTTAAAACTTACGTAGATTATGTTTTTGATGATAGAACTTTACATAAGAAGTTATTAAGAACATTTTGAATATCACATGATGAACAATTGAATGACTAAAGCAGTGTTATCAACCCTCATTCATTGACACAAGTAATAAATTCATCGAAACAGTGAAGTTCAGAGCTGTTGTAAAAATTTCTGAAGTTAAAAGTTGCCTAATGAATGTATTATTTTGGGGTGAAAAAACACAATAATTATTATTTTTGGAATGTAATAATTCACTATGGCTTCATTTAAATTCTAATAAATTTCACACCGTAATGAATCATTGTCTAAATGCCTCTCTCTCTCTCTCTCTCTCTCTCTCTCTCTCTCTCTCTCTCTCTCATTTGTTATAACTTACCGCTGTTATATTGTATTTGTATTGCAGTCATTACATTAAAATTGGCTATATTGATTCTGCAATTTATACTATTATGTTATTGATAAGAATTGATTTAAAGAATAAATGTATATATTTATTTGTAAGATTTTGTAAATTTATACCACTGGAACTCTTTCAAAATATTTGATTGTGTAATACTGCCAATAAATACAATGACTTTCCTTCTTCTGTTTATAATTGTAATAGATGTTGGACACTTTGACTCCAAGTATGTTATACAGAAATGCAGTGATTTTTTACAAAAGGCAAAACTATGTGTTCAAAGAATTGTGGAGAGGAGGGTACGTGATGTATTTTAAGTAGGTTATAAAGAGTAACTATAAAAACAAAAACAATAAATTATTGATAAAATTATTTGATTGAATAGATAAAAAATCTATTCACCAAGCGGCAGCAGAACATACACATAAAAGACTGTTGTGATTGGCAAGCTTTCGGAGCCAGTGGCTCCTCCAGGCAGAAGCGTTGAATGGGAAGGAAGAAGGGTAAAGGAAAAGGCCTGGAGAGTTCCAGGAAAAGGTGTAGATTTTGGAAAAGTCACCCAGAACTGCGGATCAGGTGAAAAATAGAAATGACACATGTTATATACCAGCTATTATGTAAACACTGTTCAGCTTTCTACATCTGCATGACTACCACCAAATTATCCGTTAGGATAAATGGGCTTAGGCATAGTGTATATACTGGAAACTCGCAATTTCCTGTTGCAGAGGATGCTCTACAACATGGCATACATGACCTCGGCACTTGTTTCACAACACATGCCACCTGGATTCTTCCGCAAGATACCAGTTTCTCAGAACTCCGCATTTGGGAACTAGCACTACAACGTGTCCTTGGTTCTCACCACCCACCTCACCTCAATTTACGTTAATTTCTCCTGTATCAGCTTTTCTACACTGTAATTACTCTTTGCTTCACTCCGTTTTAGCTTTCTACATCTTTCATTGTCTTTCCCGTCTATTTCCACTGCCCCCTCCCACAGCTGTTGCATACAATACACTTAGCTTCTCACTCTTATTAACTCATGCACAGTATTAGTAGTAATCTCTGTCTTGCATATTACCCTGTCTTCCACCTTTAAGCTCTCAGGTTTCCGAATCTTGCCCGATGCAGTCCCCAACAATTAGTCTTTCCTTCTCATCCTGTACGGTAAGTCACCCATGACCCACGGTTCTGGGTAACTTTCTCAAAATCTACCCCTTTTCTTAGACCTCTCCAGTCCTTTTCCTTCACCCTTCTTGCTTCCCCTGCAACCCTTCAGCCTGAAGAAGGAGTCACTGGCTCCAAACGCATGCCTATCACAACAGTTTTTTATGTGTGTGTTCTGCCACTGCTTGGTGAGTAGATTTTTTATCTATCCAATTAAATAATTTTATAAAGAGTATCTGTGTGTGATGTTTTTATTGGTATACAACTTGTTATAAACAAAACTTATTTTTACCATTTAATATGTTTCCAGATATTTACCAGTGGTAAAGATGAAATTGGGTTGATTGTATTTGGTTCTGACAAGACACAGAATCCACTTGATTACCCAAATGTTAGTGTGGAATTTCGTCTTGCACTGCCTACATGGCAGATGATATCCTTTGTGGAGAAATCTTTACATGAAAGCGAAATAAAAACAGATTGGATAGATGGTGTTGTTGTTGGCATGCAAGTCTTGAAAGATGAGCTAGAGTAAGTATTTAAAGCTGTCTGTTTCATGACATTCCTGGAACATGTTCTGGAATGTGTGTTAAACAAATCACAGTGACATAGTTGTGACTTTATAAACATGAATCAACATGTTTTTGTAATGAAAAAGAACCAGAAGCCACAATACCTGCAGAAATAGGAAATTTTTTTGTGTGATTTTACTGTATGAATGTTTTTTACAGTTTTTCAGCTCAATAATTAAGGAGGTATTGATACAAGGCTTTGCCAAAAATCCATCTGTCACCTACAATTCCAGCCCTGTCACTGGCATTCCCTACCCCACAATATGGATGGGCCACCATGAAAGCAGCCACATCATTGTCAACTTCACTGAAACTACTGCATAGCATTTTACTTGAGTATGGCTGCTGTTGTGGTCTTCAGTTTGGTTTAAGCACTGCGTCAATACCTTCTCTTCATAGCACTCGGAGATCATGATCTGCGACTGTTTTTACAAATGGCAAGAGAGCTTTTCCTCTAGTTGCTTGTTTTTCAGTGAAAGATGCAAATATTTTAGAATGTAGTGCCTTATGTATATCTGTTAGAATAGCCACAAGGTCTGAAAGTTATTTTCAAATGATTGAGCTCTTCTACAGAGTATTGAAATTCACAGATTCTTGCAACCTGGTCCACCAATGTCTTACATACTCCTCTTCCTCCATGGATTGTTTCCAGCATTTGGAGATGAAACATTAGGCAGCAAAACGTGCCTTATAACCAAAATCTAATGAACATATAATTAAATTAACCAAAGATGTAATGTTGCACTCTCAGGTAAGACTGATCTTGAATGCAAAGCCACAGTGGAAATTAAATATCCGCTGCAACATTCATCTCACTTTTTGTTATTGAAATTATTCACAGTGCCATAGTGAGAACTGAGTTTATGTGTTTTATAGAGTCAGATACATGCTGTGGCACAGGGTGCTGTCCATTATCCTCCTGACTATGATGTCCAGGAATGGTAGTCTTCCTTCTTCTTTGGTCTCCATAGTGAATTTGATTTTGTGGCATGTGGAGTTCAGATGTACAAAGAAGTCAAGAAGTTTGTCTCTTCCATGAGGCCAGATGACAAGTGTGTTATCCACATAACAGAAGAAGAAGATGATGATGGATTTCCATTTGGATGACATCAGGGCCTCTTCCTCGAAGTGCACCGTAAACATATTCACAATCTCTGGTCAGAGTGGGCTGCCTATTGCGACTCCATCTGTTTGCGGGAGGGGGGTGTGCCACGAGTCAGTGAAGTGGGAAAGTTGACCAAGTAATATGCGTGATATGTCATACCTCGACCAATATTGAGAACAGGATAAAAAATTCAGAGGCATTACTTTTCAGCTCTCCCATGCATATTCTGTATGCAAGAAAAGCTTATGGAGCAGGTTTCTCATTCAGAAATTCTATTTCAGTGTTGGTTGTTTACACGAAGACCGTGTTAAGCATAATGGAAGAAGGAGAAATGTTTATCAGCATTCCAGATTTGGCAGTGGCAGGCTCATGGTCTGCTGAGACTCTTGTTTATTGTTTCACTATATTGCTGCTTGCATTGCTCAGAATCTCATTTTGTGCGAACATAGAATTGGTAGGTTCAGGAGGGCCATGCTAAATGCCTTGCAGGGCCTCAGTAGTGCCACCCAACTAGCACCTGAGAGGGCAGACAAGTGTTCGCTCATGTGTATGTGATCCTGCAGTGAAGTTGTGTACATTTAGTCAGGAAGTGGGCTTGTATACAGTGAGACAAATATCCACACAGACAATGTGATGGCATCTGGAGCAGCACAGACTGTCAAGCCCTCAATGCAGCTCTAGAGAGAGGTGAACTGACAGCGGGGCAACTGACAACAATGCCAGACACAGGAATGGCACTGTGTCATCATGTCAGATAAGTCTCGGTTCTGCAACATCGTCACAATTGATGTACTTGTGTGTGGAGGCTCTGATGCCAACAGACCTGGCCAGATTGTACCTGTCATTCTCATGCGGGTCCAGCATGTGATGTGATGGTATGGGGTGCAACTGGATACATGTCACAACCTCTGGTTCTCATAGCCAGTAATTTGAACAGCAGCCATTGCATTTGTGATTTGTTAAGGCCTATCGCTGTGCCCTATTTTCAAGGGCTCCGTGATGTTATCTTTTAACAAGATAATGCAAGACTACACATCACCTGAGCTGTACTGAGCTACCTCGATACAGAGAGTGTTCCACTGTTGCCGTATCCAGCATTTTCTTCAAATCTGTAACCTGTGGAGAACGTCTGTTCACAGGATGCCAAGAGATGGGTATGCCACCAGTCGCCAGCCACTACAGTTGATGACTCTGACATATGACATACAGTTGAGTAGCATGAAATGATGTACCCATGGCTGTAAACCAACCTCAATTTGATATCCAGTGTGATGAGAGTTGTTCTGCTGTTCCAGTTTCAATACTGAAATTCATATATTATTTTTATGCTATCCTAACCAGATTGGACTTTGGTGTCATACAGCATAAAATATCTTACAACGTGTTGAATCAGTGATGAGAAGTGTAGAACAGCCAGCAGGGGAAAGATGTTGGCAATGAGACAGCTTTTATGTATAACAGCAGTACAGTGTTTCAGAGTGCATAATGCTTCCGCAGATTGAGAACAAAATGTGTGGTTTGCTTTCATCCATTTTCACAAACATAGCCTTGAAAAATAATGTTGACATTACTGTGCATTTCACTCTGAGGCATATTGCACTCTGAGAATGTTCATCGAATTCAGTTACTTTGTATTATATTTCAGTGACAGTGACATAATAGCAAATTGGACTGTATGAGTTTTTACGGATTTTTTTTCCAGACACACACTACCATTTCTGCAGATTTATTTAATTTGGGTATAAATCCTTTCCAGCATATATGCTGTACACAAAATGTTGAACATAAAATGTAGCTATCTGCTGATTTAACATCTTGCTGAGTATACCGGTACAATGTTTTGTTGTAACAAATAGTTCAATGTATTTTACACACTTATAAACTTATTTATACAGTTATAGTAATTTATACCATTACATTAATGTTGTACCTTAATGTTCTGGAAGACGATATTATAAGGAACTTCATACTTTTCCTGGATGATAGAGTTGTCTATAATGAATTATTGCCTGAAAAAAATCTGCACAAATTTGAGTCAGATCATAACATTTCAAATTGGTCCAAAGATAGGCAACTGAGTTTAAGTTTTCAGAGATGTAAATTGGAGCACATCACAAAACAAATAAAAGACAGTATTGTATGACTACATTATCAACTAATCACAGTTTTAATTGGTCAACTCACACAAATATCTGGATGAAATGAAATGGTGACATAGACTCACTTGTAGGCAAAGCAGAATGCAGACTTCAATTCGTTGGTAAGATACTGGAAAATGCAATCAGTCTATAGAGGACATTGCTTACAAAATACTTGTGTGGCCCATTCTAGAATATTGCTTAAGTATGACCCATAACAAATAAGGCTAATGGCAGACATTGAATGTATAAAAATTAGTGTAGCATCATTGATCACAGATTTATTTGATGCATGGGAGAGCATCAAGAAGCTACTAAAAATTGGAAATGCCAGACAAGTGAAGATAGACGCCAAATATATGACAAAACCCAACTTATGATATTTCAGGAACCTGTATTAAGCGAGGTATTTAGGGATTATACAATAACCACATAATTACCACTCCTATAGGGACCATGAAGGCAAGATTAATTACAGCATGCACAGAACCATTTGAAGAATCATTCTTCCCACACTCCACATGAGCATTGAATGGAAAAAAACCATAATTTGTGGTACAACAATGTACTGCGGTAGCACACACCAAAGAACAGTCCAAGTCCATGCACTAGTTACGTGGATTGTGACCAGTAATGAGACAATTGACCATCACAGGCTGTGTTCAAAATGAGCACTGGCAGCACCAGTATATGCTCCCATTCTAGTATGGAAAGACTGCTGCACACATACCAGTATTTCAGCAGGAGCAATCCGACAGGCTGCAGTAATACATCATTGCATATCATCAGATGACGTTGGTATGCCCTTGTAGACAGTCTTTCAGCTTTCCCCATAGAAAAAAAGTCTGCAGGCATGAAATTTGGCGAATGGGTCAACCGAGATACAGGTCCTCTGCATCCAATCTAATGATTTGTAAACAGTTTGTGAAGCCATGTTGTACTTTGTGCACTGTGAGTTGTACAGCCATCGTATTGGTACCACAAGTTGCTCCTAGTCTGCAGAGGAATCTCTTCTAGCATCCGTGGAAGATGATTTGTTAGGAGGCTGTGATACTTGTGCACATCCAGTGTTCTTTCTAAGAAAAACGGGCCTATGAGCTGATGGTTCACTGCCCCACACCACACGTTTACTCTCCAAGGATGCTGACATTCCACCTGCCACAGCCAAAGAGAATTTTTAACAGACCAGTTGTGCTTATTTCAGCAATTTACCAGGCCACGATTGTTAAAATTTCCTTCACCACTAAACAAGATACATGATACATCTGGAGTATCCTGTCTTAACGCCCTTGTATGGAAGTTAACACAATTCTCTTGATCAATTCCATGCAGCTCTTTATAGAAAGGGATAAATTTATATCAATGGAGAATGCATAGGACACTTGCCCGATTAATGCCATTTCCACATGCGATTGTGCAAGAGGTAACATGTGGATCAACTACTTGTTTCATCTGTTATGTTGCTAAGTGTTAGGCTATGACTTCCACATAACTGGTTGAAGAGGTTGATAAATGACTGCCGAGATGCTTGACATTAATTGGGATTTATTGCCGCATATACTGTACAAGAATGAACTGCATTTTTCGTACACTCTCCATACACCATGAGCATGTCACCTTTTTCTGCGTTGGTAAATCCCATCGCCCACTCATGACCTACTGATTGGACTGTCACACACTTACTGACTTGCAAGTCACAATGCACTTGAGGAACACACACACAAACACACTGTAAGCAAACAACATCTTACGTAGCAACTACACCCACACACACAAACACACTGTAAGCAAACAACATCATACCTAGCAACTACTCACACACACACACAAACACACTGTAAGCAAACAACATCATACCTAGCAACTACCCAGATTGAGTGGCACAAACTAGAATTGGTGTGGAAACTTTTAAAAATACTGTATCTCATTGACAACTTGTACTAGAATCCTGCAACAAACCCCACTGACATTCTGATTTACCATATTTTTAGTTTGTTAATGTCAGTAAGCACAGTTTCATTTAAAAAGTGTACATCTGCACAAGAAAGGATATTTACAATCTGTTGATTGGGTAACAATAATGAATCCCTGACTACGAATCCATTCAGTCAAAGCCGCAAATCAATAGCACTTCATACTTGTGGTGGGAGCTTTAGGCATTTCTCCCTGTGATTTAGTCTTCAAAAGTGAAATAATTGTGGGTCAGGATGTGATTGGGTAAGGGGATTAGGAAAGAGGTGGTGGGTTTGGTATCAGGAGGATGTTTGCAAAGTGAGGCCACGGGCATCGGGGATGTTGTAAAATGATGTTGCATCCATAGTAACCAAGAAGGAGTCATGTGGTAGCAAAACAGGAAATGCAGAAAGGCGGTGAAGGAAGTGAACATTGTCTTCACTGTAGGATGGGAGGTTACAGACAATGGTTGTATGTGATGTTCAGTGGGAGGATTGTACCCAGCCACAGTTGGACAAGTGGAGAGACCTGTGTAGTTGGGTTTGTGTAGTTTGGCGAATAGGTAAAAAGGAAGGAGTGGTGTGAGGAGGGAGATTGATCCAGGAGTCAGGTTATGGGATGGACTTAAGGTCTTGGAGAGCTGCTGGAGTCTTGTTGGAATTCTAGGATGCGATCATGGTTGTATGGTTTGTATGCAGAGGTGTTAGAAAGTTGGTGAAGACTCTCAGCCACAAAGTCACTATGATTCATGAACACTGTGATGAAGCTTTTATCTGTGGGAAAGATGATAAGGCACAGATTGATTTTCAGGATATGGGTAGCTGTGTGTTAGATAGGAGTGATGTTGGTCTCATTAGGGAGGATTTAGGAAAGGAAAGTAAGGCCGGGTTAGAAGTGATGAATTCCTGAAAGATAACCAAGAGATGACTGGCTGGAAGGGGAGGTTCAGGGTGGGAGGGAGGCTGGAACTGTTTTAAGGAAGGTTCTATGTGAGGTTTTTGTTGGCTGTTATTAGTGGGATGCATCATCATCATCATTTAAGACTGATTATGCCTTTCAGCGTTCAGTCTGGACCATAGTCTTGATCTATTTCCACAGTTTTTATACCCCTTCCCTTCCAACACACACACACTAGCCACCAAGGAAGAGCCTACAGCTTTGATTCAACCCCCCCGCCCCCCTCTTCCAGTCATACCCTCACACCTCCCTAATGCACATTGAAGAAATTTCAGCTGCAGAGATTAGGTAAGGAAAGAAGGTCCTTTACAAGTCCAGCAGACTTGAATTTAGGTTTTGGGCTAAAGGTGAGGCCTTTAGAAAGTACCAAGACTTCTGCAGGGCTAAGAGTTGTGGCAGAAAGGTTGACAACAGTTTTACAGGATTGGTGCTTAAGATGTATATATCTCATGGAGGATGGAGGAATTCGTAGTGATTGTGGAAGATGGAGTAATGAACAAAGCATAGTTAGGGAGGTATGAGGGTATGACTGGGGGGAGGTTGAATCAAAGCTGTAGGCTCTTCCTTGGTGGCTTGTGTGTGTGTGTGTGTGTGTGTGTGTGTGTGTGTGTGTGTGTGTGTTGGAAGGGAAGGGGTATAAAAACTGTAGAAATAGATCAAGTCTTCACGACAACTAGCAGGTTTAAATGGGTGGGTGTTGTAATAGATATGTAGAGGTGGAGGTGATGAGGCTTGCACAAGATAGATTAGTATTGAGAGCTGCAGCAAACCAATCTTCAGACTACCACAGCAACAACAAGAAGGTCATAAGATGGAAACAATTTTGTGTCGTAGTATCTCCCTCTGTTTCCACTCCATGTAGTTTTCACTTGTGGTAATGTGGCGTGTGTACAGAGATTTATCGGGTGTTGTTATTTTTTATTGGACTGAATTAACAGGATTTATCAAGAGTGGTGATAACATCAATTTGTGACAATAAATCTTTGTCATGTGCAATCTATAATACTGTTGTTCCATTTGTAATAAACAATTTCTTTGATGCTGTTTTCCCAAATAAGCCTAAATTTTACTGTTATTCACATGGACAGAGGCAGAGTAAGACATGGGAGATAACTTCAGCTGATCTTTGAAGATCAGTTTCTTGAGACAGAGACAGTATCAGTATTATTATTGTTATTCTTTACTTTCTCAGACGTTAAGTCTGGTTAAAAATGGAAAGTGACGCGGACCTTGATCAAGCATCACTTCCTTTCAACTGTATGGTATGTGTTATATTGCATTTAGGAACTTTCGGGTAATTGAACATGTATCAATAATTACGGATTTCTGTAGTTGTATATATAAGTTTGGATGTAGCTGTATTGCATTGATGTACTGGTGGATATTGTGTGGCATGACTCCTGTAGTTGATAGTATAATTGGTATAATGTCAACTTTATCCTGATGCCACATATCCTTTACTTCCTCAGCCAGTTGGATGTATTTTTCAATTTTTTCTCCTGTTTTCTTCTGTATATTTGTTGTATTGGGTATGGATATTTCGATTAGTTGTGTTAATTTCTTCTTTTTATTGGTGAGTATGACGTCAGGTTTGTTATGTGGTGTTGTTTTATCTGTTATAATGGTTCTGTTCCAGTATAATTTGTATTCATCATTCTCCAGTACATTTTGTGGTGCATACTTGTATGTGGGAACGTGTTGTTTTATAAGTTTATGTTGTAAGGCAAGCTGTTGATGTATTATTTTTGCTACATTGTCATGTCTTCTGGGGTATTCTGTATTTGCTAGTATTGTACATCCGCATGTGATGTGATCTACTGTTTCTATTTGTTGTTTGCAAAGTCTGCATTTATTTGTTGTGGTATTGGGATCTTTAATAATATGCTTGCTGTAATATCTGGTGTTTATTGTTTGATCCTGTAATGCAATCATGAATCCTTCCGTTTCACTGTATATATTGCCTTTACTTAGCCATGTGTTGGATGCGTCTTGATCGATGTGTGGCTGTGTTAAATGATATGGGTGCTTGCCATGTAGTGTTTTCTTTTTCCAATTTATTTTCTTCGTGTCTGTTGATGTTATGTGATCCAAGGGGTTGTAGAAGTGGTTATGAAATTGCAGTGGTGTAGCCGATGTATTTATATGAGTGATTGCTTTGTGTATTTTGCTAGTTTCTGCTCGTTCTATAAAGAATTTTCTTAAATTGTCTACCTGTCCATAATGCAGGTTTTTTATGTCGATAAATCCCCTTCCTCCTTCCTTTCTGCTTAATGTGAATCTTTCTGTTGCTGAATGTATGTGATGTATTCTATATTTGTGGCATTGTGATCGTGTAAGTGTATTGAGCGCTTCTAGGTCTGTGTTACTCCATTTCACTACTCCATATGAGTAGGTCAATATTGGTATGGCATAAGTATTTATAGCTTTTGTCTTGTTTCTTGCTGTCAATTCTGTTTTCAGTATTTTTTTGGTCTTTGTCTATATTTTTCTTTTAGTTTTTCTTTAATATTAGTATTATCTATTCCTACTTTTTGTCTGTATCCTAGATATTTATAGGCATCTGATTTTTTCCATCGCTTCTATGCAGTCGCTGTGGTTATCTAGTATGTAATCTTCTTGTTTAGTGTGTTTTCCCTTGACTATGCTATTTTTCTTACATTTGTCTGTTCCAAAACCCATATTTATATCATTGCTGAATACTTCTGTAATCTTTAGTAATTGGTTGAGTTGTTGATTTGTTGCTGCCAGTAGTTTTAGATCATCCATGTATAGCAAATGTGTCATTTTGTGTGGGTATGTTCCAGTAATATTGTATCCATAATTTGTATTATTTAGCATGTTGATAGTGGGTTCAGGGCAAGGCAGAACCAGATAGGACTTAATGAGTCTCCTTGGTATATCCCACGCTTAATCTGTATTGGCTGTGATGTGATATTATTTGAATTTGTTTGGATATTAAGTGTGGTTTTCCAATTTCTCATTACTATGTTTAGGAACTGTATCAATTTAGGATCTACTTTGTATATTTCCAATATTCGTAGTAACCATGAGTGGGGTACACTATCAAAAGCTTTTTGGTAATCAATGTATGCATAGTTTAGTGACCTTTGTTTAGTTTTAGCTTGATATGTCACCTCTGTATCTATTATCAGTTGCTCTTTACATTCTCATGCTCCTTTGCAACAGCCTTTTTGTTCTTCATTTATAATTTTGTTCTGTGTTGTATGTGTCATTAATTTCTGTTTAATGACTGAAGTTAATATTTTGTATATTGTTGGTAGGCATGTTATGGGGCGATATTTTGCTGGGTTTGCTGTGTCTGCTTGATCTTTAGGTTTCAGATAAGTTATTCCATGTGTAAGTGTATCAGGGAATGTGTATGGGTCTGCAGTGTAACTGTTAAATAATTTAGTTAGATGTGAATGTGTTGAGGTGAACTTCTTTAGCCAGAAATTTGCTATTTTATCTTTTCCAGGGGCTTTCCAATTGTGAGTAGAATTAATTGCTTGGGTGACTTCATGTTGCAAAATTATCACTTCAGGCATTTGTGGTATCACCTTGTATGTGTCTGTTTCTGCTTGCATCCACCGTGAATGCCTGTTATGTTGTACCGGGTTTGACAATATGTTGCTCCAGAAGTGTTCCATGTCTGTTATGTTTGGTGGATTGTCTATTTTAATGTGTTTGTTATCTATTGTCTGGTTAGATTTCTTTTGGTTTGTGTTGAATGTTTGGTTTTGTTTCCTTCTATTTTCACTTTTTTTGTATCTTCAAAGTCGTTTGGCCAATGGTTGTAATTTCTGTTTCTTTTCATCTAATTGCTCTGTCGCTTCCGTGAGATTTTACCTAACCTTTTTGGTTTTCTATCTGACATTTCATTTCTAATAAATTGTGTTAGCTGTCCGATGTCCTTTCTCAGTTTCTCTATTCTGATCTGTAGCCTGTGTTGCCATGCTGGTTTTGTGGGTTTCTTCTGTGTGTTGGTTGGTTCTGATCTCTGCCTAGTGTGTATATTTAGTACAGTGAGTGCTCCTATATAAACCAGTAGTTGTAACTCTTCCATAGTTGTGTTTTCATTTATTTTGTTGTGTATGATTGTGTTGATAGTTTTTATTGTTGTTTCGACTTGTGGGTTATTTGGTGGTCTTTGCAAGAATGGTCTAATGTCTGTATTTGTGTCTTTGTATTCTATATATGTCAGCTGAAATTTTTCTTCTATATCTAACATGTGTGTCACTTCGTGTTCTATTTGTGCTTGTTCTGGTGGCCATCTTAAGATTTCGTTTTCCTCTCATTGTTTAACTGATGCGTGTTGTTCTTTGTTTGTTTGCTCTGGGATGTTTGAGTCCATTACTGTATTTTCTTCTTCTTCTGATTGCACATTATTTTGTTCCAGCATTTGCTGTACTTGTTGTTTGATGATTTCTAAAGTACAACAAATATTATTATTATTATTATATTGAATTATTGTTAATTAATACTCCCTTAAGGAGAGCAGTAAAGCACCATCAATTTTCAAGGCTTTTTTTCTGTCTCTTTCATTTGTCTTTCAAAAACTTCTCATATATTCATTGTGATTCTTCTTCCTCTCTTCTGTACAGTTCTTCCCCATTTCCTTCTTTCAATATCTGCTGAAATTTCTGTTATCCAGTTTTTTACTCTGTATTTTTTCCTGTCTGTGATGTCTTCTGCGGAGATGTTTAGTTTCTTGATGTCCTCCATGGTTTCCTATACCCAGTTGGTTTTCACTTTATTAGTCATAACTATATTAAAAATATTCTTGGTAAGTCTGTTTTTGTGCATAATTTGTATGTGTCTCTAGAACTTTGTCCTTCTTTACCTAGTGTTGTTTTTAATCCTCTGTTTGTATTTGTACAATTCTTTTGTCAATATGTTTATCCAGATCCCTTCTCTCTGAACTGGCCTGTAGATCTTTCCTTCTGTTTTTCCATCTCTTTGATTTTTGTTCTTCCATTCATGGCTGTTGTTCTGAGGTGTACAAGGCCTGTGGTAACTACTGTACTACAGTGTCTTAATTTGGCATTGATGGAAAAACTTCTATTGTTATAATTTTTCCATATAAGTCTGATTACCTTATGTAGTTTTGTGATTCTTTTTTCATTGGATGTTGAGTTCAGTTCCATTTTCTGTGTAATCTCTTCCAGCCACTGGAAACTTTCTTCATGTGATATCTTTCCATACTTTGTTACTAGTGGGTGTCTGTCTCTTTACATTGTGTCAATGTACAAGTTTTTTTCATGTCAGATTTGTAGTCCCATTTTGACTGAGATTTGATAAATAGTTTGTAGAGCTTTTTTGTCTTCTTTTCTGTTATTTGTTATGATGGCTATATCATCAGCAAAGGCCAGACATTTTATCTACATGTGCATATATATTCCGCAAGCTGTGTGGTGTGTGACATGATCTAACTACACGCAGAGTGCAGTCTTTGTTTGGCACGGCACTTGGAGGGCGATGGTTCAGTCTTCACCCATCTGTCTCTTTTGTCCCATGTCCTGATTATTTTCTTGTCATGCCTCACTCCTGTCTTTACTTTGAACGGTTCATAGATCTCTCCCATGAACTTCACTTTCGATATTGCATTTTGCATGTTTCTTGTCATATTAACATAAAAGATAACGATAATGTGCAAGAATAATGTAAGGATAGCATCTTTTTAGTCACATGTTTCTGCTGATACAGCTTATATTGTACACCTGGAAATACAATGTCAATTTTGTTCTGATGACAACACATGTCACCTGGGAATAGTAGATGTACTGGCAATAGTTTCAGTGTCATCCGCCAACAGATAGTGTAATGGCATAGCTATCAGAGTGCTATATGAGTCTACCCTTTAATAGGAAATGCTCACAGCCAGTGTGATGCAGACATGTGAAGCAAGCAGGCAACCATGCCAGGAAGGTTCTGGACATCCACACAGCACAGATGCTCACTAGGATTGTTGTACTGAAAGGGCAGCAGTTGCAGATCGTACGGCTACCACAGCACAGATAAAAGGTCTTGTGAGCCCCAGATGTGTCAACACAAACTGTTGCGAAGCAGTTATTGCCAGTTGCGTTACGGACGTGCACACATCCATCCCGTCTTCCAATCGTGCCTCAGCACTGACATGCATGGCTCGAGTGGTGCCATCAGAGGATCTCTTTGAGGATGACATGGCACGCCATGGTCGGAAGTGATGAAAGCAGATTCTGCTCGCACACAAGTGATGGTCGTATCAGCAAATGACATAAATCTGGTGAGCACTCTCTTCTAGAGTGCATTCGTCCAAGATACAGTGGCCCAACCCCAGGCCTTATGGTCTGGGGTGCGATAAACTACAACTCTCATTTGTCTGTGGTGTTTCTGCACTTGGTACATGCAGAATGATGTTACACTTGTTATTTTTGCATTTTTGCAACTGGAAGGTAATGTACTGTTCCAACAGTGTAGTGCTGACCCACACGCTGCCCACGAAACTCAGTGTTCTCCGAAAGATAAGCAGTGACTTCCCGGGCCAGCATGTTCTACGAGTTTGTCTCCAACCGAGCACATGTGAGAACATGGGATGAGAAGTGACTCATGCAACTTGTCAACCAACAACTCTTACATAACTATGTGAACAGATTGAGCATGTGTGACATAATTTATCAAAGGACAGTATTTGCCATCTGTACTATCCACTGAATGCCATAGTCAGTGCCTGCATTGTCACCAGTGAGGGCTACACCACATACTAATGTATGTGTTTTGGCACGGGTCGATACATGCTAGCTGAGAAGCATTTGCAGTATTGATCTGTAAATGTGATCATTTCATGTACTCCATATGCACTGTTGCAACATTAAATCTGGAGTGAATTTTCTTCTGGCAGTGGGCACAGACTTTTACCTCACAACTTTGATACATTTTACTTTTTCTTTTTCTTAGTCTTTATCCCCTGCTATCACAGTCTCAGCATGTTAATGTGGATTTGGCAGTATTAGTGGTAAATTGTGGCCAGATGCCCTTTCCATGCCACCTCCCCCCCCTCCCCCCATTCCAACCCACACCAGGATGAATGTTATGTACCTTGTATCTGTATGTATCTAATATTATCATGTGTGAAAGTGTGAGAATGTTTTCAAAATGTTTGAGGATCATGTAACTGATGTGGGGTGTGCATACCAGTCTGCTATTCATCTAGTCGGATATGGACAACAGCCTAAAAACCATGTCCACACTGGCTCTAGCTGCATGCTAACGTTGGCATCTACCCAGGAGTATTACAATTTCGATAGAGTACAGTAGAGTTTTAATGATTTATACAATACTTTTATGTCATGAATTTTAGAAAATTGATTGAAGATGTCTTTCTGTTGTTGTTTAGTTTATGATATAGCAGCAACAGAAAATCCAACAGAATATGTTAATTATTCTGGTCTTGTTCATTTCCGTATTTGTTCTGTGTTAAAGTAATTGTTCAGATGCATACAACATAAAAGTTAAAGTAAGGTCTATGATGGCAGGCAGTGACTGGGCTGTTGTCCTGACAGCAGGTAGGGTGCAGCCTTTGTTCACCGTGGCACTAGGAGGGAGAGGGTTATGGCCTATCACCTCAGCTTCCTTTTACCCCTGGGAAATATCTCCAGGAGTCATCTGATAGCAGGTTGGCGTCACCTGGGGCCATCCTGCAGTCACTGGAACAAGGAAAAATCCCCACCTTTTATGTTTTATGGGGAATCGAGCCCAGGACATCCTGATTGGAGTCTAGTGCGCTACCCACTAGACCTCCACAACCACCGTGCTTATGGGATATGAAATGTCTGCATCTATATGACTACTCTGCATTTCACAGCTCAGTGCCTGACAGAGGATTTATCAAACCACTTTCATACTGTTTCTCTACTGTTCCACTCTTGAACAATGTGTGGGGAAAAGGAACACTTAAATTGCTCTGTGTGATCTCTGATTTGTTGTGTTTTATTATAACGATCATATTTCCCTATGAAGGTGAGTGCTATGAAAATGAAAATGTTTTTGCATTTGGAGGATGAAGTATGAGACTGGAATTTTGTGAAAAGATCTTGCCACAGCAAAAAAGTATTCCTTTTTGTGATTACCATCTCAACTCGCATATCATGTCCTTGACTCTCTCTCTCGTAATATTTTACAATAATACAGACTGAGCTGCCCTCATTTTGACTTTGATTTCCTCCATCATTCATATCCCATGGTGTACTTGTGCATTGTCATCTTGAAACACAACCAATGATCATCCAAATGTCGACTATATGACAGGACAGTAGGATCGAGGATCCTATCATCATATTGCACAGCCCTCAAATAGCCTCATTAGAAATGAGATGTGTCAGACATCTGTATACCATACTGGCCCAAAACATGACTGATCCATCTGCCTGCTAAACTTAAAAGACTGGACTGCAGGTCTGAAACTCATTTTTCACTGGAGCAGACACAAATGAACAAGAATTCTCTGTGGCTCTGAACAGTAGCTGAGCACAAGCAGACACCATTCTGTTGCATTTGGTTAGCATTCACAGGTGTTCACTCATGTTCTGCCCATTATCAGTCTTTCGATGAACTGTCAAACGAAGTGTCCATCGTCTCTGCATTGGTGAGAGCAGGAGAGAGAGAGCTAAATTCTGGTGTTTCATCAGTGAACTTTTGTCTTCAACTCAAGATCTTTGAGCAGCAGAATGGTCTGAAGAGAATGTAATGTTTCTGATAACAGAATAGATGCTCGTGAATTCCAAGATGTCCACACCATAAATGCAAAATTAAAAGAAATACAATTGACAGGGAGTTTCCGAGGTACTGGGAACATGAGAAAGATGATAATTACATTAGATACTTTCATCAGCCAGGAATGGAGTGAATAAGCACGAGCTTCGTATTTGTTTTTATTATAAAAGAACAGCACAACAAAGTTCCTTGAAAGTAAACATGTACAAAAATGTATCTATCATGCTGATTAAAATTACGTACATACCCCACAAGCCACTTTAGTAATTTCTTGTCCTGTTTCACTGACAAATAGTGCTAGGAAAAATGATAGTCTATATGCCTCTGTACAAGCCCTAATTTCTCTTGTCTTTGTGGCCTTTACATGAATTGTAAATTGGTGGCTGTAGGATCGTCCTGCAGTCAGCTTCAAGTACGAGGTACCTAAATAGTTTAATAGTGTTTTGTGAAAAGAATATCATCTTCCCTCCAGGGGTTCCTATTTGAGTTCATGAAGCATCTCTATAATACTTATGTGCTGGTCAAACTTACTGGTGACAAATCTCTGAATTGTTTCAATGTCTTAATTTAATCCAGTGTCATGCAGATCCCAAACACTCAAGCAATGCTAAAGAATGGGTCACACTAGTGTTGTGTCCTTTACAGATAAGCTACACTTTCCTAAAATTCTTGCAATAAACCAGTTTGGCCATTTGCCTTCCCTACAACCAAATTTGCTTGTTTCATGTCTTACTGCTTTGCAACATTATGCCTAGGTATTTAATTGACATGACTGTCAAGCAGCATACTACTGATGCTGTATTCAAACATCATGGGATTTTTTTTCCTTCTCATCTGCATTAAGCTACATTTATTTTATATTTACAATAAGCTTCCATTCATCTCACCAATCACTAATTTTGTCCAAGTCATCTTATATCCTCCTATAGTCACTCAATGGCGACATTTGCTCATACACAATAGCGTCATCAGCAAACAGCCTCATAGTGCTGGTCACGTTAGCTGTCAGATCCTTAATGTACACTTATTAGCCAAAACATTATGACCACTGCCCACTGCGAGTTGGATGCTGCCTTGTGGCATTGCGGGCATGTGATGCGGTAACAAAAATATGTAAATAGAGCAGACACAGATGGGGGCTCACTTTAGGGAAGATATGGTCTACAAATGGGGAAATCAGTTGAGATAAGTGATTCTGATAAATGGCAGATTATTATTATGCTGAGCCTGTGACACACATCTCAAAAGCGGCAATGCTGGTCAAATGTTCATGTGCTATCTATCACTAGGTGCTAAATGGTTAGACATCCATGACTCTTCACAGTACTTGGGGTTTGGAGGCATGTCTGGCTGCAATGTAGGATAGACGGTGATTTGTAGCAACTCTGCTGAAAGAGCACAATGCTGGTGCACGCGCAAGTGTTCCATACCACACTGTTCATTGTAAATTCTGGAACACGGAGCTCTGCAGCAGACCACTCCTACATGTTCACATGTCTACCCAACAACATCATCAGTTGTGATTGCAGTGGGCAAAGGACCATTCGGATTAATCCATCAATCAATGGAAATGTTGGCTCTTTGGGTGAATCCCATTTTTGCTACACTAGGTTGATAGGTGTCTCCACAAAAACCATCATTGAGGTGAATGGCAGCTCCGAATGTGCAGCACACCATGGATGCTGGCTGGTGGGAGCAGCATTATGCTTGGGAGACATTCTCCTGCACTTGCATGTAGTAATGGAAGACATGCCGACAGCTGTGAATCACCTATGTCCCTTCATGCTTAATGTCTTCCCCGACAGCGATGTCATCTTTCAGCAGTGTAAATGTCTGTGTCTCAGAGCCAGAATCATGCTACAGAGGTTTGAAAAGCATTATAGTGACGTCACGTTGATGTCTTGGTGGCTAAATTTGCCTGATGTAAACCTAAGGAACCCATCTGGATCGCTATCGAGCATCATTACCACGTATGCAAATCAGTGATATGTTATTTACGTGAATTACAAGACCTGTGTGTAGACATCTAATGCTTCATACCTCCTCAAACCTAACAACAAGCTGTCTGATCCCTCATACGCAAAATCAGTGATGTATTTTGTGCCAAAGATGGACAAACAAGCTATTAAGCAGGTCATAATGTTTTGGACCACCAGTCTATACAGGATGTTACAAAAAGGTACGGCCAAACTTTCAGGAAACATTCCTCATACACAAAGAAAGAAAATATGTTATGTGGACATGTGTCCGAAAACGGTTACTTTCCATGTTAGAGCGTATTTTATTACTTTTCTTCAAATCACATTAATCATGGAATGGAAACAAACAGCAAAAGAATGTACCAGCATGACTTCAAACACTTCGTTACAGGAAATGTTCAAAATGTCCTCCGTTAGCGAGGATACATGCATCCACCCTCCATTGCATGGAATCCCTGATGCGCTGATGCAGCCTTGGAGAATGGCGTATTGTATCACAGCCATCCACAATATGAGCACGAAGAGTCTCTACATTTGGTACTGGGGTTGCGTAGACAAGAGCATTCAAATGCCCCCATAAATGAAAGTCAAGAGGGTTGAGGTCGGGAGAGTGAGGAGGCCATGGAATTCGTCTGCCTCTACCAATCCATCGGTCACCGAATCTGTTGTTGAGAAGCATACGAACACTTTGACTGAAATGTGCAGGAGCTCCATCGTGCATGAACCACATGTTGTGTTGTACTTGTAAAGGCACATGTTCTAGCAGCACAGGTATGAAATCATGATAACATGCTCCATAGACCGTAGGTGGAGGAACATGGGGCCCAATCAACACATCACCAACAATTCCTGCCCAAACGTTCACAGAAAATATGTGTCGATAACGTGATTGCACAATTGCGTGCGGATTCTCGTCAGCCCATTCATGTTGACTGTGAAAATTTACAATTTGATCACGTTGGAATGAATCCTCATCCGTAAAGAGAACATTTGCACTGTGTTGAGGATTGACACAATGTAGGAGAACCATTAGGACAAGTGTACCCGTGAAGGCCAATCAGCTGCTGATAGTGCCTGCACACGCTGTACATGGTACGGAAACAACTGGTTCTCCCGTAGCACTCTCCATACAGTGACGTGGTCTACGTTACCTTGTACAGCAGCAACGTCTCTGATGCTGACATTAGGGTTATAGTCAACTGCACGAAGAATTGCCTCGTCCATTGCAGGTGTCCTTGTCGTTCTAGGTCTTCCCAGTCGCTTAGTCATAGGCTGGAATGTTCCGTGCTCCCTAAGACGCCGATCAATTTCTTCGAATGTCTTCCTGTCGGGACACCTTCGTTCTGGAAATTTGTCTCGATACAAACGTACCGCGCCATGGCTATTGCCCTGTGCTAATCCATACATCAAATGGGCATCTGCCCACTCTGCATTTGTAAACATTGCACCGACTGCAAAACCATGTTCCTGACGAACACTAACCTGTTGATGCTACATATTGATGTGCTTGATGCTATTACTGTAGAGCAATGAGTCGCATGTCAACACAAGCACCGAAGTCAACATTACCTTCCTTCAATTGGGCCAACTGGCGGTGAATCGAGGAAGTACAGTACATACTGACGAAACTAAAATGAGCTCTAACATGGAAATTAAGCATTTCCGGACACATGTCCACATAACGTATTTTCTTTATTTGTGTGTGAGGAATGTTTCCTGAAAGTTTGGCCGTACCTTTTTGTAACACCCTGTATAGAGAATGAGAGTGATCCTATCATACTTCCCCGGGGCACTCCTGAGAATAACCCCAATATCCCTGCCTCTGATGAACTCTCACCATCAAGGACGACATTCTGGCTTCTACTACACAAGAAGCCATCTCGAGCCATTCGCATATCTTGAAACCTAATCTGTAATTTCAGACCTTCATCAACAGTCTGCAGTGGCGCACTGTGGCAAACACTTTCTGGAAATAAGAATGTGGAATCTGCCTGTTCCCTTCATCCGTGATTTGCAGGATATCTTGTGAGAAAGGGGCAAGTCGAGTTTCACATGAATGGTGATTTCTAAATCTGTGCTGATTTGTGAACAGAAGCTTTTCTGTCTCGTGGAAATCACAGTGAAAATACATTCAAGAATTCTGCAGCAAACCAATGTTAAGGATATTGGTTTGTAACGTTGTGGGTCCATTGTTTTACTCTTCTTGTATACAGGAATTACCGTGCTTTTTTCCAATTGCTTAGGACTTTACATTAAGCAGGAAATTACAATAAATGCATGCTAGGAACAGGACCTATGCCATAGTGCACTATTTGTCGAGAGACCCATTGCTGAAATTTTGACATTATGTTGCCTAGACAATAGGCTGGAGGATTCAGTTCTGATACTGCACAGCTCTCAAATTATACTTACTAGTTATTAGAGGCATTTGATATCCATAGGTGACACCAGACCAAAACCAGACTGACTCAACTATGTGCTGAATCTGTGGGTCTTCACACTTGAGACATGCATTGGTACCTGGTCAATTCCGCACCCTTCTACAAGGATCATCAAGTATCAAAGAAATGCTTCACTTATTGTGAAATGAATACAATACCACTGATCCAAGTTCCGCTGGAGGACACCCTGTATCACCACTAGTAATTTCCTTTCCTGTTGCACCACAAACAGAGTGAGGGCAAAATGACTTGTCTATATGCCTCTGAATGAGCCCTAATCTTGCTAAACTTGTCTTCATGGCCCTTACATGGAATGTACATTAGTCGCAGTAGATTGTTCTGCAGTCAGTGTCAACAGCCATTTCTCTAAATTTTCTCACTAGTGCTCCTCAAAAAGAATGTCGCTTTCCATCCATCGGTTTCCATGTACACCACGATTCTTTGTGCACTACATTCCCCGGGGGTTTGTACTGTAGTATATAATGGACACCTAGAGATCCCACTGAATGGGTCGAGATGGTTGTGTACCGTGTGAGTCAACACAGCTCTCCCCATTATCTGCAAAAAAAGTCACAGTGCAGTTACAGTAAGTTCCCGAGGTACTACCTGTCAGCTATAATTTGAGATTAGCAGTCGTCAGTTGTTGTTGGCTCTGAGCAATCTCTGTAGAGCCGATTTTTAACATTTTGTTACTGCAAAGGCTGTGGAATGTTCATATGACGTCGCTGTAGCGTTTGCCAATTGTGTGGTAGCTTTCCATGCTGACAAACATTCTTACTGTAAAGTAACAATGCTTGGGCAGTCTTTAAGCATTAACGCTTTAATCCCTTTGCCAAGTCAATTTTTTTGATGTTATATTGGACATGTGATCAGTTTGTTTATTTATTTGTTTTTGTAATTTTATTTTTGTGTTTAGGACAAAAACTGTAGTGGTAGTGTATTTCTCCTAGAGCCCTTTTGTGAGCTGCTATTTCCAACTGTGAAAATGAGGCAATTTTTTTTTCCAACTACACAGGTGACGATAGTAGTGATCAGACAACAAACAAAAACTGTTTGTTGTAGCAATTTTTATGCATCTGGTACAGTGTACTATCACAAGATACCAGGTACATCTACAGATGGTAATATATATTCCCAAAAGCTTTGTAAAACCACTAAGTGGTTGGCAAGTATGCTTCCCGAGATTCACAAAAGACATAATTGTGTAATACCATATTTACTCGAATCTAAGCTGCACTTTTTTCCGGTTTTTGTAATCCAAAACACCGCCTGCGGCTTAGAATCAAGTGCAAAGTAAGCGGAAGTTCTGAAAAATGTTGGTAGGTGCCGCCACAACTAACTTCTGCCATCGAATATATGTAGCACTACACAGGCATGCTTTGCAGGCACAAAGATAAATACTGGTGCCAAACCTCTGCGTCAGTAAACAAATTAAAAAAAAAACGGGGGTGGGGGGGTGGAAGACGAGCTTTTTTCTCTGCCCCAAGTTTTGACCACTGCATTTTCATACTTTATCCAACGAAGTAAATATATATTCCGTATTCTTCATCTCCGAATGTTGCAGCCTTTCAATGTACTACGAAAATCTGACTGGAAGATTGTTTGGGATGTTTGTCAATACGGCCAAGTCTACGTTCTGAATTTTTGTCCTACCTGTGACAAGAGATGGTTGTTAATAGCAACTTTTATGAATTGTGAATCACATGCAGTATTCTCTTCACCATAGGAATAATACGAATGTAAACATTTTGCCATGTATTCCTACGTGTTTCCTGCTATCTCATTTAAATCCTGTCTTCCTAATAAACTACAAAACTAGAGAGAGACAACAGCAAACGCGGAAGAATATATATATCATGTCATGTTTATATTCGTATTATTCCTATGCTGAATAGTGATACAGTCAGAAATGAAGCACGGCAACTGACTAGATTTTTAAACCTAAGATGGCTCTAATTTCTGTGCAGAATGTAATGCACTAAAGAGGCGTCTGCAAAAATTTTCAAACGGAGAAAATTTTTCGCTAAACTTTCGTTTGGAACATCTATCATATGCAGTCTATTATATGGTTCTTGTTGATCATTATCAAAGAAAGCGGCAGTGTAAGTAACAACAAATAGCAGTCTCTTGCCATTGTTTCGCTGATGAGACGATTCCTCTCTCTTTTTTTTTTTTTAACGGTAAGCAGTGGTAGCGTGCGCAAAAGCAAGCCATCCCATGAGCGGTGACAGGCTGTAAACACGCATAATCAGAATGCGACAAACAATGCATGGCACAGTACGATAATGCATTTTGAGCTTAGAGTGATGGAAACACCTATAACAAAGAGAACGGCACTTATCAGATCAAAGAAAAATAAGCAATCAATTCAAACCAGATGAAGCACGTGAAAAAGGCTCTCTAGTATAAATACGGACAGAGAGCCTGACGCATAGCAATGACTACGTTGTAAAGCTTAACTGCTAAGTTTACCACACGCACCAAACTACTGTAGCTGTATCATCATTCATTCGACCTAAATTGTCTCATATTACAATGGACCAACTTTGTTTCGGTTTGGAGATGTGGTCTAAAACGTTTCTCCCCCTTGAATTTTGAGGCACAAATTTCAAGTGCGGCTTAGATTCGAGAAAATTTTTTTTCCTTGATTTCGAGTCTCATTTTTCAGGTGCGGCTTAGATTCGGGTAAATACAGTATGTGTACTTCCCAAACCATTTTGAGAAACTATTTTGATGGAAAGCATATTTTCCAAGAGCCATTAAAACACTGTTATTTGGTGGGCTGTATACTTCTCACAGCCCTAAAAGCTATATTTCATAACAAAAAGAAAGTAAACTGGTGCAGCGGACTATCACTGGATGCCAGGAGCATGCAGAAGTGGTTCAATGTATTCCCATAAATGCAGTAAAGAAACACAGCTACTGCTAAGTATATCTCTCATGACCAGTAAAAGCCTTAAGTGCCTCTTTGCAGCAGGTCGACAGACTGTACGGCCCACGTGAGTCACACTGTCCCATTAACGAATGGAGACACAGTGCACTCTGCTAAGGTAAATAAGAGTGCAGGTTCGCTTTCACCTACATTACACAGTCAGTTGTACTTAGTGATTTCTGGTAGACAAAAGAATATTGAGAAAGGAGAAATGAAGGAAGATAAGTGTTTAATGTCCCATAAACATTGAGGTCTTTAGTGTCTGAGCACAAACTCTGATTGTTTCAAGGATGGGAAGGCTATTTATTGTGCCCTTTCAGAGAAACCATCTCGGCATTTGCCAGTACTGATTTAGAGAAAGCTCAGGAAACCCAAGTCTGGGTGGACTAGATGGAGCTGTAGAGAGCAAAAACTGTAGAGGAAAACAGAGATTGGAATACATCCAGCAGATAATTGAGGCTGTAGGTTGAAAGGACTACTCTGAGATGAACAGGTTGCCACAGGAGAGTAATGCATGGACTTTAACTGTTAGTCGCCCTGAATGTGAGTCCAGTGAGCTCACCACTGTGCCACCTCGCTCGATATATTGTGAGAGAAGTTCCTGATTTAACCATTTCACAGGATGTGGGAAGTGTACTTACCATCAACTGTATTTCTTTACTTTATTCCTGAGAACACATCATACAAGCTCTGTATGCACCTGGCACCTGATGTTAGTTTGCTGCACCAGCTGAACTTTCTGTCTGTTATGAAATGTAGCTTTTAATTGTCATTAAATGTCACTTGTTCCTTTCAGAAGCAGTTGCAACTACATGTGCCACCAAATAATGTTGTTTTGAAGGCCACTGGGAAGTGTGCTTACTACCAAAGTAATTTTTCCATGATACAAGGGGAATATACTTACCACAAAATTAATTTCTTTTTTGGACTGCATAAAGGATACTTACCACCAACTGACCATACTTACCACTAATTTAGTTGTTTTACTATGCTCTTGGGAAAATGTTGTACCTCCGCTGGATGTGGTTGACCTTTTGTGATAATATGCTAAACAACTGGTGTCTGTTTGTCATGACAACAGTGCTGTTGTCACTTGTTACAACAGAACACATTGTTTCATTCTGCAATATATGCTATTGTGACTTGTCTCAGCTCGTTTCTTTAAGTAGTGTTGAATGAAGTTTCTAGGATTGTAAAATAGATAGTCAAATAAAAACAGAAAATTCCTTTTTTTCACATGTAGTAGTAACTCATAACAGCTTACTAAAGACAGTGGGAAGTATACTTACCACTATAGTTTTCTGCTCCTAATTCACAAAAATAAAATAATCAAAAATTAAATGTAGTTGACACTTCTAAAATGATACCAAAACAATTAACTTTACAGGGCTGCTGCCCTTTATGCTGTCAGTGCCACGTTGGGACCGGTACAGTAGTTTCTGTTCCGTGGGGAACCAACCGTACCTGCACATAGGCTATTATTATGATGGAATCACCACTTCAAAAGGCATTCCAAAGCTGCTGCCAGCTTCCCTCTGTGGAGTAAACCATCTACCATTCCTGTCTGCTCCTAGAGAATATGTTGCATTGCTAAATATGGTCTTCTGTTAGAAAGTGTTTGTGCGTTGTGTATCTGAGGTGGGACAGGTAGGTAAATTCACATATCCAGGTAAATTATTGGTGGACTGGCTAATAAAACATTTTTTACTTTAATTTTGAATATTTGGGGATTTCCATATTGCGCCTAATGTCGGCTGGCAGATGTTAAAAGGGTGTTGCACCTGAATATATAACAGTTTTCTTAACCCTAAGCTTCAATGCATATTCTCTATGGAAATTATTTATATTGTGATTGTTATGGTTGCAAACTTTGCAATTAATGCTAAATTCTCTCTTGTCCATTTCAGCAGCTCAGAGGTCAGCATATCTTGCTGCTATGTAGAGGACCCAGGTCCAATTCGTGGTAATGCCTTTTTCTTTAAAGGGCGAAGCTACTCCTCACCCATACTGACATAGTGACCATCACCAAAGTTCTACCATCACCTCCGTTTGCTTCGTTACAATTGAGAAGTGCACAGGATGTGGGGTCATGATGTTGTCCGTAGGATTACCCACTAATACAGGCACTTTGAGGCTATAGAAGTGGTCGAGAAGTGAGCAGAAGGTAGCAGTTTTGAGGGCAGAGGGAGAAAAGTGCCGAGTCAAGCACCAAAGGAAAAGAACTTCTGCAATAGTCTGAACAGACAGTAAGAGCAGTAGCAGTTTCTTTCTGTCTGCAAGGGTGAGGTTGTCGTTAGTTTTGGGTATCGTGCGATAATCAATACCATTGTCGCAGCTTAAAACACTCTTTACGAGTGTCAGTCCTATTGAGGAGGGGTACTCCTGGGCTGTGCACCTGAGTGTCTCCTGGGCCACCTGCAGCATCTGTACTTGTAACATGCCAAGGTCGTTATACGAGTGGTCAATTGGCCATAAAGAGGTTTGGTTGGATATGTTTATGTTTAGTGTGCAATACTGCTTTCCCGTATTGACAGTTGGTCAGCTAGATATTTGCAGCTGGCAATGCCATTTAGTTTTGCTGTAATGCAGGGATTCACCAGTGTTTATTTTGTCTGTGAGCATGTGCTGTCCACAGGTGATTAATTGTCCCTAGATAGAAGTGTTTTTCAGCAGTTGTGTTTTCACCCGTGGTTGTGGTCGTAGTTTCCCAGGTTAAGAATGAAGTGATTGTCAGAGTGTCTCAAGTTCTTGTACGGTCGTGTGGTGAGTTTTTTGAATATCTGTGTGTGAGTTTCAAGGCAGTATTCTCTGTGAAGGTCGACAGTGTGTGTGGACTGTGGTGCACTTCGTTCTGAATCACCTATAGGCAGCACAGGCTGTCAGAGCCACGTAACCCCAGACTGCAGCTGCATGTATCATCATGGGTCTAATCAGTATCATGTACACGGACCTCGATACCCTCCTATTCAGTGTGCTTTACCTGTTGAGCTTAGAGTAACACTGTTTGAGCCTTGCATTTGCTCAGTTGGCCTGTCACTGAAGTATTTGACTTTCACACTGAAACATATTGGGCGTGTGTGTAGTGTTATTTGTCTGCAGTCTTAATGTGGGGTCCTGCCCACTCATCTCGTATAGGGTGCCTAAAGGATGCTGCATTCTCAAAATGCTATACAACAATTCAAGCAAACAACATTAATAGTTTTTGTTACAAATAAGAAGCTTGACAATGCTTAACCTGGAATTTACAATGGTGTCGCAAGCAATAGGCGACATGCAGTATAAATCCGAGTCCTTTGCTATACACAATGTTCGTGCAAGTTTGACACACAGTTTGTGGATCACTAATAACTGTTATTGTAGCATTCTGCGCTAGGCCTGTCCGTATACTGTCCTAATCCTGTCCAAATACTGAGTGGCCAAGGCTGGCAGGAGCGGCACTTATATTATCTTTGTCTAGGGGCCTGCTCCCATCGTGGTGTGGTCCTTGCCAATGGGCTATTGGCTGACGGTGCGTTCACTGCCTTCTTTGCTCTTGCGATCTTAATTTTCATTCCAGAGCTTGTGGGTATGCCAGAACACTTAATGTTTGTGCAGTTGTTATGGCTTGTCAATGAACAGAACTACTTCACACTTGTCAGCATTTGCTTTAACACACTGTCGTTCCAGCTAGGCAGTTTTGTTTGCAGTTGCGAATTATGCCTGATGGTTTCCAGTCTTGCACTAGGATGGTAGTGTCATCTGCGTAGATGGTTGCCATTGTGTTTTGTTCGGTTGGAAAGTCATTGACGTAGAGATTAAACAAGAGGGGCCCTTGGATGCTGCCTTGGGGTACTCCCACTTGTATACTGTGTTGTGTTGACTGTTTGCCCTGAACGTCGGTGTTGAAGCTTCTGTGGGTGAGATATGAGTGTGTAAGATGTATGAGCTCGTCGGAGAGACTAGCAGTGCAGAGTTTGCGAATGAGACGATTGTGCCGTAATTGACTGAAGACCAGGAACAGCGCTCCTGTAGCTTTGTTGGTGTTGGGGGTGTGTGTAATATGTTCTACTACACGGAGGAGTTGTTGTGTTGTGGAGTGGTGATTGCTGAATCCAAATTGCTCCAGTCTCAGCGAGACATTGGTGTTGCAGTGCATAGTAAGATGTTTGAGAATCACCTTCTCAACAATCTTATTCAGGGAGCTCAGCAGGCTGATGGCTCCGTAATTTTGTGGTAGGGAGTGGTATTTCCCTGGCTTCCTAAACATCAGGACAGGGAAGTGTTGATGTTGTAGAATGGTATTCGTCATATGTGTGAGATGCTCCATAGCTTTATTCATTAACTCCTGGGTGACACGGTTTTGAAAGTGATTGGGTCCAGGAGCTTTTCTAGCTGTTTTGTGCTTAATAACCTGTGTAATTTCATGTGTAGCACTACGTATTGTTACATTGCACTTGGGCTGGGTTACAAGCCATGTAACTTCCTGGTTCATTTCAAGTAGCAGTGCTGGATTGGAAGGAGCCAGATTCAGTGTGAATGATGTTGCTATTGTTCTGGTCATCAGCTCATGCTTCTCCTCCATGGAGTATGCTGGTCTGTAAGGTATTTGTAAACTTGGTGTGTAGTATTTCTTCTTGGTGGAGTGGACAGCTATTTGCCACACTCCAGGTCATGTGGTGTGCAGCCCTGCGAGTGTATTGTCCCAGTTTGTGGTTTTAAAAGTTTTAATTTAGCCTGTATGATCCCCTGGAGCCTGCTAATATTCTGTTTGTACAGCCAGTATCTCCCGAGATGATCTCTCATTGACATCGGCCCCTGTATTTCTGGGACCAGGGCCATTGAGCATTCTTGTGGTATAAGTACTGTAATGGTACCTGCTATTGCATCCTGAACTACGGTGGTAAGGGCTTTGACAGCTTCAACAAGTTTCCTGCTCTGTGTAATTTTGGGAATTTGTGGGATACGACTTTTCAAGCATTTCCTTGAACAATGCCCAATTCACACGCTTGTAGCTCAGTATCCTGTGAGATTCATCATACTGCTGTGTTTCTTCCGAGTAAAGTATTACAGGTGTTTGGTGAGGCCAAATCATGTAACTAAAGGATGTTCTGAAATTCCCGTTTTTTTCCATGCAGTTGCTTCTTGTGATAATCAGAGGCTGATTTTGACTAGTTAGAAATACTGCCACCTCCCCAATGAAATGTTGGTTGTGGTCAGATTTATACGTAGCGTAGCTAGAGGTATGGGTTGCTCCAGGGTGGTTAATTTTGTTTTACCTTGTACGGAAGCAACAAAGAGCGTCCAGTGGAGTTAAATACCCTTGGCAGCAGAAATAAGTTTCACATGAAGTACACATTGCTTATCCTGTCTCAAACGCTTGACAGCTACACAGCGAATATTATTCAAATGTAGATGGCAGCTGTACCTTGAAAGTAAGCGTACCTCGTGAGTATATCAGCAGTACATCTTCTGACATGATTGATGTGAATGTGAACATAGAATAATAGTTAAAAACAACTATAGAATTGGTCGGCAGAATCACCATTTGAGGTTCCGTAAATGTCCCCATTGGTTGTTTTCATGTCAGGTCTCCAGGTGGAATACATCGTCATCTGGTCACAATACTATGGCTGTGAGCCGTCGCACTATCTGCCGGAACACAAATATCCATCGATCGTGGGTCCACCGCGCGTGCGCGAACACAACTGCCCTCTAGCGACAGGCACAACAGCGCACAGGTGGTGAAAGCTCGTGGGAACAATAGATATAAAAAACTGACAGTTTCTGATGAGCGAAACAGGGACCATTGTGTTTCTTACCATCGAACAGAACAAGGTTCTAATTGTTAGTTAAAGGGTACCTCTTATCTCAATTCAGAGTATTGTTAGATAGCCGCATTCCAATGGCTTCTTCCACTACACAGTCCCAATACAGCGACGCAGGGTCAACCACTTGTCTCATCGTACAACATTTCATATTTTTCAGTAAGACAATGTTCAGACACTCAGATTTTTCTGGCTGAATTAAATGTGTGTGCCGATCGTGCTTCACGCAACGATACTGGAGCGTACGAATAGTTCGTCCAATATAGGCTTTCCCGCAACTGCGGGGAATTGTGTAGATCCCGGGCTTTCTCGAACCAAAGTTATCCTTCACTAAGCCCAGCAGAGCTGTGGTCTCAGGCGGTGGACGGAAAATACTTTTAATATCAAACTTCTTTAAACTTTTTCCTGTTTCTGAAGATATGCTCCCCGCAAAATGTAGGAATTCCGCAGATTTGCTTGTATCTTCTGTTAGTTCCCGCGAATGTCCAGTCTCCAGTTCTTGCATCAAACTGTCTGCATCTCAGATAGCGTAAACCCTTTTCACCAATGTAAGTAGGACCCCGTTGCGTTGGTAGGATTGATAACTGCCTGATGGATAAAGATATCTGTTCGTATGCGTGTGCTTCAGATAAACTGTCCTAATGTCCCATCACCCCTCCTGTGGACCAAGACACCTAAAAACGGATGTTCGCCGTCCTCTTCGACTTCCATCGTGAACTCAATATTGGGATGCACACAATTAAAATGATACAGAAAACGATCCAGAACATCCCTCCCAAATGGCCATCCCATAAACGTATGGTCGACGTATCTCCAGGAACAAGTTGGTTTAAAGAACCATGTTGCAATGTCCTCAGTCTTCCACAAATTGGCGACCACGGGGGATAATGGACTCCCAATAGCCACTCAGTTTGTTTAAAACTTTTGTCATTAAGTAAAAAAATACGTCAACGTCAACACATGGCGACAAAGCTTGTTGTTTCTTCATCCAATTTTTCACAAATTAACTGCAAAGAATACTCAAGAGGAACTTTGGAAAACAGAGACGCAACATCAAAACTAAAGAGCCAATTCTTGGGATTGAGACTCAGAAGTCATATGTTGAATAAAAACCAGAGAATTGGAAATAAGATTATAGCAATTTCCGACAGGGGGACTGAGAATGGACGCTAGATACTTAGCCAACTTATAAGTAGGAGTGCCCAAATTTCTAACAAAAAGCTGAAGAGAAAGTCCTTCCTGTCTACCTTAGGCAAACCGTATAATCTTGGCTGGACTGCAGAAACAGGTCGACGTTTTTCTCAGAACTTCATCAGATAATGAAGTCTCTTTTAATGACTGGAAGAGTCTTGAGAGTCTTGGGTTTTATACGGTGAGTTGGATAGTTCTGCAATCTTTGGTATGCTGAGTGTGCAAGAGAGAGATCAATTTTAAGCACATAATTGTCCCGCGAAAGAAGAACCGTTGAACTGGCCTTGTCCGCTGGAGGAATTACTAAATCTTCTCTGAAGGACCGGATTGCAGCTCTTTAAAGCGAGATGTTATGTCACGGGGGTGGCACCTGACGCAGCTGAGACACCTCTTACCTAACCTCATCTGCTAGATGGTCGGGAAACCTGGACACGACTTGTTCAACGGCAGAAATGTATTCCGTAATTGGAACATCACTGGGTGTATGGGTAAAATTGAATTCCTGCTCCAATACTGCAGGCATAGCATCGTTCACTCTTTCGTTGTGAGACTGATCACATGTCGACGGGTGTTATCAGTGTAGACTGCGAAGAAAACCGTTGAATTTTCGAAGATTTCCTACTGACGGCGTTTGCATACACCCAGTCTGATATTGCCCAGGACGAACTGTCGACCCAATTCCAGGATGCAGCGGAAGCAGCGCTGAAACTGCCAAATGCAGATAAAATAAATCTTTGGATATGAAATCCAGTTGTGCGCGTATAAAACTATTGCGCTCCCTTAGTAAGGCAAAACCAGCACGCTTCTTAATGGTGTTGGCCATTCTTGTCTCAATGTAATCAACAATTCTGGCAAATTTAGGTATTAAAACTTCATTCCAGCATCTCAGCCAAAAAGCGAGGTTGCTCAGTAATTTCCCTTTCTTACGAAGTTCATGAAATACCCTTGAAAGTTGAAACGTCCCCTCACCGTAGAGGATCTTCATGTGATTCCGTAATCTCTGCCGGCGTAATAATTGGTCGGGGCTCCAGATTCAAAACATCATCTGATCTGGCTTGAGAGCCGACATGAATACCCATAATCACGTATCAATGGCCAATGATGCAAACAAAATGGTCTTCGTCTCTTCGGTTTGGAGTGATCATGTGTACATGCGTGAACTCGAGTACACAAGTTATGTGACTAGAAGTGAGACAGGGTCATACAGCATACAAATTCTCAACCATGTAGTTGAGAAAGATCCAAACACCATTTCAACCTCAATATTCACAATTTTCCATCGCATTTAGCCTAGGATTATTGTTTGCCCTCAGATGAACCAAAAGTAAAGAAACACATAGTATAGGATGTTATGTTGTCCATACTGCAAATGAAATAAATCTTTGGATATGAAATCCAGTTGTCTGCTGTTAAAGTCTCAGCAAGCCTTAACAGGTAAAGTTCAGACATATTGTTAAGGTCACGATGTCCAGAAACGAAAGGGCTGTTCTTAAAATTTCGGACAGTTGTCAGACAGGTATACACGGTGCTAAGTCGGAACTGTCCATTACCGCAACTAATTTCCAGCTGTATGAGGGGGCGAAAGAAGCAACACAAGGTACTTTGTTTCAGCAGTGTTCCGAAACGACAGGCAAATGATGTATTTATTATAACGAATGAAACATTGCACAAATAACTGACAGGACACTCAATATTTAGTCTGTCACGAATTACATGGGAGGCACATCCAGAAATTAGTGAGAATTCTTAAATGGATGAAGTTCATCGCAGACGCTCATGGTGGGGTGGGAGGGGGGGGGGGTTGGCGGCAAGTGCAACTCCTTGCTGTCCGTCCCCTGACGTCCCCCTCCTCACCCCCCCCCCCCCCCCCACTTCTGTAACCTATGACTAAGTATAAATCTACGAAGTACGACACTATGAATTAAATTTCGAAATAGGATATAAAAAAGTTTGCTCTCGAGCTCACATGCGATTGCACAGATTAGAAATAAAATTCCTGAAAAACCACCCATGCTTTCTGAAAACCGGGGAAAGTGTTTTAACGATATAGCTATGCTACTATCTGGGGAAAATTGAACGCATTTCTCGCAGTTACAGTGGAAAATTTACTCACAGAACATCCAGTAATATGCAGGCAGCACTGCGTGGTGGAAAAATTTCATAATTCACACAGTACTTACATGAAACTAAGTTTATTACTGTCTGCCAGCACTGAATCAGAAAAAAAGATGGTTCAGCACTAATCTTGATAACCGCAGAGAATACATGCGACTATCTAAATATGTTCCTGAGCTGTCCAGAATGCTGTGTTCCAATAACAGGTACATGGCTGTCCGGACCTCACTGCTGCTCCGTCCCGACACACGACGACCCGGAAATACTAGCGGTCGCTCTAAAGATAGTACGACAGTCCTCTTATCGATAAACGCCGCTGGTGCCGCTCACGGGCAGGCAAGCCAGCAACTTAGTGACGCCAGTAAATCTAATAAGAAACGGGACGGCAGTACCGCAAAGACAAGATGTTAAGCAATAAACGGCACTAACACGAGCCGCGCACGGCTCAATCAGAGTATGGTATAATGCAGGACAATATAATTACATGGTTTTCAGTGTATGTAGTATTGCGATCTTCGATTTGTTTCCTTACTTTATACCACTTTATAACGTAATAACGTAGTCCCAAAACATGTTCTGGTTATTATATCACACATTTAACAACTGACGCGTAACATTGTCAGTACTGATTCATGAACCAGTTGTACGTTCCTTGACAATACATATACAAGCTTAGAATTTAGGACCTTAGCCATAGTCTTCCCACGTGGTATTGCTTCAGTTTACCCTGGTGTACAGCTGTGTATCCAAAGTACTGTCTCTTTTTTTAATTCATCTGTCTTTCGACTGGTTTGGAGTCCTACATCGCTTCCTATCTTCTGCACTACTTTTCATCTCTACAGGGTGTCCCCGAAATGTTGCGACAAAATTCGAGGAGTTGTAGAGGGTGTCTTGAGGAACAAATGGAGGATAGGAATACGTGTCCAGAAATTTCATCCAACAAAGCTACAGAACGTCTAAGTCATAGAAGCCTATGTCTGCCACTAGGGCACCCCTTCGGCAGCAAATTCACGTTGTACACTGACGAAATGTAAGAGGAACACCTCGCAATGTTATTTCTTATTCAGTGATCGCAACTGATTGCCATGATCGCCATTGGAGAGGATGGAGCTAGCTGCTGCGTAGACAGGCCTTGTCTCCAATGAATGCGATGTTCTGTTGCCTTGGTGGATGACTGTTTCGGACACGGGTTTCCATCTGCAGTTTATTTTTCTCCTGTATTTTAGAGGGTTCCAGGAGAAAAATAAACTGCGGGTGGATACTCGTGTCGGAAACCGCCACCAACCGAAGCACCAGAGCATCGTATTCATAGGAAACAAAGCCGTTCTAAGCAGCAGCTAGCTCCACCTTCTCCACTGAAGGTCGTGGTAATCAGTCGATCAGTGAATAAACAAACAACATTAAGAGACTTTCTGCCTACCGTCCTTCAGCGTGCAAAGTCACGTTTGCTGCCGGCGCCTATAACATCGGCGCGCTCTAGCGTCGTTGAACGACGTTTCCCAACACGGGTTTCTCCCCGCAACGTATTCCTCAAGATACCATATACAACCCATCGAAGTCTGTTTCAACGTATCTAGAACACCAAGTTTATAATTTCTTTGTACTAGGACGCGTGTTCTAGTATCTGTCTACACCTACATTACTTTTTTCCATTTCTAATTCCTTCCAGCGCAAAATTAATTTTAGCGGCCTGCGTGGCAAATGTTCCATTAACGTGACCATTCTACTGGTAAGGCTTTCCCATAGATTTAATATAGGGCCTATTTGTTTTTTCAAAATGGTTCAAATGGCTCTGAGCACTATGCGACTTAACATCTGAGGTCATCAGTCCCCTAGAACTTAGAACTACTTCAACCTAACTAACCTAAGGACATCACACACATCCATGCCCGAGGCAGCATTCGAACCTGCGACTGTAGCGGTCACGCGGTTCCCGACTGTAGCGCCTAGAACCACTCGGCCACTGCGGCCGGCTGTTTTTTCAGTACCTCCTTGTTTCGTATCCCGTCTCTCTACTTTACTACCTTCTTCGATAGTACCACATCTGAAAGGATCAAATTCTCCCCAATTTCTGAACGTTTGAAGTGGCGTAGTGTTGAAGGTAAGGGTCTCGTACTGGGGAGGACGGTGGATTCAAATACTCGCCCCACACTGAGATCAGATTTTCGTGGCTTCCCTGAACCACTTCAGGTCACTGCATGGATAGATCCGTTGGAAAGTATACGCCGATTTCCCTTCACATCCTTCACACATCTCAGTTTATGCACAGTCTCTAGTTATGATGACGCTGAAAGGAAGCCAAATCTTCGGTCCTTCTAATTTATACTTCTCAAATTTTCGCTTGGTATATATTTCAGTTCCACACAATGATATGCTCCAGAACTTTCTTCAGGTATGCCACATCCACTTGACGAATCCACCCCTGCAAGAGCTGTCATCTGCAGAGAGGAGTGAGAGTGTTTGTCATACCAGGAACATAAGAATACAACCCTGTGAAAATGGCTGTTGTCATCCTGGAAGACGGGAGGGTCCACAGCATATCCATATCAAAATGTAGAGGGGTAATGCTTAATTACAGATAATTTAGAGATGAACATCGTGGTTTATTTTCATGGCAATGAATGGTCGCAAGTCACGGTGCGAAAACTGCCCCAAAACATCACAGAACCACCTCCGGCCTGATCCACAACTTCCACTCTTCAGTGTGGCATCATTTCACTCCAGTCAGCTACTGCCCAGGTACTGCGTTGTTTGTCCAATTAAAGACGTCCAACTCTACATGCCGCTGAGAGCAATGACCTTTTGCGAAGTACCTCGTTCCGAAAGTCCATGGCATGCAGTTCCATTCGCAACATTGGTTCGCTGGAAACTTGTTGCATTCTTTCAGTCCTGGATCCTTGCGGTGGGAGAGGTGAGAAAGTAAGAAACTGAGAGCCGCCCCCCCCCCCCCCATTAGAATCCTACCGTGGATCCGTGTCTGCATTGAATGACTGCAGCAATTTCTGTCGGGTTGGAAAAATATTGTCATTGGCAAAGTGTGACATCCGTCACTAGTCACTGTTGGTTAGGGTGTTTTAACAATGGCTGCTCTTAACATGTGTTACATGACTGTGAGTGGTCCACCATTCCTTGCAGACAATCCACAATGATACACCAATCAACCTCTTCATCTCAGAAGAACAATGTCCTCAATTATTTGGTGCATATATTCCAATCTCTGGTTTCACCTACAGTTTTTACCTTCTACAGCTCCCTCTAGTACCATCCAAGTTACTGCCTAATGTCTTAACACATGTACATGTCCTATTACCTCGTCAACCTATCTTACAGCGCGAATTTCGGATAATTGAGTGGCACATACACAGAATTTCATTGTAAAGAGGCACTGTCCTGAATTAGGTCAGCAGTGGAGTGTCACACAACCGTCTGGTATCAGTTCTATGCGACTTAGAGTGATCCAAAGCATTCGCTGTGAGCAGCAATTCCTTGTCATGTTTGAAACCGATTGTATCTGGTAATGTATGACAGTTGTCTCTGGTCCATGTCAGCTAAAGTCTTCTTACTAGTGTTGCTTCTACGCCGTACTACATGGCTGCGAGAGATCTACCATTACTGTCTTGATACATCAACAAATCGGTGGACTGCACTCACGATCTGATCACAGGAGAGTCCAAACACGATAACTACTAACTGCAATCCTGTCACTTCTCCATGTAGAGCCTTCTTACTGCGGTGTTCCTTATAACCGACTGGCACATAAACTATCTCATCAAAAGTATCTGGACACCGCTATGTGATGCGGAATTGGCAACTATATGTCACGAGAGGTAGACTCGACAGGGTAACTGGAGGTGGGAGCCATTGTCTTATTAGCAGAGAAACAGTAACAGTAAAATGGGTTGTTCACGAGGGCTCGGTGATCTCGAACGTAGTGACTGGATGTCACTGGAGTAACAAATCCATCAGGGTCATTTCAGACGTTCTAAAGCTGCCCAAGTCGACTGCTAGCGATGTGAGTGTGCAGTGGAAGTGGGGAGGGAACATCACAGCTAAACCTAGATGAAGCAGACATCATGTACTGACGGACAGGACCTCCAACCCTAGCAGACGGTAGTTGTAAGAAACCGCATGAAATGAGTGGAAGGGATCACTCGTGTGTTCCAAAGTACTACCAGTAGTCCAGCTAGCACAATGAATGAGAGTTAAATGGAATGGAGTACGATGGTCGTGCAGCTTCTGTCAAGCCACAAATTTCTGTAATTAGTGCTAAGCAAAACGTGGGGTGATGTAAAGAATGACGCCATTGGGCAGTGTATCACTGGAAAGGGGTGAATTGAAGCGAGGAATCACGCTACATACTTTGGAAATCCAATGAAAGGGTTTGTAGAATGCCTGCCATCATGCGTAATTCCAACACAGAAGTACAGAAGAGATGATGTTACAATATGGGGCTGTTTATCGTGCTTAGGGTGTCGTTCCCTCATTGCACTTAGGAAAACGCTATATGCAGAAGTATATGAAGATATTTTGTGGAACTTTAGGCTGCATTCAGCACAGGAAGTTTTTGGAGACTATAATTGTTTCAGCATGACAGTAAACCCTGTTGTGCGGCAGTATCTGTGAGGTAATGGTTTGTGAATAACAATATTCCTGAAATGGACTATGCTGCCCAGTGTCCCGACCTGAACCCAATGGAACTCATTTGGGAAGTGTTAAAAAATCGACTTCGCTCCGGAATCCAACATCACTACCACCTCTGGTTTCAGCACTTGAAGAAGAACAGACTGTCATTCCCTCACTGACATTCATACACCTCACTGGAAATGTCCCCAGCAGAATTCCAGCTATCATAAATTAAAGGGTGGTCATATCCCATGAGTAATAAAGGGACACACACACACACACACACACACACACACACACACACAAACACAGCCAACACCCGACCCACCAGCCCTTCGCATGATCTCCGTCACAATTTCACCCAACCCCTTCCTCCCCCAATCACTCCACCCAAAAAATTATGTTATGTGTAGCGCTCCCTGCCAGCCGACCGACAGAAGTTCATCTTTTGTCCCTGTAGTCACTCAGTAAAGTAGGTCGTAAAGTAGCACAGGAAATTGGTCGGTCGGTTGGTGTGTGTGCGCAGTGCCCTTTATGTCCATTACTAGATGCTGGACACTTTTGATCAGAAGGTGTACCCACCACTTGGCCGGCATGACATACTTCAGAGCGGTGGAGGGTAACGTGACAGCCTGGCAGAAGTCCTACACAGGTTGTTGTGGTCTCCAGTCCTGAGACTGGTTTGATGCAGCTCTCCATGTTACTCTATCCTGTGCAAGCTTCTTCATCTCCCAATACCTACTGCAACCTACATCCTTCTGAATCTGCTTAGTGTATTCATCTCTTGGTCTCCCTCTACGATTTTTACCCTCCACGCTGCCCTCCAATGCTAGATTGGTGATCCCTCGATGCCTCAGAACGTGTCCAACCGATCCCTTCTTCTAGTCAAGTTGTGCCACAAACTCCTCTTCTCCCCAATTCTATTCAATACCTCCTCATTAGTTATGTGATCTACCTATCTAATCTTCAGCATTTTTCTGTAGCACCACATTTCGAAAGCTTCTATTCTCTTCTTGTCTAAACTATTTATTGTCCATGTTTCACTTCCACACATGGCTACACTCCATACTAATACTTTAAGAAACGACTTCCTGACATTTAAATCTATACTTGATGTTAACAAATTTCTCTTCTTCAGAAACGCTTTCCTTGCCATTGCCAGTCTACATTTTATATCCTCTATACTTCGACCATCATCAGTTATTTTGCTCCCCAAATAGCAAAACTCCTTTACTACTTTAAGTGTCTCATTTCCTAATCCAATTCCCTCAGCATCACCCGACTTAATACGACTACATTCCATTATCCTCGTTTTGCTTTTGTTGATGTTCATCTTATACCCTCCTTTCAAGACATGGTCCATTCCGTGCAACTGTTCTTCCAGGTCCTTTGCTCTCTCTGACAGAATTACAACAATATCGGCGAACCTCAAAGTTTTTATTTCTTCTCCATGGATTTTAATACCTACTCCGAACTTTTCCTTTGTTTCCTTTATTGCTTGCTCTATATACAGATTGAATAACATCGGGGATAGGCTACAACCCTGTTTCACTCACTTCCCAACCACTGCTTCTCTTTCATACCCCTCGACTCTTATAAGTGTCATCTGCTTTCTGTACAAATTGTAAATAGCCTTTCGCTCCCTGTATTTTACCCCTGCCACCTTCAGAGCTCCAAAGCGACGAGTTGAGCTTTTTTGAGGGGGTGGCTGATATTTTGTCCCTTGAGATTGTCTGTAGTGACGGGTGCCGGCGATGTGCCCGCAGGGCCCGACGTGGGAGTGGAGCGGCGAGCTGCCGCATGTGGCGCAGACGATCCTGCACCAACACGCGATCCAGGGTGACGTGACGGAGCTGCAGCTGGCTGCCGTGCGCTGGACATCCTACTGCCGGCAGGCGCTGTCTTCGCCGCTGGACACTCGCATCCTGCTGCGCCTGCTGCAGGACCTGGACGCGCGCTGGCCACACGAGACGCTGTCCCGCGAGGAGGTAAGCGCTAAGTGGCCCGCGCGCGCCCGCATAGCTGGCCGGATACCGGAGGCCCATTTTCATTATCATATTCACACGTTGTCTCATTCGGCTCTGCTATTCCGATAAAATATCGGTTTTCCGAGCGTCAGTTGTTATACACCATGGTCGGCCAGGTCGTGCAAAATTTCACTTTTGCACAATGTGCTGCTTCCAAGAGCTCCGAGGTTCGGCCTGTCTCCTCACTGTTTGGTACGTCTCGGCTTTGCTCGGTCCCTCTCGGTATAGCGCCACATTTCATACAGCAGAGCGATGCAACACTTCCTTCCAGCATTTGATGAGGCTTCTTTTGATCGACACGGCTTTCTTCAGCTCGCCAGGGTCTTGGTGTAAGCACTGTTTATCCTTCGCTATTTGTTCGTGGTATAAAGGAAGTTGGTCCAGTGGTTATTCGCACAAAAACAGGCAGTCTAGTGATCTATCGTCACAAGATGTGGATGGGAATGAGAACAGAACGTTGATATTCTCCATATCCATTATGCAGTCGCAGTAATATATGAGTAGCAGAAATTTCCTATGGAACATTACACACCACGCAGATAGAATTTAAAGATTTGGTTGACGGGCTGGCCGGGGTGGTCGAGCGGTTCTAGGCACTACAGTCTGGAACCGCGGGACCGCTACGGTCGCAGGTTCGAATCCTGATTCAGGCATGGATGTGTGTGGTGTCCTTAGGTTAGTTAGGTTTAAGTAGTTCTAAGTTCTAGGGGACTGATGGCCTCAGAAGTTAAGTCCCATAGTGCTCACAGCCATTTGAACCATTTTTTTAGTTGACGAGGAAAGAACCAGAAATTACAAAGATTAGCAGACGAGATTCTGTGTTCTGTACATCAAAAAGCACTTGTTTTAAATTAGCAGACGTAGCTGACGTGATGACATTGATGGTTCAAGTAGCAAATTTTCGGAAGTAGCATACATTACTACGCCGTCAGGTATAACTGTTTCAGTGAAACAGTACGAAGAGTATGGAGACTCATCCATTTCGCAGAAAAAGTTCCAGGACAGGCTTTTTTTATTTCTGAGCTTGCAATACCAAAAGGGAACAAATGTTGCTTTCATGTTAATGTGTGTGCCCTCGAAATGACTTTGCACGTGTTTCCATGAAACTCACTATGTGGCAAGGCTGTGCTTAGCAACACCCTGTCTGGATTCTTGGCGCATTAGTTTTGGTGACACAATCGATGCTGATTGTGAGCAAAGAGTGAACAATAAGATCTGCGTTAAGCTGGGAAAACCCTAGTGAAATGTGGACGATGATTAAGCAACTGCAGCAAGGCCCTTTCAAGAATGCAACTGAAAGAAAAGCTCCATCAAGATATCACATACATACGACAGCCTGTGACAAATGAGCTTACAAGCATAGAAGTTGAAAATTTCCCTGCTTTCTTTCAAGACCTCCAGAAATCGTTGGTAACTGTGTAAAAATGCCCAAGAGGGCTACTCCGATGGGAGCTAGGTTGATTACTTGGTAAGTACAATTTTCTATATTTTTTTAATCTGTCCTGTAACATTTCTGACAAAGGGAGTATATTCAGGATGAGTCATGCACGACGTAATACCCCTTTTATTTCGTGAATGATTTTAGATACCAAAGCTAGGTTTTGGGCCACTTATAGCACGCTAAGGGACACGTAATTTGGTGTGTAATACAGAATCTTTGCTGTTGTATCGATCGTGATAATGAAGCAAGTATAATTTTTTAAAGAGAATGATATACTTTCTTAACGGCATCCGAAAGCGCATGAGAAGACGACTGCAGTGATACAATGCTTGTTAATTTTGTAGTAGAAACTCTTTGCAAAAGAATGAGAGAAATATTCTAAAACTGAGTCATCCAGAATCAGATATTACATTGTAAACATGGTCATGCCAGTCTACATCGTTGTATTAAGCTTTTCGACTGTTTACTTCCCTGTGCCCCAGAACTAACAAAACTGTGTTGTCTGTCACCAGATCATTTATGCTTCATAATTTCTTGCATGCTGACATGTACACCAATGTGGAAAAGTTAGACACGCTATTATGAGGCGAATGTCAAGAAAATTCTGTGAAAATAGCAATGAAAAACTGCTTGAAGAAACTGTAGTTGTGCCAACAAAAACCTGGAAAAGTACGTACAATTGAAACAGCTTTCCTTAGTCCGATCTGATACGCCAGAAACTAGCATATGCCATAGTCTCACAAAAAAAAATCGTAGGTGTTTCTAGGTCGTATACAAAATGAGGTTTTATTTTAGTAGCGAAGGCGTGCCTTGCTGCATCGGCATATAACGGCTGAGTCTAGTATGAGAGCTTGGTGTTATTTCACAGCAATGGCCTACTCTCGCCTCATTGCTTTCCAGTTTTAGTGCATTTCTTGGATTCTCTTGCGAAAGGCTTCAGTGTCAGTAATAAAAGCGCTATATCATCGTAATTGCCTTTCCAAGACCTACTGAATATAGTTATGAAAAGTATACGTTTCCATTTAAAAAAATCATACTTGTATCAACATCTCGGTTGATGCCTGATATCAGGGCATTATCCATACAAAACAGTGCCCCTCAGGGTACTATCAATTGCACGAAACCTCGTTTCGTTATCTGTAACCGTTCAGGAAATAAAAGGGGTGTCAGGTCTTTTGTAACTGAACTATATTATTTCAAAGTACGTTGGTTAAGTCATGGGGCATGCCTGAAACGATTTTTCAAATTGAAACCCGCTATTGTTAAATTTATGAAAGAAAAATGAAAGGAGGAAAGAAAATTGGAACACCCAGGATGGGCTGAAGCCTTTGCATTTTACGTGGATTTGACTGCACACTGCCCACAGTAAGATATTGCAAGGTGAGAAATAATCTATTTTTGATATGACGGGGATATGTTTAAAAAAATAGCATTGTGCGGGTGACAAATTATGAAAAAAAACACCGTCCATTTCCCTAAACTCACTGGTGTTAAAGAAAACGTGAATTTGAACAAACTTCTGTCTCGTTAAAAGAATTACAGAAATAGTTTTCCAAACATTTGAGCGCACTGCCAGTTCTATATTTCCTTGTGATCTCTTTTAGAGGCCGTTTTGCATTTCATTTTAAAGTGCCCCTGGGCAACTGCAGATGGAGCTTATCGATCCGCAACGTATTTCCGTTTATAAGCCAAATCCTTCTGTGTTGAAACTGTCCCGAAGCTTGACATTCCACGTCCATATAATGAGATTGCAAACGTGATAACAATGTTTCAATCAACATAAATGCATGAAAGACTGCTTTCGATTATGAAACTAAATAAGTCACGATTACGTGGCAGCCTGTGATGTAATGTAGAGCTGAATATAACACCAAATATGCAACGAACATTTTATGAAGGTTTGAAACCCGCAATTCAATGGTGTGTTCCTGTAAAAACCGTGTGCCAGTGCTGAAGTGTATCAAACATTAGTATCATCAGTGGACTTGAGTATCGACAAAGCATTCTACCACAGACGTGGTATGGAAACGAGTAAGGGCATTGGAGACTTACGTTGAATCCATTCAATTGCCTCAGAATGCTGACAGCGTGAGCTTGGTTCAACCACTGAAACATGTGGATTATGAGAGGAACAAATGCCTGGGCCATAAATGATGAACCTCCTCACCACAGTATCAATGGTTCCACTATGCACAAGCCTCAGCACACCATGTTCCAGCAAAGGGATGAACACTTTTATTGACTTTGGTAAACAAGTGAAACTGTAGCACATTCATGGACAGTTCAACTTAACAGCAGCATTAACAAACTCAAGTGTGCCTGCACCATATTTCATGTGAGGTGAGCACTCTGGACGATGCCGCAATAGCAGCAGTTAAATTCCAATAATCAAACTACAGACTCTGAATTCAAATGGGCCTCTTGATGCAACCTTTATTTATTCATTTATTATTTTGTAAATATCGGTAGTAATAATGTGTAAAGTGTACATTAAACAAAATTAGATACAAACATTATGTAATGGCATGTTCTGAGAGTACATGAGGTAAACTTGGGCACAAATGAAGGTCTCAGTACAATGGCAGGTCAAGAGTTTAAAGTACAGAAAAGTTAAATAGTGTTAATGCACCACCACTGCATACTGACATCCAGCGACCAGTGATATGGATCACTCCAGTATACAATAAATGGGGAGGGGTAAGGGGTAAGGGGTGGCAAAGGAGGGGGGGGGGGGTTGCAATTGTGTAGGTTCTTTAAATGACCTACACATATCAATAAATAGTCGCACCATCCCCACGTGGCAGAGATATCATAGGGAGGTATGATTACATCTACGTTGACAGAAAATTTAAAAACAAAACTATCGATTTTTATGTACCTCTTTATATATATATATATATGTCTGCTTGTGTCTGTATATGTGCAGATGGATATGTGTGTGTGCGAGTGTATACCTGTCTCTTTTTCCCCCTAAGGTTAGTCTTTCCGCTCCCGGGATTGGAATGACTCCTTACCCTCTCCCTTAAAATCGACATCCTTTTGTCTTTCCCTCTCCTTCCCTCTTTCCTGATGAAGCAACTGTGGGTTGCAAAAGCTTGAATTTTGTGTGTGTGTTTGTTAGTGTGTCTATCAACATACCAACACTTTCGTTTGGTAAGTTACATCATCTCTGTTTATATATATACGAGGGCCGTTCAGAAAGTAACCTCCTGTTGATTTAAAAAAATACACCAAGTTAAATAAAAATATTTTAATATATACATCTTACAACTACATCTTTGCACTATTTTTCTACATAGTCTCCATAGCGATTGAGGCACTTATCGTATCTCTTCACAAGCTTTGAAATTCCTTCTGCATAAAAATCACCCGCTTGTGCCTGGAGCCAGCCTGTGACCGCATCTTTGAGCTCTTCGTCGTCATCAAACCGCTGTGACCCGAGCCATTTCTTCAAATGCATGAAGAGGTGATAATCACTTGGCGCCAGGTCTGGGCTGTAAGGTGGATGGTTGATAACGTCCCACTTGAAGGACTCAAGAAGGGCCGCTGTTCTGCGAGCAGAGTGAGGACGGGCGTTATCGTGCAAAAAAACGATACCGGAAGTCAGCATACCACGGCGTTTGTTCTGTATAGCCCGTCGTAACTTTTTTATTGTTTCACAGTACACGTCTTGATTAATGGTCGTACCACGTTCCATGAATTCAACCAACAACACCCCTTTGGCATCCCAAAACACCGTTGCCGTCAGTTTTCTGGCAGAAAAATCTTGCGAGGCTTTTCTTGGTTTGGTAGGCGAATTTGAATGTGCCCACATCTTTGATTGTTCTTTTGTCTCAGGGTTCACGTACTTAATCCAGGTTTCGTCACCGGTCACGATTCTGTTTAACAATGGTTCTCCTTCGTCCTCATAACGTGACAGAAAGTCTAATGCAGAGGCCATTCTTTGAGTTTTGTGGTGGTCGGTAAGAATTTTGTGCACCCATCATGCACAGAACTTACGGTAACCCAATCTTGCTGTCACTATCTCGTACAAGAGAGTCTTAGAAATCTGTGGAAAACCAGTAGACAACTCCGACATTGAGAAACGTCGATTTTCACGAACTTTTGCATCAACTGTCTGAACGAGTTCGTCAGTCACCAATGATGGTCTACCACTCCTCTCTTCATTATGAACGTTTTCTCGTCCACTTCTAAATAAAAGTACCCATTCACGGACAACTCCTTCACTCATAACTCTTGGTCCGTACATGGCACAAAGCTCACGATGAATAGCTGCTGCAGAATATCCTTTGGCTGTAAAAAACCTTATGACAGCACGCACTTCACATTTGGCGGGGTTTTCTATTGCAGCACACATTTCAAACTGCCACAAAAACTAAACTAGCGCAGGTACGACGTTCACTCGACCACGGTTTGATGCCGACTGACCTGTTGAGTGCGTGAACGCACAGATGGGGGTCACTACTCCCCCCACAACCCGCACTGTGACCAATCGGAGGTTACTTTCTGAACAGCCCTCATATATATATCTCGGTGTCTTGTTGGTCTTTTGAGCTGGAGCAATAAAGACGTATGTAATTGCACTCTACCAGTATTCTTTTAATTAAAAGTTACAATATGCAGAAGACACAAGTTTTCATTCTCGTACCTAGCTACACCTTATTTTCTACTTCCCAATGTGACAAGGGCTTGCATTTTTAAATGGACCTTTTTGGAGATGAAGTCAACCTGAAGAGAGAATAGCCCCAGCAGCCATGTTGTTGTACATCGTTGGGGAGAAAAGGTAAATACCACGCTGCGCACCCAAACTAACAGGAATTAACATTTATTCAATGCCACAATGTTCTTAACATGTACGCATCTATACCTGTGCACATTTATGGACAAGTTTTGCTCCGGCTAAATGATAATTACTTCAGATCTGGACAATTCACATCATTTCTCCCCCCAACCACTATAATTATAAAGAACTGTGATAAGTAATTCTTTTTTACACACAGTGATTTACATTCAACTACAGTAAAACACACACACACACACACACACAAAATATAAACTTACATTTTTTTTTTAATTCTATGTAGTAGAAGCAGTTGTCAATCAAGTATAGCAATTTTGGTTTCTGCTTGAAGTTAATCTGGTTGTTACTACATTTTTTACCAATAATATTGTTCAGTTTTTACTAAAATGATAAACACTGTAACCAATTTTGATGATCGTATCATTAGACGATCATTTTTTTGAGAAAAATTGTACTTAAAAAGTCTTCACAAAGCCGCATCAGCTGTTTTCACCTTCTGCCGTCACACAGGTTATAGCTGTGGAGCAACATACACAACATCGTCAGCTCATGTCTCATGTAGACGGCTAATGGAAAGAAATTACTAGCCGAAAAAATATGTACTCGCATCTCAAAGAAGAGTGAAGAAAAAAGTATAAGTGACAAACAAACGGAGATTAAGAAGTGCTTTAGACAAGTTACAAGCTGTGCCATCTGCCAAACAGTGTGGTTTAAACCGATTAGGTGAGAAACCAACAATCAAGTCATCAGCCAAACGAAAATTACGAAATGGTTTAAACTGAAGAGGTCAGATGTGGATGAAGCAAAACTTATACAAGCTCCAGAAGTTAACTCACCTACTGATTGCCACCAGAAAACAGAAGCCATACACAAGAAAGGTACTGAAAATTTTTAGGGTAAGTGCTGTATTAGAAATGCCATTGGATAAAGAATCAGAAACCATTTCCACTAAAGTTACTAAATACCCAGGGTTTGCTATACTACACCATAATGTTCAGTCACTCACAAATAAAATTTCCATGTTGGAAGCACTACTCCAGTATGCACTAAACGTAGATACAATTTGCATTACTGAACACTGGCTATGAAATGCCGAAGTAAAATTAACCTCAATCTCAGGATATAGATTAGCAAGTCATTTTAGCCGAGAGTTTTCCAAACATGGTGGCTCTGCTATCTTTGTGAAAAAACGAATAAAGTTCTGTGATGTCAGTAAAAGTTATATTGACCCGATTGAAAAAGACTTTGAACTTTCCATTACTAAACTGACAGCGCTTAATTTCATAGTTACTAACATATATAGAGAGTGCCAAGTGGAAACTTGCCAGTCTTCATGAATACACTAGAGGTTCTGCTGAACAGGATCAATACACTAAATATGAAGATAGTGCTTTGTGGGGATTTCAATATTGATTTTTCCAAAGACAGCAGCACCAGAGATGCTTTGATAAATATGACCAACACATTCAATATGATTCCCACAATACACTGCCCAACAAAATTAACAGAATGCACAAATTCCATTATTGACCAAATATTCATATCTGACACAATTTCCAGTTTCACAAGCAGAGTACTGAGCATGGGTTATAGTGATCATGAGGCACAGCTGCTGTGTATAGAAATGCCAACAAGTAGTAGTAAATCCAAAAAAGTAGTTCAAAAGAGAACCTTTCCTGAAGCTAACATTAAATCTTTCAATCTTTTACTGGCGAAGAAAAACTGGGAAAGCATTGCCACTCAGAACAATGTTGATAGCATGTACATGAGTTTTCAGAGCATCTTTCTTCACTATTCTAATGTAGCATTTTCAAAAGTAGTAAAAACAGTAAAACCTAACAATAATAAGCAATGGGTAACTAAAGGCATAAAAATTTCCAGTGAGAGAAACAGATTTCTGCAGTACTGTTGTAAAAAGTATAACCCAAGAATTCGCAGATTATTTAAAAGCCAACAAAAGAATCTATGGTAGAGTAGTCAAAGAGGCAAAAATTATGTGGAATGACAATTTGATAAGAAACTCATCTAACAAAATGAGATCCACGTGGAGAGTTATAAAGAAAGAAACTTGTAGTTTAGCTCCAAAGAAAAAGAATGTATCATTAACACTAGAAGACTCAAAAGTCACAGACCCAAATTTGATAGTGGAAAAATTCAGTGAATACTTCACTTCACTAGCTGAAGACCTCATTCAAGTACACTGTCAAGGACCAGTCCCAAGTTTCTCCAGCAAGTCAGTGATCTTGACTGCTTCTATGTATGTTTATGAAACAAACCCCAATGAAATTATAAGTAAAATCAAATCATTAAGCAATAAAATGTCAAGTGGTCTTGATGAAGTACCTGATTTCATATTAAAAACATGTGCTCACCACATAGAAAACCCCTTGGCAAAAATTTTCAACCTCTCTTTAAAAACTGGTGTATTTCCAGATGTTTTTAAAATAGCAAAAGTTACACCAATGCTAAAAAAAAGGTTCTTTGGAAAAAAATATCAAACTACCGACCTGTGTCACAGTTAAGTTTCTACTTAAAAATTCTAGAAAAACTCTTCTATGACAGGCTTCTAAGTTTCATAAATAAATATGCACCACTTACAGTACAACAACACGGTTTTAGAAAGTCTAAATCTACACAGACACCAATTTTCGAATTCTTAGACTGCATTTTAAAATCCCTTGAACAACATAAATTAGCTGCAGGTATTTTTCTAGATCTATCAAAAGCCTTTCATATCCTGGACCATAACATTCTGCTCGAAAAATTAGAAAGACGAGGAGTAAGAGGTGTAGCACATAGCTGGTTGTTTTCATACCTAAAAAACTGCAGGCAGAAAGTATCACTTCAGTATGAATTCAACAAAATTAATAAAATAAGAAACAACTCCTTTCTTTTTAGCGAATTAACAATAAAACTTGGTGTACTGCAGGGTTCAATCTTAGGTCCATTATTCTTCTTGATTTATGTGGATGGCTTAGTTGAATATACGAGTCACACAAAAACCATCCTGTTTGCCGATGACACCAGCATATTGCTCACTGGATCCAATCCAGAAACTTTGCAGTCCACAGCAGAAAGTTCTATGGAAAGACTTTCTGAGTGGTTCACAAAAAAACAAACTCATTATAAATACTGAAAAAACTGTGTGTGTCGATTTTCATTTAATTCCTCCAACTAATCAAATGTCTATTCAAGCACAATTAAAAAATGATACCCTAGAAAATGTAAGTGTCAAAAAATTTTTGGGTCTATTGGTTCAGCAGGACTTAAAGTGGGGCACACATATAAATAACGTGTCTAGAAAACTATAATCTGTGTGCTATGGCCTAAGAATTTTAAAGGCTACAACAAGCAAAACAACAGTACTGCAGGCATACTATGCACAGTTCCACTCACTAGTCCAATATGGGATCGTTTTCTGGGGACACTCAATTCATAGTGTAAAGGTTTTTAGAATGCAACAAGGGCTCTAAGAATAATTTGTGGCCTTAAAAAGATGGACTCCTGTAAATCCCATTTTACTGAGGTTAGTGTTCTAAATGTTCCAAGTTTATTCATTTATGAAACTGTCTTGTTCACTAGGGACTACCTCCTGAAAACAAGCAAACTGCTACAGAACAAAAACGTACACAACTATGGTACCAGAGGGAAATCAAATATACATAAAAAATATCACAGAACAACCACCTATTAGAGGAGCATAATTAACATTGGTGTAATACTACATAATAAGATAACAGAGGAAATAAAAAATGCTACTCATCCAATATTTAAAGCTAAACTAAAGGCATTTCTAATAAAGCACTGTTTCTATTCTGCCAGAGAATTTCTGAATACGTAACAAAATTAATTGTAATAGGTACCTATTTTTAATTTGCCTACTATTTTGCTTATACTATGTATTATTGTAACTTATATTTGACCTGTCCAATATCAATTGTACAATTTGTGCTGTATGATAAAACTGGACCAATAAAAAATCAAATCAAATCCAATCAGATTTTAAAATTTGTTGTTCCCCTCACAGATTTGAACACATCATCAGTTTTACTTGCTATCTGAGGCAATGTAGGAAGGGTCTCACCCAGATGTAGTTGAATGTAGGTTGAAGCAGAATATTAGCTTAAAGGAAAAAACAGGTTGGGATTAAATTAGAATAGGAAAAGAAGAATTCTGCTTCTAGGTAGCAGTCATGGGAGGGGTGTAGGCCAGCGGCTTCAGAACGAATTAGGCGCAGGGTAAAAGGTCACAAGTTTTGTGAAACCATGTGCTAGCCTTAGCCAGGTGACAGCAAACTTAGGTCAGTTATGCAGGAACTCTGAGAAGGAACATCAGGTTATTATAATTGGAGGAGCAGGAGACAGCCTGACTATGAATCCAAGATAAATCATTAGGAGTGACCTGGATAAAACAGGAGCAGAAAATGGGCACACAAATGTGGGGTTTGTGGAGCTCTTTCTATGCCATGATCGGCTCTGGATAAACACTGCTATAAGGCACGACTGGACAGGACGCCCCAGACAGCGGCAAAATCTCATGTAAGTGCTGTTCCAGTTGATGCTATTGGTAAGTGGGAATACACCTGCACCTAAATATGACGGGGGAAAGACAAGGTCGCTTCTCTATTAGTAGATACTGTAAGGAGGGCCACAGTTACACATGGGACGATCGCTGTGGTTAATGGGACCAGGCAAACAGGTTCTTTAGATTAAAGCCAAAGTCCAGACAGACAACAATCAAGAAAAATAGTACAAATGAAGCCATATGTACAGCAAATAGAGATAAAGCTATGGGTACTATCAACTTACTTCACCAAAATATCAGGGAAACAAAAAATAAAGTAGATGAGCTATTAGTGTGTTTAGATGATCTCAAAAATAAGAATGTGATTGATATACTTTGTCTGTCTGAACACCATGTAACTGTGGGGATGGAAAGTGTCGGTACAAATGGGTATAATTCAGCATCTTACACTTGCAGATCTAGCATGGATAAAGGAGGAATTGCCATTTACACAAAACAAGGGTACAAATACAAAACTGTAGAAGTAAGCAAATTTTGTGTTGATCAGCACTCTGAAGTTTGTGCATGTGAACTACAGCTAGCTAGTGTATGTTGATATTAGCAACAGTGCACAGGTCCCCATTAGGAGAATGGGAGCTATTCATAAAAAACGTTTGACTTCCTATTATGCTGTCCGTCATACAGAAAGAAGAAGTTATTAATCTGTGGTGATTTCAATATAAACTTTCTAAGCAATTCTGATAGGAAAAGTGAACTAGAAGTGTTATTAATGACATGTAACTTAGAATCAATGATCAATTTCCCTACACATATAGCTCAAGACAGTAGCACTCTAATAGATAATGTATTTGTAAAGCAAGAGGATGCAGAACTAACACATGCTTTCCCTGTGACAAATGGATTATCAGACCATGATGCACAATTGATTAACTTACAAAACCTAGCAGGGTGTACAGTTCAGAAACCATTAAGTAACAGTGTAAGGTTGCTCAGCCCAGTACCTATATAGCACTTTAAAGAAAGTTTAAGAAATGTTAATTGGGGAGATGTACCTATATAATGAGCCAAATGCTAATGATAAATGCAACATATATCTTGATAAGTTTATATCCCCTTCTGAACATTGTTGCCCAAAAAAATTACTAAATGTAACACCATTTTTCAAAGAAACCTTGGATTGCTAAAAGTATTAAAATGTCTCAAGCAAGAAAAAGAAAACTGTATGAGATAGCAAGAATTTGTAAAGACCCAGGAGTAATTTTACACTATAAAGTTATTGTAACATACTGAAAGAAGTTGTCAGAAAATAAAGAGATACATATGTTAGAGATGAAATTAACAACTCGGGCAATAAAATCAAATCAATATGGAATGTTGTTAGAAGGGAGACAGGAAAAGTAGCCAGGGGGGTATGTAGTATTACTGTTAAGGGGAATGAGACTATTTTAACCAACAGTACACAAGCAGTTAATGTATTTAACAACTACACAAGCAGCTAATCTATTTAACAACCATTTCTTAAGTGTAGGTAAAAAACTTGGTGAGAACAGTTCAAGAGAAAAAAACAAGCAGCACGTGGAAGAGTCAGTTTGGAGAAATCTTAAATTAATTTTCACCTAACAACCTCTTATGAAATAAGGAAAATCATTAAATCTTTGAAAAATAAATGTTCAGTTGGAGTAGATGACATCTCTAACAAGATATTAAAACAATGTGGAGAATTTACAACTGATGTTCTGAGTCACATATGTAATGCATCACTAACTCAAGGTATTTTCCCAGACAGTTTAAAATATGTCATTGTCATAGCCTCTCTAGGAAAAATGGGACACCACATGTGTCAATAATTACCGGTCAGTATCCTTGCTTACAGCATTTTCAAAAATCACCAAGAATGTAATGTACTCAAGAGTGGTTAGCCATCTCAACAATAATGGGATACTTAGTAAATCACAGTTCGGATTTCAAAAACGCTGTTCTACTGAGACAGCTATATACAATTTCACTGTCCATGTAATAGAGTCTTTAAATAGCAAAATATCGCCAATAGGAATTTTCTGTGACTTATCCTAAGCATCTGATTGTGTGAACCATGACATTATATTACAGAACTTGCAATTCTACGGTATAAATGGAACAGCATATGAATGGTTTAAGCCATATCTACAAAAGAGGAAACAAAAAAGTTTCTTTCTATGGTTTAGATGATTTAAGGAAGTTTGCCACTTCATGTAACTGGAGTGAAATTACATTAGGTGCTCCACAGGGTTTGATCCCAGGTCTCCTTCTGTTCTTGATATAAATGAACGACCTTCCTAACTTCTCTGAAACAAGACGCTAACCCGACACTATTTGCTGATTATGCAAGCATCATTATTTATCCAGTAAAAGAAACTCCAATAGAAAATGATACAAATAATGAATTTGCAAAAGTTGTTCATTGCTTTTCTGCGAATGGGCTTGCTCTGAACTTGAAAAAAACACAGTACATCCAATTTTCTGCCACAAGGAGTACAGTTCCTTCAATAAAAATAACACATCAACAGAAGTCAGTAGACAGGGTAGAGCATACTAGGTTTGTAGGTGGACGTATAGATGAGATTCTTAATTGGAAAAATTCATATTTTGGATCTCCTAAAGCGACTAGGTTCAGGAACTTTGCAATCAGAATAATTGCCAATTCTGAGGATATAGAAATTAGTAAGCTAACATACTTAGCACAATTTCACTCTCTGATGTCATACGGAATTATATTTTGGGGTAACTCAACACTTAGGCAAATGTATTCACTGTTCAGAAGAAAGAGGTTAGAATAATTTGTGGGACTCATAGTCGCACATCTAGGAATCTGTTTAAAAGGTTAGGAATTCTTACAACAGCCTCATAGTACATTTACTCACTAATGAAATTTGTTCTCAATGACATGGACCATTTTAAAAACAACAGTGACATTCATGATTATGATACTAGAAGGAAGAAAGACTTACACTCTCCTCTTCTTTACCTATATTTGGCACAGGAAGGGGTAAAATATGCTGCTGTAAAACTTTTTGATAAATTACCAGATGAAATAAAATGTTTGACAGACCATACATGAATTCTTGAATAGGAATAAATAAATTTATAGGTATAATATATCAGTTTTGTGCCATTTAATGATATGGGGTACATGATAAAAATTTTAAGCATAAAAAAATTGATTCATGTATGCATTTATTATGCACTTGACACATTCCACATCATAATGGTTACTGTGAGAATGATCAATGGAACACATAACCAACAAATGAAACTGATTGTTGCCCACAGCAACAAGGCCTTGCAATGCAGACTTTGTCTGCCCACTCTCTACTGCCTTTCTTATGTAAATCTTGTCCCCTCCACACTTCTCTACTGATCCACTTCTCTGTGTGATAACACCTTCCTACATGGGCTATAGTTTTTGCAAAAATACTTAACAGCTATTTAAGAAGCATAAAAAAATCAAAAAATTGTGTAATTTAAGACAGAAATATAGTGAATACACATCTTTTATGAGTTTCTATTGTTTTTAAAAATTTAAGTGAAGGTACTCTATTTTGCAGAAACATACAGACAGAATAAAAACATTCTTGTATTCAGATTTGGGTCTGTTCGCTACTTAATAAATTCATGAATTTCATTTACAGTTTGGCACTGGAATAGACATTCCGGACATTTCTTTTGAAATCTGCCATTAACGTTAAGGACTTTTGAATCACAGAAATTATTCAATACTCGAGATGAGAGTGAACTCAAGCACAGTTTTATAAAAAATGTCAATAATCCACTCACTCTGCTATGGTCTGCTATAGGAGGAGATCAGTACAAGGAATCAGCTTCAGTTATATATTTGGCAGGATCTAATGTAGCTTAAGGCATGCATGGCAGTTAAAGTTGAAAAAGTCAATTTGTTTTCACATTGAAACAATAAGAGGAATTTATAACCCACTGCCTGCCATATTGCCATATAACAACAATGGAAATTTCTGGATGAACTAAAACATAAAATAAGGACTGTAGAGGACTGATGTATCACACATGTAAACACGCAACAGAAAACATTATTCACACTAGTTTTTGAGCTCTTTACCTTCCTCCAGCAAAAATGCACATATTCACACACACAACCACACAAACTCCCAAGCACACTCTCCCACAACTATAGAAAGGTTGACTAATGATTATTGAGAGCAGTTGCCTGCACAGCTGCAGGAGCTGAGGATGTAGAGAAGAACACACAAGGCAAGGAGGGATAGTGGGATTAATGTGGGGAAGATCTTTCGACAGATGACTCAGTGGCTGCACACCAAGACAAAAGTAGTGCAGAAGATAGAGGGGAAAGGAAAGGGGGGACAGGGGTGAGAGAGAGGGGTGAAGGGGGAAGATGGGGAGGGGTGAGAGAGGGGAGGATATAGGAGGGGGAGGGAGTGAGAGAAGAGGGATAGGGGCAAGAGAGGGAGGGGGCGGGAGGGGAAGGGGGAGAGAGGAGTGGGGAGGGGAAGGGGAGTGAGGAGGGAAGTGGAGAGGGTGCGGGTAAGAGGAGGGGAGGGGAGGAAGAGGTGGCAGATGGGGGGAGGTAGACTGGGAGGAGAGGGGGAGGGAGAGGGGTAGGGGGGAGGAGAGGGGGAGGTGGGAGTGAGAGAAGGGGAGGGGAAGAGAGGGGGAGGGGAGAGAAGAGGGGGGAGAGAGGAGGGGAGAGAAGAAGGGGAGGGAGGGAGGGGAGAGGGAAAAAGAGGGGGGAGGGAGGGGGAGAGAGAGAGAGCCCACTTGACACGACACGAGGCAGGAGGAGGGGGGGAGGAAGCAGCAGGACATAATCTGGACAGGAAACGAATGCTGTAGACAGATGAGAGAAGGGAAAAGGTCAGGTGAGGCAGTGGTAGACAGTTAAATGGAGGTTTAGGCCAAGGGGATTGTACAAGTGCAGGAGAGACAATTCCCACCTGTGTAGTTATAAGAAACTAGTGCTGCCAGGGAGTATCCAAATGGCTCCCTTAGTGAAATAGTTGTGGGAGTCACCTGTGTTGTGGTGCACAAAATGTTTGCCAACTGGTTGGTCATATTTGCAGTTTGCCATAGTTTGGAGGTAACTATTCATGCGAGTTGATGGTTGATTACTTGTCATGCCCACATAGAACACTGGGTAGTAACTGCAGCATAGCTGACACAAAATATGGTTGCTTTTAAATGTGGCCCTGCCTTTTATTGGCTAGGAAATGCCATTGAGTGGACTGTGATAGGAGATGGTTAGGTGGTGTGGGACATATTTTGCACTGGAGTTAACCACAAGGGAATGACCCATGGGGTGCATTCGGAGTAGGTTTGGAATAGGGACAGATAAGGATATTCTGTAAACTGCGTGGGCAGTAGAACACTGCACGATGTGAACAGGATACTGTCTGTCAATAAGGTTTTATCGAGCTAGTCCACAGACAGATCTGCTGTGTCATCTCCTGAAACACCAGTAAACCTGTTAACCAGCCACCGACCAGCACTCCTCTGATCTGCTAGTATCACCTTGGCCTTGAAAAGATCAAAAAAAAAGCTCAAACCACACCCTTCACCAGGTTTTCAACTACCTCTCATTACACCCTGAGATGAGGGACATTGTACCTTAAATCATACCCACATCAACCAAAGTAGTGGTTTGCCAAGCACCAGACCAACAGAATATCCTTGCCATACAGCTCCCAATCCTGCACCCCATGGGTCATTTCCTTCTGGTCAACACAGGAGCAAGACATTTCCATACACCAACCCACCATCCACCACCTCGTACTGCAGTCAAGTCATATGCATTGTAATGTTCTGATATAGGCTAGATGAAGTGTATGAGAAATTTAGGGGAGTTTCAGGTGAGACATAGTTTTCGAGCAGTCAGGAGCAAATGCCGAAAGAAAAACATCCAGTGATAGCAGGTAGCTGCTTGGGTCAGCACCAAACACTGTCACAGGGAGCACCTACAAGTGGCGTGGATTTTGGGACTCTTGGAGGATATTTGTAGGAGACTCAAACAATCGAAAAGTCAGGATGGAATGATGACAATATTATGAAAAGGATAATTGCTACTCACCATATAGCAATGATCCTGGGTCAAAGATGTGGACAACAAAACAACTTTGCGGCAGTCTTTTTGTTGTGCCTATCTGACTCGGCATCCTCACTATATGGTGAGTAGCAACTATCCTTTCACAATATTATAGGAGACTCAAGGAATTCTAGAGTTTCATAACAATCAATTACTTTATTCCAACTTAACTACTACACTGAAGACCATTTATAAACATAGATGAGAGAGAACAGAAGAAGAATCACCCAGTGCTTCATTAAGTACAAACATTTGAGAGCAACATTAAAATTGAGAAAACAGACTTAAATTGGACATTACCCAAGGTTGGTGTTGAGCGACACGTAATCCCAACACTCTGACTGAGAAATACTTGGAATACGAAAACCTGAGGCTTTAGAAAGTATTCTGACAGCACAATGTTTCTGCAGCCACCCCACTAACACTACTGGAATGTCACAGTCATTTGCCAGTCTAACATGGGGCTTTTCTCCTTCATGGTGCCTCCAACCAATTCCATTTTGGATCCTTCCCCTTCTTCTTCTCTGCTGGATGACTGCTTCTAGCATTAAGACTAACAAGCTGTACATTTGGTAGCAAAAGCATCCAGCTGAAAGCTAAACATCACTGCCCTTCTTAGTACGGTAAGGAACAACAGTGTTTTACATTGCCATGCTTCACCCTGCAGACGCAGGCTTCTATCTCATGAGCAGAGGCCTCTACTTCAGCAGTTTTCTTCATTTTCCCTCTCAATCTAACTTCTGTGAAACTACTGATGCGGCTATTCTTAGGTGTAATGGTCATTCTTGCTGCATGTGCTAAGAAATGCCTGTTTATGATTGTCGCCTACTTACAACACCATGTAGATGGTTGTGGAGATACTAATTAGTTCTCTTTATCATGACTTATACCCTGGGACAGCTGTCCAAGCATTTGCAGTTCGTAAGTTTCTTCCATTACTATTTCCCTAGAGTAACCTAAAAGCTACGATTTACGCCTGTACCTACGGTGTCTCTGGTTTCTTGCCTCGGAGCACTCTTGCTGACTTCCAACAGTCTCAAGCGTAACAGTGAATGATTCAATAAGTTGTTAATATATGACAGCATTTCCTTTCCAATGGCCAATGGCCTTGCCACACTGATAATACTGGTTCCCATCAGATGACTGAAGTTAAGTGCTGTCAGGCTTGGCTAGCACTTGGGATGTTGGTAAGCAGGATGCACTCAGCCATTGAGACAACCACGTAAGGAGCTACTTCATTGAGAAGTAGTAGTTACGGTCACGAAAACTAACAATGGCCAGGACAGCAGTGGGCTGACCACATGCCCCTCCACAACCACATCCCGTGACGCCTATAACCTGCTGTGGCAATCACTCGATACCATTTGGGACCCCCAGGGCCCGTCCAGACAGAGAATTTCCTACCCAATAAAAGGCAAGGTCATGTGTAAAATCCGAAAAGTTATACATCAGCTATGCTGCAATTACTCTGCAGCATGCTATGTGGGCATGACAAGTAACCAATTGTCTACTTGCATGAGTGGCCATCGTCAAACTGTGGCAGTCTGCAAACTTGATCATACAGTTCCCGAACATGCTGTGTACCACAGCACAATTGACTTCAACAGCTGCTTCAGTAACTGAGCAAATGGATTCCCCTACCAGAATAGTTTCTCTGAACTACATAGGTGGGACTTCCCTCTCCAACACATCCTGCACTCACGCAATTCCTCTGATCTAAACCTCCATCAATCAGTTCCTCATTACCTTTTCCCTTCTCTCTTCTGTCCTCACCACTCCTTTCCACTCCAGATCATGTACTGTCTTCTCCCAGCACTCTCCCCCCACCCCCAGAGGTGGCATGCATTCTCTCTCTCTCTCTCTTCCCCCCCCCCCCCCCCCCACTTCTACCCTTTTCCACCCGTCCTCCTTCCTTCCTGTCTCCCTCTTCATCTCTACCTTCCTCCCATCCCTTTCAACCCCACTTCCTTTCTCTATCTCTTACAAACTCTACCCTCTGAATTTCTTTTGTCTTGTTGTGCAGACACTGAGTCATCTGTCGAAAGACCTCCTTCACACTATCCTACTAACCCCTCAGTTCTAGTGCATTCTTCTCTCCTCCCTCCCCACCACCATCTGCGCAGGCAAGTGCTCTCAATAAGTGATAATCAACAGCCAGTCTCACTGCAGGAATGTGGTTGGGTGTCTGTGTGCCTAAATATGTGTACTTTTTCTAGAGAAAGCGTAAGAGCTCGAAAGCTAATATGAATACTGTTTTCTACTGCATGTTTCTATATGCCACACCTCACTCCACTGGTTTCTCTTATATTATACTGTTGTTTAGATCTAGCAAGTACACATTAAAAAGGGTTTGAGCCTATTCCTCGAGCCAATATGACATTTAAAGTTACATGCAGCAGTTTAAATAATAAAATGTGTAATTAATAAAACACTCATACTCAAATGTTTACAAGGAAGTAATCAGTTTATTTTAACTTCGAGTCTCTACATTACATAACTTACCCCACCATCTATTATGTATAATCCTTTGTCTTTCTTCACAATATTGCAGTAAGACCTTGACACATACATTGATAGGCAATTGATTTCATTATATCGTGCCCTTCCAACTCTGTACTGTAAACAGAATTTCAAACTGTTATCATATCTGTGTTACATGATATGGAGTATGTGAACTTACACTACATCTTACTTGTTGAACATGTTATACTTGTTGGATAATGGATGAGAAGCAAATATGCCTAAAATGATTGGAGTTATAAATAAAGATGTTTTTGGTTAAAATGAAAGCATGTACTGGAGATGTTATGGTAATAAAACAGTGAGACCACATGACCTAGAGAGAGACGTAAACAAATAAGAATTGTTTCTTCTCTGTAACATCTGAGATTTATAATGAGGTGCACATTTATAAGGAACTATTATAGCATCTATTATTTTTGCTTATATAAGGTTCCAACTGTTTGAAGAATAAACTATGACTTCTCAATTAGATATTTTAGCTGTTGTTCTTGTTGTTGTTTTTATCTTCATTCTGAAATATGTCACAATTTTGTACAATAATAGAGAAGCAGATGTGCCTAAACAGAATGGAGATTTAAATGAGGATACATTTGCTGAAAATAAAACCATATTTACAGAACTTGCTAATAGTGATAAAAGGGCAGGATCATGTGACACACAGAGCTATGTAAACAAATACGAAATGTTTCTTCTCTGTAACATTGGGGATTTATATTGTTACAGCTATTATTTTTGCTCATGTATAAGGCTCCCCACTGTTTCAAGAAAATTCCAACTTGACAATTAGGAGCAGCTGCAAAAGTTACAAAGTGTAACATAAAACAAACAAGGTATCTGGCCTTGTAAGTAAGATATGGACGTAATGTTGAAGGAAACCATGAGTTTACACACCACACAACATTGTCTTCACTGATAATGATAAAATATTTTGATAAGCTAGATGTTAAAATAATTAAAATAAACAAATACGCCAGGATGTAAAGATCACGACAAAAAGAAAAATCTTAGCATTGCGTGAAACTCTCTCTCTCTGTCATGTAAATTCTTGATTGCCTTCATCATGGTGTCCATATTCTACCTACTAGGTCCAATGGCCTATTTGTTTTTTCTTATACTTCATAACTTTTGTTGCTGCTGATTGTGAAGTTAGGATTATTTTTTGAAACAACTGGAGCCTTAAGTGAGCAAAAATAATGAGTGCAATAATGGGTCCCTATAAACATCCACCATGTTATAAGTCCCCGATGTCAATGAGAAGAAACAGTTCTTATTTCTTTACAAATCTCTCGGAGTCACAAGGTCTCACTCTTTTATCCCTACAGCATGTCCTGCAAATACATTCTCATTTTTAGCAAAAACACCCTAATTTAGAATTCCAACCTGTATACATTTGTATGTGTGGCAATGAACATCAGACAAAACAGAGATGAGCTAAGCACACTGAAAAACATTAAAGCATCAGCTTTGAAAGACTGAGAAATCAATCAGGCAAAATACAATTTTAAAAAGAGATCCACAGCAGCTGCATCAACCATAAAAAAAAAGAAAAATATAAAGAAAGAAAGAAAGAAAAATAAAGAAAGAAAGAAAGAAAGAAAAATAAAGAAAGAAAGAAAGGAAAGAAAGAAAAGATGTGATCTCCATTTATCACTATTCCCTTGTCTGTTGTCTGAAAACAGAATGCACCCAGTAAAATGTAATGCACTAACTGTAGAGGGAGAACAAGGCTTGTATACAGTAAGCAGATTAAAGTGGATATAGGTTGCAGTGGTATTGCAAACATGAAGAGGCTTTCACAAGGTGGTCCATGTGGAGAGCTACATCAAACCAGTCTGAAGATACCACCATCTTCATCAAATCATCATCATTGTCAACAACAATTAAAACATAAAGAGACAGACCAAGGCTATTGTATTTTCTCTGTCTGAGTGTGCAGATGATATTACATCATGGCAGCAGTATATCTACATGCACACCATAAGCTGGGTGTTCCCAAGTTAGATGACAACCAGCATCCATGTGAAAGTGGAAGTGTCTTTTTCATGACAAGTTATGCAGATTATCATCATCTTGCCTTTTGCTGCTGTGGGTGTGTATACATGCCCTGCTACATTGCTGCTCAGGTGAATAAGAGCTAGTTGTGTTTCACAGGAACGATGTTTTCTGAACCCATGTTGACTGTGTGTCAATAGACATAGTGTTGTGGAAAACGGTGGACAGCATACTGCACATGTTTTGCGCCAGTCACATGGAAATTAATAATACGATTTGATTTTTATTGATGCTTTTTACGCGCTTTTTTGCTTCTGGACAATTAAAAACCGATGTGATTGATCCATTTTATGCGGTTTTTGGCTTCAGGACAATTAAAAACTGATGTGACTGATACTTTTTATGTGGTTTTATGCCTCAGAACAATTAAAAACCCATGTGAGTGATGCTTTTTATGCGGTTTTGACCTCAGGACATTAAAAATCGATTTTTCCCATCTTATGTGATATGACCCTGCCATGGTGGATGGGCTTACTTAACTAACAGTATCACAACTGTACACCCATGCACACTGAGTAGTACAGTTTGTTTAAAGTCAAACATACACCTTAGGTATCGTTCTATGATTCATTCTTCATTTTCAGTCGGCCACTATTAAATCGTGATGCTGACAGCGCCCTCTTTTGCTACATTTTGTAACTATTTGTTTTTCTTCTGCCATACGTTTTCCCCCTTCTCCGATAATATTCCATATCAATTTGAAGTTATTCTGACCAGTGGTGTTATTTCTACAGTGGTTTGAAAGTTGAACTTTAATTATAATGTTTCTGTATTTTTAATTATTTCTAGTTCATATTCCACATCATGGTCTCTATCCCATCTCCTTGGATTATCATTAACATAAAATTAGGTAGAAGCAGAAAGTGTGAAAAAGCTATCTATGATGTTAATGTTACTTAACACAAATTTAATCGTTCATTTAGTTGTCACAATGCTACAAAGGCCAGTTCCCCTGCTCTTGGTAATCAGAAGTCCATACCTGGCTCTAAAGCTGGGTTTCTACTGGCATGAATTTCTTACAACTAGATCCCCTGCTACCACTCCCATAATTCAACATACATGTGGATACATGCAATTTGCATGTTGTTATACCAACTTACACCTAACTTTTGAAAGTTAAGTGGCGTTCTACCTCCTCCACCATCATCTACAAGTTTCAGCAACTATGATTAGTGGATCTGCTCTCATTCTACTCTGATTCATTCAACAGCACAGATCTAGAATCGTTTGTTTATTTACGTGAAAAGTTAGCATCATACCAAAATAATGTGCTTGCTCTTCAACCAAGTAAATGAATACCTTCTAAAGTGACAAAATATTCTTAAACTATGTGACAGGGACATCTTTTTAACATTCAACAACTCTTTATAATCATTTATTTGTATCAGAGTAACGTATCATCTTTCAAAGCGACGAAATGATTAAACAGTATCGTTACTGGCAGAATGGACTTGTTGAAATTCATATTACAGCAGAACACTCAATACTGTAAAGGTATTTTTTATTTCAGTATAGTGATAATAAGGTCTTGCTTTAGTCATTGAGTGTAAGTACTATGGCGAAATAGAAGTTTATTTTTAACTTTAGAGAATTAAAACTACTCTTGTCTATCATTAAAATCCTATGCAAATATGACAGTGTTCATATTGGCACTGTTACTGAGTGATTACTTTTCTCCACAGCTTTATAAATTCTGATTACAAAATAAGTGCTGCACCAGTGAAACAAACATATACAAATATTGCAGTGACATCAGTTTGCCAGATGTGTCAGTGTTACTTCTAATTTAATGTGAGGTGGCATGACAGCTTGCATACGTGTACTAGATCTTGCTACAGAGCCACAAATATAGCTCAAAAAAGATTTCAAAATTGATGTTACTCATTCAAAAATGATTTTAAAATGAATGCTGTCTCAAGCAGATAACTTCCTTATTAGCATACTGGATGTTCCCAAGTGATTGCTACAATATGTTCACTCCCATACCCAACTTTAATAAAAAAAATATGACCTTTTAAGTTGAAAAAACTTTTTGAGTATCCCATTCATCAAAAAACAAAGTTCATTGTATATCTTATTTTTAGTTTCAGAAATGTTGATGTGCGAAATCAGATGATTGTTTTTATACACACTGTTTATAATTCACTAGGTCTCAGTGTGGTTTCAGGCCCCAATGGTTCATATTCAAAGATGTGAAAATGTTATTTCTTTCGTGCAAGCTTCTTTTGAATCAAAAACATCTACTGAAGGCACTCTAGCTGATCTGAGTAATGTAATTGATTTAGTAAACTGGAGATACCAAGGCATTATGGCATCCACGACTTGGAACCTTTGCCTAAGGATCAATTCTTCAGTCACTGTCATTTGCAATGTTTGTTAATGATCTTCAGAGTAATTTGTCATGTATATCTGTACATGATGCAGATGACACAATGACTGCAAATTCTGGAAAAGATGTGAACAAACTGAAACTACAAAACGGTGAGTCCTTCAAGTTATCAAATACTTGGTTTAATGCCAATGAATATCTGGTAAACTGCTTGGCATGTATATGGATGCAGATTTTATCTGATGAGTAAACTACATAAATGTCTTTCTGAAAAACTGTACCTTTGTTCATATTGTGCATTCTTTCACTTTTATATAAGATTTGGTTTTGTTGGGTGGGGTGATTCTCCTGGAGAAAAAAAATGTAGCAGAAGTAGAGCATTAGCTGTTTCCATAACTGAAACATCTTGTGGGCCTAATTCCAAACAGTAAATTGTATTAATAGTTACATGTCTCTTCACACACAGTTGTCCCTTGCTTTAAAAGAAAACCACCACCAGTATAGCCTAAGGCAGCCTGTGCACAAACATAATACTTATCAAATATTAAAAACAGATACACAAACAACTAGAGAAAACGCAGTGTAGTTACAAGTGTCTAGTTACAAGACGTTTTAGTATATTACCTTCATAGGTACCACAGGTCTCACTAAAGTGGCTGAAAGAGAAGGTCTATCTTAAACTTGAAGAATATGAGAATTGTGTAGAGGTTGATCTTAATTAATAATTAATTAACAAAGTTTACAGCTTCCACCACCTGAGGAGGTGCAGTGGGGAATTAGTCCACATTAAAGAAGAATTACATGATTGTCAGAACACTCAATAAAGAAGTAGATCAGAAATTGAAATAATGGCCGTAATCTAAACATACTGTCTCACAAAAGGGAAAACACTTCATCCTGACAACTCACTGAAGAGCCCAGACTACTTATGTGCTGCAAATCTGAATAAGAAAAATAAACAGAAACCCAGGAAAAAATAATGATTTTGAAGGGGGTTTCATCGAAAAATATTGTTGTTGTTCTTAACTATGTGACCAATAGTTGAGATCACAGTAGCACACGAGCCATTACCAGCAATTCAATAAAGAAACTTTAGAATACCTGCTTGGTTGATGAGTAATTATTAAAGCCATCAACTCTGCTGTTGAAGAATGAGTGGGAAGATCGTCAATCACAATTTCTACGGACTAAAACTGTTTCATTGGTTCCACAACTATGTCATAGAATTGAGAAGCAATGGAGTCCACCTGGCACAGTGATCCAGCTCGTCATCAGTGTCCGCTACACACCATGTTGCACAGCAACTGTGGTGAGCTGTACTTAATTCATACTACTTTTTTGTGACAGTAGTACCTACTGTGAAATAATTTAAAAGTGTCTACATCCAAAAACAGAGACATTGAACGAAATATATATACACCAGCTTGACAGTTCATGGGGTCGCAGGTAAATATTCAAATGGTCATTTCTTTTGTTATGTAGTTATGAATAAGCACTTAAATTTTGTGTGCATGCTTTACACCTTCCTTTGATATTTACAAGAGCCTGGAAACTACTTTTGCAGTCTAGCAGAAAGTAGTGGAGAACATACTGAGCATAATTTCCAGTCTGCAAGTCCAGATTCCTCTTTATGCTCACTGAAAGAAAATGTGCCTCTTTGCTGTTTACTCAGCAGGATCAGGAACTACGACTATTAGTAAAACTTTTGAGGTTTAACTGATTGCTATATTCTGTAAAAGTTCACATGTACAAAATATAATAATATCCCTGATAATAATAATAATAATGGTAACGACACTGCTAGCCAACTAGAAAATGATTTAAATCCAAATAGAGGTGTTTTGCAGGATATGCTTCCTGCAACCACCCTAGAAGGAAAACAAAGACAGAGGATGAGATGGTCAGATGAAGTTAATCGACACCTCATGTTCTGTTATTACCAAGCAACAAACCTAGGAACCAACACAACTGGATACAGATCACAAGTATACACAACATTTATTACCAGATACCCAGAATTAAAATTTTTAACAGAACAACGACTAGCTGATCAGATCCGTGTAATAATAAAAAATAACAGGATACCCCAGTCAGAATTAGAAAACATCAAACAACAAGTACAACAAATACTAGAACAAAATAATGTGCAATCAGAAGAAGAAGAAAATACAGTAATGGACTCAAACATCCCAGAGCAAGCAAACAAAGAACAACACGCACCAATTAAACAATCAGAGGAAAACGAAATCTTAAGACAGCCACCAGAACAAGCACAAATAAAACACGAAGTGACACAGATGTTAGATATAGAAGAAAAATTTCAGCTAACATATATAGAATACAAAGACACAAATACAGACATTAGACCATTCTTGCATAGACCACCAAATAACCCACAAGTCGAAACAACAATAAAAACTATCAACACAATCATACACAACAAAATAAATGAAAACACAACTATGGAAGAGTTATGACTACTGGTTTATATAGGAGCACTCACTACACTAAATATACACACTAGGCAGAGATCAGAACCAACCAACACACACAAGAAACCCACAAAACCAGCATGGCAACACAGGCTACAGATCAAAATAGAAAAACTGAGAAAAGACATCGGACAGCTAACACAATTTATAAGAAATGAAATCTCAGAAAAAAAACGAAAAAGGTTAGGTAATATCTCACAACAAGAAGCGACAGAGCAATTAGACGAAAAGAAGCAGAAATTACAAGCATTAGCCAAACGACTCAGAAGATACAAAAAAAGTGAAAATAGAAGTAAACAAAACCAAACATTCAACACAAACCAAAAGAAATTTTACCAGACAATAGATAACACACACATTAAAATAAACAATCCACCAAACATAACAGACATGGAACACTTCTGGAGCAACATATGGTCAAACCCGGTTCAACATAACAGGCATGCACGATGGATACAAGCAGAAACAGACACATACAAGATGATACCAGAAATGCCTGAAGCGATAATTTTGCAACATGAAGTCACACAAGCAATTAATTCTACTCACAATTGGAAAGCCCCAGGAAATGATAAAATAGCAAATTTCTGGTTAAAGAAGTTCACCTCAACACATTCACATCTAACTAAATTATTTAACAGTTACATTGCACACCCATACACATTCCCTGACACACTTACACACGGAATAACATATCTGAAACCTAAAGATCAAGCAGACACAGCGAACCCAGCTAAATATCGCCCCATAACATGCCTACCAACAATATACAAAATATTAACTTCAGTCATTAAACAGAAATTAATGACACATACAACACAGAACAAAATTATAAATGAAGAACAAAAAGGCTGTTGCAAAGGAGCACGAGGATGTAAAGAGCAACTGATAATAGATGCAGAGGTGACATATCAAGCTAAAACTAAACAAAGGTCGCTACACTACGCATACATTGATTACCAAAAAGCTTTTGATAGTGTACCCCACTCATGGTTACTACAAATATTGGAAATATACAAAGTAGATCCTAAATTGATACAGTTCCTAAACATGGTAATGAAAAATTGGAAAACCACACTTAATATCCAAACAAATTCAAATAATATCACATCACAGCCAATACAGATTAAGCGTGGAACATACCAAGGAGACTCATTAAGTCCTTTCTGGTTCTGCCTTGCTCTAAACCCACTATCCAACATGCTAAATAATACAAATTATGGATACAATATTACTGGAACATACCCACACAAAATCACACATTTGCTATACATGGATGATCTAAAACTACTGGCAGCAACAAATCAACAACTCAACCAATCACTAAAGATAACAGAAGGATTCAGCAATGATATAAGTATGGCTTTTGGAACAGACAAATGTAAGAAAAATAGCATAGTCAAGGGAAAACACACTAAACAAGAAGCTTAAATATTGGATAACCACAGCAACTGCATAGAAGCGATGGAAAAAACAGATGCCTGTAAATATCTAGGATACAGACAAAAAATAGTAAAAGATAATACAAATATTAAAGAAGAACTAAAAGAAAAATATAGACAAAGCCTAACAAAAATAATGAAAACAGAACTGACAGCAAGAAACAAGACAAAAGCTATAAATACTTATGCCATACCAATATTGACCTACTCATTTGGAGTAGTGAAATGGAGTAACACAGTCCTAGAAGCACTCAATACACTTACACGATCACAATGCCACAAATATAGAATACATCACATACATTCAGCAACAGAAAGATTCACATTAAGCAGAAAGGAAGGAGGAAGGGGATTTATCGACATAAGAAACCTACATTATGGACAGGTAGACAATTTAAGAAATTTCTTAATAGAACGAGCAGAAACTAGCAAAATACACAAGGCAATCACTCACATAAATACATTGGCTACACCATTGCAATTTCATAACCACTTCTACAACCCTTTAGATCACATAACATCAACAGATACGAAGAAAGTAAATTGTAAAAAGAAAACACATCATGGCAAGCACCCGTATTATCTAACACAGCCACACATCGATCAAGACGCATCCAACACATAGCTAAGAAAAGGCAATATATACAGTGAGACAGAAGGATTCATGATTGCAATACAGGATCAAACAATAAACACCAGGTATTACAGCAAACATATTATTAAAGATCCCAATACCACAACGGATAAATGCAGACTTTGTAAACAACAAATAGAAACAGTAGATCACATCACAGGCAGATGTACAATACTAGCAAATACAGAATACCCCACAAGACATGACAATGTTGCAAAAATAATACATCAACAGCTTGCATTACAACATAAACTTTTAAAACAACACGTTCCTACATACAAGTATACACCACAAAATGTTCTGGAGAATGATGAATACAAATTATACTGGAACAGAACCATTATAACAGATAAAAGAACGCCACATAACAAACCTGACATCATACTCACCAATAAAAAGAAGAAATTAACACAACTAATCGAAATATCCATACCCAATACAACAAATATACAAAAGAAAACAGGAGAAAAAATTGAAAAATACATCCAACTGGCTGAGGAAGTCAAAGACATGTGGCATCAGGATAAAGTTGACATCATACCAATTATACTATCAACTACAGGAGTCATACCACACAATATCCACCAGTACATCAATGCAATACAGCTACATCCAAACATATATATACAACTACAGAAATCCGTAATTATCGATACATGTTCAATTACCCGAAAGTTCCTAAATGCAATATAACACACACCGTACAGTTAAAAGGAAGTGACGCTTGATCAAGGTCCGCATCACTCCATTTTTAACCGGACTTAACGTCTGAGAAAGTGAAGGAAATGATAATAATAATCGTTTCAGAAACAGCACTATTAACAGTGCAGAGATGACCACTGTGGGAACTTCCAAGTAAAATGGTATATCATCCTGATTTCTAATCACCAAAAGTTACTTCCTTGCGAATATAGCGGAAAAATAATTTCCTCACTTGCCACGTCGTTTTGTCAGCATTGTGGGTGACACACAGTTACTTCTGTGAAATTTAAGGGAACCAGGATAGTGGCATATCTTCACAGGTTCACTTCCAGCTTTTATGGAAAATCGCATTCAACTCTGCCAAGCTCTGACGTCGTCCAAGACACCAGGCAAGCAGGCATTTGACTGACATGAACATATTGATATCCTGGTTCAAAGTGTCTCTCCTAACTGCCTCTCTGGCCATATTTATATATGGCCACAGTGGACCACCAAAGGGAACATGTGCTATCAGTCGTCCTAGGGACAGGGTCAGAATCTAAAAGGCCCATTTCTCGGACACATATTAATTAATAATAATTGTTTAACAATTTGTAATCTTCTCAATTTGTATATAAATAGAATTAAGTTTGGTTTAGTTATTAAAATGTTTTAGCTGGCTACAATTTTTTAAAGCAGAATCGACAGTAGAACATGACCTCTGAATTGCCTTTTTAAGATTCCTTGTTCTCATAGTTATTTATGAACTGTCTCGAAACTTGCTATAGCTGTATTACTGCACTATTGCAATTGCGTACTGTAAGTACAACTTTCTATTACAAACACAAATGATAATCAATTATGAGTAAGGACTTCATTTCAAATTTGTTTTTTAGTAAATAATTTGAAAACCAAAAGAGGTAACTTATTGGTGCTACATATAGAAGATGTTTACATCTTACTGAGGATGTTTCTAAGTCTAGTATTTAGAACCTTTAATTTTTCATAAAAACCCAAATAACTTTTGATTGTGATGTACATGATGTGCATTTGTATATTATGACCAGTTTTTAGCTCTCTAGTTCTATTATTTAGTGCCACTATTTTTTCTTAAGGTCGTATATTTTGCCTGACATATCAAGGGCTTATTTCAATAGTATAATTGAATATTTCTGGTATCTCAACTGCAGATTTTTCAACGCTCATTTAATTTTAGGACTCTGTATCTCAGAATGAACAAAAATGGACTTGTATGACTATTGAAATAAGCCCTTCATATTCATTTGATCATTCTGAGACCTTAAAATGTTAAAAATAATATACTTAAGCCTACACTGATGAAGTTTGGAGCATTTATTTTAGATTTAATGTCACAATTATATTATGGTGTAATCCTTTGTATGTTAAGCACAGATGTTATGATGATGTGACATTGGTAGTAGTGAATTGGAGTAAACCCCTGCACACTAGCTTTCCCCTGTGCCTCTTATAACGATACAGCACTTGTTTAGCCTCAAGTTAGCAGCAGCAGAATATTAGGTGCAAACTAGTTATGGTTTTACCATAAGCCAATATGAGATGGAAGAGCTATTCAAGGTTTTTGCAGAATTAAAATCTGACTTTAATAATAAATTGGATACTACTTATGCAAATATTGAAACTGGAGGTATTAAGTTAAACCCAGAGGCAGATGTACATTCTATATGTTTTTAAAGATATTTTATAAGTCCCTGCTTAAGTGTTGTGATGAAGCCAAAAAAATGATTTTTCCCCGAGTTATTTGGAAGAGGATGATGCTAAATGAGGAACTGGTCATTCGAAGAATTCCCTTCTTGGAATGATTTTCAGGAAATGTTTAAGAAGTACTGGTTGTCCAGCACACAGGAAAAGTTAATGCTGGAGTTATTTGGCCCAAAATATTATAGTAATAGTTGGCATCCTGGTAGTTATAAGAAATACAGAATGTCCCAAAATAACGTATACATTCTTTGAAACTGAACATCTCTTTAATGAAAGGGGTTAGTAATACAATTTTAGTGGTACTAGGTGCCTCATGGCCCGACTTAAGATGGTAAATGTTCAAAGTGGTGTCTGTCCATCGCAATACACTGTCGACAAAGACTTACAACTGAGCGACATGCCAATGTTACTGTTTCCAATGGAATAGCAGCACAGACTTGTTTAATTTGCTCTCTAAGGTCATCCAGTGTGTGTGGTCTCACAGTGTAAACTGTATTCTTGAGAGTACCCCAAAGAAAGAAGTCTAGAGGAGTTAAATCTGGAGATTGAGAGGGATACTCCACACTCCATCTTCGTCCTATCCATCTGGTACGGAATGTATGATTGAGAAACGCCTTCACATCCAGGTGAAAGTGAGGTGGCGCCCCATCCTGTTGAAAGCAATAATCTTCAATTCCAGACACAACGCTAAGACCAGGACTTATCATTTACAACATTTCCAAGTACGAGTCACCCGTGACAGTGTTGTTGAAGAAGTACGGCCTGATTAACCCTCTAGAAGACAGACCACACCAGACTGTTACTCCTAGTAGATTAACATGCCTTTGCTCAGTTACGTATGGATTCTCCCTGGCCCAGTACACGCAATTATGGTTGTTAATTGCTCCATCAAGTTCAAACGTCGCTTCATCTGACCAAATAATTCGATCTTGGAAACATTGCTCTTCTTCACATCTGTTAATGTGCCACTCACAAAACTCGCTTCGCCTATCAGGATCATCCTCATTAAGAGCATGGAGAAGTCTTGGAATGTAAGGCTTAAAGTTCTGAGATGGCAAAATTGTATGACCCCTGCTTCTGCAGATCCCAGTCCCATGAGAGCATTGCCTCACATATTTCTTCGGGGATCGTGTGTATGCCTGGATTACTGCATCAAAACCCTCGTTGTCTGTTGAACTTCTCTTTCGTCCGCTATGTCTCTTCTTCTCATTGTGCACTGTTTCTTCGATTTCAAACTTATCTCTGATTATTAGAAATGTTACTCTTGTTGGTGGTGGTATTCCAAATTCAGCTCTCCAATGTCTCCAATTTTTCCCGAGGACATGCAGCTTCACTGTATGATTAAATGATGATGGCGTCCTCTTGGGTAAAATATTCCGGAGGTAAAATAATCCCCCATTCAGATCTCCAGGCGGGGACTACTCAAGAGGACGTCGTTATCAGGAGAAAGAAAACTGGCGTTCTACGGATCGGAGCGTGGAATGTCATATCCCTTAATCGGGCAGGCAGGTTAGAAAATTTAAAATGGGAAATGGATAGGTTAAAGTTAGATATAGTGGGAATTAGTGAAGTTCGGTGGCAGGAGGAACAAGACTTTTGGTGAGGTGATTACAGGGTTATAAATGCAAAATCAAATAGGGGTAATGCAGGAGTAGGTTTAATAATGAATAAAAAAATAGGAATGCGGATTAGCTACTACAAACAGCATAGGGAACGCAATATTGTCGCCAAGATAGACACAAAGCCCATGCCTACTACAGTAGTACAAGTTTATACGACAACTAGCTCTGCAGATGATGAAGAAATAGATGAAACGTATGACGAGATAAAAGAAATTATTCAGGTAGTGAAGGGAAACGAAAATTTAATAGTCATGGGTGACTGGAATTCGTCAGTAGGAAAAGGGAGAGAAGGAAACATAGTAGGTGAATATGGATTGGGGGGAAGAAATGAAAGAGGAAGCTGCCTTGTAGAATTTTGCACAGAGCATGACTTAATCGTAGCCAACACTTGGTTCAAGAATCATAGAAGAAGGTTGTATACCTGGAAAAATCGCGGAGATACTAAAAGGTATCAGATAGATTATATAATGGTAAGACAGAGATTTAGGAACCAGGTCTTAAATTGTAAGACATTTCCAGGGTCAGATGTGGATTCTGACCACAATCTATTGGTTATGAACTGCAGATTGAAACTGAAGAAACTGCAAAAAGGTGGGAATTTAAGGAGATGCGACCTGGATAAACTGAAAGAACCAGAGGTTGTAGAGAGTTTCAGAGCATAAGGGAACAATTGACAGGAATGGGGGAAAGAAATACAGTAGAAGAAGAATGGGTAGCTCTGAGGGATGAAGTAGTGAAGGCAGCAGACGATCAAGTAGGTAAAAAGACGAGGGCTAATAGAAATCCTTGGGTAACAGAAGAAATATTGAATTTAATTGATGAAAGGAGAAAATATAAAAATGCAGTAAATGAAGCAGGCAAAAAGGAATACAAACGTCTCAAAAATGAGATCAACAGGAAGTGCAAAATGGCTAAGCAGGGCTGGCTAGAGGACAAATGTAAGGATGTAGAGGCTTGTCTCACTAGGGGTAAGATAGATACTGCCTACAGGAAAATTCAAGAGACCTTTGGAGAGAAGAGAACCACTTGTATGAATATCAAGAGCTCAGATGGCAACCCAGTTCTAAGCAAAGAAGGGAAGGCAGAAAGGTGGAAGGAGTATATAGAGGGTTTATACAAGGGCGATGTACTTGAGGACAATACTATGGAAATGGAAGAGGATGTACATGAAGATGAAATGGAAGATATGATATTGCGTGAAGAGTTTGACAGAGCACTGAAAGACCTGAGTCGAAACAAGGACCCCGGTGTAGACAACATTCCATTAGAACTATTGACAACCTTGGGAGAGCCAGTCCTGACAAAACTCTACCATCTGGTGAGCAAGATGTATGAGACAGGCGAAATACCCTCAGACTTCAAGAAGAATATAATAATTCCAATCCCAAAGAAAGTAGGTGTTGACAGACGTGAAAATTACCGAACTATCAGTTTAGTAAGTCACAGCTGCAAAATACTAACGCGAATTCTTTACAGACGAATGGAAAAACTGGTAGAAGCAGACCTCGGGGAAGATCAGTTTGGATTCCGTAGAAACGTTGGAACACGCGAAGCAATACTAACCTTACGACTTATCTTAGAAGAAAGATTAAGAAAAGGCAAACCTACGTTTCTAGCATTTGTAGACTTAGAGAAGGCTTTTGACAATGTTAACGGGAATACTCTCTTTCAAATTCTGAAGGTGGCAGGGGTAAAATACAGGGAGCGAAGGGCTATTTACAATTTGTACAGAAACCAGATGGCAGTTATATGAGTTGAGGGGCATGAAAGGGAAGCAGTGGTTGGGAAAGGAGTGAGACAGGGTTGTAGCCTCTCCCCAATGTTGTTCAATCTGTATATTGAGCAAGCAGTAAAGGAAACAAAAGAAAAATTCGGGGAAGGTATTAAAATTCATGGAGAAGAAGTAAAAACTTTGAGGTTCGCCGATGACATTGTAATTCTGTCAGAGACAGCAAAGGACTTGGAAGAGCAGTTGAACGGAATGGACAGTGTCTCGAAAGGAGGATATAAGATGAACATCAACAAAAGCAAAACGAGGATAATGGAATGTAGTCAAATTAAATCGGGTGATGCTGAGGGAATTAGATTAGGAAATAAGACACTTAAAGTAGTAAAGGAGTTTTGCTATTTGGGGAGTAAAATAACTGATGAGGGTCGAAGTAGAGAGGATATAAAATGCAGACTGGCAATGGCAAGGAAATCGTTTCTGAAGAAGAGAAATTTGTTAACGTCGAGTATAGATTTAAGTGTCAGGAAGTCGTTTCTGAAAGTATTTGTATGGAGTATAGCCATGTATGTAAGTGAAACATGGACAATAACTAGTTTGGACAAGAAGAGAATAGAAGCTTTCAAAATGTGGCGCTACAGAAGAATGCTAAAGATAAGGTGGGTAGATCACGTAACTAATGAGGAGGTATTGAATAGGATTGGGGAGAAGAGTAGTTTGTGGCACAACTTGACTAGAAGAAGGGATCGGTTGGTAGGACATGTTTTGAGGCATGAAGGGATCACAAATTTAGCATTGGAGGGCAGCGTGGAGGGTAAAAATCATAGAGGGAGACCATGAAATGAATACGTTAAGCAGATTCAGAAGGATGTAGGTTGCAGTAGGTACTGGGAGATGAAGAAGCTTGCACAGGATAGAGTAGCATGGAGAGCTGCATCAAACCAGTCTCAGGACTGAAGACAACAACAACAACAACATGTCAGCAAACGACACTCACATTCTCTGTTTTCCAGTAACACTTTAGCATCCATTTCCTTTGTTCAAACGATAACGCCATGTTCGCTGACAGTCCTGAAACAGAAGAAATCATTGTTATGTTTTTCACCGCCTTCTTAATTATTACCCATAAAAATTGTATTTCTGTCTCCTTTAATTAACGATATTCCCTGTTTCAAAGAGCGTATACATTATTTTGGGACACCCTGTATATTGAGTGGTAGCTAAAAAGCTGGGACACCCTGTATATTGAGTGGTAGCTAAAGAGCTCAAAATACGTGGACAATCCTATAGAGTACAGCCTGTAATTAAAGTGTTGGTGCAGAGGATACCTAACTATGTCAAGAAAGATATATAATATTTTAGCAGATGACGGCAAACTGTTTATTGACATTTATCAAAGGTATTGATATACTGAACAAAGAATGAGGAGACTACGCACAAGGTGACAACTGCCAACCAGACAATAATGAAGAGAAAGGTATCCACACACATTTTAACGAAAAAGTAATATGAAGTATTGTGAAGTAAGGATGTGGAATAATAATAGGAGAAATAATCAAGGAAGTAACGAGGCATAGACAATTCATTCTAGTAATGTAAACAACATCATCAGAAACTAGGTTGACACTTAGTGTGGTGGCTGATGTGAAGGTGGCTGATGTGAAGGTATCTCCAGCAGCTGTCGCTCCCATCAGCCACCGTGCCGGGTGTCAAATTGTTGTGTGCACAGTAATGTAAGTACTAATATGCTGATTGACTGGAGAACACCTTGCAGTTTGTTGTTCACTTTATTGATCAGATGAACACGAGCTCAATGCAACTCACTTTGCTTGTGTTGCACAATAGACAGGGCATCACACAGTTGAGTACCATCGGCTTACATTCATGTTATGCCTTTTGATACCATTGGAAAGTTGGCGTTGTTTTGTAAACTCATGTCACCAGTTTTGTAAAGGGCTCGTCGATACTGCTGTGGAGGCCGAGTTGCCACCGTGTTATGGCAGGCCGAGTTTGAGAGTTTGTGGAATGGCTTCTGGTGCAGCACACCGCTAAGAAAATTTGTCCCTGCCACTATTACACAACTGTGCCTCAGGGTCAGGTGACAGGATAGGTGAATGAAGGTTCAACAACACTCCAACAAATTAGCAACAAAGTCACACAAATGAGTTAAAAAAGGTTTACTTGTCTTTGTGACTTGTTGAATGATTAAGTCTGCAATACTGCATGTAATATAAGACAAAAGAGGCCCTCAATGGCTAAGTGCAAATGATTGAAGGTAAACTTCACAGTACATAGCAAATGAAATTTTTACAAGAACTGTCTGTTCACTTTTAAGAGTTCACTAAATGATGTTCCCTGTCCAAGTCAGCCCTGGACGATGATCTATAAACAAGTGGGCGAGAGCTGCTCTTCTATCGTCCGAGCAGGCTTCTTTCCATTGTCGTCTGGTCATTGGCGGACTGTAATCGGTCAGCAATTGGCTGAGGCGAGGTCGATATCTTTACCCTCAGCGCCATGGAGGTAAGAATAAGGGGAGATGGCGCTACGTATCCCAGCCGTACTATGTTTTGAAGCCATGGGGGCGTGGCTCGCTGCCATGACACTCTGACCAAAACATTGTCAGTGTGCTATAGCGCTGCGTGTATTACAGTTACTAATTGCACCATATACGCATGTAACGTCATCAGATTGGTTGTTTCAAAGATTTTGTTTAAAATAAAATCTCGTAAAGGCGAAATTCCGCATTTCTTCTGATTAAAAATAGTTTTTAATGTAATATTACGAACAGCTAGCCTTCAATGTAAACGATACAATGTTGTTAATTCAGTAATAAACGTGTATCACAAACTAAATAATAGAAACTGAAAACTAAGTTAGCTATACCCTCCCTCCAAAGACCCATAAATACATCTTGTTTGTAATACATGCTGGGACATTTCAGTTACGTTACACTACTGGGAAACACTCTTCATTACCACCAATATTTACTGAAATGTGGTACATAGAATGGCAAATCTACACAGTGTCCTGTTTAGGCCAGTTAATGTAGTGTTAGCTTTTAATTTGGTACATGATGAAGATAAAGTGAGTTACTCAACACTTCGATTATCGACGATACGTACGTATTATACTGAAACGTGAACTTGAAAACTAAGAATTTAATTCTTTGAATTAACATACCTTTTGCAAATGTTTTGGGTGTGTAGGGAAAACTGATGGTACAGCATTTTCTCAGAGCCTTACTGTTGAAACGGAAGTTCGGTCTATGTCCTCTTCTCGGAAATGCTGAGAACATATAGTGCTCCATTTAGACGCACACCAATTCTTCCTCCTCACGGCATTCTCCCACAGAGCTTTCTGACTTTCATTTTTAGGAAATCTACAGGACAAAAACACGCTATAGTACAAGTACCGATGTAGCACACGTTCATTTACAATGAAGTTGTAAAATCACACTTAACGAGACAACTTACACATGAAATGTTATTCCCTTCCATTTTGCATCACAATCAGAAAGATTCGTACATCCGAACACCACACAAGTCACCATAATAGCGCAAAATCCTTCCAAAAGTGAGCGACAAGCCTATGCACACAAGCTTACAGCAGCAATGTTTTGGTCAGATTGAGATGGCTACCCTCGGCTTCACATAGCTTCACAGCTGTGACATCACGGTGTCTCCCTCTATTCTTACCTCCATGCTCAGCGCCGACAGTGGCGCAGGTGGAACTCGCGCAAGTGGAGAGTCTCTATGGCACTGGCACCAGTTCGCATCTTTGCACCTGTGTCTTGTTCAGATGACAGAGCGCGTTGATGTATGTCAAGTTTAGAGACAACATATCTGTAAAGAACTCTTTGGCAGTTCTGATAGCACTTTATTAATCACTATCAGGCTCAGAAAAGATCGTCTTGTTTTGGTGTAATAGGTACAGTAATACTCAACAACATTAACCCAAGAACCTCATTGTGTAAGTACAAGCTGAGGGGGAAATGGAGGGAAGCTCCCTGTTCTTTAATTTTTGTACTCTTAGTGGAGCTTTCACATAGATTTTCTTGCTGGAGGAGATCGGTTGGCTCACATCAGTGCAATTTAATTTCACCTCTTCTACAGCTCTGTACAATGCGTGTGCAAGGCAAGTGATGTGTGCCACACTGGGATAGAGACTCTGAAGTCTGTAGGCTGCTACAGCCATGTATGAAGCACCATTTATTGGTCTCTATTCACACCAACAGTGACAGTAGCTTCATTGAGTTGTCAAACGCAAAGGCAGTTGTCGAGCTGTTTATTCTGCTGAGAGCTTCACACCCTTAGGAGAAACATTTCTCCAGGTCCGTCAACTTTAAGGACACCAACAAAAGTATTTACAATTTAACCCCTATCCAAATTAGTGATTTCCGATAGACGCCCTAATCTCTTGGTCAACAACTTTAGTTCGTATTTTGTCGAGCACTTCCCCGTAGCACACAGATAAATAGTCGTTTCTCAGCGTAGCTTCATCTGGAACTGGATTTATTTTGTACTTCAAGAACTGTCTGAAGCGGGGATTCTTCAGCTTCTCCAATAGGACATTGCAAGACACCACCATCTTAAACAAGTTCTTGCACCTCTGAAGATGGACATGTCTACTCAAATAACAGCGTTCGTCTGCTGTCCTTTTCAGCACTTATCTTCGTGCAGCTACTGTGTTTGGAGGTGTTGCAGTGTTTTTACACGTTAAAGCCGTTTCCCCCATTAACCTTAACTTCATATAGTTTATAAAATAATATTTCCTTGTCATTGCTGAAGAATTTCTCCCCTGGTTTTGTCGAATAGGACTAAGTTTGTATTCAAACTGAATGGGGCGACTACTTGTGCTACGTTTATTACGCCAGAAGCCACCCTTGTTGGCTTCGAGAATGTTTTGTAGACTCTGTGCAACAATCTTTATATCAGTGAACGGACTACATAATGTGTTACACTGCTTGTCTGCTATAAACCCGATAAATAAATCTTTGTAGTAATTGTGTTTAATTGCGACAACATTACCTCAAACATTGTCATGTGAGCAAAATTTTCGTGTTTATATTCTTGTGTACTTAAAAATACGACAAACAATTGGATTTCTGGAAAAAAATTTGGTCGAAATATGATTCATTATGGAAAAAGTTGTCCAAAATTTGACCTATTACTAAAAAAGATATAAACATAATTTTTGCTAAATTAAAGCTTTGTGGATGAATTGCTGTAAAATTCACCCTAAAGTTCAGGAAAAAGATTTGACACTAAGATCCATGCCAAACTAATAATAGAATAGTAGGCCCTCATTCAGAGAAGACAGTAATCCTCACATGGCTGAGACCTATTCTTGAGTAGTTGTTTAAGGAAGGAAAAGTAGCAGCTAAGGAAGAACATTGTAAACCAATAGTAGTGAGTGACATTTTTGGAAAGAAAGTTGATGTTCACCTATATTCTGTGCATAAAACATCATTAATCTTACACCATGGCTAGCGCTAATGAGGAGGAAATATTGTTGCCTCCTAGTACCAGTAATGGGAGTGTGTGTTACTGGAACCACCTGTAATAAAGGGAAGCAAATTAAAAAAGAAACATGACTACCAGTTACGATTAAAAAGTGGAACTTCCATCAAACATTGTTGCTGTTAGGATAAGATTGGTTACTTGATAATTATTATCGATTGGATTTCAACCAGAAAATATTTGTGTGGAAAATAGGTAAAAAGGTAGCTAGCATAGCTTTCCAAAGTAATCCATTGAAATCTAAGCAAGGCCCATCATCAGAGGAGCATATTCATTTAGTTGTGTTTACTGATATTATTGCAACAGATGAAAATAAACAAGAAAAAGAAGGGAAGTATTAAATCAAGAGGAGTTGGCATTAAATCGATAGCAAGAGAATCACCTGTAGTGCCAGAAGAACAGAAATCTTAATTAGAAGGTATTCTGTTAAAACATAAAGATGTGGTCACAGATAACTTGGGACTAATGAAGGAATACTTCTGTAAGTTTAAAGTAAAAGATGACACAGTTTTTTTCCTTTTGCAAGTCATATCCACTACCAATAAACCTTCGAATTGCAGTGAGAGATGAAATATGAAAGGAGATAGACAGCAACATAACTCAATGTATTTTTAGGGTCTGTTGTGGGTACTTAAGAGACTTGTGGTAGGTGTTCATTTAGTTTTAGATTCATGATCACTCCATAAACACAAAGAGACAGAAAGGGTTAGAACCCTGAGTACAGAAGAGATGTTATCTAACTTTGATGAAGCAGAATTTCATATTTCCATAGATTTCATGGAAGTATACTGGCAGGTAGCATTACATGACCACTCAAGGCCATACACAGCCTTCTTATTTGAAAGAAAATCTTTTCAGTTTAAAGTAAATGCCATGGAAGTATTACAGTTCGCCTTGGGTTGTGAGCTGTACCAAGGAGAATGGAATCCAGGAGAGGGTGATCACAGAACAATAGCTTTCATTAGTTGAAGTCTTGGCAAGCATGATTGAATTACTCCATTACCGAATTGGACATTCCTGTGTCAGTTTTCATTCCTGCTCAATATTTATTAGGGAGGGAATTAGTGCAAGAATTAATCATGTATGTCAATGATTTATTAATAGTCTACAAGACTTGGGAAGACTGTTGACAATTATTGATATATATTTTGAGGTGACTGGAAGAAAAAGGGTTACTAATAAAAGTTTCTAAAACATACTTTTGGTGACAAGAGTTGACTTTTTGGGACACAGTGTGGGAATAATGGGAATACAACCATGTCCAGAAAGAATGCAAGTTATAAAAGACTGTCCAGAGACTAGAAATATTAAGCATCTATGATCACTTTTAGATTTGGCTGGATTCTATAGGAGCTTTGTAAGAGGCTAGGCTGTGAAAGATGTTCATTTATCGAACTTATTGAAATAGAAAACTATCTGGAACTGTGATGAAAGTACAAAAGAAGACTTTAGCAATATTAAGCAAGCTACAGCAAAAGCATCATCCTAAAGTGAATCAGGTGTTCAAACTAGCCATTGATGTATAATAATTCAACTTGGGTTGTGAGCTGTACCAAGGAGAATCGAATCCAGGAGAGGGAGCTCACAGAAAAATAGCTTTCATTACCTGAAATATTGGCAAGCATAAGTTGAATTACTCAATTACCGAACAATTTGGAAGCAAGACAAGTCACTATTTCATACTGACTATGAACTTCACTACATAATAAATGAGAATAAATATTTTATGAGTAATATCTAGATAAGTATGCATGAGAAGATAGCATTTACTATTAAGGAATTACTCATTACTCACGGAAGTCACCATAATTTACCACAGCCCACATTTAAAAAGAACAAGAGATCAGAAGAGACATCAGAACTGAATAGATTCTCTCTTACATGCATAGCCATCACCACATAGAGAGATGGTAATAAATGGCAAGAATATCCAGATTACATTCTAAGTCCAAAAAGGCTACTCTGTAAAAGGAACAACATATATTTTGTCAAGGACAACCTTGTTCTGTAAGTTCTAAGCTTTTCGATCTCTGATAGTGGCAGGAGCTGAAGTGGTGTAATACGTGAAGAAAATTTTAATATCGGTCTAGATGACTTTACTCAAAATAATGTTTCTTGCTCATGCTGAGTTGAACAAAGAGTAGTATATTCAAGAGACAGTCGTATATCGAAGAGACAGTAGTATATTTAAGAGGAAGCTCAGTAATAAGGTATGGGTTCAAAATACAATAGAATTAAGGTAACTAAAGTTATAAGAGGGAAGACGAGAAAGTAGCGGTTTAATGGGAGTGATGTAATAATGAACAGGCTATGATACGCATATATACATGAATTATATTATGAATAGTGCAGGTGGGATAAAGGGAGTATTACTTAAGTTTAAATGGAGGAAAAATGGAGGCATATATATAGGGCCAATATAGCTATAAAATTTGAATGGTCTTTATCAAGGATTTTTCTGTAGGAGGAGGAGTATTTATGGGTTTCTGCAGAAGTAGGATACTATTAGCTTTGAGGATTACTCCAAAGTTGCAAAATACAGGAACGAACCTGAGTTTTGTGGTCTAATTCTTATACTCATTTCATAAATGGATAACTAGGACAGAATTGTCTTAACTTTGTGTGCTGCTCTTAACACAGAAAGTAGGAAGTTAACGAGTTCACTACACTAGTTGTTCTCAACATTTATTACATTTGATTGTTTGGAATTGACAGATTAATATATAAACTCCGAAAAGCTCGAAGTGTCTATGGAAAACTATAATTTGCTGTCAGAACTGAATGGATACATCCAACAACTTGGGATGTTTGCATGTTTCACAACTATTCCTTAGAATGTTTTGTACTTTTCTCATGGTTAGCAATACCTTTGTTTGCTAGGAGCTTTTTACGAGGGGAATTTTTACTTATTTTGGATGGTTAAATCACATGATTTAGTTTATACACATTTTTAGGGAATGTTAGCTTAACTTAGAATAAGTAGGTTAACTGCCTGCTTACCTTATCCAACTTGAAGGAAGTGTAGAGGAAATAAGAAATGAGGCTCCTAAGCCTATGTTTCCTCACCAGTTTAGTTGGTAATCCATATGAAGATACAACTATGATCAATTCATAATAGGAATTAATAATTACTCCATGTCCAGTCAGCATGACTAGGCTACGAATACTCACTGTGTCTGAATAGACCATTGATAATTAAAACAGAGGTACAGCTGGTTTACCAGCCACCATTGTGGCTGGTCCACATACATAGAGAAATAGAGACAACGAAAAAATAATATATGTTCATAACATTTTAAGACTATAACTTACTTCAAGAATTCAAATTCCTATTGAAGAATGGTTACTTTGCACCAGTGTTTATCCGACCTCAAGCAAAGTATTTGAGATCAGATACATTGAAATGATAAATTTTTACTGAGTCTTTGTAAGTAATCCACAAGTAATCATTAAGTAAGGTTAGGGCTATGTCATGAGTAAAGATGTTTTGAAATGGAATTATATGAAATATTACTTAGTTCAAATACCATAAGTAAAGGGTTTTTATTTTACAAAGTTTTAATAATTTTCGTTTCTGAAGACAAATGTACAATCTGAACTAGCAGAATTATTTATTTATCTATGTCCTGTGGTTGTGATGACATCATTTACATACAAAAAAAGGTGATATACAGTATAACATACCACTTGGGTAAGGTAATGTGTTGCACAATGTCTACCAGGCCGACAAACAATGAGTATCATAGTGAGCATATCGGTTTTTTATAAGTTTGTTGTTCTAGAATAGCACGTTGTTTGGAAGTTTATGACTGTCTGTGCATGTACATGGGTAAGGATGGGCGCCACATGTCTGCAAGGTGGAATGACGGCAGCTGCTTTACTATACTTTTGTGGTACTTGCTGGTTCGGCTGTTTATTCCATCGGAGATGTGACTTGCCATGAAACTGCATACTCTGTGACAATATGAATTATTGCATGCAGAGAAAAAAACAAAACAAACATTTCTTATACGTCAAAATGGATTAAGATAACTTTCATTAAGGTTAAGCAGAATGCATGTAACGTTACAGCTCATATTTGAAAACAAACCTTTATGAAGTGTTTTTGCATCATATATGAATGGTCAGTACAATTGTACTTCCAAAGAAATGCTATCTCCTAATTAGCAGAAAGTTACTAATTTGAGAAAAATATACAGCTTACAGCACCAGAAAAGTTACAGTGAAGAGAAATCCATATTAACAAATAATTACACAGACCAACAATGGAAAACTTTTTGGTGAAAATACCTTATTCTTTTTATTGTTAGGGTGGGAAATCTAAATATGATACTTCAAAAACTGTATCACCCACCATTTCTTCACACTTTACAGTTAAATTTATTAAATTAAGTGATTTTTTAAACTTTACAGTTAAATTTATTAAATTAAGTGATTTTTTAAAGAATTTAACAGCTTTTGTATAGTTAAAATAATTTAAAATGAGGTGTAATAAATGTAGATGGGAAACATTTGCTGGCACAAAAGGTCAATTCTATTTTTGTGTTAACAGATGGTGGTTTGTATACTGTCAATCTAACTTCACTTTCTCGTTTCCTGTACATGTGCTCAATACAGTGTTTAATCGTGGTTGTAAAAACTCTGCTGACAGTTTTTGTTATATTTGTGTTGAATTTATGATTAAAAACACCAAAGAAACATTGTTGACTTTTTGAAAAAGGTTTATTTATCATACTTTCGATCTAAACTTGGTCATCAAGATAAATTTTAGGCGCCACACAAGGTATATTGTGTGTGTGTTGGAGACCTGAGAAAATGGTTCAAAAAGGAGAGAAAAGCCTTTAGATTTGCTGTTCCCATGATATGGAGGAAGCCAAGAAATCATTCCGATGATTGCTACTTTTGCAGTGTTGATATTACTGGTCATTATACGGAAAACAAAAAAGGTAATAAGCTACTCTAACCTTTCATCTGCCATCCGACCAGTAAGGCATGGTGTAGATTTGCTGTTTCCTGACCCACCAGATGATTTAAATTCTGTTCTAACAGAAGTATTTTCTGATGCACAATGTGATTTAGATGAACCAGACGATGATGAATTCCAATGTAATACAGAAAGTCTAGAGCCCAAATTGTTTACTGAGACCGAGCTTAACGATTAGGTTAGGGATCTGGGCTTAATGAAAGAAAAAGTTGAATTGCTTGGCTTTAGATTAAAAGAAAAGAACTTATTGGCAGTTGAAACCAGCATATACATGCATAGAAAGAGTGAGCAGCAATTTTCCAACTTTTTTCAACAAGAAGGTGATTTAGTGCACTGCTCAGACATTCCAGGTCTGATGAATGAGTTTGGTACTGAATACAACAAGGAAGACTGGAGGATGTTTATTGATTCATCCAAAACTAGTTTTAAGGCTGTTTTATTAGACAATTGTAACATGTATGCATCTATACCTGTTGGACATTCTGTACACATGAAAAAAAGCTATGAAAATCTAGAAATAACGTTAAATAAAATAGGCTATTCTGCTCATGGTTGGATGATATGTGGCGATCTAAAAGTAACATGCATGCTCCTTGGTCAGCAAGGTGGCTTTACCAAATTTCCATGTTTCTTGTGTGAATGGGACAGTAGGGCTAGGGATGAACACTGGTACAGAAAGAACTCGTCTGTGAGGAAGTCTTTAAAACCTGGTGAGAAGAACATTCTACACAAAACCTAGTAGATCCAAATAACGTCCTCCTGCCACCTCTACATATAAAGTTAGGCATAATGAAATAGTTTGTAAAGGCTTTGCCTAAAGATGGACTCCTTCTTTTTCTCGATCAGTCGATAATAGCTGACGTCGAGAGATTGTGAGTAAGATATTGGCCACGCCTTCTTTGCCAGCCTCCTCCACTTTCGTCTTGCTACGTAAGACCACCATGCAGCAGCGAATACTCGATCGCTGCTGCCCTTCGTTTTACAACTTATTGTTAAACCTAAATCGCACTACACTGACTTGTGTCCGCTTTGAGTTTCCCGTCGTTTCGCCCCAGACGAAACTCACACACAGGAGTGGGTATGATGACAGTTTTTCATACCGGAAATTATCAGATTTCTAAATTACCACGATTAGTCGTAATTTTTTCTTCATACTTTGTGTTTCTTCACTCATGCCGTAACCACGGCTATAATGGTTCTGCAAACAAATATGCTGCATGAGTGTGGAAAACCACAGGATGGTTGTTATTTGTCATGATTAACATTTTTTTTTAAAACTTTCGAGAAATCGTGTTTTCACTAATAGAAGCAATAGATTTCTTTTATGTTGCCTCATTTGGTAAGAGGGTTTGAGTTGATTTGGGGTGAGGGGACCAAATAGTGAGATCATCGGTGGTCGCATCGGATTAGGGAAGGACGGGGAAGGTAGTCGGCCGTGCCCTTTCAAAGCTGTCACCCCACCATTTGCCTGAAGCGATTTAGGGAGATCACAGAAACTTCAATCAGGAAGGCCGAACGCGGGTTTAAACCGTTGTCCTCCCAAATGCGAGTACAGTGAGCTAACCAATGCGTCAGCTTGCCCAGTTGTATGGCAAGAGTATTGCGCAAAAGAAACAGGAAGGACAAAGTCCCGTAGGCTGCCGTCATTCCATCGGTCACGTGGCGACGTGCTGACACGGGATTGGCTGCCTTGAAGTGGCGTGATACTCTCATAGCAGTACAGAGCAGGGTGTGGTCGCATCCACGTCATCTCAGCACACAGATCGTTGGAAAGAGTGATATTGTATTTCTCTAAATAAAATTTTAATAACATTCTTGGATTAACACATCAATTCAAAAATGCAAAATTAGCCTCTCAGACAGTGCAATCTTTATGGTTAAAGCCTAACACAACTGTGAAGCTAGTAGCGGTATCCATTCCCTTTGTTTCCAGCGTCTCAAGCATAGTAATAAGGAAAATATAATAATAATAATGCTACCAATAAAACGTGATGTAGTTGTTGATGTGGTCTTGAATCAAAGACTGGTTTGTGCAGCTCTCCACCTTACTGTCTCCTGTGCAAGCCTCCTCATGTTGGCTAAATACAGCAACCTCTATTTGAATCTGCTTAACTGTATTCATCGTTTGGCCTCCCTCTACAATTTTTACTCAGCACACTTCCCTCTACTATCAAACTACCGCTACCTTCATGCCTTCGGACATGTAGTACCAAATGGTCCCTTCTTCTAGTCAAATTCTTCTATAAATTTCTTTTCTCCCCAATTAGATTCAGTACCACCTCATTAGATACTCGATCTACCTATCTAATGTTCAGCATTATTCTGTAGTACCACATTTGGAAAACTTCTATTCTCTTCTTATTTGAACTGCTTGTAATGCACATTTCATTTCTGTAGAAGGCTACACTCCACACAAATAGCTTCAGAGAACACTTCCTGACACTGAAATTTGTATTAGATGTTAACAAATTCTGCTTCGTGAGAAATGTGTTTCTAGCTACAACCAGTCTGCATTTTATATCCTCTCTGCTTCCGCCATCCTCAGTTACTTTGCTGTCAAAACAGCAAAAATCAACTAAAACTTTTACGTGCCTCATCAGTAAACCCATCACCCGATTCTTTAAAGATTCAAACTCATATGTATGAAACACCTTCAAACGTCTGATTAATATGAGAATGAGGTAAGGTGTTAAATATTCGACACTAACCATATAAGGGAGAAAAAATTTAACAAAGATTTAAAATTACGTTTAAAATTATGTTTCATGCTCTTCGATTTCATAGCTGCAATACGGTCTGTTAGCTAGAACTACATAACCTTCTGCTCTCTGTATTTTATCCCAGCTACCTTTAGAATTTAAAAGACTGTATTCCAATCAACATTGTTGAAAGCTTTCTGTGGGTCTACAAAATTATAAATGTAGGTTTATCTTCATTTAAACTGTCTTCTAAGATAATTCGTAGTCTCAGTATTGCTTTGTGTGTACCTTCATACTCCAGAACCCAAACACATATTCCCCAATATCAGCTTTAATGGTTTTTTCCATTCTTCTGTGAATATTAGTGTCTGTATTTTGCAACCATGACTAAATAATTGATGGTTCGGTAATATTCGGACTTATCTGCAGCCGCCTCTTTTGAAACTGGAATTGATACATTCTTCTTGAATTCTCAAGGTATTTCGCCTGTCTCTTACATCTTGCACATCAGGTAAAATAGTTTGTCATGGTTGGCTCTCTACAGTGTCCAATAATCCACACTGAATATTGTCCACTACAAGGCCCTTGTTTCCACTTAAGTCCTCAGTGTTCTGCCAAAATTCTCCTTCCAGTGTTATATTTTCAGCTCATCTTCATCTAATTTCTTTTCCCTTTCCATAACATTACCTTCAACATAATTTACACTGCATTGCTCTTCTGTGTATATCTTCCACCTCTCAACTTTGCCTTCTTTGATTAGTACTGGCTTGCCATTGAAGTTCTTGACATTTATACAGCAGCTTCCCTTTCTCCAAAGGACTCTTTAATTTTCTGTGGGCGGAATTTATCTTTGCCTAGTTATACATGCTTCTTCATCCTTGCATTTCTCATATAGCAGGTTCTGCTTAGCCATTTTCCACTTGCTGTCAATCTCTCTTCTTGGACATCTGTATTTCCTTTTCACGGCTGCAGTTGCCGTATTTTTATATTTTCTTCTTTGTCAATCATTTCAATATCTCGTGCATTACCCAGCTATTTCTACTGGTCCTTTTCATTTTACTTGTTTGATACTCTACTATCTTCACCATTTTATTTCTCAGTGTTACCCATTTGCCTTCTGTTGGGTTTCTTAAGCTTCTTTCAGTCGATAGTTGCCTACTTCTTCCTTGAAATTCTCATCAACCTCTGCTTATTTCGACTTATCTGTGTCCCATCACGTTAATTTCTTACCTTTCTGCAGTTTCCTCTGTTTTAATGTGCAATTCATAACCAATAAAAATATTTGCAGAATCCATATCTGCACCTGGAAATTTTTTGAGTTTAATATCTGGTTTCGAGATCTCTGTCCTACCATCAGGTAATGTATTTGAAATCTTTCTTGTGTCTGCAGGTCTTTGCCATGTGTACAGCCTTATTTCATGATTTTTAAACCATCTATTAGTGATGATTAAATTATGATCCATGCAGAATCTACCAGAAATTTTCATTCTTTCCCCCAGTCCTTGTCCTGCTACTCTTTTCCCTTCTTTTCGTTTTCCTGCTACCTAATTCCAATCCTCATCAAAGTTAAATTTTACTCTCCCTCAACTATCAGAATAATTTATTTTATCTCATCATAAATTCTTTCAATCTGTACGTCATGTGCAAAGCTAGTTGGGATATAAACATGTAATTTTGTGGTGGATGTTGGCTTCATTTTTTTCTTGACTACGATAATGTGTTCACTATGCTGTTCATAGAAACTTAACCTACACCCTTATTTCCTTCTTCATCATTAGACATATCCCAGCATTATCCCCTGACCAGAAGTCCTGTTCTTTCTGCCACTGCACTTCACTAATTTCAAATATATCAATCTTCAAGCTATTCGTTTCCCTTTTTAAATTCTCCAAACTACCTGCTTGATGCACCCCACTTGCAAACAGCACTTGGCAGACAGGGACAGTGACACATCCGAGTGCTAGCCAAGCTCTACAGCACTTAACTTGGGTCATCCAATGGGAATCGGTGTTACCACTGTGGCAAAACCATTGCCTACATGTAGCTATAGAGTTATGAACCCTGAAGTGCAGTAGGTATGTTGCACAATATTGTGACAACCTGGGGTTAGAGTATCATCTTGTTTCTTCAGTTCTAGGCTGTTAAGTCAGTTCTACTGGTTAACTTGAGTTTTTTTGGGAGTTTAGAATGCTGACTGTGGGTTGCACATTATCCAAACAAACCAAAAAAGAAGCTTCATTTTACTTTAATTATGCAGGCTAGCCCTAAACACTGGATGGTGTGAAAATAATCTAATAAATCCATTCACATGATCAGGCTTTACATTTTGTAAGCCAGATGACTTCAAAGTTACTATTTTAATCAGTCACTTTTTATTGTTAGTTTTGTGATATTCAACAAGGTTTATGTAGCCTGTCTGACTTTTTCGTTCTATTGCAGTATTCAGTGACAATCTAAACATTATAACTATATGAATGAAAATATCTTTAGTGAATATTGTCTGCCATAATTTCCCGATTTGTTGAATCATATGCAGATGTCATTTTCGATCGTTTAATTGAAAAGAATGTATCCATATTCATTATTACTAGTACAAGAAGATTTACTTTGCATTTATTTATGAAATATGCTTGCCTTTTGGGTTATGAAAGTAGTGTGTTCTTCAAGATATACTGAGTCAACTACCAATGCTTTGAGATACAATAAAACTGATAATACCATGTTACAATTTATTCTTAGGGTATAATTGTCTGCTGAGGACCATATCAAATACAAAAATTTTAAAACCTTGACCACTCCTGAAAAAATTTCTGCAAACATCCACGTTTGCTGCATTTAAATATGGCTGCCATCAATGTTTGCACCATATCATAGCTCAGAAAAGAAAATACACACTGTCATCTGAAGCTGTCAAACCAAACAAATGTGTCCCTTATTAGTTGGTTAGTAGATAACTGCCTATAACAGCTAATTTTACAATGGTGATGTGTAATGTCGTTCTTATGGCGTCAGGTTAGAATTACACAATGACTTTTCAATCGAATTATGGTTTAAACAATTTCAAAGACAACCAAAATGATGTTCAGGTATCCTTACACTCTGTCTCTGTTGTTTGGAGGCAAATCGTGTTTGTAATATATTGACTAAACTGGTTTGGTGTGGGGACAGAAGGGCTAAAAGTTACAAAAACAATAATTACTACAAAATCAAAATTGTACATAATTTAATTGGTATATCAAAAGACTGTATCTGATTAGCACATTATGTATTAGGCGTCGGATTTTGTAAGGTTGAGTTGTCTCGAAATTTGCTGCTACATCCTTATTTCTGCTTTAGTTAATTAATAATGACTAAAACATCTTCTTTTAGATTAATCAGATCACTTCCATCACGGCATTTTGACCTCACAGTTTGATCAATCTATCTCATATGCTTAAAAACTATATTTAACGAAAGTACCAAAAAGCAAAGTGAAACACACTTTCGTATCAGAGTTAGTGGGATTAGTCCATAGAAGCCATCCTCCACACACATAATGTTACTGTGGGTGGTTCTGATTTCCACTAAGTGTTAGTAATGCTGATGATAGTTTCTAAATAAGAAAACTTAAATTACAAAGTGAAAGCTGATAAAGTAGATATAAGTGAAAAGATTTATATGAAAAGACACAATAACTTGATAGCATTTTTATGTTGTATTAGGGACTGTTTCTTATGCTATGGGTGACTGAAATCAGGAAGTACCACAGTGTGTGACTGGCATTTGCATGAAATCAGACTGTGACATGATGTCTTTCTCCCACAGTGTAATGTGCTCTTTGTCTTGACTACCACATTTATGAAAGCGCTGCTAAAGATTCGATCATAACTAAATATTTATGACAAAACGTTCAAATATGTGTGAAATCTTATGGGACTTAACTGCTAAGGTCATCAGTCCCTAAGCTTACACACTACTTAACTTAAATTATCCTAAGGACAAACACACACACCCATGCCTGAGGGAGGACTCGAACCTCCGCCAGGATCAGCCGCACAGTCCTTGACTGCAGCGCCTTAGACCGCTCGGCTAATCCCACGCAGCATTTATGACAAGCAAAACTACAAATATGATTGCTACTCATTTCATTTGCCCCAGTTTAAGCTGTGCTCTTAGGTTTGTGTGTAACCACACTCTCAAAAATCGTGGCTTATTTCAAAGAAACCACAAAGTATTGGTAACAAGCAAGACTATACATATGATTGCTGCTCGTTTCACTCGCAGTAACTTAAGCTTTACTTGTAGGTTCCCACCTAACCACACCCTCAGGAATCAAGACATATTAAAAAAAAGTCAATTATTTGTGATAAGAAAAAATATAAATTTCATATAATGTAAATGTCTTTACTGCTTGTTTCACTAGCAGCAGTTTCATCGTTCATTTTTTAAGCTTGAAGCCATGAAAGAGAAGAAACTCATTTCATGTAAATAACATCAAATATTGTGGGACATGCTTCTATTACATAAATAAGAAGACCCAGAATGTGTTACAAAAGCAAAGCTGGAGAGAAAAGGTATTAGTGTGTTCTAGGATATTATCCTACTTCTTTCAGTTCTGTAACAATACGTCTCTAACCACAGTGAATGCATTTCATCTTGAAATCTCTTAAGGACTGATGTGTCTAAGAGATATTTAATTATAACAAATTGTATATAGAGTGATGTGTTTGTGATAAATCTTCTATTTGACGTTGCCTTCAAATTGCATACTGTCAAAAAATCCAAGTTATAACATGGAAACAACGAAATATGATGGATACAATACTGTGTCTCAAAATTAGTGAGTGAGGAATGTCACATGACCGATTTCTGATTTCAACCAAACACTAGCCACTAATTTCTGATTTCAGCCAAATGCCAGCCACATAACATAATACTTCCTAATTTTAGTGACTCACGATACGTTATGTCATAACCAGTGATTAGTATGTGAAAATTTATATTATGGTGGTACCACTTTTGTTCCAGCTGGTAAAAATTGAGGAGCATTAAAGCAGTAAAGTAGGGATCATTTCAGAGCAGCCAGTAAGTGGTTCCATCTCACTGAATGTTGTATTAATACTGACAAACTGTAAATATTCTCTTTACCTTATCAATTAAAGAGGATGGCAATAACTGCTTCAGCTAAACTTCTTGACTTCTGTCTTCACACGAAATTAACATGGAAGAATTATACCAAATATATCTCTACTAACTTAGTATGTGTTACATATTTGTTAGGTAAACTAAGGTCATGTGTTAATGATAAGCTATTGCTAAATGCATACTATACATTTTTCCAAGCTTAATTGACATGCCATTGTGTTATTGAGGAATTTCCCTGGAGCAAAAAAAGATCACATTTGGCAAAAATAAGGAGTTCAGATGCATCTGTGGGGCTATAAATAATGAGTCTTGGAAACCCTATTTAAAAAAATAAATAAATAAAAATACCAACAGCTACATTTCTCTTCATATTAAGTTGTCTAATACATACAAAAGAAAACTAGCATTATTACAAACTAAAACACTCTATCCATTGATGTTATTTTGGAAATTTGTGGTACGTTCCTATTGGGACAAACTGCTGAGGTCATGAGGTCATTGATTTACGCACTACTTAATCTAAAACTATCTCACGCTAAGGATAACACACCCATCCACGCCCGAGGGAGGATCCGAACTTCTGATGAGGGGGGGGAGGGGGGGGGGAGCTGCAGGAACTGTGGCAAGGTGCCTCGACCCCACGGTGGTGTAGCCACGTGGCCCGTCAATATAATACACACCTAAAACAGAAGACAGACATCACAGTCGCTAGACTTAAGGAAACTCTAGACAGTTACAAATACATGAGGGTAAAACAGTTTAATATGTTGTCACTACAGGTACACAATGTGTCACCAATATGTTTAAAGACGTCGCACAGATGTGGCTTTGAGAGAAAAAGCATTTTATACAATAGAAGAGTTCGAAATAGGCTTTAAAAATTATCTCAGACAGTAATATAGTTTCATTACATTAAACTTATGTGTGTGATTCTACAGAATACATCACGCACAGTATGATGGACAATTTAATGTCGAACAGTAATTACGTAAAATATTTTTTAGTCTGTGCGTGTTCTTTATGTAATTGTATTGCTATGTCTGTGTACACAAAAGATTATGTTGGTTGCATTTTTAAAGGCATATAATAAATAAATAAATGAAACATCCTTCATCTGAAGCACTTGATTAGATAGAAAGTGTGTATTTGTAATTGACCTTGATCTTTTTTCCTTTCAGATGATTTTGCAGTTACAGTCATCTTGAATACAGGCTGCTGTGGCAGACTTATATCCATTTATGGAATTTACCAAACTATTCTATTCGTTATGTTCGGCTGACGTAGAGACCCATAAATCTTCCTGTCTATTCCAGAAATTGGGAATCTAGCACTTTCTGCAGTGTTTGGTTATTTTTACATGACATCCATTTTCTCACTGTCGTTTCTTGGGGTGGTAGATTTTATATTTCCACAATATTATTTTCCAACTAATGAGAACTAATCAAGTAGATATATATGCAAAACAGAAGTAACAGCCCCTTGGTTTCCAGAGCTCTTACTTTCATAACATAAGGTGTGCAAAGTTAACGTATCTATAGAAATACCAGTAACTTGATGTTTTTAATTTCTGGATCTGCGTCGTTTACCAGTCATGATTGGACAGACTGTGTGAAGATTAAATATGCAAGAGTTATTTATCATTTTTCATATATATAAGGAAATATATATGATACACACACTGAAGAGCCAAGAAACTGGTACACCTGCCTAATATCGGGTAGGGCCCCCGCGAGTATGTAGAAGTTTTGCAGCATGACGTGGCATGGACTCAACTAATGTCTAAAGTAGTCATGGAAGGAATGACACCATGAATGCTGCAGTGCTGGCCATCAATCTGCTAGATTAGAAGGGGGTCGAATCTGTTCTGAACAGCTTGTTGCAAGGCATCCCAGGTATGCCCAAACATGTTCATGTCTGGAGAGATGTAGGCCAGCGGAAGTGCTGGACGTGTGGGGTGTCGGATTGACCTGCTGGATTTTTCCAAGTCTGTCGGAATGCACAATGGACATGAATGGAGGCAGGTAGACATGATGTTTACATATGTGTCACCTGTCAGAATCGTATCTAGAAGTATAAGGGGTCCCATTTAGTTCCAACTGCACACGTCCCACACCATTACAGAGCCTCCACCAGGTCGAACAGTCGCCTGCTGACATGCAGGGTTCATGAATTCATGAGGTTGTCTCCATACTCATACATGTCCATCCATTCGATACAATTTGAAAAGAGGCGACATGGTATCAGTCATTGTTGACGGGCCCTGGTGAGGTGTAAATCTTTGTGTTGTGCAGTTGTCAATGATACACAAGTGGGCCTTCGACTGCGAAAGCCCATATTGATGCTGTTTCATTGAATGGTTTGCACACTGATGGCCCAGCATTGAAATCTGCAGCAATTTGCAGAAGGGTTGCACTTCTGTCACACTGAACGCTTCTCTCCAGTCGTCGTTTTTCCCATTCTTGTAAGATTTTTTCCAGCTACAGCGAAGTTGTAAATTTGATGTTTTACTGGATTTCTTATATTCACCTTATGCTCGAGAAATGGTCATATGGGGAAATCACTACTTCATCGCTACCTCAGAGCTGCTGTATTCCACCTCTCTTGCACTGACTATAACACCATGTTCAAACTCACTTAAATCTTGATAACCTGCCACTGTAGCAGTAGGTACCGATCTGATAACTGCTCCAGACATGTCTTGTCTGGCATTGCCATATTCTGTCTGTTTATATATCTCTGTATTTGAAGTCACATGCCTATGCCAGTTTCCTTGGCGATTCGGTGTTTGTTTGTGTGTGTGTGTGTGTGTGTGTGTGTGTGTGAGAGAGAGAGAGAGAGAGAGAGAGAGAAGATTACTCTTTCATATCTTGTGCAGTTGTCCTTTTGAATGATCCTGGTGACAGGAACTGCACTTCTGGGGCAATGAGTTGAATATTTTTAAAGCAACCATTGTATCAATGTTCCTTTCATGATTATGCATGTCCTGCCTCATGCAGATAACACCTTGGTTTTCTTTTACTCTGATGCGGCATAAAAACACGTACTGGATGTAGATTTCATTATTCCTAATTCGGTGAACATAGGCTTGCAGTGCTGCAGTCTTTAGCTTGATGCAAAGATTCTCACTGCTTTTTTTATGTAGCACTGCCACATACTTGCAGCCTTCAGAATATCCCCATAACAGTAGGCCATGATTGATGTGGCTATTAAATATTGCATAATGCACTGTTATAAGGTATGGGTCAGCTAATACACCTTCTGTTTTCCTCAGAAGGTATATTACTGTACACACAAACTAAGTTGACACTCGGCGCAGTGACTGAAGCGAGTGACAGTGGAGGCATCTCCCATTTACAGTCATTCCCATAAGCCACGGCGCCGAGTGTCAACTTACTTTCTGCAGACAGTACATCGGAGAGCTGGGAGCACACATACACTGTTTGTTCATTCATTATTAATTTGCTGTCAATCAGGAATCCCAGCAGTTTGATAGCCTCCATATTATCGGGGTACGCCACATTTGTAAGGCTGCATGTAAGATTTTGTTGTGTTATTTCTTCATTCGTTTTCATTTTATTGTTGAAGAACCATTGTTTGATGTTTTGTAAGATCACATTTGTTGTTTGCAGAGCTTGTGCAGCAGTTTTTGTTTTCGCAGATACTAACAGTGCACTGGCAAAAAATAAGTTAAAATCTACGTGAATGATCATTGCTCCGGTATGTCTGCACAAACAAAACACAGAAGGAAACGTATACTGGAGACTGCCCAACCGAATGAACTGCTGGACAAGGAAATATGCATGTGTGGTTGGACATTTAAAAAAGTAAAATTCGTAATGTCCTGTCGGTTCCGAATTCACTGAAGACATGATACATGCACGGATTGGAGAAGGATAGAACTGTCTCTGTTATTTTCCTTGAGTTATTTAGTGAGATTACAGAAGGCATAAATCTGGCAAATGAGTCAAGGATTATACACTTCAGAAAAGTTGCAGTAACATTTTCAGGGATCAGACCACCGCTATGGTCGCAGGTTCGAATCCTGCCTCGAGCACGGGTGTGTGTGATGTCCTTAGGTTAAATAGGTTTAAGTAGTTCTAGGGGACTGATGACCTCAGAAGTTACGTCCCATAGTGCTCAGAGCCTTTTGAACCATTTTTTGAAACTAGTAAAGAGTATAGGAAGGTGTTTTGTACTGAGTGACTAAATCAGTCAAACAACACTTCGAAAATGTGCCTCTGTTTAATGGTTTTGTTCAAATTTAAATAAGAAACTCTCGTATTACAACGAGCCAATAATAGCAACCAAAGCATTAAGCCGTAAAAATCATATGCAAAATTTACGATAAAGATAGTGACATTTATAATAAGTATCCTTTACTTCCAAAGCAATTCGTATTTTCTCCTTGAGTTTCATTCTTCTACACATTTTTCTAACGCACACTGTGGACATTTTTATAAGCGGAGGTAAGTTTCTGGAAATTTCTTGTTTAGTTATTAGTGTAAGATCTACGGTCTCTATTGGATTGGATTGGCTTTGTCAATAATGATTTTTAATTCTGTCATCAAATGCCCCCACTTTCGAAGTCAGTACTTTAATCTAAAAAGCCATGGATTCATGTCAGCAAATAACAACACATTTTAAATTAATCAAATAAACTGGCTTGTTCTAGTGTGTAGTTCAGTTGCTTTGTTGTCTTTGGTTGTTGGTATTATTAAAATCCACTGCTCCGGTATGTCTTCATTTATTAAAATACAATCTCTGAAAAGCAGTTGGTTTGGAGGCGTACGAAAACCGGTGCTGTGTTCACCTAGGTTTGTTATTTTGAGTATGCGTATGGTGTCCATTGTCATGTAATCGTATCGTGTTAAGAAGTTATTTGTGTGTTCAAAGTTTGGTTGCGCGTTGCGCGATTACTTGCTAGTTGCAAGCAGTTATTTTTATCGGTGTACTGCTACAAATTATTCGATTGTTGTAAAAGACGTCTCCAGGGCTATTACGAATCATAACGTCTCAAAATTGATGAAAATACGTCCTAAAATAATCTCCCTTCATTGTCTCATACCATTATTATATATACTGTCTGATGTTTTGGATTCCGGGGGAGAAAAACTGGTAAATTAACTTTGTAATCATTTATTTGATGGTTTCAGGAGCATTAGTAACATCCAGTACCGGTATGTAATTTCACTGATAAAATAAAACCATTACCGTCACACCCCTCCAGTTCTGTAGGACTACGGTTTTGTTGAATACACATTTTTAATATTGAACTGTATTAATCATCCCTTTTATGTGTAATCATGCTTATTTCTAGACCTCGGTATATTTATTTTATTACGCATTTTATCGCAGTCATGTTTTATGTGAAGTTTCATTGCTCACATTGAAATAATTGTGACGCATTGGCATTATTTCACCTAAACCAAGTATGTAAAGATCTGTATTTATGAAAACCGGTACATGAAATGTGTAGCTATTGTAATTGGAATTGCGAATAAGTTTTGTTTTAATTGTAGCGTAAATCATTGGTAAGGTTGAAATATGGCATCCCGGCTAAGACACAAGTTGAAAATATGATCACTATTTTTTTATTTACTTAAATTTGCCATATTTCGTGACAGTACCTTTTCCGTTAGACATTTGCAAGGCGATATTAGTCTTGGCTTCAGTTGTCTAAGTATGATTCTACAATGCATCATTGTCGGCTGCAGAAAAGACGTGGTTCAACGTGTTTCTCTTATTTTGGTGTTTCAAATACAGTTTCTTCAAATGTAGTTTCTTCTTTTTAGTTAATACAAAAATAATAGTAACATAATTCAAAATTATTTATGACGGCGACCTTCACATTGTTCTTCCGTCAACATACACCAAGAGTTAGCTGCCGACTAACTATAGTCAAAGACGACTCCAATGTCAAAGATATTTTACACAATTCACAAGTTTCCACTTGTAATCAGGCTCTTTGCTATTCTTCGATACATTTTCTAATAGTAATCAATATGCTTTTACTCTCAAAAACAGAAGTAAATTAACATATAATTAGACAAATTATAATAAATTCTGACAAAAATATAAGAAAACATTTACAATTCGGTATCGACAAATACGGTAAAAAAATAAAATCTCCCAGATCTATTAAACTGCTCCCCAGGGCTTTTGTTGTTATGGACATATACAACAAAATCCCGACAACACTCAGTGATGGATCTGTATTACACAATTAGTACATTAATGATGCAGTCTGATAACCTCTTCCAAATTTGGACTCTTTGAATCTGTGGACTTGTTACTGGCTGTTGTTGCAATGATACTTCCCCATCAATCCCATACACAAAATTTTCAAGTAAAGAAATTATTTAACATGACAAATATACATGGTATAAAACATACATGAGAAATATTCTAACATACAGCATACAGATTGAAAATAATAGAAAGGTAAAACTCATTTCCTAGAATAAGATTAATTTTTTTTTTAAATATTAATGTTAATTTTATTATGCTTACATATTGTACAGTAAAAATGATATTGGACATATATAGTGTAATGTGTTTTTCTCTATATTTGCCTTTTATATATATATATATTTTTAACTTCTGATTTTTTTTAATTTTTATATTTTTTTATTAGTCATGGATTTTTTTGTTTTTTGTATATTTTTTTTGCTTATGATTTTCTTTTTAAATTTTTTTACTTAGGTTTTTTTTTATTTTGTATTTTTTTTTCTTATGATTTTCTTCTTTTAGTACAGCTAAAGATACATCAGTATTACCTAAATTTTTTGCAATTATTTATGTACACTTTCCTCTCTACTACAATATTACTACAAGTCACATTCTTGTGAAGAGTACTTTTACTCCCCACAACATCAGTATAAACAACAATAAACTGCTCATATATCATGAGGCTTTATCTAAAATTGGTTTTGAAACTTATACCTTTGCATGCATGTCCTCACATGCATGCCTTCACCCACAGGGAAGACTTAGCTTCCAAAAATTAGAAAAATTCAGAAATGCTCACTATGGAGACTTTTTTTTGTAAAAAAGTAAAAATAAATCTTTCTCTCATTCTTTGTTACAACAGTGTTTTTTCATCAGTTTCAATTAATATGTGACTTCAAATTATTAATTTATACATGCAAATATACACACTTGGTTGTACAGGCAGTTTTGTTCTAACAAGCGTATTCCAGTGGAGAACTTTTGTTTTAGATGATAATAGGTTATTTAAATTTTGAAATTATGATTTCTGTTTATACAGTTTTTAAGAGACAACATTCCTGAGACCAAATAATTTCTTTGACTTAGGATACACCAAACGATAAGCATTAGGGTGTGGATTTTCTATGACTTCAATAGGCCCAATATAGATATCAACGAATTTTTTAATTTCTGAAGTTAACATTTTTGATTTTTCATGAGATTTGACCAGAACAAGATCCCCAATTTTAAAAGTGGTTAATCTTACCCTATTGTTATGTCTTTTATTCCTCTTTTCCCCTTGTTTCCTCATAGTTTCCCTGACAATATCTTCTCTCTCTTGCATAGTTAAAGGTGTACATTTAGGAAAGTCAATAAGTTCTGATATAAGATTTGGAGGTCTAATATTAAACATAATCTCATATGGTGAAAATCCTGTGGAACTATGTTGTAGGCTATTCATAATATCTTCAAAATTTCGAATGTGCTCAAACCAGGTTTGATGTTTATGGCTACAATAGGTTCTACAAAGTCTCCCAATTTCCCTCATATATCTTTCTGCAGGATTGGTGGACGGAGAATAAACAGATATAAGTATATGCTTCAATTTTTATCTTTCAATAAACTTTTTCCAAATTTTAGAGGTGAACTGTGAACCATTATCTGATAATATAGCTTTTGGTTTACCCACCTGTTCGAAATAATCTCTTTCAATTTTTATTATAATTTCATGGCTAGTAGATTTTTTCACTGGATATAGTTTAATTCATTTTGAAAATACATCTACCATAACAAATATGTAACAGTAACCACCTTTACTCTTTGGTAACATTCCATATAAGTCCACTGCGATAAGATCTAAAGGTTTTTCCGGAATAATGTTTTGCATCTCTCCACCACATCTTTGATTGCTCACTTTAACTATCTGCCATTTGTCACAGGTTGCCAATTCTTTTCTTACCTTCTTTCCAATATTGTAAAAATAAACATTTTCTTGTATCTTTTGAATACACTTCTGCATCCCACAATGACCAAAACTTTCATGTATGTAAATGATCAGCTTATCAGCATCTGCCTCTGGCCAACACAGTTTCCAATTATCAGAATCTACATCTGTTCTCCGAAACAAAATCCCCTTATGCAATTTGTAAAATTTATCAAGTTTCTCATACCCCTTCTTGCCTAAACATTCTTTGATTAATTTCCAACTCTGATCTAAATTTTGATTTTTTCTAATTTTGTTACACATAGCTCTAATTGTTTTTTCATTTTCCACCCCTTTCAAGTATCTAATTTTAAATTGCTTTTCCTCCTCTTGTTCAAAAATCTCCTTTTCTCCCCAAATTGGTAAACTTGAAAGTGAATCAGCTACTACATTCTCAGAACCTTTTATGTGTTTGATTTCAAAGTCAAACTGTTGCAGTAAAATTGCCCATCTGGACAATCTACTGTGGTATAATTTGCACTCTTGTAAGTAACTCAAAGCTTTGTGAACCGAAAATACTATGGTTTTATGTCCAACAAGGTAAATTCTAAATTTTGTAAAAGCCCAATGAATTGCCAAAAGTTCCTTCTCTGTGACTGTATAATTTTTCTCATGCTTGAGCAACATTCTGCTTGAAAATGCTATGGTACAATGTATCTTAACTCCATTCTCTACTCTTTCTTGAAATAACTCTGCTCCAAGCCCATAATTACTGCTATCCGTGTTCAAACAAAATGGTAAATTAAAATCAGGTCTGTGTAATAAGTGTTGCTTCCTCAACTCTTGCTTAATTTTATCAAACTCTTCCTGACAACTTTTATCCCAAACCCAAACAGTGTTTTTCTTAAGTAATTGACTGAAACATGGTGCATTCAGACTCTGATCACTTATATGTTTTCGGTAATAACCGCATAACCCAAAGAACAACTTTAATTGTTTTTTAGTCTTACGAATAAGAATTTCTGAAATTGCTTTAATTTTTTCTGGATCTGCCAAAATTCCCTTGTCTGTGACAATATGACCCAAAAATTTTAATTCAGAAACTGCAAATTTACATTTCTCTACTTTCAATGTCATCCCCCCTTTTCTAAGTTTTTCACAAACTGACTTCAAAATCAAAAAATGTTCCTCCCAATTTTGCCCTGTAACCAAAATGTCATCTGTATAAATTATCGGTTTAGACGCAAGTTCTTGCCCCAGTACATGATCCAAAGCTCTCATAAATTCAGAAACAGAAGAATTTAACCCAAATGGCACAACACAATATTGGTAACTCTTACCATTGTACAAGAAAGCAGTATATTTTCTAGGATTAACCGAAAGTGGTACCTGATGAAAACCCGAAGTTAGATCCAAACTTGACATATATTTTAAATCTGTAAATTTATAGAGTAACTCATCAATATTTTCAGGATGGTCTGTCTGTCTGAACAAAATTTTGTTTAAGTGTGTAGAGTCCAAAACCAATGTTACTCCACCATCTTTTTTCGAAACTACTACTAGAGGATTATTATATGCACTGATACTCCTTTCTATTATATTACATCCTTCCATCTTTTTCAGCTCTTTCTCAACACCAGGCCTTTTTGATATTGCAATACTGTATGGTTTTATGAAAAATGGTTCATGAGGTTTTACCTGAAGCTCACACTGATAACCCTTTACCCTTCCAGGTATGTCACCGAATACATCACTGTATTTCCACAGCAGATTTTCTAACTGTTGTTTTTGCTCCCCAGATAAATTTTGTGTTTCTGAAATTTTCAAATTTACTAAATTCCCAAATTCAACTTCATCAGTATCAAATCTATGAGTTTCAATATTCTCCAATCTATTTTCTTTTAGTAAATTGATACTGTCAAAATTTCTATTACTCTGATCACCAAGTGTGTTCACAAAATTTGTCTGAATGTATTCCCTTTCACTAGTTTCTACAAAAGTTTTTTTCCAACCCAATCAAATGCTGTATTTACTTCTACTATCCAATTCATACCCAAAAGAAAATCCTCATTAAATTCCTGAATTACAAAACATCCATGTGTGAACAACTTGCCTTCAATTAAAAATGTCACTAAAGCCTGGCTCTTTACCAATTTACTGCTCTTCCCAGTAGCACCTTTCATCTTTACCCCAACAACTGGCATTTCAACATAATCTTTCCCCACTTTCAATTTCTTGCTTAACCTTTCAGATATTCCCGAGATCTCGCTTCCTGTATCAATTAAACATTTACCAATCCATGACCCAATTTGAACTTTTATATAGGGACTGCAAAATTGATCACTTTTCTCAGAACCTGTATCCTCATGTAATAAATCACTTTCAATTTCCCCAAACCTATACTTATCAGAATCATATGGCATATCATTACATGTATTATTTGTCACAGTTATAAAATTTGTACAAGACACAAAATTGTCATGAGTACTCTCTATTATCTCAAATAGCCAAGAATTTTCATCCAAATCACATTGTATACTACTGAAGTACTTATCCTTCAGCTTTTCAAAAATAAAATATCTCGTCTTTTTCCACCACTCAGGACATACAGTTTCACATACATTAATAAGCATCTTTCTAAAGTTCTTGTCAAAAGAAATAGTTTCACTGTACAGCCATATATTCATAAGAAATGTGTGTGTATCATTAGTATCTGTAAAAGTTTTACTTAGGTTACAAGCTATACATGTGTCATCGTTATTTGTGTAGTCAGATTCTTTACCAACAACATCAAAATTCACACTTTCACATACATCCAGCTTGTGAGCTTTATTCATCCTGGTAACATCCCTGGGAATTTCTATAATATTCTCACTATTTAATCCATTTTCAACCATGTGTATACCCAACTCCCTATTTAAACTAATGAAATACCTTTCCTCAACATCATCATCAATACCATTACCATCATTATCAACTTTATCAACAACATCATTATCATTACACATATTCAGGTCACACACATTCAAATTATTCCCCAAAATATTATTTCCCGTTTCTAAAGTTACCAGATCCCTTTCACCAACATTTTCATTGTCACAGCATGCATTCTCTCTTTCATTCACACACATCTCTGAACTACTACAAATTACATCATCTGACAAAGTGTTGTTCTTTTCTGCCCTAGTGTAAAACTCTGTTAAATTTAATGAATCACAATTACTTTTATCTACTGTATGTTCTTGTGTACTGAAAATTTTATCTTTATCAATATTATTTTCCTCTTGAAATTTTTTCAATAAGTAACAACTAATAACCTCATGTGATAGCTTAGGTTTGGAACTGTCATGTTTGGGTTTATGATAGTCACATCCATTGGTCCTTTCATCATGCTCACCTTCTGCCTCAACCTTGCGGACCTTCAAGGGGGCGTCTACGCTGATCAACATTTCTGATCCCATTCCTATGCCAAACATTACCTGATTGTTGGTAGTTCCTATTGTACTGACCTCTATCAAAATTTCTGTGATTTTGATCCCTAAAGTGTTCTCTATTTTGTTGATTATTAATGTGAAAATGTTGTTCTTGTTTTGGATAAAAATTATGGTCCTTTTTTTCAAAATTGTTATATCCCCCTGAATTTTGACTGACGCCATGATAATTGTTTAGTTCCCTTTTTTGAAAGTCATTTCCCCAATTTTGACCATTACCTTTCAGAGTAAACCCACTGTGTGTTCGTGTTGTTACCCTATCTAACTTATCAATATAATTGAGAAACTGCTCTACATTACTATCAGGACAATGAACTAAACTCAACTGCATTGCTGATGGCAATCTTCTCTTTAAGGTATCAATTTTGATCAAGTCATCCAAAGGTTTTGTTAAATGAATAAGTTTTTGAAGTTCACTTTTGCAAAATTGTTTCATGTTCCCATCTGATTCTCTATAGTTTCGCCCATTCAAAAAATCACTTTTGATTCTAGTTTGTTTAAGATCATCCCAAAATTTTTCCAGAGTTACAATCTGGTTTGCCCAAGTCAAAGCTTCCCATTCCAAGAATTTTTTCACAAATTTAATTTTTATTTCATCTGGTGAGTGAGGTAAAAAACAATCCTTACAATACAGCATAAAATCAACAGGATGTAAGGGTCCATCTACCGAAAAGTGCTTCAATGGAATACTAGATACAAGATTACATGTGTTGACATTGTAATTTTTGCTTTGAAATTCAATGTTAAAACTTTCGATTTTTTCGCTAAGTTCTTTGACAGATTTTTTTGTTTTCTAAATCATTGCATTCTACTTTTTCTTCTAGAGTAACCAAACGATTGTCAGTTTTTTGTCCTACATTTTATACTGAAACTTTTGTGAAATACGGAAGCGTCCGATCCCAACCGTCTGCTTTGACCCTTGACGTCACAAATATGGCGGAAACAAAAACAAACACACACACTTTCCACAAGAAGCCCAATGACACTAACGGGACAAGCACAGGAAATGGGGTGTTCTGGGTGGGGGGCAAACTAAATATAAACAAATTTAGACGCCTTGCGTACCTACAACGTGTAAGTGAAGACAGCCATGCATGAATACCGACCCACCTCCCCAGGGGTCGTAACCCCTGCAACCCATAGAAGATAAAGATGCTTCAGTAGCTGATTAGTGTTTTTTGTCTTTAAAAAAAAAAAAAATCTCATGGGATAGAACGCACAGATCAAAGATAAATATAATAAACTAAAACAGAAATTCGAGGAAACAGATAATTAAAATAAGTAATAAGTGTTTTTAAATTTAAAAAAATCTTACGAGATAGAACGAACAGATCAGAAAAGTAAATAAAATAAGATAAAACGGAACTGGAGACAGCCACACTCAAACCAAACTCCGCGCCGTTATGACGTCACACACGACACCCTTACGTCACGGGTCAAAGCCGACGCATTGGATCGGACGCTTCTGTCGACCCAACTTTTTGTATTCTCATCCAAATTTTTAATATCCCCTTTTATCTCATTAAAATCCATTAAATTTCGTTCCCTATCTACCAGTAACTCATTTTTTACAGTATTAATTTCACCGGTCAATTTCATTTACTTTTGGTTCCACAGATTCAATTTTTTCCTCAACACTGCCAACTCTGTTCGAAAGCTCACCCACTTGGGTATTGACTGCTTGGACTTGCAACAAAATGTTATCAATTTTTTCATCCCAGTAAGTCTTATTGTCGTCAACTGATTGTTTAATTTCTTTCGTGAAATTTACAAGAAAACTTTTTAAATCAAATTGATCGGTCCTTTATCTTTGATTTGGCCTGTCCTGATGTTTGAAGTCTATTAAATTACTACTTTCTACTTTAGGCACAATACTCTCGAAAATCTCATAAGTTATTGTGAAGAACAAAAATTTATACACAATATAAAACAAGATAAAAATATTGTTTTAACAAAATACGAGGGTTTCGTGACTTATCTGGAACACTCTTCTACTGTTGCAAAACCACGTTTTCCATCCATATGATTGTTGACCAAAATACTTGAAGTATTTTCTTCTGTCGAAAATTATATTTTTTGCCGAAACATTTCTTCTCCAAAACTTTTACTTCCAGATGAACACAAACACTGTAACACACATTCTGAAGAAACTGGTATTAACACACAAAACTGTTCTTCCTCGTAGCACTGTTGAAAATCTCGTGAACACAATATCCCGGCTACAGTCCCCAGTTGAAATATGGCATCCCGGCTAAGACACAAGTTGAAAATATGATCACTATTTTTTTATTTACTTAAATTTGCCATATTTCGTGACAGTACCTTTTCCGTTAGACGTTTGCAAGGCGAAATTAGTCTTGGCTTCAGTTGAAAGTATGATTCCACAATGCATCGTTGTCGGCTGCAGAAAAGACGTGGTTCAACGTGTTTCTCTCATTTTGGTGTTTCAAATACAGTTTCTTCAAATGTAGTTTCTTCTTTTTAGCTAATACAAAAATAATAGTAACAAAATTCAAAATTATTTATGACGGCGACCTTCACATTGTTCTTCCGTCAACACACACCAAGACAATAGTCAAAGACGACTCCAACGTCAAAGATATTTTACACAATTCACAAGTTTCCACTTGTAATCAGTCTCTTTGCTATTCTTCGATACATCACAGTCTAATATAACAGTCGCGACACTTCGCCTCGATTTTGTTGCCTACAGCGCCCCAAGAGGATGGTAGGTTAGACTGTGGATTCGGCGCGATCGTGAAAGAGAATAGTGGTTGTCTATTTTGATTTATACAATGGCTTTTACTGGCGGGAGCGTTTGTAGCACAATAAATTGCACCAACAACAGGAAGAAGACACCACAGCTGTCTTTTTTTAGGTTTCCTAAGGATCCTGAGAGGTATATACCATCATGTTACTAAACTGTATCGTCAGGATTCACTTGCAAACTATATGTGTATAAATGATGAATGTTTCGTTTTAGGAGCAGAAAATGGCTTGTTAATAGCAGGCTAGAAGACCTCATTAAAAAAGAACCAGTGTACCTGCATAATAATATTAGGTTTTGTTCGCTACATTTCGAACAAAACCAGTTCATGAACGCAGACAACAACAAACTCGTGTGGAATGCAGTACCCACACTGTTTGACATTCCAAATAAGCCACCTCAGCTGACGATGAAGAGGAAACTGCAACAAAGATTCGACAGTCAATCTAAAGCAGTAAAACAGTCCTATGACACAGAAGCAGCCGGTTCAACTCTGCATGTATCAGTGCCAGATTCGTGTGAATCGTCAACACAGACTTGCTTTGACGATGAAGTGGTTAGATTAAGTGCAGCTGTTCGTGTCTTACAAAAGCGTGTGAAGTGTCAGAATGTGCAAATCGCTAGACTTTGAGCGAAACTATTATGGGAAAAGGAAAGTGCCTACAGACAGCGACAGAAACTGTATCAGAAGGAGCAAGTGAACAAGGACAAACGAATGTTAAAGACTATAGGATCCCCATATTTAAAGAAAGGTGCTCTTGACTTGTTGTTAAGCCAGATTAGCATGCCATTGAAAGAGAAACGTGCTGCAAGATGGAAAGACGAAAATAAGCTGTTTGATCTAAATTTATTATATTACAGCACTCAGGCATACAGGTTTTTGTCAGAATGTTTTATGCTTCCATCAGTGCGTACATTACAAAGGTATGTGGAAGGCATACAAATAAAATGTGGGATAAGTGGCAATATATTCCATCTTTTAAAGCAAAAGGTGCAACATTTTTCTTATAATGATAAACTTGTGAATATGTCATTGGATGAAATGTCTGGCAAATTTGACATATGAGGCACAGCTAAAATTGCGAACAGTGTGTTGGTGATAATGATTAGTGGCATTTTTTCATGTTTCAAACAACCATTGCTGTACTGTTTTTGTAAAGGAACAGTGGGAGCTATGCATTTGACTGCTATATTTTATGAAGTACTCAAGAGACTTAAGGAAATTGGCTTGGTTGTAAAGACCTGTGTGACTGATCGGGGTTCAAATTTTGTGGGCTGGAGAAAGAGACTGGGAGTTACACAAGACAATCCAAGTTTGGTATATGAGGAGCAGAAGATCTATTTCTTCTATGATACCCCACATTTGTTTAAGAGCATCAGAAACAACATATTTAGGTATGACATAATTCATACATCAAATGATGGTTTGGTTGGTACTGCTTCTTGGAAGGACATTTCTCAGCTCTATTCAAATGACTTGCACAGGAAATACAAGTTAGCTCCGAAGCTGACTAAAAAAGCTGTCAAACTGCCAGCTTTTTCAAAAATGAAAGTGGGTACTGCAGTTCGTGTGTTAAGCCACACAGTGGCAGCTGGTATTGACACACTTGTATTTTGTGGTAGTATGCCATTATCTGCAACTGGCACTTCAGACTTTTGTCAGAATGTTAATGACATTTTTGATTTCTTTAATACATACAGTGTGAAAGGGCCTGTGCATCTAAGGAACTGTATTAGGAGTGATTCAGAGCATCTGGATGTTCTACATGTGATGAAGCCATGGATTCACTCTTGGAAATTTGTAGGCTCTGATGGAAAAGATTACTCCCTGAGGATAAAATGTGTAAAGGGGCTTCTAAGCAATATATGTGCTTTGGAAATGCTTCCTGCCGAGGTACTGACTGGAACAAAATTGTACTTATTCTCACATAAAATTAACCAAGACACATTGGAAAACTTTTTTTCAACTATGAGGCAGAGAGGTGGTTTTTGCAGCAACCCATTTCCAAGGCAGTTTTGTACTGCATTTAACAACTGTACACTAAGCAAACTGATAAATTCTCCTAATGTGGCATACAGTAATTGTGAAGGAATTGACTGGGATCAGGCAATACTGGACATGAAATCTGCTGAAACATTAAAGGTCTCACAGTTGTTATGCAGTAGTGATACAAGTTTTTCAACAAAGCTACCAAATGTGGAAGTTCCAGCAGACCTTGGAGAACAAAACAGTATGAGATATGGGTTTGGTTACATGTTGAAGAAACTTTTTTCTTTACATAATTGTGTCAAGTGCAACAGCCAGGACTTAGATGCAAATGACAAATTTTATTGCCATTTCAAAAGTTACGAAGACAATTTTGAAGCTTGGTTATTTGCAGTGAAAATATTTGTTTATTTTTGAGGGATTGTGAAAATCAGATGGCTTCAGTTTTTGATGAACATTCTCACAAGAAAAACTGTGGTGAATTATATGTAAACTTGTTGATGGCTGTCCCAAGTTTTCCCCCTGGATGTTGTGAAGAAACTAAGCTGCTGTTAATCAAGATATTTGTTAAAGTGAGTCTCGTTTACCGGCTCAAATATTGGAATCAAGACTTAGTTTCTAACAACAAGAAAGCAAATAAGAAACTGAAGAAGTTGGCTCATTTGGGCTGCTGATTTCTTTGGTATGTATTTCGTTCACTTCTGTTGTTAGTCATTTAATTTTCCTTGCTTCTTTCGTGTGATGACATTATTTTGTCAGCACCTTGTGCACTGACTGATTGATTGAAAATTATTCAAATATTTGGTTTTTCTTGAAATGTAGTGTAATCAGCTCATTATAATGTTTTTAGCATATTTCTCCCACTATTTTGCAGTTGCTTGTCCCACTTAGAATAATATAAAGATGAAGGTCGTATTTGTGGCAACAGGCGAAAATGACAAACGCAGTAGGCCTACAGAACGATAAACGAGCTGACGGTCGTTTTTGCATGTAGAGGTACATGTCTGTGCTTCCTACATGTGAATCTGTGTGTTTATATTCTTTTGATATCAACGTGGTAAGCTGCAATTCTGTCAAATGTCACAAGTGTTTCTTCTCGAATGTGTTGTAGCTTGCCACTCTATTCATGATTTTTGTCATTACTTGCGCTTTTTTTAGAATCACTTTTAGAAACATATACGCCTTCTGGTACCACATAAACCCTTGGAGCCAAGAAAATAACTCAAATAATTCGGAAATCAAGTAGGCAATGGATGCAAACAAACATTATGCTTACGACGCGTCTGACGTTCACCTTACCTGCCACTTGGAGCGCTAGTGTCGCTCCATCTGTCAAATGGCAACAATTTTTACAGCAGTGTGTGTCGCGACTGTTATATTAGACTGTGGATACATTTTCTAATAGTAATCAATATGCTTTTACTCTCAAAAACAGAAGTAAATTAACATATAATAAGACAAATTATAATAAATTCTGACAAAATTATAAGAAAACATTTACAATTCGGTATCGACAAATACGGTAAAAAAATAACATCTCCCAGATCCATTACAAGGTCTTGGTAGCATAACTATGACTGTGTAGCTAATATCTAAACACCAGAAAGCACCAAGCTGGTATTCTGAAGGGGGTGTGGAATCTGAGAAACAACCAGTATTCAAGAATATTGCTATCAAAAAGATGTTTTTGGCAGTTAATTTGACAAACTTAACCACGATAGCCTCATGATACTTATTCAAGAAACTGGACTAAGCAATAAATGCTTGTGTGTGAAAAAATAAACGTGTTTGGAGTCCAGTGAACAACATGAGCCATAGGTAGCCTATATGAAGTGTGATGTGATATGGCATCTAGGATATTTTGTTTGTTTCAGTGAAATATTTTGAGTGTGTGTTTTGATCATAATATGAAGTTTATTTTTTGTGGCTGGTAGCTTAGACTGTATTGTTTGCTAGGTGTACTTTAAGTCTAGGCCTACTGGAGATGGTGTTCGACTGGGGGAATGCTTGTGACATACAAGATGTATATATGTGTTCATTTACATTGACAGGCTGATCTGTAGACTAGTGTAAACATACACTCCTGGAAATGGAAAAAGAACACATTGACATCGGTGTGTCAGACCCACCATACTTGCTCCGGACACTGCGAGAGGGCTGTACAAGCAATGATCACACGCACGGCACAGCGGACACATCAGGAACCGCGGTGTTGGCCGTCGAATGGCGCTAGCTGCGCAGCATTTGTGCACCGCCGCCGTCAGTGTCAGCCAGTTTGCCGTGGCATACGGAGCTCCATCGCAGTCTTTAACACTGGTAGCATGCCGCGACAGCGTGGACGTGAACCGTATGTGCAGTTGACGGACTTTGAGCGAGGGCGTATAGTGGGCATGCGGGAGGCCGGGTGGACGTACCGCCGAATTGCTCAACACGTGGGGCGTGAGGTCTCCACAGTACATCGATGTTGTCGCCAGTGGTCGGCGGAAGGTGCATGTGCCCGTCGACCTGGGACCGGACCGCAGCGGCGCACGGATGCACGCCAAGACCGTAGGATCCTACGCAGTGCCGTAGGGTACCGCACCGCCACTTCCCAGCAAATTAGGGACACTGTTGCTCCTGGGGTATCGGCGAGAACCATTCGCAACTGTCTCCATGAAGCTGGGCTACGGTCCCGCACACCGTTAGGCTGTCTTCCGCTCACGCCCCAACATCATGCAGCCCGCCTCCAGTGGTGTCGCGACAGGCGTGAATGGAGGGATGAATGGAGACGTGTCGTCTTCAGCGATGAGAGTCGCTTCTGCCTTGGTGCCAATGATGGTCGTATGCATGTTTGGCGCTGTGCAGGTGAGCGCCACAATCAGGACTGCATACGACCGAGGCACACAGGGCCAACACCCGGCATCATGGTGTGGGGAGCGATCTCCTACACTGGCCGTACACCACTGGTGATCGTCGAGGGGACACTGAATAGTGCACGGTACTTCCAAACTGTCATCGAACCCATCATTCTACCATTCCTAGACCGGCAAGGGAACTTGCTGTTCCAACAGGACAATGCACGTCCGCATGTATCCCGTGCCACCCAACGTGCTCTAGAAGGTGTAAGTCAACTACCCTGGCCAGCAAGATCTCCGGATCTGTCCCCCATGGAGCATGCTTGGGACTGGATGAAGCGTCGTCTCACGCGGTCTGCACGTCCAGCACGAACGCTGGTCCAACTGAGGCGCCAGGTGGAAATGGCATGGCAAGCCGTTCCACAGGACTACATCCAGCATCTCTATGATCGTCTCCATGGGAGAAAGTAGCCTGCATTGCTGCGAAAGGTGGATATACACTGTACTAGTGCCGACATTGTGCATGCTCTGTTGCCTGTGTCTATGTGCTTGTGGTTCTGTCAGTGTGATCATGTGATGTATCTGACCCCAGGAATGTGTCAATCAGTTTCCCCTTCCTGGGACAATGAATTCACGGTGTTCTTATTTCAATTTCCAGGAGTGTATATCTAGGATAGGTTGGGTTGGTAGGTCATTCCATAGGTATATTTTAGTACCTATGTGAGGCTCCATTTTCGAATTGGGGTCTGGTATTTTCAAGTTTTTAATATATTTGAAGGACTAATAGAAAGAACATCCTGGGCCCAAAACTACCTTTTCTCACAGAGATCCTGTTAGTCTCTAGCATTTTATTTCGCTAACATTTTCGTGTTATTAGTTAGGTGAGCAGTTGATCAGTTCTGTGTCTTATATCTCCACCACGTTAAGGGTGTTGTCGTTCATAAGCTTGGTATCACATTTTTAACTAATCCTGTTTTTGGCATTTCAAAGATTGATTTGGACACAACAGTTCATAACCAGTTCTTTGTCTTGCCTTTCTCCAACCAGTCAGTTGTAGAGAGGTCTGTGGTTTAACATGAACCCTAAAAACAGTGCAGTTTTTATATTAACAGATTGTTTCCAGAGGTTAAAGAGTGATAAATGACAGAAGAAAGGGGTTGTGACATTTTGAAAACTTAAAGTAAGTGCAATTTTAGTGTATGCCTTCTTGGTCACTGTCCACGTTCTCAGACTAACATGTAAAAATCGTTTTATATACTGTGATATCATGTCTTAGAGTTCAAGTTTGTTGTCTAGATAACAATAGGGGGAACAATCTTACATGTGAGGTGACATCAGTGCAAGAATCCAAATATTAAACAATGAAGTTATTAAGGAATTGTTTTATAAAGAAACAGTATGGCTGGTCACTACTGATAGTCAAGGAAGCAAGATCCCAGGAGGCCCTACTGCTGATTAACACTTTTAAAAGTGAAACACTAATCTTATTTTTCAGAACTATTCATTCTTGTCCTCACATCCTGTCTGTCTGCGTGAGGTAGGAACTAAGTTAAGGGGCCATTGGAAGTGTTCTATTCCACCTGTCTCCTTTGACCCATGACATAATGGTGTTGTGTGTGTGTTTTTGAATTGGTTTGTGTTTGTTGAGTTTAACATGTGATATTGGGTTCGTTATCACTATGGTAACATGGGTTTATTTGAGTCTGGGTAGCCAGTGCTGCAATGTGGATTTGGAAATCTTCATTTTTCAGTGATGGTTTTTTATGTGTGTGGCATTTTGTTAGGTTTGATTAGTTTTGTGTGTGTGTGTGTGTGTGTGTGTGTGTACTGGTAGCGGCGGTCAACCTAGGTGATTTTGTTGCATGCTTTTGTTGGTAATAAACTTTTATTTTGGTTTTAATCTGTAGTAATTCTGATGTTCTGTCTGTTTTACATTTATCGTACTTTGGTTGGTTTTAATTGATCTGGTGTATGTACAGGATTTTGCGTTTTCGAGTTGTTGAAGGTTTTGGTTTTTGTGGTGTTATTTGAGTTATGTTGGTGTGTGAAGTTTACATTGTTTTCATTATTATTATTATTGCTGGTAGGTATTGAGAGCTGCATTTGAGCTACATAGGTTAAGGGAAATGTCTGATTCCACTCTTCGGGTTGTAGCTATTGGTTCCTTGGTATCTGGGCTTCCTTTCAGCTGTATTGGTTCCTTGCTATCTGGGCTTCCTTTCAGCTGTATAGGTCGAGGGAAACATCTGATTCTGCTTTTCGTGGCACTTATGCAGTCTAGGGAGTACATGCGCTGATCACGAGAAAAGTACCTATTTTTGAAGGAAACACATATTTCTGAAGATATAAGCATATATATGCGCTGAATACAAAAAATTTTTTTATTTCAAAACTTGAGTGTTACAGTCATATCTGACGCGCTCTTCACCAAAAAAGTACTTATTTTTCATTTGGATGCAAAGAAAAAATCAGTTAACTGTCTCAAAAAATTTTTTTGTATCAAAAATGACATATTGCATATGTATGCACGGAATTTAATTTTTTTTTTCCCTCTCTCTCTCTCTCTCTCTCTCTCTCTCTCTCTCTCTCTTTCTCTCTTTCTCTTTCTCTTCAAGAAAGGTGGAATTAATAACAAAATTGTGGAATGGATTTTCCCCAAAATGTTGACGCCAGAGAAATTCCGCCAGGTAGTTATTCAGCATAGCACAGTGAGTTCTGAAAGGCCTTATAGGATTTTTTTCTTTAGCTTTTTGCCAGACTGACTCCATGTGATTTGTGGTTGCGTTTGTAAAGGGATCGAGAAAATAAAGCGAATGATTAACAGCTAGATTATTGTAGCCCAAGTTACCTATGGTGTTGTAAGTTGCCACAAATCAGAAACTGCTGTGGTTCCAGTAGCAAAACATACTGTTGCAAAATTGGCAGCAAATGGGTAGCATCACGTTGTGGCACAGCAACCATAAAGCTTTGCTTTGTCTCAACGTCATAACCACCAAAGACCCATTGCTCTCGCACCTATGACTTCGATGGTGCTGACGAAGCAGCTCTCGTCTATTTCAACAGTATGGCCAGGGCCGCCCAAAACTATTGGCTCAATTAAGAAATGTTCATGGCAGATATCTCTACAAAATTGGCACCAATCGACCACAGTGTGCTCGCTGCCAATTTTGAGCTCCCACATTAAAAACTTTTGCCTATTGAGTTCGAAAACCCACATGTAAGACAGTTGCAAAATTTTAGAAATGTCTAAATGACTGCCAGCAAAAAATGACATTTTCCTGATTGAACATTTCTTTCTACAGTCCCTGCCAATGGAGCAGCTCCAAATTTCGCCATCTTTCCCTGTAGTTTTCTCCAGCTTCATCTCGTTGTATCCATCACAATACCCATTTTCACACACCATATCGTTCTTCATAAGACCTTGTTGCCTAGCCCATTGTATTGAGCTTTGGGTGTTCTCCATAACATGGTATAAATCTTCCATTACAAAGTCGCTCAAATCTGGAAAATTTCTCGCCATTTTGGCACACGCAGTAATATACGATACTTCAAAATGGACAGCCTCAACAGAAAAATATAGGTTGTTGGGCGCACTGATCAAGATGATAACTGTGAGCAACAGGGACGTATACCATATGCAACAATATGCAAAGCCAACAATAGCTATCATGCTAAGGATGTATGAAATTGTAAGCATTACCTATGGCTAAAAAACTCTGTGAAGAAATATATTAAAATGTCTGCAGCATATTGGCATAGCAACATGAATAACCTGGTGAAAGCAGACAGTTAATTAATCTTTTTTTCCCCCCACCTCCATATGAAAATAAGTACTTTTTTGGCGTTCCATGCATATATATGCTTATATCTTCAGAAATATGTGTTTGCTTCAAAAATAGGAATTTTTCTCATGATCAGCGCATGTACCCCCTAAACTGCGTAAGTGCCATTTTCGTTATTGCAGATGTTGGTTTTTTGGTATTGTGGGCTTGGTTTGAGCTATATAGGTCGAGTGAACTGTATGATTCCTGCTGGCTTTGTGGCTGTAGCATTATGTCGTAGGTTGAGACTTTTTTAGGGGTGATGTTTTGTATTGTTAAAATTAGGTTGTCCTTGCCCTAGACCCCCTATTTCCCGTGGTTGTTCTGTAGTTTCATTTTATCATTGAAGTAAGATTACTTTCACTGTTTCTATTTTCCTGCAGGTTTGTTGGCATGTGTACATGTGACAATATTGTCGACATTTTGTATACTCTGGACGTAGGCGTTTCTGTCATATAGATGACATCATGGGTCAAAGCAGATGTATTAAATCGGATGCTTCCCTAATGCTGAGTTCCGAAGGTTTAATTGGATCTACTGACACTGCCTTTGACAGGTAGCATGCTACTGATGATGTGGTGTGTGTGATATCCATGCACAAAACTTCCACACAAACACATGGGTTGTTTCACAATGCCGTAATTAGTTTCAACCAGTCAGTGGTAGTCTTCAGACGAAAGGCATATGCTGAAGCTGATGGTAGACAGAGATCTGTTTCTGTTGTGTTCAATGTTGTTGAGAACAGAATGGAAACCAGTATGTGCCTTTACCCTAAAGGCGTTAGCTGGCTTGTCAAAATTGGATACAGCGTTGTGAAATGCTTGTGAGATTATGTCAAAAAATATATAAAAGAATTTTAGATCCCTTATCTCTAAAACAGTATGTCATTTTTTTTCCGTATTTATATTGCTTCTGCATTATTTTTAAATGCAAGTTGGGGAGCCTATGATTGTTTCGTTATGAGAATAGATAAAAATGTCGTTGCAGTGTGTGGCTGATTTCGATGAGCTATTTATGTCCAGCATTTTGATGATGTGATAGGTGAAAGCAGACAGTTGGTATTGATAAAAATCAAAATTTCTGTTATGTAAGCTAGGACTAGTTGGCCAGGGAAAAAAGTAACCAGTCGCTCGGTCATTTCAGAAAAAAATTGATATTTGCTGGATGAATTCCCGAATGTTTAATGGGTTTAAAGACATTTTTAAAAAAATTTTATTCTCAACATTTAGAAACAGTGGCTATTTTTTGCTTTTACAGGCATCTGTTTTTATATAAATTATTCAGTACTGAGTTGCCCCAGAAATTTCAAATAAGAATCATTAACTGGACTATAAATTAAAAACCATGATAACCATGCTGAATGTATTCCTTAATATAGGCCCTACTTTTAATGGCTCAAACTTGTTGATTGCAAGCTAAAAAAGCTCATTTTTTAAACTATTTAATTGGATAGATAAAAATTCTACTCATCAAGCAGCGGCAGAACACATACATAAAAAACAGCTGTAATTGGCAAGCTTTTGGAGCCAGTGGCTCCTTCTTCAGGCAGAAGGGTGGAAGGGGAAGTAATCGAGTGAAGGAGGAAGACTGGAGAGGTCTAGGAAAAGGGGTAGATATTGGTTAAGCCACCCAGAACTGCGGGTCAGAGGAGACTTACCGTACGGGATGAGAAGGAAAGACATTACTTACGGTAAGTCTCCTCTGACCCGCTGTTCTGGGTGACTTTCCCGATATCTACCAATTTTCCTAGACCTCTCCAGTTCTCTTCCTTCACCCCTCTTCCGTCTTTTATGTGCGAGTTCTGCTGCCACTTGGTGAGTAGATTTTTTATCTACCCTAATTGTATTTTTCCAAAGTAAGAGTAATTTCTCAGCCTTAATATTTATTGTGCTATTACACTATACAGTATAACTACTTCTTATAGTGAGAAGCTTACACAAAATGTACACTATTTTAAAAAATTGATTTTTTGAATTTTTTCATTCTTTGACCTACAATATCTTTGTAAGGAGAGCAGATAAAAGTCTGAAAATTACACACTTAATGGATCTTCATGATATCAAACTTAAATTGGAAGTAACAAACAGAAAATATTGTGGGGAAGGGTAATCAAAGACTGCAATTTATTGGCAGTACTAAGGAGATTGCCTACACTACGCTTGTCCGTCCTCTTTTAGAATTCTGCTGCGCGGTGTGGGATCCTTGCCACATAGGACTGACAGAGTACATTGAAAAAGTTCAAAGAAGGGCAGCACATTTTGTATTATTGCGAAATATGAGAGAGAGTGTCACAGAAATGATGATGGATTTGGGCTGGACATCATTAAAAGAAAGGCATTTTTTGTTGCAACAGAATCTTCTCATAAAATTCCAATCACCAACTTTCTCCTCTGAATGTGAAAATATTTTGTTGACACTGACCTACATAGGCAGAAACGATCACCACGATAGAATAAGGGAAATCAGAGCTCGAACGGAAAGATGTAGGTGTTCCTTCTTTCTGCGCTCTATACGAGATTGGAATAATAGAGAACTGCGAAGGTGGTCCGATGAACCCTCTGCTAGGCACTTAAATGTGATTTGCAGAGTATCCGTGTAGATGTAGACAAGCCTGTACAAATCTGTGTGTTGTCATCCCCCTTCCACCAACATCTGTTCACTCACACTTAGTTAATAATGAGCCCTTGAAGTGTGCAGTTGAACAATGGAGTCTCAAAATAACGAGAATAGTTTTTCTAAGTGTTGGTTACTAACCTTGAAAACTCAATAGTGTGTCATTTAATTGCCAAAGTCAGGATAAATTTCTGAAGGACAAAAGCAAACCTTGGTAGTTGATGAATGTATAGTTCTTGCTGACTTTTCTGAAAACTATTCCTTTGTTGTTCAAGTGAAATACAAGGGCACCACTGGGTAAACAAACAGGCCACAGTTTGTCCATTTATGTTCTGTTATAAAGATCCAGATAAACTAAAGTTATAGTTTCTGTGTTGCAAATGATTACTTTGAGCACAAAGCTACAGCAGTGCATGCTTTTCACCTGCAGTTAACAAACTACGTAAAACAGCACGACAGTTCCATAAACAAACTGATGAACTATTCTGATGGTGCTGCAAGCCAATATAAAAGCAAACAAATATTAATATCTCCTTTCTCAAAGAAAAAAAGACCGTTGGCTCGGTGCAGAATAGCACTTTCTTGCATCATGCCCTGGGAAGAATAAGTGTGATGGCATAAAGGGTACAACAAAGTGAGCTGCCACAAAAGCTAGTCTGCAACGGACCTATGAGAACCAAATCTGGACACGTCAAGAAATGTTCAAATTCTGTATAAAGAATAGGTAAAAGGGATTACGTATGTTTCATTAAATGTGAGGAAATACGAGAACTCTATGCCAATGTCTTGGAGGAAAGATTCAAAACTTGTCAGAAGATTAAAGGCACCTGATCTTTTCATTGTTTTATACCTTAGTCATACAACTTGCTCAACTGTAAGTTCACATCAACATCCTCTGATAGTGAACGTCATCACTGTGGAAAACTTGTACCACTGACACTTCAAAGTAAGGACATAGTGGCTTGTGTCTATGGCGAACAGTGGTGGATTGCCAAAGTTGGTAACATTGCTCGTCAAAACCAAGATGTGGATGTTACATTTTACCAGCACCAAGAACCCCGTTTAAAAAATTTGAAAAGGATCAATTCGAGAGGCCCGTTAAAAATCATTAAAGGAGTTGTCTTCTCCCCTGGAATTTATGACTGTGACTAGGCAAACATTTAACCCTGTGCCCAACATGAGTGAAGAAATATCTCTGTTGTTCAGTAAACAACATAGTAAAAACAAATAAGTTGAGAATGGGATAATGTAATGAATTGTCTCATTTTTTAAAGAGTTATCCTAGATATTTTTAAATTATGTAATTTATACACTGTTTCCATCAGCCCAGATATTGCAAACAGTAAGAAACGTATTTTTGACTCATATTTGAAATTTTTTTTGTCCATGGAATCTCAAGGTTGAAATTTATACAGAAGTTTGATATCATAAAGGTCTATTAAATGTGTAATTTTCAGATTTATATCTGGTCCATTAACAAAGATTTGCAGACCAAAGAATGAAAAAAATTCAAAACATTTGTTTTTAAAGTGTTTTTAAGTATAAGCTTGTCATAATTGTTTGTCTAAAAAAAAAGGTATCTGTAGTGAGTAGTGTAATACCACAAAATGTATTAAGGCTAAGAAACTACTCTTTGGAAAGATAGTATTAAAAATGGGTTTTTTAAATTTACAACCAACAACTTTGAGACATTAAAAGTGTATTCCCTAATACATAATTTATAGTCCAGCGTCTGCTGAAATAAATACCTCTTATATGAAAGGTCTGGGGCAATCCATTACCGAATAATTTTAAAAACCACAGACGCTTATAAAAGTGGAAGAATGCTTGCAGCCTGAAACAAAAATGGCTGCTCTTTCTAAACAATAACCAATAAATGTTTTTTAAAAATATTTTTGAGTCCACCAAACATGAAGGAATTCACCCAGCGGATTCTTTCTACGAGAATGCAGTTGTCTCTCTTTGTAATTTTATTGCTTTCTCAAGTATGTTTCCCTTTGGATACAATTAATTGATAGTTTTATGGTTTGGATGGTGTACGACCTTCCACAGAATGCTTGTATTTACTCAATAGGCACACGTTTCAAAATCCAAATATTAGATCATTATTTCTCTGAAGGAAACATTTTTTCCAGTATAAATCCTAGAGGCAGAATTGTATTGTTTACATTGTGACTGCAGCACTACTCTTCTCTCACCTGTTGTATATAAATATTTCTGGAATAATTTTAACATCTGTTTAACAGGACACTAATGACAGCAGCAGAGAAGCTTGCCGCTGTTCCTGATGTGGATATCGACCCAGAAGGAACATTTAAGTATGTTCTAATACCTGTCTTTGGTCCAGAGGGTCCTGATGGCAAAGAACCGAGCAAATTAGTGGTCAGTAACTGGTAAACTAATATTTGGTCAACTTTGTGATACATTATTATTTGAGAGACAGTCGTTAGCATCATTTTTCAATTTTCTCAGTTGAATTTTTCTTTTGATGTCGGTGACTTGCAATGGGGAATTGTAGCCTAAGGTTGGTTGTTATCTGCATAACATAGTGTTTCAGTGTTTACTGTTAAATTGGAAGTGAGATGGTGGATGGCGATACAACTGAAAACACACAAAAGATTTTCACTGAAACACTGTTGAACTACAGTTATGGCCCTGTGTGCTATGGTATCTTTGCCAGATAGTGTTGACAGAAGATATGAAAAAGCATTCAAAGAAGAGCAACTTATGTTGTTTTATTGCTAAGAAGGGGGAGTGCGCCATGGACATGCAGGGTGTATACGACCCGGAAGATCCGGGGAAAAACCCGGGAAATTTTTCATTGTTTTTGTTTTCAGTTAAATTTGTAATTTTGATTGGTAAGAACCAATACTCTAACAAAGGATATTACTGTGTCTCAATACTGCAGCAATAAAACATGAACAAGAGAAAAAACGAAAATAAAACTTAAATTTCAAGGGAAATGCACCATATACAGCAACAAAACGGTGCTCACACAAGTGTCCGCCAACAGTAAAATGTGTCAAAGGCTTTAGGAAGACTGTGCAATGCTTTGTAACAGCAAATTGCCTCCGCTGAGCGTGACGTCACAACTGTTTACATTAAATTCATTTTAACAGTTACGAGCTCGATCATGCACATGCACAGTTGAGTAGTACCTTCTCCCGCTTCTGGCTACAGAAATTGTTGGCTGTGTAAGCAGTCGCAGCAAGCAGCTAGATGCTACCGGGAAAAATTTTACTGGAGCGCCCAAGCTGCCAGATTTATAGATGCGCAGGAGGTCCAAATCTAGGGAGGGGGAAAATTCATATTCTTGAGGGGGGGGGGGGGGGGGGAGAAAACCTTGTTTCACAAAGCGACTCGCATCCAGCGCACGTTAGTTTGTTAGTATATCGATTATTCATATTACGTTGAAACTCATCCCTGTCGGTTTTTGAACATTTTTAACACATTCTAGTTGATTTTGAATGAATCGTAAGTTGATTTGTGAATGCGTGCGTAGTGTACATGTTTCCTCTGTCAGTGGAATCTGACAGAGCTGAGCGAAGTAAGGCTGAACGGATGAATGCCAACTGCTGTCTGATTGTGTGGTTGACTGTGTTTGCGAATGATGAGCGTTGTTGTAATTACTAGCGGAATCCATAGATTCAGACTACAGGAGTGGAAATAAACAAATAACAGGTGAGAATGATTACGTATTACCTTCTCGGTGTATACAAGAAAATGAAATTTTGACAAAATATTTTTGGGCAGATCACTATACTAGTAAGGGCGAGTTGTACAGTCCACAGCTAGCAGCTACTTTAAGTTCTGTTCTGGAAGAAGCGCGGAAAATGTGTTGTACGACCATGTAACAACGCCTAACCGGGGAATAATCACGGGATAGCTAAACCGGTGATTCTGGTAGAGTTAATGAAGTTAACTTGCAAATAAGCTTTGGCATTGGCAGGAATAGTTACAGAATTAGCGATAACAAGACTGTTTGTTAGAATGATGAAGGAGAAGAAATGGGGGCATCACACAAATTATGGAACAATATGACGATTCCAAGTTCGTATAAAAAATTCATACTACTACTTTTCGATCTCGTGCTTGAGAAACTGGAGTGTAGGAATGAAGTGTGAAACTATTTCCTAACGTAAAGCTTTTTGCTTGTAGTTGGCCTAATAGGCATTTGATATTGGTACTTTGTGAATTATTTTCTGTCCTTACAAAAAAGACCGTTTGTGCCAAAACAGTCTCATTTATTTTGTGTGTATTACAATTGTTGTAGTATTAGAAAGGCCTATTTTGTTTTATCTAGCAGACAGTGACAAAATAGATGTAATCAGATCGGGAAACAACACCAGTCTTGGGTCCTATTTGTATTAACAGCTTTTTCAGTATTAGACAACGACATTTCAACTTTTCATGTAGCAAAATGTTTGACGAACTTTGATGAGGTAATAGATTCTTTCACAGAAGGAAAGCACTCCATGTAAAGCTGTACCAAGATTAGAGGGTAAAAAATTCTAGGAGCTAAGGATTGAAGAAACATGTATTGTCTTGCTTGTCTCATGTCTTTACTGGGTATATTTAATTTTATGTCACACAAAGCAGCAAGTTGTTAGCTGGTAGGGAACAAAGAGTGCAGATTTTCTGAAGAGTTCTTTTTTTTAAAAAAAGAGGGACAGAATGTCAAACCGGCCAACTGTAAACAGGAGAGGCACCACAGGACATTTTAATTTCCACTGTCCTGAATATGGTTTGATGGCATCCATTACAAAATATACACATTTCAATTCCACAGAGCGAAGTACAGTGACGTGTGATAGAAGAATGCTGTGTGAGGAGACGAGACACTGCACTTTGGCACACTTATGACATGTCTTACATTTCCTCGAACACACATGTTGCATGCATCAGACCCTTCAGAAAGACGTACACTACAAAATGAACTTATTTTTGGAAATTATATATATATATATATATATATATATATATATATATATATATATATATATATATATATATATATATATATAAAAATAATGGAAGGAAACATTCCACGTGGGAAAAATTATATATAAAAACAAAGGTGAGGTGACTTACCGAACAAAAGCGCTGGCAGGTCGATAGACACACAAACAAACACAAACACACACACAAAATTCAAGCTTTCGTAACAAACTGTTGCCTCATCAGGAAAGAGGAAAGGAGAGGGGAAGACGAAAGGAAGTGGGTTTTAAGGGAGAGGGTAAGGAGTCATTCCAATCCCAGGAGCGGAAAGACTTACCTTAGGGGGAAAAAAGGACAGGTATACACTCGCACACACGCACATATCCATCCACACATACAGACACAAGCAGACATATTTAAAGACAAAGAGTTTGGGCAGAGATGTCAGTCGAGGCAGAAGTGTAGAGGCAAAGAAGTTGTTGAAAGACAGGTGAGGTATGAGTGGCGGCAACTTGAAATTAGCGGAGATTGAGGCCTGGCGGATGACGAGAAGAGAGGATATACTGAAGGGCAAGTTCCCATCTCCGGAGTTCGGATAGGTTGGTGTTGGTGGGAAGTATCCAGATAACCCGGACGGTGTAACACTGTGCCAAGATGTGCTGGCTGTGCACCAAGGCATGTTTAGCCACAGGGTGATCCTCATTACCAACAAACACTGTCTGCCTGTGTCCATTCATGCGAATGGACAGTTTGTTGCTGGTCATTCCCACATAGAATGCATCACAGTGTAGGCAGGTCAGTTGGTAAATCACGTGGGTGCTTTCACACGTGGCTCTGCCTCTGATCGTGTACACCTTCCGGGTTACAGGACTGGAGTAGGTGGTGGTGGGAGGGTGCATGGGACAGGTTTTGCATCGGGGGCGGTTACAAGGATAGGAGCCAGAGGGTAGGGAAGGTGGTTTGGGGATTTCATAGGGAGGAACTAACAGGTTACGAAGGTTAGGTGGACGGCGGAAAGACACTCTTGGCGGAGTGGGGAGGATTTCATGAAGGATGGATCTCATTTCAGGGCAGGATTTGAGGAAGTCGTATCCCTGCTGGAGAGCCACATTCAGAGTCTGGTCCAGTCCCGGAAAGTATCCTGTCACAAGTGGGGCACTTTTGTGGTTCTTCTGTGGGGGATTCTGGGTTTGAGGGGACGAGGAAGTGGCTCTGGTTATTTGCTTCTGTACCAGGTCGGGAGGGTAGTTGCGGGATGCGAAAGCTGTTTTCAGGTTGTTGGTGTAATGATTCAGGGATTCCGGACTGGAGCAGATTCGTTTGCCACGAAGACCTAGGCTGTAGGGAAGGGACCGTTTGATGTGGAATGGGTGGCAGCTGTCATAATGGAGGTACTGTTGCTTGTTGGTGGGTTTGATGTGGACGGACGTGTGAAGTTGGCCATTGGACAGGTGGAGGTCAACGTCAAGGAAAGTGGCATGGGATTTGGAGTAGGACCAGGTGAAACTGATGGAACCAAAGGAGTTGAGGTTGGAGAGGAAGTTCTGGAGTTCTTCTTCACTGTGAGTCCAGATCATGAAGATGTCATCAATAAATCTGTACCAAACTTTGGGTTGGCAGACTTGGGTAACCAAGAAGGCTTCCTCTAAGCGACCCATGAATAGGTTGGCGTACGAGGGGGCCATCCTGGTGCCCATGGCTGTTCCCTTTAATTGTTGGTATGTCTGGCCCTCAAAAGTGAAGAAGTTGTGGGTCAGGATGAAGCTGGCTAAGGTGATGAGGAAAGAGGTTTTAGGTAGGGTGGCAGGTGATCGGCGTGAAAGGAAATGCTCCATCGCAGCGAGGCCCTGGACGTGCGGAATATTTGTGTATAAGGACGTGGCATCAATGGTTACAAGGATGGTTTCCGGGGGTAACAGATTGGGTAAGGATTCCAGGCGTTCAAGGAAGTGGTTGGTGTCCTTGATGATATATATATATATATATATATATAAAAAAACAAAGATGATGTGACTTACCAAATGAAAGTGCTGGCAGGTCGACAGACACACAAACATACACACATAATTCAAGCTTTCGCAACAAACTGTTGCCTCATCAGGAAAGAGGGAAGGAGAGGGAAAGACGAAAGGATGTGGGTTTTAAGGGAGAGGGTAAGGAGTCATTCCATTCCCGGGAGCGGAAAGACTTACCTTAGGGGGAAAAAAGGACGGGTATACAGTCGTACACACACACACACACACATATCCATCAACACATATACAGACACAAGCAGACATATTACACGTTTTTTAGAAATTTTCCCGAATTTCTCCGCCCTTTAACGTGTTTTAGCGGCAACACAACCACCTAACCTTTATGCACATTGCTGTCTCAACTTAACCTACACTTTTTCGCCTTTTTTTCATACCAGATCTCCAGTTGCTTTCTAGTTCACCTTTCTCTCTCCCCATATATTTTTATCTTTCATTTTCATTTCAACCTCATGTTACACTTTCCACCTTCTAATACCATGTCACCCTCACAACACCCCCACAAAAAAATGGTCTTTAAATATGACTCCTTGTGTCTGTATATGTGTGGATGGATATGTGTGTGTGCGCGAGTGTATACCCGTCCTTTTTTCCCCCTGAGGTAAGTCTTTCCGCTCCCGGGATTGGAATGACTCCTTACCCTCTCCCTTAAAACCCACATCCTTTCGTCTTTCCCTCTCCTTCCCTCTTTCCTGATGAGGCAACAGTTTGTTGCGAAAGCTTGACTTTTGTGTGTTTGTTTGTGTGTCTGTCGACCTGCCAGCATTTTCATTTGGTAAGTCACATCATATATATATATATATATATATATATATATATATATATATATATATATATATATATATATATATATATATATATATATATATATATATATATATATATTTTTTTTTTTAAACGTCCTATCTCAAACGCTCGAGGGGATGGCGGGGTATTGCCCCGGTTCGGAAATATTAGAGATCCGGGACTGATGCGCAGAACAGTCTGAATTACAGTTGGGAAGTGGGTAGTCTCCACGTGACCCATTTTTACATTTAGTGTTTTTGCTGTTTCCTCTTCATTTACTGCTCCCACGTCAAATGAAGACAAAACAGATTTCTGTGGCTGGGAGCTATCAAGTGAATTAAAATACATTCACATAATTATGGAAGGCTAAACTGTGTTATTAGTTGCAGATTTTATTTTATTTCCATCTTTCTGACAGTCAAGCGTTAATTGCCTTTTAGAACAATGAAGTTATTTTTGTTGGTTTGCCAAAGAAATTTTCTTTCATTAATCTTTTCCACTAATGCAGACAATATATTTGAGACAAAGTGTTTAATTCCACACACTGTGTTTGCTGCATTTCAAGTGCACATTTTCAACTTCTAGCACATTTGGCATTACGCCATAATAAAGAACCAAACATGATACAGGACAGTACTGGTACTCCAAGAAAATTTACATCCAAAAAACCACATAGAAAAGCTTAATAACAGGTCGTGGGATTCTGGACATACAAATTTGCACTTTAAATGTGAACATTTTAGTATGGGTCATGAAATTCCGATTCTCTTGGAGTATCCTCTGATGTCTTGTTTCTTACATAATGTAATATCTTTTATTGTTTCACACGTACGAACATGCGGGCTCCCTACGACATCGTAGCTGCGCTTGCGCAGTGATGCCTGTCATCTGGCGCTCTCTGGCAACTGCAGAAACGAACCTATTTCTAACAGGTCATGGGAAAATATTTCGAATGGTGGGTTGAAAATCGTTACCATCAAAGTACCATTCTAGCAGTTACACCAGAACTATGTGAGGTAATGTACGATGAATTTCTTAAATCACAAAGTGTTTGACTCTCATTTAAAAATCAACTCTTTGATGATGAGCTATTTAGGTGAATTTTGAGCCTGGAAGATCAGACATTTATGTCATTATTAAAAATTTTACTGGCACCTTTGTGTGATACATCTTAAATTGTAATACGCGCATAAAAGACCAACATTTTATGTGAAAGCTTAGCTTCTCTTGCAGCGTATTAATCTGATAGTCCAATATTATATGTGAAGGCTTTACGTTTCGTTTAGCAACACTATTTACATTAATTTGAACCATTAACTTTTTCTGTTTGTGTGTTCGCGCTACTTAACAGTGATGTTGCTGTTGGTTGACTACATCACGTGTCCTAAGCTCTGAATACCTGCTGTGATCGGCTGGCGAAATCGCATGAAATGAGCTATGACTAACTTACAAAAGTGCATCCCAATCTCAATTTCAATGCTTTGGAAAGTAACATGCGGTGTTTGGTGGAATTCGAGTTCATACTTTCCTAATACAAAAATATGCAGCATACATGTTGCTGCACATCAAAGATCTTTCCAAAATGCGTGGTTTTTTTTTTTTTTTTTTTCTAAAGCGCCAGGAAATTCTACGCCCGTGTATAAAACCATAATCAAAGGACTTATAAGTTATACTGTTCCAAGAGAAAATATACCGTCAGTTAACAGGGAAAAAGTATGTTTTCACTTGGGAGAAAGTGTATTTTTGACTGAGAAATCCGGGAATTTTTTTTCCTTGTCCGCGTATACCCTGACATGATATACAAGTTGGGGTGACAGTCATTAAAACAAAGGTGTTTTTTTGTTATGATGAGATGTTTTCAGGAAATTTCTTCTGAATGGCAAAATATTTTGTTGGCACCCACCTACATGGGAGAAATTATTATCGTGATAAAGTAAGAGAAATCAGAGCTCCCACAGAAAGATTTAAATGATATTTTTCCCCAGTGCTGTTGAAGAGTGGAATGTTACAGAAATAGTCTGAAGGCTTTTCGATGAATCCTCTGCCGAACACTTAAGGATACAGGATACTTATAAATGGTGGAAAAATCAAAATTTTTTAAATGACTTTATTAAATTCTATAGTCTTTCCTGATTACATTGATATATACACTGTAGGGTTTGAAATGAAAAAAGACCTATACATACCAAATTTTAAAGTTACGGTCATGTACGAGGTGCGACAATAAAGTAATGAGACTGATTTTCTTTGCGAGGTGTGGCACCCCTGCAGGCTTGCGTAGGCACAATATCTGTGACCTTGGTCTATAAGCCGCTTCTAGTCCAAGCGGCATGTTGAAGCAACTGCTCAGTCATGAGTTGTGCTGTAATAAGTTAACACGTGTTAGTGTCTCTCATCACAGAAATGGAACTGCATAATATTGCGCAACAGTATGCCATTTCTTTTTGCGTTAAATTGAGTGAAAACGCGACGACAACTTACGGTAAGCTTAAGAAGGCTTTTGGAGAGGAGGTTATGTGAAAAGCTCAAGTTTTTGATTGGCATAAAATGTTTAGTGAAGGCAGAACAAATGTTGAAGATGAAGACTGCAGTGGACGACTGTCAACCTCACGGATGGATGTCAACTTGGCCAGGGTGCATGAACTCGTAAAATCTGATTGAAGGTTATCCATGAAAATGATTGCAGGAGAACTACACATCAATCGAGGAACGGTTCGTCTAATAATAACATTGCTGATAATTGGATTCTGCATCACGATAATGCACCATCCCATACTGCTCTGTCAGTACAGTAATTTTTTACCTCAAAACAAGTTTCAGTACTACCAGAGCCACCTTATTCACCAAATATTGCTCCGTGCAACTTTTTTCTCTGTCAAAGAGTCAAAATGACGGTCAAGAACACCATTTTCAAACAACACAAGATGTCCCAAAAGCTGTGACGAAGGTCTTGGAGGATATTACAGAAGATGAGTTCCAGAAATGTTACCATCAATGACAGAAGTGCTAAAAAAAGTGTGTACAATCAGAAGGGAACTTTGAAGGAGACAACATGAAAATTGACTAAAACTGTAAGCAACATTTTTTTTCACATCAGTGTCATTACTTTACATTCGCACCTTGTATACTGCCATGCCCCCTTTATTTCTGTTACAGAAACCAGTATTATTTTGAAAAGAACTGTGCACTTTCTTTCTGTTTCCAGCGATTATATGTATGATACATTGTATATGTTGGTAACAGTGCAGGTTTCTAGTGTCTGTAAATGATTATCTTTGCAAGTATTTACTTTTGTGTTCTGAAGCAGTTTGTTCACATGTTAATAAACGTTTGTTTTCCCAAGTGCTACATATATTTGTGAAAATACATATTTTTTAGTGTGCCACACATCAAGAAATTCAATAAAAGGAAATTCTGTGGTAACCAGTTGACAAACAAAGCAAGCCACACTGTTGAAAGTAACCTACGTGTCAGTTCTTCAGTGAAGAAATTCGCACATGGCACACCTCCTGGTGATTCAAATTTTTGTGTTAAAAATTACACTGTTTGTAGTGGATTTGTTGTTGTTGGTGTGGGTATCTTATCTTCTTTGATAAAGGAAGTGGAAAAATGTAAACAATGTGATGGTGTAGGCTGTCTGGAAATAACTGAACAACAAAGTAGCAGGAAGGGTTTAGTGTCAAAATTAGTTGGTCTGTGTAGATCCTGCAATAAATCTACCTCGAAAATGACGTCGAACATTGTGCATAATTCATATGATGTGAATTTGAAGTTAGTGTACGCAATGCGTGCAATAGGAAAAGGAAAAAAAGGCTGCACAAACGTTTTGTCATGTGATTGACCTCCCTCCTCCCAGTAGGTTCAGCAAGTACATAAGAATACTTTTAGGTGCCTTGACGGTTGTGTCTAAAGCATCTGTGAAATGTGCAGTAGAAAAAACTGTTAATATTAGTGAAACGCTGTTGCACTTGATGGGACATGGCAACATCGAGGACATCGTTCCTTGAATGGTGTTTTAAGTGCTACTTCTGTGGAGAATGGAAAAGTTTTTGATGTTGAGTGCTTATCTAATTATTGCCACACCTGCCATAGTAACACTGAAGGACATATTGAACATCAGTGTTATAATAATTATGATGGTTACAGTAGAGGTATGGAGTGTGATGGAGTTCTAAAATTATTTCAGAGGTCAGTGCCCGTTTATAACATTAGATATACAAAGTACCTAGGTGATGGGGAATCTAAAGCTTTCAATAAAATTAACGAGTTCAATGTTTATGGTGATAGCTTCGTAACAAAACTGGAGTGTTGTGGACATGTGCAAAAGAGGATGGGTGCTAGATTGAGGAAGCTAAGAAGAGAAATGAAAGGAAAATTGCTATCTGATGGAAAATCTCTGTCTGGCTGAGACAGATTGACAGAAACTGAAATAGACCTCCTTCAGAGGTATTAAGGACTGGCCATTAGACAAACTGCACCTCTGAATGATGATACAGCAATGAGGAAAGCTGTATGGGCCACCTACTTTCATAAGTTGTCCACAGATGACCACACTGTTCATGGACTTTGCACTAAAGGAGCAGATTATTAGGTGTGGTTACCAAAAAGCAAAAGAAAGTGGTCAAATATACTATCAAAATATCGTAAGCATTATCTTCTTGAGCCTGTTGTGAATGAAATAAAACCAATTTTTAGAGACCTGAGTGGACCCTGTTTTGCTTAGTACCACATTTACTCAAATCTAAGACGCACCTGAAAAATGAGACTCGAAATCCAGGAAAAAAAATTTTCCCGAATCTAAGCCGCACCTGAAATTTGAGACTTGAAATTCAAGGGGAGAAAAAAGTTTTAGGCCGCACCTCCAAATCGAAACAAAGTTGGTCCATTGTAATATGAGACACAATTTAGGTCAAATGAATGACGATACAGCTACAGTAGTTTGGTTCGAGTCGTAAGCTCAGTAGTTAAGCTTTACCAGGTAGCCATTACTATGCGTCAGGCGCTCCGTCCGTATTATACGGGTAACCTTCCTCTTTCGCGTACTTCATTAGCAAAACAATAGCAAGAGACTGCTATTTGCTGTTACCTACACTCCTGCTTTCTTTGAGAATGATCAACAAGAACCAAATAATAGACAGCGTATGATAGAAGATATTCTGAACGGGAGTTTAGCGAAATATTTTCTCCGTTTGAAAATCTTTGCAGGCACCTCTTTAGTACATTACATTCTGCACTGAAATTAGTCATCTTAGATTTAAAAATCTAGTCAATTGCCGTGCTTCATTTCTGACTGTATCACTATTTGGCATAAGAATAATACGAATATAAACATGGGATGATACCTATATTTTTCCGCGTTTGCTGTTGTCTCACTCTAGTTTCGTAGTTTATTAGGCAGACAGGATTTAAATGAGTTAGCAGCAAACATGAAAGAATACATGGCAAAATGTTTATATTCTAATTATTCTTATGTGAAAAGAATACTGCATGCTATTCACAATTCATAAAAGTTCCTATAAGGAACCATCTCTTCTCACAGTTAGGAAAAAATTCAGAACGTAGAGTTGGCCATATTGACAAACATCCCAAACAGTCTTGCCAGTCGGATTTTCGTAGTGCATTGAAATGCTGCTACATTCAAAGGTGCACAATACGGAATTTGTATTTACTTCGTTGGATAATGTATGAAAATGCAGTGGTCGAAACTCGAGGCGGAGGAAAAACTTGTCTGCCACCCCTTTTTCTTTTTCTTTTTTTTTAATACAATTATGCAGAGCGTTTGGCGCCAGTGTTTATCTTTGTGCCTGCAAAGCATGCCTGTGTAGCGCTACATATATTCGACAGCAGAAGTTAGTTGTGGCGGCACCTACCAACATTTTCCAGAACTTCCGCTTACTTTGCACTCAATTCTAAGCCGCAGGCGGTTTTTTGGATTACAAAAACTGGAAAAGAAGTGCGACTCAGATTCGAGTAAATACGGTAAATGTCTTCATGGGGGCACTCAGAATACAAATGAAAGTTTCAACCATTCCATACGGGAAAGATTACTCAAGAATGTTTTTGTAGGACTAAATACATTAATAGTTGGTGTACTAGATGGTGTGCTATGTTTCAATGATGGAGTGATAGGAAGGTAGGAAGTCCTGAGAAATTTAGGCATAAAATGTGGCTCTAATATGAAAGATCAATTTCTTTTGTGTGACAGACAACGGGTGCATGAAGCTGAGAGATTCGCTCTTCAAGTTACCAAAGAAGCAAGAAGTGCTAAAAGGAATGCCAAGAGGAAGCTTGAAGATGAAGAAAGGCTGCAGGATGTAGACTATGCTTCAGGAATGTTCTGAGGCACAGTTTAATTGGACTCATATGTTCATTCGCAATTTCCCGCTAGTTGTTTTCTTCAGAATTCAGGTACAAATATTTCCTAAAGTTTATAAAGCATTGCTCTCATTTTTTCTGTAACTTTCGGTAGTCCATACTTATGTAGTAGACCTAAGCTTTATTGCAGAATCAGCTAAATCATAGAAAAAATAACATTTTTATTAGGAAAAAATTATAAATATTAAATGTAAGATGTGATACTTTTTTATCCTTGTAATATACATAATAGGTGGAATTAAATAGGTCTAGTACCTCAGCCATGTCATGCATGTCTGGTAAAAATTTGGTCTCCTTCAAATGTATAACATTGAATTAAATGGTACCTCAGTTTGAGGAAGAATTTCCTTGTTACTTTTTTTAAATAACTCTAAGCAGGTTCAAAAATATTCAAAATACTTCTAATTTGTTTAGAAAGTGTGATCTATTACCTGATATCAACAAAAAAATCTTAAAACATATACGTTATAAACAGTGCCTGAAAGAAATAGGTGTTGATTTTTACATAATATTGAGCTGGAAAAATGCCGTGTATCCTTAAGTGTGAACTGCCAGATAGCTGTGTAGATTTACACGAGAAATATCGTCTGGTTTGCACTGATGATGTAATGATGTGAGGGGGCTGAATGCATTTTTTTTTTTCCAAATTTAATGTGCCATTATCAACAGAATGATTGCATGCAGATCATTATATTGGCGTGTGAGGTTTTGGGATTGACATTTATTTTTTTATCGCGTATCTTGAGACTTTGAGCCAAAGCTCATGGGATGAGGTGGTACCTAGTTTACAGAAAGCTGAATATATAATTTATAAACAAAAAATTACAGAATTAATAAAATATGAAATTAAGAGAAATTAGGATAAATTACATGTTGCATAGAGAAGTTCTCATGTATTGTGAGGGTCTCCTGTGTGGAATTCTAGCATACCATAAGGTAACCTTTGTGTGTGGATTTGAATACTTAGGCGTATCACTCTTTTTTTCTGCCCTGCTGGGAAATTTGGAAAACAAACCCTGGAGAAATCTTGTTTTTTGTCTCAGTAGATGACACAGTTTGTTTACTGGGATTTCCTGCATCGTCGCTGGCTGGGTGCAGCTTAATACATGCACCGCTTCCCTACTCCCTCATTCTTACTGCTTCTCCACTTCCTACCACTCCCCTCAGCTTGCAGTCAGTGCTGCCACCACTTCTTGCCACTAGCCTAGTAGCTGCCGATGGGTGGCGTGAGGGGTGGTTTGTTTTGATATGATTCTTGGAGATTGTTGACCCAGTGGCTGGAGACAACGGTCATATGTGCACGAGTTGTGTCTGAGTGATTGTGTGAATATGTGTGTGTGTGTGTTATTTTCCAAGAAAGGCTATGGCCAAAAATTTAGTTGTGAGAGTGTGATTGTCTTTTCTACGTGTCTGTCCATGGTTCAGCGATCATCTTTACGTTGAGTTGCTACCTATCTTCATTAGCATTAATTCTCAGAGTATTTGCACAAATTGATGGATTTATCACCACCATCTCATTTCGTCAACATAATGTCAGTGACTTGTGTAAAGCTGGCCACATGAATGGACTTCCATGATGGGCCAAAACCACAGGTCATTTCTGTGGGTCTCTCTAACGGATTGGGTCTGCCGATTTGAAGCCCATCGTTTCCCAATAATGTGCAAGCCCTGCCCATCGTATCTAGTCTCGCCGATCTGTTCCCAGGCCGGCTCTGTTTGTGTGTGGTATAATGCAGTGGGTTTTCGTGATTTATCCGAGGACTCAGGACTGTGGTGCTCCTCGGCAGGCCAGAGGCCACGGGCGATGGAGTTCAGGAATTGTGACTTTCTCACTGCAAGTACAGTGTGCGGTACATTGTTTTATAAACATTTTATTTATTGTAGTACATTTTGGGGCTTAGAAAATAATTTATACAGGATGTACATATCTTTTTTTTTTTTTTTTTTTTACAAACATTCAGTACGCGAATCATGAGTGACCCGGCAGACATCAATACAATAATCGAATTCGTGCCATACCTGTCCCAGCATGGCATCGTCGATTGTGATATTTGTTTCTCGTATTCTCTCCCAGAGCTCCGCTACATCACGTGGTAGAGACCATACATACACCGGATCTTAAATGTGTCCCCACAGAAAAAAAGTCACACGGAGTGAGGTCTGGTGATCAGGGAGGCCATTTCATGAAACAGCTGTTCCCTTCTGTAGCACGGCCAGTTCATCGATGCGGCAGCTCCATATTCAGGTACCCGCAAACTTCACGATGAAAATGGGGGGGTGCCCCATCCTGCTGAAAGATGAACGGAGAGCCCAATTGCATCTGAAGCATCAGCCATTACTGCAACAAATCCGAGTAGGAATATCCAGTGACAGTTCTCTTGGCGAAGTAGAATGGCCCGTACAGTTTTCGACACAACAAAGCACAAAAAACATTTACATTTAGCGAATCACACCCAAATTCAATGCATTCGTGTGGATGCTTTGCACCCCAGATTCGACAATTATGCCTGTACACTTTCCCATTAGTGTGAAAAGTGGCTTCATTGCTAAAACTTAAGCGATCAAAAATTCCATCCCCGTCGTTATTCAATTGTTGCAACTGTGAACAAAACTCAAAACACTTGTCTTTGTCGTTGTTATTGACCTTCTACCCTACCTCCAATCTGAATGGTTTCATAGACAACTTCTGTCGCATGACTTGCCACAGTCAGTGGAGCCATTTCGAGTTCATGGGATGCACGACGCACCAATTTCTTTGGACTCCTTATGAATGTCTCTCATATGCAATCCAAATTCACTTCACTCACACTGGGATGTCTGCTTCTCTGTGCTGGGCACAAGCAACCCGTCATAATAAATTTGTTGTGCCTTCCTTATTGGTGGTTTCTTACCATACTTTGTTCTAAACATCCATTGAACAGCTGTAGCAAACACTTTGTTTGTCGAACTCCAACACGCAGAAAGCTCGCTCCGCACCTGAACTTGCAATGTTTATGACTGGTGTTATCAGCAAATCACCAAAGTATGCTGCGGTGGTATACATGAAAAAGAACTTTCAGGGTTTCCTTCAAAAAGACATATGTGTGATATCTGTGCTATGTTTGGTTCTTGTGCAATAAATAATTGAAAGTGTTCCCAGATGTAATGTACACCCTGTATATTAGAAAGTATGAGCGATAGGAAGAACAACTTGTGGCAGTCACAGGCGGTTTGTATGCTATGTACCTGTATATTTTGGCCTGCCTTATATACTACTTTCAATAGGCCTACTTTTTTCTGAGGTTATTTCTGAAATCAGTGTAGGTATTTTAAATCTGTCTTGCGACTCCAAGGAAATGCGTATTTGTGTCACCAAATATGTTTAGTTTTATTGAAATAAAATAACATCAGTGCTCTTCATGGAATATTATATACCATTGTCTTTCTTTCTCCATCTAAAAACTGTTCATTACAAAAGATGCTGACATTAGTACTTAAGATTTTTGCTCATGAGGGGAAGAAATACAGAAGTCCTTACATTTTTTTTGTGAACTTATGTCTTTACTTGCCCTTGAGACCTCGAAATTTGTCAGGGAAAAATGCTAAAACTTGCTGGAAATCAGGGAACGTCACTTGGGGAAACTTGCGGCAACCCTGAATGTTCACAAGCTGGCACTGCAGACCTTGCTGACTGCATTTTTCAGGGATGAGAATATTCTTGCCAAGTGCACAGAATTGCCCCAAACTATAACACCATATGAGATAACAGAGCAAAAGTAAACAAGCTTTTGTGTTTGTGTCCAAGACATAGTGTATAGTGAAGACAGAAGTGTTCATTTTCTGCTTAAGGTGTTGAACATGATACTTCTGAGAGAGCTTTTCATCTATCTTCAGTCTTAAGAATTTAAAATGTCTGTTCGACCAGCTCAGGACAAGACTATTTCTATTTTACAAGAGTTCAGTTGTTGGCAGTGAAGTATTTATCCGTTCTCCAAAAGCCGTGTGCTGATGTTGCCGACTACCTTGTCAGCTAGATGATTCACGTTATGTTCAGTGTTTTCCGAGAGAACACATGTCCGAATATACAAAAGCTTTCGTTTGCATTTGCAGTAGGTATGGAAAAAAAAAAAAAAAAGAAACAAACAGAAGCCCCTGTTTGGGTTTCCTATAGATAGTGGATATAACAACAGCTCCTTTAAGTTATGTTTTCAGATTATTTTTGATCCCACAATTTCCACTCACGTTGCTACTTTTGTGTTTTCTTCTTGCTTAGTACTCTTGATACATTTAGTTGAAAGTTTGACTATGGTTCCTGCTACTAGGTGCGAGGATACAAGTGAGTTGGCTTCCATTCGGACGTCTACGATGAGACAATGGACAGGGTGAAAGGCCTCGGCGTTGATACCGAGTGCACTGGTGGTGGTAGAATACAGCACGACCCCAGTGCCGACGTCATCAAAGCGTACAGCTACTCACAGGTGATACCAAAAGCAGTGAGTTGTAGAAATGACAGTATGTGTCATCTTGAGCTGTTATTCAACTTAATTTTTTACTGTGTGACTGGTTTCAGTTGAAGACCATTTTCAGGCACCTGTTGTATATACATCGTGGATACGGGAAAATTTGGGATGAAAAGAATGTTTGAATATTATAGTAACAATACAAGCAACACTTACAGAATTTGATTACCAGCAAAAACTATATATATCAAAAGAATACAATGTCAGAAATATAAATTAAATATCCACAAGCATTGTATGTATTGTTAATACAATTTTGAAGTATCCATTTTGCCTGAATTTTTCCTGTTTCCATGCTGTGGGTACAACAGGTCCTCAAAAATGGTCTTTGACCAAAACTGGTTGCATCATAAAAAAAAATTATCAACAGCTTAAGATTAAAAGAATCGATTTCTGTGATTTTATCCTTGCTCAAATGGAAACAGATGAATCTTTCATTTCAAAGATTGTGTTTAGTGATGAAGCAACTTTCCACACTAACGGGAAAGTCAACCGTCACAATGTCTGTGTATGGGGCACTGGGAATCCGCGGGAAACAACTCAGTATGAACATGACTCGCCTAAGGGGAACGTTTTCTGTGCCATTTCAGCCAATAAAGATTTTGGTCCCTTTTTCTTCGAAGGTGCTACTGTAACTGGACTACAGTATCTGGAGATCTTAGAGAATTGGCTGTTCCCTCAGCTCGAACAAGAAGCACAATAATTCGTATTTCAGCAGGATGGAGCGCCACCACATTGGCACTTATCTGTCCGTAACTACCTGAACGTCAACTACCCCAGTCGATGGATCGGCCGCCAGGCAGCCCGTGACAGAGCACTTCGTCACTGGCCTCCAAGAAGCCCTGATCTTACCCCCTGCGATTTTTTCTTATGGGGGTATTTTAAGGATATGGTGTTTTGGCCACCTCTCCCAGCCACCATTGATGATTTGAAATGAGAAATAACAGCAGCTATCCAAACTGTTACGCCTGATATGCTACAGAGAGTGTGGAATGAGTTGGAGTATCGGGTTGATATTGCTCGAGTGTCTGGAGGGGGCCATATTGAACATCTCTGAACTTGTTTTTGAGTGAAAAAAACCTTTTTAAATACTCTTTGTAATGATGTATAACAGAAGGTTATATTATGTTTCTTTCATTAAATACACATTTTTAAAGTTGTGGTATTCTTTTTGAATCACCCTGTACAGTTAGTTCTGGCCCAAAAAGCCATTTTAAATGTTTTTAAAGTACAACAAACAGTAGCATTTCTACTGTAATTTGTAAGCCGTGATGAACAGTAGCACATAGTGTGAGTTTGCTGCCTTTTTATTTCCGTGGGACCTCGCTATGTGTGTAAACCGAAAAATGGCTTTTCGAGCTGAAACTAGTTGCTTAATTAAAAATATTTTTAGTAACTCTATTATCTTAAGCTGAAAAATATCATTTTCATCCAATGACATTAATAATTTTTGTGTCCTCTTTTTCACTTTTGCGATATGGGTGTGTTCTGAGAAGGTCTATCACACGTTTGTTTCTAAGATTGGTACAGTTGTTTTCTGTCATTAGTTATTGTATGCTGCTTTTGACCACTGAGAATCAAATTTTTCAACTGTTTAATATCAGGATTTAGCAGCAAGTTTTTTTACTCAAGTGTTAAAAGGTGTTGTATCTAACAACTATTTTTCTGATCTTCACAACTATTTTTCTGATCTGAAGATTGCCATGCAGGAACTCAACAAACTAGTTCTGATCTGATTCAAAGACTGCATTCATTTTGTTGGTAGAGACAGTGGGGAGCTGTCCTCTTCAGTCATCATTATCCAGAGGTGAAGCTAGTTTCTTTCAGTAGTGGCTGTCATTATTGACTTCAGTCTTCAAGAGTGTGTCTCAGAAATCATTAAATCAGCAGCAGACTGTTGGTTTATTGCATGAAGAGATTCCAAATACTGCTTTAAATTCACTTCTATCTTAAATTCAGTGCCATGTATGAATGTCTGCTTTTAAACTCCATTGCTACCTCAGTCTAACTGATGTGTGTACAAAAGGAGTGAACAAGTGGCCCGTGTAATATGCCTAGTGTGTTAACAGTGTACACCACTACACATTGTCTATTTTAGAAAATGAATCACTCTGCAGCAACCCAGAATGTCTCAGAATTCCCACACTATGCAGTACAGTATCCAAAGATTGTTATTCTGTGAACAGAAATCCATTGGTGTTAATTAGATGTGTACTGTACTCTCCATTTAATGTACAAAAGCAGTTGTCCAGTAGCAATTCATTGCAAGAGGAGGGACAATTTCCAGTTTTGTTATTTATTTTATTTGCCCATTTAAATAAAGCTGACTTAGGAATTTTCCCTTATGTGGGGACTGTTTGTACTAGATAATGTGTCTGTTTGAAGTTCTATATTTGTATATTTTGCTGTTCATGTCACTTCTGCGTAATTTTTCATTGATTGTATCGATACTTGTTTGAATTCTGATATGTTGTGAAATTTCAAACATTTGGGAATCCCGTGATAAACCAGTACTATTACCGTCAATTGTAGGCTTAAACTAAACTGTGTTCTTTCAAAAAATTTTAGAACAGTATGCCTATCATCCTCATTCAAAATAGTCTCTCTCTTATTTTGTTGTCCAATTATGTGAGAAATAGTTTAGTTTCAGAATTTTGAGATGCCTGCAAAACTATACTTTGTAAGTTAGTGCTACCAGTGTTTTGTATACGTAATTTATGTAGCAAATCAATGCTTTGTGGTTCACAGCTCAGCCAAAGTATACATCACCCCTGAATTTCATTGTACATCAATGCAAATAAATGTGTATTTTTGAGAATTTTCAGAAGTTACCATTGTCCTTTGCATAATCTGTGAGCAGTCGGGGTTTGTGATGTAGTTCCTGTAGCAGATTTTCTGCCAGACATTTTGTGTTACATCTGGTTTTCCCTTAACCCTTTACTGGCCAAAACTCTATTGGATCTTTTTTTTTGCAAACTTTTATACATAAATATGTTACATTGAGTGATTAATTGAATAAAAATTTGTTTTGAAAAGTTTCAGTTTATTAGAACAAAAACTACAGAAGTCCCCATTTTTGGGACATTGGCCAAATGCGCTATCCAAATTCACAATCTTATTCTCCATGCATAATATTGTAAGAAGCAACACAAACATTAAATAAAGAATATTGTAATGTTGTGGAATGTATATTGTACTGGTTGTTACCTATCTCGTTTCTTGATAACTGAATGATGTGGAATCTTACGCGGTATATTGTGGTAGGACCACATTCGCACCACGTGTTTGTAATTGATAATAATACGAGTAGTTCCAGCACAATTTCAGCAAGGCTTATTTATTAGTAGCTGCTGAAAGATTACACACTGCAGATCTCGTTTGTCTAGGGGTTTTGTCTGCAAAACATTACTCTAACAAGCCTGGCCTGGGTTTTCTTCTTGTTTGAAATAAACACTACCGGGTTCGAATTACTTTCGGCTAAAAATAATATTTATTCGTACTCTTTGTTTAGTAACTACAATATTTTCACTTCGAACATTGATATCCTAAAAATGCATTATACTGTACTGGTCACTTAAACACGTCCATCTCCCTCCAATACCGACAAAGAATTGGCGTGCAAGCCAACATGTGCCCGGAAGTTGCAGACATTCCTGCATTCCAGATTCTTTGGTCTTCTGACCTTAATACACTCCAAAGACACATATAAATAAATACATATAAATATACCACATTTATCATCTCAAACAAATCCATTATTTATCATAAAAGAAAATATTCATAAATAAATAAATTAAACACATGTTATGGCAACATAATGAAGTTACCTTAACTCTCTACTGTGGGCATCGTACTTTTCGCATGAGATAAACTTTATCTCTGGCAGTTAATTACATTACAATAGCCCACCAGGACTTGCAAGTGTACCTTGGTCCACTTGTCAGTCCGATACAGAAATTGCATCATTGTCTTGGCTTGTATACAACTTTTTATCACAACTGTAGTAAACTGTTTATTCTTTCATCAACCATTGACTTCCTCCTTTGTCTCACAACATAAATACATATGTCGATTTGTTGCCCAGAAATTTACTATAAAATAATACTAAAGTTAAAACATTTTCTCATATTAGAACAAACATAGTACTAACTCCTATATCATCAGTGAGTTTGCAAAAGTATTTCAATTCAACAACACTATTCTCTCATGAGCCTTGTGAATTATGTTATATCAAAATTAAGAGGCAAAATAAGCCAACAAAGTATCTTTATGGGGTTATAAACAGAGCTGAATAAAACCAGTTATGGTGAGCATGATGTAAAACAAAGGCACACTTGCATATACAAGAAAATATATTCTATTAACTATACAATTATTTTTATTTATTTATTTATTTATTTATTTTTTTTTTTTTTTTTGCATTATGGTCTATTTAAGTGAATGAACAAATTTCAAAATTTATGAGATTTGCTATTCTCAAACTGTGAGCGTGGGTGACATGTCTTATCTCCTAGCATCATCAATAAAATAAAATCCCTTATTTATCAAGTTTACATATTTTGCAATTCATTAAATACTGTAAAATTACTTTAAAAACACATAGGAATCATGAAATCTAATCTTATAATATAATTACGTGACAATCAGTCTAGATACAACATCGTTTTCCATGAGATGTGTTACATGGCATAGTATGGTGACTGCATTTTTTTTCTTTCTTTCTTTACTTCCAGTAAAATTCTTTCCAGATAAAGGCATGTTTTTAGGCTCAGTTTGCTCTTTTCTCAATATACGGCTTCAAAGAAACAACATTCCTAAGACCAAACAGCTTTCTCGACTTGGGATATACTAATCGGTACGCATTTGGATGGGGTTCTCAATAATCTCAAATGGCCCAATGTAAATGTCAAAGAACTTCTTGAGTTCTGCTGTTAGTAACTTTGATCGTTCGTGGGATTTCACTAAGACATTGTCACCTACTCTGAATGTGGTAGCCTTTATTTTCCTATTATGTCTGTTTTTCCTAGCTTCACCTAGTTTCTTCATGGTTTTCTTTACAATCTCTTCACGTTCTTTCATTGATATTAAGCTACATTGTGGAAAGTCTATTAATTCAGAAATAAGATTTGCTGGTCTGAGGTGAAACATAATTTCATATGGTGAAAACCCAGTAGAGCTATGCTGCAAGCTGTTCATGATATCCTCGAAGTTGTTTACATGGTCGGACCAACTAGGATGTTTGTGACTACAATATGTCCTACAAAGTCTCCCTATTTCTCTCATGTACCTTTCTGCTGGGTTTGAAGATGGGTTGTACACGGATATCAAGATATGTTTTGTGTTAGTTTTTTTCCATGAATGCTTTCCAGTTTTTTGAAACAAATTGTGAACCATTATCAGATAGTATAGCTTTAGGTTTCCCTACACTCTTGAAGTAATCTCTCTCAATTTTTGCAATGATCTCTTTACTTGTAGCTTTTCGCACAGAATAAAGTTTAATTAGTTTGGAAAATACATCAACCATGACGAATATAAAACAATGGCCACCTTTGCTTTTAGGTAAAGGTCCATAAAAGTCTACAGCTGCTAAATCTAATGGTTTATCTGGAATGATGTTCTGCATTTCTCCCTGACATGTTCTGTTGCTTACTTTTACTCTTTGATATTTGTCACATGTTGATATTTCGTTCCTCACCTTCTTTACCATGTTATAAAAGTAGATATTTTCTTGTAACTTTTTTTACACATTTCTGTATTCCACAGTGACCATAACTCTCATGGGTGTACTTCATTAATTTGTCTGCCTCACACTCTGGCCAACATAGCTTCCAATTGTCAGAGTCCACATCTGTTCTTCTAAAGAGTGTTCCCTTAAAGACCTTATAGTACTTGTCAAGTTTATCATACCCTCTTTTGCCTAAACAGTCCTTAACCAATTTCCAATTAGGACCGTTATTCTGTCCCCTCCTGATGTTATTGCAAAGTGTCTTTATGAGCTTTTCATCCTGGATTCCCTTCATGTATCTTATTTTAAATTCCTTTTCTTCCTCTTGATCAAACATTTCCTGATCTCCTCCTACTGGTAACCTGGATAAAGCATCAGCTACTACGTTTTCTGATCCCTTAATATACACAATTTCGTAATCAAACTGTTGCATGAACATTGCCCACCTGGTTAATCTACTGTGATATAGTCTACACTCCTGCAAGTAACTTAAAGCTTTGTGGTCTGAATAGACTTTTATCTTGTGTCCTAACAGGTATGTTTTAAATTTTGTAAACGCCCAGTGTACTGCGAGTAATTCTTTTTCTGTGACAGTGTACGTTCTCTCATGTTTAAGTAACATTCTGCTGGCAAATGCAATTGTACAATGAAGATTTTTTCATTCACAATTTTCTCCTGAAATAGTTCTGCTCCTAGTCCATAATCACTACTGTCAGTGTGAAGACAAAATGGCAAACTAAAATCTGGTCTGTGTAAAAGACTGTTCTTACAAAGTTCATTCTTAATTTTATCAAATGCTTTCTGGCACTCTTCAGACCAATTCCATGGAGTATTTTTTCTAAGTAAGTTGCTTAAACATGTTACATTAAGGCATTGTCCATTTACATATTTTCGATAGAATCCACAGAGTCCGTAGAAAGACTTTAATTGTTTCCGGTTTCTAGGAGATGGAAAGTTTACGATAGATTTTATTTTCTCCGGATCTGCACTTATCCCTTCCTTAGTAATGACATGACCTAAAAATTTGAGTTCTGACACACCAAATTTACATTTTTCCAGTTTTAATGTCATACCACCTCTTCTGAGTTTCTCACACACCTTCTTCAATAACTTCAAATGATCCTCCCAACTTTGATTTGAAACTAATATATCGTCTACATAAATTGTTAATTCTGACACAACTTCTTGGCCAAGTACATAGTCTAGTGCCCTTATAAATTCGGCGACTGATGAGTTTAATCGGAAAGGCACTACACAATACTGGTAACATCTCGCATTGTATAAGAAAGCAGTGTACTTTCTAGAACTAATTGCAAGAGGTACTTGATGAAAACCTGAAGTTAGGTCAAGGCTTGACATAATTTGGATATTTTTAAATTTATATAACAATTCATCGATGTTCTCTGGGTGGTCAGTTTCTCTGTATAAACATTTTTTTAACTGTCTGGAATCTAGTACTAATCTGACTTGTCCATTAGGTTTATTTACAGTGACTAAGGGATTATTATAAGGGCTTATACTCCTCTCAATGATTTCACACACTTCCATCTTTTGCAATTCTTTCTCCACTGCTACCCTTTTCGAGATTGGAATACTGTATGGTTTTGTAAAGAAAGGTTCATGTGGCTTCAACTGTAAAGTACATTGGTATCCAATTACTTTACCTGGTATATTGCTAAATACATCACTATATTCCCACAAAAATAATTTCAAATCTTGTTTTTGGTTCTCAGTTAGTTCTCTAGCCTCGACTACTTTTTCATTTACTAACTTTTCAAACTCTATCTCATCTGTATCGAAATCTGTGACATGGCTTTCAATGTACTCACCTTCTTTTGTAAATTCAATACTGTTCACAGTCTTATTCATACAAAACACATTTGATTGAAGTAGTTTCGTAGTGATGACTTCACCACTTGGTAGAGTCATCATTAATTTCTGCCCTGCCCAATCAAATGCTGCACTTACTTTTGTTATCCAAGACATGCCTAGGATAAAATCCTCTGTGAGATCAGGAATGACGAGACACCCATGTGACCATGATACTCCTTCAATTTCAAAAGTAATAAAAGCCTGACTCCTTATTGATTTACTGTGCTTCCCGGTAGCACCTCTTATTTTAATTCCTACCACAGGTAACTCGACATAATCCTTATTAGTTTTCAGTTTTTTACTTAATGATTCTGATATCCCAGATACTTGACTTCCTGTGTCTACTAAACACTTTCCTTTCCATGATCCTATCTGCACATCAATAAACGGACTGCTTACATCAAAGTCAAATTTTTTGTTAATATTCTCATGTAATAAGTCATCTTCAATTTCACTGAATCCGTATCCCTTTCCAGTATCCTTACCTGTATCATTACTACCAGAGTTATATGCTGTTATTACCCTAATTGCATTTTCTTTGGCCTGATTACTATTTCTGAATATTTCATTAAGCCAACTACATTCATTTGTGCTATTGTGTGTCTCTCCTTTATATTTCTGTCTTAACATTTGTGCAATGTGATACTTAATTCTATGCCACCAGTCTGGATACAAAGTTTCACATATATCAAGTGTTACCTTTCTGAAATTTTCATCATCCTTAATGGCACTACTGTTAACCCATAAGTTAAACAAAAATTGCTCACTATCTGACATTTCATCATCTACTCCCCTAATGCTGTTAAGATTACCTGCTGTCAATTCCTTCTCATTTTTCTTCCATGTATTAAGATCAAATAACTCATTGGCTGAAATTCTGGCATCCTTATCATTGAAATTGTCAACTGTGTTCATGTGTACCTCGCTAATTTCATTACTATCCTCTTTTATATTAGTAATCCCTAAAGCTTCCAACTCCTCACTTACACCAATAAAACATCTATCTTCACTACTATCCTCAATTTCCTTTTCTTCCCAATCAACATCACAAAAATTATCATCTTTATCCTCTGCACTCTTACCTTCAGTATGCAGATACACATTTAAATCATCCTTACTAGGTGCTCTTTTCATTCCTAGCCCACCAGACTCTTCCATAAGTTCTCTAATTCCTAATACACTTTGATCATTTGAACAACTATTTTCCAGCAAGGTGCTCCTCTCAGCCCACTCATAGAATGAATCTAAGTTTAAGTCTTCACAGTTTTCTAAGCAATCAGTGTCTTTAAATAACTTACCTTTTGTTTCTGGTTTATTTGTATGTCATATATTATTTGTAACAGATACTACATTAATGGGATAACATTCCTCTTTGAAATAATTACTCGTTATGTCACAGGTATCTTTCTGTTTAGTTAGACAGTTTGGGTTGGCCCTTTCCATTTGTGTATAAGTAGCTCCTACCTTGCGGACCGCCAATGGAGCCTCATTCAGTTTTTTAACTCCTGTTCAGTTCTCCCCATACCATTATGACTATTCCACTCCTTTGGTTTATTTCCAAAGTGTCTGTTACCAGATTGGTTATGATTATTTCCATACTGACCTTTGTAATGGAAATTGTGTCCTTGTGATCCCTTGAAGTTGTACTGGTGATTTCTCTGATGAGAATCACTACTTCCAAAATTGTGTGTTTCCTTTTTATCATGTTGTGTGTTTCCCCAATTTGTATGCCCTGTCCTTTGAAAATGGTTTTGACTATGGTGTGGTGGTTTACTCGTTTTCTCAATAATTCTGTCTAGTTTGTCAACATATTTCAAAAACTGATCTATTGTGTCATCTGGACCATAAGCTAACTCCCACTGTAGTTCACATGGTAGCCTCCTTTTGAGTGCATCAATTTGAGTGAGTTCATCAAAAGGTTTGCTTAGGTGAGTGAGTTTCCTTAACTGATTTCTGCAAAATTGCTTCATGCTACCAAATTCATGTTTATAAACAGGTCCATTCAAGAATTCGCTTTTTATTCTTGCCTGTTCTGTCTCTGACCAGAATTTACTTAAGAACCTCTCCTCGAACTCTGCAAAAGACATTCCCTCAGTACAATAATGATTAGTCCATGACAATGCTTCACCTTCTAGAAATCTTTTCACAAATTTAATTTTCAAATTATCATTCATATTTGGAAAAAAGTTATCCTTGCAATGCTGCAGGAAATCTACCGGATGCATACTGCTCTCATCTGAAAAGTTTTGTACTGGAATATTGTACCACAAAGTGCCAATATTGTTCGGCAAACTATTGCTGACCATATTGCTACTAACACTTTCAAGTTTCTTAGTGATGTCATTAATACTACTTTCTAAACTCTTGACTTCATTTTTGTTTATCTGATTATTTACATCTATTTTTTCAGTAATAATTCCTATCTTTTGTTCAAATTTGCTTTCTACTTTAACAATTTTATCATCTACAAGAGAAATACGCTCAGATACTGTTTCTTCTACATGTTTGATATCTGAATGCACAACTTTAAACGCATTATGGATTTTCTCTCTACCTGTACTTGCTTCAGTTTTCAGATTTTTTACTTTTGCATCTACATTTTTAACTTTTCTCCCGACATAATTGACCTTACCAGTGATCTTAACCATATTACGACTCAAACTGGAAATTTTTGCTTCTACTTTTTGAAAGTGATTGTCATTTTTCTTTTCATATTCTTTGAATTGTTTTTCAAATTTATCACTCATGAGCTTGAGAGTCTGGTCTAACTGAGCATCATTGTTTTGCTCCATTTGATCCAAACGAATCTCATTAGCATCGAGTCTGTCTTTAATATTTCCTAACCACTGTCCGTTTTGTCTGTTAGTGTCATCAATTGCCTTAAATTTTCCCTCCATATAATTCATTATTTTTGATAGCATGTCTTTAACTTCATTCTGTCTTTCCGTATGAGTTCTCCATTTGATCCAAACGAATCTCATTAGCATCGAGTCTGTCTTTAATATTTCCTAACCACTGTCCGTTTTGTCTGATAGTGTCATCAGTTGCCTTAAATTTTCCCTCCATATAATTCATTATTTTTGATAGCATGTCTTTAACTTCATTCTGTCTTTCCGTATGAGTTTCAACTTTGTCTACAGGATTCGGACTATTACTGTTGCATTCACTTTCGTATGATAAATTCACATCTGTACTAGCGTTGGCGACACCGTCGTCAATACCTTCCTCTTTTACAATAGTCATCTTTTTACACAGGAATAAACAAAACACAACAAATTTATCTTTTCTAAAGGATACTAAACTATTTTACTCACAGTTTACTTGATTTCTTATAAGGTCTTCTTTGTTGATTGGTGCGTGATGGAATTCACAACACTGAAACACTACACTTATATGAATATTGCTTTTTTGGTTGCACAACACTTTACACTTTTTTCTTCTTTTGTGACTTATTGCGCCGTTATTCTTGCTCCAGTAACTGCATCCCGTTGTCTTGAAGGTATCAGCATTCGACTTCCTTTGTCTTGAAGGTATCAGCATTTGACTTCCTTTAACATTTTCAGCCAGGATGTACGAATTCTGTCGTTTTCTTCGCAATCTCGGTGGTAGTTCATTTCGGTAACATTTTCAATAATCCCGGACGACGCCACCATATTGTACTGGTTGTTACCTATCTCGTTTCTTGATAACTGAATGATGTGGAATCTTACGCGGTATATTGTGGTAGGACCACTTTCGCACAACGTGTTTGTAATTGATAATAATACGAGTAGTTCCAGCACAATTTCAGCAAGGCTTATTTATTAGTAGCTGCCGAAAGATTACACACTGCAGATCTCATTTGTCTAGGGGTTTTGTCTGCAAAACATTACTCTAACAAGCCTGGCCTGGGTTTTCTTCTTGTTTGAAATAAACACTACCGGGTTCGAATTACTTTCGGCTAAAAATAATATTTATTCGTACTCTTTGTTTAGTAACTACAATATTTTCACTTCGAACATTGATACCCTAAAAATGCATTATACTGTACTGGTCACTTAAACACGTCCATCTCCCTCCAATACCGACAAAGAAGTGGCGTGCAAGCCAACATGAGCCCGGAAGTTGCAGACATTCCTGCATTCCAGATTCTTTGGTCCTCTGACCTTAATACACTCCAAAGACACATATAAATAAATACATATAAATATACCACATTTATCATCTCAAACAAATCCATTATTTATCATAAAAGAAAATATTCATAAATAAATAAATTAAACACATTGTATGGCAACATAATGAAGTTACCTTAACTCTCTACTGTGGGCATCGTACTTTTTGCGTGAGATAAACTTTATCTCTGACAGTTAATTACATTACAATATTCAGTATGAAATGAAGCAAAACACTTGTCATGTCCACCAACATTGCACCTATCACAAATTTTTGTTGTTTTTTTCTTGCAGTAAGCACATTTCTTCTGTGTTTTACTTGGCACAAAGAAATGATTTCCTGGATCTAGTCGTACATCTGTGCTCACCCGTCCTCCCATCAATTTGCTTCCTTGTGCTCCTCTTTGTTTTGGTACTGATCCTTTTTCCTTTGATAGAAAAAACATCACTATTCTCTGTCGGACATCCAAAAGTAAGAGCTTCTCATTAGAGTTAGCAATTTGGTATGCACGCCATGTGTTTACTATGCAGATATATATCATCTGTGTGAATAATGGCCACCACCATTTCTTTGACCTTATCCTCGTCCTATAAAGTGATATCTGCTTGTCCAGTAGATATATGGCACCCATGTGGGCATTGTATTCTTCAATGATATGTGGCAGTGCAACAGATATTTCCTTTTTTTTGCCCATGAATATCTTTTAGCAGAACTCGTGGAATAATAGTACTGTTATTTGTCACTACACATACTGGTTTGTTGTCACTCCATTTCACAACCAGAACTTCATTCTCTTTGTCAAATATGTAGTCATAGAATCCTCGTTCCTTCCTTTTGCCATTCTTTTCGAGTCAATCAAAGGACATGCATTAGTTCGGATCTCTGTTATTGTTCCTGCAGCTTTCATTTTACTCTTTCCGAGTGTGATCAGTGTGTCAACACTGGTGAAAAAGTTGTCAAAGAAAAGCTTATAATTCGGATACTCTGATTCTGGAATCATGGTGGTTAGTTCATTTATTACCCTTGCACCTAAAGGCTCCTGTTTGTTGTCAGTCTTGCTACAGTATGGTGAAAAATTATAAAGAAAGCCATTGGAACTTGTAAGACACCAAATTTTATATCCAAATTTGATAGGCTTTTCCCTCAGAAACATTTTAGCTGAATGTTTGCCATAATAATGTACCATTATTTCATCAGTTGAGAGTTCTGAATGAAATACGCCAAATTTACCAAATTCCTATTTCAGCATTTCAAATTATAACCTCAGTTTGTACATCTTGTCATTTCTGTCTATTTTGGAGTTTTCATTGAGATGAATGAATCTCTTTATTTCCCAAAACCTATTTCTTGACCCGTAGTTGAAGACTAAAGGAACACCGACATCAGGAGCCTGTTCCCAGTACTTAATCTTGTGGGGAAGCTTATGATAACCACTCAGAAGTAGTACGCCAATAAATAATTTTAGTTCTTCTTTGGTTAGCAGAAAATTTATTCTGTTATGTTGGCAAGCATAAATTTCGCTTTGTTCAATAATAGTATCCATTAGTTTCTTAGAAAAAAAAAATCCTCAAACACCTGGGGCACTGTGTTATTTGCTAGACATTCCGCATCATAATGTTTGTTGCTCTTCCCTGGTTCACTATTGTTTGTGTACGTTGGTTGACATTTATACCACTTACATATATATTTTTTTGTAGATAACATACCACTTTCTCCTCCACCTCCCAACACTTTCCTTCTTTTGGCTTCTGGATGTACAACTGTAGCATTAACTTCATCTCAGCTGGTTGTGAGCTCTAAAGTACCGGCGTCATCTTGTACAACAGTACATTTTCGTCAGTGTCTTCTTCATCTGTTATTACATCTGCATCGTGTGGAATAATTGCCAATTCTGTATATCATCTTCATCGTCACTCTCTTGACGTTTCTCTAGTTCTGCTAGAATTTCTTCAAATGTAAGTTCACGTGGCATGTTTTTGTCCTGTTGGAATCGTAAAATTCGAATAGAATATGAAAAAAGCAGATATAAAGAACATAAAATGCAATTCTTCTCTGTATATTATGTGTATACAAGAATAGGGCACATCAACAATAAATGATTGTTTTTTTTATATATATATATATATATATATATATATATATATATATATATATATATACACACACACACACACACACACACACACACACACACACACACACACACACGAAAGGATATGCGTTTTAAGGGAGAGGGTAAGGAGTCATTCCAATCCCGGGAGCGGAAAGACTTACCTTAGGGGGAAAAAAGAACAGGTATACACTTGCACACACACCCATATCCAACCACACATACACAGACACAAGCAGACATTTGTAAAGGCAAAGAGATTCGGCAGAGATGTCAGTCGAGGCAGAAGTACAGAGGCAAAAATGATGTTGAAAGACAGGTGAGGTACGAGTGGCGGCAACTTGAAATTAGCGGAGGTTGAGGCCTGGCGGATAACGAGAAGAGAGGATATACTGAAGGGCAAGTTCCCATCTCCGGAGTTCTGACAGGTTGGTGTTAGTGGGAAGTATCCAGATAACCCGGATGGTGTAACACTGTGCCAAGGTGTGCTGGCCGTGCACCAAGGCAAATTTAGCCACAGGGTGATGCTCATTACCAAAAAACACTGTCTGCCTGTGTCCATTTCCCCCCTGTGGGTTCGGGGGTTAGAATAGACCCGCGGTATTCCTGCCTGTCGTAAGAGGCGACTAATAGGAGTCTCAACTGTTTCGGCCTGTAATGCGATGGTCCCCATTAGGGTTTGACCTCCATTTTTCCAAATTCAACAGAAGTAAGAGCCTTTTGGGGAAGGACCCCTTACATGGTGCACCATCAGTCCTCTGTGCCCTAAGACCTTGGCACTCTTTATCGTCTGGGTGTCGTAACTGCACCCTCCATCCCTCATTTTGGGCATACACACCTGATGGATTGTGTGAGTTACGCCCTTAGTGCATCATCATCTGCACCCACGATCACTATGGACTACCCATGGCACCCAAAATCCAGCACGGTAGCCAGCCCGTTGTGGTGGGGTCGTCATGTACCCTCTAGGTTGTAGCCCCCTGACAACAGAGGGATCGTACTCCCGATGCCTGAACTGCCGCCTCCCCACGTAAGCCTAGGAGTAGATACCCGTCTCTCTGGGGCATCAGGACTCCCGGCAACGGCCATCCTGCTAGGTGGCCTTTGCTGTGGCTGGGTGCCACCTGTGGGGAGAGCCCCTGGTCAGAGTGGGTGGCATCGGGGCGGATACCCCGCAATGAAATGGGTACAATCTCAATCCGGTGGTCGCACGACCACCAACGTCTCTAAGCGCAATAAAGTAGACTTTAACGCTGTGGCATATAACCCCAAATCGTCCCCTTCCCTAGCCACGCCCTGGGAGGGACGCAGGGCTGCGGACAGACAGGAGCCATATTCACCGCGATATCTTGTGTGCAGCAGAACTGATGGGGATTCATTTTTGGGGACTAAGCCTCTGTTCTTTGTGACCCATCTTGAATATAAGTTCGGGGAAGTGGCCCCTCTTTCCAAAATGCGGAGCGGGGCCATTTTGATACAAGCACCTTCCTCTGCACAGTCAAGGGCGTTGCTCGCCTGTGAGAAGCTTGGTGACATACCTGTTAACGTCACTCCCCATAAGTCACTAAATTTGGTCCAGGGGATTATCTTTCATAAAGATCTTCTGCTACCGTCTGATGACGAGCTACGGGAGAACCTGGCATGACGAGGTGCACACTTCGTTCGTCGTGTCTTTAGGGGACCCAAGGATAATAGGACCGCTTCCGGTGCTTTCATCCTGGCCTTTGAGGGCAACTGCTTGCCTGAGAAGGTCAAGGTCATGATCTACCGGTGCGATTTCAAGCCCTATGTCCCGCCCCCTATGCAATGCTTCCAGTGCTGGAAATTCGGGCACGTGTCCTCCAGATGCACTGCCAGCCCCACATGTCGCGATTGTGGACGACCTTCGCATCCAAATGCTCCGTGTGCTCCACCTCCCACCTGCGTTAACTGTGGGGAGCATCATTCTCCCTGCTCGCCAGATTGTGCAGTCTACCAACGAGAGCGGAAGATACAAGAAATTAAGACCCTGGACCGTTTAACTTACCAAGAGGCGAGGAAGAAATTAGAATGGCTCAACCCCACACCTATGTTGAGGAGTTATGCTGCTGTAACACTGCAGCCACCAGTTCCTGCAAAGACTCCTTTCACAGTTGGCCCACCGAACAGTCATGTTTCGCCTGCCCCACCACCGGTGGGGGCCACTCTCTCTTCCACTGCTCCCAAAACACACAGTTTGGGAGCAGTGCACCCCAAGCAACCGAGGACGTCGGTCCCCACCTCTCAGCCGGAGCGGCGACAGCCCTCTCCGGCTCCTCAGCCGGGGAAGCGACAGCTCTCTCCGGCTGCTCAGCCAGAGACGCAACAGCCTCCTCTGGCCTCACTTGTTCGGAAGGGATCCCTTGGGGGAGTCCCTTCCAAGGACTTCCCCAGTGTCTCACAAGACACTAGCCAGTGGCTGAAGAAGCCACCAGCTGCTGGTCGAAGGGCTTCACGCTCTTCCTCTGTTCCTGATAATGCGTCAGGAAAGCCCTCCCAGCATGCCAACCCTCCTCCGAAAGACAAGAGAGAGAAGAGGAAGCTCTCCAAGAAGGATAAGGACCCAGTGGTTCCCGCACCAACGCTTCCTGTCAGCTCAGCCTCTGAGGATGAGGTCGAGCTCTTTGCGTCCCCTGATGACCTGGATCTCGCCGTCTCCTCAGAAACGATGGCCATAGCGATGTCCGTCACTCAGTCGGTGGCAGCATGTGACCCTGCCCAGTAATTTGCCTTTTCAGTGCCTGAATGCCTCTACAGGACACGCTTTGTACAATCCTCCAGTGGAATTGTGGCGGTTATTTTAGCCATCTACCTGAGCTGCGTCAGCTTATAAGCTTGACACCTGCTTTATGCATTGCTCTCCAGGAAACCTGGTTCCCGGCAATGCGGACCCCTGTCCTCCGTGGATACAGGGGTTATTACTGCAACCGAAGCACTTACAATAGTGTGTCAGGTGGAGCCTGCGTGTATGTCCTTACCTCTGTATATAGTGCTCCTGTGCCCCTTCAAACATCTTTGGAAGCTGTGGCTGTCCGCGTAAGGACTACCCAGGACATAAACGTCTGCAGTGTCTATCACCCTCCAGGTGGTACAGTCTCCCTGACCGAATTGGCTGCACTTGTCGCCCAGCTTCCCACGCCTTTTCTTCTCCTTGGGGATTTTAACGCCCACAATCCCCTGTGGGGTGGATCGAAGATTACTGGCCAAGGCAGAGATGTCGAGAATCTCATCTCCCAACTTGATCTCTGCCTCTTAAACACTGGCGCTGCCACGCATTTCAGTGTGGCGCATGGCACGTTCTCGGCCATAGATCTGTTGTTGTGCAGCCCAGGGCTTTTACCATCGGTCCACTGGAGAGTCCATGATGACTTGTGTGGTAGTGACCATTTTCCCATCTTCCTTTCACTACCCCAGCGTCGATCCCATGAACGCCTGCCTAGGTGGGCATTTAGCAAGGCAAACTGGGAAACATTCTCCTCTGCTGCCACTGTTGCATCTCTCCCCCACAGTACCATCGATGTGGCGGTTGAGACACTGACTGCAGCGATTGTTTCCGCTGCAGAACGTACCATTCCTCGTTCGTTAGGGTGCCCCCGGCGAAAGGCAGTGCCTTGGTGGTCTCCGGAGGTCGCTGAATCCATTAAAGAACGTCGTCGGGCTCTTCAGCGACATAAGTGGCACCCGTCTTTGGAGAACCTCATTTTCTTCAAATGTCTCCGTGCTCAGGCATGGCGGCTCATCAAGAGGCGGAAACAGGAGCGCTGGGAGAGGTACGTTTCCACCATTGGTTCCCGTACTTCACCCTCCCAGGTGTGGATGAAGATTCGGCGCATCTTTGGAGTGCAGCACTCTACAGGTGTCCCAGGGCTTACCATCAACGGGGCGGTATCCACCGATGCTGATGCAATCGCCGAGCATTTCGCACAGCACTATGTTCGGGCCTCTGTGTCGGGGAATTACCCGCCTGCGTTTCGCGCGCTTAAACGCCAGGAGGAAGGCAAACGGCTTTCTTTTGCTTCTCGCAACCCTGAGACGTATAACGCCCCATTTAGTTTGTGGGAACTCCAAAGCGCCCTGGCACAGTGCCCCGATACGGCCTCTGGGCCAGACGGCATCAACAATCAGATGCTCAAACACCTGTCCCCGGTCTGTCAGCGATGTGTTCTTGCCATCTTCAACCGCATATGGGGCGATGGTGTCTTTCCGTCGCAGTGGCGAGAAAGTACCATCATTCCGGTGCTGAAGCCTGGTAAGGACCCGCTTACTGTGGATAGCTATCGACCCATCAGCTTGACAAATACTCTGTGCAAGCTACTGGAACGTATGGTGAGTCGACGGCTGTGTTGGCTGCTCGAGTCTCGGGGTCTTCTGGCTCAGTGCCAGAGCGGCTTCCGTCAGGGCCGTTCCACCGCCTATACTTTGGTCTTTCTTGAGTCTGCAATCCGCACTGCTTTTTCCAGGCGCCAACACCTTGTCTCCCTCTTTTTCGACCTCTCCAGAGCATATGACACGACGTGGTGGCACCATATACTCGCCACGTTGCACGCATGGGGTCTCCGGGGCTCTCTCCCCATTTTTATTCAGAATTTTTTATCTGTTAGGACATTCCGCGTTTTAATTGGCACATCCCATAGTTCACTTCATATCCAGGAGAACGGCGTTCCACAGGGCTCAGTATTGAGTGTGCCCCTTTTCCTTGTGGCCATAAATGGCCTTGCAGCAGCAGTTGGGTCGTCTGTCTCACCCACGTTATATGCTGACGATTTCTGCATCTTGTTCAGCTCCTCCACCATTAGTGTTGCAGAACGTGGGTTGCAGGGAGCAATACGCAAGGCGCAGGCATGGGCCCTATCTCACGGGTTTCAATTTTCTCCTGCAAAGACTTTTTTTATGCACTTTTGTCAGTGCCGAACTGTCCATCCCCACCCTGAGCTCTATCTTCAGGATGCCATTCTCAGGGTTGTTGACACTTACCGTTTTCTGGGATTGCTGTTCGATGCCCGGCTTACTTGGCTTCGACATATTCATCAGCTCAAGCGTCAGTGCTGGCAGCATCTGAATGCCCTTCGCTGCCTCAGCAACACAACTTGGGGTGCCAATCGTAATACGCTGCTGCAGCTCTACAAAGCCCTTGTGCTGTCCCGGCTTGATTATGGGAGTGTGGCGTATGGCTCAGCGTCGGCCTCAGCATTGCAACTGCTGCACCCCGTTCACCACTGTGGGGTTCGACAGGTGACAGGAGCATTCCGCACCAGCCCTGTGGACAGCATACTTGTGGAGGCAGGTGTCCCTCCACTGCGATTGAGGCTCCAACATTTACTGGCCGCTTATGCTGCCCGTGTTTTTAGCTTGCCTGGGCATCCAAACTATCGTCTCCTGTTCCCACAATCGGTCGTCCATCTTCCTGAACGTCGGCCCCGGTCAGGTTGTATGATCGCGGTCCGCGTCAAAGAGCTTCTCTCTGGGCTTAGGGTTTTTACAGTTCCACCTCCTTTCCGGGCCACTTTGCGGACACCCCCATTGTGTGTTCCTCACCCTTGCCTTCGGCTCGACTTGGCACAGGGCCCGAAGGACTCCGTCCCTCCAGAGGCCTTCCGCTGCCGTTTTTATTCCATCTTGGCCACGTATCAGGGCTCTGGCATTGTATACACTGATGGTTCGATGGTTGCTGGTCGTGTCGGATATGGGCTTACGCTAGGGGACCATTTTGAACAATGTTCCTTGCTGGATGGCTGCAGCGTTTACACAGCTGAGCTGGTCGCCATCTTTTGTGCCCTAGAGTATATCCACTCCTGCTCAGGTGAGTCCTTTGTTATCTGTAGCAATTCCCTGAGCAGTTTACGAGCTCTCAACCAGTATTTCCCTCGTTCTCATCTGGTGATGGCTGTCCATGAGTCCCTGCATACTCTTGCACGTAGCGGCCGCTCTGTGGTCTTTGTGTGGACCCCAGGCCATGTTGGGATCCCCGGCAATGAGAATGTTGACCGCCTGGTGAAAGAGGCCATCAGTAAACCACCTCTGGAGATTTGCCTCCCGGCGACTGATTTGCGGGCACTATTACGCCGCAAAGTTTTTGATTTCTGGGACACTGAATGGCGCAACCTGCCTGTGCCAAACAAACTCCGTCGTATCAAGGAGACGACGACTGTTTGGCGGTCATCCCTGCGAGCCACCCGCAGGGACTCAGTCGTCGTTTGTCGGCTCCACATTGGCCACACCCGACTGATGCACAGTTATTTACTGTGTCGTGAGGATCCTCTTATTATGCGTTCAGTTAACTAAGTAGAAATTAGTAATATCTTATCTCAGTGAGGAACTTGAAACTTTCAGGACAGGTCAGGAGCATGTAGAGGTGCTCTTCCTCTACTTGAAAAGAACAGTTGACCACACACTGAGTAGATAGGTTCCTAGTAGAACAGTTCATAATGGGATGGAACCTCCGTGGTATACAGTCACTGTAAAGAAAACGTCTAAAGGAACAGAGATTACTGCATAATAGGTGTAAAACAAAGTGTAGGATTATAGATTGAGAGACGCTGGATGAAACATGTTTGGCTGTCAAGAGAGCAATGCATGAAGCCTTCAATGGCTACTGTAGCAGAATATTGTCAAATGACATTTCACAAAATCCAAATAAATTCTGGTCGTATGTAAGGGCTGTTAGTGGCACAAAAGTTAGTGTCCAGTCCCTAGCAAGTGAGACAGGAACTGAAATGGAGGGTAGCAAAGTAAAAGCTGAAATTCTGAACTCGATTTTCAAATGTTCCTTTGCAAATAAAAACCCAGGAGAACTGCTCCAATTCAATCCTCGTACACTGAAAAAATGAACGAAATAGGTATTAGTGTCAGTTGTGTTGAGAAACAGTTGAAATCATTAAACAAAGCTCCAGACCCCGATGGAATCGCAGTCAGATTCTATATTGAATTTGTGGCTGAGTTATCCTCTCTTCTCACTGTAATCTATCCAAAAAACCTTACCCAGTTTTTGGAAAAAGTTACAGATCACACCCGTCTACAAGAAGGGTTGTAGGAGTGACAAAACTACCATCCAGTAGCCTTGACATCGATTTGTTGTAGATTCTTAGAAAATATTTTGAGCTCAAACATAATGAGGTATCTCGAACGGAACTACCTTCTCAATATCAACCAGCATGGTTTTCAAAAACATAGATGATATGAAATCCAACTCTCACTTTTCTCACATAACTTGCTGAAAGCGTTGGATCAAGGCAACAGGTAGATAGTGTTTTTTGATTTCCTAACAGTATTTGACTCTGTTCCACACCTACACTGACTGTGAAAAGTACGATCATATGGGGTATCAAGTGAAATTCATAACTGGATTGAGGACTTTTTGATAGGAAGGACACAGCATGTTACCTTGGATGGAGAGTCATCATCAGATGTAGAAGTAACTTCAGGTGTGCCCCAGGGAAGTGTGTTGGGGCCCTTGCAGTTCTTGTCCATTAATGACCTTGCTGTAAATCAGGATTTTTGCAGATGATGCAGTTATCTGTAATGAAGTGCTATTTCAGAGAAGCTGCATAAATATTCAGTCAGATCTTGATGAGATTTCAACATGGTGCAGTGATTGGCAACTTGCTCTGAATGTTTAGAAATGTATAAACTTAGTATCCTGTGACTATAATATTGGTGAGTCACTGTCGGAATCTGCCAACTCGTACAAATACCTGTGTGTAACACTTTGTAGGAATATGAAATGGCATGATCACATAGGTTCAGTTGTGGGTAAAGCAGGTTGTAGACCTTGGTTTATTGGTATAATAATGGGGAAGTGCAATCAGTCTACTAAAGAGATGCTTACAAGTCATTCGTGCGACCCCCCCCCCCCCCCCCCCACCACCACCCTAGACTATTGCTAAAGTGTGTGGGACTTGTACCAGATAAGACTAGCAGGAGACATTGAATGTATACAAAGAAAGGCAGCATGGTCACAGGTTTGCTTAATCCATGGGAGAGTGTCACAGAGATACTGAAGGAACTGAAATGGCAGACTGTTGAAGACAGGTGTAAACTATCCCAAGAAACAAGAAAGTGTATTAGCAAAGTTTCAAGAACTGTCTTTAAATGATTACTCTAGGGATATACCACAAACCCCCCCCCCCCCCCCCCCCCCCCCCCCACATATTGCTCTCACAGGGGTCGTGAAGATAAGATTAGGATGATTACTGCTCACACAGAGGCATTCAGACAAATTCAGACAATCATTCTTCCACGCTCCATACATGAATGAAACAGCAAGAAACCCTGATAACTGGTACAATGGGACTTACCCTGTACCATGCACCTCCTGGTGGATTGCAGATTACAAACGTAGATGTGAACTGACAGTCTCTTACATGTGCATGAGGGAAACATCTAATCACCTTTATTTTACCAAGACAAAAATTATGATTTACTAAAGTTTCAAACCTTGACAGGAAATAATGGATTAGGCTGTCCATAAATTATAAAGTCCATAAATTATAAAGATGATGGAAAGTCTCATATAAAGACGTGAAACAAATACTAACAAAGAGATAGAGGGGCTGGCCAGTACAGCCAATAGATACACAAAACATAACAGAAAATTTACGTATCCTAGCTTTTGGAACTTTGTTCCTTCATCAGGGAGGAGAGAGGGGAAAGAAGGGGAAGAAGAGAAAGTGGATTCAGTTACTCACAACCCAGGTTATGAAGCAACAGGGTAGAGGTAAACAGGGAGGGTAGCAAAGATGGAGGCATGGGTGTAGACTCTATAGTATGTCAACATGTTGCCTTGACCTGTTTGATCACCAGGTCTGGCTCCAATTCAGTGCACACGGGACATCATCGAACAACTCCAGTGTCTCCCAAAAACAGCATTAACCATCCCTGTTTCGATGACAATGTGAAACAGGCATGGAACTTCATCCCACAAACTCATATCCAGCACAATGCATGCATGCATGTTTGCATGCTTACATTTGGGCAGTTACACTGGATTTCAATGTATTAGTGTATCACATTTGCAATGGTGTATCTCGCACTTATATTATCCTGTGATCTTGCAACATTAATCACTTAAATAAGTTACTTAGACACATATGTTCCTGAAATTTCATTACTCTACGTTAATTACTTTTTGGTGTTGCAAATTTTTTTCTTTTTTTTTTTTTCAGTGTACATGATGACTACAATAATACATTATAATGTTTCTCCAGTGGTTTCAACATTAACTTTTTAACAGAAAAGATTTTGCTTACAGTTCATTTTTTAGTTAACATTTCTAAACTTTTTAACAATCCATATTAAAGCTAGCAATAGTAACTGTATTAATAATTGCTGCTGTAAACAGTTAAACATATGGACATCAGTTTTGAATAATGGGTTTTGAGTGTAAATAATGTTTTATGTAAGTGTTTGTATTGATACTTAAAATTAAATGTCATGTAATGAATGTCCAGATACTCATATAAAAAGTTTTGTTGGATCAAGTTATTTACGAACGCGATGTACTGTGTTCTTCCATTAGAGAATGAGACTGTATTGTTTATCGGTTTCATTACAAAATGCTAATAAGCTTTTAGTTAGAAAACCTTCTATAACTAGAATTATTAATATGAGAAAAATAGGAACAGTGAAAGAACGGAAGATCAGTTGCAGAAACAAGAGTAGCTCTGAGTTGCAAGAGTGGTTGCTTTTCCCACACATGTAATTAACTGGCATTATCGCCACTATTAACTTACCATGGTTTCACATCTCATCTGTTCATTGTTCCCCATGTCCTGCCCTTCTGTTCCCCCTTCCTATTAGATCATATATGCCTCTGTTACTGTAATCGGTATGTAAACAATAATTATCACATGACCTTTTTTTGTTACAGGTTGTAATATTTGACATTGCAGCTTTTGAAAATGGAGCAGGATGTTGTGCCCTCCTTCCTATTGGAGTGTTTCTCTGTGATCAGAATTGGAGGCAGACAATTCACTTGAACGTCTCGACGCGCAGATCACCGAAGTGGCGTCAAATCGAAAGACCTGCACCAGGCGAACGGTCTACCCGACGGGAGGCCCTAGCCACACGACATTTCCATTTTTACTTGAACGTCCATTGCTGTTGTTGATGTCTTTGAATCATGTTGGTTCTTTGTGATTAATAAAAAAATTATACAATCCAATGGTTTCTTCGCCTTGTCTTTAAAAATTCCAGACCTATTGTGCAAACACATATTTTGAGAGTTATGCATCTGAGCCTTTTTGTGGAAAGTGCGTTTCACACATACTTTCAAGATAAATTGAATAATGACCCCCATTTTGTGTGTTGGGGAAGATAATTTGATACAGCTAAATGCATATACGGGTACACACATTTGCTTGCGCCTGAGACAAAGTGAGAGTGATTCAAAGGAAGAATTCACTACTTTTTACCTACTTTCTGAATAACTCGTACTTTTGTGAAATGTCACACTGCAAAGTTGATTAGGTAAAGGGACAAAAATGAGAGTAAAATATAATTTGAATATCAGAAAAAATAACCACTTAGTTTCCAGAATGAGATTTTCACTCACCACTTAGTGTTTGTGTAATACTTTACGGCAAGCGTAAAATTAATTTTTAAACATTGGGAAATCTGGGATGGAATAACAATAATATGAAATAGGATAGCTTTCTGCTCCCCACCTAGAGGAGACACTGAGTGGCAGACTGGCACATTGAAGGAAGATTTTTAGATATTAGAAAGTATGGGACAGCCCTCATCAAGCAGGTGTGGTGGTGTGAGGCTGGGGTGGGAGCAGGTAAAGGCCTAGATATGTGAGACAGAGAGACTAGCAAAGGTTTAGGTAACGGGGTTTACAGGAGTGAAGAATATGCCGCAGCTAAAGTTTCTAGGTTTCATTCCTGTGGCCCCACACCTCAATGCCCTCCCCTGCTCCCATTCCAATCTCACACATTGTTACTGTCCCCCTAGTACACTTCTCTCTGTCTGTCCACCTCCACACTCCCAACCAGCAGAGACTCCCTATGCTGAGGTGGGCTCTGTCCATTAGATTACACTCGTAAGATAAAAATAAACATTATGCAGCATGAAAGAATTATCTGTGTGGGATGGAAATATGTAGATGTGATGTACGTGCACAGACAAAAAAAAAAAAAAAAAAAAAAAAAAAATTACAATGTCAGAAAAATTGATTGATTAATTCAAGATAAAGAGCTTCACAAATTGAGCAAGTTGGTTCACCTCTGACTCTTGAGCAAGCTTGGCATTGATAGATTTGTTGGATGTCCTACTGAGGGACATCAAGCCAAATTCTATCCAAGTGGCGCATTGTATTGTCTAAATCATGAGCTGGTTGGGTGGCCCTGCCTATAATGCCCCAGACATACTCAGTTGGGGAGAGATCCCGTGACCTTGCTGGCAAAGATAAGGTGTGGCAAGTATGAAGACGAATTGTGTGTGGGCAGGCATTATCTTGCTGAAATGTAAGCAAATGATGGCTTGTCATGAAGAGAAACAAAATGGGGTTTATAATATCGTCAACAGATGTCTGTGTTGTAGTGGTGACACAGATGACAACCAAAGGGGTCCTGTTATGAAAAGAAATGGCACAGTAGACCATCAGTCCTCGTTTGGCTGTATGGCAGCCAGCAGCCAGGCTGGTATCGCACTGCTATCTGGTGTGCCCCCAGGCACGTCCCTGGTCTGGAATTGCATTGACTGGAATATAATTGGCTTCAGTGATGAATCCCACTATGAACTGAGCCCCAATGATCAGCACAGATGTGTCTGAAGACGCCCCAGACGGTGGGATGCCACCGTGAATGTCACATCCCATACGGTCCAACTACCAGGACTGATGATCTGGGGTGCGATTTCTTTTCATAACAGATCCCTTTTGGTCAACAGACGACTATGCTGTAGGAGTGACATGGATGCCCCCCCTACAGCATAGTCGTCTGTTGACAATACTGTACATCCTATTTTGTTTCCCTTCTTGGCAAGCCATACATTGCTTACATTTCAGCAAGATAATGCCTGTCCGCACACAGCTTGTCCTCGTGCTTGCCAAACCCTAGCTTGGCCAGCAAAGTTGCTGGATCTCTCCCCAATTGAGAATGTAAGGAGCATTATGGGCAGGGCCGTTAGACTACCTCGGGATTTTGACTATCTACCGTGACATTTGAATAGAATTTGGCATGATGTCCCTCTGTTGGACATCCAACAACTCTATCAGCCAGAGCCAAGCTTGTATAAGGGCCAGAGGTGGACCATCTCATCCAATTTGTGATGCTCTTTCTCTTGAATAAATCATTCAGTTTTTTCTGAAACTGTAATTATTTTTCTGTCTTCACATGTATGTCACATTTACTGATTTCAGCCCTATTTGGTATTTGGATAATTCCTTCAGTACCTAAGTGTTTTTTTGAGTATATAGTATCTGACAGTTTCTTTTTTTTTCAGTATGCTTGTCTGCTGCCCATTGCCTGCTCTAACTGGTGAGTAGCAATCTGTCCTATTTCATATTGTTGGAATTAACTTTTGACACTCACCATTTATGATGCAAGCAAACTGTTATTGCCACTTGACATGATGGTGAATGGTACTCTGTTAGCCATTGGCACAAATGGATCGACATGATAAAACAAGGGTCCACAGCTTTTACAAACTTTTTGGATGTGATAAATACAGCTTACTGCTGTCAATACTTTTGTTAATTACAATATTGATCGTTTGTTATTTTCAAGCATACATGTCAGGTGCCACGACACCTTTGAATTACTGCAAATGGACAAAGATGACCAGACTCATTTCTCTTCAGTAGAAACAACTATTGACAAGAGAAGAAACTTGATGTCATTCAAATCTACTTTTTCATTGGTAGAGATCTTTCACTCATGGGATTAGCAGCAGAGATTAAAAAGAAGCAGCAGCAAACAGATCCAAGGCATCCATTGTTTGGAACTCATGTTCTTCCATCACAACTCCTTATAATAGTATCAGCTCTGGAGAACTAAGTCCCGATTCATTTTCTTGTAACAAAATAGACTGCCATTACCTTGCAGTTAAAAATGGGAAGCTTTACATGAATGTCCTACATGCAGTTTCTTTATACTTGTGCTCTTTGAGTTCCTGTCCTAGAATACATTAAAATATTAAAAAATGTGTAAATTAATCTTTGAAGCAATCCAAACCTTTCAATGGAAACCAGGAAAGACTTAGAAACATTATCATTTAAAAAAAAAAAAAAAAAAAAAAAAAAAAAAAAAAAAAAAAAAAAAAAAAAAAAAAAAATCAAGGAAAGGTAATGTAAGGAACAATCAGGGAAAGTCTGCTGTACCCTTCCTGTTGTGTACTGTGTTATTGTTATTCTTAATTTTTTAAAATTTGATAATGGCCATTAAAGACCACGCAGAATAGCAATTGCACATTACTAGAAGCTGCCTTTGCACTCTTCCTCCAACAGCCCGTTGTATTTGCTCAGCGTAGAAGCCTTTAAAGTTGTAACTCTGGTCGGTCTGAGACGCCGCCTAGATTTAATCCAGCCTGTCAAAGATCCCTTTGTCATTCCCCTGAACTATGTCAGAAACTTTAGGGTTCTTTCCAAAAGTATTAAAAATCTGTTTTGTCAACCTGACCTTCAAACTTTCGTCTTCCTGACTCGTCAGGTGCAGGCAGTATTTCTCGATTTCTGAACAGCTTTTGACTTAGTGCCAGATTGATGCTTATTATCAAAATTGCTACCGTGAGGGGTATCGAGTGAAATTTGTCACTGGAATTGAGGATATTTTGGTAGGAATGACTTACATGTTATCTTGGCTGGGGAGTCATCATCTGATGTAGAAGTAACCTCAGACGTGTCATAGAGAGGTATGTTGTGACCATTGCTGTTCATGTTCATGTACATTAATGACTTTGCAGACAATATTAATAGTAAAGCACTCTTTTCACAGATAGTGCATTTATCTAGAATAAAGCGCAGTCTGAAAGAAATTGTACAAACATTCGTCAGATCTTGATAATTTCAAACTTTCTTTTAAACGTTCAGACATGTAAAATCGTGCATTTTGCAAAGTGAAGAAAACACAGTGTGGTATGACTACAGTATCAGGGTGTCTTGCTTGGATTAAGTCTATTCGTACAATTACCTGGGTGAAGCACTTTGTAGGGATATGAAATGAACAGTCATATGGGCCTACTCAGGGGTAAGGCAGGCGAAAGAGTGAGATTTTTTTTTGTAGAATACCATAGAAATGCAGTCATTCTACAAATCGTTTGTATGATCCATCCTAGAATATTGCTCAAATGTGTGGGACCTGTATCAAAATGGATTAATGGGGAATTGAACGCATGCAGAGAAGGGCAGATCAAATGGTCACAGGTTTGTTTGACCCAAGGGAGAGTGTCACAGAGATGCTGAAATAACTGAATTGGCAGACGCTTCAGGATAAGATGTACACTATCCTAAGAAAGTATGCTTACCAAAAGACGACTCTAGGAATATGCTACAACCTTGTAACTATAGCTCCCATAGGAACCATGAGGACAATATTAGATTAATTACAGCATGCAGAGAAAGATTTAAATGGTCTTGAAACATGAACAAGCTTTAATATCTGGTACAGTGAGATGTACCCTCTGTCATACTCTTCATAGTGGTTTGCAGAGTGTGGATGAACATGTGGATAGCATCATCAAGAACGCAATCAATGTGTATCTGAAACTTGAGCTTCTCCTAGTGTGTAGTGTCACAAATGTTTTGACATTATTATACATACTTCTGCCACTGGGGCAATCACAGGTATTGACTAATTTGGCAGTAATATGCAGTGCTAGATTTGTTAAAAGAAAAAAAATAGACTTCTTAACATGTATTTATGGTAAGTAGCACTCTATCATTTCCTATATTTCGAAGTTCCTACCGAGAGTTTCCGTAGTTTGATTTAGACTTCTGAAAAAGTTATAACACTTTTCTGAGCTTTTTAAAAGTGTGAATACAACATTTGCATCTTACCGCTTCAACTAGAGCAAAAGTTATATTGTACCACATCTCAAAATCTTTGGGTCCAATTTTTTTCGTCATCAGTGGTATACTGTCACAAATCAAGCCTTGGTTATGTGTGTTGTTAGATTTTGTTTATTATTATTTATGTGGGGTGCATGAACAATGCAGCTGACTGGGATTCACCTGCTGCAAGTCATAGACTGACCGCTGCTGTGTTCACTGCCTGGGTCAAAGGTGCTGAAAGGATGTTCTCATTGATGCTATGGAGACACTGTTCTGTGTTTTATTTTAACGACAATTATTGTCAGTTTTTTCTTGTTTTGTTTATAAGAAAGGAATGAGGACATCATTAGATCTTTTGAAGAGTACACGACATAAATCATAAAATGTTATTTCTGTATTAGCAAAAAATTGGACTACATTGTATGATAGAGATGAAAAAGAAACCGTGATTAAATTCTTTCTGTGTTAGATTCCTGAACCTGCTGATCTTTGAGAGAGAGAGAGAGAGAGAGAGAGAGAGAGAGAGAGAGAGAGAGGGGGGGGGGGGATGGGATTTAATTGTATCTCCCCATGCAGCCGTAGCATTTTGGCATGTCGTACATTGGTCAGATCATCAGTAGCTTGGAGGACTCGTATGTAGGACAAAAATCAGCAGCTGTAAAAGGCAGATTTTTTTTTACAACTACAACCAATTCCTCCATTTTACAACAGCATAAATGAATGCAGCTCTTTTTCCCCAAATTTGCTGCTTCAGAGTATTAGTGTCATAATGAAGTCTTTTAAGAATTAGGGGCACAAACAGATTAATAAATACAAACAAAAGCAGGAATATTCAATTTGCTCGAGGCTACCAAATGAAAGAAGAAAGGGGGGTAGGGAGGAGAAAACAAGATCACGTAAGAAAGAAATAAACTGCTGATTGTTTGCATCATTCCTAGACTCAAAACCCTAAGCAAAAGAAACAGTGATGATAGCATTGATTTAAAATGATGTCAGAAAAGACGGCAGCTAATTCTAGGTGATGCTCCATAAAGCCATGGTCTCACGTTGTCAAACCCCTGCAGGATTGTTTGAGGGACAATGATTTGACATTGATTGTTAAGTCAAAAAGGCAATGCATCTTTGACTGAAGAAACAATCAAAAATATATTCTTTTAATGGAATATTTACATTGCAGTGTACTGATCTGAGAAACATACTGAAAAGAAACATGACTATGTTGAGAAATTTTCATTTTGTATTTTCTTATATTTGTAACCACAGTACATGAAAAAAGTGACACTCGACATTTGAGTTAACTGAAAGATGAAAGATTAGGGTTTCATGCCCTGCTGATCCTTGTCCCCAAACGGGGACAGCCCACAAGCAGAATTCTACCAGCCAGCTTGGACTGAAAACATAACACACAAGGATCGTGCCCGTGAGTGTAGATGGCACTCGGAATATCACGCAACACGGATACCCGAGGATGGTGTCTGTCAAGGCAGATTGCAGATGAAGCAGGAAGGCAGAGGGAACAAATTACAGACCTGCTCCATCTGATGATCAGTCTCAAGTAGCACTTTGTAAAAGCAATGACTAATGTCACCGAAATATGCGAGGAAGACAATGATGTCCGACTGTGCAAAGGACAACTCAGGAATTTCAGCAAACTTCTGGAAAAACCTGAAGAATTAAATTGACAGAAACCTGTTCTGGATTGGTAACTTACAAAATAAAACATTTTCAATCTCTGGACAAGTCACACACAAGAAAGATAATAGGCCTTTAAAAAAGAGGATACCATACAGTGTAAAGCTGAAACATGTAAATTGGTCTGGCCAATATGCTCTACACCTGAGCAAAAATGTCAATGAAGTGGTGCACCTTTTAGGAACTGTTAAAAGAGTGTCATTTTACATCAATGAACACAGCAATGGCAACCTGATCCTAGGAGAAAAGAGCTGATACACACTATTTATTTAAGAATGATCACTTCACCTCAACTTTTCACAGCACGGGACCATCAAAAATTGAAACAATAGAGCAACACAGAGGACACTACCACACAGCTGGGGGAGGGCACAGAGAGAGAGAGAGAGAGAGAGAGAGAGAGAGAGAGAGAGTGTGTTTAATGACCTACTTACTCGCTTTTTACTGGCAACAAGATAAGAGTGCAGGTGGTGTCATATCAAAATTGTAGAGAACATGCACGAGATAAAGTTTTAACAATAGCAAATTAACGTACTTGCTAGTGCTTATTTTTTGTTCTAAATATCTCTCTCAAATTGATCAGGTATTGGAAAAAGAAAGATAAATATTTTAAATTAAGACTTAAAACAGGATGGAAACAGGTACCATACTGGCCTGAATATAAGATACACCATTTCTACAAAAAATGTCCAAAAAAATTAATGTATACAGCACACCCCATAAAAACTGGGACTTTTATGAATCATAGAAACCTCAACTGTAGTGCTTCTTCTTAAGTTTGAAATGAAACAAAAATATCACTACAGTTTGTAAATCAATTGTTGTGTATGAGGTAGCAATGCAAACATTCTCTTTGTTGCTATCCCATTTAGGTAGTGACTACAGAGGGATCCAGAGAAGTGTAGACATTTTCTGATTGTTATTACCTTTAGAACAAAGTGTTATATGGCTGCAATTTTGAGTGGTAGCATAAACCACTGTTTTCCCAACAGATCTTGTCGTGTGGGTTTCCAGCAGATGACAATGCAGCACTGAATGAAATACAACTATTGTTTGAGCAATGCAAGGCTGTACTGAAACAACAATTTATTGTATTTGGTATAAATTTTAAGCCGACAATACTGTTTAAAATGTGCACAAGGAAAGGTCCTCCGAACAAGAACATCAACCTCCAGGTTCCAGCACTGCTGTATTGCAACATTTTTCTAGATCATCTCAAAAATCTATGAAGCAGGATGTATGGGGAAGTGGGGTAAGCTGATCAAGTGCATGATAAATTCTGAAGACTGCAAAGTGGAAAGTGTACATTCCAAGATTATTTCACACTATGAATGAGGACAACCCGAATCGAAGGATGGAGCACTACGAGTGGTCTGAAGGCATGCTTCACGAAGATGATGGTTTGCAGGGAAGGTTATCTGGCCTAATGAGGCACAATTCAACCTGAATGGTAATGTAAACTGTCATAGCTGCGTGTATTGGGCTGCTGAAAATCCTCATGTTCACATGGACAAACATGTTACTTCACATGGTGTTAATGTGTGGTGTGGTCCGTCATAGTATTGTTTCTCTGACCCATTCTTCTTTGAAGGTACATAACTGGTGAGGTGTATCATATGCTGCAAACATTGATTTTATTAGCCATCCAAGAGGTGTTTGGAAACTAAAGATTTTTACCTACAAGACTGTACTCCGCCTCACCACCACAGAGATATCAGATTCTACTTAGATGAAAATCTACCTGGACGACGGATAAGTCGAAGAGGAGCTGTCAAGTGTCCACCAAGGTCACGGGACCTTACAATTCTCAATTTCTACCAATGGGGGACCTCGACAAACAAAGTTTACCAACAGAACCCAGCTACACTGAATGAGATATGAGAAACCATCAAGACATCCTGTGCAGCTACCACACTGGCAACACTGACAGCTGTACTTCAGTCAACAATTCAGCAACATTGATGTTGCTTGGCTGCTAACAGGTGTCACTTTGAACACACAAAATGATCTTCCTCCCATGCAAGAATTTTGACACTATGCCATTTTGTTCCATCAATATTGACTATCAAAGAGAGTCTACATTTTTCTGGACCCCTCTGTATTACCATTCTCACAGTTTCACTATTTTAGACAATGCGACAGGCACAGTTTTTCTCTAACTAAAGAATATAATTTATTCTTCACCAATGAAGCATAACATTAAGAGAAAATTTTGGAATTCCGTACAGTTACGTTGCAAATTTCAAACTCACAGTTATTCATCTAACAGATGTGCTTTTTAAAGGTACGGTTCAAGAAATGCTGCACATGCAATGCCCGGGATTGTAGCGACGGCACTGTACTTTGGGAGGAGAGTGACAAAAATACTGACAGTGACAAAACAAAGAATGTTAGTGAAGTTAAGAGTGTCTTACATGAAAACTGCAACTGAAAGCTTTGTTTTGGTGTGTAATTTATCTACAGTGTACTACAAAAAAAAGTGGTTAAGGGTAAATCACATTTTGAAAAGCTTTTGTAAATGGGCAACTTGACAAATTATTTTTAGTTAAGATTCTCTCTTTTTCGAAATTAAAGGTGTAACTTATATTCAGGCCAATTCGATGTGTATATAATTTATGACAACTACGAAAAGACTTTGAAATTTGCCTACGTCACACCAGGTATACTTAACTTATTTCACTGACCCACACAGATGCTCATGTCCGGTGGAAGTCTCCTCTAGTTCCCCCACTTTTGGTCAGAAGCATTATTTCAGATATCACAATGTCATGACTCACAGCTTTGCACATATCGTACACTGTTAAGGCAGACACCGATACAGCAGTGAGAGCTTCCATCTCCACGCCCGTCTGCCCTCTACACTTTGCCGTGCCAGTTATAATCACACAGTTGAGAGCAGAGTCCAGTTCAATGTCCACAGCCACAGAGGAGAAAGATATATTATGACACAGAGGGATAAAACTGGACGTCTGCTTGGTCCCCACAATTCCCTCCAGGCGAGCAACGCTAAGTACGTCACCTTTCTTCAGGCCATTTTCTCGTACGAGTTTCATCAGTTCGGGTCCCACAAAAACCTTTGCTCAAGCTGTAGCAGTCCGTTCTGTCACCAGCTTCGAACCCATGTCGACCATTTTCGCCCTGCCGGTCCGGTCAACATGAGTCAGACTTCCGGACTGTGCTCCCAAACTGCAGAAACGGCAAGAGAAGACAGAGGGCTGTGCTCTGTGTGTTTGTCTTGTTAGGAGTCCTGCATTGCACATAATGCTTGGGGTACAGGGAAGCAAAAGAAACTGTTTTCTAGATTCAGTCACTACACTGAAATTATGTGACAACAACTGAGACATCTGTGTATCCAACACAAACAGGGGCGAAATGTTGGTATCTGAGAAGAAGTACTTTTGAAAATCTTGTTTCTGAAGGTTTAACAACTTCCAACTCTGTGCCTTCACGACATCACTACAGCCATCAAGTTCAGTGCCACCTGGAACAAAAATACAAGCTGTAACAAAGAACTCTTCATAATCTGAAAATAGGTTAACTACAAAAGAATTTTTAAGCATTTGTGTTGAAACACCCCCGATTAATTCCTTTACTGGATTTTGGGTAATTTACCGAAGCCACCAAACAGTTAATTATTATGATATATGACCGTGTGCTTAATGGATGAAAGGCTATTGGTTGATCTGCGAATGCGGCTGTTCTGAGACAGAATAGCTAATGATTGAAAGTTTGTCTATTATTAAGTATCACAAAGGTTGCGGTGTACAACTGATATATATTTCCTACTAACACACAAATTCTGAGGCAGTTGCTACCTTTGCCTTACACGTCTAATTGCGGTTATCTCTTTTTACTGATTGCTGATTTTCAGTACTTTGTCACACGCAATGCTGATGGTTAACATTCACAACAATCCTCACTGCAATCCATGGTTGTTGCTGGCCGACGCGGTTGACGTGAAACACGTAATTCGGCACTTGTCACTTTCTGTTTCTTATCACTCGCGAATCGGCATTAGTGAGAGTCAACCCCACGACGATCAGGGGGACGTGCTCACTCGTCATACTCCAGTCAATTTTACCGTTTACAACTCACTCGACCACCATTCTTGCCCGTCTTTCCCACTCTACTTCTCACTCGACACTCTACCATACTACTGCGCACTCAGCACTAGTCTCACTGCCTACTGCAGCACTCGACAATCGACTCCTGTCCGCTATCGACCTGGGCGTCAGATACTAGCATCTATGTTTGTGGGATCACGGATCCCTTACAGTGTTCAAGACAAGTTCTTTGAACATTAATGATCTGTGATGATTCTTTTCTTTCCTAAGCTAAGGTCGAAAATCTGTTTTGTCTGCAGAAGTGTGCAATATGAATATTACATAAAGTTGATAGGAACATCTCACATAAATCTCCTCAGTGGCTGTAGATTTCACAATCTTGCAGGAGTGGATACAAGTGGAGGTCATAGCAATGATGATAACTACCAAACACTTCCCAAACAACATATTATACTGGGGTGCCCTTAAGAAGGCAGCAGTGTGGTGCATTCTGTGCAGAAAGAGATGGGGAATGTTTTATGGTGCTGTCTGTGTGTTCTCTCTCTCTCTCTCTCTCTCTCTCTCTCTCTCTCTTTCTCTCTGTCCCACAGCTCACATTTCAGCCACTTCCAACCCTCGTATCTGGCACAGGCCACTGTGTCTGCTTCTGACTCTGCCTAGTAGAATTTATGCGGTCGGAAAGCTATCGCCGTTGCTTTCTAATGTAATACTTGTCATGTTTCCTTTATGCCAGCCATTGTGAACACTAATGGCTAAGTAACCTCACCATACCTAAATGCCTTGTATCGTACACGCACCGCAAAATGCACACTACAGACAGATGTGGCAGAATGACACGATGTCTTTATATTTTTTACTTCACCAATTTCCAAATGCACACATAACTTTTGGAGAAGGAGGTAGCGTGGAAACAGAAGTGTGTCAAAAATGCCAAGTTCTTCCAGCAATGACAAGCTACATGTAATAAAGGACACTTTTCAGTTGCTCGTGCTAGGGTCTGCCCACAAGGACATGCTTTTGGTCTGATTGACAACATTCCAGCTGGGTAAAGCTGCACACCACTGGGTTGAACATACCAGCTGTCAACAACAGATCCGATACAACAACAACAGAAAGAATGACTTCCTGAACACAGTTGGAAATCACTGATAGAAACAGTATTCCCCTCATTCACATGTGTTTGCAGACCTCTGTTCAGTCATAATGTTTATTGAAATAATGATGGTGAGTACACACTTTGACAGAGTTCAACTTGGTTGTTACGTGATTGTTCAGCTTTTTCCTTCTTTCCTCCTCCCTTTTCTCTTCCCAAAATCTTTTCATTCTTTGACTGTGTTCTTGTTTCCTTTGATATGTACATATTTTCTCTGTTTTCTTCCTTTCCTTTACTTCAAGTTTTATGTTCATAATTTTGTTTCTGAATTTGTCTCTTTCATTCATCACTTCCATTCTGATTCCTGCTTGTTTGTAGCCTTCTTCTATTTCTTGAAACCAACTGGTTTTTTTGATTAAGGCATTTACTACATCCTAAATCCCTTTGTGAATCTGTCGCTATTCATTGTGTGTATGTGTCCACAGAATGTTAGTCGGTGTTTTCTGATTGTGACTGAGTCTGCCTCTGTGTTCATATAATTCTCTGGTTGATCTCTTCATCCACATACCATCTCTGTGCACTGTTCCAAAAAATTTTCTGAGGATTTTGCATTGTATTCTTTCTGCTTTGTGGTGCCTGGTCCTCAGATTGTGGTCATTTCTGATGCGAAGAGTGCTTCTGATACTGTAACTGTATTGTAGTGCATGTGTTTGCCTTGTACTGAAATGTTTCTTTTATTATAGTGTGTCCATGTCAGTTTGTACACTTTCTGAAGTTCTTTTGTTTGTTCTATGTTTTCTTCCTTCTTTGATCCACCTATTTGTATTGTTACTATTATATTGAATAATTTAATATATTTTTGTGTGTTTATTATTGTTATTAAAATTGTAGATGTCTGTCGTATGCTAACAGCGAGGTTGCTAGCGAGTTGCATTTTTGAGGGAAGCTGGGCGAGGGAGGGTGGAAACAATAACAAATCGTCACTCCCCCCCCCCCCCCCCCCCAAATAACCAAACCCTGGATGCCAACACATTTGCTCTGTATAGGTGTTTGTGTCCAGAAGTAATAGTTAATTTAGCAAAAAAAAAGCAAAGGAAAGCTTCATGTTCTGGCCCACATCAAAACCAGATGACCAACCACAGTGTAATCCTCTGCAATGGCATCACAGAAAGCAGAAGGCGGGGGGGGAAGGGGGGGGGGGGGGGTTAGCACACCCTGTTCTGGTCACTGCCAGCTTTCTTGACCTCAGAGTCACTACGCCTCAGTCCAACAGTTCCTCAATGGGCATCACAAGGCTTGGTGCACCTCGTTCCAGTCCTCCCACCAAGGAAAACCACGGGCAGTACTACGGGTGAGTCGCAGCTGAGCAGCTGCCTTCCCCCTGTACCTGCAGTAGCTGCGAGCGAGAGGAAATTTGTGTTACACATACGCTAAAACTGGCGTAGATGCCACAGGACACTCTTTGGAGTGTCACTAACAAGCACACGCTGCTACACACTTGACAGTGCTAGGTGGCCAAGAGTTCTGGCTCAAAGTTCCTGCAAATGTGGTTGGAACTTCCCCAGTGTGACTCTCCCATTCTTTAATAGGGTATTTCAGTGTCCGGGTCACGTTCACATTGGACAACACTGTCCAGTACAGGCTGCTGTCTTCCACCCGTGCTCTCTTGCACTGTGCATTGCATCTTGCACAAGTGAGTCATAAGGACTCCCCTCTTCTTTATGTACACTAAAAAAGCAAAATTGTCTTTTCAGACAAAAAAGTAAAATTGTCTCATATCCACATTCTATCCTTAAAAGTATCCTTATGTCTGGGAGACGGCAGATCCACCAAGCAGATCCCACCCGACGACCCGTAGCAAGACTGCAGCACAAGAGGCAGGAGTGCCATCTGTTCCCTTCGACATTTCTGTCTTGCTTTGCCACCTATCAGTAAGTGATGAACCAGCTAAATCTGGACTTCGCTGCCACAAATCAAGAAGCAATGGCTCGGAGACAGCATGAGCTCATTGTCCAACTGACGGGTGGAAGCAACACAACGGCAACAGCAACACCAACACCAGTCACACCACCAGTGAATATACTAGAGAGGCCCTCAATATCACCGCAGTAGTCCTCGAGCTGGAAGTGAGAGCTCCATGGAACAAAGATGGACCTTGGAAGCTGGTGGGTCCAAAATGCAATCAGCAGCAACATACACGAACAACTGAGCCTACTGACTCACACGGCAAATGCAGCGTGCTTTTACCAACACCAGTTCCGAGCATCGGTAATATGAGGGACCATACAAACAATTCTGCAGCACCTCAACTACACAACACTACCCCAGCCGCTACGCAGAACACTACACCGACTGGCTTCCCACTGGTCATACACAATTACACTTGCCTCGGCAAGCTAAACAAGACATTTGTAGAATGTCACTCCCCACCATATACCTAACACAAAACTCACAAGGGACCATGTATCACTCTATGTATGCAACAAAACAGATTGCACAAATCTCCTGAAATTCGTCAAAGCTGGGGGAATTGAGTATCATAAATATAGCACCCAAGGGGGGAAAACTCGAATGTACATCGTGAAAGGAGTTGACACCACAACCCTCAATGACATTCTTCATGGTATAATCACAGCTCTCAGCTGGGACTGTGAGAGCATGAGATGAATTCTGGGATTCGTGACACACAGATTGCAGCCAAACTATTTAGTGGAGTTGGACAACACAGCTTACTCCTGCAACTTTCTGACGCAGATGCTCCTGCTTCACATGTTCGTAGTAGAAATATACACACCTCTGTGTGTCCCCCAACAGTGCCACCACTGCCAGCAGTTTGGCCATGCGGCACCCGATGTGATCTTGCACACGGTGCCGCAAATGCACTGGTAACCGTGTAGCACGACACTTTAAACTTGGTACAACTATCAAATGTACCAAATGTGGAGGGGTCCGTGTGCAAACTACAGATGGTGTGCAGCATACAAAGAAGCTCTAAGGTGCAAAAGTGCCAAAGACAGACAAGTGGTAACCAGAACAGCTCCAAGACACTCCCCACCCCCCAACCAGTAAGGTGTGGAATCTCTTTTACTGGCATTGTCAGTGGAAGTGGATGAACTGAGGATCCACAGAGCTCCACAAACTCATGGCACACTCCCACAACAACAGAACCACAACCCACACATGCAATGCTAGAAACTGCCCCTATACTGACAACACTGCTGGTCCCAGACAACACCAAGTCAACTCTGTCTGGGCCAGATTGTGACACTCGTGATATCACAGAAGACACACCCAAACTAGGGCAACCACAAACACACAAAATGAAACGGAGGTACCCAAAAAACAAAAGAGGGGACACTATCACACCACAACAAATACACCAACAACAGACCAGACAAACATAGGAACACATTCAAAGGAACAATGTAACCGTAACTCACACTCTTGCCCCCCCCCCCCCCTCACCACAGCAATAACACAGGTGACCCCAGATGAAATACGAACCATGAATAACACACAAGCCAGCCCATCCAGTACACCAACATAAGGACCACCAGCCACCAACACCACCGCCAACACTTTGGCTGACATAACAAACATTCTCACCACAATCAGAGGCATAGTGGAGACACTATTCCCCACTCACGTGGCTTAAGATCCTCTTGAGGCTCTTCATCGTAACTCATGCACAAACTCATGACGGCTACACCCAGCCAGTGCATGGCTGCTATACAAACTGCTATCACCACACTGCCCACACTCTTCCATAGATAATACACCACAAAACACAAACAACAATACTTTGACCCAGATGCTATTCTGGAATGCAGATGGGATTGGCAACAAAAGGGCAGAGCTAGCTGCATTGATGGAGGAGAAGGGAATCTGGATTGCTCTCATGAACGAAGCTGAGCTCCAGTCACACAAACAACTACTCTTCCCAAGATATTACATCTACTGTACTGACCACCTGAAGGCACAACTGTGGGTGGAACAGCAATCATCATATATTGAGACAAAGAATACACAAATATTAAGATCCCTGAACCTGAAAGACTAGAAGCCACAGCTGTTAGGGTCAAGTCAACTGAGTGAACACTACGTTGATATCGATATACAATTGATGTGGTAACATCATAACAAGCGATATCAGCACAATACTCAACATTGCATAGTGACCAATAGCCACTGGTGATCTTAATGCTAAACACTCTGCTTGGAACTAACAAAGATCAAACACCAATAGCAAAAAAACTATGCGAACATGCACTGCGCCCAAACTACATTACACTAGTGCCAGCTGAGGTGACACTTAAAACAGGGAACAGAGACTAGATGTGATAGGCATTATAGTCACAATCAACATTGAAATTATACATGATTTGGCCTCACCAAACACCTGTAATACTTTACTCGGAAGAAACACAGCAGTATGATGAATCTCACAGGATACTGAGCAACAAGCGTGTGAATTGGGCATTGTTCAAGGAAATGCTTGAAAAGTCATATCCCACAAATTCCCAAAATTACACAAAGCAGGAAACTTGTTGAAGCTGTCAAAGCCCTTACCACCTTAGTTCAGGATGCAATAGCATTTACCATTACAGTACTTATACCACAAGAATGCTCAATGGCCCTGCTCCCAGAAATACAGGGGCCGATGTCAATGAGAGATCATCTCGGGAGATACTGACTGTACAAACAGCATATTAGCAGGCTCCAGGGGATCATACAGGCTAAATTAAAACTTTTAAAACCACAAACTGGGACAATACACTCGCAGGGCTGCACACCACATGACCTGGAGTGTGGCAAATAGCTGTCCACTCCACCAAGAAGAAATACTACACACCAAGCTTACAAATACCTTACAGACCAGTATACTCCATGGAGGAGAAGCATGAGCCGATGACCAGAACACTAGCAACATCATTCACACTGAATCTGGCTCCTTCCAATCCAGCACTGCTACTTGAAATGGACCAGGAGGTTACATGGCTTGTAACCCAGCCCAAGTGCAATGTAACAATACATACTGCTACACACGAAATTACACAGGTTATTAAGCACAAAACAGCTAGAAAAGCTCCTGGTCCCAATCACTTTCAAAACCGTGTCACCCAGGAGTTCACGAATAAAGCTATAGAGCATCTCACACATATGACGAATACCATTCTACAACATCAACACTTTCCTGTCCTGATGTTCAGGAAGCCAGGGAAATACCACTCCCTACCACAAAATTACAGAGCCGTTAGCCTGCTGAGCTCCCTGAATAAGATTGTTGAGAAGATGATTCTCAGACATCTTACTATGCACTGCATCACCAATGACTCGCTGAGACTGGAGCAATTTGGATTCAGCAATCACCACTCCACAACACAACAACTCCTCCGTGTAGTAGAACATATTACACACACCCCCAACACCAACAAAGCTACAGGAGCGCTGTTCCTGGTCTTCAGTCATCTACGGCACAATCGTCTCATTCGCAAACTCTGCACTGCTAGTCTCTCCGACGAGCTCATACATCTTACACACTCATATCTCACCCACAGAAGCTTCAACACCGACGTTCAGGGCAAACTGTCAACACAACACAGTATACAAGTGGGAGTACCCCAAGGCAGCATCCAAGGGCCCCTCTTGTTTAATCTCTACGTCAATGACTTTCCAACCGAACAAAACACAATGGCAACCATCTACGCAGATGACACTACCATCCTAGTGCAAGACTGGAAACCATCAGGCATAATTCGCAACTGCAAACAAAACTGCCTAGCTGGAACGACAGTGTGTTAAAGCAAATGCTGACAAGTGTGAAGTAGTTCTGTTCATTGACAAGCCATAACAACTGCACAAACATTAAGTGTTCTGGCATACCCACAAGCTCTGGAATGAAAATTAAGATCGCAAGAGCAAAGAAGGCAGTGAACGCACCATCAGCCAATAGCCCATTGGCAAGGACCACACCACGATAGGAGCAGGCCCCTAGACAAAGAGAATATAAGTGCCGCTCCTGCCAGCCTTGGCCACTCAGTATTTGGACAGGATTAGGACTGTATATGGACAGGCCTAGCGCAGAATGCTACAATAACAGTTACTAGTGATCCACAAGCTGTGTGTCAAACTTGCACGAACATTGTATATAGCAAAGGACTCGGATTTATACTGCATGTCGCCTATTGCTTGCGACACCATTGTAAATTCCAGGTTAAGCATTGTCAAGCTTCTTATTTGTAACAAAAACTATTAATGTTGTTTGCTTGAATTGTTGTATAGCATTTTGAGAATGCAGCATCCTTTAGGCACCCTATACGAGATGAGTGGGCAGGACCCCACATTAAGACTGCAGACAAATAACACTACACACACGCCCAATATGTTTCAGTGTGAAAGTCAAATACTTCAGTGACAGGCCAACTGAGCAAATGCAAGGCTCAAACAGTGTTACTCTAAGCTCAACAGGTAAAGCACACTGAATAGGATTGTATCGAGGTCCGTGTACATGATACTGATTAGACCCATGATGATGCATGCAGCTGCAGTCTGGGGTTACGTGGCTCTGACCGCCTGTGCCGCCTACAGGTGATACAGAACAAAGTGCACCACAGTCCACACACACTGTCGACCTTCACAGAGAATACTGCCTTGAGACTCACACACAGAAATTCAAAAAACTCACCACATGACTGTACAGGAACTTGAGACACTCTGACAATCACTTAATTCTTCACCTGGGAAACTATGACCACAACCATGGGTGAAAACACAACTGCTGAAAAACACTTCTATCTAGGGACAATTAATCACCTGTGGACAGCACAAGCTCACAGACAAAATAAACACTGGTGAATCCCTGCATTACAGCAAAACTAAATGGCATTGCCAGCTGCAAATATCTAGCTGACCAACTGTCAATACAGGAAAGCAGTATTGCACACTAAACATAAACATATCCAACCAAACCTCTTTATGGCCAATTGACCACTCGTATAATGACCTTGGCATGTTACAAGTACAGATGCTGCAGGTGGCCCAGGAGACACTCAGGTGCATAGCCCAGGAGTACCCCTCCTCAATAGGAATGACACTCGTAAAGAGTGTTTTAAGCTGCGACAATGGTATCGAGCATCGCACGATACCCAAAACTAACGACAACCTCACCCTTGCAGACAGAAAGAAACTGCTACTGCTCTTACTATCTGTCCAGACTATTGCAGAAGTTTTGGTGCTTGCCTCGGCACTTTTCTCCCTCTGCCCTTAAAACTGCTACCTTCTGCTCACTTCTCGACCACTTCTATCGCCTCAAAGTGCCTGTATTAGTGGGTAATCCTACGGACAACATCATGACCCCACATCCTGTGCACTTCTCAATTGTAACGAAGCAAACGGTGGTAATGGTAGAACTTTGGTGATGGTCACTATGTCAGTGTGGGTGTGGAGTAGCTTCGCCCTTTAAAAAAAAGGCATTACCACGAATTGGACCTGTGTCCTCCACATAGCAGCAAGATATGCTAACCTCTGAGCTGCTCAAATGGACAAGAGAGAATTTAGCATTAATTGCAAAGCTTGCAACCATAACAATCACAATAAAAATAATTTCCATAGAGAATATGCATTGAAGCTTAGGGTTAAGAAAACTGTTTTATATTCAGGTGCAGCACCCTTTTAACATCTGCCAGCCAACATTAGGAGCAATCTGGAAATCCCCAAATATTCAAAATTAAAGCAAAAAATGTTTTATTAGCCAGTCCACCAATAATTTACCTGGATATGTGAATTTACCTACCTGTCCCACCTCAGATACACAACGCACAAACACTTTCTAACAGAAGACCATATTTAGCAATGCAACATATTCTCTAGGAGCAGACAGGAATGGTAGATGGTTTACTCCACAGAGGGAAGCTGGAAGCAGCTTTGGAATGCCTTTTGAAGTGGTGATTCCATCATAATAATAGCCTATGTGCAGGTACGGTTGGTTCTCCACGGAACAGAAACTACTGTACAGGTCCCAACGTGGCATTGACAGCATAAAGGGCATTGCACAGGAAGGAAGTATATGAATTTATCAGAATAAGTTTAGATGACAGTGTCCTGTGTAAAATTAAATGCCCATTTAGCATGAAGTATTAAATCAAAATAGTGGCAGAGCAGTTTAAGTAGCAGAGCATTGGCTTTTTTTAAGTAGTTGCTTCTCTGTATATTTATAAAAATAAAATGATGTAGAACTGATCCCCTTGAATAATGATTAATGTGAGCGGATTAGTAGTAGATGAAAATGGTTGTTAGTAGTTCAGTGGCACTTCTCACTTACTCGTTTTACGCCCCTGAAGGCTCTCATCGGTGTTGGAGCTGTTGGAATATTACATGTGAATGAATGGCTGAACTCAATAATTTTCAAGATATTCAGTATTCTTGTACAGTGTATTCAAAACAAAGTTATATAAAAATGAAGAGGGATGTGGACTTCATAAACTGGCTTGACAACAAGCACACAACAAAGCAGTGTGATGTAGCTTACTCAAGCACCTCAGTTTCGCAGGAGACCCTGAGGCAAGAAGTACAGTCATCATGTTTGCTCACTGTTTTTTATTGCCTGTGCTTGAGCACAGTATGAAATGTATTAATTTTTATGGAGTCAGCTATCCGTACAATTTCCTTCCCCAATCTGGGGCTGCTTCGCATCTCTAATTAATTTGTCGTTAACAGGATGTTAATTGTAATATTCCCTTTAATGAACTCATTTTCAGCAAATTGCTAAGCTGGTAATCTTCCTTTCTGTATTGAATAATAATAGTAACTCTGACATTTACATGAAGAGGCATACCAGCAGCAGCAGTTAGCTGTCTTTTAAACTTCATTTGATGCATCCAGAACGTTGGAGATATACTGCAACGTCAGTAGGACATATCTACTGAGAAAAATCATACACGACACACTTGCCTCCACTGAACGCATCCACACCCATTAATGTACAGGCAAAAATCCACAAAACCTAACATTCTAGAAGTGGAACAAAATGAATAATATTTTTCAAATACAGTGCTTAAAAAAGTTTCACACTGCCCCCACAGCTTCCATACTTTGTTTTTAACCCATTTGTGGGCACATTTTTTGTAGCAGCCCTGTAAAGTTAATTGTTTTGGTATCATTTTAGAAGTGTCAACTACATTTAATTTTTGATTATTTTATTTTTGTGGTTTAGGAGCAAAAAGCTATAGTGGTAAGTATACTTCCCACTGTCTTTAGTAAGCTGTTATGAGTTACTACTAGATGTGAAAAAAAGGAATTTTCTGTTTTTATTTGACTATCTATTTTACAATCCCAGAAACTTCATTTAACACTACATAAAGAAACGAGCTGAGACAAGTCACAATAGCATATATTGCAGAATGAAACAATGTGTTCTGTTGTAACAAGTGACAACAGCACTGATGTCATGACAAACAGACACCAGTTGTTTAGCATATTATCACAAAAAGTGAACCACATCCAGAGGAGGTAAAACATTTTCCCAAGAGCATAGTAAAACAACTAAATTAGTGGTAAGTATGGTCAGTTGGTGGTAAGTATCCTTTCTGCAGTCCAAAAAAAGAAATTAATTTTGTGGTAAGTATATTCCCCTTGTATCATGGAAAAATTACTTTGGTAGTAAGCATACTTCCCAGTGGCCTTCAAAACAACATTATTTGGTGGCACATATAGTTGCAACTGCTTCTGAAAGGAACAAGTGACATTTAATGACAATTAAAAGCTACATTTCATAACAGACAGAAAGTTCAGCTGGTGCAGCAAACTAACATCAGGTGCCAGGTGCATACAAAGCTCGTATGATGTGTTCTCAGGAATACAGTAAAGAAATACAGTTGATGGTAAGTACACTTCCCACATCCTGTGAAATGGTTAAATCAGGAACTTCTCTCACAATATATCGAGCGAGGTGGCACAGTGGTGAGCTCACTGGACTCACATTCAGGGCGACTAACAGTTAAAGTCCATGCATTACTCTCCTGAGGCAACCTGTTCATCTCAGAGTAGCCCTTTCAACCTACAGCCTCAATTATCTGCTGGATGTATTCCAATCTCTGTTTTCCTCTACAGTTTTTGCTCTCTACAGCTCCATCTAGTCCACCCAGACTTGGGTTTTCTGAGCTTTCTCTAAATCAGTATAGGCAAATGCCGAGATGGTTTCTCTGAAAGGGCACTATAAATAGCCTCCCCATCCTTGAAACAATCAGAGTTTGTGCTCAGACACTAAAGACCTCAATGTTTATGGGACATTAAACACTTATCTTCCTTCATTTCTCCTTTCTCAATATTCTTTTGTCTACCAGAAATCACAAAGTACAACTGACTGTGTAATGTAGGTGAAAGCAAACCTGCACTCTCATTTACTTTAGCAGAGTGCACTGTGTCTCCATTCGTTAATGGGACAGTGTGACTCACGTGGGCTGTACAGTCTGTCGACCTGCTGCAAAGAGGCACTTAAGGCTTTTACTGGTCATAAGAGATATACTTAGCAGTAGCTGTGTTTCTTTACTGCATTTATGGGAATACATTGAACCACTTCTGCATGCTCCTGGCATCCAGTGATAGTCCGCTGCACCAGTTTACTTCCTTTTTGTTATGAAATATAGCTTTTAGGGCTGTGAGAAGTATACAGCCCACCAAATAGTGGTGTTTTAATCGCTCTTGGAAAATATGCTTTCCATCAAAATAGTTTCTCAAAATGGTTTGGGAAGTACACTTACTGTATTTACCCGAATCTAAGCTGCACTCGAATCTAAGCCGCACCTGATAAATGAGACTCGAAATCAAGGGAAAAAAAATTTTCTTGAATCTAAGCCGCACTTGAAATTTGTGACTCGAAATTCAAGGGGGAGAAACGTTTTAGACCACATCTCCAAACCGAAACAAAGTTGGTCCATTGTAATATGAGACAACTTAGGTCGAATGAATGACGATACAGCTACAGTAGTTTGGTGCGTGTGGTAAACTTAGCAGTTAAGCTTTACCACGTAGTCATTGCTATGCGTCAGGCTCTCCGTCCGTATTTATACTAGAGAGTGTTTCTCACATGCTTCGTCTGGTTGGAATTGATTGCTTACTTTTCTTTGATCTGATAAATGCCGTTCTCTTTGTTATAGGTGTTTCCGTCACTCTAAGCTCAAAATGCATTATCGTACTGTGCCATGCATTGTTTGTCACATTCTGATTATGCGTGTTTACGGCCTGTCGCCGCTCACGGGATGGCTTGCTTTTGCGCACGCTACCACCGCTTACAATTTAAAAAAAAAAAGAGAGAGGAATCGTCTCATCAGCAAAACAATGGCAAGAGACCACTATTTGTTGTTACTTACACTGCCGCTTTCTTTGATAATGATCAACAAGAACCATATAATAGACTGCATATGATAGATGTTCCAAACGAAAGTTTAGCGAAAAATTTTCTCCGTTTGAAAATTTTTGCAGACGCCTCTTTAGTGCATTACATTCTGCACAGAAATTAGAGCCATCTTAGGTTTAAAAATCTAGTCAGTTGCTGTGCTTCATTTCTGACAGTATCACTATTCAGCGTAGGAATAATACGAATATAAACATGACATGATATATATATTCTTCCGTGTTTGCTGTTGTCTCACTCTAGTTTCGTAGTTTATTAGGAAGACAGGATTTAAATCAGATATCAGGAAACACGTAGGAATACATGGCAAAATGTTTACATTCGTATTATTCTTATGGTGAAGAGAATACTGCATGTGATTCACAATTCATAAAAGTTGCTATTAACTACCATCTCTTGTCACAGGTAGGACAAAAATTCATCACGTAGACTTGGCCATATTGACAAACATCCCAAACACTCTTCCAGTTGGATTTTCGTAGTACATTGAAAGGCTGCAACATTCGGAGATGAAGAATACGGAATTTGTATTTACTTCATTGGATAAAGTATGAAAATGCAGTGGTCGAAACTTGGGGCAGAGAAAAAAGCTCATCTTCCACCCCCCACCCCCGTTTTCTTTTCATTTGTTTACTGACACAGAGGTTTTGGCGCCAGTATTTATCTTTGTGGTTGCAAAGCATGCCTGTGTAGTGCTACATATATTCAATGGCAGAAGTTAGTTGTGGCAGCACCTACCAACATTTTTCAGAACTGCCGCTTACTTTGCACTTGATTCTAAGCCGCAGGTGGTGTTTTGGATTACAAAAACCGGAAAAAAGTGCAGCTTAGATTCGAGTAAATACGGTATTACTCAATTATGTCTTTTGTGAATCTTGGGAAGCATACTTGCCAATCACTTAGTGGTTTTACAAAGCTTTTGGGAATATATATTACCATCTGTAGATGTACCTGGTATCTTGTTATAGTACACTGTAGCAGATGCATAAAAATTGCTACAACAAACAGTTTGTGGCTATTCTAACAGATATACATAAGGCACTACATTCTAAAATATTTGCATCTTTCACTGAAAAGCAAGCAACTAGAGGTAAAGTTCTCTTGCCATTTGTAAAAACAGTTGCAGATTGCGACCTCCGAGTGCTATGAAGAGAAGGTATTGACGCAGTGCTTAAACCAAACTGAAGACCAAAACAGCAGCCATACCCAAGTAAACTGCTATGCAGTAGTTTCAGTGAATTTGACAATGATGTGGCTGCTTTCATGGTGGCCCAGTCATATTGTGGGGTAGAAATACGTTTTGTTTATAACAAGTTGTATACCAATAAAAACATCACACACAGATACTCTTTATAAAATTATTTAATTGGATAGATAAAAAATCTACTCACCAAGCAGTGGCAGAGCACACACATAAAAGACTGTTGCGATAGGCAAGCGTTTGGAGCCAGTGACTCCTTCTTCAGGCTGAAGGGTTGCAGGGGAAGCAAGAAGAGTGAAGGAAAAGGACTTGGAGAGGTCTAAGAAAAGGGGTAGATTTTGGGAAAGTTACCCAGAACCGTGGGTCATGGATGACTTACCGTACAGGATGAGAAGGAAAGACTAATTGTTGGGGACTGCATCGGGCAAGATTCGGAAACCTGAGAGCTTAAAGGTGGAAGACAGGGTAATATGCAAGACAGAGATTACTACTAAAACTGTACATGAGTTAATAAGAGTGAGAAGCTAAGTGTATTGTATGCAACAGCTGTTGGAGGGGGCAGTGAAAATAGACAGGAAAGACAATGAAAGATGTAGAAAGCTAAAATGGAGTGAAGCAAAGAGTAATTACAGTGAAGAAAAGCTGAGACAGGAGAAATTAACGTAAATTAAGGCGAGGTGGGTGGTGAGAACCAAGGACACGTAGTGCTAGTTCCCACCTGCGGAGTTCTGAGAAACTGGTGTCTGGCGGAAGAATCCAGGTGGCATGTGTGGTGAAACAAGTGTCGGGGTCACATATGCTATGTTGTAGAGCATGCTCTGCAACAGGATATTGTGAGTTTACAGTATATACACTATGCCTATGCCCATGCCCATTTATCGTAACTGATAATTTGGTGGTAGTCATGCAGATGTAGAAAGCTGAACAGTGTTTACATAATAGCTGGTATATGACATGTGTCGTTTCTATTTTTCACCTGATCCGCAGTTCTGGGTGACTTTCCCAAAATCTACACCTTTTCCTGGAACTCTCCAGGCCTTTTCCTTTACCCTTCTTTCTTCCCCTTCAATGCTTCTGTCTGGAGGAGCCACTGGCTCCGAAAGCTTGCCAATAACAACAGTCTTTTATGTGTATGTTCTGCTGCCACTTGGTGAGTAGATTTTTTATCTATTCAATTAAATAATTTTATCAATAATTTATTGTTTTTGTTGTTATAGTTACTCTTTATAACCTACTTAAAATACATCACATACCCTCCTCTCCACAATTCTTCGAACACACAGTTTTGCCTTTTGTAAAAAATCACTGCGTTTCTGTATAACATACTTGGAATCAAAGTGTCCAACATCTATTACAATCATAAACAGAAGAAAGAAAGTCATTGTATTTATTGGCAGTATTACGCAATCAAATATTTTGAAAGAGTTCCAGTGGTATAAATTTACAAAATCTTACAAATAAATATATACGTTTATTCTTTAAATCAATTCTTAGCAATAACATAATAGTATAAATTGCAGAATCAATATAGCCAATTTTAATGTAATGACTGCAATACAAATACAAAATAACAGCGGTAAGTTATAACAAATGAGAGAGAGAGAGAGAGAGAGAGAGAGAGAGAGAGAGGCATTTAGACAATGTTTCATTACAGTGTGAAACTTATTAGAATTAAAATGATGCCATAGTGAATTATTACATTCCAAAAATTATAATTATTGTGCTCTTTCACCCCAAAATACTACATTCATTAGGTAATATATACTTTTAATTTCAGAATTTTTTACAACAGCTCTGGACTTCACTGCCTTGATGAATTTATTACATGTGTCAATGAATGAGGTTGATAAGACTGCTTTAGTCATTCAATTGTTCATCATGTGATATTCACAATGTTCTTAATAACTTCTTATGTAAAGTTCTATCATGAAAAAGATAATCTACGTAAGTTTTAAAAGTCGCGAATCTTTAAACAACAATTTGATAATGGGTATATCAGTATTTTGTATACATTCTAGCATTGCTAGATTTACTTTTAAATTTTAAAGTGTATGAGCAGATTGGCAACTTTCCATCCAGAAAATTTGCTGTTGGCAAGACCTCACTACAAAGAAAAATGGTCTTTCCGGAGACAAATGCTAAAGAATTCATAAATAACAGCATTGTAAGTGATACAAACAGGTATTAAGCAACGGTCATAAATATCGTTCTGCTAGACGAGAAAAAAAGTAGGTAGATGAAAGAGTAAATTGGGTGCAAGGATTGAACATAAACTCACCCAAATTACAAAGGATCTTTCTTTTTTTTTTTAAAAAAAAAAAGAAGAGGGTCACTGCTCAAGAATTGAGAACTGCCCCCCCCCCCCCCCCCTTTCTTTTACAGGCTTGCTTTCACTTCTCAGATGAGACCATGTCCCCCATATAAGAAGAAAATAGCCAATATGTAAAGAGAATTACACTTAAAGAGTTTTCTAGAATGAGACTTTCACTCTGCAGCATAGCGTGCACTGATATGAAACTTCCTGGCAGATTAAAACTGTGTGCTGGACCAAGGCTCAAACTTGGTGATCGTAACCCCAGACCTGTGTTGCCGTTTTCGGAGGTAAATCTCGTATCTGGAAAGAGGAGATGACAGTTAGGGTACTATGGGCGAGCAGCTGCCATCAATTTTTGATGGTGCAGAACCCACAATAGTGGAACTGCTGCCTAGTCCAAAGGCACCTGTTACCAGTCTTACCCCACAATAGTGTATCGAATCCAGGTGTAATGTCGTAGCTGATAAAAAGTCATATGAGAGATTCCTGTAATCTAGGTGTGACTGCACCAATGCTGCATACAGCCATACCAAACTAGAGTGGACCACACCGCGGTCGGTGTCGCTGAGGCATAGAAGAGCATTCAGGTGCAACCTACATGTCTGCTTTAGTTGACAAAGACGGGGAAGCCATGTCAACTAGGCATCAAATACCGGTCCTAAAAAACACAATGACAGAAATGCATAACGTAAGTCATGGCAGCCAAAAAATGGATGCTATGAGTGAAAGCCCAAGATTGTGCTTGGTGTATTGCTCCCTGCATTCTGCCTCCAGCAATAGCCGTCGCGGACGAACAGAAAAGATGGGGACACCATATGTCATGCAGCTGCCGCCAGATCATTGCTAGCCACAAAAAGGAGAGCGACACTCAAAACAGAACCTTGTGCAAGCCCCTTCTCCTGCAGGGGGGGATGCTACAGGAGGCACCAACCTGTACCCAAAAAGTGAGACATGGAAGAAAGTTCTGGATAAAAATCAGGAGTGGGCCATGGAGGCCCCACTCCTTTAAGGTGGCAAGGACGTTCTGGCACCATGTGGTATCATAGGATATATACGCAGATCAATGAAAACTGCAACAAGGAACTGATGCTGAGCAAAAGCTGTTCAGATAGCACACTTCAAGTGGACTAAATTATCTTCAGTAGAGCGCCCTTGGCGAAAAGCACCCTGGATCGAAGCCAAAAGATCTGGGGATTCAAGGACACAATACAGCCTTCGACTAACCATATGTTCAAGTAACTTGCAGGACACTGAGTAAACAGTCTGGATGACAGCTGTCCGTTTGAAGAAGCAATTTATCTGATTTCAAAATTGGAATAATGGCATTTTCTATGCTACTGGGAAGAGAATTCTGCATTGCACCAGGGATGGTTAAAGAAAGGCCAGGTACACTGACGGAAAAATTTGCAACACCAAAAAATAATTAATGTAGAGTAATGAAATACCAGGAATATATTTGTTGAGACAACGTATGTAAAGTGATTAATGTTGCAGGATCAGAGATCAATGTAAGTGTGAGATAAGCCACAGCAAATGTAAAAGTAAATGCTGGTACGCTGATGTACACGTGTCATGTGTCAGTTTATGGGATGGAGTTCCATGCCTGTTGCACTTGGTTGGCCAATATAAGGACAGTTAATGATGTTTGTGGATGGGTTGAAGCTGTCATCAGATAATGTCCAATATGTGCTCGATTGGAGGTAGAGCTGGTTATCAAGCAAGCCAAGGCAATATGTTGACACACTATAGCAAGTTGGCTTACAACAGCAGTATGTGAGCAAGTGTTATCCTGTAGGAAAACACCTCCTGGAATGCTGTTTGTGAATGGCAGCACAACAGGTCAAATAACCAGACGGACATACAAATTTGCAGTCAGTGTTCGTGGGATTCATACAGACAGTTTTGTCAGTGGAAAAGTGAAAGCCATTGTCGATGCTCCAGGAGTAAAGACAATAAAGACATTGCTGAAGATTCCACTAAGTGAGACAGGTTCATAGAGAACTGCAATAGAAGGCAAAATCATCAAAAAAAAAGGGAGCTGGAGATGCCCAGTGGGAGACAGGCCATTATAGGGTTTATGGTGATAGCAAAGAGAATGACACTCAGAATGGAACCCTGAGACACACCATTTTCCTGGATAAAGGTGTCCGACAAGGCAGACCCTTCATGCACCTCGAAAACTCGGTCTTTTAAAAATGTCTGAAGGAAACAGGGTAGGTGGCCACGGAAGCCCCACATGTGAAGAGTATGGAGGGTACTAGCTCTCTAGCAGGTGTCATAGGCCTTATCCAAATCGAAAAACACGGCGACAGTCTGGGATTTCTGCAGAAAACCATTCATGACATGGGTGGGCAAAATAATGAGACGGTCAACTGCAGAATGCCGTGTTGAAAGCCACACTGTGCATTCATCAAAAATTGTGAGACTCGAGCCACCATATCATCCGGGCATGAATCATATGTCCCATCACCTTGCGAACACACTGGTAAGAGAGATGGAGTGGTAGCTAGAAGGAAGAGTGTGTGTGTGTGTGTGTGTGTGTGTGTGTGTGTGTGTGTGTAAGTGTGTGTGTGTGTTTGTGTGTGTGTGTGTGTGTGTGTGTGTGTGTGTGTGTGTGTGTGTCAGAGAGAGAGAGAGAGAGAGAGAGAGAGAGAGAGAGAGAGCTAATTTCGGCAAGAGCTGGATTTCCATCAATAAACTGAGTTGAAGTCTGCCGTTGGTAGCAGTCACCCCCTGCAGTAGTAGCCCTCGGGTGGCCTGAGCAAGGTATGTCACCGACAGTTCCTATCTCTCTGTATCTCCTCCATGTCCGAACAACATTGCCACGGTTCACTCCATGATGCCTGGACACTACCCTTGGAGAGAGCCCTTCTTGGCACAAAGTAATAATGCAGATGCAATCGAACTGCAGTATTGATCATCTAGACATTGTTGAACTACAGACAACATGCCCTGGATTCCTCTTGTCGACAGCAGAAGAAAGCCGACACTTCTGTAGGACCTCATGGAGCAGGATCCTCTTGCCTCTGTGCCCTGTAGCAGCGAGTTTTTGCAGACTGGCACTCGGCAGCTGCCGAGGTGACACCCCTTTGTATTGTCCTCATCGTGACTGTCCTCCAATGCAACTTTTGCAGCCTTTGATCCAACAAAGAGGATTTATAACTGCTTTTAGAATCGCAGCGTCTACTTGTACTCTGCCTTCAGGAAACAAAATTGCATCCTCATGACTGCTTTGAGCTTTCGCATTTCTTCCTGGTCTGTTTTGACCTTCTGTTCGAGGTTGGCATTCTGTCTCATGGGGAAGTCATGCTGCTCATATGGGATGACATTCATAGTCAACCCATCCATCTCCCTGACTACCAGTCATCAAGCTGTTGCAGTTTGTCTTTTCCTTCCTCACTTGAGCTTTTCCCTTTCTACCATTTACATCCCACCGTCATTCGATGTCACCAGGTTCGATTTCCTCCAGCTTATTGGACAGCTTCCTCGCCGATTTCTGCTGCTTGGGGACTTTAATGCACACCATCCCATTTGGGGCTCTTCCAGAACCTATCCGAGAGGTGCCCTCTTCACTGCCATTCTTAATCAACTTAACCTTTTCTTCTTTAACACAGAAGCACCCATGTTGCTTTCAGACTCGTCACACACCTATTCCCATTTGGACCTTTCCTTCTTCACTGCCCGTCCTGCACATCATCTTGAACGGTCCGTCCTTTCTGACACCTACTCGAGCGACCATTTCCTGTGTGCTATCCATTTGCTGACTCCTACCCCACCTCCGTGCACATCGAAATGGCAGCTCACTAAGGCTGACTGGAGACTTTACTCCTCCCTGGCGACCTTCAACGAACACGATTTCCGCAGTTGTCATGACCAGGTGGAATTTCTTACAAACATTATCCTTACCATCGCAGAACATTCCATTCCTCACACTTCCTCTTTACCACGCTGTGTCCCAGTCCTTTGGTGGACTGAAGCCTGCAGCAATGCAATTCGCATTCTTCGGGATAACCAAAAAGGTAGCTGAACTTCATTCACTAGTTCTTTTAACAGTTTCACCCCCCTTCTACCATCGTGTGCACCAACCTCCGACGGTTCTCTGGAAACAAGATCCATTCCCCAATTTTTGGCCTGACAGTAGCAGACAATATCATCGTGTACCCTATTGCTATCTCCAACACCTTGGGTCGCCATTTTGCAGAAATTTTGAGCTCCTCCCACTATCGTCCTGCCTACCTCTATTGGAAATGAGTAGAGAAGACTCGGGCAATACCCTTCTCTTCTCAGAATCGTGAGTGTTACTGTGCTGCCTTTACTATGAGGAAGCTAGATCACGCTCTCACTTCATCTCAATCCTCCGCCCTGGACCAGACACTGTTAACTTTCAAATGTTGCAGCACCTTTCTCTTGTGGGCAAGCACTTTTTGCTTAATACGTACAACCGGACCTGGGCAGAGGGCATGTTTTCCAGCCACTGTCGTGAAGCAACTGTCATACCCACACCTAAGCCCGGTAAGGACAAACAACTTCCTTCTGGCTATCACCCAATTTGTTTACCCATGTCATGAATGGTTTTCTGTGGAAATCCCAGACTGGCTGTGTTTTTCAATTTGGAGAAAGCCTACGACATTTGTTGGAGGACTAGTATCGTTTGTACTCTCTACACATGGGACCAACTGCCCCATCTCCTTGAGGAACTTTTAAAAGACGAGTTTTCGAAGTACATATGGGGTCTGCCTCCTCGGACACCTTTATCAAGGAAAATGGTGTACCTCATGGTTCTGTCCTGAGTGTCGTCGTCTTTGCTGTCGCCATTAACACTACAATGGCCTGTCTCCTGCTGGGCATCTCCGGCTCTCTTTTTGTTGATAATTTTGCTATCTACTGCTGCTCTCCATGAACCTGTCTCATTGAGTGGTGTCTTCAGTAATGTCTCGATCATCTTTACTCACGGAGCATCGACAGTGGCTTTCGTTTTTCTACTGACAAAAACATTTGTATGAATTTCTGGCAGCACAGCTGGTTTCTCCCACCATTTCTACATCTTGGGCCTGTTGCTCTTCCATTCATTGAAACTACAAAATTCCTGAGGCTCCTGCTTTATACAAAACTATCTTGGTCCTCCCACTTCATGCTCTCTGCAGCTTTTTCGATGGGTGTAAACCCTTCACCATCTTGGCTTCGTGCGGCAGTCCATCTTCACCTTGACCTTCATTCACTTTCTAAAGACACTGCACCAGGCTAGGTCTATTGCCTTCAGTTTCACGACCTATGCATGGAATTTTGCAATAGTATCTTTGTGTACACTGATGGCTCTTTGACTGACCGTGGGGTCGGGTGTGCCTTCAACGTCAACCAACATTTTTTGGTACTGACTTCTGGCACATTGCTCAGTATTTACAGCAGAGCTCTTCACCCTGTATCAGATCATGGAGTACATCTGGTGACATACTCTTTTCAACTGTGTCACTGCTCAGACTCTCTCAGCACCCTTCAAAGCCTCTGTGCACTGTAGACTGTCCATCCCTTAATGCACCGGTTCCAGGAAAGCTTCCACTTGCTCACTTTTTATGGAGCCACTGTGATGTTTATGTGTGTTCCAGGTCATATCGGTCCAAGAGGTTGCTGACACTGCTGCCAAAGCTGCATTCCTCGTACTTCAGCCCAATCATTCTTGCATTCCCTCTGATGATCTCTTGTAGCTTTCTGTCAGGAGGTGGTGTCACTTTGGCATCGCCACTGGTCCTCCATTCATAGGAATAAGCTCTTGGTTATTAAGCCTCTCCCAGTGGCTTGGACAACCTCCTCTCAGTCCTCCTGCGGCGAGGAGGTCATTTTAACTAGGTTACATATTGGGCACTGCCTTTTTAGCCATCACCATTTGTTAAGTGGTGCTTCCCCACTACTTTGTGCACATTGCACCCAACTTTTAACTGTCTGCCGTTTCCTGAGGGGATGCCCTTTTTTTTTACCGTTTACATTCCCGTTTGGGTTTGCCACCTGAGTTATGGGCCGTTTTAGTGAACAATGCGTGGGCTGTCGACCGTGTTTTACTTTTTATCAGTTGTAGCAATATGGTGAAGGCCATTTAATTTTTAGTTCTGGGTCTCAATTTCCCTATTGCGTAGTTCGTAGACCTTTCTCCACGTCCCTGTTTATAGCTGTCCTCTCTTCTGTCATTAAACGTTGACATGTAATCATTTTTAACTCCTCTCTTTATCTTTGTGTTTCACAGTTTTGGCATGGACACATATGACCCTAGTTGTTTTTGCGCCCTAAAACAAAATGGGGGAGAAATACAAAGCCCTTACATTCTTTTGTCAACTTATGTCCTTATTTCCCCTTGAGACCTCAAAATTTGTCAGGGAAAAATTCTAAAATGTGTCTGTGGAATCAGAGAAATATCAGGGAATTTCACTTGGAGAAACTTGCGGCAACCCTGATTTCAGGTTTTTATATATGGAAATTATTTTTGCTTCTAGTATTGCAGTTCTGAATTGCTGAGTTCATCTTAAACTAACTCTTGTTATTAATCACAAATACCATTAGGGAATATAACTTCTACAGGCATGTAAGTGTGAGAATCCATGGGTCCCTGAAGAAGCTTTTTCAAGATGTAGAATAAATATTTTTTTCTGCTTAGCTGAAGTACCTCAGAAGATTATGCCATATGAGTAAACTGAGTGAAAGTGTGTTAGCAATCCTTTGTCCAGTTTCATACAGTAAGAGATTTCTTAGCACAAAATGGGCGGAACTAGCTCCTCGGTTAACTGACCCACATGTTGGTCTCACACGTGAGTGGTATCTGCATACCCAAGAACTTAGAACACAGGAGCCTAATTGCCCATTTATCCCTACTTTTGATATTCATATCTGTAAGTCGCTTTTATTTCTTTAGAACTGCACAATACAAGTTTTTAGGCATTAAGCTGGTACCTGTGGATCAGTACAAGCCTGTTCTGTTATTCTCCTGGATGTTTATGGTATGGATGAGTTTAGATCTTGCATCAATAAGTTTGTGACAGTGCATAACATTAGAGTTTTTCCAAAGCCCTCCAGTGCCCCAAGTAAATCATTTTTGTGGACTTGGCAGCAAACACTGTGTGCCACACCATATTTTATGTTCTCCCTTTTTGAGTTTAATCTTATTCCTGTCTTATCATTTGTTAATGTGACCGTCCATTTTCTGTAGTTAAAGTACAACTCAATCCATGCAAGGGGAAGACTTTTAATGCCATACTATTTTAGCTTCCCCTCACAAAATTACACTCCTGGAAATTGAAATAAGAACACCATGAATTCATTGTCCCAGGAAGGGGAAACTTTATTGACACATTCCTGGGGTCAGATACATCACATGATCACACTGACAGAACCACAGACACATAGACACAGGCAACAGAGCATGCACAATGTCGGCACTAGTACAGTGTATATCCACCTTTCACAGCAATGCAGGCTGCTATTCTCCCATGGAGACGATCGTAGAGATGCTGGATGTAGTCCTGTGGAACGGTTTGCCATGCCATTTCCACCTGGTGCCTCAGTTGGACCAGCGTTCGTGCTGGACGTGCGGACCGCGTGAGACGATGCTTCATCCAGTCCCAAACATGCTCAATGGGGGACAGATCTGGAGATCTTGCTGGCCAGGGTAGTTGACTTACACCTTCTAGAGCACGTTGGGTGGCACGGGATACATGCGGACGTGCATTGTCCTGTTGAAACAGCAAGTTCCCTTGCCGGTCTAGGAATGGTAGAACGATGGGTTCGATGGCGGTTTGGATGTACCGTGCACTATTCAGTGTCCCCTCGATGATCACCAGTGGTGTACGGCCAGTGTGGGATATCGCTCCCCACACCATGATGCTGGGTGTTGGCCCTGTGTGCCTCGTTCGTATGCGGTCCTGATTGTGGCGCTCACCTGCACGGCGCCAAACACGCATACGACCATCATTGGCACCAAGGCAGAAGCGACTCTCATCGCTGAAGACGACACGTCTCCATTCGTCCCTCCATTCACGCCTGTCGCGACACCACTGGAGGCGGGCTGCACGATGTTGGGGCGTGAGCGGAAGATGGCCTAACGGTGTGTGGGACCATAGCCCAGCTTCATGGAGACGGTTGCGAATGGTCCTCGCTGATACCCCAGGAGCAACAGTGTCCCTAATTTGCTGGGAAGTGGCGGTGCGGTCCCCTACGGCACTGCGTAGGATCCTACGGTCTTGGCGTGCATCTGTGCATCGCTGCGGTCCGGTCCCAGGTCGACGGGCACGTGCACCTGCCGCCTACCACTGGCGACAACATCGATGTACTGTGGAGACCTCACGCCCCACGTGTTGAGCAATTCGGCCGTACGTCCACCCGGCCTCCCGCATGCCCACTATACGCCCTTGCTCAAAGTCCGTCAACTGCACATACGGTTCACGTCCATGCTGTCGCGGCATGCTACCAGTGTTAAAGACTGCGATGGAGCTCCGTATGCCACGGCAAACTGGCTGACACTGACGGCGGCGGTGCGCAAATGCTGCGCAGCTAGCGCCATTCGACGGCCAACACCGCGGTTCCTGGTGTGTCCGCTGTGCCGTGCGTGTGATCATTGCTTGTACAGCCCTCTCGCAGTGTCCGGAGCAAGTATGGTGGGTGTGACACACCGGTGTCAATGTGTTCTTTTTTCCATTTCCAGGAGTGTATTTAATCTAAACAGTCAAAGGCTTTGGCAAGATGACAGAGGGGATAATTTTCACTATTTAATTCTACTGGAATTGAATTTGTGAGATATTATGTTGGATTCTCAGTATAGAAGCCTTTACAGAAGTCAAACTGTGTTGTTAAAAAGTTATTCTCTGAATGGTGGTTCACCATTTTAAGTGGATTTAGGTTGAAATACTATGCAGAGATGAAGAGGCTTACAAAGGCTGGTGAGATGCACCAAAGCAGTAGTTGGATGAAGACCACAACAGCAGACTTCAACTCAGTTTATTGATGGAAATCCAGCTCTTGCCGAAATTAACTCTCTCTCTCTCTCTCTCTCTCTCTCTCTCTCTCTCTCTCTCTGACACACACACACACACACACACACACACACACACACACACACACACACACACAAAAACACACACACACACACACACACACACACACACACACACACACACACACTCTTCCTTCTAGCTACCACTCCATCTCTCTTACCAGTGTGTTCGCAGGGTGATGGGACATATGATTCATGCCCGGATGATATGGTGGCTCGAGTCTCACAATTTTTGATGAATGCACAGTGTGGCTTTCAACACGGCATTCTGCAGTTGACCGTCTCATTATTTTGCCCACCCATGTCATGAATGGTTTTCTGCAGAAATCCCAGACTGTCGCCGTGTTTTTCGATTTGGATAAGGCCTATGACACCTGCTAGAGAGCTAGTACCCTCCATACTCTTCACATGTGGGGCTTCCGTGACCACCTACCCTGTTTCCTTCAGACATTTTTAAAAGACCGAGTTTTCGAGGTGCATGAAGGGTCTGCCTTGTTGGACACCTTTATCCAGGAAAATGGTGTGTCTCAGGGTTCTATTCTGAGTGTCATTCTCTTTGCTATCGCCATTAACCCTATAATGGTATGTCTCCCACTGGGCATCTCCGGCTCCCTTTTTTTTGACGATTTTGCCTTCTATTGCAGTTCTCTGTGAACCTGTCTCACTTAGTGGCATCTTCAGCAATGTCTTTATTGTCTTTACTCCTGGAGCATCGACAATGGCTTTCACTTTTCCACTGACAAAACTGTCTGTATGAATCCCACGAACGCTAACTGCAAATTTGTATGTCCGTCTGGTTATTTGACCTGTTGTGCTGCCATTCGCAAACAGCATTCCTGGAGGTGTTTTCCTACAGGATAACACTTGCTCACATACTGCTGTTGTAAGCCAACATGCTATAGTGTGTCAACATATTGCCTTGGCTTGCTCGATAACCAGCTCTACCTCCAATCGAGCACATATTGGACATCATCTGATGACAGCTTCAACGCATCCACAAACATCATTAACTGTCCTTATATTGACCAACAAAGTGCAACAGGCATGGAACTCCACTCCACAAACTGACACATGACACGTGTACTACAGCGTACCAGAATTTACATTTACATTTGCTGTGGCTTATCTCACACTTACATTGATCCCTGATCCTGCAACATTAATCACTTTACATATGTTGTCTCAACAAATATATTCCTGATATTTCATTACTCTACGTTAATTATTTTTTGGTGTTGCAAATTTTTCCGTCAGTGTACCTGGCCTTTCTTTAACCATCCCTGGTGCAATGCAGAATTTTCTTCCCAGTAGCGAGAAAATGCTGTTATTCCAATTTTGAAATCAGATAAATTGCCTCTTCAAACGGACAGCTGTCATCCAGATTGTTTACTCAGTGTCCTGCAAGTTACTTGAACATATGGTTAGTCGAAGGCTGTATTGTGTCCTTGAATCCCCGGATCTTTTGGCTTCGATCCAGTGTGCTTTTCGCCAAGGGCGCTCTACTGAAGATAATTTAATCCACTTGAAGTGTGTTATCTGAACAGCTTTTGGTCAGCATCAGTTCCTTGTTGCAGTTTTCATTGATCTGCGTATATATCTTATGATACCACATGGTGCCAGAACGTCCTTGCCACCTTAAAGGAGTGGGTCCACTCATGATTTTTATCCAGAACTTTCTTCCATGTCACACTTTTTGGGTACAGGTTGGTGCCTCCTGTAGCATCCCCCCCTGCAGGAGAAGGGGCTTGCACAAGGTTCTGTTTTGAGTGCCGCTCTCCTTTATGTGGCTATCAATGATCTGGCGGCAGCTGCATGACATATGGTGTCCCCATCTTTTTTGTTCGTCAGCGACGGCTATTGCTGGAGGCAGAATGCAGGGAGCAATACACTAAGCACAATCCGGCGCTTTCACTCATAGCATCCATTTTTTGGCTGCCATGACCTACGTTATGCATTTCTGCCATTGTGTTTTTAGGACCGGTCTTTTATGCCTAGTTGACATGGCTTCCCCGTCTTTGTCAACTAAAGCAGACATGTAGGTCACACCTGAATGCTCTTCTATGCCTCAGCGACACCGACCGCGGTGTGGTCCACTCTAGTTTGGTATGGCTGAATGCAGCATTGGTGCAGTCACACCTAGATTACAGGAATCTCTCATATGACTTTTTATCAGCTACGACATTACGCCTGGATTCGATACAGTATTGTGGGGTAAGACTGGTAACAGGTGCCTTTGGACTAGGCAGCAGTTCCACTATTGTGGGTTCTGCACCATCAAAAATTGATGGCAGCTGCTCGCCCATAGTACCCTAACTGTCATCTCCTCTTTCCAGATACGAGATTTACCTCCGAAAACGGCAACACAGGTCTGGGGTTACGATCACCAAGTTTGAGCCCTGGTCCAGCACACAGTTTTAATCTGCCAGGAAGTTTCATATCAGTGCACGCTATGCTGCAGAGTGAAAGTCTCATTCTAGAAAACTCTTTAAGTGTAATTCTCTTTACATATTGGCTATTTTCTTCTTATATGGGGGACATGGTCTCATCTGAGAAGTGAAAGCAAGCCTGTAAAAGAAAGGGGGGTGGGGGCAGTTCTCAATTCTTGAGCAGTGACCCTCTTTTTTTTTTTTTTTTTTTTAAAAAAAAAAAAGAAAGATCCTTTGTAATTTGGGTGAGTTTATGTTCAATCCTTGCACCCAATTTACTCTTTCATCTACCTACTTTTTTTCTCGTCTAGCAGAACGATATTTATGACCGTTGCTTAATACCTGTTTGTATCACTTACACTGCTGGTATTTATGAATTCTTTAGCATTTGACTCCGGAAAGACCATTTTTCTTTGTAGTGAGGTCTTGCCAACAGCAAATTTTCTGGATGGAAAGTTGCCAATCTGCTCATATACTTTAAAATTTAAAAGTAAATCTAGCAATGCTAGAATGTATACAAAATACTGATATACCCATTATCAAGTTGTTGTTTAAAGATTCGCGACTTTTAAAACTTACGTAGATTATCTTTTTCATGATAGAACTTTACATAAGAAGTTATTAAGAACATTGTGAATATCACATGATGAACAATTGAATGACTAAAGCAGTGTTATCAACCCTCATTCATTGACACATGTAATAAATTCATCGAGGCAGTGAAGTCCAGAGCTGTTGTAAAAATTTCTGAAATTAAAAGTATATATTACCTAATGAAGGTAGTATTTTGGGGTGAAAGAGCACAATAATTATTATTTTTGGAATGTAATAATTCACTATGGCATCATTTTAATTCTAATAAGTTTCACACTGTAATGAAACATTGTCTAAATGCCTCTCTCTCTCTCTCTCTCTCTCTCTCTCTCTCTCATTTGTTATAACTTACCGCTGTTATTTTGTATTTGTATTGCAGTCATTACATTAAAATTGGCTATATTGATTCTGCAATTTATACTATTATGTTATTGCTAAGAATTGATTTAAAGAATAAACGTATATATTTATTTGTAAGATTTTGTAAATTTATACCACTGGAACTCTTTCAAAATATTTGATTGCGTAATACTGCCAATAAATACAATGACTTTCTTTCTTCTGTTTATGATTGTAATAGATGTTGGACACTTTGATTCCAAGTATGTTATACAGAAACGCAGTGATTTTTTACAAAAGGCAAAACTGTGTGTTCGAAGAATTGTGGAGAGGAGGGTACGTGATGTATTTTAAGTAGGTTATAAAGAGTAACTATAACAACAAAAACAATAAATTATTGATAAAATTATTTAATTGAATAGATAAAAAATCTACTCACCAAGTGGCAGCAGAACATACACATAAAAGACTGTTGTGATTGGCAAGCTTTCGGAGCCAGTGGTTCCTCCAGACAGAAGCATTGAAGGGGAAGAAAGAAGGGTAAAGGAAAAGGCCTGGAGAGTTCCAGGAAAAGGTGTAGATTTTGGGAAAGTCACCCAGAACTGTGGATCAGGCGAAAAATAGAAACGACACATGTCATATACCAGCTATTATGTAAACACTGTTCAGCTTTCTACATCTGCATGACTACCACCAAATTATTAGTTATGATAAATGGGCATAGGCATAGTGTATATACTGGAAACTCACAATATCCTGTTGCAGGGCATGCTCTACAACATGGCATACGTGACCTCGACACTTGTTTCACCACACATGCCACCTGGATTCTTCCGCCAGACACCAGTTTCTCAGAACTCCGCAGGTGGGAACTGGCACTACAACGTGTCCTTGGTTCTCACCACCCACCTCGCCTTAATTTACGTTAATTTCTGCTGTCTCAGCCTTTCTTCACTGTAATTACTCTTTGCTTCACTCCGTTTTAGCTTTCTACATCTTTCATTGTCTTTCCCGTCTATTTTCACCACCCCCTCCCGCAGCTGTTGTATACAATACGCTTAGCTTCTCACTCTTATTAACTCATGTACAGTTTTAGTAGTAATCTCTGTCTTGCATATTACCCTGTCTTCCACCTTTAAGCTCTCAGGTTTCCGAATCTTGCCCGATGCAGTCCCCAACAATTAGTCTTTCCTTCTCATCCTGTACGGTAAGTCACCCATGACCCACGGTTCTGGGTAACTTTCCCAAAATCTACCCCTTTTCTTAGACCTCTCCAGTCCTTTTCCTTCACCCTTCTTGCTTCCCCTGCAACCCTTTAGCCTGAAGAAGGAGTCACTGGCTCCAAACGCTTGCCTATCACAACAGTCTTTTATGTGTGTGCTCTGCCACTGCTTGGCGAGTAGATTTTTTATCTATCCAATTAAATAATTTTATAAAGAGTATCTGTGTGTGATGTTTTTATTGGTATACAACTTGTTATAAACAAAACTTATTTTTACCATTTAATATGTTTCCAGATATTTACCAGTGGTAAAGATGAAATTGGGTTGATTGTACTTGGTTCTGACAAGACACAGACTCTACTTGATTACCCAAATGTGAGTGTGGAATTTCCTCTTGCACTGCCTACATGGCAGATGATATCCTTTGTGGAGAAATCTTTACATGAAAGAGAAATAAAAACAGATTGGATAGATGGTGTTGTTGTTGGCATGCAAGTCTTGAAAGATGAGCTAGAGTAAGTATTTAAAGCTGTCTGTTTTTTGACATTCCTGGAACATGTTCCAGAATGTGTGTTACACAAATCACAGCGACATAGTTGTGACTTTATAAATTTGAATCAATATGTTTTTGTAATGAAAAGGAAACAGAAGGCACAATACCTGCAGAAATAGGAAATTTTTTTGTGTGATTTTACTGTATGAATGTTTTTTACAGTTTTTCAGCTCAATAATTAAGGAGGTATTGATACAAGGCTTTGCCAAAAATCAATCTGTCACCTACAATTCCAGCCCTGTCACTGGCATTCCCTATCCCCACAACATGACTGGGCCACCATGAAAGCAGCCACATCATTGTCAAATTCACTGAAACCACTGCATAGCAATTTACTTGAGTATGGCTGCTGTTGTGGTCTTCAGTTTGGTTTAAGCACTGCGTCAATATCTTCTCTTCATAGCACTCGGAGGTCGCGATCTGCGACTGTTTTTACAAATGGCAAGAGAACTTTTCCTCTAGTTGCTTGTTTTTCAGTGAAAGATGCAAATATTTTAGAATGTAGTGCCTTATGTATATCTGTTAGAATAGCCACAAGGTCTGAAAGTTATTTTCAAATGATTGAGCTCTTCTACAGAGCATTGAAATTCACAGATTCTTGCAACCTGGTCCACCAATGTCTTACATACTCCTCTTCCTCCATGGATTGTTTCCAGCATTTGGAGATGAAACATTAGGCAGCAAAACGTGCCTTATAACCAAAATCTAATGAACATATAATTAAATTAACCAAAGATGTAATGTTGCACTCTCAGGTAAGACTGATCTTGAATGCAAAGCCACAGTGGAAATTAAATATCCGCTGCAACATTCATCTCACTTTTTGTTATTGAAATTATTCACAGTGCCATAGTGAGAACTGAGTTTATGTGTTTTATAGAGTCAGATACATGCTGTAGCACAGGGTGCTGTCCATTATTCTCCTGACTATGATGTCCAGGAATGGTAGTCTTCCTTCTTCTTTGGTCTCCATAGTGAATTTGATTTTGTGGCATGTGGAGTTCAGATGTACAAAGAAGTCAAGAAGTTTGTCTCTTCCATGAGGCCAGATGACAAGTGTGTTATCCACATAACAGAAGAAGAAGATGATGATGGATTTCCATTTGGATGACATCAGGGCCTCTTCCTCGAAGTGCACCGTAAATATATTCACAATCTCTGGTCAGAGTGGGCTGCCTATTGCGACTCCATCTGTTTGCGGGAGGGGGGTGTGCCACGAGTCAGTGAAGTGGGAAAGCTGACCAAGTAATATGTGTGACGTGTCATACCTCGACCGATATTGAGAACAGAATAAAAAATTCAGAGGCATTACTTTTCAGCACTCCCATGCATATTCTGTATGCAAGATAAGCTTATGGAGCAGGTTTCTCATTCAGAAATTCTATTTCGGTGTTGATTGTTTACACGAAGACCGTGTTAAGCATAATGGAAGAAGGAGAAATGTTTATCAGCATTCCAGATTTGGCAGTGGCAGGCTCATAGTCTGCTGAGACTCTGGTTTATTGTTTCACTATATTGCTGCTTGCATTGCTCAGAATCTCATTTTGTGCGAACATAGAATTGGTAGGTTCAGGAGGGCCATGCTAAATGCCTTGCAGGGCCTCAGTAGTGCCACCCAACTAGCACCTGAGAGGGCAGACAAGTGTTTGCTCATGCGTACGTGATCCTGCAGTGAAGTTGTGTACATTTAGTCAGGAAGTGGGCTTGTATACAGTGAGACAAGTATCCACACAGACAATGTGATGGCATCTGGAGCAGCACAGACTGTCAAGCCCTTAATGCAGCTCTAGAGAGAGGTGAACTGACAGCGGTGCAACTAACAACAATGCCAGACACAGGAATGGCACTGTGTCATCATGTCAGATGAGTCTCGGTTCTGTAACATCGTCACAATTGATGTACTTGTGTGTGGAGGCTCTGATGCCAACAGACCTGGCCAGATTGTACCTGTCATTCCCATGCGGGTCCAGCATGTGATGTGATGGTATGGGGTGCAACTGCATACATGTCACAACCTCTGGTTCACATAGCCAGTAATTTGGACAGCAGCCATTGCATTTGTGTTTTGTTAAGGCCTATCGCTGTGCCGTATATTCAAGGGCTCCATGATGTTATCTTTTAACAAGATAATGCAAGACTACACATCACCTGAGCTGTACTGAGCTACCTCGATACAGAGAGTGTTCCACTGTTGCCATATCCAGCATTTTCTTCAAATCTGTCACCTGTGGAGAACGTCTGTTCACAGGATGCCAAGAGATGGGTATGCCACCAGTCGCCAGCCACCAGTCGCCAACCACTACAGTTGATGAACTCTGACATATGACATACAGTTGAGTAGCATGAATTAATGTACCCATGGCTGTAATCCAACCTCGATTTGATATCCAGTGTGATGAGAGCTGTTCTGCTGTTCCACTTTCAATACTGAAATTCATATATTATTTTTATGCTATCCTTACCAGATTGGACTGTGGTGTCATACAGCATAAAATATCTTACAACATGTTGAATCAGTGATGAGGAGTGTAGAACAGCCAGCAGGGGAAAGATGTTGGCAATGAGACAGCTTTTATGTAGAACAGCAGTACAGTGTTTTACAGTGCATAATGCTTCCTCAGACTGAGAACAAAATGTGCTGGTTTGCTGTCATCCATTTTCACAAACATAGCCTTGAAAAATAATGTTGACATTACTGTGCATTTCACTCTGAGGCATATTGCACTCTGAGAATGTTCATCGAATTCAGTTACTTTGTATTATATTTCAGTAACAGTGACATAATAGCAAATTGGACTGTATGAGTTTTTATGGATTTTTTTTCCAGAGACACACTACCATTTCTTCAGATTTATTTAATTTGGGTATAAATCCTTTCCAGCATATATGCTGTACACAAAATGTTGAACATAAAATATAGCTATCTGCTGATTTAACATCTTGCTGAGTATACCAGTACAATGTTTTGTTGTAACAAATAGTTCAATGTATTTTACACACTTATAAACTTATTTATACAGTTATAGTAATTTATACCATTACATTAATGTTGTACCTTAATGTTCTGGAAGACGATATTATAAGGAACCTCATACTTTTCCTGGATGATAGAGTTGTCTATAATGAATTATTGCCTGAAAAAGATCTGTACAAATTTGAGTCAGATCATAACATTTCAAATTGGTCCAAAGATGGGCAACTGAGTTTAAGTTTTCAGAAATGTAAATTGGAGCACATCACAAAACAAATAAAAGACAGTATTGTATGACTACATTATCAAATAATCACAGTTTTAATTGGTCAACTCATACAAATATCTGGATGAAATGAAATGGTGACATAGACTCACTTGTAGGCAAAGCAGAATGCAGACTTCAATTCGTTGGTAAGATACTGGAAAATGCAATCAGTCGATAGAGGACATTGCTTACAAAATACTTGTGTGGCCCATTCTAGAATATTGTTTAAGTATGACCCATAACAAATAAGGCTAATGGCAGACATTGAATGTATACAAAATAGTGTAGCATGATTGATCATAGATTTATTTGATGCATGGGAGAGCATCAAAAAGCTACTAAAAATTGGAAATGCCAGACAAGTGAAGATAGACGCCAAATATATGACAAAACCCAACTTATGAAATTTCAGGAACATGTATTAAGCGAGGTATTTAGGGATTATACAATAACCACATATGTATCACTCCTATAGGGACCATGAAGGCAAGATTAATTACAGCATGCACAGAACCATTTAAAGAATCATTCTTCCCACACTCCACATGAGCACTGAATGGGGAAAAACCATAATGTGTGGTACAACAATGTACTTTGTCGGACAAACCCACTGTGGTTTATACAGTGTGCATGGAGACATGGAATCAGTTGACAGTAGTGGTAATGGTTCATATTGATTCCCATTTCTCTGTTGCAGTAGGTGATCTTATGCCTCTAATTATTTTTTCATTGCTATCTTAACTTGCATTCTTCAATTCAGTTTATTAACCCTTCTTATCTCTTTGTATTAGGGCAAATGTACAGTTAACTTTTAAGGAATTTGTATTTTCAATTTATCAACTGGAGTTTTGTTTCATATGCAGCAGAAATGTTACAAATTATTTGTTTCAGTTTGTTTAGAATAATTTGCTGTTTCACAGGTGCCCTGAAGAAAATAAAAGATCTCGAAAGTGTCTTAATGACAACCGATGGCCTCATATTGACAAGACAGCTGGTTGCCTTGCAGAGGGCAGGGCTTGACGGTCTGAACATCTGCTTAGACACCCTGCAGTCCCAATGCTACAACCAGATCACGAGGAGGAAAGGCTGGGAGCGTGCCATGGCTGGCATAGATCTAGCCTTGCAACTTGAATACGACCCTGTGAAGGTATTACTAGTGCAGCTGTCATCGCATGCAGACTTTCATAAGCAAGAGATATAAATCTGTTGTTAAGAATATCAATACAAGAATCACCATTTTAAAGCAGTACGCCCTCACCCTCGACTCCATCCCCGCTCCCACCCTCACCCCTGTCTCCACACTGCAGCTGAAAGTGAAGGAAGGTATATTAAGACAGAAGAAGTAAATTTTAGCTGAAGATGCTAACAGTTTCGTAGTTTATACAACATAAAAAAGTATGCCTTGCAAGTTTACCAATTAAATATCTTATATTTTCCTCCCAAGAGAGTCTTATGAGACTCAAGATCTTTACAGTTTCTCTTTTTTTCTTTTGTGTCTTTAGTTTAAAATAAGTTTCCTCTATTGTGGTGTTGTTTTGAAAAAAATACTCAATTGTTTGGAAAAATTATTCTTAATTCTGTAGTCACACTTTTGTTGTGTCTAAGTACTACTGGTTTCAGTAGCGAGTACCAGCATCAGTTCATCTTATTATCAAAAATTTCTTTGCAAAATAAAAGCTGACCACTGTGGCCGAGCGGTTCTAGGCACTTCAGTCCGGAACCACGCTGCTGCTGCTACGGTCGCAGGTTCGAATCCTGCCTCAGGCAGGGATGTCCTTAGGTTAGTTAGGTTTAAGTACTTCTAAGTCTGGGGGACTGATGACCTCAGATGTTAAGTCCCATAGTGCTTAGAGCCATTTGAACCATTTTGCAAAATAAAAAGCTTCTGTACAACTGCAAACTAGACATACCATTTTCAGGGTGCAGTTCACATCTATTGAAAGCACAACAGTGACCTTTACTTTTAGTAGATAAGACACCTACTGGGGTAAGTGACTTGATGAATGCACACAAGAAGTTGTCATTTATTCCATATGTAGCTGCCATGCAGAATCATATTTTGTATTAGTTTGTCCTTACTCTTCCAAAAGGTTAAACCTTGTCTCTGCAGCCACAGCTTCCTCTCTTCAGCAGTTGTTTTCATCTCCATGTGTGAAGAAAATCCCATTCATTGATCATATTGTTTAAGTAGGATGTTCTCAGTCATCCCCTTGTTTTCTTACCTATGATCTTGCCTTCAGAAATGTTTTTTAAAAGATTATCATCTCCAGTTAAGTGTCCAGTGTATTTTGCTTTGCTCTGGCCTATAACTTTCAGTGGTTACTTCTTCTCTCCTATTTCCTTTAATTTTTCTGTCAATGCAGCTAGTTCTTGTACTTCTCCTCCAGAACCACATTTCAGCAGGTTTGAGGTGAGCTTCCTTTGGCTTTTCTAATGTACAGATTTTGCATCTGTGTGTCAGAACACTCCACACAAAGGTCTTTACAAATATTTTCTTAATGTGGGAGCTGATATGTTTATTCAGTTGCAGCTTCTTCTTATTTTGGAAGGAACTCTTCACCTGTGCTATTCTTTTCTTGAATGCCTTGAAATATTGATTGTTTTCTTGCAAAATGCTACTGAGATAGTGAATTTCAGTTCCTTTCTTGAGTTGCTCATTGCCTGTTCTTGCGTCAGTCCTGCCTCCACCTCCTTTCTTGTCTGTAGCCATAACTTTTGTCTTCTTTGTATTCATTTTTAGCTTTAGTTTTACCACTTCTTGATTTAAGGCCTGAAACATTTTATTTAGTTCCTACTCTGATTTACTATTGTGATGTCGTCAATCTGCAGTGTATATGCATGCAATTAAGTCTCCATATCGACATCATGCTCCAAAAACCACCTAACTGTGTGTGACAGGGGGTACGTCTCATGCCACCAACTGACCCCCTCTGCCTTGTTCCACTTGTGAACAGTGCCTGGGAAGAATGACTGTCAGTACGCTTCTGTATTATCTCTAACTTCTCAAATTTTCTTCTCGTGATCATTTCGTGAATTGTATATGAGAGAAACTATTATGTTGTCAGACTCTTCTCGGAAACTACTCTCTCGAAACATGGGTAGTAAATCTTTCCGTGATGCACAACTGCTCTCTTATGGCATCTACCATTGGAGTTGCTGAGCATCTCTGTAATGATCTCACAGTGACTAAATGATCCTGTGACAAAACACTCCGCACTTCATTGGATCTTCTTTCTCTCTTCTGTCAGTCGTACTGGGTAAGGACACAGGGGTAATTTACATTCACTTAAGATTCTTCCTGTGGATGTTAGTCTGGCATCTGCTTTTCTATTGCTGTTTTGTGTGATCATTCCACTTTAAGGTTGCTCTGAATAGTTACTTCTAGATATTTTATGGTAGATTCTGTTTCCAGCAATTTGTCATTAATAGTGTAGTTGTACAGTATTGGATTTCTTTTCCTGTGTGTGTGTGTGTGTGTGTGTGTGTGTGTGTGTGTGTGTGATATGTTACATTTATTTACGTGCAGGGTCAACTGCCAGAGCCTGCATCATTCACCAATCCTTTGCAGGTCATTGTGCAAATTGATACTGTCTTCTGTTGTTGACACTTTCTTATGGACAAGTGTAATACCTGTGAACAATATTAAGGAGCCTCTGACACTTTCTACTGGATCATTTATATACATTGTAAATGTAATGGCCCTATCACATTTCCTTGGAGTATTCCAGAAATTACCTTTTGATTCTTGTCATCTTTTCTTTGTTGTTGTTATTACTTCCTTGATGAACATATTAAGGAAGTAAGGTGATAGAAGGCACCCGTCTCTCACTGCCCTTCTGGTTTTCCTTCTTTCATATCCGGTTCAGTACTCTGACTTTTGTATATACTCAAAATTAATCATCTGTCCTTCCACTTTGGACATTACTTTAAGGAATGATGATATAATGGTAATCTGTTTAATAAACAATATTTTAACGATACACTATGCTTTCCAATCATATAGTGGCTTAATGATGGAATTTGATACTGAAATTAGTAATCATTAGACAAAATAAAAGTGAAGCTATAATAAAAAAAAGTAATATTTTGGATCATGTCAGTTGTTGTTCCAAACAACAGCATGTCAGGAATAGGTTAAAATGGCTCTGAGCACTATGCAACTTAACTTCTGAGGTCATCAGTCGCCTAGAACTTAGAACTAATTAAACCTAACTAACCTAAGGACATCACACACATCCATGCCCGAGGCAGGATACGAACCTGCGAACGTAGCGGTCACTCGGTTCCAGACTGTAGCGCCTAGAACTGCACGGCCACTCCGGCTGCCTAGGAATAGGTACTAAATTATTTGTCCGCTGATGACCTCACAGCTTAGAACACTAAAACACAAATGTTAATTGTTTGTTATGTGCCCTGGTAGGGTGTACAACTGTTTACAGTTCACGATTGGTTGTTGGAGCTTGGGCGTTACTCACATAGTGTATTTGGTGCACAGTGCAGAAAAAGGCAGTGTCCAGAAAAGTAAACAAATGTAAAGGCAAAAGTTTCATGACAGGATGTTGTGTCACCATACTTGGAAGACAATTATAGCCAAAGACAGAAATTTAAAAGAAACTGGCTCATTTGAGCTGTGGAGACCTAGTCGAGGATTCTCAGTAGATAATTGTTAGCACAGTAGAATTTATAAAGAGACAATGTCAGTTCGTGTGAGGGAAGGTTGATTGGTAAGTACCTATCAGCTTTCTCATAAAACTCACAATTTGAAGAATACACATCAAGGAAAAGGTAGAAGTCCAACAGTGTCAAATCTAGACAATAATATCGATCATCCAACAGTTTTGCAAAATCCCCAGTTGTACTCACTTTACTTACTTACTTACTAACTTACTCAGATTTGCTGTGTACCATACAAGGAACTGGTTTCCACTAGTTCACTCGATCAGCTGCCAAGTTCTCACCTTCCTCCAAGTTTGTGTCCATGCATTGAAGATTCATTGCAAAAGTTCCAGGTGTTAAAAGGTCTTCCTGTACATCTGTATCTGTCCATTGATTTCCACAACAGTGTTGATTTTGGGATTCTTCCACCTTACATGTGTAGAACATAACCTGCAATCTTCAGTCTTCTTTCAACAATAATTTTGTGCAGGCTGTGTACACCTCGTATTCTCAGCACTACATCGTTTGTAACTTGGTTGGGTTAACATCTTCAGAATTCATCTCTAGCATTGTTGGTGAAAAATATGGAGACTGTGTGCTGATTTTACTGACATTTTCCAAGTCTCACAAATATAAACAATAAAGGAGTACACTCAAAGCTTTGTTGACATATTACAGACCTAATTGCCATATGGACTGATTTTCCAGTTCTGCTGGTGATTTCTGCATCTGTGACCTCATTATTACATATAAAGCTACCGAGATATGGCAATCTGTCAACATCTTGTAGTATCTTCTATTGCACTGTAATCGGGGAAGAGACGAGTAATTTCCACTTACTTTGCACATTCTGTTTGCCTTATCTCTATTAATTTTCAGCCGTACACAATAGGGCATTTAATGAGAAAGCAGATAAAAATTAACTTGATGCCTTCCAAGGTGACGGTCTCTACCAAGTCTCTACTCCTTCAAGTCTGACTATGTAAGTGTAGACCAGAGATGGTTTAAATTCAGAGAAATAGTATCGACATCAATTAAGAGATATATACCAAATAAATTGAATGGATACCAAATAAATTAAAAGGGTGGTGCACAAAATATGTCAAAACTCAGCTGCAGAAGCAATGAAAAAAAGCATGTCAAAATTTAAAAGAATGCAAAATCTCCAAGATTAGCGATGTTTTACTGAAGCTCGAAACTTAGGGTGGGTTTCAGTGGAAGATGTGTTTAATAATTCCCATAGTGAAACTTCGTTTTGAAATCTGGAAGAAAATCCAAAGAGGTTCTGGTTGAATGTATAGTACACCAATGGCAAGACACAACCAATACCTTCACTGCGCAATAGCTGTGGTAATGTTACTGATGACAGTGCTACTAAAGCAGAGTTACTAAACACGGATTTCTGAAATTTCTTCACCAAAGACAACAATGTAAATATTGCAGTATTCAAATCAAGAACAACTGCAACTGTGAGTAACTTAGTAGTAGCTCTCCTCAGTGTCATAAACCATTTATGTTTCTTTCAGAGAATGTTGATACAATAGCTCCATTAGAAATCATAAATAGCCGCTCATTTGATAAAGATCCATACCTAGAGACTGAAAAGTTGCTCAGGTCACACCAATGCTCAAGAAAGAAAAGAGGAATAATCTACTAAATAACAGACTCATATCACTAATGTTGATTTGCATTAGGATTTTGGAACATATATTGTGTTTGAATATTTTGAATTATCTCAAAATTGATAAATAGCTAAGATAGATTCAGAAATATCGACCTTTTAAAACACAGCTAGCTCTTTAGTCACACAAAGTAATAAGTGCTGTCAACTGGGGATCTAAAATTGATTCCATATTTGTAGATTTCCAGAAGACTTTTTGAAACAGTTCCTCACAAGCATTTTCTAATCATATTGTGAGCCTATGGAGTATTGTCTGAGTTGTACAACTGGATGTGTGGTTTCCTGTCAGAAAGGTCACAGTTCATAGTAATTGATGGAAAATCGTCAAGTAAAACAGAAGTGATATCTGACATTCCTCAAGGAAGTGTTATAGACCACCTGCTGTTGCCGATCTACATTAACAATTTAAGAGAGAATCTGAGCAGTCCTCTTAGATGATGCTATCATTTACAGTCTCGCAAATCATTTACTGTCTTGTAAAGTGATCAGATGATCAAAATGAACTGCAAAATGATTTAGGCTACCTATCCATATGATGCAAAAAGTGGTAACTGACCTTAAATAATAAAAATTTTTATGTCATCTGCACGAGTAGTAAAAGGCATCTACTAAATTTTGTTTACTTGATAATTCACACAGATCTAAAGGCTGTGAAGTCTACTGAATACTTAGGAATTACATTTACAAATAACTTAAATTGGAATGCTCACATAGATAATGCGGTGGCAAAGCAAACAAAAGACTGTGATTTAATAGTAAAACATTTAGAAGATTAAGATTACTAAAGAGACTATCTACAACTATACTTGTCTGTCCTCTTTTGGAGTATTCTGCATGGTGTGGGATCCTTACCAGATAGGACTGACAGAGGACATCATTTAAAAGTTCAAAGAAAGGCAGCTCATTTTGTATTATTGGGAAACAGGAAAGTGCATGCCACAGATATCACATGTGAATTGGGGTGGCAGTCATTAAAGCAAAAGCATTTTGCTGGAGCAGGTTCTTAAAATTTCAATCATCAACTTTCTCCTCCGAATGTGAAAATATTTTGTTAGAGCCCTCTTACATAGGGAGAAATGATCATTGTAATGAAATAAGAGAAATCAGAGCTTGTACGGAAATATTGAAGTGTTTGTTTTTCCTCAAATGCTGTAGGGGAGTGGAATGGTAGATAAATAGGTTGAGGGTGGTTCTCTGAACCCTCTGCCAGCATTTAATTGTGAATTACAGACTAGTCATGCAGATATAGATAATGTAGATAGGCTTTCAATATTGTGCACCGATTCTCTAATTTTATACATTGCTCAAATACTTTCGTGGCGCTTTGGAGTGACCCCTTCAAAATAACAATTTACCAGTCTTCTTAATAAGTATTTTGGTAACGAGGTTGATAAGAAGTTACAACAATTCTCTCTTATTACTCCCCAGTTTTGGGTTTTATTAATGAACAAAATCGCCGCAGTGTTCCATAACAATTACGGGTTGAAGTTTCCTGCTGATGGAACCAATATGATTTTCTGTGTTTCTGAGCATACAGGTTGTGTACGCTGTTTGGAGTCTGGTGTATGCTGAATCAAATGTTTTTATTGTTGTGATCTTCCATCTGAAGATTGGTTTCATGGAGTTGCCCATGCTAGCCTATCCTGTGTGACCCTCTTCACCTCTGCGTAACTACTACAGCGTACAATAACTTGAACTTGCTTACTGCAGTCAGTTTTTGGTCTCCTACAGTTGTTACCCCCATTATATTCACAGATGACCACATATTGTGGAAATTGCATATTGTAATGTAGGATGCAATAATAACGTACAGAAAGTTTCTGTTGAAAATTACGAATTATTTAGGAATAAAGCAGATGGCTCACCAAAAGGCAGAAGCACTGTCTCATTGATAGGCACACGAACAAAAGGTTTGTAGAATGAGATTTTCACTGTGCAGTGGAGTGTGCACTGATATGAAACTTCGTGGCAGATTAAAAGTGTGTGCTGGACTAAGAGTCAAACTTGGGACCTTTGCCTTTTGTGGGCAAGTGCTCTACCATCTGAGCTATCCATGCATGACTCACGACCCGTACTCACAGCTTTACTTCCACCAGTACCTCGTCTTCTACCTTCCAAGCTAAAAGGTACGTTGCTTGGCGAGCTTCCAGAATGCACTTTCTTTTTCTAGCTGTAGGGAAAACATGCGCGCGCGCGCACACACACACACACACACACACACACACACACACACACACACACACACACACACACACACGCACGCACGCACGCACACTCACACACATACACTCACATGCGCATGCATGTCTCCTTATGTTGTGGTCGCTCAACTGCCAGCTCTTTACTGGCCCACGTTGAGTGTTCTGGAGTGAGGTGGGGCTTTAGAGTGGGGTAGGATGGGGTGGGTTGAGGCAATGTGAGGGATGGAGAGAGATGGGAGGGGTTTGGAGGGAAGCATTTAGTGGCTCGTGGAGCCATCTGTGGGCTAGCTAGGGGTGCAGGTAGAGGAGTCAGGCGACTGACAGCTGGGCACTCATAGACTAGGGTGTGACGTGAGATAACAGCACACAACTAGCTGATTGGGAGGGGGGAGAGGGGGGGGGGGAGGGGTGTGTGTGTGTGTGTGTGGGAGGGGGGGGGGGAGGGGGGCTGGGAGTTAACTTGGATTTAGACCAGGAAGCAAAGGATGTGCTGTAAGTATGGCTACGAAAGTTGAGTATTCTTAAATAAGATCAGCTGGTGCCAATGTATTGGAAAGTAACTGGCACACAAAGTGCAATTGTGGCTCCTTTTTCTTTATGAATTTTAAATAGTCTGCAGAGCAAATTGAATTAGGAGGATCAGGCATTTGTGTGGGTCTAGGAAAGTAAATTGTAGAGCCAGATAAAAGGCGCGCAAGACAGGAGGGGTACTACTGCTCATCACTGCTGTATCGTGCTACTAGTACATGTCAGTGTGAGTGCACCGAGAGTGGTGTTGCCGTACATGCGTCTTTAAATTGGTCACCCACTGATCATTGCAGGCTGGCTGCTGGATTCTGTCTCTGGGAGCCAGGCGTGTAGCGCGGTCGCTGCCATGCCATCTGCTGGTGACTCGCACATATATTAGTGTGGAACAGTGCTGACTGATTCTCTGTGTGATTCTAGTTTGTAATGTGCACATCAGTGTTCTGTGTCTTGTTGAGTCCTTAGAGCCATATTGTTCGGAGGTTATTATTAAAGCCATATTTGTGCGACTTGGATCACACTTCAGTATTACTTGGTTATTACATCACCACAAACATATGGACCGGGAATGTACATGCTTTGACAGTTTGCTACGTCTCTCTCTTCTAGGACTGACATGGTAGCTGCCTTGCATTTCTTAATGACTCTGACCTTGTCAACCACAAACCGAATCTTAGTACAGTCATGATTTCCCTGAAGAGATTACATGACAGCAGAGACTTGTAAAATTGTGTTACCCATTTCTCTAGCCAGTGAAGATTCATTCTGTACCTTCAGATACAGTGTCATGTAGGAGTAGAACAGCAAGAAATACGTAGCTCCTCTAACCGTAATGACAGTTTATCACCTCCCAACACTACATGTGCCAATGTTTCAGTGCATTTTTGAATATGTTTGTTAACAGATTCATCAACACAACAAAAATTTACGATCTCAGTAGCATCTTATTTCTTAACTCATACTTTACTATTCATCAGAATCTTCATCGCTGCCCTTTGATTCGTCAGAGCTCCCTGCCGTACTTTGTTTTATTTCATAGTCAGAATTAGGTGAAATACCACCTACCGTATTTACTCTAATCTAAGCTGCACTCAAACCTGAAAAATGAGACTCGAAATAAAGGAAGGAAAAAAAAAAAAATTCCCGAATCTAAGCCGCACCTGAAATTTGAGACTCGAAGTTCAAGGGGAGAGAAAAGTTTTAGGCCGCACCTCCAAATCGAAACAAAGTCGGTCCATTGTAATATGAGACACAATTTAGGTCGAATGAATGACGATACAGCTACAGTAGTTTGGTTCGAGTCGTAGGCTTAGCACTTAAGCTTTACCAGGTAGCCGTTGCTATGCGTCAGGCCCTCCGTCCGTATTTATACTGGTACCCTTCCTTTTTCACGTGCTTCGTCTGGTTTGAATCAATTGCTTATTTTGCTTTGATCTGATAAGTGCCGTTTTCCTTGTTATAGGCGTTTATGTCACTCTAAGCTGAAAATACATTACTGTACTGTGTCATGCATTGTTTGTCGCATTCTGATAGTGCGTGTTTGCGGCCTGTCGTCGCTCGCGGCATGGCTTGCTTTTATGCACACTACCACCGCCTACAATTAAAAAAAAAAAAAAAAGAGAGAGAAATCATCTCATTAGCGAAACAATGGCAAGAGACTATTTGTTGTTACTTACACTGCTGCTTTCTTAAATAATGATCAACAAGAACCAAATAATAGACTGCGTATGATAGAACATGTTCTGAACGAGAGTTAGGCGAAAATTTATCTCCGTTTGAAAATCTTTGCGGCCGCTTCTTTAGTACATCAAATTCTGCACAGAAATTAGAATCATCTTAGATTTAAAAATCTAGTCAGTTGCCGTGCTTCAGTTCTGACTGTATCACTATTAGGCATAAGAATAATACGAATATAAACATGACACGATACGTATATTCTTCCACATTTGCTGTTGTCTCACTCTAGTTTCGTAGTTTATTAGGCAGACAGGATTTAAATAAGATAGCAGCAAACACGAAAGAATACGTGGCAACATGTTTATATTCGTATTACTCTTATGATGAAGAGAATACTGCATGTGATTCACATTTCATCAGGTTCCTATAAGCAACCATCTCTTCTCACAGGTAGGAAAAAATTCAGAACATAGAGATGGCCATATTGACAAACATCCGAAACAGTCTTGCCAGTCGGATTTTCGTAATACATTGAAGTTCTGCTACATTCGAAGATGAACAATACGGAATTTATATTTACTTCGTTGGATAATGTATGAAAATCGTCTTCCACCTTTTTTTTTTAATTTATTTACTGACGCAGAGGTTTTGGCGCCAGTATTTATCTTTGTGCCTACGAAGCATGCCTGTGTAGCGCTACATATATTCGACGGCAAAAGTTAGTTGTGGCAGCACCTACCGACATTTTTCAGAACTTCCACTTGCTTTGCACTCGATTCTAAGCTGCAGGCGGTTTTTTGGATTACAAAAACCGGAAAAAATGCGGCTTACATTTGAGTAAATACGGTACATCCTCTCCTTTGGATTCAACTTCTTAAGTATTATCTTTCAAGTCAACACCTGCTAATCTGTGAGACCGAAATGATGAGCCATACTACTCTATTTCACTGTGCCTGTTTGTTTCATTTGTATAACATTTTATTCCATCATAGATGCTGCACTTACAGTTTCATATATGCATTGCAGCAGCAGACACAATAAAAGTAGCAATCAGCAGTGCTTAGTTTGTGAATGGGTAAAAAATATGCCGTTGTCCCAGTTCCACATATCCCCAAAATTTGATTCTGCCAAATTCTGTACTCTCTGAAATCAAATGTTTAATCCAAAGATGAAAGTGAACAAGTTTGATGCAGTATTGCTAATATTGTTTATTACTCATCTTGCTGGATGAAGTGCATACTGTGTCCTTTCTGAAAGGTTTGCAGAAGTAATGCACATACCAGTTTTCTAAAAACTTACATTGAGATTGTGCGCTCCTTCCTCTTGTACAAATTAGTAGAGCCCTTCAGATTACTCCACAATATGCCTCTTGGCAAGGTGGTAATGACAGTATTATGAAAAGGATAGATTGGCACTCACTGTATAGTGTAGATGTTGTGTTGCAGGCAGGGGGAAAAAAAAAAAAATACACCACCCATTAAACACGTAACCTTTTGGTGCAAACCTCCCCCCCCCCTTCCCACACACACACGCACACACACACACACACACACACACACACACACACACACACACACACACACACATGCGCGCAAATGCAGACCACACATACATGACCACGGTCTCTGGCTGCTAGGGCCAGACTGGGAGCAACTGCGCATCATGGGAGAAACAACAGTCATATGTGTGTGTGTGTGTGTGTGTGTGTGTGTGTGTGTGTGTGTGTGTGTGTGTGTGTGTGTGTGTGTGTGTGTTTTGTCCACTTACGAAGAAGACTTTCTGATCGAAAGCTTACGTGTTTAGTAGTCTTTTTGTTGTGCTTGTCTGTGACCTAACATTTCCTGAGTACAGTGAATAGCAATGTATCTTTTTTATAATATGGTCATTATTCCAGCCTAGATTTTCTATTGTTTGTTTCCTTTTAAGACCTTATAGAGACAGTTACTGACAATTTCTTTTTTCTTATTGGAGAAAAGTAAAACCATATGGGGGCAGACGTAGATTGTGAATGAATATGGAATAGAGTATTTTTATTCTCCCTGTATGCAGTGTCAATAACGTCACTTTTTCAAACCAATAGCTCAATTCATGGAATCAATACTAGAAATAAGAATAATCTTCACAAGGATTTAAAGTCACTTAGTCTTGTACAAAAAGATGTGCATTATTCAGGAACACACATTTTCAATAACTTGCCAGCAGCCATAAAAAGGTTAACAACCAATGAAATTCAGTTTAAGAGAAGCCTAAAGGATTTATTGGTGGCCAACTCCTTCTACTCCATTGATGAATTTCTGAGGAAAACCAACTGATTTGTATATAAGTACAACATATCTTCTGCACAATTTCAGTGCAGTAATGTGTTCACTGAAAATTTGTGTGTGTGTGTGTAAGTATAATCTAACTTCTGCACCATTTCAGTGCAGTAATGTGTTCATTGTAAATAAGTATTACAGTAGTTGTATTACATGTTTCTTACCTTATAAATAAATAAAAAACTTTTTTATTTTAAATTCAGTGCAATAGTATTTGTAAAATGACTCTTAGTGTTCATTAAAAAATGACGATCATTCCACTTGGGACCTGTGGAATGGTACATTAGCTTATTTGTTTTAGTTTAAATATTTGTCATGTATTGTTGTTTTTCTGACATGTTCCACATCCTGGAGGACCTCCTCACTACGGATCAATTGGAATGAAAGTAAATCTAATCTAATCTAATCTAATCACCTCACACACTTCATTTCTGGCAGCACCTCCTCCTCAACACATGACTGTCCCCCACCACCTCACCATAGTCTTCAAGTTACATCCTATAGCACTTCTGGGTGGACAAATAGATGAAGGATGTAGTTTAAAACAGTATAACTGAACTTAAAAGCCGAACTGCCCTTTTATAGAGACTGCCATCATTATTTAAACATACTAAACAACATCAAAACAGTCAAAAGAAATTGTTTTTCAAAAGAGCAGAAAATTGTAGTGAAATTCATGAAAGGATTGTTTTAAATTGTTATATCTTAAATCTGTCAGCATTTCCCAAGATTTTCTGGCTTAATTAAGACTAGGTCATGCCACCACAGTGGTCAAACAGTGGACTTGCCTTCGAGAGGACAACGGACCCGAGTCCCATCGGGCCACCAAAATGTGGGTTTTCCTTGATTTCCCTAAATGATTTAAGACAAATTCTGGGATGGTTCCTTTGAAAAAGATGACATTCAGCTGAGGAAGCTACACAGTGCTGGTGGAAGCACGAGTATTTCAGAGCATACCATCCATTGCACATTGTTAAACATAGGGCTCTGCTGCAGACAACCCCTGTATGTTCCCATGTTGACAACACAGTTGAATTACAATTTCTGTGGCTCAGGAGCATTGAGATTGGGCAGTGAATCAATAGAAATCTGTCATCTGGTTGAATCATTCGAGTTTCGCATTACACATGCTTGACGGTTTTGTGCACATACAATGTCAACAGAGTGAATTGGTGCTTGAAAAGTGCACTTTGCTACAGACTTAGGCCAGTGGGAGCAATATTATGCTATGGAGGACATTCACCTGGTCTTCTATGGGTCCTGTGGTAGTAACTGAAGGCTCCATAGCAGCTTTGTTCTGTGTGAACATTATTGTGCACTGTCCGCACCCTGTCCCTAATGAAGGTGACATGTTTCAACAATATGACTTTCAGTGTCACGAGGCCAGAATCAGATTCACCCCTTCTGAATCTGATGGAATACATCTGCGATGCTATCAGATACCAGTTCTGCACCCAGAAACCACTGATCTGCAATTTATGGGAATTACATGACCTGTGCTTAGACATGCGGTGCTGCATAATGCTGGGAACATACCTCACATAATGCTGGGAACATACCTGAAATTTGTTGAAATTGTCCCACACAAAATCACTACTGTATTGTGTTCCAACAGTGGACAAACACATTATCAAACAGGAGGTCATAGTGTTTTGTCTCATCAGTTTATATATTCAATGCTTGAATGAAAGGTGTGCTCTTTTCCTTTTTTCTGCCATTGCATGTATGTGTAAAGCAGGATGTTCTACCATTTGGGCTTGTTTATATGATGGCTGTCAGTATTACCACCTGCACAGATACTAAATGCTCCTTTTGTGAAGACCTTTTATCTTGAGAACACTTTTAACTTTGTTTCACAAATGGCAGCACAGTTTCAAGAAAGCTTCTTAATTTCATGTAATAGTTAAAATAATACCTTCAGCAAAAGATGTGTGCGTTGGAGTGGGGAAAAAGATTGGAGATGTATGTAGTTTATTTTTCATAAATTGTTAAGAAGGTTAACAGCTTGGCATGCTAAGATAAATTCAGACATTCTCTAAAAAGAGAGAAAAAGATTAATTTAACAGAATCAGTGAGGTATACAAATACAACAACAGACTTGTAGAACCATTATTTTGTAGGTTAGATTAGATTAGATTCAGCTTTTGTTCCAAGACCCAAAACATGAGACGATTCTCATGGGTGAGTAACATGCCAGAAAGTATAACATAAAGAATATAAAACATTTGAATACCCTGATCATTTGTCAGGAGATTGTCAAACTAGGTGAATACAATACAAACTGGAACAGCTAATATTTTCAGAATTGATACGCTGTCAGACTGAAACATTGTTATGCACTATTAATAAATTTATCAAACAAAAAGTACATAATCTTGACTGTTATGGCAAAGTGCTCTCAGAACTGAAATCTAACAGACATTCTTATTTAAGCTGGCCTAACAGCCACTGTTAAGATATTCATCTATTGAGTAGGATGAGTTACCTATCAAAAAGTCTTTCAAACTCTGTTTAAACCATGCTTTATCTGATACCAAGTTTTTAATGGTGTCTTTCTTCCACAGATAAATTGTGTTGTAATGCGAGGTTTTAATGAAGATGAAGTGTGCAGTTTTGTGGAGTTAACAAAAGAGAAAAATGTTGATGTAAGATTTATCGAGTACATGCCTTTCAGCGGCAACAAATGGAATGATGGGAAGATGGTCTCATTTAGTGAAATGCTCCAAATAATTAGAAAGCAGTGGCCTAATTTTGATCCTCTTCCCAATGGGCCCAATGATACCTCATAGGTACGTGCAGTATTACGTATGAACATACATTGAAAATAATTTAATGTTTATGACTTACTACCAATCACAAGAATACTTCACATCTGCTGGTGGTACGAGAGATAGACTGGTTTAGTTACATATTTCTCATCCCATTCAGTAAGTCTGTCCTGGCCTGGGTTTCTCTACAGCTTTTCTGCAACTCTCCCCATTTCCTAAACCTTGACAATCCTTTTCTTTCTTCCCTTTTCCTTCCCCTTATTGTTTCTGCCAGAAGAAGAAGCCACTGGCTCCGAAAGCTTACACATTTCCATAACTTTAAGGGGAGTTAGAAGGGGAAAACATTCTTTTTCACTTTTTCGGGTTTTTATCTGATTATAAAATTTGCCATTTTCCAAATAAAATGATATGTATATTACTTATAAACTTGTGTGAGAAGTATTTTATTTTATTTTCTAAAATATAATCTACACCAGTTGAAAATGTTAAAATTTTTACATGCATTACTTCAAGACCTAATAAAATCGGTAATTTTTTATATACAGGGTAGTCCATTGATCGCGACCGGGCCAAATATCTCATGAAATAAGTGTCAAACGAAAAAACTACAAAGAACGAAATTTGTCTAGCTCGAAGGGGGAAACCAGCTGGCGCAATGGTTGGCCTGCTATAAGGCGCTGCCATAGCTCAAACTGATATCAACTGTGTTTTTTAAAATAGGAACCCCATTTTTTATTACATATTCGAGTAATACATAAAGAAATATGAATGTTTTAGTTGGACCACTTTTTTCAGTTTGTGATAGATGGCACTGTAATAGTCACAAACATATGTCTCATAATTTTAGACGAACAGTTGGTAACAGGTAGGTTTTTTAAATCAAAATACAGAACCTAGGTACATTTGAACATTTTATTTCAGTTGTTCCAATGTGATACATGTACCTTTGTGAACTTATCATTTCTGAGAATGCATGCTGTTACGGCGTGATTACCTGTGAATACCACATTAATGCAATAAATGCTCAAAATGATGTCTGTCAACCTCAATGCCTTTGGCAATACGTGTAATGACATTCCTCTCAACAGTGAGTAGTTTGCCTTCCGTAATGTTCGCACATGCATTGATAATGTACTGACGCATGTTGTCAGGCATTGTCGGTGGATCACAATAGCAAATATCCTTCAACTTTCCCCACAGAAAGAAATCCGGGGACGTCAGATCCGGTGAACGTGCGGGCCATGGTATGGTGCTTTGACGACCAATCCACCTGTCATGAAATGTGCTATTCAATACTGCTTCAACCGCACGCAAACTATGTGCCGGACATCCATCATGTTGGAAGTACATCGCCATTCTGTCATGCAGTGAAACATCTTGTAGTAACATTGGTAGAACATTACGCAGGAAATCAGCATACATTGCACCATTTAGATTGCCATGGATAAAATGGGGGCCAATTAACCTTCCTCCCTTAATGCCACACCATACATTAACCTGCCAAGGTCGCTGCTGTTCCACTTGTCGCTGCCATCGTAGATTTTCCGTTGTCCAATAGTGCATATTATGGCGGTTTAGGTTACCGCTGTCGGTGAATGATGCTTCATCGCTAAATAGAACACATGCAAAAAATCTTTCATCGTCTCGTAATTTCTCTTGTGCCCAGTGGCAGAACTGTACATGACATTCAAAGTCATTGGCATGCAATTCCTGGTGCATTGAAATATGGTACGGGTGCAATCAATGTTGATGTAGCATTCTCAACACCGACGTTTTCGAGATTCCCAATTCTCGCGCAATTTGTCTGCTACTGATGTGTGGATTAGCTGCCCCAGCAGCTGAAACACCTACTAGGGCATCATCATTTGTTGCAGGTCATGGTTGATGTTTCACATGTGACTGGACACTTCCTGTTTCCTTAAATAATGTAACTATCCGGCGAATGGTCCCGACACTTCAATGATGTTGTCCAGGATACTGAGCAGCATACATAGCACATGCCCCTTGGGCATTTTGATCACAATAGCCATACATCAACACGATACCGACCTTTTCCGCAATTGGTAAACGGTCCATTTTAACACGGGTAATGTATCACGAAGCAAATACCGTCCGCACTGGCGGAAAGTTATGTGATACTACATACTTATATGTTTGTGACTATTACAGCAGCTGGCCGAAGTGGCCGAGCGGTGCTAGGCGCTACAGTCTGGAAATGCACGACCGCTACGGTCGCAGGTTCGAATCCTGCCTTGGGCATGGATGTGTGTAATGTCCTTAGGTTAGTTAGGTTTAAGTAGTTCTAAGTTCTAGGGGACTGATGACCTCAGAAGTTAAGTCCCATAGTGCTCAGAGCCATTTGAACCATTTTTGACTATTACAGCCTCATCTATCCCAAAGTGAAAAAGTGGTCCAGCTAAAACATTCACATTTCTTTACGTACTACATGAATATGTAATAAAAAATGGGGGTTCCTATTTTTAAAAAATGCAGTTGATATGAGTTTGACCTATGGCAGTGCCATTTAGCAGGCGAACCATAGCGCCATCTGGTTTCTCCCTTCAAGCTAGACGAATTTCGTTCTTTGTAGTTTTTTCATTTCATGCTTATTTCGTGAGATATTTGGCCCGGTCACTATCAATGGACTACCCTGTAGAAAGCTGTGGATTGCTGTGTTATAAGGTTAAATTATGTGTTTGCATTGGTAGCACTGTCAAAAATAGTATCGTATCTTTTCATAGTATAATCATGCTTTGTATATCGAAGTGCTAACGTTTTTCCGAGGAGAAGTGACGAATAGACTGGTAAATCTCTCAAAAAGTATGACTCCAAAATGAAGTGTTTTTAAGAAATGTGGGTTTCATGGTAATAAATTTTTGAATAAAGAGAAACATTGTGTTCAGCATGTGGTGTGTGAAGTTGCAGACAATGAAATACTGGCAAACTCATGAGTATCTAGCGAAACACCCATTAGTGCTTCGAAGATTAAAATAAAACATAGTGATAACACAGTTATCTCAAATCAAAACTCATGTAAACGGTAGGTTAGGTTATATTCTGATACATTTACACATCCTAACAGGGGTGTTATGTGAATGTGTGTGCTGTATGTATGTGGAGGGCCAGTTAGTTTACATGAAGACATTGAGGTATCAAATGGACTAGCCAGGAAACTTACCATTAATTCTGCCATTTGTAAATACACTCATTCATTTTGGAATTCTGATAAGTGTAAAGATAATTATTTTGACATAAATGTTAGGTGGTTTTATGGATTGAGAGCTATTGGCAAAGGACACACTGCAGCAGAAACAATGTGTGTCGTGATGTATATGCCACGCCCACTTTGTAAAATGGACAAGTATGCAGGATTTATTGGAGCTGCTGTGAAATCCACTGCATGTGAGTCAATTAAGGGTGCTGCAAATGAAGCTGCTGAAATAAACGATGGTATGATTGTCATATCAGTAGCTTTTGGGGCACTTGGTAGAAGCGCAGCTGCAGTTCTAAGAATTCTGTTGCTACAGTGACCAGTGTTGATACTGGAAAGCTAATAGATTTCCAGATTTTAACCAAACATTGTTATAAGTATAAATCAGGGAATGAAGAAGGGCATATCTGTGACAGAAATTATGAAGGACAACTAGTCGTACGGAGGCCTGTGCAGCTGTTGAAATTTATAATCAATCTGTAAACTAAAGGGGAGTGTGTTACACTAAGTTCTTAGGTTATGCAGACTCAAATGCATGTAACAGTGTAGTAGCCACTCAGCCTTATGGTGAGAAGCTTATCACAGAACTGGAATGTGTTGCTCATGTCCAGAAGAGGATGGATACCAGATTGAGGAAGTTGAAACAAAGTTTGAGAGACAAGAAACTTTCAGGTGGTAAGACCATAAGAAGCAGGCTGACAGACAACATGATTGATGAACTACAACAGTATTATGAGATTGCCATTAGAAATAATACTGAGGATTTGTTGAAAATGAAGCAGGCAGTATGGGCTACCTTCTTCCAGAGACTGTCAGCTGATGATAAACCAGTACACCATCTTTGCCCTCCTAGATCTGGTTCATGGTGCAATTACCGCAATGCCCAGTACTCAAATAGGTCATACAGCCATAAACATTCTATCCCAGCAGCAGTTGTGGATATCATAAAACCTGTTTACAGAGACCTGGCAATCCTGAATTATTGAAGAAGTGTCTGCATTGTCAGACTCAAAATCCCAATGAGTCGTTCAATAATCTTATTGTGTCAGTGTCATTGTAACTGCCATCTGCGTCACGTCTGCTGTGCAGCGAGCTATGCTAATTGAAGTATTAACTCTATTTTTCTTACTTGTCACTTCCTTTTCCGTGTGTTTTTGCTTTTAGGAAGCTTTAATTGTCGGGTGCTAGTAATAGTGTTCCATAGATTTCGTGTTTGTTTTGAATACAGTCAGAGAGAGTCCGTTTAGTCAGCCATAGTGCCAGTAGTGCTAGTGTTTGTTTTCAATACAGTCCAGAGACAGGTAGTGCTATTTTCATTGTTTTCTACAGGAAGTGTCTAGTAACCACAGTTTAGTCAACTATCAGCCGCCTTTAGTGAATTAGCAGTCTAGTTATAAGTTGATTAACTCTCTACAGTAAATTGATTTCTTATGATGGATAGGATGTGTGACTGCTGTGTACGGACACAGGAGGAGCTGGCCACTGTTCGCAAACAGCTGAATGTGTTGAAGCCGCGGTTAGCCATCTTCAGGCTGCTGCCTCAGAGTGTAGCGGCAGTGGGGAGTCTGGTGCGTTGCATGGTACACCCCAGGTGTTACATTACGTGCTTCACCCACTGACCCTGCTGTCAAGACATCTTTGCAGCTACCGGGCACGGTTGGGCCACCCTCTTCCCAAGGGGAGTGGCGGGTTCAGCGGCATTCGCGGCACATGAGGCGGAGGGTCAGTGTGGAGGCTGGCCGTGTGGCATCGCCCGTTCTGCCTGTGAGTGGACATGTGGCCACTCCTTCAGCAAGGTCCGAGCAGGCACATGGGGGGAGGGGTATATTAGTTATTGGGAGCTCCAACGTTAGGCGGGTGATGGAGCCCCTTAGGGAAATAGCGGAAAGGTCAGGGAAGAAGGTCTGTCTGCTTGCCGGGGGTCTCATCCGAGATGTGGAGGAGGCCGTGCTGGCAGTGATAGAGAGCACTGGGTGCACCCGACTGCAAATTGTTGCTCATGTCGGCACCAATGACTCCTGCCGTCTGGGTTCAGAGGTCATCCTCAGTTCGTACAGGCGGTTAGTGGAGTTGGTGATGGCGGAAAGCATCGCGGGGTGGAATCTGAGCTAGCTACTTGTTGTATCGTTCCCAGAACCGATAGTGGTCCTCTGGTTTGGAGCCGAGTGGAAGGCTTAAACCAGGGGCTCAGACGATTCTGCGGAGATCTGGGGTGCAAATTTCTCGACCTCCGCTATCGGGTGCAGAAATGTAGGGTCCCCCTGAATAGGTCACGCGTGCACTACATGCAGGAAGCGGCTACAAGGGTAGCGGAGTATGTGTGGAGTGCACATGTGGGTTTTTTAAGTTAGAGAACTCCCTCCCTAGGCCCGACAAGACACCTCCTGAGATGCGGCAAGGTAGGAGTAGACAAAATGCAGCAGGGAATAACAATATTAATGTGCTAATAGTAAACTGCAGGAGCGTCTATATAAAGGTCCCAGAACTGCTCTCATTAATACGGTCACAATGCCCACATAGTACTAGGGACAGAAAGTAGGCTGAAACCAGATGTAAACAGTAATGAAATTCTAAACTCAGATTGGAATGTATACCGCAGAGACAGGCTGGACAGTGAAGGGGGAGGCATGTTTAATGCGATAAGAAGTGCAATAGTATCGAAGGAAATTGATGGAGATCTGAAATGTGAAATAATTTGGGTGAAGGTCACGGTTAAAGCAGGCTCAGACATGGTAATTGGATGTCTCTATAGGCCCCCTGGCTCAGCAGCTGTTGTGGCTGAGCACCTGAAGGATAATTTGGAAAATATTTTGAGTAGATTTGCCCAGCATGTTATAGTTCTGGGTGGAGATTTTAATTTGCCGGATATAGACTGGGAGACTCAAACTTTCATAATGGGTGGCAGGGACAAAGAATCCAGTGAAATTTTTTAAGAGCTTTATCTGAAAACTACCTTGAGCAGTTAAACAGAGAACTGACTCGTGGCGATAACATATTAGACCTTCTAGTGACAAACAGACCCGAACTATTTGAAACAATTAACGCAGAACAGGGAATCAGCGATCATAAAGCGGTTACTGAATCGATGATTTCAGCCGTAAATAGAAATATTAAAAAAAGGTACGAAGATTTTTCTGGTTAGCAAAAGTGACAAAAATCAGATATCAGAGTACCTAACGCCTCAACACAAAAATTTTGTTTTAAGTACAGATAGTGTTGAGGATCAGTGGACAAAGTTCAAAACCATCGTACAATATGCGTTAGATGAGTATGTGCCAAGCAAGATCGTAAGAGATGGAAAAGAGCCAGCGTGGTACAACAACCGAGTTAGAAAACTGCTGCGGAAGCAAAGGGAACTTCACAGCAAAAATAAACGTAGCCAACACCTTGCAGACAAACAAAAATTACGTGAAGTGAAATGTAATGTGAGGAGGGCCATGCGAGAGGCGTTAAATGAATTCGAAAGTAAAGTTCTATGTACTGACTTGGCAGAAAATCCTAAGAAATTTTGCTCTTATGTCAAAGCAGTAGGTGGATCAAAACAAAATGTCCAGACACTCTGTGACCAAAAAGGTACTGAAACAGAGGATGATGGACTTAAGGACGAAATACTAAATGTCTTTTTCCAAAGCTGTTTCACAGAGGAAGATTGCACTGTAGTTCCTTCTCTAGATTGTCGCACAGATGACAAAATGGTAGATATTGAAATAGATGACAGAGGGATAGAGAAACAATTAAAATCACTCAAAAGAGGGAAGGCCGCTGACCTGATGGGATACCAGTTCAATTTTACACAGAGTATGCGAAGGAACTTGCCCCCCTTCTTGCAGCAGTGTACCGTAGGTCTCTACAAGAGCGTAGCATTCCAAAGAATTGGAAAAGGGCACAGGTCATCCCCGTTTTCAAGAAGGGACGTCGAACAGATGTGCAGAACTATAGACCTATATCTCTAATGTCGATCAGTTGTAGAATTTTAGAACATGTATTATGTTCGAGTATTATGATTTTTCTGTAAACTAGAAATCTACTCTGTAGGAATCAGCATGGGTTTTGAAAAAGACGATCGTGTGAAACCCAGCTCGCGCTATTCGTCCACGAGACTCAGAGGGCCATAGACACGGGTTCCCAGGTAGACGCTGTGTTTCTTGACTTCCGCAAGGTGTTCGATACAGTTCCCCGCAATCATTTAATGAACAAAGTAAGAGCATATGGGCTATCAGACCAATTATGTGATTGGATTGAAGAGTTGCTAGATAACAGAACGCAGCCTGTCATTCTCAATGGAGAGAAGTCTTCCGAAGTAAGAGTGATTTCAGGTGTGCTGCAGGGGAGTGTTGTAGGACCGTTGCTATTCACAATACACATAAATGACCTTGTGAATGACATCAGAAGTTCACTGAGGCTTTTTGCGGATGATGCTGTGGTATATCGAGAGGTTGCAACAATGGAAAATTGCACTGAAATGCAGGATGATCTGCAGCGAATTGATGCATGGTGCAGGGAATGGCAATTGAATCTCAATGTAGACAAGTGTAATGTGCTGCGAATACATAGAAAGAAAGATCCCACATCATTTAGCTACAATATAGCAGGTCAGCAATTGGAAGCAGTTAATTCCATAAATTATCTGGGAGTATGCATTAGGAGTGATTTAAAATGGAATGATCATATAAAGTTGATCATCGGTAAATCAGATGCCAGACTGAGATTCATTGGAAGAATCCTAAGGAAATGCAATCCAAAAACAAAGGAATTAGGTTACAGTACACTTGTTCCCCCACTGTTTGAATACTGCTCAGCAGTGTGGGATCTGTACCAGATAGGGTTGATAGAAGAGATAGAGAAGATCCAACAGAGAGCAGCATGCTTCGTTATAGGATCATTTAGTAATCATGAAAGCATTACGGAGATGTTAGATAAACTCCAGTGGAAGACTCTGCGGGAGAGACGCTCAGTAGCTCGGTATGGGCTTTTGTTGAAGTTTCGAGAACATACCTTCACTGAGGAGTCAAGCAGTATATTTCTCCCTCCTACGTATATCTCACGAAGAGACCATGAGGATAAAATGAGAGAGATTAGAGCCCGCACAGAGGCATACCGACAATCCTTCTTTCCACAAACAATACGAGACTGGAATAGAAGGGAGAACCAATAGAGGTACTCAAGGTAGCCTACACCATCAGGTGGCTTGAGGAGTATGGATGTAGATGTAGATGTAGACCAAAAAATGTTTTTCTTGTAATGAAGACACTAAAGTGGGGGTCAGTCATGCTGTTATTGCTTTTAATGATGGCAACATTGGTAGCGTGAAAGTGCTACAACATATGGGAATTAATTCTGGAGCAAACTGCATCAGAGAATTTGAAGGGATGGACAAGGTTTGCACTGGTAAAGCAGAGTATGCAGCACAGTTGGCCACTACGGAGTCCAGAAAGAAGAAAACAAAAAAAACTTAAAAAAGATCAAGAGGATGATATACAGTATGGTGCAGGGTGCTTCTGAGTGACTAAAAATAAAATGTTAAGCATATATTGAGTTTCAGTCTATTAAAACTTTAAAAACTTTTCCTGAAAATTTACATTTTCTCTTGCATTTTTCCCTAAATCTCCGAAACTACGGCAAGTAGCGAATTCAAATTTTCAGGGAGTAATGACATATGTATCATGAGTCTTCTGAACTAAAAGAAAAACATAATGTTATGTATAAATAAAATTATTTAGAATAACATACAAAAAGGTACACAAAATTTTAACTGTGTAATTAAAAAATTGTATTTCCAAAAGCAGTGGCTGAAATGCAATTATTGTAAGACTCATAACATATAGTTTAATGTCCTGTAAAAGTTTCTTGTCAATGGCTACAGTTGTTCCTGAAGTACGGGGAAGTTAAGTCACTAAATGTAACATTGTCAGGATAGGGCGTTCAAACTCCCCTTAATGCACATTTTCTCCTTCCTCCACTTGGTGAGCAACACATTTATAGTATTTTCACAACAGCAGTACCTATTTTCTTACAATTTCTTTTTGCAGGCATACCATGTCCCGGGCTTCAAGGGACGTGTGGGATTTATTACCTCAATGAGTGAACACTTCTGTGGCACATGCAACCGTTTACGGGTAACAGCTGATGGCAATTTGAAGGTGTGTCTCTTTGGGAATTCAGAGATATCTCTCAGGTGAGTGATGAAACATAGAATAATCATGTCCAATTGAAAATTCATGCGAGGAAACCATAAAATTACTAGAAGACTGACAGACTGATCAGTATTTTACCTTCAGGAGGTGAAATTCCAAAACTTCTTGTAGACACATTTGTTCCTCTTGTCCTCACATTAGTTGTGGAGTCCGAGTGACCTTTCAGACCTTCAGAAACTTATCCCTCTTTCCTCTCTCATGAAGGAACTGATAGTTCCAAATGCTGAGTATAGAATAATACTTTCAAACTGTTTGCCATGCACATTAGGTATGTGGTTGGTATATGGAAGAGATAAACTGCAGTTAAATCCAGCAGGTATGAAATGAGTAATCTTTTCTTGAAGTTTTCAGCTTGCACCCTCCTCCCTCCCAGACATACAAACCAGATACCTCTAGCTAAATAATTTGTGAGTATATATAATTTGCCTCTGTCAACATCATGTTACACTAACCTATTTGTTAGATTAAATTAAAGGAAAGTAATCAGAACTGGAAATTATGTAAAGACATTTTTAGCTATGTCCCTATGTTGTATTAAAGTTAACACAGTATTTCTGTCCGTGTGATGGTAACTATGATTCGCCAGCCACCGTTGCCGAGCGGTTCTAGGCGCTTCAGTCCAGAACTGCGCGACTGCTATGGTCGCAGGTTTGAATCCTGCCTTGGCTCAAATGTTAAGTCCCATAGTGCCCAGAGCCATTTGAACTGTGATTCATGATTATCAGAGTCTATATGTTCCAAATAAAAATTGGAACTTCATGTGTATAAATGTACAAATTATTAGACAATGGGACCAACAACTGGCACTTTTAAATTGATGACTAGACTAAGAGATTAATAATAGGAAAAAAACTGCAAGATACTTGGCGATAAGTTTGTTTCAGAACAAGGTAAGGGGGGTGAGGGGTGGGAAAATCAGCTCTCTCTTTGTGAGCATACCAGAAATCCTTTATCAACCGAAGGTAAAATAAGATATAAAAATACAGGGTCAAACAATTAATTTAAGTATCTTAAAAACCAAATGACTAATAAAATTGGAAGCTAAGAAAAGTAAGTTCGTAGTAAGTAGGGTGAAACACAGGGGGCTGCAACATATTGCCATTGTTGTTTGACTTGTCTATCAAAGAAAAAAGAAATGGATCAAAAGAAAATAAAAGTGAGAATGGAAATGTATCAGAAGCAAATAGGAATGAGCAAGGAACATATTCTTTAATAAAAAAAAAAAAAAAAAAAAGTGACATGTGAGGCAGATGTTCCTACAATTTTATGTTCAAAGCACAGCAGTCTGTGAAAGAAAAATATTTATGACATTGAAAAAAGAAAATCGATGAGTGAAAAGTGTGTGTAGGTGAATTGTGGTGAAAGACTGGATATTGAAACTTCTGTTAGGCTGCCCAGTATTAGTTAACTTGGTAGTAAAGGAGCAAGTTTGCAAGGGCAGATAACTGTTTGGCTACGTAAAATAGAGTGGGAGTATGGAAAAGCTAGTCCAAGATAGGATGAAAAAGATAACAGCAACTTAAAAAATGAATTGATAAGTTACCATGAACCCCATTCCAATCTAGTGAATCCAGTGGTTGACAATATCTTGTGACATTCGCCTATAAGGCTCAAACAATAATTGCTAAATAAAATTACAAAATGTTGACAAGACTGTATCTAAGCTGTCACTCTCTTTTGAAACAAGGGTGTTTAAACCAAGAAACACGCAGGAAAGCAGGGACAACTCGCACACTAGAGGAGGATGGGAAGTATCATTGAAGGAGTGAGCATAAACTGTGTGGAATATGTGTGGTACAAGTAATGATAGTAAAAAAAAAAAAAAAAAAACGAGGAAGAGGAAGAGGAAAAGTCTTGATCTGGAAACAAGGGAATAAAAATTTGCCACGTGAAGAGACAATATGATACTGTGCTGATGAGTGTGTACAAGTGGTGATATACAATATACATAGATAAAGGAACTCTGCATTGGGCCCAGAAGACCACGCAATGCTCTTCGAGAGATGTCCTCTACTATAAATCTATGGAGAGTTAGGGGGTCAGTATACAACTCTCCAGGCTGTTATCAACTTCCAGAAGTTGAAGACACTACTTCTCACTTGAGTATCTCCTCAGCTGGAACTACAAGCAGAGTGTACCCTATTCCAGTCTGTCCACCGAGCAGAATTTCCCGGCTCTACAAGGAATTGAACCTGATCGCTTTCTATGGCACGCCTGTGGCATACTGACTGCGTGGCTGTGGCAAGAGTCATAATATACACTTGTGAACAATTGAGTTATAACTATTCTGTTTATTGGGGAGAGAGTATGTATATAGCCACTGTGAATGAAACAGTTTAGTGTATCATAACTGGAATGTATTCAGACCTCGTACTTGTTGTGTGAGAGCGCAGTGTCTTAGACACTTGTAGTGTTTGTCTTAGCATGTACTAACCGGTGTGCCTTACTTTCTAGTATTTTTAATTGTATATCATTACTGGTGCCTCTGGCACTTTTTTGTTGCAATAGCAATAGCTTGCAATAGCAAACATTGAGTCAACCATGGTTTTTGGATTAGAAGTAGAGGTCAGCTGGGTTGACATTGGGAATAGAGTGATGGGAAGTGGACAATAAGCAGTTATATCGAAGGGTGCATTATTTGATATGTTAAGGTTAATTACAAAATGTGAATTGGAGAATTTTTCACGTTGAGCAGAAGTAACTTCACAGGACCAGGTGTCAAATTACACATGATCAGTGTGAATCCCTATAGTCAGCATGAACACTGGCACACAGAATAATTTATAGGTAGCCTTGCTGTATATAAAAAATCAGATTTGTGCTGAACTGTCATGAACAAAGTGTCACTTCTCTGGAATAAATAGACTCTGATTTGTTAATTACATCTGTGTAAATGAAAAATATAGGAAAACATAGATTGCTGCTTACTGTAAAGGAGACATGTTACATTGTACACAGGCACAATTAAAAAGGCACTTACCCAAAGCTTTCGGCCACAGCCTTCATCAGCAAAAGAGATACAGAGAAACACACACATTCATACACACAGACAAGCACATGTCACACACATATGACTCCCAACTCCAGCAGCTCGCCCCTAGCTGCTGGGCTTGGCAGTTTTTTTTCTCTGTGTGTGTGCAGGGAAAGATAGATCACTATTTACCATAAAGAAAACAAAGTTGCACCAGGCACAACACACAAGCAATCATTACGTATCCTGTTTCAGAGCTCACGCCCTCCTTTTTTAACTTAGCGCGTGCCTTTCGGCTTCCTCTCATTGTGTCTAGGCTGTCTTGTCTAGACACAACAATTTTTGGTGACAAGTCAACGGAAAGGGTCTTGTTCTTTCAAATTGCTTACATTTACTTGTGTCATGGCTTCGCCAGATGTACTGTCCGAATTTTATCACTTGCAGAATCAGCAGACGCAGGCGTTATTGGATGCCCTTGGACGGCTCGTCCAGGGTCAATGTGAACTGCACAACGATGCGGCAGCCGCCGCTCTACTACTACCGCAGCCACAACTCGCAGTTGCACCGCCTTTTAAGCCGTTTGACCCAGCTAAGGAAACATGGACGGAGTGGTCACGCCAGTTTGGATTTCATCTCGCCGCCTACAGAATTCAAGGTAACGAGCGGCAGCCTCATTTATTGGCATGTGTAGGGGTGCAAACGTACCGTGTGATAGTGAAATTATTTCCCCAATGCGACGTAGCAACTCTGTCCTACGAAGAACTTTTGTCTGCTTTAGATGCCTATTTCAAGGAAACAGTTAATGTAGTTGCAAAAAGGTATACGTTCTTTCGTACAAAACGTACGGCCGGTCAAACTAATAGGGAGTGGGTTGCAACATTGCAAGGCCTTACAAGGGATTGTGCTTTTGAGTGTGAATGTGGACTCCCTTATTCAGATACAATGGTCCGTGATGCAATTGCACAGAACGTTTCTGATGTTCGTATATGGGAACAGATTTTGAAACTAGTTAATCCCTCCCTTCAGCAAGTGATAGACATATTAGATAGACAAGACACACTTGACTTTGCTCAGGAATCATTTGCAACTTCACCAGCCGTGTGTAACATGAACCAGCCCACCGGTGCGCTGCACGGCCCGGTAAACTGCCCTCGCGCACGTCCACGCAGCTGCCGCTACGCTCTAAACCAGGTGTGCCGTGACAGCATACAACTGCAGTAAAATCATGCCCGCGGTGTGCTACTAGACATTCGCATGAAAATTGCCCGTCACGCCAAGCTATTTGCTTTTTCTGTAATAAGAAAGGACATGTTCAAAGTGTTTGCCAGAAAAAGCTCAGATCAGACAATCACAACCATTCCAGGCCTTTTGCTTCACACCAGAATCGAACCAAGGACACTCAGGCTCGTGGACCTTCGCCCATGGACATTCATGTAGTGAATTCCACCCCGTCCAGTGCCACTTTCTCAAACAGTGACAGTGTTCGTCCCACACAAAGTGTGCGTCGACGTCGCCGGAAATCACGTCAATTAGCAAGTGATGCTGTACCTGTATCAGTTCAAATTGCACGAGACAGTTGCTCTTGTCGTCAGCAGGACAATAAACTTTTTGTAGATTTGGATTTTAATGGAATGGTCATACCATTCCAGCTCGATACCGGAGCTGCAGTTTCGTTGCTCAATCACGACACGTACAAACAACTGGGCAAACCTCCGTTGCGTGCCGCAAATGTTAAGTTAAATAGTTATTCAGGTCAGAATATCCCCTGTGTTAGGACAGTGCAGCCTTCTTGCAACATACAAGGGACAAACAAAACTTGTCTCATTTTACGTTCTTCGTTCTTCTACTGCAGTGAACTTGTTTGGTTTCGATTTATTTCAGTTGTTTAACATGTCTATAGTAAATCAGGTCCTATTAGTGAATCAGACTGTGCCTTCAGACAGTGTTTCTCGTCTGTGTGAAGAATTTGCAGATATTTTTGCGCTGGGCTTAGGTTGCGCTAAAAACTATGAAGCACATTTGGAACTGAAAGTCAACGGGCAACCGAAATTTTTCAGAGCGTGCAATGTTCCTCACGCATTGCGTGATGAGGTTGCAAGAACATTACACGATTTAGAATCACAAGGTGTAATTGAACGTGTGCAGGCTTCTCTCTGTGCCTCACCATTAGTAATTTTGCCCAAACCTTCCGGAAAACTGAGACTTTGTGTGGACTTCAAGGCCACTGTGAATCCACAACTAGTGTTTGCAACTTTTCCATTACCCCGCCTGGAAGATCTTTTTGACAAACTGTGCCCGGGTAAATATTTTTCAAAGTTGGGCGTCACAGATGCGTACTTCCAAATACCAGTGGACGAAGAATCCCAGCGCGTCTTGGTGGTTAACACGCATCTTGGTTTGTACCGATTCAAAAGACTGCCATTCGGGTGTGCATCCGCCCCTGCATTGTTTCAGCAATATTTACAAACTGTTTGTGCATCAGTCCCTACTGCTGCGAACTATCTGGACGATATTGTGATCTCCGGAAAGACAGCAGACGAGCATTTAGCACACCTACGAACATTATTTCAGGTATTGCGACAAAATGGTCTTCGCTTGCGGAAGGACAAATGTGTGTTTTTTGCTCGTGACTTACCATATCTGGGACATGTCATCAATGCCCAAGGCATACATCCGAGTCCAGAGCACCTCCGTGCCATACAAGACTTGCCTTCGCCGCAGAATTTGAAGCAGCTACAGAGTGTGTTGGGTAAAATTAACTATTATCATCGCTTTCTGCGCAATGCCTCTTCCATTTCAGCTACGATTCATAGCTTATGCCGTAAGGGTGTTCCGTTCCTCTGGACGACGGAATGCGAACGCGCCTTTCGCCAGTTGAAATCGGCGTTGCTTTCTAATACTTGCCTTACGCCATTCAATCCCCAGAAACCCCTTTTGTTGATGGTAGATGCATCGGATTTCGGGATCGGTGCTGTGCTTGCGCACAAAGATGGGTCGCATGATCGCCCTATTGCCTTTGCATCCAAATTGCTCTCGTCTGCGCAAAAAATTATTCACAGATAGAGAAAGAAGCTTTGGCTCTCGTGTTTGGTGTTACTAAGTTCCATGATTTCTTGTATGGTCGTCACTTTACCAACATCACAGACCACAAACCTTTGATGTCGCTTTTTCATCCGAACAAGCCTGTACCTCCGCGTACAGCACAGAAATTCATTCGCTGGTCTATTTTCCTCTCGCAGTACCGCTACGATATCTTGTATCGGTCCACTGCTAAGCACGGAAACGCCGATGCGTTGTCCCGTTTGCCTGTTGCTGAGGATAGAGCATTCGATTCTTCTGAACTTGCTTGCATGTTCATTGATTCGGAAACCGATGACGTGGTCGACTCGTTTCCGATTGATTTTCGTCGTGTAGCTACAGCCACAGCTGCTGACCCGGTCCTTGCTACCGTTTTGCATTTTGTTGCTACGCAATGGCCTTTGTCAAAGTCTCGGATCGAGGATCCGTTGGTTTGCTGATTTTTTGCTCACAAGGAGAGACTTTTTGTTCGACGCGGTGTTTTGTTGTTGCGTTCTGATAATGATCAGTCCAGAATCGTGGTCCCACGTTCGTTACAGTCCTCTGTTTTACGGCTTCTTCACCAAGGACATTGGGGTATAGTGCAAACGAAACAACTTCCTCGTCAGCACTGTACTTGGTTCGGAATCGATGCTGCGATTACGAATATGTGTTCTTCTTGCATGGCGTGTGCCGAAGAACAATCCGCACTGCCGCGGAAAGTCTTTGCATGGCCAAAAGCCACTTCCCCTTGGCAACGCTTGCACATCGATTTTGCTGGTCCATTCTGGTATGCTCGGTGGTTTGTTCTGGTAGATGCCTTCAGTAATTTTCCTTTTGTTGTCCGGATGTCTTCCACGACATCAACTGCCACCATCCAAGCGTTGTCTGCATCTTTTGCATTGAAGGTCTTCCGCAGACTATTGTTTCCGACAATGGCCCACAATTCATGTCCGCAGAATTTCAGTCATTCTGCCAGGCCAATGGTATTCAACATCTGACATCCGCGCCGTTTTCGCCTCAGTCAAACGGTGCCGCTGAACGATTGGTCCGGACTTTCAAGTCACAGATGTTGAAGTTGAAAGAGTCGCATTCTCGGGAGGACGCGTTGTTGCTCTTTTTGTCTTTGTATCGCTCTCAGCCCCGAGATGATCGCTCGCCAGCTGAGTTGCTCCACAGTCGTCCTCATCGAACCTTGATGTCTTTGCTGCACCCGCCGCATCAGGTTCCTGTGCAGCGGCAGACTTCTGCTTTTGCTCCAGGCGACGTTGTATTTTATCGCAACTATCGAGGTTCACGGCGTTGGCTCGCAGTGCACATTCTTCGCTGCCTCGGCCGCGTGATGTATTTGGTTTTGGGGGCCTCTGGTGAGGTGCGTCGGCATCTCAATCAGCTGCGCCTCTGTCGTCGCACGGGTTCTGCCGCTCCCCGTCTGCTTTCAGCGACGGTGCCATCCGGTCAGCACCCTGGGGACCCATCTACTGGCTCGCCTCATCCCCAGGTGTTACCAACGATGCCTTCCATTTTGCCCCATGGCGACACGCCGCTGCTGCCTCCGCCGCCGCCGCCTGTCCTCCAGCTGGTGCCGCCCGCAGTGGACGCTTCGCTGCAGCCACCAAGCGCCTCCCTGGGTCACACGCCGCCGATCGCTTCCCGTGACCAGCTGTCCTCCGCCATGGAACTCTTGCCCGCTCCGGACCACATGGCGTCTTCGCGCGTCGGGTACCCCAACGCAATGGAGGTCGACCCTTTGGCCCCTCCTGTCTCTTTACGGGCACATACACCGCATGTTGACGTGCACCCTGGACTAGGTTTTCAGGTGTTTCCTAGCTCCCCTTGGACCGAATGGCCGCGTGCGGGTGGCACAGCCTCGCCTGTTGTTAGGCTCCCCACCTCATCGCATACGTCAACATGGGGTTCTCCCCACGGCGGGCGGAAGCCTTGTAACACGACCATTCGCCGATTTGCAGGGGAGGAATGTGGTGTCACCGCCAGACACCACACTTGCTAGGTGGTAGCTTTAAATTGGCCAGGGTCCATTAGTACATGTCGGACCCGCGTGTCGCCACTGTGTGATTGCAGACCGAGCGCCACCACAAGGCAGGTCTCGAGATACGGACTAGCACTCAACCCAGTTGTACGGACGACTTTGCTAGCGACTACATGGACGAAGCATTGCTCATTAGCCGAGCCGATAGTTAGAATAGCCTTCAGCTAAGTCAATGGCTACGACCTAGCAAGGCGCCATTAGTAACATTGCATGTATATAAAGAGTCTCACTTGTATCACCACAATCTCCAGATGTACCAAAAGGATGGATTAAAGTTAAGTATTCCAGAAGCTACGTACTTTTCTTTATAGCATTCATTACGTATCCTGTTTCAGACCTCACGCCCTCCTTTTTTAACTTAGAGCATGCCTTTCGGCTTCCTCTCATTGTGTCTAGGCTGTCTTGTCTAGACACAACATGAAGCATGCAGGAAGGTCGTCTGTCTGATGATTTGCGGTACATATTGCCAAGGTGGCAGGGAGCAAAATAAGGAGTGATCAAAAAACTTCCATTTTAAGGCTGCATAGTTCAGATCAGATCAGTATGCCACACACACACACACACACACACACACACACACACACACACACACACACACACATATCCATCCACACATATTCCCTGCTTGTGTCTGTATATGTGCGGATGGATATATGTGTGTGTGTGTGCGAGTGTATACCTGTCCTTTTTCCCCCCTAAGGTAAGTCTTTCCACTCCCAGGATTGGAATGCCTCCTTACCCTCTCCCTTAAAACCCACATCCTTTCGTCTTTCCCTCTCCTTCCCTCTTTGCTGATGAAGCAACTGTGGGTTGCGAAAGCTTGAATTTTGTGTGTGTGTTTGTTTGTGTGTCTATCAACATACCAATGCTTTTGTTTGGTAAGTTACATCATCTTTGTTTTTAGATACATTTTTCCCATTTGGAATGTTTCCCTGTATTATATTATATATCAGTGCTTTCCTCTCCCACAACTATCCTGCAGACCTTGTCCACAAACAGATCTCCCAAGCAATACATTCCTCCCCACCCAACAACAATGGTACTACCCCCAGACCACACAGAAGCATCCCCCTTGTCACCCAATATTATCCTGGCCTCGAATACATCAACTAACTACTCCGCCAGGGATATGACTTTCTCAAGTCAAGCCCTGAAATGAGATCATCCCTTGACAATATTCTCCCCACACCACCCAGAGTTGCCTTTTGCCAACCCCCTAACCTCCGTATCATCCTTGTCAAACCCTACAATATTCCCAGACCACCTTCTCTACCCAGCGGTTCCTACCCCTGTAACCGACCCCGATGCAAAACCTGAATCCACTTTCCCTTCTTCCCCTTTTTTCCCCTCTCTCCTCCCTGATGAAGGAACGAAGTTCCGAAAGCTAGGATACGTCAATTTTCTGTTCTGTTTTGTGTATGTATCGGCTGTACTGAGCTGAGGTAAGTACTGGCCAGGCCCTCTATCTCATTGTTAGTATTTGTTTCATATATATAAACACACCCACACACACACACACACACACACACACACACACACACACACACACACACACACACACACAGACAGACAGGGTGATGCGTATTAACATTTAAAAACCTCCAAAGCACTGTAGATGACCCTGAGACAAGTAATTTAATACAAGACACATGGGATCACAAATGTTGGATATGATACAAATGTTGGGAAATGTGTCAAAAGTGAATGATAAATGTCACCAGATGATGTACCTTGTCATGCTTGCAGTGGTAGAGCCTCTCGGTCTGTCACACTTGATCATCCCAACCCAAGTCAAGTATTCATAACATTGTGGCTACGGACACACATGTGCGACTTTAGTGATGGCGTTCAGGATTTGAGTCTTGCATCTGGCAGGCAGTATTTTTTCATTGTGTTTAACAATTATGTATTTATATTGAAGTTTATTATTTTATTTACCGATCTTGCAGTTTCCTTGATTTCTTGCAAAGTACAGTACAAATCAAAACCTACCGTATTGCATAAAAAGTAGATGAGTATAAACTTCAGAATAGCATCATTGCCATTAAATGACCTATGTTTTCTTTACTAACTAATGTCTGTAAACAAAAAGAGGACAGAAGAAAAAAACACAAAATCAGAACTGCTTTTGCTTGATTACAGCAGGGACAATAATTTTGTATCATCTACATTTACAACAGATCATATTTACAAAATGTTTTCGAAATTTGCTCTGTTTGCTCAAATGAAAGTATTGCACTGCTCAATCATTCCTTTACACTCAACCCCGACTGCTGCACATGCTGTGGGGTATGTCATCTGGTTATGTCATATGTTCAGCGTTTCTCGCCAATTTTTGGGGTATTTTGAAATGTACAAAACGGCAAATGCAGAAAATTATCACATTTGGCTGCACATTACCAGCGTCACAGAAAAATAATGTATACGAATCTTCTCAGATTTTCCACTGAATAACTTTGTGCAAGCCTCACAATATTTCACCAACACAACTGTTCGTCATCTTCAGGTAGTGGTGGGTCCTGTCATCACTGCTGCAAGATGTGACTGGTGATATTTGCACAGCAGAATTGAAATTTGTCAGGCTAGAAGCAGGAGTACGAAGGCACTCCCAGTTGGATGGAAATGCCATTCATAGTAGCCTTCTGCTTATGTGTTGTTGGCAATGACTGCACTTCTGGACACTCGTGTGGTTAAACGCTGAATTAACTCTCTGCAAGGTGCTGCATCAGGTCATACATCGGAGGATCTGGTTTCTACTGTTTTAATTTCATGGCAGTCAGTGCTGGATTCTGGGCAGTGCTTAGTCAAAATTCCATATTCCTGTTGGTAAGATTGCCCACCGTATGGATACATGCCTCATTCTTAAAAACACAATCCTAGAGTGATGATCCTGAGAATAAAATTTCAGTCCTCTTGGGAAACATGTGGTGCCCTGTATTCAGGCAGTGGTCTGCTACCACTAATTTACTGGGTGGCATTTTTGTCAGCGCTGTTGAACACAGTGTTCTTGCACAATGTGAGGTGTCTGCCCTATATAAGATTTCCCATAATGGCATAAGATCTTATATATGATCTGTGTTTTCTAAGGTCAAGATTGTCTTTAACTGAACACAAACAATTCCTTAGTTTTGCTGGTAGACAAAAAACACACTTGATTCTGTTTCTCTTAGTGATTCTTTCTATTTTTGAAAACATGCCGCTGAAATATGGTAGGAAAGCCATTTGCAGTGATTGTCTAAGTAACTTCATTTACATCCCTACACTGAACTTGCTTTGCTCAGAACACATTGCAAATCTGTTTACAAGAATAAACATTCTGCTGGAACACTGTTCTTAGGTGTTACAGTTCACCAGGCAGACTGTCGGTATCTGAGATCACGTGTGCTCTATGTGCCAAGGAGTGTAAGACACTACCACATTGTGGAGGGTGATGGCAACTTTTGGACCGCAAATATAACTCTGCGTGTATCAGTTTGCAGTAGAGACTAAGTCCCAGTGTTCTGTCAGCTTTTCTTCTAACCGTGACATCCAGGAATGGTAAGCTGCTATCTTTTTGTACTTCCACAGTGAACTGAATATTTAGATGGACCGAGTGCAAATGCTGCAGGAACATAGGTAGTGTCTGTATTATGTGGGCCACACCACAAATGTCTCTTCAGCATTCTGCCAGAAGGAGGAATGTTGGATATTTACTAAGGGAAATAGAGGATCTCCCATGGGAACACTGTCCACTTGATTAAAGTAGTTGGTGTTACATAAGAAATAGGATGAGGTATGCACATTTTTAAACAGCACCACAATTTCTTTCTCAAACTTGCTGCTAATAACCTCTAATGAGGGCTGCAGGGCACTTTTGTAAGTAATGATATGACATTTGAGCTAACTAAAAGATCTGAAAGTTCTAGTTTAAGCATCTTCAGGTATTCTATGAAATCCTCTGAATTCTAAATATGATGGTCATAGTCATCCACATGATAAATTTCAAAGCTGTCATGTGGAAATTGCCAGTTCCATCTTGCAGCAGTGATGGTGGAAATCACCATCACCTGAAGATGCCAAAACGTTGTGTCACTGAAATATTGAGGGAGGGACTTGCATAATGTTATCTGGTGGGGAACCCAAAGTGTTTTTGCAACAGATCTATCAGGCAAGCCTGAAAAGTCACATATACTCCAAGCAGTAAGTACCTGTTGTAAAATGGTCACATTAGTGAGCTTGGCAATTAATTAACAGTTTATCAATAAATTTGGCTTCATTTTGCAAGAAATTGTGCTGTGTTCCACTACTCCCTCTTCAACAAAACTAATGTCAGTTTCTGCTCCACCTCTTCAGCCCGAGATCCTATGTATACTCTTGAGCATTTGTGTAAGATATCTGTTTATTTATAAAAATAAAAGTAACTTCTATCATGACTTTCCCATTTTTGTCCAGTGGGTTTGTTATCCTGCTGTTGCCTACTGCAGACTACAAGATTACTGTTGAAGATTTCTGCAAAGTTTTTCTTCCTTTTTAGTGTACCAACATTTCACTGTGTGGTGTTGGCCTGGTACTGTTTAACGGGTGTTTTAACTGTTGTTTCAGAGATGCAATATGAAGCAAATGCAGTGAGGATGACTTGCTTGCCATGATTGGGGCAGCAGTGAGAAGAAAGATGAAACAACATGCAGGTAAGATACATTACAGCAAATGTAACTCTATAGATAGAAAGAAAATTTCTGCTTAACAAGTCATAGCAAACATAAGAGCAAAATAGAACGAAAAACAACAGTGATAGAACCTGAGTTTTTTGTGTAAAATTGGATTTAATTTTTTATTTAGTATTCATTCTGATTAATGCCCATTGGTCAACAGTATATTTCAGCCCTAGAATTTGGTTCTGCAAGGTCCACCAGATAACCATATATGGCTGTTGTAACTCCTTTATTGGACTTCAGAAGTTTTCCAGCAACAAATCTTTTTTTTTCTTTCTTTCTTTCTTTTTTCTTTTTTTAAAAATAGCTAAAATGCAGAAAACATCATAAAGGAAACACTCACAGAAAAGCATCAGTGTCCTTGAAACAATGGAAACTCCAGTAGGAATATCAACAATGTTGGAAAAGACAGATTACTACTTACTGATGAAGGCTGTGGCTGAAAGCTTTGTGTAAGTGTCTTTTAATTCTGCCCATCTGCAACCTAAGGTATCTTCTTTATGGTAAGTAACAGTCTGTCTTTTCCTTCATTATTCATTAGTGTTCTTTGTTTTTATTGCTGTTTAGCAAGCATCGTGTGGTATATAAGGGATGTGAATAGCGTCAGATGTTGAATCATCACTCAGGAGGATATGAAGGTGCTGCATATTGGTGTGAGACAGCATTATCTGATGAGAGTTTGAAAGAAACCTCATTGTGGATGTCCATTTGGTCGCCTGGTTAAACCTTGCAACATCTGTTTTTTTGGAGTATTTGGATCTGACAGTGGCCTGATGTTGGAAAGTAAGGGCATACTCATCATCAATCTTCCAGTTGACTACATCAGACCTCTACAAGGGAGCATCACTGTGTAGTGTACTGAGTACATTGTAATCTGTTCATGTCTGTGACTGCCATCTGAGAACAAGTACAGTAAACTCTCGTGCAGCTACACTTTTGGCTAGCTAGATTGACGCTTGACAAGTTTCAATTTGCATGCACCTGGAGCCAAGCATTTGCTAGTGTTTTTTGGCAATCTACTGCTAATCAGTGCACTGGTGCGTGTCAAAAGTCCAAGTATCATCAATTCGTGTGTGTGTTGGTTGAAGCTCTAGTGTGTTTCTTATTCGTATGCCACTGCCATCTATTGGAACTCCTTGGAAGTACAGTACATACAGTATTGTTCTATGCAGCGCAACGTAGCCCTGTCGAAACCGACAATTAGAGTGCGCCGCCTAACACTTCCACTTGTTGTCGGTACATCAAAGCTGAGAGTTTAACAGTGAACGTACAACACCCTGCTGTGTTGCCACGTGGGCTTGGGTAGAACAGAGGAAATGGCATAGATGTATCGAATGCTTTCATTTGATGGCTGCCACAGCCTTGTTTCAAAAATCAAAAGTTTGTCTAGTGCATCTCGAGTGTTGTCAAGTTTTGCATCTGTGTGTATCTGATTTGAGGTTTTGTGCTCCCACTATGTGCCTTAAAGTGTCCAGAGATAAAAGGGGCCAAAAACCATAAAGGACTCAGTCGAGTGTCTGTAAAAAGAACACTGAACGTGACTACGGGCACAAAACATAAAACGAATGTGATCTTGTTGGAAAAAGAGCTTCACACTTTGCAGAGAATTGATGCTGGTGAGCCACCCACAAAATTTGCTGCAGAGTAGGAGTACAATTACTGATCGGAAGACAAATCGATCAGGAATTGAAAAATTTTGTTCCATCCAAGCATTGGGCAGCGCAGTGAAATCTTGAAAAACAATGAGAAAAGGTGCACATCCTCAGTTAGAAGAGGCATTATTTTTGTGGCACGAATAAATAAGAGCCAAAGATGTGTCAGTTTCACGTCCTCTACTTTGTCAAAGTGAGCTGATGAGCTGATTGAAGGAAAGAAGCAAGAATTCCTCGGAAGTAATGGCCGGCAGGATTGTTTCAAGAAGCGGCATGGCATTCATGAAATTGCCATCAGTGCCAAATCATTATCTGGGGATGAAGCTGCTACGCTGATTTTAAGAAGAAACTGCACACAATCATTGACAAAGGAGGTTATACTGGCAATCAACTTTACAAATGTGATGAGACTGAGTTGAATTACAAAATGCTGCCAACGAAAACCCTTGCCTCTAAAGAAGAAGAAATGGCTTCCGGATACAAAAAAATCAAAGAAAGATTTACTGTCCTCACTTGCAGTAATGCCACTGGCAATCATAAACTGCGTCTTACTTTAATTGGCAAATCCAAAACACCAAGAGCATTTAGACACCAACCAACCAGCTTTGCCACTGAGGTACACGAATCAGTCTTAAGGCATGTATGAACAGTGCCATCTTCAGAGAGTGGTTCCAGGCAGAGTTTGTTCCAGCTGTAGTAAATTACATGGAAGGAAATGGACTTTCTTGAAAAGCGCTACTTCTTGTGGACAGTGCTCCTTATCACCCAGGTGATCTGCAAGATGGGGATATCAAAGTTGTATTTCTCCCACAAAATGTCACATCTCTATGTCAACCGATGGACCAAGGTATTCTTGAGGCGATAGAAAAACATTACAGACGCAAGATGCTGGAATACTTAATAGGTGTGATTGATGCTGCAGATGATTTTGTGGAAGCTCTTAAAAAAATCGATGTTTTAAGTGTCATTCATTGATTGCTGAAGCTTGGAATCTAATTCCTCCAGTTCCTCTTGTTAGGTCTTGGAAAAAACTCTTAGATCGTAAAGCAACCTAAGTGGTGGGAAGGAGGAGGCAACACCGAAACTCAAGCTGACATAATTTTGGTGAATTTACTGGAGAAGCTGGTTGTAAAGACACACACTTCGAAGACATTGAAGAGTGGATGGAAAATGGCATTTTTTCATGTGACTGAGGATGAAATCGTCCAAATTGTGACCGATCATAAAGCGTTAGAAGACTATGTTTCTGATGATGAATCAGAGAAAAATATTCCTCACACATTCTGTTATGAAGTGATCCAAACTGCCCTGGAGTGCATCAGCCAACAGGAGGAGACGATTTATCTTGAAATAGTTTGATTTCAATGTTGGAGATGTATTGTTGCAGCAATAGTTTCTCAAGCAAAAAAACAAAAAAAAAAAAAAAAGACATTCGTGACTTCGTTACCAAAAAATAAACTCTAATGAAGCATCCTAGAACTTCTATGTCCATAACTTAAAAGGTTTTTTTTTTTTTTTTTAATTTTCTTGAAAGTTCCTCTAGACAGACTTTTCGTTCCTTTGAGTAATCTCTAGATTTGTTTCACAATTTTGTTCAGTAGTTTATTTTTTATTCAAAAGAGCAGGTAATAAAATTAAAACTCCTGTTTTTTCCTGCTGCCAAATAAGGGAGATTTTTTTCTGTAAGAATGCAAAATAAACGAGCTTTGTTATACAGCATTTAAAAACTTTGAGTTTTCAATCATAGTTTGGTGCCTTTTTAACATGTCAACACAATTTTTTCAGTAAAAAAGTGCAGGGTTATTTGCAACCGTATCAGAAACGTTTTACATACCCTACGCACGTTTTACGATCGTATTTGGCAATATTGACACAATTTGGAGTGTTCACATGTGAAAACAGGGGGACTTTGATTTATCTGAGATTTTCGTTATCGGAACCGGCCACCGTCCTGATCATTTCCGATAAACAGGAGTTCACTGTAATAGACTCCTTGCAACATGCTGTGTCATACAGCTAGGAGCAGCCAGACTATGGCATTGCCATCCTGCGCATAGGCTGCCATTAACACTCAAGCAAATGACTGCATGCGAAGTGGTGCCATGATCGAGAAGTATGGACTGCTAATGAATGGTGTCACATTATGTTCACTAATGAGTCCCAGTCCTGCACTGCTCCAAATGACTATCGTGGAGAAGTTTGACAGTGACCCGGGGAGATTGGGAGAGGTCCCATTCTTCCACATTTTTGGGGGGGGGGGGGGGTTTCACAAAGGAGTCCCATGGTGTGGGGAGCCATTGGGTATGACTTCAAGTCACGGCTTGTAATGGCCGAGGGAACTCTGATGGTACAGCAGTGTGTAATAGTATTGTGGTGCTATTTTTCAACAGGCCAGTGCTTGTCCACATGTAGTATGTGTCTCTTTAAATTGTCTGTGTGATGTTGATATACTCCGGTGGCCAGCAAAATCCCCATATCTGTCCCCGATAGAACATTATGGGACCAACATGGATGTCAACTCTGTCCCACTGCCTGTATCCATGATTGCAATGTCCAGTTACAACAGTTGTGGATCACCTTTCTCAGGAGGGTATGCAGCAGCTTTACGACATCCTCCCGCACTGTCCAGGCCAGACAGGGTACATTGCTGTATTGATAAGTGGGCTCAAACTGATAAGTTCTGTGTAAATTTGACTCTGTTTTGTTATCACTGAAATAACATCACATATCCTCTAAATTCGCTATGTTTCAATTTGTTTTCTCCCCACCTTCTGAGTGTCTCACTTTTTTTCAAGCAGTGTAATTTAAGACAGACATAAGAATATGAAAATGGGATGGCATATCACATTGCTATTCAACTATGCCCCTAAGAAAATTGTAAGGTAATGGAGAAGAGCAGGTGCACTATTACACTGACTAGAACGTAAACTTAAAGATAGAATTATATTGTGTAACCTATACCGATGACATAATACTAATTGACAAAAACATTACTGATGTGCTAAAGCAATTTGAAATATTGAGGGAGCAAGCTAGGAAAATTGGACTACTAATTTCACCTGGAGAAAAAATTCTTGGCTGATACCAAAATGGCACTAGTTGAACTTATATGGGCAACAACATAGTATTTGGTGTTAAAGAGTTTAAATAATTAGGTGAAAAAGACCACTGAACATCATAATGAAAAGAAGGCCATAGAATCCAGACTTCAGAAAATACAAACTGTCTCTCAGTTAACTAAAAGTACTTTTCCTGGAACTTTAAAATCTAACATTGTACAACAGTGATCAAATTAGAATTTATTTATGCGTGAGAGAGACTCTTTGTCCAACACAAGACATGAAAACAGCAAACTGAATTAGAAGAATGTAAAATTGTAGTAAAAATCTTAGGCCCAAGAATAAAAGATGGAACACATCACACAGAACCCAGCGTGAAATCTCCAGGCAAATTCCTAAAAACTCTTGTTACAATGTGTCTCCAAAGAATCCAACTTGTGGGACATACAGAAAGAATGTGTCCAAACAGGCAGCTCATTGGATTCCCACATACTTGAAAAATAAGATCCAACTGATGAAAACAGACAGGAAGAGACCTTAAGAAATTGGAATCACTACATTTACAGTATTCTGATGTAGTGATGAGTCACACAGAGTGCAGTTTCACAGTAGCTTGATCGATGCTTGTACTTGTGTATGTAGTATATGCAAGTGTGTACAGCGTCTATTCTGGTGTACTCACAATATGCTAATTTAGTGGCCGAGCAGTAAACCAGATCCCTACTCGGTTCCAGTGTGCTGTGCTAATTATTCTTCTTCACTTGACATTTATGCTTGGAGCTGCAAGAGAGGTCATTTTCCAGATAGTGCCACAAAAACAACAAATTCTCAGATATCAGTTTAACTTACACGCTTCAACATCATAGACAACATTTCACATTAATATGTTGCAGAACACTAGATTAGTGTTAAAATTGCCAGAGTAAACATTGTTCTCCATGTGACAGATTGTCACCCGACGTCCAAAATCGATAAATTTTATATCTCTGCACAGAGAAGCAGCTGGTTGGTCATTGTCATGTGTGGTGCTAACCAATGGGTCGATCTCATTGCTGGCACAGTGCCACCACAGAGTAAGTGGCCCCTCATCCCAGCAGGTGGCGATGTTTTAACACCCGTATAGCTCCCCAGAGTTACCACGTCTGTGGATAACTCCGTCTCTGCACAGAACTTCCCACATTTCCCACACAGTGGGCCATAGTGTCTTTTACACACAATAAATCTTCAAATTTATTTCATTGGCTAAGTTAAATTTCGAGTGTGACATGCTATTTCGTAAAAAATAGCAAACGGTAGACATGGATGTTATTGTGACTCTTTCCTAAGGCAACATTTGTGTATTACACTTGTAGAAGTGCACTGCAACATAAAACAGTAGACCGTAAGTTCAAACAATGGAAACTCCAGGTTGGAATATCAGCAGTGTAGGAAAAGATAGAGTGCTAATTACCATAAAGATGGCACGTTAAAATGCAGACAGGCACAGTTAAGACACTTACACATAAGCTTTTGGCCACAACCTTCATCAGAAAAAGAAATAGAAATACACACCATTCATTCACACAAGCAAGCACACCTCACACGCACATGACCGCCAACTCTGACAGCTCAGAGCAGAATGCTAGTCTGTAAGTTTGCTACACAATAAAATAATTATTCTGAGCTACAAGAAAAATGGATTCAAAGAACTAAACTGCTTGAAGAAAAAAAAGGGAAGCTCCCTGAAGCAACGTAGTTTCACGAGTGTGCATACCAGTGGTAAATTATGAGAGTCGCAACTCTCTGAAATGGATACAAAGGCCACCAGATTGCATTAGCTTTGTTTGTGTCTCGGATTGTTACCATGAATGGTAGGAGCTATAAGAGATGTGAAGAGTGTAAGATGTTGAGTGATCCCTGTGAAGGACACAGGTGCCCTGTACTTCTGTGAGTCAGCATTATCAGCACGTAACAAAATTTGAAGGGGCCTAATTGTGTGTCTCCATTTGCCAGGCTGATTGAATTATGCAATATGCAGATTTGTGAGACTTTCAGATGTGGTAGTGGCCCCATGTTGGACTGCTTGGGAACGTAAGGGCGGCGTGCTTGTCAGCAAGCTTCCAGTTGACCGTGTCTGACGAGCCCATGGGAGAATCGCTGTAATGTACACCGAGCACATTGTAACCCTTTCACACCTGCACCTGTCATGTGATCAGCAGTGAGTCACGTTCTGCAAGACCCGCGATTGCAGTTGTCAGTCAGTATGACAACGACATAGGGAGAGGGCATGTGGGGCAGCATCGGATATGACTTCAGGTCACTCTGACAGCACAGCAGTATGTCATGAACATCCTATATCCTCATTTGCTACCTCCATGTCCAACGGAGTTACAAGAGACAGAGCAGTGAAAACATATCCAGTTGTTGACTCACAAAATGGTTTTGAGCTGTGACGCATATAGTCTTAAGTGAATCATTCATACAAAAAGAAAAGAAGAAGAAGCTAAAGTCAGCATGTGAAAAAATTGGAGAATGGAATAGATATTTGAAGACTTCACACTTGAAACTCCCAGTTTTCCTATTGTGAAAGTGCCTTTGTGACCATATGCATTTCACTGACGATAAACTTTTTTTTTTCCCCCTGGGTCTTGGCTCCATATTTCTTCATCCAGTTGAGTCAGAATACTTGCATAGTATTTGTGAGGTATTGTTTCAGTCTTGCAAGCTAATCTAAAATACAAATCCCTTTTGCATCCTAGAAAACAATGACCACTCTTTCTCTCCGATGAAGTCACCTTGGCTATTTTTGTGCAACTGCTGTTTCATTTCGGTCATCTCTCATCCACGGGAACAGATTGGTGCATAGAATCAGTTGTGTGTCAGATTGTCCCAAATTGTTTTTCACATTAGGTTGTAGTGAGGCTTCAACAGATATGCCACTCACTTTCTGGTACAGCCACGGCATCAACTGTTTTGCACATCTTTTTAATTACTGATCTTGCAATATCACACTGTGTTCTTTCTCAGCATTTTCATATTTGATTGTAATTCTAGGAAATTGTTCATGAGTCATCTTACAGACATATGCCACATATGAATTCAGCCACCCATTCCTTAACTGTTGACTATGAAGGAACTCCCCTCATGAACCATGGACCTTACCGTTGGTGGGGAGGCTTGCGTGCCTCAGCGATACAGATGGCCGTACCGTAGGTGCAACCACAGTGGAGGGGTATCCGTTGAGAGGCCAGACAAACATGTGGTTCCTGAAGAGGGGCAGCAGCCTTTTCAGTAGTTGCAGGGGCAACAGTCTGGATGATTGACTGATCTGGCTTTGTAACATTAACCAAAATGGCCTTGCTGTGCTGGTACTGCGAACGGCTGAAAGCAAGGGGAAACTACAGCCATAATTTTTCCCGAGGACATGCAGCTCTACAACTAGACTAGAGGAAGTGATCGGTTGGTAGGACATGTTTTGAGGCATCAAGGCATCACAAATTTAGCATTGGAAGGCAGCGTGGAGGGTAAAAATCGTAGAGGAAGACCAAGAGATGAATACACTAAGCAGATTCAGAAGGATGTAGGTTGCAGGAGGTACTGGGAGATGAAGAAGCTTGCACAGGATAGAGTAGCATGGAGAGCTGCATCAAACCAGTCTCAGGACTGAAGACCACAACAACAACAACATGAATGAACTGACTCCTAATAAGTAAGATGATGCCTGTAGAAAAGTACAGCAAAACAGTAATCTCAAAAAAGGACAGCACATTCTGTAGGACATATTAAAAATGATTGGTAAAAGAGACTTGGCGTGTTAAATGCAGCTTTTGATTACATGATAATTGAATTGGATAGATAAACAATCTACTCGCTAAGTGGCGGCAGAACACACACATAAAAGAAGATTATAATTAGGCGAGCTTTCAGAGCCAGTAGCTCATTCTTCAGGCAGAAGGGTTGAAGTGGAAGGAAGAGGGGTGAAGGATAGGTCTAGGAAAAAGGTTAGAGTTTGAGAAAGTTACCCAGAACTGCAGATCAGGGAAGACTTTCCAGATGGGATGAGAAGGAAAGACTGATTCCACATCTGCATACATACTCCACTAGCCACCATATGGTGCATGGCTGAAGGTACCCTGTCTCACTAAAATAGTCTGAATAAAATTACTTGATAGTTGACATCAATCACTTGCTGCAACAATGTTGCCACATTGGCTACCAGCTACCGTTTGGTTACAGGTGACAACAAACAAGCGGCTCACTTCACAAATTATGTTAAATGTTTAACACAGAGCAATTTTTCTAGTGGCTGGTGCAAGGTATGTCAGAAATGTTGGATACTCTGTTGACTATTGATTTAAAGTGACCAGTGACTGAACTGGGGCAGATAACGCGTTTTGTATCCCTGACTGTAAACTTGTGTCCTAACCCAGCTGAGAAAATTGTGGTCAACAGTCTGCAGCAGTACTAATATCATGATCGCTTTGTTCATGGCGATTAAAGCTAACCCTTAAGGGTAAACTCAAGACAACAAAAACTCAATTTCAGGGCTGAAAGCAAATTGAAATTTCTCCGTGTCATTTGTTACCTGTAACTATCCTTAAACTAGCTGCACATGCTGCCATGTTTGAAACCAGTGAACAGTCTGTGTGGGCCCTTAGTCGTGGATTATAGATGACTGAGACAGATTCCAAATGAAGAAATAATGACAAGATGAAAAATAAGACCAAATAAAACAGTCAAAACAATGATGAAAAATGATGCAACGAAGTATTAAAAATAAAAAAATACATTTAAACCAATTAATTGAATGAAAATAATAATCACACTCATTTGGTTAGATTTAGAATTAAAAATTTTGCTACATTGATGAGATTCAAACCTACGACATGCTACACATTAGATTAATCTGCCAACCATTGTGCTATGCCACAGCACTGCATGAAGTATTTATATATGTGAATGTAGTGACCCAGTTCCAACTATGAATTGCAACCTTAAAAATTTCAGTTTCACGCAGTGTAGTGAAAAGCTTATCTAATGTAAGATGATCTCTGTGAATATGATAACTATAAGTATGATACTGAATTACACCTTGTGCTGATTTATTCAGTAGTGTTTGGTTAGTGCTATGAATGAAATATGTCTTTCATTAGCATTGTTAATGTGTGTTGTTTTTGGTGTAGTTATCATGTGTCATGAAATACATAATAAAAGTATCGGGCTCATAATTCGGGATACAAATACATCAAGAAAGAATGCTGTACCAGGAATTGGAAGTGACTGGCCAATTTTGGTGGAGTTTGGCAACAGCAGACAGTTCAAGTGTGACGCTGACAACTCTTATTGGCGTTTGAAGTGCCAACTATCAAGTAATTTTAATTCGACTGTAGTCAGTTCCTTTCCCGTTCCATCTGCCAATCGAGTGGGGAAAAAGTGAATGTCTATATGCCTCTCTATGAGTCCTAATTTGTCGTCTCTTATCTTCGTGGTCCCTATGCGTAGTGTATGTTGGTGCAATCAGAATTGTTCTGCAGTCAGCACAGTGTTCCTCAAAATCCCTCCAGGGATTCCCATTTGAGTTCCAGAAACATCTCCATAATACTTGTATGTTGTTGTTTCAACCTACTGTTAACAAATCTAGTATCCTGCCTCTGAAATACCTCAATGTCTGCTTTAATTTGACCCCTTGCGGATCCCAGACACTCAAACTGTACTCAAGAAGAGATCACACTAGCACCCTATATGTGATGTCCATCACAGCTGAGCCACACTAGTAAAATCCACCCAACAAACGAAAGATGATTATTCACCTTCCCTGCCATGACCCTCACAAGTTTGTTCCACATTGCAAAGTTATGTCCAGATATTGAAACAATATGACTTCTTCATTCATGACACTACTAATGCAGGATTCTGGCATTATGGATTTGTTTTTCCAACTCATTTGCAGTAACTTATATTTTTCTACATTTGGGGTTAGCTGTCATTTATTGCACCAACTGGGGACTTTGTCCAAGTCATCTTTTATCCTCCTAAATCACTCAACAATGACACCTTCCATACACCACATCATCATCAGCAAACAACCATAGATTACTGTCCACTTTGTCCATCAGATCAGTTATGCACATAGAAAATATGAGTAATAGCGCTCCTAGCACACATCCCTGGAACGATCCTAATGATACCCTAGTCACTGATGGACACTCACCGTCGGTATAATGTAGTGGGTTCTATTACTTCAGAAGTCTTTGAGCCACTCACATGTCTGGGAACCTATTCCATGTGCTTGTACCTTTGTTAAAAGTCTGCAGGGAGGCACTATGTCAAATGCTTCTCGGAAATCAAGAAATATGGAATCTGGGTTTGTGAATTTTTGATGGCAAAGTTAGAGGAGCAAAGCATCTGCATTAAATTTTGCGTGAAACTCAAGAAAACCTTTACAGAGACACACCAAATGATGCAGGGAGCCTATAGCGATGAGTGCTTAAGCCATACTCGGTGTTACGTATTATTCACACGTTTTAAAAATGGCTTTACAAAAGTCAAAAATGATCCTTGTTCAGGACGCTCTTAGATGTCCCCTGATGACGCTTGTGTCAGGAACGTCAACGAAATTGTGTGTGCCAGTCGAAGATTCACTGTCCGAGAGATTGTAGAAGAATGTAACATTTCAATTGGATCATGTTATGAAATGACACAGCATCTTGGAATGCATTGTGTTGCCGCCAAGTTCATTCCACGGCTCATGAGTCAAAACCAAAAAAACTTTTTGGATCTCACAAAAGAGAATGAGATGTTCCATATGAGAATAGTATGACCCCTGCAGACTTCTTTTTATTTCCAAAGTTGAAAAGGATGAAGTTTTGCAATGGTAGATGAGATAAAAGAAAATTCGCAGACGGCACTTTATGCGACCCAGCAAGAGGTGTGTCAAGACTGCTCCTGGAAGTGGAAATGATATTGGGAGCAGTGTATCAATTGTGGAGGAGAGTATTTCGAAGGAGACAATCCATAGTAACTAAAAGATAAGCATAGAAAATTTTGTGGACAAAGTTCTGGAATTTTTTGAACAGACGTCGTATGACAAAAGAGCATGCTGAGTTGCCCATGAGTGATGCTTTGTACTGATTTGTGGACATAAACTTATTGGTCACTATGAAACTGATTAGATTCAAACCCAGAATATGTACAAGAATTCTGCAGCAAACTGATGTTACGGATTGGTCTGTAATTTCGTAGGTCTGTTCTTTCGCCCTTCGTATTTACAGGAGACGCCTCTGTATTTTTTTCCCCAGTTGCTTAGGTCTTTCTGCTGGGTGAGAGATTCACAATAAATACAAGCTAAGTAAGGGTCCAGTGCCATATAGCACTCTTTGTAAAACCAAATTGAGATTCCATCTGCAACTGGCGACTTATTTGTTTTTAATTATTTCAGGTGTCAGGGATGCTTACGAGGGTGGTTTGAAAAGTTCTTGAAACAGAATAGAAAAAAAGTACTTATGTCACTGAAACTTTTTTGTTTTTCAATGTACCCTGCTTGTAGATTAATTCACTTGGTCCAACAGTGTTACAATACCTTGATCCCATCTCGACAATGATTTTCCTCCAGGCCTACAAAATAGTTGTCATCTCAGGCTACCAATTCTTCATTTAAGTGAATCTTCATCCACAAAGAAAAATTTTCAGTTTAGGGAAGAGGCACGTGTGGCAACAATTCACACCTTAGTTTGTGTAATTTTACCATGGCGATGGCACACGCGTGTGAGCGTGCATTGGCTTGATGCTAGATGACTTTCTTCCTTATTAAACCTGGCCTTTTTCGCATACCTTTTGTTATAATTTGTCCAGAAGGTTAGCATAGTATTCTCCAGTAATTGTTTGCCCAGTGGGGAGACAATGTACAAACAGAATCCCCTTCTCATCCCAGAACACTGATGCCATGATCTTCCCCGCTGAAGGAATTTGGTGGCGCATCCCAGAACACTGACGCCAAGTCCTTCCCCGCTGAAGGAGTTTGGCGGCGGAGATTCAGCATGTTTCCACTGCTTTGATTGTTGCTTTGTCTCTGGGGTATAGTAGTAAAACAAAGTTTCTTCGTGGTCACAAACCAGCACAAAAGATCTTGTTTGTTTCTCCTAAAACAGGCCAAACATTGTTGTGATATGTCCATTCTCACGCGTTTTTGACCCAGCGTCAAGAGTCGCGGCACCCATCTTGTGAATACCTTTCAGATACATCTGGCAAGCGTGAGCAATTTCATGCCCTCTAAATTGGTGATCCTCCTTGATCATTATGTGCACTTTTGCAATGATTTCTAGAGTAGTGACACATCTTGGCTGACCTATTCATGGATGATCATCATCTAAGCTCTCCTGACCAAATTTAAATTCATTTATCCACTTGGCAACAGTTGAAGACAAAGGAGCAGAGTCCCCTGGTGTATTCTGGAAATCGTCATGAATGTCCTTCGCTTTCATACCTTTCTTTATGAAGTTCTTAATTACTGCTTGAATCTCGACCCCCCCCCCCCCCCCCCTGTACCGTCCCATCATTGCAGATCACTACACAGGAACAACAACAGAGCCGTGTCACTGCCACAGCTCTCTTCCAAGAGCACTGACATGGCATGTGTTTACAGGCAACAGTCCAACGAATATCATGTGAACAACTTATGCAAGCGCTGGCCTCTTGTGGTGATTGTTGTTAGGTGTCTTTGTGCTATTGTCAAATGACGGTATGTTTATATGATTCTCTTGCATGAATGATTTCTTGAATGCAAAATTTAAAACATTTATTTCCTACTGCCACACCAGACTGGTCAAGTGACTTGATGGAAAACTTTGACTCACTTAGTGATTTTACATAGGACAATAATTTCCCCTGCTTCTCAGCCAGATCTTTTGCTGAGGTATGACAGTGGTAGTAACCTTTCCTTGTTGGCATTTGGCATTCTCTTTTGAACTAAGAGTGCAGTAGCTTTTCCTTCCTCAGTATTTTCTGAATTTCATTGTTAAACCACAGTGGCTCTTTTGCATCCATAATTCGTTTACTAGGTACAGACTTGTTGAGAGTGCAATTCACGATCTATTTAAGCTTTGACCATAATCTCTCTACGTCCATCTTAATGGAACTAAGTGATGTCAGTTCTGTCTAAGTGAGATGCTAACATCTGCTTATCTGCTCTTTCTGGCATGAACATTTTCCTAGCCTTCTTGACTGATTTATTAATTTTTGTAATCTTAGTTGTTATGATGTTATCATGATTATTAATCCCCATCTCTATGCTGAAGTCATTGATGATATCTGGGCTGTTTGTAACTACAAGGTCTAAGATATTTCCATTGCATGTGGCGTGCCAAACTAGGTGCTCAAGACAATTTTCGAAAACCACATTCAAAAGTGCTTCACAAGATTGACTGCACCCCCTGAAATAAAGCCATAGGCTACCATCTATACTCAGTAGGCTAAATTAACCTCCAACTAGCATTGCATGATCTAGGTATTTACGTGCTACTGTCTGTAGACTTTCTTTGAATGGCTCCAAAACTGTCATAGCAGAACCGGGTGGATGATTAAAACATCCATTACTTAACGTGATTTCACATAGACTTGTTATAGGCAACCAGGTAACTTCACTGTCACAATCAGCTTTGACCTCAATAGAGACAATGGACACTCCCTCTCCTACAGTGTCTAACCTGCCTTTCCGATATATATTCCATTAATCACTAAATATGTGAGAGCTTTCTACTCTGGGTTTCAGCCAGCTCTCAGTCTCTGAGAATAATTTGAGTGGGAGACTTTCCTGGATGGCAGTAAATTCGGAAACTGTGTTACAAGTACTTTGACAACTGATAAAATTTTGACAATCTACACTGGAGTGAATTCAAAAGATAAACCTCAACCAACATTGAATGTATCTTGGTGATAAAGAGCCAAAATAAATAAATTGATGATTTTATTCCATTTCATCTGATTGAATGAAACACACACAGCATAACTACTCAGAAAACAACTATAGTGCGGATTACATTTACTATCATACATGTAGCACTCTGAGAACATTTCACCTTGTCATAGTAGTCCTGTGTTTTGGAACTAGGCAGTGCTTCATTTCACAAAGCGAAAGGAATAGCTTGTGTAAAAAAAAAAAGAAGAGGAAATAGTGGTTGCTGGTGTTTTTAACACTATCATTCAATTTAGTTCCTACTGTGAACTTTGCAGCTAGGATATGTAAATGCTCTGAGACTGCTATTGATAATATCTTTATGAACAAATCTAGGGGAAAAAAGTCATATCACAAATCCAATACTAAATGGACTATCTGATCACGACGTGCAGCATCTTGTGTTAAATGTTGAAACTTGTCAGGATAAAAAAATATTAAATCTGAGTACAGGAGGATAATAAATTAGCCAGAAATTGAGGAATTCAGGAAATTGCTCAAAGACATGAACTGGAGAGATGTTTACCTGACTCAAATGGAAAATACAAAGCATTTATTAATAAAGTTACCTCCTCTTTTGAAAATTGTTTTCCCTTAAAGGTAACTCAGATCACACAGAAGTCAAAAGATAAACCATGGATTACACAAGGAATAAAGATATCATGTGGGGCAAAAAGGAGACTGTATCTACTATCTAGGAACATTTCTGATATTAGAATTGTAATGCATTGCAAAGAATACTGCAAAATATTGAATCAAGTAGTCCAGAAATCGAAATAGCTTTATTAAGAGAAAAAGATAATTGTATCAGGCAACAAAATAAGAACTGTATGGGATATAGTGAAGACAGAGAGAAGTGGGGCCAAAAAGGAAGTGGAACACATAGCTCTAAAAGTAAATGAGACTTTGGTAACAAGTGCATGTAGTGCTGTAAATCTCTTAAGCAAGACTTAATTTTTGTTACTGATGGCTCGGGGTTATCAGGTTCGGTGAATGGTGCAATGGAGTATCTGGGACCAGTCTTTGAAGAACATCGTGTAGAACCTATTCGAGGAACTTTGAATTCCAAACATTGCTTCTCAGTATACTTACTCCTTAATGAAATTTGATGCAAGTTATATATCTATATTTCCAACAAATAGCTCAATACATATTATCAATACTAGGAATAAGAACAATCTACATAAAGACCTAAAATCACTTACGTTGGTCCAAAAGGGGGCCCAATATTCAGGAACACACATTTTCAATAAATTACCAGCAACCATTAAAAACTTGGTTTCAGATAAAGCACAGTTTAAACAGAGTTTGAATGACTTTTTGATAGGCAATGCCTTCTACTCTACAGATGAATATCCTAACAGAGACTGTTAGGCCAGCGTAAGTAAAAATATGTTAGATTTAAGTTTTGACAGTACTTGGTTGCAACAGTCAATATTAGGTATTTTGTGTATGCTAAATTTATTAATAGTGCATAACATAAATTTAGTAATAGTGCATAACAATGTTTCCCCCCCATGAACCATGGACCTTGCCGTTGGTGGGGAGGCTTGCGTGCCTCAGCGATACAGATAGCCGTACCGTAGGTGCAACCACAATGGAGGGGTATCTGTTGAGAGGCCAGACAAACGTGTGGTTCCTGAAGAGGGGCAGCAGCCTTTTCAGTAGTTGCAAGGGCAACAGTCTGGATGATTGACTGATCTGGCCTTGTAACAATAACCAAAACGGCCTTGCTGTGCTGGTACTGCGAACGGCTGAAAGCAAGGGGAAACTACAGCCGTAATTTTTCCCGAGGGCATGCAGCTTTACTGTATGATTACATGATGATGGCGTCCTCTTGGGTAAAATATTCCGGAGGTAAAATAGTCCCCCATTCGGATCTCCGGGCAGGGACTACGCAAGAGGATGTCGTTATCAGGAGAAAGAAAACTGGCGTTCTACGGATCGGAGCGTGGAATGTCAGATCCCTTAATCGGGCAGGTAGGTTACAAAATTTAAAAAGGGAAATGGATAGGTTGAAGTTAGATATAGTGGGAATTAGTGAAGTTCGGTGGCAGGAGGAACAAGACTTCTGGTCAGGTGACTACAGGGTTATAAACACAAAATCAAATAGGGGTAATGCAGGAGTAGGTTTAATAATGAATAGGATAATAGGAATGCGGGTAAGCTACTACAAACAGCATAGTGAACGCATTATTGTGGCCAAGATAGATACGAAGCCCACGCCTACTACAGTAGTACAAGTTTATATGCCAACTAGCTCTGCAGATGACGAAGAAACTGAAGAAATGTATGATGAAATAAAAGAAATTATTCAGATTGTGAAGGGAGACGAAAATTTAATAGTCATGGGTGACTGGAATTCGAGTGTAGGAAAAGGGAGAGAAGGAAACATAGTAGGTGAATATGGATTGGGGGGCAGAAATGAAAGAGGAAGCTGCCTGGTCGAATTTTGCACAGAGCACAACATAATCATAACTAACACTTGGTTTAAGAATCATGAAAGAAGGTTGTATACATGGAAGAACCCTGGCGATACTAAAAGGTATCAGATAGATTATATAATGGTAAGACAGAGATTTAGGAACCAGGTTTTAAATTGTAAGACATTTCCAGGGGCAGATGTGGACTCTGACCACAATCTATTGGTTATGGCCTGTAGATTAAAACTGAAGAAACTGCAAAAGGGTGGGAATTTAAGGAGATGGGACCTGGATAAACTAAAAGAACCAGAGGTTGTACAGAGATTCAGGGAGAGCATAAGGGAGCAATTGACAGGAATGGGGGAAATAAATACAGTAGAAGAAGAATGGGTAGCTTTGAGGGATGAAGTAGTGAAGGCAGCAGAGGATCAAGTAGGTAAAAAGACGAGAGCTAGTAGAAATCCTTGGGTAACAGAAGAAATATTGAATTTAATTGATTAAAGGAGAAAATATAAAAATGCAGTAAGTGAAACAGGCAAAAAGGAATACAAACGTCTCAAAAATGAGATCGACAGGAAGTGCAAAATGGCTAAGCAGGGATGGCTAGAGGACAAATGTAAGGATGTAGAGGCCTATCTCACTAGGGGTAAGATAGATAACGCCTACAGGAAAATTAAAGAGACCTTTGGGGATAAGAGAACGACTTGTATGAATATCAAGACCTCAGATGGAAACCCAGTTCTAAGCAAAGAAGGGAAAGCAGAAAGGTGGAAGGAGTATATAGAGGGTCTATACAAGGGCGATGTACTTGAGGACAATATTATGGAAATGGAAGAGGATGTAGATGAAGATGAAATGGGAGATATGATACTGCGTGAAGAGTTTGACAGAGCACTGAAAGACCTGAGTCGAAACAAGGCCCCCGGAGTAGACAATATTCCATTGGAACTACTGACGGCCGTGGGAGAGCCAGTCCTGTCAAAACTCTACCATCTGGTGAGCAAGATGTATGAAACAGGCGAAATACCCTCAGACTTCAAGAAGAATATAATAATTCCAATCCCAAAGAAGGCAGGTGTTGACAGATGTGAAAAATACCGAACTATCAGCTTAATAAGTCACAGCTGCAAAATACTAACACGAATTCTTTACAGATGAATGGAAAAACTAGTAGAAGCCAACCTCGGGGAAGATCAGTTTGGATTCCGTAGAAACACTGGAACACGTGAGGCAATACTGACCTTACGACTTATCTTAGAAGAAAGATTAAGGAAAGGCAAACCTATGTTTCTAGCATTTGTAGACTTAGAGAAAGCTTTTGACAATGTTGACTGGAATACTCTCTTTCAAATTCTAAAGGTGTCAGGGGTAAAATACAGGGAGTGAAAGGCTATTTACAATTTGTACAGAAACCAGATGGCAGTTATAAGAGTCAAGGGACATGAAAGGGAAGCAGTGGTTGGGAAGGGAGTAAGACAGGGTTGTAGCCTCTCCCCGATGTTATTCAATCTGTATATTGAGCAAGCAGTAAAGGAAACAAAAGAAAAATTCGGGGTAGGTATTAAAATTCATGGAGAAGAAATAAAAACTTTGAGGTTCGCCGATGACATTGTAATTCTGTCAGAGACAGCAAAGGACTTGGAAGAGCAGTTGAATGGAATGGACAGTGTCTTGAAAGGAGGATATAAGATGAACATCAACAAAAGCAAAGCAAGGATAATGGAATGTAGTCTAATTAAGTCGGGTGATGCTGAGGGAATTAGATTAGGAAATGAGGCACTTAAAGTAGTAAAGGAGTTTTGCTATTTGGGGAGCAAAATAACTGATGATGGTCGAAGTAGAGAGGATATAAAACGTAGGCTGGCAATGGCAAGGAAAGCGTTTCTGAAGAAGAGAAATTTGTTAACATCCAGTGTAGATTTAAGTGTCAGGAAGTCATTTCTGAAAGTATTCATATGGAGTGTAGCCATGTATGGAAGTGAAACATGGACGATAAATAGTTTGGACAAGAAGAGAATAGAAGCTTTCGAAATGTGGTGCTACAGAAGAATGCTGAAGATTAGATGGGTAGATCACATAACTAATGAGGAAGTATTGAATAGGATTGGGGAGAAGAGAAGTTTGTGGCACAACTTGACCAGAAGAAGGGATCGGTTGGTAGGACATGTTCTGAGGCATCAAGGGATCACCAATTTAGTATTGGAGGGCAGCGTGGAGGGTAAAAATCGTAGAGGGAGACCAAGAGATGAATACACTAAGCAGATTCAGAAGGATGTAGGTTGCAGTAGGTACTGGGAGATGAAAAAGCTTGCACAGGATAGAGTAGCATGGAGAGCTGCATCAAACCAGTCTCAGGACTGAAGACCACAACAACAACAACAACAACAATATTTCATTCTGACAGCGTATTAATTCTGTAAATATTAGCTTCTCCAGTTTACTGTATTGTATTCACCTATTTTGACAACCTCGTGACAAATGATCAGGGTAGTATTCATTATATTAAAATGTTTTGTGTTATACATTCTGACATGTTCCACACCCTTGAGAATCATCTCATTTTTTCGGTGTATGTAACGAAAACTGAATCAAATCAAATGCAATCACCATCTCTCATCATGTAATAACTTCACTTCTTCTTCTTCCCTTGTCGTCTCCTGTTTTTCCAGTACTCGTCCATCTCCTCCTCATGTTTTTCCCCCTTTATTCTATTCGTGTTGTTCTCAATCCCCTATTTCTTCTGCATCGAAAGCCTTTTATTTTTATTTTTATTTTTTTTTTTTTTATCGAGGTGAGTCATTATGGACTGCGTGGTAACAACCGACTTCACTGTAGTGTCCAGGTCTTGTTCTTGCTCCAGCTTTGACTTCCTGCCAGTATCTTCTGAGCCCCTCCAAGAAGTACCTTTTTATGCCCTTCAGATAAGGGTCCTCACTGTCTTTCGGATGTTGATGCCATGTTAAAACCTTGGTAGTTGGTCACCAATCTTCTAAATTTGTTCCTTTCAGGAATTTCTCTCTGAGATACCAATCTGCTTAAGATCTTTTTCACATTCTTTGAACCATCTCGGCCTCGTTTTCTTAGATAGGATGAAACTCTGTATTCTTTTTGATAGTCGATCACCGTCCATTTTCATGAGATGACCATAAAATAACAATCATTTCTTTGTAATGGATGCTGTGATAGGTTCTGTCTTGCTGCACGATTCCTCATTTGCTCTCATTTGCCATTGTCCATCGACCCATCTATTACCTTAGGATTTTCCTTAATATCCTACACTCACGCTTTTCCAGCCGCTCAGCTTGACCTTGTCTATTCGTGGTCAAAGTTTTGAATGCTTATAAGCCCTCAGGTTTTACAACTGTATTATAATGTTGGAACTTGGCCCACATACTCATAGACTTTTTGTTATAAGTATTGTTTGTCAGTTGGTATGCTTGGTCTAACTTCCTCATCCTGGCAATTGCTTCTTCTTTTAATCCATTCTCCTGGTGGATGACTTCACCGAGATACCTGAAATTCTTAACTCAGCCGATTTTTTCCCAGGTTGGTTATCATCCATTCAGGTCCGTTACAGATGTTCGTCATATATTTTGTCTTTTGAATAGAGATCTGGAGTCTAACATTTTTCAGCAATTTCTGACAGCCTATTTATCTTGTTGACTGCTGACTCTATGTTGTTAGCAAAAATGGCCAGGTCAGCCGCAAAATCTAAGCAGTCAATGCACACCCCTTTGTTCTTAAGACCAAGTCTGAACCACTCTTCATTTGTTTCTTCTTGGGCTAATAACTTTCTCCACTCTCGAGTGACCTTTTCCAAGAGACAATTGAAAAGGAGAGGGATAGTCCATCTCCTCGTCTTATGTCCGTTCTGATTGTAAAGGGTTCAGATACCTCACCCATAAATTTAATTTTTGACACTGTGTTAGTAAGAGTTTGTTTGATCAGCTTTCTTGAGGTATTATCCATCCCAAACTTTTCCAAAATATTCATTAATGCCTGTCAGTCGATGGAGTCATATACTTTTTGAAAATCAACAAACATGACCACATAGTTATTTCTTCCAGTTTTTTGGACCTGATGATGTACTTCAGGTTAAAGATCTGTTCTGTGCAAGAATCGCCCTTTCGGAAACCAGCTTGATAGTCCCCAATCAGTTGGTTACAATGACCTTCTATTCTATTCTGTATCACTTTGGAGAGAATCTTATATGGAACAGATACTAATGAGGTACCCCTATAGTTATTGACATTCTATTTATCACCTTTTTTGTGTAGACGATGGATTAAAGCTGACTGCCATTCAGTTGGTATCATCCCAGCTCTCCAGATCTCCTCAAAAAGTTGGACTAGTATATCTAGAGTTTCATTATTTGCCAGCTTCAGTAGTTCCACCACTATTGAATCCTCTCCAGCTGCCTTATTATTCTTAAAGTTGTTGATGATCTCTTTGGTCTCCTCTTTACTGGATGGAGATTAGGGGTAGTTTGTGGATTGGGGCACATGCAGGGAATCTTTCTTTTGGTTCATCACAATTAAGTAGGTTTTCAAAGTAACGAGACATGATCTTGCAGTTTTCTTTGTTGGTCAGGCCGAGTGTGGTGTGCATACTGTAAGACCTTCAGTACACACACCATCAGATTATTTGACTTGTTGCTCTAACGAAGTAAGCGAGTGTCAGCAATATGTCTCGTGGTCTTATCATGGTGTGTTTATCTTCTGCCATTCGGTCAGATGATAGAAATGCCACTTGCACGCTTAGAGTAGCAGATTGACGGTGACCAACTTTAAACAGAATTTGATTAATTTTCACACACATTTACTAAAATAATAACAAATATAAAAATTACTTAACTTGGTTCTGGATGCTATTTACAATTGACAATCTGAAGTTCTTTGGGATTGGTACGTTAATCTTATTCTCACATATATCTCAGATACTTGACAAAAGTGTCTATACATTTATCTTCATGGCTATGTACAGGAATATGGTAATCTTATCAGGCGCAGACTGAATCTTGACTATGGACTGGTACAGACAATTGTAGAACTCGACGGACTGGTACAGACTAATGCAGACTGGTACAGACTAATGCAGACTCATACAGACTGGTGCAGACAAATGCAGACTGACTGATCGAAGGTCTTTACACTCGTTATAATACCTCGCACGTTCATGTATCACTGCGCGAGTGTGATGCGCGAGGAGAAAATGTTCTATGTTAGCAGCAATCTCATTGGCTGCGTTACATATTAATACGTGGATCGGCGGAAGCAGAATTTGGTCCGTCTCTATGGCAGCGCCATCTCATAGTGCGGAGATGGACGAGCGCTGCGCCTGCGCTGTTTTGCTTAGCGGCGCGCACTCTAGTGGGAAATTTGTGTACGCGCTGAATATGCGGAACTATGTACACAACACTGAGCTTTCCATTTTCGTCTCTAAAACAAAAACTAGGGGCTTGGTATCCTTTCAAATTCGATTTGAACGTCTGATAGAAGTCTCTGACATTGTTTATCTGGAAACGCTGATCGATCTATTCTAACTGCTGTTTCTCATGCAATTGCTTAGACCTTCATAGAGTTCTGGCTGCATATTATCGAACTTCATGGAATACATCAAAATCATCAGGACTCCTGGTAGAATTCCACTTTTTCCATGCACTTGCTGTTTGGGCCACCACCTCACCACAAACCTCATTCCACCATGTATGATTCCTCTTTTTAGCTGTCAGGATTGTAGTATTAGCTGCTTGTTGGATCATGGAGGCAATGTCTGCCCATTTATGGGATTCAACTGTCAGTTACTGGTGGCATTGTTCCAATATGTTTTGATTGAATTTGAGCTTCGCAATATCATATTTATGAATTTTATTTCCGGTTTTCACGGTCTTATTGAGAGGGATGAAATTAATTTTGATCTTGGAGAGGTGATGATCCTTTTAAATTCAGTATTTTATCTGTAAAAATGTTTCTTTCTATTATTTCTGATTGTTTGATGTTGTTTCTTTCTTATTTCTGTAATCCATGCTATCATTGAGTCCTTCTTCCAGAACTACTCATTCAGTAGAGGTCTCTAAAAAAAGATTAATCTTCTTTTAGCCATTACTTCTGATATTTTCTCAAAATTTTTGTAGATCTCCTCATTACTTCTCATTTTCCAGCCATCTGTAGCTTGTATTGCAACCATTATTTTCTAATAATGCTCCTTTGAGGAACCTCTGTTCTGTCCAGCTTATAGTTCATCATTAGGCATCCTCATCCATATAAACATCCTGGTCATACCACTGTGGGATAGTGTTTTAGTTTTGTTTTTTTAGTTGCACATTTCTTGTTGTAAATATCCTTTGTAAAACGATTTGCTCTCTCCAGTTTGCTGACTCTTGCATCTACTGTTAATTCTTCTAGTCCATTTTGTTGTACAGTTTGTCCAATATATTTAAATTTACTTACTAATGCTATTTTACATTTTCGTTTTTCTAAGAATGTTGATGCATTGTTTGAAATTGTCATCAATGTTGTTTTTTCGGCTGAAATTTTGGGACCAGCTCTCTTTGCTATTTCTTCCAAAAGATTTCTTTCAATAACTGTCTGTCAGATTTTTTGAAAGTATATCAGAATCATCTGCAGAAGCCAGGCAGTTTACCTTAATTCCATTTGTTATTCGTCCTAAAATTATTGGTTCAATTTTGTAATTTTTTTTTCTCCAAATTCCAGATACTTTCTATTTTTTCTAGAATGCAGTGTTACAGTAAAGGTGATAAACTGTCCCCTTGTCTAACACCAGTTTTTATTTCAAATGGTTGAGATACTTCTCCCATAAATTTAGCTTCAGTCATCCTATTTGCTAGTGTTTTGAGGATTATGTTTGCTTTAATACAAAATTCTTTGATGATTTTACCTATAATTTCTCTGCCTACCAAATCAAAAGTTTTCTTGAAACCAATACATGATACTATTATAGGTTTGGTGATTAGCAGTCTGTGGAGGATTATCGATTTTCTAATAAACATCTGCTCTGTGCAGGGTCTTCCCTTTCTAGAGCTCCTCGAGATTCTTCCAGTTATTTGTCTAAAGTTTCTACAACTCTGTCCAGAGAATTTTCGATAATATTTTGTATACCACTGGCAGAAGTGAGGCATCTCTGCCATTGTTGACATTTTGAGTGTCCCCTTTTTTTCATAGCTGTGGATTAATGCTTTCCATAATCTCTTCAGCTTTCCAAATGTTCTAAAACAGCAGTTGTAGATCATTTGTGTGTTCTGACTATTTCAATAATTTTGCTGTAGTGGAGTCTTCATTTGTTGCTTTGAAGTTTTGGAAGATTTGATGGCTTCATGAATTTATTGCTCTGTTAGTGGAAAATCTTCCTCCAGATGTTGTGGGACTGCTATTATGTATTGCTACAATGTGCTGTTATTGTTGTTGTTGTTGTTGTTGTTGTTTGGTTGCCTGTTCTTCAGCACTTTCTTTCTGTTTCCTTTATCTATTTGCCGCCATTTTAGCCCATTTACCGGTATTTTCAGCTTGTTCTTCACTTATTTGACCTTTTGGTGGCTCCTCTTGAAGAGATCTTATTTCTCAGCATTTAAAATTACATCATCTGCTGCTCTTTCGCAACTGAATTTCATCATGTCCATCTTCCTTGACTCAAGATCCTGAATTTTCATCCTTAATTCTTGAACAGTCTCATTTCTCTTTTTGTGTTTTCCAGATGAAGAAACTTTTGGTCCTCAAAGCTAAGATTAGTATCAGCTTTTTTATTTGTTTCTGCCTATGGCTGCTATATCTCTTTAGTTAGAATATTTTCTCTCTCTGTATTTGATTATATCTAAGTCTGAATATTTTTATAAGTACATTTATTGCTGTAGCAATGAGTAAAATAAATTGTATTGCACTGCCTGTAGCATGTAGCACCATTTTGACTTTTAGTCCTCTTGCTGTACAAAAAGTAGCTTTGATGATTACTTAATGCAAGTATTTTGTAAGAGCTGTGGAACGGTTAGTATCTGTTTATATTTTTCTGATTAATTCAAGCTCGTCAATGCACATCCTGTGTTAAGGAAATATTTGCACTGAATTTACTGTGTGTTAAATATAAGCAGTGGATCCATTGGGGTAGTCTGTTTGGTAGAAATATGTCAAGGTGAACAAAACAGGAGATGGTGAAGGAAGAGAGGGAAAAGATCAACATTTGCTTCTCATCAGCATTATAACTGGGTTGCAACATTCAGTGAAAATTATCTGTGACAGGAAGTTGTCATAAATAAATTTTTTGAAGAAACTTTATGTTTGTATAAGCATTTATTAAATTTAAAAAGTTGGATTTCATCTGTTAATACAAAAGATAATGTTTTGCATTGCAGGCATGATGAACCTGTCAAAGATGAAGAATCGGCCAATGATTCTTATTGGAGGATAACAGTATGTATAACTTAAACTTGAGATTCTTGAAAATAAAGCTAGTCAGTATTTCTTAACAGTACTGATTTAAATACATCTAAAAGATCGCTGTTACCTAAATGAAAGTTGACGAGCAAAGTCTTAGTGGACATTTGTATAAAATTGTCATAGGTGTTATTTACAAGAAGAGTAAATAGTTTCAATAGGAATGTGGTGAGACATTTAACAAATGTCATGACCACACATTAATAGGACCTTATAACACTACCATTATGATATTAGTATGCTTTTACGTAAATAACAGAAACCCTGTCTCTATGTTGCCACGTATAACCCTCTTACTAAAATTTAGTTTAGTTTTAAAATAAAATACACTATCGAAGGATAGTCCTGTTTACAGGAAAAGATAATCAATAGAGTTATCCTACTTACAGGATTTACCGTGTGTTGCGTCTAATGGATAAGTAAATTGGACTATTCACTTCTTTTCCTAAGATCTTACCCAGTGGCTAGATAGGAACACAGTATGAATAATAATATACTGAAGCTAGGAAAACTCATTTCCAAGTTCATTTAGTGGTTTAAAACATGTACTTAATGGTCACCAACCTATCCTGGCAATGAAATAGTGAAGTATTGGAGAAGCAGAAATGTGAATTTTGCCTACTTTCTTGCTACTGTTTAGTTTGGCTCTTCAAATAAATTACCCCACTTAAACAATTTTGGGCTACATCTTTATACATTATGTTTTTAAAAAAGAAAAAGCCCAGTAGATAACTTCAAGGAAGGTAAAAAAAATTAGCCGGGGTGGGGGGGACTACCTTTAGAAAAGCACTTTACATAATCAAGAAACTTAAATACTTAGACACTAAAGCACACACTTTTTAACTGAACATTTCACTTAAAGAAAACCTCTTTCTTGGTGGAATTTACTTTCAAAAGCTATTATTCTTTGAACTAATTCTGTGTAGCCATCTAACAGGTTCTAGTAACTTGGCTTCACTCTGATTGAATTTTATGTAATCAAACCATAACACTTTGCAATAGTTAAGAAAACATTTTTATTATTTACACTAAAGCAATTTAAATGGTGCCTCTTTATATTAACTTGGCACTTCATAAGTCTGTAAAACAGGTCACTCGGATTAATCAAACACCAGGAAGGAACCCTATACAGATGTATGATTAGGATGAAATAACAGGGTGAGCCAGTTTCCGTAAAGTTCAAGAATGATTATTAAAACACAGTTTAAATTAATGGTTCATGCTGTACAAAGGTAAAAATAGAAAAAAATCTTATCTGGTGGCTGTAGGGTTGGGTGTGGTGAACAGTTATGATGGCTACACTACCCACACTACGGCCTGCAAGTTTCTTGCTGTATGGGCTCAATTTCTCTTCTTGGCTTCATTCAGTTTTACATACAGTAGCTCAACAACTCGCAGCTATGCTGTAAGCTGTTTGCAGTCTTCAACCGAGGCATTTTTATGAAAATTTGCAGGCAAAGCTTCTGCTCCACAAAGGAGTTACCTCAATCACTGCTGCCTTCAGACTGTGTGACTTACTTCCCGAACTTGCTCAAGGTAGCACGCCAATTTGCCTTCGCACCTCTTCCGTGCGCCACAGCCATTTTCGTTTCAAACAAAAGCACACTGGTTTTTACATAACACCTATTTCTTCCATTGTTCCTAAGCATGACCATTTCTTAAATTGTCAAATTTACATCAACATGAACAATTTATACACACACATATTTTTAAATACAAAATGTTATCAAAACATTATTTAGACACTTGGTATCCTTTGTAGAGGACTTGGGCAGGTTTGTCCCATCCTAGTACACATTATTTTGTTACTTCCCTTCAGATATTCAATTTAGCTACATCTACAATAATTCCCAATGTTCTGACTTTTGAGGTGTCCAGTGTGGGTTGCTCTCCACTTCCTGGGTGTATTGTATCGAGTTAGCTTTTTCAAATTTCCATGAGGGTTTATCAATGTATTTTGTAACTGATATTTCAGCACCAATGATAACTTTTGTGAGCCAATGTACACTCCTTGAAAAATGTTTAGGTACTACTATTGAGTGATTCAGTGGTAATTTGTTCTCATCAGTGGAAAAGATGGATGGGTCAGGTTTTGTATCAGTTTCCATCTGCCTGCCCAAAACTTTTTAAATTCCTTGGCATCAAACTTAGATAATTTCTTGTGTGTTGATCCATTCGAACAATGGTTCTCTATTTTTGTCTCTATTTATGTATCTCCAGGTTGTGTTTTGGAATTAAAATCTTAAACATATACGTGCTGTCTAGTTGCTGTGTGTAAGACTAGTGTCAGACACTTTCCGTTAGGTGATTTGTGGACTGATGTAATAACCAGGCCTTTGAGTTTTATCCTAATTACTTCTACATCACTAATTTTCTGACAGCTTAAGCCAGCATAATCCAAGAGCTGTTTCTTTTTTCATTTATTGTGGATGCACCTAACAATTGAGAGGAGTATTGATATTGCTTTATATTGCGTAATCTTGCATGTAGCTGCTGAATTATCACCTAAATGCATTTCCTTTAGAGCTATAATACTGATGGCATGCTCATCATTTAATTTGCTTTGGTAACTGCATTTGTCACTTGTTAATCCTACGTTAATTTGCATAATATGGACACCTTGCCTGATAATTTTTGACTGTAAGCTCTGAGACGTGCTGGACCATCCTTTGTGTAGAGTTTTTGCTGTCTGCTCCTGCAGTCACACAGCCTTGGTGCACCATCTCAGGGGTTGTCTACATGCCCCACAACAGTCTTTTTGGTGTCCAGTGTGAATGATTCACTGGTAAATATCCTGTCCCATACACTTTTGTTTGTAGAAAATACTACTGTGTTAGCTGAAAATAGAAACCCTGAGCCAGGAAGCAGTAGTCTTAGTACCTCAGAGAATTAGTTTCAGGTAAAGTATATGGATCTAACATATCTAAAATGCACATGGTTTAGTTTGGAAACCACACAAACAGCCAAATGTACACACCCGCAGTAGCTGCTGGGGGTGGGGGGGGGGGGGCAGAGTGATTGGAGAAGACAGTACATGGTCTGAATGGGAAAAGATTGGTGGGTACAGAAGAGAGAAGGGATAAGGTAAAGTGATACAGTGGGAAACAAATTAGCAGAGGTTTAGATCAAGTGGATGGCACTAGATGTGCTGGAGAGACAATTTCCACCTGTGTAGTTCAGAGAAACTTGCACTGGAAGGGAATATCCAAATGGTATGTCTAGTGAAGCAGTTGTTGAAGTGGTGTACAGCCTCTTGGCAACTGCAATGTCAAGTCTGTGGTTTGCCACAGTTTGGTGCTAGACATTACTGCGAGTGAACAGTTGGTTACTTGTCATCCCTACATGGAAAATTGTATGGTAATTGCAGCATAGCTGATTTTTAACAGGTTGCTTTTGCACATGATCGTGGCTTTTATATGGTGGGAGATGCCTGCGACTGGACTGCTGTAGGAGGTGGTGGGTGGATTTGTGGGACAGGTCTTGCACCTGGGTCACTCACAGGATTAGTGGCGGACAAGTATGTTCTCTAGATTGTGCAGGCCGTGGAACACTACTTTGCAGGACATTGACCGTGAAAAACAGAGATTGCATCGGGATTGAATACAAAACACACAATGCCAAGTTAAGTACAAGAAGAGTGAATCATCTAAGAGTTTGTGCTTCCAGCGGCTCCTGGGAGACCAGTATTAGATTCCGATGCACCAGTGCAGGTTTACTGTATCCTTTATACCTTCACATTGACCATGAAACACAGAAATTCGATCGGGATTGAATACAAAATGCACAATGCCGTCTTAAGTACATTAGGAGTGAATCTTCTAAGAGTTTGTGCTTTGAGTTTCTCCTGGGAAACCAGTATTAGACTCCGATGCACCAATGAAGGTTTACTGTATCCCTTGGTCTTTCACATTGACCACGAAACACAGAAATTGCATCGGGATTGAATACAAATGGCACAATGCAGACTTAAGTACAAGAAGAGTGAATCATCTAAGAGTTTGTGATGTGGGCGTCAACTGGTAGACCAGTATTAGATTCCGATGCACCAGTGCAGGTTTACTGTATCCCTTGGACTTTCATATTGACCGTGAAACACAGAAATTGCATCGTGATTGAATAAAAATGGCACAATGCCGACTTAAGTACAAGAAGAGTGATACTTCTAAGACTTTGTGATTTGAGCGGCTCCTGGGAGACCAGTAATAGATTCCGATGCACCAGTGCAGGTTTACTGTATCCCTTGGACCGTAACATTGACCATGAAACACACAAACTGCGTGGGGATTGAATACAAATAACACAATGCCAACTTAAGTACAAGAAGAGTGAATCTTCTAAGAGTTTGTGTTTTGAGCGGCTGCTGGGAGACCAGGATTAGAATCCGATGCACCAGTGTAGGTTTACTGAATCCGTTGGACCTTCACATTGACCATGATACATAGAAATTGCATCGGGATTGAATACAAAAGGCACAATGCCAACTTAAGTACAGGACGAGTGAATCTTCTAAGAATTTGTGCTTTGAGCGGCTCCTGGGAGACCAGTATTAGATTCCGACGAACCAGTGCAGGTTTACCGTATCCCTTGTACCTTCACATTGACCATGAAACACAGAAATTGGATCGGGATTGAATAGAATAGGCACTATGACGACTTAAGTACAAGAAGAGTGAATCTTCTAAGATTTTATGCTTTGAGTGGCTCCTGGGAGACCAGTATTAGATTCAGATACACCAGTGCAGGTTTACTGTATCCATTGGACTTTCAGATTGACATGGAACACATAAATTGCATCGGGGCTGAATACAAAAGGCAGAATGCCGACTTAAATACAAGAAGAGTGAATCTTCTAAGAGTTTGTGCTTTGAGCGGTTCCTGGGAGACCAGTATTAGATTCCGTTTCACCAGTGCAGGTTTGCTGAATCCCTTGGACCTTCACATTGACCATGAGACACAGAAATGCATCAGGATTGAATACAAAAGGCACAATGCCGGCATAAGTACAAGAAGAGTGAATCTTCTAAGAGTTTCTGCTTTGTACAGATTATGGAAGACCAGTATTAGATTGCGATGCACCAGTGCAGGTCTGCAGAATCCCTTGGACGTTCACATTGACCATGAAACTCCGAAATTCCATCGTGATTGAATACAATTTTGCTCTAATCCGACTTATGTACAAGAAGAGTGAATCTTCTAAGAGTTTGTGCTTTGAGCGACTCCTGGGGGTAAAGTATTAGATTCCGTAGCACCAGTGCAGGTTTACTGTATGCCTTGTACCTTCACATTGACCATGAAACACAGAAATTGGATCGGGATTGAATAGAATAGGCACTATGACGACTTAAGTACAAGAGGAGTGAATCTTCCAAATGTTTGTGCTTTGAGTGGCTCCTGTAACACGTGTATTAGATTCCCATGCACCAGTGCAGGTTTACTGAATCCTTTGGACCTTCACATGGCCAGGATGCACAGAAATTGCATCGGGATTGAATACAAAACACCCAATGCCGACTTAAGTACAAGAGGAGTGAATCTCCTAAGTGGTTGTGCTTAGAGCGTCTCCTGGGAGACCAGTATTAGATTCCGCTGCACCAATGCAGGTTTACTCTATCCCTTGGACTGTCACATTGACCATGTGACACAGAAATTGGATCGGGATTGAATACAAACGGCTTAATGCCGACCTAAGTACAAGAAGAGTGAATCATTTAAGAATTTGAGTTTTGAGCGGCTCCTGGGAGACCAGTATTAGATTCCAATGCATCAATGCAGGTTTACTGTATCCCTTCGACTTTCACATTGACCATGAAACACAGAAAATGCATCGGGATTGAATTGAAATGGAACAATGCCGACTGAAGTACAAGAAGAGTGTATCTTCCATGAGTTTCTGCTTTGAGCGTATCCTGGGAGACCAGTATTACATTCCGATGCACCAGTTCAGGTTTACTGTATCCCTTTGACCTTCATATTGACCATGAAACGCAGAAATTGCACCGCAATTGAATACAAAAGACACAATGCCGAATTAAGTACAAGAAGAATGAATCTTCTAAGAGTTTGCGATTTGAGCGGCTCCTGGGGGACCAGTATTAGATTCCGATGCACCAGCACAGGTTTACTGTATCCTTTCGACTTTCACATTAACCACGAAACACAGAAATTTCATCTGCATTGAATACGATAGGCTCTACGCCGCCTTATGTACAAGATGAGTGAATCATCTAAGAATTTGAGTTTTGAGCGACTACTGGGAGACCAGTATTGGATTCCGATGCACCAGTGCAGTTTTATTGTGTCCCTTGGACCTTAACATTGACCATGAAACACAGAAATTGCATCAGAATTGAATACAAAACACCGAATGCCGACTTAAGTACAAGAGGAGTGAATCTCCTAAGAGGTTGTGCTTAGAGCGGCTCCTGGGAGACCAGTATTACATTCCGATGCACCAGTTCAGGTTTACTGTATCCCTTTGACCTTCATATTGACCATGAGACACAGAAATTGTATCGGGATTGAATACAAAGGGCACAATGCCGACTTAAGTACAATTAGAGTTAATGTTCTAAGAGTTTGTGCTTTGAGTGGCCCCTGGGGGTCAAGTGTTAGATTCTGATCCACCAGTGCAGGTTACAGTATACCTTGGACCTTCACATTGATCATGAAACGCTGAAAATGATTCGGGATTGAATACAAAATGCACAATGCCCACTTAAGTACAAGAAGAGTGAATCTTCAAAGAGTTTGTGTTTTGAGCTGTTCCTGGGAGACCAGAATTAAATTCCGATGCACAAGTGCAGATTTGCAGCATTCCTTGGACCTTCACATTGACCATGAAACACAGAAATTGAATTGGGATTGAATACAATAGGGGCAATGCCGACTTAAGTAAAAGAAGAGTGAATCTTCAAAGTGTTTGTGCTTTGATTGGCCCCTGGGAAACCAGTATTAGATTCCGATGCACCAGTGCAGGTTTACTGTATCCCTTGGACCTTCACATTGACCATGAAACACAGAAATTGGATCAGGATTGAATACAAAAGGCACAATGCCGACTTAAATACAAGGATAGTGAATCTTCTAAGAGTTTGTGCTTTGAGCGGCTCCTGGGAGACCAGTATTAGATTCCAATGCACCAGTCCAGATTTACTGTAGCGCTTGGGCTTTCACATTGACCATGAAACACAGAAACTGCATCGGGATTGAATACAAAAGGCACAATGCCGACTTAAGTACAAGACGAGTGAACCTTGTAAACGTTTCTGCATTGAGCGGCTCCTGGGAGACCAGTATTACATTCCGATGTACCAGTGCTGGTTTACTGTATCCCTTCGACTTTCGCATTGACCATCAAACTCAGAAATTGCATCGTGATTGAATACATAAGGCACAATGCCGACTTAAGTACAAGAAGTGTGAATCTTCCAAGTGTTTGTTCTTTGAGCGGCTCCTGGGAGACCAGTATTAGATTCCGATGCGCCAATGCAGGTTTATTGTATCCGCTGGACTTTCACATTGACCATGAAACACAGAAATTTCATCGGGATTGAATTCAAACGGAACAATGACGACTTAAGTACTACAAGAGTGAATCTTCTAAGAGTTTGTGATTTGAGCGGCTCCTGGGGGACCAGTATTAGATTCCGAAGCACCAGTGCAGTTTTACCGATTCCCTTGGACTTTCACATTGATCATGAGACATAGAAATTACATCGGGATTGAATACAAAACACACAATGCCGACTTAAGTACAAGAAGAGTGATTCTTCTAAGATTTTGTGCATGAGCGGCTCCTTGGAGACCAGTATTAGATTCCGATGCACCAATGCAGGTTTACTGTATCCCTTGGACATTCACATTGACCATGAGACACAGAAATTGCATCGGGATTGAATACAAAAGGCACAATGCCGACTTAAGTACAAGAAGAGTGAATCATCTAAGAGTTTGAGCTTTGAGCGTCAACTGGTAGACCAGTATCAGATTCCGATGCACCAGTTCAGGCTAACTGTATCCCTTGAACACTCACATTGATCACGAATTTTAGCAAATGGCATCGCGATTGAATACAAAAGGCACAATACCGGCTAAAGTGCAAGAAGAGTGAATCTTCTAAGAGTTTGTGCATGAGCGGCTCCTGGGAGACCAGTATTAGATTCCGATGCTTCAATGCAGGTTTACTGTATCCCTTGGACCTTCGCATTGACCGTGAGGCACAGAAATTGCATCGGGGTTGAATACAAAATGCAAAATGCCGACTTTAGTACAAGAAGAGTGAAGCTTCTAAGAGATTCTGCTTTGAACGGATCGTGGGAGACCAGTATTAGATTCTGATGGACCAGTGCGGGTTAACTAAATCACTTGGACTTTCAAATTGAGCATGAAACACAGATAGTGCATCGGTATTGAATACAAAAGGACGAATGCCGACTTAAATACAAGAAGAGTGAATCTTCTACGAGCTTGTGCTTTGAGCGGCTCCCTGGAGACCAGTATTAGAATCCGATGCACTATTCTAGCTTTACAGTATCCCTTGGACCTTCATATTGACCATGAAATACAGAAATTGCACCGCGATTTGATACAAAAGACACAATGCCGTATTAAGTACAAAAAGAGTGAATCTTCTTAGACTTTGTGATTTGAGCGGCTCCTGGGAGACCAGTATTAGATTCCGATGCACCAGTGCAGGTTTAATGAATCCCTTGGACCTTCACATTGACCATGAGAGACAGAAACTACATCGGGATTCAATACAAAAATCACAATGCAGACTTAAGTACAAGAAAAGTGAATCTTCTAAGAGTTTCTGCTTTAAGCGACTCCTGGGAGACCAGTGTCAGATTCCAATGTGCCAGTGCAGGCTTACGGTATACCTTGGACCTTCACATTGACCATGAAACACAGAAAAACATCGGGATTGAATACAAAAGGCACAATGCAGACTTAGGTACAAGAAGAGTGAATCTTCTAAGAGCTTGTGTTTTGAGCTGCTCCTGGGAGACAAGAATTAAATTCCGATGCACATGTGCAGGTTTGCAGCATTCCTAGGACATTCTCATTGACCATGAGACACTGAAAATGCATCGGGATTCAATACAAAATGCACAATGCCGACTTAAGTACAAGAAGAGTGAATCTTCTAAGTGTTTGTGCTTTGAGCGGCTCCTGGGAGACCAGTATTAGATTCCGATGCACCAGTACAGGTTTAGTGTATCCCTTGGACCTTCACATTGACCAAGAAACACAGAAATTGGATCAGGATTGAATACAAAAAAGCACAATGCCGACTTAACTACAAGAATAGTGAATCTTCTAAGAGTTTGTGCTTTGATCGGCTCCTGGGAGACCAGTATTAGATTCCATTGCACCAGTGCTGATTTACTGTAGCGCTTAAACATTCACATTGACCATGAAACACAGAAAATGCATGGGATTGAATACAAAAGGCACAATGCCGATTTAAGCCCATGAAGAGTGAATCGTCTAAGAGTATGTGCTTTGAGTTTGTCCTGGTAGACCAGTATTAGATTCCGATGCACCAGTGCAGGTTTGCTGAATGACTTGGACCTTCACATTGGGCATGAAACACAGAAATTGCATCACGATTGAATACCAATGGCACAATGCCGACTTATCTACAATTGTAGATAATCTTCTAAGTGTTTGTGCTTTAAGCGGTCCCTGGGGGGCAAGTATTAGATTCCAATGCACCAGTGCATGTTACTGTATACCTTGGACCTTCACATTGACCATGAAGCACTGAAAATGCATCGGTATTGAATACAAAAGGCACAATGCCGACTTCAGTACAAGAAGAGTGAGTCTACTCAGAGTTTGTGTTTAGAGCTGCTACTGGGAGACCCGATATAAATTCCGATGCACAAGTGCAGGTTTATAGCATTCGTTGGTCCTTCACATTGACCGTGAAACACAGAAATTGAATCGGGATTGAATACAATAGGCACAATGCTGACTTAAGTACAAGAAGAGTGAATCTTCTAAGAGTTTGTGCTTTGAGCGGCTCCTGGGAGACCAGTATTAGATTCCAATGCACCAATCGATTTTTACTGTATCCCTTGGAACTTCACATTGATCATAAAACACAGAAATTGCATCGAGATTGAATTCAAAAGGCAAAATGCCGACTTAAGCGCAAGAAGAGTGAATGTTTTAAGAGTTTGTGCTTTGTGCGGATCCTGGGAGACCAGTATTAGTTACCGATGCATCAGTGCTGGTTTACTTTATTCCTTGGACTTTCACATTGACCATGAAACATAGAATTTGCTTCGGGATTGAATACAAATTGCACAATGCCGACTTAAGTACAAGGAGAGTGAATCTTCTAAGAGTTTGTGCTATGAGCGGCTCCTTGATGACCAGTATTGGATTCCGTTGCACCAGTGCTGGTTTACTGTATCGCTTCGACTTTCGCGTTTACCCTGAAATACAGAAATTGCATCGGGATTGAATACATAAGGCACAATCCCGACATAAGCACAAGAAGTGTGTATCTTCCAAGTGTATGTGCTTTGAGTGGCTCCTGGGAGACCAGTTTTAGATTCCCATGCATCAGTGCAGGGTTACTGAATCCCTTGGACCTTCACATTGACCATGATGCACAGAAAATGCATCGGGATTGAATACAAAAGGCTCAATGCCGACTTAAGTACAAGAAGAGTGAATCTTCTAAAAGTTTCTGCCATGTACGGCTACTGGGAGACCAGTATTAGATTCCAATGCACCAATGCAGGCTTACTGTATACCTTGGACTTTCACATTGACCATGAAACAAAGAAATTGCACCGCGATTGAATACAAAAGACACAATGCCGCATTAATTACAATAAGAGTGAATCTTCTAAGAGTTTGTGATTTGAGCGACTCCTGGGTGACCAGTATTAGATTCCGATGCACCAGTTCAGGTTTACTGTATACTTTGGACCTTCCTATTGACCATGAAACACAGAAATCGCATCGCGATTAAATACAAAAGGCACAATGCCGACTTAAGTACAAGAACAGTGAAACTTCTAAGAGTTTTTGGTTTGAGCGCTCCCTGGGAGACCAGTATTATATTCCAATGCACCACTGCAGGTTTACTGTATCCCTTCGACTCTCACATTGACCATGAAGCACAGAAATTGCATTGGGATTGAATACTAAAGGCACAATGCCGACTTAAGTACAAGAGGAGTGAATCTTCTAAGAGTTTGTGGTTTGAGTCTCTCCTGGGGGACCAGTATTAGATTCCAATGCACCACTGCTAGTTTACTGTATCCCTTGGACTTTAACATTGACCATGAAATACAGAAATTGCATCGGGATAGAATGCAAAAGACAGAATGCAGCCTTAAGTACAAGTAGAGTGAATCTTCTACGACTTTGTGCTTTGTGCGGCTCCCTGGAGACCATTATTAGAATCCGATGCGCTATTCTAGCTTAACTCTATCCCTTGGACCTTCATATTGACCATAAAACACAGAAATTGCACCGTGATTTGATACAAAAGACACAATTCCGTATTAAGTACAAGAGGAGTGAATCTTCTAAGGGTTTGTGATTTGAGCGGCTCCTGGGAGACCAGTATTAGATTCCGATGCACCAGTGCAGGTTTAATGAATCCCTTGGACCTTCACATTGACCATGAGAGACAGAAACTACATCGGGATTGAATACAAAAAACACAATGCCGACTTATGTACAAGAAGAGTGAATCTTCTAAGAGTTTCTGCTTTAAGCGACTCCTGGGAGACCAGTGTTAGATTCCAATGCACATGTGCAGGTTTACAGTATACCTTGGACCTTCACATTGACCATGAAACACAGAAAATGCATTGGGATTGAATACAAAAGGCACAATGCCAACTTATGTACAAGAAGAGTGAATCTTCTAAGAGCTTGTGTTTTGAGCTGCTCCTGGGAAACCAGTATTAGTTTCCGATGCACCAGTGCAAAATTTACTGTATCCCTTCGACTGTCACATTGACCATGAAAAATAGAAATCGCATGGGGATTGAATACAAAATTCTTAATGCCGACCTAAGTACAATAAGAGTGAATCTTCTAAGAATTTAAGCTATGGGCAACTCCTGCGAGACCAGTATAAGTTTCCGAAGCACCAGTTCAGGTTTACTGTATACTTTGGAGCTTCCTATTGACCATGAAACACTGAAATTGCATCGCGATGAAATATTGAAGGCACAATGCCGACTTAAGTACAAGAAGAGTGAATCTTCTAAGAATTTGTGGTTTGAGCGGCTCCTAGGAGACCAGTTATTGATTCCGATGCACCAATGCAGGTTTACTGTATCCCTCAGACCTTCACATTGTGCATGAAACACTGAAATTGCATCGCGATTGAATACCAAAGGCACAATGCCGACTTTAGTACAATTAGAGATAATCTTCTAAGAGTTTGTGCTTTGAGCGGACCCTGGGGGTCAAGTATTAGATTCCGATGCACCAGTGCTGGTTACAGTATACCTTGGACCTTCACATTGACCATGAGACACTGAAAATGCATCGGGATTGAATACAAAATGCACAATGCCCACTTAAGTACAAGAAGAGTGAATCTTCTAAGGGTTTGTGTTTTGAGCTGCTCCAGGGAGACCAGAATTAAATTCCGATGCACAAGTGCAGATTTGCAGCATTCCTTGGTCATTCTCATTGACCATGAAACACAGGAATTGAATCGGGATTGAATACAAAAGGCACAATGCCGACTTAACTACAAGAATAGTGAATCTTCTAAGAGGTTCTGCCTTGAGCGCCTCCTGGGAGACAAGTATTAGATTCCATTGCACCAGTGCTGATTTACTGTAGCGCTTAAACATTCACATTGACCATGAAACACAGAAAATGCATCAGGATTGAATACAAAAGGCACAATGCCGACATATGTACATGAAGAGTGAATCGTCTAAGAGTATGTGCTTTGAGCGGCTCCCTGGAGACCAGTATTAGATTCCAATGCACCAGTGGAGATTTACTGTATCCCTTGGACTTTCACAGTGCCCATGAAACACAGAAAATTCATTGGGATTGAAAACAAAAGGCACACTGCCGATTTAAGTACAAGAAGTGTGAATCTTCCAAGTGTTTGTGTTTGAGTGGCTCCTGGGAGACCTGTATTAGGTTCCCATATACCAGTGCATGGTTTACTGAATCCCTTGGACCTTCACATTGACCATGATGCACAGAAATTTCATCGGGATTGAATACAAAAGGCTCAATGCCGACTTAAGTACAAGAAGGTTGTATCATCTAAGGTTTTCTGCTATGAGCGGCTCCTGGGAGACCAGTATTAAATTCCGATGCACCAATGCAGGTATACTGTGTTCCTTGGAATTTCACATTGACCATGAAACACAGAAATTGCACCGCAATTTGATACAAAAGACACAATCTTCTAAGTGTATCTTCTAAGTGTTTGTGATTTGAGCGGCTCCTGGGAGACCAGTATTAGATTCCGATTCACCAGTGCAGGTTTAATGAATCCCTTGGACCTTCACATTGACCATGAGACACAGAAACTACATCGGGATTGAATACAAAATGCACAATGCCGACTTATGTACAAGAAGAGTGAATCTTGTAAGAGTTTCTGCTTTAAGCGACTCCTGGGAGACCAGTAATAAATTCCGATGCACCAGTGCAGGTTTACTGTATCCCTTCGACTTTCACATTGACCATGAAACACAGAAATTTCATCGGGGTTGAATACAATAGGCTCTATGCCGCCATATGTACAAGATGAGTGAATCTTCTACGAGTTTGTGCTTTTAGCGATTCCTGTTGGGTAAAGTATTAGATTCCGAGCACCAGTGCAGGTATACAGTACACATTGGAACTTCACATTGACCATGAAACACAGAAAATGCATCGGGACTGAATACAAAAGGCAGAATGCCGACTTAAGTACAAGAAGAGTGAATCTTCTAAGAGCTTGTGCTTTGAGCTGCTCCTGGCAGACCAGTATTAGTTTCCGAAGCACCAGTGCAGGTTTACTGTATTTCTCGGACGGTCACATTGTGCATGAAACACAGATAATGCATCGCGATTGAATACCAAAGGCATAATTCCGCCTTAAGTACAATTAGAGTTAATCATCTAAGAGTTTGTGCTTTGAGCGGCCCCTGGGGGTTAAGTATTAGATTCCTATGCACCAGTGCATGTTTCTGTATACCTTGGACCTTCACATTGACCAAAAAACACAGAAATTGGATCAGGATTGAATACAAAAGGCACAATGCCGACTTAACTACATGAATACTGAAACTTCTAAGAGTTTCTGCTTTGAGCGGCTCGTGGGAGACCAGTATTAGATTCTGATGCACCAGTGTGGTTTAACTAAATCCCTTGGACTTTCACATTGAGCATGAAACGCAGATAGTGCATCGGGATTGAATACAAAAGGCAGAATGTCGACTTAAATACAAGAAGATAGAATCTTCTTCGAGTTTGTGCTTTGAGCAGCTGCTGGGAGACCAGTATTAGATTCCGATGCACCAGTGCAGGTTTATTGAATTCCTTGGACCTTCAAATTGAACATGAAACACAGAAATTGCGTCGGGATTGAAAGCAAAAGGCACAATGCCGACTTAAGTACAAGGAGAGTGAATCTTCTAAGAGTTTGTGCTTTGAGCATCTCCTTTGGTCCAGTATTAGATTCCGATGCACCAGTGCAGGTTTAGTGAATCCCATGGACCCTAACATTGACCATGAAACACTGAAAATGCATCGGGATTGAATACAAAACTCACAATGACGACTTAAATACAAGTATAGTGAATCTTCTTAGAGTTTGTGCTTTGAGCGGCTCCTTGGTGACCAGTATTAGATTCCTAGGCACCAGTGCTGGTTTACTGTATCCCTTCGACATTCGCGTTTACCATGAAACACAGAAATTGCATCGGGATTGAATACATAAGGCACAATGCCGACTTAAGTACATGAAGTGTGAATCTTCCAAGTGTATGTGCTTTGAGTGGCTCCTGGGAGACCAGTTTTAGATTCCCATGTACCAGTGCAGGGCTACTGAATCCCTTGGACCTTCACATTGACCATGATGCACAGAAAATGCATCGGGATTGAATACAAAACGCTCAATGATTTAAGTAGGAGAAGAGTGAATCTTCTAAGAGTTTCTGCCATTTACGGCTGCTGGGAGACCAGTATTAGATTCCGATGCACCAATGCAGGGTTACTGTCTCCCCTGGACCTTCACATTGACCATGAAACACAGAAATTGCACCGCGATTGAATACAAAAGAAACAATTCCGCATTAATTACAATAACAGTTAATCTTCTAAGAGAATGTGATTTGAGCGGCTCCTGGGAGACCAGTATTACATTCCGATGCACCAGTGTAGGTTTACTGTATCCATTGGACCTTCACAATGACCATGAAACACAGAAATTGAATCGGGATTGCATACAAAGGCACAATGCCGACTTAAGTACAAGAAGAGTGAATCTTCTATGAGTTTGTGCTTTGAGCGTCTCCTGGGAGACCAGGATTAGATTCCAATGCACCAGTGGAGGGTTACTGAATCCCTTGGACCTTCACATTGACCATGAAACACAGAGAATACATCCGGATTGAATACAAAAGGCACAATGCCGACTTAAGTACAAGAGGAGTGAATCTTCTAGGAGTTTGTGGTTTGAGCGGCTCCTGGGGCGGGCACCAGTATTAGATTCTGATGCACCAGTGCAGGTTTACAGTAACCCTTGGACATTCACATTGACCATGAAGCACAGAAATTGCATCGGGATTGAATACAAAAGGCACAATGCCAACATAACTACAAGAAGAGTGAATCTTCTAAGATTTTGCGCTTTTAGCAACTCCTGGGAGACCAGTATTAGATTCCGATGCACCAGTTCAGGTTTACTGTATACTTTGGACCTTAGTATTGACCATGAAACACAGAGGTTGCATAGCAATTAAATTCAAAAGGCACAATGCCGACGTAAGTACAAGAAGATTGAATCTTCTAAGAGTTTGTGCTTTGAGCTGACCCTGGGGGTCAGGTATAAGATTCCGATGCACCAGCGCAGGTTACTGTATCTCTTTGACCTTCACATTGACCATGAGACACAGAAACTACATCGGGATTAAATACAAAATGCACAATGCCGACTTATGTACAAGAAGAGTGAATCTTGAAAGAGTTTCTGCTTTAAGCGACTCCTGGGAGACCAGTATTAAATTCCGATGCACCAGTGCAGGTTTACTGTATCCCTTTGACTTTCACATTGACCATGAAAAACAGAAATTTCATCGGGATTGAATACAATAGGCTCTATGCCGCCTTATGTACAAGATGAGTGAATCTTCTAAGAATTTGTGCTTTGAGCGATTCCTGATGGGTAAAGTATTAGATTCCGATGCACCAGTGCAGGTTTACTGAACGTCTTGGACCTTCACATTGGGCATGAAACGCAGAAATTGCATAGCAATTGAATACCAATGGCACAATGCCGACTTATCTACAAATGTAGTTAATCTTCTAAGTGTTTGTGCATTGAGCGGCCCCTGGGGGGCAAGTATTAGATTCCAATTCACCATTGCATATTACTGTATACCTTGGACCTTCACATTAACCAAGAAGCACTGAAAATGCATCGGGATTGAATACAAAAGGCACAATGCCGACTTAAGTACAAGAAGAATGAATCTTCTTAGAGTTTGTGGTTTGAGCTGCTACTGGGAGACCCGAATTAAATTCCGAAGCACAAGTGCTGGTTTAAAGCATTCGTTGGACATTCACATTGACCATGAAACACAGAAATTGAATCGGGATTGAATAGAATATGCACAATGCTGACTTAAGTACAAGAAGTGTGAATCTTCTAAGAGTTTGTGCTTTGAGTGGCTCCTGGGAGACCTGTATTAGATTCCCATGCACCAGTGCAGGTTTACTGTACTCCTTGGAGTTTCACATTGACCATGAAACACAGAAATTGCATCGGGATTGAATTCATATGGAACATTACCGACTTATATACAAGAAGAGTGAATGTGCTAAGAGTTTCTGCTTTGAGCCTCTCCTGGGAGGCCAGTATTAGATTCCGATGCACCAGTTCGGGTTTACTGTATCTCTCTGACCTTCACATTGACCATGAGACACAGAAACTACATCGGGATTGAATACAAAATGCACAATGCCGACTTATGTACAAGAAAAGTGAATCTTGTAACAGTTTCTGCTTTAAGCGACTCCTGGGAGACCAGTATTAAATTCCGATGCACCAGTGTAGGTTTACTGTATCCCTTCGACTTTCACATTGACCATGAAAGACAGAAATTTCATCGGGATTGAATACAATTGGCTGTATGCTGCCTTATGTACAAGAAGAGTCAATCTTCTATGAGCTTGTGTTTTGAGCTGCTCCTGGCAGACCAGTATTAGTTTCCGATGCACCAGTGTAGGTTTACTGTATCCCTTCGACTTTCACATTGACCATGAAAGACAGAAATTTCATCGGGATTGAATACAATTGGCTGTATGCTGCCTTATGTACAAGAAGAGTCAATCTTCTATGAGCTTGTGTTTTGAGCTGCTCCTGGCAGACCAGTATTAGTTTCCGATGCACCAGTGCAGGTTTACTGTATCCCTCAGACGTTCACATTGTGCACGAAACACAGATATTGCATCGCGATTGAATACCAAAGGCATAATTCCCACTTAAGTACAATTAGAGTTAATCTTCTACGAGTTTGTGCTTTGAGCGGCCCCTGCGGGTCGAGTATTAGATTCCGATGCACCAGTGCATGTTACTGTATACCTTGGACCGTCACATTGACCATGAGCCACTGAAAATGCATCGGAATTGAATACAAAATGCACAATGCCGACTTAATTACAAGAATAGTGAATCTTCTAAGAGCTTATGCTTTAAGCGGCTCCTGGGAGACCAGTATTAGAATTCAATGCACCAGTGCTGATTTACTGTAGCGCTTAAACGTTCACATTGACCATGAAACACAGAAAATGCATCGGGATTGAATACAAAAAAGCACAATGCCGACTTAAGTACAAGAAGAGTAAAACTTCTAAAAGTCTCTGCTTTGAGCGGCTCCTGGGAGACCAGTATTACATTCCGATGCACAGGTGCTGGTTTACAGTATCCCTTCGACTTTCGCATTGACCATGAAACACAGAAATTGCATCAGGATTGAATACATAAGGCACAATGCCGACTTAAGTACAAGTAGTGTGAATCTTCCAAGAGTTTCTTCTTTGAGACACTTCTAGGAGACCTGTATTTGATTCCCATGCACCAGTGCAGGTTTACTGAATCCCTTGGACCTTCACATTGCCCATGATGCACCGAAATTGCATCAGGATTGAATACAAAATGCTCAATGCCGACTTAAGTACAAGATGAGTGAATCTTCTAAGAGTTTGCGGTTTGAGCGGCTCCTGGGAGACCAGTATTACATTCCGATGCACCAGTGCAGGTTAACGGAATCCCTTGGACCTTCACATTGACCATGAGACACAGAAATTGCATTGGGGTTGAATACAAAATGCACAATGCCGACTTAAGTACAAGAAGAGTGAATCTTCTAAGAGTTTCTCTTTGAGCGGCTCGTGAGAGACCGGTATTAGATTCTGATGCACCAGTGTGGGTTAACTGTATCCCTTGGACTTTCACAGTGACCATGAAACACAGATAGTGCATCAGGATTGAATACAAAAGGCTGAATGCCGACCTAAATACAAGAAGAGTGAATCTTCTACGAGTTTGTGCTTTGAGCGGCTGCTGGGTGACCAGTATTAGATTCCGATGCACCAGTGCAGGTTTATTGAATCCCTTGAACCTTCAAATTGAACATGGAACACAGAAATTGCATCGGGATTGAATACAAGAGGCTCAATGATTTAAGTACAAGACGAGTGAATCTTCAAAGACTTTCTGCCATGTACGGCTGCTGGGAGACCAGTATTAGATTCCAATGCACCAATGCAGGCTTACTGTATCCCTTGGACCTTCACATTGACCATGAAACACAGAAATTGCACCGCGATTGAATACAAAAGACACAATGCCGCATTAATTACAATAAGAGTGAATCTTCTAAGAGTTTGTGATTTGAGCGGCTCCTGGGAGACCAGTATTAGATTCAGATGCACCAGTGCAGGTTTACTGAATCGCTTGGACCTTGACATTGACCTTGAGAGACATAAATTACATTGGGATTGAAAACAAAAGGCACAATGCCGACTCAAGTACAAGAAGTGTGAAGCTTCTAAGAGTTTCTGCTTTGTGCGGCTACTGGGAGACCAGTATTACATTCCGATGCACCAGTGTAGGTTTACTGTATCCTTTTGACCTTCACAATGACCATGAAACACAGAAATTGAATCGGGATTGCATACAAAGGCACAATGCCGACTTAAGTACAAGAAGAGTGAATCTTCTATGAGTTTGTGCTTTGAGCGTCTCCTGGGAGACCAGGATTAGATTCCGATGCACCAGTGCAGGTTTACTGAATCCCTTGGACCTTCACATTGACCATGAAACACAGAAAATGCATCCGGATTGAATACAAAAGGCACAATGCCGACTTCAGTACAAGAGGAGTGAATCTTCTAGGAGTTTGTGGTTTGAGCGGCTTCTGGGGCACCAGTATTAGATTCTGATGCACCAGTGCAGGTTTACAGTAACCCTTGGACATTCACATTGACCATGAAGCACAGAAATTGCACCGGGATTGAATACAAAAGGCACAATGCCAACATAACTACAAGAAGAGTGAATCTTCTAAGATTTTGCGCTTTTAGCAACTCCTGGGAAACCAGTATTAGATTCAGATGCACCAGTTCAGGTTTACTGTATACTTTGGACCTTCCTATTGACCATGAAACACAGATATTGATAGCAATTAAATTCAAAAGGCACAATGCCAACGTAAGTACAGGAAGATTGAATCTTCTAAGAATTTGTGGTTTGAGCGGCTCCTGGGAGACCAGTTTTTGATTCCGATGCACCAATGCAGGTTTACTGTATCCCTCGGACCTTCACATTGTGCACGAAACACAGAAATTGCATCGCGATTGAATACCAAAGGCACAATGCCGACTTTAGTACAATTAGAGATAATCTTCTAAGAGTTTGTGCTTTGAGCGGACCCTGGGGGTCATGCACCAGTGGAGGTTACTGTATCTCTTTGTCCTTCACATTGACCATGAGACACAGAAACTACATCGGGATTGAATACAAAATGCACAATGCCGACTTATGTACAAGAAGAGTGAATCTTGAAAGAGTTTCTGCTTTAAGCGACTCCTGGGAGACCAGTATTAAATTCCGATGCACCAGTGCAGGTTTACTGTATCCCTTTGACTTTCACATTGACCATGAAACACAGAAATTTCATCGGGATTGAATACAATAGGCTCTATGCCGCCTTATGTACAAGATGAGTGAATCTTCTAAGAATTTGTGCATTGAGCGATTCCTGATGGGTAAAGTATTAGATTCCGATGCACTTGTGCAGCTATACAGTACACCTTGGACCTTCACATTGACCATGAAACACAGAAAATGCATCAGGATTGAATACAAAAGGCACAATGCCGACTTAAGTACATGAAGAGTGAATTGTCGAAGAGTTTGTGCTTTGAGTTTGTCCTGGTAGACCAGTATTAGATTCCGATGCACCAGTGCAGGTTTACTGAATGTCTTGGACCTTCACATTGGGCATGAAACACAGAAGTTGCATCGCGATTGAATACCAATGGCACAATGCCGACTTATCTACAATTGTAGTTAATCTTCGAAGTGTTTGTGCTTTGAGCGGCCCCTGGGAGGCAAGAATTTGATTTCAATTCACCAGTGCATGTTACTGTATACCTTGGACCTTCACATTAACCAAGAAGCACTGAAAATGCATCGGGATTGAATACAAAAGGCACAATGCCGGATTAAGTACAAGAAGAGTGAATGTTCTCAGAGTTTGTGGTTTGAGCTGCTACTGGGAGACCCGAATTAAATTCCGAAGCACAAGTGCTGGTTTAAAGCATTCGTTGGACATTCACATTGACCATGAAACACAGAAATTGAATCGGGATTGAATACACTATGCACAGTGCTGACTTAAGTACAAGAAGTGTGAATCTTCTAAGAGTTTGTGCTTTGAGTGGCTCCTTGGAGACCAGTATTAGATTCCAATGCACCAGTGCAGATTTACTGTATCCCTTGGACCTTCACAGTGCCCATGAAACACAGAAAATGCATTGGGATTGAAAACAAAAGGCACAAAGCCGATTTAAGTACAAGAAGAGTAAAATTTCTAAATGTTTCTGCTTTGAACGGCTCCTGGCAGACCAGTATTAGATTTCGATGCACCAGTGCTGGTTTACTGTATCCATTCGACTTTCGCGTTGACCATGAAACACAGAAATTGTATCGGGATTGAATACATAAGGCACAATGCCGACTTAAGTACAAGAAGTGTGAATCTTCCAAGTGTTTATGCTTTGAGTGGCTCCTGGGAGACCTGTGTTAGATTCCCATGCACCAGTGCAGGTTTACTGTATTCCTTGGAGTTTCACATTGACCATGAAACACAGAAATTGCATCGGGATTTAATTCAAATGGAACAATACCGACTTATATACAAGAAGAGTGAATGTGCTAAGAGTTTCTGCTTTGAGCCTCTCCTGGGAGACCAGTATTAGATTCCGATGCACCAGTGCAGGTTTACTGTATCCCTCGGACGTTCACATTGTGCACGAAACACAGATATTGCATCGCGATTGAATACCAAAGGCATAATTCCCACTTAAGTACAATTAGAGTTAATCTTCTACGAGGTTGTGCTTTGAGCGGCCCCTGCGGGTCGAGTATTAGATTCCGATGCACCAGTGCATGTTACCGGATACCTTGGACCGTCACATTGACCATGAGCCACTGAAAATGCATCGGAATTGAATACAAAATGCACAATGCCGACTTAACTACAAAAATAGTGAATCTTCTAAGAGTTTATGCTTTGAGCGGCTCCTGGGAGACCAGTATTACATTCCGATGCACAGGTGCTGGTTTACAGTATCCCTTGGACTTTCGCATTGACCATGAAACACAGAAATTGCATCGGGATTGAATACATAAGGCACAATGCCCACTTAAGTACAAATAGTGTGAATCTTCCAAGAGTTTCTTCTTTGAGACACTTCTGGGAGACCTGTATTTGATTCCCATGCACCAGTGCAGGTTTACTGAATCCCTTGGACCTTCACATTGCCCATGATGCACCGAAATTGCATCAGGATTGAATACAAAAGGCTCAATGCCGACTTAAGTACAAGAAGAGTGAATCTTCTAAGAGTTTGCGCTTTGAGCGGCTCCTGGGAGACCAGTATTACATTCCGATGCACCAGTGCAGGTTAACGGAATCCCTTGGACCTTCACATTGACCATGAGACACAGAAATTGCATTGGGGTTGAATACAAAATGCACAATGCCGACTTAAGTACAAGAAGAGTGAATCTTCTAAGAGTTTCTCTTTGAGCGGCTCGTGGGAGACCAGTATTAGATTCTGATGCACCAGTGTGGGTTAACTGTATCCCTTGGACTTTCACATTGACCATGAAACACAGATAGTGCATCGGGATTGAATACAAAAGGCTGAATGCCGACCTAAATACAAGAAGAGTGAATCTTCTACGAGTTTGTGCTTTGAGCGGCTGCTGGGAGACCAGTATTGGATTCCGATGCACCAGTGCAGGTTTATTGAATCCCTTGGACCTTCAAATTGAACATGGAACACAGAAATTGCGTCGGGATTGAAAACAAAAGGCACAATGCCGACTTAAGTACAAGGAGAGTGAATCTTCTAAGAGTTTTGCTTTGGGCGGCTCCTGGGGTCCAGTATTAGATTCCGATGCACCAGTGCAGGTTTAGTGAATCCCTTGGACCCTAACATTGACCATGAAACACTGAAAATGCATCGGGATCGAATACAAAAGTCACAAAGCCGACTTATATACAATAATAGTGAATCTTCTAAGAGTTTGTGCTTTGAGCGCCTCCTTGGTAACCAGTATTAGATTCCGATGCACCAGTGCTGGTATACTGTATCCCTTCGACTTTCGCTTTTACCATGAAACACAGAAGTTGCATTGGGATTGAATAGATAAGGCACAATGCCGACTTAAGTACAAGAAGTGTGAATCTTCCAAGTGTATGTGCTTTGAGTGGCTCCTGGGAGACCAGTTTTAGATTCCCATACACCAGTGCAGGGTTACTGAATCCCTTGGACCCTCACATTGACCATGATGCACAGAAAATGCATCGGGATTGAATACAAGAGGCTCAAAGATTTAAGTACAAGACGAGTGAATCTTCAAAGACTTTCTGCTATGTACGGCTGCTGGGAGACCAGTATTAGATTCCAATGCACCAATGCAGGCTTACTGTATCCCTTGGACTTTCACATTGACCATGAAACACAGAAATTGCGCCGTGGTTGAATACAAAAGACACAATGCCAACTTAAGTACAAGAAGAGCGAATCTTCTAAGAGTTTGTGATTTGAGCGTCTCCTAGGGGAAGAGTATTTGATTCCGATTCACTATTCCAGCTTTACTGTATCCGTTGGCCCTTACATAGACCATGGAACACAGAAATTGCATCGGGAATCAAAACAAAACGCACAACGCCGACTTATGTACAAGAAGAGTGAATCTTCTAAGATTTTGTGCTTTTAGTGACGCCTGATGGGTAAAATATTAGAGTCCGATGCACCAGTACAGGTATACTGTATACCATGGACCTTCACATTGTCAATGAAGTGCAGATAATGCATCGGGATTGAATACAAATGGCACAATGCCGACTTAAGTACAAGAAGAGCGAATCTTCTAAGAGTTTGTGCTTTGAGCGTCTCCTAGGGGAAGAGTATTTGATTCCGATTCACTATTCCAGCTTTACTGTATCCCTTGGACCTTTACATTGAGCATGAGACACAGAAATTACATCGGGATTGAATACAAATTGCACAATGCCGACTTAAGTACAAGAAGAGTGAATCTTCTAAGAGTTTCTGCTTTGAGCGACTCCTGGGAGACCAGTATTAGATTCCGATGCTTCAGTGCAGGTTTACTGTATACCTTCGACTTTTACATTGACCATGAACTACAGAAATTGCATCGGGATTGAATACAAAAGGCACAATGCCGACTTATGTACAAGAAGAGTGAATCTTCTAAGAGTGCCCGCTTTTTGAAGCTCCTGGGAGACCAGTATTAGATTCTGATGCACTATTCCAGCTTTAATGTATCCCTTGGACCTTCACATTGACCATGAAACACACAAATTGCTTCGCGATTGAGAACAAATTGCACTATGCCGACTTAAGTACAAGAATAGTGAATCATCTAAGAATTTGAGCTTTGAGCGGCTCCTGGGTGACCAGTATTGGATTCCGATGCACCAGTGCAGTTTTACTGTATCACTTGGACCTTAACATTGACCATGAAACACAGAAATTTCACCGGGATTGAATGCAAAAGACAGAATGCCGACTGAAGTACAAGAGGAGTGAATCTCCTAAGAGGTTGTGCAAAGAGCGGCTCCTGGGAGACCAGTATTAGATTCCAATGCACCAGTGCAGGGTTACTGTATCCCTCGGACCTTCACATTGTGCATGAAACACAGAAATTGCATCGCGATTGAATACCAAAGGCACAATGCCTACATAATTGCAATTAGAGTTAATCTTCTAAGAGTTTGTGCTTTGAGCGGCCCCTGTGGGTCAAGTATTAGATTCCGATGCACCAGTGCAGGTTACTGTATACCTTGGACCTTCACATTGACCTTGAAGCACTGAAAATGCATCGGGATTGAATACAAAATGCACAATGCCGACTTAAGTACAACAAGAGTGAATCTTCTAAGAATTTGTGTTTTGAGCGGCTCCTGGGAGACCAGTATTAGATTCCAATGCACCAGTGCAGATTTACTGTATCGCTTGGACTTTCATATTGACCATGAAACACAGAAAATGCATCGGGATTGAATGTAAAAGGCACAATGCCGACTTAAGTACATGAAGAGTGAAACTTCTAGAAGTTTCCACTTTGAGCGGCTCCTGGGAGACCAGTATTAGATTCCGATGCACCAGTTCAGGTTTACTGTATCCCTTTGACCTTCATAGTGACCATGAAACACAGTAATTGCACCGCGGTTGAATACAAAAGGCATAATGCCGACTTAAGTACAAGAAGAGTGAATTTTATGAGTTTGTAATTTGAGCGGCTCCTGGGACACCAGTATTAGAGTCCGATGCAGCAGTGCAAGTTTACTGTATCCCATGGACCTTCACATTGACCATGAAACACAGAAATTGCATCGGGATTGGATACAAAAGGCACCAACCAATTAGCATACTGCCTGCTGTTTCCAAAGCACTCGAATATATTGTTCATGACCAAATCACTGAACACTTGCATGAATTCAGCCTATATCACAAATTTCAATCCGGTTTCCGTAAACATCACAGCACAAACACTGCTCTAATTAAAGTATTAGATGACCTGAAATGTGCCATTGACAATCTAAAGGCAGCAATATTGACGCTACTGGACTTCAGCAAAGCTTTTGACTTTGGTAACTTTGACATATTGCTCAAAAAAATGCATCAGCTTAATTTCTCTGTTAGTGCAGTGAGATGGTTTGAAAGCTACTTAAAACACAGACAGCAATGTGTTGTCTGCGTAAATGAAAAATCTTCCTGGAAACATCTTTCCTCGGGACTGCCACAAGGATCAGTCTTAGGACCACTTTTGTTTTCTTTATATGTCAACTATATTTCGTCGGTTCTGTCCTGTAAATATCATTTCTATGCCGACGACCTCCAGCTCTACCTAAGCGTCAGACCTGAAGACGTAAACACTGCAAATTCTCAGATGAATGATGATCTGTCTTCGGTAGTGACATGGGCGAAAAGCCTGGGGCTTAAACTAAATGCAAAAAAGACGCAAGTAATCTTAACAGCCCGTCAGAAATTAATAAGTTCAGATCTCCGCGAATGGCTACCTTCTATTCTGCTCGATGGTACTCCAATACCATATCAGAAAACAGTGAAAAATTGGGTGTAACTTTGGATGAGCATCTCAACTGGGCGGAGAATACAGTCGCAGTGTGCCGAAAGACGTCTGCTTGTCTCTATGCTCTCAAAAAGTTTCAGAACATATTTCCACTGGACTTGAAACGCCAGCTCGTGCAAGCACTCTTTCTACCGAACCTCCACTATTGTGATGTGATTCAACAAGGCACGGGTAGTGAAAAGAAAATACGGCTAGAGATAACCATGAATGCCTGTGTGCATTACACCTGCAACATTCGCCGATATGATCATGTTAGTGCTTCATACTCCGAGCAAAGTGGCTGCGGCCGGACAAATTGCGTTACTACCACACTCTATGTCTACTTCACAAACTCTTCGTCGCGCAAGCACCCCAGTACCTTGCTTCAGAGATTAAAAACCTGTCGTGCCATCATAATCGAAACACGAGGTCACTCTTATTTGGTATCCTAACTGTGCCCACTCACAAAACAAAAACTTTTGCAAACTCCTTCTCAGTTGCCGCCGTCAGCATCCGGAACAAACTGCCCCTTACCTTGCGCAAAATTCAATCTCCAGCTGCTTTTAAGAAGAAGTTGAAGCATTTCCTACTATCATCCTCATAAAGTTCTCCACAAAATTAATGTACCAGGCCAATCCTCTCATCTGTCAAATAGCAAAGCTAGCGTCTCCCATCTTGCTCCTGAGATGCCTTCCCATTCATCTATCTCTATTAGCCAGGCAATCTTCTTTTCCTTTATATTTCCTTAATTATGTTTCATCATGTGTATTCTTCTCCTCCGTTCACAATGAGTGTCCCTCATACTCCCTGCTGCCAGCACTCCTATCTAAAATTTGTCTCTTCAATAATGTCTAATTATAACAGTACTTATGATCTACGAATATAAACTCTATATGTATATATTTTTCCAGGTGTACCTTTCTAATTGTTTATTTAACTTTTTGTTGAAATGTAGTTTAACATGCCTACTTAAACATATGTATGTAATAAAAGTAGGATGCGTGGTTAGATGTAAGAGAGGGCCTGATGGCCCTAATCTTGCCAGGTTAAATAAATCAATAAATAAATATATAAATAAATTAAGTACAAGAAGAACGAATCTTCTAAGAGTTTCTGATTTCAGCGGCTCCTGGGAGACCAGTATTAGAAATCGATGCACCAGTGCAGGTTTACTGTATCCCATGGACTTTCACATTGACCATGAAACACAGAAAAAGCATCGGGATTGAATACAACAGGCACAATGCCGACTTAAGTACAAGAAGAGTGAATCTTCTAAAACTTTGTGATTTGAGCGGCTCCTGAGAGACCAACATTCGATTCCGATGCACCAGTGGAGGTTCAGTGAATCCCTTGGACCTTCACATTGACCATGAAACACAGAAATTGCATTGTGATTGAATACAAAAGGCACAATGCCGACTTAAGTACAAGAAGAAAGAATCATCTAGGAGTTTCTGCTTTGGGCGGCTCCTGTGAAACCAGTATTAGATTCCGATGCACCAGTACAGGTTTACTGTATCCCTTGGACCTTCACATTGACCATGAAACACAGAAATTCCATCGGGATTGAATACAAAAGGGACAATGCCAACTTAAGTACAAGAAGAGTGAATCTTCTAAGAGCTTGTGCTTTGACCGGCTCCTGGGAGACCAGTATTAGATTCCGATGCACCAGTACAGGTTTAGTAAATCCCTTGGACACTCACATTGACCATGAGACACAGAAATTGCATCGGGATTGAATACAAAAGGCACAATGCCGCCTTAAGTACAAGAAGAGTGAATCTTCGAAGAATTTGTGCTTACAGCGGCTACTGGGAGTCCAGTATTAGATTCCAATACACCAGTGCAGGTTTCCTGTATCTCTTGGACCTTCACAATTACCATTAAATTCAAAAACTGCATCGGGATTGAATACCAAAGGCACAATGCTGACTTTAGTACTAGAAGAAAGAATCTTCTAAGAATTTGTGCTTTGTGCGGCTCCTGGGAGACCAATATTAGATTCCGATGCACCAGGCAGGTTTAATGTATACCTTGGATCTTCGCATTGACCATGAAACACAGAAATCGCATTGGGATTGAATGCAAAAGGCACAATGCCGACTTAAGGACAAGAAGAGTTAAACCTCTAAGAGTTTGTGCATTGAGCTGCTCCTGGGAGACCAGTATTAGATTCCGATGCACCAGTGAGGGTTTACTGTATTCCTTCGACCTTCACATTGACCATGAAACACAGAAATTGCATCGGGATTGAATACAAAAATCACAATGCCGACTTAAGTACAAGAGGACTGACTCTTCTTACATTCCATGAATTGAATCATTCCTGTGAGATCAGTTTTAGATTCCGATGCTTCAATTCAGGCTCACTGTATCCCTTGGACCTGCTTATTGACGATGATACACAGAAATTGCATCGGAATTAAATACAAGACGCACAATGCCGACATAGGTACAAGAAGACTGACTCTTCTTACTGTCTATATTTTGAACCTTTCCTGTGAGACCAATTTTAGATTCCTATGCTTCATTTCAGGCTTACTGTATCCCTTGGAACTTCTTATTGACGATGAAACACAGAAATTTTATTGGAAATTAATATAAAAGTCACAATGCCGACCTAAGTACAAGACGACTGACTCGTCTTACTCTCTATGTTTTGAACCTTTCCTGTGGGACCAGTTTTGATTACGATGCTTCACAACAAGTATACTGTATGTCTTGGACCTTCTTATTGACGATGATCCACCGAAATTACATCGGAATTAAATGCAAAAGGCAAAATGGCGACTTAATATCAAGAAGACTGACTCTTCTCACTGCCTATGATTTGGACCTTTCCTGTGAGACCTGTTTTAGATTACGATGCTTCACTTCAGGTTTACAGTATCCCTTGGACCTTCTGACTGACGATGAACCACAGAAGTTGCGTCGGTATTAAATGCAAAAGGCACAATGCCGACTTAAAAACCTGAAGACTGACTCTTCTTACATTCTACGAATTGAACCTTTCCTGTGAGACCAGTTTTAGTTTCCGATGCCTCACTTCAGGTTTAGTGTATCCCTCGGACCTTCTTATTGACGATAAAACACAGAAATTGCATCGGAATTAAATACAAAAGGCACAATGCAGACTTAAGTACAAGAAGACTGACTCTTCTTACTGTCTATGTTTTGAACCTTTCCTACGAGACCTGTTTTAGATTACGATGCTTCACTTCAGGTTTACAGTATCCCTTGGACCTTCTGACTGACGATGAACCACAGAAGTTGCATTGGAATTAAATACAAAAGGAACAATGCCGACTTAAGAACAAGAAAACTAACTCCTCTTACTGTCTATGTTTTGAACCATTCCTGTGAGACCAGTTTTGATTTCGATGCTTCACTTCAGGTTTACTGTTTCCCTTGGACTTTCTTATTGCCGATGAAACACAGATATTGCGTCGGAATTAAATACAAAAGCCACAATGCCCACTTAAAAACAAGAAGAATGACTCTTCTTACTGTCTATGTATTGAACCTATCCTGTGAGACCAGTTTTAGATGCCGATGCTTTACTTCATGTTTACTGTATCCCTTGGACCTTCGTATTGACGATGGAACATAGAAATTGCATCGGAACTAAATACAAAAGGCACAATGCCGACTTAAGTACAAGAGGACTGACTCTTCTTACATTCTATGAATTGAACCTTTTCTGTGAGACCAGTTTTAGTTTCCGATGCTTCACTTCAGGGTTAATGTATCCCTTGGACCTTCTTATTGACGATGAAACACAGAAATTGCATCGGAATTAAATACAAAAGGCACAATGCCGACTTAAGTACAAGAAGACTGACTCTTCTTGCTGTCTATGTTTTGACCATTACTGTGAGACCAGTATTAGATTCCGATGCTTCACTTCATGGTTAATGTATCCCTCTGACCTTCTTATTGACGACGAAACAGAGAAATTGCATCGTAATTAAATACAAAAGTCAAAATGCCGACTTACTTACAAGAAGACTGACTCTTCTTACATTCTATGAATTGAACCTTTCCTGTGAGACCAGTTTTAGTTTCCGATGCTTCACTTCAGGGTTAATGTATCCCTTGGACCTTCATATTGACGATGAAACACAGAAATTGCATCGGAATTAAATACAAAAGGAACAATGCCGACTTAAGTACAAGAAGACTAACTCCTCTTACTGTCTCTGTTTTGAACCATTCCTGTGAGACCAGTTTAGATTCCGATGCTTCACTGCAGGTTTACTGGATCCCTTGCTCTTTCTTATCGACGATGAAACACAGAAATTGCGTCGGAATTAAATACAAATGGCACAATGCCCACTTATAAACAAGAAGACTGACTCTTCTTACTGTCTATGTTTTGAACCTTTCCTGTTAGACCACTTTTAGATTCCGATGCATCACTTCAGGTTTACTGTATCCCTTGGACCTGCTTATTGACGATGAAACACATAAACTGCATCGGAATTAAATACAAAAGGCACAAAGCCACTTAAGTACAAGAGGACTGACTCTTCTTACTGTCTATGCTTGGAACCTTTCCTGTTAGACCAGTTTTAGATTCCGATGCTTTACTTCAGGTTTACTGTATGCCTAGGACCTTCTTATTGACGATGAAACACAGAAATTGCATCGGAATTAAATACAAAAGGCACAATGCCGACTTAAAAACAAGATGACTGACTCTTCTTACTGTCTATGCTTTGAACCTTTCGTGTGAGACCAGTTTTAGATTCCGATGCTTCACTTCAGGTTTACTGTATGCCTTGGACCTTCTTCTTTACGATGAAACACAGAAATTGCATTGTAGTTATATACAAAAGGCACAATACCGACTAAAGTACAAGGGGACTGACTCTTCTTACATTCCATGATTTGAACCTTTCCTGTGACACCAGTTTTAGATTCCGATGCTTCAGTTCAGGTTTACTGTATCCCTTGGACTTTCTCATTGACGATGAAACACAGAAATTGTGTCGGAACTAATTACAAAAGGCACAATGCCGACTTTAGTACAAGAAGACTGTCTCTTCTTACTGTCTATGTTTTGAACCTTTCTGTGAGACCAGTTTCAGTTTTCGATGCTTCACTTCAGGTTTACTGTATCCCTTGGACCTTCTTATTGACGATGAAACACAGAAATTGCATCGGAATTAAATACAAAAGTCAAAAAGCCGACTTAAGTACAAGAAGACTGACTCTTCTTACTGTCTATGTTTTGAATCTTTAAGTGAGACCAGTTTTAGATTCCGATGCTTCACTTCAGGTTTACTGTATCCCTTGGACCTTTTTATTGACGTTGAAACACAGAAATAGCATCGGAATTAAATACAAAAGGCACAATGCCGACTTAAGTACATGATGTCTGACTCATCTTACTGTCTATGTTTTGAACCTTCCCTATGAGACCTGTTTTAGATTCCTATGTTTCATTTAAGTTTTACTGTATCCCTTGGACTTTCGTATTGACGATGAAACACAGAAATTGCATCGGAATTAAATACAAAAGGCACAATGCCGACTTTAGTACAAGAAGACTGATCCTTCTTACCGTCTATGTTTTGAACCTTTACTGTGAGACCGGTTTTAGATTCCTATGGTCAACTTCAGGTTCCTTGTATCCCTTGCACCTTCTAATTGACGATGAAACACAGAAATTGCATCGGAAATAAATACAAAAGGCACAATGCCGACTTAAAGACAAGAACACTGACTCTTCTCACTGTCATTGTTTTGAACCTTTCCTGTGTGACCAGTTTTAGATTCCGACGCTTTACTTCAGGTTTACTGTATGCCTTGGACCTTCTTATTGACGATGAAACACAGAAAGTGCATCGGAATTAAATACAAAATGCACAATGCCGACTTCAGTACAAGAGGACTGACTCTTCCTACTGTCTATGTTTTGAACCTTTCCTATGACACCAGTTCTAGTTTCCGATGCTTCACTTCAGGTTTAATGTATCCCTTGGACCTTCTTATTGACGATGAAACACAGAAATTGCATCGGAATTAAATACAAAAGGCACAATGCCGACTTAAGTACAAGAAGACTGACTCTTCTTACTCCCTATGTTTTGAAGCTTTCCTGTGAGACCAGTTTAGATTCCAGTGCTTCACTTCTGGTTTACTGTACCCCTTGGACCTTCTTAGTGTCGATGAAACACAGAAATTGCGTCGGAATGAAATACAAAAGGCACAATGAAAACATAAAAACAAGAAGACTGACTGTTCTTACTGTCTGTGATTTGAACTTTCCTGTGAAACCATTTTTGATTCCGATGCTTGACTTCAGGTTTACTGAATCCCACAGACTTAGTTATTGACGATGAAACACAGAAATTGCATCGAAATTAAATACAAAAGGCAGAATGCCGACTTAAAGACAAGAAGACCGACTCTCCTTACTGTCTATGTTATGAACTTTTCTCTGTGAACAGTTTTAAATTCCGATGCTTCACTTCAGGTTTACTGTATGCCTTGGACCATTTTATTGACGATGAAACACAGAAAGTTCATCGGAATTAAATACAAAAGGCACAATGTAGACTGAAAAACAAGAAGACTGACTCCTCTTACTGTCTATGATTTGAATCTTTCCTGTGAGACCAGTTTTAGATTCCTATGCTTTATTTCAGGTTTACTGTATCCCTTGGACCTTCGTATTGACGATGAAATACAGAAATTGCATCGGAATTAAATACAAAAGGCACAATGCCGACTTAAGTACAAGAAGACTGACTCTTCTTACTGTCTATGTTTTGAACCTTTACTGTGAGACCAGTTTAGATTCCGATGCTTCACTTCAGGTTTGCTGTGTCCCTTGGACCTTCATATTGACGATAAAACACAGAAATTGCATAGTAGTTATATAAAAAAGGCACAATGCCGACATAAGTACAAGAAGACTGACTCTTCTTACGGTCTATATTTTGAACCTTTCTAGTGCGACCAGTTTAGATTCTGATGCTTCACTTCACGTTTACTGTATCCCTTGGACCTTCTTATTGGCGATGAAACACAGAAATTGCGTCAGTACTAAATACAAAACGCACAATGCTGACTCAAAAACAAGAAGACTGACGCCACTTACTGTCTAAGTTTTATAACTTTCCTGTGAGATCAGTTTTAGATTCCGATGCTTTACTTCAGGTTTACTGTATCCCTTGGACCTTCTTATTGACGATGAAACACAGAGAGTGCATCGGAATTAAATACAAATGGCACAATGCCGACTTAAGTACAAGAGGACTGACTCTTCTTACATTCCATGATTTGAACCTTTCCTGTTACACCAGTTTTAGATTCCGATGCTTCAGTTCAGGTTCACTGTATCCCTTGGACCTTCTCATTGACGATGAAACACAGAAATTGTGTCGGAATTAATTACAAAATGCACAATGCCGACTTTAGTACAAGAAGACTGTCTCTTCTTACTGTCTATGTTTTGAACCTTTCCTGTGAGACCAGTTTTAGTTTTCGATGCTTCACTTCAGGTTTACTGTATCCCTTGGACCTTCTTATTGACGATGAAACACAGAAATTGCATCGGAATCAAATACAAAAGTCAAGAAGCCGACTTAAGTACAAGAAGACTGACTCTTCTTACTGTCTATGTTTTGAATCTTTAAGTGAGACCAGTTTTAGATTCCGATGCTTCACTTCAGGTTTACTGTATCCCTTGGACCTTTTTATTGACGTTGAAACACAGAAATAGCATCGGAATTAAATACAAAAGGCACAATGCCGACTTAAGTACAAGAAGACTGACTCCTCTTACTGTCTATGATTTGAACCTTTCCTGTGAGACCAGTTTCAAAGTCCTATGCTTCATTTCAGGTTTACTGTATCCCTTGTACCTTCTTGTTGACGATGAAACACAGAAATTGCATCGGAATTAAATACAAAAGGCAGAATGCCGACTTAAGTACAAGAACACTGACTCTTCTTACTGTGTATGTTTTAAACCTTTTCTGTGTGACCAGTTTGAGAATCCGATGTTTCATTTCAGGTTTACTGTATCCCTTGGACCTTCTTATTGACGATGAAACACAGAAATTGCATCGGAATTAAATACAAAAGGAACATTGCGACCTAAGTACAAGAGGACTGATTCTTCTTACAGTCTATGATTTAAACCTTTCCTGTGAGACCAGTTTTAGAATCCGATGTTTCATTTCAGGTTTCGCTGTATCCCTTGGACCTTCTTATAGACGATGGAACACAGAAATTGCATCGGAATTAATTACAAAAGGCACAATGCCGTCTTAAGTACAAGAGGACTGACTCTTCTTACATACCATGATTTAAACCTTTCCTGTGAGACCAGTTTTAGATTCCGATGTTTCACTTCATGTTCACTGTATCCCTTGGACCTGCTTATTGACAATGATACACAGAAATTGCATCGGAATTAAATACAGAAGGCACAATGCCGACTTTAGTACAAGAAGACTAACTCCTCTTACAGTCTCTGTTTTGAACCATTCCTGTGAGACCAGTTTAGATTCCGATGCTTCACTGCAGGTTTACTGGATCCCTTGGACTCTCTTATTGACGATGAAACACAGAAATTGAGACGGAATTAAATACAAATGGCACAATGCCCACTTATAAACAAGAAGACTGACTCTTCTTACTGTCTATGTTTTGAACCTTTCCTGTTAGACCAGTTTTAGATTCCGATGCTTCTCTTCAGGTTTACTGTATCCCTTGGACCTGCTTATTTACGATGAAACACGTAAACTGCATCGGAATTAAATACAAAAGGCACAGAGCCACTTAAGTACAAGAGGACTGACTCTTCTTACTGTCTATGCTTGGAACCTTTCCTTTGAGACCAGTTTAGATTCTGATGCTTCACTTCATGTTTGCTGTGTCCCTTGGACCTTCATATTGACGATGAAACACAGAAATTGCATCGTAGTTATATGAAAAAGGCACAATGCCGACATAAGTACAAGAAGACTGACTCTTCTTACGGTCTATGTTTGAACCTATACCTGTGAGACCAGTTTTAGATTCCGATGTTTCATTTCAGGTTTAATGTATGCCTTAGACCTTCGTATTGACGGTGTAACACAGAAATTGCATCGGAAATAAATACAAAAGGCACAATGCCGACTTAAAGACAAGAACACTGACTCTTCTCACTGTCATTGTTTTGAACCTTTCCTGTGTGACCAGTTTTAGATTCCGACGCTTTACTTCAGGTTTACTGTATGCCTTGGACCTTCTTATTGACGATGAAACACAGAAAGTGCATCGGAATTAAATACAAAATGCACAATGCCGACTTAAGTACAAGAGGACTGACTCTTCTTACTGTCTATGTTTTGAACCTTTCCTATGACACCAGTTTTAGTTTCCGATGCTTCACTTCAGGTTTACTGTATCCCTTGGACCTTCTTATTGACGATGAAACACAGAAATTGCATCGGAATTAAATACAAAAGGCACAATGCCGACTTAAGTACAAGAAGACTGACTCTTCTTACTGTCTATGTTTTGAACCTTTCCTGTGAGACCAGTTTAGGTTCCGATGCTTCACTTCAGGTTAGCTGTGTCCCTTGGACCTTCATATTGACGATAAAACACAGAAATTGCATCGTAGTTATATAAAAAAGGCACAATGCCGACATAAGTACAAGAAGACTGACTCTTCTTACAGTCTATATTTTGAACCTTTCTTGTGAGACCAGTTTAGATTCTGATGCTTCAGTTCAGGTTTACTGTATCCCTTGGACCTTCTTATTGACGATGAAACACAGAAATTGCGTCGGTACTAAATACAAAATGCACAATGCTGACTCAAAAACAAGAAGACTGACTCCACTTACTGTCTATGTTTTGAACCTTTCCTGTGAGATCAGTTTTAGATTCCGATGCTTTACTTTAGGTTTACTGTATCCCTTGGACCTTCTTATTGACGATGAAACACAGAGAGTGCATCGGAATTAAATACAAATGGCACAATGCCGACTTAAGTACAAGAAGACTGTCTCTTCTTACTGTCTATGTTTTGAACCTTTCCTGTGAGACCAGTTTTAGTTTTCGATGCTTCACTTCAGGTTTACTGTGTCCCTTGGACCTTCTTATTGACGATGAAACACAGAAATTGCATCGGAATTAAATACAAAAGTCAAAAAGCCGACTTATGTACAAGAAGACTGACTCTTCTTACTGTCTATGTTTTGAATCTTTAAGTGAGACCAGTTTTAGATTCCGATGCTTCACTTCAGGTTTACTGTATCCCTTGGACCTTTTTATTGACGTTGAAACACAGAAATAGCATCGGAATTAAATACAAAAGGCACAATGCCGACTTAAGTACAAGAAGACTGACTCCTCTTACTGTCAATGTTTTGAACCATCCCTGTGAGACCAGTTTTGATTCCGATGCTTCACTTCAGGTTTACTGTATCCCTTGGACCTTCTTATTGACGATGAAACTCAGAAATTGCATCGGAATTAAATTCAAAAGGCACAATGCCAACTTAAGTACAAGAGGACTGACTCTTCTTACTTTCTACGATTTGAACCTTTCCTGTGAGCCCAGTTTTAGTTACCGATGCCTGACTTAAGGTTTAATGTATCCCTTGGCCCATCTTATTGACGATGAAACACAGAAATTGCATCGGAATAAAATACAAAATTCAAAATGGCGACTTAAGTACATGAAGACTGACCGATCCTACTGTCTTTATTTGAACCTTTCCTGTGAGACCCGTTTTAGATTCCGATGCTTCACTTTGGTTTACTGTATCCCTTGGACCTTCATATTGTCGATGAAACACAGAAATTGCATCGGAATTACATACAAAAGGCACAATACCGACTTACGTGCAAGAAGACTCAGTCTTCTTACTGTCTATGATTTGAACCCTTAATGTGAGACCAGTTTCAGAATCCTATGCTTCATTTCAGGTTTACTGTATCCCTTGTACCTTCTTATTGACGATGAAACACAGAAATTGCATCGGAATTAAATACAAAAGGCAGAATGCCGACTTAAGTACAAGAACTCTGACTCTTCTTACTGTGTATGTTTTAAACCTTTCCTGTCTGACCAGTTTCAGAATCCGATGTTTCATTTCAGATTTACTGTATCCCTTGTACCTTCTTATTGACGATGAAACACAGAAATTGTATCGGAATTAAATACAAAAGGCAGAATGCCGACTTAAGTACAAGAACACTGACTCTTCTTACTGTGTATGTTTTAAACCTTTCCTGTGTGACCAGTTTAAGAATCCGATGTTTCATTTCAGGTTTACTGTATCCCTTGGACTTTCTTATTGACGATGAAACACAGAAATTGCATCGGATTTAAATACAAAAGGCACATAGCGACCTAAGTACAAGAGGTCTGATTCTTCTTACTGTCTATGATTTAAACCTTTCCTGTGTGACCAGTTTTAGAATCCAATGTTTCATTTTAGGTTTACTGTATCCCTTGGACCTTCATATTGACGATAAAACACAGAAATTGCATCGTAGTTATATAAAAAAGGCACAATGCCGACATAAGTACAAGAAGACTGACTCTTCTTACGGTCTATATTTTGAACCTTTCTTGTGAGACCAGTTTAGATTCTGATGCTTCACTTCAGGTTTACTGTATCCCTTGGACCTTCTTATTGACGATGAAACACAGAAATTGCGTCGGTACTAAATACAAAATGCACAATGCTGACTCAAAAACAAGAAGACCGACTCCACTTACTGTCTATGTTTTGAACCTTTCCTGTGAGATCAGTTTTAGATTCCGATGCTTTACTTCAGGTTTACTGTATCCCTTGGACCTTCTTATTGACGATGAAACACAGAGAGTGCATCGGAATTAAATACAAATAGCACAATGCCGACTTAAGTACAAGAGGACTGACTCTTCTTACATTCCATGATTTGAACGTGTCCTGTGACACCAGTTTTAGATTCCGATGCTTCAGTTCAGGTTTACTGTGTCCCTTGGACCTTCTCATTGACGATGAAACACAGAAATTGTGTCGGAATTTATTACACAATGCACAATGCCGACTTTAGTACAAGAAGACTGTCTCTTCTTACTGTCTATGTTTTGAACCTTTCCTGTAAGACCAGTTTTAGTTTTCGATGCTTCACTTCAGGTTTACAGTATCCCTTGGACCTTCTTATTGACGATGAAACACAGAAATTGCATCGGAATTAAATACAAAAGTCAAAAAGCCGACTTAAGTACAAGAAGACTGACTCTTCTTACTGTCTATGTTTTGAATCTTTAAGTGAGACCAGTTTTAGATTCCGATGCTTCACTTTAGGTTTACTGTATCCCTTGGACCTTTTTATTGACGTTGAAACACAGAAATAGCATCGGAATTAAATACAAAAGGCACAATGCCGACTTAAGTACAAGAAGACTGACTCCTCTTACTGTCAATGTTTTGAACCATCCCTGTGAGACCAGTTTTGATTCCGATGCTTCACTTCAGGTTTTCTGTATCCCTTGGACTTTGTTACTGACGATGAAACACAGAAATTGCTTCGGAATTAAATACAAAAGGCACAATGGCCACTTAAACACAAGAAGACTGACTCTTCTTTCTGTGTATGATTTGAACCTTTCCTGTGGACCAGTTTTAGATTCGGATGCTTTGCTTCAGGTATACTGTGTTCCTTGGAACTTCTTATTGACGATGAAACACAGAAATTGCAGCGGAAGTAAATACAAAAGGCACAATGCTGACTTAAGTACAAAAGGACTGACTCTACTTACATTCCGTGATTTGAACCTTTCCTGTGAGACCAGTTTTAGATTCCGATGCTTCACTTCAAGTTTACTGTATCCCTTGGACCTGCTTATTGACGATGGAACACAGAAATTACAGCGGAGTTTAATACAAAATGCACAATTCCGACTTAAGTACAAGAAGACTGACTCTTCTTACTGTCTACGTTTTGAAGCTTTCCTGTGAGACCAGTTTTGATTCCGGTGCTTCACGTCAAGTTTACTGTATCCCTTGGACCTTCTTATTGACGTGAAACACAAACATTACATCGAAATTAAATACAAAAGCCACAATGCCGACTTAAGTACAAGGAGACTGACTCTTCTTACTGTCAATGATTTTAACCTTTCCTGTGAGACCAGCCTCAGATTCCTACGTTTCCTTTCAGGTTTACTGTATCCCTTGGACCTTCTTATTGACGATGAAACACAGATATTGCATCGGAATTAAATACAAAAGGCAGAATGCCGACTTCAGTACATGAAGACTGACTCTTCTTACTGTCTATGTTTTGAACCTTTCCTGTGAGACCAGTTTTAGATTCCGATGCTTCATTTCAGGTTTACTGTATCCCTTGGACCTTCTTATTGACGATGAAACACAGGAATTGCATCGGAATTAAATACAAAAGGCGCAATGCCGACTTAAGTGCAAGAAGACTGACTCTTCTTACTGTCTATGCTTTGAACCTTTCCTGTGAGACCAGTTTTACATTCCGATGCTTTACTTCATTTTTACTGTATCCCTTGGACATTCTTATTCACGACAAAACACAGAAATGGCATCGGAATTAAATACAAAAGTTACAATGCCGACTTAAGTACAAGAGGACTGACTCTTCTTACATTCGATGATTTAAACCTTTCGTGTGAGACCAGTTCTAGTTTCCGAAGCTTCACTTCAGGTTTACTGTATCCCTTGGACCTTCCTTCTGACGATGAAACACAGTAATTGCATCCGAATTAAATACAAAAGGAACAATGCCGACTTATGTACGACGGGATTGTTTCTTCTTACTGACTATGATTTGAACCTTTCCTGTGAGACCATTTTTAGATTACGATGCTTCACTTCAGGTTTACTGTATCCCTTGGACCTTCTTACTGACGATGAAACACAGAAACTGAATTGGAATTAAATACCAAAGGCACTATGCCGACTTTAGAACTAGAAGACTGACTCTTCTTGCTGTCTATATTTTGAACCTTTCCTGTGAGACCAGTTTTAGCTTCCGATGCTTCACTTCAGGTTTACTGTATCCCTTGGACCTTCATGTTGACGGTGAAACACACAAATTGATGTGTCGACAGGAAGTGCCGACACAGTGTTATTTTGAAGGGGCCGATAGGCACGCTATCTATCGCAGACGGGCGTGAAGTCTGGAACAGGATAACTATTGAATGGTAGCAAGAAAGGTACGTAGCTGGAATATACTTAACTTTATTCACTCCTGGTGATACATCTCTCTCGACTATACAAATGCGACTCGTAAGATACATGCACTGTTACAATTGGCGCCTTGCTAGGTCGTAGCCATGGACTTAGCAGAAGGCTATTCTAACTGTCTCTCGGCAAATGAGAGGAAGGCTTCGTCCGTATTGTCGCTAGCAATGTCGTCGTACAACTGGGGCGAGTGCTCTATCGTATATCGAGACCTGCCTTGTGGTGGCGCTAGGTCTGCGATCACACAGTGGCGACACGCGGGTCCGACATGTACTAAAAGGACCGCGGCCGATTTAAGCTACCACCTAGCAAGTGTGGTGTCTGGCGGTGACACCACACAAATTGCATCGGAACTAAATACAAAAGGCACAATGCCGACTTAAGTACAAGATGACTAAATCTGCTTACTGTCTATGATTTGAACCTTTCCTGTGAGACCAGTTTTAGATTCTTATGCTTCATTTCAGGTATACTGTACCCCTTGGACCTTCTTATTGACGATGAAACACAGATATAGCGTCGGAGTTAAATACAAAAGGCACGATGCCGACTTAAATACAAGATGACTGACTCTTCTTACTGTCTACGTTTTGAACCTTTCCTGTGAGACCAGTTTTACATTCCGATGTTTCATTTCAGGTTTACTGTGTCCCTTGGACCTTCTTATTGACGATGAAACACAGAAATTGCATCGGAATTAAATACAAAAGGCACAATGCCCACATAAAAACAAGACGACTGACTCTTCTTAATGTCTATGGTTTGAACCTTTCCCATGAGACCAGTTTTAGATTCAGATGCTTTACTTCAGGTTTACTGTATCCCTTGGACCTTCTTATTGACGATGAAATACAGAAATTGCATCGGAATTAAATACAAAAGGCACAATGCCGACCTAAATACATGAAGACTGACTCTTCTTACTGTCTATGTTTTGAACGTTTCCTGTGAGACCAGTTTTAGATTCCGATGCTTTACTTCAGGTTTACTGTATCCCTTGGACCTTCTTATTGACGATGAAACACAGATATTGCATTGGAATTAAATGCAAAAGGCACAATGCCGACTTTCGTACAAGACGACTTACTCTTCTTACATTCTATAATTAGAAACCTTTCATGTGAGACCAGTTCTAGATTCCGATGCTTCATTTCAGGTTTACTGTATCCTTTGGACCTTCTTATTGTCGATGAAACACAGATATTGCATCGGAATTAAATACAAAAGGCACAATGCCGACTCAACTACAAGAAGACTGACTCTTCTTACTGTCTATGCGTTGAACCGTTCCTGTGAGACCAGTTTTACATTCCGATGCTTTACTTCAGGTTTACTGTATCCCTTGGACCTTCTTATTCACGATGAAACACAGAAATGGCATCGGAATCAAATACAAAAGTCACAATGCCGACTTAAGTACTATAGGACTGACTCTTTTTACATTCTATGATTTGAACATTTCCTGTGAGACCAGTTCTAGATTCCGAAGCTTCACTTCAGGTTTACTATATCCCATGGACCTTCTTAATGACGATGAAACACAGATATTGCATCGGAATTAAATACAAAAGGCACAATGCCGACTTCAGTACATGAAGACTGACACTTCTTAATGTCTATGGTTTGAACCTTTCCTGGGAGACCAGTTTTAGATTCCGATGCTTTACTTCAGGTTTACTGTATCTATTGGACCTTCTTATTTGCGATGAGACACAGAAATTGCATCGGAATTAAATGCAAAAGGCACAATGCCTTCTTTCGTACAACACGACTAACTCTTCTTAAATTCTATGATTTGAACCTTTTATGTGAGACAATTTTTAGATTCCGCTGCTTCATTTCAGGTTTACTGTATCCCTTGGACCTTCTGATCGACGATGAAACACAGATATTGAATTGGAATTAAATACAAATGGCACTATGCCGACTTCAGAACAAGAGGACTGACTCTTCTTGCTGTCTATATTTTGAACCATTCCTGTTCGACCAGTTATAGATTCCGATGCTTCACTTCAGGTTTGCTGTATCCCTTGGACCTTTATATTGACAATGAAACACAGAAATTGCATCGGAATTAAATACAAAAGTCAAAATGCCGACTTAAGTACAAGAAGACTGACTCTTCTCACTGTCTATAATTTGAACTTTTCCTGTGAGATTAGTTTTAGATTCCGATGCTTCACATCAGGTTTACTGTATCCCTTGGACCTTCATGTTGACGATGAAACACACAAATTGCATCGGAACTAAATACAAAAGGCACAATGCCGACTTAAGTACGAGATGACTGAGTCTTCTTACTGTCTATGATTTGAACCTTTCCTGTGAGACCAGTTTTAGATTCTTATGCTTCATTTCAGGTATACTGTATCCCTTGGATCTTCTTATTGAAGATGAAACACAGAAATTGCATCGGATTTAAATACAAAAGGCACAATGCGGACTTAAGTACAAGAGGACAGACTCCTCTTACATTCCATGATTTGAACCTTTCCTGTGAGACCAGTTTTAAGATTCCGATGCTTCATTTCAGGTTTACTGTATCCCTTGGAATTGCTTATTGACGATGAAACACAGAAACTGCATCGGAAATTAATACAAAAAGCACTATGCCGACTTAATTACAAGATGTCTGACTCTTCTTAGTGTCTATGCTTTGAACCCTTCTTGTGAGACCAGTTTCAGATTCCGATGCTTCATTTCAGGTTTACTGTATCCCTTGGACCTTCTTATTGACGATGAAATACAGAAATTGCATCGGAATTAAGTACAAAACGCACAATTCCGACTTAAGTACAACAAGACTGACTCTTCTTACTGTCTATGTTTTGAAGGTTTCCTGTGAGACCAGTTTTGATTCCGGTGTTTCACTTCAGGTTTACTGTATCCCTTGGACCTTCTTATTGAAGATGAAACACAGAAATTGCATCGGATTTAATTACAAAAGGCACAATGCCGACTTAAGTACAAGAAGACTGACTCTTCTTTGTGTCTATATTTTGAACCTTTCCTGTGAGACCAGTTATAGATTCCGATGCTTCACTTCAGGTTTACTGTATCCCTTGGACTTTCATAATGACGATGAAACACAGAAATTGCATCGGAATTAAATACAAAAGTCAAAATGCCGATTTAAGTACAAGAAGACTGACTCTTCTTTTTGTCTATAATTTAAACCTTTCCTATGAGACCAGTTTTAGATTCCGCTGCTTCACTTCAGGGTTATTGTGTCCCTTGGACCTTCATATTGACGATGAAACACAGAAATTCTATCGGAATTAAATACAAAACGCACAATGCCGACTTAAGTACAAGATGACTGAGTCTTCTTACTGTCTATGATTTGAACCTTTCCTGTGAGACCTGTTTTAGATTCCGATGCTTTACTTCAGGTTTACTGTATCCCTTGACGCTTCTTATTGACGATGAAACACAGAAATTGCATCGGAATTAAATACAAAAGGCACAATGCCGACTCAAGTACAAAAATACTGACTCTTCTTACTGTCTATGCTTTGAACCTTTCCTGTGAGACCAGTTTTAGATTCCGAATATTCACTTCAGGTTTACTGTATCCCTTGGACCTTCTTATTGATGACGAAACACAGTAATTGCATCCGAATTAAATAGAAAAGGCACAATGCCGACTTAAGTACAAGAAGATTGACTCTTCCTACTGACTATGTTTTGAACCTTTCCTGTGAGACCATTTTTAGGTTACGATGCTTCACTTTAGGTTTACTGTATCCCTTGGACCTTCTTATTGACGATGAAGCACAGAAATTGAATTGGAATTAAATACAAATGGCACTATGCCGACTTCAGAACAAGAAGACTGACTCTTCTTGCTGTCTATATTTTGAAAATTTCCTGTTCGACCAGTTATAGATTCCGATGCTTCACTTCAGGTTTGCTGTATCCCTAGGACCTTCATATTGACGATGAAACACAAAAATTGCATCGGAAATAAATACAAAAGTCAAAATGCCGACTTAAGTACATGAAGACTGACTCTTCCCAATGTCTATAATTTGAACTTTTCCAGTGAGACCAGTTTTAGATTCCAATGCTTCACTTCAGGTTTACTGTATCCCTTGGACCTTCATGTTGACGATGAAACACACAAATTGCATCGGAACTAAATACAAAAGGCACAATGCCGACTTAAGTACGAGATGACTGAGTCTTCTTACTGTCTATGATTTGAACCTTTCCTGTGAGACCAGTTTTAGATTCTTATGCTTCATTTCAAGTTTACTGTATCCCTTGGACCTTCTTATTGACGATGAAACACAGATATAGCATAGGAATTTAATACAAAAGGCACAATGCTGACTTAAGTACAAGAAGACTGACTCCTCTTACTGTCTATGTTTTGAACCAATCCTGTGAGACCAGTTTTGATTCCGGTGTTTCACTTCAGGTTTACTGTATCCGTTGGACCTTCTTATTGAAGATGAAACACAGAAATTGCATCGGAATTAAATACAAAAGTCAAAATGCCGACTTAAGTACGAGTAGACTGACTCTTCTTACTGTCTATAATTTGAACTTTTCCTGTGAGACCAGTTTTAGATTCCGATGCCTCACTTTAGGTTTACTGTATCCCTTGGACTTTCTTATTGACGATGAAACACAGAAATTTGTCTGAATTAAATACAAAAGGCGCAATGCCCACTTGAAAACAAGAAGACTGACTCTTCTTACTGTCTATGTTTTGAACCTTTCCTGTGAGACCAGTTTTAGATTCGGTTGCTTTACTTCAGGTTTACTGTATCCCTTGGACCTTCTTATTGACGATGAAACACAGAAATTGCATCGGATGTAAATACAAAAGGCACAATGTGGACTTAAGTACAAGAGGACTGACTCTTCTTACATTCCATGATTTGAACCTTTCCTGTGAGACCAGTTTTAAGATTCCGATGCTTCACTTCATGTTTACTGTATCCCTTGGAATTGCTTATTGACGATGAAACACAGAAACTGCATCGGAATTTAATACAAAAAGCACTATGCCGACTTACGTACAAGATGTCTGACTCTTCTTACTGTCTATGTTATGAACCTTTCTTGTGAATCCAGTTTCAGATTCCGATGCTTCATTTCAGGTTTACTGTATCCCTTGGACCTTCTTATTGACGATGAAACAAAGAAATTGCATCGGAATTAAATACTAAAGGCACAATGCCGACTTAAGTACAAGAAGACTGACTCTTCTTACTGTCTATGCTTTGAACCATTCATGTGAGACCAGTTTTACATTCCGATGCTTTACTTCAGGTTTACTGTATCCTTGGACCTTCTCATTCACGATGAAACACAGAAATGGCGTAGGAATTAAAAACAAAATGCACAATGCCGACGTAAGTACAAGAGGACTGACTCTTCTTACAATCTATGAATTGAACCTTTCCTGTGAGACCAGTTTTAGATTCCGATGCCTCATTTCAGGTTTACTGTATCCCTTGGACCTTCTAATTGACGATGAAACAAAGAAATTGCATCGGAATTAAATACAAAAGGCACGATACCGACTTAAGTACAAGAAGACTGACTCTTCTTACTGTCTATGCTTTGAACCTTTCCTGTGAGACCAGTTTTACATTCCGATGCTGTACTTCATTTTTACTCTATCCCTTGGACCTTCTAATTGACGATGAAACACAGAAATGGCATCGGAATTAAATACAAAAGGCACAATGCCGACTTAAGTACAAGATGACTGACTCTTCTTACTGTCAATGTTTTGCACCATTCCTGTGAGACCAGGTTTTGATTCCGATGCTTTAATTCAGGTTTACTGTATCCCTTGGACCTTCTTATTGATGATGAAACACAGAAATTGCATCGGAATTAAATACAAAATGCACAATGCCGTCTTAAGTACAAGAAGGCTGACTCTTCTTACTGTCTATGTTTTGAAGCTTTCCTGTGAGACCAGTTTTGATTCCGTTGATTCACGTCAGGTTTACTGTATCCCTTGGACCTTCGTATTGACGTGAAACGCAAAAATTACATCGGAATTAAATACAAAGGCCACAATGCCGACATAAGTACAATGAGACTTAGTCTTCTTACTGTCTATGATTTGAACCATTCCTGTTAGATCAGCCTCAGATCCGTAGGTTTTCTTTCAGGTTTACTGTATCCCTTGGACCTCCTTATTGCCGATGAAACACAGATATTGCATCGGAATGAAATACAAAAGGCACAATTCCGACTTAAGTACATGAAGAGTGACTCCTCTTACTGTCTATGTTTTGAACGTTTCCTGTGAGACCAGTTTTAGATTCCGATGCTTTACTTCAGGTTTACTGTATATCTTGGACCTTCTTATTGACGATGACGAACAAAAATTGCATCGGAATAAATACTGAATGAAGAATGCCGACTTAAGTACAAGAAGACTGAATCTTCTTACTGTCTATATTTTGAAGCATTCCTGTGATACCAGTTTTGATTCCGGTGCTTCACTTCAGGTTTACTGTACCCCTTGGACCTTCTTATTGACGACGAAACAAAGAAATTGCATCGGAATTAAATACTAATGGCACATTGCCCACTTAAGTACAAGAAGACTGACTAATCTTACTGTCTATGTTTTGAACCATTCCTGTGAGACCAGATTTGATTCCGATGCTTCACTTCAGGTTGACTGTATCCCTTGGACTTTCTTATTGCCGATGAAACACAGATATTGCATCTGAATTAAATACAAAAGGCACAATGCCGACTTAAGTACAAGAAGACTGACTCTTCTTACTTCCTATGCTTTGAACCATTCCTGTGAGACCAGTTTTACATTCCGATGCTTTACTTCAGGTGTACTGTATCCCTTGGACCTTCTTATGGACGATGAAACACAGAAATTGCAACGGAATTAAATGCACAAGGCACAATGCCGACTTTAGTACAAGAGGACCGACTCCTCTTACATGCTATGATTTGAACCTTTCCTGTGAGACCAGTTTTAGATTCCGATGCTTCATTTCAGGTTTACTGTATCCCTTGGACCTTCTTATTGACGATGAAACACAGTAATTGCATCCGAATTAAATACAAAAGGCGCAATGACGACCTAAGTACAAGAAGAATGACTCTTCTTACTGTCAATGTTTTGAACCATTCCTGTGAGACCAGTTTTGATTCCGGTGCTTCACTTCAGGTTTACTGTATCCCTTGGACCTTCTTGTTGACGATGAAACACAGAAATCACATCGGAATTAAATACAAAAGGCGCAATGACGACCTAAGTACAAGAAGAATGACTCTTCTTACTGTCAATGTTTTGAACCATTCCTGTGAGACCAGTTTTGATTCCGGTGCTTCACTTCAGGTTTACTATATCCTTTGGACCTTCTTATTTACGATGAGACACAGAAATTGCAACGAAATTAAATGCAAAAGGCACAATGCCGACTTTCGTACAAGACGACTGACTCTTCTTACATTCTATGATTTGAACCTTTCATGTGGGACCAGTTTTAGATTCCGATGCTTCATTTCAGGTTTACTGTATCCCTTGGACCTTTTTATTGAAGATGAAACACAGAAAGTGCATCGGAATTAAATACAAAGGGCACAATGCCGACTTAAGTACAAGAAGACTGACTCTTCTTACTGACTATGCTTTGAACCTTTCCTGTGAGACCAGTTTTACATTCCGATGCTTTACTTCAGGTTTACTGTATCCCTTGGACCTTATTGTTGACGATGAAACACAGAAATCGCATCGGAATTAAATACAAAATGCACAATGGAGACTTAAGTACAAAAAAGACTGACTCTTCTTACTGTCTGTGTTTTGAGGCTTTCCTGTGAGACCAGTTTTGATTCCGGTGCTTCACTTCATGTTTACTGTATCCCTTGGACCTTCTTATTGACGATGAAACACAGAAATTACATCGGATTTAAATACAAAAGTCACAATGACGACATAAGTACAAGAAGACTGACTCTTCTTACTGTCTATGATTTGAACCATTCCAGTGAGACAAGTTTCAGATTCCTATGTTTCCTTTCAGGTTTACTGTATCCCTTGGACCTTCTTATTGACGATGAAACACAGATATTGCATCGGAATGAAATACAAAAGGCACAATGCCGACTTCAGTACATGAAGACTGACTCTTCTTACTGTCTATGATTTGAACCATTCCTGTGTGACCAGTTTAAGATTCCTATGTCTCGTTTCAGGTTTAATGTATCCCTGGGACCTTCTTATTGACAATGAAACACAGATATTGCATCGGAGTTAAATACAAAAGGCACAATGCCGACTTAAGAACTAGAAGACTGACTTTTCTTACTGTCTATATTTTGAACCTTCCCTCTGAGCCCAGTCTCAGATTCCGATGCTTTACTTCAGGTGTACTGTATCCCTTGGACCTTCTTATTGACGATGAAACACAGAAATTGCATCGGAATTAAATTCAAAAGGCACAATGCCGTCTTAAGTACAAGAGGACTGACTCTTCTCACATACTATGAATTGAACCTTTCCTGTGAGACCTGTTTTAGATTCCGAAGCTTCACGTCAAGTTTACTGTATCCCTTGGACCTTCTTATTGACGATGAAACACAGTAATTGCATCCGAATTAAATACAAAAAGCACAATGCCGACTTAAGTACAAGAAGACTGACTCTTCTTACTGTCAATGTTTTGAACCATTCCTGTGCGACCAGTTTGTGATTCCGATGCTTTACTTCAGGTTTACTGTATCCCTTGCACCTTCTTATTGACGATGGAACACAGAAATTGCATCGGACTTAAATACAAAATGCACAATGCCGACTTGAGTACAAGAAGTTTGACTCTTCTTACTGTCTATGTTTTGAAACTTTGCTGTGAGACCAGTTCTGATTCCGGTGCTTCACGTCAGGTTTACTGTATCCCCTGGACCTTCTTATTGACGTGAAACACAAAAGTTACATCGAAATTAAATACAAACGCCACAATGCCGACATAAGTACAAGGAGACTGACTAATCTTACTGTCTATGTTTTGAACCTTCCCCGTGTAACCAGTTTTAGATTCCGTTGCTTTACTTCAGGTTTACAGTATCCCTTTGACCTTCTTATTGACGATGAAACACAGAAATTGCATCGGAATTAAATGCAAATGGCACAGTGCCGACTTTAGTACAAGAGGACTGACTCCTCTTACATTCTATGATTTGAACCTTTCATGTGGGACCAGTTTTAGATTACGATGCTTCATTTCAGGTTTACTGTATCCCTTGGACCTTCTTATTGACGATGAAACACAGATATTGCATCGGAATTAAATACAAAAGGCAAAATGCCGACTCAAGTACAAGAAGACTGACTCCTCTTACTCTCTATATTTTGAACCTCCCCTCTGAGACCAGTCTTAGATTCCGATGCTTTACTTCAATTTTACTGTATCCCTTGGACCTTCTTATTGACGATGAAACACAGAAATTACATCTGAATTAAATGCAAATGGCACAGTGCCGACTTTAGTACAAGAGGACTGACTCCTCTTACATTCTATGAATTGAACCTTTCCTGTGAGACCAGTTTTAGATTCCGATGCTTTACTTCAGGTCTACTGTATCCCTTGGACCTTATTATTGACGATGAAACACAGATATCGCATCGGAATTAAATACAAAATGCACAATGGAGACTTGAGTACAAGAAGACTGACTCTTCTTACTTACTATGTTTTGAAGCTATCCTGTGAGACCAGTTTTGATTCCAAACCTTCACGTCAGGTTTACTGTATCCCTTGGACCATCTTATTGACGTGAAACACAAAAATTACATCGGAATTAAATACAAACGCCACATTGCCGACTTAAGTACAAGGAGACTGAATCTTCTTACTGAATATGATTTGAACCTTTCCTGTGAGATCAGCCTAAGATTCCTAGGTTTCCTTTCAGGTTTACTGTATCCCTTGGACCTTCTTATTAACGATGAAACACAGATATTGCATCTTAATGAAATACAAAAGGCACAATGCCGACTTAAGTACATGAAGACTGACTCTTCTTACTGTCTATGTTTTGAACGTTTCCTGTGAGACCAGTTTTTATTCCGGTGCTTCACTTCAGGTTTGCTGTATCCCTTGGACCTTCTTATTGACGATGAAACACAGAAATTACATCGGATTTAAATACAAAAGGCACAATGACGACATAAGTACAAGAAGACTGACTCTTCTTACTGTCTATGATTTGAACCATTCCTGTGAGACCAGTTTCAGATTCCTATGTTTCCTTTCAGGGTTACTGTATCCCTTGGACCTTCTTATTGACGATGAAACACAGATATTGCATCGGAATTAAATTCAAAAGGCACAATGCCGACTTAAGTACAAGAGGACTGACTCTTCTTACATTCTATGAATTGAACCTTTCCTGTTAGACCTGTTTTAGATTCCGAAGCTTCACGTCAAGTTTACTGTATCCCTTGGACCTTCTTATTGACGATGAAACACAGTAATTGCATCCGAATTAAATACAAAAAGCACAATGCCGACTTAAGTACAAGAGGACTGACTCTTCTTACTGACAATGCTTTGAACCATTCCTGTGAGACCAGTTTTAGATTCCGATGCTTTACTTCAGGTTTACTGTATCCCTTCACCTTCTTATTGACGATGAAACACAGAAATTACATCGGATTTAAATACAAAAGGCACAATGACGACATAAGTACAAGCAGACTGACTCCTCTTACTGTCTATGATTTGAACCATTCCTGTGAGACCAGTTTCAGATTCCTATGTTTCCTTTCAGGGTTACTGTATCCCTTGGACCTTCTTATTGACGATGAAACACAGATATTGCATCGGAATTAAATTCAAAAGGCACAATGCCGACTTAAGTACAAGAGGACTGACTCTTCTTACATTCTATGAATTGAACCTTTCCTGTTAGACCTGTTTTAGATTCCGAAGCTTCACGTCAAGTTTACTGTATCCCTTGGACCTTCTTATTGACGATGAAACACAGTAATTGCATCCGAATTAAATACAAAAAGCACAATGCCGACTTAAGTACAAGAGGACTGACTCTTCTTACTGACAATGCTTTGAACCATTCCTGTGAGACCAGTTTTAGATTCCGATGCTTTACTTCAGGTTTACTGTATCCCTTCACCTTCTTATTGACGATGAAACACAAAAATTACATCGGAATTAAATACAAACGCCACAATGCCGACATAAGTACAAGGAGACTGACTCCTCTTACTGTCTATGATTTGAACCATTTCTGTTAGATCAGCCTCAGATTCGTAGGTTTTCTTTTAGGTTTACTGTATCCCTTGGACCTTCTTATTGACGATGAAACACAGTAATTGCATCCGAATTAAATACAAAAGGCACAATTCCGACTTGCGTACATGAAGACTGACTCTTCTTACTGTCTATGTTTTGAACGTTTCCTGTGAGACCAGTTTTAGGTTCCGATGCTTTACTCCAGGTTTACTGTATATCTTGGACCTTCTCATTGACGATGAAGAACAAAAATTGCATCGGAATTAAATACTATATGAACAATGCCGCCTTAAGTACAAGAGGACTGACTCTTCTTACTGTCTATGTTTTGAAGCTTTATTGTGAGACCAGTTTTGATTCCGGTGCTTCACTTCAGGTTTACTGTATCCCTTGGACCTTCTTATTGACGATGAAACACAGAAATTACATCGGAATTATTTACAAAAGGCGCAATAACGACTTAAGTACCAGAAGACTGACTCTTCTTACTGTCAATATTTTGAACCTTCCCTCTGAGACCAGTCTTAGATTCCGATGTTTTACTTCAGGTTTACTGTATTCCTTGGACCTTCTTATTGACGATGAAACACAGAAATTGCATCGGAATTAAATGCAAAAGGCACAATGCCGACTTCAGTACAAGAGGACAGACTCCTCTTACATTCTAAGATTTGAACCTTTCCTGTGAGACCAGTTTTAGATTCCGATGCTTCATTTCAGGTTTACTGTATCCCTTGGACCTTTTTATTGACGATGAAACACAGAAATTGCATCGGAATTAAATACAAAAGGCACAATGCCGACCTAAGTACAAGAAGACTGACTCTTCTTACTGTCTATGCTTTGAACCTTTCCTGTGAGACCAGTTATACACTCCGATGCTTTACTTCAGGTTTACTGTATCCCTTGGACCTTTTTATTCACGATGAAACACAGAAATGGCAACGGAATTAAATACAAAAGGCAAAATGCCGACTTAAGTACAAGAGGACTGACTCTTCTTACATTCTATGAATTGAACCTTTCCTGTGAGACCAGTTTTAGATTCCAAAGCCTCACTTCTGGTTTATTGTATCCCTTGGACCTTCTTATTGACGATGAAACACAGTAATTGCATCCGAATTAAATACAAAAGGCACAATGCCGACTTAAGTACATGAAGACTGACTCTTCTTACTGTCTATGTTTTGAACGTTTCCTTTGAGACCAGTTTTAGATTCCGATGCTTTACTTGAGGTTTACTGTATATCTTGGACCTTCTTGTTGACGATGAAACACAAAAATTGCATCGGAATTAAATACTAAATGAAAAATGACGACTTAAGTACAAGAAGACTGACTCTTCTTACTGTCTATGATTTGAACCATTCCTTAGTGACCAGTTTCAGATTGCTATGTTTCCTTTCAGGTTTACTGTATCCCTTGGACCTTCTTATAGACGATGAAACACAGATATTGCATCGGAATTAAATACAAAACGCACAATGCCGACTTCAGTACATGAAGACTGACTCTTTTTACTGTCTATGTTTTGAACCTTTCCTGTGACCCCAGTTTTAGATTCCGATGCTTTGTTCAGGTTTACTGTATCCGTTGGACCTTCTTATTTACGATGAGACACAGAAATTGCATCGAAATTAAATGCAAAAGGTACAATGCCGACTTTCGTACAAGACGACTGAGTCTTCTTACATTCTATGATTTGAACCATTCATGTGAGACCAGTTTTAGATTCCGATGCTTCACTTCAGGTATACTGTATCCCTTGGACCTTCTTATTGACGATGAAACACAGATATTGCATCGGAATTAAATACAAAATGCACTATGCCGACTTCAGAACAAGAAGACTGACTCTTCTTGCTGTCAATATTTTGAACCTTTCCTGTGAGTCCAGTTTTAGATTCCGATGATTCACTTCAGGTTTACTGCATCCCTTGGTCCTTCATGTTGACGATGAAACACACAAATTGCATCGGAACTAAATACAAATGGCACAATGCCGACTTAAGTACTAGATGACTGAGTCTCCTTACTGTCTATGATTTGAACCTTTCCTGTGATACCAGTTTTAGATTCTTATGCTTCATTTCAGGTATGCTGTATCCCTTGGACCTTCTTGTTGACGATGAAACACAGAAATAGCGCCGGAATTAAATACAAATGGCACAATGCCGACTTAAGTACAAGAAGACTGACTCCTCTTACTGTCTATGTTTTGAACCAATCCTGTGAGACCAGCTTTAATTCCGATGCTTCACTTCAGGTTTACTGTATCCCTTTGACTTTCTAATTGACGGTGAAACACAGAAATTGCGTCGGAATTAAATACAAAAGGCACAATGCCCATTTAAAAACAAGAGGACTGACTCGTCTTACTGCCTATGTTTTGAACTTTTCCTCTGAGACCAGTTTTAGATTCCTATGCTTTACTTCAGGTTTACTGTATCCCTTAGACCTCCTTATTGACGATGAATCACAGAAATTGCATCGGAATGTAATGCAAAAGGCACAATGCCGACTTTAGTACAAGAGGACTGACTCCTATTACATTCTACGATTTGAACCTTTCCTGTGAGACCAGTTTTAGATTCCAGTGCTTCACATCAGGTTAACTGTATCCCTCGGACCTTCTTATTCACGATGAAACACAGAAATTGCATTGGAATTAAATACAAAAGGCATAATGCCGACATAAGTACGAGAAGACTGACTCTTCTTACTGTCTATGTTTTGAAGCTTTCCTGTGAGACCAGTGTTGATTCCGATGCTTCACTTCAGGTTTACTGTATCCCTTGCACCTTATTGACGATGAAACACAGAAATGCATCTGAATTAAATACAAAAGCACAATGCCGACGTAAGTATAAGAGGACTGACTCTTCTTACATTCCATGATATGAACCTATCCTGTGAGACCAGTTTTGGATTCCAATGCTTCACTTCAATTTTACTGTATCCCTTGGACCTGCTTATTGACGATGAAACACAGAAATTGCATCGGAATCAAATACGTGAGGCACAATGCCGACCTAAGTACAAGAAGACTGACTCTTGTTGCTGTCTATGTCTTGAAGCTTTCCTGTGAGACCAGTTTTGATTCCGATCCGTCACTTCAGGTTTGCTGTATCCCTTGGACCTACTTATTGACGATGAAACACAGAAATTACATCGGAATCAAATACAAAAGGCACAATGCGGACTTAAGTACAAGAAGAGTGACTCTTCTTACTGTCTATGATTTGAACCTTTCCTGTGAGACCAGTTTTAGATTCCGGTGCTTCACATCAGGTTTACTGTGTCCCTTGGACCTTCTTATTGACATGAAGCACAAAAATTTCATCGGAATTAAATACAAAAAAGCACAATGATGACTTAAGTACAAGAAGACTGACTCTTCTTACTGTTTATGCTTTGAACCTTCCTGTGAGACCAGTTTTACATTACGAAGCTATACTTCTGGTTTACTGCATCCCTTGGACCTTCTCATTCACGATGAAACACAGAAATGGCATCGGAATTAAATACAAAAGTCACAATGCCGACTTAAGTACAAGAGGACTGACTCTTCTTACATTCTATGAAATTTACCTTTCCTGTGAGACCAGTTTTAGATTCCAAAGCTTCACTTCAGGTTTACTGTATCCCTTGGACCTTCTTATTTACGATGAAACACAGAAATTGCATCGGAATTAAATACAAATGGCACAATGCCGACATCAGTACATGAAGACTGACTCTTCTTACTGTCTATGTTTTGAACCTTTCCTGTGTGACCAGTTTTAGATTCCGATCCTTTACTTCAGGTTTACTGTATCCCTTGGACCTTCTTATTGTCGATGAAACACAGATATTGCATCGGAATTTAATACAAAAGGCACAATGCCGACATCAGTACGTGAAGACTGACTCTTCTTACATTCTATGAATTAAACTTTTCCTGTGTAGACCAGTTTTAGATTCCGAAGCTTCACTTCAGGTTTACTGTATCCCTTGGACCCTCTAATTGAAGATGAAATACAGTAATTGCATACGAATTTAATACAAAAGGCACAATGCCGATTTAAGTACAAGAAGATTGACTCTTCTTACTGTCTTTGTTTTGAACCTTTCCTGTGAGACCATTTTTAGATTACGATGCTTCACTTCAGGTTTGCTGTGTGGCTTGGACCTTCTTATTGACGATGAAACACAGAAATAGAATTGGAGTCAAATACAAAAGGCACTAACCCGTTTCCAGAACAAGAAGACTGACTCTTCTTGCTCTCTATGTTTTGAACCTTTACTGTGAGACCAGTTTTAGATTCCGATGCTTCACTTCAGGTTTACTGTATCCCTTGTACCTTCTTATTGACGATGAAACACAGAAATTGCATCGGAATTAAATACAAACGCAAAATGCCGACTTAAGTACAAGAAGACAAACTCTTCTTACTGTCAATAAGTTGAACCTTTCCTGTGAGACCAGTTTTAGCTTCCGATGCTTCACTTCAGGTTTACTGTATCCCTTGGACCTTCATGTTGACGGTGAAACACAGAAATTGCATCGGGATTAAATACAAAAGGCACAATGCGAACTTAAGTACAAGAAGACTGACACTTCTTACTGTCTATATTTTGATCCTTCTCTCCGAGACCAGTCTTAGATTCCAATGCATCACTTGAGGAATAATGTATCCCTTGGACCTTCATATTAACGATGAAGCACAGAAATTGCATCGGAATTACATACAAAAAGCACAATGCCAACTTAAGTACTAGAAGACTGAGTCTTCTCTCAGCCTATGTTTGAATCTTCCCTGTGAGACCAGTTGTAGATTCTAATGCTTCATTTCAGGTTTACTGAATCCCTTGGACCTTCGTATTGACGATGAAACACAGAAATTGCATCGGAATTAAATACAAAAGGCACAATGCAGACGTAAGTACAAGAGGGTTGACTCTTCTGACATTCCATGATATGAACCTTTCCTGTGAGACCAGTTTTAGATTCCAATGCTTCATTTCAGGTTTACTGTATCCCTTGAACCTGCTTATTGACGATGAAACACAGAAATTGCATCGCAATTACATACAAAAGGCACAATGCCAACTTAAGTACAAGAAGACTGAGTCTTGTTACTGCCTATGTTTTGCAGCTTTCCTGTGAGACCAGTTTTGATTCCGATGCTACACTTCAGATTTACTGTATCGCTTGGACCTTCTTAATGACGATGAAACACAGAAATAACGTCGGAATTAAATACAAAAGGCACAATGCAGACTTAAGTACAAGAAGACTGACTCTTCTTACTGTCTATGATTTTAACCTTTCCTGTGAGACCAGTTTTAGATTCCGGTGCTTCACATCAGGTTTGCTGTATCCCTTGGACCTTCTTGTTCGCGATGAAACACAGAAATGGGATCGGAATTAAATACAAAAGGCTCAATGCCGACTTAAGTACAAGTAGACTGACTCTTCTTACTGTCTATGTTTTCAACCTTTCATGTGAGACCAGTTTTAGATTCCGATGGTTCTCATCAGGTTTACTGTATCCCTTGGACCTTCTAATTGACGATGAAACACAGACATTGCATCGGAATTAAATACAAAAGGCACAATGCGGACTTAAGTACAAGAAGTCTGACTCTTCTGACTGTCTATGATATTAACCTTTCCTGTGAGACCAGTTTCAGATTCCTATGCTTCATTTCAGGTTTCCTGTATCCCTTGGACCTCCTTATTGACGATGAAACACAGAAATTGCATCGGAATTAAATACAAAAAGCATAATGCAGACATAAGTACGAGAAGACTGACACTTCTTACTGTCTATGTTTTGAAGCTTTCCTGAGAGACCAGTGATGATTCCGATGCTTCACTTCAGGTTTAATGTATCCCTTGGACCTTCTTATAGACGATGAAACACAGAAATTGCGTCGGTATTAAATACAAAAGGCACAATGCCGACTCAAAAACAAGAAGACAGTATCAACATACTGTCTATGCTTTGAACCTTTCTTGTGGGATCAGTTTTAGCTTCCGATGCTTTACTTCAGGTTTATTGTATCCCTTGGACCTTTTTATTGACGATGAAGCACAGAAATTGCATCGGAATAAAATGCAAAAGGCACAATGCCGACTTAAGCACAAGAGGACTGACTCATCTTACATTCTATGATTTGAATCTATCCTGTGAGACCATTTTTAGATTCCAGAACTTCATTTCAGGTATACTGTATCCCTTGGACCATCTTATTGACGATGAAACACAGAAATTGCATCGGAATTAAACACAAACGGCACAATGCCGACTTAAATACAAGAGGACTACCTCGTCTTACTGTCTATGATTTGAACCTATCCTGTGAGACCTGTTTTACATTCCGATGCTTTACTTCAGGTTTACTGTATCCCTTCGACCGTCTAATTCACGATGAAACACAGAAATGGCGTCGGAATTTAATACAAAAGGCACAATGCCGACTTAAGGACAAGAGGACTGACTCTTCTTACATTCTATGAATTGAACCTTTCCTGTGAGACCAGTTTTAGATTCCGAAGCTTCACTTCAGGTTTACTGTATCCTTTGGTCCTTCTTTTTGACGATGAAACACAGTAATTGCATCCGAATTTAATACAAAACTCACAATGCCAACTTAAGTACAAGAAGATTGATTCTTCTTACTGTCTATGCTTTGAACCTTTCCTGTGATACCATTTTTAGATTACGATGCTTCACTTCAGGTTTACTGTATCCCTTGGAACTTCTTATTGACGATGAAACACAGAAATTGAATTGGTATTAAATACAAAAGGCACTACGCCGTTTTCAGCACAAGAAGACTGACTCTTCTTGATGTCTATGTTTTGAACCTTTACTGTGAGACCAATTTTAGATACCGATGCTATACTTCAGGTTTACTGTATCCCTCGGACCTTCTTATTGACGATGAATTACAGAAATTGCATCGGAATTAAATACAAAATTCAAAATGCCGACTTAAGTATAAGTAGAGTGACTCTTCTTACTGTCTATGTTTTGAACCGTTCCAGTGAGACCAGTTTTAGATTCCGAAGCTTCACTTCATTTTTAGTGTATCCCCTGGACCTTCTGATTGACGATGAAACACAGAAATTGCATCGGAATTAAATACAAAAGGCACAATGCGGACTTAAGTACAAGAAGACTGACTCTTCTTACTGTCTATGATTTGAACCTTTCCTGTGAGACCAGTTTTAGATTCCGATGCTTTACTTCCGGTTTACTGTATCCCTTGGACCTTCTTATTGACGATGAAACACAGACATTGCATCGGAATTAAATACAAATGGCACAATGCCGACTTAAGTACAGGAGGAATGACTCTTCTTACATTCTATGATTTGAACCTTCCCTGTGAGACCAGTTTTAGATTCCGATGCTTTACTTCAAGTTCACTGTATCCCTTGGACCTTCCTATTGACGATGAAACACAGAAATCGCGTAGGAATTGAATACAAAAGGCACAATGACGATTTAAGCCAAAAAAGATTGACTCTTCTTACTGTCTATGTTTTGAACCATTCCTGTGAGTCCACTTTTAGATTACGATGCTTCACTTCAGGTTTAGTGTATCCGTTGGACCTTCTTATTGACGATGAAACACAGAAATTGAATTGGAATTAAATACAAAAGGCACAATACCGACTTAAGTACAAGAAGACTGATTCTTCTTGCTGTCTACGTTATGAACCTTTACTGTGAGACCAGTTTTAGAGTCCGATGCTTCACTTCAGGTTTACTGTATCCCTTGGACCTTCGTATTGACGATGAATCCCAGAAATTGCATCGGAATAAAATACAAAAGCCAAATGCCGACTTAAGTACAAGAAGACTGACTCTTCTTACGGTCTATACTTTGAACCTTTCCTGTGAGACCAGTTTTAGATTCCGATGCTTCATTACTGTTTAATGTATGCCTTGGACCTTCTTATTGACGATGAAACACAGAAATTACCTCGGAATTAAATACAAAAGGCACAATGCCGACTTAAGTACAAGAAGACTGACTCTTCTTACTGTCTATGTTTTAAACCTTTCCTGTGAGACCAGTTATGATTGCGATGCTTCACTTCAGGTTTACTGTATCCCTTGGACCTTCGTATTGAGGATGAAACACTGAAACTGCATCGGAATGAAATACAAAAGTCAAAATGCCGACTAAGGTACAAGAAGACTGACTCTTCTTACTGTCTATAATTTGAACCTTTCCTGTGACGCCAGTTTCAGATTCCGATGCTTCACTTCATGTTTACTGTATCCCTTGGACGTTCATATTGACGATGAAACACAGACATTGCATCGGAATTAAATACAAATGGCACAATGCCAACTTAAGTACAGGAGGACTGACTCATCTAACATTCTATGATTTGAACCTTTCCCGTGAGACTAGTTTTAGATTCCGATGCTTCACTTCAGGTTTACAGTATCCCTTGGACCTTCTTATTGACGATGAAACACAGATATTGCATCGGAATTAAATACAAAAGGCACAATGCCGATTTAAGTACAAGAGGACTGACTACTCTTACATTCTATGATTTGAACCTTTCCTGTGAGACCAGTTTTAGATTCCGATGCTTCACTTCAGGTTTACTGTATCCCTTGGACCTACTTATTGACGATGAAACACAGAAACTGCGTCGGAATTAATTACAACAGGCACAATGCCGACTTAAGTACAAGAAGACTGACTCTTCTTACTGTCTATGTTTTGAACCTTTCCTGTGAGACCAGTCTTAGTTTCCGATACTTCACTTCAGGTATACTGTATCCCTTGGACCTTCTTATTGACGATGTAACACAGAAATTGCATTGGAATTAAATACAAAAGGCACAATGCCGGCTAATGCACAAGAAGACAGACTCATCTTACTGTCTATCATTTGAACCTTTCCTGTGAGACCAGTTTCATTTTCCGATGCTTTACTTTAGGTTTACTGTATCCTTGGACCTTCATATTGACCACGAAACACAGAGATTGCATCGGAATTAAATACAAAAAGCATAATGCCGACTTAAGTACAAGATGACTGAATCCACTTACTGTCTATGATTTGAACCTTTCCTGTGAGACCAGTTTTACATTCCTATGCTACATTTCAGGTTTACTGTAACCCTTGGACCTTCTTTTGTACGATGAAACACAGAAATTGCATCGGAATTAAATACAAAAAGCACAATGCCGACTTAAGTAAAGGATGACTGACTCTTCTCACTGTCTATGTTTTGAACCTTTCCTGTGAGACCAGTTTAGGTACCTGTGTTTCATTTCCTGTTTACTGTATCCCTTGGACCTTCTTATTGACGATGAAACACAGAAATTGCATCGTAATTATATACAAAAGCCACAATGCCGACTTAAGTACAAGATAACTGAGTCTTCTTACTGTCTATGATTTGAACCTTTCCTGTGAGACCAGTTTTAGATTCCTAAGCATAATTTCAGGTTTACTGTAACCCTGGGACCTTCTTTTGTACGATGAAACACAGAAATTGCATCGGAATTAAATACAAAAAGCACAATGCCGACTTAAGTACAAGATGACTGACTCTTCCTACTGTCTATGTTTTGAACCTTCCCTGTGAGACCAGTTTTAGGTTCCTATGCTTCATTTCCGGTTTACTGTATCCTTGGACCTTCTTATTGACGATGAAACACAGAAATTGCATCAGAATAAAATACAAAGGGCTCAATGCCGACGTAAGTCCAGGAAGACTGACGCTTCTTACTGTATATGTTTTGAATCTTTACTGTGAGACCAGTTTTAGATTCCGATGCTTTACATCAGGTTTACTGTATCCCAGAGACGTACGTATTAACGATGAAACACAGAAATTGCATCGGAATTAATTACGAAAAGCACAATGCCGACTTGAGTTCAAGAAGACTGACTCCTCTTACAGTTTATGTTTTAAACCTTTCTTGTGAGACTAGTTTTGATTCTGATGCTTCACTGCAGGTTTACTGTATCCCGCAGACTTACGTATTGACGATGAAACACAGAAATTGCATCGGAATTAAATACAAAACGCATAATGCCGTCTTAAGTACAAGAAGACTGACTCTTCTTACTGTCTATGTTTTGAACATTCCCTGTGAGACCAGTTTAGGATTCCGATGCTTTACGTCGGGTTTACTGTATCCCTTAGACATTCTTATTGACGATGAAACACAGATTAAGCATCGGAATTAAATACATAAGTCACGAAGCCGACTTAAGTACAACAAGACCGACGCTTCTTACTGTCTATGTTTTGAATCTTTCCTGTGAGACCAGTTTTAGATTCCGATGCTTCATATCAGGTTTAATGTATGCCTTGGATCTTCTATTTGATAATGAAACACAGAAATTGCATCGGAAGTAAATACAAAAGGCACAATGCCTACTTAAGTACAAGAAGACTGACTCTTCTTACTGTCTATGTTTTGAACCTTTCCTGTGAGACCAGTCTTAGTTTCCGATGCTTCACTTCAGGTATACTGTATCCCTTGGACCTTCTTATTGACCATGAAACACAGAAATTGCATCAAAATTAAATACAAAAAGCATAATGCCGACTTAAGTACAAGAGGACTGACTCTTCTAACATTCTATGATTTGAACCTTTCCCGTGAGACTAGTTTTAGATTCCGATGCTTCACTTCAGGTTTACTGTATCCCTTGGACCTTCTTGTTGACGATGGAACACAGAAATTGCATCGGAATTAAATACAAGAGGCACAATGCCGGCTAATGTACAAGAAGACTGACTCATCTTACTGTCTATAATTTGAACCTTTCCTGTGAGACCAGTTTTATATTTCGATGCTTCACTTCAGGTTTACTGTATCCCTTGGACCTTCTTATTGACGATGAAACACACATATTACATTGCAATTGAATACAAAAGGCACAATGCCGTCTTAAGTACAAGAAGGCTGAATCTTCTTCTGTCTATGTTGTGAACCTTTCCTGAGAGACCAGTTTTAGATTCCTATGGTTCTCTTCAGGTTTACTGTATCCCTTGGACCTTCTTATTGACGATGAAAGACAGAAAGTGCATCGGAATCGAATACAAAAGGCACAATGCCGACTTAAGTACAAGAGGACTGACTATTCTTACACTCAATGATTTGAACCTTTCCTGTGAGACCAGTTTTAGGTTCCGATGCTTCACTTCAGGTTTACTGTATCCCTTGGACCTTCTTATTGACGATGAGACACAGAACTTTCGTCGGAATTAATTACAAAAGGCACAATGCCGACTTAAGTACAAGAAGACTGACTCTTCTTACTGTCTATGTTTTGAACCTTTCCTGTGAGACCAGTTTTAATTTCCGATGCTTCACTTCAGGTATACTGTATCCCTTGGACCTTCTTATTGACGATGGAACACAGAAATTGCATCGGAATTAAATACAAGAGGCACAATGCCGGCTAATGTACAAGAAGACTGACTCATCTTACTATCTATAATTTGAACCTTTCCTGTGAGACCAGTTTTATATGTCGATGCTTCACTTCAGGTTTATTGTATCCTTGGACCTTCATATTGACCATGAAACACAGAAATTGCATCGGAATTAAATACAAAAATCACAATGCCGACTTAAGTACATGATGACTGAGTCTACTTACTGTCTATGATTTGAACCTTTCCTGTGAGACCAGTTTTAGATTCCTAAGGATAATTTCAGGTTTACTGTAACCCTGGGACCTTCTTTTGTACGATGAAACACAGAAATTGCATCGGAATTAAATACAAAAAGCACAATGCCGACTTAAGTACAAGATGACTGACTCTTCCTACTGTCTATGTTTTGAACCTTCCCTGTGAGACCAGTTTTAGGTTCCTATGCTTCATTTCCGGTTTACTGTATCCTTGGACCTTCTTATTGACGTTGAAACACAGAAATTGCATCAGAATAAAATACAAAGGGCACAATGCCGACGTAAGTCCAGGAAGACTGACGCTTCTTACTGTATATGTTTTGAATCTTTACTGTGAGACCAGTTTTAGATTCCGATGCTTTACATCAGGTTTACTGTATCCCAGAGACGTACGTATTAACGATGAAACACAGAAATTGCATCGGAATTAATTACGAAAAGCACAATGGCGACTTGAGGTCAAGAAGACTGACTCCTCTTACAGTTTATGTTTTAAACCTTTCTTGTGAGACTAGTTTTGATTCTGATGCTTCACTGCAGGTTTACTGTATCCCGCAGACTTACGTATTGACGATGAAACACAGAAATTGCATCGGAATTAAATACAAAACGCATAATGCCGTCTTAAGTACAAGAAGACTGACTCTTCTTACTGTCTATGTTTTGAACATTCCCTGTGAGACCAGTTTTGGATTCCGATGCTTTACGTCGGGTTTACTGTATCCCTTGGACCTTCTTATTGACGATGAAACACAGATTAAGCATCGGAATTAAATACAAAAGTCACGAAGCCGACTTAAGTCCAAGAAGACTGACTCTTCTTACTGTCTATGATTTGAACCTTTTCTGTGAGACCAGTTTTAGATTCCAATGCTTCACTTCAGGTTTACTGTATTCCTTGGACCTTGTTATTGACGATGAAACACACATATTGCAATGCAATTGAATACAAAAGGCACAATGACGTCTTAAGTACAAGAAGACTGACTCTTCTTACTGTCTATGTTGTGAACCTTTCCTGTGAGACCAGTTTAGTTTCCGATGCCTCACTTCGGGTTTACTGTATCCCTTGGAGCTTCTTATTGACGATGAAACACAGAATTAGCATCGGAATAAAATACAAAAGGCACAAAGCCGACTTAAGTACAACAAGACCGACGCTTCTTACTGTCTATGTTTTGAATCTTTCCTGTGAGACCAGTTTTAGATTCCGATGCTTCATATCAGGTTTAATGTATGCCTTGGATCTTCTATTTGATAATGAAACACAGAAATTGCATCGGAAGTAAATACAAAAGGCACAATGCCTACTTAAGTACAAGAAGACTGACTCTTCTTACTGTCTATGTTTTGAACCTTTCCTGTGAGACCAGTCTTAGTTTCCGATGCTTCACTTCAGGTATACTGTATCCCTTGGACCTTCTTATTGACCATGAAACACAGAAATTGCATCAAAATTAAACAAAAAAAGCATAATGCCGACTTAAGTACAAGATGACTGAGTCTACATACTGTCTATGATTTGAACCTCTCCTGTGAGACCAGTTTTAGATTCCTATGCTTCATTTCGGGTTTACTGAAACCCTAGGACCTTCTTTTGTACGATGAAACACAGAAATTGCATCGTAATTAAATACGAAAGGCAGAATGCCGTCTTAAGTACAAGAAGACTGACTCTTCTTACTGTCTATGTTTTGAACATTCCCTGTGAGACCAGTTTTAGGTTCCTATGCTTCATTTCCGGTTTACTGTATCCTTCGACCTTCTTATTGACGATGAAACACAGAAATTACATCAGAATAAAATACAAAAGGCACAATGCCGACTTAAGTCCAGGAAGACTGACGCTTTTTACTGTCTATGTTTTGAATCTTTACTGTGAGACAAGTTTTAGATTCCGATGCTTCACTTCCGGTTTACTGTATCCCTTGTACCTTCATATTGACGATGATAGACAGAAATTGCATCGGAATTAAATACAAAAGGCACAATGCCGATTTAAGTACAAGAAGACTGACTCTTCTTACTGTCTATGTTGTGAACCATTCCTGTGAGACCAGTTTTAGTTTCCGATGCCCCACTTCGGGTTTACTGTATCCCTTGGACCTTCCTATTGACGATGAAACACAGAACTAGCATCGGAATTAAATACAAAAGGCACAAAGCCGACTTAAGTACAAGAAGACTGACTCTTCTTACTGTCTATGATTTGAACCTTTCCTGTGAGACAAGTTTTAGATTCCGATTCTTCACTTCCGGTTTACTGTATCCCTTGGACCTTCTTATTGACGATGAAACACAGAAATTGCATCGTAATTATATAGAAAAGCACAATGTGGACATAAGTACAAGAAGAATGACTCTTACTACGGTGTATGTTTTGAATCATTCCTGTGAGACCAGTTTTAGATTCCGATGCTTCATATCAGGTTTAATGTATGCCTTGGACCTGCTATTTGACGATATAATACAGAAATTGCATCGGAAGTATATACAAAAGGTACAATGTCGACTTAAGTACAATAAGACTAACTCCTCTTAGAGTCTATGTTTCAAACCTTTCCTGTGAGACCAGTTTTGATTCCTATGCTTCATTTCAGGTTTACTGTATCCCACAGACTTACCTATTGACGGTGAAGCACAGAGATTGCCTCGGAATTAAATGCAAAATGCACAATGCCGACTTAATGACAAGAAGACAGACTCCACTTACTGTCTATGTTTTGAACCTTTCCTGTGAGACCAGTCTTAGTTTCCGATGCTTCACATCAGGTTTACTGTATCCCTTGGACCTTCTTATTGACGATGAATCACAGAAATTGCATCGGAATTAAATACAAAAGGCACAATGCCGACTTAAGGTCAAGAAGACTGACTCTTCTTACTTTCTATGTTTTGAATCTTTACTGTTAGGCCAGTTTTAGATTCCGATGCTTCACTTCAGTTTTACTGTATCTTTTGGGCATTCTTATTGACGATGAAACACAGAAAGAGCATGGGAATTAAATACATAAATCAAAATGCCGACTTAAGTACAAGAAGACTGACTCTTTTTACTGTCTTTATTTTGTACCTTTCCTGTGTGACCAGTTATAGATTCCGATGTTCCACTTCAGGTTTGCTGTATCCCTAGGACCTTCTTTTGTACGATGAAACACAGAAATTGCATCGGAATTAAACACAAAAAGCACAATGGCATCATAAGTATAAGAAGACTGACTCTTCTCACTGTCTATGATTTGAACCTTATCTGTGAGACCAGTTTTAGGTTCCGATGCTTCATTTCAGGTTTACTGTATTCCTTGGACCTTCTTATTGACGATGAAACACAGAAATTGCATCGGCATTAAATACAAATGCACAATGCCGACTTAAGTACAAGAAGACTGACACTTCTTACTGTCTATGTTTTGAAGCCTTCCTGTGAGACCAGATTTGATTCCGGTGCTTCACATCAGGTTTACTGAATCCCTTGAACCTTGTGATTGTCGATGAAAAACCGATGTTACATCGGAATTAAATACAAAAGGCACAATGCCGACTTAAGTACAAGAAGACTGACTCTTCTTACTGTCGATGTTTTGAATCTTTACTGTGAGACCAGTTTTAGATTGCGATGCTTCACTTCAGGTGTACTGTATCCCTTGGACCTTCTAATTGACGATGAAACACAGAAATTGTATCGGAATTGAATACAAAATCAAAATGCCGACTTAAGTACAAGAAGTCCCACTCTTCTTACGGTTTATACTTTGAACCGTTCCTCGGAGACCAGTTTTAGATTCCGATGATTCACATCAGGTTTACTGCAGCCCACAGACTTACTTATTGACGATGAAACACAGAAATTGCATCGGAATTAAATACATTAGGCACAATGCCGACTTAAGTACAAGAAGACTGACTTTTATTACTGTCTGTGTTTTGAAGGTTTCCTGTGAAACATGTTTTGATTCCGATGCTTCACTTCAGGTTTACTGTATCCCTTGGACCTTCTTTTTGACGATGAAACACAGAAATTACATCGGAATTAAAAATAAAAGGCACAATGCCGACTTAAGTACAAGAAGACTGACTCTTCTTACTATCTATGTTTTGAACCTTTCCGGTGAGACCAGTTTTAGATTCCGATGCTGTACTTCATGTTAACTGTGTCCCTTGGACCTTCTTATTGATGATGAGACACAGAAATTGCATTGGAATTAAATGCACAAGGCACAAAGCCGGCTTAAGTACAAGAGGACTGACTGTTCTTACATTATATGATTTGAACCTTTCCTGTGAGGCCAGTTTTAGTTTCCGATGCCTCATTTCAGGTTTACTGTATCCCTTGGAACTTCTTATTGACGATGAAACACAGAAATTCCATCGGATATAAATACAAAAGGTACAATGGCGACTTAAGTACAAGAGGACTGCATCTTCTTACATTCTATGATTTGAACCTTTATTGTGAGACCAGTTTTAAATTCCGATGCTTCACATCAGATTTACTGTATCCCTTGGACCTTCTAATTCACGATGAATCACAGAAATTGCATTGGAATTAAATACAAAAGGCACAATGCCGACTTAAAGACAAGAAGACCGACTCTTCTTACCGTCTATGTTTTGAACCTTTCACCTGTGACCAGTTTTAGATTCCGATGCTTTACATCAGGTTTACTGTATGCCTTGGACCTTCTTATTGACGATGAAACACAGAAATTGCATCGGAATTAAATACAAAAGGTGCAATGCCGACTTAAATACAAGAGGAGTGACTCTTCTTACATTTTATAATTTGAACCTTTCCTGTGAGACCAGTTTTAGATTCCGATGCTTCACTTCAGGTTTACTGTATCCCTTGGACCTTCTTATTGACGACGAAACACAGAAATTGTGTCGGAATTAATTACAAAAGGCACAGTGCCGACTTAAGTACAAGGAGACTGACTCTTCTTTGCGTCTATACCTTGTATCTTTCCTGTGAGACCAGTTATAGATTCCGATGCTTCACTTCAGGTTTGCTGTATCCCTTGGACCTTCATATTGACGATGAAACTCAGAGATTGCATCGGAATTAAATACAAAAGTCGAAATGCCGATTTAAGTACAAGAAGACTGACACTTCTTACTGTCTATAATTTCAACCTTTCCTGTGAGACCAGTTTTAGATTCCGATGCTTACTTCAGGTTTACTATATCCCTTGGGCCTTCTAATTGACGATGAGACACAGAAGTTGCATCGGAATTAAATAAAAAAGGCACAATGCCGACTTAAGTACAGTAAAACTGACTCCTCATACAGTCTATGTTTTAAACCTTTCCTGTGAGACCAGTTTTGTCTCCGATGCTTCACTTTAGTTTTACTGTATCCCACAGACTTACCTATTGACGATGAGACGCAGAAATTGACTCGGAATTAAATACAAAAGGCACAATGCCGACTTAAAGACAAGAAAACCGACTCTACTTACTGTCTATGTTTTGAACGATTCCTGTGTGACCACTTTTAGATTCCGATGCCTTACTTCAGGCTTTCTGTATGCCTTGGACCTTCTTATTGACGATGAAACACAGAAAGTGCATCGGAATCGAATAGAAAAGGCACAATGCCGACTGAAGTACAAGAAGACTACTCATTTTACTGTCTATGTTTTAAACCTATACTGTGAGACCAGTTTTGATTCCGATGCTTCACTTCAGGTTTACTGTATCCCTCAGACTTTCTTATTGACGATGAAATACAGAAATTGCATCGGAATTAAATAATAAGGCAATATGCAGACTTAAGTACAAGATGACTGACTCTTCTTTTTGTCTATATCTTGTACCTTTCCTGTGAGACCAGTTTCAGATTCCGATGCTTCACTTCAGGTTTACTGTATCCTTTGGACCTTCATATTGACGATGAAACACAGAAATTGCATCGGAATTAAATAAAAAATGCACAATGCCGAGTTAAGTACAAGATGACTGAGTCTTCTTACTGTCTATGATCTGAACCTTTCTTGTGAAACCAGTTTTAGATTCCTATGCTTCATTTCAGGTTTTCTGTATCCCTTGGACCTTCTTATTGACGATGAAAGACAGAAATTGCATCGGAATTAAATACATTAGGCACAATGCCGACTTAAGTACAAGAAGATTGACTTTTATTACTGTCTGTGTTTTGAAGGTTTCCTGTGAAACATGTTTTGATTCCGATGCTTCACTTCAGGTTTACTGTATCCCTTGGACCTTCTTATTGACGATGAGACACAGAAATTGCATTGGAATTAAATGCACAAGGCACAATGCCGGCTTAAGTACAAGGGGACTGACTGTTCTTACATTCTATGCTTTGAACCTTTCCTGTGAGACCAGTTTTAGATTCCGATGGTTCACTTCAGTTTTACTGTTAGCCTCAGACTTTCTTATTGACGATGAAACACAGAAACTGCATCGGAATTAAATATAAAAGGCACAATGCCGACTTAAAGACAAGAAGACCAATTCTACTTCCTGTCTATGTTTGAAACTTTCCTGTGAGACCAGTTTTAAATTCCGATGCTTTACTTCAGGTTTACTTTATCCCTTGGACCCTCTTATTGACGATGAAACACAGAAATTGCATCGGAATTAAATACATAAGGCACAATGCCGGCTTAGGTACAAGAGGACTGACTCTTCTTACATTCTACGATTTGAGCCTTTCCTGTGAGACCAGTTCTGATTCCGATGCTTCACTTCAGGTTTACTGTATACCTTGGATCTTCATATTGACGATGAAACACAGAAATTGCATCGGAGTTAAATACAAACGGCATAATGCCGATTTAAGTACAAGAAGACTGAATCTTCTTACTGTCTATGATTTGAACCTTTCCTGTGAGAGCAGTTTTAGATTTCTATGCTTCAATTCAGGTTTACTGTATCCCATGGACCTTCTTACGGACGATGAAACACAGAAATTGCATCGTAATTAAATACAAAAGGCACAATGCCAACTTTAGTGCTAGACGACTGACTCTTCTTACTGTCTATGTTTTGAACCATTCCTGTCAGACCAGTTTGGATTCCAATGCTTCACTTCAGGTTTACAGCATCCCTTGGACCTTCTAATTGACGATGAAGCACAGAAATTGCGTCGGAATGAAATACAAACGGCACAATGCCGAATTAAAAATAAGAAGACTGACTCTCCTTAATGTCTATGTTTTGAACCTTTCTGTGAGACCAGTTTTGGATTACGATGCTTTACTTCAGGTTTACTGGATGCCTTGGACCTTCTTATTGACGATGAAACACAGAAATTACATCGGAACTAAATACAAAAGGCACAATACCGACTTAAGTACAAGAAGACTGACACTCCTTACTGTCTATGATTTGAACCTTTCCTATGAGACCAGTTTGGATTCCGATGCATCACTTCAGGTTTACTCTATCCCTTGGACATTCTTATTGACGATGAAAGACAGATATTGCGTCGGAATGAAATACAAGTGGCACATTGCCGACTTTTGTACAAGAAGACCGACTCTTTTTACAATCTATGATTTGAACCTTTCCTGTGAGACCAGTTTTAGATTCCGATGCTTCACTTCAGTTTTACTGTATGCCTCAGACTTTCTTATTGACGATGAAACACACAAACTGCATCGGAATTAAATATAAAAGCCACAATGCCGACTTAAAGACAAGAAGACCAATTCTTCTTCCTGTCTATGTTTGAAACTTTCCTGTGAGACCAGTTTTAGATTCCGATGCTTTACTTCAGGTTTACTTTATCCCTTGGACCCTCTTATTGACGAAGAAACACAGAAATTGCATCGGAATTAAATACATAAGGCACAATGCCGGCTTAGGTACAAGAGGACTGACTCTACTTACATTCTACGATTTGAACCTTTCCTATGAGACCAGTTCTGATTCCGATGCTTCACTTCAGGTTTACTGTATCCCTTGGATCTTCATATTGACGATGAAACACAGAAATTGCATCGGAGTTAAATACAAACGGCATAATGCCGATTTAAGTACAAGAAGACTGAATCTTCTTACTGTCTATGATTTGAACCTTTCCTGTGAGAGCAGTTTTAGATTTCTATGCTTCAATTCAGGTTTACTGTATCCCATGGACCTTCCTACGGACGATGAAACACAGAAATTGCATCGTAATTAAATACAAAAGGCACAATGCCAACTTTAGTGCTAGACGACTGACTCTTCTTACTGTCTATGTTTTGAACCATTCCTGTCAGACCAGTTTTAGATTCCGATGCTTCACTTCAGGTTTACTGTGTCGGTTGGACCTTGATAAAGACGATGAAACACTGAAATTGCATCGTAATTATATACAAAAGGCACAATGTGGACTTAGGTACAAGAAGACTGACTCTTCTTACGGTCTATGTTCTAAACCTTTCCTGTGAGACGAGTTTTAGATTCCGACGCTTCATTTCAGGTTTTCTGTATCCCTTGAACCTTCTTATTGGCGATGAAACACAGAAATTGCATCGGAATTAAATACAAAAGGCACAATACCGACTTAAGTACAAGAAGACTGACACTCCTTACTGTCTATGATTTGAACCATTCCTATGAGACCAGTTTGGATTCCGATGCTTCACTTCAGGTTTACTCTATCCCTTGGACATTCTTATTGACGATGAAAGACAGATATTGCGTCGGAATGAAATACAAATGGCACATTGCTGACTTAAGTACAAGAAGACTGACTCTTCTTACGGTCTATATTTTGAACCTTTCCTCTGAGACCAGTTTTAGATTCCGATGCTTCACTTCAGGTATACTGTATCCCTTTGCCCTTCATATTGACGATGTAACACAGAATTTGCATCGGCATTAGATACAAAAGGCACAATGCCGACTTAAGTACAAGAAGACTGACTCTTCTTACTGTCTATGTTTTGAACCTTCTGTGTGAGACCAGTATTAGATTCCTATGCTTCATTTTAGTGTTACTGTATCCCTTGGAAATTCTTATTGACGATGAAACGAAGAATTTGCATCGGCATCAAACACAAAAGGCACAATGCCGTCTTAAGTACAAGATGACTGACTCTTCTTACTGTCTATGTTTTGAACCTTCTCTGTGAGACCAGTTTTAGATTCCGATGCTGTACTTCAAGTTTACTGTATCCCTTGGACCTTCTTATTGACGATGAAACACAGAAATTGCATCGGAATTGAATGCAAAAGGCACAATGCCGACTTGAGTACAAGAGAACTGACTCTTCCTACATTCTATGATTTGAATCTTTCCTGTGAGACCAGTTTTAGATTCAGATGCTTCATGTCAGGTTTACTGTATCCCTTGGACCTTCTTATTGACGATGAACGACAGAAATTACATCGGAATTAAAAACAAAAGGCACAATGTCGACTTAAGTACAAGAAGTCTAACTCTTCTCACTGTCTAAGTTTTGAACCTTTGCGGTGAGACCAGTTTTAGATTCCGATGCTGTACTTGAGGTTTACTGTATCCCTTGGATCTTCATATTGACGATGAAACACAGAAATTGCAATCGGAAATAAATACAAAAGGCATAATGCCGACTTAAGTACAAGAAGACTGACTCTTCTTACTGTCTATGTCTTGAACCTCTCCTGTGAGAGCAGTTTTAGACTCCTATGCTTCAATTCAGATTTACTGTATCTCATGGACCTTTTTACTGACGATGAAACACAGAAATTGCATCGTAATTAAATACAAAAGGCACAATGCCGACTTACGTACAAGAAGACTGACTCTTCGTACTGTCTATATTTTGAACCTTTCCTGTGAGACCAGTTATAGGTTTCGATGCTTCACTTCAGGTTTACTGTGTCCATTGGACCTTCAACAAGACGATGAAACTCAGAAATTGCATCGTAATTATATACAAAAGGCACAATGTCGACTTAGGTACAAGAAGACTGACTCTTCTTAAGGTCTATGTTTTGAACCTTTCCTGTGAGACCAGTTTTAGATTCCGATGCTTCATTTCAGGTTTAATGCATTCCTTGGACCTTCTTATTGACGAAGAAAAACAGAAATTGCAGCGGAATTAAATACATAAGGCACAATGCCGACTGAAGTACAAGAAGACTACTCTTCTTACTGTCTATGTTTTAAACCTATACTGTGAGACCAGTTTTGATTCCGATGCTTCACTTCAGGTTTACTGTATCCCTCAGACTTTCTTATTGACGATGAAATACAGAAATTGCATCGGAATTAAATACAAAAGGCACAATGCCGACTTAAAAACAAGAAGACCGTCTCCTCTTACTGTCTATGTTTTGAAACTTTCCTGTGAGACCAGTTTTAGATTCCGATGCATTACTTCAGGTTTACTGTATCCCTAGTACCTTTTTATTGACGATGAAACACAGAAATTGCATCCTAATTATATACAAAAGGCACAATGCCGACTTAAGTACAAGAATACTGACTCTTCTTACTGTCTATATTTTGAACCTTTCCTGTGAGACCATTTTTAGATTACGATGCTTCACTTCAGGTTCACTGTGTCCCTTGGACCTTCTTACTGACGATGAAACACAGAAATTGAATCGGAATGAAATACAAAAGGCACAATGCCGACTTACGTACAAGACGACTCACCCTTGTTGCTGTCTAAGATTTGAACCTCTACTGTGAGCCAAGTTTTAGATTGCGATGTTTCACTTTAGGTTTATTGTATCCCTAGGGCCTTCTTATTGACGATGAAACACAGAAATTGCATCGGAATTAAATACAAAAGTCAAAATACCGACTTAAGTACAAGAAGGCTGCCTCTTCTTACTGTCTTAGTTTTGAACCTTTCCTGTGTGACCAGTTTTAGATTCCGATTGTTGACTTCAGGTTTACTGTATCCCTCAGACTTACTTATTGACGATGAAACACAGAAACTGCATCGGAATTAAATATAAAAGGCACAATGCCGACTTATAGACAAGAAGACCGATACTTCTTCCTGTCTATGTTTGAAACTTTCCTGTGAGACCAGTTTTAGATTCCGATGCTTTACTTCAGGTTTACTGGATGCCTTGGACCTTCTTATTGACGATGAAACACAGAAATTGCATCGGAATTAATTATAAAAGCACAATGCCGACTTAAGTACAAGAGGACCGACCCTTCTTACTTTCTACGATTTGAACCTTTCCTTTGAGACCAGTTCTGAATCTGATGCCGCACTTCAGGTTTCCGGTATCCCTTGGACGTTCTTATTGACGATGAAACACAGATATTGCGTCGGAATGAAATACAAAAGGCACAATGCCGACTAAAGTACAAGAGGACTGACTCTTCTTACATTCTTAGATTTGAACCTTTCCTGTGAGACCAGTTTTAGATTCCGATGCTTCACAACAGGTTTACTGTATCCCTTGGACCTTCTTATTAACGATGAAACACAGAAAATGCATCGGTATTAAATTCAAAAGGCGCAATGCCGACTTATGTACAAGAAGACTGACTCTTCTTACTGTCTATGTTGTGAACGGTCCCTGTGAGAGCAGTTTTAGTTTCCGATGCTTCACTTCAGGTTTACGGTACCCCTTAGACCTTCTTATTGACGTTGTAACACTGAAATTGCATCCGTATTAAATACAAAAGGCACAATGCCGACTCAAGTACAAGAAGACAGACACTTCTTACTGTCTATGCTTTGAACCTTTCCTGTGAAACCAGTTTTAGATTCCGATGCTTCACTTCAGGTTTACTATATGCCCTGGACCATCTCATTGAATATGAAACACAGAAATTGCATTGGAATTAAATACAAAAGGCACAATGCCGCCTAAGGTACAAGAAAACTGACTCCTCTTACTGCCTATGATTTGAACCTTTACTGTGAGACCAGTTTTAGATTCCGATGCTTCACTTCAGGTTTACTGTATCCCTTGGACCTTCTTTTTGACGATGAAACACAGAAATTATATCGGCATTTAATACTAAAGGCACAATGCCGACGTAAGTACAAGAAGACTGACTCTTCTTACTGTCGATGTTTTGAATCTTTACTGTGAGACCAGTTATATAATCCGATGCTTCACTTCAGGTTTACAGTATCCTGAGGACCTTCTTATTGGCGATGAAACACAGAAATTGCGTCGGAATTAAACACAAAATCAAAATGCCGACTTAAGTACAAGAAGACTGACTGTTCTTACTGTCTATGATTTGAATTTTTACTGTGAGACAAGTTTTAGATTCCGATGCTTCACTTCAGGTTTACTGTATCCCTTGGACCTTCTTATTGACGATGAAACACAGAAATTGCATCGGAATTAAATACAAAAGGCACAATGCCGTCTTAAGTACAAGATGACTGACTCTTCCCACTGTCTATGCTTTGTACCTTTCCTGTGAGACCAGTTTTAGTTTCCGATGCTTCACTTCAGGTTTACTGTATCCCTTGGACCTTCTTATTGACGATGAAACACAGAAATTGCATTGGAATTAAAAATAAAAACACAATGCTGTTTTAAAAACAAGAAGACTGACTCTTCCTGCTGTCTATGGTTTGAACCTTTATAGCGAGACGAGTTTTAGATTACGATGCTTTACTTTAGGTTTACTGTATCCTTTGGACCTCCTAATTGACGATGAAACACAGAAATTTAAGCGGAAATAAATACAAAAGGCACAATGCCGACTGAAGTACAAGAAGACTACTCTTCTTACTTTCTATGTTTTAAACATTTACTGTGTTACCAGTTCTGATTCTGATGCCTTACTTCAGGTTTACTGTATCCCTCAGACTTTCTTATTGACGATGAAACACAGAAATTGCATCGGAAGTAAATACAAAAGGCACAATGCCGACTTAAGTACAGGAGGACTGACCCTTCTTTCATTCTACGATTTGAACCTTTCCTGTGAGGCCAGTTCTGATTCCGATGCTTCACTTCAGGTTTACTGTACCCCTTGGATCTTCATATTGACGATGAAACACAAAAATTGCATCGGAATTAAATACAAAAGGCATAATGCCGACTTAAGTACAAGAAGACTGACTCTTCTTACTGTCTAAGCTTTGAAACTTCTTTGTGAGACCAGTTTTAGATTCCTATGCTTCATTTCCGTGTTACTGTATCGCTTTGGACTTTCATATTGACGATAAAACACAGAAAATGCATTGGAATTAAATAAAAAAGGCACAATGCCGACTAGAGTACAAGATGACTGACTCTTCTTACTGTCTATGTTTTGAACCTTTGCTGTGAGACCAGTTTGGATTCCGAAGCTTCATTTCAGGTTTACTGTATCCCTTGGACCTTCTTATTGACGATGAGACACAGAAATTGCATTGGAATTATATACAAAATGCACAATGCCGATTTAAAAACAAGAAGACTGACTCTTCTTGCTGTCTATGGTTAGAACCTTTCCAGTAAGACCAGTTTTAGATTCCGATGCTTTACTTCAGGTTTTCTGTATCCCTTGGACCTCCGTATAGACGGTGAAACACAGAAATTGCATCGGAATTAAATACAAAAGGCACAATGCCGACTTAAGTACAAGAAGACCGACTCTCCTTACTGTCTATGCTTTGAACCATTCCTGTGAGACCAGTTTTAGATTCAGATGGTTCACTTCATGTTTACTGTATCCCGTGGACCTTCATATTGACGATGTAACACAGAAATTGCATTGGAATGAAATACAAAAGGCACAATGCCGATTTAAAAACAAGAAGACTGACTCTTCTTGGTGTCAATGGTTTGAACCTTTATAGAGAGACCAGTTTTAGATTCCGATGCTTTACTTCAGGTTTACTGTATTCCTTGGACTTCCTTATTGACGGTAAAAGACAGAAATTGCACTGGAATTAAATACAAATGGCACAATGCCGACTTAAGTCCAAGAAGTCTGACTCTTGTTACTGTCTGCATTTTCAACCTTTCCTGTGAGACCAGTTTTGATTCCGATGCTACACTTCAGGTTTACTGTATCCCTCAGACTTACTTATTGACGATGAAACACAGAAATTGCGTCGGAATTAAATGCAAAAGGCACAATGCCGACTTACGTACAAGAAAACTGTCTCTTCTTACATTCTAGGACTCGAACCTTTCCTGTGAGACCAGTTGTAGATTCCGATGCTTCACTTCAGGTTGACTGTATCCCTTGGACCTTCTTATTGACGATGAAACACAGAAATAGCATCGGAATTAAATACAAAATGCGCAATGCCGACTTAAGTACAAGAAGAGTGACAGTCTTTACTGCCTATGCTTTGAACCTTTCATGTGAGACCAGTTTTAGTTTCCGATGCTTCACTTCAGCTTTACTGTATCCCTTGGACCTTCATATTGACGATGTAACTCAGAAATTACATTAGAATTAAACACAAAAGGCACAATGCCGATTTAAAAAACAGGAAGACTGACTCTTCTTGCTGACTATAGTTTGAACCTTTCCAGTGAGACCAGTTTTAGGTTCCGATGCTTTACTTCAGGTTTTACTGTATCCCTTCTACCTCCTTATTGACGGTGAAACACAGAAATGGAATCGGAATTAAATACAAAAGGCACAATGCCGTCTTAAGTCCAAGAAGTCTGACTCTTCTTACTGTCTACACTTTGAACCTTTCCTGCGAGACCAGTTATAGATTCCGATGCTTTTCTTCAGGTTAACTGTATCCCTTGGACCTTCATATTGACGATGAAACACAGAAATTGCTTCGGAATTATATACAAAAGGCACAATGCCGACTTAAGTACAAGAAGACTGACTCCACTTACGGTCTATGTCTTGAACCTTCTCTGTGAGACCAGTTTTTGATTCCTATGATTCATTTCATTGTTATTGTGTCCCTTGGACCTTCTTATTGACGATGAAACACAGAAATTGCATCGGAATTGAATACAAAAGGCTCAATGCCGACATAAGTACATGATGACTGACTCTTCTTACTGTCTATGTTTTGAACCTTTGATGTGAGACCAGTTTGGATTCCGAAGCTTCACTTCAGGTTTACTGTATCCCTTGGACCTTCTTATTGACGATGGAACACAGAAATTACATTGGAATTAAATACAAAAGGTACAATGCCTATTTAAAAACAAGAAGACTGACTCTTCTTGCTGGCTTTAGTTTGATCATTTCCAATTAGACCTGTTTTAGGTTCCGATGCTTTACTTCAGGTTTACTGTATCCCCTGGACCTCCTTATTGACGGTGAAACACAAAAATTGCATCGGAATTAAATACAAAAGGCACAATGCCGCCTTAAGTCCAAGAAGTCTGACTCTTCTTACTGTCTATATTTAGAACCTTTCCTGTGAGACCAGTTTTGATTGCGCTGCTTCACTTCAGGTAACTGTATCCCTCAGACTTACTTATTGACGATGAAACACAGAAATTGCATCGGAATTAAGTACAAAAGGCACAATGCCGACTTAAGTACAAGAGGACCGACCCTTCTTACATTCCACGATTTGTACTTTTCCTGTGAGCCCTTTTCTGATTCCGATGCTTCATTTCAGGTTTACTGTATCCCTTGGATCTTCATATTGACGATGAAACACAGTAATTGCTTCGGAATTAAGTACAAAATGCATAATGCCGATTTAAGTACAAGAGGACTGACCCTTCTTACTGCCTATGATTTGAAGCTTTCCTGTGAGTGCAGTTTTTGATTTCTATGTTTCAATTCAGGTTTACTGTATCCCTTGGACCTTCTTATTGACGATGAAACACAGAAATTTCATCGGAATTAAATACAAAAGGCACAATGACGACTTAAGTACAGGAAGACTGACTCTTCTTACTGTCTATGTTTTGAGTCATTCCTGTGAGGCCACTTGGGATTCCGATGCATCTCTTCAGATTTACTGTATCCCTTGGACCTTCTTATTGACGATGAAACACAGAAATTGCGACGGAATGAAATACAAAAGGCACAATGCCGACTTAAGTACTAGAGGACAGACTCTTCTTACATTCTATGATTTGAACCTTTCCTGTGAGACCAGTTTTAGGTTCCGATGCTTCACTTCAAGTTTACTGTATCCCTTTGACCTTCATATTGACGATGATACACAGATATTGCATCGGAATTAAATACAATAGGCACAATGCCGACTTAAGTACAAGAAGACGGTCTGTTCTTACTGTCTGTGATTTGAATATTTACTGTGAGACCAGTTTTAGTTTCCGATGCTTTACTTTAGGTTTGCTGTATGCCTTGGTCCATTTTATTGACGATGAAACACAGAAATTGCATCGGAATTAATTACAAAAGACACAATCTCGACTTAAGTACAAGAGGACTGACGCTTCTTACATTCTATGACTCGAACCTTTCCTGTGAGACCAGTTTTAGATTCCGATGTTTCACTTCAGGTTTACTGTATCCCTTGGACTTTGTTATTGACGATGAAACACAGAAATTGCATCGGAATTAAACACAAAAGTTACAATGCCGACTTAAGTACAACAAGACTGACTCTTATTACTGTCTATGATTTGAACCTTCCGTGTGAGACCAGTTTAGTTTCCGATGCTTCACTTCAGGTTTACTGTATCCCTTGGACCTTCATATTGACGATGAAACACATATATTGCATGGGAATTAAATACAAAATGCACAATGCCGACTTAAGTACAAGAGGAGTGACTCTTCTTACGTTCTATGTTATGAACCTATCCTGTGAGACCAGTTTTGATTTCGATGCTCCGCATCAGGTTTACTGTTTCCCTTGGATCTTCATATCGACGATAAAACACAGAAATCGCATCGGAATTAAATACAAACGGCACAATGCCGACTTACGTACAAGTAGACTGAGTTTTCTTACTGGGTATATTTTGAAGCTTTCCTGAGAGAACAGTTTTAGATTCCTATGCTTCATTTCAGGTTTACTGTATCCCTTGGACCTTCTTATTGACGATGAAACACAGAAATTGCATCAGAATTAAATACAAGAGGCACAATGCCGACATTAGTACAAGAAGACTAACTCTTCTTACTGTCTATGTTTTGAACCATTCCTGTGAGACCAGTTTTGATTCCGATGCTTCACTTCAGGTGTATCGTATACCTTGGACTTTCTAATTGACGATGAAACACAGAAATTGCATCGGAATTAATTACAAAAGACACAATCTCGACTTAAGTACAAGAGGACTGACGCTTCTTACATTCTATGACTCGAACCTTTCCTGTGAGACCAGTTTTAGATTCTGATGCTTCACTACAGGATTACTGAATCCCTTTGACCTGCTAATTGACGATGAAACACAGAAATTGCATCGGAATTAAATACAAAAGGCACACTGCCGACTTAAATACAAGAAGACTGACTCTTCTTACAGTCTATGTTTTGAACCTTTCCTGTGAGACAAATTTTAGATTCCGATAGCTTACTTCAGGTTAACTGTATCCCTTGGACCATCTTATTGACGATGAAACACAGAAATTGCATCGGAATTAAATACAAAAGGCACAATGCCGACTTAAGTACAAGAAGACTGACTCTTCTTACTGTCTACGTCATGAACCTTTGCTGTGATACCAGTTTTAGATTCCGATGTTTCACTTCAGGTTTACTGTATCCCTTGGACCTTCTTATAGACGATTAAACACAGAAATTACATCGGATTTAAATTCAAAAGGAACAATGCCGACTGAAGTACAAGAAGACTGTCACTTCTTATTGTCTATGATTTGAAGCTTTCCTGTGAGACCAGTTTCAGATTCCTATGCTTCATTTCAGGTGTATTGTAACCCTTGGACCTTCTTATTGGCGATGAAACAAAGAAATAGCATCGGAATTAAATACAAAAGGCATAATGCCGACTTAAGTACATGAAGACTGACTCTTCTTACCGTCTATGTTTTGAACCTTTCCTGTGAGACCAATTTTAGATTCCGATGCTTCACTTCAGGTTTACTGTATCCCTTGGACCTTCTTATTGACGATGAAACACAGAAATTGCGTCGGAATTAAATACAAAATCAAAATGCCGACATAAGTACAAGAAGACTGACTCTTCTTACTGTCTATAATTTGAACATTTCCTCTGAGACCATTTATAGATTCCGATGCTTTACCGTAGGTTTACTGTATCCGTTGGACCTTGATATTGACGATGAAACACAGAAATTGCATCGGAATTATATACAAAAGGCACAATGCCGACTTAAGTAGAAGATGACTGACTCTTCTTACGGTCTATCTTTTGAACCATTCCTGTGAGACCAGTTTTTGAATCCGATTCTTCATTTCAGGATTAATGTATCCCTTGGAGCTTCTTATTGACGATGAAACACAGAAATTGCATCGGAATTAAATACAAAAGCACAATGCCGACTTAAGTACAAGAGGACTGACTCTTCTTACATTCTATGATTTGAACCTATCCTGTGAGACCAGTTTTGATTCCGATGCTCCACTTCAGGTTTTCTGTATCCCTTGGACCTTCTTATTGACGATGAAACACAGAAACTGCATCAGAATTAAATACAAAAGGCACAATGCCGACTTAAGTACAAGAAGACTGACTCTTCTTACATTCTATGATTTGAACCTTTCCTGTGAGACCAGTATCAGATTCCGATGCTTCACTTCAGGTTTACTGTATCCCTTGGGCCTTCTTAATGGCGATGAAACACAGAAAATGCATCGGAATTAAATACAAAAGGCACAAAGCCGACTTAAGTACAAGAAGACTGACTCTTCTTACTGTCTATGTTGTGAACCTTCCGTGTGAGACCACTTTTAGTTTCCGATGCTTCACTTCAGGTTTACTGTATCCCTTGGACTTTCTCATTGACGATGAAACACAGGAATTGCATCCGAATTAAATACAAAAGGCACAATGCCGACTTAAGTACAAGAAGACTAAATCTTCATACTGTCTATGTTTTGAACCTTTCCTGTGAGACCAGTTTTAGATTCCGATGCTTCACTTCAGGTTTACTGTATCTCTTGGACCTTGTTATTGACCATGAATCACAGAAATTGCATTGGAATTAAATACAAAAGGCACAATGCCGATTTAAAAACAAGACGACTGACTCTTCTTGCTGTCTATGTTTTGAACCTTTCCAGTGAGACCAGTTTCAGATTCCGATGCTTTAGTTCAGGTTTACTGTATCCCTCAGACTTTCTTATTGACGATGAAACATAGAATTTGCATAGGAATTTAATTCAAAAGGCACAATGCCGACATAAGTACAAGAAGACGGACTCTTCTTACAGTCTATGCTTTGAACCTTTCCTGTGAGACCAGTTTTAGTTTCCGATGTTTCACTTCAGGTTTACTGTATCCCTTGGACATTCTTATTGACAATGAAACACAGAAATCGCATCGGAATTAAATACAGAAGCCACAATGCCAACTTAAGTGCAAGAAGACTGTCTCTTCTAACTGTCTATGTTTTGAATATTTACTGTGGGACCAGTTTTAGATTCCGATGCTTCACTTCAGGTTTACTGTATCCCTTGGACCTTCTTATTGACGTAGAAACACAGAAATTGCGTCGGAATGAAATACAAAATCAAAATGCCGACATAAGTACAAGAAGACTGACTCTTCTTACTGTCTATACTTTGAACATTTCCTCTGAGACCATTTACAGATTCCGATGCTTTACCTTAGGTTTACTGTATCCGTTGGACCTTCATATTGACGATGAAACCCAGAAATTGCATCGGAATTATATACAAAAGGCACAATGCCGACGTAAGTAGAAGATGACTGACTCTTCTTACTGTCTATGTTATAAACCTTTCCTGTGAGACCAGTTTTATAAATCGAAACTTCACTTCAGTTTTACTGTATCCATGATACCTTCTAATTGACGATGAAACACAGAAATTGCATCGGAATTAAATACAAAAATCACAATGCCGACTTAAATACAAGAGGACTGACTCTTCTTACGGTCTATATTTAGAACGTTTCCTCTGAGATCAGTTTTAGATTCCGACGCATCACTTCAGGTATACTGTATCCCTTGGCCCTTCAAATTAACGATGAAACACAGAATTTGCATCGGAATTAAATACAAAAGGCACAATGCTGACTTAAGTACAAGAAGACTGACTATTCTTACATTCTTTGATTTGAAATTTTCTATTTGACCAGTTTTAGATTCCGATGCTTCACTTCAGGTTTACTGTATCCCTTGGACCTTCTTATTGACGAGAAAACCCAGAAATTGCGTCGGAATTAAACACTATAAGCACAATGCCGACTTAAGTACAGGAGGACTGACTCTTCTTACATTCTTTGATTTGAACCTTTCCTATTTGACCAGTTTTAGATTCCGATGCTTCACTTCAGGTATACTGTATCCCTTGGCACTTCAAATTAACGATGAAACACAGAATTTGCATCGGAATTAAATACAAAAGGCACAATGCCAACTTAAGTACACGAAGACTGACTCTTCTTACTGTCTGTGTTTTGAACCTTCCCTGTGAGACCAGTTTTGGATTCCTATGCTTGAATTCAGGTTTACTGTATCCCTTGGACCATCTTATTGACGATGAAACACAGAAATTGCATGGGAATTAAATACAAAATCTAAATGCCTACTTAAGTACAAGGGGACTGACTCTTCTTCCTGTCTATGTTTTGAACCTTAGCTGTGAGACCATTTTTGATTCCGAAGCTTCACTTCAGGTTTACTGCATCCCTTGGACCTTCTTATTGACGATGAAACACAGAAATTGCAATGGAATTAAATACAAAAGGCACAATGACGATGTAAATACAAGAAGACTGACTCTTCTTGCTGTCTATGTTTTGAACCTTCCCTGTGAGACCAGTTTCAGATTTCAATGCTTCAATTCAAGGTTACTGTATCCCTTGGACCTTCTTATTGACGATGAAACACAGAACTTGCATCGGCATTAAATACAAAAGCACAATGCCGACTTAAGTACAAGAAGACTGACTACTCTTACTGCCTATGTTTTGAACCTTAGCTGTGAAACCAGTTATGATTCCGAAGCTTCACTTCAGGTTTACTGTATCCCTTAGTCCTTCTTATTGACGATGAAACACAGAAATTGCATTGGAATTAAATACAAAAGGCACAATGCCGATTTAAATACACGAAGACTGACTCTTCTTCCTGACTATGGTTTGATCCTTTTCTGTGAGCCCAAATTTAGATTCCGATGCTTTACTTCAGGATTACTGTATCCCTTGGACCACCTTATTGACGATGAAACACAGAAATTGCTTTGGAATTAAATGCCAAAGGCACAATGCCGACTTACGTCTAATAGACTGACTCTTCTTACTGTCTATAATTTGAACATTTTCCTGTGAGACCTGTTTTGATTCCGATGCTTCACTTTAGGTTTACTGTATCCCTCAGACTTACTTATTGACCACGAAACACAGAAATTGGATCGGAATTAAGTACAAAAGACACAATGCCGACTTAAGTACAAGAAGACAGACTCTTCTAACTGTCTATGTTTTGAACCTTTCCTGTGAGACCAGTGTTAGTTTCCGATGCTTACCTTCAGGTTTACTGTATCCCTTGGACCTTCTTATTGACGATGAAATACAGAAATTGCATCGGAAATAAGTACAAAAGGCACAATGCCGACTTAAGTACAAGAAGACTGACTCTTCTTACAGTCTGTGTTTTGAATCTTTACTGTGACACTAGTTTTAGATTCCGATGCTTCACTTCAGGTTTACTGTATCCCTTGGACCCTCATATTGACGATGAAACACAGAAATTGCGTCGGAATTATATACAAAAGGCACAATGCAGACTTAAGTACAAGAAGACTGACTCTTCTTACGGTCTCTGTTTTGAACTTTTCCTGTGAGACCAGTTTCAGATTCCGATTCCTCATTTCAGGTTTTATGTATCCCTTGGACCTTCTTATTGACGATGAAACACAGAAATTGCATCGGAATTAAATACAAAAGGCACAATGCCGACTTAAGTACAAGAGGACTGACTCTTCTTACATTCTATGATTTGAACCTATCCTCTGAGAGCAGTTTTCAATATGATGCTCCACCTCAGGTTTACTGTGTCCCTTGAATCTTCATAATATCGATGATACACAGAAATTGCATCGGAATTAAATACGAAATTCACAATGCCGACTTAAGTATAAGAAGACTGAGTCTTGTTTACTGTCTATAATTTGAACCTTTCCTGTGAGACCAGATTTGGATTCCTATGCTTCATTTCTAGTTTGCTGTATCCCTTGGACATTCTTATTGATGATGAAACACAGAAATTGCATCAGAATTAAATACAAAAGGCACAATGCCGATTTCAGTAGAAGAGGACTGACTCTTCTTACATTCTATGATTTGAACCTTTCCTGTGAGACCAGATTTAGATTCCTATGCTTCATTTCTGGTTTACTGTATTCCTTGGACCTTCTTATTGACGATGAAACACAGAAATTGCATCGGAATTAAATACAAAATGCAAAATGCCGACTTATGTAAAAGAAGACTGACTCTTCTTACAGTCTATGTTTAGAACCATTCCTGTGAGACCAGTTTTGATTCCGATGCTTCACTTCAGGTTTACCGTATCCCTTGGACTTTCTTACTGACGATGAAACACAGAAATTGCGTCGGAATTAAATACAAAAGGCACAATGCCCAATTAAAAAACAAGAAGACTGACTCTTTTTACTGTCTATGTTTTGGACCTTTCCTGTGTGACCAGTTTTAGATTCCGATGCTTTACTTCAGGTTTGCTGCGTCCCTTGGACCTTCTTATTGACGATAAAACCCAGAAATTGCAACGGAATTAAATACAAAAGGCACAATGCCGATTTCAGTAGAAGAGGACTGACTCTTCTTACATTCAATGATTTGAACCTTTCCTGTGAGACCAGATTTAGATTCCTATGCTTCATTTCTGGTTTACTGTATCCCTTGGACCTTCTTATTGACGATGAAACACAGAAATTGCATCGGAATTAAATACAAAATGCAAAATGCCGACTTATGTAAAAGAAGACTGACTCTTCTTACAGTCTATGCTTTGAACCTTTCCTGTGAGACTACTTTTGATTCCGATGCTTCACTTCAGACTTATTTAATCCCTTGGACCTTCTTATTGACGATGAAACACAGAAATTGCATCATAATTAAATACAAAAGGCACAATGCCGACTGAAGTACAAGAAGACTGACACTTCTTACTGTCTATGATTTGAACCTTTCCTGTGAGACCAGTTTCAGATTCCTATGCTTCATTTCCGGTTTACTGTATCCATTGGACCTTCTTATTGACGAAGAAACACAGAAATTGCACCGGAATTAAATACAAAAGGCACAATGCCGATTTAAGTACATGAAGACTGACTCTCCTAACTGTCTATGTTTTGAATCTTTACTGTGGGACCAGTTTCAGATTCCGATGCTTCACTTCAGGTTTACTGTATCCCTTGGACCTTCTTATTGACGATGAAACACAGAAATTGCGTCGGAATTAAATACAAAATCAAAATGCCGACATAAGTGCAAGAAGACTGACTCTTCTTACTGTCTATACTTTGAACATTTCCTCTGAGACCAGTTATAGATTCCGATGCTTTACCTTCGGTTTACTATATCCGTTGGACCTTCATATTGACGATGAAACACAGAAATTGCATCGGAATTATATACAAAAGGCACAATGCCGACTTAAGTAGAAGATGACTGACTTCTTACGGTCTATGCTTTGAACCATTCCTGTGAGACCAGTTGTAGATTCCGATGCTTCATCTCAGGTTTAATGTATCGCTTGGAGCTTCTTATTGACGATGAAACACAGAAATTGCATCGGAATTAAATACAAAAGACACACTGCCGACTTATGTACAAGAAGACTGACTCTTCTTACTGTCCATGTTTTGAACCTTTCCTGTTAGACCAGATTTAGATATGGATGCTTTACTTCAGGTTTACTGTATCCCTTGGACGTTCTTATTGGCGATAATACCCAGAAATTGCATCGGAATTAAACACAATAGGCGCAATGCCGACTTATATACAAGAGGAGTGACTCTTCTTACATTCTTTGATTTGAACCTTTCCTATATGACCAGTTTTAGAATCCAATGCTTCACTTGAGGTTTACTGTATCCCTTGTACCTGCTTATTGACGATGAAACACAGAAATTGCATCGGAATTAAATACAAAAGGCACAATGCAGACTTAAGTACAAGAAGACTTACTCTTCTTACTGTCTATGTTTTGAACCTTCCCTGTGAGACCAGTTTTAGATTCCTATGCTTGAATTCAGGTTTACTGTATCCCTTGGACCCTCTTATTGACGATGAAACACAGAAATTGCATCGGAATAAAATACAAAATCTAAATGCCTACTTAAGCACAAGGAGACTGACTCTTCTTCCTGTCTATGTTTTGAACCTTACCTGTGAGAGCAGTTTTGATTCCGAAGCTTCACTTCAGGTTTACTGTATCCCTTGGATCTTCTTATTGACGATGAAACACAGAAATTGCATTGGAATTAAATACAAAAGGCACAATGCCGATTGAAGTACAGGAAGACTGACTCTTCTCGCTGACTATGGATTGATCCTTTTCAGTGGGACCAGTTTTAGATTCCGATGCTTTACTTCAGGTTTACTGTATCCCTTGGACCACCTTATTGACGATGAAACACAGAAATTGCATTGGAATTAAATGCAAAAGGCACAATGCCGACTTAGGTCTAAGAATACTGACTCTTCTTACTGTCTATAATTTGAACCTTTTCTGTGAGACCAGGTTTTATTCCGATGCTTCACTTTAGGTTTACTGTATCCCTCAGACTTACTTATTGACCATGAAACACAGAAATTGGATCGGAATTAAGTAAAAAAGGCACAATGCCGACTTAAGTACAAGAAGACAGGCTCTCCAAACTATCTATGTTTTGAACCTTTACTTTGCGACCAGTTTTAGTTTCCGGTGCTTCACTTCAGGTTTACTGTATCCCTTGGATCTTCATATTGACGATGAAACATAAAAATTGCATCGGAATTAATTACAAAAGGCATAATGCAGACTTAAGTACAAGAAGACTAACTCTTCTTACTGTCTATGGTTTGAAAGTTTCCTGTGAGTGCAGATTTATATTCCCATGTTTCAATTCAGGTTTACAGTATCCTTTGGACCTTCATATTGACGATGAAACACAGAAATTGCTTCGGAATAAAATACAAAAGGCACAATGCCGATTGAAGTACAAGATAACTGACTCTTCTTACATTCTATGATTTGAACCTTTCCAGTGAGACCAGTTTCAGATTCCGATGCTTCACTTCAGGTTTACTGTATCCCTTGGACCTTCTTATTGACGATGCAACACAGAAATTGCATCGGAATGAAATTCAAATGTCACAGTGCCGACTTAAGTACAAGAAAACTGACTCTTCTTACTGTCTATGTTTAAACCTTCCCTGTGAGACCAGTTTTAGATTCCTATGCTTCATTTCAGTGTTACTGTATCCCTTGGACCTTCTTATTGACGATAAAACACAGAAATGGCATCGGAATTAATTACAAAAGGCACGATGCCGGCTTAAGTACAAGAAGACTGACTCCTCTTACTGTCTATGTTATGAACCTTTGCTGTGAGACCAGTTTGGATTCCGAAGCTTCACTTCAGGTTTACTGTATCCCTTGGACCTTCTTATTTGCGATGAAACACAGAAATTACATTGGAATTAAATACAAAAGGCACAATGCCGATTTAGAAAACAGGAAGACTGACACTTCTTGCTGACTATGGTTTGAACCTCTCCAGTGATACCAGTTTTAGGTTCCGATGCTTTACTTCAGGTGTACTGTATCCCTTCTACCTCCTTATTGACGGTGAAACACAGAAATTGCATCGGAAATAAATACAAAATGCACAATGCCGACTTAAGTACAAGAAGACGGCCTGTTCTTACTGTCTATGATTTGAAAATTTACTGTGAGACCAGTTTTAGATTCCGATGCTTTACTTTAGGTTTACTGTATGCCTTGGACCATCTTATTGACGATGAAACACAGAAAATGCATCGGAATTCATTACAAAAGACACAATGCCGACTTAAGTACAAGAGGACTGACGCTTCTTACATTCTATGACTCCAACCTTTCCTGTGAGACCAGTTTTAGATTCCGATGTTTCACTTCAGGTTTACTGTATCCCTTGGACTTTGTTATTGACGATGAAACACAGAAATTGCATCGGAATTAAATACAAAAGTTACAATGCCGACCTAAGTACAAGAAGACTGACTCTTCTTACTGTCTATGGTTTGAATCTTTACTGTGAGACCTGTTTTAGATTCCGATGCTTCACTTCAGGTTTACTGTATCCCTTGTACCTTCTTATTGACGATAAAAACACAGAATTTGCAGCGGAATTAAATACAAAACCAAAATGCCGACTTAAGTACAAGAAGACTGACTCTTCTTACTGTCTATATTTTGAACCTTTCCTGTGAGACCAGTTATAGATTCCGATGCTTTACTTCAGGTTTACTGTATCCCTTGGACCTTCATATTGACGACGACACAGAAATTGCATCGGAATTACATACAAAAGGCACACGGCCGACTTAAGTACAAGAAGACTGATTCTTCTTGCGGTCTATGTTTTGAACCTATCATATGAGACCAGTTATAGATTCCGATGTTTCATTTCAGGTTCAATGTACCCCTTGGACCTTCTTATTGACGATGAAACGCAGAAATGGCGTCGGAATTAAAAACAAAAGGCACAATCCCCACTTAAAAACAAGAAGACTGACCCTTTTTACTGTCTATGATTTGAACAATTCCTGTGTGACCAGTTTTAGATTCCGATGCTTTACTTCAGGTTTACTGTATCCCTTAGACTGTATTGACAATAAAACCCACAAATTGCATCGGAATTAAATACAAAAGGCACAATGCCGACTTAAGTACAAGAGGAATGACTCTTCTTACATTCTATGATTTGAACCTTTCCTGTGAGACCAGTTTTAGGTTCCGATGCTTTACTTCAGGTTATCTGTATCCCTTGGACCTTCGTATTGGCGATGAAACACAGAAATTGCATCAGAATTAAATACAAAAGGCACAATGCCGACTTAAGTACAAGAAGACTGACTCCTCTTACATACTATGATTTGAACCTTTCCTGTGAGACCAGTATCAGATTCCGATGCTTCACTTCAGGTTTACTGTATCCCTTGGGCCTTCTTATTGGCGATGAAACACAGAAAATGCATCGGAATTAAATACAAAAGGCACAATGCCGACTTAAGTACAAGAAGACAGACTCTTCTTACTCTCTATGTTTGAACCTTTACTGTGAGACCAGTTTTAGATTCCGATGCTTAACTTCAGGTTTACTGTATCCCTTGGACCTTCTTATTGACGATGCAACACAGAAATTGCATCGGAATGAAATTCAAATGTCACAGTGCCGACTTAAGTACAAGAAGACTGACTCTTCTTACTGTCTATGTTTAAACCTTCCCTGTGAGACCAGTTTTAGATTCCTATGCTTCATTTCAATGTTACTGTATCCCTTGGACCTTCTTATTGACGATAAAACACAAAAATGGCATCGGAATTAATTACAAAAGGCACGATGCCGACTTAAGTACAAGAAGACTGACTCCTCTTACTGTCTATGTTATGAACCTTTGCTGTGAGACCAGTTTGGATTCCGAAGCTTCACTTCAGGTTTACTGTATCCCTTGGACCTTCTTATTTGCGATGAAACACAGAAATTACATTGGAATTAAATACAAAAGGCACAATGCCGATTTAGAAAACAGGAAGACTGACACTTCTTGCTGACTATGGTTTGAACCTCTCCAGTGAGACCAGTTTTAGGTTCCGATGCTTTACTTCAGGTGTACTGTATCCCTTCTACCTCCTTATTGACGGTGAAACACAGAAATTGCATCGGAATTAAATACAAAATGCACAATGCCGACTTAAGTACAAGAAGACGGCCTGTTCTAACTGTCTATGATTTGAAAATTTACTGTGAGACCAGTTTTAGATTCCGATGCTTAACTTTAGGTTTACTGTATGCCTTGGACCATCTTATTGACGATGAAACACAGAAAATGCATCGGAATTCATTACAAAAGACACAATGCCGACTTAAGTACAAGAGGACTGACGCTTCTTACATTCTTCGACTCGAACCTTTCCTGTGAGACCAGTTATAGATTCCCATGTTTCACTTCAGGTTTACTGTATCCCTTGGACTTTGTTATTGACGATGAAACACAGAAATTGCATCGGAATTAAATACAAAAGTTACAATGCCGACCTAAGTACAAGAAGACTGACTCTTCTTACTATCTATGGTTTGAATCTTTACTGTGAGACCTGTTTTAGATTCCGATGCTTCACTTCAGGTTTACTGTATCCCTTGTACCTTCTTATTGACGATGAAACACAGAAATTGCAGCGGAATTAAATACAAAACCAAATTGCCGACTTAAGTACAAGAAGACTGACTCTTCTTACTGTCTATATTTTGACCCTTTCCTGTGAGACCAGTTATAGATTCCGAAGCTTTACTTCAGGTTTACTGTATCCCTTGGACCTACATATTGACGACGACACAGAAATTGCATCGGAATTACATACAAAAGGCACACGGCCGACTTAAGTACAAGAAGACTGATTCTTCTTGCGGTCTATGATTTGAACCTATCATATGAGACCAGTTATAGATTCCGATGTTTCATTTCAGGTTCAATGTACCCCTTGGACCTTCTTATTGACGATGAAACGCAGAAATTGCGTCGGAATTAAAAACAAAAGGCTCAATCCCCACTTAAAAACAAGAAGACTGACCCTTTTTACTGTCTATGATTTGAACCATTCCTGTGTGACCAGTTTTAGATTCCGATGCTTTACTTCAGGTTTACTGTATCCCTTAGACTGTACTGACAATAAAACCCACAAATTGCATCGGAATTATATACAAAAGGCACAATGCCGACTTAAGTACAAGAGGAATGACTCTTCTTACATTCTATGATTTGAACCTTTCCTGTGAGACCAGTTTTAGATTCCGATGCTTTACTTCAGGTTTTCTGTATCCCTTGGACCTTCGTATTGGCGATGAAACACAGAAATTGCATCAGAATTAAATACAAAAGGCACAATGCCGACTTAAGTACAAGAAGACTGACTCCTCTTACATACTATGATTTGAACCTTTCCTGTGAGACCAGTATCAGATTCCGATGCTTCACTTCAGGTTTACTGTATCCCTTGGGCCTTCTTATTGGCGATGAAACACAGAAAATGCATCGGAATTAAATACAAAAGGCACAATGCCGTCTTAAGTACAAGAAGACAGACTCTTCTTACTCTCTATGTTTGAACCTTTACTGTGAGACCAGTTTTAGATTCCGATGCTTAACTTCAGGTTTACAGTATCCCTTGGACCTTCTTGTTGACGATGAATCACAGAAATTGCATCGGAATTAAACACAAAAGGCACAATTCCGACTTCAGTACAAGAAGATGGACTCTTCTTACTGTCTATAATTTGAATCTTTACTGTGAGACCAGTTTTAGATTACGAAGCTGTATTTTAGGTTTACTGTATGCCTTGGACCTTCTTATTGACGATGAAACACAGAAAGTGCATCGGAATTAAATACAAAAGGCACAATGCCGACTTAAGTGCAAGAGGACTGACTCTTCTTACATTCTATGACTTGAACCTTTCCTGTGAGACCAGTTTTAGATTCCGATGCTTCACTGCAGGTTTACTGTATCCCTTGGACCTTCTCATTGTCGATGAATCACAGAAATTGCATCGGAATTAAACACAAAAGGCACAATTCCGACTTCAGTACAAGAAGATGGACTCTTCTTACTGTCTATGCTTTGAACCTTTCCTGTGAGACCAGTTTTAGTTTCCGATTCTTCACTTCAGGTTTACTGTATCCCTTGGACCTTCTTATTGACGATGAAACACAGAAATCGCATCGGAATTAAATACAAAAGGCACAATGCCGTCTTAAGTACAAGTAGACTGTCTCTTCTCACTGTCTATGTTTTGAATCTTTACTGTGGGAACAGTTTTAGATTCCGATGCTTCACTACAGGTTTACTGTATCCCTTGGACCTTCTTATTGACGATGAAACACAGAAATTGCAGCGGAATTAAATACAAAACCAAAATGCCGACTTAAGTACAAGAAGACTGACTCTTCTTACTGTCCATATTTTGAACCATTCCTGTGAGACCAGTTTCCGTTCCGATGCTTCACTTCAGGTTTACTGTATCCCTTGTACCTTCTTATTGACGATGAAACACAGAAATTGCAGCGGAATTAAATACAAAACCAAAATGCCGACTTAAGTACAAGAAGACTGACTCTTCTTACTGTCTATATTTTGACCCTTTCCTGTGAGACCAGTTATAGATTCCGAAGCTTTACTTCAGGTTTACTGTATCCCTTGGACCTACATATTGACGACGACACAGAAATTGCATCGGAATTACATACAAAAGGCACACGGCCGACTTAAGTACAAGAAGACTGATTCTTCTTGCGGTCTATGATTTGAACCTATCATATGAGACCAGTTATAGATTCCGATGTTTCATTTCAGGTTCAATGTACCCCTTGGACCTTCTTATTGACGATGAAACGCAGAAATTGCGTCGGAATTAAAAACAAAAGGCTCAATCCCCACTTAAAAACAAGAAGACTGACCCTTTTTACTGTCTATGATTTGAACCATTCCTGTGTGACCAGTTTTAGATTCCGATGCTTTACTTCAGGTTTACTGTATCCCTTAGACTGTACTGACAATAAAACCCACAAATTGCATCGGAATTATATACAAAAGGCACAATGCCGACTTAAGTACAAGAGGAATGACTCTTCTTACATTCTATGATTTGAACCTTTCCTGTGAGACCAGTTTTAGATTCCGATGCTTTACTTCAGGTTTTCTGTATCCCTTGGACCTTCGTATTGGCGATGAAACACAGAAATTGCATCAGAATTAAATACAAAAGGCACAATGCCGACTTAAGTACAAGAAGACTGACTCCTCTTACATACTATGATTTGAACCTTTCCTGTGAGACCAGTATCAGATTCCGATGCTTCACTTCAGGTTTACTGTATCCCTTGGGCCTTCTTATTGGCGATGAAACACAGAAAATTCATCGGAATTAAATACAAAAGGCACAATGCCGTCTTAAGTACAAGAAGACAGACTCTTCTTACTCTCTATGTTTGAACCTTTACTGTGAGACCAGTTTTAGATTCCGATGCTTAACTTCAGGTTTACAGTATCCCTTGGACCTTCTTGTTGACGATGAATCACAGAAATTGCATCGGAATTAAACACAAAAGGCACAATTCCGACTTCAGTACAAGAAGATGGACTCTTCTTACTGTCTATAATTTGAATCTTTACTGTGAGACCAGTTTTAGATTACGAAGCTGTATTTTAGGTTTACTGTATGCCTTGGACCTTCTTATTGACGATGAAACACAGAAAGTGCATCGGAATTAAATACAAAAGGCACAATGCCGACTTAAGTACAAGAGGACTGACTCTTCTTACATTCTATGACTTGAACCTTTCCTGTGAGACCAGTTTTAGATTCCGATGCTTCACTGCAGGTTTACTGTATCCCTTGGACCTTCTCATTGTCGATGAATCACAGAAATTGCATCGGAATTAAACACAAAAGGCACAATTCCGACTTCAGTACAAGAAGATGGACTCTTCTTACTGTCTATGCTTTGAACCTTTCCTGTGAGACCAGTTTTAGTTTCCGATTCTTCACTTCAGGTTTACTGTATCCCTTGGACCTTCTTATTGACGATGAAACACAGAAATCGCATCGGAATTAAATACAAAAGGCACAATGCCGTCTTAAGTACAAGTAGACTGTCTCTTCTCACTGTCTATGTTTTGAATCTTTACTGTGGGAACAGTTTTAGATTCCGATGCTTCACTACAGGTTTACTGTATCCCTTGGACCTTCTTATTGACGATGAAACACAGAAATTGCAGCGGAATTAAATACAAAACCAAAATGCCGACTTAAGTACAAGAAGACTGACTCTTCTTACTGTCCATATTTTGAACCATTCCTGTGAGACCAGTTTCCGTTCCGATGCTTCACTTCAGGTTTACTGTATCCCTTGGACCTTCTTATTGACGATGAAACACAGAAATTGCGTCGGAGTGAAATACAAAAGGCATAATGCCGACTTAAAAACAAGAAGACCGACTCTTCTTACTGTCTACGTTTTGAACCTTTCCTGTGAGACTAGTTTCAGATTCCGATGCTTTACTTCAGGTTTTCTGTATCCCTTGGACCTTCGTATTGACGATGAAACACAGAAATTGCATCAGAATTAAATACAAAAGGCACAATGCCGTCTTAAGTACAAGTAGACTGTCTCTTCTCACTGTCTATGTTTTGAATCTTTACTGTGGGAACAGTTTTAGATTCCGATGCTTCACTACAGGTTTACTGTATCCCTTGGGCCTTGTTATTGGCGATGAAACACAGAAAATGCATCGGAATTAAGTACAAAAGGCACAATGCCGTCTTAAGTACAAGAAGACAGACTCTTCTTACTGTCTATGATTGAACCTTTACTGTGAGACCAGTTTTAGATTCCGATGCTTAACTTCAGGTTTACAGTATCCCTTGGACCTTCTTATTGACGATGAAACACCAAAATTGCATCCGAATTAAATTCTAAAGTCAAAATGCCGACTTAAAGACGAGAAGACCGACTCTTCTTACTATCTATGATTTGAACCTTTCCTGTGAGACCATTTTTAGATTCCAATGGTTCACTTCATGTTTAGTGTATCCCTTGGACCTTCTAATTGACGATGAAACAAAGAAATTGCATCGGAATTAAATACAAAAGGCACAATGCCGATTTAAAAACAAGAAGACTGACTCTTCTTGCTGTCTATGTTTTGAACCTTTCCAGTGAGACCAGTTTCAGATTCCGATTCTTTACTTCAGGTTTACTGTATCCCTCAGACTTTCTTATTGTCGATGAAACATAGAAATTGCATCGGAATTAAATACAAAAGGCACAATGCCGACTTAAGTACAAGAAGACTGACTCTTCTTACTGTCTATGTTTTGAATCCTTACTGTGAGGCCAGTTTTAGATTACGAAGCTGTATTTTAGGTTTACTGTATGCCTTGGACCTTCTTATTGACGATGAAACACAGAAATTGCATCGGAATTAAATACAAAAGGCACAATGCCGACTTAAGTACAAGAGGACTGACTCTTCTTACATTCTATGTCTTGAACCTTTCCTGTGAGACCAGTTTTAGATTCCGATGCTTCACTTCAGGTTTACTGTATCCCTTGGACCTTCTCATTGTCGATGAATCACAGAAATTCCATCGGAATTAAACACAATAAGCACAATGCCGACTTAAGTACAAGAGGACTGACTCTTCTTACATTCTTTGATTTGAACCTTTCCTATTTGACCAGTTATAGAATCCGATGCTTCACTTCAGGTTTACTGTATCCCTTGTACCTGCTTATTGACGATGAAACACAGAAATTGCATCGGAATTAAATACAAAAGGCACAATGCCAACTTAAGTACAAGAAGACTGACTCTTCTTACTGTCTATGCTTTGAACCTTCCCTGTGAGACCAGTTTTAGATTCCTATGCTTGAATTCAGTTTTACTGTATCCCTTGGACCTTCTTATAGACGATGAAACACAGAAATGGCATCGGAATTAAATACAAAATCTAAATTCCTACTTAAGTACAAGGAAACTGACTCTTCTTCCTGTCTATGTTTTGAACCTTAGCTGTGAGACCATTTTTGATTCCGAAGCTTCACTTCAGGTATACTGTATCCCTTGGACCTTCTTATTGACAATGAAACACAGAAATTGCAATGGAATTAAATACAAAAGGCACAATGACGATGTAAATACAAGAAGACTGACTCTTCTTGCTGTCTATAATTTGAACCTTCAATGTGAGACCAGTTTCAGATTCCAATGTTTAAATTCAGTATTACTGTATCCCTTGGACCTTCTTATTGACGATGAAACACAGAAATTGCATCGGAATTAAATACAAAAGCACAATGCCGACTTAAGTACAATAAGACTGACTCCTCTTACTGTCTATGTTTTGAACCTTAGATGTGGGACCAGTTTTGATTCCGAAGCTTCACTTCAGGTTTACTGTATCCCTCAGACTTACTTATTGACCATGAAACACATAAATTGCATCAGAATTAAATAAAAAATCCACAATGCCGACTTAAGTACAAGAAGACAGACTCTTCTAACTGTCTATGTTTTGAACCATTCCTGTGAGACCAGTGTTAGTTTCCGATGCTTACCTTCAGGTTTACTGTATCCCTTGGACCTTCTTATTGACGATGAAATACAGAAATTGCATCGGAATCAAGTACAAAAGGCACAATGCCGACTTATGCACAAGAAGGCTGACTCTTCTTATATTCTATGATTTGAACCTTTCCTGTGAGACCAGATTTAGATTCCTATGCTTCATTTCTAGTTTGCTGTATCCCTTGGACAATCTTATAGACGATGAAACACAGAAATTGCATCGGAATTAAATACAAAAGGCACAATGCCGACTTTAGTGCAAGAAGACTGACTCTTCTTACTGTCTATGTTTTGAACCTTTCCTGTGTGACCAATTTCAGATTCCGATGCTTTACTTCAGGTTTACTGTGTCCCTTGGACCTTCTTATTGACGATAAAACACAGAAATTGCATCGGAATTAAATACAAAAGGCACAATGCCGATTTCAGTACAAGAGGACTGACTCTTCTTATATTCTATGATTTGAACCTTTCCTGTGAGACCAGATTTAGATTCCTATGCTTCATTTCTAGTTTACTGTATCCCTTGGTCATTCTTATTGACGATGAAACACAGAAATTGCAACGAAATTAAATACAAAATGCACAATGCCGACTTTAGTACAGGAAGACTGACTCTTCTTACTGTCTATGTTTTGAACCATTCCTGTGAGACCAGTTTTAGTTTCCGATGCTTCATTTCTGGTGTACTGTACCCCTTGGTCCTTCTTATTGACGTTGAAACACAGAAATTGCATCGGAATTAAATACAAAATGAAAAATTACGACTTAAGTAAAAGAAGACTGACTCTTCTTACAGTCTATGCTTTGAACCTTTCCTGTGAGACCAGTTTTGATTCCAATGTTTCACTTCAGGTTTACTGTATCCCTTGGACCTTCTTATTGACGATGAAACACAGAAATTGCATCGGAATTAAATACAAAATGCACAATGGCGACTTAAGTACAAGAGGACAGACTCTTCTTACATTCTATGATTTGAACCTATCCTCTGAGAGCAGTTTTCATTATGATGCTCACCTTCTGGTTTACTGTGTCCCTTGAATCTTCATATTGGAGATGAAACACAGAAATTGCATTGGAATTAAATACAAAAGGCACAATGCCGATTTCAGTACAAGAGGACTGACTCTTCTTATATTCTATGATTTGAACCTTTCCTGTGAGACCAGATTTAGATTCCTATGCTTCATTTCTAGTTTGCTGTATCCCTTGGACAATCTTATAGACGATGAAACACAGAAATTGCATCGGAATTAAATACAAAATGCACAATGCCGACTGAAGTACAAGAAGACTGACACTTCTTACCGTCTATGATTTGAACCTTTCCTGTGAGACCAGTTTCAGATTCCTATGCTTCATTTCCGGTTTACTGTATCCATTGGACCTTCTTATTGACGAAGAAACACAGAAATTGCACCGGAATTAAATACAAAAGGCACAATGCCGATTTAAGTACATGAAGACTGACTCTTCTAACAGTCTATGTTTTGAATCTTAACTGTGGGACCAGTTTTAGATTCCGATGCTTCACTTCAAGTTTACTGTATCGTTTGGACCTTCTTATTGACGATGAAACACAGATATTGCGTCGGAATAAAATACAAAAGGCACAATGCCGATTCAAGTACAAGAGGACTGACTCTTCTTACATTCTATGATTTGTACCTTTCCAGTGAGACCAGTTTTAGATTCCGATGCTTCACTTCGGGTTTACTGTATCCCTTGGACCTTCTTATTGACGATGCAACACAGAAATTGCATCGGAATTAAATTCAAATGTCACAATGCCGACTTAAGTTCATAAAGACTGAATCTTCTTACTGTCTATGTTTAAACCTTCTCTGTGAGACCAGTTTTAGATTCCTATGCTTCATTTCAGTGTTACTGTATCCCTTGGACCTTCTTATTGACGATGAAACTCAGAAATTGCATCGGAATTAAATACAAAAGGCACGATTCCGACTTAAGTACAAGAAGACTGACTCCTCTTACTGTCTATATTTTGAACCCTTCCTGTGAGACCAGTTATAGATTCCGATGCTTTACTTCAAATTAACTGTATCCCTTGGACCGTCTTATTGACGATGAAACACAGAAATTGCGACCGCACAAAATACAAAAGGCACAATACCGACTTAAGTACAAGAGGACTTTCTCTTCTTACATTCTATGATTTGAACCTTTCCTGTGAGACCAGTTTTAGGTTCCGATGCTTCACTTCATGTTTACTGTATACCTTTGACCTTCTTATTGACGATGAAACACAGATATTGCATCGGAATTAAATTCAAATGTCAAAATGCCGTCTTAAGTACAAGAAGACCGACTCTTCTTACTGTCTATGATTTGAACTTTTCCTGTGAGGACAGTTTTAGATTCCGATGCGTCACTTCAGGTTTGCTGTATCCCTTGGACTTCCATATTGACGGTGAAACATAGTAATTACATCGGAATTAAATACAAAAGGCACAATGTCGACTTAGGTACAAGAAGACTGACTCTTCTCAAAGTCTATGTTTTGAACCTCTCCCTTGAGATCAGTTTTGATTCCGATGCTTCACTTCAGGTTTACTGTATCCCTCAGACTTACATGATGGCGATAAAACACAAAAACGCATCGGAATTAAATACAAAAAGCACAATGCCAACTTAAGTCCAAGAAGACTGACCCTTTTTACTATCTATGATTTGAACCATTCCTGTGTGACCAGTTTTAGATTCCGATGCTTTACTTCAGGTTTACTGTGTCCCTTAGACTTTATTGACGATAAAACCCAGAAATTGCATCGCAATTAAATACAAAAGGCACAATGCCGACATATGAACAACAGGAATGACTCTTCTTACATTCTATGATTTGAACCTTTCCTGTGAGACCAGTTTTATATTCCGATGCTTTACTACAGGATTACTGAATCCCTCTGACCTGCTAATTGATGATGAAACACAGAAATTGCATCGGAATTAAATACAAAAGGCACACTGCCGACTTAAATTCAAGAAGACTGACTCTTTTTACTGTCTATAATTAGAACCTTTCCTGTGAGACCAGTTTTAGTTTCCGATGCTTCGTTTCTGTTTTACTGTATCCCTTGGACCTTCTTATTGACGATGAAACACAGAAATTACATCGGATTTAAATACAAATGGAACAATGCCGACTGAAGTACAAGAAGACAGTCACTTCTTATTGTCTATGATTTGAAGCTTTCCTGTGAGACCAGTTTCAGATTCCTACGCTTCATTTCAGGTGTATTGTAACCCTTGGACCTTCTTATTGACGATGAACACAGAAATTGCATCGGAATTAAATACAAAAGGACAATGCCGACTTAAGTACGTGAAGACTGACTCTTCATACTGTCTATGTTTTGAACCTTTCCTGTGAGACCAATTTTAGATTCCGATCGTTTACTTCAGGTTTACTGTATCCCTTGGACCTTCTTATCGACGATGAAACACAGAAATTGCATCGGAATTAAATACAAAAGGCACAATGCCGACTTAAGTGCAAGATGACTAAATCTTCTTACTGTCTATGTTTAGAACCTTTCCTGTGAGACCAGTTTTAGATTCCGATGCTTCACTTCAGGTTTACTGTATCCCTTGGGCCTTTTTATTGACGATGAAACACAGAAAATGCATCGGAATTAAATACAAAAGGCACACTGCGGTCTTAAGTACAAGAAGACAGACTCTTCTTACTGTCTATGTTTTGAACCTTTACTGTGAGACCAGGTTTATTTTCCGATGCTTCACTTCAGGTTTACAGTATCCCTTGGACCTTCTTGTAGACGATGAAACACCGAAATTGCATAGGAATTAAATTCAAAAGTCAAAATGCCGACTTAAAGACGAGAAGACCGACTCTTCTTACTCTCTATGCTTTGAACCTTTCCTGTGAGACCAGTTTAGGATTCCGATGGTTCATTTCATTTTTACTGTATCCCTTGGACCTTCTAATTGACGATGAAACATAGAAATTGCATCGGAATTAAATACAAAAGGCACGATGCCGACTTAACTACAAGAAGACTGACTCTTCTTACTGTCTACGTCTTGAACCTTTGCTGTGATACCAGTTTTGATTCCGAAGCTTCACTTCAGGTTTACTGTATCCCTTGGACCTTCTTATTGACGATGAAACACAGTAATTTTATTGGAATTAAATACAAAAGGCACAATGCCGATTTAAAAACAAGAAGACTGACTCTTCTTACATTCTATGACTTGAACCTTTCCTGTGAGATCAGTTTTACATTCCGATGCTTCACTTCAGGTTTACTGTGTCCCTTGGACCTTCTCATTGTCGATGAATCACAGAAATTGCATCGGAATTAAACACAAAAGGCACAATTCCGACTTAAGTACAAGAAGACGGACTCTTCTTACTGTCTATGCTTTGAACCTTTCCTGTGAGACCAGTTTTAGTTTCCGATGCTTCACTTCAGGTTTACTGTATCCCTTGGACCTTCTTATTGACAATGAAACACAGAAATCGCATCGGAATTAAATACAAAATGCACAATGCCAACTTAAGTACAAGAAGACAGACTCTTCGTACTGTCTATGTTATGAACCTTTCATGTGAGACCAGATTTAGAAATCGAAGTTTCAATTCAGGTTTACTGTATCCCTTGGACATTCTTTTTGACGGCGAAACACAGAAATTGCATCGGAATTAAATACAAAAATCACAATGCCGACTTCAGTACAAGAAGACTGACTCTTCATACTGTCTATGTTCTGAGCCTTTCCTGTGAGACCAGTTTTAGTTTCCGATGCTTCATTTCTTCTTTACTGTATCCATTGGACCTTCTTATTGGCGATGAAACACAGAAATTGTATCGGAATTAAATACAAAATGCACAATGCCAACTTAAGTACAAGAAGACTGACTCCCCTTACTGTCCACGTTTTGAACCTTTCCTGTAAGACCAGTTAGATTCCGATGCTTCACTTCAGGTTTACTGTATCTGTCGGACCTTCTTATTGACGATGAAACACAGAAATTACATCGGAATTAAGTACAAAAAGCACAATGCCGATTTAAGTACGAGAAGACTGACTCCTCATACTGTCTATGAATTGAACCTTTCCTGTGAGACCAGTTTCAGATTCCTATGCATCACTTCAGGTTTACTGTATCCCTTGGACCTTCTTATTGACGATGAAACACAGAACTTGCATTGGACTAAAATACAAAAGGCACAATGCCGACTTTAGTACAAGAAGACTGACTCTTCTTACTATCTACGTTTTGAACCATTCCTGTGAGACCAGTCTTGATTCCGATGCTTCACATCAGGTTTTATCGTATCCCTTGGACTTTCTTATTGACGATAAAACCCAGAAATTGTATCGGAATTAAATACAAAAGGCACAATGGCGACTTAAGTACAAGAAGACTGACTCTTCTTACTGTCTATGTTTTGAACCTTACCTGTGAGACCAGTTTTAGTTTCCGATGCTACACCTAAGGTTTACTGTAACCCTTGGACCTTCTTATTAACGATGAAACGCATAAATTGCATTGGAATTAAATACAAAAGGCACACTGCCGACTTAAGTACAAGAAGACTGACACTTCTTACTGTCTATGATTTGAACCTTTCCTGTGAGACCAGTTTTAGTTTCCGATGCTTCATTTCTGGTGTACTGTATCTTTTGGACCTGATTATTGACGATGAAACACAGATATTGCATCGGAATTGAATACAAAAGGCACCATGCCGACTTCAGTACAAGAAGAGTGACTATTGTTTTAACCTTTCCTGTGACACCAGTTTTATTTTCCGATGCTTCACTTCAATTTTTCTATATCCCTTGGACCTCCTAATTAACGGTGAAACACACAAATTGCATCGGAATTAAATAGAAAAGGCGCACTGCCGACTTAAGTACAAGAAGACTGACTCTTCTTACTGTCTATGATTTGAACCTTTCCTGTGAGACCAGTTTTAGTTTCTGATGCTTCATTCCTTGTTTACTGTATCCCTTGGACCTTCTTATTGACGATGAAACACAGAAATTGCATCGGAATTAAGTACAAAATGCAAAATGCCGACTTAAGTACAAGAAGACTGACTCTTCTTACTGTCTATGCTTTGAACCTTTCCTAAGAGACCAGTTTTGATTCCGATGCATCACTTCAGGTTTACTGTATCCCTTGGACCTTCTTATTGTCGATGAAACACAGAAATTACATCGGAATTAAATACAAAATGCACAACGCCGACTGAAGTACAAGAAGACTGACACTTCTTACTGTCTATGATTTGAACCTTTTCTGTGAGACCAGTTTCAGATGACTATGCTTCATTTCAGGTTTACTGTATCCCTTGGACCATCTTAGTGACGAAGAAACACAGAAATTGCACCAGAATTAAATACAAAGGGCACAATGCCGACTTAAGTACATGAAGACTGACTCTTCTTACTGTCTATGCTTTTGAAACTTTCCTGTGATACCAGTTTCAGATTCCGATGTTTACTTCAGGTTCACTGTATCTCTTGGACCTTCAAATTGACGATGAAACACAGAAATTGCATCGGAACTAAATGCAAAAGGCACAATGTCGACTTAAGTACAAGAGGACTGACTGTACTTACATTCTATTATTTGAATCTTTCCTGTGAGACCAGTTTTAGATTACGATGCTTCATTTCAGGTTTATTGTATCCCTTGGACCTTCTTAATGACGATGAAACACAGAAATTGCCTCTGAATTAAATACAAAACGCACAATGCCGACTTAAGTACAAGAAGACTGCCTCTTCTTACTGTCTATGCTTTGAAAGTATCCTGTGAGACCAGTTTTAAATTCCGATACTTCACTTCAGGTTTACTGTATTCCTTGGACTTTCTTATTGACGATGAAACACAGAAATTGCGTCGGAATTAAATGCAAAAGGCACAATGACCACTTAAAAGCAAGAAGAATGACTCTTCTTACTGTCTATGTTTTGAACCTTACCTGAGAGACCAGTTTTAGATTCCGATGCTTTACTTCAGGTTTACTGTATCCCTTGGACCTTCGTATTGACGATAAAACCGAGAAATTGCATCGGAATTAAATACAATAAGCACAATGCCGACTTGTGTACAAGAGGACTGACTCTTCATACATTCTTTGATTTGTACCTTTCCTGTGGGACCAGTTTTAGATTCCGATACTTCACTTCCGGTTTACTGTATCCCTTGGACCCGCTTATTGACGATGAAACACAGAAATTGCATCGGAATTAAGTACAAAAGGCACAATGCCCACTTAGGTACAAGAAGACTGACTTTTTATACTGTCTATGTTATGAACCTTTCATGTGAGACCTGATTTAGAAATCGTAGCTTCACTTCCGGTTTACTGTATCCCTTGGACCTTCGTTTTGACGATGAAACACAAAAATTGCATCGGAGTAAAATACAAAAGGCACAATGCCGACTTTAGTACAAGATGACTGACCCTTCTTACTGTCTATGATTTGAACCTTTCCTGTGAGACCAGTTTCAGATTCCTATGCTTCATTTCAGGTTTACCGTATCCCTTGGACTTTCCTATTGACGATGAAACACAGAAATTGCATCGGAATAAAAAACAAAAGGCACAATGCCGACTCTAGTAAAAGAAGACTGACTCTTCTTACTGTCCATGTTTTGAACCATTCCTGTGAGACCAGTTTTGATTCCGATGCTTCACTTCAGGTTTACCGTATTCCTTGGACTATCTTCTTGGCGATGAAACACAGAAATTGTGTCGGAATTAAATACAAAAGGCACAATGCCCACTTAAAAACAAGAAGACTGACTCTTCTTACTGTCTATGTTTTGAACCTTTCCTGTGTGACAAGTTTTAGATTCCGATGTTTTACTTCAGGTTTACTATATCCCTAGGACCTTCTTATTGACAATGAAACACAGAAAATGCATCGGAATGAAATACAAAAGGCACAATGCCGAATTAATTACAAGAAGGTTGACCCTTCTTACTATGTTTTGAACCTTTCCTGTGAGACCAGTTTTAGTTTCCGATGCTTCACCTCAGCTTTACTGTATCCCATTGACCTTCTTATTGACGATGAAACACAGAAATTGCATCGGAATTAAATACAAAAGGCACAATGCTGACATAAGTACAATAAGGCTGACTCTTCTTACTGTCTATGATTCGAGCCTTTGCTGCGGCACCAGTTTTAGATATCGATGCGTCACTTCAGGTTTAGTGTATCCCTTGGACGTTCTCATTGAAGATGATACACAGAAATTGCATCGGAAGTAAATACAAAACGCATGATGCCGACTTAAGTACAAGAAGGCTGACTCTTCTTACTGTCTACGATTTGAACTTTTCCTGTGAGACCAGTTTTGATTCCGATGCTTCACTTGAGGTTTACTGTATCCTTTGGATCTTAATATTGACGAAGAAACACAGAAATTGCTCGGAATTAAATACAAAAGGCACAATGCCGACTTAAGTACAAGAAGACTGAGTCTTCTTACTGTCTATGATTTGAACCTTTCCTGTGAGACCAGTGTTAGATTCCTATGCTTTATTTCCGGTTTACGGTCTCCCTTGGTCCTTCTAATTGACGATGAAACACAGAAATTGCATCGGAATTAAATACAAAAGGCACAATGCCGCCTTAAGAACAAGAAGACTGACTCTTCTTAGTGTCTATGTTTTTATCATTCCTGTGAGATTAGTTTTGAATCCGATGCTTTAGTTCGGGCTTACTGTATCCCTTGGACTTTCTTGTTGACGATGAAACACAGAATTTGCGTCGGAATTAAATACAAAAGGCACAATGTCCGCTTAAAAACAAGAAGACTGACTCTTCTTACTGTCTATGATTTGAACCCTTCCTGTGAGACCAGTTTTCGATTCCGAAGTTTTACTTCAGGTTTACTGTACCCCTTGGACCTTTTTATTGACGATAAAACACAGAAATTGCATCGGAATTGAAGACAAAAGGCACAATGCCGACTTAAGTAGAAGAGGACTGACTCTTCTTACATTCTATGATATGAACCTTTCCTGTGAGACCAGTTTTAGATTCCGATGCTTCACTTCAGGTTTACTGTATCGCTTGGACCTGCTTACTGACGATGAAACACAGAAATTGCATCGGAATTAAATACAAAAGGTACAATGCAGACTTAAGTAGAAGAAGACTGACTCTTGTTACTGTCTATGTATTGAACCATTCCTATGACACAAGTTTTAGTTTCCGATGGTACACTTCATTTCTACTGTATCCCTTGGACCTACATATTGACGATGAAACACATAAATAGCATCGGAATTAAATACAAAAGGGACACTGCCGACTTAAGTACAAGAAGATTGACTCTTCTTACAGTCTTTGTTTTGAACCTTTCCTCTGACACAAGTTTTAGTTTCCGACGCTTCAATTCAGGTTTACTGTATCCCTTGGACCTTCTTATTGACGATGAAACACAGAAATTGCATCGGAATGAAATTCTAAAAGCACAATGCCGACTTAAGTAAAAGAGGACGGACCCTTCGTACATTCTATGATTTGAACCTTTCCTGTGAGACCAGTTTTAGATTACGATGCTTCACCTCAGTTTTATTGTATCCCTTTGACCTTCTTATTGACGATGAAACACAGAAATTGCATCGGAATTAAATACAAAAGGCACAGTGCTGACATAAGTACAGTAAGTCTGTCTCTTCTTACTGTCTATGATTCGAGCCTTTGCTGCGGCACCAGTTTTAGATATCGATGCGTCACTTCAGGTTTACTGTATCCCTTGGACCTTCTTATTAGAGATGATACACAGAAATTGCATCGGAAGTAAATACAAAACGCACGATGCATACTTAAGTACAAGAAGGCTGTTTCTTCTTACTGTCTACGATTTGAACTTTTCCTGTGAGACCAGTTTTAGATTCCGGTCCTCCACTTCAGGTTTACTGTATCCCTTGCACCTTCTTATTGACGATGAAACGCAGAAGTTGCATCGGTATTAAATACAAAAGGCACAATGCCGACATAAGTACAATAGGAATGACTCTTCTTACATTCTACGATTTGAGCCTTTCCGCTGAAATCAGTTTTAGATATCGATGCTTCACTTCAGGTTTACTGTATACCATGGACCTTCTTTTTGACGGCGAAACACAGAAATTTCATCGGAATTATATACAAAAGGCACAATGCCGATTTAAGTACAGGAAGACCGACTCTTCTGACAGTCTATGTTTTGAACCTTTCCTGTGACACAAGTTTTAATTTCCGATGCTTCAATTCAGGTTTGCTGTATCCCTTGGACCTTCTTATTGACGATGAAACACAGAAACCGCATCGGAATGAAATTCTAAAGGCACAATGCCGACTTAAGTAAAAGAGGACGGACCCTTCGTACATTCTATGATTTGAACCTTTCCTGTGAGACCAGTTTTAGATTACGATGCTTCACCTCAGCTTTACTGTATCCCTTTGACCTTCTTATTGACGATGAAACACAGAAATTGCATCGGAATTAAATACAAAATTCACAATGCTGACATAAGTACAATAAGGCTGACTCTTCTTACTGTCTATGATTCGAGCCTTTGCTGCGGCACCAGTTTTAGATATCGATGCGTCACTTCAGGTTTACTGTATCCCTTGGACGTTCTCATTGAAGATGATACACAGAAATTGCATCGGAAGTAAATACAAAACGCACGATGCCGACTTAAGTACAAGAAGGCTGACTCTTCTTACTGTCTACGATTTGAACTTTTCCTGTGAGACCAGTTTTGATTCCGATGCTTCACTTGAGGTTTACTGTATCCTTTGGATCTTAATATTGACGAAGAAACACAGAAATTGCTCGGAATTAAATACAAAAGGCACAATGCCGACTTAAGTACAAGAAGACTGAGTCTTCTTACTGTCTATGATTTGAACCTTTCCTGTGAGACCAGTGTTAGATTCCTATGCTTTATTTCCGGTTTACGGTCTTCCTTGGTCCTTCTAATTGACGATGAAACACAGAAATTGCATCGGAATTAAATACAAAAGGCACAATGCCGCCTTAAGAACAAGAAGACTGACTCTTCTTAGTGTCTATGTTTTTATCATTCCTGTGAGATTAGTTTTGAATCCGATGCTTTAGTTCGGGCTTACTGTATCCCTTGGACTTTCTTGTTGACGATGAAACACAGAATTTGCGTCGGAATTAAATACAAAAGGCACAATGTCCGCTTAAAAACAAGAAGACTGACTCTTCTTACTGTCTATGATTTGAACCCTTCCTGTGAGACCAGTTTTCGATTCCGAAGTTTTACTTCAGGTTTATTGTACCCCTTGGACCTTTTTATTGACGATAAAACACAGAAATTGCATCGGAATTTAAGACAAAAGGCACAATGCCGACTTAAGTACAAGAGGACTGACTCTTCTTACATTCTATGATATGAACCTTTCCTGTGAGACCAGTTTTAGATTCCGATGCTTCACTTCAGGTTTACTGTATCGCTTGGACCTGCTTACTGACGATGAAACACAGAAATTGCATCGGAATTAAATACAAAAGGTACAATGCAGACTTAAGTAGAAGAAGACTGACTCTTGTTACTGTCTATGTATTGAACCTTTCCTATGACACAAGTTTTAGTTTCCGATGGTACACTTCATTTCTACTGTATCCCTTTGACCTACATATTGCCGATGAAACACATAAATAGCATCGGAATTAAATACAAAAGGGACACTGCCGACTTAAGTACAAGAAGATTGACTCTTCTTACAGTCTTTGTTTTAAACCTTTCCTGTGACACAAGTTTTAGTTTCCGATGCTTCAATTCAGGTTTACTGTATCCCTTGGACCTTCTTATTGACGATGAAACACAGAAATTGCATCGGAATGAAATTCTAAAAGCACAATGCCGACTTAAGTAAAAGAGGACGGACCCTTCGTACATTCTATGATTTGAACCTTTCCTGTGAGACCAGTTTTAGATTACGATGCTTCACCTCAGTTTTACTGTATCCCTTTGACCTTCTTGTTGACGATGAAACACAGAAATTGCATCGGAATTAAATACAAAAGGCACAATGCTGACATAAGTACAGTAAGCCTGACTCTTCTTACTGTCTATGATTCGAGCCTTTGCTGCGGCACCAGTTTTAGATATCGATGCGTCACTTCAGGTTTACTGTATCCCTTGGACCTTCTTATTGAAGATGATACACAGAAATTGCATCGGAAGCAAATACAAAACGCACGATGCATACTTAAGTACAAGAAGGCTGACTCTTCTTACTGTCTACGATTTGAACTTTTCCTGTGAGACCAGTTTTAGATTCCGGTCCTCCACTTCAGGTTTACTGTATCCCTTGCACCTTCTTATTGACGATGAAACGCAGAAATTGCATCGGTATTAAATACAAAAGGCACAATGCCGACATAAGTACAATAGGAATGACTCTTCTTACATTCTACGATTTGAGCCTTTCCGCTGAAATCAGTTTTAGATATCGATGCTTCACTTCAGGTTTACTGTATACCATGGACCTTCTTTTTGACGACGAAACACAGAAATTGCATCGGAATTAAATACAAAACTCACAATGCTGACTTAAGTACAAGAAGACTGACTCTTTTTACTGCCTATGTTGTGATCCTTTCCTGTGAGACCAGTTTTAGTTTCCGATGCTTAGCTTCAGGTTTACTGTATTCTTATTGACGATGAAACGCAGAAATAGCATCGGAATTATATACAAAAGGCACAATGCCGATTTAAGTACAAGAAGACTGAGTCTTCTTACAGTCGATGTTTTAAACATTTCCTGTGAGACCTGTTTTAGATTGCGATGCTTCTCTTCAGGTTTACTGTTTCCCTTGGACCTACTGACTGACGATGAAACACAGAAATTGCGTTGGAATTAAATACAAAAAGCTCAATGCCGACTTAAGTACAAGAAGACTGAGTCTTCTCACTATCTATGATTTGAACCTTTAGTGTGAGACCAGTGTTAGATTCCTATGCTTCATATCAGGTTTACTGTATCCCTTGGACCTTCTTATTGACGATGAAACACAGAAAATGCATCGGAATTAAATACAAAAGCACAATGCCGACTTAAGTACAAGAAGACTGACTCTTCTAGTGTCTATGTTTTGATCCATTCCTGTGAGACGAGTTTTGATTCCGATGCTTCACTTCAGGTTTACTGTATCCCTTGGACCCTCTTGTTGACGATGAAACACAGAAATTACATCGGAATTAATTACAAAAGGCACAATGCCGACTGAAGTACAAGAAGACTGACACATCTTACTGTCTATGATTTGAACCTTTCCTGTGAGACCAGATTCAGATTCCTATACCTCATTTCAGGTTTACTGTATCCCTTGGACCATCTTGTTGACGATGAAACACAGAAATTACATCGGAATTAATTACAAAAGGCACAATGCCGACTGAAGTACAAGAAGACTGACACATCTTACTGTCTATGATTTGAACCCTTCCTGTGAGACCAGTTTTAGATTCCGATGGTTTACTTCAGGTTTACTGTATCCCTTGGACCTTCTTGTTGACGAAGAAACACAGAAATTGCGTCGGAATTAAATACAAAAGGCACAATGCCCACTTAAAAACAAGAAGACTGACTCTTCTTACTGTCTATGATTTGAGCCTTTCCTGTGAGACCAGTTTTAGATTCCGAAGCTTTACTTCAAGTTTACTGTATCCCTTGGACCATATTATTGACGATAAAACACAGAAATTGCATCGGAATTTAATACTAAATGCACAATGCCGACTTAAGTACAAGAGGACTGTCTCTTCTTACATTCTATGATTTCAACCTTTGCTGTGAGACTAGTTTTTGATTCCGATGCTTCATTTCAGGTTTACTGTATCCCTTGGACCTTCTAATTGACGATGAAACACAGAAATTGCATCTGAATTAAATACAAAACGCACGATGCCGACAAAAGTACGATAGGAATTACTCTTCTTACATTCTACGATTTGAGCCTTACCTCTGAGATCAGTTTTAGATATCGATGCTTCACTTCAGGTTTACTGTATTCCTTGGACCTTCATTTTGACGATGAAACACAGAAATTGCATCGGAATTAAATACAAAACTCACAATGCCGACTTAAGTACAAGAAGACTGACTCTTTTTACTGTCTATGTTGTGAACCTTTCCTGTGAGACCAGTTTTAGATTCCGGTGCTTCACTTCAGGTTTACTGTGTACCTTGGACCTTCGTATTGACGATGTAGCACAGAAATTGCCACGGAATTAAATACAAGAGGCACAATGGCGATTTAAGTACAGGAAGACTGACTCTTCTCACTGTCTATGTTTTGAACCTTTCCTGTGAGACCAGTTTTAGTTTCCGCTGTTTCACTTCAGGTTTACTGTATTCTTATTGACGATGAAACACAGAAATTCCATCGGAATTATATACAAAAGGCACAATGCCGACTTAAGTACAAGAAGACTGACTCTTCTTACAGTCGATGTTTTGAACCTCTCCTGTGAGACCTGTTTTAGTTTCCGATCCTTCATTTCTGTTTTACGGTATCCCTTGGACCTTCTTATTAACGATGAAACGCAGAAATTGCATCGGAACTAAATACAAAATGCACAAAGCCGACTTAAGTACAAGAAGACTGACTCTTCTTACTGTCTATGTCTTGAACCTTTCCTGTGAGACCAGTTTTGATTCCGATACTTCACTTCAGGTTTACTGTATCCTTTGGACCTTCTTATTCACGATGAAACACAGAAATTATATCGGAATTAAATACAAAAGGCACAATGCCCACTTAAAAACAAGAAGACTGACTCTTCTTCTTGTCAATGATTTGAACCTTTCCTGTGAGACCAGTTTTAGATTCCGAAGCTTTACTTCAAGTTTATTGTATCCCTTGGACCTTATTATTGACGATAAAACACAGAAATTGCATCGGAATTTAATACTAAATGCAGAATGCCGACTTAAGTACAAGAGGACTGTCTCTTCTTACATTCTATGATTTGAACCTTTCCTGTGAGACTAGTTTTCGATTCCGATGCTTCATTTCAGAATTATTGTATCCCTTGGACCTTCTAATTGACGATGAAACACAGAAATTGCATCTGAATTAAATACAAAACGCACGATGAAGACATAAGTACAATAGGAGTTACTCTTCTTACATTCTACGATTTGAGCCTTACCTCTGAGATCAGTTTTAGATATCGATGCTTCACTTCAGGTTTACTGTATTCCTTGGACCTTCTTTTTGACGATGAAACACAGAAATTGCATCGGAATTAAATACAAAACTCACAATGCCGACTTAAGTACAAGAAGACTGACTCTTTTTACTGTCTATGTTGTGAAACTTTCCTGTGAGACCAGTTTTAGATTCCGGTGCTTCACTTCAGGTTTACTGTGTTCCTTGGACCTTCGTATTGACGATGTAGCACAGAAATTGCAACGGAATTAAATACAAGAGGCACAATGGCGACTTCAGTATAAGAAGACTGACTCTTCTTTCTGTCTATATTGTGAACCATTCCTGTGAGACCAGTTTTAGATTCCGATGCTTCATTTCAGGTTTCATGTGTCCCTTGGACCTTCTTATTGACGATGAAACACAGAAATAGCATCGGAAATAGATACAAAAGGCACAATGCCGACATAAGGACAAGAGTACTGACTCTTCTTACATTCAATGATTTGAACCTATCCTGTGAGACCAGTTTTGATTCCGATGCTTCACTTCGGGTTTACTAAATCCTTTGGATCTTCATATTGACGATGAAGCACAGAAATTGCATCGGAATTAAATACAAAAGACACAATGCCGACTTAAGTACAAGAAGACTGACTCCTCTTACTGTCTATGCTTTGAAGCTTTCCTGTGACACAAGTTTTAGATTCCGATGCTTCACTTCAGGTTTACTGTATCCCTTGGACCTTCTTATTGACGATGAAACACAGAAATTGCATCGGAATTAAATACAAAAGGCACAATGCCGACTTAAGTACGAGAAGACTGACTCTTCTTACTGTCTATGTTTTGAACCTTTCCTGTTAGACCAGTTTTAGATTCCGATGCTTCACTGCCGGTTTACTGTATCCCTTGGACCTTCTTATTGACGATGAAACACTGAAATTGCATCGGATATAAATGCAAAAGGCACATTGCCGACTTAAGTACAAGAAGACTGACACTTTTTACTGTCTATGTTGTGAACCTTTCCTGTGAGACCAGTTTTAGATTCCGATGCTTCACTTCAGGTTTACTGTATCCCTTGGACCTGCTTATTGACGATGAAGCACAGAAATTGCATCGGAATTAAATACAAATGGCACAATCCCGACTTAAGTACAAGATGTCTGACTCTTCTTACTGTCTATGCTTAGAACCTCTCCTGTGAGACCAGTTTTAGATTCCGATGCTTCACTTCAGGTTTACTGTATCTCTTGGACCTTCTTGTTGACGATGAAACACAGTAATGGCATTGGAATTACATACAAGAGGCACAATGCCGATTTAAGTACAAGAGGTCAGCCTTTTCTTACATTCTATGAATTTAGCCTTTCCTGTGAGACCAGTTTTAGATATCGATGCTTCACTTCAGGTTTATTGTATCCCTTGGACCTTCTTATTGACGATGAAACACAGACATTGCATCGGAATTACATACAAAAGCCACAATGGCGACTTAAGTACAAAAAGACTGACTCTTCTTACAGTCTATGTTTTGAATCTTTCCTGTGACACCAGTTTTAGATTCCGATGCTTCACTTCAGGTTTACTGTATCCCTTGGACCTTCTTGTTGACGATGAAACACAGTAATGGCATTGGAATTACATACAAGAGGCACAATGCCGACTTAAGTACAAGAGGTCTGACTCTTCTTACATTCTATGATATTAGCCTCTCTGTGGGACCAGTTTTAGATATCGATGCTTCACTTCAAATTTACTGTATCCCTTGGACCTTTTTATGGACGATGAAACACAGAAATTGCATCGGAATTTAATACAAAAGGCACAATGCCGACTTAAGTACGAGAAGTCTCACTCTTCTTACTGTCTATGATTTGAACCTTTCCCTTGAGACCAGTTTTTCATTCCGATGCTTCACCATTGGTTTACTGTATCGGTTAGATCTCCTTATTGACGATGAAACACAGAATTTGCATCGGAATTAAATACATAATTCACAATGCCGACATAAGTACAAGAAGAGTGACTTTTCTTACTGTCTTTGTTTTGAACCTTTCCTGTTAGACCAGTTTTAGATTCCGATACCTCACTTCAGGTTTACTGTATAATTTGGACCTTCTAAGTGATGATGAAACACAGAAATTGCATCGGAATTAAATACAAAATGCTCAATGCTGAAATAAGTACAAGAAGACTGACTCCTCTTACTGTCTATGGTTTAAACATTTCCTATGAGACCAGTTTTAGATTCCGATGCTTCACTTCAGGTTTACCGTATTCCTTGGACTATCTTCTTGGCGATGAAACACAGAAATTGTGTCGGAATTAAATACAAAAGGCACAATGCCCACTTAAAAACAAGAAGACTGACTCTTCTTACTGTCTATGTTTTGAACCTTTCCTGTGTGACAAGTTTTAGATTCCGATGTTTTACTTCAGGTTTACTATATCCCTAGGACCTTCTTATTGACAATGAAACACAGAAAATGCATCGGAATGAAATACAAAAGGCACAATGCCGAATTAATTACAAGAAGGTTGACCCTTCTTACTATGTTTTGAACCTTTCCTGTGAGACCAGTTTTAGTTTGCGATGCTTCACCTCAGCTTTACTGTATCCCATTGACCTTCTTATTGACGATGAAACACAGAAATTGCATCGGAATTAAATACAAAAGGCACAATGCTGACATAAGTACAATAAGGCTGACTCTTCTTACTGTCTATGATTCGAGCCTTTGCTGCGGCACCAGTTTTAGATATCGATGCGTCACTTCAGGTTTAGTGTATCCCTTGGACGTTCTCATTGAAGATGATACACAGAAATTGCATCGGAAGTAAATACAAAACGCATGATGCCGACTTAAGTACAAGAAGGCTGACTCTTCTTACTGTCTACGATTTGAACTTTTCCTGTGAGACCAGTTTTGATTCCGATGCTTCACTTGAGGTTTACTGTATCCTTTGGATCTTAATATTGACGAAGAAACACAGAAATTGCTCGGAATTAAATACAAAAGGCACAATGCCGACTTAAGTACAAGAAGACTGAGTCTTCTTACTGTCTATGATTTGAACCTTTCCTGTGAGACCAGTGTTAGATTCCTATGCTTTATTTCCGGTTTACGGTCTCCCTTGGTCCTTCTAACTGACGATGAAACACAGAAATTGCATCGGAATTAAATACAAAAGGCACAATGCCGCCTTAAGAACAAGAAGGCTGACTCTTCTTAGTGTCTATGTTTTTATCATTCCTGTGAGATTAGTTTTGAATCCGATGCTTTAGTTCGGGCTTACTGTATCCCTTGGACTTTCTTGTTGACGATGAAACACAGAATTTGCGTCGGAATTAAATACAAAAGGCACAATGTCCGCTTAAAAACAAGAAGACTGACTCTTCTTACTGTCTATGATTTGAACCCTTCCTGTGAGACCAGTTTTCGATTCCGAAGTTTTACTTCAGGTTTACTGTACCCCTTGGACCTTTTTATTGACGATAAAACACAGAAATTGCATCGGAATTGAAGACAAAAGGCACAATGCCGACTTAAGTAGAAGAGGACTGACTCTTCTTACATTCTATGATATGAACCTTTCCTGTGAGACCAGTTTTAGATTCCGATGCTTCACTTCAGGTTTACTGTATCGCTTGGACCTGCTTACTGACGATGAAACACAGAAATTGCATCGGAATTAAATACAAAAGGTACAATGCAGACTTAAGTAGAAGAAGACTGACTCTTGTTACTGTCTATGTATTGAACCATTCCTATGACACAAGTTTTAGTTTCCGATGGTACACTTCATTTCTACTGTATCCCTTGGACCTACATATTGACGATGAAACACATAAATAGCATCGGAATTAAATACAAAAGGGACACTGCCGACTTCAGTACAAGAAGATTGACTCTTCTTACAGTCTTTGTTTTGAACCTTTCCTGTGACACAAGTTTTAGTTTCCGATGCTTCAATTCAGGTTTACTGTATCCCTTGGACCTTCTTATTGACGATGAAACACAGAAATTGCATCGGAATGAAATTCTAAAAGCACAATGCCGACTTAAGTAAAAGAGGACGGACCCTTCGTACATTCTATGATTTGAACCTTTCCTGTGAGACCAGTTTTAGATTACGATGCTTCACCTCAGTTTTATTGTATCCCTTTGACCTTCTTATTGACGATGAAACACAGAAATTGCATCGGAATTAAATACAAAAGGCACAGTGCTGACATAAGTACAGTAAGTCTGTCTCTTCTTACTGTCTATGATTCGAGCCTTTGCTGCGGCACCAGTTTTAGATATCGATGCGTCACTTCAGGTTTACTGTATCCCTTGGACCTTCTTATTAGAGATGATACACAGAAATTGCATCGGAAGTAAATACAAAACGCACGATGCATACTTAAGTACAAGAAGGCTGTTTCTTCTTACTGTCTACGATTTGAACTTTTCCTGTGAGACCAGTTTTAGATTCCGGTCCTCCACTTCAGGTTTACTGTATCCCTTGCACCTTCTTATTGACGATGAAACGCAGAAATTGCATCGGTATTAAATACAAAAGGCACAATGCCGACATAAGTACAATAGGAATGACTCTTCTTACATTCTACGATTTGAGCCTTTCCGCTGAAATCAGTTTTAGATATCGATGCTTCACTTCAGGTTTACTGTATACCATGGACCTTCTTTTTGACGGCGAAACACAGAAATTTCATCGGAATTATATACAAAAGGCACAATGCCGATTTAAGTACAGGAAGACCGACTCTTCTGACAGTCTATGTTTTGAACCTTTCCTGTGACACAAGTTTTAATTTCCGATGCTTCAATTCAGGTTTGCTGTATCCCTTGGACCTTCTTATTGACGATGAAACACAGAAACCGCATCGGAATGAAATTCTAAAGGCACAATGCCGACTTAAGTAAAAGAGGACGGACCCTTCGTACATTCTATGATTTGAACCTTTCCTGTGAGACCAGTTTTAGATTACGATGCTTCACCTCAGCTTTACTGTATCCCTTTGACCTTCTTATTGACGATGAAACACAGAAATTGCATCGGAATTAAATACAAAATTCACAATGCTGACATAAGTACAATAAGGCTGACTCTTCTTACTGTCTATGATTCGAGCCTTTGCTGCGGCACCAGTTTTAGATATCGATGCGTCACTTCAGGTTTACTGTATCCCTTGGACGTTCTCATTGAAGATGATACACAGAAATTGCATCGGAAGTAAATACAAAACGCACGATGCCGACTTAAGTACAAGAAGGCTGACTCTTCTTACTGTCTACGATTTGAACTTTTCCTGTGAGACCAGTTTTGATTCCGATGCTTCACTTGAGGTTTACTGTATCCTTTGGATCTTAATATTGACGAAGAAACACAGAAATTGCTCGGAATTAAATACAAAAGGCACAATGCCGACTTAAGTACAAGAAGACTGAGTCTTCTTACTGTCTATGATTTGAACCTTTCCTGTGAGACCAGTGTTAGATTCCTATGCTTTATTTCCGGTTTACGGTCTCCCTTGGTCCTTCTAATTGACGATGAAACACAGAAATTGCATCGGAATTAAATACAAAAGGCACAATGCCGCCTTAAGAACAAGAAGACTGACTCTTCTTAGTGTCTATGTTTTTATCATTCCTGTGAGATTAGTTTTGAATCCGATGCTTTAGTTCGGGCTTACTGTATCCCTTGAACTTTCTTGTTGACGATGAAACACAGAATTTGCGTCGGAATTAAATACAAAAGGCACAATGTCCGCTTAAAAACAAGAAGACTGACTCTTCTTACTGTCTATGATTTGAACCCTTCCTGTGAGACCAGTTTTCGATTCCGAAGTTTTACTTCAGGTTTATTGTACCCCTTGGACCTTTTTATTGACGATAAAACACAGAAATTGCATCGGAATTTAAGACAAAAGGCACAATGCCGACTTAAGTACAAGAGGACTGACTCTTCTTACATTCTATGATATGAACCTTTCCTGTGAGACCAGTTTTAGATTCCGATGCTTCACTTCAGGTTTACTGTATCGCTTGGACCTGCTTACTGACGATGAAACACAGAAATTGCATCGGAATTAAATACAAAAGGTACAATGCAGACTTAAGTAGAAGAAGACTGACTCTTGTTACTGTCTATGTATTGAACCTTTCCTATGACACAAGTTTTAGTTTCCGATGGTACACTTCATTTCTACTGTATCCCTTTGACCTACATATTGCCGATGAAACACATAAATAGCATCGGAATTAAATACAAAAGGGACACTGCCGACTTAAGTACAAGAAGATTGACTCTTCTTACAGTCTTTGTTTTAAACCTTTCCTGTGACACAAGTTTTAGTTTCCGATGCTTCAATTCAGGTTTACTGTATCCCTTGGACCTTCTTATTGACGATGAAACACAGAAATTGCATCGGAATGAAATTCTAAAAGCACAATGCCGACTTAAGTAAAAGAGGACGGACCCTTCGTACATTCTATGATTTGAACCTTTCCTGTGAGACCAGTTTTAGATTACGATGCTTCACCTCAGTTTTACTGTATCCCTTTGACCTTCTTGTTGACGATGAAACACAGAAATTGCATCGGAATTAAATACAAAAGGCACAATGCTGACATAAGTACAGTAAGTCTGTCTCTTCTTACTGTCTATGATTCGAGCCTTTGCTGCGGCACCAGTTTTAGATATCGATGCGTCACTTCAGGTTTACTGTATCCCTTGGACCTTCTTATTGAAGATGATACACAGAAATTGCATCGGAAGCAAATACAAAACGCACGATGCATACTTAAGTACAAGAAGGCTGACTCTTCTTACTGTCTACGATTTGAACTTTTCCTGTGAGACCAGTTTTAGATTCCGGTCCTCCACTTCAGGTTTACTGTATCCCTTGCACCTTCTTATTGACGATGAAACGCAGAAATTGCATCGGTATTAAATACAAAAGGCACAATGCCGACATAAGTACAATAGGAATGACTCTTCTTACATTCTACGATTTGAGCCTTTCCGCTGAAATCAGTTTTAGATATCGATGCTTCACTTCAGGTTTACTGTATACCATGGACCTTCTTTTTGACGACGAAACACAGAAATTGCATCGGAATTAAATACAAAACTCACAATGCTGACTTAAGTACAAGAAGACTGACTCTTTTTACTGCCTATGTTGTGATCCTTTCCTGTGAGACCAGTTTTAGTTTCCGATGCTTAGCTTCAGGTTTACTGTATTCTTATTGACGATGAAACGCAGAAATAGCATCGGAATTATATACAAAAGGCACAATGCCGATTTAAGTACAAGAAGACTGAGTCTTCTTACAGTCGATGTTTTAAACATTTCCTGTGAGACCTGTTTTAGATTGCGATGCTTCTCTTCAGGTTTACTGCTTCCCTTGGACCTACTGACTGACGATGAAACACAGAAATTGCGTTGGAATTAAATACAAAAAGCTCAATGCCGACTTAAGTACAAGAAGACTGAGTCTTCTCACTATCTATGATTTGAACCTTTAGTGTGAGACCAGTGTTAGATTCCTATGCTTCATATCAGGTTTACTGTATCCCTTGGACCTTCTTATTGACGATGAAACACAGAAAATGCATCGGAATTAAATACAAAAGGCACAATGCCGACTTAAGTACAAGAAGACTGACTCTTCTAGTGTCTATGTTTTGATCCATTCCTGTGAGACGAGTTTTGATTCCGATGCTTCACTTCAGGTTTACTGTATCCCTTGGACCCTCTTGTTGACGATGAAACACAGAAATTACATCGGAATTAATTACAAAAGGCACAATGCCGACTGAAGTACAAGAAGACTGACACATCTTACTGTCTATGATTTGAACCTTTCCTGTGAGACCAGATTCAGATTCCTATACCTCATTTCAGGTTTACTGTATCCCTTGGACCATCTTGTTGACGATGAAACACAGAAATTACATCGGAATTAATTACAAAAGGCACAATGCCGACTGAAGTACAAGAAGACTGACACATCTTACTGTCTATGATTTGAACCCTTCCTGTGAGACCAGTTTTAGATTCCGATGGTTTACTTCAGGTTTACTGTATCCCTTGGACCTTCTTGTTGACGAAGAAACACAGAAATTGCGTCGGAATTAAATACAAAAGGCACAATGCCCACTTAAAAACAAGAAGACTGACTCTTCTTACTGTCTATGATTTGAGCCTTTCCTGTGAGACCAGTTTTAGATTCCGAAGCTTTACTTCAAGTTTACTGTATCCCTTGGACCATATTATTGACGATAAAACACAGAAATTGCATCGGAATTTAATACTAAATGCACAATGCCGACTTAAGTACAAGAGGACTGTCTCTTCTTACATTCTATGATTTCAACCTTTGCTGTGAGACTAGTTTTTGATTCCGATGCTTCATTTCAGGTTTACTGTATCCCTTGGACCTTCTAATTGACGATGAAACACAGAAATTGCATCTGAATTAAATACAAAACGCACGATGCCGACAAACGTACGATAGGAATTACTCTTCTTACATTCTACGATTTGAGCCTTACCTCTGAGATCAGTTTTAGATATCGATGCTTCACTTCAGGTTTACTGTATTCCTTGGACCTTCATTTTGACGATGAAACACAGAAATTGCATCGGAATTAAATACAAAACTCACAATGCCGACTTAAGTACAAGAAGACTGACTCTTTTTACTGTCTATGTTGTGAACCTTTCCTGTGAGACCAGTTTTAGATTCCGGTGCTTCACTTCAGGTTTACTGTGTTCCTTGGACCTTCGTATTGACGATGTAGCACAGAAATTGCCACGGAATTAAATACAAGAGGCACAATGGCGATTTAAGTACAGGAAGACTGACTCTTCTCACTGTCTATGTTTTGAACCTTTCCTGTGAGACCAGTTTTAGTTTCCGCTGTTTCACTTCAGGTTTACTGTATTCTTATTGACGATGAAACACAGAAATTCCATCGGAATTATATACAAAAGGCACAATGCCGACTTAAGTACAAGAAGACTGACTCTTCTTACAGTCGATGTTTTGAACCTCTCCTGTGAGACCTGTTTTAGTTTCCGATCCTTCATTTCTGTTTTACGGTATCCCTTGGACCTTCTTATTAACGATGAAACGCAGAAATTGCATCGGAACTAAATACAAAATGCACAAAGCCGACTTAAGTACAAGAAGACTGACTCTTCTTACTGTCTATGTCTTGAACCTTTCCTGTGAGACCAGTTTTGATTCCGATACTTCACTTCAGGTTTACTGTATCCTTTGGACCTTCTTATTGACGATGAAACACAGAAATTATATCGGAATTAAATACAAAAGGCACAATGCCCACTTAAAAACAAGAAGACTGACTCTTCTTCTTGTCAATGATTTGAACCTTTCCTGTGAGACCAGTTTTAGATTCCGAAGCTTTACTTCAAGTTTATTGTATCCCTTGGACCTTATTATTGACGATAAAACACAGAAATTGCATCGGAATTTAATACTAAATGCAGAATGCCGACTTAAGTACAAGAGGACTGTCTCTTCTTACATTCTATGATTTGAACCTTTCCTGTGAGACTAGTTTTCGATTCCGATGCTTCATTTCAGAATTATTGTATCCCTTGGACCTTCTAATTGACGATGAAACACAGAAATTGCATCTGAATTAAATACAAAACGCACGATGCCGACATAAGTACAATAGGAGTTACTCTTCTTACATTCTACGATTTGAGCCTTACCTCTGAGATCAGTTTTAGATATCGATGCTTCACTTCAGGTTTACTGTATTCCTTGGACCTTCTTTTTGACGATGAAACACAGAAATTGCATCGGAATTAAATACAAAACTCACAATGCCGACTTAAGTACAAGAAGACTGACTCTTTTTACTGTCTATGTTGTGAAACTTTCCTGTGAGACCAGTTTTAGATTCCGGTGCTTCACTTCAGGTTTACTGTGTTCCTTGGACCTTCGTATTGACGATGTAGCACAGAAATTGCAACGGAATTAAATACAAGAGGCACAATGGCGACTTAAGTACAAGAAGACTGACTCTTCTTTCTGTCTATATTGTGAACCATTCCTGTGAGACCAGTTTTAGATTCCGATGCTTCATTTCAGGTTTCATGTGTCCCTTGGACCTTCTTATTGACGATGAAACACAGAAATAGCATCGGAAATAGATACAAAAGGCACAATGCCGACATAAGGACAAGAGTACTGACTCTTCTTACATTCAATGATTTGAACCTATCCTGTGAGACCAGTTTTGATTCCGATACTTCACTTCAGGTTTACTGTATCCTTTGGACCTTCTTATTGACGATGAAACACAGAAATTATATCGGAATTAAATACAAAAGGCACAATGCCCACTTAAAAACAAGAAGACTGACTCTTCTTCTTGTCAATGATTTGAACCTTTCCTGTGAGACCAGTTTTAGATTCCGAAGCTTTACTTCAAGTTTATTGTATCCCTTGGACCTTATTATTGACGATAAAACACAGAAATTGCATCGGAATTTAATACTAAATGCAGAATGCCGACTTAAGTACAAGAGGACTGTCTCTTCTTACATTCTATGATTTGAACCTTTCCTGTGAGACTAGTTTTCGATTCCGATGCTTCATTTCAGAATTATTGTATCCCTTGGACCTTCTAATTGACGATGAAACACAGAAATTGCATCGGAATTAAATACAAAAGGCACAATGCCGACTTAAGTACGAGAAGACTGACTCTTCTTACTGTCTATGTTTTGAACCTTTCCTGTTAGACCAGTTTTAGATTCCGATGCTTCACTGCCGGTTTACTGTATCCCTTGGACCTTCTTATTGACGATGAAACACTGAAATTGCATCGGATATAAATGCAAAAGGCACATTGCCGACTTAAGTACAAGAAGACTGACACTTTTTACTGTCTATGTTGTGAACCTTTCCTGTGAGACCAGTTTTAGATTCCGATGCTTCACTTCAGGTTTACTGTATCCCTTGGACCTGCTTATTGACGATGAAGCACAGAAATTGCATCGGAATTAAATACAAATGGCACAATCCCGACTTAAGTACAAGATGTCTGACTCTTCTTACTGTCTATGCTTAGAACCTCTCCTGTGAGACCAGTTTTAGATTCCGATGCTTCACTTCAGGTTTACTGTATCTCTTGGACCTTCTTGTTGACGATGAAACACAGTAATGGCATTGGAATTACATACAAGAGGCACAATGCCGATTTAAGTACAAGAGGTCAGCCTTTTCTTACATTCTATGAATTTAGCCTTTCCTGTGAGACCAGTTTTAGATATCGATGCTTCACTTCAGGTTTATTGTATCCCTTGGACCTTCTTATTGACGATGAAACACAGACATTGCATCGGAATTACATACAAAAGCCACAATGGCGACTTAAGTACAAAAAGACTGACTCTTCTTACAGTCTATGTTTTGAATCTTTCCTGTGACACCAGTTTTAGATTCCGATGCTTTACTTCAGGTTTACTGTATCCCTTGGACCTTCTTGTTGACGATGAAACACAGTAATGGCATTGGAATTACATACAAGAGGCACAATGCCGACTTAAGTACAAGAGGTCTGACTCTTCTTACATTCTATGATATTAGCCTCTCTGTGGGACCAGTTTTAGATATCGATGCTTCACTTCAAATTTACTGTATCCCTTGGACCTTTTTATGGACGATGAAACACAGAAATTGCATCGGAATTTAATACAAAAGGCACAATGCCGACTTAAGTACGAGAAGTCTCACTCTTCTTACTGTCTATGATTTGAACCTTTCCCTTGAGACCAGTTTTTCATTCCGATGCTTCACCATTGGTTTACTGTATCGGTTAGATCTCCTTATTGACGATGAAACACAGAATTTGCATCGGAATTAAATACATAATTCACAATGCCGACATAAGTACAAGAAGAGTGACTTTTCTTACTGTCTTTGTTTTGAACCTTTCCTGTTAGACCAGTTTTAGATTCCGATACCTCACTTCAGGTTTACTGTATAATTTGGACCTTCTAAGTGATGATGAAACACAGAAATTGCATCGGAATTAAATACAAAATGCTCAATGCTGAAATAAGTACAAGAAGACTGACTCCTCTTACTGTCTATGGTTTAAACATTTCCTATGAGACCAGTTTTAGATTCCGATGCTTCACTTCAGGTTTACTGTATCCCTTGGACCTTCTTTTTGACGATGAAACACAGAGATTGCATCGGAATTAAATACAAAAGGCACAATGCCGACTTAAGTGAAAGAGGACTGTCTGTTCGTACATTCTATGATTTTTGCCTTTCCTGTGAGACCAGTTTTAGATATCGATGCTTCACGTCAGGTTTACTGTATCCCTTGGACCTTCGTATTGACGATGAAACAGAGAAATTGCATCGGAATTAAATACAAAAGGCAAAATGCCGACTTAAGGACAAGAAGACTGACTCTTCTTACAGTTTATGTTTTGAACCTTTCCGGTGAGACCAGTTTTAGATTCCGATGCTTCACATCAGGTTTACTATACCCCTCGGACCTTCTTTTTGACAATGAAAGACAGAAATTGCATCGGAATTAAATACAAAGGGCACAGTGCCGACTTAAGTACAAGAAGTGTGACTCTTCTTACTGTCTATGATTTGAGCTTTTCCAGTGAGACCAGTTTCAGATTCCGATGCTTCGCTTCAGGTTTAATGTATCCATTCTTCTTATTGACGATGAGACAGAGAAATTGCATCGGAATTAAATACAAAAGGCACAATGCCGACTTAAGTACAAGAGGATTGACTCTTCTAACATTCTATGATTTTAGCCGTTCCTGTGGGACCTGTTTCAGATATCGATGCTTCACTTCAGGTTACCTGTATCCCTTGGACCTTCTAATTGACGATGAAACACAGAAATTGCATCGGAATTAAATACGAAAGGCAGAATGCCGACTTAAGTACAAGAAGACTAACTCTTCTTACTGTCTATGTTTTGTATCTTTCCTGTGAGACCAGTTTTAGATTCTGATGCTTCACTTCAGGTTTACTGTATCCCTTGGACCTTCTTTTTGACGATGAAACACAGAAATTGCATCGGAATTTAATACAAAAGGCACCATGCTGACTTGAGTACAAGAAGACTGACTCTTCTTACTGTCTGTGTTTTGAACCTTTCCTGTTAGACCAGTTTTAGATTCCGATACTTCACTTCAGGTTTACTGTATAATTTGGACCTACTAAGTGATGATGAAACACAGAAATTGCATCGGAATTAAATGCAAAATGCTCAATGCTGACATAAGTACAAGAAGACTGACTCCTCTTACTGTCTATGTTTTAAACATTTCCTGTGAGACCAATTTTAGATTGAGATGCTTCACTGCCGGTTTACTGTATCCCTTGGGCCTTAATGACGATGAAACACTGAAATTGCATCAGATATAAATGCAAAAGGCACAATGCCGACTTAAGTACAAGAGGACTGACTCTTCTTACTTTCTATGATTTGAACCCTTCCTGTAACACCAGATTTAGATATCGATGCTTCACTTCAGGTTTACTGTATCCCTTGGCCCTTGTAATTGACGATGAAACACAGAAATTGCATCGGAATTAAATAAAAATGGCATAATCCCGAATTAAGTACAAAATGTCTGACTCTTCTTAGTGACTTCGTTTTGAACCTCTCCTGTGAGACCAGTTTTAGATTTAGATGCATCACTTCAGGTTTACTGTATCCCTCGGACCTTCTTTTTGACAATGAAACACAGAAATTGCATCGGAATTAAATACAAAGGGCACAGTGCCGACTTAAGTACATGAAGTGTGACTCTTCTTACTGTCTATGATTTGAACCTTTCGTGTGAGACCAGTTTTTGATTCCGATGCATCACCATAGGTTTACTGTATCAGTTAGATCTTCTTATTGATGATGAAACACAGAAATTGCATCGGAATTAAATACATAAGGCACAATGCCGACTTAAGTACAAGAAGATTGACTTTTCTTACTGTCTATGTCTTGAACCTTTCCTGTGGGGCCAGTTTTAGATTCCGATGCTTCACTTCAGGTTTACTGTATCCCTTGGACCCTCTTATTGACGATGAAACACAGAAGTTGCATCGGAATTAAATACAAGATTCACAAAGCTGACTTAAGTACAAGAAGACTGAGCATTCTTACTGTGTATGCTTTGAACCTTTCCTGTGACACCAGTTTTCGATTCCGATGCTTCACCATAGGTTTACTGTATCAGTTAGATCTTCTTAATGACGATGAAGCACAGAAATTGCATCGGAATTAAATTCATAAGGCACAATGCTGACATAAGTACAAGAAGACTGACTTTTCTTACTGTCTATGTTTTGAACCTTTCCTGTTAGACCAGTTTTAGATTCCGATACTTCACTTCAGGTTTACTGTATAATTTGGACCTACTAAGTGATAATGAAACACAGAAATTGCATCGGAATTAAATCAAAATGCTCAATGCTGACATAAGTACAAGAAGATTGACTCCTCTTACTGTCTATGGTTTAAACATTTCCTGTGAGACCAGTTTTAGATTGAGATGCTTCACTGCCGGTTTACTGTATCCCTTGGGCCTTATTGACGATGAAACACAGAAATTGCATCAGATATAAATGCAAAAGGCACAATGCCGACTTAAGTACAAGAGGACTGACACTTCTTACCTTCTATGATTTGAACCTATCCTGTAACACCAGATTTAGATATCGATGCTTCCCTTCAGGTTTACTGTATCCCTTGGACCTTGTAATTGACGATGAAACACAGAAATTGCATCGGAATTAAATACAAATATCACAATGCCGACTTAAGTACAAGAAGACTGACTATTCTTACTGTGTATGCTTTGTACCTTTCCTGTGAGACCAGTATTCGATTCCGATGCTTCACTTCAGGTTTACTGTATCCCTTGAAGCTTCATATCGACGATGAAACACTGAAATTGCATCGGAATTAAATGCAAAAAGCACATTGCCGACTGAAGTCCAAGAAGACTGACTCTTCTTACTGTCTATGTTTTGAACCTTTCCTGTGAGAATAGTTTTAGATTCCGATGGTTCACTTCTGGTTTACTGTATCCCTTGGACATTCTTATTGACGATAAAACACAGAAGTTGCATCGGAATTAAATACAAAATTCAAAAGCCGACTTAAGTACAAGATGACTGACTCTTGTTACTGTCTATGATTCTAACCGTTCCTGTGAGACCAGTTTCAGATTCCGATGCTTCACTTCTGGTTACTGTATTCCTTGGACCTTCTTATTGTTGATGAAACACAGAAATTGGATCGGAATCAAAGACAAAAGGCGGAATGCCGACTTAGGTACAAGAAGACTGACTCTTCGTACTGTCTATGTTTTGAACCTCTCCTGTGAGACAAGTTTTAGATTCCGATGCTTCACTTCAGGTTTACTGGATCACTTGGACCTTCTTATTGACGATGAAACACAGAAATTGCATCTGAATTTAATACAAAAGGCACACTGCCGAGTTAAGTACAAGAAGACTGACTCTTCTTACTGTGTATGCTTTGAACCTTTCCAGTGAGACCAGTTTTAGAATATGATGCTTCACCTCAGGTTTACTGTATCCCGTATACCTTCTTATTGACGATGAAACACAAAAATTGCATCGGAATTAATTGCAAAAGGCACAATGCCTACTTAAGTACATAAGAACTGACTCATCTTACACTCTATGATTGGAACCTTTCCTGTGAGATCAGTTTTAGATTCCGATGCCTCACCTCAGGTTTACTGTATGCCTTATACCTTCATATTGACGATGAAACACAGAGATTCGATCGGAATTAAATACAAAAGGCACAAAGCCGACTTAAGTACAAGATGACTGACTCTTCTTACTGTCTATGTTTCTAACCTTTCCTGTGAGAACAGTTTCAGATTCCGATGCTTCACTTCATGTTTACTGTATTCCTTGGACCTTCTTATTGACGATGAAACACAGAAATTGCATCGGAGTTAAATACAAATGCGGAATGCTGACTTAAGTACAATAAGACTGACTCATCTTACTGTCTATGTTTTGAACCATTCCTGTGAGACCTGTTTTAGATTCCGATGCTTCACTTCAGGTTTACTGTATCCCTTGGACCTCCTTATTGACGATGGAACAGAGAAACTGCGTAGGAATTAAATTGACAAAGCACAATGCCGACTTAAGTACAAGAAGACTGACTCTTCTTACTGTCTATGATTTGAACCTGTCCTGTGAGACCAGTTTTAGATTTCGATGGTTCACTTCTGGTTTACTGTATCCCTTGGACCTTCTTATTGACGATGAAACACAGAAATTACATCGGAATTAAATACAAAAGGCACAATGCCGAGTTAAGTCCAAGAAGACTGACTCTTCTTACTTACTATATTTTGAACCTTTCCTGTGACACTAGTTACAGATTCCGATGCTTCACTTCAGGTTTATTATATCCCTCTGACCTTCTTATTGACGATGAAACACAGAAATTGCATCGGAATTAAATACAAAAGGCACATTGTCGACTTAAGTACGAGAAGACTGACTCTTATTACTGTCTATCCTTTGAACCATTCCTGTGACACTAGTTATAGATTCCGATGCTTCACTTTAGGTTTACTGTATCCCTTGGACCTTCTTATTGACGATGAAACACAGAAATTGCATCGGAATTAAATACAAAAGGCACAGTGCCGACTTATGTACAAGAAGACTGACTCATCTTACTGTCTATGTTTTGAACCATTCCTCTGGCAATAGTTATGGATTCCGATGCTTCACTTCAGGTTTACTGTATCCCTTGTACCATCTTATTGACGATGAATCACAGAAATTGCATCGGAATTAAATAGAAACGGCACATTGCTGACTTATGTACAAGAAGACTGACTCATCTTACAGTGTATGTTTTGAACCATTCCTGTGACACTAGTTATAGATTCCGATGCTTCAATTCAGGTTTACTGTATCCCTCTGACCTTCTTATTGACGATGAAACACAGAAATTGCATCGGAAATAAAAAAAAAAAAATCACAATTACCACTTAAGTACAAGAAGAATGACTCTTCTTACTGTCTATGTTTTGAACCTTTCCTGTGACACTAGTTATAGATTCCGATGCTTCACTTCAGGTTTACTGTATGCCTTGGACCTTCTTATTGACGATGAAACAAAGAAATTTCAACGGAATTAAATACTAAAGGCACAATGCCGACTTAAGTACAAGAAGACTGACTCTTCTTACTGTCTATGTTTGATTAAATCCTGTGACACTAGTTATGGATTCCGATGCTTCACTTCAGCTTTACAGTATACCTCTGATCTCTTTATTGACGGTGAAACACAGAGATAGCATCGGAATTAAATAAAAATGCACAATGCCGAATTAGGTACAAGAAGACTGACTCTTCTTACTGACTATGTTTTGAACCATTCCTGTGACACTAGTTATGGATTCCGATGCTTCACTTCAGGTTTACTGTATCCCTCTGCCCTTCTAATTGACGATGAAACACAGAAATTGCATCGGAATTAGATACAAAATGCACAATGGCGATTTAAGTACAAGAGGACTGACTCTTCTTACTGTCTATTTTTTGAACCATTCTTGTGACACTAGGTATAGATTCCGATGCTTCATTTCAGGTTTACTGTATCCCTTGGACCTTCTTATTGACGACGAAATGCAGAAATTGCATCGGAATTAAATAGAAAAGGCACAATGCCGTCTTAAGTACGAGAAGACTGACCCTTCCTGTTGTCTATGTTTTGAACCATTCCTGTGACACTAGTTATAGATTCCGATGCTTCACTTCAGGTTTACTGTATCCCTCTGACCTTCTTATTGACGATGAAACACAGAAATTGCATCGGAATTAAAAAGAATAGGTACAATGCCGACTTAAGTACAAGGAGAGTGACTCTTCTTACTGTCTATGTTTTGAACCATTCCTGTGACACTAGTTATAGATATCGATGCTTCACTTAATGTTTACTGTATCCCTCTGACCTTCCTGTTGAAGATGAAACACAGAAATTGCATCGGAATTAAATGGAAACGGCACAATGCTGACTTATGTACAAGAACACTGACTCATCTTACTGTGTATGTTTTGAACCATTCCTGTGACACTAGTTATAAATTCCGATGCTTCACTTCAGGTTTACTGTATCCGTCTGACCTTCTTATTGACGATGAAATACAGAAATTGCATCGGAATTAAATACAAAAGGCACAATGCCGACTTAAGTACAAGAAGACTGACTCTTCTTACTGTCTATTTTTTAACCATTCCTGTGACACTAGCTATAGATTCCGATGGTTCACTTCAGGTTTACTGTATCCCTCCGACCTTCTTAATGACGATGAAACACAGAAATTGCATCGGAATTAAGTAGAAAAGGCACAATGCTGACTTAAGTACAAGAAGACTGACTCTTCTTACTGTCTATGATTAGAACCATTCCTGTGACACTAGTTATAGATTACGATGCTTCACTTCAGCTTTACAGTATACCTCTGATCTCTTTATTGACGATGAAACACAGAGATAGCATCGGAATTAAATAAAAATGCACAATGCCGAATTAGGTACAAGAAGACTGACTCTTCTTACTGACTATGTTTTGAACCATTCCTGTGACACTAGTTATGGATTCCGATGCTTCACTTCAGGTTTACTGTATCCCTCTGCCCTTCTAATTGACGATGAAACACAGCAATTGCATCGGAATTAGATACAAAATGCACAATGGCGATTTAAGTACATGAGGACTGACTCTTCTTACTGTCTATTTTTTGAACCATTCTTGTGACCCTAGGTATAGATTCCGATGCTTCACTTCAGGTTTACTGTATCCCTCTGCCCTTCTAATTGACGATGAAACACAGAAATTGCATCGGAATAAGATACAAAATGCACAATGCCGACTTAAGTACAAGAGGACTGACTCTTCTTACTGTCTATTTTTTGAACCATTCTTGTGACACTAGTTATAGATTCCGATGCTTCACTTCAGGTTTACTGTATCCCTTGGACCTTCTTATTGACGATGAATCACAGAAATTGCATCGGAAATAAATAGAAACGGCACAATGCTGACTTATGTACAAGAACACTGACTCATCTTACTGTGTATGTTTTGAACCATTCCTGTGACACTAGTTATAGATTCCGATGCTTCACTTCAGGTTTACTGTATCCGTCTGACCTTCTTATTGACGATGAAACACAGAAATTGCATCGGAATTAAATACAAAAGGCACAATGCCGACTTAAGTACAAGAAGACTGACTCTTAGTACTGTCTATTTTTTAACCATTCCGGTGACACTAGCTATAGATTCCGATGCTTCACTTCAGGTTTACTGTATCCCATTGACCTTCTTATTGACGATGAAACACATAAATTTCATCGGTATTAAATAGAAAAATCACAATGCTGACTTAAGTACAAGAAGACTGACTCTTCTTACTGTCTATGATTTGAACCATTCCTGTGACACTAGTTATAGATTCCGATGACTCACTTCAGGTTGACTCTATCCCTCTGACCTTCTTATTGACGATGAAACACAGAAATTGCATCGGAATTAAATAGAAAAGGCACAATGCCGACATAAGTACAAGAAGCCTGACTCTACCTAATGTCTATGTTTTGAACCATTCCTGTGACACTAGTTATAGATTCCGTTGCTTAACTTCAGGTGTACTGTATCCCTTGGACCTTCTTATTGACGATGAAACACAGAAATTGCATCGGAATTAAATACAAAAGGCACAATGCCTACTTAAGTACAAGTAGACTGACTCTTCTTACTGTCTATGTTTCAACAATTCCTGTGACACTAGTTATAGATTCCGATGCTTCACTTCAGGTTTACTGTATCCCTTGGACTTTCTTATCGACGATGAAACACAGAAATTGCATCCGAATTAAATAGAAATGGCACAATGCTGACTTAATTACTAGAAGACTGACTCTTCTTAATGTCTATGATTTGAACCATTCCTGTGACACTAGTTATAGATTCCGATTCTTCACTTCAGGTGTACAATGTCCCTTGGAACTTCTTATTGACGATGAAACACAAAAATTGCATCGGAATTAAATACAAAAGGCACAATGCCGACTTAAGTACATGTAGACTGACTCTTCCTACTGTCTATGCTTTTGAACCATTCCTGTGACTCTAGTTATAGATTCCGATGACTCACTTCAGGTTGACTGTATCCCTCTGACCTTCTTATTGACGATGAAACACAGAATTTGCATCGGAATTAAATAGAAAAGGCACAATGCCGACTTAAGTACAAGAAAAATGCCTTTCCCAATTGTCTATATTTTAAACCATTCCTGTGACACTAGTTATAGATTCCGATGCTTCACTTCAGGTTTACTGTATCCCTCTGACCTTCGTATAGACGATGATACACAGAAATAGCATCGAAATTAGATACAAATAGCACAATGCCGACTTAAGTACAAGAGGACTGACTCTTCTTGCTGTCTATGTTTTGAAACATTCCTGTGACACTAGTTATAGATTCCGATGCTTCACTTCTGGTTTACTGTATCCCTTGGACCTTCTTATCGACGATGAAACACAGAAATTGCATCGGAATTAAATAGAAATGGCACAATGCCGACTTAAGTTCAAGAAGTCTGACCCTTCCTAAAGTCTATGTTTTGAACCATTCCTGTGACACTAGTTATAGATTCCGATGCTTCACTTCAGGTTAACTATATCCCTCTGACCTTCCTATTGACGATGAAACACAGAAATTGCGTCGGAATTAAATAGGAAAGGCAGAATGCCGACTTAAGTACAAGATGACTGACTCTTCTTACTGTCTATGTGTTGAACCATTCCTGTGACACTAGTTATAGATTCCGATGCTTCACTTCAGGTTTACTGTATCCCTTGGACCTTCTTAATGACGATGAATCACAGAAATTACATCGGAATTAAATAGAAGAGGCACAATGCCGAATTATGTACAAGAAGACTGACTCATCTTACTTACTATGTTTTGAAACATTCCTGTGACACTAGTTATAGATTCCGATGCTTCACTTCAGGTTTACTGTATCCCTCTGACCTTCTTCTTGACGATGAAACACAAAAATTGCATCGGAATTAAATAGAAAAGGCACAATGCTGACTTAAGTACAAGAAGACTGACTCTTCTTACTGTCTATGATTAGAACCATTCCTGTGACACTAGTTATAGATTACGATGCTTCACTTCAGCTTTACAGTATACCTCTGATCTCTTTATTGACGATGAAACACAGAGATAGCATCGGAATTAAATAAAAATGCACAATGCCGAATTAGGTACAAGAAGACTGACTCTTCTTACTGACTATGTTTTGAACCATTCCTGTGACACTAGTTATGGATTCCGATGCTTCACTTCAGGTTTACTGTATCCCTCTGCCCTTCTAATTGACGATGAAACACAGCAATTGCATCGGAATTAGATACAAAATGCACAATGGCGATTTAAGTACATGAGGACTGACTCTTCTTACTGTCTATTTTTTGAACCATTCTTGTGACCCTAGGTATAGATTCCGATGCTTCACTTCAGGTTTACTGTATCCCTCTGCCCTTCTAATTGACGATGAAACACAGAAATTGCATCGGAATAAGATACAAAATGCACAATGCCGACTTAAGTACAAGAGGACTGACTCTTCTTACTGTCTATTTTTTGAACCATTCTTGTGACACTAGTTATAGATTCCGATGCTTCACTTCAGGTTTACTGTATCCCTTGGACCTTCTTATTGACGATGAATCACAGAAATTGCATCGGAAATAAATAGAAACGGCACAATGCTGACTTATGTACAAGAACACTGACTCATCTTACTGTGTATGTTTTGAACCATTCCTGTGACACTAGTTATAGATTCCGATGCTTCACTTCAGGTTTACTGTATCCGTCTGACCTTCTTATTGACGATGAAACACAGAAATTGCATCGGAATTAAATACAAAAGGCACAATGCCGACTTAAGTACAAGAAGACTGACTCTTATTACTGTCTATTTTTTAACCATTCCTGTGACACTAGCTATAGATTCCGATGCTTCACTTCAGGTTTACTGTATCCCACTGACCTTCTTATTGACGATGAAACACAGAAATTTCATCGGTATTAAATAGAAAAATCACAATGCTGACTTAAGTACAAGAAGACTGACTCTTCTTACTGTCTATGATTTGAACCATTCCTGTGACACTAGTTATAGATTCCGATGACTCACTTCAGGTTGACTCTATCCCTCTGACCTTCTTATTGACGATGAAACACAGAAACTGCATCGGAATTAAATAGAAAAGGCACAATGCCGACATAAGTACAAGAAGCCTGACTCTACCTAATGTCTATGTTTTGAACCATTCCTGTGACACTAGTTATAGATTCCGATGCTTAACTTCAGGTGCACTGTATCCCTTGGACCTTCTTATTGACGATGAAACACAGAAATTGCATCGGAATTAAATACAAAAGGCACAATGCCTACTTAAGTACAAGTAGACTGACTCTTCTTACTGTCTATGTTTCAACAATTCCTGTGACACTAGTTATAGATTCCGATGCTTCACTTCAGGTTTACTGTATCCCTTGGACTTTCTTATCGACGATGAAACACAGAAATTGCATCCGAATTAAATAGAAAAGGCACAATGCTGACTTAATTACTAGAAGACTGACTCTTCTTAATGTCTATGATTTGAACCATTCCTGTGACACTAGTTATAGATTCCGATTCTTCACTTCAGGTGTACAATGTCCCTTGGAGCTTCTTATTGACGATGAAACACAAAAATTGCATCGGAATTAAATACAAAAGGCACAATGCCGACTTAAGTACATGTAGACTGACTCTTCCTACTGTCTATGCTTTTGAACCATTCCTGTGACTCTAGTTATAGATTCCGATGACTCACTTCAGGTTGACTGTATCCCTCTGACCTTCTTATTGACGATGAAACACAGAATTTGCATCGGAATTAAATAGAAAAGGCACAATGCCGACTTAAGTACAAGAAAAATGCCTTTCCCAATTGTCTATATTTTAAACCATTCCTGTGACACTAGTTATAGATTCCGATGCTTCACTTCACGTTTACTGTATCCCTCTGACCTTCGTATAGACGATGATACACAGAAATAGCATCGAAATTAGATACAAATAGCACAATGCCGACTTAAGTACAAGAGGACTGACTCTTCTTGCTGTCTATGTTTTGAAACATTCCTGTGACACTAGTTATAGATTCCGATGCTTCACTTCTGGTTTACTGTATCCCTTGGACCTTCTTATCGACGATGAAACACAGAAATTGCATCGGAATTAAATAGAAATGGCACAATGCCGACTTAAGTTCAAGAAGTCTGACCCTTCCTAAAGTCTATGTTTTGAACCATTCCTGTGACACTAGTTATAGATTCCGATGCTTCACTTCAGGTTAACTATATCCCTCTGACCTTCCTATTGACGATGAAACACAGAAATTGCGTCGGAATTAAATAGGAAAGGCAGAATGCCGACTTAAGTACAAGAAGACTGACTCTTCTTACTGTCTATGTGTTGAACCATTCCTGTGACACTAGTTATAGATTCCGATGCTTCACTTCAGGTTTACTGTATCCCTTGGACCTTCTTAATGACGATGAATCACAGAAATTACATCGGAATTAAATAGAAGAGGCACAATGCCGAATTATGTACAAGAAGACTGACTCATCTTACTTACTATGTTTTGAAACATTCCTGTAACACTAGTTATAGATTCCGATGCTTCACTTCAGGTTTACTGTATCCCTCTGACCTTCTTCTTGACGATGAAACACAAAAATTGCATCGGAATTAAATACAAAAGGCAAAATGCCGTTTTAAGTACAAGAAGACTGGCTCTTCATACTGTCTATGTTTTGCACCATTCCTGTGACACTAGTTATAGATTCCGATGCTTCACTTCAGGTTTACTGTATCGCTTGGACCTTCTTATTGACGATGAAACACGGAAATTGCATCGGAATTAAATACAAAAGGCACAATGCCGATTTAAGTACAAGAAGACTGACTCTTCTTACTGTCTATTTTTTACCCTATCCTGTGACACTAGTTATAGATTCCGATGCTTCACTTCAGGTTTACTGTATCCCTCTGACCTTCTTATTGACGATGAAACACATAAATTGCATCGGAATTAAATACAAAAGGCACAATGCCGACTCTAATACAAGATGACTGGTTCTTCTTACTCTCTATGTTTTGAACCTTTCCTGTGAGACCGGTTTTAGATTCCGATGCTTCACTTCAGGTTTACTGTATTACTTGTACCTTCCTATTGTCGACGAAACACAGAAATTGCATCGGAATTAATTAGAAATGACACAATGCCGACTTTAGTACAAGAAGATTGACTCTTCTTACTGACTATGTTTTGAACCATTCCTGTGACACTAGTTATAGATTCCGATGCTTCACTTCAGGTTAACTGTATCCCTCTGACGTTCTTATTGACGATGAAACACATAAATTGCATCGGAATTAAATACAAAAGGCACAATGCCTACTCAAATACAAGATGACTGGCTCTTGTTACTCTCTATGTTTTGAACCTTTCCTGTGAGACCGGTTTTAGATTCCGATGCTTCACTTCAGGTTTACTGTATTACTTGTACCTTCCTATTGACGACGAAACACAGAAATTGCATCGGAATTAAATAGAAAAGGCACAATGCCGATTTAAGTACAAGAAGACAGACTCTTCTTAATGGCTATGCTTTGAACATTTCCTGTGAGACAAGTTTTAGATTCCGATGCTTCACTATATGTTTACTGTATCCTTTGGACCTTCTTATTGACAATGAAACACAGAAATTGCATCGGAATTAAATACAAAAGGCACAACGCCGACTTAAGTACAAGAAGACTGACTCTTCTTACTGACTATGTTTTGAAACATTCCTGTGACACTAGTTATAGAATCCGATGCTTCGCTTCAGATTTCCTGTATCACTTGGACCTACTTATTGACGATGAAACACCGAAATTGCATCGGAATTGAAAACGATATGCACAATGCCGACCTAAGTACAAGAAGACTGACTCTTCTTACTGTCTATTTTTTAACCATTCCTGTGACACTAGTTATAGATTCCGATGCTTCACTTCAGGTTTACTGTATCCCTCTGAACTTCTTATTGACGATGAAACACAGATATTGCATCGGAATTAAATAGAAAAGGCACAATGCCGACTTAAGTACAAGAAGACTGACTCTTCTTACTGTCTATGCTTTGAACCATTCCTGTGACACTAGTTATAGAATCCGATGCTTCGCTTCAGATTTCCTGTATCACTTGGACCTACTTATTGACGATGAAACACCGAAATTGCATCGGAATTGAAAACGATATGCACAATGCCGACCTAAGTACAAGAAGACTGACTCTTCTTACTGTCTATTTTTTAACCATTCCTGTGACACTAGTTATAGATTCCGATGCTTCACTTCAGGTTAACTGTATCACTCTGACGTTCTTATTGACGATGAAACACATAAATTGCATCGGAATTAAATACAAAAGGCACAATGCCGACTCAAATACAAGATGACTGGCTCTTGTTACTCTCTATGTTTTGAACCTTTCCTGTGAGACCCGTTTTAGATTCCGATGCTTCACTTCAGGTTTACTGTATTACTTGTACCTTCCTAGTGACGACGAAACACAGAAATTGCATCGGAATTAAATAGAAAAGTCACAATGCCGATTTAAGTACAAGAAGACTGACTCTTCTTAATGACTATGTTTCGAACTTTTCCTGTGAGACAAGTTTTAGACTCCGATGCTTCACTATATGTTTACTGTATCCCTTGGACATTCGTATTGACAATGAAACACAGAAATTGCATCAGAATTAAATACAATAGCCACAATGCCGACTTAAGTACAAGAAGACTGACTCTTCTTACTGTCTATGTTTTGAACCATTCCTGTGACACTAGTTATAGAATCCGATGCTTCGCTTCAGATTTACTGTATCACTTGGACCTTCTTATTGACGATGAAACACCGAAATTGCATCGGAATTGAATACGAAATGCACAATGCCGACCTAAGTACAAGAAGACTGACTGTTCATACTGACTATGTTTTGAACCATTCTTGTGACACCACATATTGATTCCGATGCTTCACTTCAGGATTACTGTATCCCTCTGACCTTCTTATTGACGATGAAACACAGAAATTTCATCGCAATTAAATAGAAAAGGCACAATGCCGACTTAAGTACTAGAAGACTTACTCTTCCTACTATCTATGTTTTGAACCATTCCTGTGACACTAGTTATAGATTCCGATGCTTCACTTCAGGTTAACTGTATCCTTCTGACGCTCTTATTGACGATGAAACACATAAATTGCATCGGAATTAAATACAAAAGGCACAATGCCGACTCAAATACAAGATGACTGGCTCTTGTTACTCCCTATGTTTTGAACCTTTCCTTTGAGACCTGTTTTAGATTCCGATGCTTCACTTCAGGTTTCCTGTATTACTTGTACCTTCCTATTGACGACGAAACACAGAAATTGCATCGGAATTAAATAGAAAAGGCACAATGCCGACTTAAGTACAAGAAGACTGACTCTTCTTAATGACTATGTTTTGAACATTTCCTGTGAGACAAGTTTTAGATTCCGATGCTTCACCATATGTTTACTGTATCCCTTGGAACTTCTTATTGACGCTGAAACACCGAAATTGCATCGGAATTAAATACGAAAGCCAAAATTACGACATAACTACTAGAAGACTGACTCTTCTTACTGACTATGTTTTGAACCATTCCTGTGACACCGCTTATAGATTCCGATGCTTCACTTCAGGTTTACTGTATCAGTCTGACCTTCTTATTGACGATGAAACATAGAAATTGCGTCGGAATTGAATAGAAAAGGCACAATGCCGACTTATGTACAAGAAGACTGACTCTTCTTACTGACTATGTTTTGAAACATTCCTGTGACACTAGTTATAGATTCTGATGCCTCACTTCAGGTTTGCTGTATCCCTTGGACTTTCTTATTGACGATGAAACACAGAAATTGCATCGGAATTAAATACAAGATTCACAATGCCGACTTAAGTACAAGAAGACTGACTCTTCCTACTATCTATGTTTTGAACCATTCCTGTGACACTATTTATAGATTCCGATGCTTCACTTCAGGTTTACTGTATCCCTCTGACCTTCGTATTGACGATGAAACACAGATATTGCATGGGAATTAAATAGAAAAAGCACAATGCCGACTTAAGTACAAGAAGACTGACTCTTCTTACTATCAATGCTTTGAACCATTCCTGTAACACTAGTTACAGCCTCCGATGCTACACTTCAGGTTTACTGTATCCCTCAGGCGTTCTTATTGATGATCAAACTCTGAAATTGCATCGGAATTAAATAGAAAAGGCACAATGCCGACTTAAGTACAAGAAGACTGACTCTTTTTACTGTCTATGTTTTGAACCATTCCTGTGACACTAGTTATAGAATCCGATGCTTCGCTTCAGATTTACTGTATCACTTGGACCTTCTTATTGACGATGAATCACCGAAATTGCATCGGAATTGAATACGAAATGCACAATGCCGACCTAAGTTCAAGAAGACTGACTCTTCTTACTGACTATGTTTTGAATCATTCCTGTGACACTAATTATAGATTCCGATGCCTCACTTCAGGTTCACTGTATCCCTTGGACTTTCTTATTGACGATGAAACACAGAAATTTCATCGGAATTAAATAGAAAAGGCACAATGCCGACTTAAGTACAAGAAGACTGACTCCTCCTACTATCTATGTTTTGAACCATTCCTGTGACACTAGTTATAGATTCCGATGCTTCACTTCAGGTTAACTGTATCCCTCTGCCGTTCTTATTGACGATGAAACACATGAATTGCATCGGAATTAAATACAAAAGGCACAATGCCGACTCAAATACAAGATGACTGGCTCTTGTTACTCTCTGTGTTTTGAACCTTTCCTGTGAGACCTGTTTTAGATTCCGATGCTTCACTTCAGGTTTACTGTATTACTTGTACCTTCCTATTGACGACGAAACACAGAAATTGCATCGGAATTAAATAGAAAAGGCACAATGCCGACTTAAGTACAAGAAGACTGACTCTTCTTAATGACTATGTTTTGAACATTTCCTATGAGACAAGTTTTAGATTCCGATGCTTCACTATATGTTTACTGTATCCCTTGGACCTTCTTATTGACGATGAAACACAGAAATTGCATCGGAATTAAATACAAAAGGCACAATGCCGACTTAAGTACAAGAAGACTGACTCCTCCTACTATCTATGTTTTGAACCATTCCTGTGACACTAGTTTTAGATTACAATGCTTCACTTCAGGTTTACTGTATCCCACTGACGTTATTATTGATGATGAAACACAGAAATTGCATCAGAATTAAATAGAAAAAGGCACAATGCCGACTTAAGTACAAGAAGACTGACTCTTCATTCTGGCTATGTTTTGAACCATTCCTGTTACACTAGTTTTTGATTCCGATGCTTCACTTCGGGTTTACTGTATCCCTTGGACCTTCTTATTGACGATGAAACCCCGAAATTGCATCGGAATTAAATACGAAAGCCACAATTACGACGTAACTACTAGAAGACTGACTCTTCTTACTGACTATGTTTTGAACCATTCCAGTGACACCACTTATAGATTCCGATGCTTCACTTCAGGATTACTGTATCAGTCTGACCTTCTTATTGACGATGAAACATAGAAATTGCATCGGAATTGAATAGAAAAGGCACAATGCCGACTTAAGTACAAGAAGACTCACTCTTCTTACTTTCTATAATTTGAACCATTCCTGTGACACTGGTTATAGATTCCGATGCTTCACTTCGGGTGTACTGCATCCCTTGGCCCTTCTTATTGACGATGAAACACTTAAATTGCTTCGGAATTAAATAGAAAAGGCACAATGCCGACTTAAGTACAGGAAGACTGACTCTTCCTACCGTCTATGTTTTGTATTATTCCTGTGACACTAGTTATAGATTCCGATGCTTCACTTCAGGTTTACTGTATCCATCTGACCTTCTTATTGACGATGAAACACAGAAATTGCATCGGAATTAAATGGAAAAGGCACAATGCCGACTTAAATACAAGAAGACTGACTCTTCGTACTGTCTACGTTTTGAATCATTCCTGTGACACTAGTTATAGATTCCGATGCCTCACTTCAGGTTTACTGTATCCTCTGACCTTATTATTGATGATGAAACTCAGAAATTGCATCGGAATTAAATAGAAAAAGCACAATGCCGACTTAAGTATAAGAAGACTGACTAGCCCTACTGCCTATGTTTTGAACCACTCCTGTGACACTAGTTATAGATTCCGATGCTTCACTTCAGGTTTACTGTATCCATCTGACCTTCTTATCGACGATGAAACACAGAAATTGCATCGGAATTAAATACAAAAGGCACAATAACGACTCAATTAAAAAAAGACTGACTCTTCTTACTGACTATGTTTTGAACCATTCCTGTGACACTAGTTATAGATTCCGATGCATCACTTCAGGTTTACTGTATACCTCTGACCTTCTTATTGACGACGAAACACAGAAATTGCATCGGAATTAAATAGAAAAGGCACAATGCCGACTTAAGTAGAAGAAGACTGACTTTTCCTACTGTCTCTGTTTTGAACCATTCCTGTGACACTAGTTATAGATTCCGATGCCTCACTTCAGGTTTACTGTATCCCTTGGACTTTCTTGTTGACGATGAAACACAGAAATTGCATCAGAATTAAAAAGAAGAGGCACAATGCCGACTTACGAACAAGAAGACTGACTCTTCCTACTGTCTCTGCTTTGAACCATCCCTGTGACACTAGTTATAGTTTCAGATTCTTCACTTCAGGTTTACTGTATCCCTCTGCCCTTCTTATTGACGATAAAACGCAGAAATTGCATCGGAATTAAATACAAAATGCACAATGCCGACTTAAGTACAAGAAGACTGAACCTTCCTATTATCTATGTTTTGAAGCACTCCTGTGACGCTAGTTATAGATTTCGATGCTTCACTTCAGGTTTACAATATCCCTCTGACCTTCTTATTGACGATGAAACACAGATATTGAATCAGAATTAAATAGAAAAAGTACAATGCCGACTGAAGTACAAGTGACTCTTCTTACTGACTATGCTTTGAACCATTCCTGTGACACTAGTTATAGCCTCTGATGCTACACTTCAGGTTTACTGTATCCCTCTGACCTTCTTATTGATGATGAAACACAGAAATTGCATCGGAATTAAATAGAATAGGCATAATGCTGACTTAAGCACAGGAAGACTGACTCTTCTTACTGTCTATGTTTTGAACCATTCCTGTGACTCTAGTTATAGTTTCCGATGTTTCACTTCTGGTTTACTGTATCCCTTGGACATTCTTATTGACGATGAAACACCGAAATTGCATCGGAATTGAATACAAAAGGCACAATTCCGACTTAAGTACAAGAAGATTGACTCTTCCTACTGTCTATATTTTGAACCATCCCTGTGACACTAGTTATAGATTCCGATGCTTCACTTCAGGTTTACTGTATCCCCCTGACCTTCTTATTGACGATAAAACGCAGAAATTGCATCGGAATAAAATACAAAAGGCACAATGCCGACTTAAGTACAAGAAGACTGACTCTTCTTACTGACTATGTTTTGAACCATTCCTGTGACACTAGTTATCGATTCCGATTTCTCACTTCAGGTTTACTGTATTACTTGGACCTTCTTATTTATGATGACACACAGCAATTGCATCGGAATTAAATACAAAAGGCACAATGCCGACTTAAGTACAAGAAGACTGACTCTTCTTACTGACTATGCTTTGAACCATTCCTGTGACACTAGTTATAGCCTCTGATGCTACACTTCAGGTTTACTGTATCCCTCTGACCTTCTTATTGACGATAAAACACAGAAATTGAATCGGAATAAAATACAAAAGGCACAATGCCGACTTAGGTACAAGAAGACTGACTCTTCTTACTGACTATGTGTTGAACCATTCCTGTGACACTAGTTATCGATTCCGAATTCTCACTTCAGGTTTACTGTATCACTTGGACCTTCGTATTTATGATGAAACACAGAAATTGCATCGGAATTAAATAGAAAAAGCACAATTCCGACTTAAGTACAAGAAGACTGACTCTTCCTACTGTCTATGTTTTGAACCATCCCTGTGACACTAGTTATAGATTCCAATGCTTCACTTCAGGTTTACTGTATCCCTCTGACCTTATTATTTATGATGAAACACAGAAATTGCATCGGAATTAAATAGAAAAAACACAATGCCTACTTAAGTACAAGAAGACTGACACTTCTTACTGACTATGTTTTGAACCATTCCTGTGACATTAGTTATAGATTCCGATGCATCAATTCAGGTTTACTGTATCCCTCTGACCTTCTTATTGACGATGAAACACAAAAATTGCATCGGAATTAAATAGAAAAAGCACAATGCCGACTTAAGTACAAGAAGACTGACTCGTCTTACTGACTATGCTTTGAACCATTCCTGTGACACTAGTTATAGCCTCCGATGCTACACTTCAGGTTTACTGTATCCCTCTGACCTTCTTATTGATGATGAAAGACAGAAATTGCATCGGAATTAAATAGAAAAGGCACAATGCCGACTTAAGTACAAGAAGACTGACTCTTCATACTGTCTATGTTTTGAACCATTCCTGTGACACTAGTTATAGATTCTGATGCTTCACTTCAGGTTTACTGTATCCCTTGGACTTTCTTATTGACGATGAAACACAGAAATTGCATCGGAATTAAATAGAAGAGGCACAATGCCGACTTAGGAACAAGAAGACTGACTCTTCCTACTGTCTCTGTTTTGAACCATCCCTGTGACACTAGTTACAGATTCCGATTCTTCACTTCAGGTTTACTGTATCCCTCTGACCTTCTTATTGACGATAAAACACAGAAATTGAATCGGAATTAAATACAAAAGGCACAATGCCGACTTAAGTACAAGAAGACTGACTCTTCCCATTATCTATGTTTTGAAGCATTCCTGTGACACTAGTTATAGATTCCGATGCTTCACTTCAGTTTACAATATCCCTCTGACCTTCTTATTGACGATGAAACACAGATATTGAATCAGAATTAAATAGAAAAAGTACAATGCCGACTTAAGTACAAGAAGACTGACTCTTCTTACTGACTATGCTTTGAACCATTCCTGTGACACTAGTTATAGCCTCTGATGCTACACTTCAGGTTTACTGTGTCCCTCTGACCTTCTTATTGATGATGAAACACAGAAATTGCTTCGGAATTAAATAGAAAAGGCATAATGCTGACTTAAGCACAAGAAGACTGACTCTTCTTGCTGTCTATGTTTTGAACCATTCCTGTGACTCTAGTTATAGTTTCCGATGTTTCACTTCAGGTTTACTGTATCCCTTGGACATTCTTATTGACGACGAAACACCAAAATTGCATCGGAATTGAATACAAGACGCACAATTCCGACTTAAGTACAAGAAGACTGACTCTTCCTACTGTCTATGTTTTGAACCATCCCTGTGACACTAGTTACAGATTCCGATGCTTCACTTCAGGTTTACTGTATTCCTCTGACCTTCTTATTGACGATAAAACACAGAAATTGCATCGGAATAAAATACAAAAGGCACAATGCCGACTTAAGTACAAGAAGACTGACTCTTCTTACTGACTATGTTTTGAACCATTCCTGTGACACTAGTTATCGATTCCGAATTCTCACTTCAGGTTTAATGTATCATTTGGACCTCCTTATTTATGATGAAACACAGAAATTGCATCGGAATTAAATACAAAACGCACAATGCCAACTTAAGTACAAGAAGACTGACTCTTCCTACTGTCAATGTTTTGAACCATTCCTGTGACACTAGCTACAGATTCCAATGCTTCACTTCAGGTTTACTGTATCCCTCTGACCTTCTTATTGACGATGAAACACAGATATTGAATCAGAATTAAAGAGAAAAAGTACAATGCCGACGTAAGTACAAGAAGACTGACTCTGCTAACTGACTATGCTTTGAACCATTCCTGTGACAGTAGTTATAGCCTCTGATGCTACACTTCAGGTTTACTGTATCCCTCTGACCTTCTTATTGACGATAAAACACAGAAATTGCATCGGAATAAAATACTAAAAGAACAATGCCGACCTAAGTACAAGAAGACTGACTCTTCTTACTGACAATGTTTATAACCATTCCTGTGACACTAGTTATCGATTCCGAATTCTCACTTCAGGTTTACTGTATCACTTGGACCTTCTTATTTATGATGAAACACAGAAATTGCATCGGAATTAAATAGAAAAAGCACAATGCCGACTTAAGCATAAGAAGACTGACTCTTCCTACTGGATATGTTTTGAACCATTCCTGTGACACTAGTTATAGATTCCGATGCTTCACTTCAGGTTTACTGTATCAATCGGACCTTCTTATTGACGATGAAACACAGAAATTGCATCGGAATTAAATACAAAAGGCACAATGCCGACTCAAGTAAAAAAAGACTGACTCTTCTTACTGACTATGTTTTGAACCATTCCTGTGACACTAGTTATAGATTCCGATGCATAACTTCAGCTTTACTGTATCCCTCTGACCTTCTTATTGACGATGAAACACAGAAATTGCATCGGAATTAAGTAGAAAAAGCACAATGCCGACTTAAGTACAAGAAGACTGACTCTGCTTACTGACTATGCTTTGAACCATTCCTGTGACACTAGTTACAGCCTCCGATGCTACACTTCAGGTTTACTGTATCCCTCTGACCTTCTTATTGATGATGAAACACAGAAATTGCATCGGAATTAAATAGAAAAGGCACAATGCCGACTTAAGTACAAGAAGACTGACTCTTCATACTGTCTATGTTTTGAACCACTCCTGTGACACTAGTTATGGATTCCGATGCTTCACTTCAGGTTTACTGTATCCCTTGGACCTTACTATTGACGATGTAACACCTAATTTGCATCGGAATTGAATACGAATTGCACAATGCCGACTTAAGTACAAGAAGACTGACTCTTCTTACTGACTATGCTTTGAACCATTCCTTCAACACCACTTTTTGATTCCGATGCTTCACTTCATGTTTACTGTATCCCTCTGACCTTCTTATTGACGATAAAACACAGAAATTGCATCGGAATTAAATAGAAATGGCACAATGCCGACTTAAGTACAAGAAGACTGACTCTTCTTACTGTCTCTGTTTAGAACCATTCCTGTGACACTAGTTATAGATTCCGATGCCTCACTTCAGGTTTACTGTATCCCTTGGACTTTCTTATTGACGATGAAACACAGAAATTGCATCGGAATTAAATAGAAGAGGCACAATGCCGACTTAGGGACAAGAAGACTGACTCTTCCTACTGTCTCTGCTTTGAACCATCCGTGTGACACTAGTTATAGATTCCGATTCTTCACTTCACGTTTACTGTATCCCTTGGACATTCGTATTGACGATGAAACACCGAAATTGCATCGGAACTGAATACAAAAGGCACAATTCCGACTTAAGTACAAGAAGACTGACTCTTCTTACTGACTATGCTTTGAACCATTCCTGTGTCACTAGTTATAGCCTCTGATGCTACACTTCAGGTTTACTGTATCCCTCTGACCTTCTTATTGATGATGAAACACAGAAATTGCATCGGAATTAAATAGAAAAGGCATAATGCTTACTTAAGTACAAGAAGACTGACTCTTCTTACTGTCTATGTTTTGAACCATTTCTGTGACACTATTTATAGTTTCCGATGTTTCACTTCAGGTTTACTGTATCCCTTGGACATTCTTATTGACGATGAAACACCGAAATTGCATCGGAATTGAATACAAAAGGCACAATTCCGACTTAAGTACAAGAAGACTGACTCTTCCTACTGTCTATGTTTTGAACCATCCCTGTGACACTAGTTATAGATTCCGATGCTTCACTTCAGGTTTACTGTATCCCTCTGACCTTCTTATTGACGATAAAACACAGAATTTGCATCGGAATAAAATACAAAAGGCACAATGCCGACATAAGTACAAGAAGACTGACTCTTCTTACTGACTATGTTTTGAACCATTCCTGTGACACTAGTTATCGATTCCGATGCTTCACTTCAGGTGTACTGCATCCCTAGGACTTTCTTATTGACGATGAAACACATAAATTGCTTCGGAATGAAATAGAAAGGGCACAATGCCAACTTAAGTACAATAAGACTGACTCTTCTTACTGACTATGTTTTGAACCATTCCTGTGACACTAGTTATAGATTCCGATGCCTCACTTCAGGCTTACTGTTTCCCTTGGACCTTCTTATTGATGATGAAACACAGAAATTGCATCGGAATTAAATACAAAAGGCACAATGCCGACTTACGTAAAAGAAGACTGACTCTTCCTACTGTCTATGTTTTGAACCATTCCTGTGACACTGGTTATAGATTCTGATGCTTCACTTCAGGTTTACTGCATCCCTCTGACCTTCTCATTGACGATGAAACACAGAGATTGCACCGGAATTAAATACAAAAGGCACAATGACGACTTAAGTACAAGAAGACTGACTCTTTCTACCGTCTATGTTCTGAACCGTTCCTGTGACACTAGTTATAGATTCCGATGCTACACTTCAGGTTTACTGTATCCCCGTGACCTTCTTATTGACGATGAAACACTGAAATTGCATCGGAATTAAATAGAAAAGACACATAGCCGGCTTAAGTACAAGAAGACTGACTCTTCTTACTGTCTATGTTTTGAACCATTCCTGTGACACTAGTTATAGATTCCGATGCTTCACTTCAGTCTACTGCATCCCTAGGACCTTCTTATTGACGATGAAGCACATAAATTGCTTCGGACATAAATAGAAAAGGCACAATGCCAACTTAAGTACAAGAAGCCTGACTCTTCTTACTGTCTCTGATTTGTACCATTCCTGAGACACTAAATATAGATTCCGATGACTCACTTCAGGTTTACTGTAACCCTTGGACCTTCTTATTGACAATGATACACAAAAATTGCATCGGAATTAAATTCAAAAGGCACAGTGCCGACTTAAGTAAATGTAGACTGACTCTTCCTACTGTCTATGTTTTGAACCATTCCTGTGACACTAGTTATAGATTCCGATGCTTCACTTCAGGTTTACTGTATCCCTCTGACCTTCTTATTGACGATGAAACTCAGAAATTGCATCGGAATTAAATAGAAAAGGCACATAGCCGACTTAAGTACAAGAAGACTTACTCTTCATACTGTCTACATTTTGAACCATTCCTGTGACACTAGTTATAGATTCCGATGCTTCACTTCACTTGTACTGCATCCCTAGGACTTTCTTATTGACGTTGAAACACATAAATTGCTTCGGAATTAAATAGAAGAGGCACAATGCCAACTTAAGTACAAGAAGACTGACTCTTCTTACTGACTATGTTTTGAACCATTCCTGTGACACTAGTTATAGATTCCGATGCCTCACTTCAGGCTTACTGCTTCCCTTGGACCTTCTTATTGACGATGAAACACAGAAATTGCATCGGAATTAAATACAAATGGCACAATGCCGACTTAAGTACAAGAAGACTGACTCTTCCTACTGCCTATGTTTTGAACCATTCCTGTGACACTGGTTATATATTCCGATGCTTCACTTCAGGTTTACTGTATCCCTTGGCCTTCTTATTGACGATGAAACATAGAAATTGCATCGGAATTAAATACAAAATGCTTAATGCCGACTTAAGTACAAGAAGACTGACTCTTCCTACTGTCTATGTTTTGAACCATTCCTGTGACACTAGTAATAGATTCCGATGCTTCACTTCAGGTTTAGTGTATCCCTCTGACCTTCTTATTGACGATGAAACACAGAAATTGCATCGAAATTAAATAGAAAAGGCACAATGCAGACTTACGTACGAGAAGACTGACTATTCTTACTGTCTATGATTTGAACCATTCCTGTGACATTAATTACAGATTCCGATTCTTCACTTCAGGTGTACTATATCCCTTGGAACTTCTTATTGACGATGAAACACAGAAATTGCATCGGAATTAAATACAAAAGGCACAATGCCGACTTAAGTACAAGTAGACTGACTCTTCTTACTGTCTATGTTTTGAACCATTCCTGTGACACTAGTTATAGATTCTGTTGCTTCACTTCAGGTTTACTGTATCCCTCTGACCTTCTTATTGACGATGAAACACAGAAATTGCATCGGAATTAAATACAAAAGACACAATGCCGACTTAAGTACTAGAAGACTGACTCTTTCTACTGTCTATGTTTTGAACCATTCCTGTGACACTAGTTATAGATTCCGATGCCTCACTTCAGGTTTACTGTATTCCTTGGACCTTCTTATTGACGATGAAACACAGAAACTGCATCGGAATTAAATACAAAAGGCACAATGCCGACTTAAGAACAAGAAGACTGACTCTTCCTACTGTCTATGTTTTGAACCAATCGTGTGACACTAGTTATGAATTCCGATGCGCCACTTCAGGTTTACTCTATCCCTAGGACCTTCTTGTTGACGATGAAACACAGAAATTGAATCGGAGATAAATAGAAAAGGCACAATGCCGACTTAAGTACATGTAGACTGACTCATCCTACTGTCTATGTTTGAACCATTCCTGTGACACTAGTTATAGATTCCAATGATTCACTTCAGGTTTACTGTATCCCTCTGACCTTCATAGAGACGATGAAACACAGAAATTGCATCGGAATTAAATAGGATAGGCACAATGCCGACTTAAGTACAAGAAGACTGACTCTTCTTACTCACTATGTTTTGAACCATTCCTGTGACACTAGATATAAACTCGATGCCTCACTTCAGGGTTACTGTGTCCCTTTGACCTTCTTATTGATGATGAAACACAGAAATTGCATCGGAATTAAATAGAAAAGGCACAATGCCGACTTAAGTACAAGAAGACTCACTCTTCTTACTGTCTATGCTGTGAACCATTCCTATGACACTAGTTACAGAATCCGATGCTTCACTTCAGGTGTACTGCATCCCTAGTACCTTCCTATTGACGATGAAACACATAAATTGCTTCGGAATTAAATAGAAAATGCACAATGCCGACTTAAGTACAAGAAGACTGACTCTTCGTACTGTCTATGTTCTGAACCATTCCTGTGACACTAGAAATAGATTCCGATGCTTCACTTCAGCTTTAGTGTATCCCTCTGACCTTCTTATTGACGATGAAACACAGAAATTGCATCGGAATTAAATAGAAAAGGCACAATGCTGACTTAAGTACAAGATGACTGACTCTTCTTACTGCCTATGATTTGAACCATCCCTGTGACACTAGTTATAGTTTCCGATGCTACACTTCAGGTGTACTATATCCCTTGGAACTTTTTATTGACGATGAAACACAGAAATTGCATTGGAATTAAATACAAAGGCACAATGCCGACTTAAGTACAAGAAGACTGACTCTTTCTACTGTCAATGTTTTGAACCATTCCTGTGACACTAGTTATAGTTTCCGATGCCTCACTTCAGGTTTACAGTATTCCTTGGACCTTCTTATTGACGATAAAACACAGAAATTGCATCGGAATTAAATACAAAAGGCACAATGCCGACTTAAGAACAACAAGACTGGCTCGTCCTACTGTCTATGTTTTGAACCAATCGTGTGACACTAGTTTCGGATTCCGATGCTTCACTTCAGGTTTACTGTATCCCTGTGACCTTCTTGTTGACGATGAAACGCAGAAATTGCATCGGAGATAAATAGAAAAGGCACAATGTCGACTTAAGTACGTGAAGACTGATTCTTCCAACAGTCTATGTTTTGAATCATTCCTGTGACACTAGTTATACATTCCGATGCTTCACTTCAGGTTTGCTGTAATTCTCTGACCTTCTTATTGTCAATGAAACACAGAAATTGCATCAGAATTAAATAGAAAAGGCACAATGCCGACTTAATTACAAGAAGACTGACTCTTCTTACTGACTATGTTTGAACCATTCCTGTGACACTAGATATAGACTCCGATGCCTCACTTCAGGTTTACTGTATCCCTTTGACCTTCTTATTGATGATGAAACACAGAAATTGCATTGGAATTAAATAGAAAATGCACAATGCCGACTTAGGTACAAGAAGACTGACTCTTCTTACTGTCTATGTTTTGAACCGATCCTGTGACACTAGTTATAGATTCCGATGCTTCACTTCAGGTTTACTGAATCCCTTGGACCTTCTTATTGACGATGAAACACCGAAATTGCATCGGAATTATATACGAAAGGAACAATGCCGACTTAACTACAAGAAGACTGACTCTTCTTACTGACTATGTTTTGAACCATTCCTGTGACACCACTTGTAGATTCCGATGCTTCACTTCAGGTTTACTGTATCCCTCGGACCTTCGTACTGACGATGAAACACAGAAATAGCATCGGAATTTAATAGAAAAGCCACATAGCCGACTTAAGTACAAGAAGACTGACTCTTCTTGCTGTCTATGTTTTGAACCATTCCTGTGACACTAGTTATAGATTCCGATGCTTCACTTCAGGTGTACTGCATCGCTAGGACCATCTTATTAACGATGAAACACATAAATTGCTTCGGAATTACATTAAAAAGGCACAATGCCAACTTAGGTACAAGAAGACGGAGTCTTCTTAAAGACTATGTTTTGAACCATTCCTGTGACACTAGTTATAGATTCCGATGCCTCACTTCAGGTTTACTGTATCCCTTGGACCTTCTTATTGACGATGACACACAGAAATTGCATCGGAATTAAATACAAAATGCACAATGCCGACTTAAGTACAAGAAGACTGTCTCTTCCTACTGTCTATGTATTGAACCATTCCTGTGACACTAGTATAAGATTCCGATGCTTCACTTCAGGTGTAGTGTATCCCTCTGACCTTCTTATTGACGATGAAACACAGAGATTACGTCGGAATTAAATAGAAAATGCACAATGCCGACTTAAGCACAAGAAGACTGACTCTTCTTACTGTCTATGTTATGAACCATTCCTGTGACACTAGTTATAGATTCCGATGCCTCACTTCAGGTTTACTGTATCCCTCTGACCTTCTTTTTGACGACGAAACACAGGAATTGCATCGGAAATAAATACAAAAGGCACAATGCCGACTCAAGTACAAGGAGACTGACTCTTCCTACTCTCTATGTTTGAACCATTCCTTTGACACTAGTTATACATTCCGATGCTTCACTTCAGATTTACTGTATCCCTCTGACCTTCTTATTGACGTGAAACACAGAAATTGCATCGGAATTAAATAGAAATGGCACAATGCCAACTTAAGTACAAGAAGAGTGACTCTTCTTACTGACTCTGTTTTGAACCATTCCTGTGACACTAGTCATAGATTCCGATGCTTCACTTCAGGTTTATTGTATCCCTCTGACCTTCTTTTTGACGATGAAACACAGGAATTGCATCGGAAATAAATACAAAAGGCACAATGCCGACTCAAGTACAAGGAGACTGACTCTTCCTACTCTCTATGTTTGAACCATTCCTTTGACACTAGTTATACATTCCGATGCTTCACTTCAGATTTACTGTATCCCTCCGACCTTCTTATTGACGTGAAACACAGAAATTGCATCGGAATTAAATAGAAATGGCACAATGCCGACTTAAGTACAAGAAGAGTGACTCTTCTTACTGACTATGTTTTGAACCATTCCTGTGACACTAGTCATGGATTCCGATGCTTCACTTCAGGTTTATTGTATCCCTTGGACCTTCTTATTGATGATGAAATACCGAAATTGCATCGGAATAACATACGAAAGGCACAATCCCGACTTAAGTACAAGAAGACTGACTCTTCTTACTGACTATGTTTGAACTTTTCCTGTGAGACCAATGATAGATTCCGATGCTTCACTTCAGGTTTACTGTATCCCTCTGACCTTCTTAATGACGATGAAACACAGAGATTGCGTCGGAATTAAAAAGAAAAGGCACAATGCCGACTTAAGTACAAGAAGACCGACTCTACTTACTGTCAATATTTTGAACCATTCCTGTGACACTAGTTATAGATTCCGATGCCTCACTTCAGGTTTACTGTATTCCTTGGACCTTCTTATTGACGATAAAACACAGAAACTGCATCGGAATTAAATACAAAAGGCACAATGCCGACTTAAGAACAAGAAGACTGACTCTTCCTACTGTCTGTGTTTTGAACCAATAGTGTGACACTAGTTGTGGATTCCGATACTTCACTTCAGGTTTACTGTATCCCTCTGACCTTCTTGTTGACTATGAAACACAGAAACTGCATCAGAATTAAATAGAAAAGGCACAATGCCGACTTAAGTACAAGAAGACTGACTCTTCTTACTGACTATGTTTTGAACCATTCCTGTGACACTAGATATAGACTCGATGCCTCACTTCAGGTTTACTGTGTCCCTTTGACCTTCTTATTGATGATGAAACACAGAAATTGCATCGGAATTAAATAGAAAAGGCACAATGCCGACTTAAGTACAAGATGACTGACTCTTCTTACTGTCTATGCTTTGAACCGATCCTGTGCCACTAGTTATAGATTCCAATGCTTCACTTCAGGTTTACTGTATCCCTTGGTCCTTCTTATTGACGATGAAACACCGAAATTGCATCGGAATTAAATACAAAAGGCACAATGCCGACTTAAGTACAAGAAGACTGACTCTTTCTACTGTCTATGCTTTGAACCATTCCTGTGACACTAGTTATAGTTTCCGATGCCTCACTTCAGGTTTACTGTATTCCTTGGACCTTCTTATTGATGATAAAACACAGAAATTGCATCGGAATTAAATACAAAAGGCACAATGCCGACTTAAGAACAAGAAGACTGGCTTGTCCTACTGTCTATGTTTTGAACCAACCGTGTGACACTAGTTACGGGTTCCGATGCTTCACTTCAGGTTTACTGTATCCCTGTGACTTTCTTGTTGACGATGAAACACAGAAATTGCATCGGAGATAAATAGAAAAGGCACAATGCCGACTTAAGTACATGAAGACTGATTCTTCCAACCGTCTATGTTTTGAATCATTCCTGTGACACTAGTTATACATTCCGATGCTTCACTTCAGGTTTGCTGTATTCCTCTGACCTTCTTATTGTCAAAGAAACACAGAAATTGCATCAGAATTAAATAGAAAAGGCACAATGCCGACTTAATTACAAGAAGACTGACTCTTCTTACTGACTATGTTTGAACCATTCCTGTGACACTAGATATAGACTCCGATGCCTCACTTCAGGTTTACAGTATCCCTTTGACCTTCTTATTGATGATGAAACACAGAAATTGCATTGGAAGTAAATAGAAAAGGCACAATGCCGACTTAAGTGCAAGAAGACTGACTCTTCTTACTGTCTATGTTTTGAACCGATCCTGTGACACTAGTTATAGATTCCGATGCTTCACTTCAGGTTTACTGAATCCCTTGGACCTTCTTATTGACGATGAAACACCGAAATTGCATCGGAATTATATACGAAAGGCACAATGCCGACTTAACTACAAGAAGACTGACTCTTCTTACTGACTATGTTTTGAACCATTCCTGTGACACCACTTGTAGATTCCGATGCTTCACTTCACGTTTACTGTATCCCTCGGACCTTCGTACTGACGATGAAACACAGAAATAGCATCGGAATTTAATAGAAAAGCCACATAGCCGACTTAAGTACAAGAAGACTGACTCTTCTTACTGTCTATGTTTTGAACCATTCCTTTGACACTAGTTATAGATTCCGATGCTTCAATTCAGGTGTACTGGATCGCTAGGACCTTCTTATTGACGATGAAACACATAAATTGCTTCGGAATTACATTAAAAAGGCACAATGCCAACTTAAGTACAAGAAGACTGACTCTTCTTGAAGACTATGTTTTGACCCACTCCTGTGACACTAGTTATAGATTCCGATGCCTCACTTCAGGTTTACTGTATCCCTTGGACCTTCTTATTGACGATGACACACAGAAATTGCATCGGAATTAAATACAAAATGCACAATGCCGACTAAAGTACAAGAAGACTATCTCTTCCTACTGTCTATGTATTGAACCATTCCTGTGACACTAGTATAAGATTCCGATGCTTCACTTCAGGTGTAGTGTATCCCTCTGGCCTACTTATTGACGATGAAACACAGAAATTGCATCGGAATTAAATAGAAAAGGCACAATGCTGACTTAAGTACAAGAAGACTGACTCTTCTTACTGTCTATGATTTGAACCATTCCTGTGACACTAGTTATAGATTCCGATGCTTCACTTCAGGTGTGCTATATCCCTTGGAACTTCTTATTGACGATGAAACACAGAAATTGCATAGGAATTAAATACAAAAGGCACAATGCCGACTTAAGAACAAGTAGACTGACTCTTCTTACTGTCTATGTTTTGAACCATTCCTGTGACACTAGTTATAGATCCTGATGCTTCACTTCAGGTTTACTGTATCCCTCTGACCTTCTTATAGACGGTGAAATACAGAAATTGCATCGGAATTTAATACAAAAGGCACAATGCCGGCTTAAGTACAAGAAGACTGACTGTTTCTACTGTCTGTGTTTTGAACCATTCCTGTGACACTAGTTACAGATTCCGATGCTACACTTCAGGTTTACAGTATCCCTGTGACCTTCTTATTGACGATGAAACACTGAAATTGCATCGGAAGTAAATTGAAAAGGCACAATGGAGACTTAAGTACAAGAGGACTGACTCTTCTTACTGACTATGTTTTGAACCATTCCTGTGACACTACTTAAAGATTCCGATTCTTCACTTCAGGTTTACTGTATCCCTTGGACCTTCTTATTGACGATGTAACACAAAAATTGCATCGGAATTAAATTCAAAAGCCACAGTGCCGACTTAAGTACATGTAGACTGACTCTACCTACTGTCTATGTTTTGAACCATTCCTGTGACACTAGTTATAGATTCCGATGTTTCACTTCAGGTTTATTGTATCCCTTGGACCTTCTTATTGACGATGAAACACCGAAATTTCATCGGGGATAAATACGAAAGACACAATGCCGACTTAAGTACAAGAAGACTGACCCTTCTTACTGACTATGTTTGAACCATTCCTGTGACACCACTTATAGATTCCGATGCTTCACTTCACGTTTACTGTATCCCTCTGACCTTCTTATTGACGATGAAACACAGAGATTGCGTCGGAATTAAATAGAAAAGGCACAATGCCGACTTAAGTACATGAAGACTGACTGTTCTTACTGTCTATGTTATGAACCACTCCTGTGACACTAATTATTGATTCCGATGCTTCACTTCAGGTTTACTGCATCCCTTGGACCTTCTTATTGCCGATAAAACACAGAAATTGCATCGGAATTAAATGGAAAAGGCACAATGCCGACTTAAGTACAAGAAGACTGACTCTTCCTACTGACTATGTTTTGAACCATTCCTGTGACACTAGTTATAGATTCCGATGCCTAACTTCAGGTTTACTGTATTCCTTGGACCTTCTTATTGACGATGAAACACAGAAATTGCATCGGAATTAAATACAAAAGGCACAATGCCAACTTAAGTACAAGAAAACTGACTCTTCCTACTGTCTATGTTTTGAACCAATCCTGTGACACTAGTTATGAATTCCGATGCTTCACTTCAGGTTTACTGTATCCCTCTGACCGTCTTATCGACGATGAAACACAGAAATTGCATCGGAATTAAATAGAAAAGGCACAATGCCGACTTAAGTACATGAAGACTGATTCTTCCAACTGTCTATGTTTTGAATCATTCCTGTGACATTAGTTATACATTCCGATGCTTCACATCAAATTTACTGTATCCCTCTGACCTTCTTTTTGACGATGAAACACAGGAATTGCATCGGAAATAAATACAAAAGGCACAATGCCGAATCAAGTAGAAGAACACTGACTCTTCCTACTGTCTATGCTTTGAACGATTACTGTGACACTAGTTATACATTCCGATGCTTCACTTCAGGTTTACTGTATCCCTCAGACCTTCTTATTGACGATGAAACACAGAAATGGAATCGGAATTAAATAGAAAAGTCACAATGCCGACATAAGAACAAGAAGACTGACTCTTCCTACTGTCTATGTTTTGAACCATTCCAGTGAGACTAGTTATAGATTCCGTTGCTTCACTTCAGGTTTACTGAATCCCTCTGACCACCTTATTGACGATGAAACACAGAGATTGCGTCGGAATTAAATAGAAAAGGCACAATGCCGACTTAAGTACAAGAAGACTGACTCTTCTTACTGTCTATGTTATGAACCATTCCTGTGACACTAGTTATAGATTCCGATGCTACACTTCAGGTGTACTGCATCCCTTGGACCTTCTTATTGCCGATAAAACAAAGAAATTGCATCGGAATTAAATACAAAAGGCAGAATGCCGACTTAAGTACAAGAAGACCGACTCTTCCTACTGTCTATGCTTTGAACCAATCCTGTGACACTAGTTACGAATTCCGATGCTTCACTTCAAGTTTACTGTACCCCTCTGACTTTCTTATTGACGATGAAACACAGAAATTACGTCGGAATTAAATAGAAAAGGCACAATGCCGACTTAAGTACATGAAGACTGATTCTTCCAACTGTCTATGTTTTGAATCATTCCTGTGTCACTAGTTATACGTTCCGATGCTTCACTTCAGGTTTACTGTATCCCTCTGACCTTCTTTTTGACGATGAAACACAGGAATTGCATCGGAAATAAATAGAAACGGCACAATGGCGTCTTAAGTACAAGAAGACTGACTCTTCCTAGTGTCTATGTTTTGAACCATTCCTGTGACACTAGTTATAGATTCCGTTGCTTCACTTCAGGTTTACTGTATCCCTCTGACTTTCTTATTGACGATGAAACACAGAAATTGCATCGGAAGTAAATAGAAAAGGCACAATGCCGACTTAAGTACAAGAAGGCTGACTCTTCTTACTGACTATGTTTTGAACCATTCCTGTGACACTAGTTATAGATTCCGATTCTTCACTTCAGGTTTACTGTATCCCTCTGACCTTCTTATTGACGATGAAACACAGAAATTGCATCGGAATTAAATAGCAAAGGCACAATGCCGACTTATGTACAAGAAGACTGACTCTTCTTACTGACTATGTTTGAACCATTCCTGTGACACTAGTTACAGATTCCGATGCTTCACTTCAGGTTTACTGTATCCCTCTGACCTACTTATAGACGATAAAACACACAAATTTCATCGGAATTAAGTAAAAAGGCACAATGCCGAATTAAGTACAAGTAGACTGACTCATCTTACTGACAATGTTTTGAACCATTCCTGTGACACTAGTTATAGATTCCGATGATTCACTTCAGGTTTACTGTATCCCTCTGACCTTCTTATTGCCGTTGAAACGCAGAAATTGCATAGGAATTAAATACAAATGGCACAATGCCGAATCAAGTAGAAGAAGACTGACTCTTCCTACTGCCAATGCTTGAACAATTCCTGTGACACTAGTTATACATTCCGATGCTTCACGTCAGGTTTACTGTATCCCTCTGACCTTCGTATTGACGTTGAAACACAGAAATGGCATCGGAATTAAATAGAAAAGTCACAATGCCGACTTAAGAACAAGAAGACTGACTCTTCCTACTGTCTATGTTTTGAACCATTCCAGTGACGCTAGTTATAGATTCCGTTGCTTCACTTCAGGTTTACTGTATCCCTCTGACCTTCTTATTGACGATGAAACACAGAAATTCCATCGGAAATAAATAGAAAAGGCACAATGGCGACCTAAGTACAAGAAGACTGACTCTTCCAACTGACTATGTTTTGAACCATTCCTGTGACACTAATTATAGATTCCGATTCTGCACTTCAGGTGTACTGGATCCCTTGGACCTTCTTATTGTCGATAAAATACAGAAATTGCATCGGAATTAAATAGAAAAGGCACAATGCCGACTTAAGTACATGAAGATTGACTCTTCTTACTGACTATGTTTTGAACCATTCCTGTGACACTAGTTATAGATTACGATGCCTCACTTCAGGTTTACTGTATTCCTTGGACCTTCTTATTGACGATAAAACACAGAAATTGCATCGGAATTAAATACAAAAGGCACAATGGCGACTTAAGTACATGTAGACTGACTCTTCCTACTGTCTATGTTTTGAACCATTCCTGTGACACTAGTTATAGAATCCGATGCTTTACTTCAGGTTTACTGTATCCCTCTGACCATCTTATTGATGATGAAACACAGAAATTGCATCGGAAATAAATACAAATGGCACAATGGCGACTCAAGTACAAGGAGACTGACTCTTCCTACTGTCTATGTTTTGAACCATTCCATGGACACTAGTTACAGATACCGATGCTTCACTTCAGGTTTACTGTATCCCTCTGACCATCTTATTGACGATGAAACACAGAAATTGCATCGGAATTAAGTACAAAAGGCACAATGCCGACTTAAGTACAAGAAGACTGACTCTTCTTACTGTCTATGTTTTGAACCATTCCTGTGACACTAGTTATAGATTCCGATGCTTCTGGTTTACTGTATCCCTCTGACCTTCGTATTGACGATGAAACACAAAAATTGCATCGGAAGTAAATACAAAAGGCACAATGCCGACTTAAGTACAAAAAGACTGACTCTTCCTACTGTCTATGTTTTGAACCATTCCTGTGACACTAGTTATAGATTCCGATGCTTCAATTCAGGTTTACTGCATCCCTCTCACCTTCTTATTGACGATGAAACACAGAAATTGCATCGGAATTAGATACAAAAAGCACAATGCCGACTTAAGTACAAGAGGACTGACTCTTCTTACTGTCTATGCTTTGAAACATTCCTGTGACACTAGTTATAGATTCCGATGCTTCACTTCAGGATTACTGTATCCCTCTGACCTTCTAATTGACGATGAAACTCCGAAATTGCATCGAAATTACATATAAAAAGCACAACGCCGACTTAAGTACAAGAGGACTGACTCTTCTTAGTGTCTATGTTTTGAACCATTCCTGTGACACTAGTTATAGATTCCGATGCTTCACTTCAGGTTTACTGTATCCCTTAGTTCTTCTTATTGACGATGAAACAAAGAAATTTCATCGGAATTAAATACAAAAGGCACAATGCCAACATAAGTACAAGAAGACTGACTCTTCCTACTGTCTATGTTTGAACTATTCCTATGACACTAGTTATAGATTCCGAGGCTTCACTTCATATTTACTGTATACCTTGGTCCTTCTTATCGACGACGAAACACAGAAATAGCATCGGAATTAAATACAAAAGGCACAATGCCGACTTAAGTACAAGAGACTGACTCTTCTTACTGTCTATGCTTTGAACCATTCTTGTGACACTAGTTACAGATTCCGATGCTTCACTTCAGGATTACTGTATCCCTCTGACCTTCTAATTGACGATGAAACTCAGAAATTGCATCGGAATTACATACAAAAAGCACAATGCCGACTTAAGTACAAGAGGACTGACTCTTCTTACTGTCTATGTTTTGAACCATTCCTGTGAAACTAGTTATAGATTCCGATGCTTCACTTCAGGTTTACTGTATCCCTTGGATCTTCTTATTGACGATGAAACAAAGAAATTTCATCGCAATTAGATACAAAAGGCACAATGCCGACTAAAGTACAAGAAGACTGACTCTACCTAATGTCTATGTTTTGAACCATTCCTGTGACACTAGTTATAGATTCCGATGCTTCACTTCAGGTTTACTGTAACCCTCTGACCTTCTTATTGACGATGAAACACAAAAATTGCATCGGAATTAAATACAAAAGGCGCAATGCCTACTTAAGTACGAGAAGACTGACTCTTCTTACTGACTATGTTGTGAACATGTCCTGTGAGAGCAGTTTTAGATTCCGATGCTTCACTATATGTTTACTGTATCTCTCTGACCTTCTTATTGACGATGAAACACAGAAATTGCATCGGAATTAAATACAAAAGGAACAACGCCGACTTAAGAACAAGAAGAATGACTCTTCCTACTGTCTATGTTTTGAACCATTCCTGTGACACTAGTTATAGATTCCGATGCTTCACTTCAGTTTAACTGTATCCCTCTGACCTTCTTATTGACGATGAAACTCAGAAATTACATTGGAATTAAATACAAAAGGCACAATGCCGACTTAAGTACATGTAGACTGACTCTTCCTACTGTATATGTTTTGGACCATTCCTGTGACACTAGTTATAGATTCCGATGATTCACTTCAGGTTTACTGTATCCCTTGGACCTTCTTGTTGACGATGAAACACAGAAATTGCATCGGAATTAAATAGAAAAGGCACAATGCCGACTTAAGTACAAGAAGACTGACTCTTCCTACTGTCTATGTTTTGAGCGATTCCTGTGACACTAGTTTACATTCCGATGCTTCACTTCAGGTTTACTGTATCCCTCTCACCTTCTTATAGACGATGAAACACAGAAATTGCATCGGAATTAAATAGAAAATGCACAATGCCGACATAAGGACAAAAAGACTGACTCTTCTTACTGACTATGTTTTGAACCATTTCTGTGACACTAGTTATAGATTCCGATGCTTCACTTCAGGTTTACTGTATCCATCTGACCATCTTATTGAAGATGAAACACAGAAATTGCATCGGAATTAAATAGAAAAGTCACAATGCCGACTTAAATACAAGAAAACTGACTCATCCTACTGTCTACGTTTTGAATCATTCCTGTAACACTAGTTATAGATTCCGATGCCTCACATCAGGTTTACTGTATCCCTCTGACCTTCTTATTGACGATGAAACACAGAAATTGCATCGGAAGTAAATACAAAAAGCACAATGCCGACTTAAGTACAAAAAGACTGACTCTTCCTACTGTCTATGTTTTGAACCATTCCTGTGACACTAGTTATAGATTACGATGCTTCACTTCAGGTTTACTGTATCCCTCTGACCTTCTTATTGACGATGAAACACAGAAATTGCATCGGAAATAAATACATAAGGCACAATGCCGAATCAAGTAGAAGAAGACTGACTCTTCCTACTGTCTATGTTTTGAACGATTCCTGTGACACTAGTTATACAATCCGATGCTTCACTTGTTGTTTACTGTATCCCTCTGACCTTCTTATTGACGACGAAATACAGAATTTGCATCGGAATTAAGTAGAAAAGGGACAATGCCGACGTAAGTACAAAATGACTGACTCTTCTTACTGACTATGTTTTGAACCATTTCTGTGACAATAGTTATAGATTCCGATGCTTCACTTCAGGATTACTGTATCCCTCTGACCTTCTAATTGACGATGCAACACAGAAATTACATCGGAATTAGATACAAAAAGTGCAATGCCGACTTAAGAACAAGAAGACTGACTCTTCCTACTGTCTATGTTTTGAACCATTCCAGTGACGCTAGTTATAGATTCCGTTGCTTCACTTCAGGTTTACTGTATCCCTCTGACCTTCTTATTGACGATGAAACACAGAAATTCCATCGGAAATAAATAGAAAAGGCACAATGGCGACCTAAGTACAAGAAGACTGACTCTTCCAACTGACTATGTTTTGAACCATTCCTGTGACACTAGTTATAGATTCCGATTCTGCACTTCAGGTGTACTGGATCCCTTGGACCTTCTTATTGTCGATTAAATACAGAAATTGCATCGGAATTAAATAGAAAAGGCACAATGCCGACTTAAGTACATGAAGATTGACTCTTCTTACTGACTATGTTTTGAACCATTCCTGTGACACTAGTTATAGATTACGATGCCTCACTTCAGGTTTACTGTATTCCTTGGTCCTTCTTATTGACGATAAAACACAGAAATTGCATCGGAATTAAATACAAAAGGCACAATGTCGACTTAAGTACATGCAGACTGACTCTTCCTACTGTCTATGTTTTGAACCATTCCTGTGACACTAGTTATAGAATCCGATGCTTTACTTCAGGTTTACTGTATCCCTCTGACCATCTTATTGATGATGAAACACAGAAATTACATCGGAAATAAATACAAATGGCACAATGGCGACTCAAGTACAAGGAGACTGACTCTTCCTACTGTCTATGTTTTGAACCATTCCATGGACACTAGTTACAGATTCCGATGCTTCACTTCAGGTTTACTGTATCCCTCTGACCTTCTTATTGACGATGAAACACAGAAATTGCATCGGAATTAAGTACAAAAGGCACAATGCCGACTTAAGTACAAGAAGACTGACTCTTCTTACTGTCTATGTTTTGAACCATTCCTGTGACACTAGTTATAGATTCCGATGCTTCTGGTTTACTGTATCCCTCTGACCTTCGTATTGACGATGAAACACAAAAATTGCATCGGAAGTAAATACAAAAGGCACAATGCCGACTTAAGTACAAAAAGACTGACTCTTCCTACTGTCTATGTTTTGAACCATTCCTGTGACACTAGTTATAGATTCCGATGCTTCAATTCAGGTTTACTGCATCCCTCTCACCTTCTTATTGACGATGAAACACAGAAATTGCATCGGTATTAGATACAAAAAGCACAATGCCGACTTAAGTACAAGAGGACTGACTCTTCTTACTGTCTATGCTTTGAAACATTCCTGTGACACTAGTTATAGATTCCGATGCTTCACTTCAGGTTTACTGTATCCCTTGGACCTTCTTATTGACGACAAAACACAGAAATTGCATCGGAAATAAATAGAAAAGGCACAATGCCGACTTAAATACAAGAAGACTGACCCTTCCTATTGTCTATGTTTTGAACCATTCCTGTGACGCCAGTTATAGATTCCCAAGCTTCACTTCAGGTTCACTGTATCCCTCTCACCTTCTTATTGACGATGAAACACAGAAATTGTGTCGGAATTAAATAGAAATGGCACAATGCCGACTTAAGTACAAGAAGACTGACTCTTCTTACTGTCTATGTTTTGAACCATTCCTGTGACACTAGTTATAGATTCCGATGCTTCACTTCAGGATTACTGTATCCCTCTGACCTTCTAATTGACGATGAAACTCCGAAAATGCATCGAAATTACATATAAAAAGCACAACGCCGACTTAAGTACAAGAGGACTGACTCTTCTTAGTGTCTATGTTTTGAACCATTCCTGTGACACTAGTTATAGATTCCGATGCTTCACTTCAGGTTTACTGTATCCCTTAGTTCTTCTTATTGACGATGAAACAAAGAAATTTCATCGGAATTAAATACAAAAGGCACAATGCCAACATAAGTACAAGAAGACTGACTCTTCCTACTGTCTATGTTTGAACTATTCCTATGACACTAGTTATAGATTCCGAGGCTTCACTTCATATTTACTGTATACCTTGGTCCTTCTTATCGACGACGAAACACAGAAATAGCATCGGAATTAAATACAAAAGGCACAATGCCGACTTAAGTACAAGAAGACTGACTCTTCTTACTGTCTATGCTTTGAACCATTCTTGTGACACTAGTTACAGATTCCGATGCTTCACTTCAGGATTACTGTATCCCTCTGACCTTCTAATTGACGATGAAACTCAGAAATTGCATCGGATTTACATACAAAAAGCACAATGCCGACTTAAGTACAAGAGGACTGACTCTTCTTACTGTCTATGTTTTGAACCATTCCTGTGAAACTAGTTATAGATTCCGATGCTTCACTTCAGGTTTACTGTATCCCTTGGATCTTCTTATTGACGATGAAACAAAGATATTTCATCGCAATTAGATACAAAAGGCACAATGCCGACTAAAGTACAAGAAGACTGACTCTACCTAATGTCTATGTTTTGAACCATTCCTGTGACACTAGTTATAGATTCCGATGCTTCACTTCAGGTTTACTGTAACCCTCTGACCTTCTTATTGACGATGAAACGCAAAAATTGCATCGGAATTAAATACAAAAGGCACAATGCCTACTTAAGTACGAGAAGACTGACTCTTCTTACTGACTATGTTGTGAACATGTCCTGTGAGAGCAGTTTTAGATTCCGATGCTTCACTATATGTTTACTGTATCTCTCTGACCTTCTTATTGACGATGAAGCACAGAAATTGCATCGGAATTAAATACAAAAGGAACAACGCCGACTTAAGAACAAGAAGAATGACTCTTCCTACTGTCTATGTTTTGAACCATTCCTGTGACACTAGTTATAGATTCCGATGCTTCACTTCAGTTTAACTGTATCCCTCTGACCTTCTTATTGACGATGAAACTCAGAAATTACATTGGAATTAAATACAAAAGGCACAATGCCGACTTAAGTACATGTAGACTGACTCTTCCTACTGTATATGTTTTGGACCATTCCTGTGACACTAGTTATAGATTCCGATGATTCACTTCAGGTTTACTGTATCCCTTGGACCTTCTTATTGACGATGAAACACAGAAATTGCATCGGAATTAAATAGAAAAGGCACAATGCCGACTTAAGTACAAGAAGACTGACTCTTCCTACTGTCTATGTTTTGAGCGATTCCTGTGACACTAGTTTACATTCCGATGCTTCACTTCAGGTTTACTGTATCCCTCTCACCTTCTTATAGACGATGAAACACAGAAATTGCATCGGAATTAAATAGAAAATGCACAATGCCGACATAAGGACAAAAAGACTGACTCTTCTTACTGACTATGTTTTGAACCATTTCTGTGACACTAGTTATAGATTCCGATGCTTCACTTCAGGTTTACTGTATCCATCTGACCATCTTATTGACGATGAAACACAGAAATTGCATCGGAATTAAATAGAAAAGTCACAATGCCGACTTAAATACAAGAAGACTGACTCATCCTACTGTCTACGTTTTGAATCATTCCTGTAACACTAGTTATAGATTCCGATGCCTCACATCAGGTTTACTGTATCCCTCTGACCTTCTTATTGACGATGAAACACAGAAATTGCATCGGAAGTAAATACAAAAAGCACAATGCCGACTTAAGTACAAAAAGACTGACTCTTCCTACTGTCTATGTTTTGAACCATTCCTGTGACATTAGTTATAGATTACGATGCTTCACGTCAGGTTTACTGTATCCCTCTGACCTTCTTATTGACGATGAAACACAGAAATTGCATCGGAAATAAATACAAAAGGCACAATGCCGAATCAAGTAGAAGAAGACTGACTCTTCCTACTGTCTATGTTTTGAACGATTCCTGTGACACTAGTTATACAATCCGATGCTTCACTTGTTGTTTACTGTATACCTCTGACCTTCTTATTGACGACGAAATACAGAATTTGCATCGGAATTAAGTAGAAAAGGGACAATGCCGGCGTAAGTACAAAATGACTGACTCTTCTTACTGACTATGTTTTGAACCATTTCTGTGACACTAGTTATAGATTCCGATGCCTCACTTCAGGATTACTGTATCCCTCTGACCTTCTAATTGACGATGCAACACAGAAATTACATCGGAATTAGATACAAAAAGTGCAATGCCGACTTAAGTACAAGAGGACTGACTCTTCTTACTGTCTATGCTTTGAAACATTCCTGTGACACTAGTTATAGATTCCGATGCTTCACTTCAGGTTTTCTGTATCCCTTGGACCTTCTTATTGACGACAAAACACAGAAATCGCATCGGAATTAATTAGAAAAGGCACAATGCCGACTTAAATACAAGAAGACTGACCCTTCCTATTGTCTATGTTTTGAACCATTCCTGTGACGCCAGTTATAGATTCCAAAGCTTCACTTCAGGTTCACTGTATCCCTCTCACCTTCTTATTGACGATGAAACACAGAAATTGCGTCGGAATTAAATAGAAATGGCACAATGCCGACTTAAGTACAGGAAGACTGACTCTTCTTACTGTCTATGTTTTGAACCATTCTTGTGACACTAGTTATAGATTCCGCTGCTTCACTTCAGGTTTACTGTATCCCTTGGATCTTCTTATTGACGATGAAACAAAGAAATTTCATCGCAATTAAATACAAAAAGCACAATGCCGACTAAAGTACAAGAAGACTTACTCTACCTAATGTCTATGTTTTGAACCATTCCTGTGACACTAGTTATAGATTCCGATGCTTCACTTCAGGTTTACTGTAACCCTCTGACCTTCTTATTGACGATGAAACACAAAAATTGCATCGGAATTAAATACAAAAGGCACAATGCCTACTTAAGTAAGAGAAGACTGACACTTCTTACTGACTATGTTGTGAACATGTCCTGTGAGAGCAGTTTTAGATTCCGATGCTTCACTTTATGTTTACTGTATCCCTCTGACCTTCTTATTGACGATGAAACACAGAAATTGCATCGGAATTAAATACAAAAGGCACAATGCCGACTTAAGTACAAGTAGACTGACTCTTCTTACTGTCTATGTTTTGAACCATTCCTGTGACGCTAGTTATAGATTGTGATGCTTTACTTCAGTTTAACTGTATCCCTCTGACCTTCTTATTGACGATGAAACTCAGAAATTACATTGGAATTAAATACAAAAGGCACAATGCCGACTTAAGTACATGTAGACTGACTCTTCCTACTGTGTATGTTTTGGACCATTCCTGTGACACTAGTTATAGATGCCGATGATTCACTTCAGGTTTACTGTATCCCTTGGACCTTCTTATTGACGATGAAACACAGAAATTGCATCGGAATTAAATAGAAAAGGCACAATGCCGCTTTAAGTACAAGAAGACTGACTCTTCTTACTGTCTATGTTTTGAACCATTTCTGTGACACTAGTTATAGATTCCGATGCTTCACTTCAGGATTACTGTATCCATCGGACCATCTTATTGACGATGAAACACAGAAATTGCATCGGAATTAAATAGAAAAGGCACAATGCCGACTTAAATACAAGAAGACTGACTCATGCTACTGTCTAGGTTTTGAATCATTCCTGTAACACTAGTTATAGATTCCGATGCCTCACATCAGGTTTACTGTATCCCTCTGACCTTCTTATTGACGATGAAACACAGAAATTGCATCTGAAGTAAATACAAAAGGCACAATGCCGACTTAAGTACAAAAAGACTGGCTCTTCCTACTGTCTATGTGTTGAACCATTCCTGTGACACTAGTTATAGATTCCGATGCTTCACTTCAGGTTTACTGTATCCTTCTGACCTTCTTATTGACGATGAAACACAGAAATTGAATCGGAATTAAGTACAAAAGGCACAATGACGACTTAAGTACAAGAAGACTGACTATTCTTACTGTCTATGTTTTGAACCATTCCTGTGACACTAGTTATAGATTCCGATGCTTCAGTTCAGGTTTACAGTATCCCTTGGATCTTCTTATAGACGATGAAACAAAGAAATTTCATCGGAATTAAATACAAAAGGCACAATGCCGACTTAAGTACAAGAAGACTGACTCTTCGTACTGTCTATGTTTGAACTATTCCTGTGACATTAGTTATAGATTCCGATGCTTTACTTCAGGTTTACTGTATACCTTGGCCCTTCTTATCGACGATGGAACACAGAAATTGCATCGGAATTAAATACAAAAGGCACAATGCCGACTTAAGTACAAGAAGACAGACTCTTCCTACTGACTATGTTTGAACCCGTCCTGTGACACTAGTTATAGGTTCCGATGCCTCACTTCAGGTTTATTGTTTTCCTTGGACCTTCTTATTGACGATGAAACACAGAAATTGCATCGGAATGAAATACAAAAGACACAATGCCGACTTAAGTACAAGGAGACTGACTCTTCCCACTGTCTAAGTTTTGAATCATTCCTGTGACACTAGTTAGACATTCCGATGCTTCACTTCAGGTTTACTGTTTCCCTCTGACCTTCTTATTGAAGATGAAACACAGCAATGGCATCGGAATTAAATACAAAAGGCACAATGCCGACTTAAGTACATGAAGACTGACTCTTCTTACTGTCTATGTTTTTAACCATTCCAGTGACACTAGTTATAGATTCCGATGCGTCACTTCAGGTGTACTGTATTCCATGGACCTCCTAATTGACGATGAAACACAGAAATTGCATCGGAATTAAATACAAAAGGTACAATGCCGACTTAAGTACAAGTAGTCTGACGCTTCCTACTGTCTATGTTTTGAACCATTCCTGTGACACTAGTTATAGATTCTGATGCTTCACTTCAGGTTTACTGTATCCCTCTGACCTTTATGTTAATGATGATACACAGAAATTGCATCGGAATTAAATAAAAAAGGCACATTGCCGACATAAGTACAAGACGACTGACTCTTCCTACTGTCTATGAATTGAACCATTCCCGTGACACTAGTTATAGATTACGATGCTTCACTTCAGGATTACTGTATCCCTCTGACCTTCTTATTGACGATGAAACACAGAAATTGCATCGGAAATAAGTACAAAAGGCACAATGCCGAACCAAGTAGAAGTAGACTGACTCTTCCTACTGTCTATGTTTTGAACGATTCCTGTGACACTAGTTATAGATTCCGATGCTTCACTTCTGGATTACTGTATCCCTCTGACCTTCTTATTGACGATGAAACACAGAAATAGCATCGGAATTAAATAGAAAAGGCACAATGCCGACTTAAATACAAGAAGACTGACTCATCCTACTGTCTACGATTTGAATCATTCCTGTAACACTAGTTATAGATTCCGATGCTTCACATCTGGTTTACTGTATCCCTCTGACCTTCTTATTGACGATGAAACACAAAAATTGCATCGGAAGTAAATACAAAAGGCACAATGCCGACTTAAGTACAAAAAGACTAACTCTTCCTACTGTCTATGTTTTGAATCATTCCTGTGACACTAGTTATAGATTCCGACGTTTCAATTCAGGTTCACTGCATCCCTCTCACCTTCTTATTGACGATGAAACACAGAAATTGCGTCGGAATTAAATAGAAATGGCACAATGCCGACTTAAGTACAAGAAGACTGACTCTTCTTACTGTGTATGTTTTGAACCATTCCTGTGACACTGGTTATAGTTTCCGATGCTTCACTTCAGGATTACTGTATCCCTCTGACCTTCTAATTGACGATGAAACGCAGAAATTGCATCGGAATTAGATACAAAAAGCACAATGCCGACTTAAGTACAAGAGGACTGACTCTTCTTACTGTCTGTGCTTTGAAACATTCCTGTGACACTAGTTATAGATTCCGATGCTTCACTTCAGGTTTACTGTATCCCTTGGACCTTCTTATTGACGACAAAACACAGAAATTGCATCGGAATTAAATAGAAAAGGCACAACGCCGACTTAAATGCAAGAAGACTGACTCTTCTTACTGTCTATGTTTTGAACCATTCCTGTGACACTAGTTATAGATTCCGATGCTTCACTTCAGGGTTACTGTATCCCTCTGACCTTCTAATTGACGATGAAACTCAGAAATTGCATCGGAATTACATACAAAAAGCACAATGCCGACTTAAGTACAAGAGGACTGACTCTTCTGACTGTCTATGTTTTGAACCATTCCTGTGACACTAGTTATAGATTCCGATGATTCACTTCAGGTTTACTGTATCCCTTGGATCTTCTTATTGACGATGAAACAAAGAAATTTCATCGGAATTAAATACAAAAGGCACAATGCCAACTTAAGTACAAGAAGACTGACTCTTCCTACTGTCTATGTTTGAACAATTCCTATGACACTAGTTATAGATTCCGATGCTTCACGTCAGGTTTACTGTATACCTTGGTCCTTCTTATCGACATTGAAACACAGAAATTGCATCGGAATTAAATACAAAAGGCTCAATGCCGACTTAAGTACAAGAAGACTGACTCTTCTTACTGTCTATGTTATGAACCATTCTTGTGACACTAGTTATAGATTGCGATGCTTCACTTCAGGATTACTGTATCCCTCTGACCTTCTAATTGACGATGAAACTCAGAAATTGCATCGGAATTACATACAAAAACCACGATGCCGACTTAAGTACAAGAGGACTGACTCTTCTTACTGTCTATGTTTTTGAACCATTCCTGTGACACTAGTTATAGATTCCGATGCTTCACTTCAGGATTACTGTATCCCTTGGATCTTCTTATTGACAATGAAACAAAGAAATTACATCGGAATTAAATAAAAAAAGCACAATGCCGACTAAAGTACAAGATGGCTGACTCTACCAAATGTCTATGTTTTGAACCATTCCTGTGACACTAGTTATAGATTCCGATGCTTCACTTCAGGTTTACTGTACCCCTCTGACCTCCTTATTGACGATGAAACACAAAAATTGCATCGGAATTAAATACAAAAGGCACAATGCCTACTTAAGTACGAGAAGACTGACTCTTCTTACTGACTATGTTGTGAACATGTCCTGTGAGAGCAGTTTTAGATTCCGATGCTTCACTATATGTTTACTGTATCCCTCTGACCTTCTTATTGACGATGAAACACAGAAATTGCATCGGAATTAAATACAAAAGGAACAACGCCGACTTAAGAACAAGAAGACTGACTCTTCTTACTCTCTATTTTTTAACCATTCCTGTGACACTACTTATACATTCCGATGCCTCACTTCAGGTTTACTGTATCCCTCTGAACTTCTCATTGACGATGAAACACAGAAATTGTATCTGAATTAAATAGAAAAGGCACAATGCTGACATAAGTACAAGAAGACTGACTCTTCTTACTGTCTATTATTTAAACCACTCCTGTGACACTAGTTATAGATTCCGATGCTTCACTTCAGGTGTACTGTATCCCTTGGACCTTCTTATTTACGATGAAACACAGAAATTGCATCGGAATTAAATACAAAAGGCACAATGCCGACTTAAGTACAAGTAGACTGACTCTTCTTACTGTCTATGTTTTGAACCATTCCTATGACGCTAGTTATAGATTGTGATGCTTCACTTCAGTTTAACTGTATCCCTCTGACCTTCTTATTGACGATGAAATTCAGAAATTACATTGGAATTAAATACAAAAGGCACAACGCCGACTTAAGTACATGTAGACTGACTCTTCCTACTGTATATGTTTTGGACCATTCCTGTGACCCTAGTTATAGATTCCGATGCTTTACTTCAGGTTGACTGTATCCCTCTCACCTTCTTATTGACGATGAAACACAGAAATTGCATCGGAAATAATTTGAAAAGGCACATTGCCGACTTAAGTACAAGAAGACTGACCCGTCTTACTGTCTATGTGTTGAACCATTCCTGTGACACTAGTTATAGATTCCGATGCTTCACTTCAGGTTATACTGTATTCTTCTGACCTTCTTATTGACGATGAAACACAGAAATTGCATCGGAATTTAGTACAAAAAGCACAATGGCGACTTAAGTACAAGAAGACTGACTCTTCTTACTGTCTATGTTTTGAACCATTCCTGTGACACTAGTTATAGATTCCGATGCTTCACTTCAGGTTTACTGTATCCCCTGGATCTTCTTATTGACGATGAAAGAAAGAAATTTCATCGGAATTAAATACAAAAGGCACAATGCCGACTTATATACAAGAAGACTGACTCTACCTACTGTCTATGTTTGAACTGTTCCTGTGACACTAGTTATAGATTCCGATGCTTCACTTCAGGTTAACTGTATACCTTGGTCCTTCTTATCGACGATGAAACACAGAAATTGCATCGGAATTAAATACAAAGGGCACAATGCCTACTTAAGTATAAGGAGACTGACTCTTCTAACTGTCTATGTTTTGAACCATTCCTGTGACACTAGTTATAGATTCCGATGCTTCACTTCAGGTTTACTGTAACCCTCTGACCTCCTTATTGACGATGAAACACAAAAATTGCATCGGAATTAAATACAAAAGGCGCAATGCCTACTTAAGTACGAGAAGACTGACTCTTCTTACTGACTATGTTGTGAACATGTCCTGTGAGAGCAGTTTTAGATTCCGATGCTTCACTATATGTTTACTGTATCCCTCTGACCTTCTTATTGACGATGAAACACAGAAATTGCATCGGAATTAAATACAAAAGGAACAACGCCGACTTAAGAACAAGAAGACTGACTCTTCTTACTCTCTATTTTTTAACCATTCCTGTGACACTAGTTATACATTCCGATGCCTCACTTCAGGTTTACTGTATCCCTCTGAACTTCTCATTGACGATGAAACACAGAAATTGCATCTGAATTAAATAGAAAAGGCACAATGCTGACATAAGTACAAGAAGACTGACTCTTCTTACTGTCTATGATTTAAACCATTCCTGTGACACTAGTTATAGATTCCGATGCTTCACTTCAGGTGTACTGTATCCCTTGGACCTTCTTATTTACGATGAAACACAGAAATTGCATCGGAATTAAATACAAAAGGCACAATGCCGACTTAAGTACAAGTAGACTGACTCTTCTTACTGTCTATGTTTTGAACCATTCCTGTGACGCTAGTTATAGATTGTGATGCTTCACTTCAGTTTAACTGTATCCCTCTGACCTTCTTATTGACGATGAAACTCAGAAATTACATTGGAATTAAATACAAAAGGCACAACGCCGACTTAAGTACATGTAGACTGACTCTTCCTACTGTATATGTTTTTGACCATTCCTGTGACACTAGTCATAGATTCCGATGCTTCACTTCAGGTTTACTGTATCCCTTGGACCCTCCTATTGACAACGAAACACAGAAATCGCATCGGAATTAAATAAAAAAGGCACAATGCCGACTCAAGTAGAAGAGGACTGAATCTTCCCACTGTCTATGTTTTGAACGATTCCTGTGACACTAGTCACACATTCCGATGCTTCAATTCAGGTTTACTGTATCCCTCTGACCTTCTTATTGACGATGAAACACAGAAATTGCATCGGAATTAAATAAAAAAGGCACTATGCCGACTTAAGTACAAGAAGACTGACTCTAATTACTGTCAATGTTTTGAACCATTCCTGTGACACTAGTTATAGTTTCCGATGCTTCACTTCAGGTTTACTGTATCCCTCTGACCTTTTTATTGACGATGAAACACAGAAATTGCATCGTAAATAAATACAAAAGGCACAATGCCGACTCAAGTAGAAGAGGACTGAATCTTCCCACTGTCTATGATTTGAACGATTCCTGTGACACTAGTCATACATTCCGATGCTTCACTTCAGGTTAACTGTATACCTTGGTCCTTCTTATCGACGATGAAACACAGAAATTGCATCGGAATTAAATACAAAGGGCACAATGCCTACTTAAGTATAAGGAGACTGACTCTTCTAACTGTCTATGTTTTGAACCATTCCTGTGACACTAGTTATAGATTCCGATGCTTCACTTCAGGTTTACTGTAACCCTCTGACCTCCTTATTGACGATGAAACACAAAAATTGCATCGGAATTAAATACAAAAGGCGCAATGCCTACTTAAGTACGAGAAGACTGACTCTTCTTACTGACTATGTTGTGAACATGTCCTGTGAGAGCAGTTTTAGATTCCGATGCTTCACTATATGTTTACTGTATCCCTCTGACCTTCTTATTGACGATGAAACACAGAAATTGCATCTGAATTAAATACAAAAGGAACAACGCCGACTTAAGAACAAGAAGACTGACTCTTCTTACTCTCTATTTTTTAACCATTCCTGTGACACTAGTTATACATTCCGATGCCTCACTTCAGGTTTACTGTATCCCTCTGAACTTCTCATTGACGATGAAACACAGAAATTGCATCTGAATTAAATAGAAAAGGCACAATGCTGACATAAGTACAAGAAGACTGACTCTTCTTACTGTCTATGATTTAAACCATTCCTGTGACACTAGTTATAGATTCCGATGCTTCACTTCAGGTGTACTGTATCCCTTGGACCTTCTTATTTACGATGAAACACAGAAATTGCATCGGAATTAAATACAAAAGGCACAATGCCGACTTAAGTACAAGTAGACTGACTCTTCTTACTGTCTATGCTTTGAACCATTCCTGTGACGCTAGTTATAGATTGTGATGCTTCACTTCAGTTTAACTGTATCCCTCTGACCTTCTTATTGACGATGAAACTCAGAAATTACATTGGAATTAAATACAAAAGGCACAACGCCGACTTAAGTACATGTAGACTGACTCTTCCTACTGTATATGTTTTTGACCATTCCTGTGACACTAGTTATAGATTCCGATGCCTCACATCAGGTTTACTGTATCCCTCTGACCTTCTTATTGACGATGAAACACGGAAATTGCATCGGAAGTAAATACAAAAGGCACAATGCCTACATAAGTACAAAAAGACTGACTCTTCCAACTGTCTATGTTTTGAACCATTCCTGTGACACTAGTTATAGATTCCGATGCTTCACTTCAGGTGATACTGTATCCTTCTGACCTTCTTATTGACGTAGAAACACAGAAATTGCATCGGAATTTAGTACAAAAAGCACAATGGCGACTTAAGTACAAGAAGACTGACTCTTCTTACTGTCTATGTTTTGAACCATTCCTGTGACACTAGTTATAGATTCCGATGCTTCACTTCAGGTTTACTGTATCCCCTGGATCTTCTTATTGACGATGAAAGAAAGAAATTTCATCGGAATTAAATACAAAAGGCACAATGCCGACTTATATACAAGAAGACTGACTCTTCCTACTGTCTATGTTTGAACTGTTCCTGTGACACTAGTTATAGATTCCGATGCTTCATTTCAGGTTTACTGTACACCTTGGTCCTTCTTATCGACGATGAAACACAGAAATTGCATCGGAATTAAATACAAAAGGCACAATGCCTACTTAAGTATAAGGAGACTGACTCTTCTAACTGTCTATGTTTTGATCCATTCCTGTGACACTAGTTATAGATTCCGATGCTTCACTTCAGGTTTACTGTATCCCCTGGATCTTCTTATTGACGATGAAGGAAAGAAATTTCATCGGAATTAAATACAAAAGGCACAATGCCGACTTATGTACAAGAAGACTGACTCATCTTACTGTCTATGTTTTGAACCATTCCTCTGACACTAGTTATAGATTCCGATGTTTCACGTCAGGTTTACTGTATCCCTCTGACCTTCTTACTGACGACGAAACACAGAAATAGCATCTGAATTGAATAGAAAAGGCACAATGCCGACTTAAGTACAAGAAGACGGACTCTTCCTACTGTCTATGTTTTGAACCATTCCTGTGACACTAGTTATAGATTCCGATGCTTCACTTCAGGTTTACTGTATCCCTCTGACCTTCTAATTGCCGATGAAACACAGAAATTGCATCGGAATTAGATACAAAAAGCACAATGCCGACTTAAGTACAAGAGGACTGACTCTTCTTACTGTTAATGATTTGAAACATTCCTGTGACACTAGTTATAGATTCCGATGCTTCACTTCAGGTTTACTGTATCCCTCTGCCTTCTTATTGACGATGAAACACAGAAATTGCATCGGAATTAAATAAAAAAGGCACTATGCCGACTTAAGTACAAGAAGACTGCCTCTTCGTACTGTCTATGCTTTGAACCATTTTTGTGACACTAGTTATAGATTCCGATGCTTCACTTCAGGTTTACTGTATCCCTCTGACCTTTTTATTGACGATGAAACACAGAAATTGCATCGTAAATAAATACAAAAGGCACAATGCCGACTCAAGTAGAAGAGGACTGAATCTTCCCACTGTCTATGATTTGAACGATTCCTGTGACACTAGTCATACATTCCGATGCTTCAATTCAGGTTTACTGTATCCCTCTGACCTTCTTATTGACGATGAAACACAGAAATTGCATCAGGTTTAATAGAAAAGGCACAATGCCGACTTAGGTACAAGAAGACTGACTCTTCTTACTGACTATGTATTGAACCATTTCTGTGACACTTGTTACAGATTCCGATGCTTCAATTCAGGTTAACTGTATCCCTCTGACCTTCTTATTGACGATGAAGCACAGAAATTGCATCGGAATTAAATAATAAGGCACAATGCCGAATTAAGTACAAGAAGACTGACTCTTCTTACTGACCATGTTTTGAACCATTCCTGTGACACTAGTTATAGATTCCGATGCTTCACTTCAGGTTTAATGTATCCCTCTGACCTTCTTATTGACGATGAAACTCAGAAATTGCATCAGAATTAAATACAAAAGGCACAATGCCGACTTAAGTACAAGAAGACTGGCTCTTCCTACTGTCTATGCTTTGAACCATTCCTGTGACACTTGTGATAGATTCCGATGCTTCACTTCAGGTTTACTGTATCCCTCTGACCTTCTTATTGACGATGAAACACAGAAATTGTATCGGAATTAAATACAAAAGGCACAATGCCGACTTAAGTACAAGAAGACTGCCTCTTATTACTGTCTATGTTATGTACCATTCCTGTGACACTAGTTATAGATTTCGATGCTTCACCTCAGGTTTACTGTATGCCTTGGACCTTCTTATTGACGATGAAACACAGAAATTTGCATCGGAATTAAATACAAAAGGCACATTGCCGACTTTTGTACAAGAAGGCTGACTCATCTTACTGTCTATGCTTTGGACCATTCCTCTGACACTAGTTATAGATTCCGATGCTTCACTTCAGGTTTACTGTATCCCTTGGACCTTCTTATTGGCGACCAAACACAGCAATTGCATCGGAATTAAATCGAAAAGGCACAATGCCGACTTAAGAACAAGAAGACTGACTCTTCCTACTGTCTATACTTTGAACCATTCCTGTGACACTAGCTATAGATTCCGATGCTTAACTTCAGGTTTACTGTATCCCTCTGACCTTCTAATTGCCGAAGAAACACACAAGAATTGCATCGGAATTAGATACAAAAAGCACAATGCTGACTTAAGTACAAGAGGACTGACTCTTCTTACTGTCTATGTTTTGAAACATTCCTGTGACACTAGTTATAGATTCCGATGCTCCACTTCAGGTTTGCTGTTTACCTTGGACCTTCTTATTGACGACGAAACACAGAAATTGCATCGGAATTAAATAGAAAAGGCACAATGCCGACTTATGTACAAGAAGACTGACTCTTCTTACTGTCTATGCTTGGAACCATTCCTGTGACACTAGTTACAGATTCCGATGCTTCACTTCAGGTATACTGTATCCCTCGGACCTTCTTATTGACGATGAAACACAGAAATTGCATCGGAATTAAATACAAAATGTACAATGCCGACATAAGTACAAGTAGACTGACTCTTCTTACTGTCTATGAATGAACAATTAATGTGACACTAGTTATAGATTCCGATGCTTCACTGCAGGTTTACTGTATCCCTCTGACCTTCTTATTGACGATGAAACACAGAAATTGCATCGGAATTAAATACAAAAGGAACAACGCCGACTTAAGAACAAGAAGACTGACTCTTCTTACTCTCTATTTTTTAACCATTCCTGTGACACTAGTTATACATTCCGATGCCTCACTTCAGGTTTACTGTATCCCTCTGAACTTCTCATTGACGATGAAACACAGAAATTGCATCTGAATTAAATAGAAAAGGCACAATGCTGACATAAGTACAAGAAGACTGACTCTTCTTACTGTCTATGATTTAAACCATTCCTGTGACACTAGTTATAGATTCCGATGCTTCACTTCAGGTGTACTGTATCCCTTGGACCTTCTTATTTACGATGAAACACAGAAATTGCATCGGAATTAAATACAAAAGGCACAATGCCGACTTAAGTACAAGTAGACTGACTCTTCTTACTGTCTATGTTTTGAACCATTCCTGTGACGCTAGTTATAGATTGTGATGCTTCACTTCAGTTTAACTGTATCCCTCTGACCTTCTTATTGACGATGAAACTCAGAAATTACATTGGAATTAAATACAAAAGGCACAACGCCGACTTAAGTACATGTAGACTGACTCTTCCTACTGTATATGTTTTTGACCATTCCTGTGACACTAGTCATAGATTCCGATGCTTCACTTCAGGTTTACTGTATCCCTTGGACCCTCCTATTGACAACGAAACACAGAAATCGCATCGGAATTAAATAAAAAAGGCACAATGCCGACTCAAGTAGAAGAGGACTGAATCTTCCCACTGTCTATGTTTTGAACGATTCCTGTGACACTAGTCACACATTCCGATGCTTCAATTCAGGTTTACTGTATCCCTCTGACCTTCTTATTGACGATGAAACACAGAAATTGCATCGGAATTAAATAAAAAAGGCACTATGCCGACTTAAGTACAAGAAGACTGACTCTAATTACTGTCAATGTTTTGAACCATTCCTGTGACACTAGTTATAGTTTCCGATGCTTCACTTCAGGTTTACTGTATCCCTCTGACCTTTTTATTGACGATGAAACACAGAAATTGCATCGTAAATAAATACAAAAGGCACAATGCCGACTCAAGTAGAAGAGGACTGAATCTTCCCACTGTCTATGATTTGAACGATTCCTGTGACACTAGTCATACATTCCGATGCTTCACTTCAGGTTAACTGTATACCTTGGTCCTTCTTATCGACGATGAAACACAGAAATTGCATCGGAATTAAATACAAAGGGCACAATGCCTACTTAAGTATAAGGAGACTGACTCTTCTAACTGTCTATGTTTTGAACCATTCCTGTGACACTAGTTATAGATTCCGATGCTTCACTTCAGGTTTACTGTAACCCTCTGACCTCCTTATTGACGATGAAACACAAAAATTGCATCGGAATTAAATACAAAAGGCGCAATGCCTACTTAAGTACGAGAAGACTGACTCTTCTTACTGACTATGTTGTGAACATGTCCTGTGAGAGCAGTTTTAGATTCCGATGCTTCACTATATGTTTACTGTATCCCTCTGACCTTCTTATTGACGATGAAACACAGAAATTGCATCTGAATTAAATACAAAAGGAACAACGCCGACTTAAGAACAAGAAGACTGACTCTTCTTACTCTCTATTTTTTAACCATTCCTGTGACACTAGTTATACATTCCGATGCCTCACTTCAGGTTTACTGTATCCCTCTGAACTTCTCATTGACGATGAAACACAGAAATTGCATCTGAATTAAATAGAAAAGGCACAATGCTGACATAAGTACAAGAAGACTGACTCTTCTTACTGTCTATGATTTAAACCATTCCTGTGACACTAGTTATAGATTCCGATGCTTCACTTCAGGTGTACTGTATCCCTTGGACCTTCTTATTTACGATGAAACACAGAAATTGCATCGGAATTAAATACAAAAGGCACAATGCCGACTTAAGTACAAGTAGACTGACTCTTCTTACTGTCTATGCTTTGAACCATTCCTGTGACGCTAGTTATAGATTGTGATGCTTCACTTCAGTTTAACTGTATCCCTCTGACCTTCTTATTGACGATGAAACTCAGAAATTACATTGGAATTAAATACAAAAGGCACAACGCCGACTTAAGTACATGTAGACTGACTCTTCCTACTGTATATGTTTTTGACCATTCCTGTGACACTAGTTATAGATTCCGATGCCTCACATCAGGTTTACTGTATCCCTCTGACCTTCTTATTGACGATGAAACACGGAAATTGCATCGGAAGTAAATACAAAAGGCACAATGCCTACATAAGTACAAAAAGACTGACTCTTCCAACTGTCTATGTTTTGAACCATTCCTGTGACACTAGTTATAGATTCCGATGCTTCACTTCAGGTGATACTGTATCCTTCTGACCTTCTTATTGACGTAGAAACACAGAAATTGCATCGGAATTTAGTACAAAAAGCACAATGGCGACTTAAGTACAAGAAGACTGACTCTTCTTACTGTCTATGTTTTGAACCATTCCTGTGACACTAGTTATAGATTCCGATGCTTCACTTCAGGTTTACTGTATCCCCTGGATCTTCTTATTGACGATGAAAGAAAGAAATTTCATCGGAATTAAATACAAAAGGCACAATGCCGACTTATATACAAGAAGACTGACTCTTCCTACTGTCTATGTTTGAACTGTTCCTGTGACACTAGTTATAGATTCCGATGCTTCATTTCAGGTTTACTGTACACCTTGGTCCTTCTTATCGACGATGAAACACAGAAATTGCATCGGAATTAAATACAAAAGGCACAATGCCTACTTAAGTATAAGGAGACTGACTCTTCTAACTGTCTATGTTTTGATCCATTCCTGTGACACTAGTTATAGATTCCGATGCTTCACTTCAGGTTTACTGTATCCCCTGGATCTTCTTATTGACGATGAAGGAAAGAAATTTCATCGGAATTAAATACAAAAGGCACAATGCCGACTTATGTACAAGAAGACTGACTCATCTTACTGTCTATGTTTTGAACCATTCCTCTGACACTAGTTATAGATTCCGATGTTTCACGTCAGGTTTACTGTATCCCTCTGACCTTCTTACTGACGACGAAACACAGAAATAGCATCTGAATTGAATAGAAAAGGCACAATGCCGACTTAAGTACAAGAAGACGGACTCTTCCTACTGTCTATGTTTTGAACCATTCCTGTGACACTAGTTATAGATTCCGATGCTTCACTTCAGGTTTACTGTATCCCTCTGACCTTCTAATTGCCGATGAAACACAGAAATTGCATCGGAATTAGATACAAAAAGCACAATGCCGACTTAAGTACAAGAGGACTGACTCTTCTTACTGTTAATGATTTGAAACATTCCTGTGACACTAGTTATAGATTCCGATGCTTCACTTCAGGTTTACTGTATCCCTCTGCCTTCTTATTGACGATGAAACACAGAAATTGCATCGGAATTAAATAAAAAAGGCACTATGCCGACTTAAGTACAAGAAGACTGCCTCTTCGTACTGTCTATGCTTTGAACCATTTTTGTGACACTAGTTATAGATTCCGATGCTTCACTTCAGGTTTACTGTATCCCTCTGACCTTTTTATTGACGATGAAACACAGAAATTGCATCGTAAATAAATACAAAAGGCACAATGCCGACTCAAGTAGAAGAGGACTGAATCTTCCCACTGTCTATGATTTGAACGATTCCTGTGACACTAGTCATACATTCCGATGCTTCAATTCAGGTTTACTGTATCCCTCTGACCTTCTTATTGACGATGAAACACAGAAATTGCATCAGGTTTAATAGAAAAGGCACAATGCCGACTTAGGTACAAGAAGACTGACTCTTCTTACTGACTATGTATTGAACCATTTCTGTGACACTTGTTACAGATTCCGATGCTTCAATTCAGGTTAACTGTATCCCTCTGACCTTCTTATTGACGATGAAGCACAGAAATTGCATCGGAATTAAATAATAAGGCACAATGCCGAATTAAGTACAAGAAGACTGACTCTTCTTACTGACCATGTTTTGAACCATTCCTGTGACACTAGTTATAGATTCCGATGCTTCACTTCAGGTTTAATGTATCCCTCTGACCTTCTTATTGACGATGAAACTCAGAAATTGCATCAGAATTAAATACAAAAGGCACAATGCCGACTTAAGTACAAGAAGACTGGCTCTTCCTACTGTCTATGCTTTGAACCATTCCTGTGACACTTGTGATAGATTCCGATGCTTCACTTCAGGTTTACTGTATCCCTCTGACCTTCTTATTGACGATGAAACACAGAAATTGTATCGGAATTAAATACAAAAGGCACAATGCCGACTTAAGTACAAGAAGACTGCCTCTTATTACTGTCTATGTTATGTACCATTCCTGTGACACTAGTTATAGATTTCGATGCTTCACCTCAGGTTTACTGTATGCCTTGGACCTTCTTATTGACGATGAAACACAGAAATTTGCATCGGAATTAAATACAAAAGGCACATTGCCGACTTTTGTACAAGAAGGCTGACTCATCTTACTGTCTATGCTTTGGACCATTCCTCTGACACTAGTTATAGATTCCGATGCTTCACTTCAGGTTTACTGTATCCCTTGGACCTTCTTATTGGCGACCAAACACAGCAATTGCATCGGAATTAAATCGAAAAGGCACAATGCCGACTTAAGAACAAGAAGACTGACTCTTCCTACTGTCTATACTTTGAACCATTCCTGTGACACTAGCTATAGATTCCGATGCTTAACTTCAGGTTTACTGTATCCCTCTGACCTTCTAATTGCCGAAGAAACACACAAGAATTGCATCGGAATTAGATACAAAAAGCACAATGCTGACTTAAGTACAAGAGGACTGACTCTTCTTACTGTCTATGTTTTGAAACATTCCTGTGACACTAGTTATAGATTCCGATGCTCCACTTCAGGTTTGCTGTTTACCTTGGACCTTCTTATTGACGACGAAACACAGAAATTGCATCGGAATTAAATAGAAAAGGCACAATGCCGACTTATGTACAAGAAGACTGACTCTTCTTACTGTCTATGCTTGGAACCATTCCTGTGACACTAGTTACAGATTCCGATGCTTCACTTCAGGTATACTGTATCCCTCGGACCTTCTTATTGACGATGAAACACAGAAATTGCATCGGAATTAAATACAAAATGTACAATGCCGACATAAGTACAAGTAGACTGACTCTTCTTACTGTCTATGAATGAACAATTAATGTGACACTAGTTATAGATTCCGATGCTTCACTGCAGGTTTACTGTATCCCTCTGACCTTCTTATTGACGATGAAACACAGAAATTGCATCGGAATTAAATACAATAAGCACAATGCCGACTTATGTACAAGAAGACTGACTCTTGTTACTGTCTATTTTTTAACCATTCCTGTGACACTAGTTATAGATTTCGATGCTTCACTTCAGGTTTACTGTATCTTTTGGACCTTCTTATTGACGATGAAACACAGAAATTGCATCGGAATTAAATACAAAAGGCACAATGCCGACTTAAGTACAAGAAGACTGACTCTTCCTACTGTCTATGATTTGAACCATTCCTGTGACACTAGTTATAGATTCCGATGCTTCACTTAAGTTTTTCTGTATCCCTCTGACCTTCTAATTGCCGATGAAACACAGAAATTGCATCGGAATTAGATACAAAAAGCACAATGCCGACTTAAGTACAAGCGGACTGACTCTTCTTACTGACAATGATTTGAGACATTCCTGTGACATTAGTTATAGATTCCGATGCTTCACTTCAGGTTTACTGTATCCCTTGGACCCTCCTATTGACAACGAAACACAGAAATCGCATCGGAATTAAATAAAAAAGGCACAATGCCGACTCAAGTAGAAGAGGACTGAATCTTCCCACTGTCTATGTTTTGAACGATTCCTGTGACACTAGTCACACATTCCGATGCTTCAATTCAGGTTTACTGTATCCCTCTGACCTTCTTATTGACGATGAAACACAGAAATTGCATCGGAATTAAATAAAAAAGGCACTATGCCGACTTAAGTACAAGAAGACTGACTCTAATTACTGTCAATGTTTTGAACCATTCCTGTGACACTAGTTATAGTTTCCGATGCTTCACTTCAGGTTTACTGTATCCCTCTGACCTTTTTATTGACGATGAAACACAGAAATTGCATCGTAAATAAATACAAAAGGCACAATGCCGACTCAAGTAGAAGAGGACTGAATCTTCCCACTGTCTATGATTTGAACGATTCCTGTGACACTAGTCATACATTCCGATGCTTCAATTCAGGTTTACTGTATCCCTCTGACCTTCTTATTGACATTGAAACACAGAAATTGCATCAGGTTTAATAGAAAAGGCACAATGCCGACTTAGGTACAAGAAGACTGACTCTTCTTACTGACTATGTATTGAACCATTTCTGTGACACTTGGTATAGATTCCGATGCTTCACTTCAGGTTAACTGTATCCCTCTGACCTTCTTATTGACGATGAAGCACAGAAATTGCATCGGAATTAAATAATAAGGCACAATGCCGAATTAAGTACAAGAAGACTGACTCTTCTTACTGACCATGTTTTGAACCATTCCTGTGACACTAGTTATAGATTCCGATGCTTCACTTCAGATTTAATGTATCCCTCTGACCTTCTTATTGACGATGAAACACAGAAATTGCATTGCAATTAAATACAAAAGGCACAATTTCGACCTAAGTACAAGAAGACTGATTCTTCCTACTGTCTATGCTTTAAACCATTCCTGAGACACTAGTTATAGATTCCGATGCTTCACTTCAGGTTTACTGTATCCCTCTGACCTTCTTATTGACGATGAAACACAGAAATTGTATCGGAATTAAATACAAAAGGCACAATGCCGACTTAAGTACAAGAAGATTGACTCTTATTACTGTCTATGTTTTGTACCATTCCTGTGACACTAGTTATAGATTTCGATGCTTCACTTCAGGTTTACTGTAAGCCTTGGACCTTCTTATTGACGATGAAACATAGAAACTTGCATCGGAATTAAATGCAAAAGGCACATTGCCGACTTAAGTACAAGAAGACTGACTCATCTTACTGTCTATACTTTGAACCATTCCTCTGACACTAGTTATAGATTCCGATGCTTCACTTCAGGTTTACTGTATCCCTTGGACCTTCTTCTTGACGATGAAACACAGAAATTGCATCGGAATTAAATAAAAAAGGCACTATGCCGACTTAAGTACAAGAAGACTGACTCTAATTACTGTCAATGTTTTGAACCATTCCTGTGACACTAGTTATAGTTTCCGATGCTTCACTTCAGGTTTACTGTATCCCTCCGACCTTTTTATTGACGATGAAACACAGAAATTGCATCGTAAATAAATACAAAAGGCACAATGCCGACTCAAGTAGAAGAGGACTGAATCTTCCCACTGTCTATGATTTGAACGATTCCTGTGACACTAGTCATACATTCCGATGCTTCAATTCAGGTTTAATGTATCCCTCTGACCTTCTTATTGACGATGAAACACAGAAATTGCATCAGGTCTAATAGAAAAGGCACAATGCCGACTTAGGTACAAGAAGACTGACTCTTCTTACTGACTATGTGTTGAACCATTTCTGTGACACTTGTTATAGATTCCGATGCTTCAATTCAGGTTAACTGTATCCCTCTGACCTTCTTATTGACGATGAAGCACAGAAATTGCATCGGAATTAAATAATAAGGCACAATGCCGAATTAAGTACAAGAAGACTGACTCTTCTTACTGACCATGTTTTGAACCATTCCTGTGACACTAGTTATAGATTCCGATGCTTCACTTCAGGTTTAATGTATCCCTCTGACCTTCTTATTGACGATGAAACTCAGAAATTGCATCAGAATTAAATACAAAAGGCACAATGCCGACTTAAGTACAAGAAGACTGGCTCTTCCTACTGTCTATGCTTTGAACCATTCCTGTGACACTTGTGATAGAGTCCGATGCTTCACTTCAGGTTTACTGTATCCCTCTGACCTTCTTATTGACGATGAAACACAGAAATTGTATCGGAATTAAATACAAAAGGCACAATGCCGACTTAAGTACAAGAAGACTGCCTCTTATTACTGTCTATGTTATGTACCATTCCTGTGACACTAGTTATAGATTTCGATGCTTCACCTCAGGTTTACTGTATGATTTGGACCGTCTTATTGACGATGAAACACAGAAATTTGCATCGGAATTAAATACAAAAGGCACATTGCCGACTTTTGTACAAGAAGACTGACTCATCTTACTGTCTATGCTTTGGACCATTCCTCTGACACTAGTTATAGATTCCGATGCTTCACTTCAGGTTTACTGTATCCCTTGGACCTTCTTATTGGCGACCAAACACAGCAATTGCATCGGAATTAAATCGAAAAGGCACAATGCCGACTTATGTACAAGAAGACTGACTCTTCCTACTGTCTATACTTTGAACCATTCCTGTGACACTAGCTATAGATTCCGATGCTTAACTTCAGGTTTACTGTATCCCTCTGACCTTCTAATTGCTGAAGAAACACACAAGAATTGCATCGGAATTAGATACAAAAAGCACAATGCTGACTTAAGTACAAGAGGACTGACTCTTCTTACTGTCTATGTTTTGAAACATTCCTGTGACACTACTTATAGATTCCGATGCACCACTTCAGGTTTACTGTTTACCTTGGACCTTCTTATTGACGACGAAACACAGAAATTGCATCGGAATTAAATAGAAAAGGCACAATGCCGACTTATGTACAAGAAGACTGACTCTTCTTACTGTCTATGCTTTGAACCATTCCTGTGACACTAGTTACAGATTCCGATGCTTCACTTCAGGTATACTGTATCCCTCGGACCGTCTTATTGACGATGAAACACAGAAATTGCATCGGAATTAAATACAAAATGTACAATGCCGACATAAGTACAAGTAGACTGACTCATCTTACTGTCTATGAATGAACAATTAATGTGACACTAGTTATAGATTCCGATGCTTCACTGCAGGTTTACTGTATCCCTCTGACCTTCTTATTGACGATGAAACACAGAAATTGCATCGGAATTAAATACAAAAGGCACAATGCCGACTTAAGTACAAGAAGACTGACTCTTCCTACTGTCTATGATTTGAACCATTCCTGTGACACTAGTTATAGATTCCGATGCTTCACTTCAGGTTTACTGTATCCCTCTGACCTTCTAATTGCCGATGAAACACAGAAATTGCATCGGAATTAGATACAGAAAGCACAATGCCGACTTAAGTACAAGAGGACTGACTCTTCTTACTGACAATGATTTGAGACATTCCTGTGACACTAGTTATAGATTCCGATGCTTCACTTCAGGTTTACTGTATCCCTCTGACCTTCTTATTGACGATGAAACACAGAAATTGCATCAGGTTTAATAGAAAAGGCACAATGCCGACTTAGGTACAAGAAGACTGACTCTTCTTACTGACTATGTATTGAACCATTTCTGTGACACTTGGTATAGATTCCGATGCTTCACTTCAGGTTAACTGTATCCCTCTGACCTTCTTATTGACGATGAAGCACAGAAATTGCATCGGAATTAAATAATAAGGCACAATGCCGAATTAAGTACAAGAAGACTGACTCTTCTTACTGACCATGTTTGAACCATTCCTGTGACACTAGTTATAGATTCCGATGCTTCACTTCAGGTTTAATGTATCCCTCTGACCTTCTTATTGACGATGAAACACAGAAATTGCATTGCAATTAAATACAAAAGGCACAATGCCGACCTAAGTACAAGAAGACTGACTCTTCCTACTGTCTATGTTTTGAACCATTCCTGAGACACTAGTTATAGATTCCGATGCTTCACTTCAGGTTTACTGTATCCCTCTGCCCATCTTCTTGACGATGTAACACAGAAATTGCATCGGAATTAAATCGAAATAGCACAATGCCGACTTAAGTACAAGAAGACTGACTCTTCTTACTGTCTATGCTTTGAACCATTCCTGTGACACTAGTTACAGATTCCGATGCTTCACTTCAGGTTTACTGTATCCCTCTGACCTTCCAATTGAAGATGAAACACAGAAATAGCATCGGATTTAAATAGAAAAGGCACAATCCCGACTTAAGTACAAGAAGACTGACTCCTCTTACTGTCTACGTTTTGAACCATTCCTGTGACACTAGTTATAGTTTCCGATGCTTCCCTTTAGGTTTACTGGATCCCTCTGACATTCTTATTGTCGATGAAACAAGAAATTGGATCGGAATTAAATAGAAAATGCACAATGCTGACTTTAGTACAAGAAGACAGACTCTTCTTACTGTCTATGATTTGAACCATTCCTGTGACACCAGTTATAGATTCGGATGCTTCACTTAAGGTTTACTGTATCCCTCTGACCTTCTTATTGACGATGAAACACAGAAATTGCATCGGAAACAAATACAAAAGGCACAATGCCGACTCAAGTAGAAGAGGACTGAATCTTCCCACTGTCTATGTTTTGAACGATTCCTGTGACACTAGTCATACATTCCGATGCTTCAATTGAGGTTTACTGTATCCCTCCGACTTTCTTATTGACGATGAAACACAGAAATTGCATCGGGTTTAATAGAAAAAGCACAATGCCGACTTAGGTACAAGAAGACTGACTCTTCTTACTGCTATGTATTGAGCCATTTCTGTGACACTTGTTATAGTTTCCGATGCTTCACTTCAGTTTTAATGTATCCCTCTGACCTTCTTATTGACGATGAAACGCAGAAATTTGCATCGGAATGAAATACAAAAGGCACATTGCCGACTTATGTACAAGAAGACTGACTCATCTAACTGTCTATGCTTTGTACCATTCCTCAGACACTAGTTATAGATTCCGATGCTTCACTTCAGGTTTACTGTATCCCTTGGACCTTCTTATTGACGACCAAACACAGCAATTGCATCGGAATTAAATCGAAAAGGCACAATGCCGACTTAAGCACAAGAAGACTGACTCTTCCTACTGTCTATGTTTTGAACCATTCCTGTGACACTAGCTATAGATTCCGATGCTTAACTTCAGGTTTACTGTATCCCTCTTACCTTCTAATTGCCGAAGAAACACACAAAAATTGCATCGGAATTAGATACAAAAAGCACAATGCTGACTTAAGTACAAGAGGACTGACTCTTCTTACTGTCTATGTTTTGAAACATTCCTGTGACACTAGTTATAGATTTCGATGCTCCACTTCAGGTTTACTGTATACCTTGGACCTTCTTATTGACGACGAAACACAGAAATTGCATCGGAATTAAATAGAAAAGGCACAATGCCGACTTAAGTACAGGAAGACTGACATTTCCTATTGTCTATGTTTTGAACCATTCCTGTGACACTAGTTATAGATTCCGATGCTTCACTTCAGGTTTACTGTATCCCTCTGCCCATCTTATTGACGATGAAACACAGAAATTGTATCGGAATTAAATCGAAATAGCACAATGCCGACTTAAGTACAAGAAGACTGACTCTTCTTACTGTCTATGCTTTGAACCATTCCTGTGACACTAGTTACAGATTCCGATGCTTCACTTCAGGTTTACTGTATTCCTCTGATCTTCCAATTGAAGATCAAACACAGAAATAGCATCGGATTTAAATAGAAAAGGCACAATCCCGACTTAAGTACAAGAAGACTGACTCCTCTTACTGTCTACGTTTTGAACCATTCCTGTGACACTAGTTATAGATTCCGATGCTTCACTTCAGGTTTACTGTATCCCTTGAACCATCTATTTGACGATGAATCACAGAAATTGCATCGGAAATAAATACAAAAGGCACAATGCCGACTTAAGTACAAGAACACTGACACTTCTTAATGTCTATTGTTTAACCATTCCTGTGACACTAGTTATAGATTCCGATGCTTCCCTTTTGGTTTACTGGATCCCTCTGACATTCTTATTGTCGATGAAACATAGAAATTGGATCGGAATTAAATTGAAAAAGCACAATGCTGACTTTAGTACAAGAAGACAGACTCTTCTTACTGTCTATGATTTGAACCATGCCTGTGACACTAGTTATAGATTCCGATGCTTCACTTCAGGTTTACTGTATCCTTCTGACCTTCTTATTGACGATGAAACACAGAAATTGCATCGGAAATAAATACAAAATGCACAATGCCGACACAAGTAGAAGAGGACTGAATCTTCCCACTGACTATGCTTTGAACGATTCCTGTGACACTAGTCATACATTCCGATGCTTCAATTCAGGTTTACTGTATCCCTCTGACCTTCTTATTGACGATGAAACACAGAAATTGCATCGGGTGTAATAGAAAAGGCACAATGCCGACTTAAGTACAAGAACACTGACTCTTCTTAATGTCTATTGTTTAACCATTCCTGTGACACTAGTTATAGCTTCCGATGCTTCACTTCAGGTTTAATGTATCCCTCTGACCTTATTGACGATGAATCACAGAAATTGCATCGGAATTAAATACAAAAGGCACAATGCCGACTTAAGTACAAGAAGACTGACTCATCCTACTGTCTATTCTTTGAACCATTCCTGTGACAGTAGTTGTAGATTCCGATGCTTCACTTCAAGTTGACTGTATCCCTCTGACCTTCTTATTGACGATGAAACACAGAAATTGTATCGGAATTAAATACAAAAGGCACAATGCCGACTTAAGTACAAGAAGACTGATCCTTATTACTGTCTATGATTTTTACCATTCCTGTGACACTAGTTATAGATTTCGATGCTTCACTTCAGGTTTACTGTATGCCTTGGACCTTCTTATTGACGATGAAACACAGAAATTTGCATCGGAAATAAATACAAAAGGCACATTGCCGACTTATGTACAAGAAGACTGACTCATCTTACTGTCTATGCTTTGAACCATTCCTCTGACACTAGTTATAGATTCCGATGCTTCACTTCAGGTTTACTGTATCCCTTGGACCTTCTTATTGACGACCAAACACAGCAATTGCATCGGAATTAAATCGAAAAGGCACAATGCCGACTTAAGCACAAGAAGACTGACTCTTCCTACTGTCTATGTTTTGAACCATTCCTGTGACACTAGCTATAGATTCCGATGCTTAACTTCAGGTTTACTGTATCCCTGTAACCTTCTAATTGCCGAAGAAACACACAAAAATTGCATCGGAATTAGATACAAAAAGCACAATGCTGACTTAAGTACAAGAGGACTGACTCTTCTTACTGTCTATGTTTTGAAACATTCCTGTGACACTAGTTATAGATTTCGATGCTCCACTTCAGGTTTACTGTATACCTTGGACCCTCTTATTGACGACGAAACACAGATATTGCATCGGAATTAAATAGAAAAGGCACAATGCCGACTTAAGTACAGGAAGACTGACCCTTCCTATTGTCTATGTTTTGAACCACTACTGTGACACTAGTTATAGATTCCGATGCTTCACTTCAGGTTTACTGTATCCCTCTGCCCATCTTATTGACGATGAAACACAGAAATTGCATCGGAATTAAATCGAAATAGCACAATGCTGACTTAAGCACAAGAAGACTGACTCTTCTTACTGTCTATGCTATGAACCATTCCTAAGACACTAGTTACAGATTCCGATGCTTCACTTCAGGTTTACTGTATCCCTCTGACCTTCCAATTGAAGATCAAACACAGAAATAGCATCAGATTTAAATAGAAAAGGCACAATCCCGACTTAAGTACAAGAAGACTGACTCCTCTTACTGTCTACGTTTCGAACCATTCCTGTGACACTAGTTATAGATTCCGATGCTTCACGTCAGGTTTACTGTATCCCTTGACCATCTTTTTGACGATGAATCACAGAAATTGCATCGGAATTAAATACAAAAGGCACAATGCCGACTTAAGTACAAGAACACTGACTCTTCTTAATGTCTATTTTTTAACCATTCCTGTGACACTAGTTATAGATTCCGATGCTTCCCTTCAGGTTTACTGTATCCCTCTGACCTTCTTATGGTCGATGAAACATAGAAATTGCATCGGAATTAAATAGAAAAGGCACAATGCTGACTTTAGTACAAGAAGGCAGACTCTTCTTACTGTCTATGATTTGAACCATTCCTGTGACACTAGTTATAGATTCCGGTGCTTCATTTCAGGTGTACTGTATCCTTGGACCTTCTTATTGACGATGAAACACAGAAAATGCATCGGAATTAAATACAAAAGGCACAATGCCGACTTAAGTACAAGTAGACTGACTCTTCTTACTGTCTATGTTTTGAACCATTCCTGTGACCCTAGTTATAGATTCTGATGCTTCACTTCAGGTTTACTGTATCCCTCTGACTTTCTTATTGACGATGAAACACAGAAATTGCATCGGAAATAAATACAAAAGGCTCAATGCCGACTCAAGTAGAAGAGGACTGAATCTTCCCACTGTCTATGTTTTGAACGATTCCTGTGACACTAGTTACACATTCCGATGCTTCAATTCAGGTTTACTGTATCCCTCTGACCTTCTTATTGACGATGAAACACAGAAATTGCATCGGGTTTAATAGAAAAGGCACAATGCCGACTTAGGTACAAGAAGACTGACTCTTCTTACTGACTATCTATTGAACCATTTCTGTGACACTTGTTATAGATTCCGATGCTTCACTTCAGGTTAACTGTATCCCTCTGACCTTCTTATTGACGATGAAGCACAGAAATTGCATCGGAATTAAATAATAAGGCACAATGCCGAATTAAGTACAAGAAGATTGACTCTTCTTACCGACCATGTTTTGAACCATTCCTGTGACACTAGTTATAGATTCCGATGCTTCACTTCAGGTTTAATGTATCCCTCTGACCTTCTTATTGACGATGAAACACAGAAATTGCATCGGAGTTACATACAAAAGGCACAATGGCGACTTAAGTACAAGAAGACTGACTCTTCCTACTGTCTATGCTTTGAACCATTCCTGTGACACTAGTTAAAGATTCCGATGCTTCACTTCAGGTTTACTGTATCCCCCTGACCTTCTTATTGACGATGAAACACAGAAATTGTATCGGAATTAAATACAAAAGGCACAATGCCGACTTAAGTACATGAAGGTTGACTCTTATTACTGTCTATGTTTTCTACCATTCCTGTGACACTAGTTATAGATTTCGATGCTTCACTTCAGGTTTACTGTATGCCTTAGACCTCCTTATTGACGATGAAACACAGAAATTTGCATCGGAATTAAATACAAAAGGCACATTGCCGACTTATGGACAAGAAGACTGACTCATCTTACAGTCTATGCTTTGAACCATTCCCGTGACACTAGATATAGATTCCGATGCTTAACTTCAGGTTTACTGTATCCCTCTGACCTTCTAATTGCCGAAGAAACACACAAAAATTGCATCGGAATTAGATACAACAAGCACAATGCTGACTTAAGTACAAGAGGACTGACTCTTCTTACTGTCTATGTTTTGAAACATTCCTGTGACACTAGTTATAGATTCCGATGCTCCACTTCAGGTTTACTGTATACCTTGGACCTTCTTATTGACGACGAAACACAGAAATTGCATCGGAATTAAATAGAAAAGGCACAATGCCGACTTAAGTACAAGAAGACTGACCCTTCCTATTGTCTATGTACTGAAGCATTCCTGTGACACTAGTTATAGATTCCGATGCTTCACTTCATTTTTACTGTATCCCTCTGACCTTCCAATTGAAGATGAAACACAGAAATAGCATCGGATTTAAATAGAAAAGGCACAATCCCGACTTAAGTACAAGAAGACTGACTCCTCTTACTGTCTACGTTTTGAACCACTCCTGTGACACTATTTATAGATTCCGATGCTTCACTTCAGGTTTAATGTATCCCTCTGAACTTCATATTGACGATGAAACACAGAAATTGCATTGGAATTAAATACAGAAGGCACAATGCCGACTTAAGTACAAGAAGACTGAATCTTCCTACTCTCTATGTTTTGAACCATTCAGGTGACACTAGTTATACATTCCGATGCTTCACTTCAGGTTTACTGTATCCCTCTGACCTTCGTATTGGCGATGAATTACAAAATTTGCATCGGGTTTAATAGAAAAGGCACAATGCCGACTTAAGTACAAGAAGACTGACTCTTCTTACTGACTATGTTTTGAACCATTTCTGTGACACGAGTTGTAGATTGCGATGCTTCACTTCAGGTTTACTGCATCCCTCTGACCTTCTTATTGACGATGAAACACAGAAATTGCATCGGAATTAGATACAAAAAGCACAATGCCGACTTAAGTACAAGAGGACTAACTTTTCTTACTGACAATGATTTGAAGCATTCCTGTGACACTAGTTATAGATTCCGATGCTTCACTTCAGGTTTACTGTATCCCTCTGACCTTCTTATTGACGATGAAACACAGAAATTACATCGGAATTAAATACAAAAGGCACAATGCCGACTTGAGTACAAGAAGACTGACTCTTCTTACTGTCTATGTTTTGAACCATTCCTGTTACACTAGTTATAGATTGCGATGCTTCGTCTCAGGTGTACTGGATCCCTTGGACCTTCTTATTGACGATGAAACACAGAAATTGCATCGGAATTAAATAGAAAAGGCACAATGCCGACTTAAGTACAAGAAGACTGACTCTTCTTACTGACTATGTTTTGAACCATTCCTGTGACTCTAGTTATAGATTCCGATGCTTCACTTCAGGTTTACTGTATCCCTTGGACCTTCTTATTGACGATGAAACATAGAAATTGCATCGGAATTAAATACAAAAGGCACAATGCCGACTTAAGTACAAGAAGACTGACTCTTATTACTGTCTATGTTTTGAACCATTCCTGTGACACTAGTTATAGATTTCGATGCTTCACTTCAGGTTTACTGTATCCCTTGGACCTACTTATTGACGATAAAACACAGAAATTGCATCGGAATTAAATACAAAAGGCTCAATTCCGACTTATGTACAAGAAGACTGACTCATCTTACTGTCTATGTTTTGAACCATTCCTCTGACACTAGTTATAGATTCTGATGCTTCACTTCAGGTTTACTGTATCCCTCTGACCTTCGTATTGGCGGTGAAACATAGAATTTGCATCGGGTTTAATAGAAAAGGCACAATGCAGACTTAAGTACAAGAAGACTGATTCTTCTTACTGACTATGTATTGAACCATTTCTGTGACACTTGTTATAGATTCCGATGCTTCACTTCATGTTAACTGTATCCCTCTGACCTTCTTATTGACGATGAAACACAGAAATTGCATCGGAATTAAATAATAAATCACAATGGCGAATTAAGTACAAGAAGACTGACTCTTCTTACTGACCATGTTTTGAACCATTCCTGTGACACTAGTTATAGATTCCGATGCTTCACGTCAGGTTTAATGTATCCCTCTGACCTTCTTATTGACGATGAAACACAGAAATTGCATCGGAATTAAATACAAAAGGCACAATGCCGACTTAAGTACAAGAAGACTGACTCTTCTTACTGACTATGTTTTGAACCATTCCTGTGACTCTAGTTATAGATTCCGATGCTTCACTTCATGTTTACTGTATCCCTTGGACCTTCTTATTGACGATGAAACACAGAAATTGCATCGGAATTAAATACAAGAGGCACAATGCCGACTTAAGTACAAGAAGACTGACCCTTCCTATTGTCTATGTTTTGAAGCATTCCTGTGACACTAGTTATAGATTCCGATGCTTCACTTCAGGTTTACTGTATCCCTCAGACCTTACAATTGAAGATGAAACACAGAAATAGCATCGGATATAAATAGAAAATGCACAATCCCGACTTAAGTACAAGAAGACTGACTCCTCTTACTGTCTACGTTTTGAACCATTATGTGACACTAGTTATAGATTCCGATGCTTCACTTCAGGTTTAATGTATCCCTCTGACCTTCATATTGACGATGAAACACAGAAATTGCATCGGAATTAAATACAGAAGGCACAATGCCGACTTCAGTACAAGAAGACTGACTCTTCCTACTCTCTATGTTTTGAACCATTCAGGTGACACTAGTTATACATTCCGATGCTTCACTTCAGGTTTACTGTATCCCTCTGACCTTCGTATTGGCGATGAAACACAAAATTTGCATCGGGTTTAATAGAAAAGGCACAATGCCGACTTAAGTACAAGAAGACTGACTCTTCTTACTGACTATGTTTTGAACCATTTCTGTGTCACGAGTTGTAGATTGCGATGCTTCACTTCAGGTTTTCTGCATCCCTCTGAACTTCTTATTGACGATGAAACACAGAAATTGCATCGGAATTAAATAAAAAGGCACAATGCCGAATTGAGTACAAGAAGACTGACTCTTCTTACTGACCATGTTTTGAACCATTCCTGTGACACTAGGTATAGATTCCGATGCTTCACTTCAGGTTTACTGTATCCCTTTGACCTTCTTATTGACGATGAAACACAGAAATTGCATTGGAATTAGATACGAAAAGCACAATGCCGACTTAAGTAGAAGAGGACTGAGTCTTCTTACTGTCTATGATTTGAAACATTCCTGTGACACTAGTTATAGATTCCGATGCTTCACTTCAGGTTTACTGTATCCCTCTGAACTTTTTATTGACGATGAAACACAGAAATTGCATCGGAATTAGATACAAAAAGCACAAACCCGACTTAAGTACAAGAGGGCTGACTCTTCTTACTGACAATGATTTGAAGCATTCCTGTGACACTAGTTATATATTCCGATGCTTCAGTTCAGGTTTACTGTATCCCTCTGACCTTCTTATTGACGATGAAACACAGAAATTACATCGGAATTAAATACAAAAGGCACAATGCCGACTTGAGTACATGTAGACTGACTCTTCCTACTGTCTATGATTTGAACCATTCCTGTGACGCTAGTTATAGATTCCGATGATTCACTTCAGGTTTACTGTATCCCTCTGACCTTCTTATTGACGATGAAACACAGAAATTGCATCGGAATGAAATTGAAAAGGCACAATGCCGACATAAGTACAAGAAGGCTGACTCTTCTTACTGTCTATGATTTGGACCATTCCTGTTACACTAGTTATAGATTGCGATGCTTCGTCTCAGGTGTACTGGATCCCTTGCACCTTCTTATTGACGATGAAACACAGAAATTGCATCGGAATTAAATAGAAAAGGCACAATGCCGACTTAAGTACAAGAAGACTGACTCTTCTTACTGACTATGTTTTGAACCATTCCTGTGACTCTAGTTATAGATTCCGATGCTTCACTTCAGGTTTACTGTATCCCTTGGACCTTCTTATTGTCGATGAAACACAGAAATTGCATCGGAATTAAATACAAAAGGCACAATGCCGACTTATGTACAAGAAGACTGACTCATCTTACTGTCTATGTTTTGAACCATTCCTCTGACACTAGTTATAGATTCCGATGCTTCACTTTAGGTTTACTGCATCCCTCTGACCTTCTTATTGACGATGAAACACAGAAATTGCATCGGAATTAAATACAAAAGGCACAATGCCGACTTATGTACAAGAAGACTGACTCATCTTACTGTCTATGTTTTGAACCATTCCTCTGACACTAGTTATAGATTCCGATGCTTCACTTCAGGTTTACTGTATCCCTCTGACCTTCTTATTGACGATGAGGCACAGAAAGTACATCGGAATTAAGTACAAAAGGCACAATGCCGACATGAGTACATGTAGACTGACTCTTCCTACTGTTTATGTTTTGAACCATTCCTGTGACACTAGTTATAGATTCCGATGATTCACTTCAGGTTTACTGTATCCCTCTGACCTTCGTATTGACGATGAAAACCAAGAATTTCATCGGAATTAAATAGAAAAGGAACAATGCCGACTTAAGTACAAGAAGACTGACTCTTCTTACTGTCTATGTTTGAACCATTCCTGTTACACTTGTTATAGATTCCGATGCTTCGTCTCAGGAGTACTGCATCCCTTGGACCTTCTTATTGACGATGAAACACAGAAATTGCATCGGAATTAAATAGAAAAGGCACAATGCCGACTTAAGTACAAGAAGACTGACTCTTCTTACTGACTATGTTTTGAACCATTCCTGTGACTCTAGTTATAGGTTCCGATGCTTCACTTCAGGTTTACTGTATCCCTTGGACCTTCTTATTGACGATGAAACACAGAAATTGCATCGGAATTAAATACAAAAGGCACAATGCCGACTTACGTACTAGAAGACTGACTCATCTTACTGTCTATGTTTTGAACCATTCCTCTGACACTAGTTATAGAATCCGATGCTTCACTTCAGGTTTACTGTATCCCTCTGACCTTCTTATTGACGACGAAACACAGAAATAGCATCGGAATTGAATAGAAAAGGAACAATGCCGACTTAAGTACAAGAAGACTCACTCTTCCTACTGTCTATGTTATGAACCATTCCTGTGACACTAGTTATAGATTCCGATGCTTCACTTGAGGTTTACTGTATCCCTCTGACCTTCTAATTGCCGATGAAACACAGATATTGCATCGGAATTAGATACAAAAAGCACAAACCCGACTTAAGTACAAGAGGGCTGACTCTTCTTACTGACAATGATTTGAAGCATTCCTGTGACACTAGTTATAGATTCCGATGCTTCAGTTCAGGTTTACTGTATCCCTCTGACCTTCTTATTGACGATGAAACACAGAAATTACATCGGAATTAAATACAAAAGGCACATTGCCGACTTGAGTACATGTAGACTGACTCTTCCTACTGTCTATGATTTGAACCATTCCTGTGACGCTAGTTATAGATTCCGATGATTCACTTCAGGTTTACTGTATCCCTCTGACCTTCTTATTGACGATGAAACACAGAAATTGCATCGGAATGAAATTGAAAAGGCACAATGCCGACATAAGTACAAGAAGACTGACTCTTCTTACTGTCTATGATTTGAACCATTCCTGTTACACTAGTTATAGATTGCGATGCTTCGTCTCAGGTGTACTGGATCCCTTGCACCTTCTTATTGACGATGAAACACAGAAATTGCATCGGAATTAAATAGAAAAGGCACAATGCCGACTTAAGTACAAGAAGACTGACTCTTCTTACTGACTATGTTTTGAACCATTCCTGTGACTCTAGTTATAGATTCCGATGCTTCACTTCAGGTTTACTGTATCCCTTGGACCTTCTTATTGTCGATGAAACACAGAAATTGCATCGGAATTAAATACAAAAGGCACAATGCCGACTTATGTACAAGAAGACTGACTCATCTTACTGTCTATGTTTTGAACCATTCCTCTGACACTAGTTATAGATTCCGATGCTTCCCTTCAGGTTTACTGCATCCCTCTGACCTTCTTATTGACGATGAAACACAGAAATTGCATCGGAATTAAATACAAAAGGCACAATGCCGACTTATGTACAAGAAGACTGACTCATCTTACTGTCTATGTTTTGAACCATTCCTCTGACACTAGTTATAGATTCCGATGCTTCACTTCAGGTTTACTGTATCCCTCTGACCTTCTTATTGACGATGAAACACAGTAATTGCATCGGAATTAAATACAAAAGGCACAATGCCGACTTACGTACTAGAAGACTGACTCTTATTACTGTCTATGTTTTGAACCATTCCTGTGACAGTAGTTATAGATTCCGATGCTTCACTTCAGGTTTACTGCATCCCTCTGACCTTCTTATTGACGATGAAACACAGAAATTGCATCGGAATTAAATACAAAAGGCACAATGCCGACTTATGTACAAGAAGACTGACTCATCTTACTGTCTATGTTTTGAACCATTCCTCTGACACTAGTTATAGATTCCGATGCTTCACTTCAGGTTTACTGTATCCCTTGGACCTTCTTATTGACGATGAAACACAGAAATTGCATCGGAATTAAATACAAAAGGCACAATGCCGACTTACGTACTAGAAGACTGACTCTTATTACTGTCTATGTTTTGAACCATTCCTGTGACAGTAGTTATAGATTTCGATGCTTCACTTCAGGTTTACTGTATCCCTTGGACCTTCTTATTGACGATGAAACATAGAAATTGCATCGGAATTAAATACAAAAGGCATAATGCCGACTTATGTGCAAGAAGACTGACTCATCTTACTGTCTATGTTTTGAACCATTCCTCTGACACTAGTTATAGAATCCGATGCTTCACTTCAGGTTTACTGTATCCCTCTGACCTTCTTATTGACGACGAAACACAGAAATAGCATCGGAATTGAATAGAAAAGGAACAATGCCGACTTAAGTACAAGAAGACTCACTCTTCCTACTGTCTATGTTATGAACCATTCCTGTGACACTAGTTATAGATTCCGATGCTTCACTTGAGGTTTACTGTATCCCTCTGACCTTCTAATTGCCGATGAAACACAGATATTGCATCGGAATTAGATACAAAAAGCACAAACCCGACTTAAGTACAAGAGGGCTGACTCTTCTTACTGACAATGATTTGAAGCATTCCTGTGACACTAGTTATAGATTCCGATGCTTCAGTTCAGGTTTACTGTATCCCTCTGACCTTCTTATTGACGATGAAACACAGAAATTACATCGGAATTAAATACAAAAGGCACAATGCCGACTTGAGTACATGTAGACTGACTCTTCCTACTGTCTATGATTTGAACCATTCCTGTGACGCTAGTTATAGATTCCGATGATTCACTTCAGGTTTACTGTATCCCTCTGACCTTCTTATTGACGATGAAACACAGAAATTGCATCGGAATGAAATTGAAAAGGCACAATGCCGACATAAGTACAAGAAGACTGACTCTTCTTACTGTCTATGATTTGAACCATTCCTGTTACACTAGTTATAGATTGCGATGCTTCGTCTCAGGTGTACTGGATCCCTTGCACCTTCTTATTGACGATGAAACACAGAAATTGCATCGGAATTAAATAGAAAAGGCACAATGCCGACTTAAGTACAAGAAGACTGACTCTTCTTACTGACTATGTTTTGAACCATTCCTGTGACTCTAGTTATAGATTCCGATGCTTCACTTCAGGTTTACTGTATCCCTTGGACCTTCTTATTGTCGATGAAACACAGAAATTGCATCGGAATTAAATACAAAAGGCACAATGCCGACTTATGTACAAGAAGACTGACTCATCTTACTGTCTATGTTTTGAACCATTCCTGTGACACTAGTTATAGATTCCGATGCTTCACTTCAGGTTTACTGCATCCCTCTGACCTTCTTATTGACGATGAAACACAGAAATTGCATCGGAATTAAATACAAAAGGCACAATGCCGACTTATGTACAAGAAGACTGACTCATCTTACTGTCTATGTTTTGAACCATTCCTCTGACACTAGTTATAGATTCCGATGCTTCACTTCAGGTTTACTGTATCCCTCTGACCTTCTTATTGACGATGAAACACAGTAATTGCATCGGAATTAGATACGAAAGCACAATTCCGACTTAAGTACAAGAGGACTGACTCTTCTTACTGACAATGATTTGAAACATTCCTGTGACACTAGTTATAGATTCCGATGCTTCACTTCAGGTTTACTGTATCCCTCTGACCTTCTTATTGACGATGAGGCACAGAAAGTACATCGGAATTAAGTACAAAAGGCACAATGCCGACATGAGTACATGTAGACTGACTCTTCCTACTGTTTATGTTTTGAACCATTCCTGTGACACTAGTTATGGATTCCGATGATTCACTTCAGGTTTACTGTATCCCTCTGACCTTCTTATTGACGATGAAAACCAAGAATTTCATCGGAATTAAATAGAAAAGGAACAATGCCGACTTAAGTACAAGAAGACTGACTCTTCTTACTGTCTATGTTTGAACCATTCCTGTTACACTTGTTATAGATTCCGATGCTTCGTCTCAGGAGTACTGCATCCCTTGGACCTTCTTATTGACGATGAAACACAGAAATTGCATCGGAATTAAATAGAAAAGGCACAATGCCGACTTAAGTACAAGAAGACTGACTCTTCTTACTGACTATGTTTTGAACCATTCCTGTGACTCTAGTTATAGATTCCGATGCTTCACTTCAGGTTTACTGTATCCCTTGGACCTTCTTATTGACGATGAAACACAGAAATTGCATCGGAATTAAATACAAAAGGCACAATGCCGACTTACGTACTAGAAGACTGACTCTTATTACTGTCTATGTTTTGAACCATTCCTGTGACAGTAGTTATAGATTTCGATGCTTCCTTCAGGTTTACTGTATCCATTGGACCTTCTTATTGACGATGAAACATAGAAATTGCATCGGAATTAAATACAAAAGGCATAATGCCGACTTATGTGCAAGAAGACTGACTCATCTTACTGTCTATGTTTTGAACCATTCCTCTGACACTAGTTATAGAATCCGATGCTTCACTTCAGGTTTACTGTATCCCTCTGACCTTCTTATTGACGACGAAACACAGAAATAGCATCGGAATTGAATAGAAAAGGAACAATGCCGACTTAAGTACAAGAAGACTCACTCTTCCTACTGTCTATGTTATGAACCATTCCTGTGACACTAGTTATAGATTCCGATGCTTCACTTGAGGTTTACTGTATCCCTCTGACCTTCTAATTGCCGATGAAACACAGATATTGCATCGGAATTAGATACAAAAAGCACAATGCCGACTTAAGTACAAGAGGACTGACTCTTCTTACTGACAATGAATTGAAACATTCCTGTGACACTAGTTATAGATTCCGATGCTTCACTTCAGGTTTACTGCATCCCTTGGACCTTCTTATTGACGACGAAACACAGAAATTGCATCGGAATTAAATAGAAAAGGCACAATGCCGACTTACGTACAAGAAGACTAACCCTTCCTATTGTCTATGTTTTGAAACATTCCTGTGACACTAGTTATAGATCCCGATGCTTCACTTCAGGTTTACTGTATCCCTCTGACCTTCTTATTGCCGATGAAACACAGAAATTTCATCGGAATTAGATACAAAAAGCACAATGCCGACTTAAGTACAAGAGGACTGACTCTTCTTACTGTCAATGATTTGAAACATTCCTGTGACACTAGTTATAGATTCCGATGCTTCACTTCAGGTTTACTGTATCCCTCTGACCATCTTATTGACGATGAAACACAGTAATTGCATCGGAATTAAATACAAAAGGCACAATGCCGACTTAAGTACAAGAAGACTGATTCTTCTTACTGTCTATGATGTGATCCATTCCTGTGACACTAATTATGGATTCCGATGCTTCACTTCAGGTGTACTGTATCCTTGGACCTTCTTATTGACGATGAGACACAGAAAATGCATCGGAATTAAATACAAAAGGCACAATGCCGACTTAAGTACAAGTAGACTGACTCTTCTTACTGTCTATGATTTGAACCATTCCTGTGACACTAGTAATAGATTCTGATGCTTCACTTCAGGTTTACTGTATCACTCTGACGTTCTTATTGACGATGAAACACAGAAATTGCATCGGAATTAAATAAAGAAGGCACAATGCCGACTTAAGTACAAGAAGACTGCCTCTTCCTACTGTCTAAGCTTTGAACCATTCCTGTGACACTAGTTATACATTCCGATGCTTCACTTCAGGTTTACTCTATCCCTCTGACCTTCCAATTGAAGATGAAACACAGAAATAGCATCGGATTTAAATAGAAAAGGCACAATCCCGACTTAAGTACAAGAAGACTGACTCCTCTTACTGTCTACGTTTTGAACCATTCCTGTGACACTAGTTACAGATTCCGATGCTTCACTTCAGGTTTACTGTATCCCTTGAACCATTTTTTGGCCGATGAATCACAGAAATTGCATCGGAATTAAATACATAAGGCACAATGCCGACTTAAGTTCAAGAACATTGACTCTTCTTAATGTCTATTTTTTAACCATTCCTGTGACCCTAGTCGTAGATTCCGATGCTTCCCTTCAGGTTTACTGTATCCCTCTGACCTTCTTATTGACGATGAAACACAGAAATTGCATCGGAATTAAATACAAAAGGCATAATGCCGACTTCAGTACAAGATGACTGACTCTTCTTATTGACTAAGTTGTGAACATTTCCTGTGAGACCAGTTTTAGATTCCGATGCTTCACTATATGTTTACTGTATCCCTTGGACCTTCTTATTGACGATGAAACACAGAAATTGCATCGGAATTAAATACAAAAGGCACAGTGCCGACTTATGTACAAGAAGACTGACTCTTGTTACAGTCTATGTTTTAACCATTCCTGTGACAATAGTTATAGATTCCGATGCTTCCCTTCAGGTTTACTGTATCCCTCTGACCTTCTTATTGTCGATAAAACATAGAAATTGCATCGGAATTAAATAGAAAAGGCACAATGCTGACTTTAGTACAAGAAGACAGACTCTTCTTACTGTCTATGATTTGAACCATTCCTGTGACACTAGTTATAGATTCCGATGCTTCACTTCAGGGGTACTGTATCCCTTGGACCTTCCTATTGACGATGAAACACAGAAATTGCCTCGGAATTAAATACAAAAAGCACAATGCCGACATAAGTACAAGTAGACTGACTCTTCTTATTGTCAATGTTTTGAACCATTCCTGTGACACTAGTTATAGATTCTGATGCTTCACTTCAGGTTTACTGTATCTCTTTGACCTTCTTATTGACGATGAAACACAGAAATTGAATCGGAATTAAATACAAAAGGCACAATGCCGACTTAAGTACAAAAAAGTGACTCTTGTTACTGTCTATGTTTTGAACCATTCCTGTGACACTAGTTATAGATTTCGATGCTTCACTTCAGGTTTACTGTACCCTTTGGACCATCTTATTGACGATGAAACACAGAAATTGCATCGGAATTAAATAGAAAAGGCACAATGCCGACTTATGTACAAGAAGACTGACTCATCTTACTGTCTATGTTTTGAACCATTCCTGTGACACTAGTTAGAGATTCCGATGCTTCACTTCAGGTTTACTGTATCCCTCTGACCTTCCAATTGCCGATTAAACACAGAAATTGCATCGGAATTAGATACAAAAAGCACAATGCCGACTTAAGTACAAGTAGACTGACTCTTCTTACTGTCAATGATTTGAAACATTCCTGTGACACTAGTTATAGATTCCGATGCTTCACTTCAGGTTTACTGTATCCCTCTCACCTTCGTATTGACGATGAAACACAGTAATTGCATCGGAATTAAATACAAAAGCCACAATGCCGACTTAAGTACAAGAAGACTGACTCTTCTTACTGTCTATGATTTGATCCAGTCCTGTGACACTACTTATAGATTGCGATGCCTTACTTCAGGGGTACTGTATCCTTGGACCTTCTTATTCACGATGAGACACAGAAAATGCATCGGAAATAAATACAAAAGGCACAATGCCGACTTAAGTACAAGTAGACTGACTCTTCTTACTGTCTATGTTTTGAACCATTCCTGTGACACTAGTAATAGATTCTGATGCTTCACTTCAGGTTTACTGTATCCCTCTGACGTTCTTATTGACGATGAAACACATAAATTGCATCGGAATTAAATAAAAAAGGCACAATGCCCACTTAAGTACAAGAAGACTGAATCTTCCTACTGTCTATGCTTTGAACCATTCCTGTGACACTAGTTATAGATTCCGATGCTTCACTTCAGGTTTACTGTATCCCTCTGACATTCTAATTGACGATGAAACACAGAAATTGCATCGGAAATAAATACAAAAGGCACAATGCCGACTCAAGTAGAAGAGGACTGAATCTTCCCACTGTCTATGTTTTCAACGATTCCTGTGACACTAGTCATACATTCCGATGCTTCACTTCAGGTTTACTGTATCCCTCTGACCTTCTTATTGACGATGAAACACAGAAATTGTATCGGAATTAAATACAAAAGGCACAATGCCGACTTAAGTACAAGAAGACTGACTCTTATTACTGTCTATGATTTTTACTATTCCTGTGACACTAGTTATAGATTTCGATGCTTCACTTCAGGTTTACTGTATGCCTTGGACCTTCTTATTGACGATGAAACACAGAAATTTGCATCGGAATTAAATACAAAAGGCACATTGCCGACTTATGTACAAGAAGACTGACTCATCTTACTGTCTATGCTTTGAACCATTCCTCTGACACTAGTTATAGATTCCGATGCTTCACTTCAGGTTTACTGTATCCCTTGGACCTTCTTATTGACGACCAAACTCAGCAATTGCATCGGAATTAAATCGAAAAGGCACAATGCCGACTTAAGAACAAGAAGACTGACTCTTCGTACTGTCTATGTTTTGAACCATTCCTGTTACACTAGCTATAGATTCCGATGTTTAACTTCAGGTTTACTGTATCCCTCTGACCTTCTAATTGCCGAAGAAACACACAAAAATTGCATCGGAATTAGATACAAAAAGCACAATGCTGACGTAAGTACAAGAGGACTGACTCTTCTTACTGTCTATGTTTTGAAACATTACTGTGACACTAGTTATAGATTCCGATGCTCCTCTTCAGGTTTACTGTATACCTTGGACCTTCTTATTGACGACGAAACACACAAATTGCATCGGAATTAAATAGAAAAGGCACAATGCCGACGTAAGTACAAGAAGACTGACCCTTCCTATTGTCTATGTTTTGAACCATTCCTAAGACACTAGTTATAGATTCCGATGCTTCACTTCAGGTTTACTGTATACCTCTGCCCATCTTATTGACGATGAAACACAGAAATTGCATCGGAACTTAATACAAAATGTACAATGCCGACATAAGTACAAGTAGACTGACTCTTCTTACTGTCTATGTTTGAACAATTACTGTGACACTAGTTATAGATTGCGATGCTTCACTTCAGGTTTACTGTATCCCTCTGACCTTCTTATTGACGATGAAACACAGAAATTGCATCGGAATTAAATACAAAAGGCACAGTGCCGACTTATGTACAAGAAGACTGACTCTTGTTACTGTCTATGTTTTAACCATTCCTGTGACAATAGTTATAGATTCCGATGCTTCCCTTCAGGTTTACTGTATCCCTCTGACCTTCTTATTGTCGATGAAACATAGAAATTGCATCGGAATTAAATAGAAAAGGCACAATGCTGACTTTAGTACAAGAAGACAGACTCTTCTTACTGTCTATGATTTGAACCATTCCTGTGACACTAGTTATAGATTCCGATGCTTCACTTCAGGTGTACTGCATCCCTTGGACCTTCCTATTGACGATGAAACACAGAAATTGCATCGGAATTAAATACAAAAGGCACAATGCCGACATAAGTACAAGTAGACTGACTCTTCTTACTGTCAATGTTTCGAACCATTCCTGTGACACTAGTTATAGATTCTGATGCTTCACTTCAGGTTTACTGTATCTCTCTGACCTTCTTATTGACGATGAAACACAGAAATTGAATCGGAATTAAATACAAAAGTCACAATGCCGACTAAAGTACAAGAAGAGTGACTCTTGTTACTGTCTATGTTTTGAACCATTCCTGTGACACTAGTTATAGATTTCGATGCTTCACTTCAGGTTTACTGTACCCCTTGGACCATCTTATTGACGATGAAACACAGAAATTGCATCGGAATTAAATAGAAAAGGCACAATGCCGACATATGTACAAGAAGACTGACTCATCTTACTGTCTATTATTTGAACCATTCCTGTGACACTAGTTATAGATTCTGATGCTTCACTTGAAGTTTACTGTATCCCTCTGACCTTCTAATTGCCGATGAAACACAGAAATTGCATCGGAATTAGATACAAAAAGCACAATGCCGACTTAAGTACAAGAAGACTAACACTTCCTATTGTCTATGTTTTGAACCATTCCTGTGACACTAGTTATAGATTCCGATGCTTCACTTCAGGTTTACTGTATCCCTCTGACCTTCATATTGACGATGAAATACAGAAATTGCACCGGAATTAAATACAAAAGGCACAATGCCAACTTAAGTACAAGGAGACTGACTCTTCTTACTGTCTATCATTTGAACCATTCCTGTGACACTAGTTATAGATTCCGATGCTTCACTTCAGGTGTACTGTATCCTTGGACCTTCTTATTGACGATGAAACACAGAAAATGCATCGGAATTGAATAGAAAAGGCACAATGCCGACTTAAGTACAAGAGGACTGACTCTTCTTACTGACAATGATTTGTAACTTTCCTGTGACACTAGTTATAGATTCCGATGCTTCACTTCAGGTTTACTGTATCCCTTGGACCTTCTTATTGACGACGAAACACAGTAATTGCTTCGGAATTAAATAGAAAAGGCACAATGCCGACTTAAGTACAAGAAGACTAACCCTTCCTATTGTCTATGTTTTGAACCATTCCTGTGACACTAGTTATAGATTCCGATGCTTCACTTCAGGTTTACTGTATCCCTCTGACCTTCTTATTGACGATGAAACACAGAAATTGCACCGAAATTAAATACAAAAGGCACAATGCCGACTTAAGTACAAGAAGACTGACTCTTCTTACTGTCTATGATTTGAACCATTCCTGTGACACTAGTTATAGATTCCGATTCTTCACTTCAGGTGTACTGTATCCTTGGACCTTCTTATTGACGATGAAACACAGAAAATGCATCGGAATTAAATACAAAAGGCACAATGCCGACTTAAGTACAAGTAGACTGACTCTTCTTACTGTCTATGTTTTGAACCATTCCTGTGACACTAGTTACAGATTCTGATGCTTCACTTCAGGTTTACTGTATCCCTCTGACCTTCTTATTGACGATGAAACACAGAAATTGCATCGGAATTAAATAAAAAAGGCACAATGCCGACTTAAGTACAAGAAGACTGCCTCTTCCTACTGTCTATGCTTTGAACCATTCCTGTGACACTGGTTATAGATTCCGATGCTTCACTTCAGGTCTACAGTATCCCTCTGACCTTCTTATTGACGATGAAACACAGAAATTGCATCGGAAATAAATACAAAAGGCACAATGCCGACTCAAGTAGAAGAGGACTGAATCTTCCCACTGTCTATGTTTTGAACGATTCCTGTGACACTAGTCATACATTCCGATGGTTCAATTCAGGTTTAGTGTATCCCTCTGACCTTCTTATTGACGATGAAACACAGAAATTGCATCGGGTTTAATAGAAAAGGCACAATGCCGACATAGGTACAAGAAGACTGACTCTTCGTACTGTCAATGATTTGAAACATTCCTGTGACACTAGTTACAGATTGCGATGATTCACTTCAGGTTTACTGTATCCCTCTGACCTTCTTATTGACGATGAAACACAGAAATTGCATCGGAAATAAATACAAAAGCCACAATGCCGACTCAAGTAGAAGAGGACTGAATCTTCCCACTGACTATGTTTTGAACGATTCCTGTGACACTAGTTATAGATTCCGATGCTTCACTTCAGGTTTACTGTATCCCTTGGACATTCTTATTGACGATGAAACACAGAAAATGCATCGGAATTGAATAGAAAAGGCACAATGCCGACTTAAGTACAAGAGGACTGACTCTTCTTACTGACAATGATTTGAAACTTTCCTGTGACACTAGTTATAGAATCCGATGCTTCACTTCCGGTTTACTGTATCCCTTAGACCTTCTTATTGACGACGAAACACAGTAATTGCTTCGGAATTAAATAGAAAAGGCACAATGCCGACTTAAGTACAAGAAGACTAACCCTTCCTTTTGTCTATGTTTTGAACCATTCCTGTGACACTAGTTATAGATTCCGATGCTTCACTTCAGGTGTACTGTATCCTTGGACCTTCTTATTGACGATGAAACACAGAAAATGCATCGGAATTAAGTACAAAAGTCACAATGCCGACTTAAGTACAAGTAGACTGACTCTTCTTACTGTCTATGTTTTGAACCATTCCTGTGACACTAGTTATAGATTCTGATGCTTCACTTCAGGTTTACTGTATCCCTCTGACCTTCTTATTGACGATGAAACACAGAAATTGCATCGGAATTAAATAAAAAAGGCACCATGCCGACTTAAGTACAAGAAGACTGCCTCTTCCTACTGTCTATGCTTTGAACCATTCCTGTGACACTAGTTATAGATTCCGATGCTTCACTTCAGGTTTACTGTATCCCTCTGACCTTCTTATTGCCGATGAAACACAGAAATTGCATCGGAAATAAATACAAAAGGCACAATGCCGACTCAAGTAGAAGAGGACTGAATCTTCCCACTGTCTACGTTTTGAACGATTCCTGTGACACTAGTCATACATTCCGATGCTTCAATTCAGGTTTACTGTATCCCTCTGACCTTCTTATTGACGATGAAACACAGAAATTGCATCGGGTCTAATAGAAAAGGCACAATGCCGACTTAAGTACAAGAAGACTAACCCTTCCTATTGTCTATGTTTTGAACCATTCCTGTGACACTAGCTAAACATGCCGATGCTTAACTTCAGGTTTACTGTATCCCTCTGACCTTCTAATTGCCGAAGAAACACACAAAAATTTCATCGGAATTACATACTAAAAGCAGAATGCTGACTTAAGTACAAGAGGACTGACTCGTCTTACTGTCTATGTTTTGAAGCATTCCTGTGACACTAGTTATAGATTCCGATGCTCCACTTCAGGTTTACTGTATACCTTGGACCTTCTTATTGACGACGAAACACAGAAATTGCATCGGAATTAAATAGAAAAGGCACAATGCCGACTTAAGTACAAGAAGACTGACCCTTCCTATTGTCTATGTTTTGAACCATTCCTGTGACACTAGTTGTAGATTCCGATGGTTCACTTCGGTTTACTGTATCCCTCTGCCCATCTTATCGACGATGAAACACAGAAATTGCATCGGAATTAAATCGAAATAGCACAATGCCGACTTAAGTACAAGGAGACTGACTCTTCTTACTGTCTATGCTTTGAACCATTCCTGTGACACTAGTTACAGATTCCGATGCTTCACTTCAGGTTTACTGTATCCCTCTGACCTTCCAATTGAAGATGAAACACAGAAATAGCATCGGATTTAAATAGAAAAGTCACAATCCCGCCTTAAGTACAAGAAGACTGACTCCTCTTACTGTCTACGTTTTGAACCATTCCTGTGACACTAGTTATAGATTCCGATGCTTCACTTCAGGTTTACTGTATCCCTTGAACCATCTTTTTGACGATGAATCACAGAAATTGCATCGGAATTAAATACAAAAGGCACAATGCCGACTTAAGTACAAGATCACTGACTCTTCTTAATGTCTATTTTTTAACCATTCCTGTGACGCTAGTTATAGATTCCGATGCTTCCCTTCAGGTTTACAGTATCCCTTAGACCTTCTTATTGTCGATGAAACATAGAAATTGCATCGGAATTAAGTAGAAAAGGCACAATGCTGACTTTAGTGCAAGAAGACAGACTCTTCTTACTGTCTATGATTTGAACCATTGCTGTGAGACTAGTTATAGATTCCGATGCTTCACTTTAGGTGTACTGTATCCCTTGGACCTTCTGATTGACGATTAAACACAGAAATTGCATCGGAATTAAATACAAAATGTACAATGCCGACTTAAGTACAAGAAGACTAACCCTTCCGATTGTCTATGTTTTGAACCATTCCTGTGACACTAGTTATAGATTCCGATGCTTCACTTCAGGTTTACTGTATCCCTCTGACCCTCTTATTGCCGATGAAACACAGAAATTGCATCGGAATTAGATACAAAAAGCACAATGCCGACTTAAGTAGAAGAGGACTGAATCTTCCCACTGTCTATGTTTTGAACGATTCCTGTGACACTAGTCATACATTCCGATGCTTCAATTCAGGTTGACTGTATCCCTCTGACCTTCTTATTGACGATGAAACATGAGAATTGCATCGGAATTTAATACAAAAGGCACAATGCCGACTTAAGTACAAGAAGACTGACTCTTCCTACTGTCTATGCTTTGAACCATTCCTGTGACACTATTTATGGATTCCGATGCTTCACTTCAGGTTTACTGTATCCCTCTGACCTTCATATTGACGATGAAACACAGAAATTGTATCGGCATAAAATACAAAAGGCACAATGCCGACTTAAGTACAAGAAGACTGACTCTTCCTACTGTCTATGCTTTGAACCATTCCTGTGACACTAGTTATAGATTTCGATGCTTAACTTCAGGTTTACTGTATCCCTCTGACCTATTTATTGACGATTAAACACAGAAATTGCACCGGAATTAAATACAAAAAGCACAATGCCGACTTAAGTACAAGAAGACTGACTCTTCTTACTGTCTATGATTTGAACCATTCCTGTGACACTAGTTATAGATTCCGATGCTTCACTTCAGGTGTACTGTATCCTTGGACCTTCTTATTGACGATGAAACACAGAAAATGCATCGGAATTAAATACAAAAGGCACAATGCCGACTTAAGTACAAGTAGACTGACTCCTCTTACTGACTACGTATTGTACCATTTCTGTGACACTTGTTATAGATTCCGATGCTTCACTTCAGGTTAACTGTATCCCTCTGACCTTCTTATTGACGATGAAGTACAGAAATTGCATCGGAATTAAATAATAAGGCACAATGCCGAATTAAGTACAAGAAGACTGACTCTTCTTACTGACCATGTTTTGAACCATTCCTGTGACACTAGTTATAGATTCCGATGCTTCACTTGAGGTTTACAGTATCCCTCTGACCTTCTAATTGGCGATGAAACACAGAAATTGCATCGGAATTAGATACAAAAAGCACAATGCCGACTTAAGTACAAGAAGACTAACCCTTCCTATTGTCTATGTTTTGAACCATTCCTGTGACACTAGTTATAGATTCCGATGCTTCACTTCAGGTTTACTGTATCCCTCTGACCTTCTTATTGACGAAGAAACACAGAAATTACACCGGAATTAAATATAAAAGGCACAATGCCGACTTAAGTACAATAAGACTGACTCTTCTTACTGTCTATGATTTGAACCATTCCTGTGACACTAGTAATAAATTCCGATGCTTCACTTCAGTTGTACTGTATCCTTGGACCTTCTTATTGACGATGAAACACAGAAAATGCATCGGAATTGAATAGAAAAGGCACAGTGCCGACTTAAGTACAAGAGGACTGACTCTTCTTACTGACAATGATTTGAAACTTTCCTGTGACACTAGTTATAGATTCCGATGCTTCACTTCAGGTTTACTGTATCCCTTGGACCTTCTTATTGACTACGAAACACAGTAATTGCTTCGGAATTAAATAGAAAAGGCACAATGCCGACTTAAGTACAAAAAGACTAACCCTTCCTATTGTCTATGTTTTGAACCATTCCTGTGACACTAGTTATAGATTCCGATGCTTCACTTCAGGTGTACTGTATACTTGGACCTTCTTATTGACGATGAAACACAGAAAATGCATCGGAATTAAGTACAAAAGGCACAATGCCGACATAAGTACAAGTAGACCGACTCTTCTTGCTGTCTATGTTTTGAACCATTCCTGTGACACTAGTTATAGATTCTGATGCTTCACTTCAGGTTTACTGTATCCCTGTGACCTTCTTATTGACGATGAAACACAGAAATTGCATCGGAATTAAATAAAAAAGGCACAATGCCGACTTAAGTACAAGAAGACTGCCTCTTCCTACTGTCTATGCTTTGAACCATTCCTGTGACACTAGTTATAGATTCCGATGCTTCACTTCAGGTTTACTGTATCCCTCTGACCTTCTTATTGCCGATGAAACACAGAAATTGCATCGGAAATAAATACAAAAGGCACAATGCCGACTCAAGTAGAAGAGGACTGAATCTTCCCACTGTCTATGTTTTGAACGATTCCTGTGACACTAGTCATACATTCCGATGCTTCAATTCAGGTTTACTGTATCCCTCTGACCTTCTTATTGACGATGAAACACAGAAATTGCATCGGGTCTAATAGAAAAGGCACAATGCCGACTAAAGTACAAGAAGACTAACCCTTCCTATTGTCTATGTTTTGAACCATTCCTGTGACACTAACTATAGATCCCGATGCTTAACTTCAGGCTTACTGTATCCCTCTGACCTTCTAATTGCCGAAGAAACACACAAAAATTTCATCGGAATTACATACTAAAAGCACAATGCTGACTTAAGTACAAGAGGACTGACTCTTCTTACTGTCTATGTTTTGAACCATTCCTGTGACACTAGTTATAGATTCCGATGCTCCACTTCAGGTTTACTGTATCCTTGGACTTTCTTATTGACAATGAAACACAGAAATTTGCATCGGAATTACGTACAAAATGCACATTGCCGACTTATGTACAAGAAGACTGACTCATCTTACTGTCTATGCTTTGAACCATTCCTCTGACACTAGTTATAGATTCCGATGCTTCACTTCAGGTTTACTGTATCCCTTGGACCTTCTTATTGACGACCAAACACAGCAATTGCATCGGAATTAAATCGAAAAGGCACAATGCCGTCTTAAGAACAAGAAGACTGACTCTTCCTACTGTCTATGTTTTGAACCATTCCTGTGACACTAGCTATAGATCCCGATGCTTAACTTGAGGTTTACTGTATCTTTCTGACCTTCTAATTGCCGAAGAAACACACAAAAGTTTCATCGGAATTAGATACTAAAAGCACAATGCTGACTTAAGTACAAGAGGACTGACTCTTCTTACTGTCTATGTTTTGAAGCATTCCTGTGACACTAGTTATAGATTCCGATGCTCCACTTCAGGTTTACTGTATACCTTGGACCTTCTTATTGACGACGAAACACAGAAATTGCATCGGAATTAAATAGAAAAGGCACAATGCCGACTTAAGTACAAGAAGACTGACCCTTCCTATTGTCTATGTTTTGAACCATTCCTGTGACACTAGTTGTAGATTCCGATGGTTCACTTCGGTTTACTGTATCCCTCTGCCCATCTTATCGACGATGAAACACAGAAATTGCATCGGAATTAAATCGAAATAGCACAATGCCGACTTAAGTACAAGGAGACTGACTCTTCTTACTGTCTATGCTTTGAACCATTCCTGTGACACTAGTTACAGATTCCGATGCTTCACTTCAGGTTTACTGTATCCCTCTGACCTTCCAATTGAAGATGAAACACAGAAATAGCATCGGATTTAAATAGAAAAGTCACAATCCCGCCTTAAGTACAAGAAGACTGACTCCTCTTACTGTCTACGTTTTGAACCATTCCTGTGACACTAGTTATAGATTCCGATGCTTCACTTCAGGTTTACTGTATCCCTTGAACCATCTTTTTGACGATGAATCACAGAAATTGCATCGGAATTAAATACAAAAGGCACAATGCCGACTTAAGTACAAGATCACTGACTCTTCTTAATGTCTATTTTTTAACCATTCCTGTGACGCTAGTTATAGATTCCGATGCTTCCCTTCAGGTTTACAGTATCCCTTAGACCTTCTTGTTGTCGATGAAACATAGAAATTGCATCGGAATTAAGTAGAAAAGGCACAATGCTGACTTTAGTGCAAGAAGACAGACTCTTCTTACTGTCTATGATTTGAACCATTGCTGTGAGACTAGTTATAGATTCCGATGCTTCACTTTAGGTGTACTGTATCCCTTGGACCTTCTGATTGACGATTAAACACAGAAATTGCATCGGAATTAAATACAAAATGTACAATGCCGACTTAAGTACAAGAAGACTAACCCTTCCGATTGTCTATGTTTTGAACCATTCCTGTGACACTAGTTATAGATTCCGATGCTTCACTTCAGGTTTACTGTATCCCTCTGACCCTCTTATTGCCGATGAAACACAGAAATTGCATCGGAATTAGATACAAAAAGCACAATGCCGACTTAAGTAGAAGAGGACTGAATCTTCCCACTGTCTATGTTTTGAACGATTCCTGTGACACTAGTCATACATTCCGATGCTTCAATTCAGGTTGACTGTATCCCTCTGACCTTCTTATTGACGATGAAACATGAGAATTGCATCGGAATTTAATACAAAAGGCACAATGCCGACTTAAGTACAAGAAGACTGACTCTTCCTACTGTCTATGCTTTGAACCATTCCTGTGACACTATTTATGGATTCCGATGCTTCACTTCAGGTTTACTGTATCCCTCTGACCTTCATATTGACGATGAAACACAGAAATTGTATCGGCATAAAATACAAAAGGCACAATGCCGACTTAAGTACAAGAAGACTGACTCTTCCTACTGTCTATGCTTTGAACCATTCCTGTGACACTAGTTATAGATTTCGATGCTTAACTTCAGGTTTACTGTATCCCTCTGACCTATTTATTGACGATTAAACACAGAAATTGCACCGGAATTAAATACAAAAAGCACAATGCCGACTTAAGTACAAGAAGACTGACTCTTCTTACTGTCTATGATTTGAACCATTCCTGTGACACTAGTTATAGATTCCGATGCTTCACTTCAGGTGTACTGTATCCTTGGACCTTCTTATTGACGATGAAACACAGAAAATGCATCGGAATTAAATACAAAAGGCACAATGCCGACTTAAGTACAAGTAGACTGACTCCTCTTACTGACTACGTATTGTACCATTTCTGTGACACTTGTTATAGATTCCGATGCTTCACTTCAGGTTAACTGTATCCCTCTGACCTTCTTATTGACGATGAAGTACAGAAATTGCATCGGAATTAAATAATAAGGCACAATGCCGAATTAAGTACAAGAAGACTGACTCTTCTTACTGACCATGTTTTGAACCATTCCTGTGACACTAGTTATAGATTCCGATGCTTCACTTGAGGTTTACAGTATCCCTCTGACCTTCTAATTGGCGATGAAACACAGAAATTGCATCGGAATTAGATACAAAAAGCACAATGCCGACTTAAGTACAAGAAGACTAACCCTTCCTATTGTCTATGTTTTGAACCATTCCTGTGACACTAGTTATAGATTCCGATGCTTCACTTCAGGTTTACTGTATCCCTCTGACCTTCTTATTGACGAAGAAACACAGAAATTACACCGGAATTAAATATAAAAGGCACAATGCCGACTTAAGTACAATAAGACTGACTCTTCTTACTGTCTATGATTTGAACCATTCCTGTGACACTAGTAATAAATTCCGATGCTTCACTTCAGTTGTACTGTATCCTTGGACCTTCTTATTGACGATGAAACACAGAAAATGCATCGGAATTGAATAGAAAAGGCACAGTGCCGACTTAAGTACAAGAGGACTGACTCTTCTTACTGACAATGATTTGAAACTTTCCTGTGACACTAGTTATAGATTCCGATGCTTCACTTCAGGTTTACTGTATCCCTTGGACCTTCTTATTGACTACGAAACACAGTAATTGCTTCGGAATTAAATAGAAAAGGCACAATGCCGACTTAAGTACAAAAAGACTAACCCTTCCTATTGTCTATGTTTTGAACCATTCCTGTGACACTAGTTATAGATTCCGATGCTTCACTTCAGGTGTACTGTATACTTGGACCTTCTTATTGACGATGAAACACAGAAAATGCATCGGAATTAAGTACAAAAGGCACAATGCCGACATAAGTACAAGTAGACCGACTCTTCTTGCTGTCTATGTTTTGAACCATTCCTGTGACACTAGTTATAGATTCTGATGCTTCACTTCAGGTTTACTGTATCCCTGTGACCTTCTTATTGACGATGAAACACAGAAATTGCATCGGAATTAAATAAAAAAGGCACAATGCCGACTTAAGTACAAGAAGACTGCCTCTTCCTACTGTCTATGCTTTGAACCATTCCTGTGACACTAGTTATAGATTCCGATGCTTCACTTCAGGTTTACTGTATCCCTCTGACCTTCTTATTGCCGATGAAACACAGAAATTGCATCGGAAATAAATACAAAAGGCACAATGCCGACTCAAGTAGAAGAGGACTGAATCTTCCCACTGTCTATGTTTTGAACGATTCCTGTGACACTAGTCATACATTCCGATGCTTCAATTCAGGTTTACTGTATCCCTCTGACCTTCTTATTGACGATGAAACACAGAAATTGCATCGGGTCTAATAGAAAAGGCACAATGCCGACTAAAGTACAAGAAGACTAACCCTTCCTATTGTCTATGTTTTGAACCATTCCTGTGACACTAACTATAGATCCCGATGCTTAACTTCAGGCTTACTGTATCCCTCTGACCTTCTAATTGCCGAAGAAACACACAAAAATTTCATCGGAATTACATACTAAAAGCACAATGCTGACTTAAGTACAAGAGGACTGACTCTTCTTACTGTCTATGTTTTGAACCATTCCTGTGACACTAGTTATAGATTCCGATGCTCCACTTCAGGTTTACTGTATCCTTGGACTTTCTTATTGACAATGAAACACAGAAATTTGCATCGGAATTACGTACAAAATGCACATTGCCGACTTATGTACAAGAAGACTGACTCATCTTACTGTCTATGCTTTGAACCATTCCTCTGACACTAGTTATAGATTCCGATGCTTCACTTCAGGTTTACTGTATCCCTTGGACCTTCTTATTGACGACCAAACACAGCAATTGCATCGGAATTAAATCGAAAAGGCACAATGCCGTCTTAAGAACAAGAAGACTGACTCTTCCTACTGTCTATGTTTTGAACCATTCCTGTGACACTAGCTATAGATCCCGATGCTTAACTTGAGGTTTACTGTATCTTTCTGACCTTCTAATTGCCGAAGAAACACACAAAAGTTTCATCGGAATTAGATACTAAAAGCACAATGCTGACTTAAGTACAAGAGGACTGACTCTTCTTACTGTCTATGTTTTGAAGCATTCCTGTGACACTAGTTATAGATTCCGATGCTCCACTTCAGGTTTACTGTATACCTTGGACCTTCTTATTGACGACGAAACACAGAAATTGCATCGGAATTAAATAGAAAAGGCACAATGCCGACTTAAGTACAAGAAGACTGACCGTATCTATTGTCTATGTTTTGAACCATTCCTGTGACACTATTTATAGATTCTGATGCTTCACTTCGGTTTACTGTATCCCTCTGCCCATCTTATTGACGATGAAACACAGAAATTGCATCGGAATTAAATCGAAATAGCACAATGCCGACTTAAGCACAAGAAGACTGACTCTTCTTACTGTCATTGCTTTGAACCATTCCTGTGACACTGGTTACAGATTCCGATGCTTCACTTCAGGTTTACTGTATCCCTCTGACCTTCCAATTGAAGATGAAACACAGAAAAAGCATCGGATTTAAATAGAAAAGTCACAATCCCGCCTTAAGTACAAGAAGACTGACTCCTCTTACTGTCTGCGTTTTGAACCATTCCTGTGACACTAGTTATAGATTCCGATGCTTTACTTCAGGTATTACTGTATCCCTTGAACCATCTTTTTGACGATGAATCACAGAAATTGCATCGGAATTAAATACAAAAGGCACAATGCCGACATAAGTACAAGAACACTGACTCTTCTTAATGTCTATTTTGTAACCATTCCTGTCACACTAGTTGTAGATTCCGATGCTTCCCTTCAGGTTTACTGTATCCCTTAGACCTTCTTATTGTCGATGAAAGATAGAAATTGCATCGGAATTAAATAGAAAAGGCACAATGCTGACTTTAGTACAAGAAGACAGACTCTTCTTACTGTCTATGATTTGAACCATTCCTGTGACACTAGTTATGGATTCCGATGCTTCACTTCAGGTGTACTGTATCGCTTGGACCTTCTTATTGACGATGAAACACAGAAATTGCATCGGAATTAAATACAAAATGTACAATGCCGCTTAACTACAAGAAGACTAACCCTTCCTATTGTCTATGTTTTGAACCATTCCTGTGACACTAGTTATAAATTCCGATGCTTCACTTCAGGTTTACTGTATCCCTCTGACCTTCTTATTGCCGATGAAACACAGAAATTGCATCGGAATTAAATAATAAGGCACAATGCCGAATTAAGTACAAGAAGACTGACTCTTCTTACTGTCAATGATTTGAAACATTCCTGTCACACTAGTTACAGATTCCGATGATTCATTTCAGGTTTACTGTATCCCTCTGACCTTCTTATTGACGATGAAACACAGAAATTGCATCGGAAATAAATACAAAAGCCACAATGCCGACTCAAGTAGAAGAGGACTGAATCTTCCCACTGTCTATGTTTTGAACGATTCCTGTGACACTAGTCATACATTCCGATGCTTCAATTCAGGTTTACTGTATCCCTCTGACCTTCTTGTTGACGATGAAACACAGAAATTGCATCGGGTTTAATAGAAAAGGCACAATGCCGACTTAGGTACAAGAAGACTGACTCTTCTTACTGACTATGTATTGAACAATTTCTGTGACACTTGTTATAGATTCCGATGCTTCACTTCAGGTTAACTGTATCCCTCTGACCTTCTTATTGACGATGAAGCCCAGAAATTGCATCGGAATTAAATAATAAGGCACAATGCCGAATTAAGTACAAGAAGACTGACTCTTCTTACTGACCATGTTTTGAACCATTCCTGTGACACTAGTTATAGATTCCGATGCTTCACTTCAGGTTTAATGTATCCCTCTAACCTTCTTATTGACGATGAAACACAGAAATTGCATCGGAACTAAATACAAAAGGCACAATGCCGACTTAAGTACAAGAAGACTGACTCTTCCTACTGTCTATGCTTTGAACCATTCCTGTGACACTATTTATAGATTCCGATGCTTCACTTCAGGTTTACTGTATCCCTCTGACCTTCTTATTGACGATGAAACACAGAAATTGTATCGGAATTAAATACAAAAGGCACAATGCCGACTTAAGTACAAGAAGACTGACTCTTATTACTGTCTATGTTTTGTACCATTCCTGTGACACTAGTTATAGATTTCGATGCTTCACTTCAGGTTTACTGTATGCCTTGGACCTTCTTATTGACGATGAAAAACAGAAATTTGCATCGGAATTAAATACAAATGGCACATTGCCGACTTATGTACAAGAAGACTGACTCATCTTACTGTCTATGCTTTGAACCATTCCTCTGACACTAGTTATAGATTCTGAAGCTTCACTTCAGGTTTACTGTATCCCTTGGACCTTCTTAATGACGACCAAACACAGCAATTGCATCGGAATTAAATCGAAAAGGCACAATGCCGACTTAAGTACAAGAAGACTGACTCTTCCTAGTGTCTATGTTTTGAACCACTCCTGTGACACTAGCTATAGATTCCGATGCTTAACTTCACGTTTACGGTATCCCTCTGACCTTCTAATTGCCGAAGAAACACACAAAAATTGCATCGGAATTTGATACAAAAAGCACAATGCTGACTTAAGTACAAGAGGACAGACTCTTCTTACTGTCTATGTTTTGAAACATTCCTGTGACACTAGTTTTAGATTCCGATGCTCCACTTCAGGTTTACTGTATACCTTGGACCTTCTTATTGACGACGAAACACAGATATTGCATCGGAATTAAATAGAAAAGACACTATGCCGACTTAAGTACAAGAAGACTGACCCTTCCTATTGTCTATGTTTTGAACCATTCCTGTGACACTAGTTATAGATTCCGATGCTTCACGTCGGTTTACTGTATCCCTCTTCCCATCTTATTGACGATGAAACACAGAAATTGCATCGGAATTAAATCGAAATAGCACAATGCTGACTTAAGTACAAGAAGACTGACTCTTCTTACTGTCTATGCTTTGAACCATTCCTGTGACACTAGTTATAGATTCCGATGCTTCACTTCAGGTTTACTGTATCCCTCTGACCTTCCAATTGAAGATGAAACACAGAAATAACATCGGATTTAAATAGAAAAGTCACAATCCCGCCTTAAGTACAAGAAGACTGACTCCTCTTACTGTCTACGTTTTGAACCATTCCTGTGACACTAGTTATAGATTCTGATGCTCCACTTCAGGTTTACTGTATACCTTGGACCTTCTTATTGACGACGAAACACAGAAATTGCATCGGAATTAAATACAAAATGTACAATGCAGACTTAAGTACAAGAAGACTAACACTTCCTATGGTCTATGTTTTGAACCATTCCTGTGACACTAGTTATAGATTCCGATGCTACACTTCAGCTTTACTGTATCCCTCTGACCATCTTATTGCCGATGAAACACAGAAATTGCATCGGAATTAGATACAAAAAGCACAATGCCGACTTAAGTACAAGAGGACTGACTCTTCTTACTGTCAGTAATTTGAAACATTCCTGTGACACTAGTTACAGATTCCGATGATTCACTTCAGGTTTACTGTATCCCTCTGACCTTCTTATTGACGATAAATCACAGAAAATGCATCGGAATTAAATACAAAGGCACAATGCCGACTTAAGTACAAGTAGACTGACTCTTCTTACTGTCTATGTTTTGAACCTTTCCTGTGACACTAGTTATAGATTCTGATGCTTCACTTCAGGTTTACTGTATCCCTCTGACCTTCTTATTGACGATGAAACACAGAAATTGCATCGGAATTAAATAAAAAAGGCACAATGCCGACTTAAGTACAAGAAGACTGCCTCTTCCTACTGTCTATGTTTTGAACGATTCCTGTGACACTAGTCATACATTCCGATGCTTCAATTCAGGTTTACTGTATCCCTCTGACCTTCTTATTGACGATGAAACGCAGAAATTGCATCGGGTTTAATAGAAAAGGCAAATTGCCGACTTAGGTACAAGAAGACTGACTCTTCTTACTGACTATGTATTGAACCATTTCTGTGACACTTGTTATAGATTCCGATGCTTCACTTCAGGTTAACTGTATCCCTCTGACCATCTTATTGACGATGAAGCACAGAAATTGCATCGGAATTAAATAATAAGGCACAATGCCGAATTAAGAACAAGAAGACTGACTCTTCTTACTGACCATGTTTTGAACCATTCCTGTGACACTAGTTATTGATTCCGATGCTTCACTTCAGGTTAAATGTATCCCTCTGCCCTTCTTATTGACGATGAAACACAGAAATTGCATCGGAATTAAATACAAAAGGCACAATGCCGACTTAAGTACAAGAAGACTGACTCTTCCTACTGTCTATGCTTTGAACCATTCCTGTGACACTAGTTATAGATTCCGGTGCTTCACTTCAGGTTTACTGTATCCCTCTGACCTTCTTATTGACGATGAAACACAGAAATTGTATCGGAATTAAATACAAAAGGCACAATGCCGACTTAAGTGCAAGAAGACTGACTCTTATTACTGTCTATGTTTTTTACCATTCCTGTGACACTAGTTATAGATTTCGATGCTTCACTTCAGGTTTACTGTATGCCTTGGACCTTCTTATTGACGACCAAACACAGCAATTGTATCGGAATTAAATCGAAAAGGCACAATGCCGACTTGAGAACAAGAAGACTGACTCTTCCCACTGTCTATGTTTTCAACCATTCCTGTGACACTAGCTATAGATTCCGATGCTTAACTTCAGGTTTACTGTATCCGTCTGCCCTTCTTATTGCCGAAGAAACACACAAAAATTGCATCGGAAATAGATACAAATAGCACAATGCTGACTTAAGTACAAGAGGACTGACTCTTCTTACTGTCTATGTTTTGAAACATTCCTGTGACACTAGTTATAGATTCCGATGCTCCACTTCAGGTTTACCGTATACCTTGGACCTTCTTATTGACGACGAAACACAGAAATTGCATCGGAATTAAATCGAAATAGCACAATGCCGACTTAAGTACAAGAAGACTGACTCTTCTTACTGTCTATGCTTTGAACCATTCCTGTGACACTAGTGACAGATTCCGATGCTTCGCTTCAGGTTTACTGTATCCCTCTGACCTTCCAATTGAAGATGGAACACAGAAATAACATCGGATTTAAATAGAAAAGGCACAATCCCGACTTAAGTACAAGAAGACTGACTCCTCTTACTGTCTACGTTTTGAATCATTCCTGTGACACTAGTTATAGATTCCGATGCTTCACTTCAGGTGTACTGTATCCCTTGGAGCTTCTTATTGACGATGAAACACAGAAATTGCATCGGAATTAAATACAAAATGTACAATGCCGACATAAGTACAAGTAGACTGACTCTTCTTACTGTCAATGTTTTGAACCATTCCTGTGACACTAGTTATAGATTCTGATGCTTCACTTCAGGTTTACTGTATCTCTCTGACCTTCTTATTGGCGATGAAACACAGAAATTGCATCGGAATTAGATACAAAAAGCACAAAGCCGACTTAAGTACAAGAGGACTGACTCTTCTTACAGACAATGATTTGAAACATTCCTGTGACACAAGTTATAGATTCCGGTGCTTCACTTTAGGTTTACTGTATCCCTTGGACCTTCTTATTGACGACGAAACACAGAAATTGCATCGGAATTAAATAAAAAAGGCACAATGCCGACTTAAGTACAAGAAGACTGCCTCTTCCTACTGTCTATGCTTTGAACCATTCCTGTGACACTAGTTATAGATTCCGATGCTTCACTTCAGGTTTACTGTATCCCTCTGACCTTCTTATTGACGATGAAACACAGAAATTGCATCGTAAATAAATACAAAAGGCACATCGCCGACTCAAGTAGAAGAAGACTGAATCTTCCCACTGTCTATGTTTTGAACGATTCCTGTGACACTAGTCATACATTCCGATGCTTCAATTCAGGTTTACTGTATCCCTTTGACCTTTTTATTGACGATGAAACACAGAAATTGCATCGGAATTAAATACAAAAGGCACGATGCCGACATAAGTACAAGTAGACTGACTCTTCTTACTGTCAATGTTTTGAACCATTCCTGTGACACTAGTTAGAGATTCTGATGCTTCACTTCAGGTTTACTGTATCTCTCTGACCTTCTTATAGACGATGAAACACAGAAATTGCATCGGAATTAAATACAAAAGGCACAATGCCGACTTAAGTACAAGAAGACTAACCCTTCTTATTGTCTATGTTTTGAACCATTCCCGTGACACTAGTTATAGATTCCGATGCTTCACTTCAGGTTTACTGTATCCCTCTGACCTTCTTATTGACGATGAAACACAGAAATTGCATCGGAATTAAATACAAAAGGCACAATGCCGACTTAAGTACAAGAAGACTGACTCTTCTTACTGTCTATGATTTGAACCATTCCTGTGACACTAGTTATAGATTCCGATGCTTCACTTCAGGTGTACTGTATCCTTGGACCTTCTTATTGACGATGAAACACAGAAAATGCATCGGAATTAAATACAAAAGGCACAATGCCGACTTAAGTACAAGTAGACTGACTCTTCTTACTGTCTATGTTTTGAACCATTCCTGTGACACTAGTTATAGATTCTGATGCTTCACTTCAGGTTTACTGTATCCCTCTGACCTTCTTATTGACGATGAAACACAGAAATTGCATCGGAATTAAATAAAAATGGCACAATGCCGACTTAAGTACAAGAAGACTGACTCTTCTTACTGTCTATGATTTGAACCATTCCTGTGACACTAGTTATGGATTCCGATGCTTCACTTCAGGTGTACTGTATCCTTGGACCTTCTTATTGACGATGAAACACAGAAAATGCATCGGAATTAAATACAAAAGGCACAATGCAGACTTAAGTACAAGAAGACTGACTCTTCTTACTGTCTATGCTTTGAACCATTCCTGTGACACTAGTTACAGATTCCGATGCTTCACTTCAGGTTTACTGTATCTCTCTGACCTTCCAATTGAAGATGAAACACAGAAATAGCATCGGATTTAAATAGAAAAGGCACAATCCCGACTTAAGTACAAGAAGACTGACTCCTCTTACTGTCTACGTTTTGATCCATTCCTGTGACACTAGTTATAGATTCCGATGCTTCACTTCAGGTTTACTGTATCTCTTGAACCATCTTTTTGACGATGAATCACAGAAATTGCATCGGAATTAAATACAAAAGGCACAATGCCGACTTAAGTACAAGAACACTGACTCTTCGTAATGTCTATTTTTTAACCATTCCTGTGACACTAGTTATAGATTCCGATGCTTCCCTTCAGGTTTACTGTATCCCTGTGACCTTCATATTGTCGATGAAACATAGAAATTGCATCGGAATTAAATAGAAAAGGCACAATGCTGACTTTAGTACAAGAAGACAGACTCTTCTTACTGTCTATGATTTGAACCATTCCTGTGACACTAGTTATAGATTCCGATGCTTCACTTCAGGTGTACTGTATCCCACTGACCTTCTTATTGACGATGAAACACAGAAATTGCATCGGAATTAAATACAAATGGCACAATGCTGACTTAAGTACAAGATGACTGACTCTTCTTACTGACTATGTTGTGAACATTTCCTGTGAGACCAGTTTTAGATTCCGATGCTTCACTATATGTTTACTGTATCCCTTGGACCTTATTATTGACGATGAAACACAGAAATTGCAACGGAATTAAATACAAAAGGCACAGTGCCGACTTATGTACAAGAAGACTGACTCTTGTTACTGTCTATTTTTTAAGTATTCCTGTGACACTAGTTATAGATTCCGATGCTTCACGTCAGGTGTACTGTATCCCACTGACCTTCTTATTGACGATGAAACACAGAAATTTCATCGGAATTAAATACAAAAGGCACAATGCTGACTTAAGTACAAGATGACTGACTCTTCTTACTGACTATGTTGTGAACATTTCCTGTGAGACCAGTTTTAGATTCCGATGCTTTACTATATGTTTACTGTATCCCTTGGACCTTATTATTGACGATGAAACACAGAAATTGCAACGGATTTAAATACAAAAGGCACAGTGCCGACTTATGTACAAGAAGACTGACTCTTGTTACTGTCTATTTTTTAAGTATTCCTGTGACACTAGTTATAGATTCCGATGCTTCACTTCAGGTGTACTGTATCCCTTGGACCTTCGTATTGACGATGAAACACAGAAATTGCATCGGAATTAAATACAAAATGTACAATGCCGACATAAGTACAAGTAGACTGACTCTTCTTACTGTCTATGTTTGAACAATTCCTGTGACACTAGTTACAGATTCCGATGCTTCACTTCAGGTTTACTGTATCTCTCTGACCTTCTCATTGACGATGAAACACAGAAATTGCATCGGAATTAAATACAAAAGGCACAATGCCGACATATGTACATGTAGACTGACTTTTCCTACTGTCTATGTTTTGAACCATTCCTGTGACTCTAGATATAGATTCCTATGCTTCACTTCAGGTTTACTGTATCCCTGTGAACTTTTAATTGCCGATGAAACACAGAAATTGCTCCGGAATTAGATACAAAAAGCACAATGCCGACTTAAGTACAAGAACACTGACTCTTCGTAATGTCTATTTTTTAACCATTCCTGTGACACTAGTTATAGATTCCGATGCTTCCCTTCAGGTTTACTGTATCCCTGTGACCTTCTTATTGTCGATGAAACATAGAAATTGCATCGGAATTAAATAGAAAAGGCACAATGCTGACTTTAGTACAAGAAGACAGACTCTTCTTACTGTCTATGATTTGAACCATTCCTGTGACACTAGTTATAGATTCCGATGCTTCACTTCAGGTGTACTGTATCCCACTGACCTTCTTATTGACGATGAAACACAGAAATTGCATCGGAATTAAATACAAATGGCACAATGCTGACTTAAGTACAAGATGACTGACTCTTCTTACTGACTATGTTGTGAACATTTCCTGTGAGACCAGTTTTAGATTCCGATGCTTCACTATATGTTTACTGTATCCCTTGGACCTTATTATTGACGATGAAACACAGAAATTGCAACGGAATTAAATACAAAAGGCACAGTGCCGACTTATGTACAAGAAGACTGACTCTTGTTACTGTCTATTTTTTAAGTATTCCTGTGACACTAGTTATAGATTCCGATGCTTCACTTCAGGTGTACTGTATCCCACTGACCTTCTTATTGACGATGAAACACAGAAATTTCATCGGAATTAAATACAAAAGGCACAATGCTGACTTAAGTACAAGATGACTGACTCTTCTTACTGACTATGTTGTGAACATTTCCTGTGAGACCAGTTTTAGATTCCGATGCTTTACTATATGTTTACTGTATCCCTTGGACCTTATTATTGACGATGAAACACAGAAATTGCAACGGATTTAAATACAAAGGCACAGTGCCGACTTATGTACAAGAAGACTGACTCTTGTTACTGTCTATTTTTTAAGTATTCCTGTGACACTAGTTATAGATTCCGATGCTTCACTTCAGGTGTACTGTATCCCTTGGACCTTCGTATTGACGATGAAACACAGAAATTGCATCGGAATTAAATACAAAATGTACAATGCCGACATAAGTACAAGTAGACTGACTCTTCTTACTGTCTATGTTTGAACAGTTCCTGTGACACTAGTTACAGATTCCGATGCTTCACTTCAGGTTTACTGTATCCATCTGCCCTTCTTATTGACGATGAAACACAGAAATTGCATCGGAATTAATTAGAAAAGGCACAATGCCGACTTAAGTACAAGAAGACTGACTCTTCTTACTGACTATGTTGTGAACATTTCCTGTGATACTAGTTATAGATTCCGATGCTTCACTTCAGATTTACTGTATCTCTTGGACCATCTTATTGACGACGAAACATAGAAATTGCATCGGAATTAAATACAATAGGCACAGTGCCGACTTAGGTACAAGAAGACTGAGACTACCTAATGTCTATGATTTGAACCATTCCTGTGACTCTAGTTCTAGATTCCGATGCTTCCCTTCAGGTTTACTGTATCCCTCTGACCTTCTTATTGACGATGAAACACAGAAATTGCATCGGAATTAAATTCAAAAGGCACAATGCAGACTTATGTACAAGAAGACTGACTCTTCTTACTGACTATGTTGTGAACATTTCCTGTGAGACCAGTTTTAGATTCCGCTGCTTCACTATATATTTACTGTATCCCTTGGACCTTCTTATTGACGATGAAACACAGAAATTGCATCGGAATTAAATTCAAAAACCACAATGCCGACTTATGTACATGTAGACTGACTTTTCCAACTGTCTATGCTTTGAACCATTCCTGTGACACTAGTTATAGATTCCGATGCTTCACTTCAGGTTTACTGTATCCCTCTGAACTTTTAATTGCCGATGAAGCACAGAAATTGCATCGGAATTAAATAAAAATGGCACAATGCCGACTTAAGTACAAGAAGACTGACTCTTCTTACTGTCTATGATTTGAACCATTCCTGTGACACTAGTTATAGATTCCGATGCTTCACTTCAGGTGTACTGTATCCTTGGACCTTCTTATTGACGATGAAACACAGAAAATGCATCGGAATTAAATACAAAAGGCACAATGCAGACTTAAGTACAAGAAGACTGACTCTTCTTACTGTCTATGCTTTGAACCATTCCTGTGACACTAGTTACAGATTCCGATGCTTCACTTCAGGTTTACTGTATCTCTCTGACCTTCCAATTGAAGATGAAACACAGAAATAGCATCGGATTTAAATAGAAAAGGCACAATCCCGACTTAAGTACAAGAAGACTGACTCCTCTTACTGTCTACGTTTTGAACCATTCCTGTGACACTAGTTATAGATTCCGATGCTTCACTTCAGGTTTACTGTATCTCTTGAACCATCTTTTTGACGATGAATCACAGAAATTGCATCGGAATTAAATACAAAATGCACAATGCCGACTTAAGTACAAGAACACTGACTCTTCGTAATGTCTATTTTTTAACCATTCCTGTGACACTAGTTATAGATTCCGATGCTTCCCTTCAGGTTTACTGTATCCCTGTGACCTTCTTATTGTCGATGAAACATAGAAATTGCATCGGAATTAAATAGAAAAGGCACAATGCTGACTTTAGTACAAGAAGACAGACTCTTCTTACTGTCTATGATTTGAACCATTCCTGTGACACTAGTTATAGATTCCGATGCTTCACTTCAGGTGTACTGTATCCCACTGACCTTCTTATTGACGATGAAACACAGAAATTGCATCGGAATTAAATACAAAAGGCACAATGCTGACTTAAGTACAAGATGACTGACTCTTCTTACTGACTATGTTGTGAACATTTCCTGTGAGACCAGTTTTAGATTCCGATGCTTCACTATATGTTTACTGTATCCCTTGGACCTTATTATTGTCGATGAAACACAGAAATTGCAACGGAATTAAATACAAAAGGCACAGTGCCGACTTATGTACAAGAAGACTGACTCTTGTTACTGTCTATTTTTTAAGTATTCCTGTGACACTAGTTATAGATACCGATGCTTCACTTCAGGTGTACTGTATCCCTTGGACCTTCGTATTGACGATGAAACACAGAAATTGCATCGGAATTAAATACAAAATGTACAATGCCGACATAAGTACAAGTAGACTGACTCTTCTTACTGTCTATGTTTGAACAATTCCTGTGACACTAGTTACAGATTCCGATGCTTCACTTCAGGTTTACTGTATCTCTCTGACCTTCTCATTGACGATGAAACACAGAAATTGCATCGGAATTAAATACAAAAGGCACAATGCCGACATATGTACATGTAGACTGACTTTTCCTACTGTCTATGTTTTGAACCATTCCTGTGACTCTAGATATAGATTCCTATGCTTCACTTCAGGTTTACTGTATCCCTGTGAACTTTTAATTGCCGATGAAACACAGAAATTGCATCGGAATTAGATACAAAAAGCACAATGCCGACTTAAGTACAAGAGGACTGACTCTTCGTACTGTCTATGTTTTGAAACATTCCTGTGACTCTAGTTATAGATTCCGATGCTTCACTTCAGGTTTACTGTATCCATCTGCCCTTCTTATTGACGATGAAACACAGAAATTGCATCGGAATTAATTAGAAAAGGCACAATGCCGACTTAAGTACAAGAAAACTGACTCTTCTTACTGACTATGTTGTGAACATTTCCTGTGAGACTAGTTATAGATTCCGATGCTTCACTTCAGATTTACTGTATCTCTTGGACCATCTAATTGACGACGAAACATAGAAATTGCATCGGAATTAAATACAATAGGCACAGTGCCGACTTAGGTACAAGAAGACTGAGTCTACCTAATGTCTATGATTTGAACCATTCCTGTGACTCTAGTTCTAGATTCCGATGCTTCCCTTCAGGTTTACTGTATCCCTCTGACCTTCTTAGTGACGATGAAACACAGAAATTGCATCGGAATTAAATTCAAAAGGCACAATGCAGACTTAAGTACAAGAAGACTGACTCTTCTTACTGACTATGTTGTGAACATTTCCTGTGAGACCAGTTTTAGATTCCGCTGCTTCACTATATATTTACTGTATCCCTTGGACCTTCTTATTGACGATGAAACACAGAAATTGCATCGGAATTAAATTCAAAAACCACAATGCCGACTTATGTACATGTAGACTGACTTTTCCAACTGTCTATGTTTTGAACCATTCCTGTGACACTAGTTATAGATTCCGATGCTTCACTTCAGGTTTACTGTATCCCTCTGAACTTTTAATTGCCGATGAAACACAGAAATTGCATCGGAATTAGATACAAAAAGCACAATGCCGACTTAAGTACAAGAGGACTGACTCTTCGTACTGTCTACGTTTTGAAACATTGCTGTGACTCTAGTTATAGATTCCGATGCTTCACTTCAGGCTTACTGTATCCATCTGCCCTTCTTATTGACGATGAAACACAGAAAATGCATCGGAATTAATTAGAAAAGGCACAATGCCGACTTAAGTACAAGAAGACTGACTCTTCTTACTGTCTATGCTTTGAACCATTCCTGTGACACTAGTTATGGATTCAGGTGCTTCACTTCAGGTTTACTGTATCCCTCTGACCTTCCTATTGAAGATGAAACACAGAAATTGCATAGGAATTAAATACAAAAGGCACAATGCCGACATAAGTACAATAAGACTGACCCTTCCTATTGTCTATGATTTGAACCATTCCTGTGACACTAGTTATAGATTCCGATGCTTAACTTCAGGTTTACTGTATCCCTCTGACCTTCTAATTGCCGAAGAAACACAGAAATTGCATGGGAATTAGATACAAAAAGCACAATGCTGACTTGAGTATAAGAGGGCTGACTCTTCTTACTGTCTATGTTTTGAGACATTCCTGTGACACTAGTTGTAGATTCCGATGCTCCACTTCAGGTTTACTGTATACCTTGGACCTTCTTATTGACGATGAAACACAGAAATTGCATCGGAATAAAATAGAAAAGGCACAATGCCGACTTAAGTACAAGAGGACTTACTCTTCTTACTGTCTATGCTTTGAACCATCCCCGTGACACTAGTTATAGATTCCGATGCTTCACTTCAGGTTTACTGTATCCCTCTGACCTTCCTATTGAAGATGAAACACAGCATCGGAATTAAATAGAAAAGGCACAATGCCGACTTAAGTACAAGAAGACTGACTCTTCTTACTGTCTATGTTTTGAACCATTCCTGTGACACTAGTTATAGATTCCGATGCTTCATTTCAGGTTTACTGTATCCCTTGGACCTTCTATTTGACGATGAATCACAGAAATTGCATCGGAATTAAATAGAAAAGGCACAATGCCGACTTATGTACAAGAAGACTGACTCATCTTACTGTCTATGATTTAAACCATTCCTGTGACACTAGTTATAGATTCCGATGCTTCACTTCAGGTTTACTGTATCCCTCTGACCTTTTATTGACGATGAAACACAGAAATTGCATCGGAATTAAATACAAAATGCACAATGCCGACTTAAGACTGACTTTTCTTAATGTCTATGTTTTGAACAATTCCTGTGACACTATTTGTAGATTCCGATGCTTCACTTCAGATTTACTCTATCTCTTGGACCATCTTATTGACGACGAAACATAGAAATTGCATCGGAATTAAATAGAAAAGGCACAATGCCGACTTAGGTACAAGAAGACTGACTCTACCTAATGTCTATGATTTGAACAATTCCAGTGACACTAGTTCTAGATTCCGATGCTTCCCTTCAGGTTTACTGTATCCCTCTGACGTTCTTATTGACGATGAAACACAGAAATTGCATCGGAATTAAATTCAAAAGGCACAATGCAGACTTAAGTACAAGAAGACTGACTCTTCTTACTGTCTATGTTTGAAACATTCCTGTGACACTAGTTATAGATTCCGATGCTTCACTGTAGGTTTACTGTATCCCTCTGCCCTTATTATTGACGATGAAACACAGAAATTGCATCGGAATTAAATAGAAAATGCACAATGACGACTTAAGTACAAGAAGACGGACTCTTCTTACTGTCTATGATTTAACCATTCCTGTGACACTAGTTATAGATTCCGAGGCTTCACTTCAGGTTTACTGTACCCCTCTGACCTTCCTATTGAAGATGAAACACAGAAATAGCATCGGAATTAAATAGAAAAGGCACAACGCCGACTTAAGTACAAGAAGACTGACTCTTCTTACTGTCTATGTTTTGAACCATTCCTGTGACACTAGTTATAGATTCCGATGCTTCACTTCAGGTTTACTTTATCCCTTGGACCTTCCTTTTGACAATGAATCACAGAAACTGCAACGGAATTAAATGGAAAAGGCACAATGCCCACTTATGTACAAGAAGACTGACTCTTCTTACTGTCTATGTTTGAACAATTCCTGTGACACTAGTTATAGATTCCGATGCTTCACTTCAGGTTTACTGTATCCCTTGGACCTTCTTAACGACGATGAAACAAAGAAATTGCATCGGAATTAAATACAAAACGGACAATGCCGACTTAAGTACAAGAAGACTGACTCAACTTACTGTCTATGTTTTGAACCATTCCTGTGACACTAGTTATAGATTCCGATGCTTCACTTCAGATTTACTCTGTCCCTTGGAACATCTTCAGGACGACGAAACACAGAAATTGCATCGGAATTAAATAGAAAAGGCACAATGCCGACTTATGTACAAGAACACTGACTCTTCCTACTGTCTATGTTTTGAACCATTCCTGTGACACTAGCTACAGATTCCGATGCTTAACTTCAGCTTTTCTGTACCCTCTGACCTTCTAATTGCCGAAGAAACACAGAATCTGCATCGGAATTAAATACAAAAAGCACAATGCTGACTTGTGTACAAGAGGACTGACTCTTCTCACTGTCTATGTTTTGAGACATTCCTGTGACACTTGTTATAGATTCCGATGGTCCACTTCAGGTTTACTGTATACCTTGGACCTTCTTATTGACGACGAAACACAGAAATTGCATCGGAATTAAATAGAAAAGGCACAATGCCGACTTATGTACAAGAAGACTGACCCTTCCTATTGTCTATGTTTTGAACTATTCCTGCGACACTAGTTATAGATTCCGATGCTTCACTTCAGGATAACTGTATCCCTCTGACCTTCCAATTGAAGATGAAACACAGAAATAGCATCGGAATTAAATAGAAAAGGCACAATGCCGACTTAAGTACAAGAAGACTGACTCTTCTTACTGACTATGTTTTGAACATTTCCTGTAAGACCAGTTTTATATTCCGATGCTTCACTATATGTTTACTGTATCCATTGGACCTTCTTATTGACGATGAAACACAGAAATTGTATCGGAAATAAATACAAAAGGCACAGTGCCGACTTAAGTTCAAGCAGACTGACTCTTCTTACTGTCAATTTTTTAACCATCCCTGTGACACTAGTTATAGATTCCGATGCTTCACTTCAGGTTTACTGTATCCCTCTGACCTTCTTATTGACGATGAAACATAGAAATTGCATCGGAATTAAATAGAAAAGGCACAATTCTGATGTAAGTTCAAGAAGACAGACTCTTCTTACTGTCTATGATTTGAACCATTGCTGTGACACTAGTTCTAGATTCCGATGCTTCCCTTCAGGTTTACTGTATCCCTCTGACCTTCTTATTGATGATGAAACGCAGAAATTGCATCGGAAATAAGTACAAAAGGCACAATGCCGACTTAAGTAGAAGAAGACTGACTCTTCCTTCTGTCTATGTTTTGGACCATTCCTGTGACACTAGTTACAGATTCTGATGCTTCACTTCAGGTTTACTGTATCCCTCTGACCTTCTTATTGACGATGAAACACAGAAATTGCATCGGAATTAGATACAAAAAGCACAATGCCCACTTACGTACAACAGGACTGACTCTTCTTGCAGTCTATGTTTTGAAACATTCCTGTAACACTAGTTATAGATTCCGATGCTTCACTTCAGATTTACTGTATCCCTTGGACCTTCTTATTCACGACGAAATACAGAAATTGCATCGGAATATAAATGAAAAGGCACAATGCCGACTTAAGTTCAAGAAGACTAACCCTTCCCATTGTCTATGTTTTGAACCATTAATGTGACACTAATTATAGATTCCGATTCTTCACTTCAGGTTTACTGTATCCCTCTGACCTTCTAATTGCCGATGAAACACAGAAATTGCATCGGAATTAAATACAAAAGGCACAATGCCGTTAGGTACAAGAAGACTGACTCTTCTTACTGGCTATGATTCGAACCATTCCTGTGACACTAGTTATAGATTCCGATGCTTCACTTCAGGTTTACTGTATCCCTTGGACCTTCGTATTGACGTTGAATCACAGAAATTGCATCGGAACTAAATAGGAAATGCACAATACCTTTAGTTACAAGATGACTGACTCTTCTTACTGTCTACGATTTGAACCATTCCTGTGACACTAGTTATAGATTCCGATGCTTCACTTCAGGTTTACTGTATCCCTTGGACCTTCTTATTGACGATGAATCACAGAAATTGCATCGGAATTAAATAGAAAAGGCACAATGCCGACTTATGTACAAGAAGACTGACTCATCTTACTGTCTATGTTTTGAACCATTCCTGTGACACTAGTTGTAGATTCCGATGCTTCGCTTCAGGTTTACTGTATCCCTCTGGTCTTCTTATTGACGATGAAACACAAAAATTGCATCGGAATTAAATACAAAAGGCACAATGCCGACTTAAGTGCAAGAAGACTGACACTACTTACTGTCTATGTTTTGAACCATTCCTGTGACACTAGTTGTAGATTCCGATGCTTCACTTCTGGTTTACTGTATCCCTTGGACCTTCTTATTGACGATGAAACACAGAAATTGCATCGGAATTAAATACAAGAAGCACAATGCCGACTGATGTACAAGAAGACTGACTCTTCTTACTGTCTATTTTTTAACCATTCCTGTGACATTAGTTATAGATTCCGATGCTTCACTTCAGGTTTACTGTATCCATCTGACCTTCTTATTGACGATGAAACACATAAATTGCATCGGAATTAAATACAAAAGGCACAATGCCGACTCAAATACAAGTTGACTGGCTCTTCTTACTCTCTATGTTTTGAACATTTCCTGTGAGACAGGTTTTAGATTCCGATGCTTCACTATAGGTTTACCGTATCCCTTGGACCTTCTTATTGAGGATGAAACACAGAAATCGCATCCGAATTAAATAGAAAAGGCACAATGCCGACTTAAGAACAGGAAGACTCACTCTTCTTACTGTCTATGTTTTGAACCATTCCTGTGACACTAGTTATAGATTCCGATGCTTCACTTCAGGTTTACTGTATCCCTTGGACCTTCTTATTGCCGATGAAACAACCAAATTGCATCGGAATTGAATACGAAATGCACAATGCCGACTTAAGTACAAGAAGACTGACCGTTCTTACTGACTATGTTTTTAACCATTCCTGTGACACCACTCATTGATTCCGATGCTTCACTTCAGGTTTACTGTATCCCTCTTACCTTCTTATTGACGATGAAACACAGAAATTCCATCGGAATTAAATAGAAAAGGCACAATGCCGGCTTAAGTACAAGAAGACTGACTCATCCTACTGGCTATGTCTTGAACCATTCCTGTGACACTAGTTATAGAATCTGATGCTTCACTTCTGGTTTACTGTATCCCCCTGACCTTCTTATTGACGATGAAACACAGAAATTACATCGGAATTAAATACAAAAGGCACAATGCCGACTCAAGTACAAGAAGACTGACTTTTCCCACTGTCTATGTTTTGAACCATTCCTGTGACACTAGTTATAGATTCTGATGCTTCACTTCAGGTTTACTGTATCCCTCTGACATTCTTATTGACGATGAAACACAAAAATTGCATCGGAATTAAATAGAAGAGGCACAATGCCGACTTAGATACAAGAAGACTGACTCTTCTTACTGTCTATGATTTGAACCATTCCTGTGACACTAGTTATAGATTCCGATTCTTCACTTCAGGTGTACTGTATCCCTTGGACCTTCTTATTGACGATGAAACACAGAAATTGCATCGAAATTAAATACAAAAGGCACATTGCCGACTTAAGTACAAGTAGACAGATTCTTCTTACTGTCTATGCTTTGAACCATTCCTGTGACACTAGTTATAGATTCAGATACCTCTCTTCAGGTTTACTGCCTCCCTCTGACCTTCTTATTGACGACGAAACACAGAAATTGCATCGGAATTAAATAGAAAAGGCACAATGCCGACTTAAGTACAAGAAGTCTGACTCTTCGTACTGTCTATGTTTTGAACCATCCATGTGACACTAGTTATAGATTCCGATGTTTCTCTCCAGGTGTGCTACGTCTCTCTGTCCTTCTTATTGACGATAAAACACAGAAATTGCGTCGGAATTAAATAGAAAAGGCACAATGCCGACTTAAGTAGAAGAAGACTAACTCTTCTTACTGACTATGTTTTGAACCATTCCTGTGTCACTAGTTGTAGATTCCGATGCTTCACTTTATGTTTAGTGTGTCCCTTGGACCTTCTTATTGACTATGAAACACAGAACTTGCATCGGAAGTAAATACAAAAGGCACAATGACCACTTAAGTACAAGAAGACTGACTCTTCTTACTGACTGTGTTTTTAACCATTCTTGTGACAGTAGTTATGGATTCCGATGCCTCACTTGAGGTTTACTGTATCACTTGGATCTTCTTATTGATAACGAAACACAGGAATTGCATCGGAATTAAATAGAAAAGGCACAATGCCGACTTAAGTACAAGAAGACGGACTGTCCCTAATGTCTATGTTTTGAACCATTCCTGTGTCACTAGTTATAGATTCCGATGCTTCACTTCAGGTTTACTGTATACCACTGACCTTCGTATTGATGATGAAACACAGAAATTGCATCGGAATTAAATAGAAAATTCACAATGCAGACTTAAGTACAAGATGACTGACTTTTCTTACTGACTATGTTTTGAACCATTCCTGTGACACTAGTTATAGACTCCGATGCTTCACTTAAGGTTTACTGTATCCCTATGACTTTCATATTGACGATGAAACATAGAAATTGCATCGGAATTAAATACAAAAGGCAAAATGCCGACTCAAGTACAAGAAGACTGACTCTTCCCACTGTCTATGTTTTGAACCAATCCTGTGACACTAGTTATAGATTCTGATGCTACACTTCAGGCTTACTGTATCCCTCTGACCTTCTTATTGACGATGAAACACAAAAATTGCATCGGAATTAAATAGAAGAGGCACAATGCCGACTTAAATACAAGAAGACTGACTCTTCTTACAGTCTATGATTTGAACCATTCCTGTGACACTAGTTATAGATTCCGATGCTTCACTTCAGGTGTACTGCATCCCTTGGACCATCTTATTGACGACGAAAACACAGAAATTGCATCGGAATTAAATACAAAAGGCACAATGCCGACTTAAGTACAAGAAGACTGACTCTTCTTACTGTCTATGCTTTTAACCATTCCTGTGACACTAGTTATGGATTCCGATGCTTCCCTTCAGGTTTACTGTATCCCTCTGACCTTCTTATTGATGATGAAACACTGAAATTGCATCGGAATTAAATAGAAAAGGCACAACGCCGATTAAAGTACAAGAAGACTGGCTCTTCTTACCGACTATGTTTTGAACCATTCCTGTGACACTAGTTATACACTCCGATGCTTCACTTCAGGTTTACTGTATCACTTGGACCTTCTTATTGACGATGAAACACCGAAATTGCATCGGAATCAAATACGAAAGGCACAATGCCGACTTAAGTACAAGAAGACTGTCTCTTCTTACTGACTATATTTTGAACCATACCTGTGACACCACTTATAGAATCCGATGCTTCACTTCAGGTTTACTGTATCCCTTTGACCTTCTTATGGACGATGAAACACAGAAATTGCATCGGAAATAAATAGAAAAGGCACAATGCCGGCTTAAGTACAGGAAAACTGACTCTTCTTAGTGCCTATGCTTTGAACCATTCCTGTGACACTAGTTATAGATTCCAATGCTTAACTTCAGGTGTACTGCATCCCTTGGACCTTCTTATTGACGATGAAACACAGAAATTGCATCGGTATTAAATAGATAAGGCACAATGCCGACTTAAGCACAAGAAAACTGACTCTTCTTACTGACTATGTTTTGAACCATTCCTGTGACACTAGTTATAGATTCCGATGTATCACTTCAGATTTACTGTATCCCTTGGACCTTCTTATTGACGATGAAACACGATAATTGCATCGGAAATAAACACAAAAGGCACAATGCCGACTTCAGTACAAGAAGCCTGGCTCCTCCTACTGTCTATGTTTGGAACCATTCCTGTCACACTAGTTATAGATACCGTTGCTTCACTTCTGGTACACTGTATCCCTCTGACCTTCTTATTGACGAAGGAACACAGAAATTGCATCGGAATTATATAAAAAAGGCACAATGCCGACTTAAGTACATGGTGACTGACTCTTCCTACTGGCTATGTTTTGAACCATTCCTGTGACACTAGTTATAGATTCCGATGCTTCACTTCAGGTTTACTGTATCCCTCTGACCTTCTTATTGACGATGAAACACAGAAATTGCATCGGAATTAAACAGAAAAGGCACAATACCGATTTAAGTACAAGAAGACTGACTCTTCTTACTGTCTATGTCTTGAACCATTCCTATGACACTAGTTATAGATTCTGATGCTTCACTTCAGGTTTACTGTATCCCTCTGACCTTCTTATTGACGATGAAACACAGAAATTGCATCGGAATTAAATACAAAAGGCAAAATGCCGACTCAAGTACAAGAAGACTGACTCTTCCCACTGTCTATGTTTTGAACCAATCCTGTGACACTAGTTATAGATTCTGATGCTACACGTCAGGCTTACTGTATCCCTCTGACCTTCTTATTGACGATGAAACACAAAAATTGCATCGGAATTAAATAGAAGAGGCACAATGCCGACTTAAATACAAGAAGACTGACTCTTCTTACTGTCTATGATTTGAACCATTCCTGTGACACTAGTTATAGATTCCAATGCTTCACTTAAGGTGTACTGTATCCCTTGGACCTTCTTATTGACGATGAAACACAGAAATTGCATCGAAATAAATACAAAAGGCACATTGCCGACTTAAGTACAAGTAGACAGATTCTTCTTACTGGCTATGTTTTGAACCATTCCTGTGACACTAGTTATAGATTCTTATACTTCACTTCGGGTTTACTGTCTCCCTCTGACCTTCTTATTGACGACGAAACACAGAAACTGCATCGGAACTAAATAGAAAAGGCACAGTGCCGACTTAAGTACAAGAAGTCTGACTCTTCCTACTGTCTATGCTTTGTACCATCCCTGTGACATTAGTTATAGATTCCGATGCTTCACTTCAGGTTTACTGTATCCCTCTGACCTTCTTATTGACGATGAAACACAGATATTGCATCGGAATTAAATAGAAAAGATACAATGCCGACTTAAGTAGAAGAAGACTGACTCTTCTTACTGACTATGTTTTGAACCATTCCTGTGTCACTAGTTATAGATTCCGATGCTTCACTTTAGGTTTACTGTGTCCCTTGGACCTTCTTATTGACGATGGAACACAGAAAATGCATCGGAAGTAAATACAAAAGGCACAATGACGACTTATGTACAAGAAGACTGACTCTTCTTACTGACTATGTTTTTAACCATTCCTGTGACAGTAGTTATGGATTCCGATGCCTCACTTCAGGTTTACTGCATCCCTTGGATCTTCTTATTGATAACGAAACACAGAAATTGCATCGGAATTAAATAGAAAAGGCACAATGCCGAATTAAGTCCAAGAAGACGGACTCTTCCTAATGTCTATGTTTTGAACCATTCCTGCGTCACTAGTTACAGATTCCGATGCTTCACTTCAGGTTTACTGTATCCCTCTGACCTTCTTATTGACGATGAAACACAGATAGTGCAACAGAATTAAATAGAAAAGGCACAATGCCGACTTAAGTACAAGAAGACTGACTCTTCTTACTGACTATGTTTTGAACCATTCCTGTAACGCTTGTTATAGACTCCAAAGCTTCACATCAGGTTTACTGTATCCCTCCGACCTTCTTATTGATGATGAAACACAGAAATTGCATCGGAATTAAATAGAAAAGGCACAATGCAGACTTAAGTACAAGAAGACTGACTCTTCTTACTGACTATGTTTTGAACCATTCCTGTGACACTAGTTATAAACTCCGATGCTTCACTTCAGGTTAACTGTATCCCTCTGACCTTCTTATTGATGATGAAACACAGAAATTGCATCGGAATTAAATAGAAAAGGCACAATGCCGACTTAAGTATATGAAGCCTGACTCTTCCTACTGGATATGTTTTGAACCATTCCTGTGCAACTAGTTATAGATTCCGATGCTTCACTTCAGGTTTACTGTATCCCTCTGACCTTCTTATTGACGATGAGACACAGAAATTGCATCAGAATTAAAACCAAAAGGCACAATGCCGACTCAAGTACAAGAAGACTCCCTCTTCCTACTGTCTATGTTTTGAACCATTCCTGTGACACTAGTTATAGATTCTGATGCTTCACTTCAGGTTTCCGTATCCCTCGGACCTTCTTATCGACGATGAAACACAGAAATTGCATCGGAATTAAATAGAAGAGGCACAATGCCGACATAAGTACAAGAAGACTTTACTCTTCTTACTGTCTATGATCTGAACCATTCCTGTGACACTAGTTATAGATGCCGATGCTTCACTTCAGGTGTACTGTATCCCTTGGAACTTCGTATTGACGATGAAACACAGAAATTGCATCGGAATTAAACACAAAAGGCACAATGCCAACTTAAGTACAAGTAGACAGATTCTTCTTACAGTCTATGTTTGAACCATTCCTGTGACACTAGTTATAGATTCTGATACCTCACTTCAGGTTTACTGTATCCCTTGGACCTTCTTATTGACGTTGAAACAACGAAATTGCATCGGAATTAAATACGAAAGGCACAATGCCGACTTAAGTACAAGAAGACTGTCTCTGCTTACTGACTATATTTTTAACCATTCCTGTGACACCACTTATAGAATCCGATGCTTCACTTCAGGTTTACTGTATCCCTTTGACCTTCTTATGGACGATGAAACACAGAAATTGCATCGGACATATATAGAAAAGGCACAATGCCGGCTTAAGTACAGTAAAACTGACTCTTCTTAGTGCCTATGCTTTGAACCATTCCTGTGACACTAGTTATAGATTCCAATGCTTCACTTCAGGTGTACTGCATCCCTCGGACCTTCTTATTGACGATGAAACACAGAAATTGCATCGGAATTAAATAGATAAGGCACAATGCCGACTTAAGTACAAGAAGACTGACTCTTCTTACTGACTATGTTTTGAACCATTCCTGTGACACTAGTTATAGATTCCGATGTATCACTTCAGATTTACTGTATCCCTTGGACCTTCTTATTGACGATGAAACACAGAAATTGCATTGGAAATAAACACAAAAGGCACAATGCCGACTTCAGGACAAGAAGACTGGCTCCTCCTACTGTCTATGTTTGGAACCATTCCTGTCACACTAGTTATAGATACCGTTGCTTCACTTCTGGTATACTGTATCCCTCTGACCTTCTTATTGACGATGAAACACAGAAATTGCATCGGAATTATATAGAAAAGGCACAATGCCGACTTAAGTACAAGGTGACCGACTCTTCCTACTGGCTATGTTTTGAACCATTCCTGTGACACTAGTTATAGATTCCGATGCTTCACTTCAGGTTTACTGTATCCCTCTGACCTTCTTATTGACGATGAAACACAGAAATTGCATCGGAATTAAACAGAAAATGCACAATACCGACTTAAGTACAAGAAGACTGACTTTTCTTACTGTCTATGTTTCAAACCATTCCTGTGACACTAGTTATAAACTCCGATGCTTCACTTCAGGTTTACTGTATCCCTCTGACCTTCTTATTGATGATGAAACACAGAAATTGCATCGAAATTAAATAGAAAAGGCACAATGCCGACTTAAGTATATGAAGACTGACTCTTCCTACTGGATATGTTTTGAACCATTCCTGTGCAACCAGTTATAGATTCCGGTGCTTCACTTCAGGTTTACTGTATCCCTCTGACCTTCTTATTGACGATGAAACACAGATAGTGCATCAGAATTAACTAGAAAAGGCACAATGCCGACTTAAGTACAAGAAGACTGACTCTTCTTACTGACTATGTTTTGAACCATTCCTGTAACACTAGTTATAGACTCCAAAGCTTCACTTCAGGTTTACTGTATCCCTGTGGCCTTCTTATTGATGATGAAACACAGAAATTGCATCGGAATTAAATACAAAAAGCACAATGCCAACTTAAGTACAAGTAGACAGATTCTTCTTACAGTCTATGTTTGAACCATTCCTGTGACACTAGTTATAGATTCTGATACCTCACTTCAGGTTTACTGTATCCCTTGGACCTTCTTATTGACGTTGAAACAACGAAATTGCATCGGAATTAAATACGAAAGGCACAATGCCGACTTAAGTACAAGAAGACTGACTCTTCTTACTGACTATGTTTTGACCCATTCCTGTGACACTAGTTATAGATTCCGATGCCACACTTCAGGTTTACTGTATCCCTCTGACCTTCTTATTGACGATGAAACACAGATATTGCATCGGAATTAAATAGAAAAGGCAAAATGCCGACTTAAGTTCAAGAAGACTGACTCTTCTTACTGACTAAGTTTTGAACCATTCCTGTGACACTAGTTATACACTCCGATGCTTCACTTCAGGTTTACTGTATCACTTGGACCTTCTTACTGACGATGAAACACCGAAATTGCATCGGAATTAGATACGAAAGGCACAATGCCGACTTAAGTACAAGAAGACTGTCTCTTCTTACTGACTATATTTTTAACCATTCCTGTGACACCACTTATAGAATCCGATGCTTCACTTCAGGTTTACTGTATCCCTTTGACCTTCTTATGAACGATGAAACACAGAAATTGCGTCGGAAATATATAGAAAAGGCACAATGCCGGCTTAAGTACAGGAAAACTGACTCTTCTTAGTGCCTATGCTTTGAACCATTCCTGTGACACTAGTTATAGATTCCAATGCTTCACTTCAGGTGTACTGCATCCCTTGGACCTTCTTATTGACGATGAAACACAGAAATTGCATCGGAATTAAATAGATAAGGCACAATGCCGACTTAAGTACAAGAAGACTGACTCTTCTTACTGACTATGTTTTGAACCATTCCTGTGACACTAGTTATAGATTCCGATGTATCACTTCAGATTTACTGTATCCCTTGGACCTTCTTATTGACGATGAAACACAGAAATTGCATTGGAAATAAACACAAAAGGCACAATGCCGACATCAGTACAGGAAGACTGGCTCCTCCTACTGTCTATGTTTGGAACCATTCCTGTCACACTAGTTATAGATACCGTTGCTTCACTTCTGGTATACTGTATCCCTCTGACCTTCTTATTGACGATGAAACACAGAAATTGCATCGGAATTATATAGAAAAGGCACAATGCCGACTTAAGTACAAGGTGACCGACTCTTCCTACTGGCTATGTTTTGAACCATTCCTGTGACACTAGTTATAGATTCCGATGCTTCACTTCAGGTTTACTGTATCCCTCTGACCTTCTTATTGACGATGAAACACAGAAATTGCATCGGAATTAAACAGAAAATGCACAATACCGACTTAAGTACAAGAAGACTGACTCTTCTTACTGTCTATGTTTTGAACCATTCCTGTGACACTAGTTATAAACTCCGATGCTTCACTTCAGGTTTACTGTATCCCTCTGACCTTCTTATTGATGATGAAACACAGAAATTGCATCGAAATTAAATAGAAAAGGCACAATGCCGACTTAAGTATATGAAGACTGACTCTTCCTACAGGATATGTTTTGAACCATTCCTGTGCAACCAGTTATAGATTCCGGTGCTTCACTTCAGGTTTACTGTATCCCTCTGACCTTCTTATTGACGATGAAACACAGATAGTGCATCAGAATTGACTAGAAAAGGCACAATGCCGACTTAAGTACAAGAAGACTGACTCTTCTTACTGACTATGTTTTGAACCATTCCTGTAACACTAGTTATAGACTCCAAAGCTTCACTTCAGGTTTACTGTATCCCTCTGGCCTTCTTATTGATGATGAAACACAGAAATTGCATCGGAATTAAATACAAAAGGCACAATGCCAACTTAAGTACAAGTAGACAGATTCTTCTTACAGTCTATGTTTGAACCATTCCTGTGGCACTAGTTATAGATTCTGATACCTCACTTCAGGTTTACTGTATCCCTTGGACCTTCTTATTGACGTTGAAACAAAGAAATTGCTTCGGAATTAAATACGAAAGGCACAATGCCGACTTAAGTACAAGAAGACTGACTCTTCTTACTGACTATGTTTTGAACCATTCCTGTGGCACCACTTATAGATTCCGATGCTTCACTTCAGTTTTACTGTATACCTCTGACCATGTTATGGACGATGAAACACAGAAATTGCATCGAAAATAAATAGAAAAGGCAAAATGCCGAATTAAGTACAGGAAGACTGACTCTTCTTACTGCCTATGTTTTGACCCATTCCTGTGACACTAGTTACAGATTCCGATGCCACACTTCAGGTTTACTGTATCCCTCTGACCTTCTTACTGACGATGAAACACAGATATTGCATCGGAATTAAATAGAAAAGGCAAAATGCCGACTTAAGTACAAGAAGGCTGACTCTTCTTACTGACTATGTTTTGAACCATTCCTGTGACACTAGTTATAGACTCCGATGCTTCACTTAAGGTTCACTGTATCCCTCTGACCTACATATTGACGATGAAACACAGAAATTGCATCAGAATTAAGTAGAAATGGCACAATGCCAACTTAAGTACAAGAATACTGACTCTACTTACTGTCTATGTTTTGAACCGAACCTGTGACACTAGTTGTAGTTTCCGATGCTTCACTTCAGGTTTACTGTGTCACTTGGACCTTCTCATTGACGATGAAACACCGAAATTGCATCGGAAATAAATAGAAAAGGCACAATGCCGGCTTAAGTACAGGAAAACTGACTCTTCTTAGTGCCTATGCTTTGAACCATTCCTCTGACACTAGTTATAGATTCCAATGATTCACTTCAGGTGTACTGCATCCCTTGGACCTTCTTATTGACGATGAAACACAGAAATTGCATCGAAAATAAATAGAAAAGGCAAAATGCCGACTTAAGTACAGGAAGACTGACTCTTCTTACTGCCTATGTTTTGACCCATTCCTGTGACATTAGTTACAGATTCCGATGCCACACTTAAGGTTTACTGTATCCCTCTGACCTTCTTATTGACGATGAAACACAGATATTGCATCGGAATTAAATAGAAAAGGCAAAATGCCGACTTCAGTACAAGAAGGCTGACTCTTCTTACTGACTATGTTTTGAACCATTCCTGTGACACTAGTTATAGATTCTGATGCTTCACTTCAGGTTTACTGTATCCCTCTGACCTTCTTATTGACGATGAAACACAGAAATTGCATCGGAGTTAAATACAAAAGGCACAATGCCGACTCAAGTACAAGAAGACTGACTCTTCCCACTGTCTATGTTTTGAACCATTCCTGTGACACTAGTTATAGATTCTGATGCTTCACTTCAGGTTTACTGTATCCCTCTGACCTTCTTATTAACGACGAAACACAAAAATAGCATCGGAATTAAATAGAAGAGGCACAATGCCGACTTAAATACAAGAAGACTGACTCTTCTTACTGTCTATGATTTGAACCATTCCTGTGACACTAGTTATAGATTCCGATGCTTCACTTCAGGTGTACTGTATCCCTTGGACCTTCTTAATGACGATGAAACACAGAAATTACATCGAAATAAGTACAAAAGGCACATTGCCGACTTAAGTACAAGTAGACAGATTCTTCTTACTGGCTATGCATTGAACCATTCCTGTGACACTGGTTATAGATTCTTATACTTCACTTCTGGTTTACTGTCTCCCACTGACCTTCATATTGACGACGAAACACAGAAATTGCATCGGAATTAAATAGAAAAGGCACAATGCCGACTTAAGTACAAGAAGTCTGACTCTTCCTACTGTCTATGTTTTGAACCATCCCTGTGACACTAGTTATAGATTCCGATGCTTCACTTCAGGTTTACTATATCTCTCTGACCTTCTTATTGACGATAAAACACAGAAATGTCATCGGAATTAAATAGAAAAGGCACAATGCCGACTTAAGTAGAAGAAGAATGACTCTTCTTACTGACTATGTTTTGAACCATTCCTGTGTCACTAGTTATAGATTCCGATGCTTCACTTTAGGTTTACTGTGTCCCTTGGACCTTCTTATTGACGATGAAACACAGAAATTGCATCGGAAGTAAATACAAAAGGCACAATGACGACTTAAGTACAAGATGCCTGACTCTTCTTACTGACTATGTTTTTAACCATTCCTGTGACAGTAGTTATGGATTCCGATGCCTAACTTCAGGTTTACTGTATCCCTTGGATCTTCCTATTGATAACGAAATACAGAAATTGCATCGGAATTAAATAGAAAAGGCACAATGGCAACTTCAGTACAAGATGACGGACTCTTCCTAATGTCTATGTTTTGAACCATTCCTGTGTGACTAGTTATAGATTCCGATGCTTCACTTCAGGTTTACTGTATCCCTCTGACCTTCTTATTGACGATGAAACACAGATAGTGCATCAGAATTAAATAGAAAAGGCACAATGCCGACTTAAGTACATGAAGACTTACTCTTCTTACTGACTATGATTTGAACCATTCCTGTAACACTAGTTATAGACTCCGATGCTTCACTTCAGGTTTACTGTATCCCTCTGACCATCTTATTGATGATAAAACACAGAAATTGCATCGGAATTAAATAGAAAAGGCACAATGCAGACTTAAGTACAAGAAGACTGATTCTTCTTACTGACTATGCTTTTGACCCATTCCTGTGACACTAGTTATAAACTCCGATGAAATTCACTTCAGGTTTACTGTATCCCTCTGACCTCCTTATAGATGATGAAACACAGAAATTGCATCGGAATTAAATAGAAATGGCACAATGCCAACTTAAGTACAAGAAGACTGACTCTACTTACTGGCTATGTTTTGAACCGAACCTGTGACACTAGTTATACTTTCCGATGCTTCACTTCAGGTTCACTGCGTCACTTGGACCTTCTTATTGACCATGAAACACCGAAATTGCATCGGAATTAAATACGAAAGGCACAATACCGACTTATGTACAAGAAGACTGTCTCTTCCTACTGACTATATTTTGAACCATTCCTGTGACACCACTTATAGAATCCAATGCTTCACTTCAGGTATACTGTATCCCTCTGACCGTCTTATGGACGATGAAACACTGAAATTGTATCGGAAATAAATAGAAAAGGCACAATGCCGGCTTAAGTACAGGAAAACTGACTCTTCTTAGTGCATATGCTTTGAACAGTTCCTGTGACACTAGTTATAGATTCCATTGCTTCACTTCAGGTGTACTGCATCCCTTGGACCTTCTTATTGACGATGAAACACAGAAATTGCATCGGAATTAAATAGAAAAGGCACAATGCCGACTTAATTACAAGAAGACTGACTCTACTTACTGACTATGTTTTGAACCATTCCTGTGACACTAGTTATAGATTCCGATACCTCACTTCAGATTTACTGTATCCCTTGGACCTTCTTATTGACGATGAAACACAGAAATGGCATCGGAAATAAATACAAAAGGCACAATGCCGACTTAAGTACAAGAAGACTGGCTCTTCCTACTGTCTATGTTTGGAACCATTCCTGTCACACTAGTTATAGATACCGATGCTTCACTTCTGGTTTACTGTATCCCTCTGACCTTCTTATTGACGATGAAACACAGAAATTGCACCGGAATTATATAGAAAAGGCACAATGCCGACATAAGTACAAGGTGACTGACTCTTCCTACTGGCTATGTTTTGAACCATTCCTGTGACTCTAGTTATAGATTCTGATGCTTCACCTCAGGTTTACTTTATCCCTCTGACCTTCTTATTCACGATGAAACACAGAAATTGCATCGGAATTAAACAGAAAAGGCACAATGCCGACTTAAGTACAAGAAGACTGACTCTTCTTACTGTCTATGTTTTGAACCATTCCTGTGACACTAGTTATAGATTCCGATGCCTCACTTCAGGTTTACTCTATCCCTTGGACCTTCATATTGACGATGAAACACACAAATTGCATCGGAATTATATACAAAACGCACAATGCCGACTTAAGTACAAGAAGACTGACTCTTCCTACTGTCTATGTTTTTAACCATTCCTGTGACACTAGTTATAGATTCCGATGCTTCACTTCAGGTTTACTGTATCCCTCTGACCTTCATATTGACGATGAAACACAGAAATTGCATCGGAAATAAATAGAAAAGGCACAATGCCGACTTAAGTAGAAAAAGACTGACTCTTCTTACTGACTATGTTTTGAACCATTCCTGTGTCACTAGTTATAGATTCCGATTCTTCACTTTAGGTTTACTGTGTCCCTTGGACCTTCTTATTGACGATGAAACACAGAAATTGCATCGGAAGTAAATACAAAAGGCACAATGGCGACTTAAGTACAAGAAGACGGACTCTTCTTAATGTCTATGTTTTGAACCATTCCTGTGTCACTAGTTATAGATTCCGATGCTTCACTTCAGGTTTACTGTATCCCTGTGACCTTCTTATTGACGATGAAACACAGATAGTGCATCAGAATTAAATAGAATAGGCACAATGCCGACTTAAGTACAAGAAGACTTACTCTTCTTACTGACTATGTTTTGAACCATTCCTGTAACACTAGTTATAGACTCCGGTGCTTCACTTCAGGTTTACTGTATCGCTCTGACCTTCTTATTGATCATGAAACACAGAAATTGCATCGGAATTGAATAGAAAAGGCACAATGCAGACTTAAGTACAAGAAGACTGACTCTTCTTACTGACTATGTTTTGAACCATTCCTGTGACACTAGTTATAAACTCCGATGCTTCACTTCAGGTTTACTGCATCCCTCTGACCTCCTTATAGATGATGAAACACAGAAATTGCATCGGAATTAAATAGAAATGGCACAATGCCAACTTAAGTACAAGAAGACTGACTCTACTTACTGGCTATGTTTTGAACCGAACCTGTGACACTAGTTATAGTTTCCGATGCTTCACTTCAGGTTTACTGTGTCACTTGGACCTTCTTATTGACGATGAAACACCGAAATTGCGTCGGACTTAAATACGAAAGGCACAATGCCGACTTAAGTACAAGAAGACTGTCTCTTCCTACTGACTATATTTTGAACCATTCCTGTGACACCACTTATAGATTCCAATGCTTCACTTCAGGTCTACTGTATCTCTCTGACCTTCTTATGGACGATGAAACACTGAAATTGTATCGGAAATAAATAGAAAAGGCACAATGCCGGCTTAAGTACAGGAAAACTGACTCTTCTTAGTGCCTATGCTTTGAACCATTCCTGTGACACTAGTTATAGATTCCATTGCTTCCCTTCAGGTGTACTGCATCCCTTGGACCTTCTTATTGACGATGAAACACAGAAATTGCATCGGAATTAAATAGAAAAGGCACAATGCCGACTTAATTACAAGAAGACTGACTCTTCTTACTGACTATGCTTTGAAGCATTCCTGTGACACTAGTTATAGATTCCGATGCCTCACTTCAGATTTACTGTATCCCTTGGACCTTCTTAGTGACGATGAAACACAGAAATGGCATCGGAAATAAATACAAAAGGCACAATGCCGACTTAAGTACAAGAAGACTGGCTCTTCCTACTGTCTATGTTTGGAACCATTCCTGTCACACTAGTTATAGACACCGATGCTTCACTTCTGGTTTACTGTATCCCTCTGACCTTCTTATTGACGATGAAACACAGAAATTGCACCGGAATTATATAGAAAAGGCACAATGCCGACTTAAGTACAAGGTGACTGACTCTTCCTACTGGCTATGTTTTGAACCATTCCTGTGACACTAGTTATAGATTCTGATGCTTCACTTCAAGTTTACTTTATCCCTCTGACCTTCTTATTCACGATGAAACACAGAAATTGCATCGGAATTAAACAGAAAAGGCACAATGCCGACTTAAGTACAAGAAGACTGACTCTTCTTACTGTCTATGTTTTGAACCATTCCTGTGACACTAGTTATAGATTCCGATGCCTCACTACAGGTTTACTCTATCCCTTGGACCTTCATATTGACGATGAAACAAAGAAATTGCATCGGAATTAAATACAAAACGCACAATGCCGACTTAAGTACAAGAAGACTGACTCTTCCTACTGTCTATGTTTTTAACCATTCCTGTGACACTAGTTATAGATTCCGATGCTTCACTTCAGGTTTACTGTATCCCTCTGACCTTCATATTGACGATGAAACACAGAAATTGCATCGGAATTAAATAGAAAAGGCACAATGCCGAAATAAGTACAAGAAGACTGACTCTTCTTACTGTCTATGATTTGAACCATTCCTGTGACACTAGTTTAGATTCCGATGCTTCACTTCAGGTGTACTGTATGCCTCCGACCTTCTTATTGACGATGAAACACAGAAATTGCATCGGAATTAAATACAAAAGGCACAATGCCGACTTAAGTACAAGTAGACTGACTCTTCTTACTGCCTATGGTTTGAACCATTCCTGTGACTGTAGTTATAGATTATGATGCTTCACTTCAGGTTTACTGTATCCCTCTGACCCTCTTATTGACGGTGAAACACAGAAAATGCATCGGAATTAAATACAAAGGGCACAATGCCGACTTAAGTACAAGAAGACTGACTCTTCTTACTGACTATGTTTTGAACCATTCCTGTGACACCACTTATAGATTCCGATGCTTCACTTCAGGTTTACTGTATCCCTCTGACCTTCATATTGCCGATGAAACACAGAAATTGCATCGGAATTAAATAGAAAAGGCACAATGCCGACATAAGTACAAGAAGACTGACTATTCTTACTGTCTATGATTTGAACCATTCCTGTGACACTAGTTATATATTCCGATGCTTCACTTCAGGTGCACTGTATCCCTCTGACCCTCTTATTGACGATGAAACACGGAAATTGCGTCGGAATTAAATACAAAAGGCACAATGCCGACTTAAGTGCAAGAAGACTGACTCATCATACTGACAATGTTTTGAACCATTACTGTGACACTAGTTATAGATTCCGATGCCTCACGTCAGGTTTACTGTATCCCTCTGCCCTTCTTATTGACGATGAAACACAGATATTGCATCGGATTTAAATAGAAAAGGCACAATGCAGACTTAAGTTCAAGAAGATTGACTCTTCTTACTGAATATGTTTTGAACCATTCCTGTGACACTAGTAATTGACTCCGATGCTTCACTTCAGGTTTACTGTATCACTCTGACCTTCTTACTGATGATGAAACACAGAAATTGCTTCGGAATTAAATAGAAAAGGCACAATGCCGACTTAAGTAGAAGAAGACAGACTCTTCTTATTGTCTATGTTTGGAACGGAACCTGTGACACTAGTTATAGATTCCGATGCTTCACTTCATGTGTACTGTATCCCTTGGACCTGCTTATTGACGATGAAACACAGGAATTGCATCGGAATTAAATACAAAAGGCACAATTCCGACTTAAGTACAAGTAGACTGACTCTTCTTATGGTCTATGTTTTGAACCATTCCTGTGACACTAGTTATAGATTCTGATGCTTCACTTCAGGTTTACTGCATTCCTCTGACCCTCTTATAGACGATGAAACACAGAAATTGCATCCAAATGAAATACAAAAGGCACAATGCCGACTTAAGTACAAGAAGATTGACTTTTCCTACTGTATACGTTTTGAAACATCCCTGTGACACTAGTTATAGATTTCGATGCTTCACTTTAGGTTTACTGTATCTCTTGGAACTCCTTATTGACGATGAATTACAGAAATTGAATCGGAATTAAATACAAAAGGCACAATGCCGACTCAAATACAAGATGACTGGCTCTTCTTACTCTCTATGATTTGAACCTTTCCTGTGAGACGGGTTTTAGATTCCGATGCATCACTTCAGGTTTACTGTATTCCTTGAACCTTCTTATTGACGACGAAACACCGAAATTGCATCGGGATTTAATAGAAAAGGCACAATGCCGACTTAAGTACAAGAAGACTGACTCTTCTTACTGACTATGTTTTGAACATTTCCTGTGAGACCAGTTTCAGATTCCGACGCTTCACTATATGTTTACTGTATCCCTTGGACCTTCTTATTGAAGATGAAACACAGATATTGCATCGGAATTAAATACAAAAGGCTCCATGCCGACTTAAGTACAAGAAGACTGACTCTTCTTACTGACTATGCTTTGAACCATTCCTGTGACACTAGTTATAGATTCCGATGCCTCACATCAATTTTACTGTATCCCTCTGACCTTCTTATTGACGATAAAACATACAAATTATATCGGAATTAAATAGAAAAGGCACAATGCCGACTTAAGTACAAGAAGACTGACTCTTCTTACTGTCTATGATTTAAACCATTCCTGTGACACTAGTTATAAATTCCGATGCTTCACTTCAGGTGTACTGTCTCCCTTGGACCTTCCTATTGACGATGAACCACAGAAATTGCATCGGAATTAAATACAAAATTCACAATGCCGACTGAAGTACAAGAAGACTGACTCTTCCTACTGTCTACGTTTTGAACCATCCCTGTGACACTAGATATAGATTCCGATGCTTCACTTCAGGTTTACTGTATCCCTCTGACCTTCTTATTGACGATAAAACACATAAATTGCATCGGCATTAAATACAAAAGGCACAATGCCGACTTAAGTACAAGGAGACTGACTCTTCTTACTGACTATGTTTTGAACATTTCCTGTGATACCAGATTTAGAATCCGTTGCCTCACTATATGATTACACTATCTCTTGGACCTTTTTATTGACAATGAAACACAGAAATTGCATCGGAAATAAATACAAAAGGCACAATGCCGACATAAGCATAAGAAGACTTACTCTTCTTACTGTCTATGATTTGAACCATTCCTGTGACACTAGTTATAGATTCCGATGCTTCACTTCAGGTTTACTGTATCCCTCTGACCTTCATATTGACGATGAAACACAGAAATTGCATCGGAAATAAATAGAAAAGGCACAATGCCGACTTAAGTAGAAGAAGACTGACTCTTCTTACTGACTATGTTTTGAACCATTCCTGTGTCACTAGTTATAGATTCCGATTCTTCACTTTAGGTTTACTGTGTCCCTTGGACCTTCTTATTGACGATGAAACACCGAAATTGCATCGGAATTAAATACGAAAGGCACAATGCCGACTTAAGTACAAGAAGACTCACTCTTCTTACTATCAATGTTTTTAACCAATCCTGTGACACTAGTTATTGATTCCGATGGTTCACATCAGGTTTACTGTATCCCTCAGACATTCTTATGGACAATGAAACACAGCAATTGCATCGGAAATAAATAGAAAAGGCACACTGCCGACTTAAGTACAAGAAGACTGACTCTTCTTACTGTCTATGTTTTGAACCATTCCTGTAAAACTAGTTATAGATTCCGATGCTTCACTTCAGGTGTACTGCATCCCTTGGACCTTCTTATTGGCGATGAAACACAGAAATTGCATCGGAATTAAATACAAAAGGCACAATGCCGACTTAAGTACAAGAAGACTGACTCTTATTACTGTCTATGTTTTGAACCATTCCTGTGACACTAGTTATAGATTCCGATGCTTTACTTCAGGTTTACTGTATCCCTCTGACCTTCTTTTTGACGATGAAACTTAGAAATTGCATCGGAATTAAATACAAAAGGCACAATGCCGACGCAAATACAAGATGAACGGCTCTTCTTACTCTCTATGTTTTGAACCTTTCCTGTGAGACCGGTTTTAGATTCCGATGCTTCACTTCAGGTTTTCTGTATCGCTGTGACCTTCTTATTGACGATGAAACACAGAAATTGGATCGGAATTAAAAACAAAAGGCACAATGCCGACTTAAGTACAAGAAGACTGACTCTTCTTACTGACTATGTTTTGAACCATTCCTGTGACACTAGTTATAGATTCCGATGCTTCACTTTAGGTTTACTGTATCTCTTGGAACTCCTTATTGACGATGAAACACAGAAATTGAATCGGAATTAAATACAAAAGGCACAATGCCGACTCAAATACAAGATGACTGGCTCTTCTTACTGACTATGTTTTGAACCATTCCTGTGACACTAGTTATAGATTCCGATGCTTCACTTTAGGTTTACTGTATCTCTCTGATCCTCTAATTGACGATGAAACACAGAAATTGCATCGGAAATAAATGCAAAAATCACAATGCCGACTTAAGTACAAGAAGACTGACTCTTCCTACTGTCAACGTTTTGAACCATCCCTGTGACACTAGTTATAGATTCCGATGCTTCACTTCAAGTTTACTGTATCCCTCTGACCTTCTAACAGACGGTAAAAGACAGAAATTGCAACGGAATTAAATAGAAAAGGCACAATGCTGACTTAAGTACAGGAAGTCTGACTCTTTTTACTGACTATGTTTTGAACCATTCCTGTGACACTAGTTATTGATTCCGATGCTTCACTTTTGGTTTACTGTATCACTTGGACCTTCTTATTGACGATGAAACACAGAAACTGCATCGGAATTAAATACAAAAGGCACAATGCCGACTTAAGTACAAGAAGACTCACTCTTCTTACTGTCAATGTTTTTAACCAATCCTGTGACACTAGTTATAGATTCCGAGGCTTCACTTCAGGTTTACTGTATCCCACTGACCTTCTTATTGACGATGAAACTTAGAAATTACATCGGAATTAAGTACAAAAAGCACAATGCAGACTTAAGTACATGAAGACTGACTCTTCCTACTGTCATTGTTTTGAACCATTCCTGTGACACTAGTTATAGATTCCGATGCTTCACTTCAAGTTTACTGTATCCGTCTGACTTTCTTATTGACGATGAAACACAGAAATTGCATCGGAATTAAATACAAAAGACACCATGCCGACTTAAGTACAAGAAGACTGACTCTTCCTACTGACTATGTTTTGAACCATTCCTGTGACACTAGTTATAGATTCCGATGCCTCACTTCAGGCTTACTGTATCCCATGGACCTTCGTATTGATGATGAAACACAGAAATTGCATCGGAATTAAATACAGAAGGCACAATGCCGACTCAAGTACAAGAAGACTGACTCTTCTTACTGTCTATGTTTTGAACCATTCCTGTGACACTAGTTTTACATTCCGATGCTTCACTTCAGGTTTACTGTATCCCTCTGACCTTCTTCTTGATGATAAAACACAGAAATTGCATCGGAATTAAATAGAAAAGGCACAATGCCGACTTAAGTACAAGAAGACTTACTCTTCGTAATGTCTATGATTTGAACCATTCCTGTGACACTAGTTATAGATTCCGATGCTTCACTTTAGGTGTACTGTATCCCTTGGACCTTCGTATTGACTATGAAACACAGAAATTGCATCGGGATTAAATACAAAAGGCACAATGCCGACATAAGTACAAGTAGTCTGACTCTTCTTACTGTCTATGTTTTGAACCGTTCCTGTGACACTAGTTATAGATTCTGATGCTTCACTTCAGTTTTACTGTATCCCTCTGACCTTCTTAATGACGATGAAACACAGAAATTGCATCGGAATAAAATACAAAAGGCACAATGCCGACTTAAGTACAAGAAGACTGTCTCTTCCTATTGTCTATGTTTTGAACCATTCCTGTGACACTACTTATAGATTCCGATGCCTCACTTCAGGTTTACTGTATCTCTTGGACCTTCTTATTGACGATGAAAGACAGAAAATTCCATCGCAATTAAATAGAAAAGGCACAATGCCGACTTCAGTACAAGAAGACTGACTCTTCCTACTGTCTAAGTTTTGAACCATCCCTGTGACTCTAGTTATAGATTCTGATACTTCACTTCAGGTTTACTGTATCCCTCTGACCTTCTTATTGACGATGAAACACAGAAATAGCATCGGAATTAAATAGAAAAGGCACAATGCTGACTTAAGTACAAGAAGACTGACTCTTCTTACTGTGTATGTTTTGAACCATTCCTGTGACACTAGTTATAGATTCAGATGCCTCACTTCAGGTTTACTGTATCCCTTGGACCTTCTTATTGAAGATGAAACACAGAAGTTGCATCGGAATTAAATACAAAAGGCACAATGCCGACTTAAGTACAAGAAGACTGACTCTTCCTACTGTCTATCCTTTGAACCATTCCTGTGACACTAGTTATAGATTCTGATGCCTCACTTCAGGTTCACTGTATCCCTCTGACCCTCTTATTGACGATGAAACACAGAAATTGCATCGGAATTAAATAGAAAAGGCACAATGCCGACTTAAGTACTAGTAGACTGACTCTTCTTACTGTCTATGTTTTGAACCATTCCTGTGACAGTAGTAACAGATTCCGATGCCTCACTTCAGGTTTACTGTATCCCCTGGACCTTCTTATTGACGATGAAACACAGAAGTTGCATCGGAATTAAATACAAAAGGCACAATGCCGGCTTAAGTACAAGAAGACTGACTCTTCCTACTGTCTATGTTTTGAACCATTCCTGTGACACTAGTTATAGATTCCGATGCTTCACATCAGGTTTACTGTATCCCTCTGACTTTCTTATTGACGATGAAACATAGAAATTGCATCGGAATTAAATAGAAAAGGCACAATGCCGAATTAAGTACAAGAAGACTGACTCTTCCTACTGTCTATGTTTAGAACCATTCCTGTGACACTAATTATGCATTCCGATAATTCACTTCATGATTACTGTATCCCTCTAAACTTCTTATTGACGATGAAACACAGAAATTGCATCGGAATTAAATAGAAAAGGCACAATGCCGACATAAGTACAAGAAGACTGACTCTTCTTACTGTCTATGATTTTAACCATCCCTGTGACACTAGTTATAGATTCCGATGCTTCACTTCAAGTTTACTGTATCCCTCTGACCTTCTAACAGACGGTAAAAGACAGAAATTGCATCGGAATTAAATAGAAAAGGCACAATGCTGACTTAAGTACAGGAAGTCTGACTCTTCTTACTGACTATGTTTTGAACCATTCCTGTGACACTAGTTATTGATTCCGATGCTTCACTTTTGGTTTACTGTATCACTTGGACCTTCTTATTGACGATGAAACACAGAAATTGCATCGGAATTAAATACAAAAGGCACAATGCCGACTTAAGTACAAGAAGACTCACTCTTCTTACTGTCAATGTTTTTAACCAATGATGTGACACTAGTTATAGATTCCGAGACTTCACTTCAGGTTTACTGTATCCCACTGACCTTCTTATTGACGATGAAACTTAGAAATTACATCGGAATTAAGTACAAAAAGCACAATGCAGACTTAAGTACATGAAGACTGACTCTTCCTACTGTCATTGTTTTGAACCATTCCTGTGACACTAGTTATAGATTCCGATGCTTCACTTCAAGTTTACTGTATCCGTCTGACTTTCTTATTGACGATGAAACACAGAAATTGCATCGGAATTAAATACAAAAGACACCATGCCGACTTAAGTACAAGAAGACTGACTCTTCCTACTGACTATGTTTTTAACCATTCCTGTGACACTAGTTATAGATTCCGATGCCTCACTTCAGGTTTACTGTATCCCATGGACCTTCGTATTGATGATGAAACACAGAAATTGCATCGGAATTAAATACAGAAGGCACAATGCCGACTCAAGTACAAGAAGACTGACTCTTCTTACTGTCTATGTTTTGAACCATTCCTGTGACACTAGCTTTACATTCCGATGCTTCACTTCAGGTTTACTGTATCCCTCTGACCTTCTTCTTGATGATGAAACACAGAAATTGCATCGGAATTAAATAGAAAAGGCACAATGCCGACTTAAGTACAAGAAGACTTACTCTTCGTAATGTCTATGATTTGAACCATTCCTGTGACACTAGTTATAGATTCCGATGCTTCACTTTAGGTGTACTGTATCCCTTGGACCTTCGTATTGACTATGAAACACAGAAATTGCATCGGGATTAAATACAAAAGGCACAATGCCGACATAAGTACAAGTAGACTGACTCTTCTTCCTGTCTATGTTTTGAACCATTCCTGTGACACTAGTTATAGATTCTGATGCTACACTTCAGTTTTACTGTATCCCTCTGACCTTCTTAATGACGATGAAACACAGAAATTGCATCGGAATAAAATACAAAAGGCACAATGCCGACTTAAGTACAAGAAGACTGTCTCTTCCTATTGTCTATGTTTTGAACCATTCCTGTGACACTACTTATAGATTCCGATGCCTCACTTCAGGTTTACTGTATCTCTTGGACCTTCTTATTGACGATGAAAGACAGAAAATTCCATCGCAATTAAATAGAAAAGGCACAATGCCGACTTCAGTACAAGAAGACTGACTCTTCCTACTGTCTAAGTTTTGAACCATCCCTGTGACTCTAGTTATAGATTCTGATACTTCACTTCAGGTTTACTGTATCCCTCTGACCTTCTTATTGACGATGAAACACAGAAATAGCATCGGAATTAAATAGAAAAGGCACAATGCTGACTTAAGTACAAGAAGACTGACTCTTCTTACTGTGTATGTTTTGAACCATTCCTGTGACACTAGTTATAGATTCAGATGCCTCACTTCAGGTTTACTGTATCCCTTGGACCTTCTTATTGAAGATGAAACACAGAAGTTGCATCGGAATTAAATACAAAAGGCACAATGCCGACTTAAGTACAAGAAGACTGACTCTTCCTACTGTCTATCCTTTGAACCATTCCTGTGACACTAGTTATAGATTCAGATGCCTCACTTCAGGTTCACTGTATCCCTCTGACCCTCTTATTGACGATGAAACACAGAAATTGCATCGGAATTAAATAGAAAAGGCACAATGCCGACTTAAGTACTAGTAGACTGACTCTTCTTACTGTCTATGTTTTGAACCATTCCTGTGACACTAGTTATAGATTTCGTTGCCTCACTTCAGGTTTACTGTATCCCTCTGACCCTCTTATTGACGATGAAACACAGAAATTGCATCGGAAATTAATAGAAAAGGCACAATGCTGACTTATGGACAAGAAGATTGACTCTTCTTACTGTCTATGTTTTGAACCATTCCTGTGACAGTAGTAACAGATTCCGATGCCTCACTTCAGGTTTACTGTATCCCCTTGACCTTCTTATTGACGATGAAACACAGAAGTTGCATCGGAATTAAATACAAAAGGCACAATGCCGGCTTAAGTACAAGAAGACTGACTCTTCCTACTGTCTATGTTTTGAACCATTCCTGTGACACTAGTTATAGATTCCGATGCTTCACATCAGGTTTACTGTATCCCTCTGACTTTCTTATTGACGATGAAACATAGAAATTGCATCGGAATTAAATAGAAAAGGCACAATGCCTAATTAAGTACAAGAAGACTGACTCTTCCTACTGTCTATGTTTAGAACCATTCCTGTGGCACTAATTATGCATTCCGATAATTCACTTCATGATTACTGTATCCCTCTAAACTTCTTATTGACAATGAAACACAGAAATTGCATCGGAATTAAATAGAAAAGGCACAATGCCGACATAAGTACAAGAAGACTGACTCTTCTTACTGTCTATGATTTTAACCATTCCTGTGACACTAGTTATAGATTCCGATGCTTCACTTCAGGTTTACTGAATCCCTCTGACCTTATTGACGATAAAACACAGAAATTGCATCGGAATTAAATAGAAAAGGCACAATGCTGACTTAAGTACAAGAAGACTGGCTCTTCTTACCGTCTATGTTTTGAACCTTTCCTGACAGACCGGTTTTAGATTCCGATGCTTCACTTCAGGTTTACTGTATCCCTTGATCCTTCTTATTGACGACGAAACACAGCTATTGCATCGGAATTAAATAGAAAAGGCACATTGCCGACTTAAGTACAAGAAGACTGACTCTTCTTACTTACTATGCTATGAACATTTAATGTGAGACCAGTTTTAGATTCCGATGTTTCACTGTATGTTTACTGTATCCCTTGGACCTTCTTATTGACGATGAAACAGAGATATTGCATCGAAATTAAATAGAAAAGGCACAATGCCGACTTAAGTACAAGAAGACTGACTCTTCCTACTGTCAATATTTTGAACCATACCTGTGACACTAGTTATAGATTCCGATGGTTCACTTCAGGTTTACTGTATCCCTCTGACCTGCTTATTGACGATGAAACACAGAAATTGCATCGGAATTAAATACAAAAGGCACAATGCCGACTAAAGTACAAGAAGACTGACTCTTCCTACTGTCTATGATTTGAACTATTCCTGTGAGACTAGTTATACATTCCGATGCTTCACTTTAGGTTTACTGTATCCCTCTGACCTTCTTCTTGATTATGAAACCCAGAAATTGCATCGGAATTAAATAGAAAAGGCACAATGCCGACTTAGGTAGAAGAAGACTGACTCTTCTTACTGTCTATGATTTGAACCATTCCTGTGACACTAGTTATAGATTCCGATGCTTCACTTCAGGTGTACTGTATCCCTTGGACCTTCTTGTTGACAATGAAACACAGAAATTGCATAGGGAATAAATACAAAAGGAACAATGCCGACTTAAGTACAAGTAGACTGACTCTTCTTACTGTCTATGTTTTGAACCATTCCTGTGACACTAGTTATAGATTCTGATGCTTCACTTCAGTTTTACTGTATGCCTCTGACCTTCTTATTGACTATGAAACACAGAAATTGCATCGGAATTAAATACAAAAGGCACAATGCCGAGTCAAATACAAGATGACTGGCTCTTCTTACTCACTATGCGTTGAATCTTTCCTGTGAGACCGGTATTAGATTCCGACGATTCACTTCAGGTTTACTGTATCCCTTGGTTCTTCTTATTGACGACGAAACACAGAAATTTCATCGGAATTAAATAGAAAAGGTACCATGCCGACTTAAGTACAAGAAGACTGACTCTTCTTACTGACTATGTTTTGAACCATTCTTGTGACACTAGTTATAGATTCCGATGCCTCACTTCAGGTTTACTGTATCCCATGGACCTTCGTATTGATGATGAAACACAGAAATTGCATCGGAATTAAATACAAAAGGCACAATGCCGACTTAAGTACAAGAAGACTGACTCTTCTTACTGTCCATGTTTTGAACCATTCCTGTGACACTAGTTATAGATTCCGATGCCTCACTTCCGGATTTACTGTATCCTTTGGACCTTCTTATTGACGATGAAACACAGAAATTGCATCGGAATTAAATACAAAAGGCATAATGCCGACTTAAGTACAAGAAGAATGACTCCTCCTACTGTCTATTTTTTGAACCATTCCTGTGACACTTGTTATAGATTCCGATGCTTCACTTCAGGTTTACTGTATCCCTCTGACCTTCTTATTGACGATGAAACACAGAAATTGCATCGGAAATAAATACAAAAGGCACAATGCCGACTCAAGTACAAGAAGACTGACTCTTCCTACTGTCTATGTTTTGAACCATTCCTGTGACACTAGTTATACATTCCGATGCTTCACTTCAGGTTTACTGTATCCCTCTGACCTTCTTCTTGATGATGAAACACAGAAATTGCATCGGAATTAAATAGAAAAGGCACAATGCCGACTTAAGTACAAGAAGACTGACTCTTCTTACTGTCTATGATTTGAACCATTCCTGTGACACTAGTTATGGATTCCGATGCTTCACTTCAGGTGTACTGTATCCGTTGGACCTTCGTGTTGACTATGAAACACAGAATTTTCATCGGGATTAAATACAAAAGGCACAATGCCGACTTAAGTACAAGTAGACTGACTCATGTTACTGTCTATGTTTTGAACCATTCCTGTGACACTAGTTATAGATTCCGATGCCTCACTTCAGGTTTACTGTATCCCTTAGACCTTCTTATTGACGATGAAAGACAGAAATTGCATCGGAATTAAATAGAAAAGGCACAATGCCGACTTCAGTACATGAAGACTGACTCTTCCTACTGTCTACGTTTTGAACCATCCCTGTGACACTAGTTATAGATTCCGATGCTTCACTTCAGGTTTACTGTATCCCTCTGACCTCCTTATTGACGATGAAATACAGAAATTGCATCGGAATTAAATAAAAAAGCACACTGCTGTCTTAAGTACAAGAACACTGACTCTTCTTACTGTCCATGTTTTGAACCATTCCTGTGACACTAGTTATAGATTCCGATGCTTCACTTCAGGTTCACTGTATCCCTCTGACGTTCTTATTGACGATGAAACACAGAAATTGCATCGGAATTAAATAGAAATGGCACAATGCTGTCTTACGTACAAGAAGACTGACTCTTCTTACTGTCTATGTTTTGAACCATTCCTGTGCACTAGTTATAGATTCCGATGCCTCACTTCAGGTTTACTGTATCCCTTGGAACTTCTTATTGAAGATGAAGCACAGAAGTTGCATCGCAATTAAATACAAAGGCACAATGCCGACTTAAGTACAAGAAGACTGACTCTTCCTACTGTCTATGTTTTGAACCATTCCTGTGACACTAGTTATAGATTCTGATGCCTCACTTCAGGTTCACTGTATCCCTCTGACCCTCTTATTGACGATGAAACACAGAAATTGCATCGGAATTAAATACAAAAATCACAATGCCGACTCAAGTACAAGAAGACTGACTCTTCCTACTGCCTATGTTTTGAACCAATCCTGTGACACTAGTTATAGATTCCGATGATTCACGTCAGGTTTTCTGTATCCCTCTGACCTTCTTATTGACGATGAAACACAGAAACTGAATCGGATTTAAATAGAAAAATCACAGTGCCGACATAAGTACAAGAAGACTGACTCTTCTCACTGTCTATGATTTGAACCATTCCTGTGACACTAGTTATAGAATCCGATTCTTCACTTCAGGTGTGCTGTATCCCTTGGACCTTCTTATTGACGATGAAACACAAAAATTGCATCGGAATTAAATACAAAAGGCACAATGCCGACTTAAGTACAAGTAGACTAACTCTTCTTACTGTCTATGTTTTGAACTATTCCTGTGACACTAGTTATAGATTCCGATGCCTCACTTCAGGTTTACTGTTTCCCTCTGACCCTCTTATTGACGATGAAACACAGAAATTGCATCGGAAATTAATAGAAAAGGCACAATGCTGACTTATGTACATGAAGACTGACTCTTCTTACTGTCTATGATTTGAACCATTCCTGTGGCAGTAGTAACAGATTCCGATGCCTCACTTCAGGTTTACTGTATCCCTTGGACCTTCTTATTGACGATGAAACACAGAAATTGAATCGGAATTAAATAGAAAATGCACAATGCCGACATAAGTACAAGAAGACTGACTCTTCTTCCTGTCTATGATTTGAACCATTCCTGTGACACTAGTTATAGATTCCGATGGTTCACTTCAAGTTTACTGTATCCCTCTGACCTTCTTATTGACGATGAAACACAGAAATTGCATCGGGATTAAATACAAAAGGCACAATGCCGACTTAAGTACAAGTAGACTGACTCTTCTTACTGTCAATATTTTGAACCTTTCCTGTGACACTAGTTATAGATTCTGATGCTTCACTTCAATTTTTACTGTATCCCTCTGACCTTCTAATTGACGATGAAAAACGGAAATTGCATCGGAGTAAAATACAAAAGGCACAATGCCGACTTAAGTACAAGAAGACTGTCTCTTCCAACTGTCTACGTTTTGAACCATTCCAGTGACACTAGTTATTGATTCCGATGCCTCACTTCAGGTTTACTGTATCCCTTGGACCTTCTTATTGACGATGAAAGACAGAAAATGCATCGGAATTAAATAGAAAAGGCACAATGCCGACTTCAGTACAAGAAGACTGACTCTTCCTACTGTCTACGTTTTGAACCGTCCCTGTGAAACAGTTATAGATTCCGATGCTTCATTTCAGGATTACTATATCCCTCTGACCTTCTTACTGACGATGAAACACAGAAATTGCATCGGAATTAAATAGATAAGGCACAATGCTGACTTAAGTACAAGAAGACTGACTCTTCTTACTGTGTATGTTTTGAACCATTTCTGTGACATTAGTTATAGATTCTGATGCCTCACTTAATGTTCACTGTATCCCTTGGACCTTCTTATTGAAGATGAAACCAAGAAGTTGCATCGGAATTAAATACAAAAGGCACAATGCCGACTTAAGTACAAGAAGTTTGACTCTTCCTACTGTCTATCCTTTGAACCGTTCCTGTGACACTATTTATAGATTCTGGTGCCACACTTCAGGTTCACTGTATCCCTCTGACCCTCTTAATGACGATGAAACACAGAAATTGCATCGGAATTAAATACAAAAATCACAATGCCGACTCAAGTACAGGAAGACTGACTCGTCCAACCGTCTATGTTTTGAACCAATCCTGTAACACTAGTTATAGATTCCGATATTTCACGTCAGGTTTTCTGTATCCCTCTGACCTTCTTACTGACGATGAAACACAGAAATTGCATCGGATTTAAATAGAAAAGGCACAATTCCGACATAAGTACAAGAACACTGACTCTTCTCACTGTCTATGATTTGAACCATCCCTGTGACACTAGTTACAGATTCCGAATCTTCACTTCAGGTGTGCTATATCCCTTGGACCTTCTTATTGACGATGAAACACAGAAGTTGCAACGGAATTAAATACAAATGGCACAATGCCGGCTTAAGTACAAGAAGACTGACTCTTCCTACTGTCTATGTTTTGAACCATTCCTGTGACACTAGTTATAGATTCCGATGCTTCACATCAGGTTTAACGTATCCCTCTGACCTTCTTATTGACGATGAAACATAGAAAATGCATCGGAATTAAACAGAAAAGGCACAATGCCGAATTAAGTACAAGAAGATTGACTCTTCCTACTGTCTATGTTTAGAACCATTCCTGTGACACCAATTATAGATTCCGATGATTCACTTCATGATTACTGTATCCCTCTAAACTTTTTATTGACGATGAAACACAGAAATTGCATCGGAATTAAATAGAAAAGGCACAATGCCGACATTAGTACAAGAAGACTGACTCTTCTTACTGCCTATGATTTTAACCATTCCTGTGACACTAGTTACAGATTCCGATGCTTCACTTCAAGTTTACTGTATCCCTCTGACCTTATTGACGATAAAACACAGAAATTGCATCGGAATTAAATAGAAAAGGCACAATGCTGGCATAAGTACAAGAAGACTGGCTCTTCTTACTCTCTATGTTTTGAACCATTCCTGTGAGACCGGTTTTAGATTCCGATGCTTCACTTCAGGTTTACTGTATCCCTTGGACCTTCTTATTGACGACGAAACACAGATATTGCATCGTAATTAAATAGAAAAGGCACATTGCCGACTTAAGTACAAGAAGACTGACTCTTCTTACATACTGTGCTTTGAACATTTCCTGTGAGACCAGTTTTAGATTCCGATGCTTCACTGTATGTTTACTGTATCCCTTGGAGCTTCTTATTGACGATGAAACACAGAAATTGCATCGGAATTATATACAAAAGGCACCATGCCGACTTAGGTACAAGAAGACTGACTCTTCTTACTGACTATGTTTTGAACCATTCCTGTGACACTTGTTATAGATTCCGATGCTCCACTTAAGGTTTACTGTATCCCTCTGACCTTCTTATTGACGATGAAACACAGAAATTGCATCGGAATTAAATACAAAATTCAGAATGCCGACTCAAGTACAAGAAGACTGACTCTTCCTACTGTCTATGTGTTGAACCATTCCTGTGACACTAGTTATACATTCCGATGCTTCACTTCAGGTTTACTGTATCCCTCTGACCTTCTTCTTGATGATGAAACACAGAAATTGCATCGGAATTAAATAGAAAAGGCACAATGCCGACTTAAGTACAAGAAGACTGACTCTTCTTACTGTCTATGATTTGAACCATTCCTGTGACACTAGTTATAGATTCCGATGCTTCACTTCAGGTGTACTGTATCCCTTGGACCTTCGTATTGACTATGAAACACAGAAATTGCATCGGGATTAAATACAAAAGGCACAATGACGACTTAAGTACAAGTAGACTGACACATCTTACTGTCTATGTTTTGAACCATTCCTGTGACACTAGTTATAGATTCTGTTGCTTCACTTCAGTTTTACTGTATCCCTCTGACCTTCTTATTGACGATGAAACACAGAAATTGCATCGGAATAAAATACAAAAATCACAATGCCGACTTAAGTACAAGAAGACTGACTCTTCTTACTGTCTATGATTTGAACCATTCCTGTGACACTAGTTATAGATTCCGATGCTTCACTTCAGGTTTACTGTATCCCTTGGACCTTCTTATTGACGATGAAAGACAGAAAATGCATCGGAATTAAATAGAAAAGGCACAATGCCGACTTCAGTACAAGAAGACTGACTCTTCCTACTGTCTACGTTTTGAACCATCCCTGTGACACTAGTTATAGATTCCGATGCTTCATTTCAGGATTACTATATCCCTCTGACCTTCTTACTGACGATGAAACACAGAAATTGCATCGGAATTAAATAGATAAGGCACAATGCTGACTTAAGTACAAGAAGACTGACTCTTCTTACTGTGTATGTTTTGAACCATTTCTGTGACACTAGTTATAGATTCCGATGCCTCACTTCAGGTTCACTGTATCCCTTGGACCTTCTTATTGAAGATGAAACCAAGAAGTTGCATCGGAATTAAATACAAAAGGCACAATGCCGACCTAAGTACAAGAAGACTGACTTTTCCTACTGTCTATCCTTTGAACCATTCCTGTGACGCAATTTATAGATTCTGGTGCCTCACTTCAGATTCACTGTATCCCTCTGACCCTCTTATTGACGATGAAACACAGAAATTGCATTGGAATTAAATACAAAAATTACAATGCCGACTCAAGTACAAGAAGACTGACTCTTCCAACCGTCTATGTTTTGAACCAATCCTGTGACACTAGTTATAGATTCCGATATTTCACGTCAGGTTTTCTGTATCCCTCTGACCTTCTTATTGACGATGAAACACAGAAATTGCATCGGATTTAAATAGAAAAGGCACAATGCCGACATAAGTACAAGAGCACTGACTCTTCTCACTGTCTATGATTTGAACCATTCCTGTGACACTAGTTATAGATTCCGATACTTCACTTCAGGTGTGCTGTATCCCTTGGACCTTCTTATTGACGATGAAACACTGAAATTGCATCGGAATTAAATAGAAAAGGCACAATGCCGACTTAAGTACAAGTAGACTGACTCTTCTTACTGTCTATGTTTTGAACCATTCCTGTGACACTAGTTATAGTTTCCGATGCCTCACTTCAGGTTTACTGTATCCCTCTGACCCTCTTATTGACGATGAAACACAGAAATTGCATCGGATTTAAATAGAAAAGGCACAATGCCGACATAAGTACAAGAGCACTGACTCTTCTCACTGTCTATGATTTGAACCATTCCTGTGACACTAGTTATAGATTCCGATACTTCACTTCAGGTTTACTGTATCCCTCTGACCTTCTTATTGACGATGAAACATAGAAAATGCATCGGAATTAAATAGAAAAGGCACAATGCCGAATTAAGTACAAGACGATTGACTCTTCCTACTGTCTATGTTTAGAACCATTCCTGTGACACCAATTATAGATTCCGATGATTCACTTCATGATTACCGTATCCCTCTAAACTTTTTATTGACGATGAAACACAGAAATTGCATCGGAATTAAATAGAAAAGGCACAATGCCGACATAAGTACAAGAAGACTGACTCTTCTTACTGTCTATGATTTTAACCATTCCTGTGACACTAGTTATAGATTCCGATGCTTCACTTCAAGTTTACTGTATCCCTCTGACCTTATTGACGATAAAACACAGAAATTGCATCGGAATTAAATAGAAAAGGCACAATGCTGACTTAAGTACAAGAAGACTGGCTCTTCTTACTCTCTATGTTTTGAACCATTCCTGTGAGACCGGTTTTAGATTCCGATGCTTCACTTCAGGTTTACTGTATCCCTTGGACCTTCTTATTGACGACGAAACACAGATATTGCATCGGAATTAAATAGAAAAGGCACATTGCCGACTTAAGTACAAGAAGACTGACTCTTCTTACATACTATGTTTGAACATTTCCTGTGAGACCAGTTTTAGATTCCGATGCTTCACTGTATGTTTACTGTATCCCTTGGAGCTTCTTATTGACGATGAAACACAGAAATTGCATCGGAATAAAATAGAAAACGCACAATGCCGACTTCAGTACAAGAAGACTGACTCTTCCTACTGTCAACGTTTTGAACCATCCCTGTGACACTAGTTATAGATTCCGATGCTTCACGTCAGGTTTACTGTATCCCTCTGACCTTCTTATTGACGATGAAACACAGAAATTGCATCGGAATTAAATAGAAAAAGCACAATGCTGCCTTAAGTACAAGAAGACTGACTCTTCTTACTGTCTATGTTTTGAACCATTCCTGCCACACTAGTTATAGATTCCGATGCCTCACTTCAGGTTTACTGGATCCCTTGGACCTTCTTATTGAAGATGAAACACAGAAGTTGCATCGCAATTAAATACAAAAGGCACAATGCCGACTTAAGTACAAGAAGACTGACTCTTCCTACTGTCTATGCTTTGAACCATTCCTGTGACACTAGTTATAGATTCTGATGCCTCACTTCAGGTTCACTGTATCCCTCTGACCCTCTTATACACGATGAAACACAGAAATTGCATCGGAATTAAATACAAAAATCACAATGCCGACTCAAGTACAAGAAGACTGACTCTTCCTACTGTCTATGTTTTAAACCAATCCTGTGACACTAGTTATAGATTCCCATTCTTCACTTCAGGTGTGCTGTATCCCTTGGACCTTCTTATTGACCATGAAACACATTAGTTGCATCGGAATTAAATACAAAAGGCACAATGGCAGCTTAAGTACAAGAAGACTGACTCTTCCTACTGTCTATGTTTTGAACCATTCCTGTGACACTAGTTATAGATTCCGATGCTTCACATTAGGTTTACTGTATCCCTCTGACCTTCTTATTGACGATGAAACATAGAAATTGCATCAGAATTAAATAGAAAAGGCACAATGCCGACATAAGTACAAGAAGACTGACTCTTCTTACTGTCTATGATTTGAACCATTCCTGTGACACTAGTTATAGATTCCGATGCTTCACTTCAAGTTTACTATATCCCTCTGACCTTCTTATTGACCATAAAACACAGAAATTGCATCGGAATTAAGTAGAAATGGCACAATGCTGACTTAAGTGCAAGAAGACTGGCTCTTCTTACTCTCCATGTTTTGAACCTTTCCTGTGAGACCGGTTTTAGATTCGGATGCTTCACTGTATGATTACTGAATCCCTTGGACCTTCTTATTGACGATGAAACACAGAAATTGCATCGGCATTAAATACAAAAGGCACCATGCCGACTTAGGTACAAGTAGACTGACTCTTCTTACTGACTATGTTTTGAACCATTCCTGTGACACTTGTTATAGATTCCGATGCTTCACTTCAGGTTTACTGTATCCCTCTGACTTTCTTATCGACGATGAAACAGAGATATTGCATCGGAATTAAATACAAAAGGCACAATGCCGACTAAAGTACAAGGAGACTGACTCTTCCTACTGTCAATGTTTTGAACCATACCTGTGACACTAGTTATAGATTCCGATGCTTCACTTCAGGTTTACTGTATCCCTCTGACCTTCTTATTGACGATGAAACACAGAAATTTTATCGGAATTAAATACAAAAGGCACAATGCCGACTAAAGTACAAGAAGACTGACTCTTCCTACTGTCAATGTTTTGAACCATTCCTGTGAGACTAGTTATACATTCCGATGCTTCACTACAGATTTACTGTATCCCTCTGACCTTCTTCTAGATGATGAAACCCAGAAATGGCATCGGAATTAAATAGAAAAGGCACAATGCCGACTTAAGTACAAGAAGACTGACTCTTCTTACTGTCTATGATTTGACCCATTCCTGTGACACTAGTTATAGATTCCGATGCTTCACTTCGGGTGCACTGTATCCCTTGGACCTTCTTATTGACGATGAAACACAGAAATTGCATAGGGATTAAATACAAAAGGCACAATGCCGACTTAAGTACAAGTAGACTGACTCTTCTTACTGTCTATGTTTTGAACAATTCCTGTGACACTAGTTATAGATTCTGATGCTTCACTTCAGTTTTACTGTATGCCTCTGACCTTCTTATTGACGATGAAACACAGAAATTGCATCGGAATTAAATACAAAAGGCACATTGCCGACTTAAGTACAAGAAGACTGTCTCTTCCTACTGTCTATGTATTGAACCATTCCTGTGACACTAGTTATACATTCCGATGCTGCACTTCAGGTTTACTGTATCCCTTGGAAATTCGTATTGACTATGAAACACAGAAATTGCATCGGAATTAAATACAAAAGGCACAATGCCGACTCAAGTACAAGAAGACTGACTCTTCCTACTGTCTACGTTTTGAACCATCCCTGTGACACTAGTTATAGATTCCGATGCTTCACTTCAAGTTTACTGTATCCCTCTGACCTTCTTATTGACGATGAAACACAGAAATTGCATCGGAATTAAATAGAAAAGGCACAATGCCGACTTAAGTACAAGAAGACTTACTCTTCCTACTGTCTATGCTTTGAACCATTCCTGTGACACTAGTTATAGATTCTGATGCCTCACTTCAGGTTCACTGTATCCCTCTGACCCTCGTATTGACGATGAAACACGGAAATTGCGTCGGAATTAAATACAATAATCACAATGCCGACTCAAGTACAAGAAGACTGACTCTTATTACTGTCTGTGTTTTGAACCAATCCTGTGACACTTGTTATGGATTCCGATGATACACGTCAGGTTTTCTGTATCCCTCTGACCTTCTTATTGACGATGAAACATAGAAATTGCGTCGTATTTAAATGGAAAAGGCACAATGCCGACATAAGTACAAGAAGACTGACTCTTCTCACTGTCTATGATTTGAACTAATCCTGTGACACTAGTTATAGATTCCGATTCTTCACTTCAGGTGTGCTGTATCCCTTGGACCTTCTTATTGACGATGAAACACAGAAATTGCATCGGAATTAAATACAAAAATCACAATGCCGACTTAAGTACAAGTACACTGACTCTTCTTACGGTCTATGTTTTGAACCATTCCTGTGACACTAGTTATAGATTCCGATGCCTCACTTCAGGTTTACTGTATCCCTCTGACCCTCTTATTGACGATGAAACACAGAAATTGCATCGGAATTTAATAGAAAAGGCACAATGCTGACTTATGTACATGAAGACTGACTCTTGTTACTGTCTACGTTTTGAAATATTCCTGTGACAGTAGTAACAGATTCCGATGCCCCACTTCAGGTTTACTGTATCCCTTGGACCTTCTTATTGACGATGAAACATAGAAATTGCATCGGAATTAAATAGAAAAGGCACAATGCCCAATTAAGTACAAGAAGACTGACTCTTCCTACTGTCTATGTTTAGATCCATTCCTGTGACACTAATTATAGATTCCGATGATTCACTTCATGATTACTGTATCCCTCTAACCCTCTTATTGACGATGAAACACAGAAATTGCATCGGAATTAAATAGAAAAGGCACAATGCCGACATAAGTGCAAGAAGACTGACTCTTCTTACAGTCTATGATTTGTACCATTCCTGTGACACTAGTTATAGATTCCGATTCTTCACTTCAAGTTTACTGTAGCCCTCTGACTTTCTTATTGACGGTAAAACACAGAAATTGCATCGGAATTAAATAGAAAAGGCACAATGCTGACTTAAGTACAAGAAGACTGACTCTTCTTACTGACTATGATTTGAACCATTCCTGTGACACTAGTTACAGATTCCGATGCTTCACTTTAGGTTTACTGTATCTCTCTGACCCTCTAATTGATGATGAAACACAGAAATTGCATCGGAAATAAATACAAAAATCACAATGCCGACTTAAGTGCAAGAAGACTGACTCTTCCTACTGTCTACGGTTTGAACCATCCCTGTGACACTAGTTATAGATTCCGATGCTTCACTTTAAGTTTACTGTATCCCTCTGACCTTCTTATTGACGATAAAACACAGAAATTGCATCGGAATTAAATAGAAAAGGCACAATGCTGACTTAGGTACAAGAAGACTTACTCTTCTTCCTGACTATGTTTTGAACTATTCCTGTGACACTAGTTATAGATTCCGATGCTTCACTTATGTTTACTGTATCACTTGGACCTTCTTATTGAAGATGAAACACAGAAATTGCATCTGAATCAAATACAAATGCACAATGCCGACTAAAGTACAAGTAGACTGACTCTTCCTACTGTCTGTGTTTTGAGCCATTCCTATGAGACTAGTTATGGATTCAGATGCTTCACTTCAGGTTTACTGTATCCCCCTGACCTTCTTATTGACGATGAAACTTAGAATTTGCATCGAAATTAAATACAAAAGGCACAGTGCCGACTCAAATACAAGATGACTGGCTCTTCTTACTCACTATGCTTTGAACCTTTCCTGTGAGACCGGTATTAGATTCCGATGCTTCACTTCTGGTTTACTGTATCCCTTGGACCTTCTTATTGACGACGAAACGCAGAAATTTCATCGGAATTAAATAGAAAAGGCACAATGCCGACTTACGTACAAGAAAACTGATTCTTCTTACTGACTATGCTTTGAACATTTCCTGTGAGACCAGTTTTAGATTCCGATGCTTCACTATATGTTTACTGTATATCTTGGACCTTCTTATTGACGATGAAACACAGAAATTGCATCTGAATTAAATACAAATGCACAATGCCGACTAGAGTACAAGAAGACTGACTCTTCCTACTGTCTATGTTTTGAGCCATTCCTATGAGACTAGTTATGCATTCACATGCTTCACTTCAGGTTTACTGTATCCCCCTGACCTTCTTATTGACGATGAAACTTAGAATTTGCATCGAAATTAAATACAAAAGGCACAGTGCCGACTCAAATACAAGATGACTGGCTCTTCTTACTCACTATGTTTTGAACCATTCCTGTGACACCAGTTATAGATTCCAATGCCTCACTTCAAGTTTACTGTATCCCATGGACCTTCGTATTGATGATGAAACACAGAAATTGCATCGGAATTAAAAACAAAAGGCACAATGCCGATTTAAGTACAAGAAGACTGACTCTTCCTACTGTCTATGTTTTTAACCAGTCCTGTGACACTAGTTATAGATTCCGATGCCTCACTTCAGGTTTACTGTATCCCTTGGACCTTCTTATTGACGATGAAACACAGAAATTGCATCGGAATTAAATACAAAAGACACAATGCCGACTTAAGTACAAGAAGAATGACTCCTCCTACTGTCTATTTTTTGAACCATTCCTGTGACACTTGTTATAGATTCCGTTGCTTCACTTCAGGTTTACTGTATCCCTCTGACCTCCTTATTGACGATGAAACACAGAAATTGCATCGGAATTAAATACAAAAGGCACAATGCCGACTCAAGTACAAGAAGACTGACTCTTCCTACTGTCAATGTTTTGAACCATTCCTGTGACACTAGTTATACATTCCGATGCTTCACTTCAAGTTTACTGTATCCCTTGGACCTTCGTATTGACGATGAATCACAGAAATTGCATCGGGATTAAATACAAAAAGCACAATGCCGACTTAAGTACAAGTAGACTGACTCTTCTTACTGTCTATGCTTTGAACCATTCCTGTGACACTAGTTATAGATACTTATGCTTCACTTCAGGTTTACTGAATCCCTTGGACCTTCTTATTGACGATGACAGACAGAAATTGCATCGGAATTAAATAGAAAAGGCACAATGCCGACTTCAGTACAAGAAGACTAACTCTTCCTACTGTCTACGTTTTGAACCATCCCTCTGGCACTAGTTATAGATTCCGATGTTTAACTTCAGGTTTACTGTATCCCTCTGACCTTCTTATTGACGATGAAACACAGGAATTGCATCGGAATTAAATAGAAAAGGCACAATGCTGACTTAAGTACAAGAAGACTGACTCTTCCTACTGTCTATGCTTTGAACCATTCCTGTGCCACTAGTTATAGATTCTGATGCCTCACTTCGGGTTCACTGTATCCCTCTGACCCTCTTATTGACGATGAAACACAGAAATTGTATCGGAATTAAATACAAAAATCACAATGCCGACTCAAGTACAAGAAGACTGACTCTTCCTACTGTCTATGTTTAGAACCAATCCTGTGACACTAGTTATAGATTTCGATGATTCACGTCAGGTTCACTGTATCCCTCTGACCTTCTTATTGACGATGAAACACAGAAATTGCATCGGATTTAAATAGAAAAAGCACAATGCCGACATAAGTACAAGAAGACTGACTCTTCTCACTGTCTATGATTTGAACCATTGCTGTGACACTAGTTATAGTTTCCGATTCTCCACTTCAGGTGTGCTGTATCCCTTGGACCTTCGTATTGACGATGAAACACAGAAATTGCACCGGAATTAAATACAAAAGGCACAATGCCGACTTAAGTACAAGTAGACTGACTATTCTTACTGTCTATGTTTTGAACCATTCCTGTAACACTAGTTATAGATTGTGATGCCTCACATGAGGTTTACTGTATCCCTCTGACCCTCTTATTGACGATGAAACACAGAAATTGCATCGGAAATTAATAGAAAAGGCACTATGCTGACTTATATACAAGAAGACTGACTCTTCTTACTGCCTATGTTTTGAACCATTCCTGTGACAGTAGTAATAGATTCCGATGCCTCACTTCAGGTTTACTATATCCCTTGGACCTTCTTATTGACGATGAAACACAGAAGTTGCATCGGAATTAAATACAAAAGGCACAATGCCGACTTAAGTACAAGAAGACTGACTCTTCCTACTGTCTACGTTTTGAACCATTCCTGTGACACTAATTATAGATTCCGATGCTTCAAATCAAGTTTACTGTATCCCTCTGACCTTCTTATTGACCATGAAACATAGAAATTGCATCGGAATTAAATAGAAAAGGCACAATTCCGAATTAAGTACAAGAAGAGTTACTCTTCCTACTGTCTAAGTTTTGAACAATTCCTGTGAAACTAATTATAGATTCCGATGCTTCACTTCAGGTTTACTGTATCCCTCTGACCTTATTATTGACGATAAAACACAGAAATAGCATCGGAATTAAATAGAAAAGGCACAATGCCGACATAAGTACAAGAAGACTGACTCTTCTTATTGTCTGTGATTTGAACCATTCCTGTGACACTAGTTATAGATTCCGATTCTTCACTTCAGGTGTTCTGTATCCCTTGGACCTTCTTATTGACGATGAAACACAGTAATTGCATCGGAATTAAATACAAAAATCACAATGCCGACTTAAGTACAAGAAGACTGACTCTTCCTACTGTCTAAGTTTTGACCCTTCCCTGTGACACTAGTTATAGATTCCGATGCTTCACTTCAAGTTTACTGTATCCCTCTGACCTTATTATTGACGATAAAACACAGAAATTGCATCGGAATTAAAAAGAAAAGGCACAATGCTGACTTAAGTACAACAAGACTGACTCTTCTTACTGACTATGTTTTGAAATATTCCTGTGACACTAGTTATAGATTCCGATGCTTCACTTTAGGTTTACTGTATCACTTGTACCTTCTTATTGACGATGAAACACAGAAATTGCATCGGAATTAAATAGAAAAGGCACAATGCCGACTTAAGTGCAAGATGACTGACTCTTCTTACTGTCAATGTTTTGAACCATTCCTGTGACAATAGTTATAGTTTCCGATGCTTCACTTCAAGTTTACTGTATCCCTCTGACCTTCTTATTGACGATAAAACACAGAAATTGCATCGTAATTAAGTAGAAAAGGCACAATGCTGACATAAGTACAAGAAGACTGGCTCTTCTTACTCTCTATGTTTTGAACCTTTCCAGTGAGACCGGTCTTAGATTCCGATGCTTCACTTCAGGTTTACTGTATCCCTTGGACCTTCTTATTGATGACGAAACACAGAAATTGCATCGGAATTAAATAATAAATGCACATTGCCGACTTAAGTACAAGAAGACTGACTCTTCTTACTTACTACGTTTTGAACATTTGCTGTGAGACCAGTTTTAGATTCCGATGCTTCACTGTAAGTTTACTGTATCCCTTGGACCTTCTTATTGACGATGAAAGACAGAAATTGCATCGGAATTAAATACAAAGGGCACCATGCCGACTTAAGTACAAGAAGACTGACTCTTCTTACTGACTATGTTTTGAACCATTCCTGTGACACTTGCTATAGATTCCGATGCTTCACTTCAGGTTTACTGTATCCCTCTGACTTTCTTATTGACGATGAAACAGAGAAGTTGCATCGGAATTTAATAGATAAGGCACAATGCCGACTTAAGTACAAGAAGACTGTCTCTTAATACTGTCAATGTTTTGAAACATTCCTGTGACACTAGTTATAGATTCCGATGCTTCACTTCAGGTTTACTGTATGCCTCTGACCTTCTTATTGACGATGAAACACAGAAATTGCATCGGAATTAAATACAAAAGGCACATTGCCGACTTAAGTACAAGAAGACTGTCTCTTCCTACTGTCTAATTATTGAACCATTCCTCTGACACTAGTTATAGATTCCGATGCTTCACTTCAGGTTTACTGTATCCCCCTGACCTTCTTATTGACGATGAAACACAGAAATTGCATCGGAATTAAATAGAAAAGGCACAATGCCGACTTAAGTACAAGAAGACTCACTCTTCCTACTGTCTATGCTTTGAACCATTCCTGTGACACTAGTTATAGATTCTGATGCCTCACTTCAGGTTCACTGTATCCCTCTGACCCTCGTATTGACGATGAAACACGGAAATTGCGTCGGAATTAAATACAATAATCACAATGCCGACTCAAGTACAAGAAGACTGACTCTTATTACTGTCTATGTTTTGAACCAATCCTGTGACACTTGTTATGGATTCCGATGATACACGTCAGGTTTTCTGTATCCCTCTGTCCTTCTTATTGACGATGAAACATAGAAATTGCATCGTATTTAAATGGAAAAGGCACAATGCCGACATAAGTACAAGAAGACTGACTCTTCTCACTGTCTATGATTTGAACTAATCCTGTGACACTAGTTATAGATTCCGATTCTTCACTTCAGGTGTGCTGTATCCCTTGGACCTTCTTATTGACGATGAAACACAGAAATTGCATCGGAATTAAATACAAAAATCACAATGCCGACTTAAGTACAAGTACACTGACTCTTCTTACGGTCTATGTTTTGAACCATTCCTGTGACACTAGTTATAGATTCCGATGCCTCACTTCAGGTTTACTGTATCCCTCTGACCCTCTTATTGACGATGAAACACAGAAATTGCATCGGAATTTAATAGAAAAGGCACAATGCTGACTTATGTACATGAAGACTGACTCTTGTTACTGTCTACGTTTTGAAATATTCCTGTGACAGTAGTAACAGATTCCGATGCCCCACTTCAGGTTTACTGTATCCCTTGGACCTTCTTATTGACGATGAAACACAGAAGTTGTATCGGAATTAAATACAAAAGGCACAATGCCGACATAAGTGCAAGAAGACTGACTCTTCTTACAGTCTATGATTTGTACCATTCCTGTGACACTAGTTATAGATTCCGATTCTTCACTTCAAGTTTACTGTAGCCCTCTGACTTTCTTATTGACGGTAAAACACAGAAATTGCATCGGAATTAAATAGAAAAGGCACAATGCTGACTTAAGTACAAGAAGACTGACTCTTCTTACTGACTATGATTTGAACCATTCCTGTGACAGTAGTTACAGTTTCCGATGCTTCACTTTAGGTTTACTGTATCTCTCTGACCCTCTAATTGATGATGAAACACAGAAATTGCATCGGAAATAAATACAAAAATCACAGTGCCGACTTAAGTGCAAGAAGACTGACTCTTCCTACTGTCTACGGTTTGAACCATCCCTGTGACACTAGTTATAGATTCCGATGCTTCACTTTAAGTTTACTGTATCCCTCTGACCTTCTTATTGACGATAAAACACAGAAATTGCATTGGAATTAAATAGAAAAGGCACAATGCTGACTTAGGTACAAGAAGACTTACTCTTCTTCCTGACTATGTTTTGAACTATTCCTGTGACACTAGTTATAGATTCCGATGCTTCACTTATGTTTACTGTATCACTTGGACCTTCTTATTGACGATGAAACACAGAAATTGCATCTGAATCAAATACAAATGCACAATGCCGACTAAAGTACAAGTAGACTGACTCTTCCTACTGTCTATGTTTTGAGCCATTCCTATGAGACTAGTTATGCATTCAGATGCTTCACTTCAGGTTTACTGTATCCCCCTGACCTTCTTATTGACGATGAAACTTAGAATTTGCATCGAAATTAAATACAAAAGGCACAGTGCCGACTCAAATACAAGATGACTGGCTCTTCTTACTCACTATGCTTTGAACCTTTCCTGTGAGACCGGTATTAGATTCCGAAGCTTCACTTCTGGTTTACTGTATCCCTTGGACCTTCTTATTGACGACGAAACACAGAAATTTCATCGGAATTAAATAGAAAAGGCACAATGCCGACTTACGTACAAGAAAACTGATTCTTCTTACTGACTATGCTTTGAACATTTCCTGTGAGACCAGTTTTAGATTCCGATGCTTCACTATACGTTTACTGTATATCTTGGACCTTCTTATTGACGATGAAACACAGAAATTGCATCTGAATTAAATACAAATGCACAATGCCGACTAAAGTACAAGAAGACTGACTCTTCCTACTGTCTATGTTTTGAGCCATTCCTATGAGACTAGTTATGCATTCAGATGCTTCACTTCAGGTTTACTGTATCCCCCTGACCTTCTTATTGACGATGAAACTTAGAATTTGCATCGAAATTAAATACAAAAGGCACAGTGCCGACTCAAATACAAGATGACTGGCTCTTCTTACTCACTATGTTTTGAACCATTCCTGTGACACCAGTTATAGATTCCAATGCCTCACTTCAGGTTTACTGTATCCCATGGACCTTCGTATTGATGATGAAACACAGAAATTGCATCGGAATTAAAAACAAAAGGCACAATGCCGATTTAAGTACAAGAAGACTGACTCTTCCTACTGTCTATGTTTTTAACCAGTCCTGTGACACTAGTTATAGATTCCGATGCCTCTCTTCAGGTTTACTGTATCCCTTGGACCTTCTTATTGACGATGAAACACAGAAATTGCATCGGAATTAAATACAAAAGACACAATGCCGACTTAAGTACAAGAAGAATGACTCCTCCTACTGTCTATTTTTTGAACCATTCCTGTGACACTTGTTATAGATTCCGTTGCTTCACTTCAGGTTTACTGTATCCCTCTGACCTTCTTATTGACGATGAAACACAGAAATTGCATCGGAATTAAATACAAAAGGCACAATGCCGACTCAAGTACAAGAAGACTGACTCTTCCTACTGTCAATGTTTTGAACCATTCCTGTGACACTAGTTATACATTCCGATGCTTCTCTTCAAGTTTACTGTATCCCATGGACCTTCGTATTGACGATGAATCACAGAAATTGCATCGGGATTAAATACAAAAGGCACAATGCCGACTTAAGTACAAGTAGACTGACTCTTCTTACTGTCTATGCTTTGAACCATTCCTGTGACACTAGTTATAGATACTGATGCTTCACTTCAGGTTTACTGAATCCCTTGGACCTTCTTATTGACGATGAAAGACAGAAATTGCATCGGAATTAAATAGAAAAGGCACAATGCCGACTTCAGTACAAGAAGACTAACTCTTCCTACTGTCTACGTTTTGAACCATCCCTCTGGCACTAGTTATAGATTCCGATGTTTAACTTCAGGTTTACTGTATCCCTCTGACCTTCTTATTGACGATGAAACACAGGAATTGCATCGGAATTAAATAGAAAAGGCACAATGCTGACTTAAGTACAAGAAGACTGACTCTTCCTACTGTCTATGCTTTGAACCATTCCTGTGACACTAGTTATAGATTCTGATGCCTCACTTCAGGTTCACTGTATCCCTCTGACCCTCTTATTGACGATGAAACACAGAAATTGAATCGGAATTAAATACAAAAATCACAATGCCGACTCAAGTACAAGAAGACTGACTCTTCCTACTGTCTATGTTTAGAACCAATCCTGTGACACTAGTTATAGATTTCGATGATTCACGTCAGGTTCACTGTATCCCTCTGACCTTCTTATTGACGATGAAACACAGAAATTGCATCGGATTTAAATAGAAAAGGCACAATGCCGACATAAGTACAAGAAGACTGACTCTTCTCACTGTCTATGATTTGAACCATTGCTGTGACACTAGTTATAGTTTCCGATTCTTCACTTCAGGTGTGCTGTATCCCTTGGACCTTCGTATTGACGATGAAACACAGAAATTGCACCGGAATTAAATACAAAAGGCACAATGCCGACTTAAGTACAAGTAGACTGACTATTCTTACTGTCTATGTTTTGAACCATTCCTGTAACACTGGTTATAGATTGTGATGCCTCACATCAGGTTTACTGTATCCCTCTGACCCTCTTATTGACGATGAAACACAGAAATTGCATCGGAAATTAATAGAAAAGGCACTATGCTGACTTATATACAAGAAGACTGACTCTTCTTACTGCCTATGTTTTGAACCATTCCTGTGACAGTAGTAATAGATTCCGATGCCTCACTTCAGGTTTACTATATCCCTTGGACCTTCGTATTGACGATGAAACACAGAAGTTGCATCGGAATTAAATACAAAAGGCACAATGCCGACTTAAGTACAAGAAGACTGACTCTTCCTACTGTCTACGTTTTGAACCATTCCTGTGACACTAATTATAGATTCCGATGCTTCAAATCAAGTTTACTGTATCCCTCTGACCTTCTTATTGACGATGAAACATAGAAATTGCATCGGAATTAAATAGAAAAGGCACAATTCCGAATTAAGTACAAGAAGAGTTACTCTTCCTACTGTCTAAGTTTTGAACAATTCCTGTGAAACTAATTATAGATTCCGATGCTTCACTTCAGGTTTACTGTATCCCTCTGACCTTATTATTGACGATAAAACACAGAAATTGCATCGGAATTAAAAAGAAAAGGCACAATGCTGACTTAAGTACAACAAGACTGACTCTTCTTACTGACTATGTATTGAAATATTCCTGTGACACTAGTTATAGATTCCGATGCTTCACTTTAGGTTTACTGTATCACTTGTACCTTCTTATTGACGATGAAACACAGAAATTGCATCGGAATTAAATAGAAAAGGCACAATGCCGACTTAAGTGCAAGATGACTGACTCTTCTTACTGTCAATGTTTTGAACCATTCCTGTGACAATAGTTATTGTTTCCGATGCTTCACTTCAAGTTTACTGTATCCCTCTGACCTTCTTATTGACGATAAAACACAGAAATTGCATCGGAATTAAGTAGAAAAGGCACAATGCTGACATAAGTACAAGAAGAGTGGCTCTTCTTACTCTCTATGTTTTGAACCTTTCCAGTGAGACCGGTCTTAGATTCCGATGCTTCACTTCAGGTTTACTGTATCCCTTGGACCTTCTTATTGATGACGAAACACAGAAATTGCATCGGTATTAAATAAAAAATGCACATTGCCGACTTAAGTTTAAGAACACTGACTCTTCTTACTTACTACGTTTTGAACATTTGCTGTGAGACCAGTTTTAGATTCCGATGCTTCACTGTAAGTTTACTGTATCCCTTGGACCTTCTTATTGACGATGAAAGACAGAAATTGCATCGGAATTAAATACAAAGGGCACCATGCCGACTTAAGTACAAGAAGACTGACTCTTCTTACTGACTATGTTTTGAACCATTCCTGTGACACTTGCTATAGATTCCGATGCTTCACTTCAGGTTTACTGTATGCCTCTGACCTTCTTATTGACGATGAAACACAGAAATTGCATCGGAATTAAATACAAAAGGCACATTGCCGACTTAAGTACAAGAAGACAGTCTCTTCCTACTGTCTAATTATTGAACCATTCCTCTGACACTAGTTATAGATTCCGATGCTTCACTTCAGGTTTGCTGTATCCCCCTGACCTTCTTATTGACGATGAAACTTAGAAATTGCATCGGAATTAAATACAAAAGGCACAATGCCGACTCAAATACAAGATGACTGGCTCTTCTTACTCACTATGCGTTGAACCTTTCCTGTGAGACCGGTATTAGATTCCAATGCTTCACTTCTGGTTTACTGTATCCCTTGGACCTTCTTACTGACGACGAAACACAGAAATTTCATCGGAATTAAATAGAAAAGGCACAATGCCGACTTACGTACAAGAAGACTGACTCTTCTTACTGACTATGCTTTGAACATTTCCTGTGATACCAGATTTAGATTCCGATGCTTCACTATATGTGTACTGTATATCTTGTACCTTCTTATTGACGACGAAACACAGAAATTGCATCGGAATTAAAGACAAAAGACACCATGCCGACTTAAGTACAAGAAGACTGATTCTTCTTACTGACTATGTTTTGAACCATTCCTGAGACACTAGTTATAGATTCCGATGCCTCACTTCAGGTTTACTGTATCCCTTGGACCTTCTTATTGACGATGAAACACAGAAATTGCATCGGAATTAAATACAAAAGACACAATGCCGACTTCAGTACAAGAAGAATGACTCCTCCTACTGTCTATTTTTTGAACCATTCCTGTGACACTTGTTATAGATTCCGATGCTTCACTTCAGGTTTACTGTATCCCTCTGACCTTCTTATTGACGATGAAACACAGAAATTGCATCGGAATTAAATACAAAAGGCACAATGCCGACTCAAGTACAAGAAGACTGACTCTTCCTACTGTCAATGTTTTGAACCATTCCTGTGACACTAGTTATACATTCCGATGCTTCACTTCAAGTTTACTGTATCCCTTGGACCTTCGTATTGACGATGAATCACAGAAATTGCATCGGGATTAAATACAAAAGGCACAATGCCGACTTAAGTACAAGTAGACTGACTCTTCTTACTGTCTATGCTTTGAACCATTCCTGTGACACTAGTTATAGACACTGATGCTTCACTTCAGGTTTACTGAATCCCTTGGACCTTCTTATTGACGATGAAAGACAGAAATTGCATCGGAATTAAATACAAAAGGCACAATGCCGACTTCAGTACAAGAAGACTAACTCTTCCTACTGTCTACGTTTTGAACCATCCCTGTGGCACTAGTTATAGATTCCGATGTTTAACTTCAGGTTTACTGTATCCCTCTGACCTTCTTATTGACGATGAAACACAGAAATTGCATCGGAATTAAATAGAAAAGGCACAATGCTGACTTAAGTACAAGAAGACTGACTCTTCCTACTGTCTATGCTTTGAACCATTCCTGTGACACTAGTTATAGATTCTGATGCCTCACTTCAGGTTCACTGTATGCCTCTGACCCTCTTATTGACGATGAAACACAGAAATTGTATCGGAATTAAATACAAAAATCACAATTCCGACTCAAGTACAAGAAGACTGACTCTTCCTACTGTCTATGTTTAGAACCAATCCTGTGACACTAGTTATAGATTTCGATGATTCACGTCAGGTTCACTGTATCCCTCTGACCTTCTTATTGACGATGAAACACAGAAATTGCATCAGATTTAAATAGAAAAGGCACAATGCCGACATAAGTACAGGAAGACTGACTCTTCTCACTGTCTATGATTTGAACCATTGCTGTGACACTAGTTATAGTTTCCGATTCTTCACTTCAGGTGTGCTGTATCCCTTGGACATTCGTATTGACGATGAAACACAGAAATTGCACCGGAATTAAATACAAAAGGCACAATGCCGACTTAAGTACAAGTAGACTGACTATTCTTACTGTCTATGTTTTGAACCATTCCTGTAACACTAGTTATAGATTGTGATGCCTCACATGAGGTTTACTGTATCCCTCTGACCCTCTTATTGACGATGAAACACAGACATTGCATCGGAAATTAATAGAAAAGGCACTATGCTGACTTATATACAAGAAGACTGACTCTTCTTACTGCCTATGTTTTGAACCATTCCTGTGACAGTAGTAATAGATTCCGATGCCTCACTTCAGGTTTACTATATCCCTTGGACCTTCTTATTGACGATGAAACACAGAAGTTGCATCGGAATTAAATACAAAAGGCACAATGCCGACTTAAGTACAAGAAGACTGACTCTTCCTACTGTCTACGTTTTGAACCATTCCTGTGACACTAATTATAGATTCCGATTCTTCAAATCAAGTTTACTGTATCCCTCTGACCTTCTTATCGACGATGAAAAACAGAAATTGCATCGGAAGTAAATACAAAAGGCACAATGCCGACTCAAGTACAAGATGACTGACTGTTCCTACTGTCTATGTTTAGAACCATTCCTGTGACACTAATTATAGATTCCGATGATTCACTTCATGTATACTGTATCCCTCTAACCTTCTTATTGACGATGAAACACAGAAATTGCATCGGAATTAAATAGAAAAGGCACAATGCCGACATAAGTACAAGAAGACTGACTCTTCTTATTGTCTGTGATTTGAACCATTCCTGTGACACTAGTTATACATTCCGATGCTTCACTTCAAGTTTACTGTATCCCTTGGACCTTCGTATTGACGATGAATCACAGAAATTGCATCGGGATTAAATACAAAAGGCACAATGCCGACTTAAGTACAAGTAGACTGACTCTTCTTACTGTCTATGCTTTGAACCATTCCTGTGACACTAGTTATAGATACTGATGCTTCACTTCAGGTTTACTGAATCCCTTGGACCTTCTTATTGACGATGAAAGACAGAAATTGCATCGGAATTAAATACAAAAGGCACAATGCCGACTTCAGTACAAGAAGACTAACTCTTCCTACTGTCTACGTTTTGAACCATCCCTGTGGCACTAGTTATAGATTCCGATGTTTAACTTCAGGTTTACTGTATCCCTCTGACCTTCTTATTGACGATGAAACACAGAAATTGCATCGGAATTAAACAGAAAAGGCACAATGCTGACTTAAGTACAAGAAGACTGACTCTTCCTACTGTCTATGCTTTGAACCATTCCTGTGACACTAGTTATAGATTCTGATGCCTCACTTCAGGTTCACTGTATCCCTCTGACCCTCTTATTGACGATGAAACACAGAAATTGTATCGGAATTAAATACAAAAATCACAATTCCGACTCAAGTACAAGAAGACTGACTCTTCCTACTGTCTATGTTTAGAACCAATCCTGTGACACTAGTTATAGATTTCGATGATTCACGTCAGGTTCACTGTATCCCTCTGACCTTCTTATTGACGATGAAACACAGAAATTGCATCAGATTTAAATAGAAAAGGCACAATGCCGACATAAGTACAGGAAGACTGACTCTTCTCACTGTCTATGATTTGAACCATTGCTGTGACACTAGTTATAGTTTCCGATTCTTCACTTCAGGTGTGCTGTATCCCTTGGACCTTCGTATTGACGATGAAACACAGAAATTGCACCGGAATTAAATACAAAAGGCACAATGCCGACTTAAGTACAAGTAGACTGACTATTCTTACTGTCTATGTTTTGAACCATTCCTGTAACACTAGTTATAGATTGTGATGCCTCACATGAGGTTTACTGTATCCCTCTGACCCTCTTATTGACGATGAAACACAGAAATTGCATCGGAAATTAATAGAAAAGGCACTATGCTGACTTATATGCAAGAAGACTGACTCTTCTTACTGCCTATGTTTTGAACCATTCCTGTGACAGTAGTAATAGATTCCGATGCCTCACTTCAGGTTTACTATATCCCTTGGACCTTCTTATTGACGATGAAACACAGAAGTTGCATCGGAATTAAATACAAAAGGCACAATGCCGACTTATGTACAAGAAGACTGACTCTTCCTACTGTCTACGTTTTGAACCATTCCTGTGACACTAATTATAGATTCCGATGCTTCAAATCAAGTTTATTGTATCCCTCTGACCTTCTTATCGACGATGAAAAACAGAAATTGCATCGGAAGTAAATACAAAAGGCACAATGCCGACTCAAGTACAAGATGACTGACTGTTCCTACTGTCTATGTTTAGAACCATTCCTGTGACACTAATTATAGATTCCGATGATTCACTTCATGTATACTGTATCCCTCTAACCTTCTTATTGACGATGAAACACAGAAATTGCATCGGAATTAAATAGAAAAGGCACAATGCAGACATAAGTACAAGAAGACTGACTCTTCTTATTGTCTGTGATTTGAACCATTCCTGTGACACTAGTTATAGATTCCGATTCTTCACTTCAGGTGTACTGTATCCCTTGGACCTTCTTATTGACGATGAAACACAGAAATTGCATCGGAATTAAATACAAAAATCACAATGCCGACTTAAGTGCAAGATGACTGACTCTTCTTACTGTCAATGTTTTGAACCATTCCTGTGACAATAGTTATAGTTTCCGATGCTTCACTTCAAGTTTACTGTATCCCTCTGACCTTCTTATTGACGATAAAACACAGAAATTGCATCGGAATTAAGTAGAAAAGGCACAATGCTGACATAAGTACAAGAAGACTGGCTCTTCTTACTCTCTATGTTTTGAACCTTTCCAGTGAGACCGGTCTTAGATTCCGATGCTTCACTTCAGGTTTACTGTATCCCTTGGACCTTCTTATTGATGACGAAACACAGAAATTGCATCGGAATTAAATAAAAAATGCACATTGCCGACTTAAGTACAAGAAGACTGACTCTTCTTACTTACTACGTTTTGAAAATTTGCTGTGAGACCAGTTTTAGATTCCGATGCTTCACTGTAAGTTTACTGTATCCCTTGGACCTTCTTATTGACGATGAAAGACAGAAATTGCATCGGAATTAAATACAAAGGGCACCATGCCGACTTAAGTACAAGAAGACTGACTCTTCTTACTGACTATGTTTTGAACCATTCCTGTGACACTTGCTATAGATTCCGATGCTTCACTTCAGGTTTACTGTATCCCTCTGACTTTCTTATTGACGATGAAACAGAGAAATTGCATCGGAATTTAATAGATAAGGCACAATGCCGACTTAAGTACAAGAAGACTGTCTCTTAATACTGTCAATGCTTTGAAACATTCCTGTGACACTAGTTATAGATTCCGATGCTTCACTTCAGGTTTACTGTATGCCTCTGACCTTCTTATTGACGATGAAACACAGAAATTGCATCGGAATTAAATACAAAAGGCACATTGCCGACTTAAGTACAAGAAGACTGTCTCTTCCTACTGTCTAATTATTGAACCATTCCTCTGACACTAGTTATAGATTCCGATGCTTCACTTCAGGTTTACTGTATCCCCCTGACCTTCTTATTGACGATGAAACTTAGAAATTGCATCGGAATTAAATACAAAAGGCACAATGCCGACTCAAATACAAGATGACTGGCTCTTCTTACTCACTATGCGTTGAACCTTTCCTGTGAGACCGGTATTAGATTCCAATGCTTCACTTCTGGTTTACTGTATCCCTTGGACCTTCTTATTGACGACGAAACACAGAAATTTCATCGGAATTAAATAGAAAAGGCACAATGCCGACTTACGTACAAGAAGACTGACTCTTCTTACTGACTATGCTTTGAACATTTCCTGTGATACCAGATTTAGATTCCGATGCTTCACTATATGTTTACTGTATATCTTGTACCTTCTTATTGACGACGAAACACAGAAATTGCATCGGAATTAAAGACAAAAGGCACCATGCCGACTTAAGTACAAGAAGACTGATTCTTCTTACTGACTATGTTTTGAACCATTCCTGTGACACTAGTTATAGATTCCGATGCCTCACTTCAGGTTTACTGTATCCCATGGACTTTCGTATTGATGATGAAACACAGAAATTGCATCGGAATAAAATACAAAAGGCACAATGCCGACTTAAGTACAAGAAGACTGACTCTTCTGACTGTCTATGTTTTGAACCATTCCTGTGACACTAGTTATAGGTTCCGATGCCTCACTTCAGGTTTACTATATCCTTTGGACCTTCTTATTGACGATGAAACACAGAAATTGCATCGGAATTAAATACAAAAGGCACAATGCCGACTCAAGTACAAGAAGACTGACTCTTCCTACTGTCTATGTTTTGAACCATTCCTGTGACACTAGTTATACATTCCGATGCTTCACTTCAGGTTTACTGTATCTCTCTGACCTACTTCTTGATGATGAAACACAGAAATTGCATCGGAATTAAATAGAAAAGCACAATGCCGACTTAAGTACAAGAAGACTGACTCTTCTTACTGTATATGATTTGAACCATTCCTGTGACACTAGTTATTGATTCCGATGCTTCACTTCAGGTGTACTGTATTCCTTGCACCTTCGTATTGACTATGAAACACAGAAATTGCATCGGGATTAAATACAAAAGGCGTAATGCCGACTTAAGTACAAGTAGACTGACTATTCTTACTGTCTATGTTTTGAACCATTCCAGTGACACTAGTTATAGATTCTGATGCTTCACTTCAGTTTTACTGTATACCTCTGACCTTCTTATTGTCGATGAAACACAGAAATTGCATCGGAATAAAATACAAAAGGCACAATGCCGACTTAAGTACAAGAAGACTGTCTCTCCCTACTGTCTATGTTTTGAACCATTCCTGTGACACTAGTTATAGATTCCGATGCATCACTTCAGGTTTACTGTATCCCTTGGACCTACTTAATGACGAAGAAAGACAGAAATTGCATCGGAATTAAGTAGAAATGCCACAATGCCGACCTCAGTACAAGAAGACTGACTCTTCCTATTGTCTACGTTTTGAACCATCCCTGTGACACTAGTTATAGATTCCGATGCTTCACTTCAAGTTTACTGTATCCCTCTGACCTTCTTATTGACGATGAAACACAGAAATTGCATCGGAAATAAATAGAAAAGGCACAATGCCGACTTAAGTACAAGAAGACTGACTCTTTCTACTGTCTATGCTTTGAACCATTCCTGTGACACTAGTTATAGATTCTGATGCCTCACTTCAGGTTCACTGTATCCCTCTGACCCTCTTATTGACGATGAAACATAGAAATTGCATAGGAATTAAATAGAAAAGGCACAATGCCGACATAAGTACAAGAAGACTGCTTCTTCTCACTGTCTATGATTTGAACTATTCCTGTGACACTAGTTATAGATTCCGATGCCTCACTTAGGGTTTACTGTATCCCTTGGACCTTCTTATTGACGATGAAACATAGAAATTGCATCGGAATTAAATAGAAAAGGCACAATGCCGAATTAAGTACAAGAAGAGTGACTCTTCCTACTGTCTATGTTTTGAACCATTCCTGTGACACTAGTTATAGATTCCGATTCTTCACTTCAGGTGTACTGTATCCCTTGGACCTTCTTATTGACGATGAAACACAGAAATTGCATCGGAATTAAATACAAAAATCACATGCCGACTTAAGTACAAGATGACTGACTCTTCCTACTGTCTACGTTTTGACTCATCCCTGTGACACTAGTTATAGATTCCGATGCTTCACTTCAAGTTTATTGTATCCCTCTGATCTTATTATTGACGATAAAACACAAAAATTGCATCGGAAATAAATAGAAAAGGCACATTGCCGACTTAAGTACAAGAAGACTGACTCTTCTTACTTACTATGTTTTGAACATTTGCTTTGAGACCAGTTTTAGAATCCGATGCTTCACCGTATGTTTACTGTATCCCTTGGACCTTCTTATTGACGATGAAACACAGAAATTGCATCGGAATTAAATACAAAAGGCACCATGCCGACTTATGTACAAGAAGACTGACTCCTCTTACTGACTATGTTTTGAACCATTCCTGTGACACTTGTTATAGATTTCGATGCTTCACTTCAGGTTTACTGTATCCCTCTGACTTTCTTATTGACGATGAAACAGAGAAATTGCATCGGAATTAAATAGATAAGGCACAATGCCGACTTAAGTACAAGAAGCCTGTTTCTTCCTACTGTCAATGTTTTGAAGCATTCCTGTGACACTAGTTATAGATTCCGATGCTTCACTTCAGGTTTACTGTATCCCTCTGACCTTCTTAATGACGATGAAACACAGATATTGCATCGGAATTAAATACAAAAGGCACAATGCCGACTCAAGTACAAGAAGACTGACTCTTCCTACTGTCTATGTTTTGAACCATTCCTGTGAGACTAGTTATACATTCCGATGCTTCACTTCAGGTTTACTGTATCCCTCTGACCTTCTTATTGACGATGAAACATAGATATTGCATCGTAATGAAATAGAAAAGGCACAATGTCGACTTAAGTACAAGAAGACTGACTCTTCATACTGTCTACGTTTTGAAACATCCCTGTGACACAAGTTATAGATTCCGATGCTTCACTTCAGGTTTACTGTATCCCTCTGACCTTCTTATTGACGATAAATCGCATAAATTGCATCGGAATGAAATAGAAAAGGCACAATGCTGACTTAAGTACAAGAAGACTGACTCTTCTTACTGACTATGTTTTGAACCATTCCTGTGACACTAGTTATAGATTCCGATGCTTCACTTTAGGTTTACTGTATCCCTCTGACCTTCTTATTGACGATGAAACTTAGAAATTGCATCGGAATTAAATACAAAAGGTACAATGCCGAATCAAATACAAGATGACTGGCTCATCTTACTCACAATGCTTTGAACCTTTCCTGTGAGACCGGTATTAGATTCCGATGCTTCACTTCAGGTTTACTGTATCCCTTGGACCTTCTTATTGACGACGAAACACAAAAATTTCATCGGAATTAAATAGAAAAGGCACAATGCCGACTTAGGTACAAGAAGACTAACTCTTCTTACTGACAATGCTTTGAACATTTCCTGTGAGACCAGTTTTAGATTCCGATGCTTCAATATATGTTTACTGTATATCTTGGCCCTTCCTATTGACGATGAAACACAGAAATTGCGTCGGAATTAAATTCAAAAGGCACCATGATGACTTAAGTACAAGAAGACTGACTCTTCTTACTGACTATAATCTGAACCATTCCTGTGACACTAGTTATAGATTCCGATGCCTCACTACAGGTTTACTGTATCCCTTGGACCTTCGTATTGATGATGAAACACAGAAATTGCATCGGAATTAAATAGAAAAGGCACAATGCCGACTTAACCCTTTGAACGGAACATCGGTCTGAGATACCGCCATAGTTGACATTAACAATGCTAACGGCGCTGCATTGTTCGTGAGGGTGGGGAGAAGCCCAGTAATCTTCAGTCGGGTCCCGAACCGCAGCTGGCCAACAACGTATTGTCGGCGCATGCATTGTTTTCAAGTAAGTAGAATTTTTGTTACGTATTGTCGGTCTGTGAGACCGTGGTCCGAAAAAATGCATTCCCCTCCCGGTCTGACAGACCGGGTGTTCCTAAAAGTGTCAAATTTTTGCCGGTCTCCCAGACCGGTGTTCCTAAAAGTATCACGCATTTGTCGGTCTGTATGACCGATGTTCCACTCTTTGAACTCTTCTGTTTTCTGTGTAGCAACATTTCATCTATTTGATTGAAATTTTTGCCACCACACGATGCTTAATACTTTTGTGTTCATAGAAGAACGAGAAAAAAGTGTAACAACTCGTATTTAACGTTTTAATTTTTCCTCTTTCCGTTTTTCACACACATTCTCCAATTTACCGCGCAAACTTATTACAGCGATAGAATTATCCCCATTAAATTTCGTTAAAACTCATTTTTCCCTTTTTCCTTGCAGGTTTACAATGGAAGGTCCGAAATATGTTTCAAATCGGTCGAAAAGAATTGTAGCCCTTGCACGCTCTCAAAATTACCTTGAAGAATCAGACTCGGAAGTGGATTCAGATGAATCATGCATTCCAGATGAGGACCTTACTATCCAAGATCCTCGCAATGAAACAGATAATGACGATGACTCTCCCAATGATGATGATCGCGATGATGAAACTATTCGAGAAATATTTGAAGTCGAAAATACCGCAGTTCGCGAAGAAACTGGAGAGCAACCACAGTCTGACATAACTTCTGGTGGAAGCAGACTAATCACTCCACAGAAGCCTGCTGATGTTGCTAGCTCATCTACGCGTTCTGATGACACTCTAGATGAGAGTCGTCTTCCAGTTTCTTACTACGGAAGAAACAAGTGTTTCACATGGTCATCAACTCCTGTTCGCTCTAAGACGCGAACAGCAGCATCCAATATAATAAAGGTACGGCTATCAAAGATACAAGGGCCTGCTCTTACCGTGGGGAAAAACCCACTCCCAGGTGAAGTGTGGCGCCTTTTGTTTACTGACGACATGATTGAGACGATTGTAAAGCATACTAATGAAAAGTTGGCCAAAATTCGTTCTGTTATTGAACTAAAAGAAAGTGTAGCTTACAGAGACACTACTGTGCAGGAAGTGAACGCTGTGATTGGAGTCACAGTTCTTTGCAGCATATTCAAATCTGCGAGGGAGCCTATGACCTCGCTGTTTTCCACTTCGGTCTTGGGGAGGCCAATTTTTCGATCAATAATAACAGAAAAGCGATTAGGAATATTGCTTAGGGCATTTAGATTCGATGACTCGAGCACGAGGGAACAGAGGGAAAAATATGACCCAGCTGCTGCCATTACAGACATATTTAATAAGTTTATTTGGAACTGCCAACAAATTTATAGCCCTGGAGCGCATTTGACAGTTGATGAAACTTTGGTGCCTTTCAGAGGGAGGGTTAAATTTCGTATATATATGCCGAATAAACCGGCTAAATATGGCATTAAGGTCATGGGTCTGGCAGATGCACACAATGCATATATTTACGATGCCTACATCTACTCCGGCAAAGGCTGTGATGGAGCCACACTTTCTACAGCAGAAAAGAAAAAGAGCATTCCCACGCAGTCTGTAATCCGCCTATCTAAAGGGCTGTATGGCACAAACAGAAATATTAGTTGCGACAATTGGTTTTGTTCTGTGGAACTTGCCCAGGAGCTACTAGCTCACAATTTGACATTAGTTGGGACACTAAAAAGAAACAGACCCCAGATACCAGCAGAATTTCAAGCAAGAAGCGATCGTGAAATTGGGTCCAGCCTTTATGGCTTTACGAAAGAAATGACTCTGCTTTCTTATGTCCCAAAAAGGAATAAGGCAGTCCTACTTCTTTCGTCAATGCATCATTCCAATTACACTGACGTTTCAAATGATAAACCTGAAATCATATCTTTTTATAACGCCACAAAAAGTGGAATAGACACGCTAGATATGAAGTGCAGTGTTTATTCTACTAATCGCAAAACAAGAAGGTGGCCGTTGGCTATTTTTTACCACATGGTGGCCATGGCTGGATCAAACGCAAGTATACTTTATGGACTTTTTGGAGAGAAGAAAACCGTATCACGTTTTGATTTCCTGAAAAGAGTTTCTCTATATTTGGTCTACGATTTCGTAAAATCCCGACTGGCAATCTCCAATCTGCCTCAAGAGCTACAAAGTATTATTTCATCTTTAGAAGAAGAGGCAGCAAAAGAAAAGCAAATCGTTAGCCAACGGAATAAATTTGTTGTTCGAGTTGATGAGTGTCCGACGGACACACTTGGTAAAAGAAAAACCTGTCGATTTTGTCCATATCAAAAAAAGAGGAAAACTGCCTACAAGTGTATTTCTTGCGAAGAACCAACGTGCTTGGAGTGTTCACGAAAAGTGTGCAAGACTTGTGCAATTAAAAATAAAAGTTAAATTTTTTCTTTGCATTACATTTTAGTATTCATTTTCTTTGTGTTGTAACTATAATAATGTAAAAAAAAAAGTATTTCTAAAGGAGTAATGTGTAAACAACAAAACACTGCAAATTAAAGTTTTTCCTAGTAATAAACTTGAATTTACTGGTATTTTAACAAATATTATGGTTCAAAAACCTATTATTATGTTTAATTACACCTTAAAGAGAGAGAGAAGCAACGTAGAAGTGCGGAAAAGTCATAAAAATAGAGAAAAATACACTTTAAATGTCCTAGCGGTCTAGCAGACCGATGTTCCATCTTACCGCCGAGTAAAAGATGTTCCGGTTAGAGGGTTAAGTACAAGAATACTGACTCTTCCTACTGTCTATGTTTTGAACCATTCCTGTGACACTAGTTATAGATTCCGATGTCTCACATCAGGTTTACTGTATCCCCTGGACCTTCTTATTGACGATGAAACACAGAAATTGCATCGGAATTAGATACAAAAGGCACAATGCCGACTTAAGTACAAGAAGACTGGCTCCTCCTACTGTCTATTTTTTGAACCGCTCCTGTGACACTTGTTATAGATTCCGATGCTTCACTTCAGGTTTACTGTATCCCTCGGACCTTCTTATTGACGATGAAACACAGAAATTGCATCGGAATTAAATACAAAAGGCACAATGCCGACTCAAGTACAAGAAGACTGACTCTTCCTACTGTCTATGTTTTGAACCATTCCTGTGACACTAGTTATACATTCCGATGCTTCACTTCAGGTTTACTGTATCCCTCAGACCTTCTTATTGACGATAAAACAAAGAAATTGCATCGGAATTAAATAGAAAATCACAATGCTGACTTAAGTACAAGAAGACTGACTCTTCTTACTGATTGTGATTTGAACCATTCCTGTGACACTAGTTATAGATTTCGATGCTTCACTTTAGGTTTACTGTATCACTTGGACCTTCTTATTGACGATGAGACACAGAAATTGCATCGGATTAAATAGAAAAGTCACAATGCCGACTTAAGTGCAAGAAGACCGACTCTTCTTACTGTCAAAGTTTTTATCATTCCTGTGACGCTAGTTATAGATTCCGATGCTTCACTTCAGGTTTACTGTATCCCACTGACCTTCTTATTGACGATGAAACTTAGAAATTGCATCGGAATTAAATACAAAAGGAACAATGCCGACTTAAGTACAAGAAGACTGACTCTTCCTACTGTCAATGTTTTGAACCATTCCTGTGACACTAGTTATAGATTCCGATGCTTCACTTTACGTTTACTGTACCACTTGGACCTTCTTATTAACGATAAAACACAGAAATTGTATCGGAATTAAATACAAAAGGAACAATGCCGACTTAAGTACAAGAAGACTGTATCTTTTTACTGTCAATGTTTTTAACCATTCCTGTGACACTAGTTATAGATTCAAATGCTTCACTTCAGGTTTACTGTATCCCTCTGACCTTCTTATTGACGATGAAACTTAGAAATATCATCGGAATGAAATACAAAAGGCACAATGCCAAATCAAATACAAGATGACTGGCTCATCTTACTCACGATGCTTTGAACCTTTCCTGTGAGACCGGTATTAGATTCCGATGCTTCACTTCAGGTTTACTGTATCCCTTGGACCTTCTTATTGACGACGAAACACAGAAATTTCATCGGAATTAAATAGAAAAGGCACAATGCCGACATAAGTACAAGAACACTGACTCTTCTTACTGACTATGCTTGGAACATTTCCTGTGAGACCAGTTTTAGATTCCGATGCTTCACTATATGTTTACTGTATATCTTGGACCTTCCTATTGACGATGAAACACAGAAATTGCATCGGAATTAAATTCAAAAGGCACCATGCCGGCTTAAGTAAAAGAAGACTGACTCTTCTTACTGACTATGCTTTGAACCATTCCTGTGACACTAGTTATAGATTTCGATGCTTCACTTTAGGTTTACTGTATCACTTGGACCTTCTTATTGACGATGAGACACAGAAATTGCATCGGAATTAAATAGAAAAGTCACAATGCCGACATAAGTGCAAGAAAACTGACTCTTCCTACTGTCAAAGTTTTTAACCATTCCTGTGACTCTAGTTATAGATTCCGATGCTTCACTTCGGGTTTACTGTATCCCACTGACCTTCTTATTGACGATGAAACTTAGAAATTGCAGCGGAATTAAATACAAAAGGCACAATGCCGACTTAAGTACAAGAAGACTGACTCTTCTTACTGACTATGTTTTGAACCATTCCTGTGGCACTTGTTATAGATTCCGATGCTTCACTTCAGGTTTACTGTATCCCTTGGACCTCCTTATTGTTGACCAAACACAGAAATTGCATCGGAATTAAATAGAAAAGGCACATTGCTGACTTAAGTACAAGAAGACTGACTCTTCTTACTTACTATGTTTTGAACATTTCCTGTGAGACCAGTTTACGATTCCGATGCTATACTGTATGTTTACTGTATCCCTTGGACCTTCTTATAGACGATGAAACACAGAAATTGCATCGGAATTAAATACAAAAGTCACCATGCCGACTAAAGTACAAGAAGACTGACTCTTCTTACTGACTATGTTTTGAACCATTCCTGTGGCACTTGTTATAGATTCCGATGCTTCAATTCAGGTTTACTGTATCCCTTGGACCTTCGTATTGATGATGAAACACTGAAATTGCATCGGAATTAAATACAAAAGGCACAATGCCGACTTAATTGCAAGAAGACTGACTCTTCCTACTGTCTATGTTTTGAACGATTCCTGTGACACTAGTTATAGATTCCGATGTCTCACTTCAGGTGTACTGTATCCCTTGGACCTTCTTATTGACGATGAAACACAGAAATTGCATCGGTATTAAATACAAAAGGCACAATGCCGACTTAAGTACAAGAAGACTGACTCCTCCTACTGTCTATTTTTTGAACCATTCCTGTGACACTTGTTATAGATTCCGATGCTTCACTTCAGGTTTACTGCATCCCTCTGACCTTCTTATTGACGATGAAACACAGAAATTGCATCGGAATTAAATACAAAAGGCACAATGCTGACTCAAGTACAAGAAGACTGACTCTTCCTACTGTCTATGTTTTGAACCATTCCTGTGACGCTAGTTATACATTCCGATGCTTCACTTCAGGTTTACTGTATCCCTCTGACCTTCTTCTTGATGATGAAACACAGAAATTACATCGGAATTAAATAGAAAAGGCACAATGCCGACTTAAGTACAAGAAGACTGACTCCTCTTACTGTCTATGATTTGAACCATCCCTGTGACACTAGTTATAGATTCCGATGCTTTACTTCAAGTTTACTGTATCCCTCTGACCTTCTTATTGACGATAAAACAAAGAAATTGCATCGGAATTGAATAGAAAAGGCACAATGCTGACTTAAGTACAAGAAGACTGACTCTTCTTACTGGCTATGTTTAGAACCATTCCTGTGACACTAGTTACAGATTCCGATGCTTCACTTCAGGTTTACTGTAGCCCTCTGACTTTCTTATTTACGATGAGACACAGAAATTGCTTAGGAATTAAATACAAAAGGCACAACGCCGACTCAAATACAAGATGACTGGCTCTACTTACTCTCCATGTTTTGAACCTTTCCTGTGAGCCCGGTTTTAGATTCCGATGCTTCACATCAGGTTTACTGTATCCCTTGGACCTTCTTATTGACGACGAAACACAGAAATTGCATCGGAATTAAATAGAAAAGGCACAATGCCGACTTAAGTACAAGAAGACTGACTCTTCTTACTGACTATGCTTTGAACTTTTCCTGTGAGACTAGTTTTAGATTCCGATGCTTCGCTATATGTTTACTGTATCCCTTGGACCTTCTTATTGACGATGAAACACAGAAATTGCTTCTGAATTAAATACAAAAGGCACCATGCCGACTTAAGTACAAGAAGACTGACTCCTCTTACTGACTATGCTTTAAACCATTCCTGTGACACTAATTATAGATTCCGATGCCTCACTTCAGGTTTACAGTTTCCCTTGGACCTTCTTATTGACGATGAAACACAGAAATTGCATCGGAATTAAATACAAAAGGCACACTGCTGACTTAAGTACAAGAAGACTGACTCTTCCTACTGTCGATTTTTGAACCATTCCTGTGACACTTCTTATAGATTCCGATGCTTCACTTCAGGATTAATGTATCCCTTGGACCTTCTTATTGACGATGAAGCACAGAAATTGCATCGGACTTAAATACAAAAGGCACAATGCCGACTGAAGTACAAGAAGACTGACTCTTCTTACTGTCTATGACTTGAACCATTCCATTGACACTAGTTATAGATTCCGATGGTTCACTCCAGGTTTACTGTATCCCTTTGACCTTGTTATTGACGATGAAACACAGAAATTGCATCGGAACTAAATAGAAAAGGCACAATGTCGACATAAGTACAAGAAGACTGACTCTTCTTACTGACTATGTTTTGAAACATTCCTGTGACACTAGCTATAGATTTCGGTGCTTCACTTCAGCTTTACTGTATCCCTCTGACCTTCTTCTTGATGATGAAACACAGAAATTGCATCGGAATTAGATAGAAAAGACACAATGCCGTTTTAAGTACAGGAAGACTGACTTTTCTTACTGTCTATGTTTTGAACCATTCCTGTGGCACTAGTTATAGATTCCGATGCTTCACCTCAGGTTTACTGCATCCCTTGGACTTTCTTATTGACGACGACACACAGTATTTGCATCGGAATGAAATAGAAAGAGCACAATGCCGACTTAAGTACAAGAAGACTGACTCTTCCTACTGTCTCTGTTTTGAACCATTCCTGTGACACTAGCTATAGATTCCGATGCTTCACTTCAGGTTTACTGTAGCCTTCTGACCTTCTTATTGACGACGAAACACAGAAATTGCATTCTTACTGTTTATGTTTTGAACCATTCCGGTGACACTAGTTATACATTCCGATGCTTCACTTCAGGTTTACTGTATCCCTCTGACCTTCTAATTGACGATGAAACACAGAAGTTGCATCGGAATTAAATACAAAAGGCACAGTGCCGACTTGAGTACAAGAAGATTGACTCTTCCTAATCCCTATGTTTTGAACCATTCCTGTGACACTACCTATGCTTCACTTCAGGTTTACTGTATCCCTCTGACCTTCTTATTGATGTTGAAACACAGAAATTGCATCGGAATTAAATACAAAAGGCACAATGCCGACTTAAGTACAAGAAGACTGACTCTTCTTACTGTTTATGTTTTGAACCATTCCGGTGACACTAGTTATACATTCCGATGCTTCACTTCAGGTTTACTGTATCCCTCTGACCTTCTAATTGACGATGAAACACAGAAGTTGCATCGGAATTAAATACAAAAGGCACAGTGCCGACTTGAGTACAAGAAGATTGACTCTTCCTAATCCCTATGTTTTGAACCATTCCTGTGACACTACCTATGCTTCACTTCAGGTTTACTGTATCCCTCTGACCTTCTTATTGATGTTGAAACACAGAAATTGCATCGGAATTAAATACAAAGGGCACAATGCCGACTTAAGTACAAGAAGACTTACTCTTCCTACTGTCTATGTTTTGAACCATTCCTGTGACACTACTTATAGATTACGATGCCTCACTTCAGGTTTACTGTATCCCTTGGACCTTCTTATTGACGACGAAACACAGAATTTGCATCGGAATTAAATAGAAAAGGCACATGCCGACTCAAGTACAAGAAGGCTGACTCTTCCTACTGTCTCTGTTTTGAACCATTCCTGTGAAGCTAGCTATAGATTCCGATGATTCACTTCAGGTTTTCTGTAGCCCTCTGACCTTCTTATTGACGACGAAACACAGAAATTGCATCGGAATTAAATACAAAAGGCACAATGCCGACTTAAGTACAAGAAGAGTGTCTCTTCTTTCTGACTATGTTGTGAACATTTCCTGTGAGTCCAGTTTTAGATTCCGATGCTTCACAATATGTTCATTGTATCCCTTGGACCTTCTTATTGACGATCAAACACAGATATTGCATCGGAATTAAATACAAAAGGTACAATGCCGACTTAGGTACAAGAAGACTGACTCTTCTTAGTATCTATGTTTAGAACCATTCCTGTGACACTAGTTACAGATTCCGATGCTTCACTTCAGGTTTACTGTATCCCTCTGACCTTCTTATTTACGATGAAACACAGATAGTGCACCGGAATTAAATACAAAAGGCACAATGCCGACTTAAGTACAAGAAGACTGGCTCTTCTTACTGTCTATGTTTTGAACCATTCCGGTGGCACTAGTTATAGTTTCCAATGCTTCACTTTAGGTTTACTGTATCACTTGGAACTTCTTATTGACGATGAAACACAGAAATTGCATCGGAATTAAATACAAAAGGCACAATGCCGACTCAAGTACAGGAAATCTGACTTTCCCTACTGACTATGATTTGAACCATTCCTGTGACACTAGTTATACATTCCGATGCTTCACTTCAGGTTTACTGTATCCCTCTGATCTTCTAATTGACGATGAAACACAGAAATTGCATCGAAATTAAATACAAAAGGCACACTGCCGACTTAAGTATAAGAAGATTGACTCTTCCTAATCTCTATGTTTTGAACCATTCCCGTGACACTAGTTATAGATTCCGATGCTTCACTTCAGGTTTACTGTATCCCTCTGACCTTCTTATTGACGATGAAACACAGAAATTGCATCGGAATTAAATACAAAAGGCACAATGCCGACTTACGTACAAGAAGACTGACTCATCCTTCTGTCTATGTTTTGAACCATTCTTGTGACACTAGTTATAGGTTCCGATGCTTCACTTCAGGTTTACTGTATCCCTTGGACCTTCTCATTGACGACGAAACACAGAAACTGCATCGGAGATAAATAGAAAAGGCACAATGCCGACTAAAGAACAAGAAGACTGACTCTTCAAACTGTCTATGTTTTGAGCCATTCCTGTGACACTAGTTATAGATTCCGATGCTTCACTTCAGGTTTACTGCATCCCTTGGACCTTCTTATTGACGACGAAACACAGAAATTGCATCGGAATTACTTAGGAAAGGCACAATGCCGACTTAAGTACAAGAAGACTGACTCTTCTTACTGTCTATGATTTGAACCATTCCTGTGACACTAGTTACAGATTCCGATGCTTCACCTTAGGTTTACTGTATCTCTTGGACCTTCTTATTGACGATGAAACACAGAAATTGTATCCGAATTAAATACAAAAGGCACAATGCCGACTTAAGTACAAGAAGACTGACTCTTCTTACTGTCAATGTTATTAACGATTCGTGTGACACTAGTTATAGATTCCGACGCTTCACTTCAGGTTTACTGTATCCCTCTGACCTTCTTATTGACGATGAAACTTAGAAATTGCATCGGAATTAAATAGAAAAGGCACAATGAGACTTAAGTACAAGAAGACTGACACTTCTTACTGACTATGCTTTGAACTTTTCCTGTGAGACCAGTTTTAGATTCCGATGCTTCGCTATATGATTACTGTATCCCTTGGACCTTCTTATTGACGATGAAACACAGAAATTCCATCGAAATTAAATACAAGAGGCACCATGCGGACTTAAGTACAAGAAGAATGACTCCTCTTACCGACTATGATTTGAACCATTCCTGTGACACTAGTTATAGATTCCTATGCCTCACTTCAGGTTTACTGTATCCCTTGGACCTTCTTATTGATGATGAAACACAGAAATTGCATCGGAATTAAATACAAAAGGCTTAATGCCGACTCAAATACAAGATGACTGGCTCTTCTTACACTCTATGTTTTGATTCTTTCCTGTGAGACCGGTTTTAGATTCCGATGCTTCACTTCATGTTTACTGTATCCCTTGGACCTTCTCATTGACGACGAAACACAGAAACTGCATCGGAGATAAATAGAAAAGGCACAATGCCGACTAAAGAACAAGAAGACTGACTCTTCAAACTGTCTATGTTTTGAGCCATTCCTGTGACACTAGTTGTAGATTCCGATGCTTCACTTCAGGTTTACTGTATCCCTTGGACCTTCTTATTGATGATGAAACACAGAAATTGCATCGGAATTATATACAAAAGGCACAATGCCGACTTAAGTACAAGAAGACTGACTCTTCCGACTGTCTGTGTTTTGAAGCATTCCTGTTACGCTAGTTATAGATTCCGATGCCTCACTTCAGGTTTACTGTATCCCTTGGACTTCTTATTGACGATGAAACACAGAAATTGCATCGGAATTAAATACAAAAGGCACAATGCTGACTTAAGTACAAGAAGACTGACTCTTCCTACTGTCTTTTCTTTGAACCATTCCTGTGACACTTGTTATAGATTCCGATGCTTCACTTCAGGTTTACTGTATCCCTTGGACGTTCTTATTGACGATGAAACACAGAAATTGCATCAGAATTAAATACAAAAGGCACAATGCCGACTTAAGTACAAGAAGACTGACTCTTCTTACTGTCTATGATTTGAACCATTCCATTGACACTAGTTATAGATGCCGATGGTTAACTCCAGGTTTACTGTATCCCTTTGACCTTGTTATTGACGATGAAACACTGAAATTGCATCGGAATTAAACAGAAAAGGCGCAATGTCGACATAAGTACAAGAAGACTGACTCTTCTTACTGACTATGTTTTGAACCATTCCTGTGACACTAGTTATGGATTCCGATGATTCACTTCAGGTTTACTGTATCCCTTGGACCTTCTTATTTACGATGAAACACAGAAATTGCATCGGGATTAAATAGAAAGGGCACAATGCCGACTTAAGTACAAGTAGACTGACTCTTCTCACTGTCAATGATTTGAACCATTCCTGTGACACTAGTTATAGATTTCGATGCTTCACTTCAGGTTTACTGCATCCCTTGGACCTTCTTATTGACGACGAAACACAGAAAATGCACCGGAATTAAATAGGAAAGGCACAATGCCGACTTAAGTACAAGAAGACTGACTCTTCTTTCTGTCTATGCTTTGAACCATTCCTGTGACACTAGTTATAGATTCCGATGCGTCACTTTAGGTTTACTGTATCACTTGGACCTACTTCTTGACGATGAAACACAGAAATTGCATCGGAATTTAATACAAAAGGCACAATGCCGACTTAAGTACAAGAAGACTGACTCATCTTACTGTCAATGTTTTTAACCATTCCTGTGACATTAGTTATAGATTCCTGTGCTTCACTTCTGGCTTACTGTATCCCTCTGACCTTCTTATTGACGATGAAACTTAGAAATTGCATCGGAATTAAATACAAAAGGCACAATGCCGACTCAAATACAAGATGACTGGCTCTTCTTACACTCTATGTTTTGATTCTTTCCTGTGAGACCGGTTTTAGATTCCGATGCTTCACTTCATGTTTACTGTATCCCTCTGACCTTCTTATTGACGATGAAACTTAGAAATTGCGTCGGAATTAAATACAAAAGGCACAATGCCGACTTAAATACAAGATGACTGACTCTTCTTACACTCTATGTTTTGATCCTTTCCTGTGAGACCGGTTTTAGATTCCGATGCTTCACTTCATGTTTACTGCATGCCTCTGATCTTCTTATTGACGATAAAACACAGAAATTGCATCAGAATTAAATACAAAAGGCACAATGCCGACTCAAGTACAAGAAGACTGACTCTTCTTACTGTCAATGTTATTAACCATTCGTGTGACACTAGTTATAGATTCCGAAGCGTCACTTCAGGTTTACTGTATCCCTCTGACCTTCTAATTGACGATGAAACTTAGAAATTGCATCGGAATTAAATAGAAAAGGCACAATGCCGACTTTAGTACAAGAAGACTGACTCTTCTTACTGACTATGCTTTGAACATTTCCTGTGAGACCAGTTTTAGATTCCGATGCCTCGCTATATGTTTACTGTATCCCTTGGACCTTCTTATTGACGATGAAACACAGAAATTGCATCGGAATTAAATACAAAAGGCACCATGCCGACCTAAGTACAAGAAGACTGACTCCTCTTACTGACTATGTTTTGAACCATTCCTGTGACACTAGTTATAGATTCCGATGCCTCACTTCAGGTTTACTGTATCCCTTGGACCTTCTTATTGATGATGAAACAAAGAAATTGCATCGGAAGTAAATACAAAAGGCACAATGCCAACTTAAGTACAAGAAGACTGACTCTTTCTACTGTCTATGTTTTGAAGCATTCCTGTGACGCTAGTTATAGATTCCGATGCCTCACTTCAGGTTAACTGTATCCCTTGGACCTTCTTATTGACGATGAAACTCAGAAATCGCATCGGAATGAAATACAAAAGCCACAATGCTGACTTAAGTACAAGAAGACTGACTCTTCCTACTGTCTATTCTTTGAACCACTCCTATGGCACTTGTTATAGATTCCGATGCTTCACTTCAGGTTTACTGAACCCCTTGGACCTTCTTATTGACGATGAAACACAGAAATTGCATCAGAATTAAATACAAAAGGCACATTGCCGAAATAAGTACAAGAGGACTGACTCTTCTTACTGTCTATGATTTGAACCATTCCATTGACACTAGTTACAGATTCCGATGGTTCACTCCAGGTTTACTGTATCCCTTTGACCTTCTTATTGACGATGAAACTTAGAAATTGCATTGGAATTAGACACAAAAGGCAGAATGCCGACTCAAATACAAGATGACTGTCTCTTCTTACACTCTATGTTTTGATCCTTTCCTGTGAGACCGGTTTTAGATTCCGATGCTTCACTTCATGTTTACAGTATCCCTCTGACCTTCTTATTGACGATGAAACTTAGAAATTGCATCGGAATTAAATACAAAACGCACAATGCCGACTTAAGTACAAGAATACTGACTCTTCTTACTGTCTATGTTTTCAACCATTCCTGTGACACTAGTTATAGATTCCGATGCTTCACTTCAGGTGTACCGTATCCCTCTGACCTTCTTATTGACGATGAAACACAGAAATTGCATCGTAATTAAATAGAAAAGGCACAATGCCGACTTATGTACAAGGAGACTGACGCTTCCCACTGTCTATGTTTGAACCATTCCTGTGACACTAGTTATAGATTCCGATTCTTCACTTCAGGTTTACTGTATCCCTTGGACCTTCTTATTGTCGACGAAACACAGAATTTGCATCGGAATTAAATAGAAAAGGCACAATGCCGATTCAAGTACAAGAACACTGACTCTTCCTACTGTCTATGTTTTGAATCATTCCTGTAACACTAGTTATACATTCCGATGTTTCAATTCAGGTTTACTGTATCCCTCTGACCTTCTTATTGGCGATGAAACACAGAAATTGCATCGGAATTAAATACAAAACGCAAAATGCCGACTTAAGTACAAGAAGACTGACTCTTCTTACTGTCAATGTTTTCAACCATTCCTGTGACACTAGTTATAGATTCCGATGCTTCACCTCAGGTTTACTGTATCCCTCTGACTTTCTTATTCACGATGAAACAGAGAAATTGCATCGGATTTAAATACAAAAGGCACAATGCCGACTTAAGTACAAGAGGACTGACTCTTCCTACTGTCTATGTTTTGAACCATTCTGTGACACTAGTCATAGATTCCAAAGCTTCACTTCAGTTTTACTGTATCAGTTGGACCTTCTTATTGACGATGGAAAACAGAAATTCCATCGGAAATTAATACAAAATGCACAATACCGACTCAAGTACAAGAAGAATGACTCTTAGTAACTGTCTATGTTTTGAACCATCCTGTGACACTAGTTATACATTCCGATGCTTCACTTCAGGTTTACTGTATCCCTCTGACCTTCTTATTGACGATGAAACACAGAAATGGCATCGGAAATAAATACAAAAGGCACAATCCCGACAAAAGTACAAGAAGACTGACTCTTCCTACTGTCTATGTTTTGAACCATTCCTGTGTCAATAGTTATACATTCTGATGCTTCACGTAAGGTTTACTGTATCCCTCTGACGATCTTATTGACGATGAAACAAAGAAATTGCATCGGAATTAAATACAAAGGGCACAGTGGAGACTTAAGTATAAGAAGACTGACTCTTTCTAACCTCTATGATTTGAACCATTCCTGTGACACTAGTTATAGATTCCGATGCTTCACTTCAGGTTTACTGTATCCCTCTGACCTTATTGACGATGAAACACAGAAATTGCATCGGAATTAAGTACAAAAGGCACAATGCCGACTAACGTACAAGAAGACTGACTCATCTTACTGTCTATTTTTTGAACCATTCCTGTGACACTAGTTATAGATTCCGATGCTTCACTTTAGGTTTAGTGTATCCCTCTGGCCTTTCTTATTGTCGATGAAACACAGAAATTGCATCGGAATTAAATACAAAAGGCACAATGCCGACTTAAGTACATGAGGACTGACTCTTCTTACTGTCTATGTTATGAACCATTCCTGTGACACTAGTTATAGATTCTGATGATTCACTTCAGGTTTACTGCATCCCTTGGACCTTCTTATTGACGACGAAACACAGAAATTGCATCGGAATAAAGTAGGAAAGGCACAATGCCGACTTAAGTACAGGAAGACTGACCCTTCCCATTGTCTATGCTTTGAACGATTCCTGTGACACTAGTTATAGATTCCGATGCTTCACTTCAGGTTTTCTGTATCCCTCTGGCCCTCTTATTGACGATGAAACACAGAAATTGCATCGGAATTAAATAGAAAAGGCACAATGCCGACTCAAGTACAAGAAGACTGACTCTTCTTACTGTCTATGTTTTGAACCATTACTGTGACACTAGTTATAGATTCCGATGCTTCACTTCAGGTTTATTGTATCCCTTGGATCTTCTTATTGACGACGAAACACAGAATTTGCATCGGAATTAAATGGAAAAGGCACAATGCCGACTTTAGTACAAGTAGACTGACTCTTCTTACTGTCTATGATTAAAACCATTCCTGTGACACTAGTTACAGATTCCGATGCTTCACTTCAGGTTTACTGTATCCCTCTGACATTCTTATTCACGATGAAACACAGAAATTGCACCGGAATTAAATAGAAAAGGCACAATGCCGACTTAAGTACAAGAAGACTGACTCTTCTTACTGTCTAAGTTTTGAACCATTCCGGTGACACTAGTTATAGTTTCCGATGCTTCACTTCAGATTTACTGTATCACTTGGACCTTCTTATTGACGATGAAAAACAGAAATTCCATCGGAATTAAATACAAAATGCACAATACCGACTCAAGTACAAGAAGACTGACTCTTCCTACTGTCTATGTTTTGAACCATCCTGTGACACTAGTTATACATTCCGATGCTTCACTTCAGGTTTACTGTATCCCTCTGACCTTCGTATTGACGATGAAACACAGAAATTGCATCTGAATTAAATACAAAAGGCACAATGCCGACTTACGTACAAGAAGACTGTCTCTTCTTTCTGACTATGTTGTGAACATTTCCTGTGAGACCAGTTTTAGATTCCGATGCTTCACTATATGTTTATTGTATCCCTTGGACCTTCATACTGACGATGAATCACAGAAATTGCATTTGAATTAAATACAAAAGGCACAATGCCGACTTAAGTACAAGAAGACTGTCTCTTCTTTCTGACTATGTTGTGAACATTTCCTGTGAAACCAGTTATACATTCCGATGCTTCACTATATGTCTATTGTATCCCTTGGACCTTCTTATTGACGATGAAACACAGAAATTGCATCGGAATTAAATACAAAGGGCACAACGCCGACTTTAGTACAAGTAGACTGACTCTTCTTACTGTCTATGATTAAAACCATTCCTGTGACACTAGTTACAGATTCTGATGCTTCACGTCAGGTTTACTGTATCCCTCTGACATTCTTATTCACGATGAAACACAGAAATTGCACCGGAATTAAATAGAAAAGGCACAAAGCCGACTTAAGTACAAGAAGACTGACTCTTCTTACTGCCTATGTTTTGAACCATTCCGGTGACACTAGTTATAGTTTCCGATGCTTCACTTCAGATTTACTGTATCACTTGGACCTTCTTATTGACGATGAAAAACAGAAATTCCATCGGAATTAAATACAAAATGCACAATACCGACTCAAGTACAAGAAGACTGACTCTTCCTACTGTCTATGTTTTGAACCATCCTGTGACACTAGTTATACATTCCGATGCTTCACTTCAGGTTTACTGTATCCCTCTGACCTTCTTATTGACGATGAAACACAGAAATTGCATCTGAATTAAATACAAAAGGCACAATGCCGACTTAAGTACAAGAAGACTGCCTCTTCTTTCTGACTATGTTGTGAACATTTCCTGTGAGACCAGTTTTAGATTCCGATGCTTCACTATATGTTTATTGTATCCCTTGGACCTTCTTACTGACGATGAATCACAGAAATTGCATCGCAATTAAATACAAAAGCACAATGCCGACTTAAGTACAAAAAGGCGGACTCTACTTACTGTCTATGTTTAGAACCATTCCTGTGACACTAGTTATAGATTCCGATGCTTCACTTCAGGTTTACTGTATCCCTCTGACCCCTCTTATATACGATGAAACACAGAAATTGCATCGGAATTAATTACAAAAGGCACAATGCCGACTTAAGTACATGAAGACTGACACTTCTTACCGTCTATGTTTTGAACCATTCCGGTGACACTAGTTATAGTTTCCGATGCTTCACTTCAGGTTTACTGTATCACTTGGACCTTCTTATTGACGATAAAACACAGAAATTGCATCGGAATCCAATACAAAAGGCACAATGCCGACTTAAGTACAAGAATACTGACTCTTCCTACTGTCTGTGGTTTGAACCATTCCTGTGACACTAGTTATAGATTCCGATGCTTCACTTCAGGTTTACTGCATCCCTCTGACCTTCTTATTGACGATGACACTCAGAAATTGTATCGGAATTAAATACAAATGGCACAATGCCGACACAAGTAGAAGAAGACGGACTCTTCCTACTGTCTGTGTTTGAAACATTCCTGTGACACTAGTTATACATTCCCATGCTTCACTTCAGGTTTACAGTATCGCTCTGGCCTTCTTCGTGATAATGAAACACAGAAATTTCATCGGAATTAAATAGAAAAGGCACTATGCTGACTTAAGTACAAGAAGAATGACTCTTCCTACTGTCTATGTTTTGAACCATTCCTGTGACACTAGTTATAGATTCCGATGCTTCACTTCAGGTTTACTGTATCCCTCTGACCTTCTTATTGGTGATGAAACACAGAAATGGCATCGGAATTAAATACAAAAGGCGCAGTGCCGATTTAAGTATAGGAAGACTGACTCTTTCTAATCTCTATGATATGAACCATTCCTGTGACACTAGTTATAGATTCCGATGCTTCACTTCAGGTTTACTGTATCCCTCTGACCTTATTGACGATGAAGCACAGAAATTGCATCGGAATTAAATACAAAAGGCGCAGTGATGATTTAAGTATAGGAAGACTGACTCTTTCTAATCTCTATGATATGAACCATTCCTGTGACACTAGTTATAGATTCCGATGCTTCACTTCAGGTTTACTGTATCCCTCTGACCTTATTGACGATGAAACACAGAAATTGCATCGGAATGAAATACAAAAGGCACAATGCCGACTTACGTACAAGACGACTGACTCATCTTACTGTCTATTTTTTGAACCATTCCTATGACACTAGTTATAGATTCCGATGCTTCACATCCATTTTACTGCATCCCTTTGACCTTCTTATTGACGACGAAACACAGAAATTGCATCGGAAAAAAATAGGAAAGGCACAATGCCGACTTAAGTACAAGAAGACTGACCCTTCCTATTGTCTATGTTTTGAACGATTCCTGTGACACTAGTTATAGATTCCGATGCCTCACTTCAGGTTTACTGTATCCCTCGGACCCTCTTATTGACGATGAAACACAGAAATTGCATCGAAATCAAATAGAAAAAGCTTAATGCAGACTTAAGTACAAGAAGACTGACTCTTCTGACTGTCTATCTTTTGAACCATTACTGTGACACTAGTTATAGATTCCGATGCTTCACTTCAGGTTTATTGTATCCCTTGGATCTTCGTATTGACGACGATACACAGAATTTGCATCGGAATTAAATAGAAAAGGCACAATGCCGACTTAAGTACAAAAAGACTGACTCTTCCTACTGTCTCTGTTTTGAACCATTCCTGTGACACTAGATATAGATTCCGATGCTTCACTTCAGGTTTACTGTATCCCTCTGACCTTCTTATTGACGATGAAACACAGAAATTGCATCGGAATTAAATACAAAAGGCACAATGCCCACTTAAATACAAGAAGACTGTCTCTTCTTTCTGACTATGTTGTGAACATTTCCTGTGAGACCAGTTTTAGATTCCGATGCTTCACTATGTGTTTACTGTACCCCTTGGACCTTCTTATTGACGATGAAACACAGAAATTGCATCGAAATTAAATACAGCAGGCATAATGCCGACGTAAGTACAAGAAGACTGACTCTTCTTACTGTCTATGTTTTAAACCACTCCTGTGACACTAGTTATAGATTCCGATGTTTCACTTCTGGTTTACAGTATCCCTTGGACCTTCTTATTGACGATGAAACACAGAAATTGCATCGGATTTAAATACAAAAGGCACAAGGCCGACTTAAGTACAGGAAGACTGACTCTTCTTACGGTCTGTGCTTTGAGCCATTCCTGTGACACTAGTTATAGATTCCGATGCTTCACTTCAGGTTTACTGTATCCCTTGGACCTTGTTATTGACGATGAAACACAGAAATTGCATCGGAATTAAATACAACGGGCACAATGCCGACTTAAGTACAAGAAGACTGACTCTTCCAACTGTCTATGTTTTGAACCATTCCTGTGACACTAGTTATAGATTCCGATGCATCACTTCAGGTTTACTGTATCCCTTGGACCTTCTTATTGATGATGAAACACAGAAATTGCATCGGAATTAAATACAAAATGCACAATGCCGACATAAGTACAAGAAGACTAACTCTATCGTGTTTATGTTTTCAACCATTCCTGTGACACTAGATATTGATTCCGATGCTCCACTTCAGGTTTACTGTATCCCTTGGACCTTCTTATTGACGACGAAACACAGAAATTGCATCGGAATTAAATAGAAAAGGCACAATGCCGACTTAAGATCAGGAGGACTGACTCTTCCTACTCTCTATGTTTTAATCATTCCTGTGACACTAGTTATAGATTCCGATGCTTCACTTCACGTTTACTGTATCCCTCTGACCTTCTTATTGACGATGAAACACAGAAAATGCATCGGAATTAAATACAAAAGGCACAATGCCGACTCAAATACAAGATGACTGGCTCTTCTTACTCTCTACGCTTTGAAACTTTCCTGTGAGACCGGTTTTAGATTCCTATGCTTCTCTTCAGGTTTACTGTATCCCTTGGACCTTCTTATTGTCGACGAAACACAGAAATTGCATCGGAATTAAATAGAAAGGGTACAATGCTGACTCAAGTACTAGAAGACTGACTCTTCCAACTGTCTCTGTTTTGAACCATTCCTGTGACACTAGTTATAGATTCCAATGCTTCACTTCAGGTTTACTGTATCCCTCTGACATCTTTATTGACGATGAAACACAGAAATTGCATCGGATTTAAATACTAAAGGCACAATGCCGACTTAACTACAAGAAGCTTCACTCTTCATACTGTCTATGTTTTGAACCATTCCTGTGACACTAGTTATAGATTCCGATGCTTCACTTCACGTTTACTGTATCCCTCTGACCTTATAGACGATGAAACACAGAAATTGCATCGGAATTAAATACAAAAGGCAAAATGCCGACTTAAGTACAAGAAGACTGACTCTTCTTACTGTCTATGTTTTGAACCTATTCAGTGACACCAGTTTTAGATTCCGATGATTCACATTATGTTTACTGTATCCCTCTGACCTTCTTATTGACGTTGAAACACAGAAATGGCATCGGAAATAATTACAAATGGCACGTTGCCGTCTCAAGTACAAGAAGACTGACTCTTCCTACTGTCTATGTTTTGAACCATTCCTGTGACACTAGTTATACATTCCGATGCTTCACTTAAGGTTTACTGTATCCCTCTGACCTTCTTATTGACGATGAAACACAGAAATTGCATCGGAATTAAACACAAAAGGCGCAGTACCGATTTAAGTATAGGAAGACTGACTCTTTCTAATCTCTATGATATGAACCATTCCTGTTACACTAGTTATAGATTCCGATGCTTCACTTCAGGTTTACTGTATCCCTCTGACCTTATTGACGACGAAACACAGAAATTGCATCGGAAAAAAATAGGAAAGGCACAATGCCGACTTAAGTACAAGAAGACTGACCCTTCCTATTGTCTATGCTTTGAACGATTCCTGTGACACTAGTTATAGATTCCGATGCCTCACTTCAGATTTACTGTATCCCCCGGACCCTCTTATTGACGATGAAACACAGAAATTGCATCGAAATCAAATAGAAAAAGCACAATGCAGACCTAAGTACAAGAAGACTGACTCTACTTACTGTCTATGGTTAGAACCGTTCCTGTGACACTAGTCATAGATTCCGATGGTTCACTTCAGGTTTACTGTATCCCTCTCACCTTCTTATTTACGATGAAACACAGAAATTGCATCGGAATTAGATACAAAAGGCACAATGCCGACTTAAGTACAAGAAGACTAACTCTTCTTACTGTCTATCTTTTGAACCATTCCGGTGACACAAGTTATAGTTTCAGATGCTTCACTTCAGGTTTACTGTATCACTTGGACCTTCTTATTGACGATGAAACACAGAAATTGCATCGGAACTAAATACAAAAGGCACAATGCCGACTTAAGTACAAGAAGACTGACTCTTCTTACTGTCTATGTTTTGAACAATTCCTGTGATACTAGTTATAGATTCCGATGCTTCACTTCAGGTTTACTGTATCCCTTGGACCTTCTTATCGACGATGAAACACAGAAATTGCATCGGAATTAAATACAAGAGGCACAATGTTGACATAAGTACAAGAAGACTGACACTTCTTACTGTCTATCTTTTGAACCATTCCTGTGACACTAGTTATAGATTCCGATGCTTCATTTTAGGTTTACTGTGTCCTTTTGACCTTCTTATTGACGACGAAACACAGAAATTGCATCGGAATTAAATAGAAAAGGCACAATGCCGACTTAAGTACAAGAAGACTGACTTTTCCTACTGTCTATGTTTTGAACCATTCCTGTGACACTAGTTATAGATTCCGTTGCTTCACTTCAGGTTTACTGTATCCCTCTGACCTTCTTATTGATGATGAAACACAGAAATTGCATCGGAATTAAATACAAAATACACAATGGCCGACTTAAGTACAAGAAGACTGACTCTTCTTACTGACTATGTTGTGAACATTTCCTGTGAGACCAGTTTTAGATTCCGATGCTTCACATTATGTTTACTGTATCCCTTGGACCTTCTTATTGACGATGAAACACATACATTGCATCGGAATGAAATAGAAAAGCCACAATGCCGACTTAAGTACAAGTACACAGACCCTTCCTACTGTCTATGTTTTAACCATTCCTGTGACACTAGTTATAGATTCCGATGCTTCACTTCAGGTTTACTGATTCCCTCTGACCTTCTTATTGACGATGAAACACAGAAACTGCAACGGAATTTAATACAAAAGGCAATTTGCCGACTCAAATACAAGATGACTGGCTCTTCTTACTCTCTATGTTTTGCCCTTTCCTGAGAGACCGGTTTTAGATTCCGGTGCTTCACTTCTGGTTCACTGTATCCCTTGGACCTTCTTATTGACAACGAAACACAGAAATTGCATCAAAATTACATAGAAAAGGCACAATACCGACTTAAGTAAAAGAAGACTGACTCCTCTTACTTACAATGATTTGAACATTTCCTGTGAGACCAGTTTTAGATTCCGATGCTTCACTATGTGTTTACTGTACCCCTTGGACCTTCTTATTGACGATGAAACACAGAAATTGCATCGAAATTAAGTACAACAGGCACAATGCCGACATAAGTACAAGAAGACTGACTCTTCTTACTGTCTATGTTTTAAACCACTCCTGTGACACTAGTTATAGATTCCGATGTTTCACTTCTGGTTTACTGTATCCCTTGGACCTTCTTATTGACGATGAAACGCAGAAATTGCATCGGATTTAAATACAAAAGGCACAAGGCCGACTTAAGTACAAGAAGACTGACTCTTCTTACGGTCTGTGCTTTGAGCCATTCCTGTGACACTAGTTATAGATTCCGATGCTTCACTTCAGGTTTACTGTATCCCTTGGACCTTGTTATTGACGATGAAACACAGAAATTGCATCGGAATTAAATACAACGGGCACAATGCCGACTTAAGTACAAGAAGACTGACTCTTCCAACTGTCTATGTTTTGAACCATTCCTGTGACGCTAGTTATAGATTCCGATGCATCACTTCAGGTTTTCTGTATCCCTTGGACCTTCTTATTGACGATGAAACACAGAAATTGCATCGGAATTAAATACAAAATGCACAATGCCGACTTAAGTGCAAGAAGACTGACTCTTCTTGCTCCGTATGTATTGAAACATTCCTCTGAAACTAGTTATAGATTCCGATGCTTCACTTCAGGTTTACTGTATCCCTCTGACCTTCTTATTGACTACGAAACACAGAAATTGCATCGGAATTAAATAGAAAAGGCACATTGCCGACTTAAGTACAAGAAGACTGACTCTTTCTACTGTCTATGTTTTGTACCATTCCTGTGACACTAGTTATAGATTCCGATGCTACACTTCACGTTTACTGTATCCCTTTGACCTTCTTATTGACGATGGATCACAGAAATTGCATGGGAATTAAATGTAATAGACACTATGCCGACTTAAGTACAAGAAGACTGACTCTTCCTACTCTCTATGTTTTAAACATTCCTGTGACACTAGTTATGGATTCCGATGCTTCACTTTAGGTTTACTGTATACCTTGGACCTTCATATTGACGACGAAACACAGAAATTGCATCTGAATTAAATACAAAGTGCACAATGCCGACATAAGTACAAGAAGACTAACTCTTCCGTGTTTATGTTTTCAACCATTCCTGTGACACTATATATTGATCCCGATGCTCCACTTCAGGTTTACTGTATCCCTTGGACCTTCTTATTGACGACGAAACACAGAAATTGCATCGGAATTAAATAGAAAAGGCACAATGCCGACTAAAGTACTAGAGGACTGACTCTTCCTACTCTCTATGTTTTAATCATTCCTGTGACACTAGTTATAGATTCCGATGCTTCACTTCACGTTTACTGTATCCCTCTGACCTTCTTATTGACGATGAAACACAGAAATTGCATCGGAAGTAAATACAAAAGGCACAATGCCGACTCAAATACAAGATGACTGGCTCTTCTTACACTCTACGTTTTGAAACTTTCCTGTGAGACCTGTTTTAGATTCCTATGCTTCACTTCAGGTTTACTGTATCCCTTGGACCTTCTTATTGACGACGAAACACAGAAATTGCATCGGAATTAAATAGAAAAGGCACAATGCTGACTCAAGTACAAGAAGACTGACTCTTCCAACTGTCTCTGTTTTGAACCATTCCTGTGACACTAGTTATAGATTCCGATGCTTCACTTCAGGTTTACTGTATCCCTCTGACCTTCTTATTGACGATGAAACACAGAAATTGCATCGGAATTAAATACAAAAGGCAAAATGCCGACTTAAGTACAAGAAGACTGACTCTTCTTACTGTCTATGTTTTGAACCTATTCTGTGACACTAGTTATAGATTCCGATGCTTCACTTCAGGTTTACTGTATCCCTCTGCCACTCTTATTGACTATGAAACACAGAAATTACATCGGAATTAAATACAAAAATCACAATGCCGATTTAAGTACAAGAAGACTGACTCTTCTTACTGTCTATGTTTTGAACCATTCTGTGACACTAGTCATAGATTCCAAAGCTTCACTTCAGTTTTACTGTATCAGTTTAACCTTCTTATTGACGATGAAAAACAGAAATTGCATCGGAATTAAATACAAAAGGCACAATGCCGACTCAAGTACAAGAAGACTGACTCTTCCTACTGTCTATGTTTTGAACCATCCTGTGACTCTAGTTATACATTCCGATGCTTCACTTCAGGTTTACTGTATCCCTCTGACCTTCTTATTGACGATGAAACACAGAAATTGCATCGGAATTGAATACAAAAGGCACAATGCCGACTCAAATACAAGATGACTGGCCATTCTTACTCTCTATGCTTTGAATTTTTCCTGTGAGACGGGTTTTAGATTCCGATGCTTCACTTCAGGTTTACTGTATCCCTTGGACCATCCTATTGACGACGAAACACAGAAATTGCATCGGAATTAAATAGAAAAGGCAAAATGCAGACATAAGTACAAGAAGACTGACTCTTCTTACTGACTATGATTTGAACATTTCCTGTGAGACCAGTTTTGGATTCCGATGCTTCACTATATGTTTACTGTATCCCTTGGACCTTCTTATTGACGATGAAAAACAGAAATTGCATCGGATTTAAATACAAATGGCACAATGCCGACTCAAATACATGATGACTGACTCTCCCTACTCTCTATGTTTTAACCATTCCTGTGACACTAGTTATAGATTCCGATGCTTCACTTCACGTTTACTGTATCCCTCTGACCTTATTATTGACGATGAAATACAGAAATTGCATCGGAATTAAATACAAAAAGCACAATGCCGACTCAAATACAAGATGACTGGCTCTTTTTACTCTCTATGTTTTCAAACTTTCCTGTGGGACCGGTTTTAGATTCCGATGCTTCACTTCAGGTTTACTGTATACCTTGGACCTTCTTATTGACGACGAAACATAGAAATTGCATCGGAATTAAAGAGAAAAGGCACAATGCTGACTTAAGTACAAGAAGACTGACTCTTCCAACTGTCTTTGTTTTGAACCATTCCTGTGACACTAGTTACAGATTCCAAAGCTTCACTTCAGGTTTACTGTATCCTTTGGACCTTCTTATTGACGATGAAACAAATAATTTGCATCGGAATTAAATACAAAAGGCACAATGTCGACTTAGGTACAAGAAGACTGACTCTTCTTACTGCCTATGTTTTAAACAATTCCTGTGACACATAGTTGTAGATTCCGATGCTTCACTTCAGGTTTACTGTATCCCTTGGACCTTCTTATCGACGATGAAACACAGAAATTGCATCGGAATTAAATACAAAAGGCACAATGCCGACTCATGTACAAGAAGACTGACTCGTCTTACTGTCTATGTTTTGAACCTTTCCTGTGACACTAGATATAGATTCCGATGCTTCACTTCAGGTTTACTGTATCCCTAGGACCATCTCATTGACGACGAAACACAGAAATTGAATCAGGATTAAATACAAAAGGCACAATTCCGACTTAAGTACAAGAAGACTGACCCTTCCTACTGTCTATGTTTTAACCATTCCTGTGACTCTAGTTATAGATTCCGATGCTTCACTACAGGTTTACTGTATCCCATGGACCTTCTTATTGACGACGAAACACAGAAATTGCGTCGGAATTAAATAGAAAAGGCACAATGCGGACATAAGTACAAGAAGACTGACTCTTCTTACTGACTATGATTTGAACATTTCCTGTGAGACCAATTTTACATTCCGACGCTTCACTATATGTTTACTGTATCCCTTTTACCTTCTTGTTGACGATGAAACACAGAAATCGCATCGGAATTAAATACAAAAGGCACAATGCCGACTTAAGTACAAGAAGACTGATTCTGTTTGCTGTGTATGCTTTGAACCATTCCTGTGACATTAGTTATAGCTTCCGATGCTTCACTTCAGGTTTACTGTATCCCTCTGACCTTCTTATTGACGATGAAACACAGTAATTGCATCGGAATTAAATACAAAAGGCACAATGCCGACTCATGTACAAGAAGACTGACTCGTCTTACTGTCTATGTTTTGAACCTTTCCTGTGACACTAGATATAGATTCCGATGCTTCACTTCAGGTTTACTGTATCCCTTGGACCTCCCTATTGACGACAAAACACAGAAATTGCATCGGAATGAAATAGAAAGGGCACAATGCAGACTTATGTACAAGAAGACTGACTCTTCCTACTGTCTATGTTTTGAACCATTCCTGTGACACTAGTTATAGATTCCGATGCTTCACTTCAGGTTTTACTGTATCCCTCTGACATTCTTATTGACGATGAAACACAGACATTGCATCGGAATTAATACAAACGGCACAGTGCCGACTTAAGTACAAGCAAACTGAGTCTTCTTACAGACTATGTTGTGAACATTTCCTGTGAGACCACTTTTAGATTCCGATGCACCACTATATGTTTACTGTATCCCTTGGACCTTCTTAATGAGGATGAAACACAGAAATTGCATCGGAATTAAATACAAAAGGCACAATGCCGACTTAAGTACAACAAGACTGACTCTTTTTGCTGTGTATGTTTTGAACCATTCCTGTGACACTAGTTTTAGATTCCGATGCTTCACTTCAGGTTTACTGTATCCCTCTGACCTTCTTATTGACGACGAAACACAGAAATTGCATCGTAATTAAATAGAAAAGGCACAATGCCGACTTAAGTACAGGAAGACGGACTCTTCCTACTGTCTATGTTTTGACCCATTCCTGTGACACTAGTTATAGATTCCGGTGCTTCACTTCAGGTTTACTGTATCCCTCTGACCTTCTTATTGACGACGAAGCAAAGAAATAGCATCGGAATTAAATACAAAAGGCACAATGCCGACTTAAGTACAAGAAGACTGACTCTTCCTACTGTCTATGTTTTGACCCATTCCTGTGACACTAGTTATAGATTCCGGTGCTTCACTTCAGGTTTACTGTATCCCTCTGACCTTCTTATTGACGACGAAGCAAAGAAATAGCATCGGAATTAAATAGAAAAGGCACAATGCCGACTTAAGTACAAGAAGACTGACTCTTCTTACACTCTATGTTTTGAACCTTTTCGCTGATACTAGTTACAGATTCCGATGCTTCACTTCAGGTTTACTGTATCCCTTGGACCTTCTTATTGACGACGAAACAAAGAAATGGCATCGGAATTAAATAGAAATGGCACAATGCCGACATCAGTACAAGAAGACTGACTCTTCCGTCTCTATGTTTAGAACCATTCCTGTGACACTTGATATAGATTCCGATGATTCACTTCAAGTTTACTGTATCCCTTGGACCTTCTTATTGACGACGAAACACAGAAATTGCATCGGAATTAAATACAAAAGGCACAATGCCGACTTAAGTACAACAAGACTGACTCTTCCAGCTGTGTATGATTTGAACCATTCCTGTGACACTAGTTATAGATTCCGATGCTTCAATTCAGGTTTACTGTATCCCTCTGACCTTCTTATTGACGACGAAACACAGAAATTGCATCGGAATAAAATAGAAAAGGCACAATGCCGTGTACAGGATGGCGGGTATGGGCAGGCGGTGGGCGTTATGGAATAATAGTGTAATTTTTAGAGAAAGGCCATTTATTGGCTAAAGCATGATGAAAGGGGCTACATAGGCCTAGGGAGGTGAGGGTGAGCCAGAGCTTGCAATTTGGCGAACATTGTTCGCGAAGCTACCGAAAGTGGTTGTCTGCCAAAACTAAGTCCACAGTGCCGCAGCACCGGGAGAAGCGGGAGATGTTCAATGCTACAGGGCGCGCATCCGACTCGCGGGTGAGCAAGAATACAAGAGAGGGGGCCCGGTGACGGGCGGCCGGGTATATTCGACGCATCACGCGGCTTCCTCCGCCCTGATTGGTCAGGACCGAGCAAACCGTGCGGGCGGCATGGAACTTTCCAGAGCGTTGCCTGCTAAGCGACGCCTGGGACGGCGTTACCTCGTCAGCACACGAGAGAGGCGCGTGAACAAGGTGCCCTTTCTCGGTGCTGACTTCCTGTTACTAGACCGTGGGACGAAAGAATTTACAGGCAGCTAACACTGCCGGCCGTGGCTTGGCCGTAATGGAGTAATGAAGTTACCGGTTGGAGGCTCATATAATAAAGTAAAATCCCTTATTGTCTGGCTCATCCTTTACATTCCTCCCCCTTCCGTGGGAGCGGAGAACGTACGTGAATTCGCTCAATGTAATTATTATTTGAATGTAAACAAATATATCTTGCAAAAGAAAGTGAACATTGGCTCTCACGGAAGACGGTAGGGGTCTTAATCTATGGGAGGGTATAGAGACTCTAAAGACCTCCTAAGGGTCACAAAGGGACTTACATCAATAATATGGTGTGTATACCAGAATCATCATAAAACATCAAAACATCGTAAAACATCAGAACATCATAAAATATCATAGAATATCAAAACAAAATTAGAACAAAACATGTGTGAATTATGTAAACATGCTAAGTGTTCTTGTCGCTAAGATGAGGTAAAAATGTCTTTTTTTTTTGCTTTTGTTTGAATAAGTTCAAAATGTAAACATATCACCACTGGTGAGTCACTGCGGGGGCGCCTGGCGCGAGGCGGCGTGGTGTGTTGTCCTCAGCGGGCAGCGCGCAGGCTGCTGGCGGGAAGGGGGCGTGGCCGTGGCCAGGTCCGTGCACTGGAACTCAGCGCAGGGGGAGTATGAGGGGAGATTCACACGTTTCAAAACACAGTTGAAAAGGGAGTTATTACTAAGGGAACACTTCACTACACTACGCTAGTTTTTCCACATTAACTGATATCTCAGTTTCACTCTTAAAACTAAGGGAGGGCACATGCCTGATAGGTTCTTGTTTTCTCTTTATTGTTGAGTTTAGTTTGTGGCTGTTTACCATTCATTTAAGTGCCAACAGGCGAACGTAAGAAATTTGTCCTTTTTCATGTTTTAGCAAATCATCAATTGACGTTAGGATGTGATTATTTGATTTTTTAGGTAAAACTTGAACGTTAGCTGACAAGGGAATCATGAATGAGCTTTCAGGTATAAAAGCATAATTAAAGGGGTGCGAATACTAAGTAAGGCGTGGTGGCATGAAAGGTTATAAGTGGTGTTCCAACAGGAACCGTTTGCTAAAGATCTGCGCCGAGCCTACGTCAGAGTGGCAGCTGACTGCAAGGCCGAATCTCGCGCTAAGTCAGAAAGGCGCGCGGCAGATAATTTCCAAGGCCAGCGCGGTGTCGGGGCTGCACGCGGCAGCTGAGGGGTCTACGACTGTCAAATGCAACTAAATAGAAGTGGGATTACGCGTGACATAAAGCTAGATGAGCTGTTACAGTGGGTTCTGTTTAAAATTACATTATGCATCAGTAAATTGGTTCATAACATGAAAATGTAAAAGTGAAGTACACATATATCATATTAAATTTACTGCATATTCCACATCGGTAAACAAAGAAAGTTAAGTGCCTCTTTGGGCTGACCCTCTACGTGTAACAACATTCACATTTTGAGAAGAATTTTCTCGTCACTCAATATATTTGCTGCACGCCGTTAAGTGAGAGTGACGAAGAAAAGTGACACCAGTTTGGTGCAAGTGGGACATAGATTGTGTCGTAGGATGTTAACGCTTTTGCTAACAAGAGGAGAAAAACAAAACTCGACAAGAATCTAGAGATTTCCATAGTGGGAACAGAAAGTGTAAGGAGTTGAATTAGAGAAGACTGAACTGAGCGTAATTTCTGGAGGACTTTTCCTTTATGAATTTATAGTGCATGGCACATCGTTGACACGACGTTATCGCCTACTTAACTGTGTATACGACAATTCTGCGATTCCAAGATAGCTGCTACATACTTCTTCGTCAAACTCGACTTCCCTGACATAAAAAAAAAACGTTACTGTGCGACAAAATTCGCCATCTTTATTCTCTCAACATCTTGCGACTAAACTCGCCGTCTCTATAACACCATGGTGCTGGCCTCCTTGGGCCCAGCTGGTTGCTTAAAACTCCGTCTATCATTGGTTATCTCGCAGTGTCCTGGGACACGTCATACAGTTAAATGCTACTTCTTCAATAGTCGGTATTCCTTCGGAAAATACAACGGGAAAACAAAGAAGGCTCAAGGTTTTGAACAGAGATTTCCGCTTACTGGCGTTTAGCTGCGGGCTAGACGCGGTTAGCGTCTGATGTTGCCTGATCAGCTGTCGTCAGAGAGCACGGAACACTGTTCTCGTGAACTCTTCTTCGAGATGGAAGATCAAAGTCTGGGCTGAATAGTTTTGTGTCTGTTGAAAGTTGACAGATCAAAGTGGGTAGAACGGACTATGCCGCGAAATTGAAAGGTGAAGGAACGGCACAGACAGCTAAGGGTTCGCGCGGGTGCCAACCGCGTCACGTAAGGTACGTGCCCTTGCGGGTGTGGTTCTCTTGTTCATCCAACAGACCAGGTATATGGCCAAAACTTGCTCGTTCTGGGGGTATGATTCACTCTGTTTACCTTATCTATCACGGGGGTAGGCATGTGGTATGTCCCTCCTGATAAACATTCAAATAAAAATGATAATAAAGCATGGTTACATCCTAAACTACTCTTCTAAAACAATTTATCACCTAAGACATCATTATTATTAACCAGATAATTGGCAGTACTCGGGAACTTACTCTAGCATGCTTGAAATCCTACAAAATTATTATCCTCATCAGTATAGTAACACAGCAACACATGGAAACACTAGGCTGATACAAATACTAAATTACTGGTGCTGGCAAAACTTTAGCAAAATTCTCTAAATAGTTAGTAATAAAACAGTCAAAATGAACAACAATAAGATAATACATGGACTTAAGTAATTGGACACAAGTAATTAGACATAAGTAATTGGACGTAATCAATTAGACATAAGTAATTAGACATAAGTAATTGGACGTAATCAATTAGGCACAAGCAATTTGACATAAGTAATTGGCAACTCGTCATAGTGATATAAGCGGTGGCAAAACCGTAACAAAAGCAAAAGTTTAAAATATTATTTCCTTCAAACAAAACTTCCTTACTCTCCAGTTACATTTCGTAGCAAAATGAATGTAAGCATCCCTTGGTATTCCTTTATGCTCTCGTTTGTGTCTTCATACCAACTAATAGTCTTTGGTACTTTTACCTAGAAGAAAACTGTCGTTAAGTCATGGCAATGTTATGTGTAATGCTGTGGAATAGTGTAATGTCACGTTAATACTTCCTGTAACAAGATTCTGATGAAAAATGATTTTATGTCTCCTTCAATGGACAGACCAATAATTATTAAACGTGTGATAAACCGTTTCCTGTGTTGATTTGTATTTGCAAATATTGACGATCATCAGTCACCCAACCAATCGTTCCGGTGTGTATTGGTTGTTCCTTTTGTTCATTCTCTCACTTACCTGCTTCCATATAATCAATATTGGCGGCTCGACGAAGCTAGTTGCATCTCGAAGACGTCGATATGACTTACCTGTCGGTGCTTTGGTTTTTAATAAAATTAGAGTTCATCTGTCATATAAAGAGTGTGTAGGGAGCAAAGTATGTTCCTTACTATTGAAAATGTGCGCAAAGTTATTCAAAGGGTTCGTTATATAATGGTTAAGAATTTCTGTGTTAAGATTCAGTGCAGCTTGAGGTGCTAAGGTGCGACACGCGTCGCGCTCGTGAGATTGTAAAGTTGCTGACAGCACAGCTGACAGTACGGCTGCGTCCGGTTGTACTGGCTGGGCGGCAGAACTGGCGTTCACGCTGGGTCCGTCCTCTTGCTACGCGTGGAGTTAACCTCTCGGTACAGTCACAAAATTTCCTTCCAAAGTTATCTTATGTTGTTCACGACAGTTATGCATGGAGGATGTTCTTTTCTAAGGGACTCTAATAACTTCAATCGCTAGAGGTCACAAAACTATCGGCTTACAACTATTTTACTTAAACACTCTGTTCTTCAAAATTTAGGTAAATGGCAGGTGTTAGGCTTCTATATAAACTATATTTTGCAATGGCATTCCAAACCCAACTCCTTGGCTAACGCGTTCCCCACTCAGCGGTCGTTTACAGGACAGATATAGCGGCAAGTGCCGGCTTTCTTGACGCCATATAGATCCGTTTATTAACCGTGGTGGTGATACAACATAGCCGGAGATCGATCTGAAATTCCAACATTTACTAATCCTGATGGTTTAGACAATGCGTACCAGGAAAAGTTCTCTCTCACGATTTTTGTTCCATACTGAAAATTCAAATAGACAATACACATAGATTCCCGTCTTTAGATAAGACTAATAAAATCTGTAGGGCAATATTAAGCTGGTGATTTTATTTTTATAACTATCACTTTAGGTTTGCTGTTTAAACTGCAACGTACGAATGTACAAAGATGTAGCGTGGCTGACGCACGTGGCGTGCAGGGCGATGGTTGGGTGGCGAGGAGGGGCGAGGGGAGAGGTGCAGATGCTGCACGCACCATGGACAGAGACGGTGGGTGGGGAAGGGGGAACTGCAATGGCCGCTCTCTCGGCAGGCCGGTGGATGGGGAGGGGAGGGGGCCGCGTCGCCAGCTGACAGGGAGGGGCGGGACTCGGCGCATGTGAACAGCTGTAGACCACAGTGGAGGTATTTACGCACTCCTTCCGTGGCATTTAATATACAGAAATACGTGGTACCAAAAAACTTACCTCGTTGTCTGTTCAACATCGCATCACGAAAACAATAAAATAGCACTTCAGGAAGACTCCTTTTACTTTAGAGTAGCCTATTTGTTGTTTAACTTGGACGTATTTATTCTTGTTATTATCGTTGTGTGATCATTTAGCAAAACATACATGTAATAGGGCGTCTTTCAAAGTACAGGTAGACGGCTGCATGTAGTCACTGATCTACTGGCAGTTACGAAGGCGTATTAGTATCATGTTTTTATGGTAAAGCTTTAATACCTGTGTTCGTGCACTATTCACTAAATTAACAAGTGAAATGTGAATCCCTTTGAAATATACAAGATTAACTGATTCTTTCTCTACGTGTTCTTTTGACAAGGACAACTTTCACCTTAATTCCATGATTAAAGAATGTTTGTGGTTTTAATTCTCGACTGCTACGATAACATTACTGGAGACGTTAAATGACAAGACAAAATGATTACATAACCTCAGTCACTTCCATTAACTTGTGACGTCATAAATTCTATTACCAGTTACCAACAGTTGCCAATTCTTATGTCTACTTATAACTAACATGCACAATTTAATTAAATGTATAGTAACTACGGTGTTTTCCGTCAATTAATTCTCTTGCTGCATGCAGGACTTTGCCAACTGTTTACATACCATTCCAGACCTACTTTCAGGAACGCAAATCATAGGGGTTTGACCTTAGAGCATATCTACGTTGCTGTCTAGGCGGTTGTATTACCTTCTTTCTTGCTTTTTTGGGTGGAACTACTGGCGTAATAGGCCCGGTTTCACTGTTAGGTGGGGGTGGCTCGGGTCCTTTATACTGTTTCAATCTGTCAAAATGAACGATCACTGTGCGTTCCGCTAACTGAATTTCCGCATTTACCGGTGAAGTAAGCCGGATGATACGGTACGGTCCTTCATAAGTAGGTGTAAACTTTTTGGTTCTTCCCTTTTTTACTACTGGATTGCTCAACATAACTAGGTCTCCTACCTTGTACTCAGGCATTTTTGCTTTTTGATTACTTCTCTTTAGCTGTTGGGCGGTGGCTCGGGCATTGTTCCCTCTTATTTCCTCAAAAATTCCCTGACCACTGGCAACAATAGTACCCTTCGGTATCACAACATCTTCTACACCAAAATTATCTATACTTACTGGTATCGCAAAACCCTTCTGTCTCCTTTCCGGTCGGCAGATACTTCTCTTTATATGTACTGACTGACGATCTAAAACATCATTCTGGGTGAGCGGGTCAACCAGAATGTCTGTATTAGGCTGTTCTTGATTTTTGACATCTATCCAGAGAATCTTTCCACTTCCGCCTTTTATCCTCACAGGGTGAGTGGTTTTTATCGCCCACATCTGCGGTTTTATGGGAGACTGTGAACGGCGCCTTTCGCAGCTCCCTCGCGTCTGACGGGGGTGCGCACTGCCAAATCGGTGAATTGCTTCGCCGAACTGCACAGTTCGCGTTCGATAGTCCACTATCCCCTGATAACGGTGCAGGAAGTCATTCCCTAGTATGATGTCAAATTCACCCTTCTTTAGCCTTACTACCTCCATCATCTGACTGTATTTACCCTCGTCGATTTGCAGGTTCACTACACACGAACCTGCAGGGACAATTACTTCCTCTCCAAGGCCACTGATATGGTACCGGGGTGGCTGTAACACCCTTCGATCATTTTTCTCCACAAACAATACACTAACTTGAGCACCAGTATCAACTAAAATTCTAACTGATTTGTTCCCGAGTACGCCAAATAGACTAACGTGTTCCACCTCTTTACATTTTTCGGTCCTAACCGGGTGTATTATTTTTGTCGGGGGCGCGGGTGGGTGGCGGAACCTGCCCCCCAAGCGTTTCCCTGATTCGACCCCGCGTTGCGGCGGTGGCCGCGCATCTGATTAGAAAATGGAGACTTTGTGGGGCAAACATTATTAGCATGGCCTACTGTCTGGCAAATAGTGCAATACGGCGCGCGACAGCGCATTGCCGTATGGTTGGGCTTCCCACAACGCTGACAAAATACTTCTTTTGCTGGGACCGGTACTGGGTCCGATGGGCGCGGGGCGGCAGCGCAAAAACGCAACACCTCTTCGCGAAGCATTGCCAAACGAACAGCTTCAAACAGAGAAGTGGGGGAGGCTGCTTTGACTTCTCCTCCGATGCGGGGGTCAATACCGCGGACAAATGCATCAATTGCACGCGCTTCGGCTTCTGAACGCAAAATTCTGTTTTCACTGGCATTTTCACCTAGCTTGTAGGTACGACAAGATACTGCTCGTATGCGATCTGCAAAGGCATCAAAATCCTCATTAGGCTTCTGCCTAAGGGTTGATAATTGATCTCTGTAATATGCGGTACCTCTGGTATCGGAATAACGCGTAGTCAATCCGCGGGCCAATACTTCAAATTCGTGCGTGTCACGCAATTCGTCCACTGTTTCTATGAACATTCGGGCTTCCCCTGTCAACTTGAGTCTGGCTACATTGACCAATAGATCGTCCGGCCAGGCACACGTGCGACCCACATCACGAATATTTTGTAAAAACATAGCTACATTTTCGTGGGACTTCCCAGAAAAGGTGGGAATGAAATCAGCCGCAGGAAAATTGCTTACAGTCGCCATGTTAGCAGAAATTGTGGCGTTTGTATTAGAGACAGAATTAGTGTTAGTTGCCTCTGTTTGAGCATTTGTTACAGGGGTGGAGCTAGCCACAGGTATGGAAGTTCGCGCACTAGCTTCCAGCGTCTGTTTCAAGACGCGGTTTTGCTCAAGTAGCTCCTGATTTTGTGCGAATAACTGGCGCATTTGCGAATTTATGGCCTCGAGCGGGTCTTGCGAGGCGGGTGCCTCTACGGGGGTATCCCGTTCCGTCGCTCGTGTTCCCATCGGCATGTTTACAATTTTAAGGGACGCTAGTGACCAGAAAAAAGTAATGATCGTTACAAAAAAAGGACGGCCACAAAGATTCTCAATCCAGCGGCGGAAGATCGTCGAAGATATAGTTGTAAGCATCGCGGCGACTTACATGGTGATGGCGATGGTGCGACGCATTGGTGGCGGCGACGGCATGGTGCAGTGGCGGCGAGCGGTGGTCGGCGGGCGGCGGCGGCGGCGTCCGGACCCTCGGGCGGCGGCAAATGTGTTGGCGGCGGACGGCGCTGGCTCGGCCGGTCGGCGATGGCGGCAGCCCCTGGCGCGTCGGTGACAGCGGCGGGCGGCGGCGGCGTGGCGGATGACGGCGGCCCGGCCGGTCGGGCAGCGCAGCGCAGGCCCCTCGAACTCAGGCAGCGGGCACCGCGGCGGCGTCCGGCTCACGTGGCTGACTAGCGTGGGCTGCCTCGCTGCAGCACGCGCCCTGTGCGTGTTTAGTGGAGCAGCCACGGCCCACGTGGAGCAAACGTGGCAACCGGTTGGCGCATTCCATGCGCGAAGTGTACGGCGTCTTGCCGGGAGAAATTTAGTGTAGCGACAAAGTCACTACGGGAACGGATCCACACTTCTGACACCAATTGTACAGGATGGCGGGTATGGGCAGGCGGTGGGCGTTATGGAATAATAGTGTAATTTTTAGAGAAAGGCCATTTATTGGCTAAAGCATGATGAAAGGGGCTACATAGGCCTAGGGAGGTGAGGGTGAGCCAGAGCTTGCAATTTGGCGAACATTGTTCGCGAAGCTACCGAAAGTGGTTGTCTGCCAAAACTAAGTCCACAGTGCCGCAGCACCGGGAGAAGCGGGAGATGTTCAATGCTACAGGGCGCGCATCCGACTCGCGGGTGAGCAAGAATACAAGAGAGGGGGCCCGGTGACGGGCGGCCGGGTATATTCGACGCATCACGCGGCTTCCTCCGCCCTGATTGGTCAGGACCGAGCAAACCGTGCGGGCGGCATGGAACTTTCCAGAGCGTTGCCTGCTAAGCGACGCCTGGGACGGCGTTACCTCGTCAGCACACGAGAGAGGCGCGTGAACAAGGTGCCCTTTCTCGGTGCTGACTTCCTGTTACTAGACCGTGGGACGAAAGAATTTACAGGCAGCTAACACTGCCGGCCGTGGCTTGGCCGTAATGGAGTAATGAAGTTACCGGTTGGAGGCTCATATAATAAAGTAAAATCCCTTATTGTCTGGCTCATCCTTTACAGCCGACTTAAGTACACGAATACTGACTCTTCCAACTGTCTATGTTGTGAACCATTCCTGTGACACTAGTTATTGATTCCGATGCTTCACTTCACGTTTACTGTATCTTTCTGACACTCTTATAGACGATGAAACACAGAAATTGCATCGGAATTAAATACAAAAGGTACAATGCCGACTTAAGTACAAGAAGACTCACTCTTCTTACTGTCTATGTTTTGAAGCATTCCTGTGACACTAGTTATAGATTCCGAAGCTTCACTTCAGGTTTACTCTATCCTTTGGACCTTCTTCTTGACGATGAAAGACAGAATTTGCATCGGAATTAAATACAAAAGGTACAATGCCGACTTAAGTACAAGAAGACTGACTCTTCCTACTGTCTATGTTTTGAGCAATTCCGTTGACACTAGTTATAGATTCCGATGATTCACTTCAGGTTTACTGTATCCTTTGGACCTTCTTATCGACGACGAAACACAGGAATAGCATCGCAATTAAATACAAAACGCACAATGCCGACTTAAGTACGAGAAGACTGACTCTTCTCACTGTCTATGATTTGAACCATTCCTGTGACACTAGTTATAGATTCCGATGCTTCACGTCAGGTTTACTGTATCGCTTGGACCTTCTTATTGACGACGAAACACAGAAATTGAATTGGGATTAAATACAAAAGGGACAATGCCGACTTAAGTTCAAGAAGACTGACTCTTCCTACTGTCTACGTTTTAACCATTCCTGTGACACTAGTTATAGATTCCGATGCTTCACTTCAGGTTTACTGTATCCCTCTGACCTTCTTATTGACGATGCAACACGGAAATTGCATCGGAATTAAATATAAAAGGCACAATGCCGACTCAAATACAAGATGACTGGCTCTTCTTACTCTCTATGTTTTGAACCTTTCCTGTGAGACCGGTTTTAGATTCCGATGCTTCACGTCAGGATTACTGTATCCTTTGGACCTCCTTATTGACGACGAAACACAGAAAATGCATCGGAATAAAATAGAAAAGGCACAATGCCGACATAAGTACAAGAAGACTGACTCTTCTTACTGACTATGATTTGAACATTTCCTGTGAGACCAGTTTTAGATTCCGCTGCTTCACTATATGTTTACTGTATCCCTTGGACCTTCCTGTTGACGATGAAACACAGAAATTGCATCGGAATTACATACAAAAGGCACAATGAAGCCTTCAGTACAAGAAGACTGACTCTTCTTGCTGTGTATGTTTTGAACCATTCCTGTGACACTAGTTATAGATTCCGATGCTTCACTTCAGGTTTACTGTATTCCTCTGACCTTCTTATTGACGATGAAACACAGTAATGGCATCGGAAATAAATACAAAATGCACAATGCGGACTCATGTACAAGAAGACTGACTCTTCTTACTGTCTATGTTTCGAACCTTTCCTGTGACACTAGATACAGATTCCGATGCTTCACTTCAGGTTTACTGTATCCCTTGGAGCTTCTTATTGACGACGAAACACAGAAATTTCATCGGAAATAAATAGAAAAGGCACAATGCCGACTTAAGTACAAGAAGACTGACTCTTCCTACTGTCTATGTTTTGAACAATTCCTGTGACACTAGTTATAGATTCCGATTCTTCCCTTCAGGTTTACTGTATCCCTCTGACATTCTTATTGACGATGAAACACAGAAATTGCATCGGAATTAAATACAAACGGCACAGTGCCGACTTAAGTAAAAGACTGACTCTTCTTACTGACTATGTTGTGAACATTTCCTATGAGACCAGTTTTAGATTCCGATTCTTCACTATATGTTTACTATATCCCTTGGACCTTCTTATTGACGAAGAAACACAGAAATTGCATCGGAATTAAATACAAAAGGCACAATGCCGACTTAAGTACAACAAGACTGACTCTTTTTGCTGTGTATGTTTTGAACCATTCCTGTGACACTAGTTTTAGATTCCGATGCTTCACTTCAGGTTTACTGTATCCCTCTGACCTTCGTATTGACGACGAAACACAGAAATTGCATCGTAATTAAATAGAAAAGGCACAATGCCGACTTAAGTACAGGAAGACGGACTCTTCCCACTGTCTATGTTTTGAACCTTTTCTCTGATACTAGTTACAGATTCCGATGCTTAACATCAGGTTTACTGTATCCCTTGGACCTTCTTATTGACGACGAAAAAAAGAAATAGCATCGGAATTAAATAGAAAAGGCACAATGGTGACTTAAGTACAAGAAGACTGACTCTTCCGTGTTTATGTTTAGAACCATTCCTGTGACACTTGATATAGATTCCGATGCTTCACTTCAGGTTTACTGTATCCCTTGGACCTTTTTATTGACGATGAAACACAGCAATTGCATCGGAATTAAATACAAAAGGCACAAAGCCGACTCATGTACAAGAAGACTGGCTCTTATTACTGTCTATGTTTTGATCCTTTCCTGTGACACTAGATATAGATTCCGTTGCTTCACTTCAGGTTTATTGTATCCCTCTTACCTTCTTATTGACGACGAAACACTGAAATAGCATCGGAATTAAATAGAAAAGGCACAATGCCGACTTAAGTACAAGAAGACTGACTCTTCCAACTGTCTATGTTTTGAAACATTCCTGCGGCACTAGTTAGAGATTCCGATGCTTCACTTCAGGTTTACTGTATCCCTCTGAAATTCTTGTTGACGATGAAACACAGAAATTGCATCGGAATTAAATACAAACGGCACAGTGCCGACTTAAGTACAAGAAGACTTATTCTTCTTACTGACTATGCTGTAAACATTTCCTGTGAGACTAGTTTTAGATTCCGATGCTTCACTAAATGTTTACTGTATCCCTTGGACCTTCTTATTGATGATGAAACACAGAAAGTGCATCGGAATGGAATACAAAAGGCACAATGCCTACTTAAGTATAAGAAGACTGACTCTTCTAACTGACTATGATTTGAACATTTCCTGTGAGACCAGTTTTAGATTCCTATGTTTCACTATATGTTTACTGTATCCCCTGGACCTTCATATTGACGAAGATACACAGAAATTGCATCGGAATTAAGTACAAAAGGCACAATGCAGACTTAGGTACAAGAAGACTGACTCTTCTTACTGTCTATGTTTTGAACCATCCTTGTGACACTAGTTATGGATTCAGATGCATCACTTCAGGTTTACTGTATCCCTTGGACCTTCTTATTAACGATGAAACACAGAAATTACATCGGAATTAAATACAAAAGGCACAATGCCGTCTTAAGTACAACAAGACTGACTCTTCCAGCTGTGTATGATTTGAACCATTCCTGTGACACTAGTTATAGATTCCGATGCTTCAATTCAGGTTTACTGTATCCCTCTGACCTTCTTATTGACGACGAAACACAGAAATTGCATCGGAATAAAATAGAAAAGGCACAATGCCGACTGAAGTACAGGAAGACTGACTCTTCCTACCGTCACGTTTTGAACCATTCCTGTGACTCTAGTTATAGATTCCGATGCTTCACTTCAGGTTTACTGTATCCCTTGGACCTTCTTATTGACGATGAAACACAGAAATTGCATCGGAATTAAATACAAAAGCACAATGCCGACTTAAGTACAAGAAGACTGACTCTTCTTACTGTCTATGTTTTGAACCTTTTCTCTGATACTAGTTACAGAGTCCGATGCTTCACTTCAGGTTTACTGTATCCCTTGGACCTTCTTATTGACGACGAAACAAAGAAATAGCATCGGAATTAAATAGAAAAGGCACAATGCCGACTTAAGTACAAGAAGACTGACTCTTCGGTGTCTATGTTTAGAACCGTTCCTGTGACACTTGATATAGTTTCCGATGCTTCACTTCATGTTTACTGTATCCTTTGGACCTTCTTATTGACGACGAAACACAGAAAGTGCATCGGGATTAAATACAAAATGCACAATGCCGACTTAAGTACAAGAATACTGACTCTTCCACCTGTCTATGTTTTGAAAATTTCCTGTGACACTAGTTATAGATTCCGATGCTTCACTTCAGGTTTACTGTATCCCTCTGACACTCTTATAGACGATGAAACACAGAAATTGCATCGGAATTAAATACAAAAGGCACAATGCCGACTTAAGTACAAGAAGACTCACTCTTCTTACTGTCTATGTTTTGAACCATTCCTGCGACACTAGTTATAGATTCCGAAGCTTCACTTCAGGTTTACTGTATCCTTTGGACCTTCTTATTGACGATGAAACACAGAATTTGCATCGGAAATAAATACAAAAGGTACAAAGCCGACTTAAGTACAAGAAGACTGACTCTTCCTACTGTGTATGTTTTGAGCAATTCCATTGACACTAGTTATAGATTCCAATGCTTCACTTCAGGTTTACTGTATCCTTTGGACCTTCTTATCGACGATGAAACACAGAAATAGCATAGCAATTAAATACAAAAGGCACAATGCCGACTTAAGTACGAGAAGACTGACTCTTCTCACTGTCTATGATTTGAACCATTCCTGTGACACTAGTTATAGATTCAGATGCTTCACTTCAGGGTTACTGTATCGCTTGGACCTTCTTATTGACGACGAAACACAGAAATTGAATCGGGATTAAATACAAAAGGAACAATGCCGACTTAAGTACAAGAACACTGACTCTTCCTACTGTCTATGTTTTAACAATTCCTGTGACACTAGTTATAGATTCCGATGCTTCACTTCAGGTTTACTGTATCCCTCTGACCTTCTTATTGACGAAGAAACACAGAAATTGCATCGGAATAAAATACAAAAGGCACAATGCCGACTCAAATACAAGATGACTGGCTCTTCTTACTCTCTATGTTTTGAACCTTTCCTGTGAGACCGGTTTTAGATTCCGATGCTTCACTGCAGGATTACTGTATCCCTTGGACCTCCTTATTGGCGACGAAACACAGAAAATGCATCGGAACTAAATACTAAAGGCACAATGCCGAGTTAAGTACGAGAAGACTGACTCTTCTTACTGACTATGATTTGAACGTTTCCTGTGAGACCAGTTTTAGATTCCGATGCTTCACTATATGTTTACTATATCCCTTGGACCTTCTTGTTCACGATGAAACACAGAAATTGCATCGGAATTACATACAAAAGGCACAATGAAGCTTTAAGTACAAGGAGACTGACTCTTCTTGCTGTGTATGTTTTGAACCATTCCTGTGACTCGAGTTATAGATTTCGATGCTTCACTTTAGGTTTACCGTATTCCTCTGACCTTCTTATTGACGAAGAAACACAGTAAAGGCATCGGAATTAAATACAAAATGCACAATGCGGACTCATGTACAAGAAGACTGACTCTTCTTACTGTCTATGTTTTGAACCTTTCCTGTGACACTAGATACAGATTCCGATGCTTCACTTCAGGTTTACTGTATCCCTTGGACATTCTTATTGACGAAGAAACACAGAAATTGCTTCGGAATTATATACAAAAGGCACAATGCCGACTTAAGTACAAGAAGACTGACTCTTCTTACTGTCTATGTTTTGAACCATTACTGTGACATTAGCTATAGATTCCGATGCTTCACTTCAGGTTTACTGTATCCCTTGGACCTTGTTATTGACGATGAAACACAGAAATTGCATCGCAATTAAATACAAAAGGCACAATGCCGACTCAAGTACAACAAGACTGACTCTTCTTGCTGTGTATGTTTTGAACCATTCCTGTGACACTAGTTTTAGATTCCGATGCTTCACTTCAGGTTTACTGTATTCCTCTGACCTTCTTATTGACGACGAAACACAGAAATGGCATCGTAATTAAATAGAAAAGGCACAATGCCGACTTAAGAACAGGAAGACTGACTCTTCCTACTGTCTATGTTTTGAACCTTTTCTCTGATACTAGTTACAGATTCCGATGCTTTACTTCAGGTTTACTGTATCCCTTGGACCTTCATATTGACGACGAAACAAAGAAATAGCATCGGAATTAAATAGAAAAGGCACAATGGTGACTTAAGTACAAGAAGACTGACTCTTTCGTGTTTATGTTTAGAAACATTCCTGTGACACTTGATATAGATTCCGATGCTTCACTTCAGGTTTACTGTATCCCTTGGACCTTCTTATTGACGACGAAACACAGAAATTGCATCGGGATTAAATACAGAAGGCACAATGCTGACTCAAATACAAGATGAGTGGTTTTTCTTACTTGCTATGTTTTGAACCTTTCCTGTGAGACCGGTTTTAGATTCTGATGCTTCACTTCAGGTTTACTGTATCCCTTGGACCTTCGTATTGACGACGAATCACAGAAATTGCATCGGAATTAAATTGAAAAGCACAATGCCGATATGTACAAGAAGACTGACTCTTCTTACTGACTATGATTTGAACTTATACTGTGAGACCAGTTTTAGATTCCGATGCTTCACTATATGTTTACTGTATCCCTTGGACCTTCTTTTTGACGATGAAACACAGAAATTGCATCGGAATTAAATACAAAAGGCACAATGCCGTTTTAAGTACAAGAAGACTGACTGTTCTTGCTGTGTATGTTTTGAACCATTCGTGTGACGCTATTTATAGATTCCAATGCTTCACTTCAGGTTTACTGTATCCCTTGTACCTTGTTATTGACGATGAAACACAGAAATTGCATCGGAATTAAATACAAACGGCACAATGCCGACTTAAGTACAACAAGACTGACTCTTCTTGCTGTGTATGTTTTGAACCATTCCTGTGACACTAGTTTTAAATTCCGATGCTTCACTTGTGGTTTACTGTATCCCTCTGACCTTCTTATTGACGACGAAACACAGAAATCGCATCGTAATTAAATAGAAAAGGCACAACGCCGACTTAAGTACAGGAAGACTGCCTCTTCCTACTGTCTATGTTTTGAACCATTTCTCTGATACTAGTTACAGATTCCGATGCTTCACTTCAGGTTTACTGTATCCCTTGGACCTTCTTATTGACGATGAAACACAGAAATTGCATCGGGATTAAATACAAAAGGCACAATGCCGACTTAAGTACAAGAAGACTGACTCTTCTTGCTGTTTATGTTTTAACCATTCCTGTGATACAAGTTATAGATTCCGATGCTTCACTTCAGGTTTACTATATCCCTCTGACCTTCTTATTGATGATGAAACACAGAAATTGCTTTGGAATTAAATACAAAAGGCACAATGCTGACTCAATACAAGATGAGTGGCTCTTCTTACTTGCTATGTTTTGAACCTTTCCTGTGAGACCGGTTTTAGATTCCGATGCTTCACTTCAGGTTTACTGTATCCCTTGGACCATCGTATTGACGACGAAACACAGAAATTGCATCGGAATTAAATTGAAAAGGCACAATGCTGATATGTACAAGATGACTGACTCTTCTTACTGTCTATGATTTGAACTTATCCTGTGAGACCAGTTTTAGATTCCGATGCTTCACTATATGTTTACTGTATCCCTTGGACCTTCTGTTTGACTATGAAACACAGAAATTGCATCGGAATTAAATACAAAAGGCACTATGCCGACTTAAGTACAAGAACACCGACTCTTCTTGCTGTGTATGTTTTGAACCATTCCTGTGACACTAGATAAAGATTCCGTTGCTTCACTTCAGGTTTATTGTATCCCTCTTACCTTCTTATTGACGACGAAACACAGAAATTGCATCGGGATTAAATAGAAAAGGCACAATGCCGACTTAAGTACAAGAATACTGACTCTTCCAACTGTCTATATTTTGAACCATTCCTGTGACACCAGTTATAGATTCCGATGCTTCACTTCAGGTTTACTGTATCCCTCAGACCTTCTTGTTGACGATGAAACACAGAAATTGCATTGGAATTAAATACAAACGGCACAGTGCCGACTTAAGTACAAGAAGACTGACTCTTCTTACTGACTATGTTGTAAACATTTCCTGTGAGACCAGTTTTAGACTCCGATGCTTCACTAAATGTTTACTGTATCCCTTGGACCTTGTTATTGATGATGAAACACAGAAAGTGCATCGGAATTGATTACAAAAGGCACAATGCCGACTTAAGTATAAGAAGACTGACTCTTCTTACTGACTATGATTTAGACATTTTCTGTGAGACCAGTTTTAGATTCCGATGTTTCACTATATGTTTACTGTATCCCTTGGACCTTCTTACTGACGAAGATACACAGAAATTGCATCGGAATTAAGTACAAAAGGCACAATGCAGACTTAAGTACAACAAGACTGACTCTTCTTGCTGTGTATGATTTGAATTATTCCTGTGACACTAGTTATAGATTCCGATGCTTCACTTCAGGTTTACAGTATCCCTCTGACCTTCTTATTGACGACGAAACACAGAAATTGCATCGGAATAAAATAGAAAAGGCACAATGCCGACTTAAGTACAGGAAGACTGACTCTTGCTACTGTCATGTTTTGAACCATTCCTGTGACTCTAGTTATAGATTCCGATGCTTCACTTCAGGTTTACTGTATCCCTTGGACCTTCTTATTGACGACGAAACACAGAAATTGCATCGGGATTAAATACAAAAGGCACAATGCCGACTTAAGTACAAGAATACTGATTCTTCCAACTGTCTATGTTTTGAACCATTCCTGTGACACTAGTTATAGATTCCGATGCTTCACTTCAGGTTTACTGTGTCCCTCTGACACTCTTATAGACGATGAAACACAGAAATTGCATCAGAATTAAATACAAAAGGCACAATGCCGACTTAAGTACAAGAAGACTCACTCTTCTTACTGTCTATGTTTTGAACCATTCCTGTGACACTAGTTATAGATTCTGAAGCTTCACGTCAGGTTTACTGTATCCTTTGGACCTTCTTATTGACGATGAAACACAAAATTTGCATCGGAATTAAATACAAAAGGTACAAAGCCGACATAAGTACATGAAGACTGACTCTTCCTACTGTCTGTGTTTTGAGCAATTCCATTGACACTAGTTATAGATTCCGATGCTTCACTTCAGGTTTGCTGTATCCTTTGGACCTTCTTATCGACGATGAAACACAGAAATAGCATCGCAATTAAATACAAAAGGCACATGGCCGACTTAAGTACAAGAACACTGTCTCTTCCTACTGTCTATGTTTTAACCATTCCTGTGACACTAGTTTTAGATTCCGATGCTTCACTTCAGGTTTACTGTATCCCTCTGACCTTCTTATTGACGAGGAAACACAGAAATTGCATCGTAATTAAATAGAAAAGGCACAATGCCGACTCAAGTACAACAAGACTGACTCTTCTTGCTGTGTATGTTTTGAACCATTCCTGTGACACTAGTTTCAGATTCCGATGCTTCACTTCAGGTTTACTGTATCCCTATGACCTTCTTATTGACGTCGAAACACAGAAATTGCATCGGAATTAAATTGAAAAGGCACAATGCCGATATGTACAAGAAGACTGACTCTTCTTACTGACTATGTTTTGTACCTTTCCTGAGACACTAGATATAGATTCCGTTGCTTTATTTCAGGTTTATTGTATCCCTCTTACCTTCTTATTGACGACGAAACACTGAAATAGCATCGGAATTAAATAGAAAAGGCGCAAGGCCGACTTAAGTACAAGAAGACTGACTCTTCCAACTGTCTATGTTTTGAACCATTCCTGTGGCACTAGTTAGAGATTCCGATGCTTCACTTAAGGTTTACTATATCCCTCTGACACTCTTATTGACGATGAAACACAGAAATTGCATCGGAATTAAATACAAAAAGGCACAATGCCGACTTAAGGACAAGAAGACTCACTCTTCTTACAGTATATGATTCGAACCATTCCTGTGACACTAGTTATAGATTCCGAAGCTTCACTTCAGATTTACTGTATCTTTTGGACCTTCTTATTGACGATGAAACACAGAATTTGCATCGGAATTAAATGCAAAAAGTACAAAGCCGACTAAAGTACAAGAAGACTGACTATACCTACTGTCTATGTTTTGAGCAATTCCATTGACACTAGTTATAGATTCCGATGCTTCACTTCAGGTTTACTGTATACTTTGGACCTTCTTATCAACGATGGAACACAGATAATGCATCACAATTAAATACAAAAGGCACAATGCCGACTTATGTACAAGAAGACTGACTCTTCTTACTGTCTATGTTTTGAACCATTCCTGTGACACTAGTTATAGCTTCCGATGCTTCACTTCAGGTTTTGTGTATCCCTTGGACCTTCTTATTGACGACGAAACACAGAAATTGAATCGGGATTAAATACAAAAGGCACAATGCCGACTTAAGTACAAGAAGACTGACTCTTCCTACTGTCTATGTTTTAACCATTCCTGTGACACTAGTTTAAGATTGCGATGCTTCTTTTCAGGTTTACTGTATCCCTCTGACCTCCTTATTGACGATGAAACACAGAAATTGCATCGGAATCACATACAAAAGGCACAATGCCGACCCAAATACAAAATGACTGGCTCTTCTTACTCTCTATGTTTTGAACCTTTCCTGTGAGACCGGTTTAAGATTCCGATGCTTCACTTCAGGATTACTGTATCCCTTGGACCTCCTTATTGACGACGAAACACAGAAATTGAATCGGGATTAAATACAAAAGGCACAATGCCGACTTAAGTACAGGAAGACTGACTCTTCCTACTGTCTATGTTTTGAACCTTTTCTCTCATACTAGTTACAGATTCCGATGCTTCACTTCAGGTTTAGTGTATCCCTTGGACCTTCTTATTGACGATGAAACACAGAAATTGCATCGGGATTAAATACAAAAGGCACAATGCCGACTTAAGTACAAGAAGACTGACTCTTCTTGCTGTCTATGTTTTAACCATTCCTGTGATACAAGTTATAGATTCCGATGCTTCACTTCAGGTTTACTATATCCCTCTAACCTTCTTATTGACGATGAAACACAGAAATTGCTTCGGAATTAAATACAAAAGGCACAATGTTGACTCAAATACAAGATGAGTGGCTCTTCTTACTTGCTATGTTTTGAACATTTCCTGTGAGACCGGTTTTAGATTCCGATGCTTCACTTCAGGTTTACTGTATCCCTTGGACCATCGTATTGACGACGAAACACAGAAATTGCAACGGAATTAAATTGAAAAGGCACAATGCTGATATGTACAAGAAGACTGACTCTTCTTACTGACTACGATTTGAACTTATCCTGTGAGACCAGTTTTAGATTCCGATGCTTCACTATATGTTTACTGTATCCCTTGGACCTTCTTTTTGACTATGAAACACAGAAATTGCATCGGAATTAAATACAAAAGGCACAATGCCGACTTAAGTACAAGAAGACTGACTCTTCTTGCTGTGTATGTTTTGAACCATTCCTGTGACACTAGATAATGATTCCGTTGCTTCACTTCAGGTTTATTGTATCCCTCTTACCTTCTTATTGACGACGAAACACAGAAATTGCATCGGGATTAAATACAAAAGGCACAATGCCGACTTAAGTACAAGAATACTGACTCTTCCAACTGTCTATGTTTTGAACCATTCCTGTGACACTAGTTATAGATTCCGATGCTTCACTTCAGGATTACTGTATCCCTCAGACCTTCTTGTTGACGATGAAACACAGAAATTGCATTGGAATTAAATACAAACGGCACAGTGCCGACTTAAGTACAAGAAGACTGACTCTTCTTACTGACTATGTTGTAAACATTTCCTGTGAGACCAGTTTTAGAGTCCGATGCTTCAGGAAATGTTTTCTGTATCCCTTGGACCTTCTTATTGATGATGAAACACAGAAAGTGCATCGGAATTGATTACAAAGGGCACAATGCCGACTTAAGTATAAGAAGACTGACTCTTCTTACTGACTATGATTTGAACATTTTCTGTGAGACCAGTTTTAGATTCCGATGTTTCACTATATGTTTACTGTATCCCTTAGACCTTCTTATTGACGAAGATACACAGAAATTGCATCGGAATGAAGAACAAAAGGCACAATGCAGACTTAAGTACAAGAAGACTGACTCTTCTTACTGTCTATGTTTTCAACGATTCTTGTGACATTAGTTAAGGATTCCGATGCATCACTTCAGGTTTACTTTATCCCTTGGACCTTCTCAAGACGATGAAACACAGAAATTGCATCGGAATTAAATACAAAAGGCTCAATGCCGACTTAAGTACAACAAGACTGACTCTTCTTGCTGTGTATGAGTTGAACCATTCCTGTGACACTAGTTATAGATTCCGATGCTTCACTTCAGGTTTACAGTATCCCTCTGACTTTCTTATTGACGACGAAACACAGAAATTGCATCGGAATAAAATAGAAAAGGCACAATGCCGACTTAAGTACAGGAAGACTGACTCTTGCTACTGTCATGTTTTGAACCATTCCTGTGACTCCAGTTATAGATTCCGATGCTTCACTTCAGGTTTACTGTATCCCTTGGACCTTCTTATTGACGACGAAACACAGAAATTGCATCGGGATTAAATACAAAAGGCACAATGCCGACTTAAGTACAAGAATACTGATTCTTCCAACTGTCTATGTTTTGAACCATTCCTGTGACACTAGTTATAGATTCGGATGCTTCCCTTCAGGTTTACTGTATCCCTCTGACACTCTTATAGACGATGAAACACAGAAATTGCATCGGAATTAAATACAAAAGGCACAATGCCGACTGAAGTACAAGAAGACTGACTCTTCTTACTGTCTATGTTTTGAACCATTTCTGTGACACTAGTTATAGATTCCGATGCTTCACTTCAGGTTTACTGTATCCCTCTGACTTTCTTATTGACGACGAAACAAAGAAATAGCATCGGTATTAAATAGAAAAGGCACAATGCCGACTTAAGTACAAGAAGACTGACTCTTCCGTGTCTATGTTTAGAACCATTCCTGTGACATTTGATATAGATTCCGATGCTTCACTTCAGGTTTACTGTATCCCTTGGACCTTCTTATTGACGACGAAACACAGAAATTGCATCGGGATTAAATACAAAAGGCACAATGCCGACTTAAGTACAAGAAGACTGACTCTTCCTACTTTCTATGTTTTAACCATTCCTGTGATACAAGTTATAGATTCCCATGCTTCACTTCAGGTTTACTATATCCCTCTGACCTTCTTATTGACGATGAAACACAGAAATTGCATCGGAATTAAATACAAAAGGCACAATGCTGAATCAAATACAAGATGACCGGCTCTTCTTACTCGCTATGATTTGAACCTTTCCTGTGAGACCGGTCTTAGATTCCGGCGCTTCACTTCAGCTTTACTGTAACCCTTGGACCTTCGTATTGACGACGAAACACAGAAATTGCATCGGAATCAAATAGAAAAGGCACAATGCCGACATAAATACAAGAATACTGACTCTTCTTACTGACTATGATTTGAACATTTCCTGTGAGACCAGTTTTAGATTCCGATGCTTCACTATATGTTTACTGTATCCCTTGGACGTTCTTTTTGACGATGAAACACAGAAATTGCATCGGAATTAAATACAAAAGGCACAACGCCGACTTAAGTACAAGAAGACTGACTCTTCTTGCTGTGTATGTTTTGAACCATTCCTGTGACACTAATTATAGATTCCGATGCTTCACTTCAGTTTTACTGTATCTCTCTGACCTTCTTATTGACGATGAAACACAGTAATTGTATCGGAATTAAATACAAAAGGCACAATGCCGACTTATAAACAAGAAGACTGACTCTTCTTACTGTCTATGTTTTGAACCTTTCCTGTGACACTAGATATAGATTCCGATGCTTCACTTCAGGTTTATTGTATCCCTCTTACCTTCTTATTGACGACGAAACACTGAAATAGCATCGGAATTAAATAGAAAAGGCACAATGCCTACTTAAGTACAAGAAGACTCACTCTTGTTACTGTCTATGTTTTGAACCATTCCTGTGACACTAGTTATAGATTCTGAAGCTTCACTTCATGTTTACTGTATACTTTGGACCTTCTTATTGTCGATGAAACACAGAATTTGCATCGGAGTTAAATACAAAAGGTACAATGCCGACTTAAGTACAAGAAGACTGACTCCTCCTACTGTCTATGTTTTGAGCAATTCCATTGACACTAGTTATAGATTCCGATGCTTCACTTCTGTCTTACTGTATCCTTTGGACCTTCTTTTCGACGATGAAACACAGAAATAGCATCGCAATTACATACAAAAGGCACAATGCCGACTTAAGTACAAGAAGACTGACTCTTCTCACTGTCTATGTTTTGAACCATTCCTGTGACACTATTTATAGATTCCGATGCTTCACTTCAGGTTTACTGTATCGCTCGGACCTTCTTATTGACGACGGAACACAGAAATTGAATCGGGATTAAATACAAAAGGCACAATGCCGACTTAAGTACAAGAAGACTGACTCTTCCTACTGTCTATGTTTTAACCATTCCTGTGACACTAGTAATAGATTCCGATGCTTCACTTCAAGTTTACTGTATCCCTCTGACCTTCTTATTGACGATGAAACACAGATATTGCATCGGAATTAAATACAAAAGGTAAAATGCCGACTCAAGTACTAGATGACTGGCTCTTCTTACTCTCTGTGCTTTGAACCTTTCCTGTGAGACCGGTTTTAGATTCCGATGCTTCACTTCAGTATTACTGTATCCCTTGGACCTCCTTATTGATGACGAAACACAGAAATTGCATCGGAAGTAAATAGAATAGGCACAATGCCGACATTAGTACAAGAAGACTGACTCTTCTTACTGACTATGATTTGAACATTTCCTGTGAGACCAGTTTTAGATTCCGATGTTTCACTATCTGTTTACTGTATCCCTTGGACCTTCTTATTGACGAAGAAACACAGAAATTGCATCGGAATTAAATACAAAAGGCACAATGCAGACTTAAGTACAAGAAGACTGACTCTTCTTACTGTCTGTGTTTTGAACCATTTCTGTGACACTAGTTATAGATTCTGATGCTTCACTTCAGGTTTACTGTATCCCTTGGACCTTGTTATTGTCGATGAAACACAGAAATTGCATCGGAATTAAATACAAAAGGCACAATGCCGACTTAAGTACAACAAGACTGACTCTTCCTACTGTCTATGTTTTGAACCATTCCTGTGACACTGGTTACGGATACCGATGCATCACTTCCGGTTTACTGTAACCCCTGGACCTTCTTATTGACGATGAAACACAGAAATTGCATCGGAATTAAATACAAAAGGCACAATGCCGACTGAAGTACATCAAGACTGACTCTTCTTGCTGTGTATGCTTCGAACCATTCCTGTGACACTAGTTATAGATTCCAATGCTTCACTTCAGGTTTACTGTATCCCTCTGACCTTCTAATTGACGACGAAACAAAGAAATTGCGTCGGAATTAAATACAAAAGGCACAATGCCGACTTAAGTACAAGAAGACTGACTGTTCTTACTGTCTATGTTTTGAACCGTTTCTCTGATACTAGTTACAGATTCCGATGCTTCACTTCAGGTTCACTGTATCCCTTGGACCTTCTTATTGACGACGAAACAAAGAAATAGCATGGGAATTAAATAGAAAAGGCACAATGCCGACTTAAGTACAAGAAGACTGACTCTTCCGTGTCTATGTTTAGAACCATTCCTGTGACACTTGAAATAGATTCCGATGCTTCAGTTCAGGTTTACTGTATCCCTCTGACCTTCTTATTGACGACGAAACAAAGAAATTGCATCGGAATTAAATACAAAAGGCACAATGCCAACTTAAGTATAAGAAGACTGCCTCTTCTTACTGACTATGATTTGAACATTTCCTCTGAGACCAGTTTTAGATTCCGATGCTTCACTATATGTTTACCATATCCCATGGACCTTCTTATTGACGAAGAAACACAGAAATTGCATCGGAATTAAATACAAAAGGCACAATGCCGACTTAAGTACAAGAAGACTGACTCTTCCGTGTCTATGTTTAGAACCATTCCTGTGACACTTTATAGCGATTCCGATGCTTCACTTCAGGTTTACTGTATCCCTTGGACCTTCTTATTGACGACGAAACACAGATATTGAAACGGGATTAAATACAAAACGCACAATGCCGACTTAAGTACAAGAAGCTTCACTCTTCATACTGTCTATGTATTAAACCATTCCTGTGACACTAGTTATAGATTCCGAAGCTTCCCTTCAGGTTTAATGTATCCCTCTGACTTTCTTATTGACGATGTAACACAGAAATTGCATCGGAATTGAATACAAAAGGCACAGCGCCGACCTAAGTACAAGAAGACTGACTCTTCTTACTGTCTATGTTTTGAACCTTTTCTGTGACACTAGTTATAGATTTCGATGCTTCACTTCAAGTTTACTGTAACCCTCTGACCTTCTTATTGACGATGAAACACAGAAATAGCATCGGAATTAAATACAAACGGCACAGTGCCGACTTAAGTACTAGAAGACTGACTCGTCTTACTGACTATGTTGTAAACATTTCCTGTGAGACCAGTTTTAGATTCCGATGCTTCATTAAATGTTTACTGTATCCCTTGGACCTTCTTATTGATGATGAAACACAGAAAGTGCATCGGAATTAAATACTAAAGGCACAATGCCGACTTAAGTATAAGAAGACTGACTCTTCTTACTGACTATGATTTGAACATTTCCTGTGAGACCAGTTTTAGATTCCGATGTTTCACTATCTGTTTACTGTATCCCTTGGACCTTCTTATTGACGAAGAAACACAGAAATTGAATCGGAATTAAATACAAAAGGCACAATGCCGACTTAAGTACAAGTAGACTGACTCTTCCTACTGTCTATGTTTTGAACCATTCCTGTGACACTAGTTATGGATTCCGATGCATCACGTCCGGTTTACTGTAACCCTTGGACCTTCTTATTGACGACGAAACACAGAAATTGCATCGGGATTAAATACAAAAGGCACAATGCCGACTTAAGTACAAGAAGACTGACTCGTCCTACATTCTATATTTTAACCATTCCTGTGATACAAGTTATAGATTCCGATGCTTCACTTCAGGTTTACTATATCCCTCTGACCTTCTTATTGACGATGAAACACAGTAATTGCATCGGAATTAAATACAAAAGGCACAATGCCGACTCATAAACAAGAAGAGTGACTCTTCTTACAGTCTATGTTTTGAACCTTTCCTGTGACATTAGATATAGATTCCGATGCTTCACTTCAGGCTTATTGTATCCCTCTTACCTTCTTATTGACGACGAAACACAGAAATTGCATCGGAATTAAATACAAAAGGCACAATGCCGACTTAAGTACAAGAAGACTGACTCTTCCTACTGTCTATGTTTTAACCATTCCTGTGACACTAGTAATAGATTCCGATGCTTCACATCAGGTTTACTGTATCCCTCTGACCTTCTTATTGACGATGAAACAAAGAAATTGCATCGGAATTAAATACAAACGGCTCAGTGCCGACTTAAGTACAAGAAGACTGACTCTTCTTACTGACTATGTTGTGAACATTTCCTATGAGACCAGTTTTAGATTACGATGCTTCACTATATGTTTACTATATCCCTTGGACCTTCTTATTGATGATGAAACACAGAAAGTGCATCGGAATTAAATACAAAAGGCACAATGCCTTCTTAAGTATAAGAAGACTGACTCTTCTTACTGACTATGATTTGAACATTTCCTGTGAGACCAGTTTTAGATTCCGATGCTTCACTATATGTTTACTGTATCCCTTGGACCTTCTTATTGACGAAGAAACACAGAAACTGCATCGGAGTTAAATACAAAAGGCACAATGCCGACTTAAGTACAAGAAGACTGACTCTTCTTACTGTCTATGTTTTGAACCTTTTCTCTGATACTAGTTACAGTTTCCGATGCTTCACTTCAGGTTTACTGTATCCCTTGGACCTTTTTATTGACCACGATACAAAGAAATAGCATCAGAATTAAATAGAAAAGGCACAATGCCGACTTATGTATAGGAAGACTGCCTCTTCTTACTGACTATGATTTGAACATTTCCTGTGAGACCAGTTTTAGATTCCGATGCTTCACTATATGTTTACCATATCCCTTGGACCTTCTTATTGACGAAGAAACACAGAAACTGCATCGGAATTAAATACAAAAGGCACAATGCCGACTTAAGTACAAGAAGACTGACTCGTCCTACTTTCTATGTTTTAACCATTCCTGTGATACAAGTTATAGATTCCGATACTGCACTTCAGGTTTACTATATCCCTCTGACATTCTTATTGACGATGAAACAAAAAAATTGCATCGGAATTAAATACAGAAGGCACACTGCCGACTCAAATACAAGTTGACTGGCTCTTCTTACTCTCTATGTTTTGAACCTTTCCTGTGAGACCGGTTTTAGATGCCGACGCTTCACTTCAGGATTACTGTATCCCTTGGACCTCCTTATTGACGACGAAGCACAGAAATTGCATCGGAATTAAATACAAAAGGCACAATGGCGACATAAGTACAAGAAGACTGACTCTTCTTACTGACTATGATTTGAACATTTCCTGTGAGACCAGTTTTAGATTCCGATGCTTCACTATATGTTTACTGTATCCCTTGGACCTTCTTGTTGACGATGAAACACAGAAATTGCAACGGAATTACATACAAAAGGCACAATGCCGACTTAAGTACAAGAAGACTGACTCTTCTTGCTGTGTATGATTTGAACCATTCCTGTGACACTAGTTATAGTTTCCGATGCTTCTCTTCAGGTTTACTGTATTCCTCTGACCTTCTTATTGACGATGAAACACAGTAATTGCATCGGAATTAAATGCAAAATGCACAATGCCGACTCATGTACAAGAAGACTGACTCTTCTTACTGTCTGTGTTTTGAACCTTTCCTGTGACACTAGATACAGATTCCGATGCTTCACTTCAGGTTTACTGTATCCCTCTGACATTCTTATTGACGATGAAACACAGAAATTGCATCGGAATTAAATACAAACGGCACAGAGCCGACTTAGGTACAAGAAGACTGACTATTCTTACTGACTATTATGTGAACATTTCCTATGAGACCAGTTTTAGATTCCGATGCTTCACTATATGTTTACTATATCCCTTGGACCTTCTTATTGATGATGAAACACAGAAAGTGCATCGGAATTAAATACAAAAGTCACAATGCCGACTTAAGTATAGGAAGACTGCCTCTTCTTACTGACTATGATTTGAACATTTCCTGTGAGACCAGTTTTAGATTCCGATGCTTCACTATATGTTTACCATATCCCTTGGACCTTCTTATTGACGAAGAAACACAAAAACTGCATCGGAATTAAATACAAAAGGCTCAATGCCGACTTAAGTACAAGAGACTGACTCTTCCTACTGTCTATGTTTTAACCATTCCTGTGATACAAGTTATAGATTCGATGCTTCACTTCAGGTTTAATATATCCCTTTGACCTTCTTATTGACGATGAAACACAGAAATTGAATCGAAATTAAATACAAAAGGCACAATGCTGAATCAAATACAAGATGACTGGCTCTTCTTACTTGCTATGTTTTGAACCTTTCCTGTGAGACCGGTTTTAGATTCCGATGCTTCACTTCAGGTTTACTGTATCCCTTGGACCTTCTTATTGACGACGAAACACAGAAATTGCATCGGGATTAAATACAAAAGGCACAATGCCGACTTAAGTACAAGAAGACTGACTCGTTATACTTTCTATGTTTTAACCATTCCTGTGATACAAGTTATAGATTCCGATACTGCACTTCAGGTTTACTATATCCCTCTGACCTTCTTATTGACGATGAAACAAAGAAATTGCATCGGAATTAAATACAAAAGGCACAATGCTGACTCAAATACAAGATGACTGGCTCTTCTTACTCGCTATGTTTTGAACCTTTCCTGTGAGACCGATCTTAGATTCCGGTGCTTCACTTCAGGTTTACTGTATCCCTTGGACCTTCGTATTGACGACGAAACACAGAAATTGCATCGGAATTAAATACAAATGGCACAACGCCGACTTAAGTACAAGAAGACTGACTCTTCTTGCTGTGTATGTTTTGAACCATTCCTGTGAAACTAGTTATAGATTCCGATGCTTCACTTCAGGTTTACTGTATCTCTCTGACCTTCTTATTGACGATGAAACACAGTAATTGCATCGGAATTAAATACAAAGGCACAATGCCGACTCATAAACAAGAAGACTGACTCTAGTCACTGTCTATGTTTTGAACCTTTCCTGTGACACTAGATATAGATTCCGATGCTTCACTTCAGGTTTATTGTATCCCTCTTACCTTCTTATTGACGACGAAACACAGAAATTGCATCGGAATTAAATACAAAAGGCACAATGCCGACTTAAGTACAAGAAGACTGACTCTTCCTACTGTCTATGTTTAAACCATTCCTGTGACACTAGTAATAGATTCCGATGCTTCACTTCAGGTTTACTGTATCCCTCTGACCTTCTTATTGACGATGAAACACAGAAATTGCATCGGAATTATATACAAACGGCACAGTGCCGACTTAAGTACAAGAAGACCGACTCTTCTTACTTACTATGTTGTGAACATTTCCTATGAGACCAGTTTTAGATTACGATGCTTCACTATATGTTTACTATATCCCTTGGACCTTCCTATTGATTATGAAACACAGAAAGTGCATCGGAATTAAATACAAAAGGCACAATGCCTTCTTAAGTATAAGAAAACTGACTCTTCTCACTGACTATGATTTGAACATTTCCTGTGAGACCAGTTTTAGATTCCGATGCTTCACTATATGTTTACTGTATCCCTTGGACCTTCTTATTGACGAAGAAACACAGAAACTGCATCGGAATTAAATACAAAAGGCACAATGCCGACTTAAGTACAAGAAGACTGACTCTTCTTACTGTCTATGTTTTGAACCATTACAGTGACACTAGTTATAGATTCCGATGCTACACTTCAGGTTTGCTGTATCCCTTGGACCTTCTTATTGACGACGAAACACAGAAATTGCATCGGGATTAAGTACAAAAGGCACAATACCGACTTAAGTACAAGAGACTGACTCTTCCTACTGTCTATGTTTTAACCATTCCTGTGATACAAGTTATAGATTCCGATTCTTCACTTCAGGTTTAATATATACCTCTGACCATCTTATTGACGATGAAACACAGAAATTGCATCGGAATTAAATACAAAAGGCACAATGCTGACTCAAACACAAGATGACTGGCTCTTCTTACTTGCTATGTTTCGAACCTCTCCTGTGAGACCGGTTTTAGATTCCGATGCTTCACTTCAGGTTTACTGTATCCCTTGGACCTTCTTTTAGACAATGAAACACAGAAATTGCATCGGAATTAAATACAAAAGGCACAATGCCGACTTAAGTACAAGAACACTGACTCTTCTTGCTGTGTATGCTTTGAACCATTCCTGTGACACTATTCATAGATTCCGATGCTTCACATCAGGTTTACTGTATCCCCCTGACCTTCTTATTGACGATGAAACACAGTAATTGCATCGGAATTAAATACAAAAGGCACAATGCCGACTCATGTACAAGAAGACTGACTCTTCTTCCTATCTATGTTCTGAACCTTTCCTGTGACACTATATATAGATTACGTTGCTTCACTTCAGGTTTATTGTATCCCTCTTACCTTCTTATTGACGACGAAACACTGAAATAGCATCGGAATTAAATAGAAAAGGCACAATGCCGACTAAAGCGCAAGAAGACTGACTCTTCCAACTGTCTATGTTTTGAACCATTCCTGTGGCACTAGTTAGAGATTCCGATGCTTCACTTCAGGTTTACTGTATCCCTCTGACACTCTTATTGACTTTGAAACACAGAAATTGCATCGGAATTAAATACAAATGGCACAATGCCGACTTAAGTACAAGATGACTCACTCTTCTTACTGTCTATGATTTGAACCATTCCTGTGACACTAGTTATAGATTCCGAAGCTTCACTTTAGGTTTACTGTATCCTTTGGACCCTCTTATTGACGATGAAACACAGAATTTGCATCGGAAATAAATACAAAAGGCACAATGCCGACTAAAGTACAAGAACACTGACTCTTCCTACTGTCTATGTTTTAACCATTCCTGTGACACTAGTTATAGATTCCGATGCTACACTTCAGGTTCACTGTATCCCTCTGACCTTCTTGTTGACGATGAAACACAGAAATTGCATCGGAATTAAATACAGAAGGCACACTGCCGACTCAAATACAAGTTGACTGGCTCTTCTTACTCTCTATGTTTTGAACCTTTCCTGTGAGACCGGTTTTAGATGCCGACGCTTCACTTCAGGATTACTGTATCCCTTGGACCTCCTTATTGACGACGAAGCACAGAAATTGCATCGGAATTAAATACAAAAGGCACAATGGCGACATAAGTACAAGAAGACTGACTCTTCTTACTGACTATGATTTGAACATTTCCTGTGAGACCAGTTTTAGATTCCGATGCTTCACTATATGTTTACTGTATCCCTTGGACCTTCTTGTTGACGATGAAACACAGAAATTGCAACGGAATTACATACAAAAGGCACAACGCCGACTTAAGTACAAGAAGACTGACTCTTCTTGCTGTGTATGATTTGAACCATTCCTGTGACACTAGTTATAGTTTCCGATGCTTCTCTTCAGGTTTACTGTATTCCTCTGACCTTCTTATTGACGATGAAACACAGTAATTGCATCGGAATTAAATACAAAATGCACAATGCCGACTCATGTACAAGAAGACTGACTCTTCTTACTGTCTGTGTTTTGAACCTTTCCTGTGACACTAGATACAGATTCCGATGCTTCACTTCAGGTTTACTGTATCCCTCTGACATTCTTATTGACGATGAAACACAGAAATTGCATCGGAATTAAATACAAACGGCACAGAGCCGACTTAGGTACAAGAAGACTGACTATTCTTACTGACTATTATGTGAACATTTCCTATGAGACCAGTTTTAGATTCCGATGCTTCACTATATGTTTACTATATCCCTTGGACCTTCTTATTGATGATGAAACACAGAAAGTGCATCGGAATTAAATACAAAAGTCACAATGCCGACTTAAGTATAGGAAGACTGCCTCTTCTTACTGACTATGATTTGAACATTTCCTGTGAGACCAGTTTTAGATTCCGATGCTTCACTATATGTTTACCATATCCCTTGGACCTTCTTATTGACGAAGAAACACAGAAACTGCATCGGAATTAAATACAAAAGGCACAATGCCGACTTAAGTACAAGAGACTGACTCTTCCTACTGTCTATGTTTTAACCATTCCTGTGATACAAGTTATAGATTCGATGCTTCACTTCAGGTTTAATATATCCCTTTGACCTTCTTATTGACGATGAAACACAGAAATTGCATCGAAATTAAATACAAAAGGCACAATGCAGACTCAAATACAAGATGACTGGCTCTTCTTACTTGCTATGTTTTGAACCTTTCCTGTGAGACCGGTTTTAGATTCCGATGCTTCACTTCAGGTTTACTGTATCCCTTGGACCTTCTTTTTGACAATGAAACACAGAAATTGCAACGGAATTAAATACAAAAGGCACAATGCCGACTTGAGTACAAGAAGACTGACTCTTCTTGCTGTGTATGTTTTGAACCATTCCTGTGACACTATTTATAGATTCCGATGCTTCACATCAGGTTTACTGTATCCCTCTGACCTTCTTATTGACGATGAAACACAGTAATTGCATCGGAATTGAATACAAAACTCACAATGCCGACTCATGTACAAGAAGACTGACTCTTCTTACTGTCTATGTTTTGAACCTTTACTGTGACACTATATATAGATTCCGTTGCTTCACTTCAGGTTTATTGTATGCCTCTTACCTTCTTATTGACGACGAAACACTGAAATAGCATCGGAATTAAATAGAAAAGGCACAATCCCGACTAAAGTGCAAGAAGACTGACTCTTCCAACTGTCTATGTTTTGAACCATTCCTGTGGCACTAGTTAGAGATTCCGATGCTTCACTTCAGGTTTACTGTATCCCTCTGACACTCTTATTGACGTTGAAACACAGAAATTGCAGCGGAATTAAATACAAATGGCACAATGCCGACTTAAGTACAAGATGACTCACTCTTCTTACTGTCTATGATTTGAACCATTCCTGTGACACTAGTCATAGATTCCGAAGCTTCACTTCAGGTTTACTGTATCCTTTGGACCTTCTTATTGACGATGAAACACAGAATTTGCATCGGAATTAAATACAAAAGGTACAATGCCGACTAAAGTAAAAGAAGACTGACTCTTATTACTGTCTATGTTTTAACCATTCCTGTGACACTAGTTATAGATTCCGATGCTTCACTTCAGGTTTACTGTATCCCTCTGACGTTCTTGTTGACGATGAAACACAGAAATTGATCGCAATTAAATACAGAAGGCACAATGCCTACTCAAATACAAGTTGACTGGCTCTTCTTACACTCTATGTTTTGAACCTTTCCTGTGAGACCGGTTTTAGATTCCGACGCTTCACTTCAGGATTACTGTATCCCTTGGACCTCCTTATTGACGACGAAGCACAGAAATTGCATCGGAATTAAATAGAAAAGGCACAATGCCGACATAAGTACAAGAAGACTGACTCTTCCGTGTCTATGTTTAGAACCATTCCTGTGACACTTGAGATAGATTCAGATGCTTCACTTCAGGTTTACTGTATCCCTTGGACCATCTTATTGACGACGAAACACAGAAATTGCATCGGAATTAAATAGAAGAGGCACAATGCTGACTTAAGTACAAGAAGACTGACTCGTCCGTGTCTATGCCTTGAACCATTCCTGTGACACTACTTACAGATTCCGATGCTTCACTTCAGGTTTACTGTATCCCTCTGCCACTCTTATTGACGATGAAACACAGAAATTGCATCGGAATTAAATACAAAAGGCACAATGCCGACTTAAGTAAAAGAAGCTTCACTCTTCATACTGTCTATGTATTAAACCATTCCTGTGACACTAGTTATAGATTCCGAAGCTTCACTTCAGGTTTACTGTATCCCTCAGACACCCTTATTGACGATGAAACGCAGAAATTGCATCGGAATTAAATACAAATGGCACAGTGCCGACTCAAATACAAGATGACTGGCTCTTCACACTCTCTATGTTTTGAACCTTTCCTGTGAGACCGGTATTAGATTCCGATGCTTCACTTCAGGATTACTGTATCCCTTGGACCTCCTTATTGACGATGAAACACAGAAATTGCGTCGGAATTAAATACAAATGGCACAGTGCCGACTCAAATACAAGATGACTGGCTCTTCACATTCTCTATGTTTTGAACCTTTCCTGTGAGACCAGTTTTAGATTCCGATGCTTCACTGTATGGTTTCTGTATCCCTTGGACCTTCTTGTTGACGATGAAACACAGAAATTGCATCGGAATCACATACAAAAGGCACAATGCCGACTTAAGTACAAGAAGACTGACTCTTCTTGCTGTGTATGTTTTGAACCATTCCTGTGATACTAGTTATAGATTCCGATGCTTCACTTCATGTTTACTGTATTCCTCTGACCTTCTTATTGACGATGAAACACAGTAATTGCATCGGGATTAAATACTAAATGCACAATGCCGACTCATGTACTAGAAGACTGACTCTTCTTACTGTCTATGTTTTAAACCTTTCCTGTGACACTAGTTATAGATTCCGATGCTTCCCTTCAGGTTTACTGTATCCCTCTGACACTCTTATTTACGATGAAACACAGAAATTGCATCGTAATTAAATAGAAAAGGCACAATGCTGACTTAAGTACAGGAAGACTGACTCTACCTACTGTCTATGTTTTGAACCATTCCTGTGACTCTAGTTATAGATTCCGATGCTACACTTCAGGTTTACTGTAGCCCTTGGACCTTCTTATTGACGATGAAACATAGAAATTGAATCGGTATTAAATACAAAAGGCACAATGCCGACTTAAGTACAAGAAGACTGACATTTCTTACTGTCTATGTTTTGAACCTTTTCTCTGACACTAGTTACAGATTCCGATGCTTCACTTCAAGTTTACTGTATCCCTTGGACCTTCTTATTGACGACGAAACACAGAAATTGCATCGGAATTATATGGAAAAGGCACAATGCCGACTTAAGTACAAGAAGACTGACTCTTCCGTGTCTATGTTGAGAACCATTCCTGTGACACTTGATATAGATTCCGATGCTTCACTTGAGGTTTACTGTATCCCTTGGACCTTCTTAGTGACGACGAAACACAGATATTGAATCGGGATTTAATACAAAAGGCACAATGCCGACTTAAGTACAAGAAGACTCATTCTTCTCACTGTCTATGATTTAAACCATTCCTGTGACACTAGTTATAGATTCCGAAGCTTCACTTCAGGTTTACTGTATCCCTCTGACCTTCTTATTGACGATGAAACACAGAAATTGCATCGGATTTAAATACAAGAGGCACAATGCCGACTTAAGTACAAGACGACTGACTCGTCCGTGTCTATGTTTTGAACCATTCCTGTGACACTAGTTATAGATGCCGATGCTTCACTTCAGGTTTACTGTATCCCTCTGACACACTTATTGACGATGAAACTCAGAAATTGCATCGGAATTAAATACAAAAGGCACAATGCCGTCTCAAGTACAAGAAGACTGACTCTTCCAAATGTCTATGTTTTGACCCATTCCTGTGACACTAGTTATAGATTCCGATGCTTCACTTCAGGTTTACTGTATCCCTCTGACACTCTTATTGACGATGAAACACAGAAATTGCATCGGAATTAAATACAAAAGGCACAATGCCGACTTAAGTACAAAAAGACTGACTCTTCCTACTGTCTATGTTTTGAACCATTCCTGTGACACTAGTTATAAATTCCGATGCTTCGCTTCCGGTTTACTGTATCCCTCTGACACTCTTAATGACGTCGAAACACAGAAATTGCATCGGAATTAAATACAAAAGGCACAATGCCGACTTAAGTACAAGAAGACTGACTCTTCCAAATGTCTATGTTTTGAACCATTCCTGTGACACTAGTTATAGATTCCAAAGCTTCACATCAGGTTTACTGTATCCTTTGGACCTTCTTATTAACGATGAAACACAGAATATGCATCGGAATTAAATACAAAAGGTACAATGCCGACTTAAGTACAAGAAGACTGACTCTTCGTACTGTCTATGTTTTGAGCAATTCCATTGACACTAGTTATAGATTCCGATGCTTCACGTCAGGTTTACTGTAGCCCTTGGACCTTCTTATCGACGATGAAACACAGAAATAGTATCGGAATTAAATACAAAAGGCACGATCCCGACTTAAGTACAAGTAGACTGAGTCTTCTTACTGTCTATGTTTTGAAACCATTCCTGTGACACTAGTTATAGATTCCGATGCCTCACTTCAGGTTTACTGTATCCCTTGGACCTTCTTTTTGACGACGAAACACAGAAATTGAATCGGGATTAAATACAAAAGGCACAATGCTGACTTAAGTACAAGAAGATTGACTCATCCTACTGTCTATGTATTAACCATTCCTGTGACACTATTTATAGATTCCGATGCTTCACTTCAGGTTTACTGTATCCCTCTGACCTTCTTATTGACGATGAAACACAGAAATTGCATCGGAATTAAATACAAAAGGTACAATGCCGACTCAAATACAAGATGACTGGCTCTTCTTACCCTCTATGATTTGAACCTTTCCTGTGAGACCGGTTTTAGATTCCGATGCTTCACTATATGTTTACGGTATCCCTTGGACCTTCTTGTTGACGATGAAACACAGAAATTGCATCGGAGTTAAATAGAGAAGGCACAATGCCGACTTAAGTACAAGAAGACGGACTCATCCTACTGTCTATGTATTAACCATTCCTGTGACACTAGTTATAGATTCCGATGCTTCACTTCAGGTTTACTGTATCCCTCTGACCTTCTTATTGACGATGAAACACAGAAATTGCATCGGAATTAAATACAACAGGTACAATGCCGACTATAATACAAGATGACTGGCTCTTCTTACTCTCTATGTTTTGAACCTTTCCTGTGAGACCGGTTTTAGATTCCGATGCTTCACTTCTGGATTAGTGTATCCCTTGGAATTCCTTATTGACGACGAAACACAGAAATTGCATCGGAATTAAATACAAAATGCACAATGCCGACTTAAGTACAAGAAGACTGACTCTTCTTGCTGTGTATGTTTTGAACCATTCCTGTGACACTAGTTATAGATTCCGATGCTTCACTTCAGGTTTACTGTATCCCTCTGACCTTCTTATTGACGATGAAACGCAGTAATTGCATCGGAATTAAATACAAAATGCACAATGCCAACTCATGTACAAGAAGACTGACTCTTCTTACTGTCTATGTTTTGAACCTTTCCTGTGACACTAGATATAGATTCCGATGCTTCACATCAGGTTTACTGTATCCCTGGATATTCTTAATGACGACGAAACGCAGTAATTGCATCGGAACTAAATAGAAATGGCACAATGCCGACTTAAGTACGAGAAGACTGACTCTTCCTACTGTCTATCATTGAACCATTCCTGTGACACTAGTTATAGATTCCGATTTGGTCACTTCAGGTTTCCTGTAACCATCTGACATTCTTATTGACGATCAAACACAGAAATTTCATCGGAATTAAATACAAACGGCACAGTGCCGATTAAAGTACAAGAAGACTGACTCTTCTTACTGACTAAGTTTTAACCATTCCAGTGACTCTAGTTATAGATTCCGATGCTTCACTTCAGGTTTACTGTATCCCTCTGACCTTCTTATTGACGATGAAACACAGAAATTGTATCGTAATTAAATACAAAAGGCACAATGCCGACATAAGTACAAGAAGATTGACTCTTCTTACTGACTATGATTTGAACATTTCCTGTGAGACCAGTTTTAGATTCCGATGCTTCACTATATGTTTACTGTATCCCTTGGACCTTCTTATTGATGATGAAACACAGAAATTGAATCGGGATTAAATACAAAATGCACAATGCCGACTTAAGAACAAGAAGACTGACTCTTCCTACTGTCTATGTTTTAACCATTCCAGTGACACTAGTTATAGATTCTGATGCTTCACTTCACGTTTACTGTATCCCTCTGTCCTTCTTATTGACGATGAAACCCAGAAATTGCATCGGAATTAAATACAAAAGGCATAATGCCTACATAAGTACAAGAAGATTGACTCTTCTTACTGACTATGATTTGAACATTTCCTGTGAGACCAGTTTTAGATTCTGATGCTTCACTATATGTTTACAGTATCCCTTGGACCTTCTTTTTGACGATGAAACACAGAAATTGCATCGGAATTAAATACAAAAGGCACAATGCCGACTTAAGTACAAGAAGACTGACTCATCTTGCTGTGTATGTTTTGAACCATTCCTGTGACACTAGTTATAGATTCCGATGCTTCACTTCGGGTTTACTGTATCCCTCTGACCTTCTTGTTGACGATGAAACACAGTAATTGCATCGGAATTAAATACAAAAGGCACAATGCCGAATCATGTACAAGAAGTCTGACTCTTCTTACTGTCTATGATTTGAACCTTTCCTGTTACACTAGATATTGATTCCGATGCTTCACTTTAGGTTTAGTGTATCCCTTGGACCTCCTTATTGACGACGAAACACAGATATTGCATCGGAATTAAATAGAAAGGCACAATGCCGACATAAGTACAAGAAGACTGACTCTTCTTACTGACTATGATTTGAACATTTCCTGTGAGACCAGTTTTAGATTCCGATGCGTCACTATATGTTTACTGTATCCCTTGGACCTTCTTGTTGACGATGAAACACAGAAATTGCATCGGAATTACATACAAAAGGCACAATGCCGACTTAAGTACAAGAAGACTGACTCTTCTTGCTGTGTATGTTTTGAACCATTCCTGTGACACTAGTTATAGATTCCGTTGCTACACTCCAGGTTTACTGTATTCCTCTGACTTTCTTTTTTAAGATGAAACACAGTAATTGCATCGGAATTAAATACAAAATGCACAATGCCGACTCATGTACAAGAAGACTGACTCTTCTTACTGTCTATGTTTTGAACCATTCCTGTGACACTAGTTATAGATTCCGTTGCTACACTCCAGGTTTACTGTATTCCTATGACTTTCTTATTGACGATGAAACACAGTAATTGCATCGGAATTAAATAGAAATGGCACAATGCCGACTTAAGTACAAGAAGACTGACTCTTCCTACTGTCTATGTTTTGAACCATTCCTGTGACACTAGTTATAGATTCCGATGCTTCACTTCAGGTTTACTGTAACCATCTGACATTCTTATTGACGATCAAACACAGAAATTTCATCGGAATTAAATACAAACGGCACAGTGCCGACTTACGTACAAGAAGACTGACTCTTCTTACTGACTATGTTTTAACCATTCCAGTAACACTAGTTATAGATTCCGATGCTTCACTTCAGGTTTACTGTATTCCTCTGAACTTCTTATTGACAATGAAACACAGAAATTGCATCGGAATTAAATACAAAAGGCACAATGCCGACATAAGTACAAGATGATTGACTCTTCTTACTGACTATGATGTGAACATTTCCTGTGAGACCAGTTTTAGATTCCGATGCTCCACTATATGTTTACTGTATCCCATGGACCATCTTATTGATGATGAAACACAGAAAGTGCATCGGAATTAAATACAAAAGGCACAATGCCGACTTAAGTATAAGAAGACTGACTCTTCTTACTGACTATGATTTGAACACTTCCTGTGAGACCAGTTTTAGATTCCGATGTTTCACTATATGTTTATTGTATCCCTTGGACCTTCTTATCGACGATGAAACACAGAAATAGCATCGCAATTAAATACAAAAAGCAAAATGCCGACTTAAGTACAAGAAGACTGACTCTTCTTACTGTCTATGTTTTGAACCACTCCTGTGACACTAGTTATAGATTCCGATGCTTCACTTCAGGTTTACTGTATCCCTTGAACCTTCTTATTGACGACGAAACATAGCAATTGAATCGGGATTAAATACAAAATGCACAATGCCGACTTAAGTACAAGAAGACTGACTCTTCCTACTGTCTATGTTTTAACCATTCCAGTGACACTAGTTATAGATTCCGATGCTTCACTTCAGGTTTACTGTATCCCTCTGACCTTCTTATTGACGATGAAACCCAGAATTTGCATCGGAATTAAATACAAAAGGCACAATGCCGACATAAGAACAAGAAGATTGACTCTTCTTACTGACTATGAGTTGAACATTTCCTGTGAGACCAGTTTTAGATTCCGATGCTTCACTATATGTTTACAGTATCCCTTGGACCTTATTTTTGACAAAGAAACACAGAAATTGCATCGGAATTAAATACAAAAGGCACAATGCCGACTTAAGTACAAGAACACTGACTCTTCTTGCTGTGTATGTTTTGAACCATTCCTGTGACACTAGTTATAGATTCCGATACTTCACTTTGGGTGTACTGTATCCCTCTGACCTTCTTGTTGACGATGAAACACAGTAATTGCATCGGAATTAAATACAAAAGGCACAATGCCGACTCATGTACAAGAAGTCTGACTCTTCTTACTGTCTATGCTTTGAACCTTTCCTGTGATACTAGATATTGATTCCGATGCTTCACTTTAGGTTTAGTGTATCCCTTGGACCTCCTTATTGACGACGAAACACAGAAATTGCATCGGAATTAAATAGAAAGGCACAATACCGACATAAGTACAAGAAGACTAGCTCTTCTTACTGACTATGATTTTAACAGTTCCTGTGAGACCAGTTTTAGATTCCGATGCGTCACTATATGTTAACTGTATCCCTTGGACCTACTTGTTGACGATGAAACACAGAAATTGCATCTGAATTACATACAAAAGGCACAATGCTGACTTAAGTACAAGAAGACTGACTCTTCTTGCTGTGTATGTTTTGGACCATTCCTGTGACAGTAGTTATAGATTCCGTTGCTACACTTCAGGTTTACTGTATTCCTCTGACCTTCTTATTGACGATGAAACACAGTAATTGAATCGGAATTAAATACAAAATGCACAATGCCGACTCATGTACAAGAAGACTGATTCTTCTTACTGTCTATGTTTAGAACCTTTCCTGTGACACTAGATATAGATTCCGATGCTTCACTTCAGTTTTACTGTATAACACGGACCTTCTTATTGACGACGAAACACAGTAATTGCATCGGAATTAAATAGAAATGGCACAATGCCGACTTAAGTACAAGAAGACTGACTCTTCCTACTGTCTATGTTTTGAACCATTCCTGTGACACTAGTTATAGATTCCGATGCTTCACTTCAGGTTTACTGTATCCCTCTGACCTTCTTATTGACAATGAAACACAGAAATTGCATCGGAATTAAATACCAAAGGCACAATGCCGACATAAGTACAAGAAGATTGACTCTTCTTACTGACTATGATTTGAACATTTCCTGTGAGACCAGTTTTAGATTCCGATGCTTTACTATATGTTGACTGTATACCATGGACCATCTTATTGACGATGAAACACAGAAAGTGCATCGGAATCAAATACAAAAGGCACAATGCCGACTTAAGTATAAGAAGACTGACTCTTCTTACTGACTATGATTTTAACACTTCCTGTGAGACCAGTTTTAGATTCCGATGCTTCACTATATGTTTACAGTGTCCCTTGGACCTTCTTTTTGACGATGAAACACAGAAATTGCATCGGAATTAAATACAAAAGGCACAATGCCGACTTAAGTACAAGAAGACTGACTCTTCTTGCTGTGTATGTTTTGATCCATTCCTGTGACATCAGTTATAGATTCCGATGCTTCACTTCAGGTTTACTGTATCCCTCTGACCTTCTTATTGACGATGAAACACAGTAATTGCATCGGAATTAAATTCAAAGGGCACAAAGCCGACTCATGTACAAGAAGACTGACTCTTCTTACTGACTATGATTTGAACATTTCCTTTGAGACCAGTTTTAGATTCCGATGCTTCACTATATGTTTACTGTATCCCTTGGACCTTCTTGTTGACGATGAAACACAGAAATTGCATCGGAATTACATACAAAAGGCACAATGCCGACTCAAGTACAAGAAGACTGCCTCTTCCTACTGTCTATGTTTTGAACCATTGCTGTGACACTAGTTATAGATTCCGATGCTTCACTTCAGGTTTACTGTATCCCTCTGACACTCCTATTGACGATGAAACACAGAAATTGCATCGTAATTAAATACAAAAGGCACAATGCCGACTTAAGTACAAGAAGACTGACTCTTCTTACTTTCTATGTCTTGAACCATTCCTGTGACACTAGTTATAGATTCCGAAGCTTCACTTCAGGTTTACTGTTTCCCTTGGACCTTCTTATTGACGATGAAACACAGAATTTGCATCGGAATTAAATACAAAAAGTACAATGCCGACTTAAATACAAGAAGACTGACTCTCCTTACTGTCTATGTTTTGAACAATTCAATTGACACTAGTTATAGATTCCGATGCTTCACTTCAGGTTTACTGTATCCCTCTGACCTTCTTATTGACGATGAAACACAGAAATTGCATCGGAATTAAATACTTAAGGTACAATGCCGACTCAAATACTTGATGACTGGCTCTTCTTACTCTCTATGTTTTGAACCTTTCCTGTGAGACCGGTTTTAGATTCCGATGTTTCACTTCAGGATTACTGCATCGCTTGGTCCTCCATATTGACGACGAAACACAGAAATTGCATCGGAATTAAATACAAAAGGCACACTGTCGACTTAAGTACAACAAGACTGATTCTTCTTGCTGTGTATGTTTTGAACCATTCCTGTGACACTAGTTATAGATTCCGATGCTTCACTTCTGGTTTACTGTATCCCTCTGACCTTCTTAATGACGACGAAACACAGAAATTGAATCGGAATTAAATACAAAATGCTCAATGCCGACTCATGTACAAGAGGACTGATTCTTCTTACTGTCTATGTTTAGAACCTTTCCTGTGACACTAGATATAGATTCCGATGCTTCACTTCAGTTTTACTGTATAACACGGACCTTCTTATTGACGACGAAACACAGTAATTGCATCGGAATTAAATAGAAATGGCACAATGCCGACTTAAGTACAAGAAGACTGACTCTTCCTACTGTCTATGTTTTGAACCATTCCTGTGACACTAGTTATAGATTCCGATGCTTCACTTCAGGTTTACTGTATCCCTCTGACCTTCTTATTGACAATGAAACACAGAAATTGCATCGGAATTAAATACCAAAGGCACAATGCCGACATAAGTACAAGACGATTGACTCTTCTTACTGACTATGATTTGAACATTTCCTGTGAGACCAGTTTTAGATTCCGATGCTTTACTATACGTTTACTGTATACCATGGACCATCTTATTGACGATGAAACACAGAAAGTGCATCGGAATCAAATACAAAAGGCACAATACCGACTTAAGTATAAGAAGACTGACTCTTCTTACTGACAATGATTTTAACACTTCCTGTGAGACCAGTTTTAGATTCCGATGCTTCACTATATGTTTACAGTGTCCCTTGGACCTTCTTTTTGACGATGAAACACAGAAATTGCATCGGAATTAAATACAAAAGGCACAATGCCGACTTAAGTACAAGAAGACTGACTCTTCTTGCTGTGTATGTTTTGATCCATTCCTGTGACATCAGTTATAGATTCCGATGCTTCACTTCAGGTTTACTGTATCCCTCTGACCTTCTTATTGGCGATGAAACACAGTAATTGCATCGGAATTAAATACAAAGGGCACAAAGCCGACTCATGTACAAGAAGACTGACTCTTCTTACTGACTATGATTTGAACATTTCCTTTGAGACCAGTTTTAGATTCCGATGCTTCACTATTTGTTTACTGTATCCCTTGGACCTTCTTGTTAACGATGAAACACAGAAATTGCATCGGAATTACATACAAAAGGCACAATGCCGACTTAAGTACAAGAAGACTGCCTCTTCCTACTGTCTGTGTTTTGAACCATTGCTGTGACACTAGTTATAGATTCCGATGCTTCACTTCAGGTTTACTGTATCCCTCTGACACTCCTATTGACGATGAAACACAGAAATTGCATCGTAATTAAATACAAAAGGCACAATGCCGACTTAAGTACAAGAAGACTGACTCTTCTTACTTTCTATGTCTTGAACCATTCCTGTGACACTAGTTATAGATTCCGAAGCTTCACTTCAGGTTTACTGTTTCCCTTGGACCTTCTTATTGACGATGAAACACAGAATTTGCATCGGAATTAAATACAAAAAGTACAATGCCGACTTAAATACAAGAAGACTGACTCTTCTTACTGTCTATGTTTTGAACAATTCAATTGACACTAGTTATAGATTCCGATGCTTCACTTCAGGTTTACTGTATCCCTCTGACCTTCTTATTGACGATGAAACACAGAAATTGCATCGGAATTAAATACTTAAGGTACAATGCCGACTCAAATACTTGATGACTGACTCTTCTTACTCTCTATGTTTTGAACCTTTCCTGTGAGACCGGTTTTAGATTCCGATGTTTCACTTCAGGATTACTGCATCGCTTGGTCCTCCATATTGACGACGAAACACAGAAATTGCATCGGAATTAAATACAAAAGGCACAATGTCGACTTAAGTACAACAAGACTGATTCTTCTTGCTGTGTATGTTTTGAACCATTCCTGTGAAACTAGTTAGAGATTCCGATGCTTCACTTCTGGTTTACTGTATCCCTCAGACCTTCTTAATGACGACGAAACACAGAAATTGCATCGGAATTAAATAGAAAATGCATAATGCCGACTTAAGTACAGGAAGACTGACTCTTCCTACTGTCTATGTTTTGAACCATTCCTGTGACTCTAGTTATAGATTCCGATGCTTCACTTCAGGTCTACTGTATCCCTCTGACCTTCTTATTGACGATGAAACACAGAAATTGCATCGGAATTAAATACAAAAGCACAATGCTGACTCGAATACAAGATAACCGGCTCTTCTTACTCTCTATGTTTTGAACCTTTCCTGTAAGACCGGTATTAGATTCCGATGCTTCGCTTTAGGTTTACTGTATCCCTTGGACCTTCTTATTGACGACGAAACACAGAAATTGCATCGGAATTTAATAGAAAAGGCACAATGCCGACGTAAGTACGAGAAGACTGACTCTTCTTACTGACTATGATTTGAACATTTTCTGTGAGCCAGTTTCTGATTCCGATGCTTCACTATATGTTTACTCTACCCCTTGGACCTTCTTGTTGACGATGAAACACAGAAATTGCATCGGAATTAATTACAAAAGGCACAATGCCGGCTTAAGTACAAGAAGACTGTCTCTTCTAGCTGTGTATATTTTGTACCATTCCTGTGACACTAGTTATAGATTCCGATGCTTCACTTCAGGTTTACTGTATCCCTCTGACCTTCTTATTGACGATAAAACACAGTAATTGCATCGGAACTAAATACAAAATGCACAATGCCGACTCATGTACAAGAAGACTGCCTCTTCTTACTGTCTGTGTTTTGAACCTTTCGTGTGACACTAGATATAGATTCCGATGCTTCACTTCAGGTTTACTGTATCCCTTGGACATTCTTATTAATGATCAAACACAGAAATTTCATCGGAGTTAAATACAAACGGCACAGTGCCGACTAAAGTACAAGAAGACTGACTCTTCTTACTGACTATGTTTTAACCATTCCAGTGACACTAGTTATAGATTCCGATGCTTCACTTCAGGTTTACTGTATCCCTCTGACCTCCTTATTGACGATGAAACACAGAAATTGCATCGTAATTAAATACAAAAGGCACAATGCCGACATAAGTACAAGAAGATTGACTCTTCTTACTGACTATGATTTGAACATTTCCTGTGAGACCAGTTTTAGATTCCGATGCTTCACTATATGTTTACTGTATCCCTTGGACCTTCTTATTGATGATGAAACACAGAAATTGAATCGGGATTAAATACAAAATGCACAATGCCGACTTTAGTACAAGAAGACTGACTCTTCCTACTGTCTATGTTTTAACCATTCCAGTGACACTAGTTATAGATTCTGATGCTTCACTTCAGGTTTACTGTATCCCTCTGACCCTCTTATTGACGATGAAACCCAGAAATTGCATCGGAATTAAATACAAAAGGCACTATGCCGACTCATGTACAAGAAGTCCGACTCTTCTTACTGTCTATGCTTTGAACCTTTCCTGTGACACTAGATAATGATTCCGATGCTTCACTTTAGGTTTAGTGTATCCCTTGGAACTCCTTATTAACGACGAAACACAGAAATTGCATCGGAATTAAATAGAAAAGGCACAATGCCGACATAAGTACAAGAAGACTGACTCTTCCTTTTGACTATGATTTGAACATTTCCTGTGAGACCAGTTTTAGATTCCGATGCTTCACTATAAGTTTACTGTATCCCTTGGACCTTCTTGTTGACGATGAAACACAGAAATTGCATCGGAATTACATACAAAAGGCACAATGCCGACTTAAGTACAAGAAGACTGACTCTTCCTACTGTCTATGTTTTGAACCATTGCTGTGACACTAGTTATAGATTCCGAAGCTTCACTTCGGTTTACTGTTTCCCTTGGACCTTCTTATTGACGATGAAACACAGAATTTGCATCGGAATTAAATACAAAAAGTACAATGCCGACTTAAGTACAAGAAGACTGACTCTTCTTACTGTCTATGTTTTGAGCAATTCCATTGACACTAGTTATAGATTCCGATGCTTCACTTCAGGTTTACTGTATCCCTTGGACCATCGTATTGACGATGAAACACAGAATTTGCATCGGAAATTAAAACAAAAGGCACAATGCCGACTTAAGTACAAGAAGACTGACTCTTCTTACTGTCTATGTTTTGAACCATTCCTGTGACACTAGTTATAGATTCCGATGCTTTACTTCAGGTTTACTGTATCCCTTGGACCTTCTTATAGACGACGAAACACAGAAATTGAATCGGGATTAGATACATAACTCACAATGCCGACTTAAGTACAAGAACACTGACTCTTCGTACTGTCTAAGTATTAACCATTCCTGTGACACTACTTATAGATTCCGATGCTTCACTTCAGGTTTACTGTATCCCTCTGACCTTCTTATTGACGATGAAACACAGAAATTGCATCGGAATTAAATACTTAAGGTATAATGCCGACTCAAATACTAGATGACTGGCTCTTCGTACTCTCTATGTTTTAAACCTTTCCTGTGAGACCGGTTTTAGATTCCGATGTTTCACTTCAGGATTACTGTATCGCTTGATCCTCCATATTGACGACGAAACACAGAAATTGCATCGGAAGTAAATAGAAAACTCACAATGCCGACATAAGTACAAGGTGACTGACTCTTCTAGCTGTGTATGTTTTGAACCATTCCTGTGACACTAGTTATAGATTCCGATGCTTCACTTCAGGTTTACTGTATCCCTCTGACCTTCTTATAGACGATGAAACACTGTAATTGCATCGGAATTAAATACAAAATGCACAATGTGGACTCATGTACAAGAAGACTGACTTGTCTTACTGTCTATGTTTTGAACTTTTCCTGTGCCACTAGATATAGATTCCGATGCTTCACTTCAGGTTTACTGTATCCCTTGGACATTCTTATTGACGACGAAACACAGAAATTGCATCGGAATTAAATACAAAAGGCACAATGCCGACTTAAGTACAAGAAGACTTACTCTTCCTACTGTCTATGTTTTGAACCATTCCCGTGACACTAGTTATGGATTCCGATGCATCACTTCAGGTTTACTGTATCCCTTGGACCTTCTTATTGACGATGAAACACAGAAATTGCATCGGAATTAAATACAAAAGGCACAATGTCGACTTAAGTACAACAAGACTGATTCTTCTTGCTGTGTATGTTTTGAACCATTCCTGTGCCACTAGATATAGATTCCGATGCTTCACTTAAGGTTTACTGTATCCCTTGGACATTCTTATTGACGACGAAACACAGAAATTGCATCGGAATTAAATACAAAAGGCACAATGCCGACTTAAGTACAAGAAGACTGACTCTTCTTACTGTCTATGTCTGAAAAAATTCTGTGACACTACTTATAGATTCCGATGCTGCACTCCAGGTTTACTGTATCCCTCTGACCTTCTTATAGACGATGAAACACAGAAATTGGATCGGAATTAAATACAAAAGGCACAATGCTGACTCAAATAGAAGATGACTGGCTCTTCTTACTCTCTATGTTTTGAACCTTTCCTGTGAGACCGGTTTTAGATTCCGATGCTTCACTTCAGGTTTACTGTATCCCTTGGACTTTCTTATTGACGACGAAACACAGAAATTGCATCGGAATTAAATAGAAAAAGCACAATGCCGATATAAGTACAAGAAGACTGATTCTTCTTACTGACTATGATTTGAACATTTCCTGTGAGACCAGTTTTAGATTCCTATGCTTCACTATATGTTTACTGTATCCCTTGGACCTTCTTTTTGACGATGAAACACAGAAAATGCATCGGAATTAAATACAAAAGGCACAATGCCGACTTTAGTACAAGAAGACTGACTCTTCATGCTGTCTATGTCTTGAACCACTCCAGTGACAATAGTTATAGATTCCGATGCTTCACTTCAGGTTTACTGTATCACTTGGACCTTCTTATTGACGAAGAAACACATTAATTGAATCAAGATTTAATACTAAAGGCACAATGCCGACTTAAGTACAAGAAGACTGACTCTTCCTACTGTCTATGTTTTAACCATTCCTGTGACACTAGTTATAGATTCCGATGTTAAACTTCAGGTTTACTGTATCCCTCTGACCTTCTTATTGACGATGAAACACAGAAATTACATCGGAATTAAATACTAAAGGCACAGTGCCGACTCAAATACGAGATGACTGGCTCTTCTTACTTTCTATGTTTTGAACCTTTCCTGTGAGACCGGTTTTAGGTTCCGATGCTTCACTTCAGGATTACTGTATCCCTTGGACCTCCTTATTGACGACGAAACACAGAAATTGCATCGGAATTAAATAGAAAAGGCACAATGCCGACATAAGTACAAGAAGTCTGACTCTTCTTACTGACTATGATTTGAACATTTCCTGTGAGACCAGTTTTAGATTCCGTTGCTTCACTATATGTTTACTGTATCCCTTGGACCTTCTTGGTGACGATGAAACACAGAAACTGCATCGGAATTACATACAAAAGGCACAATGCCCACTTAAGTACAAGAATACTGACTCTTCTTGCTGTGTATTTTTTGAACCATTCCTGTGACACTAGTTAAAGATTCCGATGCTTCACTTCAGGTTTACCGTATCCCTCTGACATTCTTAATGACGATGAAACACAGAAATTGCATCGGAATTAAATACAAACGGCACAGTGCCGACTTAAGTACAAGAAGACTGACGCTTCTTATGGACTATGTTGTGAACATTTCCTGTAAGACCAGTTTTAGATTCCGATGCTTCACTATATGTTTACTGTATCCCTTGCACCTTCTTATTGACGATGAAACACAGAAATTGCATCGGAATTAAATAGAAAAGGCACAATGCCGACTTAAGTACAAGAAGACTGACTCTTCTTACTGTCTATGTTTTGAACCATTACTGCGACACTAGTTATAGATTCCGATGCTTCACTTCAGGTTTACTGTATCCCTCTGACCTTCTTATTGACGACGAAACACAGAAATTGCATCGTAATCAAATGGAAAAGGCACAATGCCGACTTAAGTACAGGAAGACTGACTCTTCCTACTGTCTATGTTTTGAAACATTCCTGTGACTCTAGATATAGATTCCGATGCTTCACTTCAGGTTTACTGTATCCCTTGGACCATCTTATTGACGATGAAACACAGAAATTGCATCGGAATTAAATAAAAAAAGGCACAATGCCGGCTTAAGTACAAGAAGACTGACAGTTCTTACTGTTTATGTTTTGAACCTTTTCTCTGACACTAGTTACAGATTCCGATGCTTCACATCAGGTTTACTGTATCACTTGGACCTTCTTATTGACGACGAAACACAGAAATTGCATCGGAATTAAATAGAAAAGGCACAATGCCGACTTAAGTACAAGAAGACTGAATCTTCCGAGTCCATGTTTAGAACCACTCCTGTGACACTTGATATAGATTGCGATGCTTCACTTTAGGTTTACTGTATCCCTCAACCTTCTTATTGATGACCAAACACAGAAATTGAATCGGGACTAACTAAAAACGGCACAAAGCCGACTTAAGTACAAGAAGACTCACTCTTCTTACTGTCTATGGTTTAAACCATTCCTGTGGCACTAGTTATAGATTCCGAAGCTTCACTTCAGGTTTACTGTATCCCTTGGACCTTGTTATTGACCATAAAACACAGTAATTGCATCGGAATTAAATACAAAAGGCACAATGCCGACTCATGTACAAGAAGGTTGACTCTTCTTACAGTCTATGTTTTGAACCTTTCCTGTGACATTAGATATAGATTCCGATGCTTCACTTCAGGTTTATTGTATCCCTCTTACCTTCTTATTGACGACGAAACACAGAAATAGAATCGGAATTAATTAGAAAAGGCACAATGCCGACTTAAGTACACGATGACTGACTCTACTTACTGTCTATAATTGAACAATTCCTGTGACACTAGTTATAGATTCTGATGCTTCACTTCATGTTTACTGTATCCCTCTGACACTCTTATTGACTATGAAACACAGAAATTGCATCGGAATTAAATACATAAGGCACAATGCCGACTTAAGTACAAGAAGACTCTCTCTTCTTACTATCTATGTTTTAAACCATTCCTGTGACACTAGTTATAGATTCCGAAGCTTCACGTCATTTTTACTGTATCCTTTGGACCATCTTATTGACGATGAAACACAGAATTTGCATCGGAAATAAAAACAAAAGGCACAATGCCGACATAAGTACAAGAAGACTGACTCTACTTACTGTCTACGTTTTGAGCAATTCCTTTGACTCTAGTTATAGATTCCAATGCTACACTTCAGGTTTACTGTATCCCTTCGACCTTGTTATCGACGATGAAACACAGAAATAGCATCGGAATGAAATACAAAAGGCACAAGGCTGACTTAAGTACAAGAAGACTGAATCTTCCAACTGTCTATGTTTTGAACCATTCCTCTGACACTAGTTATAGATTCCGATGCTTCACTTCAGGTTTACTCTATCCCTCTGACATTCTTATTGACGATGAAACACAGAAATTGCATTGGAATTAAATACAAACGGCACAATGCCGATTTAAGTACAAGAAGGCCGACTCTTCTTACTGACTATGTTTTGAACATTCCCTGTGAGACCAGTTTTAGGTTTAGATGCTTCACTATATGTCTACTGTTTCCCTTGGACCTTCTTATTGACGATGAAACACAGAAATTGCATCGGAATTAAATACAAAAGGCACAATGCCGACTTAAGTACAAGAAGACTGACTCTTCAAACTGCCTATGTTTTGAACCATTCCTGTGACACTAGTTATAGATTTCGATGCTTCACTTCAGGTTTACTGTATCCCACTGAGCTTCTTATTGACGACGAAACACTGAAAATGTAACGGAATTAAATAGAAAAGGCACAATGCCGAATTAAGTACAATAAGACTGACTCTTCCTACTGTCTATGTTTTGAACCATTCCTGTGACACTAGTTATGAATTCCAATCCTACACTTCAGGTTTACTATATCCCTCTGACCTTCTTATTGACGATGAAACACAGAAGTTGCATCGGAATTAAATAGATAAGGCACAATGCCGACTTAAGTACAAGTAGACTAAATCTTCATACTGTCTATATTTTGAACCATTCCTGTGACACTAGTTATAGATTCCGATGCTTCACTTCAGGTTCACTGTATCCCCTGGACCCTCTTATTGACGTCGAAACACAGAAATTGCATCGGAATTAAATAGAAAAGGCACAATGCCGACTTAAGTACAAGATGACTGACTCTCCTTACTGGCTATGTTTTGAACATTTCCTGTGAGACCCGTTTTAGGTTCCGATGCTTCGCTATATGTTTACTGTATCCCTTGGACCTTCTTATTGCCGACGAAACACAGAAATTGCATCGGATTTAAATAGAAGAGGCACAATGCCGACTTAAGTTCAAGAAGACTGACTCTTCCTTCTGCTATGGTTTGAAAGATTCCTTTGATACTAGTTATAGATTCCGATTCTTCACTTCAGGTTTACAGTATCCCTTGGACCTCCTTAATAACGATGAAACACAGAAATTGCATCGGAATTAAATAGAAAAGGCACAATGCCGACTTAAGTACAAGAAGACTGACTCTTCCTACTGTCTATGTTTTGAACCATTCCTGCGACACTAGTTAAAGATTCCGATGCATCACTTCAGGTTTACTGTATCCCTTGGACCTTCTCAAGACGATGAAACACAGAAATTGCATCGGAATTAAATACAAAAGGCACAATGCCGACTTAAGTACAAGAAGACTGACTCCTCTTGCTGTGTATGGTTAGAACCATTCATGTCACACTACTTATAGATTCCGATGCTTCACTTCAGGTTTACTCTATCCCGCTGACCTTCGTATTGACGACGAAACACAGAAATTGAATCGGAATTAAATAGAAAATGCACAATGCCGACTTAAGTACAAGAAGACTGACTCTTCTTACTGTCTATGTTTTGAACCTTTTCTGTGCCACTAGTTATAGATTCCGATGCTTCACTTCAGGTTTACTGTATCCCTTGGACCTTCTCATTGACGACGAAACGTAGATATTGCATCGGAATTAAATAGAAAAGGCCCAATGCCGACTTAAGTACAAGAAGACTGACTCTTCCTACTGTCTATGTTTTAACCATTCCTGTGACACTAGTTATTGATTCCGATGCTTCACTTCAGGTTTACTGCATCCCTCTGACCTTCTTATTGACGATGAAACACAGTAATTGCATCGGAATTAAATACAAACGTCACAATGCCGACTTATGTACAAGAAAACTGACTCTTCCTACTGTATATGATTTGAACCATTCCTGAGACACTAGTTATAGATTCCGATGCTTCGCTTCAGGTTTACTGAATCCCTCTGACATTCTTATTGACGATGAAACACAGATATTGCTACGGAATTAAATAGAAAAGGCACAATGCCGACTTAAGTTCAAGAAGACTAACTCTTCCTACTCTCTATGTTTTGAACCATTCCTGTGTCACTAGTTATAGATTCCGATGCTTCACTTGAGGTTTACTGTATCCCTTGGTCCTTCTTATTGACGACGAAACACAGAAATTGCAACGGAATTAAATAGAAAAGGCACAATGACAACTTAAGTACATGAAGACTGACTCTTCTTACTGACTTTATTTTGAACATTTCCTGTGAGACCAGTTTTAGATTCCGATGCTTCACTGTATGTTAACTGTATCCCTTGGACTTTCTTATTGACGACGAAACACAGATATTGCATCGGAATTAAATAGAAAAGGCCCAATGCCAACTTAAGTACAAGAAGACTGACTCTTCCTACTGTCTATGTTTTAACCATTCCTGTGACACTAGTTATAGATTCCGATGCTTCACTTCAGGTTTACTGCATCCCTCTGACCTTCTTATTGACGATGAAACACATTAATTGCATCGGAATTAAATACAAAATGCACAATGCCGACTCATGTACAAGAAGACTGACTCTTCTTGCTGTGTATGTTTTGAACCATTCCTGTGACACTAGTTATAGATTCCGATGCTACACTTCAGGTTTACTGTATCCCTCTGACCTTCTTATTGACGATGAAGCACTGTAATTGCATCGGAATTAGATAAAAAAGTCACAATGCCGACTCATGTCCAAGAAGACTGACTCTTCTTACTGTCTATGTTTTGAACCTTTCCTGTGACACTAGATATAGATTCCGATGCTTCACTTCAGGTTTTTCTGTATCCCTCTGACCTTCTTATTGACGACGAAACACAGAAATTGCATTAAAATTAAATAGAAAAAGCACAATGACGCCTTAAGTACAAGAAGACTGAATCTTCCTACTGTCTATGTTTTGAACCATTCCTGTGACACAAGTTATAGATTCCGATGCTTCACTTCAGGTTTACTGTATCCCTCTGACATTCTTATTGGCGATGAAACACAAAAATTGCATAGGAATTAAATACAAACGGCACAATGCCGACTTATGTACAAGAAAACTGACTCTTCCTACTGTATATGATTTGAACCATTCCTGAGACACTAGTTATAGATTCCGATGCTTCACTTCAGGTTTACTGAATCCCTCTGACATTCTTATTGACGATGAAACACAGATATTGCATCGGAATTAAATAGAAAAGGCACAATGCCGACTTAAGTACAGGTAGACTAAATCTTCTTACTGTCTATATTTTGAACCATTCCTGTGTCACTAGTTATGGATTCCGATGCTTCACTTGAGGTTTACTGTATCCCTTGGTCCTTCTTATTGACGACGAAACACAGAAATTGCAACGGAATTAAATAGAAAAGGCACAATGACAACTTAAGTACATGAAGACTGACTCTTCTTACTGACTTTATTTTGAACATTTCCTGTGAGACCAGTTTTAGATTCCGATGCTTCACTGTATGTTAACTGTATCCCTTGGACTTTCTTATTGACGACGAAACACAGATATTGCATCGGAATTAAATAGAAAAGGCCCAATGCCAACTTAAGTACAAGAAGACTGACTCTTCCTACTGTCTATGTTTTAACCATTCCTGTGACACTAGTTATAGATTCCGATGCTTCACTTCAGGTTTACTGCATCCCTCTGACCTTCTTATTGACGATGAAACACAGTAATTGCATCGGAATTAAATACAAAATGCACAATGCCGACTCATGTACATGAAGACTGACTCTTCTTGCTGTGTATGTTTTGAACCATTCCTGTGACACTAGTTACAGATTCCGATGCTACACTTCAGGTTTACTGTATCCCTCTGACCTTCTTATTGACGATGAAGCACAGTAATTGCATCGGAATTAGATAAAAAAGTCACAATGCCGACTCATGTCCAAGAAGACTGACTCTTCTTACTGTCTATGTTTTGAACCTTTCCTGTGACACTAGATATAGATTCCGATGCTTCACTTCAGGTTTTTCTGTATCCCTCTGACCTTCTTATTGACGACGAAACACAGAAATTGCATTAAAATTAAATAGAAAAAGCACAATGACGCCTTAAGTACAAGAAGACTGAATCTTCCTACTGTCTATGTTTTGAACCATTCCTGTGACACAAGTTATAGATTCCGATGCTTCACTTCAGGTTTACTGTATCCCTCTGACATTCTTATTGACGATGAAACACAAAAATTGCATAGGAATTAAATACAAACGGCACAATGCCGACTTATGTACAAGAAAACTGACTCTTCCTACTGTATATGATTTGAACCATTCCTGAGACACTAGTTATAGATTCCGATGCTTCACTTCAGGTTTACTGAATCCCTCTGACATTCTTATTGACGATGAAACACAGATATTGCATCGGAATTAAATAGAAAAGGCACAATGCCGACTTAAGTACAGGTAGACTAAATCTTCTTACTGTCTATATTTTGAACCATTCCTGTGACACTAGTTATGGATTCCGATGCTTCACTTCAGGTTCACTGTATCCCCTGGACCCTCTTATTGACGTCGAAGCACAGAAATTGCGTCGCAATTAAATAGAAAAGGCACAATGCCGACTTAAGTACAAGAAGAATGACTCTTCTTACTGACTATGTTTTGAACATTTCCTGTGAGACCCGTTTTAGGTTCCGATGCTTCACTATATCTTTACTGTATCCCTTGGACCTTCTTATTGCCGACGAATTACAGAAATTGCATCGGAATTAAATAGAAAAGGCACAATGCCGACTTAAGTTCTAGAAGACTAACTCTTCCTACTCTCTATGCTTTGAACCATTCCTGTGTCACTAGTTATAGATTCCGATGCTTCACTTGAGGTTTACTGTATCCCTTGGTCCTTCTTATTGACGACGAAACACAGAAATTGCATCGGAATGAAATAGAAAAGGCAAAATGCCGACTTAAGTACAAGAAGACTGACTCTTTCGTGTCTAAGTTTTGAACCATTCCTGCGACACTAGATTTAGATTCCGATGCTTCACTTCAGGTTTACTGTATCCCTTGGACCTTCTTATTGACGACGAAACACAGAAATTGCATCGGGATTAAATACAAAAGGCACAATGCCGACTTAAGTACACGAAGACTGAATCTTCCTACTGTCTATGTTTTGAACCATTCCTGTGTCACTAGTTATAGATTCCGATGCTTCACTTGAGGTTTACTGTATCCCTTGGTCCTTCTTATTGACGACGAAACACAGAAATTGCAACGGAATTAAATAGAAAAGGCACAATGCCAACTTAAGTACAAGAAGACTGACTCTTCTTACTGACAATGTTTTGAACCATTCCTGTGACACAAGTTATAGATTCTGATGCTTCACTTCAGGTTTACTGTATCCCTTGGACCTTCTTATTGACGATGAAACATAGAAATTGCATCGGAATTAAATACAAATGCACAATGTCGACTTAAGTACAAGAAAACTGACTCATCTTACTGACTATGCTTTCAACCATTCATGTGACATTAGTTTTAGATTCCGGTGCTTCACTTCAGGTTTACTGTATCCCTTGGACCTTCTTATTGACGATGAAACACAGAAATTGCATCGGAAATAAATACAAAAGGCACAATGCCGACTTAAGTACAAGAAGACTGACAGTTCTTGCTGTCTATGTTTTGAACCTTTTCTCTGACACTAGTTACAGGTTCCGATGCTTCACTTCAGGTTTACTGTATCGCTTGGACCTACTTATTGACGACGAAACACAGAAATTGCATCGGAATTAAATAGAAAAGGCACAATGCCGACTTAAGTACAAGAAGACTGAATCTTCCGTGTCTATGGTTAGAACCACTCCTGTGACACTTGATGTAGATTACGATGCTTCACTTTAGGTTTACTGTATCCCTTGATCCTTGTTATTGACGACGAAACACAGAAATTGAATCGGAAATTAAATAGAAAAGGCACAATGCCGACTTAAGTACAAGAAAACTGACTCTTCCAACTGTCTATGATTTGAACCATTCCTGTGACACTAGTTATAGATTTCGATGCTTGACTTCAGGTTTACTGTATCCCTCTGTCACTCTTATTGGCGATGAAACACAGAAATTGCATCGGAATTAAATACATAAGGCACAATGCCGACTTAAGTACAAGAAGACTCTCTCTTCTTACTGTCTATGTTTTAAACCATTCCTGTGACACTAGTTATAGTTTCCGAAGCTTCACTTCAGGTTTACTGTATCCTTTGGACCATCTTATTGACGATGAAACACAGAATTTGCATCGGAAATTAATACAAAAGGCACAATGCCGACTTAAGTACAAGGAGACTGACTCTACTTACTGTCTATGTTTTGAGCAATTCCTGTGACACAAGTTATAGATTCCGATGCTTCACTTCAGGTTTACTGTATCCCATGGACCTTCTGATCGACGTTGAAACACAGAAATAGCATCGGAATTAAACACAAATGGCACAAGGCTGACTTATGTACAAGAAGACTGAATCTTCCTACTGTCTATGCTTTGAACCATTCCTGTGACACTAGTTATAGATTCCGATGGTTCACTTCAGGTTTACTGTATCCCTCTGACATTCTTATTGACGATGAAACACAGAAATTGCATTGGAATTAAATACAAACGGCACAATGCCGACTTAAGTACAAGAAGACCGACACTTCTTACTGACTATGTTTTGAACATTCCCTGTGAGACCAGTTTTAGGTTTAGATGCTTCACTATATGTTTACTGTTTCCCTTGGACCTTCTTATTGACGATGAAACACAGAAATTGCATCGGAATTAAATACAAAAGGCATAATGCCGACTTAAGTACAAGAAGACTGACTCTTCTTACTGCCTATGTTTTGAACCATTTCTGTGACAATAGTTATAGATTTCGATGCTTCACTTCAGGTTTACTGTATCCCACTGACCTTCTTATTTACGACGAAACACAGAAATTGTAACGGAATTAAATAGAAAAGGCACAATGCCGAATTAAGTACAATAAGACTGACTCTTCCTACTGTCTATGTTTTCAACCATTCCTGTGCCACTAGTTACAGATTCCGATGCTTCACTTCAGGTTTACTGTATCCCTTGGTCCTTCTTAGTGACGACGAAACACAGAAATTGCAACGGAATTAAATAGAAAAGGCACAATGCCAACTGAAGTACAAGAAGACAGACTCTTCTTACTGACTTTGTTTTGAACATTTGCTGTGAGACCAGTTATAGATTCCGATGCTTCACTGTATGTTTACTGTTTCCCTTGGACCTTCTTATTGACGACGAAACACAGAAATTGCATCGGATTTAAATAGAAGAGGCACAATGCCGAATTAAGTACAATAAGACTGACTTTTCCTACTGTCTATGTTTTGAACCATTCCTGTGACACTAGTTAAAGATTCCGATGCATCACTTCAGGTTTACTGTATCGCTTGGACCTTCTCAAGACGATGAAACACAGAAATTGCATCGGAATTAAATACAAAAGGCACAATGCCGAATCAAGTACAAGAAGACTGACTCTTCTTGCTGTGTATGGTTTGAACCATTCATGTGACACTAATCATAGATTCCGATGCTTCACTTCAGGTTTACTGTATCCCGCTGACCTTCGTATTGACGACGAAACACAGAAATTGAATCGGAATTAAATAGAAAATGCACAGTGCCGACTTAAGTACAAGAAGACTGACTCTTCCTACTGTCTATGTTTTAACCATTCCTGTGACACTAGTTATTGATTCCGATGCTTCACTTCAGGTTTACCGCATCCCTCTGACCTTCTTATTGACGATGAAACACAGTAATTGCATCGGAATTAAATACAAACGGCACAATGCCGACTTATGTACAAGAAAACTGACTCTTCCTACTGTATATGATTTGAACCATTCCTGAGACACTAGTTATAGATTCCGATGCTTCACTTCAGGTTTACTGAATCCCTCTGACATTCTTATTGACGATGAAACGCAGATATTGCATCGGAATTAAATAGAAAAGGCACAATGCCGACTTAAGTACAAGTAGACTAAATCTTCTTACTGTCTATATTTTGAACCATTCCTGTGACACTAGTTATGGATTCCGATGCTTCACTTCAGGTTCACTGTATCCCCTGGACCCTCTTATTGACGTTGAAACACAGAAATTGCGTCGCAATCAAATAGAAAAGGCACAATGCCGACTTAAGTACAAGAAGAATGACTCTTCTTACTGACTATGTTTTGAACATTTCCTGTGAGACCCGTTTTAGGTTCCGATGCTTCACTATATGTTTACTGTATCCCTTGGACCTTCTTTTTGCCGACGAAACACAGAAATTGCATCGGAATTAAATAGAAAAGGCACAATGCCGAGTTAAGTGCAAGAAGACTAACTCTTCCTACTCTCTATGTTTTGAACCATTCCTGTGTCACTAGTTATAGATTCCGATGCTTCACTTGAGGTTTACTGTATCCCTTGGTCCTTCTTATAGACGACGAAACACAGAAATTGCAACGGAATTAAATAGAAAAGGCACAATGCCAACTTAAGTACAAGAAGACTGACTCTTCTTACTGACTTTATTTTGAACATTTCCTGTGAGACCAGTTTTAGATTCCGATGCTTTACTGTATGTTAACTGTATCCCTTGGACTCTCTTATTGACGACGAAACACAGATATTGCATCGGAATTAAATAGAAAAGGCCCAATGCCGACTTAAGTACAAGAAGACTGACTCTTCCTACTGTCTATGTTTTAACCATTCCTGTGACACTAGTTATAGATTCCGATGCTTCACTTCAGGTTTACTGCATCCCTCTGACCTTCTTATTGACGATGAAACACAGTAATTGCATCGGAATTAAATACAAAATGCACAATGCCGACTCATGTACAAGAAGACTGACTCTTCTTGCTGTGTACGTTTTGAACCATTCCTTTGACACTAGTTATAGATTCCGATGTTACACTTCAGGTTTACTGTATCCCTCTGACCTTTTTATTGACGATGAAGCACAGTAATTGCATCGGAATTAGATAAAAAAGGCACAATGCCGACTCATGTCCAAGAAGACTGACTCTTCTTACTGTCTATGTTTTGAACCTTTCCTGTGACACTAGATATAGATTCCGATGCTTCACTTCAGGTTTTTCTGTATCCCTCTGACCTTCTTATTGACGACGAAACACAGAAATTGCATTAAAATTAAATAGAAAAAGCACAATGCCGCCTTAAGTACAAGAAGACTGAATCTTCCTACTGTCTATGTTTTGAACCATTCCTTTGACACAAGTTATAGATTCCGATGCTTCACTTCAGGTTTACTCTATCCCTCTGACATTCTTATTGACGATGAAACACAGAAATTGCATAGGAATTAAATACAAACGGCACAATGCCGACTTATGTACAAGAAAACTGACTCCTCCTACTGTATATGATTTGAACCATTCCTGAGACACTAGTTATAGATTCCGATGCTTCACTTGAGGTTTACTGTATCCCTTGGTCCTTCTTATTGACGACGAAACACAGAAATTGCATCGGAATGAAATTGAAAAGGCACAATGCCGACTCATATACGAGAAGACCGACTCTTCTTACTGTCTACGTTTTGAACCTTTCCTTTGACACTAGATATAGATTCCGATGCTTCACTTCAGGTCTATTGTATCCCTCTTACCTTCTTATTGACGACGAAACACAGAAATAGCATCGGAATTAAATAGAAAAGGCACAATGCCGACTTAAGTGCAAGAAAACTGACTCTTCCAACTGTCTATGATTTGAACCATTCCTGTGACACTAGTTATAGATTTCGATGCTTGACTTCAGGTTTACTGTATCCCTCTGTCACTCTTATTGGCGATGAAACACAGAAATTGCATCGGAATTAAATACATAAGGCACAATGCCGACTTAAGTACAAGAAGACTCTCTCTTCTTACTGTCTATGTTTTAAACCATTCCTGTGACACCAGTTATAGATTCCGAAGCTTCACTTCAGGTTTGCTGTATCCTTTGGACCATCTTATTGACGATGAAACACAGAATTTGCATCGGAAATTAATACAAAAGGCACAATGCCGACTTAAGTACAAGAAGACTGACTCTACTTACTGTCTATGTTTTGAGCAATTCCTGTGACACAAGTTATAGATTCCGATGCTTCACTTCAGGTTTACTGTATCCCTTGGACCTTCAGATCGACGATGAAACACAGAAATAGCATCGGAATTAAACACAAAAGGCACAAGGCTGACTTAAGTACAAGAAGACTGAATCTTCCTACTGTCTATGTTTTGAACCATTCCTGTGACACTAGTTATAGATTCCGATGGTTCACTTCAGGTTTACTGTATCCCTCTGACATTCTTATTGACGATGAAACACAGAAATTGCATTGGAATTAAATACAAACGGCACAATGCCGACTTAAGTACAAGAAGACCGACACTTCTTACTGACTATGTTTTGAACATTCCCTGTGAGACCAGTTTTAGGTTTAGATGCTTCACTATATGTTTACTGTTTCCCTTGGACCTTCTTATTGACGATATAACACAGAAATGGCATCGGAATTAAATAGAAAAAGCACAATGCCGACTTAAGTAAGGAAGACTGACTCTTCCTACTGTATATGATTTGAACCGTTCCTGACACACTAGTTATAGATTCCGATGCTTCACTTGAGGTTTACTGTATCCCTTGGTCCTTCTTATTGGCGACGAAACACAGAAATTGCATCGGAATGAAATAGAAAAGGCAAAATGCCGACTTAAGTACAAGAAGACTGACTCTTCCGTGTCTAAGTTTTGAACCATTCCTGTGACACTAGATTTAGATTCCGATGCTTCACTTCAGGTTTACTGTATCCCTTGGACCTTCTTATTGACGACGAAACACAGAAATTGCATCGGGATTATATACAAAAGGCACAATGCCGACTTAAGTACACGAAGACTGACTCTTCCTACTGTCTATGTTTTAACGATTCCTGTGACACTAGTTATAGATTCCCATGCTTCACTTCAGGTTTACTGTATCCCTCTGACCTTCTTTTTGACGACGAAACACAGAAATTGCATCGTAATTAAATAGAAAAGGCACAATGCCGACTTAAGTACAAGAAGACTGACAGTTCTTACTGTCTATGTTTTGAACCTTTTCTCTGACACTAGTTACATTTTCCGATGCTTCACTTCAGGTTTACTGTATCGCTTAGACCTACTTATTGACGACGAAACACAGAAATTGCATCGGAATTAAATAGAAAAGGCACAATGCCGACTTAAGTACAAGAAGACTGAATCTTCCGTGTCTATGGTTAGAACCCCTCCTGTGACACTTGATGTAGATTACGATGCTTCACTTTAAGTTTACTGTATCCCTAGATCCTTCTTATTGACGACGAAACACAGAAATTGAATCGGAATTAAATACAAAAGGCCCATTGCCGACTTAAGTACAAGAAGACTCACTCTCCTTACTGTCTATGTTTTAAACCATTCCTGTGACACTAGTTATAGATTCCGAAGCTTCACTTTAGGTTTACTGTATCCCTTTGACCTTGTTATTGACGATGAAACACAGTAATTGCATCGGAATGAAATACAAAAGGCACAATGCCGACTCATATACGAGAAGACTGACTCTTCTTACTGTCTACGTTTTGAACCTTTCCTTTGACACTAGATATAGATTCCGATGCTTCACTTCAGGTTTATTGTATCCCTCTTACCTTCTTATTGACGACGAAACACAGAAATAGCATCGGAATTAAATAGAAAAGGCACAATGCCGACTTAAGTACAAGAAAACTGACTCTTCCAACTGTCTATGATTTGAACCATTCCTGTGACACTAGTTATAGATTTCGATGCTTGACTTCAGGTTTACTGTATCCCTCTGTCACTCTTATTGGCGATGAAACACAGAAATTGCATCGGAATTAAATACATAAGGCACAATGCCGACTTAAGTACAAGAACTCTCTCTCTTTTTACTGTCTATGTTTTAAACCATTCCTGTGACACTAGTTATAGATTCCGAAGCTTCACTTCAGGTTTACTGTATCCTTTGGACCATCTTATTGACGATGAAACACAGAATTTGCATCGGAAATTAATACAAAAGGCACAATGCCGACTTAAGTACAAGAAGACTGACTCTTCTTACTGTCTATGTTTTGAACCTTTTCTGTGACACTAGTTATAGATTCCGATGCTTCACTTCAGGTTTACTGTATCCCTTGGGCCTTCCCATTGACGACGAAACATAGATATTGCATCGGAATTAAATAGAAAAGGCCCAATGCCGACTTAAGTACAAGAAGACTGACTCTTCCTACTGTCTATGTTTTAACCATTCCTGTGACACTAGTTATTGATTCCGATGCTTCACTTCAGGTTTACCGCATCCCTCTGACCTTCTTATTGACGATGAAACACAGTAATTGCATCGGAATTAAATACAAACGGCACAATGCCGACTTATGTACAAGAAAACTGACTCTTCCTACTGTATATGATTTGAACCATTCCTGAGACACTAGTTATAGATTCCGATGCTTCACTTCAGGTTTACTGAATCCCTCTGACATTCTTATTGACGATGAAACGCAGATATTGCATCGGAATTAAATATAAAAGGCACAATGCCGACTTAAGTACAAGTAGACTAAATCTTCTTACTGTCTATATTTTGAACCATTCCTGTGACACTAGTTATGGATTCCGATGCTTCACTTCAGGTTCACTGTATCCCCTGGACCCTCTTATTGACGTCGAAACACAGAAATTGCGTCGCAATCAAATAGAAAAGGCACAATGCCGACTTAAGTACAAGAAGAATGACTCTTCTTACTGACTATGTTTTGAACATTTCCTGTGAGACCCGTTTTAGGTTCCGATGCTTCACTATATGTTTACTGTATCCCTTGGACCTTCTTATTGCCGACGAAACACAGAAATTGCATCGGAATTAAATAGAAAAGGCACAATGCCGAGTTAAGTTCAAGAAGACTAACTCTTCCTACTCTCTATGTTTTGAACCATTCCTGTGTCACTAGTTATAGATTCCGATGCTTCACTTGAGGTTTACTGTATCCCTTGGTCCTTCTTATTGACGACGAAACACAGAAATTGCAACGGAATTAAATAGAAAAGGCACAATGCCAACTTAAGTACAAGAAGACTGACTCTTCTTACTGACTTTATTTTGAACATTTCCTGTGAGACCAGTTTTAGATTCCGATGCTTTACTGTATGTTAACTGTATCCCTTGGACTTTCTTACTGACGATGAAACACAGATATTGCATCGGAATTAAATAGAAAAGGCCCAATGCCGACTTAAGTACAAGAAGACTGACTCTTTCTACTGTCTATGTTTTAACCATTCCTGTGACACTAGTTATAGATTCCGATGCTTCACTTCAGGTTTACTGCATCCCTCTGACCTTCTTATTGACGATGAAACACAGTAATTGCATCGGAATTAAATACAAAATGCACAATGCCGACTCATGTACAAGAAGACTGACTCTTCTTGCTGTGTATGTTTTGAACCATTCCTGTGACACTAGTTATAGATTCCGATGCTACACTTCAGGTTTACTGTATCCCTCTGACCTTCGTATTGACGATGAAGCACAGTAATTGGATCGGAATTAGATAAAAAAGGCACAATGCCGACTCTTGTCCAAGAAGACTGACTCTTCTTACTGTCTATGTTTTGAACCTTTCCTGTGACACTAGATATAGATTCCGATGCTTCACTTCAGGTTTTTCTGTATCCCTCTGACCTTCTTATTGACGACGAAACACAGAAATTGCATTAAAATTAAATAGAAAAAGCACAATGCCGCCTTAAGTACAAGAAGACTGAATCTTCCTACTGTCTATGTTTTGAACCATTCCTGTGACACAAGTTATAGATTCCGATGCTTCACTTCAGGTTTACTGTATCCCTCTGACATACGTATTGACGATGAAACACAGAAATTGCATAGGAATTAAATACAAACGGCACAATGCCGACTTATGTACAAGAAAACTGACTCTTCCTACTGTATATGATTTGAACCATTCCTGAGACACTAGTTATAGATTCCGATGCTTCACTTGAGGTTTACTGTATCCCTTGGTCCTTCTTAGTGACGACGAAACACAGAAATTGCATCGGAATGAAATAGAAAAGGCAAAATGCCGACTTAAGTACAAGAAGACTGACTCTTCCGTGTTTAAGTTTTGAACCATTCCTGTGACACTAGTTATAGATTCCGATGGTTCACTTCAGGTTTACTGTATCCCTCTGACATTCTTATTGACGATGAAACACAGAAATTGCATTGGAATTAAATACAAACGGCACAATGCCGACTTAAGTACAAGAAGACCGACACTTCTTACTGACTATGTTTTGAACATTCCCTGTGAGACCTGTTTTAGGTTTAGATGCTTCACTATATGTTTACTGTTTCCCTTGGACCTTCTTATTGACGATGAAACACAGAAATTGCATCGGAATTAAATAGAAAAGGCACAATGCCGACTTAAGTAAAGAAGACTGACTCTTCCTACTGTATATGATTTGAACCATTCCTGACACACTAGTTATAGATTCCGATGCTTCACTTGAGGTTTACTGTATCCCTTGGTCCTTCTTATTGGCGACGAAACACAGAAATTGCATCGGAATGAAATAGAAAAGGCAAAATGCCGACTTAAGTACAAGAAGACTGACTCTTCCGTGTTTAAGTTTTGAACCATTCCTGTGACACTAGATTTAGATTCCGATGCTTCACTTCAGGTTTACTGTATCCCTTGGATCTTCTTATTGACGACGAAACACAGAAATTGCATCGGGATTATATACAAAAGGCACAATGCCGACTTAAGTACACGAAGACTGACTCTTCCTACTGTCTATGTTTTAACGATTCCTGTGACACTAGTTATAGATTCCCATGCTTCACTTCAGGTTTACTGTATCCCTCTGACCTTCTTATTGACGACGAAACACAGAAATTGCATTGTAATTAAATAGAAAAGGCACAATGCCGACTTAAGTACAAGAAGACTGACTGTTCTTACTGCAATGTTTTGAACCTTTTCTCTGACACTAGTTACAGGTTCCGATGCTTCACTTCAGGTTTACTGTATCGCTTGGACCTACTTATTGACGACGAAACACAGAAATTGCATCGGAATTAAATAGAAAAGGCACAATGCCGACTTAAGTACAAGAAGACTGAATCTTCCGTGTCTATGGTTAGAACCAATCCTGTGACACTTGATGTAGATTACGATGATTCACTTTAAGTTTACTGTATCCCTTGATCCTTCTTATTGACGACGAAACACAGAAATTGAATCGGAATTAAATACAAAAGGCCCATTGCCGACTTAAGTACAAGAAGACTCACTCTCCTTACTGTCTATGTTTTAAACCATTCCTGTGACACTTGTTATAGATTCCGAAGCTTCACTTCAGGTTTACTGTATCCCTTTGACCTTGTTATTGACGATGAAACACAGTAATTGCATCGGAATGAAATACAAAAGGCACAATGCCGACTCATATACGAGAAGGCTGACTCTTCTTACTGTCTACGTTTTGAACCTTTCCTTTGACACTAGATATAGATTCCGATGCTTCACTTCAGGTTTATTGTATCCCTCTTACCTTCTTATTGACGACGAAACACAGAAATAGCATCGGAATTAAATAGAAAAGGCACAATGCCGACTTAAGTACAAGAAAACTGACTCTTCCAACTGTCTATGATTTGAAACATTCCTGTGACACTAGTTATAGTTTTCGATGCTTGACTTCAGGTTTACTGTATCCCTCTGTCACTCTTATTGGCGATGAAACACAGAAATTCCATCGGAATTAAATACATAAGGCACAATGCCGACTTAAGTACAAGAAGACTCTCTCTTTTTACTGTCTATGTTTTAAACCATTCCTGTGACACTAGTTATAGATTCCGAAGCTTCACTTCAGGTTTACTGTATCCTTTGGACCTTCTTATTGACGATGAAACACAGAAATTGCATCGGAATTAAATACAAAAGGCACAATGCCGACTTAAGTACAAGAAGACAGACTCTTCTTACTGCCTATGTTTTGAACCATTCCTGTGACAATAGTTATAGATTTCGATGCTTCACTTCAGGTTTACTGTATCCCACTGACCTTCTTATTGACGACGAAACACAAATATTGTAACGGAATTAAATAGAAAAGGCACAATGCCGAATTAAGTACAATAAGACTGACTCTTCCTACTGGCTTTGTTTGAACCATTCCTGTGACACTAGATATAGATTCCGATGTTTCAATTCAGTTTTCCTGCTTTTCGTGGACCTTCTTATTGACGACGAAACACAGATATTGCATCGGAATTAAATAGAAAAGGCACAATGCCGACTTAAGTAAAGAAGACTGACTCTTCCTACTGTATATGATTTGAACCATTCCTGACACACTAGTTATAGATTCCGATGCTTCACTTCAGGTTTACTGTATTCCTCTGACATTCTTATTGACCATGAAACACAGATATTGCATCGGAATTAAATAGAAAAGGCACAATGCCGACTTAAGTACAAGTAGACTAAATCTTCTTACTGTCTATATTTTGAACCATTCCTGTGACACTAGTTATAGATTCCGATGCTTCACTTCAAGTTCACTGTATCCCCTGGACCCTCTTAATGACGTCGAAACACAGAAATTGCATCGGAATTAAATAGAAAAGGCACAATGCCGACTTAAGTACAAGAAGACTGACTCTACTTACTGACTATGTTTTGAACATTTCCTGTGAGACCCGTTTTAGGTTCCGATGCTTCGCTATATGTTTAGTGTATCCCTTGGACCTTCTTATTGCCGACGAAACACAGATATTGCATCGGAATTAAATAGAAAAGGCACAATGCCGACTTAAGTTCAAGAAGACTAATTCTTCCTACTCTCTATGTTTTCAACCATTCCTGTGTCACTAGTTATAGATTCCAATGCTTCACTTCAGGTTTACTGTACCCCTTGGTCCTTCTTATTGACGACGAAACACAGTAATTGCAACGGAATTAAATAGAAAAGGCACAATGCCAACTGAAGTACAAGAAGACTGACTGTTCTTACTGACTTTGTTTTGAACAAATCCTGTGAGACCAGTTTTAGATTCCGATGCTTCACTGTATGTTTACTGTATCCCTTGGACCTTCTTATTGACGACGAAACACACAAATTGAATCGGATTGAAATAGAAGAGGCACAATGCCGTCTTAAGTTCAAGAAGACTGACTCTTCCTTCTGCTATGGTTTGAAAGATTCCTTTGACACTAGTTATAGATTCCGATGCTTCACTTCAGGTTTACAGTATCCCTTGGGCCTTCTTAATGACGATGAAACACAGAAATTGCATCGGAATTAAATAGAAAAGGCACAATGCCGACTAAAGTACAAGAAGACTGACTCTTCCTACTGTCTATGTTTTGAACCATTCCTGTGACACTAGTTAAAGATTCCGATGCATCACTTCAGGCTTACTGTATCCCTTGGACCTTCTCAAGACGATGAAACACAGAAATTGCATCGGAATTAAATACAAAAGGCGCAATGCCGACTTAAGTACAAGAAGACTGACTCTTCTTGCTGTGTATGGTTTGAACCATTCCTGTGACACTAATTATAGATTCCGATGCATCACTTCAGGTTTACTGTAACCCGCTGACCTTCGTATTGACGACGAAACACAGAAATTGCATCGGAATTAAATAGAAAATGCACAAAGCCGAGTTAAGTACAAGAAGACTGACACTTCCTACTGTCTATGTTTTGAATCATTCCTGTGACTTTAGTTATATTTTCCGATGCTTCACTTCAGGTTTCCTGTATCCCTTGGACCTTCTTATTGACGATGGAACACAGATATTGCATCGGAATTAAACACAAAAGGCACAATGCCGACTTAAGTACAAGAAGACTGACTCTTCTTACTGTCTATGTTTAGAACCTTTTCTGTGACACTAATTATAGATTCCGATGCTTCACTTCAGGTTTACTGTATCAGTTGGACCATCTCATTGACGACGAAACACAGATATTGCATCGGAATTAAATAGAAAAGGTAAAATGCCGACCTATGTACAAGAAGACTGACTCTTCCGTGTCCAAGTTTTGAACCATTCCTGTGACACTAGATATAGATTCCGATGCTTCACTACAGGTTTACTGTATCCATTGGACCTTCTTATTGACGACGAAACACAGAAATAGCATCGGGATTAAATACAAAAGGCCCAATGCCGACTTAAGTACAAGAAGACTGACTCTTCCTACTGTCTATGTTTTAACCATTCCTGTGACACTAGTTATAGATTCCGATGCTTCACTTCATGTTTACTGCATCCCTCTGACCTTCTTATTGACGATGAAACACAGTAATTGCATCGGAATTAAATACAAAATACACAATGCCGACTCATGTACAAGAAGACCGACTCTTCTTGCTGTGTATGCTTTGAACCATTCCTGTGACACTAGTTGTAGATTCCGATGCTTCACTTCAGGTTTACTGTATCCCTCTGACCTTCTTATTGACGATGAAGCACAGTAATTGCATCGGAATTAGATAAAAAGGCACAATGCCGACTCATGTCCAAGAAGACTAAACCTTCTTAGTGTCTATGTTTTGAACCTTTCCTGTGACACTAGATATAGATTCCGATGCTTCACTTCAGGTTTTTCTGTATCCCTCTGACCTTCTTATTGACGACGAAACATAGAAATTGCATTAAAATTAAATAGAAAAAGCTCAATGCTGACTTAAGTACAAGAAGACTGAATCTTCCTACTGTCTATGTTTTGAACCATTCCTGTGACACTAGTTACAGATTCCGATGCTTCACTTCAGGTTTACTGCGTCCCTCTGACATTCTTATTGACGATGAAACACACAAATTGCATCGGAATTAAATACAAACGGCACAATGCCGACTAAAGTACAAGAAGACCGACTCTTCTTACTGACTATGTTTTGAACACTCCCTGTGAGACCAGTTATAGATTCCGATGCTTCACTATTTGTTTACTGTTTCCCTTGGGGCCTCTTATTGACGATGAAACACCGAAATTGCATCGGAATTAAATACAAAAGGCACAATGCCGACTTAAGTACAAGAAGGCTGACTCTTCTTACTACCTATGTTTTGAACCATTCCTGTGACACTAGTTATAGATTTCGATGCTTCACTTCAGGTTCACTGTATCCCTCTGACCTTCTTATTGACGACGAAACACAGATATTGTAACGGAATTAAATAGAAAAGGCACAATGCCGAATGAAGAACAATAAGACTGACTCTTCCTACTGTCTATGTTTTGAACTTTTCCTGTTACACTAGTTATAGATTCCGATGCTTCAATTCAGTTTTCCTGTTTTTCGTGGACCTTCTTATTGACGACGAAACACAGAAATTGCATCGGAATTAAATAGAAAAGGCACAATGCCGACTTAAGTACAAGAGGACTAAATCTTCTTACTGTCTATATTTTGAACCATTCCTGTGACACTAGTTATAGATTCCAATGCTTCACTGTATGTTTACTGTATCCCTTGGACCTTGTTATTGACGACGAAACACAGAAAGTGCATCGGATTTAAATAGAAGAGGCACAATGCCGACATAAGTTCTAGAAGACTGACTCTTCCTACTGTCTATGTTTTGAACCATTCCTGTGACACTAGTTAAAGATTCCGATGCATCACTTCAGGTTTACTGTATCCCTTGGACTTTCTTAAGACGATGAATCACAGAAATTGCATCGGAATTAAATACAATAGGCACAATGCCAACTTAAGTACAAGAAGACTGACTCTTCTTGCTGTGTATTGTTTGAACCATTCCTCGTATTGACGACGAAACACAGAAATTGCATCGGAATTAAATAGAAAATGCACAATGCCGACTTAAGCACAAGAAGACTGACTCTTCCTACTGTCTATGTTTTGAATCATTCCTGTGACTTTAGTTATAGATTCCGATGCTTCACTTCAGGTTTACTGTATCCCTTGGACCTTCTCATTGACGACGAAACACAGATATTGCATCGGAAATAAATACAAACGGCACAATGCCGACTTAAGTACAAGAAGACTGACTCTTCCTACTGTCTATGTTTTAACCATTCCTGTGACACTAGTTATAGACTCCGATGTTTCACTTCAGGTTTACTGTATCCCTGTGACCTTCTTATTGACAATGGAACACAGAAATTGCAATGGAATTAAATACAAAAGGCACAATGCCGACTCAAATACAAGATGACTGGCTCTTCTTACTCTCTATGATTTGAGCCTTTCCTGTGAGACCGCTTTTAGATTCCGTTGCTTCACTTCAGGTTCACTGTATCCCATGGACCTTGTTATTGACAACGAAACACAGGAATTGCATCGGAATTTAATAGAAAAGGCACATTGCCGACCTAAGTACAAGAAGACTGACTCTTCTTACTGCCTATGTTTTGAACCATTCCTGTGACACTAGTTACAGATTTCGATGCTTCACTTCAGGTTTACTGTATCACTCTGACCTTCCTATTGACGACGAAACACAGAGATTGCAACGGAATTAAAAAGAAAAGGCACAATGCCGAATTAAGTACAATAAGACTGACTCTTCCTACTGTCTATGTTTTGAACCATTCCTGTGACACTAGTTATAGGTTCCGAAGCTTCACTTCAGGTTTACTGTATCCCTTTGACCTTGTTATTGACGATGAAACACAGTAATTGCATCGGAATGAAATACAAAAGGCACAATGCCGACTCATATACGAGAAGACTGACTCTTCTTACTGTCTACGTTTTGAACCTTTCCTTTGACACTAGATATAGATTCCGATGCCTCACTTCAGGTTTATTGTATCCCTCTTACCTTCTTATTGACGACGAAACACAGAAATAGCATCGGAATTAAATAGAAAAGGCACAATGCCGACTTAAGTACAAGAAAACTGACTCTTCCAACTGTCTATGATTTGAACCATTCCTGTGACACTAGTTATAGATTTCGATGCTTGACTTCAGGTTTACTGTGTCCCTCTTTCGCTCTTATTGGCGATGAAACACAGAAATTGCATCGGAATTAAATACATAAGGCACAATGCCGACTTAAGTACAAGAAGACTGACTCTTCTTACTGCCTATGTTTTGAACCATTCCTGTGACACTAGTTACAGATTTCGATGCTTCACTTCAGGTTTACTGTATCACTCTGACCTTCCTATTGACGACGAAACACAGATATTGCAACGGAATTAAATAGAAAAGGCACAATGCCGAATTAAGTACAATAAGACTGACTCTTCCTACTGTCTATGTTTTGAACCATTCCTGTGACACTAGTTATAGATTACGATGCTCCACTTCAGGTTTACTGTATCCCTTGGACCTTCTTATTGACGACGAAACACAGAAATTGCATCGGATTTAAATAGAAAAGGCACAATGCCGACTTAAGTTCAAGAAGACTGACTCTTCCTTCTGATATGGTTTGAAAGATTCCTTTGACACTAGTTATAGATTCCGATGCTTAGCTTCAGGTTTACAGAATCCCTTGGACCCTCTTAATGACGATGAAACACAGAAATTGCATCGGAATTAAATAGAAAAGGCACAATGCCGACTTAAGTACAAGAAGACTGACTCTTCCTACTGTCTATGTTTTGAACCATTCCTGTGACACTAGTTAAAGTTTCCGATGCATCACTTCAGGTTTACTGTATCCCTTGGACCTTCTCAAGACGATGAAACACTGAAATTGCATCGGAATTAAATACAAAAGGCACAATGCCGACTTAAGTACAAGAAGACTGACTCTTCTTACTGCCTATGTGTTGAACCATTCCTGTGACACTAGTTATAGATTTCGATGCTTCACTTCAGGTTTACTGTATCACTCTGACCTTCCTATTGACGACGAAACACAGAAATTGCAACGGAATTAAATAGAAAAGGCACAATGCCGAATTAAGTACAATAAGACTGACTCTTCCTACTGTCTATGTTTTGAACCATTCCTGTGACACTAGTTATAGATTACGATGCTTCACTTCAGGTTTACTGTATCATTTGGACCTTCTTATTGACGACAAAACACAGAAATTGCATCGGATTTAAATCGAAAAGGCACAATGCCGACTTAAGTTCAAGAAGACTGACTCTTCCTTCTGATATGGTTTGAAAGATTCCTTTGACACTAGTTATAGATTCCGATGCTTCACTTCAGGTTTACAGTATCCCTTGGACCTTCTTAATGACGATGAAACACAGAAATTGCATCGGAATTAAATAGAAAAGGCACAATGCCGACTTAAGTACAAGAAGACTGACTCTTCCTACTGTCAATGTTTTGAACCATTCCTGTGACACTAGTTAAAGTTTCCGATGCATCACTTCAGGTTTACTGTATCCCTTGGACCTTCTCAAGACGATGAAACACATAAATTGCATCAGAATTAAACACAAAAGGCACAAAGCCGACTTAAGTCCAAGAAGACTGACTCTTCTTGCTGTGTATGGTTTGAACCATTCCTGTGGCACTAATTATAGATTCCGATGCTTCACTTCAGGTTTACTGTATCCCGGTGACCTTCGTATTGACGACGAAACACAGAAATTGCATCGGAATTAAATAGAAAATGCACAATGCCGACTTAAGTACAAGAAGACTGACTCTTCTTACTGTCTATGTTTTGAATCATTCCTGTGACTTTAGTTATAGATTCCGATGCTTTACTTCAGGTTTACTGTATCCCTTGGACCTTCTTATTGACGATGAAACACAGAAATTGCATCGGAATTAAACACAAAAGGCACAATGCCGACTTAAGTACAAGAAGACTGACTCTTCCTACTGTCTATGTTTTAACCATTCCTGAGACACTAGTTATAGATTCCGATGCTTCACTTCAGGTTTACTGTATCCCTCTGACCTTCTTATTGACGATGAAACACAGTAATTGCATCGGAATTAAATACAAAATGCACAATGCCGACTCATGTACAAGAAGACTGACTCTTCTTGCTGTGTATGTTTTGAACCATTCCTGTGACACTAGTTATAGATTCCGATGCTTCACTTCAGGTTTACTGTATCCCTGTGACATTCTTATTGACGATGAAACACAGAAATTGCATCGGAATTAAATACAAACGGCACAATGCCGACTTAAGTACAAGAAGACCGACTCTTCTTACTGACTATGTTTTGAACACTCCCTGTGAGACCAGTTTTAGATTTCGATGCTTCACTATTTGTTTACTGTTTCCCTTGGACCTTCTTATTGACCATGAAACACAGAAATAGCATCGGAATTAAATACAAAAGGCACAATGCCAACTTAAGTACAAGAAGACTGACTCTTCTTTCTGCCTATGTTTTGAACCATTCCTGTGACACTAGTTATAGATTTCGATGCTTCACTTCAGGTTTACTGTATCCCTCTGACCTTCTTATTGACGACGAAACACAGAAATTGTAACGGAATTAAATAGAAAAGGCACAATGCCGAATGAAGTACAATAAGACTGACTCTTCCTACTGTCTATGTTTTGAACCATTCCTGTGACACTAGTTATAAATTCCAATGCTACACTTCAGGTTTACTATATTTCTCTGACCTTCTTATTGACGATGAAACACAGAAACTGAATCCGAATTAAATACAAACGGCACAATGCCGACTTAAGTACAAGAAGACTGACTCTTCTTACTGTCTATGTTTTGAACATTTCCTGTTACACTAGTTATAGATTCCGATGCTTCAATTCAGTTTTCCTGCTTCTCTTGGACCTTCTTATTTACGACGAAACACAGAAATTGCATCGGAATTAAATAGAAAAGGCACAATGCCGACTTAAGTAAAGAACACTGACTCTTCCTACTGTACATGATTTGAACTATTAATGAGACACTAGTTATAGATTCCGATGCTTCACTTCAGGTTTACTGTATCCCTCTGACATTATTATTGACGATGAAACACAGATATTGCATAGAAATAAATAGAAAAGGCACAATGCCGACTTAAGTACAAGTAGACTAAATCTTCTTACTGTCTATATTTTGAACCATTCCTGTGACACTATTAATAAATTCCGATGCTTCACTGTATGTTTACTGTATCCCTTGGACCTTCTTATTGACGACGAAACACAGAAATTGCATCGGATTTAAATAGAAGAGGCACAATGATGACATAAGTTCAAGAAGACTGACTCTTCCTTCTGCTATGTTTTTGAAAGATTCCTTTCACACTAGTTATAGATTCCGATGCTTCACTTCAGGTTTACAGTATCCCTTGGACCTTCTTAATGACGATGAAACACAGAAATTGCATCGGAATTAATTAGAAAAAGCACAATGCCGACTTAAGTACAAGAAGACTGACTCTCCTAACTGTTTATGTTTTGAACCTTTCCTGTGACACTAGTTATAGATTCCGATGCCTCACTTCAGGTTTACTGTATCCCTCTGACCTTCTTATTGACGATGAAGTACAGTAATTGTATCGGAATTAAATACAAATGGCACAACGCCGACTCATGTCCAAGAAGACTGACTCTTCTTACTGTCTATGTTTTGAACCTTTCCTGTGACACTAGATATAGATTCCGATGCTTCACTTCAGGTTTTGCTGTATCCCTCTGTCCTTCTTATTGACGACGAAACATAGAAATTGCATTAGAATTAAATAGAAAAGGCAAAATTCCGACTTAAGTACAAGAAGACTGAATCTCCCTACTGTCTATGTTTTGAAACATTCCTGTGACACTAGTTATAGATTCCGATGCTTCACTTCAGGTTTACTGTATAACTCTGACATTCTTATTGACGATGAAACACAGAAATTGCATCGAAATTAAATACAGACGGCACAATGCCGACTTAAGTACAAGAAGACTGACTCTTCCTACTGTCTATGTTTTAACCATTCCTGTGACACTAGTTATAGACTCCGACGCTTCACTTCAGGTTTACTGTATCCCTGTGACCCTCTTATTGACGATGAAACACAGAAATTGCATCGGAATTAAATACAAAAGGCACAATGCCGACTCAAATACAAGATGACTGGCTCTTCTTACTCTCTATGATTTGAGCCTTTCCTGTGATACCGGTTTTAGATTCCGTTGCCTCACTTCAGGTTTACTGTATCCCATGGACCTTGTTATTGACAACGAAACACAGAAATTGCATCGGAATTTAATAGAAAAGGCACATTGCCGACCTAAGTACAAGAACTGACTCTTCTTACTGACTATGTTTTTAACATTCCCTGTGAGACCAGTTGTAGACTCCGACGCTTCACTATATGTTTACTGTTTCCCTTGGACCTTCTTAATGACGATGAAAGACAGAAATTGTATCGGAATTAAATACAAAAGGCACAATGCCGACTTAAGTACAAGAAGACTGACTCTTCTTACTGACTATGTTTTTAAAATTCCCTTTGAGACCAGTTTTAGACTCCGATGCTTCACTATATGTTTACTGTATCGTTTGGACCTTCTTATTGACGACGAAACGCAGAAATTTCATCTGATTTAAATAGAAGAGGCACAATGAGGACTTAAGTTCAAGAAGACTGACTCCTCCTTCTGCTATGTTTTGAAAGATTCCTTTGACACTAGTTATAGATTCCGATGCTTCACTTCAGGTTCACTGTATCCCTCTGACCTTCTTATTGACGACGAAACACAGAAATTATAACGGAATTAAATAGAAAAGGCACAATGCCGAATGAAGAACAATAAGACTGACTCTTCCTACTGTCCATGTTTTGAACTTTTCCTGTTACACTAGTTATAGATTCCGATGCTTCAATTCAGTTTTCCTGTTTTTCGTGGACCTTCTTATTTACGACGAAACACAGAAATTGCATCGGAATTAAATAGAAAAGGCACAATGCCGACTTAAGTACAAGTAGACTAAATCTTCTTACTGTCTATATTTTGAACCATTCCTGTGACACTAGTTATAGATTCCGATGCTTCACTGTATGTTTACTGTATCCCTTGGACCTTCTTATTGACGACGAAACACAGAAAGTGCATCGGATTTAAATAGAAGAGGCACAATGCCGACTTAAGTACAAGAAGACTGACTCTTCCTACTATCTATGTTTTGAACCATTCCTGTGACACTAGTTAAAGATTCCGATGCATCACTTCAGGTTTACTGTATCCCTTGGACTTTCTTAAGACGATGAATCACAGAAATTGCATCGGAATTAAATACAATAGGCACAATGCCAACTTAAGTACAAGAAGACTGACTCTTCTTGCTGTGTATTGTTTGAACCATTCCTGTGACACTAATTATAGATTCCGATGCTTCACTTCAGGTTTACTGTATCCCGCTGACCTTCGTATTGACGACGAAACACAGAAATTGCATCGGAATTAAATAGAAAATGCACAATGCCGACTTAAGTACAAGAAGACTGACTCTTCCTACTGTCTATGTTTTGAATCATTACTGTGACTTTAGTTATAGATTCCGATGCTTCACTTCAGGTTTACTGTATCCCTTGGACCTTCTCAAGACGATGAAACACTGAAATTGCATCGGAATTAAATACAAAAGGCACAATGCCGACTTAAGTACAAGAAGACTGACTCTTCTTACTGCCTATGTTTTGAACCATTCCTGTGACACTAGTTATAGATTTCGATGCTTCACTTCAAGTTCACTGTATCCCTCTGACCTTCTTATTGACGACGAAACACAGAAATTGTAACGGAATTAAATAGAAAGGGCACAATGCCGGATGAAGAACAATAAGACTGACTCTTCCTACTGTCTATGATTTGAACTTTTCCTGTCACACTAGTTATAGATTCCGATGCTTCAATTCAGTTTTCCTGTTTTTCGTGGACGTTCTTATTGACGACGAAACACAGAAATTGCATCGGAATTAAATAGAAAAGGCACAATGCCGACTTAAGTACAAGTAGACTAAATCTTCTTACTGTCTATATTTTGATCCATTCCAGTGACACTAGTTATAGATTCCGATGCTTCACTGTATGTTTACTGTGTCCCTTGGACCTTCTTATTGACGACGAAACACAGAAAGTGCATCGGATTTAAATAGAAGAGGCACAATGCCGACATAAGTTCTAGAAGACTGACTCTTCCTACTGTCTATGATTTGAACCATTCCTGTGACACTAGTTATAGATTTCGATGCTTGACTTCAGGTTTACTGTATCCCTCTTTCACTCTTATTGGCGATGAAACACAGAAATTGCATCGGAATTAAATACATAAGGCACAATGCCGACTTAAGTACAAGAAGACTGACTCTTCTTACTGCCTATGTTTTGAACCATTCCTGTGACACTAGTTACAGATTTCGATGCTTCACTTCAGGTTTACTGTATCACTCTGACCTTCCTATTGACGACGAAATACAGAAATTGCAACGGAATTAAATAGAAAAGGCACAATGCCGAATTAAGTACAATAAGACTGACTCTTCCTACTGTCTATGTTTTGAACCATTCCTGTGACACTAGTTATAGATTACGATGCTCCACTTCAGGTTTACTGTATCCCTTGGACCTTCTTATTGACGACGAAACACAGAAATTGCATCGGATTTAAATAGAAAAGGCACAATGCCGACTTAAGTTCAAGAAGACTGACTCTTCCTTCTGATATGGTTTGAAAGATTCCTTTGACACTAGTTATAGATTCCGATGCTTCACTTCAGGTTTACAGAATCCCTTGGACCCTCTTAATGACGATGAAACACAGAAATTGCATCGGAATTAAATAGAAAAGGCACAATGCCGACTTAAGTACAAGAAGACTGTATCTTCCTACTGTCTATGTTTTGAACCATTCCTGTGACACTAGTTAAAGTTTCCGATGCATCACTTCAGGTTTACTGTATCCCTTGGACCTTCTCAAGACGATGAAACACTGAAATTGCATCGGAATTAAATACAAAAGGCACAATGCCGACTTAAGTACAAGAAGACTGACTCTTCTTACTGCCTATGTTTTGAACCATTCCTGTGACACTAGTTATAGATTTCGATGCTTCACTTCAGGTTTACTGTATCACGCTGACCTTCCTATTGACGACGAAACACAGAAATTGCAACGGAATTAAATAGAAAAGGCACAATGCCGAATTAAGTACAATAAGACTGACTCTTCCTACTGTCTATGTTTTGAACCATTCCTGTGACACTAGTTATAGATCACGATGCTTCACTTCAGGATTACTGTATCATTTGGACCTTCTTATTGACGACAAAACACAGAAATTGCATCGGATTTAAATCGAAAAGGCACAATGCCGACTTAAGTTCAAGAAGACTGACTCTTCCTTCTGATATGGTTTGAAAGATTCCTTTGACACTAGTTATAGATTCCGATGCTTCACTTTAGGTTTACAGTATCCCTTGGACCTTCTTAATGACGATGAAACACAGAAATTGCATCGGAATTAAATAGAAAAGGCACAATGCCGACTTAAGTACAAGGAGACTGACTCTTCCTACTGTCTATGTTTTGAACCATTCCTGTGACACTAGTTAAAGTTTCCGATGCATCACTTCAGGTTTACTGTATCCCTTGGACCTTCTCAAGACGATGAAACACAGAAATTGCATCGGAATTAAACACAAAAGGCACAAAGCCGACTTAAGTCCAAGAAGACTGACTCTTCTTGCTGTGTATGGTTTGAACCATTCCCGTGACACTAATTATAGATTCCGATGCTTCACTTCAGGTTTACTGTATCCCGGTGACCTTCGTATTGACGACGAAACACAGAAATTGCATCGGAATTAAATAGAAAATGCACAATGCCGACTTAAGTACAAGAAGACTGACTCTTCCTACTGTCTATGTTTTGAATCATTCCTGTGACTTTAGTTATAGATTCCGATGCTTTACTTCAGGTTTACTGTATCCCTTGGACCTTCTTATTGACGATGAAACACAGAAATTGCATCGGAATTAAACACAAAAGGCACAATGCCGACTTAAGTACAAGAAGACTGACTCTTCCTACTGTCTATGTTTTAACCATTCCTGAGACACTAGTTATAGATTCCGATGCTTCACTTCAGGTTTACTGTATCCCTCTGACCTTCTTATTGACGATGAAACACAGTAATTGGATCGGAATTAAATACAAAATGCACAATGCCGACTCATGTACAAGAAGACTGACTCTTCTTGCTGTGTATGTTTTGAACCATTCCTGTGACACTAGTTATAGATTCCGATGCTTCACTTCAGGTTTGCTGTATCCCTGTGACATTCTTATTGACGATGAAACACAGAAATTGCATCGGAATTAAATACAAACGGCACAATGCCGACTTAAGTACAAGAAGACCGACTCTTCTTACTGACTATGCTTTGAACACTCCCTGTGAGACCAGTTTTAGATTCGGATGCTTCACTATTTGTTTACTGTTTCCCTTGGACCTTCTTATTGACCATGAAACACAGAAATAGCATCGGAATTAAATATAAAAGGCACAATGCCGACTTAAGTACAAGAAGACTGACTCTTCTTTCTGCCTATGTTTTGAACCATTCCTGTGACACTAGTTATAAATTCCAATGCTACACTTCAGGTTTACTATATTTCTCTGACCTTCTTATTGACGATGAAACACAGAAACTGAATCCGAATTAAATACAAAAGGCACAATGCCGACTTAAGTACAAGAAGACTGACTCTTCTTACTGTCTATGTTTTGAACATTTCCTGTTACACTAGTTATAGATTCCGATGCTTCAATTCAGTTTTCCTGCTTTTCTTGGACCTTCTTATTTACGACGAAACACAGAAATTGCATCGGAATTAAATAGAAAAGGCACAATGCCGACTTAAGTAAAGAACACTGACTCTTCCTACTGTACATGATTTGAACTATTAATGAGACACTAGTTATAGATTCCGATGCTTCACTTCAGGTTTACTGTATCCCTCTGACATTATTATTGACGATGAAACACAGATATTGCATCGGAATTAAATAGAAAAGGCACAATGCTGACTTAAGTACAAGTAGACTAAATCTTTTTACTGTCTATATTTTGAACCATTCCTGTGACACTATTAATAAATTCCGATGCTTCACTGTATGTTTACTGTATCCCTTGGACCTTCTTATTGACGACGAGACACAGAAATTGCATCGGATTTAAATAGAAGAGGCACAATGATGACATAAGTTCAAGAAGACTGACTCTTCCTTCTGCTATGTTTTTGAAAGATTCCTTTCACACTAGTTGTAGATTCCGATGCTTCACTTCAGGTTTACAGTATCCCTTGGACCTTCTTAATGACGATGAAACACAGAAATTGCATCGGAATTAATTAGAAAAAGCACAATGCCGACTTAAGTACAAGATGACTGACTCTCCTAACTGTTTATGTTTTGAACCTTTCCTGTGACACTAGTTATAGATTCCGATGCTTCACTTCAGGTTTACTGTATCCCTCTGACCTTCTTATTGACGATGAAGTACAGTAATTGTATCGGAATTAAATACAAATGGCACAATGCCGACTCATGTCCAAGAAGACTGACTCTTCTTACTGTCTATGCTTTGAACCTTTCCTGTGACACTAGATATAGATTCCGATGCTTCACTTCAGGTTTTGCTGTATCCCTCTGTCCTTCTTATTGACGACGAAACATAGAAATTGCATTAGAATTAAATAGAAAAGGCAAAATTCCGACTTAAGTACAAGAAGACTGAATCTCCCTGCTGTCTATGTTTTGAAACATTCCTGTGACACTAGTTATAGATTCCGATGCTTCACTTCAGGTTTACTGTATCCCTCTGACATTCTTATTGACGATGAAACACAGAAATTGCATCGAAATTAAATACAGACGGCACAATGCCGACTTAAGTACAAGAAGACTGACTCTTCCTACTGTCTATGTTTTAACCATTCCTGTGACACTAGTTATAGACTCCGACGCTTCACTTCAGGTTTACTGTATCCCTGTGACCCTCTTATTGACGATGAAACACAGAAATTGCATCGGAATTAAATACAAAAGGCACAATGCCGACTCAAATACAAGATGACTGGCTCTTCTTACTCTCTATGATTTGAGCCTTTCCTGTGATACCGGTTTTAGATTCCGTTGCCTCACTTCAGGTTTACTGTATCTCATGGACCTTGTTATTGACAACGAAACACAGAAATTGTATCGGAATTAAATACAAAAGGCACAATGCCGACTTAAGTACAAGAAGACTGACTCTTCTGACTGCCTATGTTTTGAACCATTCCTGTGACACTAGTTATAGATTTCGATGCTTCACTTCAGGTTTAATGTATCCCTCTGACCTTCCTATTGTCGACGAAACACAGAAATTGCATCGGAATTAAATACAAAAGGCACAATGCCGACTTAAGTACAAGAAGACTGACTCTTCTTACTGACTATGTTTTTAACATTCCCTGTGAGACCAGTTTTAGACTCCGATGCTTCACTATATGTTTACTGTATCGTTTGGAGCTTCTTATTGACGACGAAACGCAGAAATTGCATCTGATTTAAATAGAAGAGGCACAATGCCGACTTAAGTTCTAGAAGACTGACTCCTCCTTCTGCTATGTTTTGAAAGATTCCTTTGACACTAGTTATAGATTCCGATGCTTCACTTCAGGTTCACTGTATCCCTCTGACCTTCTTATTGACGACGAAACACAGAAATTGTAACGGAATTAAATAGAAAAGGCACAATGCCGAATGAAGAACAATAAGACTGACTCTTCCTACTGTCTATGTTTTGAACTTTTCCTGTTACACTAGTTATAGATTCCGATGCTTCAATTCAGTTTTCCTGTTTTTCGTGGACCTTCTTATTGACGACGAAACACAGAAATTGCATCGGAATTAAATAGAAAAGGCACAATGCCGACTTAAGTACAAGTAGACTAAATCTTCTTACTGTCTATATTTTGAACCATTCCTGTGACACTAGTTATAGATTCCGATGCTTCACTGTATGTTTACTGTATCCCTTGGACCTTCTTATTGACGGCGAAACACAGAAAGTGCATCGGATTTAAATAGAAGAGGCACAATGCCGACATAAGTTCTAGAAGACTGACTCTTCCTACTATCTATGTTTTGAACCATTCCTGTGACACTAGTTAAAGATTCCGATGCATCACTTCAGGTTTACTGTATCCCTTGGACTTTCTTAAGACGATGAATCACAGAAATTGCATCGGAATTAAATACAATAGGCACAATGCCAACTTAAGTACAAGAAGACTGACTCTTCTTGCTGTGTATTGTTTGAACCATTCCTGTGACACTAATTATAGATTCCGATGCTTCACTTCAGGTTTACTGTATCCTTGTGACCTTCTTATTGACAATGGAACACAGAAATTGCAACGGAATTAAATACAAAAGGCACAATGCCGACTCAAATACAAGATGACTGGATCTTCTTACTCTCTATGATTTGAGCCTTTCCTGTGAGACCGGTTTTAGATTCCGTTGCTTCCCTTCAGGTTTACTGTATCCCATGGACCTTGTTTTTGACAACGAAACACAGAAATTGCATCGGAATTTAATAGAAAAGGCACATTGCCGACCTAAGTACAAGAAGACTTACTCTTCTTACTGCCTATGTTTTGAACCATTCCTGTGACACTAGTTACAGATTTCGATGCTTCACTTCAGGTTTACTGTATCACTCTGACCTTCCTATTGACGACGAAACACAGAAATTGCAACGGAATTAAATAGAAAAGGCACAATACCGACTTAAGTTCAAGAAGACTGACTCTTCCTTCTGATATGGTTTGAAAGATTCCTTTGACACTAGTTATAGATTCCGATGCTTCACTTCAGGTTTACAGAATCCCTTGGACCTTCTTAATGACGATGAAACACAGAAATTGCATCGGAATTAAATAGAAAAAGCACAATGCCGACTTAAGTACAAGAGGACTGACTCTTCCTACTGTCTATGTTTTGAACCATTCCTGTGACACTAGTTAAAGTTTCCGATGCATCACTTCAGGTTTACTGTATCCCTTGGACCTTCTCAAGACGATGAAACACAGAAATTGCATCGGAATTAAACACAAAAGGCACAAAGCCGACTTAAGTCCAAGAAGACTGACTCTTCTTGCTGTGTATGGTTTGAACCATTCCTGTGACACTAATTATAGATTCCGATGCTTCACTTCAGGTTTACTGTATCCCGGTGACCTTCGTATTGACGACGAAACACAGAAATTGCATCGGAATTAAATAGAAAATGCACAATGCCGACTTAAGTACAAGAAGACTGACTCTTCCTACTGTCTATGTTTTGAATCATTCCTGTGACTTTAGTTATAGATTCCGATGCTTTACTTCAGGTTTACTGTATCCCTTGGACCTTCTTATTGACGATGAAACACAGAAATTGCATCGGAATTAAACACAAAAGGCACAATGCCGACTTAAGTACAAGAAGACTGACTCTTCCTACTGTCTATGTTTTAACCATTCCTGAGACACTAGTTATAGATTCCGATGCTTCACTTCAGGTTTACTGTATCCCTCTGACCTTCTTATTGACGATGAAACACAGTAATTGGATCGGAATTAAATACAAAATGCACAATGCCGACTCATGTACAAGAAGACTGACTCTTCTTGCTGTGTATGTTTTGAACCATTCCTGTGACACTAGTTATAGATTCCGATGCTTCACTTCAGGTTTACTGTATCCCTGTGACATTCTTATTGACGATGAAACACAGAAATTGCATCGGAATTAAATACAAACGGCACAATGCCGACTTAAGTACAAGAAGACCGACTCTTCTTACTGACTATGATTTGAACACTCCCTGTGAGACCAGTTTTAGATTCGGATGCTTCACTATTTGTTTACTGTTTCCCTTGGACCTTCTTATTGACCATGAAACACAGAAATAGCATCGGAATTAAATATAAAAGGCACAATGCCGACTTAAGTACAAGAAGACTGACTCTTCTTTCTGCCTATGTTTTGAACCATTCCTGTGACACTAGTTATAAATTACAATGCTACACTTCAGGTTTACTATATTTCTCTGACCTTCTTATTGACGATGAAACACAGAAACTGAATCCGAATTAAATACAAAAGGCACAATGCCGACTTAAGTACAAGAAGACTGACTCTTCTTACTGTCTATGTTTTGAACATTTCCTGTTACACTAGTTATAGATTCCGATGCTTCAATTCAGTTTTCCTGCTTTTCTTGGACCTTCTTATTTACGACGAAACACAGAAATTGCATCGGAATTAAATAGAAAAGGCACAATGCCGACTTAAGTAAAGAACACTGACTCTTCCTACTGTACATGATTTGAACTATTAATGAGACACTAGTTATAGATTCCGATGCTTCACTTCAGGTTTACTGTATCCCTCTGACATTATTATTGACGATGAAACACAGATATTGCATCGGAATTAAATAGAAAAGGCACAATGCTGACTTAAGTACAAGTAGACTAAATCTTCTTACTGTCTATATTTTGAACCATTCCTGTGACACTATTAATAAATTCCGATGCTTCACTGTATGTTTACTGTATCCCTTGGACCTTCTTATTGACGACGAGACACAGAAATTGCATCGGATTTAAATAGAAGAGGCACAATGATGACATAAGTTCAAGAAGACTGACTCTTCCTTCTGCTATGTTTTTGAAAGATTCCTTTCACACTAGTTATAGATTCCGATGCTTCACTTCAGGTTTACAGTATCCCTTGGACCTTCTTAATGACGATGAAACCCAGAAATTGCATCGGAATTAATTAGAAAAAGCACAATGCCGACTTAAGTACAAGAATACTGACTCTCCTAACTGTTTATGTTTTGAACCTTTCCTGTGACACTAGTTATAGATTCCGATGCTTCACTTCAGGTTTACTGTATCCCTCTGACCTTCTTATTGACGATGAAGTACAGTAATTGTATCGGAATTAAATACAAATGGCACAATGCCGACTCATGTCCAAGAAGACTGACTCTTCTTACTGTCTATGCTTTGAACCTTTCCTGTGACACTAGATATAGATTCCGATGCTTCACTTCAGGTTTTGCTGTATCCCTCTGTCCTTCTTATTGACGACGAAACATAGAAATTGCATTAGAATTAAATAGAAAAGCCAAAATTCCGACTTAAGTACAAGAAGACTGAATCTCCCTGCTGTCTATGTTTTGAAACATTCCTGTGACACTAGTTATAGATTCCGATGCTTCACTTCAGGTTTACTGTATCCCTCTGACATTCTTATTGACGATGAAACACAGAAATTGCATCGAAATTAAATACAGACGGCACAATGCCGACTTAAGTACAAGAAGACTGACTCTTCCTACTGTCTATGTTTTAACCATTCCTGTGACACTAGTTATAGACTCCGACGCTTCACTTCAGGTTTACTGTATCCCTGTGACCCTCTTATTGACGATGAAACACAGAAATTGCATCGGAATTAAATACAAAAGGCACAATGCCGACTCAAATACAAGATGACTGGCTCTTCTTACTCTCTATGATTTGAGCCTTTCCTGTGATACCGGTTTTAGATTCCGTTGCCTCACTTCAGGTTTACTGTATCTCATGGACCTTGTTATTGACAACGAAACACAGAAATTGTATCGGAATTAAATACAAAAGGCACAATGCCGACTTAAGTACAGGAAGACTGACTCTTCTGACTGCCTATGTTTTGAACCATTCCTGTGACACTAGTTATAGATTTCGATGCTTCACTTCAGGTTTAATGTATCCCTCTGACCTTCCTATTGTCGACGAAACACAGAAATTGCATCGGAATTAAATACAAAAGGCACAATGCCGACTTAAGTACAAGAAGACTGACTCTTCTTACTGACTATGTTTTTAACATTCCCTGTGAGACCAGTTTTAGACTCCGATGCTTCACTATATGTTTACTGTATCGTTTGGACCTTCTTATTGACGACGAAACGCAGAAATTGCATCTGATGTAAATAGAAGAGGCACAATGCCGACTTAAGTTCAAGAAGACTGACTCCTCCTTCTGCTATGTTTTGAAAGATTCCTTTGACACTAGTTATAGATTCCGATGCTTCACTTCAGGTTCACTGTATCCCTCTGACCTTCTTATTGACGACGAAACACAGAAATTGTAACGGAATTAAATAGAAAAGGCACAATGCCGAATGAAGAACAATAAGACTGACTCTTCCTACTGTCTATGTTTTGAACTTTTCCTGTTACACTAGTTATAGATTCCGATGCTTCAATTCAGTTTTCCTGTTTTTCGTGGACCTTCTTATTGACGACGAAACACAGAAATTGCATCGGAATTAAATAGAAAAGGCACAATGCCGACTTAAGTACAAGTAGACTAAATCTTCTTACTGTCTATATTTTGAACCATTCCTGTGACACTAGTTATAGATTCCGATGCTTCACTGTATGTTTACTGTATCCCTTGGACCTTCTTATTGACGACGAAACACAGAAAGTGCATCGAATTTAAATAGAAGAGGCACAATGCCGACATAAGTTCTAGAAGACTGACTCTTCCTACTATCTATGTTTTGAACCATTCCTGTGACACTAGTTAAAGATTCCGATGCATCACTTCAGGTTTACTGTATCCCTTGGACTTTCTTAAGACGATGAATCACAGAAATTGCATCGGAATTAAATACAATAGGCACAATGCCAACTTAAGTACAAGAAGACTGACTCTTCTTGCTGTGTATTGTTTGAACCATTCCTGTGACACTAATTATAGATTCCGATGCTTCACTTCATGTTTACTGTATCACGCTGACCTTCGTATTGACGACGAAACACAGAAATTGCATCGGAATTAAATAGAAAATGCACAATGCCGACTTAAGTACAAGAAGACTGGCTCTTCCTACTGTCTATGTTTTGAATCATTACTGTGACTTTAGTTTTAGATTCCGATGCTTCACTTCAGGTTTACTGTATCCCTTGGACCTTCGCATTGACGACGAAACACAGATATTGCATCGGAATTAAATACAAACGGCACAATGCCAACTTAAGTACAAGAATACTGACTCTTCCTACTGTCTATGTTTCAACCATTCCTGTGACACTAGTTATAGACTCCGATGTTTCACTTCAGGTTTACTGTATCCTTGTGACCTTCTTATTGACAATGGAACACAGAAATTGCAACGGAATTAATTACAAAAGGCACAATGCCGACTCAAATACAAGATGACTGGATCTTCTTACTCTCTATGATTTGAGCCTTTCCTGTGAGACCGGTTTTAGATTCCGTTGCTTCCCTTCAGGTTTACTGTATCCCATGGACCTTGTTATTGACAACGAAACACAGAAATTGCATCGGAATTTAATAGAAAAGGCACATTGCCGACCTAAGTACAAGAAGACTTACTCTTCTTACTGCCTATGTTTTGAACCATTCCTGTGACACTAGTTACAGATTTCGATGCTTCACTTCAGGTTTACTGTATCACTCTGACCTTCCTATTGACGACGAAACACAGAAATTGCAACGGAATTAAATAGAAAAGGCACAATACCGACTTAAGTTCAAGAAGACTGACTCTTCCTTCTGATATGGTTTGAAAGATTCCTTTGACACTAGTTATAGATTCCGATGCTTCACTTCAGGTTTACTGTATCCCTCTGACCTTCTTATTGACGATGAAGTACAGTAATTGTATCGGAATTAAATACAAATGGCACAATGCCGACTCATGTCCAAGAAGACTGACTCTTCTTACTGTCTATGCTTTGAACCTTTCCTGTGACACTAGATATAGATTCCGATGCTTCACTTCAGGTTTTGCTGTATCCCTCTGTCCTTCTTATTGACGACGAAACATAGAAATTGCATTAGAATTAAATAGAAAAGCCAAAATTCCGACTTAAGTACAAGAAGACTGAATCTCCCTGCTGTCTATGTTTTGAAACATTCCTGTGACACTAGTTATAGATTCCGATGCTTCACTTCAGGTTTACTGTATCCCTCTGACATTCTTATTGACGATGAAACACAGAAATTGCATCGAAATTAAATACAGACGGCACAATGCCGACTTAAGTACAAGAAGACTGACTCTTCCTACTGTCTATGTTTTAACCATTCCTGTGACACTAGTTATAGACTCCGACGCTTCACTTCAGGTTTACTGTATCCCTGTGACCCTCTTATTGACGATGAAACACAGAAATTGCATCGGAATTAAATACAAAAGGCACAATGCCGACTCAAATACAAGATGACTGGCTCTTCTTACTCTCTATGATTTGAGCCTTTCCTGTGATACCGGTTTTAGATTCCGTTGCCTCACTTCAGGTTTACTGTATCTCATGGACCTTGTTATTGACAACGAAACACAGAAATTGTATCGGAATTAAATACAAAAGGCATAATGCCGACTTAAGTACAGGAAGACTGACTCTTCTGACTGCCTATGTTTTGAACCATTCCTGTGACACTAGTTATAGATTTCGATGCTTCACTTCAGGTTTAATGTATCCCTCTGACCTTCCTATTGTCGACGAAACACAGAAATTGCATCGGAATTAAATACAAAAGGCACAATGCCGACTTAAGTACAAGAAGACTGACTCTTCTTACTGACTATGTTTTTAACATTCCCTGTGAGACCAGTTTTAGACTCCGATGCTTCACTATATGTTTACTGTATCGTTTGGACCTTCTTATTGACGACGAAACGCAGAAATTGCATCTGATTTAAATAGAAGAGGCACAATGCCGACTTAAGTTCAAGAAGACTGACTCCTCCTTCTGCTATGTTTTGAAAGATTCCTTTGACACTAGTTATAGATTCCGATGCTTCACTTCAGGTTCACTGTATCCCTCTGACCTTCTTATTGACGACGAAACACAGAAATTGTAACGGAATTAAATAGAAAAGGCACAATGCCGAATGAAGAACAATAAGACTGACTCTTCCTACTGTCTATGTTTTGAACTTTTCCTGTTACACTAGTTATAGATTCCGATGCTTCAATTCAGTTTTCCTGTTTTTCGTGGACCTTCTTATTGACGACGAAACACAGAAATTGCATCGGAATTAAATAGAAAAGGCACAATGCCGACTTAAGTACAAGTAGACTAAATCTTCTTACTGTCTATATTTTGAACCATTCCTGTGACACTAGTTATAGATTCCGATGCTTCACTGTATGTTTACTGTATCCCTTGGACCTTCTTATTGACGACGAAACACAGAAAGTGCATCGAATTTAAATAGAAGAGGCACAATGCCGACATAAGTTCTAGAAGACTGACTCTTCCTACTATCTATGTTTTGAACCATTCCTGTGACACTAGTTAAAGATTCCGATGCATCACTTCAGGTTTACTGTATCCCTTGGACTTTCTTAAGACGATGAATCACAGAAATTGCATCGGAATTAAATACAATAGGCACAATGCCAACTTAAGTACAAGAAGACTGACTCTTCTTGCTGTGTATTGTTTGAACCATTCCTGTGACACTAATTATAGATTCCGATGCTTCACTTCATGTTTACTGTATCACGCTGACCTTCGTATTGACGACGAAACACAGAAATTGCATCGGAATTAAATAGAAAATGCACAATGCCGACTTAAGTACAAGAAGACTGGCTCTTCCTACTGTCTATGTTTTGAATCATTACTGTGACTTTAGTTTTAGATTCCGATGCTTCACTTCAGGTTTACTGTATCCCTTGGACCTTCGCATTGACGACGAAACACAGATATTGCATCGGAATTAAATACAAACGGCACAATGCCAACTTAAGTACAAGAATACTGACTCTTCCTACTGTCTATGTTTCAACCATTCCTGTGACATTAGTTATAGACTCCGATGTTTCACTTCAGGTTTACTGTATCCTTGTGACCTTCTTATTGACAATGGAACACAGAAATTGCAACGGAATTAAATACAAAAGGCACAATGCCGACTCAAATACAAGATGACTGTATCTTCTTACTCTCTATGATTTGAGCCTTTCCTGTGAGACCGGTTTTAGATTCCGTTGCTTCCCTTCAGGTTTACTGTATCCCATGGACCTTGTTATTGACAACGAAACACAGAAATTGCATCGGAATTTAATAGAAAAGGCACATTGCCGACCTAAGTACAAGAAGACTTACTCTTCTTACTGCCTATGTTTTGAACCATTCCTGTGACACTAGTTACAGATTTCGATGCTTCACTTCAGGTTTACTGTATCACTCTGACCTTCCTATTGACGACGAAACACAGAAATTGCAACGGAATTAAATAGAAAAGGCACAATACCGACTTAAGTTCAAGAAGACTGACTCTTCCTTCTGATATGGTTTGAAAGATTCCTTTGACACTAGTTATAGATTCCGATGCTTCACTTCAGGTTTACAGAATCCCTTGGACCTTCTTAATGACGATGAAACACAGAAATTGCATCGGAATTAAATAGAAAAAGCACAATGCCGACTTAAGTACAAGAGGACTGACTCTTCCTACTGTCTATGTTTTGAACCATTCCTGTGACACTAGTTAAAGTTTCCGATGCATCACTTCAGGTTTACTGTATCCCTTGGACCTTCTCAACACGATGAAACACTGAAATTGCATCGGAATTAAATACAAAAGGCACAATGCCGACTTAAGTACAAGAAGACTGACTCTTCTTACTGCCTATGTTTTGAACCATTCCTGTGACACTAGTTATAGATTTCGATGCTTCACTTCAAGTTCACTGTATCCCTCTGACCTTCTTATTGACGACGAAACACAGAAATTGTAACGGAATTAAATAGAAAGGGCACAATGCCGGATGAAGAACAATAAGACAGACTCTTCCTACTGTCTATGATTTGAACTTTTCCTGTTACACTAGTTATAGATTCCGATGCTTCAATTCAGTTTTCCTGTTTTTCGTGGACGTTCTTATTGACGACGAAACACAGAAATTGCATCGGAATTAAATAGAAAAGGCACAATGCCGACTTTAGTACAAGTAGACTAAATCCTCTTACTGTCTATATTTTGATCCATTCCAGTGACACTAGTTATAGATTCCGATGCTTCACTGTATGTTTACTGTATCCCTTGGACCTTGTTTTTGACGACGAAACACAGAAAGTGCATCGGATTTAAATAGAAGAGGCACAATGCCGACATAAGTTCTAGAAGACTGACTCTTCCTACTGTCTATGTTTTGAACCATTCCTGTGACACTAGTTAAAGATTCCGATGCATCACTTCAGGTTTACTGTATCCCTTGGACTTTCTTAAGACTATGAATCACAGAAATTGCATCGGAATTAAATACAATGGGCACAATGCCAACTTAAGTACAAGAAGACTGACTCTTCTTGCTGTGTGTTGTTTGAACCATTCCTGTGACACTAATTATAGATTCCGATGCTTCACTTCAGGTTTACTGTATCCCGCTGACCTTCGTATTGACGACGAAACACAGAAATTGCATCGGAAGTAAATAGAAAATGCACAATGCCGACTTTAGTACAAGAAGACTGACTCTCCCTACTGTCTATGCTTTGAATCATTCCTGTGACTTTAGTTATAGATTCCGATGCTTCACTTCAGGTTTACTGTATCACTTGGACCTTCTCATTGACGACGAAACACAGATATTGCATCGGAATAAAATACAAACGGCACAATGCCGACTTAAGTACAAGAAGACTGACTCTTCCTACTGTCTATGTTTTAACAATTCCTGTGACACTAGTTATAGACTCCGATGTTTCACTTCAGGTTTACTGTATCCCTGTGACCTTCTTATTGACAATGGAACACAGAAATTGCATCGGAATTAAAAACAAAAGGCACAATGCCGACTCAAATACAAGATGACTGGCTCTTCTTACTCTCTATGATTTGAGCCTTTCCTGTGAGACCGGTTTTAGATTCCGTTGCTTCACTTCAGGTTTACTGTATCCCATGGACCTTGTTATTGTCAACGAAACACAGAAATTGCATCGGAATTTAATAGAAAAGGCACATTGCCGACCTAAGTACAAGAAGACTGACTCTTCTTACTGCCTATGTTTTGAACCATTCCTGTGACACTAGTTATAGATTTCGATGCTTCACTTCAGGTTTACTGTATCACTCTGACCTTCCTATTGACGACGAAACACAGAAATTGCAACGGAATTAAATAGAAAAGGCACAATGCCGAATTAAGTACAATAAGACTGACTCTTCCTACTGTCTATGTTTTGAACCATTCCTGTGACACTAGTTATAGATTACGATGCTTCACTTCAGGTTTACTGTATCATTTGGACCTTCTTATTGACGACAAAACACAGAAATTGCATCGGATTTAAATCGAGAAGGCACAATGCCGACTTAATTTCAAGAAGACTGACTCTTCCTTCTGATATGGTTTGAAAGATTCCTTTGACACTAGTTATAGATTCCGATGCTTCACTTCAGGTTTACAGTATCCCTTGGACCTTCTTAATGACGATTAAACACAGAAATTGCATCGGAATTAAATAGAAAAGGCACAATGCCGACTTAAGTACAAGAAGACTGACTCTTCCTACTGTCTATGTTTTGAACCATTCCTGTGACACTAGTTAAAGTTTCCGATGCATCACTTCAGGTTTACTGTATCCCTTGGACCTTCTCAAGACGATGAAACACACAAATTGCATCGGAATTAAACACAAAAGGCACAAAGCCGACTTAAGTCCAAGAAGACTGACTCTTCTTGCTGTGTATGGTTTGAACCATTCCTGTGGCACTAATTATAGATTCCGATGCTTCACTTCAGGTTTACTGTATCCCGGTGACCTTCGTATTGACGACGAAACACAGAAATTGCATCGGAATTAAATAGAAAATGCACAATGCCGACTTAAGTACAAGAAGACTGACTCTTCCTACTGTCTATGTTTTGAATCATTCCTGTGACTTTAGTTATAGATTCCGATGCTTTACTTCAGGTTTACTGTATCCCTTGGACCTTCTTATTGACGATGAAACACAGAAATTGCATCGGAATTAAACACAAAAGGCACAATGCCGACTTAAGTACAAGAAGACTGACTCTTCCTACTGTCTATGTTTTAACCATTCCTGAGACACTAGTTATAGATTCCGATGCTTCACTTCAGGTTTACTGTATACCTCTGACCTTCTTATTGACGATGAAACACAGTAATTGCATCGGAATTAAATACAAAATGCACAATGCCGACTCATGTACAAGAAGACTGACTCTTCTTGCTGTGTATGTTTTGAACCATTCCTGTGACACTAGTTATAGATTCCGATGCTTCACTTCAGGTTTACTGTATCCCTGTGACATTCTTATTGACGATGAAACACAGAAATTTCATCGGAATTAAATACAAACGGCACAATGCCGACTTAAGTACAAGAAGACCGACTCTTCTTACTGACTATGTTTTGAACACTCCCTGTGAGACCAGTTTTAGATTCCGATGCTTCACTATTTGTTTACTGTTTCCCTTGGACCTTCTTATTGACCATGAAACACAGAAATAGCATCGGAATAAAATACAAAAGGCACAATGCCGACTTAAGTACAAGAAGACTGACTCTTTTTACTGCCTATGTTTTGAACCATTCCTGTGACACTAGTTATAGATTTCGATGCTTCAATTCAGGTTTACTGTATCCCTCTGACCTTCTTATTGACGACGAAACACAGAAATTGTAACGGAATTAAATAGAAAAGGCACAATGCCGAATGAAGTACAATAAGACTGACTCTTCCTGCTGTCTATGATTTGAACCATTCCTGTGACACTAGTTATAAAATCCAATGCTACACTTCAGGTTTACTATATTTCTCTGACATTCTTATTGACGATGAAACACAGAAACTGAATCCGAATTAAATACAAAAGGCACAATGCCGACTTAAGTACAAGAAGACTGACTCTTCTTACTGTCTATGTTTTGAACTTTTCCTGTTACACTAGTTATAGATTCCGATGCTTCAATTCAGTTTTCCTGCTTTTCTTGGACCTTCTTATTTACGACGAAACACAGAAATTGCATCGGAATTAAATAGAAAAGGCACAATGCCAACTTAAGTAAAGAACACTGACTCTTCCTACTGTACATGATTTGAACTATTAATGAGACACTAGTTATAGATTCCGATGCTTCACTTCAGGTTTACTGTATCCCTCTGACATTATTATTGACGATGAAACACAGATATTGCATCGGAATTAAATAGAAAAGGCACAATGCCGACTTAAGTACAAGTAGAATAAATCTTCTTACTGTCTATATTTTGAACCATTCCTGTGACACTATTAATAGATTCCGATGCTTCACTGTATGTTTACTGTATCCCTTGGACCTTCTTAGTGACGACGAAACACAGAAATTGCATCGGATTGAAATAGAAGAGGCACAATGATGACATAAGTTCAAGAAGACTGACTCTTCCTTCTGCTATGTTTTTGAAAGATTCCTTTCACACTAGTTATAGATTCCGATGCTTCACTTCAGGTTTACAGTATCCCTTGGACCTTCTTAATGACGATGAAACCCAGAAATTGCATCGGAATTAATTAGAAAAAGCACAATGCCGACTTAAGTACAAGAATACTGACTCTCCTAACTGTTTATGTTTTGAACCTTTCCTGTGACACTAGTTATAGATTCCGATGCTTCACTTCAGGTTTACTGTATCCCTCTGACCTTCTTATTGACGATGAAGTACAGTAATTGTATCGGAATTAAATACAAATGGCACAATGCCGACTCATGTCCAAGAAGACTGACTCTTCTTACTGACTATGTTTTTAACATTCCCTGTGAGACCAGTTTTAGACTCCGATGCTTCACTATATGTTTACTGTATCGTTTGGACCTTCTTAATGACGACGAAACGCAGAAATTGCATCTGATTTAAATAGAAGAGGCACAATGCCGACTTAAGTTCAAGAAGACTGACTCTTCCTTCTGCTATGTTTTGAAAGATTCCTTTGACACTAGTTATAGATTCCGATGCTTCACTTCAGGTTTACAGTATCCCTTGGACCTTCTTAATGACGATGAAACACAGAAATTGCATCGGAATTAAGTAGAAAATTCGCAATTCCGACTTAAGTACAAGAAGACTGACTCTCCTTACTGTCTATATTTTGAACCATTCATGTGACACTAGTTATAGATTCCGATGCTTCACTTCAGGTTCACTGTATCCCCTGGACCTTCTTATTGACGTCGAAACACAGAAACTGAATCAGAATCACATAGAAAAGGCACAATGCCGACTTAAGTACAAGAAGACTGACTCTTCTTACTGACTATGTTTTGATCATTTCCTGTGAGACCCGTTTTAGGTTCCGATGCTTCACTATATGTTTACTGTACCCCTTGGACCTTCTTATTGACGACGAAACACAGACGTTGCATCGGAATTAAATAGAAAAATCACAATGCCGACTTAAGTTCAAGAAGACTAACTCTTCCTACTCTCTATGTTTTGAACCATTCCTGTGACACTAGTTATAGATTCCGATGCTTCACTTCAGGTTTACTGTATCCCTTGGTCCTTCTTATTGACGACGAAACACAGAAATTGCATCGGAATTAAATAGAAAAGGCACAATACCAACTTAAGTACAAGACGACTGACTCCTCTCACTGACTAAGTTCCTGTGAGACCGGTTTCAGATTCCGATGCATCACTTCAGGTTTACTGTATCCCATGGACCTTCTTATTGACATCGAAACAAAGAAATTGCATCGGAATTAAATAGAAAATTCACAATGCCGACTTAAGTATAAGAAGACTGACTCTTCTTACTCTCTATGTTTTGAACCATTCCTGTGACACTAGTTATAGATTCCGGTGCTTCACTTCAGGTTTTCTGTATCCCTCTGACATTCTTATTGACGAAGAAAAACAGAAATTGCATCGGAATTAAATAGAAAAGGCACAGTGCCTACTCAAGTACAAGTAGTCTGTCTCTTCTTACTGTCTATGTTATAAAGCTTTCCTGTGAGACCGGTTTCAGATTCCGATGCTTCACTATATGTTTACTGTATCCCTTGGAACTTCTTATTGACGATGAAACACAGAAATTGCATCGGAATTAAATACAAAACGCACAATGCCGACTTAAGTACAAGAAGACTGAGACTTCTTACTGATTATGTTTTGAACATTTTCTGTGAGACCAGTTTTAGATTCCGATGCTTCACTACATGTTTACTGTATCCCTTGGACCTTCTTATTGACGATGAAACACATAAATTGCATCAGAATGAAATACAAAAAGCACAATGCCGACTCAAATACAAGATGACTGGCTCTTCTTACTCTCTATGATTTGAGCCTTTCCTGTGATACCGGTTTTAGATTCCGTTGCCTCACTTCAGGTTTACTGTATCCCATGGACCTTGTTATTGACTACGAAACACAGAAATTGCATCGGAATTTAATAGAAAAGGCACATTGCCGACCTAAGTACAAGAAGACTGACTCTTCTTACTGACTATGATTTTAACATTCCCTGTGAGACCAGTTTTAGACTCCGATGCTTCACTACATGTTTACTGTTTCCCTTGGACCTTCTTATTGACGATGAAAGACAGAAATTGTATCGGAATTAAATACAAAAGGCACAATGCCGACTTAAGTACAAGAAGACTGACTCTTCTGACTGCCTATGTTTTGAACCATTCCTGTGACACTAGTTATAGATTTTGATGCTTCACTTCAGGTTTAATGTATCCCTCTGACCTTCCAATTGTCGACGAAACACAGAAATTGCATCGGAATTAAATACAAAAGGCACAATGCCGATTTAAGTACAAGAAGACTGACTCTTCTTACTGACTATGTTTTGAACATTTACTGTGGGACCAGTTTTAGATTCTGATGCTTCACTATATGTTTACTGTATCCCTTGGACCTTCTTATTGACGATGAAACACAGAAATTGCATCGGAATTAAATACAAAACGCACAATGCCGACTTATGTACAACAAGACTGACTCTTCTTACTGACTATCATTTGAACATTTCCTGTGAGACCAGTTTTAGATTCCGATGCTTCACTATATGTTTACTGTATCCCTTTGAGCTTCTAATTGACGATGAAACACAGAAATTGCATCGGAATTAAGTACAAAACGCACAATGCCGACTTATGTACAACAAGACTGACTCTTCTTACTGACTATCATTTGAACATTTCCTGTGAGACCAGTTTTAGATTCCGATGCTTCACTATATGTTTACTGTATCCCTTTGAGCTTCTAATTGACGATGAAACACAGAAATTGCATCGGAATTAAGTACAAAACGCACAATGCCGACTTAAGTACAAGAAGACTGAGACTTCTTACTGATTATGTTTTGAACATTTTCTGTGAGACCAGTTTTAGATTCCGATGCTTCACTACATGTTTACTGTATCCCTTGGACCATCTTATTGACGATGAAACACATAAATTGCATCAGAATGAAATACATAAGGCACAATGCCACCTTAAGTACATGAAGACTGACTCCTCCTACTGACTATGATTTCAACATTTCCTGAGAGACCAATTTTACATTCCGATGCTTCACTATATGTTTACTGTATCCCTTGGACCTTCTTATCGACGATGAAACACAGACATTGCATCGTAATTAAATAGAAAAGGCACAATGCCGACTTAAGTACAAGAAAACTGACTCTTCTTACTGTCTATGTTTTGAACCATTCCTGAGATACTAGTTACACATTCCGATGCTTCACTTCAGGTTTACTGTATCCCTCTGACCTTCTTATTGACGAAGAAACACAGAAATTGCATCGGAATTAAATACAAAAGGCAAAATGCCGACTTAAGTACAAGAAAACTGACTCTTCTCACTCTCTTTGTTTTGAACCATTCCTGTGACACTAGTTATGGATTTCGATGCTTCACTTAAGGTTTACTGTATCCCTCTGACCATCTTATTGACGATGAAACACAGAAATTGCATCAAAATTAAATACAAAAGGCACAATGCCGACTTAAGTAGAAGAAATCGAACTCTTCTTACAGGCTGTGTTTTGAACCATTCCTGTGACATTAGTTATCGATTCCGATGATTCACTTCAGGTTTACTGTATACCTTGGACCTTCTTATTGACGATGAAACACAGAAATTGCATCCGAATTTGATACAAAAGGCACAATGCCGACTTAAGTACTAGAGGAGTGACACACCAACTTTCTATGATTTGAACCGATCCTGTGAGTCCAGTATTAGATTCCGATGCTTCACTTCAGGTTTACTGTATCCCTTGGACCCTCTTATTGACGATGAAACTCAGATATTGCATCCGAATTTAATACAAAAGGCACAATGCCGTCTTAAGTACAAGAGGACTGACACTCTAACTTTCTATGATTTGAACCTCTCCTGTGAGTCCAGTTTTAGATTCCGATGCTTCTCTTCAGGTTTACTGTATACCTTGGACCTTCTAATTGACGATGAAACACAGAAATTGCATCCGAATTTAATACAAAAGGCACAATGCCGACTTAAGTACAAGAGGACTGACACTCTAACTTTCTATGAATTGAACCTCTCCTGTGAGTAAAGTTTTAGGTTCCGATGCTTCACTTCAGGTTTACTGAATGACTCTGACCTTCTTATTGACGATGAAACAAAGAATTTGCATCGGAATTAAATACAAAAGGCACAGTGCCGACTTAAGTACAAGAAGACTGACTCTTCTTACTGACTATGTTTTGAACATTTGCTGTGGGACCAGTTTTAGATTCTGATGCTTCACTATATGTTTACTGTATCCCTTGGACCTTCTTATTGACGATGAAACACAGAAATTGCATCGGAATTTAATACAAAAGACACAATGCCGACTTATGTACAACAAGACTTACTCTTCTTACAGACTATCATTTGAACACTTCCTGTGAGACCAGTTTTAGATTCCGATGCTTCACTATATGTTTACTGTATCCCTTGGAGCTTCTTATTGACGATGAAACACAGAAATTGCATCGGAATTAAATAGAAAAGGCACAATGCCGACTTAAGTACAAGAAAACTGACTCTTCTTACTGTCTATGTTTTGAACCATTCCTGAGATACTAGTTACACATTCCGATGCTTCACTTCAGGTTTACTTTATCCCTCTGACCTTCTTATTGACGAAGAAACACAGAAATTGCATCGGAATTAAATACAAAAGGCAAAATGCCGACTTAAGTACAAGAAAACTGACTCTTCTCGTCTTTGTTTTGAACCATTCCTGTGACACTAGTTATGGATTTCGGTGCTTCACTTAAGGTTTACTGTATCCCTCTGACCATCTTATTGACGATGAAACACAGAAATTGCATCAAAATTAAATACAAAAGGCACAATGCCGACTTAAGTACAAGAATTCGAACTCTTCTTACAGTCTGTGTTTTGAACCATTCCTGTGACATTAGTTATCGATTCCGATGCTTCACTTCAGGTTTACTGTATCGCTCTGACCTTCTTATTGACGATGAAACACAGAAATTGCATCGGAATTGAATACAAATGGCACAATGCCGAATTAAGTACAAGAAAACTTACTCTTCTTACTGTCTATGTTTTGAACCATTCCTGTGACACTAGTTATAGATTCCGATGCTTCACTTCAGGTTTACTGTATCTCTCTGACCTTCTTGTTGACGATGAAACACAGAAACTGCTTCGGAATTAAATAGAAAAGGCACAATGCCGACATAAGTACAAGAAGGCTGACTCTTCTTACTGTCTATGTTTTGAAGCATTCCTGTGACACTAATTATAGATTCCGATGCTTCACTTCAGGTTTATTGTATCCCTCTGACCTTCTTATTGACGACGAAACACAGAAATTGCGTCGGATTTAAATAGAAGAGGCACAATGCCGACTTAAGTTCAAGAAGACTGACTCTTCCTTCTGATATGGCTTGAAAGATTCCTTTGACACTAGTTATAGATTCCGATGCTTCACTTCAGGTTTACAGTATGCCTTGGACCTTCTTCATGACGATGAAACACAGAAATTGCATCGGAATTAAATAGAAAAGGCACAATGCCGACTTAAGTACAAGAAGACTGACTCTTCCTACTGTCTATGTTTTGAACCATTCCTGTGACACTAGTTAAAGTTTCCGATGCATCACTTCAGGTTTACTATATCCCTTGGACCTTCTCAAGACGACGAAACACAGAAATTGCATCGGAATTAAATACAAAAGGCACAATGCCGACTTAAGTACAAGAACACTGACTCCTCTTGCTGTGTATGGTTTGAACCATTCCTGTGACACTAATTATAGATTCCGATGCTTCACTTCAGGTTTACTGTATCCGGGTGACCTTCGTATTGACGACGAAACACAGAAATTGCATCGGACTTAAATAGAAAATGCACAATGCCGACTTAAGTACAAGAAGACTGTTTCTCCCTACTGTCTATGTTTTGAATCATTCCTGTGACTTTAGTTATAGATTCCGATGCTTCACTTCAGGTTTACTGTATCCCTTGGACCTTCTTATTGACGATGAAACACAGAAATTGCATCGGAATTAAATACAAAAGGCACAATGCCGACTTAAGTACGAGAAGACTGACTCTTCTTACTGTCTATGTTTTAAACCTTTTCTGTGACACTACTTATAGATTCCGATGCTTCACTTCAGGTTTACTGTATCCCTTGTACCTTCTCATTGACGACGAAACACAGATATTGCATCGGAATTAAATAGAAAAGGCAAAATGCCGACTTATGTACAAGAAGACTGACTCTTACGTGTCTAAGTTTTGAACCATTCCTGTGACACTAGATATAGATTCCGATGCTTCACTACAGGTTTACTGTATCCCTTGGACCTTCTTATTGACGACCAAACACAGAAATTGCATTAAAATTAAATAGAAAAAGCACAATGCCGACTTAAGTACAAGAAGATTGAATCTTCCTACCGTCTATGTTTTGAACCATTCCTGTGACACTAGCTATAGATTCCGATGTTTCACTTCAGGTTTACTGTATCCCTCTGACATTCTTATTGACGATGAAACACAGATATTGCATCGTAATTAAATAGAAAAGGCACAATGCCGACTTAAGTACAAGTAGACTAGAACTTCTTACTGTCTATATTTTGAACCATTCCTGTGACACTATTTATAGATTCCGATGCTTCACTGTATGTTTACTGTACCCCTTGGACCTTCTTATTGACGACGAAACACAGAAATTGCATCGGATTTAAATAGAAGAGGCACAATGCCGACATAAGTTCAAGAAGACTGACTCTTCCTTCTGCTATGTTTTGAAAGATTCCTTTGACACTAGTTACAGATTCCAATGCTTCACTTCAGGTTTACAGTATCCCTTGGACCTTCTTAATGACGATGAAACACAGAAATTGCATCGGAATTAATTAGAAAAAGCACAATGCCGACTTTAATACAAGAACACTGAATCTTCCTACTGTCTATGTTTTAACCATTCCTGTGACACTAGTTATAGACTCCGATGCTTCACTTCAAGTTTACTGTATCCCAGTGACCTTCTTATTGACGATGAAACACAGAAATTGCATCGGAATTAAATACAAAAGGCACAATGCCGACTCAAATACAAGATGACTGGCTCTTCTTACTCTCTATGATTTGAGCCTTTCCTGTGAGACCGGTTTTAGATTCCGTTGCCTCTCTTCAGGGTTACTGTATCCCATGGACCTTGTTATTGAGAACGAAACACAGAAATTGCATCGGAATTTAATAGAAAAGGCACATTCCCGACATAAGTACAAGAAGATTGACTCTTCTTACTGACTATGTTTTTAACCATTCCTGTGACACTAGTTATAGATTTCGATGCTTCACTTCTGGATTAATGTATCCCTCTGACTATCCTATTGACGACGAAACACAGAAATGGCATCGGAATTAAATACAAAAGGCACAATGCCGACTTAAGTAAAGAAGACTGAGTCTTCCTACTGTATATGATTTGAACCATTCCTGAGACACTAGTTATAGATTCCGATGCTTCACTTCAGGTTTACTGTATCCCTCTGACATTCTTATTGACGATGAAACACAGATATTGCATCGGAATTAAATAGAAAAGGCACAATGCCGACTTAAGTACATGTAGACTAAATCTTCTTACTGTCTATGTTTTGAACCTTTTTCTGTGACACTAGTTATAGATTCCGATGCTTCACTTCAGGTTTACTGTATCCCTAGGACCTTCTTATTGACGATGAAACACAGAATTTGCATCGGAATTAAATGGAAAAGGCACAATGCCGACTTAAGTACAAGTAGACTAAATCTTCTTACTGTCTATATTTTGAACCATTCCTGTGACACTAGTTATAGATTCCGATGCTCACTTCAGGTTCACTGTATCCCCTGGACTTTCTTATTGACGTCGAAACACAGAAACTGCATCAGAATCACATAGAAAAGGCACAATGCCGACTTAAGTACAAGAAGACTGACTCTTCTTACTGACTATGTTTTGATCATTTCCTGTGAGACCCGTTTTAGGTTCCGATGCTTCACTATATGTTTACTGTACCCCTTGGACCTTCTTATTGACGACGAAACACAGACGTTGCATCGGAATTAAATAGAAAAGTCACAATGCCGACTTAAGTTCAAGAAGACTAACTCTTCCTACTCTCTATGTTTTGAACCATTCCTGTGACACTAGTTATAGATTCAAATGCTTCACTTCAGGTTTACTGTATCCCTTGGTCCTTCTTACTGACGACGAAACACAGAAATTGCATCGGAATTAAATAGAAAAGGCACAATGCCGACTTAAGTAAAGAACACTGACTCTTCCTACTGTACATGATTTGAACTATTAATGAGACACTAGTTATAGATTCCGATGCTTCACTTCGGGTTTACTGTATCCCTCTGACATTATTATTGACGATGAAACACAGATATTGCATCGGAATTAAATAGAAAAGGCACAATGCCGACTTAAGTACAAGTTGACTAAATCTTCTTACTGTCTATATTTTGAACCATTCCTGTGACACTATTAATAGATTCCGATGCTTCACTGTATGTTTCCGGTATCCCTTGGACCTTCTTAGTGACGACGAAACACAGAAATTGCATCGGATTTAAATAGAAGAGGCACAATGATGACATAAGTTCAAGTAGACTGACTCTTCCTTCTGCTATGTTTTTGAAAGATTCCTTTCACACTAGTTATAGATTCCGATGCTTCACTTCAGGTTTACAGTATCCCTTGGACCTTCTTAATGACGATGAAACACAGAAATTGCATCGGAATTAATTAGAAAAAGCACAATGCCGACTTAAGTGCAAGAATACTGACTCTCCTAACTGTTTATGTTTTGAACCTTTCCTGTGACACTAGTTATAGATTCCGATGCTTCACTTCAGGTTTACTGTATCCCTCTGACCTTCTTATTGACGATGAAGTACAGTAATTGTATCGGAATTAAATACAAATGGCACAATGCCGACTCATGTCCAAGAAGACTGACTCTTCTTACTGTCTATGTTTTGAACCTTCCCTGTGACACTAGATATAGATTCCGATGCTTCACTTCAGGTTTTGCTGTATCCCTCTGTCCTTCTTATTGACGACGAAACATAGAAATTGCATTACAATTAAATAGAAAAGGCAAAATTCCGACTTAAGTACAAGAAGACTGAATCTCCCTACTGTCTATGTTTTGAAACATTCCTGTGACACTAGTTATAGATTCCGATGCTTCACTTCAGGTTTACTGTATCCATCTGACATTCTTATTGACGATGAAACACAGAAATTGCATCGAAATTAAATACAGACGGCACAATGCCGACTTAAGTACAAGAAGACTGACTCTTCCTACTGTCTATGTTTTAACAATTCCTGTGACACTACTTATAGACTCCGACGCTTCACTTCAGGTTTACTGTATCCCTGTGACCTTCTTATTGACGATGAAACACAGAAATTGCATCGGAATTAAATACAAAAGGCACAATGCCGACTCAAATACAAGATGACTGGCTCTTCTTACTCTCTATGATTTGAGCCTTTCCTGTGATACCGGTTTTAGATTCCGTTGCCTCACTTCAGGTTTACTGTATCCCATGGACCTTGTTATTGACAAGGAAACACAGAAATTGCATCGGAATTTAATAGAAAAGGCACATTGCCGACCTAAGTACAAGAACTGACTCTTCTTACTGACTATGTTTTTAACATTCCCTGTGAGACCAGTTTTAGACTCCGATGCTTCACTATATGTTTACTGTTTCCCTTGGACCTTCTTATTGACGATGAAAGACAGAAATTGTATCGGAATTAAATACAAAAGGCACAATGCCGACTTAAGTACAAGAAGACTGACTCTTCTGACTGCCTATGTTTTGAACCATTCCTGTGACACTAGTTATAGATTTCGATGCTTCACTTCAGGTTTAATGTATCCCTCTGACCTTCCTATTGTCGACGAAACACAGAAATTGCATCGGAATTAAATACAAAAGGCACAATGCCGACTTAAGTACAAGAAGACTGACTCTTCTTACTGACTATGTTTTTAACATTCCCTGTGAGACCAGTTTTAGACTCCGATGCTTCACTATATGTTTACTGTATCGTTTGGACCTTCTTATTGACGACGAAACGCAGAAATTGCATCTGATTTAAATAGAAGAGGCACAATGCCGACTTAAGTTCAAGAAGACTGACTCTTCCTTCTGCTATGTTTTGAAAGATTCCTTTGACACTAGTTATAGATTCCGATGCTTCACTTCAGGTTTACAGTATCCCTTGGACCTTCTTAATGACGATGAAACACAGAAATTGCATCGGAATTAAGTAGAAAATTCACAATTCCGACTTAAGTACAAGAAGACTGACTCTCCTTACTGTCTATATTTTGAACCATTCATGTGACACTAGTTATAGATTCCGATGCTTCACTTCAGGTTCACTGTATCCCCTTGACCTTCTTATTGACGTCGAAACACAGAAACTGCATCAGAATCACATAGAAAAGGCACAATGCCGACTTAAGTACAAGAAGACTGACTCTTCTTACTGACTATGTTTTGATCATTTCCTGTGAGACCCGTTTTAGGTTCCGATGCTTCACTATATGTTTACTGTACCCCTTGGACCTTCTTATTGACGACGAAACACAGACGTTGCATCGGAATTAAATAGAAAAATCACAATGCCGACTTAAGTTCAAGAAGACTAACTCTTCCTACTCTCTATGTTTTGAACCATTCCTGTGACACTAGTTATAGATTCCGATGCTTCACTTCAGGTTTACTGTATCCCTTGGTCCTTCTTATTGACGACGAAACACAGAAATTGCATCGGAATGAAATAGAAAAGGCACAATACCAACTTAAGTACTAGACGACTGACTCCTCTCACTGACTATGTTCCTGTGAGACCGGTTTCAGATTCCGATGCATCACTTCAGGTTTACTGTATCCCATGGACCTTCTTATTGACATCGAAACAAAGAAATTGCATCGGAATTAAATAGAAAATTCACAATGCCGACTTAAGTATAAGAAGACTGACTCTTCTTACTCTCTATGTTTTGAACCCTTCCTGTGACACTAGTTATAGATTCCGGTGCTTCACTTCAGGTTTTCTGTATCCCTCTGACATTCTTATTGACGAAGAAAAACAGAAATTGCATCGGAATTAAATAGAAAAGGCACAGTGCCTACTCAAGTACAAGTAGTCTGTCTCTTCTTACTGTCTATGTTATAAAGCTTTCCTGTGAGACCGGTTTCAGATTCCGATGCTTCACTATATGTTTACTGTATCCCTTGGAGCTTCTTATTGACGATGAAACACAGAAATTGCATCGGAATTAAATACAAAACGCACAATGCCGACTTAAGTACAAGAAGACTGAGACTTCTTACTGATTATGTTTTGAACATTTTCTGTGAGACCAGTTTTAGATTCCGATGCTTCACTACAAGTTTACTGTATCCCTTGGACCTTCTTATTGACGATGAAACACATAAATTGCATCAGAATGAAATACAAAAAGCACAATGCCGACTCAAATACAAGATGACTTGCTCTTCTTACTCCCTATGATTTGAGCCTTTCCTGTGATACCGGTTTTAGATTCCGTTGCCTCACTTCAGGTTTACTGTATCCCATGGACCTTGTTATTGACAACGAAACACAGAAATTGCATCGGAATTTAATAGAAAAGGCACATTGCCGACCTAAGTACAAGAAGACTGACTCTTCTTACTGACTATGATTTTAACATTCCCTGTGAGACCAGTTTTAGACTCCGATGCTTCACTATATGTTTACTGTTTCCCTTGGACCTTCTTATTGACGATGAAAGACAGAAATTGTATCGGAATTAAATACAAAAGGCACAATGCCGACTTAAGTACAAGAAGACTGACTCTTCTGACTGCCTATGTTTTGAACCATTCCTGTGACACTAGTTATAGATTTTGATGCTTCACTTCAGGTTTAATGTATCCCTCTGACCTTCCAATTGTCGACGAAACACAGAAATTGCATCGGAATTAAATACAAATGGCACAATGCCGATTAAAGTACAAGAAGACTGACTCTTCTTACTGACTATGTTTTGAACATTTACTGTGGGACCAGTTTTAGATTCTGATGCTTCACTATATGTTTACTGTATCCCTTGGACCTTCTTATTGACGATGAAACACAGAAATTGCATCGGAATTAAATACAAAACGCACAATGCCGACTTATGTACAACAAGACTGACTCTTCTTACTGACTATCATTTGAACATTTCCTGTGAGACCAGTTTTAGATTCCGATGCTTCACTATATGTTTACTGTATCCCTTTGAGCTTCTTATTGACGATGAAACACAGAAATAGCATCGGAATTAAGTACAAAACGCACAATGCCGACTTAAGTACAAGAAGACTGAGACTTCTTACTGATTATGTTTTGAACATTTTCTGTGAGACCAGTTTTAGATTCCGATGCTTCACTACATGTTTACTGTATCCCTTGGACCATCTTATTGACGATGAAACACATAAATTGCATCAGAATGAAATACATAAGGCACAATGCCACCTTAAGTACATGATGACTGACTCCTCCTTCTGACTATGATTTCAACATTTAATGAGAGACCAATTTTACATTCCGATGCTTCACTATATGTTTACTGTATCCCTTGGACCTTCTTATCGACGATGAAACACAGAAATTGCATCGTAATTAAATAGAAAAGGCACAATGCCGACTTAAGTACAAGAAAACTGACTCTTCTTACTGTCTATGTTTTGAACCATTCCTGAGATACTAGTTACACATTCCGATGCTTCACTTCAGGTTTACTGTATCCCTCTGACCTTCTTATTGACGAAGAAACACAGAAATTGCATCGGAATTAAATACAAAAGGCAAAATGCCGACTTAAGTACAAGAAAACTGACTCTTCTGACTCTCTTTGTTTTGAACCATTCCTGTGACACTAGTTATGGATTTCGATGCTTCACTTAAGGTTTACTGTATCCCTCTGACCATCTTATTGACGATGAAACACAGAAATTGCATCAAAATTAAATACAAAAGGCACAATGCCGACTTAAGTAGAAGAAATCGAACTCTTCTTACAGGCTGTGTTTTGAACCATTCCTGTGACATTAGTTATCGATTCCGATGCTTCACTTCAGGTTTACTGTATACCTTGGACCTTCTTATTGACGATGAAACACAGAAATTGCATCCGAATTTGATACAAAAGGCACAATGCCGACTTAAGTACTAGAGGAGTGACACACCAACTTTCTATGATTTGAACCGATCCTGTGAGTCCAGTATTAGATTCCGATGCTTCACTTCAGATTTACTGTATCCCTTGGACCCTCTTATTGACGATGAAACTCAGATATTGCATCCGAATTTAATACAAAAGGCACAATGCCGTCTTAAGTACAAGAGGACTGACACTCTAACTTTCTATGATTTGAACCTCTCCTGTGAGTCCAGTTTTAGATTCCGATGCTTCTCTTCAGGTTTACTGTATACCTTGGACCTTCTAATTGACGATGAAACACAGAAATTGCATCCGAATTTAATACAAAAGGCACAATGCCGACTTAAGTACAAGAGGACTGACACTCTAACTTTCTAAGAATTGAACCTCTCCTGTGAGTCCAGTTTTAGGTTCCGATGCTTCACTTCAGGTTTACTGAATGACTCTGACCTTCTTATTGACGATGAAACAAAGAATTTGCATCGGAATTAAATACAAAAGGCACAGTGCCGACTTAAGTACAAGAAGACTGACTCTTCTTACTGACTATGTTTTGAACATTTGCTGTGGGACCAGTTTTAGATTCTGATGCTTCACTATATGTTTACTGTATCCCTTGGACCTTCTTATTGACGATGAAACACAGAAATTGCATCGGAATTTAATACAAAAGACACAATGCCGACTTATGTACAACACGACTTACTCTTCTTACTGACTATCATTTGAACACTCCCTGTGAGACCAGTTTTAGATTCCGATGCTTCACAATATGTTTACTGTATCCCTTGGAGCTTCTTATTGACGATGAAACACAGAAATTGCATCGGAATTAAATAGAAAAGGCACAATGCCGACTTAAGTACAAGAAAACTGACTCTTCTTACTGTCTATGTTTTGAACCATTCCTGAGATACTAGTTACACATTCCGATGCTTCACTTCAGGTTTACTGTATCCCTCTGACCTTCTTATTGACGAAGAAACACAGAAATTGCATCGGAATTAAATACAAAAGGCAAAATGCCGACTTAAGTACAAGAAAACTGACTCTTCTCGTCTTTGTTTTGAACCATTCCTGTGACACTAGTTATGGATTTCGGTGCTTCACTTAAGGTTTACTGTATCCCTCTGACCATCTTATTGACGATGAAACACAGAAATTGCATCGGAATTAAATACAAATAGCACAATGCCGAATTAAGTACAAGAAAACTGACTCTTCTTACTGTCTATGTTTTGAACCATTCCTGTGACACTAGTTATAGATTCCGATGCTTCACTTCAGGTTTACTGTATCTCTCTGACCTTCTTGTTGACGATGAAACACAGAAACTGCTTCGGAATTAAATAGAAAAGGCACAATGCCGACATAAGTACAAGAAGGCTGACTCTTCTTACTGTCTATGTTTTGAAGCATTCCTGTGACACTAATTATAGATTCCGATGCTTCACTTCAGGTTTATTGTATCCCTCTGACCTTCGTATTGACGACGAAACACAGAAATTGCGTCGGATTTAAATAGAAGAGGCACAATGCCGACTTAAGGTCAAGAAGACTGACTCTTCCTTCTGATATGGCTTGAAAGATTCCTTTGACACTAGTTATAGATTCCGATGCTTCACTTCAGGTTTACAGTATGCCTTGGACCTTCTTCATGACGATGAAACACAGAAATTGCATCGGAATTAAATAGAAAAGGCACAATGCCGACTTAAGTACAAGAAGACTGACTCTTCCTACTGTCTATGTTTTGAACCATTCCTGTGACACTACTTAAAGTTTCCGATGCATCACTTCAGGTTTACTATATCCCTTGGACCTTCTCAAGACGATGAAACACAGAAATTGCATCGGAATTAAATACAAAAGGCACAATGCCGACTTAAGTACAAGAACACTGACTCCTCTTGCTGTGTATGGTTTGAACCCTTCCTGTGACACTAATTATAGATTCCGATGCTTCACTTCAGGTTTACTGTATCCGGGTGACCTTCGTATTGACGACGAAACACAGAAATTGCATCGGAATTAAATAGAAAATGCACAATGCCGACTTAAGTACAAGAAGACTGTTTCTCCCTACTGTCTATGTTTTGAATCATTCCTGTGACTTTAGTTATAGATTCCGATGCTTCACTTCAGGTTTACTGTATCCCTTGGACCTTCTTATTGACGATGAAACACAGAAATTGCATCGGAATTAAATACAAAAGGCACAATGCCGACTTAAGTACAAGAAGACTGACTCTTCTTACTGTCTATGTTTTAAACCTTTTCTGTGACACTACTTATAGATTCCGATGCTTCACTTCAGGTTTACTGTATCCCTTGTACCTTCTCATTGACGACGAAACACAGATATTGCATCGGAATTAAATAGAAAAGGCAAAATGCCTACTTATGTACAAGAAGACTGACTCTTACGTGTCTAAGTTTTGAACCATTCCTGTGACACTAGATATAGGTTCCGATGCTTCACTACAGGTTTACTGTATCCCTTGGACCTTCTTATTGACGACCAAACACAGAAATTGCATTAAAATGAAATAGAAAAAGCACAATGCCGACTTAAGTACAAGAAGATTGAATCTTCCTACTGTCTATGTTTTGAACCATACCTGTGACACTAGCTATAGATTCCGATGCTTCACTTTATGTTTACTGTATCCCTCTGACATTCTTATTGACGATGAAACACAGATATTGCATCGTAATTAAATAGAAAAGGCACAATGCCGACTTAAGTACAAGTAGACTAGAACTTCTTACTGTCTATATTTTGAACCATTCCTGTGACACTATTTATAGATTCCGATGCTTCACTGTATGTTTACTGTATCCCTTGGACCTTCTTATTGACGACGAAACACAGAAATTGCATCGGATTTAAATAGAAGAGGCACAATTCCGACATAAGTTCAAGAAGACTGACTCTTCCTTCTGCTATGTTTTGAAAGATTCCTTTGACACTAGTTACAGATTCCGATGCTTCACTTCAGGTTTACAGTATCCCTTGGACCTTCTTAATGACGATGAAATACAGAAATTGCATCGGAATTAAATAGAAAAAGCACAATGCCGACTTTAATACAAGAACACTGAATCTTCCTACTGTCTATGTTTTAACCATTCCTGTGACACTAGTTATAGACTCCGATGCTTCACTTCAAGTTTACTGTATCCCAGTGACCTTCTTATTGACGATGAAACACAGAAATTGCATCGGAATTAAATACAAAAGGCACAATGCCGACTCAACTACAAGATGACTGGCTCTTCTTACTCTCTATGATTTGAGCCTTTCCTGTGAGACCGGTTTTAGATTCCGTTGCCTCTCTTCAGGGTTACTGTATCCCATGGACCTTGTTATTGAGAACGAAACACAGAAATTGCGTCGGAATTTAATAGAAAAGGCACATTCCCGACATAAGTACAAGAAGACTGACTCTTCTTACTGACTATGTTTTTAACCATTCCTGTGACACTAGTTATAGATTTCGATGCTTCACTTCTGGTTTAATGTATCCCTCTGACCTTCCTATTGACGACGAAACACAGAAATGGCATCGGAATTAAATACAAAAGGCACAATGCCGACTTAAGTAAAGAAGTCTGAGTCTTCCTACTGTATATGATTTGAACCATTCCTGAGACACTAGTTATAGATTCCGATGCTTCACTTCAGGTTTACTGTATCCCTCTGACATTCTTATTGACGATGAAACACAGATATTGCATCGGAATTAAATAGAAAAGGCACAATGCCGACTTAAGTACATGTAGACTAAATCTTCTTACTGTCTATGTTTTGAACCTTTTTCTGTGACACTAGTTATAGATTCCGATGCTTCACTTCAGGTTTACTGTATCCCTAGGACCTTCTTATTGACGATGAAACACAGAATTTGCATCGGAATTAAATGGAAAAGGCACAATGCCGACTTAAGTACAAGTAGACTAAATCTTCTTACTGTCTATATTTTGAACCATTCCTGTGACACTAGTCATAGATTCCGATGCTCACTTCAGGTTCACTGTATCCCCTGGACTTTCTTATTGACGTCGAAACACAGAAACTGCATCAGAATCACATAGAAAAGGCACAATGCCGACTTAAGTACAAGAAGACTGACTCTTCTTACTGACTATGTTTTGATCATTTCCTGTGAGACCCGTTTTAGGTTCCGATGCTTCACTATATGTTTACTGTACCCCTTGGACCTTCTTATTGACGACGAAACACAGACGTTGCATCGGAATTAAATAGAAAATTCACAATGCCGACTTAAGTTCAAGAAGACTAACTCTACCTACTCTCTATGTTTTGAACCATTCCTGTGACACTAGTTATAGAATCCAATGCTTCACTTCAGGTTCACTGTATCCCCTGGACTTTCTTATTGACGTCGAAACACAGAAACTGCATCAGAATCACATAGAAAAGGCACAATGCCGACTTAAGTACAAGAAGACTGACTCTTCTTACTGACTATGTTTTGATCATTTCCTGTGAGACCCGTTTTAGGTTCCGATGCTTCACTATATGTTTACTGTATCCCTTGGTCCTTCTTATTGACGACGAAACACAGAAATTGCATCGGAATTAAATAGAAAAGGCACAATGCCAACTTAAGTACAAGACGACTGACTCTTCTTACTGACTATGTTTTGAACCTTTCCTGTGAGACCGGTTTCAGATTCCGATGCATCACTTCAGGTTTGCTGTATCCCATGGACCTTCTTATTGACGTCGAAACAAAGAAATTGCATCAGAATTAAATAGAAAATTCGCAATGCCGACTTAAGTACAAGAAGACTGACTCTTCTTACTCTCTATGGTTTGAACCATTCCTGTGACACTAGTTATAGATTCCGGTGCTTCACTTCAGGTTTTCTGTGTCCCTCTGACCTTCTTATTGACGACGAAACACAGAAATTGCATCAGAATTAAATAGAAAAGGCACAGTGCCTACTCAAGTACAAGTAGACTGTCTCTTCTTACTGTCAATGTTGTAAACCTTTCCTGTGAGACCGGTTTCAGATTCCGATGCTTCACTTTAGGTTTACTGTATCCCTTGGACCTTCTTACTGACGACGAAACACAGAAATTGAATGAGAATTAAATAGAAAATACACAATGCTGACTTATGTACAAGAAACCTAACTCTTCTTACTGTCTATGTTTTGAACCTTTCCTGTGAGACCAGTTTTGGATTCCGATGCTTCATTTCAGTTTTACTGTATCCCTTGGACCTTCCATATTGACGATGAAACACAGAAATTGCATCGGAAGTAAATACAAAAGGCACAATGCCGACTTAAGTACAAGAAGACTGACTCTTCTTACTGACTATGTTTTGAACATTTCCTGTGAGACCAGTTTTAGATTCTGATGCTTCACTATATGTTTACTGTATCCCTTGGACTTCTTATTGACGATGAAACACAGAAATTGCATCGGAATTAAATACAAAAGGCACAATGCCGACTTATGTACAACAAGACTGACTCTTCGTACTGACTATCTTTTGAACTCTTCCGGTGAGACCAGTTTTAGCTTCCGATGCTTCACTATATTTTTACTGTATCCCTTGGAGCTTCTTATTGACGATCAAACACAGAAATTGCATCGGAATTAAATACAAAACGCACAATGCCGACTTATGTACAAGAAGACTGAGACTTCTTACTGATAATGTTTTGAACATTTTCTGTGAGACCAGATTTAGATTCCGATGCTTTACTACATGTTTACTGTATCCCTTGGACCTTCTTATTGACGATGAAACTCAGAAATTGCATCAGAATTAAATACATAAGGCACAATGCCACCTTAAGTACATGAAGACTGACTCCTCCTACTGACTATGATTTCAACATTTCCTGTGAGACCAGTTTTACATTCCGATGCTTCACTATATGTTTACTGTATCCCTTAAAACTTCTTATCGACGATGAAACACAGAAATAGCATCGGAATTAAATAGAAAAGGCACAATGCCGACTAAAGTACAAGAAAACTGACTCTTCCTACTGTCTATGTTTTGAACCATTCCTGAGATACTAGTTACACATTCCGATGCTTCTCTTCAGGTTTACTGTATCCCTCTGACCTTCTTATTGACGAAGAAACACAGAAATTGCATCGGAATTAAATACAAAAGGCAAAATGCCGACTTAAGTACAAGAAAACTGACTCTTCTCACTGTCTTTGTTTTGAACCATTCCTGGGACACTAGTTATGGATTTCGATGCTTCACTTAAGGTTTACTGTATCCCTCTGACCATCTTATTGACGATGAAACACAGATATTGCATCAAAATTAAATACAAAAGGCACAATGCCGACTTAAGTACAAGAAAGCGAACTCTTCTTACAGTCTGTGTTTTGAACCATTCCTGTGACATTAGTTATCGATTTCGATGCTTCACTTCAGGTTTACTGTATCGCTCTGACCTTCGTATTGACGATGAAATACAGAAATTGCATCGGAATTAAATACAAATGGCACAATGCCGGATTAAGTACAAGAAAACTGACTCTTCTTCCTGTCTATGTTTTGAACCACTCCTGTGACACTAGTTATAGATTCCGATGCTTCACTTCAGGTTTACAGTATCTCTCTGACCTTCTTATTGACGATGAAACACAGAAGTTGCTTCGGAATAAAATACAAAAGGCACAATGCCGACTTAAGTACAAGAAGGCAGACTTTTCTTACTGTCTATGTTTTGAACCATTCCTGTGACACTAATTATAGATTCCGATGCTTCACTTCAGGTTTACTGTATCCCTCTGACCTTCTTATTGACGACGAAACATAGAAATTGCATCGGAATTAAATACAAAGGGCACAATGCCGACTTATGTACAACAAGTCTGACTCTTCTTACTGACTATCTTTTTAACACTTCTGTGAGACCAGTTTCAGATTCCGATGCTTCACTTCAGGTTTACTCTCTCCCTTGTACCTTCTTATTGACGACGAAACACAGAAATTGCATCGGAATTAAATAGAAAAGGCACAAAGCCGACATAAGTGCAAGAAGACTGACTCTTCTTACTGACTATGATTTGAACATTTCCTGTGAGACCAGTTTTAGATTCCGATGCTTCACTATATGTTTACTGTATCCCTTGGACCTTCTTGTTGACGATGAAACACAGAAATTGCATCGGAATTAAATACAAAAGGCACAATGCCGACTTAAGTACAAGAAGACTGACTCTTCTTGCTGTGTATGATTTGAACCATTCCTGTGACACTAGTTATAGATTCCGATGCTTTACTTCAGGTTTACTGTATCCCTCTGACTTTCTTATTGACGATGAAACACAGAAATTGCATCGGAATTTAATACAAACGGCACAATGCCGACTTAAGTACAAGAAGACTGACTCTTCTTACTGACTATGTTTTGAACATTTCCTGTGAGACCAGTTCTAGATTCCGATGCTTCACTATATGTTTACTGTAACCCTTGGACCTTCTTATTGACGATGTAACAGAGAAATTGCATCGGAATTAAATACAAAAGGCACAATGCCGACTTAAGTACAAGAAGACTGCCTCTTCCTACTGTCTATGTTTAAACCATTCCTGTGACACTAGTTATAGACTCCGATGCTTCACTTCAGGTTTACTGTATCCCTCGGACCTTCTTATTGACGATGAAGCACAGTAATTGCATCGGAATTAAATACAAATGGCACAATGCCGACTCATGTCCAAGAAGACTGACTCTTCTTGCTGTCTATGTTTTGAACCTTTCCTGTGACACTAGATATAGATTAGGATTCTTCACTTCAGGTTTACTGTATCCCTCTGACCTTCTTATTGACGACGAAACACAGAAATTGCATTTGAATTAAATAGAAAAGGCACAATGCCGACTTAAGTACAAGAAGACTGAATTTTCCTACTGTCTATGTTTTGTACCCTTATTGTGACACTAGTTATAGATTCCGATGCTTCACTGCAGGTTTACTGTATCCCTCTGACATTCTTATTGACGATGAAACACAGAAATTGCATCGGAATTAAATACAAACAGCACAATGCCGACTTAAGTACAAGAAGACTGACTCTTCTTACTGACTATGTTGTGAACATTTCCTGTGACACCAGTTCTACATTCCGATGCTTCACTATATGTTTACTGTATCCCTTGGACCTTCTTATTGACGATGAAACACAGAAATTATGTCGTAATTAAATACAAAAGGCACAATGCCGACCAAAGTACAAGAAGACTGACTCTTCCTACTCTCTATGTTTTAACCATTCCTGTGACACTAGTTATAGACTCCGTTGCTTCACTTCAGGTTTACTGTATCCCTTGGACCTTCTTGTTGACGACGAAACACAGAAATTGCATCGGAATTAAATAGAAAAGGCACAATGCAAATTAAGTACAATGAGACTAACACTTCCTACTGTCTATGTTTTGAACCATTCCTGTGACACTAGTTATAAATTCTGATGCTACACTTCAGGTTTACTGTATCCCTCTGACCTTCTTATTGACGATGAAACACAGATATTGCATCGGAATGAAATACAAAAGGCACAATGCCGACTTAAGTACAAAAAGACTGACTCTTCTTACTGTCTATGTTTTGAACTTTTCCTGTGACACTAGCTATAGATTCCGATGCCTCAATTCACATTTACTGCATCCCTTGGACCTTCTTATTATCGACGAAACACAGAAATTGCTTCGGAATTAAATTGAAAAGGCACAATGCCGACTTAAGTAAAGAATACTGACTCTTCCTACTGTAATTGTTTTGAACCATTCCTGAGACACTAGTTATAGATTCCGATGCTTCACGTCAGGTTCACTGTATACCTCTGACATTCTTATTGACGATGAAACACAGCAGTTGCATCGGAATTAAATAGAAAAGGCACAATGCCGACTTAAGTACAAGAAGAGTGGTCCTTCTTATGGTCTATATTTTGAACCATTCCTGTGAAACTAGTTATAGATTCCGATGCTTCACTTCAGGTATACTGTATCCCCTGGACCTTCTCATTGACGTCGAAACACAGAAATTGCATCGGAATTAAAAAGAAAAGACACAATGCCGACTTAAGTACAAGAAGACTGACTCTTCTTACTGACTATGTTGTGAACATTTCCTGTGACACCAGTTCTACATTCCGATGGTTCACTATATGTTTACTGTATCCCTTGGACCTTCTTATTGACGACGAAACACAGAAATTGCATCGGAATTAAATAGAAAATCACAATGCCGACTTAAGTTCAAGAAGACTAACTCTTCCTACTCTCTATGTTTTGAACCATTCCTGTGACACTAGTTATAGATTCCGATGCTTCACTTCAGGTTTACTGTATCCCTTGGACCTTCTTATAGACGACGAAACACAGAAATTGCATCGGAATTAAATAGAAAAAGCACAATGCCGACTTAAGTACATGAAGACTGACTCATCTTACAGACTGTGTTTTGAACCATTCCTGTGACACTAGTTATCGATTCCGATCCTTCACTTTAGGTTTACTGTATCGCTCTGACCTTCTTATTGACGATGTAACGCAGAAATTGCATCTGAATTAAATACAAAAGGCACAATGGCGACTTAGGTACAAGATGACTGACTCTTCTTACTGTCTATATTTTGAACCATTCCTGTGACACTAGTTATCGATTCCGATGCTTGACTTGAGGTTTACTGTATCCCCTGGACCTTCGTATTGACGAGGAAACACAGAAATTGCATCGGAATTAAATAGAAAAGGCACAATACCGACTTAAGTACAAGAAGACTGACTCTTCTTACTGAATCTGTTTTGAACCTTTCCTGTGAGACCGGTTTTAGATTCCGATGCTTCACTTCAGGTTTACTGTATCCCTTGGACCTTCATATTGACGACGATACCCAGAAATTGCATCGGAATTAAATAGAAAAGGCACAATAACGACATAAGTACAAAAAGACTGACTCTTCTTACTGACTATGATTTGAACATTTCCTGTGAGACCAGTTTTAGAATCCGATGCTTCACTATATGTTTACTGTATCCCGTGGACCTTCTTGTTGACGATGAAACACAGAAATTGCATCGGAATTAAATACAAAAGGCACAATGCCGACTTAAGTACAAGAAGACTGACCCTTCTTGCTGTGTATGTTTTGAACCATTCCTGTGACACTAGTTATAGATTCCGATGCTTCACTTCAGGTTTACTGTATCCCTCTGACCTTCTTATTGACGATGAAGCACAGTAATTGCATCCGAATAAAATACAAATGGCACAATGCCAACTCATGTCCAAGAAGACTGACTCTTCTTACTGTCTATGCTTTGAACCTTTCCTGTGACACTAGATATGGATTCCGATGCTTCACTTCAGGTTTACTGTATCCCTTTGACCCTCTTAATGACGACGAAACACAGAAATTGCATTTGAATTCAATAGAAAAGGCACAATGCCGACTTAAGTACAAGAAGACTGACTCCTCCTACTGCCTATGTTTTGAACCATTCCTGTGACACTAGTTATAGATTTCGATGCTTCACTTAAGGTTTACTGTATCCCTCTGACCATCTTATTGACGACGAAACACAGAAACTGCATCGGAATTAAATGGAAAAGGCACAATGCCGAATTAAGTACAATAAGACTAACTCTTTCTACGGTCTATGTTTTGAACCATTCCTGTGACACTAGTTATGAATTCGGATGCTACACTTCAGGTTTACTGTATCCCTCTGACCTTCTTATTGACGATGAAACACAGAAATTGCATCGGAATTAAATACAAAAGGCACAATGCCGACTTAAGTACAAGAAAACTGACTCTTCTTACTGTCTATCTTTTGAACTTTTCCTGTGACACTAGTTATAGATTCCGATGCTTCAATTCAGTTTTACTGCATCCCTTAGACCTTCTTATTGACGACGAAACACAGAAATTGCATTGGAATTAAATAGAAAAGGCACAATGCCGACTTAAGTAAAGAAGACTGACTCTTCCTACTGTATATGTTTTGAACCATTCCGGAGACACTAGTTATAGATTCCGATTCTTCACTTCAGGTGTACTGTATCCCTCTGACATTCTTATTGACGATGAAACACAGAAATTGCATGGGAATTAAATAGAAAAGGCACAATGCCGACTTAAGTACTAGAAGACTGACTCTTCTTACTGTCTATATTTTGAACCATTCCTGTGACACTAGTTAGAGATTCCGATGCTTCACTTCAGGTTTTCTGTATCCCCTGGACCTTCTTATTGACGTCGAAACACAGAAATTGCATCGGAATTAAATAGAAAAGTCACAATGCCGGCTTAAGTACAAGAAGAGTAACTCTTACTACTCTCTATGTTTTGAACCATTCCTGTGACACTAGTTCCGATGCTTCACTTCACGTTTAATGTATCCCTTGGACCTTCTATTGACGACGAAACACAGAAATTGCATCGATATTAAATAGAAACGGCACAATGCCGACTTATGTTCAAGAAGACTAACTCTTCCTACTCTCTATGCTTTGAACCATTCCTGTGACACTAGTTATAGATTCCGATGCTTCACTTCAGGTTTACTGTATCCCTTGGACCTTCTTATTGACGACGAAACACAGAAATTGCATCGGAATTAAATAGAAAAAGCACAATGCCGACTTAAGTACAAGAAGACTGACTCATCTTACAGACTGTGTATTGTACCATTCCTGTGATACTAGTGATAGATTCCGATGCTTTACTTTAGGTTTACTGTATCCCTCTGACTTTTTATTGACGATGTAACACAGAAATTGCATCGGAACTAAATACAATAGGCACAATGGCGACTTAAGTACAAAAAGACTGACTCTTCTTACTGTCTATGTTTTGAACCTTTCCTGTGACACTGGTTACACATTTCTATATTTCACTTCTGGTTTGCTGTATCCCTTGGACCTTCTTATTGACGACGAAACACAGAAAATGCATCGGAATTAAATAGAAAAGGCACAATGCCAAATTAAGTACAAGAAGACTCACTCTTCTTACTGACTATGATTTGAACATATTCTGTGAGACCAGTTTTAGATACCGATGCTTCACTGTATGTTTACTGTATCCCTTGGACCTTCTTATTGATGACGAAACACAGAAATTGCATCGGATTTAAATAGAAGAGGCACAATGCCGACTTAAGTCCAAGAAGACTGACTCTTCCTTCTGTCTATGTTTTGAACCATTCCTTTGACACTAGTTATAGATTCCGATGCTTCACTTCAGGTTTACTGTATCCCATGGACCTTCTTATTGACGATGAAACACAGAAATTGCTTCGGAATTAAGTAGAAAAGGCACAATACCGACTTAAGTACAAGAAGACTGACTCTTCTCACTGTCTATGTTTTGAACCTTTCCTGTGACACAAGTTATAGATTCCGATACTTCACTTCATATTTACTGTTTGCCTTGGACCTTCTTATTGACGACGAAATACAGAAATTGCATCGGAATTAAATAGAAAAGGCACAATGCCGACTTAAGTACAAGAAGACTGACACTTCCTACTGTCTATGTTTGAACCATTCCTGTGACACTAGTTATAGATTCCGATGCTTCACTTCAGGTTTACTGTATCCCTCTGACATTCTTAATGACGATGAAACATAGAAATTGCACTGGAATTAAAAAGAAAAGGCACAATGCCGACTTATGTACAAAAAGACTGACTTTTCTTACTGTCTATATTTTGAACCATTCCTGTGACACTAGTTATCGATTCCGATGCTTGACTTCAGGTTTACTGTATCCCCTGGACCTTCTTATTGACGAGGAAACACATAAATTGCATCGGAAGTAAATAGAAAAGCCACAATGCCGACTTAAGTACAAGAAGACTGACTCTTCTTACTGACTATGTTTTGAACCTTTCCTGTGAGACCGGTTTTAAATTCTGATGCTTCATTTTAGGTTTACTGTATCCCATGGACCTTCTTATTGACGTGGAAACAAGGAAATTGCATCGGAATTAAATAGAAAAGGCACAATGCCGACTCAAGTACAAGTAGACTGGCTCTTCTTACTGTGTATGTTATGAAGGTTTCTTGTGAGACCGGTTTCAGATTCCGATGCTTCATTTTAGGTTTACTGTATACCCTGGACCTGCTCACTGACGACGAAACACAGAAATTGAATCAGAATTAAATAGTAAAGGCACAATGCTGACTTAAGTACAAGAAATCTAACTCTTCTTACTGTTTATGTTTTGAACCTTTCCTGTGAGACCAGTTTTAGATTCCGATGCTTCACTTCAGTTTTACTGTATCCCTTGGTCCTTCCATATTGAAGATGAAGCACAGAAATTGCATCGGAATTAAATACAAAAGGCATAATGCTGACTTCAGTACAAGAAGACTGACTCTTCTTACTGACTATGTTTTGAACATTTCCTGTGAGACCAGTTTTAGGTTCTGATGCTTCAGTATATGTTTACTGTATCCCCTGGACCTTCTTATTGACGTGGAAACACAGAAATTGCATCGGAATTAAATAGAAAAGGCACAATGCCGACTTAAGTACAAGAAGACTAATTCTTCCTACTCTCTATGTTTTGAACCATTCCTGTGACACTAATTATAGATTCCGATGCTTCACTTCAGGTTTACTGTATCCCTTGGACCTTCTTATTGACGACGAAACACAGAAATGGCATAGGAATTAAATAGAAAAGGCGCAATGCCGACTTAAGTTCAAGAAGACAAACTATTCCTACTCTCTATGCTTTGAACCATTCCTGTGACACTAGTTATAGATTCCGATGCTTCACTTCAGGTATACTGTATCCCTTGGACCTTGTTATTGACGACGAATCACAGAAATTGCATCGGAATTAAATAGAAAAAGCACAATGCCGACTTAAGTACAAGAAGACTGACTCATCTTACAGACTGTGCATTGAACCATCCCTGTGACACTAGTTATAGATTCCGATGCTTCACTTTAGGTTTACTGTATCCCTCTGACCTTCTTGATGACGATGTAACACAGAAATTGCATCGGAATTAAATACTATAGGCACAATGGCGATGTGAGTACAAGAAGACTTACTCTTCTTACTGACTATGTTTTGAACATTTCCTGTGTGACCAGTATACATTCCGATGCTTCACTGTATGTTTACTGTATCCCTTGGACCTTCTTATAGAAGCGAAACACAGAAATTGCATCGGAATTAAATAGAAAAGGCACAATGCCGACTTAAGTACAAGAAGACGGACTCTTCTTACTGTCTATGTTTTTAACCATTCCTGTGACACTAGTTATAGATTGCGATGCTTCACTTCAGGTTTACTGTATCCCTCTGACATTCTTATTCACGATGAAACACAGAAATTGCATCGGAACTAAATAGAAATGGCACAATGCCGACTTAAGTACAAAAAGACTGACTCTTCTTACTGTCTATATTTTAAACTATTCCTATGACACTAGTTATCGATTCCGATGCTTGACTTCAGGTTTACTGTATCCCCTGGACCTTCTTATTGACGAGGAAACACAGAAATTGCATCGGAATTATATAGAAATGGCACAATGTCGACTTAAGTACAAGAAGACTGACTCCTGTTACTGACTATGTTTTGAACCTTTCCTGTGAGACCATTTTTAGATTCCGATGCTTCACTTCAGGTTTACTGTATCCCATGGACCTTTTTATTTACGTCGAAGCAAAGAAATAGCATCGGAATTAAATATAAAAGGCACAATGCCGACTTAAGTACGAGAAAACTGACTCTTCTTACTGTCTATGTTTTAAACCATTCCTGTGACACTAGTTATAGATTCCGATGCTTCACCTCAGGTTTTCTGTATCCCTCTGACCTTCTTATTGACGATGAAAGACAGAAATTGCATCGGAATAAAATAGAAAAGGCACAATGCCGACTCAAGTACAAGTAGACTGGCTCTTCTTACTGTCTATGTTATGAAGCTTTCCTGTGAGACCGATTTCAGATTCCGATGCTTCACTTTAGGTTTACTGTATCCCTTGGACCAGCTTACTGACGACGAAACACAGAAATTGAATCAGAATTAAATAGTAAAGGCACAATGCTGACTTAAGTACAAGATAACTAACTCTTCTTACTGTCTATGATTTGAACCTTTCCTGTGAGACCAGTTTTAGATTCCGATGCTTCTTTTCAGTTTTACTGTATCCCTTGGATATTCCATATTGACGATGAAACACAGAAATTGCATCGGAATTAAATACAAAAGGCACAATGCCGACTTAAGTACAAGAAGACTGATTCTTCTTACTGACTCTGTTTTGAACATTTCCTGTGAGACCAGTTTTTGTTTCTGATGCTTCAATATATGTTTACTGTATCCCTTGGATCTTCTTATTGACGATGAAACACAGAAATTGCATCGGAGTTAAATACAAAAGGAACAATGCCGACTTAAGTACAAGAAGACTGACTCTTCTTACTGACTATCTTTTGAACACTTCATGTGAGACCCGTTTTAGATTCCGATGCTTCACTATATGTTAACTGTATCCCTTGGAGCTTCTTATTGACGATGAAACACAGAAATTGCATCGGAATTAAATACAAAACGCACAATGCCGACTTAAGTACAAGACACAGAAATTGAATCAGAATTAAATAGTAAAGGCACAATGCTGACTTAAGTACAAGATAACTAACTCTTCTTACTGTCTATGATTTGAACCTTTCCTGTTAGACCAGTTTTAGATTCCGATGCTTCTTTTCAGTTTTACTGTATCCCTTGGATATTCCATATTGACGATGAAACACAGAAATTGCATCGGAATTAAATACAAAAGGCACAATGCCGACTTAAGTACAAGAAGACTGACTCATCTTACTGACTCTGTTTTGAACATTTCCTGTGAGACCAGTTTTAGTTTCTGATGCTTCAATATATGTTTACTGTATCCCTTGGAGCTTCTTATTGACGATGAAACACAGAAATTGCATGGGAATTAAATACAAAACGCACAATGCCGACTTAAGTACAAGAAGACTGAGTCTTCTTACTGACGATGCTTTGAACATTTCCTGTGAGACCAGTTTTAGATTCCGATTCTTCACTATATGTTTACTGTATCCCTTGGACCTTCTTATTGACGATGAAACACAGAAATTGCATCAGAATTAAATACAAAAGGCACAATGCCGACTTAAGTACATGAAGACTGACTCTTCCTACTGACTATGATTTCAACATTTCCTGTGAGACCAGTTTTAGATTCCGATGCTGCACTATATGTTTACTGTATCCCTTGGACCTTCTTATCGACGATGAAACACAGAAATTGCATCGGACTTAAATAGAAAACTGACGATACCGACTTAAATACAAGAAAACTGACTCTTCTTACTGTCTATGTTTTAAGCCATTCCTGTGACACTAGTTATAGATTCCGATGCTTCACTTCAGGTATACTGTATATCTCTCACCTTCGTATTGACGATGAAACACAGAAATTGCATCAGAATTAAATACAAAAGGCAACACGCCGACTTAAGTACAAGAAAACTGACTCTTCTCACTGTCTTTGTTTTGAACCATTCCTGTGACACTAGTTACGGATTTCGATGCTTCACTTCAGGTTTACTGTATCGCTCTGACCTTCTTATTGACGAAGAAACACAGAAATTGCATCGGAATTAAATACAAAAGGCACAATGCCGAATTAAGTACGAGAAAACCGACTCTTCGTACTGTCTATGTTTTGAACCATTCCTGTGACACTAGTTATAGATTCCGATGCTTCCCTTCAGGTTTACTGTAGCTCTCTGCCCTTCTTATTGACGATGAAACAAAGAAATTGCATCGGAAGTAAATAGAATAGGCACAATGCCGACTTAAGTACAAGAAAACTGGCTGTTCTTACTGCTATGTTGTGAACCATTCCTGCGACACTAGTTATAAATTCCGATGCTTCACATCAGGTTTTATGTATCCCTCTGACGTTCTTATTGACGATGAAAGACAGAAATTGCATCGGAATTAAATACAAAAGGCACAATGCTGACTCAAGCACAAGTAGACTGGCTCTTCTTACTGTCTATGTTATGAAGCTTTCCTGTGACATCGGTTTCAGATTCCGATGCTTCACTTCAGGTTTACTGTATCCCTTGGACCTTCTTATCAACGATGAAACACAGAAATTGCATCGGAATTAAATAGAAAAGGCACAATGCCGACTTAAGTACAAGAAAACTGACTCTTCTTACTGTCTATGCTTTCAACCATTCCTGTGACACTAGTTATACATTCCGAAGCTTCACTTCAAGTATACTGTATCTGTCTGACCCTCGTATTGACGATGAAACACAGAAATTGCATCGGAATTAAATACAAAAGGCACAATGCCGACTTAAGTACAAGAAGACTGACTCTTCTTACTGACTATCTTTTGAACATTTCCTGTGAGACCAGCATTAGATTCCGAGGCTTCACTATATGTTTACTGTATCCCTTGGACCTTCTTATTGACGATGAAACACTGAAATTGCATCGGAATTAAATACAAAACGCACAATGCCGACTTAGGTACAAGAAGACTGACTCTTCTTACTGACTATGTTTTGAACATTTCGTTTGTGAGACTAATTTTAGATTCCGATGCTTCACTATATGTTTACTGTATCCCTTGGACCTTCTTATTGACGATGAAACACAGAAATTGCATTAGAATTAAATACAAAAGGCACAAAGCCGACTTAAGTACATGAGGACTGACTCTTCCTACTGACTATGATTTCAACATTTCCTGTGAGACCAGTTTTAGATTCCGATGCTTCACTATATGTTTACTGTATGCCTTGGACCTTCTTATCGACGATGAAACACAGAAAATGCATCGGAATTAAATAGAAAAGGCATAATACCGACTTAAGTACAAGAAAACTGACTCTTCTTACTGTCTATGATTTTAACCATTCCTGTGACACTAGTTACACATTACGATGTTTCACTTCAGGTTTACTGTATCTCTCTGACCTTCGTATTGACGATGAAACATAGAAATTGCATCGGAATTAAATACAAAAGGCACAATGCTGACTTAAGTACAAGAAGACTGACTCTTCCTACTGGGTATGTTTAAAACCATTCCTGTGACACTAGTTATAGATTCCTAAGCTTCACTTCAGGTTTACTGTATCCCTCTGACCTTCATATTGACTATGAAACACAGATATTGCATCGGAATTAAATACAAATGGCACAATGCCCACTTAAGTACAAGAAAATTGACTCTTCTTACTATCTATGTTTTGACCCATTCCCGTGACACTAGTTATTGATTACGATGCTTCACTTCATGTTTACTGTATCCCTCTGCCCTTCTTATTGTCGATGAAACACAGAAATTGCATCGGAATTAAATACAAAAGGCACAATGCCGACTCAAGTACAAGAAAACTAACTCTTCTTGCTGTCCATGATTTGAACCTTTCCTGTGAGACCAGTTTTAGATTCCGATGCTTCACTTCAGGTTTACTGTATCCCTTGGACATTCACATTGACGATGAGACACAGAAATTCCATCGGAATTAAAAACAAAATCACAATGCCGACTTAAGTACAAGAAAACTGACTCTTCTTACTGTCTACGTTTTGAAACTTTCCTGTGAGACCAGTTTTAGGGTCCGATGTTTCACTTCAGGTTTACTGTATCCCATGGACCTTCTTATTGACGATGAAACACAGAAATTGCATCGGAATGATATACAAAAGGCACAATGCCGACTTAAGTACAAGAAGACGGATTCTCCTTACTGACTATGTTTTGAACATTTCCTGTGAGACCAGTTTTAGATTCTGTTGCTTCACTATATGTTTACTGTTTCCCTTGGACCATCTTAGTGACGATGAAACACAGAAATTGCATCGGAATTAAATACAAAAGGCACAATGCTGACTTAAGTACACGAAGACTGACTATTCCTACTGACTATGATTTCAACATTTCCTGTGAGACCAGTTTTAGATTCCGATGCTTCACTATATGTTTACTGTATCCCTTGGACCTTCATATTGACGATGGAACACAGAAATTGCATCGGAATTAAATAGAAAAGGCACAATGCGGACTTAAGTACAAGAAAACTGACTCTTCTCACTGCATATGTTTTGAACCATTCCTGTGCCACAAGTTTTAGATTACGATGCTTCACTTCAGGTATACTATATCCCTCTGACCTTCTTATTGACGATGAAACACAGAAATTGCATCGGAATTAAATACAAAAGGCACAATGCTGACTTAAGTACAAGAAGACTGACTATTCCTACTGACTATGATTTCAACATTTCCTGTGAGACCAGTTTTAGATTCCGATGCTTCACTATATGTTTACTGTATCCCTTGGACCTTCTTATTGACGATGAAACACAGAAATTGCATCGGAATTAAATACAAAAGGCACAATGCCGACTCAAGTACAAGAAGACTGGTTCTTCTTACAGGCTATGTTTTGCAATTTTCCTGTGAGACCGGTTTTAGATTCCGATGCTTCACTTCAGGTTTACTGTATCCCTTGGATCTTCTTAATGTCGACGAAACACAGAAATTGCATCGGAATTAAATAGAAAAAGCACAATGCCGATTTATGTACAAGAAAACTGACTCTTCGTACTGTCTATGATTTGTACCATTCCTGTGTCACTAGTAACACATTCCGATGCTTCACTTCATGTTTACTGTATCCCTCTGACCTTCTTATTGACGATGAAACACAGAAATTGCAGCGGAATTAAATACAAAAGGCAAAATGCCGACATAAGTACAAGATATCTGACTCTTCTTACTGTCTTTGTTTTGAACCATACCTGTGACACTTGTTAAAGATTCCGATGTTTCACTTCGGGTTTACTGTATACCTCTGACCTTCTTATTGACGATGAAACACAGAAATTGCATCGGAATTAAATACAAAGTCACAATGCTGACTTAAGTACAAGAAAACTGACTCTTCTGACTGTCTATGTTTTGAACCATTATGTGACACTAGTTATAGATTCCGATGCTTCACTTCAGGATTACTGTATCCCTCTGACCTTCTTATTGGCGATGAAACACAGAAATTGCATCGGAATTAAAGACAAAAGGCACAATGCCGACTCAAGTACAAGAAGACTGGCTCTTCTTACTGACTATGTTTTGAACATTTCCTGTGAGACCAGTTTTAGATTCTGATGCTTCACTATATGTTTACTGTATCCCTTGGACCTTCTTATTGACGATGAAACACAGAAATTGCATCGGAATTAAATACAAAAGGCACAAAGCCGACTTAAGTACAAGAAGACTGACTCTCCTTACTGACTATCTTTTGAACATTTCCTGTTGTACCAGTTTTAGATTCCGATGCCTCACTATATGTTTACTGTATCCCTTGGACCTTCTTATTGACGATTAAACACAGAAATTGCATCGGAATTATATACAAAAAGCACAATGCCTACTTAAGTACAAGAAGACTGACTCTTCTTACTGCCTATATTTTGAACATTTCCTGTGAGACCAGTTTTAGATTCCGATGCTTCACTATTTGTTTACTGTATCCCTTGGACCTTCTTATTGACGATGAAACACAGAAATTGCATCAGAATTATATAAAAAAGCACAATGCTGACTTATGTACAAGAAGACTGATTATTCCTACTGACTATGATTTCAACATTTCCTGTGAGACCAGTTTTATATTCCGATGCTTCACTATATGTTTACTGTATCCCTTGGACCATCGTATTGACGATGGAACACAGAAATTGCATCGGAAATAAATAGAAAATCCACAATGCGGATATAAGTACAAGAAAACTGACTCTTCGTACTGCGTATGTTTTGAACCATTCCTGTGACACTAGTTATAGATTCCGATGCTTCACTTCAGGTATATTATATCTCCCTGACCTTCTTATTGACGATGAAACACAGAAATTGCATCGGAATTAAAGACAAAAGGCACAATGCCGACTCAAGTACAAGAAGACTGGCTCTTCTTACTGTCTATGTTTTGAAACTTTCCTGTGAGACCGGTTTTAGATATCGATGCCTCACTTCAGGTTTACTGTATCCCTTGGATCTTCATATTGACGACGAAACACAGAAATTGCGTCGGAATTAAATTGAAAAGGCACAATGCCGACTTAAGTAAAAGAAAACTGACTCTTCTTACTGTCTATGTTTTGAACCATTCCTGTGACATTAGTTACACATTCCGATGCTTCACTTCAGGTTTACTGTATAACTCTGACCCTCGTATAGACGGTGAAACACTGAAATTGCAGCGCACTTAAATATTAAAGGCAAAATGCCGACTTAAGGACAAGAAATCTGAATCTACTTACTGTCTTTGTTTTGAACTATTCCTGTGACACTAGTTATGGATTCCGATGATGCACTTCAGGTTTACTGTATCCCTCTGACCGTCTTATTGACGATGAAACACAGAAACTGCATCGGAAATAATTACATAGGCACTATGCCCACTCAAGTACAAGAAGACTGGCACTTCTCACTGTCTATGTTTTGATCCAATCCTGTGACACCAGTTATAGATACCCATGCTTCTCTTCAGGTTTACTGTATTCCTCTGACCTTCTTATTGACGATGAAACACAGAAATTGCATCAGAATTAGATAGAAAAGACACAATGCCGACTTCAGTACAAGAGAACTGACTCTTCTTACTGTCTATGTTTAGAAGCATTCCCGTGACACTAGTTACAGATTCCGATGCTTCACTTCAGGTTTACTGTATCCCTCTGACCTTCTTATTGACGATGAAACACAGAAATTGCATCGGAATTAAATACAAAAGCACAATGCCGACTTCAGTACAAGAGAGCTGACTCTTCCTACTGTCTACGTTTTGAACCATTCCTGTGACACTAGTAATAGATTCCGATGCTACACTTCAGGTTTACTGTATCCCTCTGACCTTCTTATTGAAGATGAAACACAGAAATTGCATCTGAATTAAATACAAAAGGCACAATGCCGACTTAAGTACAAGAAGACTGACTCTTCTTACTGTCTATGTTTTGAACTATTCCTGTGACACTAGTTATAGATTCCGATGCTTCACTTCAGCTTTACTGTATCCCTCTGACCTTCTTATTGACGATGAAACACAGAAATTGCATCGGAATTAAATACAAAAGGCACAATGCCGCATCAAGAACAAGAAGACTGGCTCTTCCTACTGTCTATGTTTTGAACCATTCCTGTGACACTAGTTATAGATCCCGATGCTTCACTTCAGGTTTACTGTATCCCTCTGACATTCTTGTTGAAGATGAAACACAGAAATTGTATCGGATTTAAATACAAAAGGCACAATGCCAACTTAAGTACAAGAAAACTGACTCTTCTTACTGTCTGGATTTTGAATAATTCCTGTGACACTAGTTATAGATCCCGATTCTTCACTTCAGGTTTACTGTATACCTCTGACCTTCTTATTGAAGATGAAACACAGAAATTGCATGGAATTAAATACAAAAGGCACAATGCGGACTTAAGTACCAGATAACTGGTTCTTCTTACTGCGTATGTTTTGAACCATTCCTGTGACACAAGTTATAGATTACGATGCTTCACTTCAGGTATACTATATCTCTCTGACCTTCTTATTGACGATGAAACACAGAAATTACATCGGAATTAAATACAAAAGGCACAATGCCGACTCAAGTACAAGAAGGCTGGTTCTTCTTACTGTCTATGTTTTGCAACTTTCCTGTGAGACCAGTTTTAGGGTCCGATGCTCCACTTCAGGTCTACTGTATCTCTTGGACCTTCTTATTGACGATGAAACACAGAAATTGCATCGGAATTAAATACAAAAGGCACAATGCCGACTTAAGTACAAGAAGACTGACGCTCCTTACTGACTATGTTTTGAACATTTCCTGTGAGACTAGTTTTAGATTCTGATGCTTCACTATATGTTTACTGTATCCCTTGGACCTTCTTATTGACGATGAAACACAGAAATTGCATCGGAAATAAATACAAGAGGCACAACGCCGACTTACGTACAAGAAGACTGACTCTTCTTTCTGACTATCTTTTGAACATTTCCTGTTGTACCAGCTTTAGATTCCGATACCTCACTATATATTTACTGTATCCCTTTGACCTTCTTACTGACGATTAAACACAGAAATTGAATCGGAATTATATACAAAAGGCACAATGCCTACATAAGTACAAGAAGACTGACTCTTCTTACTGACTGTCATTTGAACATTTTCTGTGAGACCAGTTTTAGATTCCGATACTTCACTATATGTTTACTGTATCCCTTGGACCTTCTTATTGACGATGAAACACAGAAATTGCATCAGAATTATGTACAAAAGGCACAATGCTGATTTTAGTACAAGAAGACTGACTATTCCTACTGACTATGATTTCAACATTTCCTGTGAGACCAGTTTTATATTCCGATGCTTCACTATATGTTTACTGTATCCCTTGGACCTTCTTATTGACGATGGAACACAGAAATTGCATGGGAAATAAATAGAAAAGGCACAATGCGGACTTAAGTACAAGAAAACTGACTCTTCATACTGCGTATGTTTTGAACCATTCCTGTGACACTAGTTATAGATTCCGATGCTTCACTTCAGGTATACTATATCTCTCTGACCTTCTTATTGACGATGAAACACAGAAATTGCATCGGAATTTAATACAAATGGCACAATGCCGACTTAAGTACAAGAAAACTGACTCTTCTGACTGTCTATGTTTTGAACCATTATGTGACACTAGTTATAGATTCCGATGCTTCACTTCAGGTTTACTGTATCCCTCTGACCTTCTTATTGACGATGAAACACAGAAATTGCAGCGGAATTAAATACAAAAGGCAAAATGCCGACTAAAGTACAAGAAATCCGACTCTTCTTACCGTCTTTGTTTTAACCATTCCTGTGACACTAGTTATCGATTCCGATGCTTCACTTCAGGTTTACTGCATCCCTCTGACCTTCCTATTGACGATGAAACACAGAAATTGCATCGGAATTTAATACAAATGGCACAATGCCGACTTAAGTACAAGAAAACTGACTCTTCTGACTGTCTATGTTTTGAACCATTATGTGACACTAGTTATAGATTCCGATGCTTCACTTCAGGTTTACTGTATCCCTCTGACCTTCTTATTGACGATGAAACACAGAAATTGCATCGGAGTTAAATACAAAAGGCACAATGCCAACATAAGTACAAGAAAACTGACTCTTCATACTGTCTAAGCTTTGAACCATTCCTGTGACACTAGTTATACATTCCGATGCTTCACTTCAGGATCACTGTATCCCTCTGACCTTCTTATTGACGATGAAACACTGAAATTCCTTCGGAATTAAATACAAAAGGCACAATGCCGACTTAAGTACAAGAAAACTGACTCTTCTTACTGTCTATGTTTTGAACCATTCCTGTGACACTAGTTATAGATTTCGATGCCTCACTTTAGGTTTACTGAATGCCTCAGACCTTCTTATTGACGATGAAACAAAGAATTTGCATCGGAATTAAATACAAAAGGCACCGTGCCGACTTAAGTACAAGAAGACTGACTCTTATTACTGTCTATGTTTTGAACCATTCCTGTGACACTAGTTATAGATTCCGATGCATCACTTCAGGTTGACTGTATCCCTCTGACCTTCTTATTGAAGATGAAACACTGAAATTCCATCGGAATTAAATACAAAGGCACAATGCCGACTTAAGTACAAGGAGACTGACTCTTGTTACTGTCTATGATTTGAACCATTCCTGTGACACTAGTAATAGATTCCGATGCTTCACTTCAGGTTTACTGTATCCCTTGGACCTTCGTATTGACGATGAAACACAGAAATTGCATCGGAATTAAATAGAAAAGCCACAATGCCTACTTAAGTACAGGAAAACTAACTCTTCTTACAGTCTATGATTTTAAACTTTCTTGTGAGACCAGTTTTAGGTTCCGATGCTTCACTTCAGGTTTACTGTATCCCTTGGACCTTCTTATTGACGATGAAACACAGAAATTGCATCGGAATTAAATACAAAAGGCACAATGCCGACTTAAGTACAAGAAGACTGACTCTCCTTACTGACTATGATTTGAAAATTTCCTGTGAGACCAGTTTTAGATTCTGATGCTTCACTATATGTTTACTGTATCCCTTGGACCTTCTTATTGACGATGAAACACAGAAATTGCATCGGAATTAAATACAAAAGGCAGAACGCCGACTTAAGTACAAGAAGAGTGACTCTTCTTACTGACTATCTTTTGAACATTTCCTGTTGTACCAGTTTTACATTCCGATGCCTCACTATATGTTTACTGTATCCCTTGGACCTTCTTACTAACGATTAAACACAGAAATTGCATCGGAATTATATACAAAAGGCACAATGCCTACTTAAGTACAAGAAGACTGACTCTTCTTACTGACTATCTTTTGAACATTTCCTGTGAGACCAGATTTAGATTCCGATGCTCCACTATATGTTTACTGTATCCCTTGGACCTTCTTATTGACGATGAAACACAGAAATTGCATCAGAATTAAATACAGATGGCACAATGCTGACTTAAGTACAGGTAGACTGACTATTCCTACTGACTATGATTTCAACATTTCCTGTGAGACCAGTTTTATATTCCGATGCTTCACTATATGTTTACTGTGTCCCTTGGCCCTTCTGATTGACGATGAAACACAGAAATTGCATCGGAGTTAAATACAAAAGGCACAATGCCAACATAAGTACAAGAAAACTGACTCTTCATACTGTCTAAGCTTTGAACCATTCCTGTGACACTAGTTATACATTCCGATGCTTCACTTCAGGATCACTGTATCCCTCTGACCTTCTTATTGACGATGAAACACTGAAATTCCTTCGGAATTAAATACAAAAGGCACAATGCCGACTTAAGTACAAGAAAACTGACTCTTCTTAATGTCTATGTTTTGAACCATTCCTGTGACACTAGTTATAGATTTCGATGCCTCACTTCAGGTTTACTGAATGCCTCAGACCTTCTTATTGACGATGAAACAAAGAATTTGCATCGGAATTAAATACAAAAGGCACAGTGCCGACTTAAGTACAAGAAGACTGACTCTTATTACTGTCTATGTTTTGAACCATTCCTGTGACACTAGTTATAGATTCCGCAGCTTCACTTCTGGTTTACTGTATCCCTCTGACATTCGTATTGACGATGAAACACAGAAATTGGATCGGAATTAAATACAAAAGGCACAATGCCGAATCAAGAACAAGAAGAATGGCTCTTCCTACTGTCCATGTTTTGAACCATTCTTGTGACACTAGTTATAGATCCCGATGCTTCACTTCAGGTTTACTGTATCCCTCTGAAGGTCTTATTGACGATGAAACACAGAAATTGCATCGGAATTAAATACATAGGCACAATGCCGACTCAAGTACAAGAAAACTGGCTCTTCTTACTGTCTATGTTTTGAACCATTCCTGTGACACTAGTTATAGTTTCCGATGCTTCACTTCAGGTTTACTGTATCCCTCTGACCTTCTTATTGACGACTGAAGCACAGAAATTGCATCGGAATTAAATACAAAAGGCAGAATGCCGACTTATGTACAAGAAAACTGACTCCTCTTACTGTCTATGTTTTGAACCATTCCTGTGACACTAGTTATAGATTCCGATGCTTCACTTCAGGTTTACTGTATCCCTCTGACCTTCGTATTGACGATGAAACACACAAATTGCATCGGAATTAAATACAAAATGCACAATGCCGACTTAAGTACAAGAAAACTGACTCTTCTTAATTTCTATGTTTTGAACCATTCCTGTGACACTAGTTATAGATTCGATGCTTCACTTCTGGTTCACTGTATCCCTCTGACCTTCTTATTGACGATGAAACACTGAAATTCCATCGAAATTAAATACAAATGGCACAATGCCGACTTAAGTACAATAAAACTAACTCTTCTTACTGTCTATGATTTGAACCATTCCTGTGACACTAGTTATAGATTCCGATGCTTCACTTCAGGTTTACTGTATGCCTCCGACCTTCTTATTGACGATGAAACACAGAATTTGCATCGGAATTAAATACAAAAGGCACAATGCCGACTTAAGTACAAGAAAACTGACTCCTCTTACTGTCTATGTTCTGAACCGTTCCTGTGACACTAGTTATAGATTCCGATGCTTCACTTCAGGTTTACTGTATCCCTCTGACCTTCTTAATGACGATGAAACACAGAAATTGCATCGGAATTAAATACACATGGCACAATGCCGACTTAAGTACAAGAAAACTGACTCTTCTTACTGTCTACGCTTTGAACCATTCCTGTGACACTAGATATAGATTCCGATGCTTCACGTCAGGTTCACTGTATCCCTCTGACCTTCTTATTGACGGTGAAACACTGAAATTGCATCGGAATTAAACACAAAAATCACAGAGCTGACTTAAGTACAAGAAAACTGACTCTTCTTACTCTCTATGTTTTGAACCACTCCTGTGACACTAGTTACAGATTCCGATGCTTCACTTCAGGTTTACTGAATGCCTCTGACCTTCTTATTGACGATGAAACACAGAAATTGCATCGGAATTAAATACAAAAGGCACAATGCCGACTTAAGTACAAGAGAACTGACTCTTCTTACTGTCTATGTTTTGGACCATTCCTGTGACACTAGTTATAGATTCCGATGCTTTACTTCAGGTTTGCTGTATCCCTCTGACCTTCTTATTGACGATGAAACACAGAAATTGCATCGGAATTAAATACAAAAGGCACAATGCCATCTTCAGTACAAGATAACAGACTCTTCTTACTGTCTATGTTCGAACCATTCATGTGATACTCGTTGTAGATTCCGATGCTTTTCTTCAGGTTTACTGTATCCCTCTGACTTTCTTATTGACGATGGAACACAGAAATTGCTTCGAAATTAAATACAAAATGCACAATGCTGACTTAAGAACTAGTTAACTGTCTCTTCTTCCTGTCTATGTTTTGAACCATTCCTGTGACACTAGTTATAGATTCCGATACTTCACTTCAGATTTACTGTATCGCTCTGACCTTCTTCTTGACGATGAAACACAGAAATTGCATCGGAATAAAATACAGAAGGCACAATGCCGAATTAAGTACAAGAAAACTGACTCTTCTTACAGTCTATGTTTGAACAAATCCTGTGACACTAGTTATAGATTCCGATGCATCACTTCAGGTTGACTGTATCCCTCTGACCTTCTTATTGAAGATGAAACACTGAAATTCCATCGGAATTAAATACAAAGGCACAATGCCGACTTAAGTACAAGGAGACTGACTCTTGTTACTGTCTATGATTTGAACCATTCCTGTGACACTAGTAATAGATTCCGATGCTTCACTTCAGGTTTACTGTATCCCTTGGACCTTCTTATTGACGATGAAACACAGAAATTGCATCGGAATTAAATACAAAAGGCACACTGCCGACTTAAGTTCAAGGAGACTGACTCTTGTTACTGTCTATGATTTGAACCATTCCTGTGACACTAGTAATAGATTCCGATGCTTCACTTGAGGTTTACTGTATCCCTTGGACCTTCTAATTGACGATGAAACACAGAAATTGCATCGGATTTAAATAGAAAAGGCACAATGCCTACTTAAGTACAAGAAAACTAACTCTTCTTTCTGTCTATGTTTTGAAACTTTTCTGTGAGACCAGTTTTAGGTTCCGATGCTTCACTTCAGGTTTACTGTATCCCTTGGACCTTCTTATTGACGATGAAACACAGAAATTGCATCGGAATTAAATACAAAAGGCACAATGCCGACTTAAGTACAAGAAGACTGACTCTTCTCACTGACTATCTTTTGAACATTTCCTGTTGTACCAGTTTTAGATTCCGATGCCACTCTATATGTTTACTGTATCCCTTGGACCTTCTTACTAACGATTAAACACAGAAATTGCATAGGAATTATATACAAAAGGTACAATGCCTACTTAAGTACAAGAAGACTGACTCTTCTTACTGACTATCTTTTGAACATTTCCTGTGAGACCAGTTTTAGATTCCGATGCTTCACTATATGTTTACTGTATCCCTTGGACCTTCGTATTGACGATGAAACACAGAAATTGCATCAGAATTAAATACAAAAGGCACATTGCTGACTTAAGCACAGGAAGACTGACTATTCCTACTGTCTATGTTTTGAACTATTAATGTGACACTAGTTATAGATTCGGATGCTTCACTTCAGCTTTACTGTATCCCTCTGACCTTCGTATTGACGATGAAACACAGAAATTGCATCGGAATTAAATAAAAAAGGCACAATGCTGAATCAAGAACAAGAAGACCGGCTCTTCCTACTGTCTATGTTTTGAACCATTCCTGTGACACTAGTTATAGATCCCGATGCTTCACTTCAGGTTTACTGTATCCCTCTGACCTTCTTATTGAAGATGAAACACAGAAATTGCATCTGAATTAAATACAAAAGGCACAATGCCGACTTAAGTACAAGAAGACTGACTCTTCATACTGTCTATGTTTTGTACTATTCCTGTGACACTAGTTATAGATTCCGATGCTTCACTTCAGCTTTACTGTATCCCTCCGACCTTATTATTGACGATGAAGCACAGAAATTGCATCGGAATTAAATACAAGAGGCACAATGCCGAATCAAGACCAAGAAGACTGGCTCTACCTACTGTCTATGTTTTGAACCATTCCTGTGACACTAGTTATAGATCCCGATGCTTCACTTCAGGTTTACTGTATCCCTCTGACCGTCTTATTGACGATGAAACACAGAAATTGCATCGGAATTAAATACATAGGCACAATGCCGACTCAAGTACAAGAAAACTGGCTCTTCCTACTGTCTATGTTTTGAACCATTCCTGTGACACTAGCTATAGTTTCCGATGCTTCACTTCAGGTTTACTGTATCCCTCTGACCTTCCTATTGACGATGAAACACAGAAATTGCATCAGAATTAAACAGAAAAGGCACAATGCCGACTTAAATACAAGAAAACTGACTCTTCTTACGGTCTATGATTTGAAGCATTCCCGTGACACTAGTTATAGATTCCGATGCTTCACTTATGGTTTACTGTATCCCTCTGACCTTCTTATTGACGATGAAAGACAGAAATTGCATCGGAATTAAATACAAAAGGCACAATGCCTACTCAAGTACAAGAAGACTGGCTCTTCTTACTGTCTATGTTTTGAACCGTACCTGTGACACTAGTTATAGATTCCAATGCTTCACATCACGTTTGCTGTATCCCTCTGACCTTCTTATTGACGATGAAACACAGAAATTGCATCGGAATTAAATACAAAATTCACAATGCCGACTTAAGGACAAGAAATCTGACTCTTCTTACTGTCTATGTTTTGAACCATTCCTGTGACACTAGAAATAGATTCCGATGCTTCACTTCAGGTTCACTGTATCCCTCTGACCTTCTTATTGACGGTGAAACACTGAAATTGCATCGGAATTAAATACAAAAATAACAGAGCCGACTTAAGTACAAGAAAACTGACTCTTCTTACTGTCTAAGTTTTGAACCATTCCTGTGACACTAGTTATAGATTCCGATGCTTCACTTCAGGTTTACTGTATGCCTCAGACCTTCTTATTGACGATGAAACACAGAAATTGCATCGGAATTAAATACAAAAGGCACAATGCCGACTTAAGTACAAGAAAACTGACTCTTCTTACTGTCTATGTTTTGAACCATTCCTGTGACACTAGTTATAGATTCCGATGCTTTACTTCAGGTTTACTGTATCCCTCTGACCTTCTTATTGGAGATGAAACACAGAAATTGCATCGGAATTAAATACAAAAGGCACAATGCCAACTTAAGTACAAGATAACAGACTCTTCTTACTGTCTATGTTTTGAACCATTCATGTGACACTCGTTATAGATTCCGATGCTTTTCTTCAGGTTTACTGTATCCCTCTGACCTTCTTATCGACGATGGAACACAGAAATTGCTTCGAAATTAAATACAAAATGCACAATGCCGACTTAAGAACAAGTTAACTGTCTCTTCTTCCTGTCTATGTTTTGAACCATTCCTGTGACACTAGTTATAGATTCCGATGCTTCACTTCAGGTTTACTGTATCCCTCTGACCATCTTATTGACGATGAAACACATAAATTGCATCGGAATTAAATATAAAATTCACAATGCCGACTTAAGTACAAGAAAAACTGACTCTTCTTACTGTCTATGATTTCAACCATTTCTGTGACACTAGTTATAGATTCCGATGCTTCACTTCAGCTTTACTGTATCCCTCTGACCTTCTTATTCACGATGACACACAGAAATAGCATCGGAATTAAAAACAAAAGGCACAATGCCGACTTAAGTACAAGAAAACTGACTCTTCTTACTGTCTATGTTTTGAACAATTCCTGTGACACTCGTTATAGATTCCGATGCTTCACTTCAGGCTTACTGTATCCCTCTGACCTTCTTATAGACGATGAAACACAGAAATTGCATCGGAATTAAATACGAAAGGCACAATGCCGACTTAAGTACAGGAAAACTAACTCTTCTTACTGTCTATGCTTTGAACCATCCCTGTGACACTAGTTATAGATTCCGATGCTTCACTTCAGGTTCACTGTATCCCTCTGACCTTCTTATTGACGATGATACACTGAAATTGCATCGGAATAAAATACAAAAGGCACAAAGAAGACTTAAGTATAACAGAACTGACTCTTCTTACTGTCTATGTTTTGAACCATTCCTGAGACACTAGTTATAGATTCCGATGCTTCACTTCAGGTTTACTGTATGCCTCTGACTTTCTTATTGACGATGAAACACAGAAATTGCATCGGAATTAAATACAAAAGGCACAATGCCGACTTAAGTACAAGAAAACAGACTCTTCTTACTGTCTGTATTTTGAACCATTCCTGTGACACTAGTTATAGATTCCGATGCTTCACTTCAGGTTTACTGTATCCCTCTGACCTTTTTATTGACGATGAAACACAGAAATTGCTTCGGAATTAAATACGAAAGGCACAATGTCGAATTAAGTACAAGGAATCTGACTCTTCTTACTGTCTATGTATTGAACCATTTTTGTGACACGAGTAATAGATTCCGATGCTTCACTTCAGGTTTACTGTATCCCTCTGACCTTCGTATTGACGATGAAACAAAGAAATTGCATCGGAATTAAAACCAAAAGGCACAATGCCGACTTAAGTACAAGAAAACTGATTCTTCTTACAGTCTATGTTTTGAACCATTCATGTGAGACTAGTTATGGATTCCGATGCTTCACTGCAGGTTTACTGTATCGCTCTGACCTTCTAATTGACGATGAAACACAGAAATTGCATCGGAATTAAATACAAAAGGCACAATGCCGACTTAAGTACAAGAAAACTGACTCTTCTTACTGTCTATGTTTTGAACCATTCATGTGACATTAGTTACAGATTCCGACGCTTCACTGCAGGTTTACTGTATCCCTCTGACCTTCGTATTGACGATGAAACACAGAAATTGCATCGGAATTAAATACAAAAGGAACAATGCCGACTTAAGTACAAGAAAACTGACTCTCCTTACTGTCTATGATTTGAACAATTCCTGTGACACTAGTTATAGATTCCGATGCTTCACTTCAGATTTACTGTATCTCCCTGACCTTCTTATTGACGATGAAACACAGAAATTGCATCGGAATTAAATACGAAAGATACAATGCCGACTTAAATACAAGAAAACTGACTCTTCTTACTGTCTATGCTTTGGACCATTCCTGCGACACTAGTTATAGATTCCGATGCTTCACTTCAGGTTCACAGTATCCCTCTGACCTTCTTATTGACGATGAAACCCTGAAATTGCATCGGAATTAAATACAAAAGGCACAAAGCCGACTTAAGTATAAGAAAACTGACTCTTCTTACTGTCTATGTTTTGAACCATTCCTGTGACACTAGTTATAGATTCCAAAGCTTCACTTCAGGTTTACTGTATGCCTCTGACCTTCGTATTGTCGATGAAACACAGAAAAGTGCATCGGAATTAAATACAAAAGGCACAAAGCCGACTTAAGTACAAGAAAACAGACTCTTCTTACTGTCTATGTTTTGAACCATTCCTGTGACACTAGTTATAGATTCTGATGCTTCACTTCAGGTTTACTGTATCCCTCTGACCTTCTTGTTGACAATGAAACACAGACATTGCATCGGAATTAAATACGAAAGGCGCAATGCCGACTTAAGTACAAGAAAACTGACTCTTCTTACTGTCTATGCTTTGAACCATTCCTGTAACACTAGTTATAAATTCCGATGCTTCACTTCAGGTTCACTGTATCCCTCTGACCTGCTTATTGACGATGAAACACTGAAATTGCATCGGAACTAAATACAAAAGGCACAAAGATGACTTAAGTATAAGAAAACTGACTCTTCTTACTGTCTATGTTTTGAACCATTCCTGTGACACTAGTTATAGTTTCCGATGCTTCACTTCAGGTTTACTATATGCCTCTGACCTTCCTATTGACGATGAAACACAGAAATTGCATCGGAGTAAAATACAAAAGGCACAATACCGACTTAAGTACAAGAAAACTGACTCTTCATCCTGTCTATGTTTTGAACCATTCCTGTGACACTAGTTATAGATTCCGATGCTTCACTTAAGCCTTACTTTATCCCTCTGACCTTCTTATTGACGATGAAACACAGAAATAGCATCGGAATTAAATACAAAAGTTACAATGCCGACTTAAGTACAAGAAAACTGACTCTTCTCACTTTCTATGTTTTGAACCATTCCTGTGACACTAGTTATAGATTCCGATTCTTCACTTCAGGTTTACTGTATCCCTCTGACCTTCTTATTGACGATGAAACACAGAAATTGCATGGGAATTAAATAGAAAAGGCACAATGCCGACTTACCTAGAAGAAAACTGACTCTTCTTACTGTCTATGTTTTGAACCATTCCTGTGACAGGAGTTATAGATTCCGATGCTTCACTTCAGGTTTACTGTATCCCTCTGAGCTTCTTATTGACGATGAAACACAGAAATTGCATCGGAATTTAATACAAAAGGTACAATGCCGACATAAGTACAAGAAAACTGACTCTTCTTACTGTCTGTATTTTGAACCATTCATGTGACACTCGTTATAGATTACGATGCTTTACTTCAGGTTTACTGTATCCCTCTGACCTTCTTCTTGACGATGAAACACAGAAATTGCTTCGGAATTAAATACAAAAGGCACAATGCCGACTTAAGTACAAGATATTTGACACTTCTTACTGTCTGTGTTTTGAACCATTCATGAGTTACTAGTTAAAGATTCCGATGCTTCACTGCAGGTTTACTGTATCCCTCTGACCTTCTTATTGACGATGAAACACAGAAATTGCATCGGAATTAAATACCAAAGGCACAATGCCGACTTAAGTACAAGAAGTCTGTCTCATCTTACTGTCTATGATTTGAACAATTCCTGTGACACTAGTTATAGATTGCGATGCTTCACTTCAGGTTTACTGCATGCCTCAGACCTTCTTATTGACGATGAAACACAGAAATTGCATCGGAATTAAATACAAAAGGCACAACGCAGACTTAAGTACAAGAAAACTGACTCTTCTTACTGTCTATGTTTTGAACCATTCCTGTGACACTAGTTATAGATTCCGATGCTTTACTTCATGTTTACTGTATCCCTCTGACCCTCTTATTCACGATGAAACACAGAAATTGCATCGGAATTTAATACAAAAGGCACAATGCCGACTTAAGTACAAGAAAAGTGACTCTTCTTACTGTCTATGTTTTCAATCATTCATGTGACACTAGTTATAGATTCCGATGCTTTACTCCAGGTTTACTGTATCCCTCTGACCTCCTTATTGACGGTGATACAAAGAATTTGCTTCGGAATTAAATACAAAAGGCACAATGCCGACTTAAGTACAAGAAAACTGACTCCTCTTACTGTCTAAGTTTTGAACCATTCCTGTGACACTAGTTATAGATTCCGATGCTTCACTTCAGCTTTACTGTATCCCTCTGACCTTGTTATTGACGATGAAACACAGAAATTGCATCGGAATTAAATACAAAAGGCACAATGAAGACTTAAGTACAAGAAAACTGACACCTCTTACTGTCTGTGTTTGAACCATTCCTGTGACACTAGTTATAGATTCCGATGCTTCCCTTCAGGTTTACTGTATCCCTCTGACCTTCTTATTGACGATGAACACAGAAATTGCATCGGATTTAAATACAAAAGGCACAACGCCGACTTAAGTACAAGAAAACTGACTCTTCTTACTATCTATGTTTTGAACCATTCCTGTGACACTAGTTATAGATTCCGACGCTTCACTTCATGTTTACTGTATCCCTCTGACCCTCTTATTCACGATGAAACACAGAAATAGCATCGGAATTTTATACAAAAGGCACAATGCCGACTTAAGTACAAGAAAACTGACTCTTTTTGCTGTCTATGTTTTCAACCATTCATGTGACACTAGTTATGGATTCCGATGCTTTACTCCAGGTTTACTGTATCCCTCTGACCTCCTTATTGACGATGATGCAAAGAAATTGCTTCGGAATTAAATACAAAAGGCACAATGCCGATTTAAGTACAAGAAAACTGACTCTTCTTAACATTTTAAGTTTTGAACCATTCCTGTGACACTAGTTATAGATTCCGATGCTTCACTTCAGGTTTACTGTATCCCTCTGACCTTGTTATTGACGATGAAACACAGAAATTGCATCGGAATTAAATACAAAAGGCACAATGCCGACTGAAGTACAAGAAAACTGACTCTTCTTACTGTCTATGTTTGAACCATTCCTGTGACACTAGTTATAGATTCCGATGCTTCCCTTCAGGTTTACTGTATCCCTCTGCCCTTCTTATTGACGATGAAACACAGAAATTGCATCGGAATTAAATACAAAAGGCACAATGCCGACTTAAGCACAAGAAAACTGACTCTTCTTACTGGCTATGATTTGATCCATTCCTGTGACACTAGTTATAGATTCTGCTGCTTCACTTCAGTTTTACTGTATCCCTCTGACATTCTTATTGACGATGAAACACAGAAATTGCATCGGAGTTAAATACAAAAGGCACAATGCGGACTTAAGTACAAGAAAACTGACTCTTCTTACTGTCCATGTTTTCAACCATTCCTGTGACACTAGATATAGATTCCAATGCTTCACTTTAGGTTTACTGTATCCCTCTGACCTTCTTATTGACGATGAAACACAGGAAATGCATCGGAATTAAATACAATCGCACAATGCAGACTTCAGTACAAGAAAACTGACTCCTCTTACTGTCTATGTTTTGAACCATTCATGTGACAGTAGTTCTTCAATCCGATGCTTCACTTCAGGTTTACGGTATCCCTCTGACCTTCTTATTGACGATGAAACACAGATATTGCATCGGAATTAAATACAAAAGGCACAATGCCGACTTAAGTACAAGAATACTGACTCTCCTTACTGTCTATGTTTTGAACCATTCCTGTGACACTAGTTATAGATTCCGATGCTTCACTTCAGGTTTACTGTATCCCTCTGACCTTCTTATTGACGATGAAACACGGAAATTGCATCGGAATTAAATACAAAAGGCACAATGCCGACTTAAGTACAAGGAAACTGACTCTTCTTACTGTGTATGATTGAACCATTCCTGTGACACTAGTTATAGATTCCGATGCTTCACTCCAGGTTTACTGTATCCCTCTGACCTTCTTATTGACGATGAAACACAGAAATTGCATCGGATTAAATACAAATTGCACAATGCCGACTTAAGTGCAAGAAAACTGACTCTTCTTACTGTCTATGTTTGAACCATTTCTGTGACACTAGTTATAGATTCTGCTGCTTCACTTCAGGTTTACTGTATCCCTCTGACCTTCTTATTGACGATGAAACACAGCAATTGCATCGAAATGAAATATAAAAGGCACAATGCCGACATAAGTACAAGAAAACTGACTCTTCTTACTGTCTACGTTTTCAACAATACCTGTGCCTTTAGTTATAGATTCCGATGCTTCACTTCAGGTTTACTGTATACCTCTGACCTTCTTATTACCGATGAAACACAGAAATTGCATTGGAATTAAATACAAAAGGCACAATGTCAATTTTAGTACAAGAAAACTGACTCTTCTTACTGTCTATGTTATGAACCATTCATGAGTTACTAGTTAAAGATTCCGATGCTTCACTGCAGGTTTACTGTATCCCTCTGACCTTCTTATTGACGATGAAACACAAAAATTGCATCGGAATTAAATACCAAAGGCACAATGCCGACTTAAGTACAAGAAGGCTGTCTCATCTTACTGTCTATGATTTGAACAATTCCTGTGACACTAGTTATAGATTCCGATGCTTCACTTCATGTTTACCGTATCCCTCCGACCTTCTTATTGACGATGAAACACAGAAATTGCATCGGATTAAATACAAAAGGCACACTGCCGACTTAAGTACAAGAAAACTGATCCTCTTACTGTCTATGTTTTGAACCATTCCTGTGACACTAGTTATAGAATCCGATGCTTCACTTCAGGTTCAATAAATCCCTCTGACCTCCTTATTTACGATGAAATACTGAAATTGCATCGGACTTAAATACAAGAGGCACAATTCCGACTTAAGTACAAGTAAACTGACTCTTCTTACTGTCTATGTATTGAACCATTCCTGTGACACTAGTTATAGATTCCGATGCTTCACTTCAGGTTTACTGTATGCCTTTGACCTTCTTATTGACGATGAAACACAGAAATTGCATAGGAATTAAATACAAAAGGCACAATGCCGACTTAAGTACAAGAAAACATACTCTTCATACTGCCTATGTTTTGAACCATTCCTGTGACACTAATTATAGATTCCGATGCTTCACTTCAGGTTTATTGTATCCCTCTGACATTCTAATTGACGATGAAACACAGAAATTGCATCGGAATGAAATATAAAAGGCACAATGCCGACTTAAGTGCAAGAAAACTGACTCTTCTTACTGTCTATGTTTTGAACCATTCCTGTGACACTAGTTATAGATTCCGATGCTTCACTTCAGGTTTACTGTATCCCTCTGACCTTCTTATTGACGATGAAACACGGAAATTGCATCCGGATTAAATACAAAAGGCACAATTACGACTAAAGTACAAGAAACCTGACTCATCTTACTGTCTATGCTTTGAACCAGTCCTGTGACACTAGTTATAGATTGCGATGCTTCACTTCAGGTTTACTGCATGCCTCAGACCTTCTTATTGACGATGAAACACAGAAATTGCATCGGAATTAAATACAAAAGGCACAACGCAGACTTAAGTACAAGAAAACTGACTCTTCTTACTGTCTATGTTTTGAACCATTCCTGTGACACTAGTTATAGATTCCGATGCTTCACTTCATGTTTACTGTATCCCTCTGACCCTCTTATTCACGATGAAACACAGAAATTGCATCGGAATTTAATACAAAAGGCACAATGCCGACTTAAGTACAAGAAAAGTGACTCTTCTTACTGTCTATGTTTTCAATCATTCATGTGACACTAGTTATAGATTCCGATGCTTAACTCCAGGTTTACTGTATCCCTCTGACCTCCTTATTGACGGTGATACAAAGAATTTGCTTCGGAATTAAATACAAAAGGCACAATGCCGACTTAAGTACAAGAAAACTGACTCCTCTTACTGTCTAAGTTTTGAACCATTCCTGTGACACTAGTTATAGATTCCGATGCTTCACTTCAGCTTTACTGTATCCCTCTGACCTTGTTATTGACGATGAAACACAGAAATTGCATCGGAATTAAATACAAAAGGCACAATGAAGACTTAAGTACAAGAAAACTGACACCTCTTACTGTCTATGTTTGAACCATTCCTGTGACACTAGTTATAGATTCCGATGCTTCCCTTCAGGTTTACTGTATCCCTCTGACCTTCTTATTGACGATGAACACAGAAATTGCATCGGATTTAAATACAAAAGGCACAACGCCGACTTAAGTACAAGAAAACTGACTCTTCTTACTATCTATGTTTTGAACCATTCCTGTGACACTAGTTATAGATTCCGACGCTTCACTTCATGTTTACTGTATCCCTCTGACCCTCTTATTCACGATGAAACACAGAAATAGCATCGGAATTTTATACAAAAGGCACAATGCCGACTTAAGTACAAGAAAACTGACTCTTCTTGCTGTCTATGTTTTCAACCATTCATGTGACACTAGTTATGGATTCCGATGCTTTACTCCAGGTTTACTGTATCCCTCTGACCTCCTTATTGACGATGATGCAAAGAAATTGCTTCGGAATTAAATACAAAAGGCACAATGCCGATTTAAGTACAAGAAAACTGACTCTTCTTACTGTCTATGTTTTGAACCATTCCTGTGACACTAGATATAGATTCCGATGCTTCACTTTAGGTTTACTGTATCCCTTTGACCTTCTTATTGGCGATGAAACACAGAAAATGCATCGGAATTAAATACAAAAAGCACAATGCAGACTTCAGTACAAGGAAACTGACTCCTCTTACTGTCTATGTTTTGAACCATTCCTGTGACACTAGTTATATAATCCGATGCTTCACTTCAGGTTTACTGTATCCCTCTGACATTCTTATTGACGACGAAACACAGAAATTGCATGGGAATTAAATAGAAAAGGCACAATGCCGACTTAAGTACAAGAAAACTGACTCTTCTTAACATTTTAAGTTTTGAACCATTCCTGTGACACTAGTTATAGATTCCGATGCTTCACTTCAGGTTTACTGTATCCCTCTGACCTTGTTATTGACGATGAAACACAGAAATTGCATCGGAATTAAATACAAAAGGCACAATGCCGACTGAAGTACAAGAAAACTGACTCTTCTTACTGTCTATGTTTGAACCATTCCTGTGACACTAGTTATAGATTCCGATGCTTCCCTTCAGGTTTACTGTATCCCTCTGCCCTTCTTATTGACGATGAAACACAGAAATTGCATCGGAATTAAATACAAAAGGCACAATGCCGACTTAAGTACAAGAAAACTGACTCTTCTTACTGGCTATGATTTGATCCATTCCTGTGACACTAGTTATAGATTCTGCTGCTTCACTTCAGTTTTACTGTATCCCTCTGACATTCTTATTGACGATGAAACACAGAAATTGCATCGGAGTTAAATACAAAAGGCACAATGCGGACTTAAGTACAAGAAAACTGACTCTTCTTACTGTCTATGTCTTGAACTGTTCCTGTGACACTAGTTATAGATTCTGCTGCTTCACTTCAGGTTTACTGTATCCCTCTGACCTTCTTATTGGCGATGAAACACAGAGATTGCATCGGAGAAAAATACAAATGGCACAATGCCGACTTAAGTACAAGAAAACTGACTCTTCTTACAGTCTATGTTTTGAATCATTCGTGTGACACTAGTTATAGATTCCGATGCTTCACTTCAGGTTTACTGTATAACTCTGACCTTCTTATTGACGATGAAACACAGATATTGCATCGGAATTAAATACAAAAGGCACAATGCCGACTTAAGTACAAGAAAACTGACTCTTCTTACTGTCTATGTTTTGAACCATTCCTGTGACACTAGTTATAGATTCCGATGCTACACTTCAAGTTTACTGCGTGCCTCAGACCTTCTTATTGACGATGAAACACAGAAATTGCATCGGAATTAAATACAAAAGGCACAACGCCGACTTAAGTACAAGAAAACTGACTCTTCTTACTGTCTATGTTTTGAACCATTCCTGTGACACTAGTTATATATTCCAATGCTTCACTTCATGTTTACTGTATCCCTCTGACCCTCTTATTCACGATGAAACACAGAAATTGCATCGGAATTTAATACAAAAGGTACAATGCCGACTTAAGTACAAGAAAACTGACTCTTCTTACTGTCCATGTTTTCAACCATTCCTGTGACACTAGATATAGATTCCAATGCTTCACTTTAGGTTTACTGTATCCCTCTGACCTTCTTATTGATGATGAAACACAGGAAATGCATCGGAATTAAATACAATCGCACAATGCAGACTTCAGTACAAGAAAACTGACTCCTCTTACTGTCTATGTTTTGAACCATTCATGTGACAGTAGTTCTTCAATCCGATGCTTCACTTCAGGTTTACGGTATCCCTCTGACCTTCTTATTGACGATGAAACACAGATATTGCATCGGAATTAAATACAAAAGGCACAATGCCGACTTAAGTACAAGAATACTGACTCTCCTTACTGTCTATGTTTTGAACCATTCCTGTGACACTAGTTATAGATTCCGATGCTTCACTTCAGGTTTACTGTATCCCTCTGACCTTCTTATTGACGATGAAACACGGAAATTGCATCGGAATTAAATACAAAAGGCACAATGCCGACTTAAGTACAAGGAAACTGACTCTTCTTACTGTGTATGATTGAACCATTCCTGTGACACTAGTTATAGATTCCGATGCTTCACTCCAGGTTTACTGTATCCCTCTGACCTTCTTATTGACGATGAAACACAGAAATTGCATCGGATTAAATACAAATTGCACAATGCCGACTTAAGTGCAAGAAAACTGACTCTTCTTACTGTCTATGTTTGAACCATTCCTGTGACACTAGTTATAGATTCTGCTGCTTCACTTCAGGTTTACTGTATCCCTCTGACCTTCTTATTGACGATGAAACACAGAGATTGCATCGGAGTAAAATACAAAAGGTACAATGTCGACTTAAGTACAAGAAAACTGACTCTTCTTACAGTCTATGTTTTGAATCATTCGTGTGACACTAGTTATAGATTCCGATGCTTCACTTCAGGTTTACTGTATAACTCTGACCTTCTTATTGACGATTAAACACAGATATTGGATCGGAATTAAATACAAAAGGCCCAATGCCGACTTAAGTACAAGAAAACTGACTCTTCTTACTGTCTATGCTTTTGAACCATTCCTGTGACAGTAGTTATAGATTCCGATGCTTCACTTCAGGTTTACTGTATCCCTCTGACCTTCTTATTGACGATGAAACACAGAAATTGCTTCGCAATGAAATACAAAAGGCTCAATGCCGACTTAAGTACAAGAAAACTGACTCTTCTTACTGTCTATGTCTTGAACCATTCCTGTGACACTAGTTATAGATTCCGATGCTTCACTTCAGGTTTACTGTATCCCTCTGACCTTCTTAAATGACGATGAAACACAGAAATTGCATCGGAATTAAATACAAAAGGCACAATGCCGACCTAAGTACAAGAAAACTGACTCTTCTTACTGTCTATGTTTTGAACCATTCCTGTGACACTAGTTATAGATTCTTCTGCTTCACTTCGGGTTTACTGTATCCCTCTGACCTTCTTATTGACAATGAAACACAGAGATTGCATCGGAGTAAAATACAAATGGCACAATGCCGACTTAAGTATAAGAAAACTGACTCTTTTTACAGTCTATGTTTTGAACCATTCGTTTGACACTAGTTATAGTTTCCGATGCTTCACTTCAGGTTTACTGTATAACTCTGACCTTTATATTGACGATGAAACACAGATATTGCATCGGAATTAAATACAAATGGCACAATGCCGACTTAAGTACAAGAAAACTGACTCTTCTTACTGTCTATGTTTTGAACCATTCCTGTGACAGTAGTTATAGATTCCGATGCTTCACTTCAGGTTCACTGTATCCCTCTGACCTTCTTATTGACGATGAAACACAGAAATTGCTTCGGAATTAAATACAAAAGGCACAATGCCGACTTAAGTATAAGAAAACTGACTTTTCTTACTGTTTATGTATTGAACCATTCGTGTGACACTAGTTATAGATTCCGATGCTTCACTTCAGGTTTACTATATCCCTCTGACCTTCTTATTGACGATGAAACACAGAAATTGCATCGGAATTAAATACAAAAGGCACAATGCCGACTTAAGTACAAGAAAACTGACTCTTCTTACTGTCTATGTTTTGAACCATTCCTGTGACACTAGTTATAGATTCCGATGCTTCACTTCAGGCTCACTGTATCCCTCTGACCTTCTTATTGACGGTCAAACACTGAAATTGCATCGGAATTAAATACAAAAGGCACAATGCCGACTTAAGTACAAGAAAACTGACTCATCTTACTGTCTACGATTTGAACCATTCCTGTGACACTAGTTATAGATTCCGATGCTTCACTTCAGGTTTACGGTATCCCTCCGACCTTCTTATTGACGATGAAACATAGAAATTGCATCGGAATTAAATACAAAAGGCACAATGCCGACTTAAGTAGAAGAAAACTGACTCTTCTTACCCCTCTATGTTTTGAACCATTCCTGTGACACTAGTTATAGATTCCGATGCTTCACTTCAGGCTCACTGTATCCCTCTGACCTTCTTATTGACGATCAAACACTGAAATTGCATCGGAATTAAATACGAAAGGCACAATGCCGACTTAAGGACAAGAAAACTGACTCTTCTTACTGTCTATGATTTAAACCATTCCCGTGACACTAGTTATAGATTACGATGCTTCACTTCAGGTCCACTGATTCCCTCTGACGTTCTTATTGACGATGAAACACAGAAATTGCATTGGAATTAAATACAAAAGGCACAACGCCGACTTAAGTGCAAGAAAACCGACTCTTCTTACTGTCTATGTTTGAACCATTCCTGTGACACTAGTTATAGATTCTGCTGCTTCACTTCAGGTTTACTGTATCCCTCTGACCTTCTTATTGACGATGAAACACAGAGATTGCATCGGAGTAAAATACAAATGGCACAATGTCGACTTAAGTACAAGAAAACTGACTCTTCTTACAGTCTATGTTTTGAATCATTCGTGTGACACTAGTTATAGATTCCGATGCTTCACTACAGGTTTACTGTATAACTCTGACCATTATATTGACGATTAAACACAGATATTGGATCGGAATTAAATACAAAAGGCACAATGCCGACTTAAGTACAAGAAAACTTACTCTTCTTACTGTCTATGCTTTTGAACCATTCCTGTGACAGTAGTTGTAGATTCCGATGCTTCACTTCAGGTTTACTGTATCCCTCTGACCTTCTTATTGACGATGAAACACAGAAATTGCTTCGGAATGAAATACAAAAGGCACAATGCCGACTTAAGTACAAGAAAACTGACTCATCTTACTGTCTACGATTTGAACCATTCCTGTGACACTAGTCATAGATTCCGATGCATCACTTCAGGTTTACTGTAACCCTCCGACCTTCTTATTGACGATGAAACACAGAAATTGCATCGGAATTAAATACAAAAGGCACAATGCCGACTTAAGTAGAAGAAAACTGACTCTTCTTACCCCTCTATGTTTTGACCCATTCCTGTGACACTAGTTATAGATTCCGATGCTTCACTTCAGGCTCACTGTATCCCTCTGACCTTCTTATTGACGATCAAACACTGAAATTGCATCGGAATTAAATACGAAAGGCACAATGCCGACTTAAGGACAAGAAAACTGACTCTTCTTACTGTCTATGATTTAAACCATTCCCGTGACACTAGTTATAGATTACGATGCTTCACTTCAGGTCCACTGATTCCCTCTGACGTTCTTATTGACGATGAAACACAGAAATTGCATTGGAATTAAATACAAAAGGCACAACGCCGACTTAAGTACAAGAAAACTGGCTCTTCTTACTGTCTATGTTTTGAACCATTCCTGTGACACTAGTTTAAGATTCCAATGCTTCACTACAGGTATACTAGATCCCTCTGAACTTCTTATTGACGATGAAACATAGAAATTGCATCGGAATGAAATAGAAAAGGAACAATGCCGACTTAGGTACAAGAAAACTGACTCTTCTTACTGTCTTTGTTTTGAACCACTGCTGTGACACTAGTTATAGATTCCGATGCTTGACTTCATGTTTACTGTATCCCTCTGACCTTCTTATTGACGATGAAACACAGAAATTGCATCGGAATTAAATACAAAAAGGCACAATTCCGACTTAAGTACAAGAAATCTGACTCTTCTTACTGTCTATGTTTTCAACCATTCCTGTGACACTAGATATAGATTCCGATGTTTCACTTCAGGTTTTCTATATCCCTCTGACCTTCTTATTGACGATGAAACGCAGAAATCGCATCGGAATTAAATACAAAAAGCACAATGCCGACTTAAGTACAAGAAAACTGACTCTTCTTACTGTCTATGATTGAACCATTCCTGTGACACTAGTTATAGATTCAGATGCTTCACTTCAGGTTTACTGTATCCCTCTGACCTTCTTATTGACGGTGAAACACAGAAATTTCATCATAATTAAATACTAAAGGCGAAATGCCGACTTAAGTACAAGAAAACTGATTCCCCTTACTGTCTATGTTTTGAACCATTCCTGTGACACTAGTTATAGATTCCGATGCTTCACTTTAGCTTTACTGTATCCCTCTGACCTTCTTATTGACGATGAAGCATAGAAATTGCATCGGAATGAAATAGAAAAGGACCAATGCCGACTTAGGTACAAGAAAACTGACTCTTCTTACTGTCAATGCTTTGAACCATTCCTGTGACACTAGTTATAGATTCCGTTGCTTCACTTCAGAATTACTGTTCCCCTCTGACCTTCTTATTGACGATGAAACACAGAAATTTCGTCGGAATTAAATACAAAAGGCACAATGCCGACTTAAGTACAAGAAAACTGACTCTTCTTACTGTCTATGTTTTGAACCATTCCTTCGACACTAGTTATAGATTCCGATGCTTCACTTCAGGTTTGCTGTATCCCTCTGACCTTCTAATTGACGATGAAACACAGAAATTGCATCTGAATTAAATAGAAAAGCAGAACGCCGACTTATGTACAAGAAAACTGACTCTTCTTACTGTCTATGTTTTGAACCATTCCTGTGACCCTAGTTATAGATTCCGATGCTTCACTTCAAGCTCACTGTATAACTCTGACCTTCTTATTGACGATCAAACACTGAAATTGAATCGGAATTAAATACGAAAGGCACAATGAAGACTTAAGGACAAGAAAACTGACTCTTCTTACTGTCTATGATTTGAACCATTCCCGTGACAAGAGTTATAGATTCCGATGCTTCACTTCAGGTTCACTGATTCCCTCTGACGTTCTTATTGACGATGAAACACAGAAATTGCATTGGAATTAAATACAAAATTCACAACGCCGACTTAAGTACAAGAAAACTGACTCTTCTTACTGTCTATGTTTTGAACCATTCCTGTGACACTAGTGTAAGATTCCAATGCTTCACTACAGGTATACTGTATCCCTCTGAACTTCTTATTGACGAAGAAACATAGAAATTGCATCGGAAGGAAATAGAAAAGGAACAATGCCGACTTAGGTACAAAAAAACTGACTCTTCTTACTGTCTTTGTTTTGAACCATTGCTGTGACACTAGTTATAGATTCCGATGCTTCACTTCAGGTTTACTGTATCCCTCTGACCTTCTTATTGACGATGAAACACAGAAATTGCATCGGGATTAAATACAAAACGCACAATTCCGACTTAAGTACAAGAAATCTGACTCTTCTTACTGTCTATGTTTTCAATCATTCCTGTGACACTAGATATAGATTCCGATGCTTCACTTCAGGTTTTCTATATCCCTCTGACCTTCTTATTGACGATGAAACGCAGAAATCACATCGGAATTAAATACAAAAAGCACAATGCCGACTTAAGTACAAGAAAACTGACTCTTCTTACTGTCTATGGTTGAACCATTCCTGTGACACTAGTTATAGATTCCAATGCTTCACTTCAGGTTTACTGTATCCCTCTGACCTTCTTATTCACGATGAAACACAGAAATTTCATCATAATTAAATACAAAAGGCGCAATGCCAACTTAAGTACAAGAAAACTGACTCTTCTTACTGTCTATGTTTTGAACCATTCCTGTGACACTAGTTATAGATTCCGATGCTTCACTTCAGCTTTACTGTATCCCTCTGACCTTCGTATTGACGATGAAACACTGAAATTGCATCGGAATTAAATACAAAAGGCACAACGCCGACTTAAGTACAAGAAAACTGACCCTTCTTACTGTCTATGTTTTCAACCATTCATGTGACACTAGTTATAGATTCCGTTGCTTCACTTCAGGTATACTGTATCCCTCTAACCTTCTTATTGACGATGAAACACAGAAATTGCATCGGAAATAAATACAAAAGGCACAAAGCCGACTTAAGTGCAAGATAACTGACTCTTCTTACTGTCAATGTTTGAACCACTCATGTGACACTAGTTATAGATTCCGATGCTTCACCTCAGGTTTACTGTATCACTCTGACCTTCTTATTGACGATGAAACACAGAAATTGCTACGGAATTAAATACAAAAAGCACAATGCCGACTTAAGTACAAGAAAACTGACTCATCTTACTGTCCTTGTTTTGAACCATTCCTGTGACACTAGTTATAGATTCCGATGCTTCACTTGAGGTATACTGTATCCCTCTGACCTTCTAATTGACGATGAAACATAGAAATTGCATCGGAATGAAATAGAAAAGGAACAATGCCGACTTATTTACAAGAAAACTGACTCTTCTTACTGTCAATGCTTTGAACCATTCCTGTGACACTAGTTATAGATTCCGTTGCTTCACTTCAGATTTACTGTTCCCCTCTGACCTTCTTATTGACGATGAAACACAGAAATTTCGTCGGAATTAAATACAAGAGGCACAATGCCGACTTAAGTACAAGAAAGCTGACTCTTCTTACTGTCTATGTTTTGAATCATTCCTGTGACCCTAGTTATAGATTCCGATGCTTCACCTCAGGTTTACTGTATCCCTCTGACCTTCTTATTGACGATGAAACACAGAAATTGCTTCGGAATTAATTACAAAAGGCACAATGCCGACTTAAGTACAAGAAAACTGACTCTTCTTACTATCTATGTTTTGATCCATTCCTGTGACACTAGTTATAGATTCCGATGCTTCACTTCAGGTATACTGTATCCCTCTGACCTTCTTATTGACGATGAAACATAGAAATTGCATCGGAATGAAATAGAAAAGGAACAATGCCGACTTAGGTACAAGAAAACTGACTCTTCTTACAGTCTATGCTTTGAACCATCCCTGTGACGCTAGTTATAGAATCCAATGCTTCACTTCAGGTTTACTGTATCCCTCTGACCTTCGTATTGACGATCAAACACTGAAATTGCATCAGAATTAAATACAAAAGGCACAATGCCGACTTAAGTACAAGAAAACTGACTCATCTTACTGTCTACGATTTGAACCATTCCTGTGACACTAGTTATAGATTCCGATGCTTCACTTCAGGTTCACTGATTCCCTCTGATGTTCTTATTGACGATGAAACACCGAAATTGCATTGGAATTAAATAGAAAAGGCACAACGCCGACTTGAGTACAAGAAAACTGACTCTTCTTACGGTCTATGTTTTGAACCATTCCTGTGACACTAGTTTAAGATTCCAATGCTTCACTTCAGGTATACTGTATCCGTCTGACCTTCTTATTGACGATGAAACATAGAAATTGCATCGGAATGAAATAGAAAAGGAACAATGCCGACTTAGGTACAAGAAAACTGACTCTTCTTACTGTCTTTGTTTTGAACCATTGCTGTGACACTACTTATAGATTCCGATGCTTCACTTCAGGTTTACTGTATCCCTCTGAACTTCTTATTCACGATGAAACACAGAAATTGCATCGGAATTATATACAAATGGCACAATGCCGACTTAAGTACAAGAAAACTGACTCTTCTTACAGTCTATGTTTTGAATCATTCGTGTGACACTATTTATAGATTCCGATGCTTCACTTCAGGTTTACTGTATCCCTCTGACCTTCTTATTGACGATGAAACACAGAAATTGCATCGGAATTAAATACAAAAGGCACAATGCCGACTTAAGTACAAGAAAACTGAGTCTTCTTACTGTCTATGATTTGAACCATTCCTGTGACACTAGTTATAGATTCTGCTGCTTCACTTCAGGTTTACTGTATCTCTCTGACATTCTTATTGACGATGAAACACAGAGATTGCATCGGAGTAAAATACAAATGGCACAATGCCGACTTAAGTACAAGAAAACTGACTCTTCCTACAGTCTATGTTTTGAACCATTCGTGTGACACTAGTTATAGATTCCGATGCTTCACTTCAGGTTTACTGTATAACTCTGACCCTCTTATTGACGATGAAACACAGATATTGCATCGGAATTAAATACTTAAGGCACAATGCCGACTTAAGTACAAGAAAACTGACTCTTCTTACTGTCTATGTTTTGAACCATTCCTGTGACAGTAGTTATGGATTCCGATGCTTCACTTCAGGTTTACTGTATCCCTCTGACCTTCTTATTGACGATGAAACACAGAAATTGCTTCGGAATTAAATACAAAAGGCACAATGCCGACTTAAGTACAAGAAATCTGACTCATTTCACAGTCTATGTATTGAACCATTCCTGTGACACTAGGTATAGATTCCGATGCTTCACTTCAGGTTTACTGTATCCCTCTGACCTTCTTATTGACGATGAAACACAGAAATTGCATCGGAATTAAATACAAAAGGCACAATGCCGACTTAAGTACAAGAAAACTGACTCTTCTTACCCCTCTATGTTTTGAACCATTCCTGTGACACCAGTTATAGATTCCGATGCTTCACTTCAGGCTCACTGTATCCCTCTGACCTTCTTATTGACGATCAAACACTAAAATTGCATCGGAATTAAATACGAAAGGCACAATGCCGACTTAAGGACAAGAAAACTGACTCTTCTTACTGTCTATGATTTAAACCATTCCCGTGACACTAGTTATAGATTCCGATGCTTCACTTCAGGTCCACTGATTCCCTCTGACGTTCTTATTGACGATGAAACACAGAAATTGCATTGGAATTAAATACAAAAGGCACAACGCCGACTTAAGTACAAGAAACCTGTCTCTTCTTACTGTCTATGTTTTGAACCATTCCTGTGACACTAGTTTAAGATTCCAATGCTTCACTACAGGTATACTGTATCCCTCTGAACTTCTTATTGACGATGAAACACAGAAATTTCATCGGAAATAAATACAGAAGGCACAATGCCGACTTAAGTGCAAGAAAACTGACTCTTCTTACTGTCAATGTTTGAACCACTCATGTGACACTAGTTATAGATTCCGATGCTTCACCTCAGGTTTACTGTATCCCTCTGACCTTCTTATTGACGATGAAACACAGAAATTGCGTCGGAATGAAATAGAAAAGGACCAATGCCGACTTAGGTACAAGAAAACTGACTCTTCTTACTGTCAATGCTTTGAACCATTCCTGTGACACTAGTTATAGATTCCGTTGCTTCACTTCAGAATTACTGTTCCCCTCTGACCTTCTTATTGACGATGAAACACAGAAATTTCGTCGGAATTAAATACAAAAGGCACAATGCCGACTTAAGTACAAGAAAACTGACTCTTCTTACTGTCTATGTTTTGAACCATTCCTTCGACACTAGTTATAGATTCCGATGCTTCACTTCAGGTTTGCTGTATCCCTCTGACCTTCTAATTGACGATGAAACACAGAAATTGCATCGGAATTAAATAGAAAAGGCACAACGCCGACTTATGTACAACAAAACTGACTCTTCTTACTGTCTATGTTTTGAACCATTCCTGTGACCCTAGTTATAGATTCCGATGCTTCACTTCAGGCTCACTGTATCCCTCTGACCTTCTTATTGACGATCAAACACTGAAATTGCATCGGAATTAAATACGAAAGGCGCAATGAAGACTTAAGGAAAAGAAAACTGACTCTTCTTACTGTCTATGATTTGAACCATTCCCGTGACAAGAGTTATAGATTCCGATGCTTCACTTCAGGTTCACTGATTCCGTCTGACGTTCTTATTGACGATGAAACATAGAAATTGCATTGGAATTAAATACAAAAGGCACAACGCCGACTTAAGTACAAGAAAACTGACTCTTCTTACTGTCTATGTTTTGAACCATTCCTGTGACACTAGTTACAGATTCCAATGCTTCACTACAGGTATACTGTATCCCTCTGAACTTCTTATTGACGAAGAAACATAGAAATTGCATCGGAAGGAAATAGAAAAGGATCAATGCCGACTTAGGTACAAGAAAACTGACTCTTCTTACCCCTCTATGTTTTGAACCATTCCTGTGACACTAGTTATAGATTCCGATGCTTCACTTCAGGCTCACTGTATCCCTCTGACCTTCTTATTGACGATCAAACACTAAAATTGCATCGGAATTAAATACGAAAGGCACAATGCCGACTTAAGGACAAGAAAACTGACTCTTCTTACTGTCTATGATTTAAACCATTCCCGTGACACTAGTTATAGATTCCGATGCTTCACTTCAGGTCCACTGATTCCCTCTGACGTTCTTATTGACGATGAAACACAGAAATTGCATTGGAATTAAATACAAAAGGCACAACGCCGACTTAAGTACAAGAAACCTGTCTCTTCTTACTGTCTATGTTTTGAACCATTCCTGTGACACTAGTTTAAGATTCCAATGCTTCACTACAGGTATACTGTATCCCTCTGAACTTCTTATTGACGATGAAACACAGAAATTTCATCGGAAATAAATACAGAAGGCACAATGCCGACTTAAGTGCAAGATAACTGACTCTTCTTACTGTCAATGTTTGAACCACTCATGTGACACTAGTTATAGATTCCGATGCTTCACCTCAGGTTTACTGTATCCCTCTGACCTTCTTATTGACGATGAAACACAGAAATTGCATCGGAATGAAATAGAAAAGGACCAATGCCGACTTAGGTACAAGAAAACTGACTCTTCTTACTGTCAATGCTTTGAACCATTCCTGTGACACTAGTTATAGATTCCGTTGCTTCACTTCAGAATTACTGTTCCCCTCTGACCTTCTTATTGACGATGAAACACAGAAATTTCGTCGGAATTAAATACAAAAGGCACAATGCCGACTTAAGTACAAGAAAACTGACTCTTCTTACTGTCTATGTTTTGAACCATTCCTTCGACACTAGTTACAGATTCCGATGCTTCACTTCAGGTTTGCTGTATCCCTCTGACCTTCTAATTGACGATGAAACACAGAAATTGCATCGGAATTAAATAGAAAAGGCACAACGCCGACTTATGTACAAGAAAACTGACTCTTCTTACTGTCTATGTTTTGAACCATTCCTGTGACCCTAGTTATAGATTCCGATGCTTCACTTCAGGCTCACTGTATCCCTCTGACCTTCTTATTGACGATCAAACACTGAAATTGCATCGGAATTAAATACGAAAGGCACAATGAAGACTTAAGGAAAAGAAAACTGACTCTTCTTACTGTCTATGATTTGAACCATTCCCGTGACAAGAGTTATAGATTCCGATGCTTCACTTCAGGTTCACTGATTCCGTCTGACGTTCTTATTGACGATGAAACACAGAAATTGCATTGGAATTAAATACAAAAGGCACAACGCCGACTTAAGTACAAGAAAACTGACTCTTCTTACTGTCTATGTTTTGAACCATTCCTGTGACACTAGTTAAAGATTCCAATGCTTCACTACAGGTATACTGTATCCCTCTGAACTTCTTATTGACGAAGAAACATAGAAATTGCATCGGAAGGAAATAGAAAAGGAACAATGCCGACTTAGGTACAAGAAAACTGACTCTTCTTGCTGTCTTTGTTTTGAACCATTGCTGTGACACTAGTTATAGATTCCGATGCTTCACTTCAGGTTTACTGTATCCCTCTGACCTTCTTATTGACGATGAAACACAGAAATTGCATCGGGATTAAATACAAAACGCACAATTCCGACTTAAGTACAAGAAATCTGACTCTTCTTACTGTCTATGTTTTCAACCATTCCTGTGACACTAGATATAGATTCCGATGCTTCACTTCAGGTTTTCTATATCCCTCTGACCTTCTTATTGACGATGAAACGCAGAAATCGCATCGGAATTAAATACAAAAAGCACAATGCCGACTTAAGTACAAGAAAACTGACTCTTCTTACTGTCTATGATTGAACCATTCCTGTGACACTAGTTATAGATTCCGATGCTTCACTTCAGGTTTACTGTCTCCCTCTGACCTTCTTATTGACGATGAAACACAGAAATTTCATCATAATTAAATACAAAAGGCGCAATGCCAACTTAAGTTCAAGAAAACTGACTCCCCTTACTGTCTATGTTTTGAACCATTCCTGTGACACTAGTTATAGATTCCGATGCTTCACTTCAGCTTTACTGTATCCCTCTGACCTTCTTATTGACGATGAAACACTGAAATTGCATCGGAATTAAATACAAAAGGCACAACGCCGACTTAAGTACAAGAAAACTGACCCTTCTTACTGTCTATGTTTTGAACCATTCATGTGACACTAGTTATAGATTCCGATGCTTCACTTCAGGTATACTGTATCCCTCTGACCTTCTTATTGACGATGAAACACAGAAATTGCATCGGAAATAAGTACAAAAGGCACAAAGCCGACTTATGTGCAAGATAACTGACTCTTCTTGCGGTCAATGTTTGAACCACTCATGTGACACTAGTTATAGATTCCGATGCTTCACCTCAGTTTTACTGTATCCCTCTGACCTTCTTATTGACGATGAAACACAGAAATTGCTTCGGAATTAAATACAAAAAGCACAATGCCGACTTAAGTACAAGAAAACTGACTCATCTTACTGTCCTTGTTTTGAACCATTCCTGTGACACTAGTTATAGATTCCGATGCTTCACTTGAGGTATACTGTATCCCTCTGACCTTCTTATTGACGATGAAACATAGAAATTGCATCGGAATGAAATAGAAAAGGAACAATGCCGACTTATTTACAAGAAAACTGACTCTTCTTACTGTCAATGCTTTGAACCATTCCTGTGACACTAGTTATAGATTAAATTGCTTCACTTCAGATTTACTGTTCCCCTCTGACCTTCTTATTGACGATGAAACACAGAAATTTCGTCGGAATTAAATACAAAAGGCACAATGCCGACTTAAGTACAAGAAAACTGACTCTTCTTACTGTCTATGTTTTGAACCATTCCTGTGACCCTAGTTATAGATTCCGATGCTTCACCTCAGGTTTACTGTATCCCTCTGACCTTCTTATTGACGATGAAACACAGAAATTGCTTCGGAATTAAATACAAAAGGCACAATGCCGACTTAAGTACAATAAAACTGACTCTTCTTACTATCTATGTTTTGATCCATTCCTGTGACACTAGTTATAGATTCCGATGCTTCACTTCAGGTATACTGTATCCCTCTGACCTTCTTATTGACGATGAAACATAGAAATTGCATCGGAATGAAATAGAAAAGGAACAATGCCGACTTAGGTACAAGAAAACTGACTCTTCTTACAGTCTATGCTTTGAACCATCCCTGTGACGCTAGTTATAGATTCCAATGCTTCACTTCAGGTTTACTGTATCCCTCTGACCTTCTTATTGAAGACGAAACACAGATATTGCATCGGAATTAGATACAAAAGGCACAATGCCGACTTAAGTACAAGAAAACTGACTCTTCTTACTGTCAATGTTTTGAACCATTGCTGTGACACTAGTTATTGATTCCGATGCTTCACTTCAGGTTTACTGTATCCCTCTGACCTTCTTATTGACGATTAAACACAGAAATTGCTTCGGAATTAAATACAAAAGGCACAGTGCCTACTTAAGTACAAGAAAACTGACTCTTCTTACTATCTATGTTTTGATCCATTCCTGTGACACTAGTTATAGATTCCGATGCTTCACTTCAGGTATACTGTATCCCTCTGACCTTCTTATTGACGATGAAACATAGAAATTGCATCGGAATGAAATAGAAAAGGAACAATGCCGACTTAGGTACAAGAAAACTGACTCTTCTTACTGTCTATGCTTTGAACCATTCCTGTGACGCTAGTTATAGATTCCAATGCTTCACTTCAGGTTTACTGTATCCCTCTGACCTTCTTATTGAAGATGAAACACAGATATTGCATCGGAATTAAATACAAAAGGCACAATGCCGACTTAAGTGCAAGAAAACTGACTTTTCTTACTGTCTATGTTTTGAACCATTGCTGTGACACTAGTTATTGATTCCGATGCTTCACTTCAGGTTTACTGTATCCCTCTGACCTTCTTATTGACGATGAAACACAGAAACTGCATCGGAATGAAATAGAAAAGGCACAACGCCGACTTATGTACAAGAAAACTGACTCTTCTTACTGTCTATGTTTTGAACCATTCCTGTGACCCTAGTTATAGATTCCGATGCTTCACCTCAGGTTTACTGTATCCCTCTGACCTTCTTATTGACGATGAAACACAGAAATTTCATCGGAATTAAATACAAAAGGCACAACGCCGACTTACGTACAAGAGAACTGACCCTTCTTACTGTCTTTGTTTTGAACCATTCCTGTGACACTAGTTTTAGATTCCGATGCTTCACTTCAGGTTTACTTTATCCCTCTGACCTTTTTATTGACGATGAAACACAGAAATTGCATCGGAATTAAATAAAAAAGGCACAACGCCGACTTACGTACAAGAGAACTGACCCTTCTTACTGTCCATGTTTGACCCCTTCCTGTGACACTAGTTATAGATTCCGATGATTCACTTCAGGTTTACTGTATCCCTCTGACCTTATAATTGACGATGAAACACAGAAATTGCATCGGAATTAAATAGAAAAGTCACAATGCCGACTTAAGTACAAGAAAACTGACTCTTCTTACTGTCTATGTTTTGAACCATTCCTTCGACACTAGTTATAGATTCCGATGCGTCACCTCAGGTTTACTGTATCCCTTTGACCTTCTTATTGACGATGAATCACAGAAGTTACAACGGAATTAAATACAAAAGGCACAATGCCGACTTAAGTACAAGAAAACTGACTCTTCTTACTGTCTATGTTTTGAACCATTATTTTGACACTAGTTACAGTTTCCGATTCTTGAGTTCAGGTTTATTGTATCCCTCTGACCTTCTTATTGACGATGAAACACAGAAACTGCATCGGAATTAAATACAAAAGGCACAATGCCGACTGAAGTACAAGAAAACTGACTCTTCCTACTGTCTATGTTTGAACCATTCCTATGACACTAGTTATTGATTCCGATATTTCACTTCAGGGTTACTGTATCACTCTGACTTTCTTGTTGACGATTAAACACAGAAATTGCACAGGAATTAAATACAAAAGGCTCAATGCCGACTTAAGTACTAGAAAACTGACTATTCTTCCTGTCTATGTTTTGAACCATTCCTGTGACACTAGTTATAGGTTCCGATGCTTCAATTCAGGTTTACTGTATCCCTCTAACCTTCTTAATGACGATGAAACACAGAAATTGCATCGGAGTTAAATACAAAAGGCACAACGCCGACTTAAGTACAGGAAAACTGATTCTTCTTTTAGCCTATGTTTGAACTATTCCTGTGACACTAGTTATAGATTCCGATGTTTCACTTCAGGTTTACTTTATCCTTCTGACCTTCATATTGACAATGAAACACAGATATTGCATCGGAATTAAATACAAATGGCACAATGACGACTTAAGTACAAGAAAACTGACTCTTCTTACTGTCTATGTTTTGAACCATTCCTGTGACACTAGTTAAAGATTCCGATGCTTCACTTCATGTTTACTGTATCCCTCTGACCTTCTTATTGACGATGAAACACAGAAATTGCATCGGAATGAAATAAAGAAGGCACAATGCCGACTTAAGTACAAGATAACTGACTCTTCTTACTGTCTATGTTTGAACCATTCATGTGACACTAGTTATAGATTCCGATGCTTCACTTCAGGTTTACTGTATCCCTCGGACCTTCTTATTGACGATGAAACTCAGAAATTGCATCGGAATTAAATACAAAAGTCACAATAACGACTTAAGTAAAAGAAACCTGAGTCTTCTTGCTGTCTATGTTTTGAACCATTCCTGTGACACTAGTTTTAGATTCCGGTGCTTCACTTCAGGTTTACTGTATCCCTCTGACCTCCTTATTGACGATGAAACACAGAAATTGCATCGGAATTAATTACAAAAGGCACAATGCCGACTTAAGTACAAGAAAACTGACTTTTCTTACTGACTATGTTTTGAACCATTCATGTGACACTAGTTATAGATTCCGATGCTTTACTCCAGGTTTACTGTAACCCTCTGACCTTCTTATTGACGATGAAACACAGAAATTGCTTCGGAATTAAATACAAAAGGCACAATGCCGACTTAAGTACAAGAAAACTGACTCTTCTTTTTGTCTATGTTTTGAACCATTCCTGTGACACTAGTTATAGGTTCCGATGCTTCAGTTCTGGTTTACTGTATCCCTCGAACCTCCTTATTGACGATGAAACACAGAAATTGCATCGGAGTTAAATACAAAAGGCACAATGCCGACTTAAGCACAAGAAAACTGACTCTTCTTACTGTCTATGTTTTGAACCATTCCTTCGACACTAGTTATAGATTCCGATGCTACACTTCAGGTTTACTGTATCCCTCTGACCTTCTAATTGACGATGAAATTCAGAAATTACATCGGAATTAAATAGAAAAGGCACAATGCCGACTTCAGTACAAGAAAACTGACTCTTCTTACTGTCTATGTTTTGAACCATTTCTGTGACCCTAGTTATAGATTCTGATGCTTCACCTCAGGTTTATTGTATCCCTCTGACCTTCTTATTGACGATGAAACACAGAAATAGCTTCGGAATTAAATACAAAAGGCACAATGCCGACTTAAGTACAAGAAAACTGACTCTTGTTACTGTCTATGTTTTGATCCATTCCTGTGACACTAGTTATAGATTCCGATGCTTCACTTCAGGTATACTGTATCCCTCTGACCTTCTTGTTGACGATGAAACATAGAAATTGCATCGGAATGAAATAGAAAAGGAACAATGCCGACTTAGGTACAAGAAAACTGACTCTTCTTACTGTCTATGTTTTGAACCATTCCTGTGACACTAGTTATAGATTCCGATGCTTCACTTCAGGTTTACTGTATCCCTCTGACCGTCTTACTGAAGATGAAACACAGATACTGCATCGGAATTAAATACAAAAGGCGCAATGCCGACTTAAGTACAAGAAAACTGACTCATCTTACTGTCTACATTTTGAACCATTGCTGTGACACTAGTTATTGATTCCCATGCTTCACTTCAGGTTCACTGTAACCCTCTGACCTTCTTATTGACGATGAAACACAGAAATTGCATCGTAATTAAATAAAAAAGGCACAATGCCGACTTTAGTACAAGAAAACTGACTCTTCTTACTGTCTATGTTTTGAACCATTCCTGTGACACTAGTTATAGATTCCGATGCTTCACTTCAGGTTCAAATGGCTCTGAGAACTATGGGACTTAACTGCTGTGGTCATCAGTCCCCTAGAACTTAGAACTACTTAAACCTAACTTACCCAAGGACATCACACACATCCATGCCCGAGGCAGGATTCGAACCTGCGACCGTAGCGGTCGCGCGGTTCCGGAGTGCGCGCCTAGAACCGCGAGAGCTTCACTTCAGGTTTACTACATCCCTCTGACCTTCTTATTGACGATGAAACGCAGAAATCGCTTCGGAATTAGATACAAAAAGCACAATGCCGACTTAAGTACAAGAAAAATGACTCTTCTTACTGACTATGTTTTGAACCATTCATGTGACACTAGTTATAGATTCCGATGCTTTACTCCAGGTTTACTGTATCTCTCTGACCTTCTTATTGACGATGAAACACAGAAATTGCTTCGGAATTAAATAGAAAAGGCACAATGCCGACTTAAGTACAAGAAAACTGACTCTTCTTACTGTCTATGTTTTGAACCATTCCTGTGACACAACTTATAGATTCCGATGCTTCACTTGAGGTATACTGTATCCCTCTGACCTTCTTATTGACGATGAAACATAGAAATTGCATCGGAATGAAATAGAAAAGGAAAAATGCCGACTTAGGTACAAGAAAACTGACTCTTCTTACTGCCAATGCTTTGAACCATTCCAGTGACACTAGTTATAGATTCCGTTGCTTCACGTCAGGATTACTGTATCCCTCTGACCTTCATATTGACGATGAAACACAGAAATTTCATCGGAATTAAATACAAAAGTCACAATGCCGACTTAAGGACATGACAACTGACTCATCTTACTGTCTATGTTTTGAACCATTCCTTCGACACTAGTTATAGATTCCGATGCTTCACTTCAGGATTACTGTATCCCTCCGACCTTCTAATTGAAGATGAAACACAAAAATTACATCGGAATTAAATAGAAAGGCACAATGCCGACTTCAGTACAAGAAAACTGACTCTTCTTACTCTCTATGTTTTGAACCATTCCTCTGACCCTAGTTATAAATTCCGATGCTTCACATCAGGTTTACTGTATTCCTCTGACCTTCTTATTGAAGATGAAACACAGATATTGCATCGGAATCAATTACAAAAGGCACAATGCCGACTTAAGTACAAGAAAACTGACTCTTCTTACTGTCTATGTTTTGAACCATTGCTGTGACACTAGATAATGATTCCGATGCTTCACTTCAGGTTTACTGTATCCCTCTGACCTTCTTATTGACGATGAAACACAGAAAATGCATCGGAATTAAATGCAAAAGGCACAATGCCCACTTAAGTACAAGAAAACTGACTCTTCTTACTGTCTACGTTTTGAACCATTCCTGTGACACTACATATAGATTCCGATGCTTCACTTCAGGTTCAAATGGCTCTGAGAACTATGAAACTCAACTGCTGTGGTCATCAGTCCCCTAGAACATAGAACTACTTAAACCTAACTAACCTAAGGACATCACACACATCCATGCCCGAGGCAGGATTCGAACCTGCGACCGTAGCGCTCGCACGGTTCCGGACTGTGCGCCTAGAACCGCGAGAGCTTCACTTCAGGTTTACTATGTCCCTCTGACCTTCTTATTGACGATAAAACGCAGAAATCGCATCGGAATTATATACAAAAAGCACAATGCCGACTTAAGTACAAGAAAACTGACTCTTCTTACTGTCTATGTTTTGAACCATTCCTGTGACACTAGTTATAGATTCCGATGCTTCACTTCATGTTACTGTATTCCTCTGACCTTATTGACGATGAAACACAGAAATTGCATCGGAATTAAATACAAAAGGCACAATGACGACCTAAGTACAAGAAAACTCTTCCTACTGTCTATGTTTTGAACCATTCATGTGACACTAGTTATAGCTTCCGAAGCTTCACTTCAGGTATACTGTATCCCTGTGACCTTCTTATTGACAATGAAACACAGAAATTGCAACGGAATAAAGTACAAAAGGCACAATGCCGAATTAAGTAGAAGAAAACTGACACTTCTTACCGTCTATGATTTGAACCATTCCTGTGACACTAGTTTTATATTCCGATGCTTCACTGCAGGTTTACTGTATCCCTCTGACCTTCCTATTGACGATGAAACACAGAAATAGCATCGGAATTAATTACAAAAGTCACAATGCCTACTTAAGTACAAGATAACTGAGTCTTCTTACTGTCAATGTTTGAACCATTCATGTGACACTAGTTATAGATTCCGATGCTTCACTTCAGGTTTACTGTATCCCTGTGACCTTCTTATTGACAATGAAACACAAAAAATTGCATCGGAATTAAATACAAAAGGCACAATGCCGACTTAAGTACAAGAAAACTGACTCTTCTTGCTGTCTATGTTTTGAACCATTCATGTGACACTAGTTATAGATTCCGATGCTTCACTTCAAGTTTACAGTATCCCTCTGACCTTCTTATTGAAGATGATACACAGATATTGCATCGGAATTAAATACAAAAGGCACAATGCCGACTTAAGTACAAGAAAACTGTCTCTTCTTACTGTCTATGACTTGAACCTTTCCTGTGACACTAGTTATAGATTGCGATGCTTCACTTCAGGTTTACTGTATCCCTCTGACCTTCTTATTGACGATGATACACAGAATTTGCATCGGAATTAAATACAAAGGGCACAATGCCGACTTAAGTACAAGAAAACTGACTCTTCTTACTGTCTATGTTTTGATCCATTCCTGTGACACTAGATATAGATTCCGATGCTTCACTTCAGGTTTACTGTATCCCTCTGTCCTTCTTAATGACGATGAAACGCAGAAATGGAATCGGAATTAAATACAAAAAGCACAATGCCGACTTAAGTACAAGATAACTGACTCTTCTTACTGTCTATGTTTTGAACCATTCATGTGGCACTAGTTATAGCTTCCGATGCTTCACTTCAGGTTTACTGTATCCATCAGACCTTCTTATTGACGATGAAACACAGAAATTGCATCGGAATTAAATACTAAAGGCACAATGACGACATAAGTACAGAAAAACTGACTCTTCTTACTGTCAATGTTTGAACAATTCCTGTGACACTAGTTATTGATTCCGATGCTTTACTTCAGGTTTACTGTATACCTCTGACCTTCTTATTGACGAAGAAACACAGATATTGCATCGGAGTTATATACAAAAGGCACAATGCCGACTTAAGTACAAGAAAACTGACTCTTCTTACAGTCTATGTTTTGAACCATTCCTGTGGCACTAGTTATAGATTCCGATGCTTCACTTCAGGTTTACTGTATCCCTCTGACCTTCTTGTTGACGATGAAACACAGAAATTGCATCGGAATTAAATACAAAAGGCACAATGCCGACTTTAGTACAAGAAAACTAACTCTTCTTACTCTCTATGTTTTGAACCATTCATGTGACACAAATTACAGATTCCGATGCTTCACTTCAGTTTTACTGTATCTTTGTGACCTTCTTATTGACGATGATACACAGAACTTGCATCGGAATTAAATACAAAAGGCACAATGCCGACTTATGTACAAGAAAACTGACTCTTGTTACTGTCTATGTATTGAACCATTCCTGTGACACTAGTTATAGATTCCGATGCTTCACTTCAGGTTTACTGTATCTCTCTGACCTTCTTATTGACGATGGAACACAGAAATTGCATCGGAATTAAATACAAAAGGCACAATGCCGACTTAAGTACAAGAAAACTGACTCTTCCTACTGTCTATGTTTGAACCATTCCTGTGACAATAGTTATTGATTCCGATGCTTCACTTCAGGTTTACTGTATCCCTCTGACCTTCTTATTGACGATGAAACACAGAAATTTTATCGGAGTTAAATACAAAAGGCACAACGCCGACTTAAGTACAGGAAAACTGACTCTTCTTATAGTCTATGTTTGAACCATTCCTGTGACAGTAGTTATAGATTCCGATGATTCACATCAGGTTTACTGTATCCTTCTGACCTTCTTATTGACTATGGAACACAGATATTGCATCAGAATTAAATACAAATGGCACAATGACGACCTAAGTACAAGAAAACTGACTCATCTTACTGTCTATGTTTTGAATCATTCCTGTGACACTAGGTATAGATTCCGATGCTTCACTTCAAGTTTACAGTATCCCTCTGACCTTCTTATTGAAGATGATACACAGATATTGCATCGGAATTAAATACAAAAGGCACAATGCCGACTTAAGTACAAGAAAACTATCTCTTCTTACTGTCTATGACTTGAACCATTCCTGTGACACTAGTTATAGATTGCGATGCTTCACTTCAGGTTTACTGTATCCCTCTGACCTTCTTATTGACGATGATACACAGAATTTGCATCGGAATTAAATACAAAAGGCACAATGCCAACTTAAGTACAAGAAAACTGACTCTTCTTACTGTCTATGTTTTGATCCATTCCTGTGACACTAGATATAGATTCCGATGCTTCACTTTAGGTTTACTGTATCCCTCTGTCCTTCTTAATGACGATGAAACGCAGAAATGGAATCGGAATTAAATACAAAAAGCACAATGCCGACTTATGTACAAGATAACTGACTCTTCTTACTGTCTATGTTTTGAACCATTCATGTGGCACTAGTTATAGCTTCCGATGCTTCACTTCAGGTTTACTGTATCCATCAGACCTTCTTATTGACGATGAAACACAGAAATTGCATCGGAATCAAATCCAAAAGGCACAATGCCGACTTATGTACAAGAAAACTGACTCTTCTTAGTGTCTGTGTTTGAACCATTAATGTGACACTAGTTATTGATTCCGATGCTTCACTTCAGGTTTACTGTATCCCTCTGACCTTCTTAATGACGATGAAACACAGAAATTGCATCGGAATTAAATACAAAAGGCACAATGCCGACTTAAGTCACAAGAAAACTGACTCTTCTTTCTGTCTATGATTGAACCATTCCTGTGACACTAGTTATTGATTCCAATGCTCCACTTCAGGTTTACTGTATCCCTCTGACCTTCTTATTGACGATGAAACACAGAAATTTCATCGGAATTAAATACAAAAGGCACAATGCCGACTTAAGTACAAGTAAACTGCCTCTTCTTATTGTCTATGTTTTGAGCCATTCCTGTGACACTAGTTATAGATTCCGATGCTTCACATCAGGTTTACTGTATCCCTCTGACCTACTTATAGAAGATGAAACACAGAAATTGCATCGGAATGAAATACAAAAGGCACAATGCCGACTTAAGTACAAGAACACTGACTCATCTTACTGTCTATGTTTTGAATCATTCCTGAGACACTAGTTACAGATTCCGATGCTTCACTTCAGGTATACTGTATCCCTCTGACCATCTTATTGACGATGAAGCACAGAAATTGCATCGGAATTAAATACAAAAGGCACAATGCCGACTTAAGTACAAGAAAACAGACTCTTCTTACTGTCTATGTTTTGAACCATTCCTGTGACACTAGTTATTGATTCCGATGCTCCACTTCAGGTTTACTGTATCCCTCTGACCTTCTTATTGACGATGAAACACAGAAATTTCATAGGAATTAAATACAAAAGGCACAATGCCGACTTATGTACAAGAGAACTGACTCTTCTTACTGTCTATGTTTGAACCAATCATGTGACACTAGTTATAGATTCCGATGCTTCACTTCGGTTTAACTGTATCCCTCTGACTTTCTTATTGACGATGCAACACAGAAATTGCATCGGAATTAAATACTAAAGGCACAATGACGACATAAGTACAGAAAAACTGATTCTTCTTACTGTCAATGTTTGAACAATTCCTGTGACACTAGTTATTGATTCCGATGCTTTACTTCAGGTTTACTGTACACCTCTGACCTTCATATTGACGAAGAAACACAGATATTGCATCGGAGTTATATACAAAAGGCACAATGCCGACTTAAGTACAAGAAAACTGACTCTTCTTACAGTCTATGTTTTGAACCATTCCTGTGACACTAGTTATAGATTCCGATGCTTCACTTCAAGTTAACAGTATCCCTCTGACCTTCTTATTGAAGATGATACACAGATATTGCATCGGAATTAAATACAAAAGGCACAATGCCGACTTAAGTACAAGAAAACTGTCTCTTCTTACTGTCTATGACTTGAACCATTCCTGTGACACTAGTTATAGATTGCGATGCTTCACTTCAGGTTTACTGTATCCCTCTGACCTTCTTATTGACGATGATACACAGAATTTGCATCGGAATTAAATACAAAAGGCACAATGCCGACTTAAGTACAAGAAAACTGACTCTTCTTACTGTCTATGTTTTGATCCATTCCTGTGACACTAGATATAGATTCCGATGCTTCACTTCAGGTTTACTGTATCCCTCTGTCCTTCTTAATGACGATGAAACGCAGAAATGGAATCGGAATTAAATACAAAAAGCACAATGCCGACTTATGTACAAGATAACTGACTCTTCTTACTGTCTATGTTTTGAACCATTCATGTGGCACTAGTTATAGCTTCCGATGCTTCACTTCAGGTTTACTGTATCCATCAGACCTTCTTATTGACGATGAAACACAGAAATTGCATCGGAATCAAATCCAAAAGGCACAATGCCGACTTATGTACAAGAAAACTGACTCTTCTTAGTGTCTGTGTTTGAACCATTAATGTGACACTAGTTATTGATTCCGATGCTTCACTTCAGGTTTACTGTATCCCTCTGACCTTCTTAATGACGATGAAACACAGAAATTGCATCGGAATTAAATACAAAAGGCACAATGCCGACTTAAGTCACAAGAAAACTGACTCCTCTTTCTGTCTATGATTGAACCATTCCTGTGACACTAGTTATTGATTCCGATGCTCCACTTCAGGTTTACTGTATCCCTCTGACCTTCTTATTGACGATGAAACACAGAAATTTCATCGGAATTAAATACAAAAGGCACAATGCCGACTTAAGTACAAGTAAACTGCCTCTTCTTATTGTCTTTGTTTTGAGCCAATCCTGTGACACTAGTTATAGATTCCGATGCTGCACATCAGGTTTACTGTATCCCTCTGACCTACTTATAGAAGATGAAACACAGAAATTGCATCGGAATGAAATACAAAAGGCACAATGCCGACTTAAGTACAAGAACACTGACTCATCTTACTGTCTATGTTTTGAATCATTCCTGAGACACTAGTTACAGATTCCGATGCTTCACTTCAGGTATACTGTATCCCTCTGACCATCTTATTGACGATGAAGCACAGAAATTGCATCGGAATTAAATACAAAAGGCACAATGCCGACTTAAGTACAAGAAAACAGACTCTTCTTACTGTCTATGTTTTGAACCATTCCTGTGACACTAGTTATTGATTCCGATGCTCCACTTCAGTTTTACTGTATCCCTCTGACCTTCTTATTGACGATGAAACAAAGAAATTTCATCGGAATTAAATACAAAAGGCACAATGCCGACTTATGTACAAGAAAACTGACTCTTCTTACTGTCTATGTTTGAACCAATCATGTGACACTAGTTATAGATTCCGATGCTTCACTTCGGTTTTACTGTATCCCTCTGACTTTCTTATTGACGATGAAACACAGAAATTGCATCGGAATTAAATACTAAAGGCACAATGACGACATAAGTACAGAAAAACTGATTCTTCTTACTGTCAATGTTTGAACAATTCCTGTGACACTAGTTATTGATTCCGATGCTTTACTTCAGGTTTACTGTACACCTCTGACCTTCATATTGACGAAGAAACACAGATATTGCATCGGAGTTATATACAAAAGGCACAATGCCGACTTAAGTACAAGAAAACTGACTCTTCTTACAGTCTATGTTTTGAACCATTCCTGTGACACTAGTTATAGATTCCGATGCTTCACTTCAGGTTTACTGTATCCCTCTGACCTTCTTGTTGACGATGAAACACAGAAATTGCATAGGAATTAAATACAAAAGGCACAATGCCGACTTTAGTACAAGAAAACTAACTCTTCTTACTCTCTATGTTTTGAACCATTCATGTGACACAAATTATAGATTCCGATGCTTCACTTCAGTTTTACTGTATCTTTGTGACCTTCTTATTGACGATGATACACAGAACTTGCATCGGAATTAAATACAAAAGGCACAATGCCAACTTATGTACAAGAAAACTGACTCTTCTTACTGTCTATGTATTGAACCATTCCTGTGACACTAGTTATAGATTCCGATGCTTCACTTCAGGTTTACTGTATCTCTCTGACCTTCTTATTGACGATGGAACACAGAAATTGCATCGGAATTAAATACAAAAGGCACAATGCCGACTTAAGTACAAGAAAACTGACTCTTTCTACTGTCTATGTTTGAACCATTCCTGTGACAATAGTTATTGATTCCGATGCTTCACTTCAGGTTTACTGTATCCCTCTGACCTTCTTATTGACGATGAAACACAGAAATTGCATCGGAGTTAAATACAAAAGGCACAATGCCGACTTAAGTACAAGAAAACTGACTCTTCTTACTGTCTATGTTTTGAACCATTCCTGTGACACAACTTATAGATTCCGATGCTTCACTTGAGGTATACTGTATCCCTCTGACCTTCTTATTGACGATGAAACATAGAAATTGCATCGGAATGAAATAGAAAAGGAAAAATGCCGACTTAGGTACAAGAAAACTGACTCTTCTTACTGCCAATGCTTTGAACCATTCCAGTGACACTAGTTATAGATTCCGTTGCTTCACGTCAGGATTACTGTATCCCTCTGACCTTCATATTGACGATGAAACACAGAAATTTCATCGGAATTAAATACAAAAGTCACAATGCCGACTTAAGGACATGACAACTGACTCATCTTACTGTCTATGTTTTGAACCATTCCTTCGACACTAGTTATAGATTCCGATGCTTCACTTCAGGATTACTGTATCCCTCCGACCTTCTAATTGAAGATGAAACACAAAAATTACATCGGAATTAAATAGAAAGGCACAATGCCGACTTCAGTACAAGAAAACTGACTCTTCTTACTGTCTATGTTTTGAACCATTCCTGTGACCCTTGTTATAAATTCCGATGCTTCACATCAGGTTTACTGTATTCCTCTGACCTTCTTATTGAAGATGAAACACAGATACTGCATCGGAATCAATTACAAAAGGCACAATGCCGACTTAAGTACAAGAAAACTGACTCTTCTTACTGTCTATGTTTTGAACCATTGCTGTGACACTAGATAATGATTCCGATGCTTCACTTCAGGTTTACTGTATCCCTCTGACCTTCCTATTGACGATGAAACACAGAAAATGCATCGGAATTAAATGCAAAAGGCACAATGCCCACTTAAGTACAAGAAAACTGACTCTTCTTACTGTCTACGTTTTGAACCATTCCTGTGACACTACATATAGATTCCGATGCTTCACTTCAGGTTCAAATGGCTCTGAGAACTATGAAACTCAACTGCTGTGGTCATCAGTCCCCTAGAACATAGAACTACTTAAACCTAACTAACCTAAGGACATCACACACATCCATGCCCGAGGCAGGATTCGAACCTGCGACCGTAGCGCTCGCACGGTTCCGGACTGCGCGCCTAGAACCGCGAGAGCTTCACTTCAGGTTTACTATGTCCCTCTGACCTTCTTATTGACGATAAAACGCAGAAATCGCATCGGAATTATATACAAAAACACAATGCCGACTTAAGTACAAGAAAACTGACTCTTCTTACTGTCTATGTTTTGAACCATTCCTGTGACACTAGTTATAGATTCCGATGCTTCACTTCATGTTACTGTATTCCTCTGACCTTATTGACGATGAAACACAGAAATTGCATCGAAATTAAATACAAAAGGCACAATGACGACCTAAGTACAAGAAAACTCTTCCTACTGTCTATGTTTTGAACAATTCATGTGACACTAGTTATAGCTTCCGAAGCTTCACTTCAGGTATACTGTATCCCTGTGACCTTCTTATTGACAATGAAACACAGAAATTGCAACGGAATAAAGTACAAAAGGCACAATGCCGAATTAAGTAGAAGAAAACTGACACTTCTTACCGTCTATGATTTGAACCATTCCTGTGACACTAGTTTTATATTCCGATGCTTCACTGCAGGTTTACTGTATCCCTCTGACCTTCCTATTGACGATGAAACACAGAAATAGCATCGGAATTAATTACAAAAGTCACAATGCCTACTTAAGTACAAGATAACTGAGTCTTCTTACTGTCAATGTTTGAACCATTCATGTGACACTAGTTATAGATTCCGATGCTTCACTTCAGGTTTACTGTATCCCTGTGACCTTCTTATTGACAATGAAACACAAAAAATTGCATCGGAATTAAATACAAAAGGCACAATGCCGACTTAAGTACAAGAAAACTGACTCTTCTTGCTGTCTATGTTTTGAACCATTCATGTGACACTAGTTATAGATTCCGATGCTTCACTTCAAGTTTACAGTATCCCTCTGACCTTCTTATTGAAGATGATACACAGATATTGCATCGGAATTAAATACAAAAGGCACAATGCCGACTTAAGTACAAGAAAACTGTCTCTTCTTACTGTCTATGACTTGAACCTTTCCTGTGACACTAGTTATAGATTGCGATGCTTCACTTCAGGTTTACTGTATCCCTCTGACCTTCTTATTGACGATGATACACAGAATTTGCATCGGAATTAAATACAAAGGGCACAATGCCGACTTAAGTACAAGAAAACTGACTCTTCTTACTGTCTATGTTTTGATCCATTCCTGTGACACTAGATATAGATTCCGATGCTTCACTTCAGGTTTACTGTATCCCTCTGTCCTTCTTAATGACGATGAAACGCAGAAATGGAATCGGAATTAAATACAAAAAGCACAATGCCGACTTAAGTACAAGATAACTGACTCTTCTTACTGTCTATGTTTTGAACCATTCATGTGGCACTAGTTATAGCTTCCGATGCTTCACTTCAGGTTTACTGTATCCATCAGACCTTCTTATTGACGATGAAACACAGAAATTGCATCGGAATTAAATACTAAAGGCACAATGACGACATAAGTACAGAAAAACTGACTCTTCTTACTGTCAATGTTTGAACAATTCCTGTGACACTAGTTATTGATTCCGATGCTTTACTTCAGGTTTACTGTATACCTCTGACCTTCTTATTGACGAAGAAACACAGATATTGCATCGGAGTTATATACAAAAGGCACAATGCCGACTTAAGTACAAGAAAACTGACTCTTCTTACAGTCTATGTTTTGAACCATTCCTGTGACACTAGTTATAGATTCCGATGCTTCACTTCAGGTTTACTGTATCCCTCTGACCTTCTTGTTGACGATGAAACACAGAAATTGCATCGGAATTAAATACAAAAGGCACAATGCCGACTTTAGTACAAGAAAACTAACTCTTCTTACTCTCTATGTTTTGAACCATTCATGTGACACAAATTATAGATTCCGATGCTTCACTTCAGTTTTACTGTATCTTTGTGACCTTCTTATTGACGATGATACACAGAACTTGCATCGGAATTAAATACAAAAGGCACAATGCCGACTTATGTACAAGAAAACTGACTCTTCTTACTGTCTATGTATTGAACCATTCCTGTGACACTAGTTATAGATTCCGATGCTTCACTTCAGGTTTACTGTATCTCTCTGACCTTCTTATTGACGATGGAACACAGAAATTGCATCGGAATTAAATACAAAAGGCACAATGCCGACTTAAGTACAAGAAAACTGACTCTTCCTACTGTCTATGTTTGAACCATTCCTGTGACAATAGTTATTGATTCCGATGCTTCACTTCAGGTTTACTGTATCCCTCTGACCTTCTTATTGACGATGAAACACAGAAATTGCATCGGAGTTAATACAAAAGGCACAACGCCGACTTAAGTACAGGAAAACTGACTCTTCTTATAGTCTATGTTTGAACCATTCCTGTGACACTAGTTATAGATTCCGATGATTCACATCAGGTTTACTGTATCCTTCTGACCTTCTTATTGACTATGGAACACAGATATTGCATCAGAATTAAATACAAATGGCACAATGACGACCTAAGTACAAGAAAACTGACTCATCTTACTGTCTATGTTTTGAATCATTCCTGTGACACTAGTTATAGATTCCGATGCTTCACTTCAAGTTTACAGTATCCCTCTGACCTTCTTATTGAAGATGATACACAGATATTGCATCGGAATTAAATACAAAAGGCACAATGCCGACTTAAGTACAAGAAAACTGTCTCTTCTTACTGTCTATGACTTGAACCATTCCTGTGACACTAGTTATAGATTGCGACGCTTCACTTCAGGTTTACTGTATCCCTCTGACCTTCTTATTGACGATGATACACAGAATTTGCATCGGAATTAAATACAAAAGGCACAATGCCAACTTAAGTACAAGAAAACTGACTCTTCTTACTGTCTATGTTTTGATCCATTCCTGTGACACTAGATATAGATTCCGATGCTTCACTTCAGGTTTACTGTATCCCTCTGTCCTTCTTAATGACGATGAAACGCAGAAATGGGATCGGAATTAAATACAAAAAGCACAATGCCGACTTATGTACAAGATAACTGACTCTTCTTACTGTCTATGTTTTGAACCATTCATGTGGCACTAGTTATAGCTTCCGATGCTTCACTTCAGGTTTACTGTATCCATCAGACCTTCTTATTGACGATGAAACACAGAAATTGCATCGGAATCAAATCCAAAAGGCACAATGCCGACTTATGTACAAGAAAACTGACTCTTTTTAGTGTCTGTGTTTGAACCATTAATGTGACACTAGTTATTGATTCCGATGCTTCACTTCAGGTTTACTGTATCCCTCTAACCTTCTTAATGACGATGAAACACAGAAATTGCATCGGAATTAAATACAAAAGGCACAATGCCGACTTAAGTCACAAGAAAACTGACTCTTCTTTCTGTCTATGATTGAACCATTCCTGTGACACTAGTTATTGATTCCAATGCTCCACTTCAGGTTTACTGCATCCCTCTGACCTTCTTATTGACGATGAAACACAGAAATTTCATCGGAATTAAATACAAAAGGCACAATGCCGACTTAAGTACAAGTAAACTGCCTCTTCTTATTGTCTATGTTTTGAGCCATTCCTGTGACACTAGTTATAGATTCCGATGCTTCACATCAGGTTTACTGTATCCCTCTGACCTACTTATAGAAGATGAAACACAGAAATTGCATCGGAATGAAATACAAAAGGCACAATGCCGACTTAAGTACAAGAACACTGACTCATCTTACTGTCTATGTTTTGAATCATTCCTGAGACACTAGTTACAGATTCCGATGCTTCACTTCAGGTATACTGTATCCCTCTGACCATCTTATTGACGATGAAGCACAGAAATTGCATCGGAATTAAATACAAAAGGCACAATGCCGACTTAAGTACAAGAAAACAGACACTTCTTACTGTCTATGTTTTGAACCATTCCTGTGACACTAGTTATTGATTCCGATGCTCCACTTCAGGTTTACTGTATCCCTCTGACCTTCTTATTGACGATGAAACACAGAAATTTCATAGGAATTAAATACAAAAGGCACAATGCCGACTTATGTACAAGAAAACTGACTCTTCTTACTGTCTATGTTTGAACCAATCATGTGACACTAGTTATAGATTCCGATGCTTCACTTCGGTTTTACTGTATCCCTCTGACTTTCTTATTGACGATGAAACACAGAAATTGCATCGGAATTAAATACTAAAGGCACAATGACGACATAAGTACAGAAAAACTGATTCTTCTTACTGTCAATGTTTGAACAATTCCTGTGACACTAGTTATTGATTCCGATGCTTTACTTCAGGTTTACTGTACACCTCTGACCTTCATATTGACGAAGAAACACAGATATTGCATCGGAGTTATATACAAAAGGCACAATGCCGACTTAAGTACAAGAAAACTGACTCTTCTTACAGTCTATGTTTTGAACCATTCCTGTGACACTAGTTATAGATTCCGATGCTTCACTTCAAGTTAACAGTATCCCTCTGACCTTCTTATTGAAGATGATACACAGATATTGCATCGGAATTAAATACAAAAGGCACAATGCCGAATTAAGTACAAGAAAACTGTCTCTTCTTACTGTCTATGACTTGAACCATTCCTGTGACACTAGTTATAGATTGCGGTGCTTCACTTCAGGTTTACTGTATCCCTCTGACCTTCTTATTGACGATGATACACAGAATTTGCATCGGAATTAAATACAAAAGGCACAATGCCGACTTAAGTACAAGAAAACTGACTCTTCTTACTGGCTATGTTTTGATCCATTCCTGTGACACTAGATATAGATTCCGAAGCTTCACTTCAGGTTTACTGTATTCCTCTGTCCTTCTTAATGACGATGAAACGCAGAAATGGAATCGGAATTAAATACAAAAAGCACAATGCCGACTTATGTACAAGATAACTGACTCTTCTTACTGTCTATGTTTTGAACCATTCATGTGGCACTAGTTATAGCTTCCGATGCTTCACTTCAGGTTTACTGTATCCATCAGACCTTCTTATTGACGATGAAACACAGAAATTGCATCGGAATCAAATCCAAAAGGCACAATGCCGACTTATGTACAAGAAAACTGACTCTTCTTAGTGTCTGTGTTTGAACCATTAATGTGACACTAGTTACAGATTCCGATGCTTCACTTCAGGTATACTGTATCCCTCTGACCATCTTATTGACGATGAAGCACAGAAATAGCATCGGAATTAAATACAAAAGGCACAATGCCGACTTAAGTACAAGAAAACAGACTCTTCTTACTGTCTATGTTTTGAACCATTCCTGTGACACTAGTTATTGATTCCGATGCTCCACTTCAGTTTTACTGTATCCCTCTGACCTTCTTATTGACGATGAAACAAAGAAATTTCATCGGAATTAAATACAAAAGGCACAATGCCGACTTATGTACAAGAAAACTGACTCTTCTTACTGTCTATGTTTGAACCAATCATGTGACACTAGTTATAGATTCCGATGCTTCACTTCGGTTTTACTGTATCCCTCTGACTTTCTTATTGACGATGAAACACAGAAATTGCATCGGAATTAAATACTAAAGGCACAATGACGACATAAGTACAGAAAAACTGATTCTTCTTACTGTCAATGTTTGAACAATTCCTGTGACACTAGTTATTGATTCCGATGCTTTACTTCAGGTTTACTGTACACCTCTGACCTTCATATTGACGAAGAAACACAGATATTGCATCGGAGTTATATACAAAAGGCACAATGCCGACTTAAGTACAAGAAAACTGACTCTTCTTACAGTCTATGTTTTGAACCATTCCTGTGACACTAGTTATAGATTCCGATGCTTCACTTCAGGTTTACTGTATCCCTCTGACCTTCTTGTTGACGATGAAACACAGAAATTGCATAGGAATTAAATACAAAAGGCACAATGCCGACTTTAGTACAAGAAAACTAACTCTTCTTACTCTCTATGTTTTGAACCATTCATGTGACACAAATTATAGATTCCGATGCTTCACTTCAGTTTTACTGTATCTTTGTGACCTTCTTATTGACGATGATACACAGAACTTGCATCGGAATTAAATACAAAAGGCACAATGCCGACTTATGTACAAGAAAACTGACTCTTCTTTCTGTCTATGTATTGAACCATTCCTGTGACACTAGTTATAGATTCCGATGCTTCACTTCAGGTTTACTGTATCTCTCTGACCTTCTTATTGACGATGGAACACAGAAATTGCATCGGAATTAAATACAAAAGGCACAATGCCGACTTAAGTACAAGAAAACTGACTCTTTCTACTGTCTATGTTTGAACCATTCCTGTGACAATAGTTATTGATTCCGATGCTTCACTTCAGGTTTACTGTATCCCTCTGACCTTCTTATTGACGATGAAACACAGAAATTGCATCGGAGTTAAATACAATAGACACAATGCCAACTTAAGTACAAGAAAACTGACTCTTCTTACATTCTATGTTTTGAACCATTCATGTGACACTAGTTATAGCTTCCGATGCTTCACTTCAGGTTTACTGTATCCATCAGACCTTCTTATGGACGATGAAACACAGAAATTGCATCGGAATTAGATAGAAAAGGAACAATGCCGACTTAAGTACAAGTAAACTGACTCTTCATACTGTCTATGATTTGAACCATTCCTGTGACACTAGTTATAGATTCCGATGCTTCACTTCAGGTATACTGCATCCCTCTGACCTTCTTAATGAAGATGAAACACAGATATTGCATCGGAATTAGATACAAAGGGCACAATGCCGACTTAAGGACCAGAAAACTGACTCTTCTTACTGTCTATGTTTCGATCCATTTGTGTGACACTAGTTATAGTTTCCGAAGCTTCACTTCAGGTTTACTGTATCCCCCTGACCTTCTTATTGACGATGAAACATAGAAATTGCATCGGAATTAGATAGAAAAGGAAGAATGCCGACTTAAGTACAAGAAAACTGACTCTTCATACTGTCTATGCTTTGTACCATTCCTGTGACACTAGTTATAGATTCCGATGCTTCACTTCAAGTTTACAGTATCCCTCTGACCTTCTTATTGAAGATGATACACAGATATTCCATCGGAATTAAATACAAAAGGCACAATGCCGACTTAAGTACAAGAAAACTGTCTCTTCTTACTGTCTATGACTTGAACCATTCCTGTGACACTAGTTATAGATTCCGATGCATCACTTCAGGTTTACTGTATCCCTCTGTCCTTCTTAATGACGATGAAACGCAGAAATGGAATCGGAATTAAATACAAAAAGCACAATGCCGACTTAAGTACAAGATAACTGACTCTTCTTACTGTCTATGTTTTGAACCATTCATGTGGCACTAGTTATAGCTTCCGATGCTTCACTTCAGGTTTACTGTATCCATCAGACCTTCTTATTGACGATGAAACACAGAAATTGCATCGGAATCAAATCCAAAAGGCACAATGCCGACTTATGTACAAGAAAACTGACTCATCTTAGTGTCTGTGTTTGAACCATTAATGTGACACTAGTTATTGATTCCGATGCTTCACTTCAGGTTTACTGTATCCCTCTGACCTTCTTATTGACGATGAAACACAGAAAATGCATCGGAATTAAATGCAAAAGGCACAATGCCCACTTAAGTACAAGAAAACTGACTCTTCTTACTGTCTACGTTTTGAACCATTCCTGTGACACTACATATAGATTCCGATGCTTCACTTCAGGTTCAAATGGCTCTGAGAACTATGAAACTCAACTGCTGTGGTCATCAGTCCCCTAGAACATAGAACTACTTAAACCTAACTAACCTAAGGACATCACACACATCCATGCCCGAGGCAGGATTCGAACCTGCGACCGTAGCGCTCGCACGGTTCCGGACTGCGCGCCTAGAACCGCGAGAGCTTCACTTCAGGTTTACTATGTCCCTCTGACCTTCTTATTGACGATAAAACGCAGAAATCGCATCGGAATTATATACAAAAAGCACAATGCCGACTTAAGTACAAGAAAACTGACTCTTCTTACTGTCTATGTTTTGAACCATTCCTGTGACACTAGTTATAGATTCCGATGCTTCACTTCATGTTACTGTATTCCTCTGACCTTATTGACGATGAAACACAGAAATTGCATCGAAATTAAATACAAAAGGCACAATGACGACCTAAGTACAAGAAAACTCTTCCTACTGTCTATGTTTTGAACAATTCATGTGACACTAGTTATAGCTTCCGAAGCTTCACTTCAGGTATACTGTATCCCTGTGACCTTCTTATTGACAATGAAACACAGAAATTGCAACGGAATAAAGTACAAAAGGCACAATGCCGAATTAAGTAGAAGAAAACTGACACTTCTTACCGTCTATGATTTGAACCATTCCTGTGACACTAGTTTTATATTCCGATGCTTCACTTCAGGTTTACTGTATCTCTCTGACCTTCTTATTGACGATGGAACACAGAAATTGCATCGGAATTAAATACAAAAGGCACAATGCCGACTTAAGTACAAGAAAACTGACTCTTCCTACTGTCTATGTTTGAACCATTCCTGTGACAATAGTTATTGATTCCGATGCTTCACTTCAGGTTTACTGTATCCCTCTGACCTTCTTATTGACGATGAAACACAGAAATTGCATCGGAGTTAAATACAAAAGGCACAACGCCGACTTAAGTACAGGAAAACTGACTCTTCTTATAGTCTATGTTTGAACCATTCCTGTGACACTAGTTATAGATTCCGATGATTCACATCAGGTTTACTGTATCCTTCTGACCTTCTTATTGACTATGGAACACAGATATTGCATCAGAATTAAATACAAATGGCACAATGACGATCTAAGTACAAGAAAACTGACTCATCTTACTGTCTATGTTTTGAATCATTCCTGTGACACTAGTTATAGATTCCAATGCTTCACTTCAAGTTTACAGTATCCCTCTGACCTTCTTATTGAAGATGATACACAGATATTGCATCGGAATTAAATACAAAAGGCACAATGCCGACTTAAGTACAAGAAAACTGTCTCTTCTTACTGTCTATGACTTGAACCATTCCTGTGACACTAGTTATAGATTGCGACGCTCCACTTCAGGTTTACTGTATCCCTCTGACCTTCTTATTGACGATGATACACAGAATTTGCATCGGAATTAAATACAAAAGGCACAATGCCAACTTAAGTACAAGAAAACTGACTCTTCTTACTGTCTATGTTTTGATCCATTCCTGTGACACTAGATATAGATTCCGATGCTTCACTTCAGGTTTACTGTATCCCTCTGTCCTTCTTAATGACGATGAAACGCAGAAATGGGATCGGAATTAAATACAAAAAGCACAATGCCGACTTATGTACAAGATAACTGACTCTTCTTACTGTCTATGATTTGAACCATTCATGTGGCACTAGTTATAGCTTCCGATGCTTCACTTCAGGTTTACTGTATCCATCAGACCTTCTTATTGACGATGAAACACAGAAATTGCATCGGAATCAAATCCAAAAGGCACAATGCCGACTTATGTACAAGAAAACTGACTCTTTTTAGTGTCTGTGTTTGAACCATTAATGTGACACTAGTTATTGATTCCGATGCTTCACTTCAGGTTTACTGTATCCCTCTAACCTTCTTAATGACGATGAAACACAGAAATTGCATCGGAATTAAATACAAAAGGCACAATGCCGACTTAAGTCACAAGAAAACTGACTCTTCTTTCTGTCTATGATTGAACCATTCCTGTGACACTAGTTATTGATTCCAATGCTCCACTTCAGGTTTACTGTATCCCTCTGACCTTCTTATTGACGATGAAACACAGAAATTTCATCGGAATTAAATAAAAAAGGCACAATGCCGACTTAAGTACAAGTAAACTGCCTCTTCTTATTGTCTATGTTTTGAGCCATTCCTGTGACACTAGTTATAGATTCCGATGCTTCACATCAGGTTTACTGTATCCCTCTGACCTACTTATAGAAGATGAAACACAGAAATTGCATCGGAATGAAATACAAAAGGCACAATGCCGACTTAAGTACAAGAACACTGACTCATCTTACTGTCTATGTTTTGAATCATTCCTGAGACACTAGTTACAGATTCCGATGCTTCACTTCAGGTATACTGTATCCCTCTGACCATCTTATTGACGATGAAGCACAGAAATTGCATCGGAATTAAATACAAAAGGCACAATGCCGACTTAAGTACAAGAAAACAGACACTTCTTACTGTCTATGTTTTGAACCATTCCTGTGACACTAGTTATTGATTCCGATGCTCGACTTCAGGTTTACTGTATCCCTCTGACCTTCTTATTGACGATGAAACACAGAAATTTCATAGGAATTAAATACAAAAGGCACAATGCCGACTTATGTACAAGAAAACTGACTCTTCTTACTGTCTATGTTTGAACCAATCATGTGACACTAGTTATAGATTCCGATGCTTCACTTCGGTTTTACTGTATCCCTCTGACTTTCTTATTGACGATGAAACACAGAAATTGCATCGGAATTAAATACTAAAGGCACAATGACGACATAAGTACAGAAAAACTGATTCTTCTTACTGTCAATGTTTGAACAATTCCTGTGACACTAGTTATTGATTCCGATGCTTTACTTCAGGTTTACTGTACACCTCTGACCTTCATATTGACGAAGAAACACAGATATTGCATCGGAGTTATATACAAAAGGCACAATGCCGACTTAAGTACAAGAAAACTGACTCTTCTTACAGTCTATGTTTTGAACCATTCCTGTGACACTAGTTATAGATTCCGATGCTTCACTTCAAGTTAACAGTATCCCTCTGACCTTCTTATTGAAGATGATACACAGATATTGCATCGGAATTAAATACAAAAGGCACAATGCCGACTTAAGTACAAGAAAACTGTCTCTTCTTACTGTCTATGACTTGAACCATTCCTGTGACACTAGTTATAGATTGCGATGCTTCACTTCAGGTTTACTGTATCCCTCTGACCTTCTTATTGACGATGATACACAGAATTTGCATCGGAATTAAATACAAAAGGCACAATGCCGACTTAAGTACAAGAAAACTGACTCTTCTTACTGTCTATGTTTTGATCCATTCCTGTGACACTAGATATAGATTCCGATGCTTCACTTCAGGTTTACTGTATCCCTCTGTCCTTCTTAATGACGATGAAACGCAGAAATGGAATCGGAATTAAATACAAAAAGCACAATGCCGACTTATGTACAAGATAACTGACTCTTCTTACTGTCTATGTTTTGAACCATTCATGTGGCACTAGTTATAGCTTCCGATGCTTCACTTCAGGTTTACTGTATCCATCAGACCTTCTTATTGACGATGAAACACAGAAATTGCATCGGAATCAAATCCAAAAGGCACAATGCCGACTTATGTACAAGAAAACTGACTCTTCTTAGTGTCTGTGTTTGAACCATTAATGTGACACTAGTTATTGATTCCGATGCTTCACTTCAGGTTTACTGTATCCCTCTGACCTTCTTAATGACGATGAAACACAGAAATTGCATCGGAATTAAGTACAAAAGGCACAATGCCGACTTAAGTCACAAGAAAACTGACTCTTCTTTCTGTCTATGATTGAACCATTCCTGTGACACTAGTTATTGATTCCGATGCTCCACTTCAGGTTTACTGTATCCCTCTGACCTTCTTATTGACGATGAAACACAGAAATTTCATCGGAATTAAATACAAAAGGCACAATGCCGACTTAAGTACAAGTAAACTGCCTCTTCTTATTGTCTTTGTTTTGAGCCATTCCTGTGACACTAGTTATAGATTCCGATGCTTCACATCAGGTTTACTGTATCCCTCTGACCTACTTATAGAAGATGAAACACAGAAATTGCATCGGAATGAAATACAAAAGGCACAATGCCGACTTAAGTACAAGAACACTGACTCATCTTACTGTCTATGTTTTGAATCATTCCTGAGACACTAGTTACAGATTCCGATGCTTCACTTCAGGTATACTGTATCCCTCTGACCATCTTATTGACGATGAAGCACAGAAATTCCATCGGAATTAAATACAAAAGGCACAATGCCGACTTAAGTACAAGAAAACAGACTCTTCTTACTGTCTATGTTTTGAACCATTCCTGTGACACTAGTTATTGATTCCGATGCTCCACTTCAGGTTTACTGTATCCCTCTGACCTTCTTATTGACGATGAAACAAAGAAATTTCATCGGAATTAAATACAAAAGGCACAATGCCGACTTATGTACAAGAAAACTGACTCTTCTTACTGTCTATGTTTGAACCAATCATGTGACACTAGTTATAGATTCCGATGCTTCACTTCGGTTTTACTGTATCCCTCTGACTTTCTTATTGACGATGAAACACAGAAATTGCATCGGAATTAAATACTAAAGGCACAATGACGACATAAGTACAGAAAAACTGATTCTTCTTACTGTCAATGTTTGAACAATTCCTGTGACACTAGTTATTGATTCCGATGCTTTACTTCAGGTTTACTGTACACCTCTGACCTTCATATTGACGAAGAAACACAGATATTGCATCGGAGTTATATACAAAAGGCACAATGCCGACTTAAGTACAAGAAAACTGACTCTTCTTACAGTCTATGTTTTGAACCATTCCTGTGACACTAGTTATAGATTCCGATGCTTCACTTCAGGTTTACTGTATCCCTCAGACCTTCTTGTTGACGATGAAACACAGAAATTGCATAGGAATTAAATACAAAAGGCACAATGCCGACTTTAGTACAAGAAAACTAACTCTTCTTACTCTCTATGTTTTGAACCATTCATGTGACACAAATTATAGATTCCGATGCTTCACTTCAGTTTTACTGTATCTTTGTGACCTTCTTATTGACGATGATACACAGAACTTGCATCGGAATTAAATACAAAAGGCACAATGCCGACTTATGTACAAGAAAACTGACTCTTCTTACTGTCTATGTATTGAACCATTCCTGTGACACTAGTTATAGATTCCGATGCTTCACTTCAGGTTTACTGTATCTCTCTGACCTTCTTATTGACGATGGAACACAGAAATTGCATCGGAATTAAATACAAAAGGCACAATGCCGACTTAAGTAAAAGAAAACTGACTCTTTCTACTGTCTATGTTTGAACCATTCCTGTGACAATAGTTATTGATTCCGATGCTTCACTTCAGGTTTACTGTATCCCTCTGACCTTCTTATTGACGATGAAACACAGAAATTGCATCGGAGTTAAATACAATAGACACAATGCCAACTTAAGTTCAAGAAAACTGACTCTTCTTACATTCTATGTTTTGAACCATTCATGTGACACTAGTTATAGCTTCCGATGCTTCACTTCAGGTTTACTGTATCCATCAGACCTTCTTATGGACGATGAAACACAGAAATTGCATCGGAATTAGATAGAAAAGGAACAATGCCGACTTAAGTACAAGTAAACTGACTCTTCATACTGTCTATGATTTGAACCATTCCTGTGACACTAGTTATAGATTCCGATGCTTCACTTCAGGTATACTGCATCCCTCTGACCTTCTTAATGAAGATGAAACACAGATATTGCATCGGAATTAGATACAAAGGGCACAATGCCGACTTAAGGACCAGAAAACTGACTCTTCTTACTGTCTCTGTTTCGATCCATTTGTGTGACACTAGTTATAGTTTCCGAAGCTTCACTTCAGGCTTACTGTATCCCCCTGACCTTCTTATTGACGATGAAAAATAGAAATTGCATCGGAATTAGATAGAAAAGGAAGAATGCCGACTTAAGTACAAGAAAACTGACTCTTCATACTGTCTATGCTTTGTACCATTCCTGTGACACTAGTTATAGATTCCGATGCTTCACTTCAAGTTTACAGTATCCCTCTGACCTTCTTATTGAAGATGATACACAGATATTCCATCGGAATTAAATACAAAAGGCACAATGCCGACTTAAGTACAAGAAAACTGTCTCTTCTTACTGTCTATGACTTGAACCATTCCTGTGACACTAGTTATAGATTCCGATGCTTCACTTCAGGTTTACTGTATCCCTCTGTCCTTCTTAATGACGATGAAACGCAGAAATGGAATCGGAATTAAATACAAAAAGCACAATGCCGACTTAAGTACAAGATAACTGACTCTTCTTACTGTCTATGTTTTGAACCATTCATGTGGCACTAGTTATAGCTTCCGATGCTTCACTTCAGGTTTACTGTATCCATCAGACCTTCTTATTGACGATGAAACACAGAAATTGCATCGGAATCAAATCCAAAAGGCACAATGCCGACTTATGTACAAGAAAACTGACTCATCTTAGTGTCTGTGTTTGAACCATTAATGTGACACTAGTTATTGATTCCGATGCTTCACTTCAGGTTTACTGTCTCCCTCTGACCTTCTTAATGACGATGAAACACAGAAATTGCATCGGAATTAAATACAAAAGGCACAATGCCGACTTAAGTCACAAGAAAACTGACTCTTCTTTCTGTCTATGATTGAACCATTCCTGTGACACTAGTTATTGATTCCGATGCTATACTTCAGGTTTACTGTATCCCTCTGACCTTCTTATTGACGATGAAACACAGAAATTTCATCGGAATTAAATACAAAAGGCACAATGCCGACTTCAGTACAAGTAAACTGCCCCTTCTTATTGTCTATGTTTTGAGCCATTCCTGTGACACTAGTTATGGATTCCGATGCTTCACTTCAGGTTTACTGTATCCCTCTGACCTACTTATAGAAGATGAAACACAGAAATTGCATCGGAATGAAATACAAAAGGCACAATGCCGACTTAAGTACAAGAACACTGACTCATCTTACTGTCTATGTTTTGAATCATTCCTGAGACACTAGTTACAGATTCCGATGCTTCACTTCAGGTATACTGTATCCCTCTGACCATCTTATTGACGATGAAGCACAGAAATTGCATCGGAATTAAATACAAAAGGCACAATGCCGACTTAAGCACAGGAAAACAGACTCTTCTACTGTCTATGTTTTGAACCATTCCTGTGACACTAGTTATTAATTCCGATGCTCCACTTCAGGTTTACTGTATCCCTCTGACCTTCTTATTGACGATGAAACACAGAAATTTCATCGGAATTAAATACAAAAGGCACAATGCCGACTTATGTACAAGAAAACTGACACTTCTTACTGTCTATGTTTGAACCAATCATGTGACACTAGTTATAGATTCCGATGCTTCACTTCGGTTTTACTGTATCCCTCTGACCTTCTTATTGACGATGAAACACAGAAATTGCATCGGAATTAAATACTAAAGGCACAATGACGACATAAGTACAGAAAAACTGACTCTTCTTACTGTCAATGTTTGAACAATTCCTGTGACACTAGTTATTGATTCCGATGCTTTACTTCAGGTTTACTGTATACCTCTGACCTTCTTATTGACGAAGAAACACAGATATTGCATCGGAGTTATATACAAAAGGCACAATGCCGACTTAAGTACAAGAAAACTGACTCTTCTTACAGTCTATGTTTTGAACCATTCCTGTGACACTAGTTATAGATTCCGATGCTTCACTTCAGGTTTACTGTATCCCTCTGACCTTCTTGTTGACGATGAAACACAAAAATTGCATCGGAATTAAATACAAAAGGCACAATGCCGTCTTAAGTACATGAAAACTGAGTCTTCTTACTGTCTATGTTTTGAACCATTCCTGTGACACTAGTTATAGATTCTGATGCTTCACTTCAGTTTTAATGTATCCGTCTGACCGTCTTATTGACGATGAAACACAGATATTGCATCGGAATCAAATACATAAGGCACAATGCCGACTCAAGTGCAAGTACTCGGGCTCTTCTTACTGTCTATGATTTGAACCTTACCTGTGAGACCGGTTTCAGATTGCGATGCTTCACTTCAGGTTTACTGTATCCCTTGGACCTTCTTATTGACGACGAACTCTGAAATTGCATCGGAATTAAATGGAAAATGCACAATGCCGACTTCAGTACAAGATAACTGACACTTTTTCTAGTCTATGTTTTGAACCAATCCTGTGACACTAGTTATAGATTCCGATCCTTCATTTCAGGTTTACTGTATCCCTCTGACCCTCTTATTGACGATGAAACACAGAAATAGCATCGGAATTAAATACAAAAGGTACAATGCCGACTTAAGTACAAGAAAACTGACTCTTCTTACTGTCCATGTTTTAAACCATTCATGTGACACTATTTATAGATTCCGATGCCTTACTCCAGGTTTACTGTAACCCTCTGACCTTCTTATTGACGATGAATCACAGAAATTACTTCAGAATTAAATACAAAAGGCACAATGCCGACTTAAGTACAAGAAAGCTGACTCTTCTAACTGTCTATGTATTGTACCATTCATGTGACACTAGTTATAGATTCCGATGCTTCACTTCAGGTTTACTGTATCCCTCTGACCTTCTTATTGAAGATGAAACACAGGAACAGCATCGGAATTAAATACAAAAGGCACAATGCCGACTTAAGTACAAGAAAACTGACTCTTCTTACTGTCTATGGTTTGAACCATTCCTGTGGCACTAGTTATAGATTCCGATGCTTCACTTCAGGTTTACTGTATCCCTCTGACCTTCTTATTGACGATGAAACACAGAAATTGCATCTGAAATAAATACAAGAGGCACAATGCCGACTTAGGTACAAGAAAACTGACTCTTCTTACTGTCTATGATTTAACCATTCATGTGACACTAGTTGTATATTCCGATGCTTTACTCCAGGTTTACTGTATCCCTCTGACCTTCTTATTGACGATGAATCACAGAATTTGCTTCGGAATTAAATACAAATGGCACAATGCCGACTTAAGTACAAGAAAACTGACTCTTCTTACTGTCTATGTTTTAATCCATTCCTGTGTCACTAGTTTTAGATTCCGATGCTTCACTTCAGTTTTACTGTATCTTCGTGACCTTCTTATTGACGATGATACACAGAACTTGCATCGGAATTAAATACAAAAGGCACAATGCCGACTTATGTACAAGAAAACTGACTCTTCTTACTGTCTATGTTTGAACCATTCATGTAACACTAGTTATAGATTCCGATGCTTCACTTCAGGTTTACTGTATCCCTCTGACCTTATAATTGACGATGAAACACAAAAATTGCATCGGAATTAAATATAAAAGGCACAATGCCGACTTAAGTACATGAAAACTGAGTCTTCTTACTGTCTATGATTTGAACCATTCCTGTGACACTAGTTATAGATTCCGATGCTTCACTTCAGTTTTAATGTATCCGTCTCACCGTCTTATTGACGATGAAACACAGAAATAGCATCGGAATTAAATACAAAAGGCACAATGCCGACTTATGTACAAGAAAACTGACTCTTCTTACTGTCTATGTTTTAAACCATTCATGTGACACTATTTATAGATTCCGATGCTTTACTCCAGGTTTACTGTATCCCTCTGACCTTCTTATTGACGATGAATCACAGAAATTGCTTCGGAATTAAATACAAATGGCACAATGCCGACTTAAGTACAAGAAAACTGACTCTTCTTACTGTCTATGTTTTGATCCATTCCTGTGTCACTAGTTATAGATTCCGATGCTTCACTTCAGGTTTACTGTATCCCTCTGACCTTCTTATTGACGATGAAACACACAAATTGCATCGGAATAAAATAGAAAAGGCACATTGCCGACTTGAGTACAAGAAAACTGACTCTTCTTGCTGTCTATGTTTGAACAATTCCTGTGACACTAGTTATAGATTCCGATGCTTCACTTCAGTTTTAATGTATCCGTCTCACCGTCTTATTGACGATGAAACACAGATATTGCATCGGAATTAAATACATAAGGCACAATGCCGACTCATGTGCAAGTACTCTGTCTCTTCTTACTGTCTATGATTTGAACCTTTCCTGTGAGACCGGTTTCAGATTCCGATGCTTCACTTCAGGTTTACTGTATCCCTTGGACCTTCATATTGACGACGAACTCTGAAATTGCATCGGAATAAAATGGAAAATGCACAATGCCGACTTTAGTACAAGATAACTGACTCTTTTTCCTGTCTATGTTTTGAACCATTCCTGTGACACTAGTTATAGATTCCGATGCTTCACTTCAGGTTTACTGTATCCCTCTGACCTTCTTATTGACGATGAAACACAGAAATAGCATCGGAATTAAATACAAAAGGCACAATGACGACTTAAGTACTAGAAAACTGACTCTTCTTACTGTCTATGGTTTGAACCATTCCTGTGACACTAGTTATAGATTCCGATGCTTCACTTCAGGTTTACTGTATCCCTCTGACCTTCTTATTGACGATGAACCACAGAAATTGCATCGGAATTAAATACAAGACGCACAATGCCGTCTTAAGTACAAGAAAACTGACTCTTCTTACTGTCTATGATTTAACCATTCATGTGACACTACTTATATATTCCGATGCTTTACTCCAGGTTTACTGTATCCCTCTGACCTTCTTATTGACGATGAATCACAGAAATTGCTACGGAATTAAATACAAATGGCACAATGCCGACTTCAGTACAAGAAATCTGACTCTTCTTACTGTCTATGTTTTGATCCATTCCTGTGTCACTAGTTATAGATTCCGATGCTTCACTTCAGGTTTACTGCATCCCTCTGACCTTCTTATTGACGATGAAACATACAAATTGCATCGGAATAAAATAGAAAAGGCACAATGCCGACTTAAGTTCAAGAAAACTGACTCTTCTTAATGTCTATGTTTTGAACCATTCCTGTGACACTAGTTATAGATTCCGATGCTTCACTTCAGGTTTACAGTATCCCTCTGACCTTCTTGTTGACTATGAAACACAGAAATTGCATCGGAATTAAACACAAAAGGCACAATGCCGACTTTAGTACAAGAAAACTGACTCTTCTCACTCCCTATGTTTTGAACCATTCATGTGACACAAATTATAGTTTCCGATGCTTCACTTCAGGTTTACTGTATCTTTGTGACCTTCTTATTGACCATGATACACAGAACTTGCATCGGAATTAAATACAGAAGGCACAATGCCGACTTATGTACAAGAAAACTGACCCTTCTTACTGTCTATGTTTGAACCATTCATGTAACACTAGTTACAGATTCCGATGCTTCACTTCAGGTTTACTGTATCCCTCTGACCTTCTTATTGACGATGAAACACAGAAATTGCATCGGAATTAAATACAAAAGGCACAATGCCGACTTAAGTACATGAAAACTGACTCTTCTTACTGTCTATGTTTTGAACCAATCCTGTGACACTAGTTATAGATTCCGATGCGACACTTCAGTTTTAATGAATCCGTCTGACCGTCTAATTGACGATGAAACACAGATATTGTATCGGTATTAAATACATAAGGCACAATGCGGACTCAAGTGCATGTACTCTGGCTCTTCTTACTGTCTATGATTTGACCCTTTCCTGTGAGACCGGATTCAGATTCCGATGCTTCACTTCAGGTTTACTGTATCCCTTGGACCTTCTTATTGACAACGAACTCAGAAATTGCATCGGAATTAAATAGAAAATGCACAATGCCGACTTCAGTACAAGATAACTGACTCTTCTTACTGTCTTTGTTTTGAACCATTCCTGTGACACTAGCTATAGATTCCGATGCTTCACTTCCGGTTAACTGCATCGCTCTGACCTTCTTATTGACGATGAAACACAGAAATTGAATCGGAATTACATACAAAAGGCACAACGCCGACTTAAGTACAAGAAAACTGACTCTTCTTACTGTTTATGTTTTGAAAGGTTCCTGTGACACTAGTTATAGATTCCGATGCTTCACGTCAGGTTTACTGTATCCCTCTGACGTTCTTATTGACGATGAAACACAGAAATTGCATCGGAATTAAATACAAAAGACACAATGCCGACTTAAGTACAAGAAAACTGACTCTTCTTACTGTCTATGTTTTAAACCATTCATGTGACACTATTTATAGATTCCGATGCTTTACTCCAGGTTTACTGTATCCCTCTGACCTTCTTATTGACAATGAATCACAGAAATTTCTTCGGAATTTAATACAAAAGGCACAATGCCGACTTAATTACAAGAAAACTGACTCTTCTTACTGTCTATGTTTTCATCCATTCCTGTGACACTAGTTATAGATTCCGATGCTTCACTTCAGTTTTACTGTATCCGTCTGACCGTCTTATTGACGATGAAACACAGATGTTGCATCGGAATTAAATACATAAGGCACAATGCCGACTCAAGTGCAAGTACTCTGTCTCTTCTTACTGTCTATGATTTGAACCTTTCCTGTGAGTCCGGTTTCAGATTCCGATGCTTCACTTCAGGTTTACTGTATCCCTTGGACCTTCTTATTGACGACGAACTCATAAATTGCATCGGAATTAAAATGGAAATGGACAATGCCGACTTCAGTACAAGATAACTGACTCTTTTTCCTGTCTATGTTTTGAACCATTCCTGTGACACTAGTTATAGATTCCGATGCTTCATTTCAGGTTTACTGTATACCTCTGACCTTCTTATTGACGATGAAACACACAAATTGCATCGGAATAAAATAGAAAAGGCACAATGCCGACTTAAGTACAAGAAAACTGACTCTTCTTAATGTCTATGTTTTGTACCATTCATGTGACCATAGTTATTGATTCCGATGCTTCACTTCAGGTTTATTGTATCCCTCTGACCTTCTTATTGACGATGAAACACAGAAATAGCATCGGAATTAAATGCAAAAGGCACAATGCCGACTTAAGTACAAGAAAACTGACTCTTCTTACTGTCTATGGTTTGAACCATCCCTGTGACACTAGTTATAGATTCCGATGCTTCACTTCAGGTTTACTGTATCCCTCTGACCTTCTTATTGACGATGAAACACAGAAATTGCATCTGAATTAAATACAAGAGGCACAATGCCGACTTAAGTACAAGAAAACTGACTCTTCTTACTGTCTATGATTTAACCATTCATGTGACACTAGTTATATATTCCGATGCTTTACTCCAGGATTACTGTATCCCTCTGACCTTCTTATTGACGATGAATCACAGAAATTGCTTCGGAATTAAATACAAATGGCACAATGCCGACTTAAGTACAAGAAAACTGACTCTTCTTACTGTCTATGTTTTGATCCATTCCTGTATCACTAGTTATAGATTCCGATGCTTCACTTCAGGTTTACTGTATACCTCTGACCTTCTTATTGACGATGAAACACACAAATTGCATCGGAATAAAATAGAAAAGGCACAATGCCGACTTAAGTACAAGAAAACTGACTCTTCTTAATGTCTATGTTTTGAACCATTCCTGTGACACTAGTTATAGATTCCGATGCTTCACTTCAGGTTTACTGTATCCCTCTGACCTTCTTGTTGACGATGAAACACAGAAATTGCATCGGAATTAAATACAAAAGGCACAATGTTGACTTTAGTACAAGAAAACTGACTCTTCTTACTCTCTTTGTTTTGAACCATTCATGTGACACAAATTATAGATTCCGATGCTTCACTTCAGTTTTACTGTATCTTTGTGACCTTCTTATTGACGATGATACACAGAACTTGCATCGGAATTAAACACAAAAGGCACAACGCCGACTTATGTACAAGAAAACTGACTCTTCTTACTGTCTATGTTTTGAACCATTCCTGTGACACTAGTTATAGATTCCGATGCTTCACTTCAGTTTTAATGTATCCATCTCACCGTCTTATTGACGATGAAACACAGATATTGCATCGGAGTTAAATACATAAGGCCCAATGCCAACTCAAGTGCATGTACTCTGGCTCTTCTTACTGTCTATGATTTGACCCTTTCCTGTGAGACCGGTTTCAGATTCCGATGCTTCACTTCAGGTTTACTGTATCCCTTGGACCTTCTTATTGACAACGAACTCAGAAATTGCATCGGAATTAAATAGAAAATGCACAATGCCGACTTCAGTACAAGATAACCGACTCTTCTTACTGTCTTTGTTTTGAACCATTCCTGTGACACTAGTTATAGATTCCGATGCTTCACTTCAGGTTTACTGTATCCCTCTGACCTTCTTATTGACGATGAAACACAGAAATAGCATCGGAATTAAATACAAGAGGCACAATGCCGACTTAAGTACAAGAAAACTGACTTTTCTTACTGTGTATGTTTTGAACCATTCCTGTGACACTAGTTATAGATTCCGATGCTTCACTTCAGGTTCACTGTACCCTCTGACCTTCTTATTGACGATGAAACACTGAAATTGCATCGGAATTAAATACAAAAGGCTCAATGCCGACTTAAGTACAAGAAAACTGACTCTTCTTACTGTCTTTGTTTTGAACCATTCCTGTGACACTAGCTATAGATTCCGATGCTTCACTTCAGGTTAACTGTATCCCTCTGACCTTCTTATTGACGATGAAACACAGAAATTGCATCGGAATTAAGTACAAAAGACACAATGCCGACTTAAGTACAAGAAAACTGACCCTTCTTACTGTCTCTGTTTTAAACCATTCATGTGACACTATTTATAGATTCCGATGCTTTACTGCAGGTTTACTGTATCCCTCTGACCTTCTTGTTGACGATGAATCACAGAAATTACTTCAGAATTAAATACAAAAGGCACAATGCCGACTTAAGTACAAGAAAGCTGACTCTTCTAACTGTCTATGTTTTGTACCATTCATGTGACACTAGTTATAGATTCCGATGCTTCACTTCAGTTTTAATGAATCCGTCTGACCGTCTAATTGACGATGAAACACAGATATTGTATCGGAATTAAATACAAAAGGCACAATGCCGACTCAAGTGCATGTACTCTGGCTCGTCTTACTGTCTATGATTTGACCCTTTCCTGTGAGACCGGTTTCAGATTCCGATGCTTCACTTCAGGTTTACTGTATCCCTTGGACCTTCTTATTGACAACGAACTCAGAAATTGCATCGGAATTAAATAGAAAATGCACTATGCCGACTTCAGTACAAGATAACTGACTCTTCTTACTGTCTTTGTTTTGAACCATTTCTGTGACACTAGCTATAGATTCCGATGCTTCACTTCCGGTTAACTGTATCCCTCTGACCTTCTTATTGACGATGAAACACAGAAATTGAATCGGAATTACATACAAAAGGCACAACGCCGACTTAAGTACAAGAAAACTGACTCTTCTTACTGTCTATGATTTGAACCATTCCTGTGACAGTAGTTATAGATTCCGATGCTTCACTTCAGGTTCACTGTATCCCTCTGACCTTCTTATTGACGATGAAACACAGAAATTGCTTCGGAATTAAATACAAAAGGCACAATGCCGACTTAAGTACATGAAAACTGACTTTTCTTACTGTTTATGTATTGAACCATTCGTGTGACACTAGTTATAGATTCCGATGCTTCACTTCAGGTGTACTATATCCCTCTGACCTTCTTATTGACGATGAAACACAGAAATTGCATCGGAATTAAATACAAAAGGCACAATGCCGACTTAAGTACAAGAAAACTGACTCTTCTTACTGTCTATGTTTTGAACCATTCCTGTGACACTAGTTATAGATTCCGATGCTTCACTTCAGGCTCACTGTATCCCTCTGACCTTCTTATTGACGATCAAACACTGAAATTGCATCGGAATTAAATACAAAAGGCACAATGCCGACTTAAGTACAAGAAAACTGACTCATCTTACTGTCTACGATTTGAACCATTCCTGTGACACTAGTTATAGATTCCGATGCTTCACTTCAGGTTTACTGTAACCCTCCGACCTTCTTATTGACGATGAAACACAGAAATTGCATCGGAATTAAATACAAAAGGCACAATGCCGACTTAAGTAGAAGAAAACTGACTCTTCTTACCCCTCTATGTTTTGAACCATTCCTGTGACACTAGTTATAGACTCCGATGCTTCACTTCAGGCTCACTGTATCCCTCTGACCTTCTTATTGACGATCAAACACTGAAATTGCATCGGAATTAAATACGAAAGGCACAATGCCGACTTAAGGACAAGAAAACTGACTCTTCTTACTGTCTATGATTTAAACCATTCCCGTGACACTAGTTATAGATTACGATGCTTCACTTCAGGTCCACTGATTCCCTGTGACGTTCTTATTGACGATGAAACACAGAAATTGCATTGGAATTAAATACAAAAGGCACAACGCCGACTTAAGTACAAGAAAACTGACTCTTCTTACTGTCTATGTTTTGAACCATTCCTGTGACACTAGTTTAAGATTCCAATGCTTCACTACAGGTATACTATATCCCTCTGAACTTCTTATTGACGATGAAACATAGAAATTGCATCGGAATGAAATAGAAAAGGAACAATGCCGACTTAAGTACAAGAAAACTGACTCTTCTTACTGTCTATGTTTTTAACCATTCCTGTGACACTAGTTATAGATTCCGAAGCTTCACTTCAGGTTTACTGTATCCCTCTGACCTTATATTGACGTTGAAACACAGAAATTGCATCGGAATTAAATACAAAAGGCTCAATGCCGACTTAAGTACAAGAAGACTATCTCATCTTACTCTCTATGTTTTGAACCATTCCTGTTACGCTAGTTATAGTTTCGGATGCTTCACTTCAGCTTTACTGTAGCCCTCTGACCTTCTTATTGACGATGAAACACAGAAATTGCATCGGAATTAAATACAAAAGGCACAATTCCGACTCAAGTTCCAGAAGACTGGCTCTTCTTACTGTCTATGTTTTGAACCATTCCTTTGACACTAGTTATAGATTCCGATGCTTCACTTCAGGTTTACTGTATCCCTCTGACCTCCTTATTGTCGATGAAACGCAGAAATTGCATCGGAATTAAATACAAAAGGCACAATGCCGACTCAAGTACAAGAAGTCTGAATCTTCTTACTGTCTATGATTTGAACCATTCCTGTCACACTAGTTATGGATTCGGATGCTCGACTTCAGGTTCACAGCCTCCCTCTGAACTTCTCATTGGCGGTGAAACAAAGTAATTGCATCGGAATTAAATACAAAAGGCACAATGCCGACTTAATTACAAGAAAACTGACTCTTCTTACTGTCTATGTTTTGAACCATTCCTGTGACACTAGTTATAGATTCCGATGCTTCACTTCAGGTTTACTGTATCCCTCTGACCTTCTTATAGACGATGAAACACAGATATCGCATCGGAATTAAATACAAAAGGCACAATGCCGACTTAAGTACAAGAAAACTGACTCTTCTTACTGTCTATGTTTTGAACCATTCCTGTGACACTAGGTATACTTTCCGATGTTTCACTTCAGGTTTACTGTATCCATCTGTCCTTCTTATTGACGAGGAACACAGAAATTGCATCGGAATTAAATACAAAATGCACAATGCCGACTTAAGTACAAGAAAACTGAGTCTTCTTACTGTCTATGTTTTGAACCATTCCTGTGACACTAGTTATAGATTCCGATGCTTCACTTCAGGTTTACTGTATCCCTCTGACCTTCTTATTGACGAAGAAACACAGAAATTTCATCGGAATTAAATACAAAGGGCACAATTAAGACTTAAGTACAAGATAACTGACTCTTGTTACTGTCTATGTTTTGAACCATTCCTATAACACTAGTTATAGATTCCGATGTTTCTCTTCAGGTTTACCGTATCCCTCTGACCTTCTTATTGACGATGAAACACAGAAATTGCATTATAATTAAATAGAAAACGCACAATGCCGACTTAAGTACACGAAAATTGACTCTTCTTACTGTCTATGTTTTGAACCATTCCTGTGACACTAGTTATAGATTCCGATGCTTCACCCCATGTTTACTGTATCCCTCTGACCTTCTTATTGACGATGAAACACAGAAAGTGCATCTGAATTAAATACAAAAAGCACAATGCCGAAATAAGTTCAAGAGAACTGACTCTTGTTAGTGTCTAAGTTTTGAACCTTTCCTGTGACACTAGTTATGGATTCCGATGCTTCACTTCAGCATTACTGTATCCCTCTGACCTTCTTATTGACGATGAGACACAGAAATTGCATCGGAATTAAATACAAAAGGCACAATGCTGACTCAAGTACAAGAAGGCAGGCTCTTCATACTGTCTATGTTTTGAACCTTTCCTGTGAGACCGGTTTTAGATTCCGATGCTTCACTTCAGGTTTACTGTATCCCATGGACCTTCTTATTGACCACGACACACAGAAATTGCATCGGAATTAAATACAAAAGGCACAATGCCTACTTAAGTACAAGAAAACTGACTCTTCTTACTGTCTATGTTTTGAACCATTCCTGTGACACTAGTTATAGATTCCGATGCTTCACTTCAGGTTTACTGTACCCTCTGACGATCATATTGACGATGAAACACAGAAATTGCATCGAAATTAAATACGAAAGGGACAATGCCATCTTAAGTACAAGAAAACTGACTCTTCTTACTGTCTATGTTTTGAACCATTCATGTGTCTCTAGTTATAGATTCCGATGCTTCACTTTAGGTTTACTGTATCCCTCTGACCTTCTTACTGACGATGAAACACAGAAATTGCATCGGAATTAAATACAAAAGGCACAATGACGACTTAAGTACAAGAAAACTGACTCTTCTAACTGTCTATGTTTGAACCATTCCTGTGACACTAGTTATAGATTCCGATGCTTCACTTCAGGTTTACTGTATCTCTCTGACCTTCTTATTGACGATGAAACACAGAAAGCGGATCGGAATTAAATAGAAAAACCACAATGCCGACATAAGTTCAAGAAAACTGACAATTCTTAGTGTCTACGTTTTGAACCACTCCTGTGACACTAGTTATGGATTCCGATGCTTCACTTCAGCTTTACTGTATCCCTCTGGCCTTCTTATTGACGATGAAGCACAGAAATTGCATCAGAATTAAAGACAAAAGGCACAACGCTGACTCAAGTACAAGAAGGCTGGCTCTTCATACTGTCTATGTTTTGAACCTTTCCTGTGAGACCGGTTTTAGATTCCGATGCTTCACTTCAGGTATACTGTATCCCATGGACCTTCTTATTGACCACGAAACACAGAAATTGCATCGGAATTAAATACAAAAGGCACAATGCCTACTTAAGTACAAGTAAACTGACTCTCCCAACTGTCTATGTTTTGAACCATTCCTGTGACACTAGTTATAAATTCCGATGCTTCACCTTAGGTTTACTGTACCCTCTGACGATCTTATTCACGATGAAACACAGAAATTGCATCGAAATTAAATACAAAAGGGACAATGCCAACTTAAGTACAAGAAAACTGACTCTTCTTACTGTCTATGTTTTGAACCATTCATGTGACACTAGTTATAGATTCCGATGCTTCACTTCAGGATTAATGTATTCCTGGGACCTTCTTATTGACCATGAAACACAGAAATTGCATCGTAATTAAATACAAAAGGCACAATTCCGACTCAATTTCCAGAAGACTGGATCTTCATACTGTCTATGTTTTGAACCATTCCTTTGACACTAGTTATAGATTCCGATGCCTCACTTCAGGTTTACTGTATTCCTCTGACCTCCTTATTGTCGATGAAACACAGAAATTGCATCGGAATTAAATACAAAAGGCACATTGTCGACTCAAGTACAAGAAGTCTGGCTCATCTTACTGTCTATGTTTTGAACCATTCCTGTCACACTAGTTATGGATTCAGATGCTCGACTTCAGGTTAACTGCCTCCCTCTGAACTTCTTATTGGCGGTGAAACACAGTAATTGCATCGCAATTAAATACAAAAGGCACGATGCCGACTTAAGTACAAGATAACTGACTCTTCTTACTGTCTAAGTTTTGAACCATTCCTGTGACACTAGTTATAGCTTCTGATGCTTCACTTCAGGTTTACTGTATCCCTCTGACTTCTTCTTGACGATGAAACACAGAAATTTCATCGGAATTAAATACAAAAGACACAATGTCCACTTAAGTACAAGAAAACTGACTCGTCTTACTGTCTATGTTTTGAACCATTCCTGTGACACTAGTTATTCATTCTGATGCTTCACTTCAAGCTTACTGTATCCCTCTGACCTTCTTATTGACGATGAAACACAGAAATTGCATCGGAATTAAATACGAAAAGCACAATGCCGACTGAAGTACAAGAAAACTGGCTCTTCTTACTGTCTATGTTTTGAACCATTCCTGTGACACTAGTTATGGATTCCGATGCCTCACATCAGGTTTACGGTACCCTCTGACGATCATTTTGACGATGAAACACAGAAAATGCATCGTAATTAAATACGTAAGGGACAATGCCAACTTAAGTACAAGAAAACTGACTCTTTTTACTGTCTATGTTTTGAACCATTCCTGTGACACTAGTTATAGATTCCGATGCTTCACTTCAGGTTTACTGTATCCCTCTGACCTCCTTATTGTCGATGAAACACAGAAATTGCATCGGAATTAAATACAAAAGGCACAATGTTGACTCAAATACAAGAAGTCTGGCTCTTCTTACTGTCTATGCTTTGAACCATTCCTGTCACACTAGTTATGGATTCGGATGCTCGACTTCAGGTTCAGTGCCTCCCTCTGAACTTCTTATTTGCGGTGAAACACAGTAATTGCATCAGAATTAAATACAAAAGGCACAATCCCGACTTAAGTACACGAAAACTGACTCTTCTTACTGTCTATGCTTTGAACCATTCCTGTGACACTAGTTATAGATTCCGATGCTTCACTTCAGGTTTCCTGTATTCCTCTGACCTTCTTATAGACGATGAAACACAGAAATTGCATCGGAATTAAATACAAAAGACTCAATGCCGACTTAAGTACAAGAAGACTCTCTCATCTTACTCTCTATGTTTTGAACCATTCCTGTGACACTAGTTATAGATTCCGATGTTACACTTCAGGTTTACCGTATCCCTCTGACCTTCTTATTGACGATGAAACACAGAAATTGCATCGGATATAAATAGAAAAGGCACAATGCCGACTTAAGTACACGAAAATTGACTCTTCTTACTGTCTATGTTTTAAACCATTCCTGTGACACTAGTTATAGATTCCGATGCTTCACCTCAGGTTTACTGTATCCCTCTGACCTTCGTATTGACTATGAAACACAGAAATTGCAACGGAATTGAATACAAATGGCACAATGCCGACTTAACTACAAGAAATCTGACTCTTCTTACTGTCTATGTTTGAACCATTCCTGTGACACTAGTTATAGATTCCGATGCTTCACTTCAGGTTTACTGTATCCCTCTGACCTTCTTATTGACGATGAAACACAGAAATTGCATCGGAATTAAATACAAAAGGCACAATTCCGACTCAAGTACAAGAAGACTGGCTCTTCTTACTGTCTATGCCTTGAACCATTCCTGTGACACTAGTAATAGATTCCGATGCTTCACTTTAGGTTTACTGTATCCCTCCGACCTCGTTATTGACGATGAAACTCAGAAATTGCATCGGAATGATATACAAAAGGCACAATGCCTACTTAAGTACAAGAAAACTGACCCTTCTTACTCTCTATGTTTTGAACCATTCCTGTGACACTAGTTATAGATTCTGATGCTTCACTTCAGGTGTACTGTATCCGTCCGACCTTCTTATTGACGATGAAACACAGAAATTGCATCGGAACTAAATACAAAAGCACAATGCCTACTTAAGGACAAGATAACTGACTCTTCTTACTGTCAACGTTTTGAACCATTCCTGTGAAACTGGTTACAGATTTCGATGCTTCACATCAGGTTTATTGTATCCCTCTGACCTTCTTATTGACGATGAAACACAGATATTGCATCGGAATTAAATACAAAAGGCACAATGCCGTCTTAAGTACACGAAAACTTAATCTTCTTACTGTCTATATTTTGAACCATTCCTGTGACACTAGTTATAGATTCCGATGCTTCACGTCAGGTTTACTGTATCCCTCTGACCTTCGTATTGACGATGAAACACCGAAATTTCATCGGAATTAAATACAAAAGTGACAATGTCCACTTAAGTACAAGAAAACTGACTCGTCTTACTGTCTATGTTTTGAACCATTCCTGTGACACTAGTTAAATATTCCGATGCTTCACTTCAAGCTTACTGTATCCATCTGACCTTCTTATCGACGATGAAACACAGAAATTGCATCGGAATTAAATACAAAAGGCTCTATGCCGACTTAAGTACAAGAAGACTGACTCTTCTTACTGTCTATGCTTTTAACCATTCCTGTGACACTAGTTATAAATTCCGATTCTTCACTTCAGGATTACTGTATCCCTTGGACCTTATTATTGACGACGAAACACAGAAATTGCATCGGAATTTAATACAAAAGGCACAATGCCGACTTAAGTACGAAAAAACTGACTCTTCTTACTATCTATGTTTTGAACCATTCCTGTGACACTAGTTATAGATTCCGATGCTTCACTTCAGGTTACTGTATCCCTCTGACCTCCTTATTGACGATGAAACACAGAAAATGCATCGGAATTAAATACAAAAGGCACAATGCCGACTCAAGTACAAGAAGACTAGCTCTTCTTACTGTCTATGTTATAAACCATTCCTGTGACACTAGTTATAGATTCCGATGCTTCAATTCAGTTTTACTGCATCCCTCTGACCTTCTTACTGACGATGAAACAAGAAATTGCATCGGAATTAAATACAAAAAGCACAATGCCGACTTAAGTACAAGAAAACTTACTCTTCTTACTGTCTAAGTTTTGAACCATTCCTGTGACACTAGTTATAGATTCCGATGCTTCACCTCTGATTTATTGTATCCCTCTGACTTTCTTATTGACGATGAAACACAGAAATTGCATCGGAATTAAATACAAAAGCACAATGCCCACTTAAGTACAAGATAACTGACTCTTCTTACTGTCTATGTTTTGAACCATTCCTGTGCTAGTAGTTATAGATTCCGTTGCTTCACATCAGGTTTATTGTATCCCTCTGACCTTCTTGTTGACGATGAAACACAGATATTGCATCGGAATTAAATACAAAAGGCACAATGCCGTCTTAAGTACAAGAAATCTGAATCTTCTTACTGTCAATGATTTGAACCATTCCTGTGTCACTAGTTATAGATTCCGATGCTTCACTTCAGGTTTACTGTATACCTCTGACCTTCTTATTGACGATGAAACACAGAAATTTCATCGGAATTAAATACAAAAGACACAATGTCCACTTAAGTACAAGAAAACTGACTCGTCTTAGTGTCTATGTTTTGAACCATTCCTGTGACACTAGTTATTTATTCTGATGCTTCACTTCAAGCTTACTGTATCCCTCTGACCTTCTTATTGACGATTAAACACAGAAATTGCATCGGAATTAAATACAAAGAGCACAATGCCGACTGAAGTACAAGAAAACTGACTCTTCTTACTGTCTATGTTTTGAACCACTCCTGTGACACTAGTTATGGATTCTGATGCTTCACTTTAGGTTTACGGTACCCTCTGACGATCTTATTGACGATGAAACACAGAAATTGCATCGTAATTAAATACAAAAGGGACAATGCCAACTTAAGTACAAGAAAACTGACTCTTCTTACTGTCTATGTTTTGAACCATTCCTGTGACACTAGTTATAGATTCCGATGCTTCACTTCAGGTTTACTGTATCCCTCTGACCTTATATTGACGATGAAACACAGAAATTGCATCGGAATTAAATACAAAATGCTTAATGCGGACTTAAGTACAAGAAGATTCTCTCATCTTACTCTCTATGTTTTGAACCATTCCTGTCACTAGTTATAGATTCCGATGTTACACTTCAGGTTTACCGTATCCCTCTGACCTTCTTATTGACGATGAAACACAGAAATTGCATCGGAATTAAATAGAAAAGGCACAATGCCGACTTAAGTACAAGAAATCTGACTCTTCTTACAGTCTATGTTTGAACCATTCCTGTGACATTAGTTATAGATTCCGATGCTTCACTTCAGGTTTACTGTATCCCTCTGACCTTCTTATTGACGATGAAACACAGAAATTGCATCGGAATTAAATACAAAATGCACAATTCCGACCCAAGTACAAGAAGACTGGCTCTTCTTACTGTCTATGCCTTGAACCAATCCTGTGACACTAGTAATAGATTCCGATGCTTCACTTTAGGTTTACTGTTTCCCTCCGACCTCCTTATTGACGATGAAAGTCAGAAATTGCATCGGAATGATATACAAAAGGCACAATGCCTACTAAAGTACATGAAAACTGACTCTTCTCACTGTCTAAGTTTTGAACAATTCCTGTGACACTAGTTAAACATTCTGATGCTTCACTTCAGGTGTACTGTATCCGTCCGACCTTCTTATTGACGATGAAACACAGAAATTGCATCGGAATTAAATACAAAAGCACAATGCCTACTTAAGGACAAGATAACTGACTCTTCTTACTGTCTACGTTTTGAACCATTCCTGTGCCACTGGTTACAGATTTCGATGCTTCACATCAGGTTTATTGTATCCCTCTGACCTTCTTATTGACGATGAAACACAGATATTGCATCGGAATTAAATACAAAAGGCACAATGCCGTCTTAGGTACACGAAAACTTAATCTTCTTGCTGTCTATGTTTTGAACCATTCCTGTGACACTAGTTATAGATTCCGATGCTTCACTTCAGATTTATTGTATCCCTCTGACCTTCTTATTGACGATGAAACACAGAAATTGCATCGGAATTAAACACAAAAGGGACAATGCCGACTCAAGTACAAGAAGGCTGGCTCTTCATACTGTCTGCGTTTTGAACCTTTCCTGTGAGACCGGTTTTAGATTCCGATGCTACACTTCAGTTTTACTGTATCCCATGGACCTTCTTATTGACCACGAAACACAGAAATTGCATCGGAATTAAATACAAAAGGAACAATGCCTACTTAAGAACATGAAAACTGACTCTTGTCACTGTCTATGTTTTGAACCATTCCTGTGACACTAGTTATAGATTCCGATGCTTCACTTCAGGTTTACTGTACCCTCTGACGATCTTATTGACGATGAAACACAGAAATTGCATCGGAATGAAAAACAAAAGGGACAATGCCAACTTAAGTACAAGAAAACTGACTCTTCTTACTGTCTATGTTTTTACCCTTACTGTGACACTACTTATAAATTCCGATGCTTCACTTCAGGTTTACTTTATCCTTCTGACCTTATATTGACGATGAAACACAGAAAATGCATCGGAATTAAATACAAAAGGCTCAATGCCGACTTAAGTACAAGAAGACTGTCTCATCTTACTCTCTATGCTTTGAACCATTCCTGTGACACTAGTTATAGATTCCGATGCTTCGCTTCAGCTTTACTGTATCCCTCTCACCTTCTTATTGACGATGAAACACAGAAATTGCATCGGAATTAAATACAAAAGGCACAATTCCGACTCAAGTACAGGAAGACTGGCTCTTCTTCTGTCTATTTTTTGAACCATTCCTGTGACACTAGTTGTAGATTCCGATGCTCACGTCAGGTTTACTGTATCCCTCTGACCTCCTTATTGTCGATGAAACACAGTTATTGCATCGGAATTAAATACAAAAGGGTTAATGCCGACTCAAGTAGAAGAAGACTGGCTCTTCTTACTGTCTATGTTTTGAACCATTCCTGTGACACTAGTTATGGATTCGGATGTTCGACTTCAGGTTCACTGCCTCCCTCTGAACTTCTTATTAGCGGTGAAACACAGAAATTGCATCGGAATTAATTACAAAAGGCACAATGCCGACATAAGTATAAGGAAACTGACTCTTCTTACAGTCTATGTTTTGAACCATTCCTGTGACACTAGTTATAGATTCCGATGCTTCACTTCAGGTTTACTGTATCCCTCTGACCTTCTTATAGACGAAGAAACACAGAAATTGCATCGGAATTAAATACAAAAGGCACAATGCCGACTTAAGAACAAGAAAACTGACTCTTCTTAATGTCTACGTTTGAACCATTCCTGTGCCACTAGTTACAGATTTCGATGCTTCACATCAGGTTTATTGTATCCCTCTGACCTTCTTATTGACGATGAAACACAGATACTGCATCGGAATTAAATACAAAAGGCACAATGCCGTCTTAAGTAGATGAAATCTTAATCTTCTTACTGTCTATGTTTTGATCCATTCCTGTGACACTAGTTATAGATTCCGATGCTTCACTTCAGGTTTACTGTATCCCTCTGACCTTCGTATTGACGATGAAACACCGAATTTTCATCGGAAGTAAATACAAACGTCAAAATGTCCACTTAAGTACAAGAAAACTGACTCGTCTTACTGTCTATGTTTTGAACCATTCCTGTGACACTAGTTATATATTCCAATGCTTCACTTCAAGCTTACTGTATCCCTCTGACCTTCTTATTGACGATGAAAGACAGAAATTGCATCGGAATTAAATACAAAAGGCTCAATGCCGACTTAAGTACAAGAAGACTGACTCTTCTTACTGTCTATGCTTTGAACCATTCCTGTGACACTAGTTATAGATTCCGATTCTTCACTTCAGGTTTACTGTATCCCTAGGACCTTATTATTGACGACGAAACACAGAAATTGCATCGGAATTAAATACAAAAGGCACAATGCCGACTTAAGTACAAAAAAACTGACTCTTCTTACTGTCTATGTTTTGAACCATTCCTGTGACACTAGTTATAGATTCCGATGCTTCACTTAAGGTTTACTGTATCCCTCCGACCTTCTTACTGACGATGAAACACAGAAATTGCATCGGAATTAAATACAAAAGGCACAATGCCGACTTAAGTACAAGAAAACAGACTCTTCTTACTGTCAATGCTTTGAATCACTCCTGTGACACTAGTTATAGTTTCGGATGCTTCACTTCAGGTTTACTGTATCCCTCGGACCTTCTTATTGAAGATGAAACATAGAAATTGCATTGGAATTTCAAACAAAATGCACAAAGCCGACTTAAGTACAAGAAGACTGACTCTTCTTACTGTCTATGTTTTGAACCATTCCTGTGACACTAGTTATAGATTCCGATGCTTCACTTTAGGTTTATTGTATCCCTCCGACCTCCTTATTGACGATGAAACTCAGAAATTGCATCGAAATTAAACAAAAAAGGCACAATGCTGACTTAAGTACAAGAGGACTGGCTCTTCCTACTGTCTAAGATTTGAACTATTCCTGTGACACTAGTTATAGATTCCGATGCTTCACTTCAGGTTTACTGTACCCTCTGACGATCTTATTGACGATGAAACACAGAAATTGCATCGGAATGAAATACAAAAGGGACAATGGCAACTTAAGTACAAGAAAACTGACTCTTCTTACTGTCTATGTTTTTACCCTTACTGTGACACTACTTATAAATTCCGATGCTTCACTTCAGGTTTACTTTATCCTTCTGACCTTATATTGACGATGAAACACAGAAAATGCATCGGAATTAAATACAAAAGGCTCAATGCCGACTTAAGTACAAGAAGACTGTCTCATCTTACTCTCTATGTTTTGAACTATTCCTGTGACACTAGTTATAGATTCCGATGCTTCGCTTCAGCTTTACTGTATCCCTCTCACCTTCTTATTGACGATGAAACACAGAAATTGCATCGGAATTAAATACAAAAGGCTTAATGCCGACTCAAGTAGAAGAAGACTGGCTCCTCTTACTGTCTATGTTTTGAACCATTCCTGTGACACTAGTTATGGATTCGGATGCTCGACTTCAGGTTCACTGCCTCCCTCTGAACTACTTATTAGCGGTGGAACACAGAAATTGCATATGGAATTAATTACAAAAGGCACAAAGCCGACATAAGGATAAGAAAACTGACTCTTCTTACTGTCTATGTTTTGAACCATTCCTGTGACACTAGTTATAGATTCCGATGCTTCACTTTAGGTTTACTGTATCCCTCTGACCTTCTTATAGACGAAGAAACACAGAAATTGCATCGGAATTAAATACAAAAGGCACAATGCCGACTTAAGTACAAGAAAACTGACTCTTCTTAATGTCTACGTTTTGAACCATTCCTGTGCCACTAGTTACAGATTTCGATGCTTCACATCAGGTTTATTGTATCCCTCTGACCTTCTTATTGACGATGAAACACAGAAATTGCATCGAAATTAAATACAAAAGGCACAATGCCGACTTAAGTACAAGAAAACAGACTCTTCTTACTGTCAATGCTTTGAATCACTCCTGTGACACTAGTTATAGTTTCGGATGCTTCACTTCAGGTTTACTGTATCCCTCGGACCTTCTTATTGAAGATGAAACATAGAAATTGCATTGGAATTTAATACAAAATGCACAAAGCCGACTTAAGTACAAGAAGACTGACTCTTCTTACTGTCTATGTTTTGAACCATTCCTGTGACACTAGTTATAGATTCCAATGCTTCACTTTAGGTTTATTGTATCCCTCCGACCACCTTATTGACGATGAAACTCAGAAATTGCATCGGAATTAAATAAAAAAGGCACAATGCTGACTTAAGTACAAGAGGACTGGCTCTTCCTACTGTCTAAGTTTTGAACTAATCCTGTGACACTAGTTATAGGTTCCGATGCTTCACTTCAGGTGTACTGTATCAGTCTGACCTTCTTATTGACGATGAAACACAGAAATTGCATCGGAATTATAAACAAAAGGCACAATGCCCACTTAAGTACAAGAAAACTGACTCTTCTTACTGTCTATGTTTTGAACCATTCCTGTGCCAGTAGTTATAGATTCCGATGCTTCACACCAGGTTTATTGTATCCATCTGACCCTCTTATTGACGATGAAACACAGATATTGCATCGGAATTAAATACAAAAGGCACAATGCCGTCTTAAGTACAAGAAATCTGAATCTTCTTACTGTCTATGTTTTGAACCATTCCTGTGACACTAGTTCTAGATTCCGATGCTTCACTTCAGGTTTACTGTATCCCTCTGACCTTCTTATTGACGATGAAACACAGAAATTTCATCGGAATTAAATACAAAAGACACAATATCCACTTAAGTACAAGAAAACTGACTCGTCTTACTGTCTATATTTTGAACCATTCCTGTGACACTAGTTATTTATTCCGATGCTTCACTTCAAGCTAACTGTATCCCTCTGACCTTCGTATTGACGATGAAACACAGAAATTGCATCAGAATTAAATACAAAAAGCACAATGCCAACTGAAGTACAAGAAAACTGACTCTTCTTACTCTCTATGTTTTGAACCATTCCTGTGACACTAGTTATGGATTCCTATGCTTCACTTCAGGTTTGCGGTACCCTCTGACGATCTTTTTGACGATGAAACACAGAAATTGCATCGTAATTAAATACAAAAGGGACAATGCCAACTTAAGTACAAGAAGACTGACTCTTCTTACTGTCTATGTTTTGAACCATTCCTGTGACACTAGTTATACATTTCGATGCTTCACCTCAGGTTTACTGTATCCCTCTGAACTTCGTATTGACTATGAAACACAGAAATTGCAACGGAATTAAATACAAAAGGCACAATGCCGACTTAAGTTCAAGAAATCTGACTCTTCTTACTGTCTATGTTTGAACCATTCCTGTGACAATAGTTATACATTCCGATGCCTCACTTCATGTTTACTGTATCAGTCTGACCTTCTTATTGACGATGAAACACAGAAATTGCATCGGAATTATATACAAAAGGCAAAATGCCTACTTAAGTACAAGAAAACTGACTCTTCTTACTGTCTATGTTTTGAACCATTCCTGTGACGCTAGTTATAGATTCTGATGCTTCACTTCAGGTGTACTGTATCCCTCCGACCTTCTTATTGACGATGAAACATAGAAATTGCATCGGAATTAAATACAAAAGCACAATGCATACTTAAGTACAAGATAACTGACTCTTCTTACTGTCTACGTTTTGAACCATTCCCGTGCCACTAGTTACAGATTTCGATGCTTCACATCAGGTTTATTGTATCCCTCTGACCGTCTTATTGACGATGAAACACAGATATTGCATCGGAATTAATTACAAAAGGCACAATGCCGTCATAAGTACACGAAAACTTAATCTTCTTACTGTCTATGTTTTGAACCATTCCTGTGACACTAGTTATAGATTCCGATGCTTCACTTCAGGTTTACTGTATCCCTCTGACCTTCGTATAGACAATGAAACACCGAAATTTCATCGGAATTAAATACAAAAGTCACAATGTCCACTTAAGTACAAGAAAACTGACTCGTCTTACTCTCTATGTTTGTAACCATTCCTGTGACACGAGTTATATATTCCGATGCTTCATTTCAAGCTTACTGTATCCCTCTGACCTTCTTATTGACGATGAAACACAGAAATTGCATCGGAATTAAATACAAAAGACTCTATGCCGACTTAAGTACATAAGACTGACTCTTCCTACTGTCTATGCTTTGAACCATTCCTGTGACACTAGTTATAGATTCCGATTCTTCACTTCAGGTTTACTGTATCCCTTGGACCTTATTATTGACGACGAAACACAGAAATTGCATCGGAAATAAATTCCAAAGGCACAATGCCGACTTAAGTACAAAAAAACCGACTCTTCTTACTATCTATGTTTTGAACCATTCCTGTGACACTAGTTATAGATTCCGATGCTTCACTTCAGGTTTACTGTATCCCTCTGACCTCCTTATTGACGATGAAACACAGAAAATGCATCGGAATTAAATACAAAAGGCACAATGCCGACTCAAGTACAAGAAGACTGGCTCTTCTTACTGTCTATGTTATAAATTATTCCTGTGACACTAGTTATAGATTCCGATGCTTCAATTCAGTTTTACTGCATCCCTCTGACCTTCTTATTGACGATGAAACACAGAAATTGCATCGGAATTAAATACAAGAGGGACAATGCCAACTTAAGTACAAGAAAACTGACTCTTCTTACTGTCTATGTTTTGACCCTTACTGTGACACTCTTTATAAATTCCGATGCTTCACTTCAGGTTTACTGTATCCCTCTGACATTATATTGACGATGAAACACAGAAGATGCATCGGAATTAAATACAAAAGGCTCAATGCCGACTTAAGTACAAGAAGACTGTCTCATCTTACTCTCTATGTTTTGAACCATTCCTGTGACACTAGTTATAGATTCCGATGCTTCGCTTGAGCTTTACTGTATCCCTCGCACCTTCTTATTGACGATGAAACACAGAAATTGCATCGGAATTAAATACAAAAGGCACAATTCCGACTCAAGTACAGGAAGACTGGCTCTTCTTACTGTCTATGTTTTGAACCATTCCTGTGACACTAGTTATAGATTCCGAGCTCACGTCAGGTTTACTGTATCCCTCTGACCTCCTTACTGTCGATGAAACACAGTTATTGCATCGGAATTAAATACAAAAGGCTTAATGCCGACTCAAGTAGAAGACGACTGGCTCTTCTTACTGTCTATGTTTTGAACCATTCCTGTGACACTAGTTATGGATTCGGATGCTCGACTTCAGGTTCACTGCTTCCCTCTGAACTTCTTAGTAGCGGTGAAACACAGAAATTGCATTGGAATTAATTTCCAAAGGCACAATGCCGACATAAGTACAAGAAAACTGACTCTTCTTACTGTCTATGTTTTGAACCATTCCTGTGACACTAGTTATAGATTCCGATGCTTCACTTCAGGTTTACTGTATCCCTCTGACCTTCTTATAGACGATGAAACACAGAAATTGCATCGGAATTAAATACAAAAGGCACAATGCCGACTTAAGTACAAGAAAACCGACTCTTCTTACCGTCTACGTTTTGAACCATTCCTGTGAACTAGTTACAGATTTCGATGCTTCACATCAGGTTTATTGTGTCCCTCTGACCTGCTTATTGACAATGAAACACAGATATTGCATCGGAATTAAATACAAAAGGCACAATGCCGTCCTAAGTACACGAAATCTTAATCTTCTTACTGTCTGTGTTTTGAACCATTCCTGTGACACTAGTTATAGATTCCGATGCTTCACTTCAGGTTTACTGTATCTCTCTGACCTTCGTATTGACAATGAAACACCGAAATTTCATCGGAAGTAAATACAAAAGTCACAATGTCCACTTAAGTACATGAAAACTGACTCGTCTTACTGTCTATGTTTTGAACCATTCCTGTGACACTAGTTATATATTCCGATGCTTCACTTCAAGCTTACTGTATCCCTCTGACCTTCTTATTGACGATGAAACACAGAAATTGCATCGGAATTAAATACAAAAGGCTCAATGCCGACTTAAGTACAAGAAGACTGACTCTTCTTACTGTCTATGTTTTGAACCATTCCTGTGACACTAGTTATAGATTCCGATGCTTCACTTAAGGTTTACTGTATCCCTCTGACCTTCTTACTGACGATGAAACATAGAAATTGCATCGGAAATTAATACAAAACGCACAATGCCGACATAAGTACAAGAAAACTGACTCTTCTTACTGTCAATGCTTTGAATCACTCCTGTGACACTAGTTATAGTTTCGGATGCTTCACTTCAGGTTTACTGTATCCCTCGGACCTTCTTATTGAAGATAAAACATAGAAATTGCATTGGAATTTAATACAAAATGCACAAAGCCGACTTAAGTACAAGAAGACTGACTCTTCTTACTGTCTATGTTCTGAACCATTCCTGTGACACTAGTTATAGATTCCGATGCTTCACATTAGGTTTACTGTATCCCTCCGACCTCCTTGTTGTCGATGAAACTCAGAAATTGCATCGGAATTAAATAAAAAACTCACAATGCTGACTTAAGTACAAGAAGACTGGCTCTTCTTACTGTCTAAGTTTTGAACTATTCCTGTGACACTAGTTATAGGTTCCGATGCTTCACTTCAGGGGTACTGTATCAGTCTGACCTTCTTATTGACGATGAAACACAGAAATTGCATCGGAATTATATACAAAAGGCACAATGCCTACTTAAGTACAAGAAAACTGACTCTTCTTACTGTCTATGTTTTGAACCATTCCTGTGCCAGTAGATATAGATTACGATGCTTCACACCAGGTTAATTGTATCCCTCTGACCTTCTTATTGTTGATGAAACACAGATATTGCATCCGAATTAAACACAAAAGGCACAATGCCGTCTTAAGTACAAGAAATCTGAATCTTTTTACTGTCTATGTTTTGAACCATTCCTGTGACACTAGTTATAGATTCCGATGCTTCACTTCAGGGTTACTGTATCCCTCTGACCTTCTAATTGACGATGAAAAACAGAAATTTCATCGGAATTAAATACAAAAGGCACAATGTCCACTTAAGTACAAGAAAACTGACTCGTCTTACTGTCTACATTGTGAACCATTCCTGTGACACTAGTTATTTATTCCGATGCTTCACTTCAAGCTAAATGTATCCCTCTGACCTTCTTATTGAGGATGAAACACAGAAATTTCATCGGAATTAAATACAAAATGCACAATGCCAACTGAAGTACAAGAAAACTGACTCTTCTTACTCTCTATGTTTTGAACCATTCCTGTGACACTAGTTATGGATTCCGATGCTTCACTTCAGGTTTACGGTACCCTCTGACGATCTTATTGACGATGAAACACAGAAATTGCATCGTAATTAAATACAAAAGGGACAATGCCAACTTAAGTACAAGAAAACAAACTCTTCTTACTGTCTATGATTTGAACCATTCCTGTGACACTAGTTATACATTTCGATGCTTCACCTCAGGTTTACTGTATCCCTCTGACCATCGTATTGACGATGAAACTCAGAAATTGCATCGGAATTAAATACAAAAGGCACAATGACAACTTAAGTACAAGAAAACTGACTCTTCTTACTGTCTATGTTTTGAACCATTCCTGTGACACTAGTTATAGATTCCGATGCCACACTTCATGTTTACTGTATCAGTCTAACCTTCTTTTTGACGATGAAACACAGAAATTGCATCGGAATTATATACAAAAGGCACAATGGCTACTTAAGTACAAAAAAACTGACTCTTCTTACTGTCTATGTTTTGAAGCATTCCTGTGAGACTAGTTACAGATTCTGATGCTTCACTTCAAGCTTACTGTATCCCTCTGACCTTATATTGACGATGAAACACAGAAAATGCATCGGAATTAAATACAATAAGCTCAATGCCGACTTAAGTACAAGAAGACTGTCTCATCTTACTCTCTGTTTTGAACCATTCCTGTGACACTAGTTACAGATTCCGATGCTTCACTTCAGCTTTACTGTATCCCTCTCACCTTCTTATTGACGATGAAACACAGAAATTGCAACGGAATTAAATACAAAAGGCACAATGCCGACTTAAGTACAAGAAATCTGACTCTTCTTACTGTCTATGTTTGAACCATTCCTGTGACACTAGCTATAGATTCCGATGCTTCACTTCAGGTTTACTGTATCCCTCTGACCTTCTTATTGACGATGAAACACAGAAATTGCATCGGAATTAAATACAAAAGGGACAATGCCGACTTAAGTACAAGAAGGCTGGCTCTTCATACTGTCTACGTTTTGAACCTTACCTGTGAGACCGGTTTTAGATTCCGATGCTTCACTTCAGGTTTACTGTATCACATGGACCTTGTTATTGACCACGAAACACAGAAATTGCATCGGAATTAAATACAAAATGCACAATGCCTACTTAAGTACTGGAAAACTGACTCTTCTTACTGTCTATGTTTTGAACCATTCCTGTGACACTAGTTATAGATTCCGATGCTTCACTTCAGGTTTACTGTACCCTCTGACGATCTTATTGACGATGAAACACAGAAATTGCATCGGAATGAAATACAAAAGGACAATGCCAACTTAAGTACAAGAAAACTGACTCTTCTTACTGTCTATGTTTTTACCCTTACTGTGACACTACTTATAAATTCCGATGCTTCACTTCAGGTTTACTTTATCCTTCTGACCTTATATTGACGATGAAACACAGAAAATGCATCGGAATTAAATACAAAAGGCTCAATGCCGACTTAAGTACAAGAAGACTGTCTCATCTTACTCTCTATGTTTTGAACTATTCCTGTGACACTAGTTATAGATTCCGATGCTTCGCTTCAGCTTTACTGTATCCCTCTCACCTTCTTATTGACGATGAAACACAGAAATTGCATCGGAATTAAATACAAAAGGCTTAATGCCGACTCAAGTAGAAGAAGACTGGCTCCTCTTACTGTCTATGTTTTGAACCATTCCTGTGACACTAGTTATGGATTCGGATGCTCGACTTCAGGTTCACTGCCTCCCTCTGAACTACTTATTAGCGGTGGAACACAGAAATTGCATATGGAATTAATTACAAAAGGCACAAAGCCGACATAAGGATAAGAAAACTGACTCTTCTTACTGTCTATGTTTTGAACCATTCCTGTGACACTAGTTATAGATTCCGATGCTTCACTTTAGGTTTACTGTGTCCCTCTGACCTTCTTATAGACGAAGAAACACAGAAATTGCATCGGAATTAAATACAAAAGGCACAATGCCGACTTAAGTACAAGAAAACTGACTCTTCTTAATGTCTACGTTTTGAACCATTCCTGTGCCACTAGTTACAGATTTCGATGCTTCACATCAGGTTTATTGTATCCCTCTGACCTTCTTATTGACGATGAAACACAGAAATTGCATCGAAATTAAATACAAAAGGCACAATGCCGACTTAAGTACAAGAAAACAGACTCTTCTTACTGTCAATGCTTTGAATCACTCCTGTGACACTAGTTATAGTTTCGGATGCTTCACTTCAGGTTTACTGTATCCCTCGGACCTTCTTATTGAAGATGAAACATAGAAATTGCATTGGAATTTAATACAAAATGCACAAAGCCGACTTAAGTACAAGAAGACTGACTCTTCTTACTGTCTATGTTTTGAACCATTCCTGTGACACTAGTTATAGATTCCGATGCTTCACTTTAGGTTTATTGTATCCCTCCGACCACCTTATTGACGATGAAACTCAGAAATTGCATCGGAATTAAATAAAAAAGGCACAATGCTGACTTAAGTACAAGAGGACTGGCTCTTCCTACTGTCTAAGTTTTGAACTATTCCTGTGACACTAGTTATAGGTTCCGATGCTTCACTTCAGGTGTACTGTATCAGTCTGACCTTCTTATTGACGATGAAACACAGAAATTGCATCGGAATTATAAACAAAAGGCACAATGCCCACTTAAGTACAAGAAAACTGACTCTTCTTACTGTCTATGTTTTGAACCATTCCTGTGCCAGTAGTTATAGATTCCGATGCTTCACACCAGGTTTATTGTATCCATCTGACCCTCTTATTGACGATGAAACACAGATATTGCATCGGAATTAAATACAAAAGGCACAATGCCGTCTTAAGTACAAGAAATCTGAATCTTCTTACTGTCTATGTTTTGAACCATTCCTGTGACACTAGTTCTAGATTCCGATGCTTCACTTCAGGTTTACTGTATCCCACTGACCTTCTTATTGACGATGAAACACAGAAATTTCATCGGAATTAAATACAAAAGACACAATATCCACTTAAGTACAAGAAAACTGACTCGTCTTACTGTCTATATTTTGAACCATTCCTGTGACACTAGTTATTTATTCCGATGCTTCACTTCAAGCTAACTGTATCCCTCTGACCTTCTTATTGACGATGAAACACAGAAATTGCATCAGAATTAAATACAAAAAGCACAATGCCAACTGAAGTACAAGAAAACTGACTCTTCTTACTCTCTATGTTTTGAACCATTCCTGTGACACTAGTTATGGATTCCTATGCTTCACTTCAGGTTTGCGGTACCCTCTGACGATCTTTTTGACGATGAAACACAGAAATTGCATCGTAATTAAATACAAAAGGGACAATGCCAACTTAAGTACAAGAAGACTGACTCTTCTTACTGTCTATGTTTTGAACCATTCCTGTGACACTAGTTATACATTTCGATGCTTCACCTCAGGTTTACTGTATCCCTCTGAACTTCGTATTGACTATGAAACACAGAAATTGCAACGGAATTAAATACAAAAGGCACAATGCCGACTTAAGTTCAAGAAATCTGACTCTTCTTACTGTCTATGTTTGAACCATTCCTGTGACAATAGTTATACATTCCGATGCCTCACTTCATGTTTACTGTATCAGTCTGACCTTCTTATTGACGATGAAACACAGAAATTGCATCGGAATTATATACAAAAGGCAAAATGCCTACTTAAGTACAAGAAAACTGACTCTTCTTACTGTCTATGTTTTGAACCATTCCTGTGACGCTAGTTATAGATTCTGATGCTTCACTTCAGGTGTACTGTATCCCTCCGACCTTCTTATTGACGATGAAACATAGAAATTGCATCGGAATTAAATACAAAAGCACAATGCATACTTAAGTACAAGATAACTGACTCTTCTTACTGTCTACGTTTTGAACCATTCCCGTGCCACTAGTTACAGATTTCGATGCTTCACATCAGGTTTATTGTATCCCTCTGACCGTCTTATTGACGATGAAACACAGATATTGCATCGGAATTAATTACAAAAGGCACAATGCCGTCATAAGTACACGAAAACTTAATCTTCTTACTGTCTATGTTTTGAACCATTCCTGTGACACTAGTTATAGATTCCGATGCTTCACTTCAGGTTTACTGTATCCCTCTGACCTTCGTATAGACAATGAAACACCGAAATTTCATCGGAATTAAATACAAAAGTCACAATGTCCACTTAAGTACAAGAAAACTGACTCGTCTTACTCTCTATGTTTGTAACCATTCCTGTGACACGAGTTATATATTCCGATGCTTCATTTCAAGCTTACTGTATCCCTCTCACCTTCTTATTGACGATGAAACACAGAAATTGCATCGGAATTAAATACAAAAGACTCTATGCCGACTTAAGTACATAAGACTGACTCTTCCTACTGTCTATGCTTTGAACCATTCCTGTGACACTAGTTATAGATTCCGATTCTTCACTTCAGGTTTACTGTATCCCTTGGACCTTATTATTGACGACGAAACACAGAAATTGCATCGGAAATAAATTCCAAAGGCACAATGCCGACTTAAGTACAAAAAAACCGACTCTTCTTACTATCTATGTTTTGAACCATTCCTGTGACACTAGTTATAGATTCCGATGCTTCACTTCAGGTTTACTGTATCCCTCTGACCTCCTTATTGACGATGAAACACAGAAAATGCATCGGAATTAAATACAAAAGGCACAATGCCGACTCAAGTACAAGAAGACTGGCTCTTCTTACTGTCTATGTTATAAATTATTCCTGTGACACTAGTTATAGATTCCGATGCTTCAATTCAGTTTTACTGCATCCCTCTGACCTTCTTATTGACGATGAAACACAGAAATTGCATCGGAATTAAATACAAGAGGGACAATGCCAACTTAAGTACAAGAAAACTGACTCTTCTTACTGTCTATGTTTTGACCCTTACTGTGACACTCTTTATAAATTCCGATGCTTCACTTCAGGTTTACTGTATCCCTCTGACATTATATTGACGATGAAACACAGAAGATGCATCGGAATTAAATACAAAAGGCTCAATGCCGACTTAAGTACAAGAAGACTGTCTCATCTTACTCTCTATGTTTTGAACCATTCCTGTGACACTAGTTATAGATTCCGATGCTTCGCTTGAGCTTTACTGTATCCCTCTCACCTTCTTATTGACGATGAAACACAGAAATTGCATCGGAATTAAATACAAAAGGCACAATTCCGACTCAAGTACAGGAAGACTGGCTCTTCTTACTGTCTATGTTTTGAACCATTCCTGTGACACTAGTTATAGATTCCGAGCTCACGTCAGGTTTACTGTATCCCTCTGACCTCCTTACTGTCGATGAAACACAGTTATTGCATCGGAATTAAATACAAAAGGCTTAATGCCGACTCAAGTAGAAGACGACTGGCTCTTCTTACTGTCTATGTTTTGAACCATTCCTGTGACACTAGTTATGGATTCGGATGCTCGACTTCAGGTTCACTGCTTCCCTCTGAACTTCTTAGTAGCGGTGAAACACAGAAATTGCATTGGAATTAATTTCCAAAGGCACAATGCCGACATAAGTACAAGAAAACTGACTCTTCTTACTGTCTATGTTTTGAACCATTCCTGTGACACTAGTTATAGATTCCGATGCTTCACTTCAGGTTTACTGTATCCCTCTGACCTTCTTATAGACGATGAAACACAGAAATTGCATCGGAATTAAATACAAAAGGCACAATGCCGACTTAAGTACAAGAAAACCGACTCTTCTTACCGTCTACGTTTTGAACCATTACTGTGAACTAGTTACAGATTTCGATGCTTCACATCAGGTTTATTGTGTCCCTCTGACCTGCTTATTGACAATGAAACACAGATATTGCATCGGAATTAAATACAAAAGGCACAATGCCGTCTTAAGTACACGAAATCTTAATCTTCTTACTGTCTATGTTTTGAACCATTCCTGTGACACTAGTTATAGATTCCGATGCTTCACTTCAGGTTTACTGTATCTCTCTGACCTTCGTATTGACAATGAAACACCGAAATTTCATCGGAAGTAAATACAAAAGTCACAATGTCCACTTAAGTACATGAAAACTGACTCGTCTTACTGTCTATGTTTTGAACCATTCCTGTGACACTAGTTATATATTCCGATGCTTCACTTCAAGCTTACTGTATCCCTCTGACCTTCTTATTGACGATGAAACACAGAAATTGCATCGGAATTAAATACAAAAGGCTCAATGCCGACTTAAGTACAAGAAGACTGACTCTTCTTACTGTCTATGTTTTGAACCATTCCTGTGACACTAGTTATAGATTCCGATGCTTCACTTAAGGTTTACTGTATCCCTCTGACCTTCTTACTGACGATGAAACATAGAAATTGCATCGGAAATTAATACAAAACGCACAATGCCGACATAAGTACAAGAAAACTGACTCTTCTTACTGTCAATGCTTTGAATCACTCCTGTGACACTAGTTATAGTTTCGGATGCTTCACTTCAGGTTTACTGTATCCCTCGGACCTTCTTATTGAAGATAAAACATAGAAATTGCATTGGAATTTAATACAAAATGCACAAAGCCGACTTAAGTACAAGAAGACTGACTCTTCTTACTGTCTATGTTCTGAACCATTCCTGTGACACTAGTTATAGATTCCGATGCTTCACATTAGGTTTACTGTATCCCTCCGACCTCCTTGTTGACGATGAAACTCAGAAATTGCATCGGAATTAAATAAAAAACTCACAATGCTGACTTAAGTACAAGAAGACTGGCTCTTCTTACTGTCTAAGTTTTGAACTATTCCTGTGACACTAGTTATAGGTTCCGATGCTTCACTTCAGGGGTACTGTATCAGTCTGACCTTCTTATTGACGATGAAACACAGAAATTGCATCGGAATTATATACAAAAGGCACAATGCCTACTTAAGTACAAGAAAACTGACTCTTCTTACTGTCTATGTTTTGAACCATTCCTGTGCCAGTAGATATAGATTACGATGCTTCACACCAGGTTAATTGTATCCCTCTGACCTTCTTATTGTTGATGAAACACAGATATTGCATCCGAATTAAACACAAAAGGCACAATGCCGTCTTAAGTACAAGAAATCTGAATCTTTTTACTGTCTATGTTTTGAACCATTCCTGTGACACTAGTTATAGATTCCGATGCTTCACTTCAGGGTTACTGTATCCCTCTGACCTTCTAATTGACGATGAAAAACAGAAATTTCATCGGAATTAAATACAAAAGGCACAATGTCCACTTAAGTACAAGAAAACTGACTCGTCTTACTGTCTACATTGTGAACCATTCCTGTGACACTAGTTATTTATTCCGATGCTTCACTTCAAGCTAAATGTATCCCTCTGACCTTCTTATTGAGGATGAAACACAGAAATTTCATCGGAATTAAATACAAAATGCACAATGCCAACTGAAGTACAAGAAAACTGACTCTTCTTACTCTCTATGTTTTGAACCATTCCTGTGACACTAGTTATGGATTCCGATGCTTCACTTCAGGTTTACGGTACCCTCTGACGATCTTATTGACGATGAAACACAGAAATTGCATCGTAATTAAATACAAAAGGGACAATGCCAACTTAAGTACAAGAAAACTGACTCTTCTTACTGTCTATGATTTGAACCATTCCTGTGACACTAGTTATACATTTCGATGCTTCACCTCAGGTTTACTGTATCCCTCTGACCATCGTATTGACGATGAAACTCAGAAATTGCATCGGAATTAAATACAAAAGGCACAATGACAACTTAAGTACAAGAAAACTGACTCTTCTTACTGTCTATGTTTTGAACCATTCCTGTGACACTAGTTATAGATTCCGATGCCACACTTCATGTTTACTGTATCAGTCTAACCTTCTTTTTGACGATGAAACACAGAAATTGCATCGGAATTATATACAAAAGGCACAATGGCTACTTAAGTACAAAAAAACTGACTCTTCTTACTGTCTATGTTTTGAAGCATTCCTGTGAGACTAGTTACAGATTCTGATGCTTCACTTCAAGCTTACTGTATCCCTCTGACCTTATATTGACGATGAAACACAGAAAATGCATCGGAATTAAATACAATAAGCTCAATGCCGACTTAAGTACAAGAAGACTGTCTCATCTTACTCTCTGTTTTGAACCATTCCTGTGACACTAGTTACAGATTCCGATGCTTCACTTCAGCTTTACTGTATCCCTCTCACCTTCTTATTGACGATGAAACACAGAAATTGCAACGGAATTAAATACAAAAGGCACAATGCCGACTTAAGTACAAGAAATCTGACTCTTCTTACTGTCTATGTTTGAACCATTCCTGTGACACTAGCTATAGATTCCGATGCTTCACTTCAGGTTTACTGTATCCCTCTGACCTTCTTATTGACGATGAAACACAGAAATTGCATCGGAATTAAATACAAAAGGGACAATGCCGACTTAAGTACAAGAAGGCTGGCTCTTCATACTGTCTACGTTTTGAACCTTACCTGTGAGACCGGTTTTAGATTCCGATGCTTCACTTCAGGTTTACTGTATCACATGGACCTTGTTATTGACCACGAAACACAGAAATTGCATCGGAATTAAATACAAAATGCACAATGCCTACTTAAGTACTGGAAAACTGACTCTTCTTACTGTCTATGTTTTGAACCATTCCTGTGACACTAGTTATAGATTCCGATGCTTCACTTCAGGTTTACTGTACCCTCTGACGATCTTATTGACGATGAAACACAGAAATTGCATCGGAATGAAATACAAAAGGACAATGCCAACTTAAGTACAAGAAAACTGACTCTTCTTACTGTCTATGCTTTGACCCTTACTGTGTCACTACTTACAAATTCCGATGCTTCATTTCAGGTTTACTGTATCCCTCTGACCTTATATTGACGATGAAACACAGAAAATGCATCGGAATTAAATACAAAAGGCTCAATGCCGACTTAAGTACAAGAAGACTGTCTCATCTTACTCTCTGTTTTGAACCATTCCTGTGACACTAGTTACAGATTCCGATGCTTCACTTCAGCTTTACTGTATCCCTCTCACCTTCTTATTGACGATGAAACACAGAAATTGCATCGGAATTAAATACAAAAGGCACAATTCCGTCTCAAGTACAGGAAGACTGGCTCTTCTAACTGTCTATGTTTGAACCAATCCAGTGACACTAGTTATAGATTCCGATGCTTCACGTCAGGTTTACTGTATCCCTCTGACCTCCTTATTGTCGATGAAACACAGTTATTGCATCGGAATTAAATACAAAAGGCACAATGCCGACTCAAGTACAAGAAAACTGGCTCTTCTTACTGTCTATGTTCTGAACCATTCCTGTGACACTAGTTATGGATTCGGATGCTCGACTTCAGGTTCCTGCCTCCCTCTGAACTTCTTATTGGCGGTGAAACACAGAAATTGCATTGGAATTAATTACAAAAGGCACAATGCCGACTTAAGTACAATAAAACTGACTCTTCTTAGTGTCTAAGTTTTGAACCATTCCCGTGACACTACTTATAGATTCTGATGCTTCACTTCAGGTTTACTGTATCCCTCTGACCTTCTTACTGACGATGAAACATAGAAATTGAATCGGAATTAAATACAAAAGGCACAATGCCGACTCAAGTACAAGAAGACTGTCTCCTCTTACTGTCTATGCTTTGAACCAATCCTGTGACACTAGTTATAGAATCCGATGCTTCACTTCAGGTTTACTGTATCCCTCTGACCTTCTTATTGACGATGAAACACAGAAATTGCATCGGAATTAAATACATAGGCACAATGCCGACTCAAGTACAAGAGAACTGACTCATCTTGCTGTCTATGTTTCGAACCATTCCTGTGACACTAGTTATAGATTCCGATGCTTCACTTCAGGTTTTTTGTATCCCACTGACCTTCTTATTGACGATGAAACACAGAAATTCCATCGGAATGAAGTACAAAAGGCACAATGCCGACCCATGTACAAGAAGACTGGCTCCTATTACTGTCTATGCTTTGAACCATTCCTGTGACACTAGTTATAGATTCCGATGCTTCACTTCGGGTTTACTGTATCCCTCTGACCTTCTTACTGACGATGAAACATAGAAATTGAATCGGAATTAAATACAAAAGGCGCAATGCCGACTCAAGTACAAGAGGACTGTCTCCTCTTACTGTCTATGCTTTGAACCAATCCTGTGACACTAGTTATAGATTCCGATGCTTCACTTCAGGTTTACTGTATCCCTCTGACCTTCTTATTGACGATGAAACACAGAAATTGCATCGGAATTAAATACATAGGCACAATGCCGACTCAAGTACAAGAAGACCTGCTCTTCTTACTGTCTGTGGGGTGAACCATTCCTGTGACACTAGTTATAGATTCCGATGCTTCACGTCAGGTTTACTGTATCCCTCTGACATTCTTATTGACGATGAAACACAGAAATTGCATCGGAATTAAATAGAAAGGCACAATGCCGTCTTAAGTACAAGAAAACTGACTCTTCTTGCTATCTATGTTTGACCCATTCCCGTGACACTAGCTAATGATTCCGATGCTTCACTTCATGTTTACTGTATCCCTCTGACCTTCTTATTGTCGATGAAACACAGAAATTGCATCGGAATTAAATACATAAGTACAGTGCCGACTCAGGAACAAGAGACTGGCTCTTCTTACTGTCTATGGTTTGAACCAATCCTTTGACCCTAGTTATAGATTCCGATGCTTCACTTCAGGTTTACTATATCCCTCTGACATTCTTATTGACGAAGAAACACAGAAATTGCATCGGACTTAAATAGAAAAGGCACAATGCCGTCTTAAGTACAAGAAAATTGACTGTTCTTACAATCTATGTTCTGACCCATTCCCGTGACACTAGTTATTGATTCCGATGCTTCACTTCATGTTTACTGTATCCCTCTGACCTTCTTATTGTCGATGAAACACAGAAATTGCATCGGAATTAAATACAGAAGCACAATGCCGACTGAAGTACAAGAGAACAGACTCTTCTTACAGTCTATGTTTTGAACCATTCCTGTGACACTAGTTATAGATTCCGTTGCTTCACTTCAGGTTCACTGTATCCCATTGACCTTCTTATTGACGGTGAAACACAGAATTTGCATCGAAATGAAATACAAAACGCACAATGCCGACTCAAGTTCAAGAAGACTGGCTCTTCTTACTGTCTTTGTATTGATCGATTCCTGTGACACGAGTTATAGATTCCGATGCTTCACTTCAGGCTTACTGTATCCCTCTGACCTTCTTATTGTCGATGAAACACAGAAATCGCATCGGAATTTAATAGAAAAGGCACAATGCCGACTTAAGAACATGAAAACTGATTCATCTTACTATCTATGTTTTGAGCCATTCCTGTGACACTAGTTATAGATTACGATGCTTCACTTCAGGTATACTATATCTCTCTGACCTTCTTATTGACGATGAAACACAGCAATTGCATCGGAGTTAAATACAAAAGGCACAACGCCAACTTAAGTACAAGAAAGCTGACTCTTCTTACTGTCTAAGTTTTGAACCATTCCTGTGACACTAGTTATAGTTACCGATGCTTCACTTCAGGATCACTGTTTCCCTCTGACCTTGTTATTGACGATGAAACGCTGAAATTCCTTCGGAATTAAATACAAAAGGCACAATGCCGACTTAAGTACTAGAAAACTGACTCTTCTTACTGTCTATGTTTTGAACCATTCCTGTGACACTAGTTATAGATTCCGATGCTTCACTTCAGGTTTACTGTATCCCTCTGACCTCCTTATTGACGATGAAACACAGAAATTGCATCGGAATTCAATACAAAAGGCACAATGCCGACTCAAGTACAAGAAGACTGACTCTTATTACTGTCTATGTATTGAACCGTTCCTGTGCCACTAGTTATAGATTCCGATGCTCCACTTCAGGTTCACTGTATCTCTCTGACCTTCTTATTGACGATGAAACACTGAAATTCCATCTGAATTAAATACAAAGGCACAATGCCGAATTAAGTACAAGGAAACTGACTCTTCTTACTGTCTATGATTTGAACCATTCCTTTGACACTAGTTATAGATTCCGATGCTTCACTTCAGGGTTACTGTATCCCTCTGACCTTCTTATTGACAATGAAACACAGAAATTGAATCAGAATTAAATAGAAAAGGCACAATGCTGACTTAAGTACAAGAAATCTAACTCTTCTTACTGCCTATGCTTTGAACCTTTCCTGTGAGACCAGTTTTAGGGTCCGATGCTTCACTTCAGGTTTACTGTATCCCTTGGACCTTCTTATTGACGATGAAACACAGAAATTGCATCGGAATTAAATACAAAAGGCACAATGCCGACTTAAGTACAAGAAGACTGACTCTCCTTACCTACTATGTTTTGAACATTTCCTGTGAGACCAGTTTTAGATTCTGATGCTTCACTATATGTTTACTGTATCCCTTGGACCTTCGTATTGACGATGAAACACAGAAATTGCATCGGAATTAAATACAAAAGGCACAATGCCTACTTAAGTTCAAGAAGACTGACTCTTCTTACTGTCTATCTTTTGAACATTTCCTGTGAAACCAGTTTTAGATTCCGATGCTTCACTATATGATTACTGTATCCCTTGGACCTTCTTATTGACGATGAAACACAGAAATTGCATCAGAATTAAATACAAAAGGCACAATGCTGACTTAAGTACAAGAAGACTGACTATTCCTACTGACTATGATTTCAACATTTCCTGTGAGACCAGTTTTATATTCCGATGCTTCACTATATGTTTACTGTCTCCCTTGGACCTTCATATTGACGATGGAACACAGAAATTGCATCGGAAATAAATAGAAAAGGCACAATGCGGACTTAAGTACAAGAAAACTGACTCTTCGTACTGCGTATGTTTTGAACCATTCCTGTGACACTAGTTATAGAATCCGATGCTTCACTGAAGGTTTACTGTATCCCTCTGACCTTCTTATTGACGATGAAACACAGAAATTGAATCAGAATTAAATAGAAAAGGCACGATGCTGAGTTAAGTACAAGAAAACTAACTCTTCTTACTGTCTATGTTTTGAAACTTTCCTGTGAGACCAGTTTTAACGTCCGATGCTTCACTTCAGGTTTACTGTATCCCTTGGACCTTCTTATTGACGATGAAACACAGAAATTGCATCGGAATTAAATACAAAAGGCACAATGCCGACATAAGTACAAGAAAACTGACTCTTCTGACTGTCTATGTTTTGAACAATTATGTGACACTAGTTATAGATTCCGATGCTTCACTTCAGGTTTACTGTATCCCTCTGCCCTTCTTATTGACGATGAAACACAGAAATTGCATCGGAGTTAAATACAAAAGGCACAATGCCAACTTAAGTACAAGAAGACTGACTCTTCTTACTGTCTAAGTTTTGAACCATTCCTGTGACACTAGTTATAGATTCCGATGCTTCACTTCAGGATCACTGTATCCCTCTGACCGTCTTATTGACGATGAAGCACTGATATTCCTTCGGAATTAGGTACAAAAGGCACAATGCCGACTTATGTTAAAGAAAACTGACTCTTCTTACTGTCAATGTTTTGAACCATTCCTGTGACACTAGTTATAGATTCCGATGCTTCACTTCAGGTTCACTGTATCCCTCTGACCTTCCTATTGACGATGACACACTGAAATTCCATCAGAATTAAATACAAAGGCACAATGCCGACTTAAGAACAAGGAAACTGACTCTTCTTACTGTCTATGATTTGAACCATTCCTGTGACACTAGTTATAGAATCCGATGCTTCACTTCAGGTTTACTGTATCCCTCTGACCTTCTTATTGACGATGAAACACAGAAATTGAATCAGAATTAAATAGAAAAGGCACAATGCTGACTTAAGTACAAGAAAACTGACTCTTCTGACTGTCTATGTTTATAACCATTATGTGACACTAGTTATAGATTCCGATGCTTCACTTCAGGTTTACTGTATCCCTCTGACCTCCTTATTGACGATTAAACACAGAAATATCATCGGAGTTAAATACAAAAGGCACAATGCCAACTTAAGTACAAGAAAACTGACTCTTCTTACTGTCTGTGTTTTGAACCATTCATGTGACACTAGTTATAGATTCCGATGCTTCACTTCAGGTTTACTGTATCACTCTGACCTTCTTATTCACGATGAAACACAGAAATTGCATCGGAATTAAATACAAGAGGGAAAATGCCGACTTAAGTACAAGAAAACTGACTCTTCTGACTGTCTATGTTTTGAACCATTATGTGACACTAGTTATAGATTCCGATGCTTCACTTCAGGTTTACTGTATCCCTCTGACCTTCGTATTGACGATGAAACACCGAATTTTCATCGGAAGTAAATACAAAAGTCACAAAGTCCACTTAAGTACAAGAAAACTGACTCGTCTTACTGTCTATGTTTGAACCATTCCTGTGACACTAGTTATAGATTTCGATGCTTCACTTCAGGTTTACTGAATGCCTCTGACCTTCTTATTGACGATGAAACAAAGAATTCGCATCGGAATTAAATACAAAAGGCACAGTGCCGACTTAAGTACAAGAAGACTGACTCTTATTACTGTGTATGTTTGAACCACTCCTGTGACACTAGTTACAGATTCCGATGCTTCAATTCAGGTTCAATGTATCCCTCTGACCTTCTTATTGACGATGACACACTGAAAATCCATCGGAATTAAATAAAAAGGCACAATGCTGACTTAGGTTCAAGAAAACTGACTCTTCTTACTGTCTATGTTTTCAACCATGCCTGTGACACTAGTTATAGATTTCGATGCTTCACTTCAGGTTTACTGAATGCCTCTGACCTTCTTATTGACGATGAAACAATGAATTTGCATCGGAATTAAATACAAAAGGCACAGTGCCGACTTAAGTACAAGAAGACTGACTCTTATTACTGTCTATGTTTTAAACCATTCCTGTGACACTAGTTATAAATTCCGATGCTTCAGTTCAGGTTCACTGTATCCCTCTGACCTTCTTATTGACGATGACACACTGAAATTCCATCGGAATTAAATACAAAGGCACAATGCCGACTTAAGTACAAGGAAACTGACTCTTCTTACTGTCTAAGATTTGAACCATTCCTGTGACACTAGTTATATAATCCGATGCTTCACTTCAGGTTTACTGTATCCCTCTGACCTTCTTATTGACGATGAAACACAGAAATTGCATCGGAGTTAAATACAAAAGGCACAATGCCAACTTAAGTACAAGATAACTGTATCTTCTTACTGCCTAAGATTTGAACCATTCCTGTGACACTAGTTATAGATTCCGATGCTTCACTTCAGGTTCACTGTATCCCTCTGACCTTCCTATTGACGATGACACACTGAAATTCCATCGGAATTTAATACAAAGGCACAATGCCGACTTAAGTACAAGGAAACTGACTCTTCTTACTGTCTAAGATTTGAACCATTCCTGTGACACTAGTTATATAATCCGATGCTTCACTTCAGGTTTACTGTATCCCTCTGACCTTCTTATTGACGATGAAACACAGAAATTGAATCAGAATTAATTGGAAAAGGCACAATGCTGACTTAAGTACAAGAAAACTGACTCTTCTGACTGTCTATGTTTTGAACCATTATGTGACACTAGTTATAGATTCCGATGCTTCACTTCAGGTTTACTGTATTCCTCTGACCTTCTTATTGACGATTAAACACAGAAATATCATCGGAGTTAGATACAAAAGGAACAATGCCAACTTAAGTACAAGAAAACTGACTGTCCTTACTGTCTGAGTTTTGAACCATTCCTGTGATACTAGTTATAGATTCCGATGCTTCACTTCAAGATCACTGTATCCCTCTGACCTTCTTATTGACGATGAAACACTGATATTCCTTCGGAATAAAATACAAAAGGCACAATGCCGACTTTCGTTCAAGAAAACTGACTCTTCTTACTGTCTATGTTTGAACCATTCCTGTGACACTAGATATAGATATCGATGCTTCACTTCAGGTTTACTGAATGCCTCTGACCTTCTTATTGACGATGAAAGAAAGAATTTGCATCGGAATTAAATACAAAAGGTACAATGCCGACTTAAGTACAAGAAAAATCACTCTTCTTAGTGTCTACGTTTTGAAACTTTCCTGTGAGACCAGTTTTAGGGTCCGATGCTTCACTTCAGGTTTACTGTATCCCTTGGACCTTCTTATTGACGATGAAACACAGAAATTGCATCGGAATTAAATACAAAAGGCACAATGCCGACATAAGTACAAGAAAACTGACTCTACTGACTGTCTTTGTTTTGAACAATTATGTGACACTAGTTACAGATTCCGATGCTTCACTTCAGGTTTACTGTATCCCTCTGACCTTCTTATTGACGATGAAACACAGAAATTGCATCGGAGTTAAATACAAAAGGCACAATGCCAACTTACGTTCAAGAAAACTGACTCTTCTTACTGTCTATGTTTGAACCATTCCTGTGACACTAGTTATAGATTCCGATGCTTCACTTCAGGTTCACTGTATCCCTCTGACCTTCCTATTGACGATGACACACTGAAATTCCATCGGAATTAAATACAAAGGCACAATGCCGACTTAAGTACAAGGAAACTGACTCTTCTTACTGTCTAAGATTTGAACCATTCCTGTGACACTAGTTATAGATTCCGATGCTTCACTTCAGGATCACTGTATCCCTCTGACCTTCTTATTGACGATGAAACACTGATATTCCTTCGGAATAAAATACAAAAGGCACAATGCCGACTTACGTTCAAGAAAACTGACTCTTCTTACTGTCTATGTTTGAACCATACCTGTGACACTACATATAGATTTCCATGCTTCACTTCAGGTTTACTGAATGCCTCTGACATTCTTATTGACGATGAAACAAAGAATTTGCATCGGAATTAAATACAAAAGGTACAATGCCGACTTAAGTACAAGAAAACTGACTCTTCTTACTGTCTGTGTTTTGAACCATTCATGTGACACTAGTTATAGGTTCCGATGCTTCACTTCAGGTTTACTGTATCACTCTGACCTTCTTATTCACGATGAAACACAGAAATTGCATCGGAATTAAATACAAGGGGGACAATGCCGACTTAAGTACAAGAAAACTGACTGTTCTGACTGTCTATGTTCTGAACCATTATGTGACACTAGTTATAGATTCCGATGCTTCACTTCAGGTTTACTGTATCCCTCTGACCTTCTTATTGACGATGAAACACAGAAATTGCATAGGAGTTAAATACAAAAGGCACAATGCCAACTTAAGTACAAGAAAAATCACTCTTCTTAGTGTCTAAGATTTGAACCATTCCTGTGACACTAGTTATAGATTCCGATGCTTCACTTCAGGAACACTGTATCCCTCTGACCTTCTTATTGACGATGAAACACTGATATTCCTTCGGAATAAAATACAAAAGGCACAATGCCGTCTTAAGTTCAAGAAAACTGACTCTTCTTGCTGTCTATGTTTGAACCATTCCTGTGACACTAGTTATAGATTTCGATGCTTCACTTCAGGTTTACTGAATGCCTCCGACCTTCTTATTGACGATGAAACAAAGAATTTGCATCGGAATTAAATACAAAAGGCACAGTGCCGACTTAAGTACAAGAAGACTGACTCTTATTATTGTCTATGTTCTGAACCATTCCTGTGACACTAGTTATAGATTCCGATGCTTCACTCCAGGTTCACTGTATCCCTGTGACCTTCTTATTGACGATGCCACACTGAAATTCCATCGGAATTAAATAAAAAGGCACAATGCCGACTTAAGTACAAGGAAACTGACTCTTCTTACTGTCTATGATTTGAACCATTCCTGTGACACTACTTATAGGATCCGATGCTTCACTTCAGGTTTACTGTATCCCTCTTACCTTCTTATTGACGATGAAACACAGAAATTGAATCAGAATTAAATAGAAAAGGCACAATGATGACTTAAGTACAAGAAAACTAACTCTTCTTACTGTCTATGTGACACTAGTTATAGAATCCGATGCTTCACTTCAGGTTTACTGTATCCCTCTTACCTTCTTATTGACGATGGAACACAGAAATTGAATCAGAATTAAATAGAAAAGGCACAATGATGACTTAAGTACAAGAAAACTAACTCTTCTTACTGTCTATGTTTTGAACCATTCATGTGACACTAGTTATAGATTCCGATGCTTCACTTCTGGTTTACTGTATCCCTCTGACCTTCTTATTGACGATGAAGCACAGAAATTGCATCGGAGTTAAATACAAAAGACACAATGCCAACTTAAGTACAAGAAAAATCACTCTTCTTAGTGTCTAAGTCTTGAACCATTCCTGTGACACTAGTTATAGATTCCGATGCTTCACTTCAGGTTCACTGTATCCCTCTGACCTTCTTATTGACGATGACACACTGAAATTCCATCGGAATTAAATTCAAAGGCAGAATGCCGACTTAAGTACAAGGAAACTTACTCTTCTTACTGTCTATGATTTGAACCATTCCTGTGACACTAGTTACAGAATCCGATGCTTCACTTCAGGTTTACTGTATCCCTCTGACCTTCTTATTGACGATGAAACACAGAAATTGAATCAGAATTAAATAGAATAGGCACAATGCTGACTTAACTACAAGAAGACTGACTCTTATTACTGTCTATGCTTTGAGCCATTCCTGTGACACTAGTTATAGATTCCGATGCTTCACTTCAGGTTCACTGTATCCCTCTGACCTTCTTATTGACGATGACACACTGAAATTCCATCGGAATTAAATACAAAGGCACAATGCCGACTTAAGTACAAGGAAACTGACTCTTCTTACTGTCTATGATTTGAACCATTCCTGTGACACTAGTTATAGAATCCGATGCTTCACTTCAGGTTTACTGTATCCCTCTGACATTCTTATTGACGATGAAACACAGAAATTTATTCAGAATTAAACAGAAAAGGCACAATGCTGACTTAAGTACAAGAAAACTAACTCCTCTTACTGTCTATGTTTTGAAACTTTCCTGTGAGACCAGTTTTAGGGTCCGATGCTTCACTTCAGGTTTACTGTATCCCTTGGACCTTCTTATTGACGATGAAATACAGAAATTGCATCGGGACTAAATACAAAAGGCCCAATGCCGACTTAAGTACAATTAGACTGACTCTCCTTACTGACCATAATTTGAACATTTCCTGTGAGATCAGTTTTAGATTTCGATGCCTCACTATATGTTTACTGTATCCCTTGAACCTTCTTACTGACGATTAAACACAGAAATTGCATCGGAATTATATACAAAAGGCAGAATGCCTAATAACTACAAGAAGACTGACTATTCCTACTGACTATGATTTCAACATTTCCTGTGAGACCAGTTTTATATTCCGATGCTTCACTATACGTTTACTGTATCCCTTGGACTTTCTTATTGACGATGGAACACAGAAATTGCATCGGAAATAAATAGAAAAGGCACAATGCGGACTTAAGTACAAGAAAACTGACTCTTCGCACTGCGTATGTTTTGAACCATTCCTGTGACACTAGTTATAGATTCCGATGCTTCACTTCAGGTATACTATATCTCTCTGACCTTCTTATTGACGATGAAACACAGAAATTGCATAGGAATTAAATACAAAAGGCACAATGCCGACTCAAGTGCAAGATGACTGACTCTTCTTACTGTCTATGTTTTAAAACTTTCCTGTGAGACCGGTTTTAGATTCCGATGCGTCACTTCAGGTTTACTGTGTCCCTTGGATCTTCTTACTGACGACGAAACACAGAAATTGCATCGTAATTAAATAGAATAGGCACAATGCCGACTTAAGTAGAAGAAAACTGACTCTTCTTACTGTCTATGATTTGAACAATTCCTGTGACACTAGTTACACATTCCGATGCTTCACTTCAGGTTTACTGTATCCCTCGGACCTTCTTATTGACGATGAAACACAGATATTGCAGCGGAATTAAATGCAAAAGGGAAAATGCTGACTTAAGTACAAGAAATCCGGCTCTTCTTACTGTCTTTGTTTTGAACCATTCCTGTGACACTAGTTATAGATTTCGATGCTTCACTTCAGGTTTACTGTATCCCTCTGACCTTCCTATTGACGATGAAACACAGATATTGCATCGGAATTAAATATGAAAGGCACAATGCCGACTTAAGTACAAGAAATCTGACTCCTCTTGCTGTCTATGTTTTGAACCATTCCTGTGACACTAGTTATCGTTTCCGATGCTTCACTTCGGGTTTACTGTATCGCTCTGACCTTCTTCGTGACGATGAAACACAGAAATTGCATCGGAATTAAATACAAAAGGTACAATGCCGAATTAAGTACAAGAAAACTGACTCTTCTTACTGTCTATGTTTTGAACCAATCCTGTGACACTAGTTATAGATTCCGATGCTTCACTTCAGGTTTACTGCATCCCTCCGACCTTCTTATTGACGATGAAACACAGAAATTGCATCAGAATTAAATAGAAAAGACACAATGCCGACTTATCTACAAGAGAACTGACTCTTCTTACTGTCTATGTTTTGAAGCATTCCCGTGACACTAGTTATAGATTTCGATGCTTCACTTCAGGTTCACTGTATCCCTCTGACTTTCTTATTGACGATGAAACACAGAAATTGCATCGTAATTAAATACAAAAGCACAAAGCCGACTTCAGTACAAGACAACTGATTTTTCCTACTGTCTATGTTTTGAACCATTCCTGTGACACTAGTAACAGATTCCGATGCTACACTTCATGTTTACTGTATCCCTCTGACATTCTTATTGAAGATGAAACACAGAAATTGCATCGGAATTAAATACAAAAGGCACAATGCCGACTTAAGTACAAGAAGACTGACTCCTCTTACTGTTATGTTTTGAACTATTCCTGTGACACTAGTCACAGATTCCGATGCTTCACTTCAGCTTTACTGTATCCCTCTGACCTTGTTATTGTGGATGAAACACAGAAATTGCATGTTAATTAAATACAAAAGGCACAATGACGAATCAAGAACAAGAAGACTGGCTCCTTCTACTGTCTATGCTTTGAAACATTCCTGTGACACTAGTTATAGATCCCGATGCTTCACTTCAGGTTTACTGTATCCCTCTGACCTTATTGAAGATGAAACACAGAAATTGCATCGGAATTAAATACAAAAGGCACAATGCCGACTTAAGTACGAGAAGACTGACTCTTCTTACTGTCTATGTTTTGAACTATTCCTGTGACACTAGTTATAGATACCGATGCTTCACTTCAGCTTTACAGTATCCCTCTGACCTTCTTATTGACGATGAAACACAGAAATTGCATCGGAATTAAATACAAAAGGCACAATGCGGACTTAAGTACAAGAAAACTGACTCTTCTTACTGTCTATGCTTTGAACCATTCATGTGACACTAATCATAGATTCCGATGCTTCACTTCAGGTTTACTGTATCCCTCTGACCTTCTTATTGACGATGAAACACAGAAATTGCATGGGAATTAAATAGAAAAGGCACAATGCCGAATTAAGTAGAAGAAGAATGACTCTTCTTACTGTCTATGTTTTGAACCATTCCTGTGACACCAGTTATAGATTCCGATGCTACACTTCAGGTTAACTGTATCCCTCTGACCTACTTATTGACGATGAAACACAGAAATTGCATCGGAATTAAATACAAAAGGCACTACGTCGACTTAAGTACAAGAAAACTGACTCTTCTTACTGTCTATGTTTTGAACCATACCTGTGACACTAGTTATAGATTCTGATGCTTCACTTCAGATTTACTGTATACCTCTGACCTTCTTATTGACGATGAAACACAGAAATTGCATCGGAATTAAATACAAATGGCACAATGCCGACTTAAGTACAAGAAAACTGACTCTTCTTACTGTCTATGTTTTGAACCATTTCTGTGACACTAGTTATAGATCCCGATGCTTCACTTCAGGTTTACTGTATCCCTCTGACCTTCTTATTGACGATGAAACACAGAAATTGTATCGGAATTAATACAAAAGGCACAATGCCGACTTAAGTACAAGAAAACTGGCTCTTCTTACTGTCTATGTTTGAACCATTCCTGTGACACTAGTTATAGATTCCGATGCTTCACCTCCGGTTTACTGTATCCCTCTGACCTTATTAATGACGATGATACACAGAAATTGCATCGGAATAAAATACAAAAGGCACAATGCCGACTTAAGTACAAGAAAACTGACTCTTCTTACTGTCTATGTTTTGAATCATTCCTGTGACACTAGTAATAGATTCCGATGCTACACTTCATGTTTAATGTATCCCTCTGACATTCTCATTGAAGATGAAACACAGAAATTGCATCGGAATTAAATACAAAAGGCACAATGCGGACTTAAGTACAAGAAAACTGACTCTTCTTACTGTCTATGCTTTGAACCATTCATGTGACACTAATCATAGATTCCGATGCTTCACTTCAGGTTTACTGTATCCCTCTGACCTTCTTATTGACGATGAAACACAGAAATTGCATGGGAATTAAATAGAAAAGGCACAATGCCGAATTAAGTAGAAGAAGAATGACTCTTCTTACTGTCTATGTTTTGAACCATTCCTGTGACACCAGTTATAGATTCCGATGCTACACTTCAGGTTAACTGTATCCCTCTGACCTACTTATTGACGATGAAACACAGAAATTGCATCGGAATTAAATACAAAAGGCACTACGTCGACTTAAGTACAAGAAAACTGACTCTTCTTACTGTCTATGTTTTGAACCATACCTGTGACACTAGTTATAGATTCTGATGCTTCACTTCAGATTTACTGTATACCTCTGACCTTCTTATTGACGATGAAACACAGAAATTGCATCGGAATTAAATACAAATGGCACAATGCCGACTTAAGTACAAGAAAACTGACTCTTCTTACTGTCTATGTTTTGAACCATTCCTGTGACACTAGTTATAGATCCCGATGCTTCACTTCAGGTTTACTGTATCCCTCTGACCTTCTTATTGACGATGAAACACAGAAATTGTATCGGAATTAATACAAAAGGCACAATGCCGACTTAAGTACAAGAAAACTGGCTCTTCTTACTGTCTATGTTTGAACCATTCCTGTGACACTAGTTATAGATTCCGATGCTTCACCTCCGGTTTACTGTATCCCTCTGACCTTATTAATGACGATGATACACAGAAATTGCATCGGAATTAAATACAAAAGGCACAATGCCGACTTAAGTACAAGAAGACTGACTCCTCTTACTGTTATGTTTTGAACTATTCCTGTGACGCTAGTCATAGATTCCGATGCTTCACTTCAGCTTTACTGTATCCCTCTGACCTTATTATTGACGATGAAAAACAGAAATTGCATTGGAATAAAATACAAAATGCACAATGCCGACTTAAGTACAAGAAAACTGGCTCTTCTTACTGTCTATGTTTGAACCATTCCTGTAACACTAGTTGTAGTTTCTGATGCTTCACTTCCGGTTTACTGTATCCCTCTGACCCTATTATTGACGATGAAACACAGAAATAGGATCGGAATAAAATACAAAAGGCACAATGCCGACTTAAGTACAGGAAAACTGACTCTTCTTACTGTCTATGTTTTGAACCATTCCTGTGACACTAGTTATAGATTCCGATGCTTCACTTCAGGTATACTGTATCCCTCTGACCTTGTTATTGACGATGAAACACAGATATTGCAAGGGAATTAAATACAAAAGGTACAATGCCAACTTAAGTACAAGAAAGCTGACTCTTCTTACTGTCTGTGTTTTGAACCATTCATGTGACACTAGTTATAGATTCCGATCCTTCACTTCAGGTTTACTGTATCACTCTGACCTTCTTATTCACGATGAAACACAGAAATTGCACCGGAATTAAATACAAGAGGCACAATGCCGAATTAAGTACAAGAAGACTGACTCTTCTTACTTCCTATGTTTTGAACCATTCCTGTGACACTAGTTGTATATCCCGATGCTACACTTCAGGTTTACTGTATCCCTCTGACCTTCTTATTGACGATGAAACACAGAAATTGCATCGGAATTAAATAGAAAATTCACAATGCCGACTTAAGTACAAGAAAACTGACTCTTCTTACAGTCTATGTTTTGAACCACTTATGTGACGCAAGTTATAGACTCCGATGCTTCACTTCAGGTTTACTGTATACCTCTGACCTTCATATTGACAACTGAAACACAGAAATTGCATCGGAATTAAATACAAAACTCACAATGCCGACTTAAGTACAAGAAAGCTGACCCTTCTTACTGTCTATGTTTTGATCCATTCCTGTGACACTAGTTATTGATTCCGATGCTTCACCTCAGGTTTACTGTATCCCTGGTACCATCTTATTGACAATGAAACACAGAAATTGCATCGGAATTAAATACAAAAGGCACAATGCGGACTTAAGTACAAGAAAACTGACTCTTCTTACTGTCTATGCTTTGAACCATTCATGTGACACTAATCATAGATTCCGATGCTTCACTTCAGGTTTACTGTATCCCTCTGACCTTCTTATTGACGATGAAACACAGAAATTGCATGGGAATTAAATAGAAAAGGCACAATGCCGAATTAAGTAGAAGAAGAATGACTCTTCTTACTGTCTATGTTTTGAACCATTCCTGTGACACCAGTTATAGATTCCGATGCTACACTTCAGGTTAACTGTATCCCTCTGACGTACTTATTGACGATGAAACACAGAAATTGCATCGGAATTAAATACAAAAGGCACTACGTCGACTTAAGTACAAGAAAACTGACTCTTCTTACTGTCTATGTTTTGAACCATACCTGTGACACTAGTTATAGATTCTGATGCTTCACTTCAGATTTACTGTATACCTCTGACCTTCTTATTGACGATGAAACACAGAAATTGCATTGGAATTAAATACAAATGGCACAATGCCGACTTAAGTACAAGAAAACTGACTCTTCTTACTGTCTATGTTTTGAACCATTCCTGTGACACTAGTTATAGATCCCGATGCTTCACTTCAGGTTTACTGTATCCCTCTGACCTTCTTATTGACGATGAAACACAGAAATTGTATCGGAATTAATACAAAAGGCACAATGCCGACTTAAGTACAAGAAAACTGGCTCTTCTTACTGTCTATGTTTGAACCATTCCTGTGACACTAGTTATAGATTCCGATGCTTCACCTCCGGTTTACTGTATCCCTCTGACCTTATTAATGACGATGATACACAGAAATTGCATCGGAATAAAATACAAAAGGCACAATGCCGACTTAAGTACAAGAAAACTGACTCTTCTTACTGTCTATGTTTTGAATCATTCCTGTGACACTAGTAATAGATTCCGATGCTACACTTCATGTTTAATGTATCCCTCTGACATTCTCATTGAAGATGAAACACAGAAATTGCATCGGAATTAAATACAAAAGGCACAATGCCGACTTAAGTACAAGAAGACTGACTCCTCTTACTGTTATGTTTTGAACTATCCCTGTGACGCTAGTCATAGATTCCGATGCTTCACTTCAGCTTTACTGTATCCCTCTGACCGTCTTATTGACGATGAAACACAGAAATTGCATCGGAATTAAATATATAGGCACAATGCCGACTTAAGTACAAGAAAACTGACTCTTCTTACTGTCTATGTTTTGAAGCATTCCCGTGACTCTAGTTATAGATTCCGATGCTTCACTCCTGGTTTACTGTATCCCTCTGACCTTCTTATTGACGATGAAAAACAGAAATTGCATCGGAATTAAATACAAAAGGCACAATGCCGACTCAAGTACAAGAAGACTGGCTCTTCCTACTGTCTATGCTTTGAAACTTTCCTGTGAGACCGGTTTAAGATTCCGATGCTTCACTTCATGTTTACTGTTTCCCTCTGACCTTCTTATTGACGATGAAACACAGAAATTGCATCGGAATTAAATAGAAAAGGCACAGTGCCGATTAAGTACATGAAAACTGATTTTTCTTACTATCTATGTTTTGAACAGTTTCTGTGACACAAGTTATAGATTCCGATGATTCACTTCAGGTTTACTGTATCCCTCTGACCTTCTTATTGACGATGGAACACAGATATTGCATCGGAATTAAATTTAAAAGGCACAATGCCGACTTAAGTACAAGAAAACTGGCTCTTCTTACTGTCAATGTTTGAACCATTCCTGTGACACTAGTTATAGATCCCGATGCTTCACTTCAGGTTTACTGTATCCCTCTGACTTTCTTATTGACGATGAAACATAGAAATTGTATCGGAATTATATACAAAAGGCACAATGCCGACTTAAGTACAAGAAAACAGGCTCTTCTTACAGTCTATGTTTGAACCATTCCTGTGACACTTGTTATAGATTCTGATGCTTCACCTCCGGTTTACTGTATCCCTCTGACCCTATTATTGACGATGAAACACAGAAATTGCATCGGAATAAAATACAAAAGGCACAATGCCGACTTAAGTACAAGAAAACTGACTCTTTTTACTGTCTAAGTTTTGAACCATTCCTGTGACACTAGTTATAGATTCCGATGCTTCACTTCAGGTATACTGTATCGCTCTGACCTTGTTATTGACGATGAAACACAGATATTGCAACGGAATTAAATACAAAAGGTACAATGCCGACTTAAGTACAAGAAAGCTGACTCTTCTTACTGTCTGTGTTTTGAACCATTCATGTGACACTAGTTATAGATTCCGATCCTTCACTTCAGGTTTACTGTATCACTCTGACCTTCTTATTCACGATGAAACACAGAAATTGCACGGGAATTAAATACAAGAGGCACAATGCCGACTTAAGTACAAGAAAACTGACTCTTCTTAATTCCTATGTTTTGAACCATTCCTGTGACACTAGTTGTATATCCCGATGCTACACTTCAGGTTTACTGTATCCCTCTGACCTTCTTATTGACGATGAAACACAGAAACTGCATCGGAATGAAATAGAAAAGGCACAACGCCGACTTATGTACAAGAAAACTGACTCTTCTTACTGTCTATGTTTTGAACCATTCCTGTGACCCTAGTTATAGATTCCGATGCTTCACCTCAGGTTTACTGTATCCCTCTGACCTTCTTATTGACGATGAAACACAGAAATTTCATCGGAATTAAATACAAAAGGCACAACGCCGACTTACGTACAAGAGAACTGACCCTTCTTACTGTCTTTGTTTTGAACCATTCCTGTGACACTAGTTTTAGATTCCGATGCTTCACTTCAGGTTTACTGTATCCCTCTGACCTTTTTATTGACGATGAAACACAGAAATTGCATCGGAATTAAATAAAAAAGGCACAACGTCGACTTACGTACAAGAGAACTGACCCTTCTTACTGTCCATGTTTGACCCCTTCCTGTGACACTAGTTATAGATTCCGATGATTCACTTCAGGTTTACTGTATCCCTCGGACCTTCTTATTGACGATGAAACACAGAAATTGCATCGGAATTAAATAGAAAAGTCACAATGCCGACTTAAGTACAAGGAAACTGACTCTTCTTACTGTCAATGCTTTGAACCATTCCTGTGACACTAGTTATAGATTCCGATGCTTCACTTCTGGTTTACTGTATCCCTTTGACCTTCATATTGACGATGAAACACAGAAATTTCATCGGAATTCAATACAAAAGGCACAATGGAGACTTAAGTACAAGAAAACTGACTCTTCTTACTGTCTATGTTTTGAAACATTCCTTCGACACTAGTTATAGATTCCGATCCTTCACCTCAAGTTTACTGTATCCCTCTGACCTTCTAATTGACGATGAAACACAGAAATTACATCGGAATTATATAGAAAAGGCACAATGCCGACTTAAGTACAAGAAAACTGACTCTTCTTACTGTCTATGATTTGAACCATTCCTGTGACACTAGTTATAGATTCCGATGCGTCACCTCAGGTATACTGTATCCCTTTGACCTTCTTATTGACGATGAATCACAGAAGTTACAAACGGAATTAAATACAAAAGGCACAATGCCGACTTAAGTACAAGAAAACTGACTCTTCTTACTGTCTATGTTTTGAACCATTATTTTGACACTAGTTACAGTTTCCGATTCTTCAGTTCACGTTTACTGTATCCCTGTGACCTTCTTATTGACGATGAAACACAAAAACTGCATCGGAATTAAATACAAAAGGCACAATGCCGACTGAAGTACAAGAAAACTGACTCTTCTTACTTTTTATGTTTTGAACCATTCATGTGACACTAATCATAGATTCCGATGCTTCACATCAGCTTTACTGTATCCCTCTGACCTTCTTATTGACGATGAAACACAGAAATTGCATCGGACCTAAAAACAAAAGGCACAATGCCGACTGAAGTACAAGAAAACTGACTCTTCTTAACGTCTATGTTTTGAACCATTCCTGTGACACTAGTTATAGATTCCGATGCTTCACTTCAGTTTTACTGTATCCCTCTGACCTTCTTATTGACGATGAAACACAGAAATTGCATGGGAATTAAATAGAATAGGCACAATGCCGCCTTAAGTAGAAGAAAAATGACTCTTCTTACTGTCTATGTTTTGAACCATTCCTGTGACACCAGTTATAGATTCCGATGCATCACTTCAGGTTAACTGTATCCCTCTGACCTTCTTATTGACGATGAAACACAGAAATTGCATCGGAATTAAAAACAAAAGGCACAACGTCGACTTAAGTACAAGAAAACTGACTCTTCTTACTGTCTATGTTTTGAACCATACCTGTGACGCTAGTTATAGATTCCGATGCTTTACTTCAGGTTTACTGTATACCTCTGACCTTCTTATTGACGATGAAACACAGAAATTGCATCGGAATTAAATACAAATGGCACAATGCCGACTTAAGTACAAGAAAACTGACTCTTCTTACTGTCTATGTTTTGAACCATTCCTGTGACACTAGTTACAGATGCCGATGCTTCACTTCAGGTTTACTGTATCCTTCTGACCTTGTTATTGACGATGAAACACAGAAATTCTATCGGAATTAATACAAAAGGCACAATGCCGACTTAAGTACAAGAAAACTGGCCCTTCTTACTGTCTATGTTTGAACCATTCCTGTGACACTAGTTATAGATTCCGATGCTTCACCTCCGGTTTACTGTATCCCTCTGACCTTATTATTGACAATGATACACAGAAATTGCATCGGAATAATATAAAAAAGGCACAATGCCGACTTAAGTACAAGAAAACTGACTCTTCTTACTGTCTATGTTTTGAATCATTCCTGTGACACTAGTTATAGATTCAGATGCTTCACTTCAGGTTGACTGTATCCCTCTGACCTTCTTATTCCCGATGAAACACAGAAATTGAATCGGAATTAAATACAAGAGGCACAATGCCGACTTAAGTACAAGAAAACTGACTCTTCTTACTTTCTATGCTTTGAACCATTCCTGTGGCACTAGTTGTATATCCCGATGCTACACTTCAGGTTTACTGTATCCCTCTGACCTTCTTATTGACGATGAAACACAGAAATTGCATCGGAATTAAATACAAAAGACACAATGCCGACTTAAGTACAAGAATACTGACTCTTCTTACTGTCTATGTTTTGAACCATACCTGTGACACTAGTTGTATATCCCGATGCTACACTTCAGGTTTACTGTATCCTTCTGACCTTCTTATTGACGATGAAACACAGAAATTGCATCGGAATTAAATAGAAAAGGCACAATGCCGACTTAAGTACAAGAAAACTGACTCTTCTTACTGTCTATGTTTTGAACCACTTATGTGACACTAGTTATAGATTCCGATGCTTCACTTCAGTTTTACTGTATCCCTCTGACCTTCTTATTGACGACTGAAACACAGAAATTGCATCGGAATTAAATACAAAACCCACAATGCCGACTTAAGTACAAGAAAGCTGACCCTTCTTACTGTCTATGTTTTGATCCATTCCTGTGACACTAGTAATTGATTCCGATGCTTCACCTCAGGTTTACTGTATCCCTGTGACCTTCTTATTGACGATGAAACACAGAAATTGCATCGGAATTAAATACAAAAGGCACAATGCCGACTAAAGTACAAGAAAACTGACTCTTCTTACTTTTTATGTTTTGAACCATTCATGTGACACTAATCATAGATTCCGATGTTTCACTTCATGTTTACTGTATCCCTCTGACCATCTTATTGACGATGAAACACAGAAATTGCATCGGAATTATATAAAAAAGCCACAATGCCGACTTAAGTACAAGAAAAGCTGACTCTTCTTACTGTCTATGTTTTCAACCATTCCTGTGACACTAGTTATGGATTCCGATGCTTCACATCAGCTTTACTGTATCCCTCTGACCTTCTTATTGACGATGAAACACAGAAATTGCATCGGACCTAAAAACAAAAGGCACAATGACGACTGAAGTACAAGAAAACTGACTCTTCTTAACGTCTATGTTTTGAACCATTCCTGTGACACTAGTTATAGATTCCGATGCTTCACTTCAGGTTTACTGTATCCCTCTGACCTTCTTATTGACGATGAAACACAGAAATTGCATGGGAATTAAATAGAATAGGCACAATGCCGCCTTAAGTAGAAGAAAAATGACCCTTCTTACTGTCTATGTTTTGAACCATTCCTGTGACACCAGTTATAGATTCCGATGCTTCACTTCAGGTTTACTGTATCCCTCTGACCTTCTTATTGACGATGAAACACAGAAATTGCATCGGAATTAAATACAAAAGGCACAATGCCGACTTAAGTACAAGAATACTGACTCTTCTTACTGTCTATGTTTTGAACCATACCTGTGACACTAGTTATAGATTCCGATGCTTCACTTCAGGTTTACTGTATCCCTCTGACCTTCTTATTGACGACTGAAACACAGAAATTGCGTCGGAATTAAATACAAAAGGCACAATGCCGACTTAAGTACAAGAAAACTGACTCCTCTTACTGTCTATGTATTGAACCATTCCTGTGCACTAGTTATAGATTCCGATGCTTCACTTCAGGTTTACTGTATCCCTCTGACCTTCGTATTGACGATGAAACACAGAAATTGCATCGGAATTAAATACAAAATGCACAATGCCGACTTAAGTACAAGAAAACTGACTCTTCTTAATTTCTATGTTTTAAACCATTCCTGTGACACTAGTTATAGATTCCGATGCTTCACTTCAGGTTCACTGTATCCCTCTGACCTACTTTTTGACGATGAAACACTGACATTCCATCGAAAGTAAATACAAAAGGCACAATGCCGACTTAAGTACAATAAAACTAACTCTTCTTACTGTCTATGTTTTGAACCATTCCTGTGACACTAGTTATAAATTCCGATGCTTCACTTCAGGTTTACTGTATGCCTCCGACCTTCTTATTGACGATGAAACTCAGAATTTGCATCGGAATTGAATACAAAAGGCACAATGCCGACTTAAGTACAACAAAAGCTGACCCTTCTTACTGTCTATGTTTTGAACCATTCCTGTGACACTAGTTATGGATTCCGATGCTTCAGCTCAGGTGTACTGTATCCCTTTGACCTTCTTATTGACGATGAAAGGCAGAAATTGCATCGGAATTAAATACAAAAGGCACAATGCCGACTTAAGTACAAGAAAACTGACTCTTCTGACTGTCTATGTTTTGAACCATTCCCATGACACTAGTTATGGATTCCGATGGTTCACTTCAGGTTTACAGTATGCCTCTGACCTTCGTATTGACGATGAAACACAGAAGTTGCATCGTAATTAAATACAAAAGGCACAATACCGACTTAAGTACAAGAAAACAGACTCTTCTTACTGTCTATGTTTTGAACCATTCCTGTGACACTAGTTATAGATTCCGATGCTTCACTTCAGGTTTACTGTATCCCTCTGACCTTCTTATTGACGATGAAACACAGAAATTGCATCTGAATTAAATACAAAAGGCACAATGCAGACTGAAGTACAAGAAAACAGTCTCTTCTTACTGTCTATGTTTTGAACCATTCATGTGACACTCGTTACAGATTACGATGCGTTACTTCAGGTTTACTGTATCCTTCCGACCTTCTTATTGACGATGAAACACAGAGATTACTTCGGAATTAAATACAAGATGCACAATACCGACTTAAGTACAAGATAACTGACTCTTCTTCCTGTCTATGTTTTGAACCATTCCTGTGAGACTAGTTATAGATCCCGATGCTTCACTTCAGGTTTAATGTATCCCTCTGACCTTCGTATTGACGATGAAACACAGAAATTGCATCGGATTTAAATATAAAAGGCACTATGCCGACTTAAGTACAAGAAAACTGACTCTTCTTACTGTCTATGTTTTGAACCATTCCTGTGACACTAGTTATACATTCCGATGCTTCACTCCAGCTTTACTGTATCCCTCTGACCTTCTTATTGACGATGAAACACAGAAATTGCATCAGAATTAAATACAAAAGGCACAATGCCGACTTAAGTACAAGAAAACAGACTCTTCTTACTGTCTATGCTTTGAACCATTCCTGTGACACTAGTTATAGATTCCGACGCTTCACTTCAGGTTTAGTGTATCCCTTTGACCTTCTTATTGACGATGAAACACAGAAATTGCATGGGAATTAAATAGAAAAGGCACAATGCCGACTTAAGTAGAAGAAAACTGACTCTTCTTACTGTCTATGTTTTGAAACATTCCTGTGACACGAGTTATAGATTCCGATGCTTCACTTCAGGCTTACTGTATCCCTCTGACCTCCTTATTGACGATGAAACACAGAAATTGCATCGGAATTAAATACAAAAGGCACAATGCCGACTAAAGGACAAGAAAACTGACTCTTCTTACTGTCTATGTTTTGAACCATTCCGGTGACACTAGTTATAGATACCGATGCTACACTGCAGGTTTACTGTATCCCTCTAACCTTCTAATTGACGATGAAACGCAGAAATTGCATCGGATTAAATACAAAAGGCACAATGTCAACTTTTGTACAAGAAAACTGACTATTCTTACTGTCTATGTTTTGAACCATTCATGTGAAACTAGTTATAGATTCCGATGCTTCACTGCAGGTTTACTGTATCCCTCTGACCTTCTTATTGACGATGAAACACAGAAATTGCATCGGAATTAAATAGAAAAGGCACAATGCCGACTTAAGTACAAGAAAACTGACTCTTCTTACTGTCTATGTTTTGAACAATTCCTCTGACACTAGTTATAGATTCCGATGCTTCACTTCAGGTTTACCGTATCCCTCCGACCTTCTTATTGTCGATGAAACACAGAAATTGCATCGGATTAAATACAAAAGGCACAATGCCGACTTAAGTACAAGAAAACTGATCCTCTTACTGTCTATGTTTTGAACCATTCCTGTGACACTAGTTATAGAATCCGATGCTTCACTTTAGGTTCACTAAATTTCTCTGACCTTCTTATTGACGATGAAATACTGAAATTGCATCGGAATTATATACAAAAGGCACAATGCCGACTTAAGTACAAGTAAACTGACTCTTCTTACTGTCTATGTATTGAACCATTCCTGTGACGCTAGATATAGATTCCGATGCTTCACTTCAGGTTTACTGTATGCCTCTGACCTTCTTATTGACGATGAAACACAGAAATTGCATCGGAATAAAATACAAAAGGCACAAAGCCGACTTAAGTACAAGAAAACTGACTCTTCATACTGTCTATGTTTTGAACCATTCCTGTGACACTAGTTATAGATTCCGATGCTTCACTTCAGGTTTATTGTATCCCTCTGACCTTCTTATTGACGATGAAACACAGAAATTGCAGCGGAATTAAATAAAAAAGGTACAATGGCGCCTTAAGTACTAAAAAACTGACTCTCTTACTGTCTATATTTTGAACCATTCATGTGACACTCGTTACAGATTACGATGCTTTACTTCAGGTTATTGAATCCCTCTGACCTTCATCTTGACGATGAAACACAGAAATTGCATCGGAATTAAATACAAAAGGCACAATTCCGACTAAAGTACAAGAAAACTGACTCTTCTTACTGTCTATGTTTTGAACCATTCCTGTGACACTAGTTATAGATTCCGATGCTTCACTTCAGGTTTACTGTATGCCTGAGACCTTCTAATTGACGATGAAACACAGAAATTGCTTCGTAATTATATACAAAAGGCACAACGCCGACTTATGTAGAAGAAAACTGACTCTTCTTACTGTCTATGTTTTGAACCATTCCTGTGACACTAGTTAAATATTCCGATGCTTCACTTCATTTTTACTGTATCCCTCTGACCTTCTTATTGACGATGAAACACAGCAATTGCGTCGGAATTAAATATAAAAGGCACAATGCCGACTTAAGTGCAAGAAAACTGAATCTTCTTACTGTCTATGTTTTGAACCAATCCTGTGACACTAGTTATAGATTCCGATGCTTCACTTCATGTTTACTGTATCCCTCTGACCTTCAAATTGACGATGAAACACAGAAATTGCATCGGAATTAAATACAAAAGGCACAATGCCGACTTAAGTACAAGAAGACTGACTCTTCTAACTGTCTATGTTTTGAACCATTCCTGTGACACTAGGTATAGATTCCGATGTTTCACTTCAGGTTATGCAGTATCCCTCTGACCTTCTTATTGACGATGAAGCACAGATATTGCATCGGAACTAAATTCAAAAGGCACAATGCCGACTTAAGCACAAGAAACCCGACACTTCTTACTGTCTATGTTTTGAACCATTCCTGTGACGCTAGATATAGAGTCCGATGCTTCACTTCAGGTTTACTGTATGCCTCTGACCTTCTTATTGACGATGAAACACAGAAAATGCATCGGAATAAAATACAAAAGGCACAAAGCCGACTTAAGTTCAAGAAATCTGACTCTTCATACTGTCTATGTTTTGAACCATTCCTGTGACACTAGTTATAGATTCCGATGCTTCACTTCAGGTTTATTGTATCCCTCTGACCTTCTTATTGACGATGAAACACAGATATTGCATCGGAATTAAATTCAAAACGCACAATGCCGACTTAAGCACAAGAAACCCGACACTTCTTACTGTCTATGATTTGAACCATTCCTGTGACACTAGTTATAGATTCCGATGCTTCATTTCAGGTTCACTGTATCCCTCTGACCTTCTTATTGACGATGAAACACTGAAATTACATTGGAACTAAATACAAAAGGCACAATGCCGTCTTAAGTACAAGAAAACTGACTCTTTTTACTGTCTATGTTTTGAATCATTCCTGTGACACTAGTTATAGATTCCGATGCTTCACTTCAGGTTTACAGTATGCCTGAGACTTTCTAATTGACGATGAAACACAGAAATTGCTTCGTAATTATATACAAAAGGCACAACGCCGACTTATGTACAAGAAAACTGACTCTTCTTACTGTCTATGTTTTGAACCATTCCTGTGACACTAGTTATAGATTCTGATGCTTCACTTCATGCTTACTGTATCCCTCCGACCTTCTTATTGTCGATGAAAAACAGAAATTGCTTCGGAATTAAATACAAAATGCACAATACCGACTTAAGTACAAGATAACTGACTCTTCTTCCTGTCTATGTTTTGAACAATTCCTGTGACACTAGTTATAGATTCCGATGCTTCACTTCAGGTTTACCGTATCTCTCCGACCTGCTTATTGTCGATGAAACACAGAAATTGCATCGGATTAAATACAAAAGGCACAATGCCGACTTAAGTACAAGAAAACTGATCCTCTTACTGTCTATGTTTTGAACCATTCCTGTGACACTAGTTATAGAATCCGATGCTTCACTTTAGGTTCACTAAATTTCTCTGACCTTCTTATTGACGATGAAATACTGAAATTGCACCGGAATTGTATACAAAAGGCACAATGCCAACTTAAGTACAAGTAAACTGACTCTTCTTACTGTCTATGTATTGAACCTTTCCTGTGACACTAGATATAGATTCCGATGCTTCACTTCATGCTTACTGTATCCCTCCGACCTGCTTATTGTCGATGAAACACAGAAATTGCATCGGAATTAAATACAAAAGGTACAATGCCGACTTAAGTACAAGAAAACTGACTCTTCTTACTGTCTATATTTTGAACCATTCATGTGACACCCGTTACTGATTACGATGCTTTACATCTGGTTATTGAATCCCTCCGACCTTCATCTTGACGATGAAACACAGAAATTGCTTCGGAATTAAATACAAAAGGCACAATGCCGGCTTAAGTACAAGATAACTGACCCTTCTTACTGTCTGTGTTTTGAACCATTCCTGTGACACTAGTTAAATATTCCGATGCTTCACTTCATTTTTACTGTATCCCTCTGACCTTCTTATTGACGATGAAACACAGCAATTGCGTCGGAATTAAATATAAAAGGCACAATGCCGACTTAAGTGCAAGAAAACTGAATCTTCTTACTGTCTATGTTTTGAACCAATCCTGTGACACTAGTTATAGATTCCGATGCTTCACTTCATGTTTACTGTATCCCTCTGACCTTCTAATTGACGATGAAACACAGAAATTGCATCGGAATTAAATACAAAAGGCACAATGCCGACTTAAGTACAAGAAGACTGACTCTTCTAACTGTCTATGTTTTGAACCATTCCTGTGACACTAGGTATAGATTCCGATGTTTCACTTCAGGTTTTGCAGTATCCCGCTGACCTTCTTATTGACGATGAAACACAGATATTGCATCGGAACTAAAGTCAAAAGGCACAATGCCGACTTAAGCACAAGAAACCCGACTCTTCTTACTGTCTATGTTTTGAACCATTCCTGTGACACTAGTTATAGATTCCGGTGCTTCATTTCAGGTTCACTGTATCCCTCTGACCTTCTTATTGACGATGAAACACTGAAATTGCATCGGAATTAAATACAAAAAACACAATGTCGTCTTACGTACAAGAAAACTGACTCTTCTTACTGTCTATGTTTTGATCCATTCCTGTGACACTAGTTATAGATTCCGATGCTTCACTTCAGGTTTACTGTATGCCTCAGACCTTCTTATTGACGATGAAACACAGAAATTGCATCGGAATTATATACAAAAGGCACAACGCCGACTTATGTACAAGAAAAATGACTCTTCTTACTGTCTATGTTTTGAACCATTCCTGTGACACTAGTTATAGATTCCGATGCTTCACTTCACGTTTACTGTATCCCTCTGACCCTCTTATTCACGATGAAACACAGAAATTCCATCGGAATTTAATACAAAAAGAACAATGCCGACTTAAGTACAAGAAAACTGACTCTTCTTACTGTCTATGTTTTGAACCATACCTGTGACACTAGTTATAGATTCCGATGCTTCACTTCAGGTTTACTGTATACCTCTGACCTTCTTATTGACGATGAAACACAGAAATTGCATCGGAATTAAATACAAAAGGCACAATGCTGACTTAAGTACAAGAAAACTGACTCTTCTTACTGTCTATGTTTTGAACCATTCATGTGACACTAGTTATAAATTCCGATGCTTTAGTGCAGGTTTACTGTATCCCTCTGACCTTCTTTTTGACGACGAAACATAGAAATTGCATCGGAATTAAATACAATAGTCACAATGCCGACTTAAGTACAAGAAAACTGACTCTCCTTACTGTCTATGTTTTGAACAACTCCTGCGACACTAGTTACAGATTCCGATGCTCCACTTCAGGTTTACTGTATCCCTCTGACCTTCTAATTGACGATGAAACACAGAAATTGCATCGGAATTAAATACGAAAGGCACAATGCCGACTTAAGTACAAGAAAACTGACTCTTCTTACTGTCTATGCTTTGAACCATTCCTGTGACACTAGTTATAGATTCCGATGCTTCACTTCAGGTTTCCTGTATGCCTCTGACCATTTTATTGACGATGAAACGCAGATATTGCATCGGAATTAATTACAAAAGGCACAATGCCGACTTAGGTACAAGGAAACAGACTCTTCTTACTGTCTATGTTTTGAACCATTCATGTGACACTCGTTATAGATTCCGATGCTTTACTTCAGGTTTACTGTATCCCTCCGACCTTCTTATTGTCGATGAAACACAGAAATTGCTTCGGAATTAAATACAAAATGCACAATACCGACTTATGTACAAGATAACTGACTCTTCTTCCTGTCTATGCTTTGAACCATTCCTGTGACACTAGTTATAGATGCCGATGCTTCACTTCAGGTTTACTGTATCCCTCTGGCCTTCGTATTGACGATGAAACACAGAAATTGCATCGGAATTAAATATAAAAGTCACGATGCCGACTTAAGTACAAGAAAACTGACTCTTCTTACTGTCTATGTTTTGAACCATTCCTGTGACACTAGTTATACATTCCGATGCTTCACTTCAGCTTTACTGTATCCCTCTGACCTTCTTATTGACGATGAAACACAGAAATTGCATCGGAATTAAATACAAAACGCACAATGCCGACCTAAGTACAAGAAAACTGACTCTTCTTACTGTCTATGTTTTGAACCATTCCTGTGACACTAGTTATAGATCCCGATGCTTCACTTCAGGTTAACTGTATCCCTCTGACATTCTTATTGACGATGAAACACAGAAATTGCATCGGAATTACATACAAAAGGCACAATGCCGACTTAAGTACAAGAAAACTGACTCTTCTTACTGTCTATGTTTTGAACCATTCATGTGACACTAGTTATTGAATCCGATGTTTCACTTCAGGTTCACTATATCCCGCTGACCGTCTTAATGTCGACGAAACACCGAAATTGCATCGGAGTTAAATACAAAAGGCACAATGCCGACTTAAGTACAAGAAAACTGATCTTCTTACTGTCTATGTTTTGAACCATTCCTGTGACACTAGTTATAGAATCCAATGTTTCATTTCAGGTTCACTATATCCCGCTGACCTTCTTATTGTCGACGAAACACTGAAATTGCACCGGAATTAAATACAAAAGGCACAATGCCGACTTAAGTACAAGAAAACTGAGCCTTCTTACTGTCTATGTTTTGAACAATTCCTGTGACACTAGTTACAGATTCCGATGCTTCACTTCAGGTTTACTGTATCCCTCTGACCTTCTTACTTACGATGAAACACAGAAATTGCATCGGAATTAAATACGAGAGGCACAATGCCGACTTAAGTACAAGAAAACTGATCTTCTTACTGTCTATGTTTTGAACCATTCCTGTGACACTAGTTATTGAATCCGATGTTTCACTTCAGGTTCACTATATCCCGCTGACCGTCTTAATGTCGACGAAACACCGAAATTGCATCGGAGTTAAATACAAAAGGCACAATGCCGACTTAAGTACAAGAAAACTGACTCTTCTTACTGTCTATGTTTTGAACCATTCCTGTGACACTAGTTATAGATTCCGATGTTTCACTTCACTTTTACTGTATCCCTCTGGCCTTCTTATTGACGATGAAACACAGAAATTACATCGGAATTAAATACAAAAGCACAATGCCGACATAAGTACAAGAAAACAGACTCTTCTTACGGTCTATATTTTGAACCATACCTGTGACACTAGTTATAGATTCCGATGCTTCACTTCAGGTTTACTGTATACCTCTGACCTTCTTATTACCGATGAAACACAGAAATTGCATCGGAATGAAATACAAAAGGCACAATGTCAACATTAGTACAAGAAAACTGACTCTTCTTACTGTCTATGTTTTGAACCATTCATGTGACACTAGTTATAGATTCCGATGCTTCACTGCAGGTTTACTGTATCCCTCTGACCCTCTTATTCACGATGAAACACAGAAATTGCATCGGAATTTAATACAAAAGGCACAATGCCGACTTAAGTACAAGAAAACTGACTCTTCTTACTGTCTATGTTTTGAACCATACCTGTGACACTAGTTATAGATTCCGATGCTTCACTTCAGGTTTACTGTATACCTCTGACCTTCTTATTGACGATGAAACACAGAAATTGCATCGGAATTAAATACAAAAGGCACAATGCCGACTTAAGTACAAGTAAACTGACTCTTCTTACTGTCTATCTTTTGAACCATTCATGTGACACTAGTTATAGATTCCGATGCTTTACTGCAGGTTTACTGTATCCCTCTGACCTTCTTCTTGACGATGAAACATAGAAATTGCATCGGAATTAAATACAAAAGGCACAATGCCGACTTAAGTACAAGAAAACTGACTCTTCTTACTGTCTATGTTTTGAACAATTCCTGTGACACTAGTTACAGATTCCGATGCTTCACTTCAGGTTTACTGTATCCCTCTGACCTTCTTATTGACGATGATACACAGAAATTGCGTCGGAATTAAATACGAAAGGCACAATGCCGACTTAAGTACAAGAAAACTGACTCTTCTTACTGTCTATGGTTTGAACCATTCCTGTGACACTAGTTATAGATTCCGATGCTTCACTTCAGGTTTACTGTATGCCTCTGACCTTCTTATTGACGATGAAACGCAGATATTGCATCGGAATTAAATACAAAAGGCACAATGCCGACTTAAGTACAAGGAAACAGACTCTTCTTACTGTCTATGTTTTGAACCATTCCTGTGACACTAGTTATAGATTCCGATGCTTCACTTCAGGTTTACTGTATCCCTCTGACCTTCTTATTGACGATGAACCACAGAAATTGCATCGGAATTAAATACAAAAGGCACAATGCCGACTTAGGTACAAGAAAACAGACTCTTCTTACTGTCTATGTTTTGAACCATTCATGTGACACTCGTTATAGATTCCGATGCTTTACTTCAGGTTTACTGTATCCCTCCGACCTTCTTACTGTCGATGAAACACAGAAATTGCTTAGGAATTAAATACAAAATGCACAATACCGACTTAAGTACAAGATAACTGACTCTTCTTCCTGTCTATGCTTTGAACCATTCCTGTGACACTAGTTATAGATTTCGATGCTTCACTTCAGGTTTACTGTATCCCTCTGGCCTTCGTATTGACGATGAAACACAGAAATTGCATCGGAATTAAATATAAAAGTCACGATGCCGACTTAAATACAAGAAAACTGACTCTTCTTACTGTCTATGTTTTGAACGATTCCTGTGACACTAGTTATACATTCCGATGCTTCACTTCAGCTTTACTGTATCCCTCTGACCTTCTTATTGATGATGAAACACAGACATTGCATCGGAATTAAATACAAAATGAACAATGCCGACTTAAGTACAAGAAAACTGACTCTTCTTACTGTCTATGTTTTGAAACATTCCTGTGACACTACTTATGGATCCCGATGCTTCACTTCAGGTTAACTGTATCCCTCTGACATTCTTACTGACGATGAAAGACAGAAATTGCATCGGAATTACATACGAAAGGCACAATGCCGACGTTAGTACAAGAAAACTGACTCTTCTTACTGTCTATGTTTTGAACCATTCATGTGACACTATTTATAGATTCCGATGCTTCACTGCAGGTTTACTGTATCCCTCTGACCTTCTAATTGACGATGAAACACAGAAATCGCATCGGATTAAATACAAAAGGCACAATGCCGACCTAAGTACAAGAAAACTGATCTTCTTACTGTCTATGTTTTGAACCATACCTGTGACACTAGTTATAGATTCCGGTGCTTCATTTCAGGTTCACTGTATCCCTCTGACCTTCTTATTGACGATGAAACACTGAAATTGCATCGGAATTAAATACAAAAGGCACAATGCCGTCTTACGTACAAGAAAACTGACTCTTCTTACTGTCTATGTTTTGATCCATTCCTGTGACACTAGTTATAGATTCCGATGCTTCACTTCCTGTTTACTGTAACCCTCTGACCCTCTTATTCACGATGAAACACAGAAATTGCATCGGAATTTAATACAATAGGCACAATGCCGACTTAAGTACAAGAAAACTGACTCTTCTTACTGTCTATGTTATGAACCATACCTGTGACACTAGTTATAGATTCCGATGCTTCACTTCAGGTATACTGTATCCCTCTGGCCTTCTTATTGACGATGAAACACAGAAATTTCATCGGAATTAAATACAAAAGCACAATGCCGTTATAAGTACAAGAAAACTGACTCTTCTTACGGTCTATATTTTGAACCATACCTGTGACACTAGTTATAGATTCCGATGCTTCACTTCAGGTTTACTGTATACCTCTGACCTTCTTACTACCGATGAAACACAGAAATTGCATCGGAATGAAATACAAAAGGCACAATGTCAACATTAGTACAAGAAAACTGACTCTTCTTACCGTCTATGTTTTGAACCATTCATGTGACAGTAGTTATAGATTCCGATGCTTCACTGCAGGTTTACTGTATCCCTCTGACCCTCTTATTCACGATGAAACACAGAAATTGCATCGGAATTTAATACAAAAGGCACAATGCCGACTTAAGTACAAGAAAACTGACTCTTCTTACTGTCTATGTTTTGAACCATACCTGTGACACTAGTTATAGATTCCTATGCTTCACTTCAGGTTTGCTGTATACCTCTGACCTTCTTATTGACGATGAAACACAGAAATTGAATCGGAATTAAATACAAAAGGCACAATGCCGACTTAAGTACAAGAAAACTGACTCTTCTTACTGTCTATGTTTTGAACCATTCATGTGACACTAGTTATAGATTCCGATGCTTTACTGCAGGTTTACTGTATCCCTCTGACCTTCTTAGTGACGATGAAATACAGAAATTGCATCGGAATTAAATACGAAAGGCACAATGTCGACTTATGTACAAGAAAACTGACTCTTCTTACTGTCTATGTTTTGAACAATTCCTGCGACACTAGTTACCGATTCCGATGCTTCACTTCAGGTTTACTGTATCCCTCTGACCTTCTTATTGACGATGAAACACAGAAATTGCATCGGAATTAAATACAAAAGGCACAATGCCGACTTAGGTACATGAAAACAGACTCTTCTTACTGTCTATGTTTTGAACCATTCATGTGACACTCGTTATAGATTCCGATGCTTTACTTCAGGTTTACTGTATCCCTCGGACCTTCTTATTGTCGATGAAACACAGAAATTGCTTCGGAATTAAGTACAAAATGCACAATGCCGACTTAAGTACAAGAAAACTGACTCTTCTTACTGTCTATGTTTTGAAACATTCCTGTGACACTAGTTATAGATCCCGATGCTTCACTTCAGGTTAACTGTATCCCTCTGACATTCTTATTGACGATGAAACACAGAAATTGCATCGGAATTACATACAAAAGGCACAATGCCGACTTAAGTACAAGAAAACTGACTCTTCTTACTGTCTATGTTTTGAACCATTCATGTGACACTAGTTACAGATTCCGATGCTTCACTGCAGGTTTACTGTATCCCTCTGACCTTCTAATTGACGATGAAACACAGAAATTGCATCGGATTAAATACAAAAGGCACAATGCCGACCTAAGTACAAGAAAACTGATCTTCTTACTGTCTATGTTTTGAATCATTCCTGTGACACTAGTTATAGATTCCGATGTTTCACTTCAGGTTCACTATATCCCGCTGACATTCTTATTGTCGACGAAACACTGAAATTGCATCGGAATTAAGGGGAGTTGGAATGCCGGAAAATGGAAAAAATTCACATTTTCAGTTTTTAACCTTATAACTTAATTTGAAATTTTCTGCTTAAAATGGTGCAAAATTTGTTAAGAAATTCCAATTGGAAGTATTTTTATTTAATTTTTCAAAATTACATGTGCGCCCAGCAAAGTTACCCATCTTGTGATTTGTACACATTTAAATCTTCGCATTTCCGAAAACATTACATATAGAAGGCTGTGGATTTCACTCTTCAGTTGTAGAATCTTTGATCCTTCCATAGGTACCATTGTTTTTACGACTAGCTGTGTTTATTGTTCAGTTTTTGATCTGTGAGTGTTTGTTTTGAGCCTCGAGTTTAGTTTGTCGCTCATTTGGAGTTTGTTATCTGTCTTGTTTTGACTTTCAGTGGTGAGTGCGTAGTTTCTACGATGCCTAGGAGTGCATCATTATTTAAAAAGCGAAAGTTTCGCGGTAATAGATTTACAAATAACGTTTGTTCAAGTGATTCTGCTTCAGCACCTGTTGATGCTGGTGAAAGTTCTGACGTTTGTACAGCTGAGATGTGTGAAGGAGACACGCCCACCAGTGCATCAAAAAAGAAGTTATCAAACTGTGCAAGTGAAATTACAGATGAAGCTTCTAATGAACAATATGTTTTAGTCGACTTTCCTGTTTTTACTGAGTTTATGAAGAAATGTTTGTGTTGTAATCTTTGTGGAGGTTCTTTTGATATGAACATAACAAAATCTATAGGACTTTCCTGCAAAATTGCTATAGTTTGTGCCAGTTGTGAAAATGAGACCTGTTTTTGGAGCTCTAAAACATGCAGTAGCAATTTGTTTGAGAGTAATATCAGGCTAATGTATGCAATGAGAGCAATTGGTAAAGGACATACTGCTGCTCAAACATTTTGTGCCATAATGAATCTTCCACCTCCACCTGCTAAAATTGACAATTACACTGAAGTGATAGGAGATGCTGTTCAGTCTGTAGCAGATTTATCAATGAAAGCTGCTGCCAGTGAAGCAAAATATATAAATGAAGGAAACCCAGATATCCCTGTTGCTTTTGATGGAACCTGGCAGAAAAGGGGTCACACATCCAAAAATGCTGTTGCTACTGTTACTAGTGTGGACAGCGGTAAAGTTTTGGACTATGAAGTGCTCACTAAACATTGTTACCATTGTGCATCTGGTAAGATAGAAGCAGCTCACATATGTAGCAAGAATTATGAAGGTACGAGTGGAGGCATGGAGGCTGCCGCTGCTGTGAAAATGTTTAGCAGATCAGAAAAAGAACGGGGAGTATTTTACACAAAATTCCTTGGAGATGGGGACTCCAAGGCATACAAAAGTGTTACAGAATCCATGCCATATGTCAATAAGACAATAACTAAACTAGAATGTGTCGGTCATGTTCAGAAACGAATGGGCACTCGTCTAAGGAAACTGAAACAGAATCTGAAGGACAAAATTTTGTCAGATGGTAAAACCATTAGAGGTCGCCTGTCAGATAAAATTATAAATGAATTACAACAATACTATGGTATGGCAATAAGAAATAATGCAAATAATTTGCAGGAAATGAGACAAGCTGTATGGGCCACATATTTACATCGATCATCAACTGATGATAATCCTCAACATTTTGCTTGTCCAGATGGTCCTCAGTCATGGTGCAATTATAGAAAATCTCAAGCTACTGGGGATCCTTATCACCATAAAAATTATATTCCATTGGCTGTTATGGAAGTAATTAAACCAATATATAGAGACTTGGGGCATCCTGATCTTCTGCGAAAATGTCTTCATGGTTGTACCCAGAATCAAAACGAGTCGTTCAACAACCTCATTTGGACTCGTGTACCTAAGAATGTATTTGTTGGGATAAAAACATTGAAATGGGGAGTCAGTGATGCTGTTATTTCATTCAATGATGGTCATATGGGTAGGCTAAAGGTCATGGCAAGGCTCGGCATTGCTCCTGGTATCAACACCATCAGAGGTCTTCAGCTTCTGGACAGCGTGCGAGTAAGGAAGGCTCAGTATGCAGCTGAATTTAATACAAAAAAAGCAAGGGCAGCAAGGAGAAGAAAGCTTCTAGGTGAAGAAGAAGAACTAGAAGATGACCCTGATTACTCTGCTGGACACTTTTGATAATAGAATAAAAGGTATTTGTGAATTTTCATAATAAATTACTTTAATCGCATTTTCTGGCATTTGACATTTTTAGTGTTACATGTACCTTTATCTCATAAACCACTCAACCAACAACATTCAAATTTTCAGAAATGCTGCAAAACAGTTCAAAGAGGCCACTGAACTAGAATCATGACAAGAACTGGCTTATTCTCTGAACTAGGGAAGTTTATGTTATACTTTTTCCAATAAAAAATGGCTTAATGGTAAAAAATTCATAAATACTATACCAACAAAAAGAAAACATTGGTTCTAGTTCAGTGGGCTCACAATATATGCTGAAAACCTCTGCCAGAATTTCAAAGTTCTGAAGATAATAGTTCCAAAGAAAAAGGTACACAAAGTTAGCAAATTTAACATTGGCGAGATAGGGCATTCCAACTCCCCTTAAATACAAAAGCACTATGCCGACTTAAGTACTAGAAAACTGACTCTTCTTACTGTCTATGTTTTGAACCATTCCTGTGACACTAGTTATAGATTCCGATGTTTCACTTCAGGTTTACTGTATCCCTCTGACCCTCTTATTGACGCTGAAACACAGAAATTTCATCGGAAATTAATACAAAAGCACAATGCCGACATAAGTACAAGAAAACTGACTCTTCTTACGGTCTATATTTTGAACCATAGCTGTGACACTAGTAATAGATTCCGATGCTTCACTTCAGGTTTACTGTTCACCTCTGACCTTCTTATTACCGATTAAACACAGAAATTGCATCGGAATTAAATACAAAAGGCACTATGTCAACTTTAGTACAAGAAAACTGACTCTTCTTACTGTCTATGTTTTGAACCATTCATGTGACACTAGTTATAGATTCCGATGCTTCACTGTAGGTTTACTGTTTCCCTCTGACCCTCTTATTCACGATGAAACACAGAAATTGCATCGGAATTTAATACAAAAGGCACAATAACGACTTAAGTACAAGAAAACTGACTCTTCTTACTGTCTATGTTTAGAACCATACCTGTGACACTAGTTATAGATTCCGATGCTTCACTTCAGGTTTACTGTATACCTCTGACCTTCTTATTGACGATGAAACACAGAAATTGCATCGGAATTAAATACAAAAGGCACAATGCCGTCTTAAGTACAAGTAAACTGACTCTCCTTACTGTCTATCTTTTGAACCATTCATGTGACACTAGTTATAGATTCCAATGCTTCACTTCAGGTTTACTGTATGCCTCTGACCTTCTTATTGACGATGAAACGCAGATATTGCATCTTAATTAAATACAAAAGGCACAATGCCGACTTAAGTACAAGGAAACAGACTCTTCTTACTGTCTATGTTTTGAACCATTCGTGTGACACTAGTTATAGATTCCGATGCTTCACTTCAGGTTTACTGTATCCCTCTGACCTTCTTATTGACGATGAACCACAGAAATTGCATCGGAATTAAATACAAAAGGCACAATGCCGACTTAGGTACAAGAAAACAGACTCTTCTTACTGTCTATGTTTTGAACCATTCATGTGACACTCGTTATAGATTCTGATGCTTTACTTCAGGTTTACTGTATCCCTCCGACCTTCTTATTGTCGATGAAACACAGAAATTGCTTCGGAATTAAATACAAAATGCACAATACCGACTTAAGTACAAGAAAACTGACTCTTCTTACTGTCTATGTTTGGAACCATTCCTGGGACACTAGTTATAGATTCCGATGCTTCACTTCATGTTTACTGTATCCCTCTGACCCTCTTATTCACGATGAAACACAGAAATTGCATCGGAATTTAATACAATAGGCACAATGCCGACTTAAGTACAAGAAAACTGACTCTTCTTACTGTCTATGTTATGAACCATACCTGTGACACTAGTTATAGATTCCGATGCTTCACTTCAGGTATACTGTATACCTCTGACCTTCCTATTGACGATGAAACACAGAAATTGCATCGGAATTAAATACAAAAGGCACAATGCCGACTTAAGTACAAGAAAACTGTCTTTTCTTACTGTCAATGTTTTGAACCATTCATGTGACACTAGTTATAGATTCCGATGCTTTACTGGAGGTTGACTGTATCCCTCTGACCTTCTTCGTGACGATGAAACATAGAAAATGCATCGGAATTAAATACAAAAGGCACAATGCCGACTTAAGTACAAGAAAACTGACTCTTCTTACTGTCTATGCTTTGAACCATTCCTGTGACACTAGTTATGGATTCAGATGCTTCACTTCAGGTTCACTGCATCCCTCTGACCTTCTTATTGACGATGAAACACTGACATTGCATCGGAATTAAATACAAAAGGCACAAAGCCGACTTAAGTATAAGAAAACTGACTCTTCTTACTGTCTATGTTTTGAACCATTCCTGTGCCACTAGTCATAGACTCCGATGCTTCACTTCAGGTTTTACTGTATGCCTCTGACCTTCTTATTGACGATGAAACGCAGATATTGTATCGGAATTAAGTACAAAAGGCACAATGCCGACTTAAGTACAAGAAAACAGACTCTTCTTACTGTCTATGTTTTGAAAAATTCCTGTGACACTAGTTATAGATTCCGATGCTTCACTTCAGGTTTACTGTATCCCTCTGACCTTCTTATTGACGATGAAACACAGAAATTGCATCGGAATTAAATACAAAAGGCACAATGCCGACTTAGGTACAAGAAAACAGACTCTTCTTACTGTCTATGTTTTGAACCATTCATGTGACACTCGTTATAGATTCCGATGCTTTACTTCAGGTTTACTGCATCCATCCGACCTTCTTATTGTCGATGAAACACAGAAATTGCTTCGGAATTAAAGACAAAAGGCACAATGCCGACCTAAGTACAAGAAAACTGATCTTCTTACTGTGTATGTTTTGAACCATTCCTGTGACACTAGTTATAGAATCCGATGTTTCAGTTCAGGTTCACTATATCCCGCTGACCTTCTTATTGTCGACGAAACACTGAAATTGCATCGGAATTAAATACAAAAGGCACAATGCCGACTTAAGCACAAGAAAACTGACTCTTCTTACTGTCTATGTTTTGAACCATTCCTGTGACACTAGTTATAGATTCCGATGTTTCACTTCAGGTTTACTGTTTCCCTCTGACCTTCTTATTGACGATGATACACAGAAATTGCATCGGAATTAAAATCAAAAGGCACAATGCCGAATTAAGCACAAGAAACCCGACTCTTCTTACTGTCTATGTTTTGAACCATTCCTGTGACACTAGTTATAGATTCCGATGCTTCATTTCAGGTTCACTGTATCCCTCTGACCTTCTTATTGACGATGAAACACTGAAATTGCATCGGAATTAAATACAAAAGGCACAATGCCGTCTTACTTACAAGAAAACTGACTCTTCTTACTGTCTATGTTTTGAACCATTCCTGTGACACTAGTTATAGATTCCGATGCTTCACTTCAGGCTTACTGTATGCCTCAGACCTTCTTATTGACGATGAAACACAGAAATTGCATCGGAATTATATACAAAAGGCACAACGCCGACTTATGTACAAGAAAACTGACTCTTCTTACTGTCTATGTTTTGAACCATTCCTGTGACACTAGTTATAGATTCCGATGCTTCACTTCAGGTTTACTGTGTGCCTCTGACCTTCTTATTGACGATGAAACGCAGATATTGCATCGGAATAAAATACAAAAGGCACAATGCCGACTTAAGTACAAGGAAACAGACTCTTCTTACTGTCTAAGTTTTGAACCATTCCTGTGACACTAGTTATAGATTCCCATGCTTCACATCAGGTTTACTGTATCCCTCTGACCTTCTTATTGACGATGAACCACAGAAATTGCATCGGAATTAAATACAAAAGGCACAATGCCGACTTAGGTACAAGAAAACAGACTCTTCTTACTGTCTATGCTTTGAACCATTCCTGTGACACTAGTTATAGATTTCGATGCTTCACTTCAGGTTTACTGTATCCCTCTGGCCTTCGTATTGACGATGAAACACAGAAATTCCATCGGAATTAAATATAAAAGTCACGATGCCGACTTAAATACAAGAAAACTGACTCTTCTTACTGTCTATGTTTGGAACTATTCCTGGGACACTAGTTATAGATTCCGATGCTTCACTTCATGTTTACTGTATCCCTCTGACCCTCTTATTCACGATGAAACACAGAACTTGCATCGGAATTTAATACAATAGGCACAATGCCGACTTAAGTACAAGAAAACTGACTCTTCTTACTGTCTATGTTATGAACCATACCTGTGACACTAGTTATAGATTCCGATGCTTCACTTCAGGTATACTGTATACCTCTGACCTTCTTATTGACGATGAAACACAGAAATTGCATCGGAATTAAATACAAAAGGCACAATGCCGACTTAAGTACAAGAAAACTGACTCTTCTTACTGTCTATGCTTTGAACCATTCCTGTGACACTAGTTATAGATTCAGATGCTTCACTTCAGGTTCACTGCATCCCTCTGACCTTCTTATTGACGATGAAACACTGACATTGCATCGGAATTAAATACAAAAGGCACAAAGCCGACTTAAGTATAAGAAAACTGACTCTTCTTACTGTCTATGTTTTGAACCATTCCTGTGCCACTAGTCATAGATTCCGATGCTTCACTTCAGGTTTTACTGTATGCCTCTGACCTTCTTATTGACGATGAAACGCAGATATTGTATCGGAATTAAGTACAAAAGGCACAATGCCGACTTAAGTACAAGAAAACAGACTCATCTTACTGTCTATGTTTTGAAAAATTCCTGTGACACTAGTTATAGATTCCGATGCTTCACTTCAGGTTTACTGTATCCCTCTGACCTTCTTATTGACGATGAAACACAGAAATTGCATCGGAATTAAATACAAAAGGCACAATGCCGACTTAGGTACAAGAAAACAGACTCTTCTTACTGTCTATGTTTTGAACCATTCATGTGACACTCGTTATAGATTCCGATGCTTTACTTCAGGTTTACTGCATCCATCCGACCTTCTTATTGTCGATGAAACACAGAAATTGCTTCGGAATTAAATACAAAAGGCACAATGCCGACCTAAGTACAAGAAAACTGATCTTCTTACTGTGTAAGTTTTGAACCATTCCTGTGACACTAGTTATAGAATCCGATGTTTCACTTCAGATTCACTATATCCCGCTGACCTTCTTATTGTCGACGAAACACTGAAATTGCATCGGAATTAAACACAAAAGGCACAATGCCGACTTAAGTACAAGAAAACTGACTCTTCTTACTGTCTATGTTTTGAACCATTCCTGTGACACTAGTTATAGATTCCGATGCTTCATTTCAGGTTCACTGTATCCCTCTGACCTTCTTATTGACGATGAAACACTGAAATTGCATCGGAATTAAATACAAAACGCACAATGCCGTCTTAAGTACAAGAAAACTGACTCTTCTTACTGTCTATGTTTTGAACCATTCCTGTGGCACTAGTTATAGATTCCGATGCTTCACTTCAGGCTTACTGTATGCCTCAGACCTTCTTATTGACGATGAAACACAGAAATTGCATCGGAATTATATACAAAAGGCACAACGCCGACTTATGTACAAGAAAACTGACTCTTCTTACTGTCTATGTTTTGAACCATTCCTGTGACACTAGTTATAGATTCCGATGCTTCACTTCATGTTTACTGTATCCCTCTGACCCTCTTATTCACGATGAAACACATAAATTGCATCGGAATTTAATACAAAACGCACAATGCCGACTTAAGTGCAAGAAAACTGACTCTTCTTACTGTCTATGATTTGAACCATACCTGTGACACTAGTTATAGATTCCGATGCTTCACTTCAGGTTTACTGTATTCCTCTGACCTTCTTATTGACGATGAAACACAGAAATTGCATCGGATTAAATACAAAAGGCACAATGCCCACTTAAGTACAAGAAAACTGACTCTTCTTACTGTCTATGTTTTGAACCATTCATGTGACACTAGTTATAGATTCCGATGCTTTACTGCAGGTTTACTGTATCCCTCTGACCTTCTTCTTGACGATGAAACATAGAAATTGCATCGGATTTAAATACAAAAGGCACAATGCCGACTTAAGTACAAGAAAACTGACTCTTCTTACTGTCTATGCTTTGAACCATTCCTGTGACACTAGTTATAGATTCCGATGTTTCACTTCAGGTTCACTTTATCTCTCTGACCTTCTTATTGACGATGACACACTGAAATTGCATCGGAATTAGATACAAAAGGCACAAAGCCGACTTAAGTATAAGAAAAGTGCCCCTTCTTACTGTCTATGTTTTGAACCATTCCTGTGCCACTAGTCATAGATTCCGACGCTTCACTTGAGGTTTACTGTATGCCTCTGACCTTCTCATTGACGATGAAACGCAGATATTGCATCGGAATTAAATACAAAAGGCACAATGCCGACATAAGTACAAGAAAACAGACTCTTCTTACTGTCTATGTTTTGAACCATTCCTGTGACACTAGTTATAGATTCCGATGCTTCACTTCAGGTTAACTGTATCCCTCTGACCTTCTTATTGACGATGAAACAGAGAAATTGCTCCGGAATTAAATACAAAATGCACAATACCGACTTATGTACAAGATAACTGACTCTTCTTACTGTCTATGTTTTGAACCATTCCTGTGACACTAGTTATAGATTCCGATGCTTCATTTTAGGTTCACTGTATCCCTCTGACCTTCTTATTGACGATGAAACCCTGAAATTGCATCGGAATTAAATACAAAAGGCACAATGCCGTATTAAGTACAAGAAAACTGACTCTTCTTACTGTCTATGTTTTGAACGATTCCTGTGACACTAGTTATAGATTCCGATGCTTCACTTCAGGTTTACTGTATGCCTCAGACCTTCATATTGACGATGAAACACAGACATTGCATCGGAATTATATACACAAGGCACATAGCCGACTTATGTACAAGAAAAGTGACTCTTCTTACTGTCTATGTTTTGAACCATTCCTGTGACACTAGTTATAGATTCCGATGCTTCACTTCATGTTTACTGTATCCCTCGGACCCTCTTATTCACGATGAAACACAGAAATTGCATCGGAATTTAATACAAAAGGCACAATGCCGACTTAAGTACAAGAAAACTGACACTTCTTACTGTCTATGTTTTGAACCACACCTGTGACACTAGTTATAGGTTCCGATGCATCACTTCAGGTTTACTGTATACCTCTGACCTTCTTATTGACGATGAAACACAGAAATTGCATCGGAATTAAATACAAAAGGCACAATGCCGTCTTAAGTACAAGAAGACTGACTCTTCTTACTGTCTATGTTTTTAACCATTCCTGTGACACTAGTTATACATTCCGATGCTTCACTTCAGCTTTACTGTATCCCTCTGACCTTCTTATTGACGATGAAACACAGAAATTGCATCGGAATTAAATACAAAATGCACAATGCCGACTTAAGTACAAGAAAACTGACTCTTCTTACTGCATATGTTTTGAACCATTCCTGTGACACTAGTTATAGATCCCGATGCTTCACTTCAGGTTTACTGTATCCCTCTGACATTCTTATTGACTATGAAACACAGAAATTGCATCGGAATTACATACAAAAGGCACAATGCCGACTTAAGTACAAGAAAACTGACTCTTCTTACTGTCTATGTTTTGAACCATTCATGTGACACTAGTTATAGGTTCCGATGCTTAACTGCAGGTTTACTGTATCCCTCTGACTTTCTAATTGACGATGAAACACAGAAATTGCATCGGATTAAATACAAAAGGCACAATGCCGACCTAAGTACAAGAAAACTGATCTTCTTACTGTCTATGTTTTGAAACATTCCTGTGACACTAGTTATAGAATCCGATGTTTCACTTCAGGTTCACTATATCCCGATGACCTTCTTATTGTCGACGAAACACTGAAATTGCATCGGAATTAAATACAAAAGGCACAATGCCGACTTAAGTACAAGAAAACTGACTCTCCTTACTGTCTATATTTTGAACCATTCATGTGACACTAGTTATAGATTCCGATGTTTCACTTCAGGTTTACTGTATCCCTCTGACCTTCTTATTGTCGATGAAACACAGAAATTGCATCGGAATTAAATACAAAAGCAAAATGCCGACATAAGTACAAGAAAACTGACTCTTCTTACGGTCTATGTTTTGAACCATACCTGTGACACTAGTTACAGATTCCGATGCTTCACTTCAGGTTTACTGTATACCTCTGACCTTCTTATTACCGATGAAACACAGAAATTGCATCGCAATTAAATACAAAAGGCACAATGTCATCTTTAGTACAAGAAAACTGACTCTTCTTACTGTCTATGTTTTGAACCATTCATGTGACACTAGTTATGGGTTCCGATGCTTCACTGCAGGTTTACTGTATCCCTCTGACCTTTTTATTGACGATGAAACACAGAAATTGCACAGGAATTAAATACAAAAGGCACAAAGCCGACTTAAGTACAAGAAAACTGACTCTTCATACTGTCTATGTTTTGAACCATTCCTGTGACACTAGTTATAGATTCCGATGCTTCACTTCAGGTTATTGTATCCCTCTGACCTTCTTATTGACGATGAAACACAGAAATTGCATCGGAATTAAATACAAAATGTACAATGACGACTTAAGAACAAGAAAACTGACTCTTCTTACTGTCTATATTTTGAACCATTCATGTGACACTCGTTATAGATTACGATGCTTTACTTCAGGTTTACTGTATCCCTCTGACCTTCGTATTGACGATGAAATACAGATATTGCATCGGAATGAAGTACAAAAGGCACAATGCCGACTTAAGTACAAGAAAACTGACTCTTCTTACTGTCTATGTTTTGAACCATTCCTGTGACACTAGTTATAGATTCCGATGCTTCACTTCAGGTTCACTGTATCCCTCTGACCTTCTTATTGACGATGAAACCCTTAAATTGCATCGGAATTAAATACAAAAGGCACAATGCCGACTTAAGTACAAGAAAACTGACTCCTCTTACTGTCTAAATTTGAACCATTCCTGTGACACTAGTTATAGATTCCGATGCTTCACTTCAGGTTTAATGTATCCCTCTGACCTTGTTATTGACGATGAAACATAGAAATTGCATCGGAATTAAATACAAAAGGCACAATGCCGACTTAAGTACAAGAAAACTGACTCATCTTACTGTCTATGTTTGAACCATTCCTGTGACACTAGTTACAGATTCCGATGCTTCACTTCAGGTTTACTGTATCCCTCTGACCTTCTTAATGACGATGAAACACAGAAATTGCATGGGAATTAAATACAAAAGGCACAATGCCGACTTAAGTACAAGAAAACTGACTCTTCTTACTGTCTATGATTTGAACCATTCCTGTGGCACTAGTTATAGAATCTGCTGCTTCACTTCAGGTTTACTGTATCCCTCTGACCTTCTTATTGACGATGGGACACAGAAATTGCATCGGAGTTAAATACAAAAGGCACAATGCCGACTTAAGTTCAAGAAAACTGACTCTTCTTACTGTCTATGCATTGAACCATTCCTGTGTCACTAGTTATAGATTCCGATGCTTCACTTCAGGTTTATTGTATCCCATTGACCTTCTTATTGACGATGAAACAAAGATAGCGCATCTGAATTAAATACAAAAGGCACAATGCCGACTTAAGTACAAGAAAACCGACTCTTCTTACTGTCTATGTTTTGAACCATTCCTGTGACAGTAGTTATTCATTCCGGTGCTTCCCTTCAGGTTTACTGTATCCCTCTGACCTTCTTAGTGACGATGAAACACAGATATTGCTTCGAAATTAAATACAAAAGGCACAATGCCGACTTAAGTACAAGAAAACTGTCTCTTCTTACTGTCTATGTCTTGAACCATTCCTGTGACACTAGTTATAGATTCCGATGCTTCACTTCAGGTTCACTGTATCCCTCTGACCTTCTTATTGACGATGAAACACAGATATTGCATCGGAATTAAATACAAAAGGCACAATGCCGACATAAGCACAAGACAACTGACTCTTCTAACTGTCTATGTTTTGAACCATTCCTGTGACACTAGTTATAGATTCCGATGCTTCACTTCAGGTTTACTGTATCCCTCTGACCTTCTTAATGACGATGAAAAACAGATATTGCATCGGAAATAAATACTAAAGGCACAATGCTGACTTAAGTACAACAAAACTGACTCTCCTTACTGTCTATGCTTTGAACCATTCCTGTGACACTAGTTATGGTTTCCGATGCTTCACTTCAGGTTTACTGTATCGGTCTGACCTTCTTATTGACGATGAAACACGGAAATTGCATCGGAATTAAATACAAAAGGCACAATGCCGACTTAAGTACAAGAAAACTGACTCTTCTTACTGTCTATGTTTTGAACCATTCCTGTGACACTAGTTATAGATTCTGCTGCTTCACTTCAGGTTTACTGTATCCCTCTCACCTTCTTATTGACGATGAAACACAGAGATTGCATCGGAGTAAAATACAAATGGCACAATGCCGACTTAAGTTCAAGAAAACTGACTCTTCTTACAGTCTATGTTTTGAACCATTCGTGTAACACTAGTTATAGATTCCGATGCTTCACTTAAGGTTTACTGTATAACTCTGACCTTCTTATTGACGATGAAATACAGATATTGCATCGGAATTAAATACAAAAGGCACAATGCCGACATAAGTACAAGAAAACTGACTCTTCTTACTGTCTATGTTTTGAACCATTCCTGTGACAGTAGTTATAGATTCCGATGCTTCACTTCAGCTTTACTGTATCCCTCTGACCTTCTTATTGACGATGAAACACAGAAATTGCTTCGGAATTAAATACAAAAGGCACAATCCCGACTTAAGTACAAGAAAACTGACTCTTCTTGCTGTCTATGACTTGAACCATGCCTGTGACACTACTTATAGATTTCGATGCTTCACTTCAGGTTTACTGTATCCTTCCGACCTTCTTCTTGACGATGAAACACAGAAATTGCATTGGAATTAAATACAAATGGCACAATGCCGACTTAAGTACAAGAAAACTGACTCCTCTTACTGTCAATGTATTGAACCATTCCTGTGACACTAGTTATAGATTCCGATGCTTCACTTCAGGTTTACTGTATCCCTCTCACCTCCTTATTGACGATGAAACACAGAAATTGCATCGGAATTAAATACAAAAGGCACAATGCCGACTTAAGTACAATAAAACTGACTCATCTTACTGTCTATGTTTGAACCATTCCTGTGACACTAGTTATAGATTCCGATGCTTCGCTGCAGGTTTACTGTATCCCTCTGACCTTCTTATTGACGATGAAACACAGAAATTGCATTGGAATTAAATACAAAAGGCACAACGCCGACTTAAGTACAAGAAAACTGACTCTTCTTACTGTCTATGTTTTGAACCATTCCTGTGACACTAGTTATTGATTCCGATGCTTCACCTCAGGTTTACTGTATCCCTGTGACCTTCTTATTGACGATGAAAGGCAGAAATTGCATCGGAATTAAATACAAAAGGCACAATGCCGACTTAAGTACAAGAAAACTGACTCTTCTTACTGTGTATGTTTTGAACCATTCCTGTGACACTAGTTATAGATTCCGATGCTTCACTTGAGGTTTACTGTATCCCTCTGACCATCTTATTGAGGATGAAACACAGAAAATGCTTCGGAATTATATATAAAAGGCACAACGCCGACTTAAGTACAAGAAAACTGACTCTTCTTACTGTCTATGCTTTGAACCATTCCTGTGACACCTGTTATAGATTCCGATGCTTCACTTCAGGTTTACTGTATCCCTCTGACCTTCTTATTGTCGATGAAACACAGAAATTGCATCGGAATTAAATACAAAAGCAAAATGCCGACATAAGTACAAGAAAACTGACTCTTCTTACGGTCTATGTTTTGAACCATACCAGTGACACTAGTTACAGATTCCGATGCTTCACTTCAGGTTTACTGTATACCTCTGACCTTCTTATTACCGATGAAACACAGAAATTGCATCGCAATTAAATACAAAAGGCACAATGTCATCTTTAGTACAAGAAAACTGACTCTTCTTACTGTCTATGTTTTGAACCATTCATGTGACACTAGTTATGGGTTCCGATGCTTCACTGCAGGTTTACTGTATCCCTCTGACCATCTTATTGACAATGAAACACAGAAATTGCACAGGAATTAAATACAAAAGGCACAAAGCCGACTTAAGTACAAGAAAACTGACTCTTCATACTGTCTATGTTTTGAACCATTCCTGTGACACTAGTTATAGATTCCGATGCTTCACTTCAGGTTATTGTATCCCTCTGACCTTCTTATTGACGATGAAACACAGAAATTGCATCGGAATTAAATACAAAATGTACAATGACGACTTACGAACAAGAAAACTGACTCTTCTTACTGTCTATATTTTGAACCATTCATGTGACACTCGTTATAGATTACGATGCTATACTTCAGGTTTACTGTATCCCTCTGACCTTCGTATTGACGATGAAATACAGATATTGCATCCGAATGAAATACAAAAGGCACAATGCCGACTTAAGTACAAGAAAACTGACTCTTCTTACTGTCTATGTTTTGAACCATTCCTGTGACACTAGTTATAGATTCCGATGCTTCACTTCAGGTTCACTGTATCCCTCTGACCTTCTTATTGACGATGAAACCCTTAAATTGCATCGGAATTAAATACAAAAGGCACAATGCCGTCTTAAGTATAAAAAGACTGACTCTTCTTAATGTCTATGTTTTGAACCATTCCTGTGACGCTAGTTATAGATTCCGATGCTTCACTTCAGCTTTACTGTATGCCTCAGACCTTCTTATTGACGATGAAACACTGAAATTGCATCGGAATTAAATACAAAAGGCACAACGCCGACTTAAGTACAAGAAAACTGACTCTTCTTGCTGTCTACGTTTTGAACCATTCCTGTGACACTAGTTATAGATTCCGATGCTTCACTTCATGTTTACTGTATCCCTCTGACCATCTTATTCACGATGAAACACAGAAATTGCATCGGAATTAAATACAAAAGGCACAATGCCGACTTAAGTACAAGAAAACTGACACTTCTTACTGTCTATGTTTTCAACCATTCCTGTGACACTAGTTATAGATTCCGATGCTTTACTCCAGGTTTACTGTATCTCTCTGACCTCCTTATTGACGATGATACAAAGAAATTCCTTCGGAATTGAATACAAAAGGCACAATGCCAACTTAAGTACAAGAAAACTGACTCTTCTTACTGTCTATGTTTTGAACCATTCCTGTGACACTAGATACAGATTCCGATGCTTCACCTTAAGTTTACTGTATCCCTCTGACCTTCTTATTGACGATGAAACACAGAAAATGCATCGGAATTAAATACAAAAAGCACAATGCAGACTTCAGTACAAGAAACCTGACTCCTCTTACTGTCTATGTTTTGAACCATTCCTGTGACATTAGTTATAGATTCCGATGCTTCACTTTAGGTTTACTGTATCCCTCTGACCTTCTTATTGACGATGAACACAGAAATTGAATCGGAATTAAATACAAAAGGCACAGTGCCGACTTAAGTACAAGAAAACTGACTCCTCTTACTGTCTAAATTTGAACCATTCCTGTGACACTAGTTATAGATTCCGATGCTTCACTTCAGGTTTAATGTATCCCTCTGACCTTGTTATTGACGATGAAACATAGAAATTGCATCGGAATTAAATACAAAAGGCACAATGCCGACTTAAGTACAAGAAAACTGACTCATCTTACAGTCTATGTTTGAACCATTCCTGTGACACTAGTTACAGATTCCGATGCTTCACTTCAGGTTTACTGTATCCCTCTGACCTTCTTAATGACGATGAAACACAGAAATTGCATGGGAATTAAATACAAAAGGCACAATGCCGACTTAAGTACAAGAAAACTGACTCTTCTTACTGTCTATGATTTGAACCATTCCTGTGGCACTAGTTATAGAATCTGCTGCTTCACTTCAGGTTTTCTGTATCCCTCTGACCTTCTTATTGACGATGAGACACAGAAATTGCATCGGAGTTAAATACAAAAGGCACAATGCCGACTTAAGTACAAGAAAACTGACTCTTCTTGCTGTCTATGTTTTGAACCATTCCTGTGACACTAGTTATAGATTCCTATGCTTCACTTCATGTTTACTGTATCCCTCTGACCATCTTATTCACGATGAAACACAGAAATTGCATCGGAATTAAATACAAAAGGCACAATGCCGACTTAAGTACAAGAAAACTGACTCTTCTTACTGTCTATGTTTTCAACCATTCCTGTGACACTAGTTATAGATTCCGATGCTTTACTCCAGGTTTACTGTATCTCTCTGACCTCCTTATTGACGATGATACAAAGAAATTCCTTCGGAATTAAATACAAAAGGCACAATGCCAACTTAAGTACAAGAAAACTGACTCTTCTTACTGTCTATGTTTTGAACCATTCCTGTGACACTAGATACAGATTCCGATGCTTCACCTTAAGTTTACTGTATCCCTCTGACCTTGTTATTGACGATGAAACACAGAAAATGCATCGGAATTAAATACAAAAAGCACAATGCAGACTTCAGTACAAGAAACCTGACTCCTCTTACTGTCTATGTTTTGAACCATTCCTGTGACATTAGTTATAGATTCCGATGCTTCACTTTAGGTTTACTGTATCTCTCTGACCTTCTTATTGACGATGAACACAGAAATTGAATCGGAATTAAATACAAAAGGCACAATGCCGACTTAAGTACAAGAAAACTGACTCCTCTTACTGTCTAAATTTGAACCATTCCTGTGACACTAGTTATAGATTCCGATGCTTCACTTCAGGTTTAATGTATCCCTCTGACCTTGTTATTGACGATGAAACATAGAAATTGCATCGGAATTAAATACAAAAGGCACAATGCCGACTTAAGTACAAGAAAACTGACTCATCTTACTGTCTATGTTTGAACCATTCCTGTGACACTAGTTACAGATTCCGATGCTTCACTTCAGGTTTACTGTATCCCTCTGACCTTCTTAATGACGATGAAACACAGAAATTGCATGGGAATTAAATACAAAAGGCACAATGCCGACTTAAGTACAAGAAAACTGACTCTTCTTACTGTCTATGATTTGAACCATTCCTGTGGCACTAGTTATAGAATCTGCTGCTTCACTTCAGGTTTACTGTATCCCTCTGACCTTCTTATTGACGATGAGACACAGAAATTGCATCGGAGTTAAATACAAAAGGCACAATGCCGACTTAAGTTCAAGAAAACTGACTCTTCTTACTGTCTATGCATTGAACCATTCCTGTGTCACTAGTTATAGATTCCGATGCTTCACTTCAGGTTTATTGTATCCCATTGACCTTCTTATTGACGATGAAACAAAGATAGCGCATCTGAATTAAATACAAAAGGCACAATGCCGACTTAAGTACAAGAAAACCGACTCTTCTTACTGTCTATGTTTTGAACCATTCCTGTGACAGTAGTTATTCATTACGGTGCTTCCCTTCAGGTTTACTGTATCCCTCTGACCTTCTTAGTGACGATGAAACACAGATATTGCATCGGAATTAAATACAAAAGGCACAATGCCGACATAAGCACAAGACAACTGACTCTTCTAACTGTCTATGTTTTGAACCATTCCTGTGACACTAGTTATAGATTCCGATGCTTCACTTCAGGTTTACTGTATCCCTCTGACCTTCTTAATGACGATGAAAAACAGATATTGCATCGGAAATAAATACTAAAGGCACAATGCTGACTTAAGTACAACAAAACTGACTCTCCTTACTGTCTATGCTTTGAACCATTCCTGTGACACTAGTTATGGTTTCCGATGCTTCACTTCAGGTTTACTGTATCGGTCTGACCTTCTTATTGACGATGAAACACGGAAATTGCATCGGAATTAAATACAAAAGGCACAATGCCGACTTAAGTACAAGAAAACTGACTCTTCTTACTGTCTATGTTTTGAACCATTCCTGTGACACTAGTTATAGATTCTGCTGCTTCACTTCAGGTTTACTGTATCCCTCTCACCTTCTTATTGACGATGAAACACAGAGATTGGATCGGAGTAAAATACAAATGGCACAATGCCGACTTAAGTTCAAGAAAACTGACTCTTCTTACAGTCTATGTTTTGAACCATTCGTGTAACACTAGTTATAGATTCCGATGCTTCACTTAAGGTTTACTGTATAACTCTGACCTTCTTATTGACGATGAAATACAGATATTGCATCGGAATTAAATACAAAAGGCACAATGCCGACATAAGTACAAGAAAACTGACTCTTCTTACTGTCTATGTTTTGAACCATTCCTGTGACAGTAGTTATAGATTCCGATGCTCCACTTCAGGTTTACTGTATCCCTCTGACCTTCTTATTGACGATGAAACACAGAAATTGCTTCGGAATTAAATACAAAAGGCACAATCCCGACTTAAGTACAAGAAAACTGACTCTTCTTGCTGTCTATGACTTGAACCATGCCTGTGACACTACTTATAGATTTCGATGCTTCACTTCAGGTTTACTGTATCCTTCCGACCTTCTTCTTGACGATGAAACACAGAAATTGCATTGGAATTAAATACAAATGGCACAATGCCGACTTAAGTACAAGAAAACTGACTCCTCTTACTGTCAATGTATTGAACCATTCCTGTGACACTAGTTATAGATTCCGATGCTTCACTTCAGGTTTACTGTATCCCTCTCACCTCCTTATTGACGATGAAACACAGAAATTGCATCGGAATTAAATACAAAAGGCACAATGCCGACTTAAGTACAATAAAACTGACTCATCTTACTGTCTATGTTTGAACCATTCCTGTGACACTAGTTATAGATTCCGATGCTTCACTGCAGGTTTACTGTATCCCTCTGACCTTCTTATTGACGATGAAACACAGAAATTGCATTGGAATTAAATACAAAAGGCACAACGCCGACTTAAGTACAAGAAAACTGACTCTTCTTACTGTCTATGTTTTGAACCATTCCTGTGACACTAGTTATTGATTCCGATGCTTCACCTCAGGTTTACTGTATCCCTGTGACCTTCTTATTGACGATGAAAGGCAGAAATTGCATCGGAATTAAATACAAAAGGCACAATGCCGACTTAAGTACAAGAAAACTGACTCTTCTTACTGTGTATGTTTTGAACCATTCCTGTGACACTAGTTATAGATTCCGATGCTTCACTTGAGGTTTACTGTATCCCTCTGACCATCTTATTGAGGATGAAACACAGAAAATGCTTCGGAATTATATATAAAAGGCACAACGCCGACTTAAGTACAAGAAACCTGACTCTTCTTACTGTCTATGCTTTGAACCATTCCTGTGACACCTGTTATAGATTCCGATGCTTCACTTCAGGTTTACTGTATCCCTCTGACCTTCTTATTGTCGATGAAACACAGAAATTGCATCGGAATTAAATACAAAAGCAAAATGCCGACATAAGTACAAGAAAACTGACTCTTCTTACGGTCTATGTTTTGAACCATACCAGTGACACTAGTTACAGATTCCGATGCTTCACTTCAGGTTTACTGTATACCTCTGACCTTCTTATTACCGATGAAACACAGAAATTGCATCGCAATTAAATACAAAAGGCACAATGGCATCTTTAGTACAAGAAAACTGACTCTTCTTACTGTCTATGTTTTGAACCATTCATGTGACACTAGTTATGGGTTCCGATGCTTCACTGCAGGTTTACTGTATCCCTCTGACCTTCTTATTGACGATGAAACACAGAAATTGCACAGGAATTAAGTACAAAAGGCACAAAGCCGACTTAAGTACAAGAAAACTGACTCTTCATACTGTCTATGTTTTGAACCATTCCTGTGACACTAGTTATAGATTCCGATGCTTCACTTCAGGTTATTGTATCCCTCTGACCTTCTTATTGACGATGAAACACAGAAATTGCATCGGAATTAAATACAAAATGTACAATGACGACTTAAGAACAAGAAAACTGACTCTTCTTACTGTCTATATTTTGAACCATTCATGTGACACTCGTTATAGATTACGATGCTTTACTTCAGGTTTACTGTATCCCTCTGACCTTCGTATTGACGATGAAATACAGATATTGCATCCGAATGAAATACAAAAGGCACAATGCCGACTTAAGTACAAGAAAACTGATTCTTCTTACTGTCTATGTTTTGAACCATTCCTGTGACACTAGTTATAGATTCCGATGCTTCACTTCAGGTTCACTGTATCCCTCTGACCTTCTTATTGACGATGAAACCCTTAAATTGCATCGGAATTAAATACAAAAGGCACAATGCCGTCTTAAGTATAAAAAGACTGACTCTTCTTAATGTCTATGTTTTGAACCATTCCTGTGACGCTAGTTATAGATTCCGATGCTTCACTTCAGCTTTACTGTATGCCTGAGACCTTCTTATTGACGATGAAACACTGAAATTGCATCGGAATTAAATACAAAAGGCACAACGCCGACTTAAGTACAAGAAAACTGACTCTTCTTGCTGTCTACGTTTTGAACCATTCCTGTGACACTAGTTATAGATTCCGATGCTTCACTTTATGTTTACTGTATCCCTCTGACCATCTTATTCACGATGAAACACAGAAATTGCATCGGAATTAAATACAAAAGGCACAATGCCGACTTAAGTACAAGAAAACTGACACTTCTTACTGTCTATGTTTTCAACCATTCCTGTGACACTAGTTATAGATTCCGATGCTTTACTCCAGGTTTACTGTATCTCTCTGACCTCCTTATTGACGATGATACAAAGAAATTCCTTCGGAATTAAATACAAAAGGCACAATGCCAACTTAAGTACAAGAAAACTGACTCTTCTTACTGTCTATGTTTTGAACCATTCCTGTGACACTAGATACAGATTCCGATGCTTCACTTTAGGTTTACTGTATCCCTCTGACCTTCTTATTGACGATGAACAAAGAAATTGAATCGGAATTAAATACAAAAGGCACAGTGCCGACTTAAGTACAAGAAAACTGACTCCTCTTACTGTCTAAATTTGAACCATTCCTGTGACACTAGTTATAGATTCCGATGCTTCACTTCAGGTTTAATGTATCCCTCTGACCTTGTTATTGACGATGAAACATAGAAATTGCATCGGAATTAAATACAAAAGGCACAATGCCGACTTAAGTACAAGAAAACTGACTCATCTTACAGTCTATGTTTGAACCATTCCTGTGACACTAGTTACAGATTCCGATGCTTCACTTCAGGTTTACTGTATCCCTCTGACCTTCTTAATGACGATGAAACACAGAAATTGCATGGGAATTAAATACAAAAGGCACAATGCCGACTTAAGTACAAGAAAACTGACTCTTCTTACTGTCTATGATTTGAACCATTCCTGTGGCACTAGTTATAGAATCTGCTGCTTCACTTCAGGTTTTCTGTATCCCTCTGACCTTCTTATTGACGATGAGACACAGAAATTGCATCGGAGTTAAATACAAAAGGCACAATGCCGACTTATGTTCAAGAAAACTGACTCTTCTTACTGTCTATGCATTGAACCATTCCTGTGACACTAGTTATAGATTCCGATGCTTCACTTCAGGTTTATTGTATCCCATTGACCTTCTTATTGACGATGAAACAAAGATAGCGCGTCTGAATTAAATACAAAAGGCACAATGCCGACTTAAGTACAAGAAAACCGACTCTTCTTACTGTCTATGTTTTGAACCATTCCTGTGACAGTAGTTATTCATTCCGGTGCTTCCCTTCAGGTTTACTGTATCCCTCTGACCTTCTTAGTGACGATGAAACACAGATATTGCTTCGAAATTAAATACAAAAGGCACAATGCCGACTTAAGTACAAGAAAACTGTCTCTTCTTACTGTCTACGTCTTGAACCATTCCTGTGACACTAGTTATAGATTCCGATGCTTCACTTCAGGTTCACTGTATCCCTCTGACCTTCTTATTGACGATGAAACACAGATATTGCATCGGAATTAAATACAAAAGGCACAATGCCGACATAAGCACAAGACAACTGACTCTTCTAACTGTCTATGTTTTGAACCATTCCTGTGACACTAGTTATAGATTCCGATGCTTCACTTCAGGTTTACTGTATCCCTCTGACCTTCTTAATGACGATGAAAAACAGATATTGCATCGGAAATAAATACTAAAGGCACAATGCTGACTTAAGTACAACAAAACTGACTCTCCTTACTGTCTATGCTTTGAACCATTCCTGTGCCACTAGTTATAGATTCCGATGCTTCACTTCAGGTTCACTGTATCCCTCTGACCTTCTTATTGACGATGAAACACAGATATTGCATCGGAATTAAATACAAAAGGCACAATGCCGACATAAGCACAAGACAACTGACTCTTCTAACTGTCTATGTTTTGAACCATTCCTGTGACACTAGTTATAGATTCTGCTGCTTCACTTCAGGTTTACTGTATCCCTCTCACCTTCTTATTGACGATGAAACACAGAGATTGCATCGGAGTAAAATACAAATGGCACAATGCCGACTTAAGTACAAGAAAACTGACTCTTCTTACAGTCTATGTTTTGAACCATTCGTGTAACACTAGTTATAGATTCCGATGCTTCACTTAAGGTTTACTGTATAACTCTGACCTTCTTATTGACGATGGAACACAGATATTGCATCGGAATTAAATACAAAAGGCACAATGCCGACATAAGTACAAGAAAACTGACTCTTCTTACTGTCTATGTTTTGAACCATTCCTGTGACAGTAGTTATAGATTCCGATGCTTCACTTCAGGTTTACTGTATCGCTCTGACCTTCTTATTGACGATGAAACACAGAAATTGCTTCGGAATTAAATACAAAAGGCACAATCCCGACTTAAGTACAAGAAAACTGACTCTTCTTGCTGTCTATGACTTGAACCATGCCTGTGACACTACTTATAGATTCCGATGCTTCACCTCAGGTTTACTGTATCCTTCCGACCTTCTTCTTGACGATGAAACACAGAAATTGCATTGGAATTAAATACAAATGGCACAATGCCGACTTAAGTACAAGAAAACTGACTCCTCTTACTGTCAATGTATTGAACCATTCCTGTGACACTAGTTATAGATTCCGATGCTTCACTTCAGGTTTACTGTATCCCTCTCACCTCCTTATTGACGATGAAACACAGAAATTGCATCGGAATTAAATACAAAAGGCACAATGCCGACTTAAGTACAATAAAACTGACTCATCTTACTGTCTATGTTTGAACCATTCCTGTGACACTAGTTATAGATTCCGATGCTTCACTGCAGGTTTACTGTATCCCTCTGACCTTCTTATTGACGATGAAACACAGAAATTGCATTGGAATTAAATACAAAAGGCACAACGCCGACTTAAGTACAAGAAAACTGACTCTTCTTACTGTCTATGTTTTGAACCATTCCTGTGACACTAGTTATAGATTCCGATGCTTCACTTCAGGTATACTGTATCCCTCTGACCTTCTTATTGACGATGAAACATAGAAAATGCATCGGAATGAATTAGAAAAGGAACAATGCCGACTTAGGTACAAGAAAACCGACACTTCTTACTGTCTATGCTTTGAACCATTCCTGTGACACTAGTTATAGATTCCGATGCTTCACTTCAGGTTTACTGTATCCACCAGACCTTCTTATTGACGATGAAACTCAGAAATTGCATTGGAATTAAATGCAAAACTGACTCTTCTTACTGTCTATGATTGAACCATTCCTGTGTCACTAGTTATAGGTTCCGATGCTTCACTTCAGGTTTACTGTATCCCTCTGACCTTCTTATGGACGATGAAACACAGAAATTGCATCGGAGTTAAATACAAAAGACACAATGCCGACTTAAGTACAATAAAACTAACTCTTTTTACTGTCTATGTTTTGAACCATTCCTGTGACACTAGTTATAAATTCCGATGCTTCACTTCAGGTTTACTGTATGCCTCCGACCTTCTTATTGACGATGAAACACAGAATTTGCATCGGAATTAAATACAAAAGGCACAATGCCGACTTAAGTACAAGAAAACTGACTCTTCTTACTGTGTATGTTTTGAACCATTCCTGTGACACTAGTTATAGATTCCGATGCTTCACTTGAGGTTTACTGTATCCCTCTGACCATCTTATTGAGGATGAAACACAGAAATTGCATCGGAATTAAATACAAAAGGCACAATGCCGACTTAAGTACAAGAAAACAGACTCTTCTTACTGTCTATGTTTTGAACCATTCATGTGACACTCGTTATAGATTCCGATGCTTTACTTCAGGTTTACTGTATCCCTCCGACCTTCTTATTGACGATGAAACACAGAAATTGCTTCGGAATTAAATACAAAATGCACAATACCGACTTAAGTACAAGATAACTGACTCTTCTTCCTGTCTATGTTTTGAACCATTCCTGTGACACTAGTTATAGATTCCGATGCTTCACTTCAGGTTTACTGTATCCCTCTGACCTTCGTATTGACGATGAAACACAGAAATTGCATCGGAAATAAATATAAATGGCACAATGCCGACTTAAGTACAAGAAAACTGACTCTTCTTACTGTCTATGTTTTGAACCATTCCTGTGACACTAGTTATACATTCCGATGCTTCACTTCAGCTTTACTGTATCCCTCTGACCGTCTTATTGACGATGAAACACAGAAATTGCATCGGAATTGAATACAAAAGGCACAATGCCGACTTAAGTACAAGCAAACTGACTCTTCTTACTGTCTATGTTTTGAACCATTCCTGTGACACTAGTTATAGATTCCGATGCTTACTTCAGGTTTACTGTACCCACCAGACCTTCTTATTGACGATGAAACACAGAAATTGCATGGGAATTAAATAGAAAAGGCACAATGCCGACTTAAGTAGAAGAAAACTGACTCTTCTTACTGTCTATGTTTTGAAACATTCCTGTGACACGAGTTATAGATTCCGATGCTTCACTTCAGGTTTACTGTATCCCCCTGACGTCCTTAATGACGATGAAACACAGAAATTGCATCGGAATTAAATACAAAAGGCCCAATGCCGACTAAAGGACAAGAAAACTGACTCTTCTAACTGTCTATGCCTTGAACCATTCATGTGACACTAGTTATAGATTCCGATGCTTCACTGCAGCTTTACTGTATCCCTCTGACCTTCTAATTGACGATGAAACACAGAAATTGCATCGGAATTAAATACAAAAGGCTCAATGCCGACTAAAGTACTAGAAAACTGACTCTTCTAACTGTCTATGCCTTGAACCATTCATGTGACACTAGTTATAGATTCCTATGCTTCACTGCAGCTTTACTGTATCCCTCTGACCTTCTAATTGACGATGAAACACAGAAATTGCATCGAATTAAATACAAAAGGCACAATGCCGACTTAAGTAGAAGAAAACTGACTCTTCTTACTGAATATGTTTTGAACCATTCCTGTGACACCAGTTATAGATTCCGATGCTTCACTTCAGGTTTACTGTATCCCTCTGACCTTCTTATTGTCGATGAAACACAGAAATTGCATCGGAATTAAATACAAAAGGCACAATGTCGACTTAAGTACAAGAAAACTGACTCTTCTTACTGTCTATGTTCTGAACCATATATGTGACCCTAGTTATAGATTCCGATGCTTCACTTCAGGTTTACTGTATACCTCTGACCTTCTTATTGTCGATGAAACACAGAAATTGCATGGGAATTAAATACAAAAGGCACAATGCCGACTTAAGTACAAGAAAACTGACTCTTCTTACTGTCTATGCTTTGAACCATTCCTGTGACACTAGTTATAGATTCCGATGCTTCACTTCAGGTTCACTGTATCCCTCTGACCCTCTTATTCACGATGAAACACAGAAATTGCATCGGAATTTAATACAAAAGGCACAATGCCGACATAAGTACAAGAAAACTGACTCTTCTCACTGTATATGTTTTGAACAATTCCTGTGACACTAGTTACAGATTCCGATGCTTCACTTCAGGTTTACTGTATCCCTCTGACCTTCTTATTGACGATGAAACACAGAAATTGCATCGGAATTAGATACGAAAGGCACAATGCCGACTTAGGTACAAGAAAACTGCCTCTTCTTACTGTCTATGCTTTGAACCATTCCGCGACACTAGTTATAGATTCCGATGCTTCACTTCAGGTTCACCGTATCCCTCTGACCTTCTTGTTGACGATGAAACACTGAAATTACATCGGAATTAAATAGAAAAGGCACAAAGCCGACTTAAGTATAAGAAAACTGACCCCTGTTACTGTCTATGTTTTGAACCATTCCTGTGCCACTAGTCATAGATTCCGATGCTTCACTTCAGGTTTACTGTATGCCTCTGACCTTCTTATTGACGATGAAACGCAGATATTGCATCGGAATTAAATACAAAAGGCACAATGCCGACATAAGTTCAAGAAAACAGACTCTTCCTACTGTCTATGATTTGAACCATTCCTGTGACACTAGTTATAGATTCCGATGCTTCACTTCAGGTTTACTGTATCCCTCTGCCCTTCATATTGGCGATGAAACACAGAAATTGCTTCGGAATTAAATATAAAAGTGACGATGCCGACTTAAGTACAAGAAAACTGACTCTTTTTACTGTCTATGTTTTGAACCATTCATGTGGCACTAGTTATGGGTTCCGATGCTTCACTGCAGGTTTACTGTATCCCTCTGACCTTCTTATTGACGATGAAACACAGAAATTCCATTGGAATTAAATACAAAAGGCACAAAGCCGATTTAAGTACAAGAAAACTGACTCTTCTTACTGTCTATGTTTTGAACCATTCCTGTGACACTAGATACAGATTCCGATGCTTCACTATAAGTTTACTGTATCCCTCTGACCTTCTTATTGACGATGAAACACAGAAAATGCATCGGAATTGAATACAAAAAGCACAATGCAGACTTCAGTACAAGAAACCTGACTCCTCTTACTGTCTATGTTTTGAACCATTCCTGTGACATTAGTTATAGATTCCGATGCTTCACTTTAGGTTTACTGTATCCCTCTGACCTTCTTATTGACGATGAAACACAGAAATTGCATGGGAATTAAATACAAAAGGCACAATGCCGACTTATGTACGAGAAAACTGACTCTTCTTACTGTCTATGCTTTGAACCATTCCTGTGACACTAGTTATAGATTCCGATGCTTCACTTCAGGTTCACTGTATCCCTCTGACCCTCTTATTCACCATGAAACACAGAAACTGCATCGGAATTTAATACAAAAGGCACAATGCGTACTTAAGTACAAGAAAACTGACTCTTCTTACTGTCTATGTTTTGAACCACACCTGTGACACTAGTTATAGATTCCGATGCTTCACTTCAGGTTTACTGTATCCCTCTGACCATCTTATTGACGATGAAACACAGAAATTGCATCGGAATTAAATACAAAAGTCACAATGCCGACTTAAGTACAAGAAAACAGACTCTTCTTACTGTCTATGTTTTGAACCATTCATGTGACACTCGTTATAGATTCCGATGCTTTACTTCAGGTTTACTGTATCCCTCCGACCTTCTTATTGACGATGAAACACAGAAATTGCTTCGGAATTAAATACAAATTGCACAATACCGACTTAAGTACAAGATAACTGACTCTTCTTCCTGTCTATGTTTTGAACCATTCCTGTGACACTAGTTATAGATTCCGATGCTTCAATTCAGGTTTACTGTATCCCTCTGACCTTCGTATTGACGATGAAACACAGAAATTGCATCGGAATTAAATATAAAAGGCACGATGCCGACTTAAGTACAAGAAAACTGACTCTTCTTACTGTCTATGTTTTGAACCACCCTGTGACACTAGTTATACATTCCGATGCCTCACTTCAGCTTTACTGTATCCCTCTGACCTTCATATTGACGATGAAACACAGAAATTGCATCGGAATTGAATACAAAAGGCACAATGCCGACTTAAGTACAAGAAAACTGACTCTTCTTACTGTGTATGTTTTGAACCATTCCTGTGACTCTAGTTATAGATTCCGATGCTTACTTCAGGTTTACTGTATCCCTCTGACCTTTTTATTGACGATAAAACACAGAAATTGCATGGGAATTAAATAGAAAAGGCACAATGCCGACTTAAGTAGAAGAAAACTGACACTTCTTACTGTCTATGTTTTGAAACATTCCTGTGACACTAGTTATAGTTTCCGATGCTTCACTTTAGGTTTACTGTATCCCTCTGACCTCCTTATTGACGATGAAACACAGAAATTGCATCGGAATTAAATACGAAAGGCACAATGCCGACTAAAGAACAAGAAAACTGACTCTTCTAACTGTCTATGTCTTGAACCATTCATGTGACACTAGTTATAGATTCCGATGCTTCATTGCAGCTTTACTGTATCCCTCTGACCTTCTAATTGACGATGAAACACAGAAATTGCATCGGATTAAATACAAAAGGCACAACGCCGACTTAAGTAGAGGAAAACTGACTCTTCTTGCTGTATATGTTTTGAACCATTCCTGTGACACCAGTTATAGATTCCGATGCTTCACTTCAGGTTTACTGTATCCCTCTGACCTACTTATTGTCGATGAAACACAGAAATTGCATCGGAATTAAATACAAAAGGCACAATGTCGACTTAAGTACAAGAAAACTGACTCTTCTTACTGTCTATGTTTTGAACCATATATGTGACACTAGTTATAGATTCCGATGCTTCACTTCAGGTTTACTGTATACCTCTGACCTTCTTATTGACGATGAAACACAGAAATTGCATGGGAATTAAATACGAAAGGCACAATGCCGACTTATGTACGAGAAAACTGACTCTTCTTACTGTCTATGCTTTGAACCATTCCTGTGACACTAGTTATAGATTCCGATGCTTCACTTCAGGTTCACTGTATCCCACTGACCCTCTTATTCACCATGAAACACAGAAATTGCATCGGAATTTAATACAAAAGGCACAATGCCGACTTAAGTACAAGAAAACTGACTCTTCTTACTGTCTATGTTTTGAACCACACCTGTGACACTAGTTATAGGTTCCGATGCTTCACTTCAGGTTTATTGTATACCTCTGACCTTCTTATTGACGATGAAACACAGAAATTGCATCGGAATTAAATACAAAAGGCACAATGCCGACTTAAGTACAAGAAAACTGACTCTTCTTACTGTCTATGTTTTGAACCATTCATGTGACACTAGTTATAGATTCCGATGCTTTACTGCAGGTTTACTGTATCCCTCTGACCTTCTTCTTGACGATGAAACATAGAAATTGCATCGGAATTAAATACAAAAGGCACAATTCCGACATAAGTACAAGAAAACTGACTCTTCTTACTCTCTATGTTTTGAACAATTCCTGTGACACTAGTTACAGATTCCGATGCTTCACTTCAGGTTTACTGTATCTCTCTGACCTTCTTATTGACGATGAAACACAGAAATTGCATCGGAATTAGATACGAAAGGCACAATGCCGACTTAAGTACAAGAAAACTGACTCTTCTTACTGTCTATGCTTTGAACCATTCCGTGACACTAGTTATAGATTCCGATGCTTCACTTCAGGTTCACTGTATCCCTCTGACCCTCTTATTCCCCATGAAACACAGAAATTGCATCGGAATTTAATACAAAAGGCACAATGCCGACTTAAGTACAACAAAACTGACTCTTCTTACTGTCTATGTTTTGAACCACACCTGTGACAGTAGTTATAGATTCCGATGCTTCACTTCAGGTATATTGTATACCTCTGACCTTCTTATTGACGATGAAACACAGAAATTGCATCGGAATTAAATACAAAAGGCACAATGCCGACTTAAGTACAAGAAAACTGACTCTTCTTACTGTCTATGTTTTGAACCATTCATGTGACACTAGTTATAGATTCCGATGCTTTACTGCAGGTTTACTGTATCCCTCTGACCTTCTTCTTGACGATGAAACATAGAAATTGCATCGGAATTAAATACAAAAGGCACAATGCTGACATAAGTACAAGAAAACTGACTCTTCTTACTGTCTATGTTTTGAACAATTCCTGTGACACTAGTTACAGATTCCGATGCTTCACTTCAGGTTTACTGTATCTCTCTGACCTTCGTATTGACGATGAAACACAGAAATTGCATCGGAATTAGATACGAAAGGCACAATGCCGACTTAAGTACAAGAAAACTGACTCTTCTTACTGTCTATGCTTTGAACCATTCCGTGACACTAGTTATAGATTCCGATGCTTCACTTCAGGTTCACTGTATCAATCTGACCCTCTTATTCCCCATGAAACACAGAAATTGCATCGGTATTTAATACAAAAGGCACAATGCCGACATAAGTACAAGAAAACTGACTCTTCTTACTGTCTATGCTTTGAACCATTCCGCGACACTAGTTATAGATTCCGATGCTTCACTTCAGGTTCACCGTATCCCTCTGACCTTCTTATTGACGATGAAACACTGAAATTACATCGGAATTAAATACAAAAGGCACAAAGCCGACTTAAGTATAAGAAAACTGACCCCTCTTACTGTCTATGTTTTGAACCATTCCTGTGCCACTAGTCATAGATTCCGATGCTTCACTTCAGGTTTACTGTATGCCTCTGACCTTCTTATTGACGATGAAACGCAGATATTGCATCGCAATTAAATACAAAAGGCACAATGCCGACATAAGTTCAAGAAAACAGACTCTTCTTACTGTCTATGATTTGAACCATTCCTGTGACACTAGTTATAGATTCCGATGCTTCACTTCAGGTTTACTGTATCCCTCTGCCCTTCTTATTGGCGATGAAACACAGAAATTGCTTCGGAATTAAATATAAAAGTGACGATGCCGACTTAAGTACAAGAAAACTGACTCTTTTTACTGTCTATGTTTTGAACCATTCATGTGACACTAGTTATGGGTTCCGATGCTTCACTGCAGGTTTACTGTATCCCTCCGACCTTCTCCTTGACGATGAAACACAGAAATTGCTTCGGAATTAAATACAAAACGCACAATGCCGACTTAAGTACAAGATAACTGACTCTCCTTACTGCCTGTGTTTTGAACCATTCCTGTGTCACTAGTTAAATATTCCGATGCTTCACTTCATTTTTACTGAATCCCTCTGACCTTCTTATTGACGTTGAAACAAAGCAATTGCAACGGAATTAAATATAAAATTCACAATGCCGACTTAAGTGCAAGAAAACTGACTCTTCTTACTGTCCATGTTTTGAACCAATCCTGTGACACTAGTTATAGATTCCGATGCTTCACTTCAGGTTTACTGTATCCCTCTGACCTTCTTACTGACGATGAAACACAGAAATTGCATCGGAATTAAATACAAAAGGCACAATTTCGACTTAAGTACAAGAAAACTGTCTCTTCTAACTGTCTATGTTTTGAACCATTCCTATGACACTAGATATAGATTCCGATGCTTCACTTCAGGTTTACTGTATCCCTCTGACCTTCGTATTGACGATGAAACACAGATATTGCATCGGAATGAAATACAAAAGGCACAATGCCGACTTAAGTACAAGAAAACTGACTCTTCTTACTGTCTATGTTTTGAACCATTCCTGTGACACTAGTTATAGATTGCGATGCTTCACTTCAAGTTCACTGTATCCCTCTGACCTTCTTATTGACGATGAAACACTGAAATTGAATCGGAATTAAATACAAAAGGCAAAATGCCGACTTAAGTACAAGAAAACTGACTCTCCTTACTGTCTATGTTTTGAACCATTCATGTGGCACTAGTTATGGATTCCGATGCTTCACTGCAGGTTTACTGTATGCCTCTGACCTTCGTATTGACGATGAAACACAGAAATTGCATCGGAGTTAAATACAAAAAGCATAATACCGACTTAAGTACAAGAAAACAGACTCTTCTTACTGTCTATGCTTTGAACCATTCCTGTGACACTAGTTGTAGATTCCGATGCTTCACTTCAGGTTTACTGTATCCCTCTGACCATCTTATTGACGATGAAACACAGAAGTTGCATCGGAATTAAATACAAAAGGCACAATGCCGACTTAAGTACGAGAAAACAGACTCTTCTTACTGTGTATGTTTTGAACCATTCATGTGACACTCGTTATAGATTCCGATGCTTTACTTCAGGTTTACTGTATCCCTCCGACCTTCTTATTGACGATGAAACACAGAAATTGCTTCGGAATTAAATACAAAATGCACAATACCGTCTTAAGTACAAGATAACTGACTCTTCTTCCTGTCTATGTTTTGAACCATTCCTGTGACACTAGTTATAGATTCCGATGCTTCAATTCAGGTTTACTGTATCCCTCTGACCTTCGTATTGACGATGAAACACAGAAATTGCATCGGAATTAGATACGAAAGGCACAATGCCGACTTAAGTACAAGGAAACTGACTCTTCTTACTGTCTATGCTTTGAACCATTCCGTGACACTAGTTATAGATTCCGATGCTTCACTTCAGGTTCACTGTGTCCCTCTGACCCTCTTATTCCCCATGAAACACAGAAATTGCATCAGAATTTAATACAAAAGGCACAATGCCGACTTAAGTACAAGAAAACTGACTCTTCTTACTGTCTATGTTTTGAACCACACCTGTGACAGTAGTTATAGATTCCGATGCTTCACTTCAGGTATATTGTATACCTCTGACCTTCTTATTGACGATGAAACACAGAAATTGCATCGGAATTAAATACAAAAGGCACAATGCCGACTTAAGTACAAGAAAACTGACTCTTCTTACTGTCTATGTTTTGAACCATTCATGTGACACTAGTTAAGATTCCGATGCTTTACTGCAGGTTTACTGTATCCCTCTGACCTTCTTCTTGACGATGAAACATAGAAATTGCATCGGAATTAAATACAAAAGGCACAATGCCGACATAAGTACAAGAAAACTGACTCTTCTTACTGTCTATGTTTTGAACAATTCCTGTGACACTAGTTACAGATTCCGATGCTTCACTTCAGGTTTACTGTATCTCTCTGACCTTCTTATTGACGATGAAACACAGAAATTGCACGGAATTAGATACGAAAGGCACAATGCCGACTTAAGTACAAGAAAACTGACTCTTCTTACTGTCTATGCTTTGAACCAATCCGTGACACTAGTTATAGATTCCGATGCTTCACTTCAGGTTCACTGTATCAATCTGACCCTCTTATTCCCCATGAAACACAGAAATTGCATCGGAATTTAATACAAAAGGCACAATGCCGACTTAAGTACAAGAAAACTGACTCTTCTTACTGTCTATATTTTGAACCATTCATGTGACACTCGTTATAGATTACGATGCTTTACTTCAGGTTTACTGTATCCCTCCGACCTTCTCCTTGACGATGAAACACAGAAATTGCTTCGGAATTAAATACAAAACGCACAATGCCGACTTAAGTACAAGATAACTGACTCTCCTTACTGCCTGTGTTTTGAACCATTCCTGTGTCACTAGTTAAATATTCCGATGCTTCACTTCATTTTTACTGAATCCCTCTGACCTTCCTATTGACGATGAAACAAAGCAATTGCAACGGAATTAAATATAAAATTCACAATGCCGACTTAAGTGCAAGAAAACTGACTCTTCTTACTGTCCATGTTTTGAACCAATCCTGTGACACTAGTTATAGATTCCGATGCTTCACTTCAGGTTCACTGTATCCCTCTGACCTTCTTATTGACGATGAAACACAGAAATTGCATCGGAATTGAATACAAAAGGCACAATGCCGACTTAAGTACAAGAAAACTGACTCTTCTTACTGTGTATGTTTTGAACCATTCCTGTGACACTAGTTATAGATTCCGATGCTTACTTCAGGTTTACTGTATCCCTCTGACCTTCTTAATGACGATAAAACACAGAAATTGCATGGGAATTAAATAGAAAAGGCACAATGCCCACTTAAGTAGAAGAAAACTGACACTTCTTACTGTCTATGTTTTTAAACATTCCTGTGACATTAGTTATAGTTTCCGATGCTTCACTTTAGGTTTACTGTATCCCTCTGACCTCCTTATTGACGATGAAACACAGAAATTGCATCGGAATTAAATACGAAAGGCACAATGCCGACTAAAGGACAAGAAAACTGACTCTTCTAACTGTCTATGTCTTGAACCATTCATGTGACACTAGTTATAGATTCCGATGCTTCATTGCAGCTTTACTGTATCCCTCTGACCTTCTAATTGACGATGAAACACAGAAATTGCATCGGATTAAATACAAAAGGCACAACGCCGACTTAAGTAGAGGAAAACTGACTCTTCTTGCTGTATATGTTTTGAACCATTCCTGTGACACCAGTTATAGATTCCGATGCTTCACTTCTGGTTTACTGTATCCCTCTGACCTACTTATTGTCGATGAAACACAGAAATTGCATCGGAATTAAATACAAAAGGCACAATGTCGACTTAAGTACAAGAAAACTGACTCTTCTTACTGTCTATGTTTTGAACCATATATGTGACACTAGTTATAGATTCCGATGCTTCACTTCAGGTTTACTGTATACCTCTGACCTTCTTATTGGCGATGAAACACAGAAATTGCATGGGAATTAAATACAAAAGGCACAATGCCGACTTATGTACGAGAAAACTGACTCTTCTTACTGTCTATGCTTTGAACCATTCCTGTGACACTAGTTATAGATTCCGATGCTTCACTTCAGGTTCACTGTATCCCTCTGTCCCTCTTATTCACCATGAAACACAGAAATTGCATCGGAATTTAATACAAAAGGCACAATGCCGACTTAAGTACAAGAAAACTGACTCTTCTTACTGTCTATGTTTTGAACCACACCTGTGACACTAGTTATAGATTCCGATGCTTCACTTCAGGTTTATTGTATACCTCTGACCTTCTTATTGACGATGAAACACAGAAATTGCATCGGAATTAAATACAAAAGGCACAATGCCGACTTAAGTACAAGAAAACTGACTCTTCTTACTGTCTATGTTTTGAACCATTCATGTGACACTAGTTATAGATTCCGATGCTTTACTGCAGGTTTACTGTATCCCTCTGACCTTCTTCTTGACGATGAAACATAGAAATTGCATCGGAATTAAATACAAAAGGCACAATGCCGACATAAGTACAAGAAAACTGACTCTTCTTACTGTCTTAGTTTTGAACAATTCCTGTGACACTAGTTACAGATTCCGATGCCTCACTTCAGGTTTACTGTATCTCTCTGACCTTCTTATTGACGATGAAACACAGAAATTGCATCGGAATTAGATACGAAAGGCACAATGCCGACTTAAGTACAAGAAAACTGACTCTTCTTACTGTCTATGCTTTGAACCATTCCGTGACACTAGTTATAGATTCCGATGCTTCACTTCAGGTTCACTGTATCCCTCTGACCCTCTTATTCCCCATGAAACACAGAAATTGCATCGGAATTTAATACAAAAGGCACAATGCCGACTTAAGTACAAGAAAATTGACTCTTCTTACTGTCTATGTTTTGAACCACACCTGTGACAGTAGTTATAGATTCCGATGCTTCACTTCAGGTATATTGTATACCTCTGACCTTCTTATTGACGATGAAACACAGAAATTGCATCGGAATTAAATACAAAAGGCACAATGCCGACTTAAGTACAAGAAAACTGACTCTTCTTACTGTCTATGTTTTGAACCATTCATGTGACACTAGTTATAGATTCCGATGCTTTACTGCAGGTTTACTGTATCCCTCTGACCTTCTTCTTGACGATGAAACATAGAAATTGCATCGGAATTAAATACAAAAGGCACAATGCCGACATAAGTACAAGAAAACTGACTCTTCTTACTGTCTATGTTTTGAACAATTCCTGTGACACTAGTTACAGATTCCGATGCTTCACTTCAGGTTTACTGTATCTCTCTGACCTTCTTATTGACGATGAAACACAGAAATTGCATCGGAATTAGATACGAAAGGCACAATGCCGACTTAAGTACAAGAAAACTGACTCTTCTTACTGTCTATGCTTTGAACCATTCCGTGACACTAGTTATAGATTCCGATGCTTCACTTCAGGTTCACTGTATCAATCTGACCCTCTTATTCCCCATGAAACACAGAAATTGCATCGGAATTTAATACAAAAGGCACAATGCCGACTTAAGTACAAGAAAACTGACTCTTCTTACTGTCTATGCTTTGAACCATTCCGCGACACTAGTTATAGATTCCGATGCTTCACTTCAGGTTCACCGTATCCCTCTGACCTTCTTATTGACGATGAAACACTGAAATTACATCGGAATTAAATACAAAAGGCACAAAGCCGACTTAAGTATAAGAAAACTGACCTCTCTTACTGTCTATGTTTAGAACCATTCCTGTGCCACTAGTCATAGATTCCGATGCTTCACTTCAGGTTTACTGCATGCCTCTGACCTTCTTATTGACGATGAAACGCAGATATTGCATCGGAATTAAATACAAAAGGCACAATGCCGACATAAGTTCAAGAAAACAGACTCTTCTTACTGTCTATGATTTGAACCATTCCTGTGACACTAGTTATAGATTTCGATGCTTCACTTCAGGTTTACTGTATCCCTCTGCCCTTCTTATTGGCGATGAAACACAGAAATTGCTTCGGAATTAAATATAAAATTGACGATGCCGACTTAAGTACAAGAAAACTGACTCTTTTTACTGTCTATGTTTTGAACCATTCATGTGACACTAGTTATGGGTTCCGATGCTTCACTGCAGGTTTACTGTATCCCTCTGACCTTCTTATTGACGATGAAACACAGAAATTGCATTGGAATTAAATACAAAAGGCACAAAGCCGATTTAAGTACAAGAAAACTGACTCTTCATACGGTCTATGTTTTGAACCATTCCTGTGACACTAGTTATAGATTCCCATGCTTCACTTCAGGTTTATTGTATCCCTCTGACCTTCTTATTGACGATGAAACACAGAAATTGCATCGGAATCAAATACAAAAGGTACAATGCCGACTTAAGTACAAGAAAACTGACTCTTCTTACTGTCTATATTTTGAACCATTCATGTGACACTCGTTATAGATTACGATGCTTTACTTCAGGTTTACTGTATCCCTCCGACCTTCTCCTTGACGATGAAACACAGAAATTGCTTCGGAATTAAATACAAAACGCACAATGCCGACTTAAGTACAAGATAACTGACTCTCCTTACTGCCTGTGTTTTGAACCATTCCTGTGTCACTAGTTAAATATTCCGATGCTTCACTTCATTTTTACTGAATCCCTCTGACCTTCTTATTGACGATGAAACAAAGCAATTGCAACGGAATTAAATATAAAATTCACAATGCCGACTTAAGTGCAAGAAAACAGACTCTTCTTACTGTCCATGTTTTGAACCAATCCTGTGACACTAGTTATAGATTCCGATGCTTCACTTCAGGTTCACTGTATCCCTCTGACCTTCTTATCGACGATGAAACACTGAAATTGAATCTGAATTAAATACAAAAGGCAAAATGCCGTCTTAAGTACAAGAAGACTGACTCTTCTTACTGTCTATGTTTTGAACCATTCCTGTGACGCTAGTTATAGATTCCAATGCTTCACTTCAGCTTTACTGTATGCCTCAGACCTTCTTATTGACGATGAAACACTGAAAATGCATCGGAATTAAATACAAAAGGCACAACGCCGACTTAAGTACAAGAAAACTGACTCTTCTTGCTGTCTATGTTTTGAACATTCCTGTGACACTAGTTATAGATTCCGATGATTCACTTCATGTTTTCTGTATCCCTCTGACCCTCTTATTCACGATGAAACACAGAAATTGCATCGGAATTTAATACAAAAGGCACAATGCCGACTTAAGTACAAGAAAACTGACTCTTCTTACTGTCTATGTTTTCAACCATTCCTGTGACACTAGTTATAGATTCCGATGCATTACTCCAGGTTTACTGTATCTCTCTGACCTCCTTATTGACGATGATACAAAGAAATTCCTTCGGAATTAAATACAAAAGGCACAATGCCAACTTAAGTACAAGAAAATTGACTCTTCTTACTGTCTATGTTTTGAACCATTCCTGTGACACTAGATACAGATTCCGATGCTTCACTATAAGTTTACTGTATCCCTCTGACCTTCTTATTGACGATGAAACACAGAAAATGCATCGGAATTAAATACAAAACGCACAATGCCGACTTAAGTACAAGATAACTGACTCTCCTTACTGCCTGTGTTTTGAACCATTCCTGTGTCACTAGTTAAATATTCCGATGCTTCACTTCATTTTTACTGAATCCCTCTGACCTTCTTATTGACGATGAAACAAAGCAATTGCAACGGAATTAAATATAAAATTCACAATGCCGACTTAAGTGCAAGAAAACTGACTCTTCTTACTGTCCATGTTTTGAACCAATCCTGTGACACTAGTTATAGATTCCGATGCTTCACTTCAGGTTTACTGTATCCGTCTGACCTTCTTATTGACGATGAAACACAGAAATTGCATCGGAATTAAATACAAAAGGCACAATTTCGACTTAAGTACAAGAAAACTGACTCTTCTAACTGTCTATGTTTTGAACCATTCCTATGACACTAGATATAGATTCCGATGCTTCACTTCAGGTTTACTGTATCCCTCTGACCTTCGTATTGACGATGAAACACAGATATTGCATCGGAATGAAATACAAAAGGCACAATGCCGACTTAAGTACAAGAAAACTGACTCTTCTTACTGTCTATGTTTTGAACCATTCCTGTGACACTAGTTATAGATTGCGATGCTTCACTTCAGGTTCACTGTATCCCTCTGACCTTCTTATTGACGATGAAACACTGAAATTGAATCGGAATTAAATACTAAAGGCAAAATGCCGTCTTAAGTACAAGAAGACTGACTCTTCTTACTGTCTATGTTTTGAACCATTCCTGTGACGCTAGTTATAGATTCCAATGCTTCACTTCAGCTTTACTGTATGCCTCAGACCTTCTTATTGACGATGAAACACTGAAAATGCATCGGAATTAAATACAAAAGGCACAACGCCGACTTAAGTACAAGAAAACTGACTCTTCTTGCTGTCTATGTTTTGAACATTCCTGTGACACTAGTTATAGATTCCGATGCTTCACTTCATGTTTTCTGTATCCCTCTGACGCTCTTATTCAAGATGAAACACAGAAATTGCATCGGAATTTAATACAAAAGGTACAATGCCGACTTAAGTACAAGAAAACTGACTCTTATTACTGTCTATGTTTTCAACCATTCCTGTGACACTAGTTATAGATTCCGATGCATTACTCCAGGTTTACTGTATCTCTCTGACCTCCTTATTGACGATGATACAAAGAAATTCCTTCGGAATTAAATACAAAAGTCACAATGCCAACTTAAGTACAAGAAAACTGACTCTTCTTACTGTCTATGTTTTGAACCATTCCTGTGACACTAGATACAGATTCCGATGCTTCACTATAAGTTTACTGTATCCCTCTGACCTTCTTATTGACGATGAAACACAGAAAATGCATCGGAATTAAATACAAAAAGCACAATGCAGACTTCAGTACAAGAAACCTGACTCCTCTTACTGTCTATGTTTTGAACCATTCCTGTGACATTAGTTATAGATTCCGATGCTTCACTTTGGGTTTACTGTATCCCTCTGACCTTCTTATTGACGATGAAACACAGAAATTGCATGGGAATTAAATACAAAAGGCACAATGCCGACTTATGTACGAGAAAACTGACTCTTCTTACTGTCTATGCTTTGAACCATTCCTGTGACACTAGTTATAGATTCCGATGCTTCACTTCAGGTTCCCTGTATCCCTCTGACCCTCTTATTCACCATGAAACACTGAAATTGCATCGGAATTTAATACAAAAGGCACAATGCCGACTTAAGTACAAGAAAACTGACTCTTCTTACTGTCTATGTTTTGAACCACACCTGTGACACTAGTTATAGATTCCGATGCTTCACTTCAGGTTTATTGTATACCTCTGACCTTCTTATTAACGATGAAACACAGAAATTGCATCGGAATTAAATACAAAAGGCACAATGCCGACTTAAGTACAAGAAAACTGACTCTTCTTACTGTCTATGTTTTGAACCATTCATGTGACACTAGTTATAGATTCCGATGCTTTACTGCAGGTTTACTGTATCCCTCTGACCTTCTTCTTGACGATGAAACATAGAAATTGCATCGGAATTAAATACAAAAGGCACAATGCCGACATAAGTACAAGAAAACTGACTCTTCTTACTGTCTATGTTTTGAACAATTCCTGTGACACTAGTTACAGATTCCGATGCTTCACTTCAGGTTTACTGTATCTCTCTGACCTTCTTATTGACGATGAAACACAGAAATTGCATCGGAATTAGATACGAAAGGCACAATGCCGACTTAAGTACAAGAAAACTGACTCTTCTTACTGTCTATGCTTTGAACCATTCCGTGACACTAGTTATAGATTCCGATGCTTCACTTCAGGTTCACTGTATCCCTCTGACCCTCTTATTCCCCATGAAACACAGAAATTGCATCGGAATTTAATACAAAAGGCACAATGCCGACTTAAGTACAAGAAAACTGACTCTTCTTACTGTCTATGCTTTGAACCATTCCGCGACACTAGTTATAGATTCCGATGCTTCACTTCAGGTTCACCGTATCCCTCTGACCTTCTTATTGACGATGAAACACTGAAATTACATCGGAATTAAATACAAAAGGCACAAAGCCGACTTAAGTATAAGAAAATTGACCCCTCTTACTCTCTATGTTTTGAACCATTCCTGTGCCACTAGTCATAGATTCCGATGCTTCACTTCAGGTTTACTGTATGCCTCTGACCTTCTTATTGACGATGAAACGCAGATATTGCATCGGAATTAAATACAAAAGGCACAATGCCGACATAAGTTCAAGAAAACAGACTCTTCTTACTGTCTATGATTTGAACCATTCCTGTGACACTAGTTATAGATTCCGATGCTTCACTTCAGGTTTACTGTATCCCTCTGCCCTTCTTAGTGGCGATGAAACACAGAAATTGCTTCGGAATTAAATATAAAAGTGACGATGGCGACTTAAGTACAAGAAAACTGACTCTTTTTACTGTCTATGTTTTGAACCATTCATGTGACACTAGTTATGGGTTCCGATGCTTCACTGCAGGTTTACTGTATCCCTCTGACCTTCTTATTGACGATGAAACACAGAAATTGCATTGGAATTAAATACAAAAGGCACAAAGCCGATTTAAGTACAAGAAAACTGACTCTTCTTACTGTCTATGTTTTGAACCATTCCTGTGACACTAGTTATAGATTCCGATGCTTCACTTCAGGTTTATTGTATCCCTCTGACCTTCTTACTGACGATGAAACACAGAAATTGCATCGGAATCAAATACAAAAGGTACAATGCCGACGTAAGTACAAGAAAACTGACTCTTCTTACTGTCTATATTTTGAACCATTCATGTGACACTCGTTATAGATTACGATGCTTTACTTCAGGTTTACTGTATCCCTCCGACCTTGTCCTTGACGATGAAACACAGAAATTGCTTCGGAATTAAATACAAAACGCACAATGCCGACTTAAGTACAAGATAACTGACTCTCCTTACTGCCTGTGTTTTGAACCATTCCTGTGTCACTAGTTAAATATTCCGATGCTTCACTTCATTTTTACTGAATCCCTCTGACCTTCTTATTGACGATGAAACAAAGCAATTGCAACGGAATTAAATATAAAATTCACAATGCCGACTTAAGTGCAAGAAAACTGACTCTTCTTACTGTCCATGATTTGAACCAATCCTGTGACACTAGTTATAGATTCCGATGCTTCACTTCAGGTTTACTGTATCCCTCTGACCTTCTTATTGACGATGAAACACAGAAATTGCATCGGAATTAAATACAAAAGGCACAATTTCGACTTAAGTACAAGAAAACTGACTCTTCTAACTGTCTATGTTTTGAACCATTCCTATGACACTAGATATAGATTCCGATGCATCACTTCAGGTTTACTGTATCCCTCTGACCTTCGTATTGACGATGAAACACAGATATTGCATCGGAATGAAATACAAAAGGCACAATGCCGACTTAAGTACAAGAAAACTGACTCTTCTTACTGTCTATGTTTTGAACCATTCCTGTGACACTAGTTATAGATTGCGATGCTTCACTTCAGGTTCACTGTATCCCTCTGACCTTCTTATTGACGATGAAACACTGAAATTGCATCGGAATTAAATACAAAAGGCACAATGCCGACTTATGTACGATAAAACTAACTCTTCTTACTGTCTATGCTTTGAACCATTCCTGTGACACTAGTTATAGATTCCGATGCTTCACTTCAGGTTTACTGTATCCCTCTGACCCTCTTATTCACCATGAAACACAGAAATTGCATCGGAATTTAATACAAAAGGCACAATGCGTACTTAAGTACAAGAAAACTGACTCTTCTTACTGTCTATGTTTTGAACCACACCTGTGACACTAGTTATAGATTCCGATGCTTCACTTCAGGTTTACTGTATCCCTCTGACCATCTTATTGACGATGAAACACAGAAATTGCATCGGAATCAAATACAAAAGGCACAATGCCGACTTAAGTACAAGAAAACTGACTCTCCTTACTGTCTATGTTTTGAACCATTCATGTGGCACTAGTTATGGATTCCTATGCTTCACTGCAGGTTTACTGTATGCCTCTGACCTTCGTATTGACGATGAAACACAGAAATTGCATCGGAATTAAATACAAAAGGCACAATGCCGACTTAAGTCCAAGAAAACAGACTCTTCTTACTGTCTATGTTTTGAACCATTCATGTGACACTCGTTATAGATTCCGATGCTTTACTTCAGGTTTACTGTATCCCTCCGACCTTCTTATTGACGATGAAACACAGAAATTGCTTCGGAATTAAATACAAAATGCACAATACCGACTTAAGTACAAGATAACTGACTCTTCTTCCTGTCTATGCTTTGTACCATTCTTGTGACACTAGTTATAGATTCCGATGCTTCAATTCAGGTTTACTGTATCCCTCTGACCTTCTTATTGACGATGAAACACAGAAATTGCATCGGAATTAAATATAAAAGGCACGATGCCGACTTAAGTACAAGAAAACTGACTCTTCTTACTGTCTATGTTTTGAACCATTCCTGTGACACTAGTTATACATTCCGATGCTTCACTTCAGCTTTACTGTATCCCTCTGACCTTCTTATTGACGATGAAACACAGAAATTGCATCGGAATTGAATACAAAAGGCACAATGCCGACTTAAGTACAAGAAAACTGACTCTTCTTACTGTGTATGTTTTGAACCATTCCTGTGACACTAGTTATAGATTCCGATGCTTACTTCAGGTTGACTGTATCCCTCTGACCTTCTTATTGACGATAAAACACAGAAATTGCATGGGAATTAAATAGAAAAGGCACAATGCCGACTTAAGTAGAAGTAAACTGACACTTCTTACTGTCTATGTTTTGAAACATTCCTGTGACACTAGTTATAGTTTCCGATGCTTCACTTTAGGTTTACTGTATCCCTCTGACCTCCTTATTGACGATGAAACACAGAAATTGCATCGGAATTAAATACGAAAGGCACAATGCCGACTAAAGGACAAGAAAACTGACTCTTCTAACTGTCTATGTCTTGAACCATTCATGTGACACTAGTTATAGATTCCGATGCTTCATTGCAGCTTTACTGTATCCCTCTGACCTTCTAATTGACGATGAAACACAGAAATTGCATCGGATTAAATACAAAAGGCACAACGCCGACTTAAGTAGAGGAAAACTGACTCTTCTTGCTGTATATGTTTTGAACCATTCCTGTGACACCAGTTATAGATTCCGATGCTTCACTTCAGGTTTACTGTATCCCTCTGACCTACTTATTGTCGATGAAACACAGAAATTGCATCGGAATTAAATACAAAAGGCACAATGTCGACTTAAGTACAAGAAAACTGACTCTTCCTACTGTCTATGTTTTGAACCATATATGTGACACTAGTTATAGATTCCGATGCTTCACTTCAGGTTTACTGTATCCCTCTGACCTTCTTCTTGACGATGAAACACAGAAATTGCATCGGAATTAAATACAAATGGCACAATGCCGACTTAAGTACAAGATAACTGACTCTTCTTACTGTCTATGTTTTGAACCATTCCTGTGACACTAGTTATAGATTCCGATGCGTCACTTCAGGTTCACTGTATCCCTCTGACCCTCTTATTGACGATCAAACACTGAAATGGCATCGGAATTAAATACAAAAGGCACAATGCCGACTTAAGTACAAGAAAACTGACTCATCTTACTGTCTATGTTTGAACCATTCCTGTGACACTAGTTATAGATTCCGATGCTTCACATCAGGTTTACTGTATCCCTCTCACCTCCTTATTGACGATGAAACACAGAAATTGCATCGGAATTAAATACAAAAGGCACAATGCCGACTTAAGTACAATAAAACTGACTCATCTTACTGTCTATGTTTGAACCATTCCTGTGACACTAGTTATAGATTCCGATGCTTCACTGCAGGTTTACTGTATCCCTCTGACCTTCTTCTTGACGATGAAACACAGAAATTGCATCGGAATTAAATACAAATGGCACAATGCCGACTTAAGTACAAGATAACTGACTCTTCTTACTGTCTATGTTTTGAACCATTCCTGTGACACTAGTTATAGATTCCGATGCTTCTCTTCAGGTTCACTGTATCCCTCTGTCCTTCTTATTGACGATCAAACACTGAAATGGCATCGGAATTAAATACAAAAGGCACAATGCCGACTTAAGTACAAGAATACTGACTCTTCTTACTGTCTATGATTTGAACCATTCCTGTGACAGTAGTTATAGATTCCGATGCTTCACTTCAGGTTCACTGATTCCCTCTGACGTTCTTATTGACGATGAAACACAGAAATTGCATTGGAATTAAATACAAAAGGCACAACGCCGACTTAAGTACAAGAAAACTGACTCTTCTTACTGTCTATGTTTTGAACCATTCCTGTGACACTAGTTATAGATTCCGATGCTTCACTTCAGGTATACTGTATCCCTCTGACCTTTTTATTGACGATGAAACATAGAAATTGCATCGGAATGAATTAGGAAAGGAACAATGCCGACCTAGGTACAAGAAAACCGACTCTTCTTACTGTCTATGCTTTGAATCATTCCTGTGACACTAGTTATAGATTCCGATGCTTCACTTCAGGTTTACTGTATCCACCAGACCTTCTTATTGACGATGAAACTCAGAAATTGCATCGGAATTAAATGCAAAAGGCACAATGCCGACATATGTACAAGAAAACTGACCCTTCTTAATGTCTATGTTTGCATCATTCATGTGACACTAGTTATAGATACCTATGCGTCACTTCAGGTTTACTGTATCCCTCTGACCTTTTTATTGACGATGAAACACAGAAATTGCATCGGAGTTAAATACAAAAGGCACAATGCCGACTTAAGTACAATAAAACTAACTCTTTTTACTGTCTATGTTTTGAACCATTCCTGTGACACTAGTTATAAATTCCGATGCCTCACTTCAGGTTTACTGTATGCCTCCGACGTTCTTATTGACGATGAAACACAGAATTTGCATCGGAATTAAATACAAATTGCACAATGCCGACTTAAGTACAAGAAAGCTGACCCTTCTTACTGTCTATGTTTTGATCCATTCCTGTGACACTAGTTATTGATTCCGATGCTTCACCTCAGGTTTACTGTATCCCTGTGACCTTCTTATTGACGATGAAAGGCTGAAATTGCATCGGAATTAAATACAAAAGGCACAATGCCGACTTAAGTACAAGAAAACTGACTCTGCTTACTGTCTATGTTTTGAACCATTCCTGTGACACTAGTTATAGATTCCGATGCTTCACTTGAGGTTTACTGTATCCCTCTGACCATCTTATTGAGGATGAAACACAGAAATTGCTTCGGAATTATATATAAAAGGCACAACGCCGACTTAAGTACAAGAAAACTGACTCTTCTTACTGTCTATGTTTTGAACCATTCCTGTGACACTAGTTATAGATTCCGATGCTTCACTTCAGGTTCACTGTATCCCTCTGACCCTCTTATTGACGATCAAACACTGAAATGGCATCGGAATTAAATACAAAAGGCACAATGCCAACTTAAGTACAAGAAAACTGACTCATCTTACTGTCTATGTTTGAACCATTCCTGTGACACTAGTTATAGATTCCGATGCTTCACTTCAGGTTTACTGTATCCCTCTCACCTCCTTATTGACGATGAAACACAGAAATTGCATCGGAATTAAATACAAAAGGCACAATGCCGACTTAAGTACAATAAAACTGACTCATCTTACTGTCTATGTTTGAACCATTCCTGTGACACTAGTTATAGATTCCGATGCTTCACTGCAGGTTTACTGTATCCCTCTGACCTTCTTCTTGACGATGAAACACAGAAATTGCATCGGAATTAAATACAAATGGCACAATGCCGACTTAAGTACAAGATAACTGACTCTTCTTACTGTCTATGTTTTGAACCATTCCTGTGACACTAGTTATAGATTCCGATGCTTCTCTTCAGGTTCACTGTATCCCTCTGACCTTCTTATTGACGATCAAACACTGAAATGGCATCGGAATTAAATACAGAAGGCACAATGCCGACTTAAGTACAAGAATACTGACTCTTCTTACTGTCTATGATTTGAACCATTCCTGTGACAGTAGTTATAGATTCCGATGCTTCACTTCAGGTTCACTGATTCCCTCTGACGTCCTTATTGGCGATGAAACACAGAAATTGCATTGGAATTAAATACAAAAGGCACAACGCCGACTTAAGTACAAGAAAACTGACTCTTCTTACTGTCTATGTTTTGAACCATTCCTGTGACACTAGTTATAGATTCCGATGCTTCACTTCAGGTATACTGTATCCCTCTGACCTTTTTATTGACGATGAAACATAGAAATTGCATCGGAATGAATTAGGAAAGGAACAATGCCGACTTAGGTACAAGATAACCGACTCTTCTTACTGTCTATGCTTTGAACCATTCCTGTGACACTAGTTATAGATTCCGATGCTTCACTTCAGGTTTACTGTATCCACCAGACCTTCTTATTGACGATGAAACTCAGAAATTGCATCGGAATTAAATGCAAAAGGCACAATGCTAACATATGTACAAGAAAACTGACCCTTCTTAATGTCTATGTTTGCACACATTCATGTGACACTAGTTATAGATACCGATGCGTCACTTCAGGTTTACTGTATCCCTCTGACCTTCTTATTGACGATGAAACACAGAAATTGCATCGTAATTAAATACAAAAGGCACAATGCCGACTTAAGTACAAGAAAACTGACTCTTCTTACTGTCTATGATTGAACCATTCCTGTGACACTAGTTATAGATTCCGATGCTTCACTTCAGGTTTACTGTATCCCTCTGACCTTTTTATTCACGATGAAACACAGAAATTGCATCGGAGTTAAATACAAAAGGCACAATGCCGACTTAAGTACAATAAAACTAACTCTTTTTACTGTCTTTGTTTTGAACCATTCCTGTGACACTAGTTATAAATTCCGATGCTTCACTTCAGGTTTACTGTATGCCTCCGACCTTCTTATTGACGATGAAACACAGAATTTGCATCGGAATTAAATACAAAATGCACAATGCCGACTTAAGTGCAAGAAAGCTGACCCTTCTTACTGTCTATGTTTTGATCCATTCCTGTGACACTAGTTATTGATTCCGATGGTTCACCTCAGGTTTACTGTATCCCTGTGACCTTCTTATTGACGATGAAAGGCAGAAATTGCATCGGAATTAAATACAAAAGGCACAATGCCGACTTAAGTACAAGAAAACTGACTCTTCTTACTGTCTATGTTTTGAACCATTCCTGTGACACTAGTTATAGATTCCGATGCTTCACTTGAGGTTTACTGTATCCCTCTGACCATCTTATTGAGGATGAAACACAGAAATTGCTTCGGAATTATATATAAAAGGCACAACGCCAACTTAAGTACAAGAAAACTGACTCTTCTTACTGTCTATGTTTTGAACCATTCCTGTGACACCAGTTGTAGATTCCGATGCTTCACTTCAGGTTTACTGTATACCTCTGACCTTCTTATTGACGATGAAACACAGAAATTGCATGGGAATTAAATACAAAAGGCACAATGCCGACTTAAGTACAAGAAAACTGACTCTCCTTACTGTCTATGTTCTGAACCATTCTTGTGGCACTAGTTATGGATTCCGATGCTTAACTGCAGGTTTACTGTATGCCTCTGACCTTCGTATTGACGATGAAACACAGAAATTGCATCGGAATTAAATACAAAAGGCACAATACCGACTTAAGTACAAGAAAACAGACTCTTCTTACTGTCTATGCTTTGAACCATTCCTGTGACACTAGTTATAGATTCCGATGCTTCACTTCAGGTTTACTGTATCCCTCTGACCATCTTATTGACGATGAAACACAGAAATTGCATCGGAATTAAATACAAAAGGCACAATGCCGACTTAAGTGCAAGAAAACAGACTCTTCTTACTGTCTATGTTTTGAACTATTCCTGTGACACTAGTTATACATTCCGATGCTTCACTTCAGCTTTACTGTATCCCTCTGACCTTCTTTTTGACAATGAAACACAGAAATTACATGGGAATTAAATAGAAAAGGCACAATGCCGACTTAGGTAGAAGAAAACTGACTCATCTTACTGTCTATGTTTTGAAACATTCATGTGACACGAGTTATAGATTCCGATGCTTCACTTCAGGTTTACTGTATCCCTCTGACCTCCTTATTGACGATGAAACACAGAAATTGCATCGGAATTAAATACAAAAGGCACAATGCCGACTAAAGGACAAGAAAACTGACTCTTCTAACTGTCTATGTCTTGACCCATTCATGTGACACTAGTTATAGATTCCGATGCTTCACTGCAGCTTTACTGTATCCCTCTGACCTACTAATTGACGATGAAATACAGAAATTGCATCGTAATTAAATACAAAAGCACAATGCCGATTTAAGTACAAGAAAAACTGATTCTTCTTACTGTCTATGTATGCAACCATTCCTGTGACACTAGGTATAGATTCCGATGCTTCACTTCAGCTTTACTGTCTCCCTCTGACCTTCTTATTGACGATGAAACACAGAAATTGCATCGGAATTAAAAACAAAAGGCACAATGCCGACTGAAGTACAAGAAAACTGACTCTTCTTACTGTCTATATTTTGAACCATTCCTGTGACACTAGTTATAGATTCCGATGCTTCACTTCAGGTTTACTGTATCCCTCTGCCTTCTTATTGACGATGAAACTCAGAAATTTCATGGGAATTAAATAGAAACGGCACAATGCCGCCTTAAGTAGAAGAAAACTGACTCTCCTTACTGTCTATGTTCTGAACCATTCCAGTGACACCAGTTATAGATTTCCGATGCTTCACTTCAGGTTTACTGTATCCCTCTGACCTTCTTATTGACGATGAAACACAGAAATTGCATCGGAATTAATACAAAAGGCACAATGTCGACTTAAGTACAAGAAAACTGACTCTTCTTACTGTCTATGTTTTGAACCATATATGTGACAGTAGTTATGGATTCTGATGCTTCACTTCAGGTTTACTGTATACCTCTGACCTTCTTATTGACGATGAAACACAGAAATTGCATGGGAATTAAATACAAAAGGCACAATGCCGACTTAAGTACAAGAAAACGGACTCTCCTTACTGTCTATGTTTTGAACCATTCATGTGACACTCGTTATCGATTCCGATGCTTTACTTCAGCTTTACTGTATCCCTCTGACCTTCTAATTGACGATGAAATACAGAAATTGCATCGGATTAAATACAAAAGGCACAATGCCGACTTAAGTAGAAGAAAACTGACTCTTCTTACTGTATATGGTGTGAACCATTCCTGTGACACCAGATATAGATTCCGATGCTTCAATTCAGGTTTACAGTATCCCTCTGACCTTCTTATTGTCGATGAAACACAGAAATTGCATCGGAATTAAATACAAAAGGCACAATGTCGACTTATCTACAAGAAAACTGACTCTTCTTACTGTCTATGTTTTGAACCATAAATGTGACACTAGTTATAGATTCCGATGCTTCACTTCAGGTTTACTGTATACCTCTGACCTTCTTATTGACGATGAAACACAGAAATTGCATGGGAATTAAATACAAAAGGCACAATGCCGACTTAAGTACAAGAAAACGGACTCTCCTTACTGTCTATGTTTTGAACCATTCATGTGGCACTAGTTATAGATTCCGATGCTTCACTTCAGGTTTACTGTATCCCTCTGACCTTCGTATTGACGATGAAAGACAGAAATTGCATCGGAATTAAATATAAAAAGCACGATGCCGACTTAAGGACAAGAAAACTGACTCTTCTTACTGTCTATGTTTTGAACCATTCCTGTGACACTAGTTATACATTCCCATGCTTCACTTCAGCTTTACTGCATCCCTCTGACCTTCTTATTGACGATGAAACACAGAAATTGCATCGGAATTAAATACAAAAGGCACAATGACGACTTAAGTACAAGAAAACTCACTCTTCTTACTGTCTATGTTTGAACCATTCCTGTGACACTAGTTATCGATTCCGATGCTTCACTTCAGGTTTACTGTATCCCTCTGACCTTCTTATTGACGATCAAACACTGAAATGGCATCGGAATTAAATACAAAAGGCACAATGCTGACTTAAGTTAAAGAAAACTGACTCATCTTACTGTCTATGTTTGAACCATTCCTGTGACACTAGTTATAGATTCCGATGCTTCACTTCAGGTTTACTGTATCCCTCTCACCTCCTTATTGACGATGAAACACAGAAATTGCATCGGAATTAAATACAAAAGGCACAATGCCGACTTAAGTACAATAAAACTGACTCATCTTACTGTCTATGTTTGAACCATTCCTGTGACACTAGTTATAGATTTCTATGCGTCACGTCAGGTTTTCTGTATCCCTCTGACATTCTTATTGACGATGAAACACAAAAATTGCATCGGAATTAAATAAAAAAGGCACAATGCCGACTTAAGTACAAGAAAACTGACTCTTCATACTGTCTATGTTTTGAACCATTCCTGTGACACTAGTTATAGATTCCGATGCTTCACTTCAGGTTCACTGTATCCCTCTGACCTTCTTATTGACGATTAAACACTGAAATGGCATCGGAATAAATACTAAAGGCACAATGCCGACTTAAGTACAAGAATACGGACTCTTCTTACTGTCTATGATTTGAACCATTCCTGTGACAGTAGTTATAGATTCAGATGCTTCACTTCAGGTTCACTGATTCCCTCTGACGTTCTTATTGACGATGAAACACAGAAATTGCATTGGAAATAAATACAAAAGGCACAACGCCGACTTAAGTACAAGAAAACTGACTTTTCTTACTGTCTATGTTTTGAACCATTCCTGTGTCACTAGTTATAGATTCCAATGCTTCACTTCAGTTATACTGTATCCCTCTGACCTTGTTATTGACGATGAAACATAGAAATTGCATCGGAATGAATTAGAAAAAGAACATTGCCGACTTAGGTACAAGAAAACCGACTCTTCTTACAGTCTATGCTTTGAACCAATGCTGTGACACTAGTTATAGATTCCGATGCTTCACTTCAGGTTTACTGTATCCATCAGACCATGTTATTGACGATGAAACTCAGATATTGCATCGGAATTAAATGCAAAAGGCACAATGCCGACGTATGTACAAGAAAACTGACTCTTCTTATTGTCTATGTTTGCACCATTCATGTGACACTAGTTATAGATACCGATGCGTCACTTCAGGTTTACTGTATCCCTCTGACCTTCGTATTGACGATGAAACACAGAAATTGCATCGTAATTAAATACAAAAGGCACAATGCCGACTTAAGTAGAAGAAAACTGACTCTTCTTACTGTCTATGATTGAACCATTCCTGTGACACTAGTTATAGATTCCGATGCTTCACTTCAGGTTTACTGTATCCCTCTGACCATCTTATTGACGATGAAACACAGAAATTGCTTCGGAATTAAATACAAAATGCACAATGCCGACTTAAGTACAAGAAAACTCACTCTTCTTACTGTCTATGATTTGAACCATTCCTGTGACACTAGTTATTGATTCCGATGCTTCACCTCAGGTTTACTGTATCCCTGTGACCTTCTTATTGACGATGAAACACAGAAATTGCTTCGGAATTCAATACAAAATGCACAATGCCGACTTAAGTACAAGAAAGCTGACCCTTCTTACTGTCTATGTTTTGATCCATTCCTGTGACACTAGTTATTGATTCCGATGCTTCACCTCAGGTTTACTGTATCCCTGTGACCTTCTTATTGGCGATGAAAGGCAGAAATTGCATCGGAATTAAATACAAAAGGCACAATGCCGACTTAAGTACAAGAAAACTCACTCTTCTTACTGTCTATGTTTTGAACCATTCCTGTGACACTAGTTATAGATTCCGATGCTTCACTTCAGGTTTACTGTATCCCTCTGACCATCTTATTGACGATGAAACACAGAAATTGATTCGGAATTATATATAAAAGGCACAACGCCGACTTAAGTACAAGAAAAACTGATTCTTCTTACTGTCTATGTTTTCAACCATTCCTGTGACACTAGGTATAGATTCAGATGCATCACTTCAGATTTACTGTATCCCTATGACCTTCTTATTGACGATGAAACACAGAAATTGCATCGGAATTATAAACAAAAGGCACAATGCCGACTGAAGTACAAGAAAGCTGACTCTTCTTACTGTCTATGTTTTGAACCATATATGTGACACTAGTTATAGATTCCGATGCTTCACTTCAGGTTTACTGTATACCTCTGACCTTCTTATTGACGATGAAACAGAAATTGCATGGGAATTAAGTACAAAAGGCACAATGCCGACTAAAGTACAAGAAAACTGACTCTCCTTACTGTCTATGTTTCGAACCATTCATGTGGCACTAGTTATGGATTCCGATGCTTCACTGCAGGTTTACTGTATGCCTCTGACCTTCGTATTGACGATGAAACACAGAAATTGCATCGGAATTAAATACAAAAGGCACAATACCGACTTAAGTACAAGAAAACAGACTCTTCTTACTGTCTATGTTCTGAACCATTCCTGTGACACTAGTTATTGATTCCGATGCTTCACTTAAGGTTTACTGTATCCCTCTGACCATCTTATTGACGATGAAACACAGAAATTGCATGGGAATTAAATAGAAAAGGCACAATGCCGCCTTAAGTACAGGAAAACAGACTCTTCTTACTGTCTATGTTTTGAACCATTCATGTGACACTCGTTATAGATTCCGATGCTTTACTTCAGGTTTACTGTAACCCTCCGACATTCTTATTGACGATGAAACTCAGAAATTGCTTCGGAATTATATACAAAAAGCACAATGACGACTTAAGTACAAGAAAACTGACTCTTCTTACTGTCTATGTTTTGAACCATATATGTGACACTAGTTATAGATTCCGATGCTTCACTTCAGGTTTACTGTATACCTCTGACCTTCTTATTGACGATGAAACACAGAAATTGCATGGGAATTAAATACAAAAGGCACAATGCCGACTTAAGTACAAGAAAACGGACTTTCCTTACTGTCTATGTTTTGAACCATTCATGTGACACTCGTTATAGATTACGATGCTTTACTTCAGCTTTACTGTATCCCTCTGACCTTCTGATTGACGATGAAACACAGAAATTGCATCGGATTAAATACAAAAGGCACAATGCCGACTTAAGTAGAAGAAAACTGACTCTTCTTACTGTATATGTTTTGAACCATTCCTGTGACACCAGATATAGATTCCGATGCTTCACTTCAGGTTTACTGTATCCCTCTGACCTTCTTATTGTCGATGAAACACAGAAATTGCATCGGAATTAAATACAAAAGGCACAATGTCGACTTATCTACAAGAAAACTGACTCTTCTTACTGTCTATGTTTTGAACCATAAATGAGACACTAGTTATAGATTCCGATGCTTCACTTCAGGTTTACTGTATACCTCTGACCTTCTTATTGACGATGAAACACAGAAATTGCATGGGAATTAAATACAGAAGGCACAATGCCGACTTAAGTACAAGAAAACGGACTCTCCTTACTGTCTATGTTTTGAACCATTCATGTGGCACTAGTTATAGATTCCGATGCTTCACTGCAGGTTTACTGTATGCCTCTGACCTTCGTATTGACGATGAAACACAGAAATTGCTTCGGAACTAAATACAAAATTCACAGTACCGACTTAAGTTCAAGATAACTGACTCTTCTCCCTATCTATGTTTTGAACCATTCCTGTGACACTAGTTATAGATTCCGATGCTTCACTTCAGGTTTACTGTATCCCTCTGACCTTCGTATTGACGATGAAAGACAGAAATTGCATCGGAATTAAATATAAAAGGCACGATGCCGACTTAAGGACAAGAAAACTGACTCTTCTCACTGTCTATGTTTTGAACCATTCCTGTGACACTAGTTATACATTCCGATGCTTCACTTCAGCTTTACTGCATCCCTCAGACCTTCTTATTGACGATGAAACACAGAAATTGCATCGGAATTAAATACAAAAGGCACAATGACGACTTAAGTACAAGAAAACTCACTATTCTTACTGTCTATGTTTTGAACCATTCCTGTGACACTAGTTATCGATTCCGATGCTTCACTTCAGGTTTACTGTATCCCTCTGACCTTCTTATTGACGATCAAACACTGAAATGGCATCGGAATTAAATACAAAAGGCACAATGCTGACTTAAGTACAAGAAAACTGACTCATCTTACTGTCTATGTTTGAACCATTCCTGTGACACTAGTTATAGATTCCGATGCTTCACTTCAGGTTTACTGTATCCCTCTCACCTCCTTATTGACGATGAAACACAGAAATTGCATCGGAATTAAATACAAAAGGCACAATGCCGACTTAAGTACAATAAAACTGACTCATCTTACTGACTATGTTTGAACCATTCCTGTGACACTAGTTATAGATTCCTATGCGTCACTTCAGGTGTTCTGTATCCCTCTGACCTTCTTATTGACGATGAAACACAAAAATTGCATCGGATTTAAATAAAAAAGGCACAATGCCGACTTAAGTACAAGGAAACTGACTCTTCTTACTGTCTATGTTTTGAACCATTCCTGTGACACTAGTTATAGATTCTGCTGCATCACTTCAGGTTTACTGTATCCCCCTCACCTTCTTATTGACGATGAAACACAGAGATTGCATCGGAGTAAAATACAAATGGCACAATGCCGACTTAAGTACAAGAAAACTGACTCTTCTTACAGTCTATGTTTTGAACCACTCGTGTAACACTAGTTATAGATTCCGATGCTTCACTTCTGGTTTACTGTATCCCTCTGACCTTATTGACGATGAAACACAGAAATTGCTTCGGAATTAAATACAAAAAGAACACAGCCGACTTAACTAAAAGAAAACTGACTCTTCTTGCTGTCTATGCTTTGAACCATTCCTGTGACACTAGTTATAGATTTCGATGCTTCACTTCAGGTTTACTGTATCCCTCTGACCTTCGTATTGACGATGAAACACAGAAATTGCATCGGAATTAAATATAAATGGCACAATGCCGACATAAGTACAAGAAAACTGACTCTTCATACTGTCTATGTTTTGAACCATTCCTGTGACACTAGTTATAGATTCCGATGCTTCACTTCAGGTTCACTGTATCCCTCTGACCTTCTTATTGACGATCAAACACTAAAATGGCATCGGAATAAATACAAAAGGCACAATGCCGACTTAAGTACAAGAATACTGACTCTTCTTACTGTCTATGATTTGAACCATTCCTGTGACAGTAGTTATAGATTCAGATGCTTCACTTCAGGTTCACTGATTCCCTCTGACGTTCTTATTGACGATGAAACACAGAAATTGCATTGGAAATAAATACAAAAGGCACAACGCCGACTTAAGTACAAGAAAACTGACTTTTCTTACTGTCTATGTTTTGAACCATTCCTCTGACACTAGTTATAGATTCCGATGCTTCACTTCAGTTATACTGTATCCCTCTGACCTTGTTATTGACGATGAAACATAGAAATTGCATCGGAATGAATTAGAAAAGGAACAATGCCGACTTAGGTACAAGAAAACCGACTCTTCTTACAGTCTATGCTTTGAACCATTCCTGTGACACTAGTTATAGATTCCGATGCTTCACTTCAGGTTTACTGTATCCATCAGACCTTCTTATTGACGATGAAACTCAGATATTGCATCGGAATTAAATGCAAAAGGCACAATGCCGACGTATGTACAAGAAAACTGACTCTTCTTACTGTCTATGTTTGCACCATTCCTGTGACACTAGTTATAAATTCCGATGCTTCACTTCAGGTTTACTGTATCCCTGTGACCTTCTTATTGACGATGAAAGGCAGAAATTGCATCGGAATTAAATACAAAAGGCACAATGCCGACTTAAGTACAAGAAAACTCACTCTTCTTACTGTCTATGTTTTGAATCATTCCTGTGACACTAGTTATAGATTCCGATGCTTCACTTCAGGTTTACTGTATCCCTCTGACCATCTTATTGACGATGAAACACAGAAATTGCTTCGGAATTATATATAAAAGGCACAACGCCGACTTAAGTACAAGAAAAACTGATTCTTCTTACTGTCTATGTTTTCAACCATTCCTGTGACACTAGGTATAGATTCCGATGCTTCACTTCAGATTTACTGTATCCCTCTGACCTTCTTATTGACGATGAAACACAGAAATTGCATCGGAATTATAAACAAAAGGCACAATGCCGACTGAAGTACAAGAAAGCTGACTCTTCTTACTGTCTATGTTTTGAACCATTCCTGTGACACTAGTTATAGATTCCGATGCTTCACTTCAGGTTTACTGTATCCCTCTGACCTTCTTATTGACGATGAAACACAGAAATTGCATGGGAATTAAATAGAAAAGGCACAATGCCGCCTTAAGTAACAGAAAACTGACTCTTCTTACTGTCTATGTTTTGAACCATTCCTGTGACACCAGTTATAGATTCCGATGCTTCACTTCAGGTTTACTGTATCCCTCTGACCTTCTTATTGACGATGAAACACAGAAATTGCATCGGAATTAATACAAAAGGCACAATGCCGACTTAAGTACAAGAAAACTGACTCTTCTTACTGTCTATGTTTTGAACCATATATGTGACACTAGTTATAGATTCCGATGCTTCACTTCAGGTTTGCTGTATACCTCTGACCTTCTTATTGACGATGAAACACAGAAATTGCATGGGAATTAAGTACAAAAGGCACAATGCCGACTTAAGTACAAGATAACTGACTCTCCTTACTGTCTATGTTTTGAACCATTCATGTGGCACTAGTTATGGATTCCGATGCTTCACTGCAGGTTTACTGTATGCCTCTGACCTTCTTATTGACGATGAAACACAGAAATTGCATCGGAATTAAATACAAAAGGCACAATGCCGAATTAAGTACAAGAAGACTGACTCTTCTTAATGTCTATGTTTTGAACCATTCATGTGACACTAGTTTTATATTCCGATGCTTCAGTCCAGGTTTACTGTATCCCTCGGACCTTCTAATTGACGATGAAACACAGAAATTGCATCGCAATTAAATACAAAAGACACAATGGCGACTTAAGTACAAGAAGACTTACTCTTCTTACTGACTATGCTTTGAACCATTCATGTGACATTAGTTTTAGATTCCGGTGCTTCACTTCTGGTTTACTGTATCCCTCTGACCTTCTTATTGACGATGAAACACAGAAATTGCATCGGAATTAAATACAAAAGGCACAATGCCGAATTAAGTACAAGAAGACTGACTCTTCTTACTGACTATGTTTTGAACCATTCCTGTGACACTAGTTATAGATTCCGATGCTTCACTTCAGATTTACTGTATCCCTCTGACCTTATTGACGATGAAACACAGAAATTTCATCGGAATTAAATACAAAAGACACAATGCTCACTTATGTACAGGAAAACTAAATCTTCTTACTGTCTATGCTTTGAACCATTCCTGTGACACTAGTTATAGATTCCGATGCTTCACTCCAGGTTTGCTGTATCCCGTGGACCTTCTTATTGAAGATGAAAGACAGAAATTGCATCGGAATTAAATGAAAAAGGCACAATGCCGCCTTAAGTACAAGAAGACTGACCCTTCGTACTGACTATGTTTTGAACCATTCGTGTGACACTAGTTATAGATTCCGATGCTTCACTTCTGGTTTACTGTATCCCTCTGACCTTCTTATTGACGATGAAACACAAAAATTGCATCGGAATTAAATGCAAAAGGCACAATGCCGACTTAAGTACAAGAAGACTGACTCTTCCAACTGACTATGATTTGAACCATTCCTGTGACACTAGTTATTGATTCCGATGCTTGACTTGAGGTTTACTGTATATCTTTAGACCTTCTTATTGACGATGAAGCACCGAAATTGCATCGGAATAAAACACAAAAGGCACAATGCCGACTTAAGTACAAGAAGACTGACTCTTCCTACTGTCTATGTTTGAACCATTCCTGTGACACTAGTTATAGATTCCGATGCTTCACTCCCGGTTTACTGTATCCCTTGGTCCTTCTTATTGACGATGAAACACAGAAATTGCATAGGAATTAAATAGAAAAGGCACAATGCAGACTTAAGTACAAGAATACTGACTCTTCCTACTTTCTATGTTTTGAACCATTCCTGTGACACTAGTTATAGATTCTGATGCTTCACTTCAGGTTTACTGTATCCCTCTGACCTTCTAATTGACGATGAAACACAGAAATTGCATCGGAATTATATACAAAAGGCACAATGCCGAAATAAGTACAAGAAGACTGACTCGTCTTACTGACTTTGCTTTGAACCATTAATGTGACATTTGTTATAGATTCCGGTGCTTCACTTCAGGTTTACTGTATCCCTTGAACCTTCTTATTGACGATGAAACACAGAAATTGCATCGGAAATAAATACAAAAGGCACAATGCCGACTTAAGTACAAGAAGACTGACTCTTCTTACTGACTGTGTTTTGAACCATTCCTGTGACACTAGTTATAGATTCTGATGCTTCACTTCAGGTTTACTGTATCCTTTGGACCTTCTTATTGACGATGCAACATAGAAATTGCATCGGAATTAATTACAAAATGCACAATGCCGACTTCAGTACAAGAAGACTGACTCTACTTACTGACTATGTTTTGAACCATTCCTATGACTCTAGTTATAGGTTCCGATGCTTCACTTCAGATTTTCTGTGTCCCTCTGCCCTTCTTATTGACGATGAAACACAGAAATGTCATCGGAATTAAATACAAAAGACACAATGCCCACTTAAGTACAAGAAAACTGACTCTTCTTACTGTCTATGCTTTGAACCATTCCTGTGACACTAGTTATAGATTCCGATGCTTCACTCCAGGTTTACAGTATCCCTTGGACCTTCTTATTGACGATGAAGCACAGAAATTGCATAGGAATTAAATAGAAAAGGCACAATGCCGACTTAAGTACAAGAAGACTGACTCGTCCTACTATCTACGTTTTGAACCATTCCTGTGACACTAGTTATAGATTCCGATGCTTCACTTCAGGTCTACTGTATCTCTCTGACCTTCTTATTGACGATGAAACACAGAAATTGCATCGGAATTAAATACAAAAGGCACAATGCCGACTTACGTACAAGAAAACTGATTCTTCCTACTGTCTATGCTTTGAACCATTCCTGTGACACTAGTTATAGATTCCGATGCTTCACTTCAGGTTTACTGTATCCCTTGGACCTTCTCATTGACGATGAAACACAGAAATTGCATCGGAATTAAATACAAAAGGCAGAATGTTGACTTATGTACAAGAAGACTGATTCTTCTCACTGACTATGTTTTGAACCATTCCTGTGACACTAGTTATAGACTCTGATGCGTCACTTCAGGTTTACTGTATCCCTTGGAACTTCTTAATGAAGATGAAACACAGAAATTGCATCGGAAATAAATACAAAAGGCACAATGCCGACTTAAGTACAAGAAGAGCGACTCTTCTTACTGACTATGTTTTAAACCATACCTGTAACACATGTTATAGATTCCGGTGCTTCACGTCAGGTTTACTGTATCCCCTGGACCTTCCTATTGACGATGAAGCACAGAAATTGCATCGGAATTAAATACAAAAGGCTCAATGCCGATTTAAGTACAAGAATACCGACTCTTCTTACTGTCTATGTTTTGAACCATCCCTGTGTCACTAGTTATAGATTCCGATGCTTCACTCCAGGTTAACTGTATCCCTTGGACCTTGTTATTGACGATGAATCACAGAAATTGCATGGGAATTAAATGCAAAAGGCACAATGCCGACTTAAGTACAAGAAGACTGACTCTTCCTACTGTCTATGTTTTAAACCATTCCTGTGACAATAGTTATAGATTTCGATGCTTCATTTCAGGTTTACTGTATCCCTCTGACCTTCTTATTGACGATGAAACACAGAAATTGATCGGAATGAAATACAAAAGGCACAATGCAGACTTAAGTACAAGAAGACTGACTCTTCCTACTGTCTATGTTTTGAACCATTCCTGTGACACTAGATATAGATTCCGATGCTTCACTTCAAGTTTACTGTATCCCTTGAACCTTCTTTTTGACGATGAAACATAGAAATTGCATCGGAATTAAATACAAAAGGCACAATGCCGCCTTAAGTACAAGAAGACTGACTCTTCGTACTGACTATGTTTTGCACCATTCCTGTGACACTAGTTATAGATACCGATGCTTCACTTCTGGTTTACTGTATCCCTCTGACCTTCTTATTGACGATGAAACACAGAAATTGCATCGGAATTAAATACAAAAGGCACAATGCCGAATTAAGTGCAAGAAGACTGACTCTTCTTAATGTCTATGTTTTGAACCATTCATGTGACACTAGTTTTAGATTCCGATGCTTCAGTCCAGGTTTACTGTATCCCTTGGACCTTCTTATTGACGATGAAACACAGAAATTGCATCGGAATTAAATACAAAAGACACAATGGCGACATAAGTACAAGAAGACTGACTCTTCTTACTGACTATGCTTTGAACCATTCATGTGACATTAGTTTTAGATTCCGGTGCTTCACTTCTGGTTTACTGTATCCCTCTGACCTTCTTATTGACGATGAAAAACAGAAATTGCATCGGAATTAAATACAAAAGGCACAATGCCGAATTAAGTACAAGAAGACTGACTCTTCTTACTGACTATGTCTTGAACCATTCCTGTGACACTAGTTATAGATTCCGATGCTTCACTTCAGATTTACTGTACCCCTCTGACCTTCTTATTGACGATGAAACACAGAAATTTCATCGGAATTAAATACAAAAGACACAATGCTCACTTAAGTACAAGAAAACTAAATCTTCTTACTGTCTATGCTTTGAACCATTCCTGTGACACTAGTTATAGATTCCGATGCTTCACTCCAGGTTTACTGTATCCCGTGACCTTCTTATTGATGATGAAAGACAGAAATTGCATCGGAATTAAATGAAAAAGGCACAATGCCGCCTTAAGTACAAAAAGACTGACTCTTCGTACTGACTATGTTTTGAACCATTCGTGTGACACTAGTTATAGATTCCGATGCTTCACTTGTGGTTTACTGTATCCCTCTGACTCTCTTATTGACGATGAAACACAAAAATTGCATCGGAATTAAATACAAAAGGCACAATGCCGACTTAAGTACAAGAAGACTGACTCTTCTTAATGTCTATGTTTTGAACCATTCATGTGACACTAGTTTTAGATTCCGATGCTTCAGTCCAGGTTTACTGTATCCCTTGGACCTTCTTATTGACGATGAAACACAGAAATTGCATCGGAATTAAATACAAAAGACACAATGGCGACATAAGTACAAGTAGACTGACTCTTCTTACTAACTATGCTTTGAACCATTCATGTGACATTAGTTTTAGATTCCGGTGCTTCACTTCTGGTCTACTGTATCCCTCTGACCTTCTTATTGACGATGAAACACAGAAATTGCATCGGAATTAAACACAAAAGGCACAATGCCGAATTAAGTACAAGAAGACTGACTCTTCTTACTGACTATGTTTTGAACCATTCCTGTGACACTAGTTATAGATTCCGATGCTTCACTTCAGATTTACTGTACCCCTCTGACCTTCTTATTGACGATGAAACACAGAAATTTCATCGGAATTAAATACAAAAGACACAATGCTCACTTAAGTACAAGAAAACTAAATCTTCCTACTGTCTATGGTTTGAACCATTCCTGTGACACTAGTTATTGATTCCGATGCTTCACTTGAGGTTTACTGTATATCTTTAGACTTTCTCATTGACGATGAAGCACAGAAATTGCATCGGAATAAAAAACAAAAGGCACAATGCCGACTTAAGTACAAGAAGACTGACTCTTCCTACTGTCTATGTTTGAACCATTCCTGTGACTCTAGTTATAGATTCCGATGCTTCACTCCCGGTTCAAAGTATCCCTTGGTCCTTCTTATTGACGATGAAACACAGAAATTGCATAGGAATTAAATAGAAAAGGCACAATGCAGACTTAAGTACAAGAATAATGACTATTACTACTGTCTATGTCTTGAACCATTCCTGTGACACTAGTTATAGATTCTGATGCTTCATTCCAGGTTTACAGTATCCCTTGGACCTTCTTATTCCCGATGAAACACAGAAATTGCTTCGGAATTAAATAAAAAAGGCACAATGCCGACTTAAGTACAAAAAGACTGACTCTTCTTACTTTCTACGTTTATACCATTCCTGTGACATTTGTTATAGATTCCGATGCTTCACTTCAGGTTTACTGTATCCCTTGGACCGTCTTATTGACGATGAAACACAGAAATTGCATCGGAATTAAATAGAAAAGGCACAATGCAGACGTAAGCACAAAAAGACAGACTCTTCCTACTGTCTATGTTTTGAACCATTCCTGTGACACTAGTTATAGATTCCGATGCTTCACTTCAGGTTTACTGTATCCCTTGGACTTTCTTGTTGACGTTGAAACACAGAAATTGCATCGGAATTAAATACAAAATGCACAATGCCGACTTAAGTAAAAATGGACTGACTCTTCTTACTGACTATGTTTTGAACCATTCCTGTGACACTAGTTATTGATTCCGATGCTTCACTCCAGGTTTACTGTATCCCTTGGACCTTCTTATTTACAATGAAACAAAGAAATTGCATCGGAATTTAATACAAAGGGCACAATGGCGACTTATGTACAGGAAGACTGACTCTTCCTACCATCTATAATTTGAACTATTCCTGTGACACTAGTATTAGATTCCGATGCCTCACTTCAGGTTTACTGTATCCCTCTGACCTTCTTATTGGCGATGAAACACAGAAATTGCATCGGAATTATATACAAAAGGCACAATGCCGAAATAAGTACAAGAAGACTGACTCGTCTTACTGACTATGCTTTGAACCATTCATGTGACATTAGTTATAGATTCCGGTGCTTCACTTCAGGTTTACTGTATCCCTTGGACCTTCTTATTGACGATAAAACACAGAAATTGCATCGGATATAAATACAAAAGGCACAATGCCGACATAAGTACAAGAAGACTGACTCTTCTTACTGTCTATGTTTGAACCATTCTTGTGACACTAGTTATAGATTCCGATGCTTCACTTGAGGTTTACTGTATCTCTTTAGATCTTCTTATAGACGATGAAGCACAGAAATTGCATCGGAATAAAATACAAAGGGCACAATGGCGACTTAAGTACAAGAAGACTGACTCTTCTTACTGTCTATGTTTTGAACCATTCCTGTGACACTAGTTATAGATTCCGATGCTTCACTTCAGGTCTACTGTATCCCTCTGACCTTCTTATTGGCGATGAAACACAGAAATTGCATCGGAATTAAATACAAAAGGCACAATGCCGACTTAAGTACAAGATGACTGACTCTGTAACACTACCGCCCTGCTCGGACGTAGGTTAGCTCTATAAAGCCTGTACTGTAATAAGTTCACGGGCTTCACCTTATAAACAAGGATTTTAGTACATTAGTTGACCGCGTGTACCTAATAGAAGCAAAATCGGACTTATCTTCAGTCAATAACTACAGTGATGCATCAAGTAAATGTAGAGTATAACTGCTCTTTCGCATGGACAAGAAGTACACACAGTAGGTGCTACCTGTAATTAACAATTCGGTCGCCAGCCTACTTAGGCAATTAGTGAGTTTTTCCTTGTACAAGTGGGTGCATGTACAAGCATAGTAACACGTAGTAATGATGCGTTATATGGCAAAGTTTGGAACTCGAAAAATCCACTGAACTGAAGTTTTCTCTTTTTGTATTACTTTGGACGAGCTAAGTTTACACAACACCACACAGTAATGATTACTACGAACTGCATTTTGTATGTTGAGCAGACTGAAATCGGGCATAGATTGCCCTAGCATTGACAAGCTTAAAAGTACACACACAATATCACTATGAATAATGGAAAAACACTAATACATTTAGGAATAATATAGAATTTAGCTTTACTGGTCAAATCTGAGCAGTACACATCAAGGTTTGAACGAATTGATAAGAGAAAAAAAAAGGGGGGGGGGGCCCTGAAACTGTTATAGTGGTTATACTGAAACTGTTAAGTACTGAAGGCAAATTAACACACAAAATTTATCAATCTCTGGATAACTACTCTTTTGTCTTACTTATGAATAATTTAACTGTCATTATTTCTGTTTCAAATTAATTAAATAACATCGCTAACTTAATTAAAAAAAAAAAACTCTTTTGGTCTTTACCAATATTTGCAACAACATACAGAACTATAGATTCCTTTATGGCATAGATTACTCTGCTGATAATTTTCATCAACACAAACATTAAACTTTCTATTTAGGATACTCGGATTGCACAATACGAGGTAAGGATCCTGTCTAGGTCAGTGATCAGGATAAGTCATGGCTAAAGCAATTCTGGTAAAAGTCACGTTATTATTGAACCATTAGAAACAGTTTCGACACTGGTCCACACAGATACACTTCTAAAGATGAAATAAATGTTTGACCTGTGCAAGTCGGTGCGGCGGATGGCGGGCAGCGAGATAGCGGGCAGCACGGCACACATACAAGCACGGCTAAGGCTCACACAACATCGGCACTTTCCATCTTCTTAGCGTCGTAATTTTTCCAATTTTGTGCCTCAGGATATAGCCATGCCAAGTGGTCGTCGGAATCGGTTCATCCGAGGCTCAATGGAATCCACTTTTCCTGGGTAGCCTCCTCGGTACAGTACGTGTACTTCAGACTGTTGTTCGCCTCCGACTGTGTTACTGAGCCCGTTGTGCAGAACCGCGCTAGTGTGCGTTTTCCCGCCTCGCCTGCCTCCACCTTTTCCCGCTCCCCTACAGGTAGGGTATTCACCACAGGTTTTCTACTACACATATCCTAACGCATTACCTACGTATGGACCAAGTGTATAAATTACAATTTTCACATCTTACAATAGTTTTAACACTAAATACACTTCCCTTTGATTACCACATTATTTGAAATCTAACAGAAATAATAATATTCGTTTCAAAAGTCACACACAGTTTCTTTAACATGACACGAAAAGAATCGAAAAAGAAATTCAACACATTGCTATTATTAATTTATCTAAATTCATAAAGAAAAAAAATTCTTCTACGTATAATTCTCGTTACACATGCCCCTGTTTCCAGAAAATTTTCTTAAGTCCAAATTTTATGGGAACACTAAATCTTACAATTATACAGTGGTTCTGCATTTTTACTTAACTGTCCAAAAAGATTTACACTACATATTTCCTTTTGCTCACTGTATATAGGTTTACACTTTTTTTTTTTTTTTTTTTTTTAATACTTCAAGAACACTGACTTGTCATTTACTCAAGTGCCTTTCGCACAGTCCAACTTCCCATCACAATCTCACTAAAATAGCAATTTACTTATTTTTTCTAAATTTCTCAAAGAAATAATTTAAAATTCTGGAATACAAACATTTAACTACAAAAAACAATTGCATATTTTGTATACACTATAAAATAATTTATCGCTGCATGCTTTGAATAGCAGTCCATTTTCTTACTTACTAAACAAAACACACACACATATATTCAGAAAATTAACTACACATATTTGCTGCCTATTATGCGGATTTGGGCAGTCCTTTTCACTTCATATGGTGACATCTCCTGGATCACATTTACAATTTTCCATCGATTATTTATCTGCCCTCATTGGTATTTGGCAGTCCTTCATATTATGGTTCATACACTGCCCATTTTCATTTTGACAGTCCCATCTTTTATCTGACTGATAGCATTTATCCTTTCTTTTCAGTCCTTTTCTCCATACATTTTTACAGTTACAGTACAATTGGTAATCTGAAACTCACATAACTACATTAGCACACTTTCAAGGGTATACAGACATTTACAAAGATTAGATACATTTAGAATAATTTGGGTTCAGCATAAGATACAGCACATTTACTCGTTCCTAGGTACATACAATTTTAGGTCCACAATATTTCTTACGCCTAAAGGTCTTTTGGATTTTGGGTAGATCAGGTAGTAAGCATTGTCGTGTGGAATATTCTGTATTACATATGGTCCATTATAAATATACTTAAATTTTGAAATTTCATGGTTTAGTTCACTAGACTTTTCGTGGGTTTTTAAAAGAACATAATCTCCAATTTTAAATTTTGAAACTTTTAAATTTTTATTGTGTCTTTTAGATCTAGATTCAGCTTTTTGCTTTGCCCTTTTTATCACCAATTCTTTCTTTTGATCCAATCCCAAACTTGTACAAGGTGGAAACTCTAGTTTTTCTTCAATTAAACTTTTACTACTTCTGCCTAACAAAATTTCTTCCGGTGGAAATCCTGTAGTTTCATGATGTAATATGTTCATGACATTTTCAAAATCCAATATAAATCTGCCCCAGGCTCTAATTCAACAAACAACAATTCACTTTCAGATAAAACTGAGTTACAGTAATAATAAAGTCATGCATAATATTAATAATATATAAAATTACAACATCCTGCCCCCTAATCTCTTTATTAACAAGGCAGTCTTTTCTGGCTCATAAAACAGTCACTTAAGTCTGGTGGCTTCTTAGGCTTCTGGAGTTCAAAGTCTTTGCTTACTTGAACTCTTCGCAAAATAAACACAGAGTCGTCAGGTGGCTCTTTCTTTCTTTGTTCAGTTTCAACGTCTGGATTTTGTTTTGATACGTCGTCATCGTTAGGTACAATATCGTACTTAACTGCATCCCCTTTATTTTCACTGATTTTCTCATATCCTCTTTCAGTAAAAGTATATTCATTTTCCTTTACACCTGAAAATTCATCTTCACTAGAGTCATTACTACTCTCTTCCTCAACATCAGATTCACTTAAGCACGCTACTTTTGCACAATAGGGAGAGTTAGTACATTCATTTTCGTCTGTATTTACGTATCTATCATCATCTGAACTATCGTCGGAATCCGACCATTCCGGATCGCTTTCAGGTTCTAACATAAAAGCTTTTCTGAGACAGGCACTAAGTTCTTCCTCTGTATTGTCGTCAGGCTTAGATTTTAATTCAATCTCCTCTTTTGGCAAAACGGCCTCATCCTCAGCTTTATTCACATCCACTGTGACTTCATATTTGGTGTAATCCTCGTGGACTTTAATTACTTTCAGGTAATCATCTACCCCTTCTCCACGGTGCCTCTCGGTAGCAGCTTGTACTATTGGCGGACTGTTAGCAGAAGTTATTTCTTCATCAATGCGGAGGATTTCATCCTCCAAATCCTTCCTATCATTAACCTTCATCCTATTGGCAGCACGCGTACTTTGCGCGGCGCTATTTATTCTCCCCTCTTCAAATTTGGGCCACGTCACTTTATGGACGTCCCTACTATCTCTCTTTCCACCAACTAATTTCTTCGCCTCATACTCCTTCTTAAAATCCTCCCACTCACATTTCTTTAGGCCCTTGTACAGATCATCGATCTGCACACGCCAATCAGTTACTTCTGCTAGTTCATCCTCGCCTTTTATCTCATTGCAAATACTGCTAACCGCACCTCTCTGTGTATTTACAGTTTCAATTATTGTTTCCTTTGCCACGGAATTATCACTCGTAAAATTTTCTTTAGCTCTGACGGCTATGTTCGTATCTACTGCTGCCGTATTGCTAGCGGCTTCTTTCCGAACAGATGTTCGGCTAGGCTGGGCCGTTGCCCTCTGATGCTCCACTCGCCTGTTAACATGTAGCGCTCTGTGCGGCAGCGATGATTCATTCTGGCTCGCACCTGACGCTTGTTTCGCCACAACACGTCGCGGCGTTCCACGCTCGTCCCTAGCCTGTCTTATTACATTACGGTCGGTCCGGTATCTTTTCTTGAATCGGGGCCGGTATGTATTGTCCGCTTCCGTTTGGCCCGCAACGTTCGCGGAAATTAGTTTCCCGCGTCGTTATTGTTTTGCGCGGTATACCCTCTACCGCGACCTGGATTATTTCCTCTGCCTCTTCCTCTGCCTCTTCCTCTCTGTATTACATTGACGCGAAATCCATCGCCGTCATTTCGTTCGTCATTGTGTCGGTTATTACGGTTACCAAAACTTTGATAATTGGCACGACTTTCGCGCCAATGATCTTCGTCTTCGACTCTTTCGAGAAATGCTTGGAAGCTGCGATGATTGCTTCCTACATACCTTTTTGAATCCTCCGGAAGCTTTTTATATAGCTCCCAGATAATTTCCGAATCTGATCTTCTACCTCTTAGGTGTGTCAATTTCCGGTACCAATACTCACAGAAATCTTTCAAAGAATTTCTCCCCCGGTTATCATGCTGTTTGGCCATGATAAACTCGCGCCATAAATGGTCCTGCTTTTGTTCAGACCAATATTCTTCCGTAAATCTTTGCCTGAATTCTTCGAAAGTCATTCGTTCGGTATTTAAATTTATTCCCCAGCGCTTAGCGTCACCTGCTAAGGCGCTAATTACTACGTTTATCTTTTCCTGATCAGACAAGTGCTCAGGAAATACTCTCTCGCAATTTTTGATAAAATCTAACGGATGCCACCCGTTATGTTTCTTGGCCGGATCGAAGCGTTCCTCGCCTTCTAACAGCTTCGTAATTGGTGTGCCATTACAGACAACACCAGGCCTATCTTTAATTTTGCTCTCCAGATCGAAAATTTTGCCCTGAATTTTCGTAGTATTTTGTTCACAATTGTGAACACATCCGGTTACTTTTTTACTTAAATCACTTTCAGTGTCTGAAACTACCTTTTTCAATTGCGATATCCCGTGTTGACATTCGTTTACGATCTCAGTTTTAAGACCGAAAACTTTTTCGTCTACCTTAGTTTCAACCAAAGGTTCTACTTTCTCTTGGATGTTGAGAATTTCAACATCAAATCTACTATTAATGTTTCCAATTTCCTCCTGCATAGTATCCATATTTTTGTTAATGGTATCAATTTCAAATTTCAGAGTATTTACCACAGAACTTAAATTACCCACTTTTTGTTCTACCTGTTCTATCTGTTTACTAATTTTAATTCCCTGTCCTTCCACCTGTGCTTTAATTTGATCCACCTGTGTTTTGAGTTGCTCGTTAACGTGTGTTTTGAGCTGTTCATTCTGCGTTTTGAGCTGCTGATCAACATGTGTTTTAAGCTGATTAACCTGATTGCCGACTTGATTTTGAAGTTGCTCATTCTGTCCTGCAATTTGTTTGGTTAATTGTTCAAATAAGTCGTTCATACTTAAAATTTTTATACTGTTTTGTTCTACAGGATCGATGTGTTCCGATTCTACTTCAGAAGTTTCTTTCGGTTCTTTCTTTATCTGTGGAGAATCAAACATGTCAGTGGATTCATTCACATACCCACTATCATCTACAAAGTCACCCTCTGCTTCCTGTTTTGTCCCTTGCTGTGTTCGAGGCGATCTCAACCTTTCAATCTGTTCATTGACATGTTCGTGGTATTGTATGTACGCCAACTGTCTTTCGCTAACGCCATCTGTTATCTGGCCGCGTAAACTCCGGCTACTGCCAGCCGCATTCTCCATTTCACTTGGCGCATCTACCCTGCCTACGTTCCTGTCCATATTGAATGCCAACTATACCACACTATTATACTTGACTCACACTGCAGTTTATTTTGCTAAACTTTATTGCAATTCGTGCCACTGAACATCCACTGTTCGGTATTTACATTAATTTGTAACCGACAACAGATGGATGTCCTGTCACCGGGAAACCACTTGTAACACTACCGCCCTGCTCGGACGTAGGTTAGCTCTATAAAGCCTGTACTGTAATAAGTTCACGGGCTTCACCTTATAAACAAGGATTTTAGTACATTAGTTGACCGCGTGTACCTAATAGAAGCAAAATCGGACTTATCTTCAGTCAATAACTACAGTGATGCATCAAGTAAATGTAGAGTATAACTGCTCTTTCGCATGGACAAGAAGTACACACAGTAGGTGCTACCTGTAATTAACAATTCGGTCGCCAGCCTACTTAGGCAATTAGTGAGTTTTTCCTTGTACAAGTGGGTGCATGTACAAGCATAGTAACACGTAGTAATGATGCGTTATATGGCAAAGTTTGGAACTCGAAAAATCCACTGAACTGAAGTTTTCTCTTTTTGTATTACTTTGGACGAGCTAAGTTTACACAACACCACACAGTAATGATTACTACGAACTGCATTTTGTATGTTGAGCAGACTGAAATCGGGCATAGATTGCCCTAGCATTGACAAGCTTAAAAGTACACACACAATATCACTATGAATAATGGAAAAACACTAATACATTTAGGAATAATATAGAATTTAGCTTTACTGGTCAAATCTGAGCAGTACACATCAAGGTTTGAACGAATTGATAAGAGAAAAAAAAAGGGGGGGGGGGCCCTGAAACTGTTATAGTGGTTATACTGAAACTGTTAAGTACTGAAGGCAAATTAACACACAAAATTTATCAATCTCTGGATAACTACTCTTTTGTCTTACTTATGAATAATTTAACTGTCATTATTTCTGTTTCAAATTAATTAAATAACATCGCTAACTTAATTAAAAAAAAAAAACTCTTTTGGTCTTTACCAATATTTGCAACAACATACAGAACTATAGATTCCTTTATGGCATAGATTACTCTGCTGATAATTTTCATCAACACAAACATTAAACTTTCTATTTAGGATACTCGGATTGCACAATACGAGGTAAGGATCCTGTCTAGGTCAGTGATCAGGATAAGTCATGGCTAAAGCAATTCTGGTAAAAGTCACGTTATTATTGAACCATTAGAAACAGTTTCGACACTGGTCCACACAGATACACTTCTAAAGATGAAATAAATGTTTGACCTGTGCAAGTCGGTGCGGCGGATGGCGGGCAGCGAGATAGCGGGCAGCACGGCACACATACAAGCACGGCTAAGGCTCACACAACATCGGCACTTTCCATCTTCTTAGCGTCGTAATTTTTCCAATTTTGTGCCTCAGGATATAGCCATGCCAAGTGGTCGTCGGAATCGGTTCATCCGAGGCTCAATGGAATCCACTTTTCCTGGGTAGCCTCCTCGGTACAGTACGTGTACTTCAGACTGTTGTTCGCCTCCGACTGTGTTACTGAGCCCGTTGTGCAGAACCGCGCTAGTGTGCGTTTTCCCGCCTCGCCTGCCTCCACCTTTTCCCGCTCCCCTACAGGTAGGGTATTCACCACAGGTTTTCTACTACACATATCCTAACGCATTACCTACGTATGGACCAAGTGTATAAATTACAATTTTCACATCTTACAATAGTTTTCACACTAAATACACTTCCCTTTGATTACCACATTATTTGAAATCTAACAGAAATAATAATATTCGTTTCAAAAGTCACACACAGTTTCTTTAACATGACACGAAAAGAATCGAAAAAGAAATTCAACACATTGCTATTATTAATTTATCTAAATTCATAAAGAAAAAAAATTCTTCTACGTATAATTCTCGTTACAACTCTTCCTACTGTCTATGTTTGAACCATTCCTGTGACACTAGTTGTAGATTCCGATGCTTCACTCCCGGTTTACTGTATCCCTTGGACCTTCTTATTGACGATGAAACACAGAAATTGGATCGGAATTAAATAGAAAAAGCACAATGCAGACTTAAGTACAAGAAGACTGACTCTTCCTACTGTCTATGTTTTGAACCATTCCTGTGACACTAGTTATAGATTCCGATGCTTTACTTCAGGTTTACTGTATCCCTTGGACCTTCTTGTTGACGATGAAACACAGAAATTGCATCGGAATTAAATACAAAAGGCACAATGCCGACTTAAGTACAAGAGGACTGACCCTTCTTACTGACTATGTTTTGAACCATTCCTGTGACACTAGTTATAGATTCCGATGCTTCACTCCCGGTTTACTCTATCCCTTGGACCTTCGTATTGAGGATGTAACACAAAAATTGCATCGGAATTAAATACAAAATGCACAATGCCGACTTAAGCACAAGAAGACGGACTCTTCCTACTGACTATGTTTTAAACCATTCCTGTGACACTAGTTATAGATTCCGATGCTTCCCTCCAGGTTTACTGTATCCCTTGGACCTCCTTATTGACAATGAAACACAGAAATTCCGTCGGAATTAAATACAAAAGGCAAAATGCCGACCTAAGTACAAGAATACTGACTCTTCTTACGGTCTATGTTTTGAACCATCCCTGTGTCACTAGTTATAGATTCCGATGCATCACTCCAGGTTTCCTGAAACCCTTGGACCTTCTTATTGACGAAGAAACACAGAAATTGCATCGGAATTAAATACAAAAGGCACAATGCCGACGTAAGTACAAGAAGACTGACTCTTCTTACTGTCTATGCTTTGAACCATTCCTGTGACACTAGTTATAGATTCCGATGCTTCACTCCAGGTTTACAGTATCCATTGGACCTTCTTATTGGCGATGAAACACAGAAATTGCATCGGAATTAAATAAAAGAGGCACACTGCCGACTTAAGTACAAGAAGACTGACTCTTCCTACTGTCTATGTTTTGTACCATTCCTGTGACACTAGTTATAGATTCCGATGCTTCACTTCAGGTCTACTGTATCCCTCTGACCTTCTTATTGACGATGAAACACAGATATTGCATCGGAATTAAATACAAAAGGCACAATGCCGACTTAAGTACAAGAAGACTGACTCTTGCTACTGTCTATGTTTGAAGCATTCCTGTGACACTAGTTATAGATTCCGATGCTTCACTCCCGGTTTACTGTATCCCTTGGTCCTTCTAATTGACGATGAAACACAGAAATTGCATCGGAATTATATACAAAAGGCACAATGCCGAAATAAGTACAAGAAGACTGACTCGTCTTACTGACTATGCTTTGAACCATTCATGTGACATTAGTTATAGATTCCGGTGCTTCACTTCAGGTTTACTGTATCCCTTGAACCTTCTTATTGACGATGAAACACAGAAATTGCATCGGATATAAATACAAAAGGCACAATGCCGACTTAAGTACAAGAAGACTGACTCTTCTTACTGACTGTGTTTTGAACCATTCCTGTGACACTAGTTATAGATTCTGATGCTTCACTTCAGGTTTACTGTATCCCTTGGACCTTCTTATTGACGATGCAACATAGAAATTGCATCGGAATTAATTACAAAATGCACTATGCCGACTTCAGTACAAGAAGACTGACTCTACTTAGTGACTATGTTTTGAACCATTCCTATGACACTAGTTATAGGTTCCGATGCTTCACTTCAGACTTTCTGTGTCCCTCTGCCCTTCTTATTGACGATGAAACACAGAAATGTCATCGGAATTAAATACAAAAGACACAATGCCCACTTAAGTACAAGAAAACTGACTCTTCTTACTGTCTATGATTTGAACCATTCCTGTGACACTAGTTATAGATTCCGATGCTTCACTCCAGGTTTACAGTATCCCGTAGACCTTCTTATTGACGATGAAACACAGAAATTGCAGAGGAATTAAATAGAAAAAGCACAATGCCGACTTAAGTACAAGAAGACTGACTCGTCCTACTGTCTACGTTTTGAACCATTCCTGTGACACTAAATATAGATTCCGATGCTTCACTTCAGGTCTACTGTATCTCTCTGACCTTCTTATTGACGATGAAACACAGAAATTGCATCGGAATTAAATACAAAAGGCATAATGCCGACTTACGTACAAGAAGACTGACTCTTCCTACTGTCTATGCTTTGAACCATTCCTGTGACACTAGTTATAGATTCCGATGCTTCACTTCAGGTTTACTGTATCCCTTGGACCTTCTCATTGACGATGAAACACAGAAATTGCATCGGAATTAAATACAAAAGGCACAATGCCGACTTATGTACAAGAAGACTGATTCTTCTCACTGACTATGTTTTGAACCATTCCTGTGACACTAGTTATTGACTCTGATGCGTCACTTCAGGTTTACTGTATCCCTTGGAACTTCTTAATGAAGATGAAACACAGAAATTGCATCGGAAATAAATACAAAAGGCACAATGCCGACTTAAGTACAAGAAGAGCGACTCTTCTTACTGACTATGTTTTAAACCATTCCTGTAACACATGTTTTAGATTCCGGTGCTTCACGTCAGGTTTACTGTATCCCCTGGACCTTCCTATTGACGATGAAGCACGGAAATTGCATCGGAGTTAAATACAAAAGGCTCAATGCCGACTTAAACACAAGAAGACTGACTCTTCCTACTGTCTATGTTTTAAACCATTCCTGTGACAATCGTTATAGATTTCGATGCTTCACTTCAGGTTTACTGTATCCCTCTGACCTTCTTATTGGCGATGAAACACAGAAATTGATCGGAATGAAATACAAAAGGCACAATGCAGACTTAAGTACAAGAAGACTGACTCTTCCTACTGTCTATGTTTTGAACCATTCCTGTGACACTAGTTATTGATTCCGATGCTTCACTTGAGGTTTAACGTATATCTTTAGACTTTCTCATTGACGATGAAGCACAGAAATTGCATCGGAATAAAATACAAAAGGCACAATGCCGACTTAAGTACAAGAAGACTGACTCTTCCTACTGTCTATGTTTGAACCATTCCTGTGACACTAGTTATAGATTCCGATGCTTCACTCCAGGTTTACAGTCTCCCTTGGACCTTCTTATTCCCGATGAAACACAGAAATTGCTTCGTAATTAAATAAAAAAGGTACAATGCCGACTTAAGTACATGAAGACTGACTCTACTCACTGTCCATGATTTGAACCATTCCTGTGACACTAGTTATAGATTCCCATGCTTCACTCCAGGTTTACTATATCCCTTGGACCTTCTTATTGACGATCAAACACAGAAATTGCATAGGAATTAAATAGAAAAGACACAATGCCGACTTAAGTACAATAAGACTGACTCTTCCTACTGTCTACGTTTTGAACCATTCCTGTGACACTAGTTATATATTTCGATGCTTCACTTCAGGTTTACTGTATCTCTCTGACCTTATTGTTGACGATGAAACACAGAAATTGCATCGGAATCAAATACAAAAGGCACAATGCCGACTTACGTACAAGAAGACTGACTCTTCCTACCGTCTATGCTTTGAACCATTCCTGTGACACTAGTTATAGATTCCGATGCTTCACTTCAGGTTTACTGTATCCCTTGGGCTTCTCATTGACGATGAAACACAGATATTGCATCGGAATTAAATACAAAAGGCACAATGCCGACTTATGTACAAGAAGACTGATTCTTCTTACTGACTATGTTTTGAACCATTCCTGTGACACTAGTTATAGACTCTGATGCTTCACTTCAGGTTTACTGTATCCCTTGGAACTTCTTAATGAAGATGAAACGCAGAAATTGCATCGGAATTAAATACAAAAGGCACAATGCCGACTTAAGTACAAGGAGAGCGACTCTTCTTACTGACTATGATTTCAACCATTCCTGTAACACTTGTTATAGATTCCGGTGCTTCACCCCAGGTTTACTGTATCCCCTGGACCTGCTTATTGACGATGAAGCACAGAAATTGCATCGGAATTAAATAGAAAAGGCACAATGCCGACTTAAGTACAAGAATACTGACTCTTCTTACTGTCTATGTTTTGAACCATCCCTGTGTCACTAGTTATAGATTCCGATGCTTCACTCCAGGTTAACTGTATCCCTTGGACCTTGTTATTGACAATGAAACACAGAAATTGCATCGGAATTAAATACAAAAGGCACAATGGCGACTTAAGTACAAGAAGACTGACTCTTCTTACTGACTATGCTTTGAACCATTCATGTGATATTAGTTTTAGATTCCGGTGCTTCACTTCAGGTTTACTGTATCCCTTGGACCTTGTTATTGACAATGAAACACAGAAATTGCATCGGAATTAAATACAAAAGGCACAATGGCGACTTAAGTACAAGAAGACTTACTCTTCTTACTGACTATGCTTTGAACCATTCATGTGACATTAGTTTTAGATTCCGGTGCTTCACTTCTGGTTTACTGTATCCCTCTGACCTTCTTATTGACGATGAAACACAGAAATTGCATCGGAATTAAATACAAAAGGCACAATGCCGAATTAAGTACAAGAAGACTGACTCTTCTCACTGACTATGTTTTGAACCATTCCTGTGACACTAGTTATAGATTCCGATGCTTCACTTCAGATCTACTGTATCCCTCTGACCTTATTGACGATGAAACACAGAAATTTCATCGGAATTAAATACAAAAGACACAATGCTCACTTATGTACAAGAAAACTAAATCTTCTTACTGTCTATGCTTTGAACCATTCCTGTGACACTAGTTATAGATTCCGATGCTTCACTCCAGGTTTGCTGTATCCCGTGGACCTTCTTATTGAAGATGAAAGACAGAAATTGCATCGGAATTAAATGAAAAAGGCACAATGCCGCCTTAAGTACAAGAAGACTGACCCTTCGTACTGACTATGTTTTGAACCATTCGTGTGACACTAGTTATAGTTTCCGATGCTTCACTTCTGGTTTACTGTATCCCTCTGACCTTCTTATTGACGATGAAACACAAAAATTGCATCGGAATTAAATGCAAAAGGCACAATGCCGACTTAAGTACAAGAAAACTGACTCTTCCAACTGACTATGATTTGAACCATTCCTGTGACACTAGTTATTGATTCCGATGCTTGACTTGAGGTTTACTGTATATCTTTAGACCTTCTTATTGACGATGAAGCACCGAAATTGCATCGGAATAAAACACAAAAGGCACAATGCCGACTTAAGTACAAGAAGACTGACTCTTCCTACTGTCTATGTTTGAACCATTCCTGTGACACTAGTTATAGATTCCGATGCTTCACTCCCGGTTTACTGTATCCCTTGGTCCTTCTTATTGACGATGAAACACAGAAATTGCATAGGAATTAAATAGAAAAGGCACAATGCAGACTTAAGTACAAGAATACTGACTCTTCCTACTTTCTATGTTTTGAACCATTCCTGTGACACTAGTTATATATTCTGATGCTTCACTTCAGGTTTACTGTATCCCTCTGACCTTCTCATTGACGATGAAACACAGAAATTGCATCGGAATTATATACAAAAGGCACAATGCCGAAATAAGTACAAGAAGACTGACTCGTCTTACTGACTTTGTTTTGAACCATTAATGTGACATTTGTTATAGATTCCGGTGCTTCACTTCAGGTTTACTGTATCCCTTGAACCTTCTTATTGACGATGAAACACAGAAATTGCATCGGAAATAAATACAAAAGGCACAATGCCGACTTAAGTACAAGAAGACTGACTCTTCTTACTGACTGTGTTTTGAACCATTCCTGTGACACTAGTTATAGATTCTGATGCTTCACTTCAGGTTTACTGTATCCCTTGGACCTTCTTATTGACGATGCAGCATAGAAATTGCATCGGAATTAATTACAAAATGCACAATGCCAACTTCAGTACAAGAAGACTGACTCTACTTACTGACTATGTTTTGAACCATTCCTATGACACTAGTTATAGGTTCCGATGCTTCACTTCAGATTTTCTGTGTCCCTCTGCCCTTCTTATTGACGATGAAACACAGAAATGTCATCGGAATTAAATACAAAAGACACAATGCCCACTTAAGTACAAGAATACTGACTCTTCTTACTGTCTATGCTTTGAACCATTCCTGTGACACTAGTTATAGATTCCGATGCTTCACTCCAGGTTTACTGTATCCCTTGGACCTTCTTATTGACGATGCAACATAGAAATTGCATCGGAATTAATTACAAAATGCACAATGCCGACTTATGTACAAGAAGACTGATTCTTCTCACTGACTATGTTTTGAACCATTCCTGTGACACTAGTTATAGACTCTGATGCGTCACTTCAGGTTTACTGTATCCCTTGGAACTTCTTAATGAAGATGAAACACAGAAATTGCATCGGAAATAAATACAAAAGGCACAATGCCGACTTAAGTACAAGAAGAGCGACTCCTCTTACTGACTATGTTTTAAACCATTCCTGTAACACATGTTATAAATTCCGGTGCTTCACGTCAGGTTTACTGTATCCCCTGGACCTTCCTATTGACGATGAAGCACAGAAATTGCATCGGAATTAAATACAAAAGGCTCAATGCCGACTTAAGTAGAAGAATACCGACTCTTCTTACTGTCTATGTTTTGAACCACCCCTGTGTCACTAGTTATAGATTCCGATGCTTCACTCCCGGTTTAAAGTATCCCTTGGTCCTTCTTATTGATGATGAAACACAGAAATCGCATAGGAATTAAATAGAAAAGGCACAACGCAGACTTATGTACAAGAATAGTGACTCTTCCTACTGTCTATGATTTGAACCATTCCTGTGACACTAGTTATAGATTCTGATGCTTCACTTCAGGTTTACTGTATCCCTTGGACCTTCTTATTGACGATGCAACATAGAAATTGCAGCGGAATTAATTACAAAATGCACAATGCCGACTTCAGTACAAGAAGTCTGACTCTACTTACTGACTATGTTTTGTACCATTCCTATGACACTAGTTACAGGTTCCGATGCTTCTCTTCAGATTTTCTGTATCCCTCTGCCCTTCTTATTGACGATGAAACACAGAAATGTCATCGGAATTAAATACAAAAGACACAATGCCCACTTAAGTACAAGAAAACTGACTCTTCTTACTGTCTATGCTTTGAACCATCCCTGTGACACTAGTTATAGATTCCGATGCTTCACTCCAGGTTTACAGTCTCCCTTGGACCTTCTTATTCCCGATGAAACACAGAAATTGCTTCGTAATTAAATAAAAAAGGTACAATGCCGACTTAAGTACATGAAGACTGACTCTACTCACTGTCTATGATTTGAACCATTCCTGTGACACTAGTTATAGATTCCCATGCTTCACTCCAGGTTTACTATATCCCTTGGACCTTCTTATTGACGATCAAACACAGAAATTGCATAGGAATTAAATGGAAAAGGCACAATGCCGACTTAAGTACAATAAGACTGACTCTTCCTACTGTCTACGTTTTGAACCATTCCTGTGACACTAGTTATATATTTCGATGCTTCACTTCAGGTTTACTGTATCTCTCTGACCTTATTGTTGACGATGAAACACAGAAATTGCATCGGAATCAAATACAAAAGGCACAATGCCGACTTACGTACAAGAAGACTGACTCTTCCTACCGTCTATGCTTTGAACCATTCCTGTGACACTAGTTATAGATTCCGATGCTTCACTTCAGGTTTACTGTATCCCTTGGGCTTCTCATTGACGATGAAACACAGATATTGCATCGGAATTAAATACAAAAGGCACAATGCCGACTTATGTACAAGAAGACTGATTCTTCTTACTGACTATGTTTTGAACCATTCCTGTGACACTAGTTATAGACTCTGATGCTTCACTTCAGGTTTACTGTATCCCTTGGAACTTCTTAATGAAGATGAAACGCAGAAATTGCATCGGAATTAAATACAAAAGGCACAATGCCGACTTAAGTACAAGGAGAGCGACTCTTCTTACTGACTATGATTTCAACCATTCCTGTAACACTTGTTATAGATTCCGGTGCTTCACCCCAGGTTTACTGTATCCCCTGGACCTGCTTATTGACGATGAAGCACAGAAATTGCATCGGAATTAAATAGAAAAGGCACAATGCCGACTTAAGTACAAGAATACTGACTCTTCTTACTGTCTATGTTTTGAACCATCCCTGTGTCACTAGTTATAGATTCCGATGCTTCACTCCAGGTTAACTGTATCCCTTGGACCTTGTTATTGACAATGAAACACAGAAATTGCATCGGAATTAAATACAAAAGGCACAATGGCGACTTAAGTACAAGAAGACTGACTCTTCTTACTGACTATGCTTTGAACCATTCATGTGATATTAGTTTTAGATTCCGGTGCTTCACTTCGGGTTTACTGTATCCCTTGGACCTTGTTATTGACAATGAAACACAGAAATTGCATCGGAATTAAATACAAAAGGCACAATGGCGACTTAAGTACGAGAAGACTTACTCTTCTTACTGACTATGCTTTGAACCATTCATGTGACATTAGTTTTAGATTCCGGTGCTTCACTTCTGGTTTACTGTATCCCTCTGACCTTCTTATTGACGATGAAACACAGAAATTGCATCGGAATTAAATACAAAAGGCACAATGCCGAATTAAGTACAAGAAGACTGACTCTTCTTACTGACTATGTTTTGAACCATTCCTGTGACGCTAGTTATAGATTCCGATGCTTCACTTCAGATTTACTGTATCCCTCTGACCTTATTGACGATGAAACACAGAAATTTCATCGGAATTAAATACAAAAGACACAATGCTCACTTATGTACAAGAAAACTAAATCTTCTTACTGTCTATGCTTTGAACCATTCCTGTGACACGAGTTATAGATTCCGATGCTTCACTCCAGGTTTGCTGTATCCCGTGGACCTTCTTATTGAAGATGAAAGACAGAAATTGCATCGGAATTAAATGAAAAAGGCACAATGCCGCCTTAAGTACAAGAAGACTGACCCTTCGTACTGACTATGTTTTGAACCATTCGTGTGACACTAGTTATAGATTCCGATGCTTCACTTCTGGTTTACTGTATCCCTCTGACCTTCTTATTGACGATGAAACACAAAAATTGCATCGGAATTAAATGCAATAGGCAGAATGCCGACTTAAGTACAAGAAGACTGACTCTTCCAACTGACTATGACTTGAACCATTCCTGTGACACTAGTTATTGATTCCGATGCTTGACTTGAGGTTTACTGTATATCTTTAGACCTTCTTATTGACGATGAAGCACCGAAATTGCATCGGAATAAAACACAAAAGGCACAATGCCGACTTAAGTACAAGAAGACTGACTCTTCCTACTGTCTATGTTTGAACCATTTCTGTGACACTAGTTATAGATTCCGATGCTTCACTCCCGGTTTACTGTATCCCTTGGTCCTTCTTATTGACGATGAAACACAGAAATTGCATAGGAATTAAATAGAAAAGGCACAATGCAGACTTAAGTACAAGAATACTGACTCTTCCTACTTTCTATGTTTTGAACCATTCCTGTGACACTAGTTATAGATTCTGATGCTTCACTTCAGGTTTACTGTATCCCTCTGACCTTCTAATTGACGATGAAACACAGAAATTGCATCGGAATTATATACAAAAGGCACAATGCCGAAATAAGTACAAGAAGACTGACTCGTCTTACTGACTTTGCTTTGAACCATTAATGTGACATTTGTTATAGATTCTGATGCTTCACTTCAGGTTTACTGTATCGCTTGGACCTTCTTATTGACGATGCAACATAGAAATTGCATCGGAATTAATTACAAAATGCACAATGCCGACTTCAGTACAAGAAGACTGACTCTACTTACTGACTATGTTTTGAACCATTCCTATGACACTAGTTATAGGTTCCGATGCTTCACTTCAGATTTTCTGTGTCCCTCTGCCCTTCTTATTGACGATGAAACACAGAAATGTCATCGGAATTAAATACAAAAGACACAATGCCCACTTAAGTACAAGAAAACTGACTCTTCTTACTGTCTATGCTTTGAACCATTCCTGTGACACTAGTTATAGATTCCGATGCTTCACTCCAGGTTTACAGTATCCCTTGGACCTTCTTATTGACGATGAAACACAGAAATTGCATAGGAATTAAATAGAAAAGGCACAATGCCGACTTAAGTACAAGAAGACTGACTCGTCCTACTGTCTACGTTTTGAACCATTCCTGTGACACTAGTTATAGATTCCGATGCTTCTCTTCAGGTCTACTGTATCTCTCTGACCTTCTTATTGACGATGAAACACAGAAATTGCATCGGAATTAAATACAAAAGGCACAATGCCGACTTACGTACAAGAAAACTGATTCTTCTTACTGTCTATGCTTTGAACCATTCCTGTGACACTAGTTATAGATTCCGATGCTTCACTTCAGGTTTACTGTATTTCTTGGACCTTCTCATTGACGATGAAACACAGAAATTGCATCGGAATTAAATACAAAAGGCACAATGCCGACTTATGTACAAGAAGACTGATTCTTCTCACTGACTATGTTTTGAACCATTCCTGTGACACTAGTTATAGACTCTGATGCGTCACTTTAGGTGTACTGTATCCCTTGGAACTTCTTAATGAAGATGAAACACAGAAATTGCATCGGAAATAAATACAAAAGGCACAATGCCGACTTAAGTACAAGAAGAGCGACTCTTCTTACTGACTTTGTTTTAAACCATTCCTGTAACACATGTTATAGATTCCGGTGCTTCACGTCAGGTTTACTGTATCCCCTGGACCTTCCTATTGACGATGAAGCACAGAAATTGCATCGGAATTAAATACAAAAGGCTCAATGCCGACTTAAGTACAAGAATACCGACTCTTCTTACTGTCTATGTTTTGAACCATCCCTGTGTCACTAGTTATAGATTCCGATGCTTCACTCCAGGTTAACTGTATCCCTTGGCCTTGTTATTGACGATGAATCACAGAAATTGCATCGGAATTAAATGCAAAAGGCACAATGCCGACTTAAGTACAAGAAGACTGACTCTTCCTACTGTCTATGTTTTAAACCATTCCTGTGACAATAGTTATAGATTTCGATGCTTCATTTCAGGTTTACTGTATCCCTCTGACCTTCTTATTGACGATGAAACACAGAAATTGATCGGAATGAAATACAAAAGGCACAATGCAGACTTAAGTACAAGAAGACTGACTCTTCCTACTGTCTATGTTTTGAACCATTCCTGTGACACTAGATATAGATTCCGATGCTTCACTTCAAGTTTACTGTATCCCTTGAACCTTCTTTTTGACGATGAAACATAGAAATTGCATCGGAATTAAATACAAAAGGCACAATGCCGCCTTAAGTACAAGAAGACTGACTCTTCGTACTGACTATGTTTTGCACCATTCCTGTGACACTAGTTATAGATACCGATGCTTCACTTCTGGTTTACTGTATCCCTCTGACCTTCTTATTGACGATGAAACACAGAAATTGCATCGGAATTAAATACAAAAGGCACAATGCCGAATTAAGTGCAAGAAGACTGACTCTTCTTAATGTCTATGTTTTGAACCATTCATGTGACACTAGTTTTAGATTCCGATGCTTCAGTCCAGGTTTACTGCATCCCTTGGACCTTCTTATTGACGATGAAACACAGAAATTGCATCGGAATTAAATACAAAAGACACAATGGCGACATAAGTACAAGAAGACTGACTCTTCTTACTGACTATGCTTTGAACCATTCATGTGACATTTGTTTTAGATTCCGGTGCTTCACTTCTGGTTTACTGTATCCCTCTGACCTTCTTATTGACGATGAAACACAGAAATTGCATCGGAATTAAATACAAAAGGCACAATGCCGAATTAAGTACAAGAAGACTGACTCTTCTTACTGACTATGTTTTGAACCATTCCTGTGACACTAGTTATAGATTCCGATGCTTCACTTCAGATTTACTGTACCCCTCTGACCTTCGTATTGACGATGAAACACAGAAATTTCATCGGAATTAAATACAAAAGACACAATGCTCACTTAAGTACAAGAAAACTAAATCTTCTTACTGTCTATGCTTTGAACCATTCCTGTGACACTAGTTATAGATTCCGATGCTTCACTCCAGGTTTACTGTATCCCGTGACCTTCTTATTGACGATGAAAGACAGAAATTGCATCGGAATTAAATGAAAAAGGCACAATGCCGCCTTAAGTACAAAAAGACTGACTCTTCGTACTGACTATGTTTTGAACCATTCGTGTGACACTAGTTGTAGATTCCGATGCTTCACTTGTGGTTTACTGTATCCCTCTGACTTTCTTATTGACGATGAAACACAAAAATTGCATCGGAATTAAATACAAAAGGCACAATGCCGACTTAAGTACAAGAAGACTGACTCTTCCTACTGTCTATGGTTTGAACCATTCCTGTGACACTAGTTATTGATTCCGATGCTTCACTTGAGGTTTACTGTATATCTTTAGACTTTCTCATTGACGATGAAGCACAGAAATTGCATCGGAATAAAAAACAAAAGGCACAATGCCGACTTAAGTACAAGAAGACTGACTCTTCCTACTGTCTATGTTTGAACCATTCCTGTGACTCTAGTTATAGATTCCGATGCTTCACTCCCGGTTCAAAGTATCCCTTGGTCCTTCTTATTGACGATGAAACACAGAAATTGCATAGGAATTAAATAGAAAAGGCACAATGCAGACTTAAGTACAAGAATAATGACTATTACTACTGTCTATGTTTTGAACCATTCCTGTGACACTAGTTATAGATTCTGATGCTTCATTCCAGGTTTACAGTATCCCTTGGACCTTCTTATTCCCGATGAAACACAGAAATTGCTTCGGAATTAATAAAAAAAGGCACAATGCCGACTTAAGTACAAAAAGACTGACTCTTCTTACTTTCTATGTTTATACCATTCCTGTGACATTTGTTATAGATTCCGATGCTTCACTTCAGGTTTACTGTATCCCTTGGACCGTCTTATTGACGATGAAACACAGAAATTGCATCGGAATTAAATAGAAAAGGCACAATGCAGACGTAAGCACAAAAAGACAGACTCTTCCTACTGTCTATGTTTTGAACCATTCCTGTGACACTAGTTATAGATTCCGATGCTTCACTTCAGGTTTACTGTATCCCTTGGACTTTCTTGTTGACGATGAAACACAAAAATTGCATCGGAATTAAATACAAAATGCACAATGCCGACTTAAGTACAAATGGACTGACTCTTCTTACTGACTATGTTTTGAACCATTCCTGTGACACTAGTTATAGATTCCGATGCTTCACTCCCGGTTTACTCTATCCCTTGGACCTTCGTATTGAGGATGAAACACAAAAATTGCATCGGAATCAAATACAAAAGGCACAATGCCGACTTAAGTACAAGAAGACTGACTCTTCCTACTGTCTATGATTTGAACCATTCCTGTGACACTAGTTATTGATTCCGATGCTTCACTCCAGGTTTACTGTATCCCTTGGACCTTCTTATTTACAATGAAACAAAGAAACTGCATCGGAATTTAATACAAAGGGCACAATGGCGACTTATGTACAGGAAGACTGACTCTTCCTACCATCTATAATTTGAACTATTCCTGTGACACTAGTTTTAGATTCCGATGCCTCACTTCAGGTTTACTGTATCCCTCTGACCTTCTAATTGACGATGAAACACAGAAATTGCATCGGAATTATATACAAAAGGCACAATGCCGAAATAAGTACAAGAAGACTGACTCGTCTTACTGACTTTGCTTTGAACCATTAATGTGACATTTGTAATAGATTCTGATGCTTCACTTCAGGTTTACTGTATCCCTTGGACCTTCTTATTGACGATGCAACATAGAAATTGCATCGGAATTAATTACAAAATGCACAATGCCGACTTCAGTACAAGAAGACTGACTCTACTTACTGACTATGTTTTGAACCATTCCTATGACACTAGTTATAGGTTCCGATGCTTCACTTCAGATTTTCTGTGTCCCTCTGCCCTTCTTATTGACGATGAAACACAGAAATGTCATCGGAATTAAATACAAAAGACACAATGCCCACTTAAGTACAAGAAAACTGACTCTTCTTACTGTCTATGCTTTGAACCATTCCTGTGACACTAGTTATAGATTCCGATGCTTCACTCCAGGTTTACAGTATCCCTTGGACCTTCTTATTGACGATGAAACACAGAAATTGCATAGGAATTAAATAGAAAAGGCACAATGCCGACTTAAGTACAAGAAGACTGACTCGTCCTACTGTCTACGTTTTGAACCATTCCTGTGACACTAGTTATAGATTCCGATGCTTCACCTTAGGTCTACTGTATCTCTCTGACCTTCTTATTGACGATGAAACACAGAAATTGCATCGGAATTAAATACAAAAGGCACAATGCCGACTTACGTACAAGAAAACTGATTCTTCTTACTGTCTATGCTTTGAACCATTCCTGTGACACTAGTTATAGATTCCGATGCTTCACTTCAGGTTTACTGTATCCCTTGGACCTTCTCATTGACGATGAAACACAGAAATTGCATCGGAATTAAATACAAAAGGCACAATGCCGACTTATGTACAAGAAGACTGATTCTTCTCACTGACTATGTTTTGAACCATTCCTGTGACACTAGTTATAGACTCTGATGCGTCACTTCAGGTTTACTGTATCCCTTGGAACTTCTTAATGAAGATGAAACACAGAAATTGCATCGGAAATAAATACAAAAGGCACAATGCCGACTTAAGTACAAGAAGAGCGACTCTTCTTACTGACTATGTTTTAAACCATTCCTGTAACACATGTTATAGATTCCGGTGCTTCACGTCAGGTTTACTGTATCCCCTGGACATTCCTATTGACGATGAAGCACAGAAATTGCATCGGAATTAAATACAAAAGGCTCAATGCCGACTTAAGTACAAGAATACCGACTCTTCTTACTGTCTATGTTTTGAACCATCCCTGTGTCACTAGTTATAGATTCCGATGCTTCACTCCAGGTTAACTGTATCCCTTGGCCTTGTTATTGACGATGAATCACAGAAATTGCATCGGAATTAAATGCAAAAGGCACAATGCCGACTTAAGTACAAGAAGACTGACTCTTCCTACTGTCTATGTTTTAAACCATTCCTGTGACAATAGTTATAGATTTCGATGCTTCATTTCAGGTTTACTGTATCCCTCTGACCTTCTTATTGACGATGAAACACAGAAATTGATCGGAATGAAATACAAAAGGCACAATGCAGACTTAAGTACAGGAAGACTGACTCTTCCTACTGTCTATGTTTTGAACCATTCCTGTGACACTAGATATAGATTCCGATGCTTCACTTCAAGTTTACTGTATCCCTTGAACCTTCTTTTTGACGATGAAACATAGAAATTGCATCGGAATTAAATACAAAAGGCACAATGCCGCCTTAAGTACAAGAAGACTGACTCTTCGTACTGACTATGTTTTGCACCATTCCTGTGACACTAGTTATAGATACCGATGCTTCACTTCTGGTTTACTGTATCCCTCTGACCTTCTTATTGACGATGAAACACAGAAATTGCATCGGAATTAAATACAAAAGGCACAATGCCGAATTAAGTGCAAGAAGACTGACTCTTCTTAATGTCTATGTTTTGAACCATTCATGTGACACTAGTTTTAGATTCCGATGCTTCAGTCCAGGTTTACTGCATCCCTTGGACCTTCTTATTGACGATGAAACACAGAAATTGCATCGGAATTAAATACAAAAGACACAATGGCGACATAAGTACAAGAAGACTGACTCTTCTTACTGACTATGCTTTGAACCATTCATGTGACATTTGTTTTAGATTCCGGTGCTTCACTTCTGGTTTACTGTATCCCTCTGACCTTCTTATTGACGATGAAACACAGAAATTGCATCGGAATTAAATACAAAAGGCACAATGCCGAATTAAGTACAAGAAGACTGACGCTTCTTACTGACTATGTTTTGAACCATTCCTGTGACACTAGTTATAGATTCCGATGCTTCACTTCAGATTTACTGTACCCCTCTGACCTTCTTATTGACGATGAAACACATAAATTTCATCGGAATTAAATACAAAAGACACAATGCTCACTTAAGTACAAGAAAACTAAATCTTCTTACTGTCTATGCTTTGAACCATTCCTGTGACACTAGTTATAGATTCCGATGCTTCACTCCAGGTTTACTGTATCCCGTGACCTTCTTATTGACGATGAAAGACAGAAATTGCATCGGAATTAAATGAAAAAGGCACAATGCCGCCTTAAGTACAAAAAGACTGACTCTTCGTACTGACTATGTTTTGAACCATTCGTGTGACACTAGTTATAGATTCCGATGCTTCACTTGTGGTTTACTGTATCCCTCTGACTTTCTTATTGACGATGAAACACAAAAATTGCATCGGAATTAAATACAAAAGGCACAATGCCGACTTAAGTACAAGAAGACTGACTCTTCCTACTGTCTATGGTTTGAACCATTCCTGTGACACTAGTTATTGATTCCGATGCTTCACTTGAGGTTTACTGTATATCTTTAGACTTTCTCATTGACGATGAAGCACAGAAATTGCATCGGAATAAAAAACAAAAGGCACAATGCCGACTTAAGTACAAGAAGACTGACTCTTCCTACTGTCTATGTTTGAACCATTCCTGTGACTCTAGTTATAGATTCCGATGCTTCACTCCCGGTTCAAAGTATCCCTTGGTCCCTCTTATTGACGATGAAACACAGAAATTGCATAGGAATTAAATAGAAAAGGCACAATGCAGACTTAAGTACAAGAATAATGACTATTACTACTGTCTATGTTTTGAACCACTCCTGTGACACTAGTTATAGATTCTGATGCTTCATTCCAGGTTTACAGTATTCCTTGGACCTTCTTATTCCCGATGAAACACAGAAATTGCTTCGGAATTAAAGAAAAAAGGCACAATGCCGACTTAAGTACAAAAAGACTGACTCTTCTTACTTTCTATGTTTATACCATTCCTGTGACGTTTGTTATAGATTCCGATGCTTCACTTCAGGTTTACTGTATCCCTTGGACCGTCTTATTGACGATGAAACACAGAAATTGCATCGGAATTAAATAGAAAAGGCACAATGCAGACGTAAGCACAAAAAGACAGACTCTTCCTACTGTCTATGTTTTGAACCATTCCTGTGACACTAGTTATAGATTCCGATGCTTCACTTGAGGTTTACTGTATCTCTTTAGATCTTCTTATAGACGATGAAGCACAGAAATTGCATCGGAATAAAATACAAAGGGCACAATGGCGACTTAAGTACAAGAAGACTGACTCTTCCTACTGTCTATGTTTTGAACCATTCCTGTGACACTAGTTATAGATTCCGATGCTTCACTTCAGGTCTACTGTATCCCTCTGACCTTCTTATTGACGATGAAACACAGAAATTGCATCGGAATTAAATACAAAAGGCACAATGCCGACTTAAGTACAAGATGACTGACTCTTAATACTGTCTATGTTTGAACCATTCCTGTGACACTAGTTGTAGATTCCGATGCTTCACTCCCGGTTTACTGTATCCCTTAGACCTTCTTATTGACGATGAAACACAGAAATTGCATCGGAATTAAATAGAAAAAGCACAATGCAGACTTAAGTACAAGAAGACTGACTCTTCCTACTGTCTATGTTTTGAACCATTCCTGTGACACTAGTTATAGATTCCGATGCTTTACTTCAGGTTTACTGTATCCCTTGGACCTTCTTGTTGACGATGAAACACAGAAATTGCATCGGAATTAAATACAAAAGGCACAATGCCGACTTAAGTACAAGAGGACTGACCCTTCTTACTGACTATGTTTCGAACCATTCCTGTGACACTAGTTATAGATTCCGATGCTTCACTCCCGGTTTACTCTATCCCTTGGACCTTCGTATTGAGGATGTAACACAGAAATTGATCGGAATGAAATACAAAAGGCACAATGCAGACTTAAGTACAAGAAGACTGACTCTTCCTACTGTCTATGTTTTGAACCATTCCTGTGACACTAGTTATTGATTCCGATGCTTCACTTGAGGTTTACTGTATATCTTTAGACTTTCTCATTGACGATGAAGCACAGAAATTGCATCGGAATAAAATACAAAAGGCACAATGCCGACTTAAGTACAAGAAGACTGACTCTTCCTACTGTCTATGTTTGAACCATTCCTGTGACACTAGTTATAGATTCCGATGCTTCACTCCCGGTTTAAAGTATCCCTTGGTCCTTCTTATTGATGATGAAACACAGAAATTGCATAGGAATTAAATAGAAAAGGCACAACGCAGACTTAAGTACAAGAATAGTGACTCCTCCTACTGTCTATGTTTTGAACCATTCCTGTGACACTAGTTATAGATTCTGATGCTTCACTTCAGGTTTACTGTATCCCTTGGACCTTCTTATTGACGATGCAACATAGAAATTGCAGCGGAATTAATTACAAAATGCACAATGCCGACTTCAGTACAAGAAGACTGACTCTACTTACTGACTATGCTTTGAACCATTCATGTGATATTAGTTTTAGATTCCGATGCTTCACTTCAGGTTTACTGTATCCCTTGGACCTTGTTATTGACAATGAAACACAGAAATTGCATCGGAATTAAATACAAAAGGCACAATGCCGAATTAAGTACAAGAAGACTGACTCTTCTTACTGACTATGCTTTGAACCATTCATGTGATATTAGTTTTAGATTCCGGTGCTTCACTTCAGGTTTACTGTATCCCTTGGAGCTTCTTATTGACGATGAATCACAGAAATTGCATCGGAAATATATAGAAAAGGCACAATGCCGCCTTAAGTACAAGAAGACTGACTCTTCTAACTGACAATGTTTTGAACCATTCCTGTGACACTAGTTATAGATTCTGATGCTTCACTTCAGGTTTACTGTATCCCTTGGACCTTCTTATTGACGATGAAACATAGAAATTGCATCGGAATTAAATACAAATGCACAATGTCGACTTAAGTACAAGAAGACTGACTCATCTTACTGACTATGCTTTGAACCATTCATGTGACATTAGTTTTAGATTCCGATGCTTCAGTCCAGGTTTACTGTATCCCTTGGACCTTCTTATTGACGATGAAACACAGAACTTGCATCGGAATTAAATACAAAAGGCACAATGCCGAATTAAGTACAAGAAGACTGACTCTTCTTACTGACTATGTTTTGAACCATTCCTGTGACACTAGTTATAGATTCCGATGCTTCACTTCAGATTTACTGTATCCCTCTGACCTTCTTATTGACGATGAAACACAGAAATTTCATCGGAATTAAATACAAAAGACACAATGCTCACTTAAGTACAAGAAAACTAAATCTTCTTACTGTCTATGCTTTGAACCATTCCTGTGACACTAGTTATAGATTCCGATGCTTCACTCCAGGTTTACTGTATCCCGTGGACCTTCTTATTGACGATGAAAGACAGAAATTGCATCGGAATTAAATGAAAAAGGCACAATGCCGCCTTAAGTACAAAAAGACTGACTCTTCGTACTGACTATGTTTTGAACCATTCGTGTGACACTAGTTATAGATTCCGATGCTTCACTTGTGGTTTACTGTATCCCTCTGCTCTTCTTATTGACGATGAAACACAAAAATTGCATCGGAATTAAATACAAAGGGCACAATGCCGACTTAAGTACAAGAAGACTGACCCTTCCTACTGTCTATTATTTGAACCATTCCTGTGACACTAGTTATTGATTCCGATGCTTCACTTGAGGTTTACTGTATTTCTTTAGACTTTCTCATTGACGATGAAGCACAGAAATTGCATCGGAATAAAATACAAAAGACACAATGCTCACTTAAGTACAAGAAAACTAAATCTTCTTACTGTCTATGCTTTGAACCATTCCTGTGACACTAGTTATAGATTCCGATGCTTCACTCCAGGTTTACTGTATCCCGTGGACCTTCTTATTGACGATGAAAGACAGAAATTGCATCGGAATTAAATGAAAAAGGCACAATGCCGCCTTAAGTACAAAAAGACTGACTCTTCGTACTGACTATGTTTTGAACCATTCGTGTGACACTAGTTATAGATTCCGATGCTTCACTTGTGGTTTACTGTATCCCTCTGCTCTTCTTATTGACGATGAAACACAAAAATTGCATCGGAATTAAATACAAAGGGCACAATGCCGACTTAAGTACAAGAAGACTGACCCTTCCTACTGTCTATTATTTGAACCATTCCTGTGACACTAGTTATTGATTCCGATGCTTCACTTGAGGTTTACTGTATTTCTTTAGACTTTCTCATTGACGATGAAGCACAGAAATTGCATCGGAATAAAATACAAAAGGCACTATGCCGACTTAAGTACAAGAAGACTGACTCTACCTACTGTCTATTTTTGAACCATTCCTGTGACACTAGTTATAGATTCCGATGCTTCACTCCCGGTTTACAGTATCCCTTGGGCTTCTCATTGACGATGAAACACAGATATTGCATCGGAATTAAATACAAAAGGCACAATGCCGACTTATGTACAAGAAGACTGATTCTTCTTACTGACTATGTTTTGAACCATTCCTGTGACACTAGTTATAGACTCTGATGCTTCACTTCAGGTTTACTGTATCCCTTGGAACTTCTTAATGAAGATGAAACGCAGAAATTGCATCGGAATTAAATACAAAAGGCACAATGCCGACTTAAGTACAAGGAGAGCGACTCTTCTTACTGACTATGATTTCAACCATTCCTGTAACACTTGTTATAGATTCCGGTGCTTCACCCCAGGTTTACTGTATCCCCTGGACCTGCTTATTGACGATGAAGCACAGAAATTGCATCGGAATTAAATAGAAAAGGCACAATGCCGACTTAAGTACAAGAATACTGACTCTCCTTACTGTCTATGTTTTGAACAATCCCTGTGTCACTAGTTATAGATTCCGATGCTTCACTCCAGGTTAACTGTATCCCTTGGACCTTGTTATTGACAATGAAACACAGAAATTGCATCGGAATTAAATACAAAAGGCACAATGGCGACTTAAGTACAAGAAGACTGACTCTTCTTACTGACTATGCTTTGAACCATTCATGTGATATTAGTTTTAGATTCCGGTGCTTCACTTCAGGTTTACTGTATCCCTTGGAGCTTCTTATTGACGATGAATCACAGAAATTGCATCGGAAATATATAGAAAAGGCACAATGCCGCCTTAAGTACAAGAAGACTGACTCTTCTAACTGACAATGTTTTGAACCATTCCTGTGACACTAGTTATAGATTCTGATGCTTCACTTCAGGTTTACTGTATCCCTTGGACATTCTTATTGACGATGAAACATAGAAATTGCATCGGAATTAAATACAAATGCACAATGTCGACTTAAGTACAAGAAGACTGACTCATCTTACTGACTATGCTTTGAACCATTCATGTGACATTAGTTTTAGATTCCGATGCTTCAGTCCAGGTTTACTGTATCCCTTGGACCTTCGTATTGACGATGAAACACAGAACTTGCATCGGATTTAAATACAACAGGCACAATGCCGAATTAAGTACATGAAGACTGACTCTACTCACTGTCTATGTTTGAACCATTCCTGTGACACTAGTTATAGATTCCGATGCTTCACTCCAGGTTTACTGTATCCCGTGGACCTTCTTATTGACGATGAAAGACAGAAATTGCATCGGAATTAAATGAAAAAGGCACAATGCCGCCTTAAGTAAAAAAAGACTGACTCTTCGTACTGACTATGTTTGAACCATTCGTGTGACACTAGTTATAGATTCCGATGCTTCACTTGTGGTTTACTGTATCCCTCTGCTCTTCTTATTGACGATGAAACACAAAAATTGCATCGGAATTAAATACAAAAGGCACAATGCCGACTTAAGTACAAGAAGACTGACTCTTCTTACTGACTATGCTTTGAACCATTCATGTGACATTAGTTTTAGATTCCGATGCTTCAGTCCAGGTTTACTGTATCCCTTGGACCTTCTTATTGACGATGAAACACAGAAATTGCATCGGAATTAAATACAAAAGACACAATGGCGACATAAGTACAAGAAGACTGACTCTTCTTACTGACTATGCTTTGAACCATTCATGTGACACTAGTTATAGATTCTGATGCTTCACTTCAGGTTTACTGTATCCCTTGGACCTTCTTATTGACGATGAAACATAGAAATTGCATCGGAATTAAATACAAATGCACAATGTCGACTTAAGTACAAGAAGACTGACTCATCTTACTGACTATGCTTTGAACCATTCATGTGACATTAGTTTTAGATTCCGATGCTTCAGTCCAGGTTTACTGTATCCCTTGGACCTTCTTACTGACGATGAAACACAGAAATTGCATCGGAATTAAATACAAAAGACACAATGGCGACATAAGTACAAGAAGACTGACTCTTCTTACTGACTATGCTTTGAACCATTCCTGTGACACTAGTTATAGATTCCGATGCTTCACTTCAGATTTACTGTATCCCTCTGACCTTCTTATTGACGATGAAACACAGAAATTTCATCGGAATTAAATACAAAAGACACAATGCTCACTTAAGTACAAGAAAACTAAATCTTCTTACTGTCTATGCTCTGAACCATTCGTGTGACACTAGTTATAGATTCCGATGCTTCACTTGTGGTTTACTGTATCCCTCTGCTCTTCTTATTGACGATGAATCACAAAAATTGCATCGGAATTAAATACAAAAGGCACAATGCCGACTTAAGTACAAGAAGACTGAAACTTCCTACTGTCTATGATTTGAACCATTAATGTGACACTAGTTATTGATTCCGATGCTTCACTTGAGGTTTACTGTATTTCTTTAGACTTTCTCATTGACGATGAAGGACAGAAATTGCATCGGAATAAAATACAAAAGGCACTATGCCGACTTAAGTACAAGAAGACTGACTCTACCTACTGTCTATGTTTGAACCATTCCTGTGACACTAGTTATAGATTCCGATGCTTCACTCCCGGTTTACAGTATCCCTTGGTCCTTCTTATTGACGATGAAACACAGAAATTGCATAGGAATTAAATAGAAAAGGCACAATGCAGACTTAAGTACAAGAATAATGACTCTTCCTACTGTCTATGCTTTGAACCATTCCTGTGACACTAGTTATAGATTCTGATGCTTCACTTCAGGTTTACTGTATCCCTTGGACCTTCTTATTGACGATGCAACATAGAAATTGCATCGGAATTAATTACAAAATGCACAATGCCGACTTCAGTACAAGAAGACTGACTCTACTTACTGACTATGTTTTGTACCATTCCTATGACACTAGTTATAGGTTCCGATGCTTCTCTTCAGATTTTCTGTATCCCTCTGCCCTTCTTATTGACGATGAAACACAGAAATGTCATCGGAATTAAATACAAAAGACACAATGCCCACTTAAGTACAAGAGAACTGACTCTTCTTACTGTCTATGCTTTGAACCATTCCTGTGACACTAGTTATAGATTCCGATGCTTCACTCCAGGTTTACAGTAACCCTTGGACCTTCTTATTCCCGATGAAACACAGAAATTGCTTCGGAATTAAATAAAAAAGGCACAATGCCGACTTAAGTACATGAAGACTGACTCTACTCACTGTCTATGTTTGAACCATTCCTGTGACACTAGTTATAGATTCCGATGCTTCACTCCAGGTTTACTATATCCCTTGGACCTTCTTATTGACGATGAAACACAGAAATTGCATAGGAATTAAATAGAAAAGGCACAATACCGACGTAAGTACAAGAAGACTGACTCTTCCTACTGTCTACGTTTTGAACCATTCCTGTGACACTAGTTATAGATTTCGATGCTTCACTTCAGGTTTACTGTATCTCTCTGACCTTCTTATTGACGATGAAACACAGAAATTGCATCGGAATTAAATACAAAAGACACAATGCCGACTTACGTACAAGAAGACTGACTCTTCCTACCGCCTATGCTTTGAACCATTCCTGTGGCAATAGTTATAGATTCCGATGCTTCACTTCAGGTTTACTGTATCCCTTGGGCTTCTCATTGACGATGAAACACAGAAATTGCATCGGAATTAAATACAAAATGCACAATGCTGACTTATGTACAAGAAGACTGATTCTTCTTACTGACTATGGTTTGAACCATTCCTGTGACACTAGTTATAGACTCTGATGCTTCACTTCAGGTTTACTGTATCCCTTGGAAATTCTTAATGAAGATGAAACGCAGGAATTGCATCGGAATTAAATACAAAAGGCACAATGCCGACTTAAGTACAAGAAGAGCGACTCTTCTTATTGACTATGATTTGAACCATTCCTGTAACACTTGTTATAGATTCCGGTGCTTCACCCCAGGTTTACTGTATCCCCTGGACCCTCTTATTGACGATGAAGCACAGAAATTGCATCGGAATTAAATAGAAAAGGCACAATGCCGACTTAAGTACAAGAAGACTGACTCTTCCTACTGTCTATGTTTGAACCATTCCTGTGACACTAGTTATAGATTCCGATGCTTCACTCCCGGTTTAAAGTATCCCTTGGTCCTTCTTATTGATGATGAAACACAGAAATTGCATAGGAATTAAATAGAAAAGGCACAACGCAGACTTAAGTACAAGAATAGTGACTCTTCCTACTGTCTATGTTTTGAACCATTCCTGTGACACTAGTTATAGATTCTGATGCTTCACTTCAGGTTTACTGTATCCCTTGGACCTTCTTATTGACGATGCAACATAGAAATTGCAGCGGAATTAATTACAAAATGCACAATGCCGACTTCAGTACAAGAAGACTGACTCTACTTACTGACTATGTTTTGTACCATTCCTATGACACTAGTTATAGGTTCCGATGCTTCTCTTCAGATTTTCTGTATCCCTCTGCCCTTCTTATTGACGATGAAACACAGAAATGTCATCGGAATTAAATACAAAAGACACAATGCCCACTTAAGTACAAGAAAACTGACTCTTCTTACTGTCTATGCTTTGAACCATTCCTGTGACACTAGTTATAGATTCCGATGCTTCACTCCAGGTTTACAGTCTCCCTTGGACCTTCTTATTCCCGATGAAACACAGAAATTGCTTCGGAATTAAATAAAAAAGGCACAATGCCGACTTAAGTACATGAAGACTGACTCTACTCACTGTCTATGATTTGAACCATTCCTGTGACACTAGTTATAGATTCCCATGCTTCACTCCAGGTTTACTATATCCCTTGGACCTTCTTATTGACGATCAAACACAGAAATTGCATAGGAATTAAATAGAAAAGGCACAATGCCGACTTAAGTACAATAAGACTGATTCTTCCTACTGTCTACGTTTTGAACCATTCCTGTGCCACTAGTTATATATTTCGATGCTTCACTTCAGGTTTACTGTATCTCTCTGACCTAATTGTTGACGATGAAACACAGAAATTGCATCGGAATCAAATACAAAAGGCACAATGCCGACTTACGTACAAGAAGACTGACTCTTCCTACCGTCTATGCTTTGAACCATTCCTGTGACACTAGTTATAGATTCCGATGCTTCACTTCAGGTTTACTGTATCCCTTGGGCTTCTCATTGACGATGAAACACAGATATTGCATCGGAATTAAATACAAAAGGCACAATGCCGTCTTATGTACAAGAAGACTGCTTCTTCTTACTGACTATGTTTTGAACCATTCCTGTGACACTAGTTATAGACTCTGATGCTTCACTTCAGGTTTACTGTATCCCTTGGAACTTCTTAATGAAGATGAAACGCAGAAATTGCATCGGAATTAAATACAAAAGGCACAATGCCGACTTAAGTACAAGGAGAGCGACTCTTCTTACTGACTATGATTTCAACCATTCCTGTAACACTTGTTATAGATTCCGGTGCTTCACCCCAGGTTTACTGTATCCCCTGGACCTGCTTATTGACGATGAAGCACAGAAATTGCATCGGAATTAAATAGAAAAGGCACAATGCCGACTTAAGTACAAGAATACTGACTCTTCTTACTGTCTATGTTTTGAACCATCCCTGTGTCACTAGTTATAGATTCCGATGCTTCACTCCAGGTTAACTGTATCCCTTGGACCTTGTTATTGACAATGAAACACAGAAATTGCATCGGAATTAAATACAAAAGGCACAATGGCGACTTAAGTACAAGAAGACTGACTCTTCTTACTGACTATGCTTTGAACCATTCATGTGATATTAGTTTTAGATTCCGGTGCTTCACTTCAGGTTTACTGTATCCCTTGGAGCTTCTTATTGACGATGAATCACAGAAATTGCATCGGAAATATATAGAAAAGGAACAATGCCGCCTTAAGTACAAGAAGACTGACTCTTCTAACTGACAATGTTTTGAACCATTCCTGTGACACTAGTTATAGATTCTGATGCTTCACTTCAGGTTTACTGTATCCCTTGGACCTTGTTATTGACGATGAAACATAGAAATTGCATCGGAATTAAATACAAATGCACAATGTCGACTTAAGTACAAGAAGACTGACTCATCTTACTGACTATGCTTTGAACCATTCATGTGACATTAGTTTTAGATTCCGATGCTTCAGTCCAGGTTTACTGTATCCCTTGGACCTTCTTATTGACGATGAAACACAGAAATTGCATCGGAATTAAATACAAAAGACACAATGGCGACATAAGTACAAGAAGACTGACTCTTCTTACTGACTATGCTTTGAACCATTCATGTGACACTAGTTATAGATTCTGATGCTTCACTTCAGGTTTACTGTATCCCTTGGACCTTCTTATTGACGATGAAACATAGAAATTGCATCGGAATTAAATACAAATGCACAATGTCGACTTAAGTACAAGAAGACTGACTCATCTTACTGACTATGCTTTGAACCATTCATGTGACATTAGTTTTAGATTCCGATGCTTCAGTCCAGGTTTACTGTATCCCTTGGACCTTCTTATTGACGATGAAACACAGAAATTGCATCAGAATTAAATACAAAAGACACAATGGCGACATAAGTACAAGAAGACTGACTCTTCTTACTGACTATGCTTTGAACCATTCCTGTGACACTAGTTATAGATTCCGATGCTTCACTTCAGATTTACTGTATCCCTCTGACCTTCTTATTGACGATGAAATACAGAAATTTCATCGGAATTAAATACAAAAGACACAATGCTCACTTAAGTACAAGAAAACTAAATCTTCTTACTGTCTATGCTTTGAACCATTCGTGTGACGTTAGTTATAGATTCCGATGCTTCACTTGTGGTTTACTGTATCCCTCTGCTCTTCTTATTGACGATGAAACACAAAAATTGCATCGGAATTAAATACAAAAGGCACAATGCCGACTTAAGTACAAGAAGACTGAAACTTCCTACTGTCTATGATTTGAACCATTCCTGTGACACTAGTTATTGATTCCGATGCTTCACTTGAGGTTTACTGTATTTCTTTAGACTGTCTCATTGACGATGAAGCACAGAAATTGCATCGGAATAAAATACAAAAGGCACTATGCCGACTTAAGTACAAGAAGACTGACTCTACCTACTGTCTATGTTTGAACCATTCCTGTGACACTAGTTATAGATTCCGATGCTTCACTCCCGGTTTACAGTATCCCTTGGTCCTTCTTATTGACGATGAAACACAGAAATTGCATAGGAATTAAATAGAAAAGGCACAATGCAGACTTAAGTACAAGAATAATGACTCTTCCTACTGTCTAAGTTTTGAACCATTCCTGTGACACTAGTTATAGATTCTGATGCTTCTTTTCAGGTTTACTGTATCCCATGGACCTTCTTATTGACGATGCAACATAGAAATTGCATCGGAATTAATTACAAAATGCACAATGCCGACTTCAGTACAAGAAGACTGACTCTACTTACTGACTATGTTTTGTACCATTCCTATGACACTAGTTATAGGTTCCGATGCTTCTCTTCAGATTTTCTGTATCCCTCTGCCCTTCTTATTGACGATGAAACACAGAAATGTCATCGGAATTAAATACAAAAGACACAATGCCCACTTAAGTACAAGAGAACTGACTCTTCTTACTGTCTATGCTTTGAACCATTCCTGTGACACTAGTTATAGATTCCGATGCTTCACTCCAGGTTTACAGTAACCCTTGCACCTTCTTATTCCCGATGAAACACAGAAATTGCTTCGGAATTAAATAAAAAAGGCACAATGCCGACTTAAGTACATGAAGACTGACTCTACTCACTGTCTATGTTTGAACCATTCCTGTGACACTAGTTATAGATTCCGATGCTTCACTCCAGGTTTACTATATCCCTTGGACCTTCTTATTGTCGATGAAACACAGAAATTGCATAGGAATTAAATAGAAAATGCACAATACCGACTTAAGTACAAGAAGACTGACTCTTCCTACTGTCTACGTTTTGAACCATTCCTGTGACACTAGTTATAGATTTCGATGCTTCACTTCAGGTTTACTGTATCTCTCTGACCTTCTTATTGACGATGAAACACAGAAATTGCATCGGAATTAAATACAAAAGACACAATGCCGACTTACGTACAAGAAGACTGACTCTTCCTACCGTCTATGCTTTGAACCATTCCTGTGACACTAGTTATAGATTCCGATGCTTCACTTCAGGTTTACTGTATCCCTTGGGCTTCTCATTGACGATGAAACACAGAAATTGCATCGGAATTAAATACAAAATGCACAATGCTGACTTATGTACAAGAAGACTGATTCTTCTTACTGACTATGGTTTGAACCATTCCTGTGACACTAGTTATAGACTCTGATGCTTCACTTCAGGTTTACTGATTCCCTTGGAAATTCTTAATGAAGATGAAACGCAGAAATTGCATCGGAATTAAATACAAAAGGCACAATGCCGACTTAAGTACAAGAAGAGCGACTCTTCTTACTGACTATGATTTGAACCATTCCTGTAACACTTGTTATAGATTCCGGTACTTCACCCCAGGTTTACTGTATCCCCTGGACCTTCTTATTGACGATGAAGCACAGAAATTGCATCGGAATTAAATAGAAAAGGCACAATGCCGACTTAAGTACAAGAATACTGACTCTTCTTACTGTCTATGTTTTGAACCATCCCTGTGTCACTAGTTATAGATTCCGATGCTTCACTCCAGGTTAACTGTATCCCTTGGACCTTGTTATTGACGATGAAACACAGAAATTGCATCGGAATTAAATACAAAAGGTACAATGGCGACTTAAGTACAAGAAGATTGACTCTTCGTACTGACTATGCTTTGAACCATTCATGTGATATTAGTTTTAGATTCCGGTGCTTCACTTCAGGTTTACTGTATCCCTTGGAGCTTCTTATTGACGATGAAACACAGAAATTGCATGGGAAATATATACAAAAGGCACAATGCCGACTTAAGTACAAGAAGACTGACTCTTCTAACTGACAATGTTTTGAACCATTCCTGTGACACTAGTTATAGATTCCGATGCTTCACTCTCGGTTTAATGTATCCCTTGGACCTTCTTGTTGACGATGAATCACAGAAATTGCATCGGAATTAAATACAAAAGGCACAATGACGACTTAAGTACAAGAAGACTGACTCTTCTTACTGTCTATGTTTGAACCATTCTTGTGATACTAGTTATAGATTCCGATGCTTTACTTGAGGTTTACTGTATCTCTTTAGACCTTCTTATTGACGATGAAGCACAGAAATTGCATCGGAATTAAATACAAAAGCCACAATGCCGACTTAAGTACAATAAGACTGACTCTTCCTACTGTCTATGTTTTGAACCATTCCTGTGACACTAGTTATAGATTCCGATGCTTCACTTCAGGTCTACTGTATCCCTGTGACCTTCTTATTGACGATGAAACACAGAAATTGCATAGGAATTAAATACAAAAGGCACAATGCCGACTTAAGTACAAGAAGACTGACTCTTCCTACTGTCTATGTTTGAACCATTCCTGTGGCACTAGTTATAGATTCCGATGCTTCACTCCCGGTTTACTGTATCCCTTGGACCTTCTTGTTGACGATGAATCACAGAAATTGCATCGTAATTAAATACAAAAGGCACAATGCCGACTTAAGTACAAGAGGACTGACTCTTCTTACTGACTATGTTTTGAACCATTCCTGTGACACTAGTTATAGATTCCGATGCTTCACTCCCAGTTTACTCTATCCCTTGCACCTTCGTATTGAGGATGAAACACAAAAATTGCATCGGAATTAAATACAAAATGCACAATGCCGTCTTAAGTACAAGAAGACGGACTCTTCTTACTGACTATGTTTTGAACCATTCCTGTGACACTAGTTATAGATTCCGATGCTTCACTCCAGGTTTACTGTATCCCTTGGACATCCCTATTGGCAATGAAACACAGAAGTTGCATCGGAATTAGATACAAAACGCACAATGCCGACCTAAGTACAAGAATACTGACTCTTCTTACGGTCTATGTTTTGAACCATCCCTGTGTCACTAGTTATAGATTCCGATGCATCACTCCAGGTTTCCTGAATCCCTTGGACCTTCTTATTGACGAAGAAACACAGAAATTGCATCGGAATTAAATACAAAAGGCACAATGCCGACTTAAGTACAAGATAACTGACTCTTCTTACTGACTATGTTTTGAACCATTCCTGTGACACTAGTTATAGATTCCGATGCTTCACTTCAGGTTTACTGTATCCCTTGGACCTTCTTATTGACGATGCAACATAGAAATTGCATCGGAATTAATTACAAAAAGCACAATGCCGACTTCAGTACAAGAAGACTGACTCTACTTACTGACTATGTTTTGAACCATTCCTATGACACTAGTTATAGTTCCGATGCTTCACTTCAGGTTTTCTGTCTTCCTCTGCCCTTCTTATTGACGATGAAACTCAGAAATGTCATCGGAATTAAATACAAAAGACACAATGCCCCCTTAAGTACAAGAAAACTGACTCTTCGTACTGTCTATGCTTTGAACCATTCCTGTGACACTAGTTATAAATTCCGATGCTTCACTCCAGGTTTACTATATCCCTTGGACCTTCTAATTGACAATGAAACACAGAAATTGCATAGGAATTAAATAGAAAAGGCACAATGCCGACTTAAGTACAAGAAGACTGACTCTTCCTACTGTCTACGTTTTGAACCATTCCTATGACACTAGTTATAGACTCTGATGCTTCACTTCAGGTTTACTGTATCCCTTGGAACTTCTTAATGATGATGAAACGCAGAAATTGCATCGGAATTAAATACAAAAGGCACAATGCCGACTTAAGTACAAGAAGAGCGACTCTTCTTACTGACTATGATTTGAACCATTCCTGTAACACTTGTTATAGATTCCGGTGCTTCACCCCAGGTTTACTGTATCCCCTGGACCTTCTTATTGACGATGAGGCACAGAAATTGCATCGGAATTAAATAGAAAAGGCACAATGCCGACTTAAGTACAAGAATACTGACTCTTCTTACTGTCTATGTTTTGAACTATCCCTGTGTCACTAGTTATAGATTCCGATGCTTCAATCCAGGTTAACTGTATCCCTTGGACCTTGTTATTGACGATGAAACACAGAAATTGCATCGGAATTAAATACAAAAGGCACAATGGCGACTTAAGTACAAGAAGACTGTTTCTTCTTACTGACTATGCTTTGAACCATTCATGTGATATTAGTTTTAGATTCCGGTGCTTCACTACAGGTTTACTGTATCCCTTGGAGCTTCTTATTGACGATGAAACACAGAAATTGCATCGGAAATATATACAAAAGGCACAATGCCGACTTAAGTACAAGAAGACTGACTCTTCTAACTGACAATGATTTGAACCATTCCTGTGACACTAGTTATAGATTCTGAAGCTTCACTTCAGGTTTACTGTATCCCTTGGACCTTCTTATTGACGATGAAACATAGAAATTGCATCGGAATTAAATACAAATGCACAATGTCGAATTAAGTACAAGAAAACTGACTCATCTTACTGACTATGCTTTCAACCATTCATGTGACATTAGTTTTAGATTCCGGTGCTTCACTTCAGGTTTACTGTATCCCTTGGACCTTCTTATTGACGATGAAACACAGAAATTGCATCGGAAATAAATACAAAAGGCACAATGCCGACTTAACTACAAGAAAACTGACTCTTCTTACTGACTATGTTTTGAGCCATTCCTGTGACACTAGTTATAGATTCTGATGCTTCACTTCAGGTTTACTGTATCCCTTGGACCTTCTTATTGACGATGAAACATAGAAATTGCATCGGAAACAAATACAAAAAGCACAATGCCGACTTAAGTACAAGAAGACTGACTCTTCTTACTGACTATGTTTTGAACCATTCCTGTGTCACTAGTTTTAGATTCCGATGCTTCACTTCAGGTTTACTGTATCCCTCTGACCTTCTTATTGACGATGAATCACAGAAATTGCATCGGAATTAAATACAAAAGGCACAATGCCGACTTAAGTACAAGAAGACTGACTCTTCCTACTGTCTACGTTTTGAACCATTCCTATGACACTAGTTATAGATTACGATGCTTCACTTCAGGTTTACTGTATCTCTCTGACCTTCTTACTGACGATGAAACACAGAAATTGCATCGGAATTAAATACAAATGGCACAATGCCGACTTAAGTACAAGATAACTGACTCTACTCACTGTCTATGTTTTGAACCATTCCTGTGACACTAGTTATAGATTCCGATGCTTCACTCCAGGTTTACAGTATCCCTTGGACCTTCTTATCGCCGATGAAACACAGAAATTGCATCGGAATTACATTAAGAAGGCACAATGCCGACTTAAGTACAAGAAGACTGACACTACTCACTGTCTATGTTTTGTACCATTCCTGTGACACTAGTTATAGATTACGATGCTTCACTCCAGGTTTACTATATCCCTTGGACCTTCTTATTGACGATGAAACACAGAAATTGCATAGGAATTAAATAGAAAAGGCACAATGCCGACTTAAGTACAAGAAGACTGACTCTTCCTACTGTCTACGTTTTGAACCATTCCTATGACACTAGTTATAGATTACGATGCTTCACTTCAGGTTTACTGTATCTCTCTGACCTTCTTACTGACGATGAAACACAGAAATTGCATCGGAATTAAATACAAATGGCACAATGCCGACTTACGTACAAGAAGACTGACTATTCCTACTGCCTATGCTTTGAACCATTCCTGTGACACTAGTTACAGATTCCGATGCTTCACTTCAGGTTTACTGTATCCCTTGGACCTTCTCATTGACGATGAAACACAGAAAGTGCATCGGAATTAAATACAAAACGCACAATGCCGACCTAAGTACAAGAATACTGACTCTTCTTACTGTCTATGTTTTGAACCATCCCTGTGTCACCAGTTATAGATTCCGATGCATCACTCCAGGTTTCCTGAATCCCTTGGACCTTCTTATTGACGAAGAAACACAGAAATTGCATCGGAATTAAATACAAAAGGCACAATGCCGACATAAGTACAAGATAACTGACTCTTCTTACTGACTATGCTTTGAACCATTCCTGTGACACTAGTTATAGATTCCGATGCTTCACTTCAGGATTACTGTATCGCTTGGACCTTCTTATTGACGATGCAACATAGAAATTGCATCTGAATTAATTACAAAAAGCACAATGCCGACTTCAGTACAAGAAGACTGACTCTACTTACTGACTATGTTTTGAACCATTCCTATGACACTAGTCATAGGTTCCGATGCTTCACTTCAGATTTTCTGTCTTCCTCTGCCCTTCTTATTGACGATGAAACACAGAAATGTCATCGGAATTAAATACAAAAGACACAATGCCCACTTAAGTACAAGAAAACTGACTCTTCTTACTGTCTATGCTTTGAACCATTCCTGTGACACTAGTTATAGATTCCGATGCTTCACTCCAGGTTTACTATATCCCTTGGACCTTCGCATTGACGATGAAACACAGAAATTGCATAGGCATTAAATAGAAAGGGCACAATGCCGACTTAAGTACAAGAAGACTGACTCTTCCTACTGTCTACGTTTTGAACCATTCCTACGACACTATTTATAGATTCCGATGCTTCACTTCAGGTTTATTGTATCTCTCTGACCTTCTTATTGACGATGAAACACAGAAATTGCATCGGAATTAAATACAAATGGCACAATGCCGACTTACGTACAAGAAGACTGACTCTTCCTACTGCCTATGCTTTGAACCATTCCTGTGACACTAGTTACAGATTCCGATGCTTCACTTCAGGTTTACTGTATCCCTTGGACCTTCTCTTTGACGATGAAACACAGAAATTGCATCGGAATTAAATACAAAAGGCACAATGCCGACTTAAGTACAAGAAGACTGACTCTACTCACTGTCTATGTTTTGAACCATTCCTGTGACAATAGTTATAGATTCCGATGCTTCACTCCAGGTTTACAGTATCCCTTGGACCTTCATATCGCCGATGAAACACAGAAATTGCATCGGAATAAAATAAAAAAGGCACAATGGCGACTTAAGTACAAGAAGACTGACACTACTCACTGTCTATGCTTTGTACCATTCCTGTGACACTAGTTATAGATTCCGATGCTTCACTCCAGGTTTACTATATCCCTTGGACCTTCTTATTGACGATGAAACACAGAAATTGCATAGGAATTAAATAGAAAAGGCACAATGCCGACTTAAGTACAAGAAGACTGACTCTTCGTACTGTCTACGATTTGAACCATTCCTATGACACTAGTTATAGATAACGATGCTTCACTTCAGGTTTACTGTATCTCTCTGACCTTCTTACTGACGATGAAACACAGAAATTGCATCGGAATTAAATACAAATGGCACAATGCCGACTTACGTACAAGAAGACTGACTATTCCTACTGTCTATGCTTTGAACCATTCCTGTGACACTAGTTACAGATTCCGATGCTTCACTTCAGGTTTACTGTATCCCTTGGACCTCCTCATTGACGATGAAACACAGAAATTGCATCGGAATTAAATACAAAAGGCACAATGCCGACTTATGTACAAGAAGACAGATTCTTCTTACTGACTATGCTTTGAACCATTCCTGTGACACTAGTTATAGACTCTGATGCTTCACTTCAGGTTTACTCTATCCCTTGGAACTTCTTAATGAAGATGAAACACAGAAATTGCATAGGAATTAAATACAAAAGGCACAATGCCGACTTAAGTACAAGAAGACTGACTCTTCTTACTGACTATGTTTTGAACCATTCCTGTAACACTTGTTATAGATTCCGGTGCTTCACTTTAGGATTACTGTATCCCCTGGACCTTCTTATTGACGATTAAGCACAGAAATTGCATCGGAATTAAATACAAAAGGCACAATGCCGACTTAAGTACAGGAATACTGACTCTTCTTACGGTCTATGTTTTGAACCATCCCTGTGTCACCAGTTATAGATTCCGATGCATCACTCCAGGTTTCCTGAATCCCTTGGACCTTCTTATTGACGAAGAAACACAGAAATTGCATCGGAATTAAATACAAAAGGCACAATGCCGACTTAAGTACAAGATAACTGACTCTTCTTACTGACTATGTTTTGAACCATTCCTGTGACACTAGTTATAGATTCCGATGCTTCACTTCAGGATTACTGTATCCCTTGGACCTTCTTATTGACGATGCAACATAGAAATTGCATCGGAATTAATTACAAAAAGCTCAATGCCGACTTCAGTACAAGAAGACTGACTCTACTTACGGACTATGTTTTGAACCATTCCTATGACTCTAGTCATAGGTTCCGATGCTTCACTTCAGATTTTCTGTCTTCCTCTGCCCTTCTTATTGACGATGAAACACAGAAATGTCATCGGAATTAAATACAAAAGACACAATGCCCACTTAAGTACAAGAAAACTGACTCTTCTTACTGTCTATGATTTGAACCATTCCTGTGACACTAGTTATAGATTCCGATGCTTCACTCCAGGTTTACTATATCCCTTGGACCTTCGCATTGACGATGAAACACAGAAATTGCATAGGCATTAAATAGAAAGGGCACAATGCCGACTTAAGTACAAGAAGACTGACTCTTCCTACTGTCTACGTTTTGAACCATTCCTACGACACTAGTTATAGATTCCGATGCTTCACTTCAGGTTTATTGTATCTCTCTGACCTTCTTATTGACGATGAAACACAGAAATTGCATCGGAATTAAATACAAATGGCACAATGCCGACTTACGTACAAGAAGACTGACTCTTCCTACTGCCTATGCTTTGAACCATTCCTGTGACACTAGTTACAGATTCCGATGCTTCACTTCAGGTTTACTGTATCCCTTGGATCTTCTCTTTGACGATGAAACACAGAAATTGCATCGGAATTAAATACAAAAGGCACAATGCCGACTTAAGTACAAGAAGACTGACTCTACTCACTGTCTATGTTTTGAACCATTCCTGTGACACTAGTTATAGATTCCGATGCTTCACTCCAGGTTTACAGTATCCCTTGGACCTTCATATCGCCGATGAAACACAGAAATTGCATCGGAATTAAATCAAAAAGGCAAAATGCCGACTTAAGTACAAGAAGACTGACACTACTCACTGTCTATGATTTGTACCATTCCTGTGACACTAGTTATAGATTCCGATGCTTCACTCCAGGTTTACTATATCCCTTGGACCTTCTTATTGACGATGAAACACAGAAATTGCATAGGAATTAAATAGAAAAGGCACAATGCCCACTTAAGTACAAGAAGACTGACTCTTCCTACTGTCTACGTTTTGAACCATTCCTATGACACTAGTTATAGATTACGATGCTTCACTTCAGGTTTACTGTATCTCTCTGACCTTCTTACTGACGATGAAACACAGAAATTGCATCGGAATTAAATACAAATGGCACAATGCCGACTTACGTACAAGAAGACTGACTATTCCTACTGTCTATGCTTTGAACCATTCCTGTGACACTAGTTACAGATTCCGATGCTTCACTTCAGGTTTACTGTATCCCTTGGACTTTCTCATTGACGATGAAACACAGAAATTGCATCGGAATTAAATACAAAAGGAACAATGCCGCCTTATGTACAAGAAGACAGATTCTTCTTACTGACTATGTTTTGAATCATTCCTGTGACACTAGTTATAGACTCTGATGCTTCACTTCAGGTTTACTGTATCCCTTGGTACTTCTTAATGAAGATGAAACACAGAAATTGCATCGGAATTTAATACAAAAGGCACAATGCCGACTTAAGTACAAGAAGACTGACTCTTCTTTCTGACTATGTTTTGAACCATTCCTGTAACACTTGTTATAGATTCCGGTTCTTCACTTCAGGTTTACTGTATCCCATGGATCTTCTTATTGGCGATGAAGCACAGAAATTGCATCGGAATTAAATACAAAAGGCACAATGCCGAGTTAAGTACAAGAATACTGACTCTTCTTACTGCCTATGTTTTGAACCATCCCTGTGTCACTAGTTATAGATTCCGATGCTTCACTCCAGGTTAACTGTATCCCTTGGACCTTCTTATTCACGATGAAGCACAAAAATTGCATCGGAATTAAATACAAAAGGCACAATGCCGACTTAAGTAGAAGAATACTGACTCTTTGTACTGTCTATGTTTTGAACCATCCCTGTGTCACTAGTTATAGATTCCGGTTCTTCACCTCAGGTTTACTGTATCCCCTGGACCTTCTTATTGACTATGAAGCACAGAAATTGCTTCGGAATTAAATACAAAAGGCACAATGCCGACTTAAGTACAAGAATACTGACTCTTCTTACTGTCTATGTTTTGAACCATCCCTGTGTCACTAGTTATAGATTCCGATGCTTCACTCCAGGTTAACTGTATCCCTTGGACCTTGTTATTGACGATGAAACACAGAAATTGCATCGGAATTAAATACAAAAGGCACAATGGCGACTTAAGTACAAGAAGACTGACTCTTCTTACTGACTATGCTTTGAACCATTCATGTGACATTAGTTTTAGATTCCGGTGCTTCACTTCAGGTTTACTGTATCCCTTGGACCTTCTTATTGACGATGAATCACAGAAATTGCATCGGAAATAAATACAAAAGGCACAATGCCGACTTAAGTACAAGAAGACTCACTCTTCTTACTGACTATGTTTTGAACCATTCGTGTGACACTAGTTATAGATACTGATGCTTCACTTCAGGTTTACTGTATCCCTTGGACCTTCTTATTGACGGTGAAACATAGAAATTGCATCAGAAATAAATACAAAGGGCACAATGTCGACTTAAGTACAAGAAGACTGACTCATCTTACTGACTATGCTTTGAACCATTCATGTGACATTAGTTTTAGATTCCGGTGCTTCACTTCAGGTTTACTGTAGCCCTTGGACCTTCTTATTGACGATGAAACACAGAAATTGCATCGGAAATAAATACAAAAGGCTCAATGCCGACTTAAGTACAAGAAGACTGACTCTTCTTACTGACTATGTTTTGAACCATTCCTGTGACACTAGTTATAGATTCTGCTGCTTCACTTCAGGTTTACTGTATCCCTTGGACCTTCTTATTGACGATGAAACATAGAAATTGCATCGGAATCAAATACAAAAGGCACAATGCCGACTTAAGTACAAGAAGACTGACTCTTCTTACTGACTATGTTTTGAACCATTCCTGTGAAACTAGTTTTAGATTCCGATGCTTCACTTCAGGTTTACTGTATCCCTCTGACCTTCTTATTGACGATGAATCACAGAAATTGCATCGGAATTAAATACAAAAGGCACAATGCCGACTTAAGTACAAGAAGACTGACTCTTCTTACTGTCTATGTTTGAACCATTCTTGTGACACTAGTTTTAGATTCCGATGCTTCACTTCAGGTTTACTGTATCCCTTGGACATCCTTATTGGCAATGAAACACAGAAATTGCATCGGAATTAAATACAAAACGCAAATGCCGACCTAGGTACAAGAATACTGACTCTTCTTACGGTCTATGTTTTGAACCATCCCTGTGTCACTAGTTATAGATTCCGATGCATCACTCCACGATTCCTGAATCCCTTGGACCTTCTTATTGACGAAGAAACACAGAAATTGCATCGGAATTAAATACAAAAGGCACAATGCCGACTTAAGTACAAGAAGACTGACTCTTCTTACTGACTATGTTTTGAACCATTCCTGTGACACTAGTTATAGACTCCGATGCTTCACTTCTGGTTTACTGTATCCCTTGGACCTTCTTATTGACGATGCAACATAGAAATTGCATCGGAATTAGTTACAAAAAGCACAATGCCGACTTCAGTACAAGAAGACTGACTCTACTTACTGACTATGTTTTGAACCATTCCTATGACACTAGTTATAGGTTCCGATGCTTCACTTCAGATTTTCTGTGTCCCTCTGCCCTTCTTATTGACGATGAAACACAGAAATGTCATCGGAATTAAATACAAAAGACACAATGCCCACTTAAGTACAAGAAAACTGACTCTTCTTACTGTCTATGCTTTGAATCATTCCTGTGACACTAGTTATAGATTCCGATGCTTCACTCCAGGTTTACAGTATCCCTTGGACCTTCTTATCGCCGATGAAACACAGAAATTGCATCGGAATTAAATAAAAAAGGCACAATGCCGACTTAAGTACAAGAAGACTGACTCTACTCACTGTCTATGCTTTGTACCATTCCTGTGACACTAGTTATAGATTCCGATGCTTCACTCCAGGTTTACTATATCCCTTGGACCTTCTTATTGACGATGAAACACAGAAATTGCATAGGAATTAAATAGAAAAGGCACAATGCCGACTTAAGTACAAGAAGACTGACTCTTCCTACTGTCTACGTTTTGAACCATTCCTATGACACTAGTTATAGATTACGATGCTTCACTTCAGGTTTAATGTATCTCTCTGACCTTCTTATTGACGATGAAACACAGAAATTGCATCGGAATTAAATACAAATGGCACAATACCGACTTACGTACAAGAAGACTGACTATTCCTACTGTCTATGCTTTTTAACCATTCCTGTGACACTAGTTACAGATTCCGATGCTTCACTTCAGGTTTACTGTATCCCTTGGACCTTCTCATTGACGATGAAACACAGAAATTGCATCGGAATTAAATACAAAAGGCACAATGCCGACTTATGTAAAAGAAGACAGATTCTTCTTACTGACTATGTTTTGAACCATTCCTGTGACACTAGTTATAGACTCTGATGTTTCACTTCAGGTTTACTCTATCCCTTGGTACTTCTTAATGAAGATGAAACACAGAAATTGCATAGGAATTAAATACAAAAGGCACAATGCCTCCTTAAGTACAAGAAGACTGACTCTTCTTACTGACTATGTTTTGAACCATTCCTGTAACACTTGTTATAGATTCCGGTGCTTCACTTAAGGATTACTGTATCCCCTGGACTTTCTTATTGACGATGAAGCACAGAAATTGCATCGGAATTAAATACAAAAGGCACAATGCCGACTTAAGTACAAGAATACTGACTCTTCTTACTGTCTATGTTTTGAACCATCCCTGTGTCACTAGTTACAGATTCCGATGCTTCACTCCAGGTAAACTGTATCCCTTGGACCTTGTTATTGACGATGAATCACAGAAATTGCATCGGAATTAAATACAAAATGCACAATGCCGACTTAAGTACAAGAAGACGGACTCTTCTTACTGACTATGTTTTGAACTATTCCTGTGACACTAGTTATAGATTCCGATGCTTCACTCCAGGTTTACTGTATCCCTTGGACCACCTTATTGACAATGAAACACAGAAATTGCATCGGAATTAAATACAAAACGCACAATGCCGACCTAAGTACAGGAATACTGACTCTTCTTACGGTCTATGTTTTGAACCATCCCTGTGTCACTAGTTATAGATTCCGATGCATCACTCCAGGTTTCCTGAATCCCTTGGACTTTCTTATTGACGAAGAAACACAGAAATTGTATCGGAATTAAATACAAAAGGCACAATGCCGACTTCAGTACAAGAAGACTGACTCTTCTTACTGACTATGTTTTGAACCATTCCTGGGACACTAGTTATAGATTCCGATGCTTCACTTCAGGTTTACTTTATCCCTTGGACCTTCTTATTGACGAAGCAACATAGAAATTGCATCGGAATTAGTTACAAAAGGCACAATGCCGACTTCAGTACAAGAAGACTGACTCTACTTACTGATTATATTTTGAACCATTCCTATGACACTAGTTGTAGGTTCCGATGCTTCACTTCAGATTATCTGTATCAGTCTGCCCTTCTTATTGACGATGAAACACAGAAATGTTTTCGCAATTAAATACAAAAGACACAATGCCCACTTCAGTACAAGAAAACTGACTCTTCCTACTGTCTATGCTTTGAACCATTCCTGTGACACCAGTTATATATTCCGATTCTTCACTCCAGGTTTACAGTATCCCTTGGACCTACTTATTGCCGATGAAACACAGAAATGGCATCGGAATTAAATAAAAAAGGCACAATGCCGAATTTCGTACAAGAAGACTGACTCTACCTACTGTCTATGTTTTGAACCATTCCTGTGACACTAGTTATAGATTCCGATGCTTCACTGCAGGTTTACTATATCCCTTGGACCTTCTTATTGACGATCTAACACAGAAATTGCATAGGAATTAAATAGAAAAGGCACAATGCCGACTTAAGTACAACAAGACTGACTCTTCCTACTGTCTACGTTTTGAACCATTCCTGTGACACTAGTTATAGATTCCGATGCTTCACTTCAGGTTTACTGTATCTCTCTGACCTTCTTATTGACGATGAAACACAGAAATTGCATCGGAATTAAATACAAAAGGCACAATGCCGACTTACGTACAATAAGACTATCTCTTCCTACTGTCTATGCTTTGAACCATTCCTGTGACACTAGTTATAGATTCCGATGCTTCACTTCAGGTTTACTGTATCCCTTGGACCTTCTCATTGACGATGAGACACAGAAATTGCATCGGAATTAAATACAAAAGGAACAATGCCACCTTATGTACAAGAAGACAGATTCTTCATACTGACTATGTTTTGAACCATTCCTGTGACACTAGTTATAGATTCTGATGCTTCACTTCAGGTTTACTGTATCCCTTGGAACTTCTTAATGAAGATGAAACACAGAAATTGCATCGGAATGAAATACAAAAGACACAATGCCGACTTAAGTACAAGAAGACTGACTCTTCATACTGTCTATGTTTTGAACCATCCCTGTGTCACTAGTTATAGATTCCGATGCTTCACTCCAGGTTAACTGTATCCCTTGGACCTTGTTATTGACGATGAATCACAGAAATTGCATCGCAATTAAATGCAAAAGGCACAATGCCGACTTAAGTACAAGAAGACTGACTCTTCCTACTGTCTATGTTTTGAACCATTCCTGTGACAATAATTATCGATTTCGATGCTTCACTTCAGGTTTACTGTATCCCTCTGACCTTCTTATTGACGATGAAACACAGAAATTGATCGGAATTAAATACAAAAGGCACAATGCAGACTTAAGTACAATAAGACTGACTCTACTCATTGTCTATGTTTTGAACCATTCCTGTGACACTAGTTATAGATTCCGATGCTTCACTTCAGGTTTACTGTATCCCTTGGACCTTCTTATTGACGATGAAACATAGAAATTGCATCGGAATTAAATACAAAAGGCACAATGCCGCCTTAAGTACAAGAAGACTGACTCTTTGTACTGACTATGATTTGAACCATTCCTGTGACACTGGTTATAGATTCCGATGCTTCACTTCTGGTTTACTGTATCCCTCTGACCTTCTTATTGACGATGAAATACAGAAAATGCATCGGAATTAAATACAAAAGGCACAATGCCGAATTAAGTACAAGACGACTGACTCTTCTTAATGTCTATGTTTTGAACCATTCATGTGACACTAGTTTTAGATTCCGATGCTTCAGTCCAGATTTACTGTATCCCTTGGACCTTCTTATTGACGATGAAACACAGAAATTGCATCGGAATTAAATACAAAGGGCACAATGGCGACTTAAGTACAAGAAGACTGACTCCTCTTACGGACTATGCTTTGAACCATTCATGTGACATTAGTTTTAGATTCCGGTGCTTCACTTCAGGTTTACTGTATCCCTTGGACCTTCTTATTGACGATGAACACAGAAATTGCATCGGAAATAAATACAAAAGGCACAATGCCGACTTAAGTACAAAAAGACTGACTCTTCTTACTGACTATGTTTTGAACCATTCCTGTGACACTAGTTATAGATTCTGATGCTTCACTTCAGGTTTACTGTATCCCTTGGACCTTTTTATTGACGATGAAACAGAGAAATTGCATCGGAATCAAATACAAAATTCACAATGCCGACTTAAGTACAAGAAGACTGACTCTTCTTACTGACTATGTTTTTAACCATTCCCGTTACAATAGTTATAGATTCCGATGCTTCACTTCAGATTTACTGTATCCCTCTGACCTTCGTATTGACGACGAAACACAGAAATTTCATCGGAATTAAATGCAAAAGACACAATGCCCACTTAAGTGCAAGAAAACTAAATCTTCTTACTGTCTATGCTTTGAACCATTCCTGTGACACTAGTTATAGATTCCGAGGCTTCACTCCAGTTTTACTGTATCCCTTGGCCCTTCTTATTGACGATGAAACACAGAAATTGCATCGGAATTAAATGAAAAAGGCACAATGCCGCCTTAAGTACAAGAAGACTGACTCTTCGTACTGACTATGTTTTGAACCATTCCTGTGACACTAGTTGTAGATTCCGATGCTTCACCTCTGGTTTACTGTATCCCTCTGACCTTCTTATTGACGATGAAACACAGAAATTGCATCGGAATTAAATACAAAAGGCACAATGCCGAATTAAGTACAAGAAGACTGATTCTTCTTACTGTCTATGTTTTGAACCTTCATGTGACACTAGTTATAGATTCCGATGCTTCAGTCCAGGTTTACTGTATCCCTTGGACCTTCTTATTGACGATGAAACACAGAAATTGCATCGGAATTAAATACAAAAGGCACAATGCCGACATAAGTACAAGAAGACTGACTCTTCTTACTGACTATGCTTTGAACCATTCATGTGACATTAGTTTTAGATTCCGGTGCTTCACTTCAGGTTTACTGTATCCCTTGGACCTTCTTATTGACGATGAAGCACAGAAATTGCATCGGAAATAAACACAAAAGGCACAATGCCGACTTAAGTACAAGAAGACTGACTCTTCTTAATGACTATGTTTTGATCCATTCCTGTGACACTAGTTATAGATTCTGATGCTTCACTTCAGGTTTACTGTATCCCTTGGACCTTTTTGTTGACGATGAAACACAGAAATGCAATCGGAATTAAATACAAAAGACACAATCCCCACTTAAGTACAAGAATACTGACTCTTCTTACGGTCTATGTTTTGAACCATCCCTGTGTCACTAGTTATAGATTCCGATGCATCACTCCAGGTTTCCTGAATCCCTTGGACCTTCTTATTGACGAAGAAACACAGAAATTGCATAGGAATTAAATAGAAAAGGCACAATGCCGACTTATGTACAAGAAGACTGACTCTTCCTACTGTCTACGTTTTGAACCATTCCTGTGACACTAGTTATAGATTCCGATGCTTCACTTCAGGTTTACTGTATCTCTCTGACCTTCTTATTGACGATGAAACACAGAAACTGCATCGGAATTAAATACAAAAGGCACAATGCCGACTTACGTACAATAAGACTGACTCTTCCTACTGTCTATGCTTTGAACCATTCCTGTGACACTAGTTATAGATTCCGATGCTTCACTTCAGGTTTACTGTATCCCTTGGTCCTTCTCATTGACGATGAAACACAGAAATTGCATCGGAATTAAATACAAAAGGAATAATGCCGCCTTATGTACAAGAAGACAGATTCTTCATACTGACTATGCTTTGAACCATTCCTGTGACACTAGTTATAGACTCTGATGCTTCACTTCAGGTTTACTGTATCCCTTGGAACTTCTTAATGAAGATGAAACACAGAAATTGCATCGGAATTAAATACAAAAGGCACAATGCCGACATAAGTACAAGAAGACTGACTCTTCTTTCTGACTATGTTTTGAACCATTCCTGTAACACTTGTTATAGATTCCGGTTCTTCACTTCAGGTTTACTGTATCCCCTGGACCGTCTTACTGACGATGTAGCACAGAAATTGCATCGGAATTAAATACAAAAGGCACAATGCCGATTTAAGTACAAGAATACTGACTCTTCTTCCTGTCTATGTTTTGAACCATCCCTGTGTCACTAGTTATAGATTCCGATGCTTCACTCCAGGTTAACTGTATCCCTTGGACCTTGTTATTGACGATGAATCACAGAAATTGCATCGCAATTAAATGCAAAAGGCACAATGCCGACTTAAGTACAAGAAGACTGACTCTTCCTACTGTCTATGTTTTGAACCATTCCTGTGACAATAGTTATAGATTTCGATGCTTCACTTCAGGTTTGCTGTATCCCTCTGACCATCTTATTGACGATGAAATACAGAAATTGCATCGGAATTAAATACAAAAGGCACAATGCCGAATTAAGTACAAGAAGACTGACTCTTCTTAATGTCTACGTTTTGAACCATTCATGTGACACTAGTTTTAGATTCCGATGCTTCAGTCCAGATTTAATGTATCCCTTGCACCTTCTTATTGACGATGAAACACAGAAATTGCATCGGAATTAAATACAAAGGGCACAATGGCGACTTAAGTACAAGAAGACTGACTCTTCTTACGGACTATGCTTTGAACCATTCATGTGACATTAGTTTTAGATTCCGGTGCTACACTTCAGGTTTACTGTATCCCTTGGACCTTCTTATTGACGATGAAACACAGAAATTGCATCGGAAATAAATACAAAAGGCACAATGCCGACTTAAGTACAAAAAGACTGACTCTTCTTACTGACTATGCTTTGAACCATTCCCGTTACAATAGTTATAGATTCCGATGCTTCACTTCAGATTTACTGCATCCCTCTGACCTTCGTATTGACGATGAAACACAGAAATTTCATCGGAATTAAATACAAAAGACACAATGCCCACTTAAGTGCAAGAAAACTAAACCTTCTTATTGTCTATGCTTTGAACCATTCCTGTGACACTAGTTATAGATTCCGAGGCTTCACTCCAGATTTACTGTATCCCTTGGCCCTTCTTATTGACGATGAAACACAGAAATTGCATCGGAATTAAATGAAAAAGGCACAATGCCGCCTTAAGTACAAGAAGACTGACTCTTCGTACTGACTATGTTTTGAACCATTCCTGTGACACTAGTTATAGATTCCGATGCTTCACCTCTGGTTTACTGTATCCCTCTGACCTTCTTATTGACGATGAAACACAGAAATGCAATCGGAATTAAATACAAAAGACACAATCCCCACTTAAGTACAAGAATACTGACTCTACTTACTGTCTATGTTAGAACCATTGTTGAGACACTAGTTATAGATTCCGATGCTTCACTCCAGGTTTACTATATCCCTTGGACCTTCTTATTGACGATGAAACACAGAAATTGCATAGGAATTAAATAGAAAAGGCACAATGCCAAAATAAGTACAAGAAGACTGACTCTTCCTACTGTCTATATTTTGAACCATTCCTGTGACACTAGTTATAGATTGCGATGCTTCACTTTAGGTTTACTGTATCCCTCTTACCTTCTTATTGACGATGAAACACAGAATTTGCATCGGACTTAAATACAGAAGGCACAATGCCGACATAAGTACAAGAAGACTGACTCATCTTACTGCCTATGACTTGAACCATTCCTGTGACACTACTTATAGATTCCGATGCTTCACTCCAGGTTTACTGTATCCGTTGGACCTTCTTATTGACGATGAAACACAGAAATTGCATCGGAATTAAATACAAAAGGCACAATGCCGACTTATGTACAAGAAGACAGACTCTTCTTACTTACTATGTTTTGAACCATACCTGTGACACTAGTTATGGATTCCGATGCTTCACTTCAGATGTACTGTATCCCTCTGACGTTCTTATTGATGATGATACACAGAAATAGCGTCGGAATTAAATACAAAATGCACAATGCCGAATTAAGTACAAGAAGACCGACTCTTCTCACTGTCTATGTTTTGAATCATTCCTGTGATACTAGTAATAGATTCCGATGCTTTACTCTTAGTTAACTGTATCCCTTAGACCCTCTTAATGACGATGAAACACAGAAATTGCATCGGAATTAAATACAAAAGACACAATGCCGACTTAAGTGCAAGAAGACTGACTCTTCTTACTGACTATGTTTTGAACCATTTCTGTGACACTAGTTATAGATTTCGATGCTTCACTCCCGGCTTACTGTATCCCTTGGACCTTCTTATTGACGATGAAACACAGAAATTGCATCGGAATTAAATACAAAAGGCACAATGCCGACTTTAGTACAAGAAGACTGACTGTTCTTACTGTCTATGTTTTGAACCATTTCTGTGACACTAGTAATAGATTCCGATGCTTCACTCTAGGTTTACTGTATCCCTTGGACCTTCTTATTGACGATGAAACACAGAAATTGCATCGGAACTAAATAAAAAAGGGACAATGCCGACTTAAGTACAAGAAGACTGACTCTTCCTACTTTCTATGTTTTTACCATTCTTGTGACACTAGTTATAGATTCCGATGCTTCACTTCAGGTTTACTGTATCCCTCTGACCTTCTTATTGACGATGAAACACAGAAATTGCAACGGAATTAAATACAAAAGGGACAATGCCGACTTAAGTACAAGAAGACTGACTCTTCTTCTGTCTATGTTTGAACCATTCCTGTGACACTAGTTATAGATTTCGATGCTTCACTTCAGGTTTACTGTATCCCTCTAACCTTCTTATTGACGATGAACCACAGAAATTGAATCGGAATTAAATGCAAAAGGCCCAATGCCGACATAAGGCAAGAAGACTGACTCTTCTTACTGACTATGTTATGAACCATTCCTGTGACACTAGTTTTAGATTCCGATGCTTCACTTCAGGTTTACTGTATCCCTCTGACCTTCTTATTAACGATGAAACACAGAAATCGCATCGGAATTAAATCCAAAAGGGACAGTGCCGAATTAAGTACAAGAAGACTGACTCATCTTACTGTCTACGAATTGAACCACTCCTGTGACACTACTTATAGATTCCAATGCTTCACTCCAGGTTTACTGTTTCCCTTGGACATTCTTATTGACGATGAAACACAGAAATTGCATCGGAATTAAATACAAAAGGCACATTGCCGACTTTGGTACAAGAAGACTGACTCTTCTTACTGACTATGTTTTAATTCATTCCTGTGACACTAGTTAGAGATTCCGATGCTTCACACCAGGTTTACTGTATCCCTTGGACCTTCTTATTGACGATGAAACACAGAAATTGCATCGGAATTAAACACAAAAGGCATTATGCCGACTTAAGTACAAGAAGACTGACTCTTCTTACTGACTATGCTTTGAACCATTCCTGTGACACTAGTTATGGATTCCGATGCTTCACTTCAGATTTACTGTATCCATCTGATGTTCTTATTGACGATGAAACACAGAAATTGCGTCGGAATTAAATACAGAATGCACAATGCCGAATTATGTACAAGAACACTGACTCTTCTTACTGACTATGCTTTGAACCATTCCTGTGACACTAGTTATAGATTCCGATGCTTCACTTCAGGTTTACTGTATCCCTTGGACCGTCTTATTAACGATGAAACACAGCAATTGCATCGGAATTAATTACAGAAGCCACAATGCCGACTTCAGTACAAGAAGACTGACTCTTCCTACTTTCTATGTTTTTACCATTCCTGTGACACTAGTTATAGATTCCGATGCTTCACTTCGGGTTTACTGTGTCCCTCTGACCTTCTTATTGACGATGAAACACAGAAATTGCAACGGAATTAAATACAAAAGGGACAATGCCGACTTAAGTACAAGAATACTGACTCTTCTTCTGTCTATGTTTTGAACCATTCCTTTGACACTAGTTATAGATTTCGATGCTTCACTTCAGGTTTACTGTATCCCTCTAACCTTCTTATTGACGATGAACCACAGAAATTGCAACGGAATTAAATGCAAAAGGCCCAATGCCGACTTAAGAACAAGAAGACTGACTCTTCTTACTGACTATGTTATGAACCATTCCTGTGACACTAGTTTTAGATTCCGATGCTTTACTTCAGGTTTACTGTATCCCTCTGACCTTCTTATTAACGATGAAACACAGAAATCGCATCGGAATTTAAATCCAAAAGGCACAGTGCCGAATTAAGTACAAGAAGACTGGCTCTTCTTACTGACTATGTTTTGAACCATACCTGTGACACTAGTTATGGATTCCGATGCTTCACTTCAGATGTACTGTATTCCTCTGACGTTCTTATTGATGTTGAAACACAGAAATTGTGTCGGAATTAAATACAAAATGCACAATGCCGAATTAAGTACAAGAAGACCGACTCTTCTTACAGTCTATGTTTTGAATCATTCCTGTGACACTAGTAATACATTCCGATGCTTCACTCTTAGTTTACTGTATCCCTTGGAACCTCTTAATGACGATGAAACACAGAAATTGCATCGGAATTCAATACAAAAGGCACATTGCCGACTTTGGTACAAGAAGACTGACTCTTCTTACTGACTATGTTTTAATTCATTCCTGTGCCACTAGTTATAGATTCCGATGCTTCACACCAGGTTTACTGTATCCCTTGGACCTTCTTATTGACGATGAAACACAGAAATTGCATCGGAATTAAATACAAAAGGCATAATGCCGACTTAAGTACAAGAAGACTGACTCTTCTTACTGACTATGTTTTGAACCATTTCTGTGACACTAGTTATAGATTCCGATGCTTCACTCCCGGTTTACTGTATCCCTTGGACCTTCTTATTGACGATGAAACACAGAAATTGCATCGGAATAAAATACAAAAGGCACAATGCCGACTTCAGTACAAGAAGACTGACTGTTCTTACTGACTATGTTTTGAACCATTCCTGTGACACTAGTTATAGATCCGATGCTTCACTTCAGGTTTACTGTATCCCTCTGACCTTCTTATTGACGATGAAACACAGAAATTGCATCGTACTTAAATACAAAAGTTACAATGCCGACATAAGTACAAGAAGACTGACTCTTCTTACTGACTATGTTTTGATTCATTCCTGTGACACTAGTTATAGATTCCGATGCTTCACTCCAGGTTTACTGTATCCCTTGGACCTTCTTATTGACGATGAAACACAGAAATTGCGTCGGAAATAAATACAAAATGCACAATGCCGAATTAAGTACAAGAAGACTGACTCTTCTTACTGACTATGTTTTGAACCATTCCTGTGACACTAGTTATGGATTCCGATGCTTCACTTCAGATTTACTGTATCCATCTGACGTTCTTATTGACGATGAAACACAGAAATTGCGTCGGAATTAAATACAAAATGCACAATGCCGAATTAAGTACAAGAAGACTGACCCTTCTTACTGTCTATGTTTTGAACCATTCCTGTGACACTAGTAATAGATTCCGATGCTTCACTCTACGTTTACTGTATCCCTTGGACCTTCTTATTGACGATGACACACAGAAATTGCATCGGAATTAAATAAAAAAGGCACAATGCCGACTTAAGTACAAGAAGACTGACTCATCTTACTGTCTATGTTTTGAACCATTCCTGTGACACTAGTTACAGATTCCGATGCTTCCCTGCAGGTTTACTGTATCCCTGTGACCTTCTTATTGACGATGAAACACAGAAATTGCATCGGAATTAAATACAAAGGGCACAATGCCGACTTAAGTACAAGAACACTGACTCCTCTTACTGACTATGCTTTGAACCATTCCTGTGACACTAGTTATAGATCCGATGCTTCACTTCTGGTTTACTGTATCCCTCTGACCTTCTTATTGACGATGAAACACAGAAATTGCATCAGACTTAATTACAAAAGGTACAATGCCGACATAAATGCAAGAAGACTGACTCTTCTTACTGACTATGTTTTGATTCATTCCTGTGCCACTAGTTATAGATTCCGATGCTTCACTCCAGGTTTACTGTATCCTTTGGACCCTCTTATTGACGATGAAACACAGAAATTGCGTCGGGCTTACATACAAAATGCTCAATGCCGAATTAAGTACAAGAAGACTGACTCTTCTTACTGACTATGCTTTGAACCATTCCTGTGACACTAGTTATGGATTCCGATGCTTCACTTCAGATTTACTGTATCCATCTGACATTCTTATTGACGATGAAACACAGAAATTGCGTCGGAATTAAATACAAAATGCACAATGCCGAATTAAGTACAAGAAGACTGACTCTTCTTACTGTCTATGTTTTGAACCATTCCTGTGACACTAGTAATAGATTCCGATGCTTCACTCTACGTTTACTGTATCCCTTGGACCTTCTTATTGACGATGACACACAGAAATTGCATCGGAATTAAATAAAAAAGGCACAATGCCGACTTAAGTACAAGAAGACTGACTCATCTTACTGTCTATATTTTGAACCATTCCTGTGACACTAGTTACAGATTCCGATGCTTCCCTGCAGGTTTACTGTATCCATCTGACCTTCTTATTGACGATGAAACACAGAAATTGCATCGGAATTAAATACAAAGGGCACAATGCCGACTTAAGTACAAGAACACTGACTCCTCTTACTGACTATGTTTTGAACCATTCCTGTGACACTAGTTATAGATCCGATGCTTCACTTCAGGTTTACTGTATCCCTCTGACCTTCTTATTGACGATGAAACACAGAAATTGCATCGTACTTAAATACAAAAGTTACAATGCCGACATAAGTACAAGAAGACTGACTCTTCTTACTGACTATGTTTTGATTCATTCCTGTGACACTAGTTATAGATTCCGATGCTTCACTCCAGGTTTACTGTATCCCTTGGACCTTCTTATTGACGATGAAACACAGAAATTGCGTCGGAAATAAATACAAAATGCACAATGCCGAATTAAGTACAAGAAGACTGACTCTTCTTACTGACTATGTTTTGAACCATTCCTGTGACACTAGTTATGGATTCCGATGCTTCACTTCAGATTTACTGTATCCATCTGACGTTCTTATTGACGATGAAACACAGAAATTGCGTCGGAATTAAATACAAAATGCACAATGCCGAATTAAGTACAAGAAGACTGACCCTTCTTACTGTCTATGTTTTGAACCATTCCTGTGACACTAGTAATAGATTCCGATGCTTCACTCTACGTTTACTGTATCCCTTGGACCTTCTTATTGACGATGACACACAGAAATTGCATCGGAATTAAATAAAAAAGGCACAATGCCGACTTAAGTACAAGAAGACTGACTCATCTTACTGTCTATGTTTTGAACCATTCCTGTGACACTAGTTACAGATTCCGATGCTTCCCTGCAGGTTTACTGTATCCCTGTGACCTTCTTATTGACGATGAAACACAGAAATTGCATCGGAATTAAATACAAAGGGCACAATGCCGACTTAAGTACAAGAACACTGACTCCTCTTACTGACTATGCTTTGAACCATTCCTGTGACACTAGTTATAGATCCGATGCTTCACTTCTGGTTTACTGTATCCCTCTGACCTTCTTATTGACGATGAAACACAGAAATTGCATCAGACTTAATTACAAAAGGTACAATGCCGACATAAATGCAAGAAGACTGACTCTTCTTACTGACTATGTTTTGATTCATTCCTGTGCCACTAGTTATAGATTCCGATGCTTCACTCCAGGTTTACTGTATCCTTTGGACCCTCTTATTGACGATGAAACACAGAAATTGCGTCGGGCTTACATACAAAATGCTCAATGCCGAATTAAGTACAAGAAGACTGACTCTTCTTACTGACTATGCTTTGAACCATTCCTGTGACACTAGTTATGGATTCCGATGCTTCACTTCAGATTTACTGTATCCATCTGACATTCTTATTGACGATGAAACACAGAAATTGCGTCGGAATTAAATACAAAATGCACAATGCCGAATTAAGTACAAGAAGACTGACTCTTCTTACTGTCTATGTTTTGAACCATTCCTGTGACACTAGTAATAGATTCCGATGCTTCACTCTACGTTTACTGTATCCCTTGGACCTTCTTATTGACGATGACACACAGAAATTGCATCGGAATTAAATAAAAAAGGCACAATGCCGACTTAAGTACAAGAAGACTGACTCATCTTACTGTCTATATTTTGAACCATTCCTGTGACACTAGTTACAGATTCCGATGCTTCCCTGCAGGTTTACTGTATCCATCTGACCTTCTTATTGACGATGAAACACAGAAATTGCATCGGAATTAAATACAAAGGGCACAATGCCGACTTAAGTACAAGAACACTGACTCCTCTTACTGACTATGCTTTGAACCATTCCAGTGACACTAGTTATAGATCCGATGCTTCACTTCAGGTTTACTGTATCCCTCTGACCTTCTTATTGACGATGAAACACAGAAATTGCATCAGACTTAAATACAAAAGTTACAATGCCGACATAAGTGCAGGAAGACTGACTCTTCTTACTGACTATGTTTTGATTCATTCCTGTGCCACTAGTTATAGATTCCGATGCTTCACTTCAGGTTTACTGTATCCCATGGACCGTCTTATCGACGATGAAACACAGCAATTGCATCGGAATTAATTAGAGAAGCCACGATGCCGACTTCAGTACAAGAAGACTGACTCTTCCTACTTTCTATGTTTTTACCATACCTGTGACACTAGTTATAGATTCCGATGCTTCACTTCAGGTTTACTGTATCCCTCTGACCTTCTTATTGACGATGAAACACAGAAATTGCAACGGAATTAAATACAAAAGTGACAATGCCGACTTAAGTACAAGAATACTGACTCTTCTTCTGTCTATATTTTGAACCATTCCTGTGACACTAGTTACAGATTTCGATGCTTCACTTCAGGTTTACTGTATCCCTCTAACTTTCTTATTGACGATGAACCACAGAAATTTCAACGCAATTAAATGCAAAAGGCCCAATGCCCACTTAAGGACAAGAAGACTGAATCTCCTTACTGACTATGTTTTGAACCATTTCTGTGACACTAGTTATAGATTCCGATGCTTCACTCCCGGTTTACTGTATCCCTTGGACCTTCTTATTGACGATGAAACACAGATATTGCATCGGAATTAAATACAAAAGGCACAATGCCGACTTAAGTACAAGAACACTGACTCCTCTTGCTGACTATGCTTTGAACCATTCCTGTGACACTAGTTATAGATCCGATGCTTCACTTCAGGTTTACTGTGTCCCTGTGACCTTCTTATTGACGATTGAACACAGAAATTGCATCGGAATTAAATACAAAAGGCACAATGCCGACTTTAGTACAAGAAGACTGACTGTTCTTACTGACTATGTTTTGAACCATTCCTGTGACACTAGTTATAGATCCGATGCTTCACTTCAGGTTTACTGTATCCCTCTGACCTTCTTATTGGGGATGAAACACAGAAATTGCATCGTACTTAAATACAAAAGTTACAATGCCGACATAAGTACAAGAAGACTGACTCTTCTTACTGACTATGTCTTGATTCATTCCTGTGACACTAGTTATAGATTCCTATGCTTCACTCCTGGTTTACTGTATCCCTTGGACCTTCTTATTGACGATGAAACACAGAAATTGCGTCGGAATTAAATACAAAATGCACAATGCCGAATTAAGTACAAGAAGACTGACTCTTCTTACTGACTATGTTTTGAACCATTCCTGTGACACTAGTTATGGATTCCGATGCTTCACTTCAGATTTACTGTATCCAACTGACGTTCTTATTGACGATGAAACACAGAAATTGCGTCGGAATTAAACACAAAATGCACAATGCCGAATTAAGTACAAGAAGGCTGACTCTTCTTACTGTCATTGTTTTGAACCATTCCTGTGACACTAATACTAGATTCCGATGCTTCACTATAGGTTTACTGTATCCCTTGGACCTTCTTATTGACGATGAAACACAGAAATTGCATCGGAATTAAATAAAAAAGGCACAATGCCGACTTAAGTACAAGGAGACTGGCTCATCTTACTGTCTATGTTTTGAACCATTCCTGTGACACTAGTTACAGATTCCGATGCTTCCCTGCTGGTTTACTGTATCCCTGTGACCTTCTTATTGACGATGAATCACAGAAATTGCATCGGAATTAAATACAAAGGGCACAATGCCGACTTAAGTACAAGAACACTGACTCCTCTTACTGACTATGCTTTGAACCATTCCTGTGAAACTAGTTATAGATACGATGCTTCACTTCAGGTTTACTGTATCCCTCTGACCTTCCTATTGACGATGAAACACAGAAATTGCATCGGACTTGAATACAAAAGTTACAATGCCGACATAAGTACAAGAAGACTGACTCTTCTTACTGACTATGTTTTGATTCATTCCTGTGCCACTAGTTATAGATTCCGATGCTTCACTCCAGGTTTACTGTATCCCTTGGACCCTCTTATTGACGATGAAACACAGAAATTGCGTCGGACTTACATACAAAATGCTCAATGCCGAATTAAGTACAAGAAGACTGACTCTTCTTACTGACTATGCTTTGAACCATTCCTGTGACACTAGTTATGGATTCCGATGCTTCACTTCAGATTTACTGTATCCATCTGACGTTCTTATTGACGATGAAACACAGAAATTGCGTCGGAATTAAATACAAAAAGCACGATGCCGAATTATGTACAAGAACACTGACCCTTCTTAATGACTATGCTTTGAACCATTCCTGTGACACTAGTTATAGATTCCGATCCTTCACTTCAGGTTTACTGTATCCCTTGGACCGTCTTATTGACGATGAAACACAGCAATTGCCTCGGAATTAATTAGAGAAGCCACAATGCCGACTTCAGTACAAGAAGACTGACTCTTCCTACTTTCTATGTTTTTACCATTCCTGTGACACTAGTTATAGATTCCGATGCTTCACTTCAGGTTTACTGTTTCCTTCTGACCTTCTTATTGACGATGAAACACAGAAATTGCAGCGGAATTAAATACAAAAGGGACAATGCCGACTTAAGTACAAGAATACTGACTCTTCTTCTGTCTATGTTTTGAACCATTCCTGTGACACTAGTTATAGATTTCGATGCTTCACTTCAGGTTTACTGTATCCCTCTAACTTTCTTATTGACGATGAACCACAGAAATTGCAACGAAATTAAATGCAAAAGGCCCAAAGCCGACATAAGGACAAGAAGACTGACTCTTCTTACTGACTATGCTATGAACCATTCCTGTGACACTAGTTTTAGATTCCGATGCTTCACTTCAGGTTTACTGTATCCGTCTGACCTTCTTATTAACGATGAAACACAGAAATCGCATCGGAATTTAAATCCAAAAGGCACAGTGCCGAATTAAGTACAAGAATACTGACTCATCTTACTGTCTATGATTTGAACCATTCCTGTGACACTACTTATAGATTCCGATGCTTCACTCCAGGTTTACTGTATCCCTTGGACCTTCTTATTGACGATGAAACACAGAAATTGCATCGGAATTAAATACAAAAGGCACAATGCCGACTTATGTACAAGAAGACTGACTCTTCTTACTGACTATTTTTTGAACCATACCTGTGACACTAGTTATGGATTCCGATGCTTCACTTCAGATGTACTGTATCCCTCTGACGTTCTTATTGACGATGAAACACAGAAATTGCGTCGGAATTAAATACAAAATGCACAATGCCGAATTAAGTACAAGAAGACCGACTCTTCTTACTGTCTATGTTTTGAATCATTCCTGTGACACTAGTAATAGATTCCGATGCTTCACTCTTAGTTTACTGTATCCCTTGGAACCTCTTAATGACGATGAAACACAGAAATTGCATCGGAATTAAATACAAAAGGCACATTGCCGACTTTGGTACAAGAAGACTGACTCTTCTTACTGACTATGTTTTAATTCATTCCTGTGGCACTAGTTATAGATTCCGATGCTTCACACCAGGTTTACTGTATCCCTTGGACCTTCTTATTGACGATGAAACACAGAAATTGCATCGGAATTAAATACAAAAGGCATAATGCTGACTTAAGTACTAGAAGACTGACTCTTCTTACTGACTATGTTTTGAACCATTTCTGTGACACTAGTTATAGATTCCGATGCTTCACTCCCGGTTTACTGTATCCCTTGGACCTTCTTATTGACGATGAAACACAGAAATTGCTTCCGAATTAAATACAAAAGGCACAATGCCGACTTTAGTACAAGAAGACTGACTGTTCTTACTGACTATGTTTTGAACCATTCCTGTGACACTAGTTATAGATCCGTTGCTTCACTTCAGGTTTACTGCATCCCTCTGACCTTCTTATTGACGATGAAACACAGAAATTGCATCGTACGTAAATACAAAAGTTACAATTCCGACATAAGTACAAGAAGACTGACTCTTCTTACTGACTATGTTTTGATTCATTCCTGTGACACTAGTTATAGATTCCGATGCTTCACTCCAGGTTTACTGTATCCCTTGGACCTTCGTATTGACGATGAAACAGAGAAATTGCGTCGGAATTAAATGCAAAATGCACAATGCCGAATTAAGTACAAGAAGACTGACTCTTCTTACTGACTATGTTTTGAACCATTCCTGTGACACTAGTTATGGATTCCGATGCTTCACTTCAGATTTACTGTATCCATCTGACGTTCTTATTGACGATGAAACACAGAAATTGCGTCGGAATTAAATACAAAATGCACAATGCCGAATTAAGTACAAGAAGACTGACTCATCTTACTGTCTATGTTTTGAACCATTCCTCTGACACTAGTTACAGATTCCGATGCTTCCCTGCAGGTTTACTGTATCCCTGTGACCTTCTTATTGACGATGAAACACAGAAATTGCATCGGAATTAAATACAAAGGGCACAATGCCGACTTAAGTACAAGAACACTGACTCCTCTTACTGACTATGCATTGAACCATTCCTGTGACACTAGTTATAGATCCGATGCTTCACTTCAGTTTTACTGTATCCCTCTGACCTTCTTATTGACGATGAAACACAGAAATTGCATCGGACTTCAATACAAAAGTTTCAATGCCGACATAAGTACAAGAAGACTGACTCTTCTTACTGACTATGTTTTGATTCATTCCTGTGCCACTAGGTATAGATTCCGATGCTTCACTCCAGGTTTACTGTATCCCTTGGACCTTCTTATTGACGATGAAACACAGAAATTGCGTCGGAATTACATACAAAATGCACAATGCCGTATTAAGTACAAGAAGACTGACTCTTCTTACTGACTACGTTTTGAACCATTCCTGTGACACTAGTTATGGATTCCCATGCTTCACTTCAGATTTACTGTATCCATCTGACGGTCTTATTGACGATGAAACACAGAAATTGCGTTGGAATTAAATACAAAATGCACAATGCCGAATTATGTACAAGAACACTGACTCTTCTTACTGACTATGCTTTGAACCATTCCTGTGACAATAGTTACAGATTCCGATGCTTCACCTCAGGTTTACTGTATCCCTTGGACCGTCTTATTGACGATGAAACACAGCAATTGCATCGGAATTAATTAGAGAAGGCACAATGCCGACTTAAGTAAAAGAAGACTGATTCTTCCTACTTTCTATGTTTTTACCATTCCTGTGACACTAGTTATAGATTTCGATGCTTCACTTCAGGTTTACTGTATCCTTCTGACCTTCTTATTGACGATGAAACACAGAAATTGCAACGGTATTAAATACAAAAGGGACAATGCCGACTTAAGTACAAGAAGACTGACTCTTCTTCTGTCTATGTTTTGAACCATTCCTGTGACACTAGTTATAGATTTCGATGCTTCACTTCAGGTTTACTGTATCCCTCTAACCTTCTTATTGACGATGAAACACAGAAATCGCATCGGAATTAAATCCAAAAGGCACAGTGCCGAATTAAGTACAAGAAGTCTGACTCATCTTACTGTCTATGATTTGAACCATTCCTGTGATACTACTTATAAATTCCGATGCTTCACTCCAGGTTTACTGTAACCCTTGGACATTCTTATTGACGATGAAACACAGAAATTGCATCGGAATTAAAAACAAAAGGCACAATGCCGACTTATGTACAAGAAGACTGACTCTTCTTACTGACTATGTTTTGAACCATACCTGTGACACTAGTTATGGATTCCGATGCTTCACTTCAGATGTACTGTATCCCTCTGACGTTCTTATTGACGATGAAACACAGAAATTGCGTCGGAATTAAATACAAAACGCACAATGCCGAATTAAGTACAAGAAGACTGACTCTTCTTACTGTCTATGTTTTGAATCATTCCTGTGACACTAGTAACAGATTCCGATGCTTCACTCTTAGTTTACTGTATCCCTTGGTCCCTCTCAATGACGATGAAACACAGAAATTGCATCGGAATTAAATACAAAAGGCACATTGCCGACTTTGGTACAAGACGACAGACTCTTCTTACTGACTATGTTTTAATTCATTCCTGTGACACTAGTTATGGATTCCGATGCTTCACACCAGGTTTACTGTATCCCTTGGACCTTCTTATTGACGATGAAACACAGAAATTGCATCGGAATTAAATACATAAGGCATAATGCCGACTTAAGTACCAGAAGACTGACTTTTCTTACTGACTATGCTTTGAACCATTTCTGTGACACTAGTTATAGATTCCGATGCTTCACTCCCGGTTTACTGTATCCCCTGGACCTTCTTATTGACGCTGAAACACAGAAATTGCATCGGAATTAAATACAAAAGGCACAATGCCGACTTTAGTACAAGAAGACTGACAGTTCTTACTGACTATTATTTGAACCATTCCTGTGACACTAGTTATAGATTCCGATGCTTCACTTCAGATTTACTGTATCCCTCTGACGTTCTTATTGACGATGAAACACAGAAATTGCGTCGGAATTAAATACAAAATGCACAATGCCGAATTAAGTACAAGAAGACTGACTCTTCTTACTGTCTATGTTTTGAACCATTCCTGTGACACTAGTAATAGATTCCGATGCTTCACTCTAGGTTTACTGTATCCCTTGCACCTTCTTATTGACGATGAAACACAGAAATTGCATCGGAATTAAATAAAAAAGGCACAATGCCGACTTAAGTACAAGAAGACTGACTCATCTTACTGTCTATGTTTTGAACCATTCTTGTGACACTAGTTACCGATTCCGATGCTTCCCTGCAGGTTTACTGTATCCCTGTGACCTTCTTATTGACGATGAAACACAGAAATTGCATCGGAATTAAATACAAAGGGCACAATGCCGACTTAAGTACAAGAACACTGACTCTTCTTACTGACTATGCTTTGAACCATTCCTGTGACACTAGTTATAGATCCGATGCTTCACTTCAGGTTTACTGTATCCCTCTGACCTTCTTATTGTCGATGAAACACAGAAATTGCATCGGACTAAATACAAAAGTTACAATGCTGACATAAGTACAAGAAGACTGACTCTTCTTACTGACTATGTTTTGATTCATTCCTGTGCCACTAGTTATAGATTCCGATGCATCACTCCAGGTTTACTGTATCCCTTGGACCTTCTTACTGACGATGAAACACAGAAATTGCGTCGGAATTACATACAAAATGCTCAATGCCGAATTTAGTACAAGAAGACTGACTCTTCTTACTGACTATGCTTTGAACCATTCCTGTGACACTAGTTATGGATTCCGACGCTTCACTTCAGATTTACTGTATCCGTCTGACGTTCTTATTGACGATGAAACACAGAAATTGCGTCGGAATTAAATACAAAATGCACAATGCCGAATTATGTACAAGAACACTGACTCTTCTTACTGACTATGCTTTGAACCATTCCTGTGACAATAGTTATAGATTCCGATGCTTCACTTCAGGTTTAATGTTTCCCTTGGACTGTCTTATTGACGATGAAACACAGCAATTGCATCGGAATTAATTAGAGAAGCCACAATGCCGACTTCAGTACAAGAAGACTGACTCTTTCTACTTTCTATGTTTTTACCATTCCTGTGACACTAGTTATAGATTCCGATGCTTCACTTCAGGTTTACTGTATCCCTCTGACCTTCTTATTGACGATGAAACACAGAAATTGCAACGGAATTAAATACAAAAGGGACAATGCCGACTTAAGAACAAGAAGACTGACTCTTCTTGCTGACTATGTTATGAACCATTCCTGTGACACTAGTTTTAGATTCCGATGCTTCACTTCAGGTTTACTGTACCCCTCTGACCTTCTTATTAACTATGAAACACAGAAATCGCATCGGAATTTAAATCCAAAAGGCACAGTGCCGAATTAAGTACACGAATACTGACTCATCTTACTGTCTATGATTTGAACCATTCCTGTGACACTACTTATAGATTCCGATGCTTCACTCCAGGTTTACTGCATCCCTTGGACCTTCTTATTGACGATGAAACACGGAAATTGAATCGGAATTAAATACAAAAGGCACAATGCCAACTTATGTACAAGAAGACTGACTCTTCTTACTGACTATGTTTTGAACCATACCTGTGAAACTAGTTATGGATTCCGATGCTTCACTTCAGATGTACTGTATCCCTCTGACGTTCTTATTGACGATGAAACACAGAAATTGCGTCGGAATTAAATACAAAATGCACAATGCCGAATTAAGTACAAGAAGACCGACTCTTCTTACTGTCTATGTTTTGAATCATTCCTGTGACACTAGTAATTGATTCCGATGCTTCACTCTTAGTTTACTGTATCCCTTGGAACCTCTTAATGACGATGAAACACAGATATTGCATCGGAATTAAATACAAAAGGCACATTGCCGACTTTGGTACAAGACGACAGACTCTTCTTACTGACTATGTTTTAATTCATTCCTGTGACACTAGTTATGGATTCCGATGCTTCACACCAGGTTTACTGTATCCCTTGGACCTTCTTATTGACGATGAAACACAGAAATTGCATCGGAATTAAATACATAAGGCATAATGCCGACTTAAGTACCAGAAGACTGACTTTTCTTACTGACTATGCTTTGAACCATTTCTGTGACACTAGTTATAGATTCCGATGCTTCACTCCCGGTTTACTGTATCCCCTGGACCTTCTTATTGACGCTGAAACACAGAAATTGCATCGGAATTAAATACAAAAGGCACAATGCCGACTTTAGTACAAGAAGACTGACAGTTCTTACTGACTATTATTTGAACCATTCCTGTGACACTAGTTATAGATTCCGATGCTTCACTTCAGATTTACTGTATCCCTCTGACGTTCTTATTGACGATGAAACACAGAAATTGCGTCGGAATTAAATACAAAATGCACAATGCCGAATTAAGTACAAGAAGACTGACTCTTCTTACTGTCTATGTTTTGAACCATTCCTGTGACACTAGTAATAGATTCCGATGCTTCACTCTAGGTTTACTGTATCCCTTGCACCTTCTTATTGACGATGAAACACAGAAATTGCATCGGAATTAAATAAAAAAGGCACAATGCCGACTTAAGTACAAGAAGACTGACTCATCTTACTGTCTATGTTTTGAACCATTCCTGTGACACTAGTTACAGATTCCGATGCTTCCCTGCAGGTTTACTGTATCCCTGTGACCTTCTTATTGACGATGAAACACAGAAATTGCATCGGAATTAAATACAAAGGGCACAATGCCGACTTAAGTACAAGAACACTGACTCTTCTTACTGACTATGCTTTGAACCATTCCTGTGACACTAGTTATAGATCCGATGCTTCACTTCAGGTTTACTGTATCCCTCTGACCTTCTTATTGTCGATGAAACACAGAAATTGCATCGGACTAAATACAAAAGTTACAATGCTGACATAAGTACAAGAAGACTGACTCTTCTTACTGACTACGTTTTGATTCATTCCTGTGCCACTAGTTATAGATTCCGATGCATCACTCCAGGTTTACTGTATCCCTTGGACCTTCTTACTGACGATGAAACACAGAAATTGCGTCGGAATTACATACAAAATGCTCAATGCCGAATTAAGTACAAGAAGACTGACTCTTCTTACTGACTATGCTTTGAACCATTCCTGTGACACTAGTTATGGATTCCGAAGCTTCACTTCAGATTTACTGTATCCGTCTGACGTTCTTATTGACGATGAAACACAGAAATTGCGTCGGAATTAAATACAAAATGCACAATGCCGAATTATGTACAAGAACACTGACTCTTCTTACTGACTATGCTTTGAACCATTCCTGTGACACTAGTTATAGATTCCGATGCTTCACTTCAGGTTTAATGTTTCCCTTGGACTGTCTTATTGACGATGAAACACAGCAATTGCATCGGAATTAATTAGAGAAGCCACAATGCCGACTTCAGTACAAGAAGACTGACTCTTTCTACTTTCTATGTTTTTACCATTCCTGTGACACTAGTTATAGATTCCGATGCTTCACTTCAGGTTTACTGTATCCCTCTGACCTTCTTATTGACGATGAAACACAGAAATTGCAACGGAATTAAATACAAAAGGGACAATGCCGACTTAAGAACAAGAAGACTGACTCTTCTTACTGACTATGTTATGAACCATTCCTGTGACACTAGTTTTAGATTCCGATGCTTCACTTCAGGTTTACTGTACCCCTCTGACCTTCTTATTAACTATGAAACACAGAAATCGCATCGGAATTTAAATCCAAAAGGCACAGTGCCGAATTAAGTACACGAATACTGACTCATCTTACTGTCTATGATTTGAACCATTCCTGTGACACTACTTATAGATTCCGATGCTTCACTCCAGGTTTACTGCATCCCTTGGACCTTCTTATTGACGATGAAACACGGAAATTGAATCGGAATTAAATACAAAAGGCACAATGCCAACTTATGTTCAAGAAGACTGACTCTTCTTACTGACTATGTTTTGAACCATACCTGTGAAACTAGTTATGGATTCCGATGCTTCACTTCAGATGTACTGTATCCCTCTGACGTTCTTATTGACGATGAAGCACAGAAATTGCGTCGGAATTAAATACAAAATGCACAATGCCGAATTAAGTACAAGAAGACCGACTCTTCTTACTGTCTATGTTTTGAATCATTCCTGTGACACTAGTAATTGATTCCGATGCTTCACTCTTAGTTTACTGTATCCCTTGGAACCTCTTAATGACGATGAAACACAGATATTGCATCGGAATTAAATACAAAAGGCACATTGCCGACTTTGGTACAAGAAGACTTACTCTACTTACTGACTATGTTTTAATTCATTCCTGTGACACTAGTTATAGATTCAGATGCTTCACTCCAGGTTTACTGTATATCTTGGACCTTCATATTGACGATGAAACACAGAAATTGCGTCGGAATTAAATGCAAAATGCACAATGCCGAATTAAGTACAAGAAGAGTGACCCTTATTACTGACTTTGTTTTGAACCATTCCTGTGACACTAGTTATGGATTCCGATGCTTCACTTCAGATTTACTGTATCCATCTGACGTTCTTATTGACGATGAAACACAGAAATTGCGTCGGAATTAAATACAAAATGCACAATGCCGAATTAAGTACAAGAAGACTGACTCTTCTTACTGTCTATGTTTTGAACCATTCCTGTGACACTAGTAATAGATTCCGATGCTGCACTCTAGGTTTTTCTGTATCCCTTTGACCTTCTTATTGACGATGAAACACAGAAATTGCATCGGAATTAAATAAAAAAGGCACAATGCCGACTTAAGTACAAGAAGACTGACTCATCTTACTGTCTATGTTTTGAACCATTCCTGTGACACTAGTTACAGATTCCGATGCTTCCCTGCAGGTTTACTGTATCCCTGTGACCTTCTTATTGACGATGAAACACAGAAATTGCATCGGAATTAAATACAAAGGGCACAATGCCGACTTAAGTACAAGAACACTGACGCCTCTTACTGACTATGCTTTGAACCATTCCTGTCACACTAGTTATAGATCCGATGCTTCACTTCAGGTTTACTGTATCCCTCTGACCTTCCTATTGACGAGGAAACACAGAAATTGCAATCGGACTTAAATACAAAAGTTACAATGCCGACATAAGTACAAGAAGACTGACTCTTCTTACTGACTATGTTTTGATTCATTCCTGTGCCACTAGTTATAGATTCCGATGCTTCACTCCAGGTTTACTGTATCCCTTGGACCTTCTTATTGACGATGAAACACAGAAATTGCGTCAAAATTACATACAAAATGCACAATGCCGAATTAAGTACAAGAAGACTGACTCTTCTTACTGACTATGATTTGAACCATTCCTGTGACACTAGTTATGGATTCCCATGCTTCACTTCAGATTTACTGTATCCATCTGACGTTCTTATTGACGATCAAACACAGAAATTGCGTCGGAATTAAATACAAAATGCACAATGCCGAATTATGTACATGAACACTGACTCTTCTTACTGACTATGCTTCGAACCATTCCTGTGACACTAGTTATAGATTCCGATGCTTTACTTCAGGTTTACTGTATCCCTTGGACCGTCTTATTGACGATGAAACACAGCAATTGCATCGGAATTAATTAGAGAAGGCACAATGCCGACTTAAGTACAAGAAGACTGACTCTTCCTACTTTCTATGTTTTTACCATTCCTGTGACACTAGTTATAGATTCCGATGCTTCACTTCAGGTTCACTGTATCCCTTGGACCGTCTTATTGACGATGAAACACAGCAATTGCATCGGAATTAATTAGAGGAGGCCCAATGCCGACTTAAGTACAAGAAGACCGACTCTTCCTACTTTCTATTTTTTTACCATTCCTGTGACACACGTTATAGATTCCGATGCTTCACTTCAGGTTTACTGTATCCTTCTGACCTTCTTATTGACGATGAAACACAGAAATTGCAGCGGAATTAAATACAAAATGGAGATTGCCGACTTAAGTACAAGAAGACTGACTCTTCTTCTGTCTATGTTTTGAACCATTCCTGTGACACTAGTTATAGATTTCGATGCTTCACTTCAGGTTTACTGTATCCCTCTAACCTTCTTATTGACGATGAAACACAGAAATCGCATCGGAATTAAATCCAAAAGACACAGTGCCGAATTAAGTACAAGATGACTGACTCATCTTACTGTCTATGATTTGAACCATTCGTGTGACACTAGTTATAGATTTCGATGCTTCACTTCAGGTTTACTGTATCCCTCTAACCTTCTTATTGACGATGAAACACAGAAATCGCATCGGAATTAAATCCAAAAGGCACAGTGCCGAATTAAGTACAAGAAGACTGACTCATCTTACTGTCTATGATTTGGACCATTCCTGTGACACTACTTATAAATTCCGATGCTTCACTCCAGGTTTACTGTAACCCTTGGACCTTCTTATTGACGATGAAACACAGAAATGGCATCGGAATTAAATACAAAAGGCACAATGCCGACTTATGTACAAGAAGACTGACTCTTCTTACTGACTATGTTTTGAACCATACCTGTGACACTAGTTATGGATTCCGATGCTTCACTTCAGATGTACTGTAACCCTCTGACGTTCTTATTGACGATGAAACACAGAAATTGCGTCGGAATTAAATACAAAACGCACAATGCCGAATTAAGTACAAGAAGACTGACTCTTCTTACTGTCTATGTTTTGAATCATTCCTGTGACACTAGTAACAGATTCCGATGCTTCACTCTTAGTTTACTGTATCCCTTGGTCCCTCTCAATGACGATGAAACACAGAAATTGCATCGGAATTAAATACAAAAGGCACATTGCCGACTTTGGTACAAGACGACAGACTCTTCTTACTGACTATGTTTTAATTCATTCCTGTGACACTAGTTATGGATTCCGATGCTTCACACCAGGTTTACTGTATCCCTTGGACCTTCTTATTGACGATGAAACACAGAAATTGCATCGGAATTAAATACATAAGGCATAATGCCGACTTAAGTACCAGAAGACTGACTTTTCTTACTGACTATGCTTTGAACCATTTCTGTGACACTAGTTATAGATTCCGATGCTTCACTCCCGGTTTACTGTATCCCCTGGACCTTCTTATTGACGCTGAAACACAGAAATTGCATCGGAATTAAATACAAAAGGCAAAATGCCGACTTTAGTATAAGAAGACTGACAGTTCTTACTGACTATTATTTGAACCATTCCTGTGACACTAGTTATAGATTCCGATGCTTCACTTCAGATTTACTGTATCCCTCTGACGTTCTTATTGACGATGAAACACAGAAATTGCGTCGGAATTAAATACAAAATGCACAATGCCGAATTAAGTACAAGAAGACTGACTCTTCTTACTGTCTATGTTTTGAACCATTCCTGTGACACTAGTAATAGATTCCGATGCTTCACTCTAGGTTTACTGTATCCCTTGGACCTTCTTATTGACGATGAAACACAGATATTGCATCGGAATTAAATAAAAAAGGCACAATGCCGACTTAAGTACAAGAAGACTGACTCATCTTACTGTCTATGTTTTGAACCATTCCTGTGACACTAGTTACAGATTCCGATGCTTCCCTGCAGGTTTACTGTATCCCTGTGACCTTCTTATTGACGATGAAACACAGAAATTGCATCGGAATTAAATACAAAGGGCACAATGGCGACTTAAGTACAAGAACACTGACTCTTCTTACTGACTATGCTTTGAACCATTCCTGTGACACTAGTTATAGATCCGATGCTTCACTTCAGGTTTACTGTATCCCTCTGACCTTCTTATTGACGATGAAACACAGAAATTGCATCGGACTAAATACAAAAGTTACAATGCTGACATAAGTACAAGAAGACTGACTCTTCTTGCTGACTATGTTTTGATTCATTCCTGAGCCACTAGTTATAGATTCCGATGCTTCACTCCAGGTTTACTGTATCCCTTGGACCTTCTTACTGACGATGAAACACAGAAATTGCGTCGGAATTACATACAAAATGCTCAATGCCGAATTAAGTACAAGAAGACTGACTCTTCTTACTGACTATGCTTTGAACCATTCCTGTGACACTAGTTATGGATTCCGATGCTTCACTTCAGATTTACTGTATCCCTCTGACCTTCTTATTGACGATGAAACACAGAAATTGCGTCGGAATTAAATACAAAATGCACAATGCCGAATTATGTACAAGAACACTGACTCTTCTTACTGACTATGCTTTGAACCATTCCTGTGACACTAGTTATAGATTCTGATGCTTCACTTCAGGTTTACTGTTTCCCTTGGACTGTCTTATTGACGATGAAACACAACAATTGCATCGGAATTAGTTAGAGAAGCCACAATGCCGACTTCAGTACAAGAAGACTGACTCTTTCTACTTTCTATGTTTTTACCATTCCTGTGACACTAGTTATAGATTCCGATGCTTCACGTCAGGTTTACTGTATCCCTCTGACCTTCTTACTGACGATGAAAAACAGAAATTGCAACGGAATTAAATACAAAAGGGACAATGCCGACTTAAGAACAAGAAGACTGACTCTTCTTACTGACTATGTTATGAACCATTCCTGTGACACTAGTTTTAGATTCCGATGCTCCACTTCAGGTTTACTGTACCCCTCTGACCTTCTTATTAACGATGAAACACAGAAATCGCATCGGAATTTAAATCCAAAAGGCACAGTGCCGAATTAAGTACACGAATACTGACTCATCTTACTGTCTATGATTTGAACCATTCCTGTGACACTACTTATAGATTCCGATGCTTCACTCCAGGTTTACTGCATCCCTTGGACCTTCTTATTGACGATGAAACACGGAAATTGCATCGGAATTAAATACAAAAGGCACAATGCCGACTTGTGTACAAGAAGACTGACTCTTCTTACTGACTATGTTTTGAACCATACCTGTGAAACTAGTTATGGATTCCGATGCTTCACTTCAGATGTACTGTATCCCTACGACGTTCTTATTGACGATGAAACACAGAAATTGCGTCGGAATTAAATACAAAATGCACAATGCCGAATTAAGTACAAGAAGACCGACTCTTCTTACTGTCTATGTTTTGAATCATTCCTGTGACACTAGTAATTGATTCCGATGCTTCACTCTTAGTTTACTGTATCCCTTTGAACCTCTTAATGACGATGAAACACAGATATTGCATCGGAATTAAATACAAAAGGCACATTGCCGACTTTGGTACAAGAAGACTATTTCTACTTACTGACTATGTTTTAATTCATTCCTGTGACACTAGTTATAGATTCTGATGCTTTACACCAGGTTTACTGTATCCCTTGGACCTTCTTATTGACGATGAAACACAGAAATTGCATCGGAATTAAATACAAAAGGCATAATGCCGACTTAAGTACAAGAAGACTGACTCTTCTTACTGACTATGTTTTGAACCATTTCTGTGACACTAGTTATAGATTCCGATCCTTCACTCCCGGTTTACTGTATCCCTTGGACCTTCTTATTGACGATGAAACACAGAAATCGCATCGGAATTAAATACAAAAGGCACAATGCCGACTTTAGTACAAGAAGACTGACTGTTCTTACTGACTATGTTTTGAACCATTCCTGTGACACTAGTTATAGATCCGATGCTTCACTTCAGGTTTACTGTATCCCTCTGACCTTCTTATTGACGATGAAACACAGAAATTGCATCGTACTTAAATACAAAAGTTACAATTCCGACATAAGTACAAGAAGACTGACTCTTCTTACTGACTATGTTTTGATTCATTCCTGTGACACTAGTTATAGATTCCGATGCTTCACTCCAGGAATACTGTATCCCTTGGACCTTCTTATTGACGATGAAACACAGATATTGCATCGGAATTGAATAAAAAAGGCACAATGCCGACTTAAGTACAAGAAGACTGACTCATCTTACTGTCTATGTTTTGAACCATTCCTGTGACACTAGTTACAGATTCCGATGCTTCCCTGCAGGTTTACTGTATCCCTGTGACCTTCTTATTGACGATGAAACACAGAAATTGCATCGGAATTAAATACAAAATGCACAATGCCGACTTAAGTACAAGAACACTGACTCTTCTTACTGACTATGCTTTGAACCATTCCTGTGACACTAGTTATAGATCCGATGCTTCACTTCAGGTTTACTGTATCCCTCTGACCTTCTTATTGACGATGAAACACAGAAATTGCATCGGACTAAATACAAAAGTTACAATGCTGACATAAGTACAAGAAGACTGACTCTTCTTACTGACTATGCTTTGAACCATTCCTGTGACACTAGTTATAGATTCCGATGCTTCACTTCAGATTTACTGTATCCATCTGACGTTCTTATTGACGATGAAACACAGAAATTGCGTCGGAATTAAATACAAAATGCACAATGCCGAATTATGTACAAGAACACTGACTCTTCTTACTGACTATGCTTTGAACCATTCCTGTGACACTAGTTATAGATTCCGATGCTTCACTTCAGGTTTACTGTTTCCCTTGGACTGTCTTATTGACGATGAAACACAACAATTGCATCGGAATTAATTAGAGAAGCCACAATGCCGACTTCAGTACAAGAAGACTGACTCTTTCTACTTTCTATGTTTTTACCATTCCTGTGACACTAGTTATAGATTCCGATGCTTCACTTCAGGTTTACTGTATCCCTCTGACCTTCTTATTGACGATGAAACACAGAAATTGCAACGGAATTAAATACAAAAGGGACAATGCCGACTTAAGAACAAGAAGACTGACTCTTCTTACTGACTATGTTATGAACCTTTCCTGTGACACTAGTTTTAGATTCCGATGCTCCACTTCAGGTTTACTGTACCCCTCTGACCTTCTTATTAACGATGAAACACAGAAATCGCATCGGAATTTAAATCCAAAAGGCACAGTGCCGAATTAAGTACACGAATACTGACCCATCTTACTGTCTATGATTTGAACCATTCCTGTGACACTACTTATAGATTCCGATGCTTCACTCCAGGTTTACTGCATCCCTTGGACCTTCTTATTGACGATGAAACACGGAAATTGCATCGGAATTAAATACAAAAGGCACAATGCCGACTTATGTACAAGAAGACTGACTCTTCTTACTGACTATGTTTTGAACCATACCTGTGAAACTAGTTATGGATTCCGATGCTTCACTTCAGATGTACTGTATCCCTCTGACGTTCTTATTGACGATGAAACACAGAAATTGCGTCGGAATTAAATACAAAATGCACAATGCCGAATTAAGTACAAGAAGACCGACTCTTCTTACTGTCTATGTTTTGAATCATTCCTGTGACACTAGTAATTGATTCCGATGCTTCACTCTTAGTTTACTGTATCCCTTGGAACCTCTTAATGACGATGAAACACAGATATTGCATCGGAATTAAATACAAAAGGCACATTGCCGCATTTGGTACAAGAAGACTAACTCTACTTACTGACTATGTTTTAATTCATTCCTGTGACACTAGTTATAGATTCTGATGCTTTACACCAGGTTTACTGTATCCCTTGGACCTTCTTATTGACGATGAAACACAGAAATTGCATCGGAATTAAATACAAAAGGCATAATGCCGACTTAAGTACAAGAAGACTGACTCTTCTTACTGACTATGATTTGAACCATTTCTGTGACACTAGTTATAGATTCCGATGCTTCACTCCCGGTTTACTGTATCCCTTGGACCTTCTTATTGACGATGAAACACAGAAATCGCATCGGAATTAAATACAAAAGGCACAATGCCGACTTTAGTACAAGAAGACTGACTGTTCTTACTGACTATGTTTTGAACCATTCCTGTGACACTAGTTATAGATCCGATGCTTCACTTCAGGTTTACTGTATCCCTCTGACCTTCTTATTGACGATGAAACACAGAAATTGCATCGTACTTAAATACAAAAGTTACAATTCCGACATAAGTACAAGAAGACTGACTCTTCTTACTGACTATGTTTTGATTCATTCCTGTGACACTAGTTATAGATTCCGATGCTTCACTCCAGGTTTACTGTATCCCTTGGACCTTCATATTGACGATGAAACACAGAAATTGCGTCGGAATTAAATGCAAAATGCACAATGCCGAATTAAGTACAAGAAGAGTGACTCATCTTACTGTCTATGTTTTGAACCATTCCTGTGACATTAGTTACAGATTCCGATGCTTCCCTGCAGGTTTACTGTATCCCTGTGACCTTCTTATTGACGATGAAACACAGAAATTGCATCGGAATTAAATACAAAGGGCACAATGCCGACTTAAGTACGAGAACACTTACTCCTCTTACTGACTATGCTTTGAACCATTCCTGTCACACTAGTTATAGATCCGATGCTTCACTTCAGGTTTACTGTATCCCTCTGACCTTCTTATTGACGATGAAACACAGAAATTGCATCGGACTTAAATACAAAAGTTACAATGCCGACATAAGTACAAGAAGACTGACTCTTCTTACTGACTATGTTTTGATTCATTCCTGTGCCACTAGTTATAGATTCCGATGCTTCACTCCAGGTTTACTGTATCCCTTGGACCTTCTTATTGACGAAGAACACAGAAATTGCGTCAAAATTACATACAAAATGCACAATGCCGAATTAAGTACAAGAAGACTGACTCTTCTTACTGACTATGTTTTGAACCATTCCTGTGACACTAGTTATGGATTCCCATGCTTCACTTCAGATTTACTGTATCCATCTGACGTTCTTATTGACGATCAAACACAGAAATTGCGTCGGAATTAAATACAAAATGCACAATGCCGAATTATGTATATGAACACTGACTCTTCTTACTGACTATGCTTTGAACCATTCCTGTGACACTAGTTATAGATTCCGATGCTTCACTTCAGGTTTACTGTATCCCTTGGACCGTCTTATTGACGATGAAACACAGCAATTGCATCGGAATTAATTAGAGAAGGCACAATGCCGACTTAAGTACAAGAAGACTGACTCTTCCTACTTTCTATGTTTTTACCATTCCTGTGACACTAGTTATAGATTCCGATGCTTCACTTCAGGTTCACTGTATCCCTTGGACCGTCTTGTTGACGATGAAACACAGCAATTGCATCGGAATTAATTAGAGAAGGCCCAATGCCGACTTAAGTACAAGAAGACCGACTCTTCCTACTTTCTATGTTTTTACCATTCCTGTGATACTAGTTATAGATTCCGATGCTTCACTTCAGGTTTACTGTATCCTTCTGACCTTCTTATTGACGATGAAACACAGAAATTGCAACGGAATTAAATACAAAAGGGAGAATGCCGACTTAAGTACAAGAAGACTGACTCTTCTTCTGTCTATGTTTTGAACCATTCCTGTGACACTAGTTATAGATTTCGATGCTTCACTTCAGGTTTACTGTATCCCTCTAACCTTCTTATTGACGATGAAACACAGAAATCGCATCGGAATTAAATCCAAAAGGCACAGTGCCGAATTAAGTACAAGATGACTGACTCATCTTACTGTCTATGATTTGAACCATTCCTGTGACACTACTTATAGATTCCGATGCTTCACTCCAGGTTTACTGTATCCCTTGGACCTTCTTATTGACGATGAAACACAGAAATTGCATCGGAATTAAATACAAAAGGCACAATGCCGACTTATGTACAAGAAGACTGACTCTTCTTACTGACTATGTTTTGAACCATACCTGTGACACTAGTTATGGATTCCGATTCTTCACTACAGATGGACTGTATCCCTCTGACGTTCTTATTGACGATGATACACAGAAATTGCGTCGGAATTAAATACAAAATGCACAGTGCCGAATTAAGTACAAGAAGACTGACTCTTCTTACTGTCTATGTTTTGAATCATTCCTGTGACACTAGTAACAGATTCCGATTCTTCACTCTTAGTTTACTGTATCCCTTGGTCCCTCTCAATGACGATGAAACACAGAAATTGCATCGGAATTAAATACAAAAGGCACATTGCCGAACTTGGTACAAGAAGACAGACTCTTCTTACTGACTATGTTTTAATTCATTCCTGTGACACCAGTTATGGATTCCGATGCTTCACACCAGGTTTACTGTATCCCTTGGACCTTCTTATTGACGATGAAACACAGAAATTGCATCGGAATTAAATACAAAGGGCACAATGCCGACTTAAGTACAAGAACACTGACTCTTCTTACTGACTATGCTTTGAACCATTCCTGTGACACTAGTTATAGATTCCGATGCTTCACTCCAGGTTTACTGTATCCCTTGGACCTTCTTATTGACGATGAAACACAGAAATTGCGTCGGAATTAAATACAAAATGCACAATGCCGAATTAAGTACAAGAAGACTGCCTCTTCTTACTGACTATGTTTTGAACCATTCCTGTGACACTAGTTATGGATTCCGATGCTTCACTTCAGATTTACTGTATCCATCTGACGTTCTTATTGACGATGAAACACAGAAATTGCGTCGGAATTAAATACAAAATGCACAATGCCGAATTATGTACAAGAAGACTGACTCTTCTTACTGTCTATGTTTTGAACCATTCCTGTGACACTAGTAATAGATTCCGATGCTTCACTCTTGGATTACTGTATCCCTTGGACCCTCTTAATGACGATGAAACTCAGAAATTGCATCGGAATTAATTACAAAAGGCACAATGCCGACTTAAGTACAAGAAGACTGACTCTTCTTACTGACTATGTTATGAACCAATCCTATGACACTAGTTATAGATTCCGATGCTTTACTTCAGGTTTACTGTATCCCTCTGACCTTCTTATTAACGATGAAACACAGAAATCGTATCGGAATTAAATCCAAAAGGCACAGAGCCGAATTAAGTACAAGAAGACTGACTCTTCTTACTGTCTATGATATGAACCATTCCTGTGACACTAGTTACAGATTCGGATGCTTCACTCCAGGTTTACTGTATCCCTTGGACCTTCTTATTGACGATGAAACACAGATATTGCATCGGAATTAAATACAAAAGGCACAATGATGACTTATGTACAAGAACACTTACTCTTCTTACTGACTATGTTTTGAACCATTCCTGTGACACTAGTTATGGATTCCGATGCTTCACTTCAGATGTACTGTATCCCTTGGACCTTCTTATTGACGATGAAACACAGAAATTGTGTCGGAAATACATACAAAATGCACAATGCCGAATTAAGTACAAGAAGACTGACTCTTCTTACTGACTATGTTCTAAACCATTCCTGTGACACTAGTTATGGATTCCGATGCTTCACTTCAGATTTACTGTATCCATCTGACGTTCTTATTGACGATGAAACACAGAAATTGCGTCGGAATTAAATACAAAATGCACAATGCCGAATTATGTACAAGCACACTGACTCTTCTTACTGACTATGCTTTGAACCATTCCTGTGACACTAGTTATAGATTCCGATGCTTCACTTCAGGTTTACTGTATCCCTTGGACCGTCTTATTGACGATGAAACACAGCAATTGCACCGGAATTAATTAGAGAAGGCACAATGCCGACTTAAGTACAAGAGGACTGACTCTTCCTACTTTCTATGTTTTTACCATTCCTGTGACACTAGTTATAGATTCCGATGCTTCACTTCAGGTTTACTGTATCCTTCTGAACTTCTTATTGACGATGAAACACAGAAATTGCAACGGAATTAAATACAAAAGGGACAATGTCGACTTAAGTACAAGAAGACTGACTCTTCTTCTGTCTATGATTTGAACCATTCCTGTGACACTACTTATAGATTCCGATGCTTCACTCCACGTTTACTGTATCCCTTGGACCTTCTTATTGACGATGAAACACAGAAATTGCGTCGGAATTAAATACAAAATGCACAATGCCGAATTATGTACAAGAACACTGACTCTTCTTACTGACTATGCTTTGAACCATTCCTGTGACACTAGTTATAGATTCCGATGCTTCACTTCAGGTTTACTGTATCCCTTGGACCGTCTTATTGGCGATGAATCACAGCAATTGCACCGGAATTAATTAGAGAAGGCACAATGCCGACTTAAGTACAAGAAGACTGACTCTTCCTACATTCTATGTTTTTACCATTCCTGTGACACTAGTTATAGATTCCGATGCTTCACTTCAGGTTTACTGTTTTCTTCTGACCATCTTATTGACGATGAAACACAGAAATTGCAACGGAATTAAATACAAAAGGGACAATGCCGACTTAAGTACAAGAAGACTGACTCTTCTTACTGTCTATGTTTTGAATCATTCCTGTGACACTAGTAATAGATTCCGATGATTCACTCTTAGTTTACTGTATCCCTTGGTCCCTCTCATTGACGATGAAACACAGAAATTGCATCGGAATTAAATACAAAAGGCACATTGCCGACTCTGGTACAAGAAGACAGACTCTTCTTACTGACTATGTTTTAATTCATTCCTGTGACACTAGTTATGGATTCCGATGCTTCACACCAGGTTTACTGTATCCCTTGGACCTTCTTATTGACGATGAAACACAGAAATTGCAACGGAATTAAATACAAAAGGCATAGTGCCGACATTAGTACAAGAAGACTGACTCTTCTTACTGACTATGTTTTGAACCATTTCTGTGACACTAGTTATAGATTCCGATGCTTGACTCCCGGTTTACTGTATCCTCTGGACCTTCTTATTGACGATGAAACACAGAAATTGCATCGGAATTAAATACAAAAGGCACAATGCCGACTTTAGTACAAAAAGACTGACTGTTCTTACTGACTATGTTTTGAGCCATTCCTGTGACACTAGTTACAGATTCCGATGCTTCACTTCAGATTTACTGTATCCCTCTGACGTTCTTATTGACGATGAAACACAGTAATTGCGTCGGAATTAAATACAAAATGCACAATGCCGAATTAAGTACAAGAAGACTGACTCTTCTTACTGTCTATGTTTTGAACCATTCCTGTGACACTAGTAATAGATTCCAATGTTTCACTCTAGGTTTACTGTATCCCTTGGACCTTCTTATTGACGATGAAACACAGAAATTGCATCGGAATTAACTACAAAGGGCACAATGCCGACTTAAGTACAAGAAGACTGACTCTTCTTACTGACTATGCTTTGAACCATTCCTGTGACACTAGTTATAGATCCAATGCTTCACTTCAGGTTTACTGTATCCCTCTGACCTTCTTCTTGACGATGAAACACAGAAATTACATCGGACTAAATACAAAAGTTACAATGCCGACATAAGTACAAGAAGACTGACTCTTCTTACTGACTATGTTTTGATTCATTCCTGTGACACTAGTTATAGATTCCGATGCTTCACTCCAGGTTTACTGTATCCCTTGGACCTTCTTATTGACGATGAAACACAGAAATTGCGTCGGAATTAAATTCAAAATGCACAATGCCGAATTAAGTACAAGAAGACTGCCTCTTCTTACTGACTATGTTTTGAACCATTCCTGTGACACTAGTTATGGATTCCGATGCTTCACTTCAGATTTACTGTATCCATCTGACGTTCTTATTGACGATCAAACACAGAAATTGCGTCGGAATTAAATACAAAATGCACAATGCCGAATTATGTACAAGAAGACTGACTCTTCTTACTGTCTATGTTTTGAACCATTCCTGTGACACTAGTAATAGATTCCGATGCTTCACTCTTGGTTTACTGTATCCCTTGGACCCTCTTAATGACGATGAAACACAGAAATTGCATCGGAGTTAAATACAAAAGGCACATTGCCGACTTTGGTATAAGAAGACTGACTCTTCTTACTGACTATGTTTTGATTCATTCCTGTGACACTAGTTATAGATTCCAATGCTTCACACCAGGTTTACTGTATCCCTGTGACCTTCTTATTGACGATGAATCACAGCAATTGCATCGGAATTAATTAGAGAAGGCACAATGCCGACTTCAGTACAAGAAGACTGACTCTTCCTACTTTCTATGTTTTTACCATTCCTGTGACACTAGTTATAGATTCCGATGCTTCACTTCAGGTTTACTGTATCCCTCAGACCTTCTTATTAACGATGAAACACAGAAATCGCATCGGAATTAAACTCAAAAAGCACAGTGCCGAATTAAGTACAAGAAGACTGACTCATCTTACTGTCTATCATTTGAACCATTCCTGTGACACTACTTATAGATTCCGATGCTTCACTCCAGGTTTACTGTATCCCTTGGACCTTCTTATTGACGATGAAACACAGAAATTGCATCGGAATTAAATACAAAAGGCACAATGCCGACTTCTGTACAAGAAGACTGACTCTTCTTACTGACTATGTTTTGAACCATACCTGTGACACTAGTTATGGATTCCGATGCTTCACTTCAGATGTACCGTATACCTCTGACGTTCTTATTGACGATGAAACACAGAAATTGCGTCGGAATTAAATACAAAATGCACAATGACGAATTAAGTACAAGAAGACGGACTCTTCTTACTGTCTATGTTTTGAATCATTCCTGTGACACTAGTAATAGATTCCGATGCTTCACTCTTAGTTTACTGTATCCCTTGGACCCTCTTAATGACGATGCAACACACAAATTGCATCGGAATTAAATACAAAAGGCACATTGCCGACTTTGGTACAAGAAGACTGACTCTTCTTACTGACTATGTTTAATTCATTCCTGTGACACTAGTTATAGATTCCGATGCTGCACACCAGGTTTACTGTATCCCTTGGACCTTCTTATTGACGATGAAACACAGAATTTGCATCGGAATTAAATACAAAAGGCATAATGCCGACTTAAGTACAAGAAGACTGACTCTTCTTACTGACTATGTTTTGAACCATTTCTGTGACACTAGTTATAAATTCCGATGCTTCACTCCCGGTTTACTGTATCCCATGGACCTTCTTATTGACGATGAAGCACAGAAATTGCATCGGAATTAAATGAAAAAGGCACAATGCCGACTTAAGTACAAGAGGACTGACTCATCTTACTGTCTATGTTTTGAACCATTCCTGTGACACTAGTTACAGATTCCGATTCTTCCCTGCAGGTCTACTGTATTCCTGTGACCTTCATATTGACGATGAAACACAGAAATTGCATCGGAATTAAATACAAAGCGCACAATGCCGACTTAAGGACAAGAACACTGACTCTTCTTACTGACTATGTTTTGAACCATTTCTGTGACACTAGTTATAAATTCCGATGCTTCACTCTTGGTTTACTGTATCCCTTGGACCCTCTTACAGACGATGAAACACAGAAATTGCATCAGAGTTAAAAACAAAAGGCACATTGCCGACTTTGGTATAAGAAGACTGACTCTTCTTGGTGACTATGTTTTGATTCATTCCTGTGACACTAGTTATAGATTCCAATGCTTCACAGCAGGTTTACTGTATCCCTTGGACCTTCTTATTGACGATGAAACACAGAAATTGCATCGGAAATAAATACAAAAGGCATAATGCCGACTTAAGTACACGAAGACTGACTCTTCTTACTGTCTATGTTTTGAACCATTCCTGTGACACTAGTTACAGATTCCGATGCTTCACTGCAGGTTTACTGTATCCCTGTGACCTTCTTATTGACGATGAAACACAGCAATAGCATCGGAATTAATTAGAGAAGGCACAATGCCGACTTAAGTACAAGAAGACTGACTCTTAATACTTTCTATGTTTTTACCATTCCTGTGACACTAGTTATATATTCCGATGCTTCACTTCAGGTTTACTGTATCCCTCTGACCCTCTTATTGACGATGAAACACAGAAATTGCAACGGAATTAAATACAAAAGGGACAATGCCGACTTAAGTACAAGAAGACTGACTCTTCCTACTGTCTATGTTTTGAACCATCCCTGTGACACTAGTTATAGATTCCGATGCTTCACTTCAGGTTTACTGTATCCCTCTGTCCTTCTTATTGACGAGGAAACACAGAAATTGCATCAAAGTTAAATACAAAAGGCACATTGCCGACTTTGGTATAAGAAGACTGACTCTTCTTACTGACTATGTTTTGATTCATTCCTGTGACACTAGTTATAGATTTCGATGCTTCACTTCAGGTTTGCTGTATGCTTTGGTCCTTCGTATTGACGATGAACCACAGAAATTGCATCGAAATTAAATACAAAAGGCACAATGCCGACTTAAGTACAAGAAAACTGACTCTTCTAACTGTCTATGTTTTAACCATTCCTTTAACACTAGTTATAGATTTCGATTTTTCACTTCAGGTTTACTGTATCCCTCTGTCCTTCTTATTGACGAGGAAACACAGAAATTGCATCGGAATTAAATACAAAAGGCACAATGCCGACTTAAGTACACGAAGACTGACTCTTCTTACTGTCTATGTTTTAAACCATTCCTGTGACACTAGATATAGATTCCGATGCTTCACTTCAGGTTTACTGTATCCCTCTGACCTTCTTATTGACGATGAAACACAGAAATTGCAACGGACTTAAATACAAAAGGGACAATGCCGAATTAAGTACAAGAAGACTGACTCTTCTTACTGTCTATGTTTTGAACTATTCCTGTGACACTAGTAATAGATTCCGATGCGTCACTTTTGGTTTACTGTATCCCTTGGACCCTCTTAATGACGATGAAACACAGAAATTGCATCGGAATTAAATACAAAAGGCACATTGCCGACTTTGGTAAAAGAAGACTGACTCTTCTTATTGACTATGTTTTAATTCATTCCGGTGACACTAGTTATGGATTCCGATGCTTCACTCTAGGTTTACTGTATCCCTTGGAACTTCTTATTGACGATGAAACACAGAAATTGCATCGGAATTAAATAAAAAAGGCACAATGCCGACTTAGGTACAAGAAGACTGACTCATCTTACTGTCTATGTTTTGAACCATTCCTGTGACACTAGTTACAGATTCCGATGCTTCCCTGCAGGTTTACTGTATCCCTGTGACCTTCTTATTGACGATGAAACACAGAAATTGCATCGGAATTGAATACAAAGGTCACAATGCCGACTTAAGTACAACAACACTGACTCTTCTTACTGACTATGCTTTGAACCATTCCTGTGACACTAGTTATAGATCCGATGCTTCACTTCAGATTTACTGTATCCATCTGACGTTCTTATTGACGATGAAACACAGAAATTGCGTCGGAATTAAATACAAAATGCACAATGCCGAATTATGTACAAGAAGACTGACTCTTCTTACTGTCTATGCTTTGAACCATTCCTGTGACACTAGTTACAGATTCCGATGCTTCACTGCAGGTTTACTGTATCCCCGTGACCTTCTTATTGACGATGAAATACAGCAATTGCATCGGAATTAATTAGAGAAGGCACAATGCCGACTTAAGTACAAGAAGTTTGACTCTTCCTACTTTCTATGTTTTTACCATTCCTGTGACACTAGTTATAGATTCCGATGCTTCACTTCAGGTTTACTGTATCCCTCTGACCTTCTTATTGACGATGAAACACAGAAATTGCAACGGAATTAAATACAAAAGGGACAATGCCGACTTAAGTACAATAAGACTGACTCTTCTTCTGTTATGTTTTGAACCATGCCTGTGACACTAGTTATAGATTTCGATGCTTCACTTCAGGTTTACTGTATACGTCTGACCTTCTTATTAACGATGAAACACAGAATTCGTATCGGAATTAAGTACAAGAAGACTGACTCTTCTTACTGTCTATGATTTGAACCATTCCTGTGACACTAGTTATAGATTCCGATGCTTCACTCCAGGTTTACTGTATCCCTTGGACCTTCTTATTGACGATGAAACACAGAAATTGCATCGGAATTAAATACAAAAGGCACAATGATGACTTATGTACAAGAAGACTGACTCTTCTTACTGACTATGTTTAAACCATTCCTGTGACACTAGTTATGGATTCCGATGCTTCACTTCAGATGTACTGTATCCCTCTGACGTTCCTATTGACGATGAAACACAGAAATTGCGTCGGAATTAAATACAAACTGCACAATGCCGAATTAAGTACAAGAAGACTGACTCTTCTTACTGTCTATGTTTTGAACTTTTCCTTTGACACTAGTAATAGATTCCGATGCTTCCCTCTTGGTTTACTGTATCCCTTGGACCCTCTTAATGACGATGAAACACAGAAATTGCATCGGAATTAAATACGAAAGGCACATTGCCGACTTTGGTACAAGAAGACTGACTCTTCTTACTGACTATGTTTCAAATCATTCCGGTGACACTAGTTATAGATTCCGATGCTTTACACCAGGTTTAATGTATCCCTTGGACCTTCTTATTGACGATGAAAAACAGAAATTGCATCGGAATTAAATACAAAAGGCACAATGCCAACTTAAGTGCAAGAAGACTGACTCTCTTTACTGATTATATTTTAAACCATTTTTGTGACACTAGTTATAGTTTCCGATGCTTCACTCCCGGTTTACTGCATGCCTTGGACCTTCTTATTGATGATGAAATACAGAAATTGCATCGTAATTAAATACAAAAGGCACAATGCCGACTTTAGTACAAGAAGACTGACTGTTCTTACTGACTATGGTTTGAACCATTCCTGTGACACTAGTTATAGATTCCGATTCTTCACTTCAGATTTACTGTATCCCTCTGACGTTCTTATTGACGATGAAACACAGAAATTGCGTCGGAATTAAATACAAAATGCACAATGCCGAATTAAGTACAAGAAGACTGAGTCTTCTTACTGTCTATGTTTTGAACCATTCCTGTGACTCTAGTAATAGTTTCCGATGCTTCACTCTAGGTTTACTGTATCCCTTGGACCTTCTTGTTGACGATGAAACACAGAAATTGCATCGGAATTAAATAACAAATGCACAATGCCGACCAAAGTACAAGAAGACTGACTCATCTTACTGTCTATGTTTTGAACCATTCCTGTGACACTAGTTACAGATTCTGATGCTTCACTGCAGTTTACTGTATCCCTGTGACCTTCTTATTGACGATGAAACACAGAAATTGCATCGGAATTCAATACAAAAGGCACAATGCCGACTTAAGTACAAGACCACTGACTCTTCTTACAGCCTATGCTTTGAACCATTCCTGTGACACTAGTTATAGATTCCGATGCTTCACTTCAGGTTTACTGTATCCCTTGGACCCTCTTATTGACGATGAAACGCAACAATTGCATCGGAATTAATTAGAGAAGGCACAATGCCGACTTAAGTACAAGAAGACTGACTCTTCCTACTTTCTATGTTTTTACTATTCCTGTGACACTAGTTATAGATTCCGATGCTTCACTTCAGGTTTACTGTATCTCTCTGACATTCTTATTGACGATGAAACACAGGAATTGCAACAGAATTAAATACAAAAGGGACAATGCCGACTTAAGTACAAGAAGACTGACTCTTCTTCTGTTATGTTTTGAACCATACCTGTGACACTAGTTATAGATTTCGATGCTTCACTTCAGGTTTACTGTATCCTTTGGACATTCGTATTGACGATGAACCACATAAATTGCATCGGAATTAATTACAAAAGGCAAAATGCCGACTTAAGTACAAGAAAACTGACTCTTCTTACTGACTATGTTATGAACCAATCCTGTGACACTAGTTATAGATTCCGATGCTTTACTTCAGGTTTACTGTATCCCTCTGACCTTCTTATTAACGATGAAGCACAGAAATCGTATCGGAATTAAATCCAAAAGGCACAGAGCCGAATTAAGTACAAGAAGACTGACTCTTCTTACTGTCTATGATTTGAACCATTCCTGTGACACTAGTTATAGATTCCGATGCTTCACTCTTGGTTTACTGTATCCCTTGGACCCTCTTAATGACGATGAAAAACAGAAATTGCATTGGAGTTAAATACAAAAGGCACATTGCCGACTTTGGTATCAGAAGACTGACTCTTCTTACTGACTATGTTTTGATTCATTCCTGTGACACTAGTTATAGATTCCAATGCTTCACACCAGGTTTACTGTATCCCTTGGACCTTCTTATTGACGATGAAACACAGAAATTGCATCGGAATTAAATACAAAAGGCATAATGCCGACTTAAGTACACGAAGACTGACTCTTCTTACTGTCTATGTTTTGAACCATTCCTGTGACACTAGTTACAGATTCCGATGCTTCCCTACAGGTTTACTGTATCCCTGTGACCTTCTTATTGACGATGAAACACAGAAATTGCATCGGAATTGAATACAAAGGTCACAATGCCGACTTAAGTACAACAACACTGACTCTTCTTACTGACTATGCTTTGAACCATTCCTGTGACACTAGTTATAGATCCGATGCTTCACTTCAGATTTACTGTATCCATCTGACGTTCTTATTGACGATGAAACACAGAAATTGCGTCGGAATTAAATACAAAATGCACAATGCCGAATTATGTACAAGAAGACTGACTCTTCTTACTGTCTATGCTTTGAACCATTCCTGTGACACTAGTTACAGATTCCGATGCTTCACTGCAGGTTTACTGTATCCCCGTGACCTTCTTATTGACGATGAAACACAGCAATTGCATCGGAATTAATTAGAGAAGGCACAATGCCGACTTAAGTACAAGAAGTTTGACTCTTCCTACTTTCTATGTTTTTACCATTCCTGTGACACTAGTTATAGATTCCGATGCTTCACTTCAGGTTTACTGTATCCCTCTGACCTTCTTATTGACGATGAAACACAGAAATTGCAACGGAATTAAATACAAAAGGGACAATGCCGACTTAAGTACAATAAGACTGACTCTTCTTCTGTTATGTTTTGAACCATGCCTGTGACACTAGTTATAGATTTCGATGCTTCACTTCAGGTTTACTGTATACGTCTGACCTTCTTATTAACGATGAAACACAGAATTCGTATCGGAATTAAGTACAAGAAGACTGACTCTTCTTACTGTCTATGATTTGAACCATTCCTGTGACACTAGTTATAGATTCCGATGCTTCACTCCAGGTTTACTGTATCCCTTGGACCTTCTTATTGACGATGAAACACAGAAATTGCATCGGAATTAAATACAAAAGGCACAATGATGACTTATGTACAAGAAGACTGACTCTTCTTACTGACTATGTTTGAACCATTCCTGTGACACTAGTTATGGATTCCGATGCTTCACTTCAGATGTACTGTATCCCTCTGACGTTCCTATTGACGATGAAACACAGAAATTGCGTCGGAATTAAATACAAACTGCACAATGCCGAATTAAGTACAAGAAGACTGACTCTTCTTACTGTCTATGTTTTGAACTTTTCCTTTGACACTAGTAATAGATTCCGATGCTTCACTCTTGGTTTACTGTATCCCTTGGACCCTCTTAATGACGATGAAACACAGAAATTGCATTGGAATAAAATACGAAAGGCACATTGCCGACTTTGGTACAAGAAGACTGACTCTTCTTACTGACTATGTTTCAAATCATTCCGGTGACACTAGTTATAGATTCCGATGCTTTACACCAGGTTTAATGTATCCCTTGGACCTTCTTATTGACGATGAAACACAGAAATTGCATCGGAATTAAATACAAAAGGCACAATGCCAACTTAAGTGCAAGAAGACTGACTCTCTTTACTGATTATATTTTAAACCATTTCTGTGACACTAGTTATAGTTTCCGATGCTTCACTCCCGGTTTACTGCATGCCTTGGACCTTCTTATTGATGATGAAATACAGAAATTGCATCGTAATTAAATACAAAAGGCACAATGCCGATTTTAGTACAAGAAGACTGACTGTTCTTACTGACTATGGTTTGAACCATTCCTGTGACACTAGTTATAGATTCCGATTCTTCACCTCAGATTTACTGTATCCCTCTGACGTTCTTATTGACGATGAAACACAGAAATTGCGTCGGAATTAAATACAAAATGCACAATGCCAAATTAAGTACAAGAAGACTGAGTCTTCTTACTGTCTATGTTTTGAACCATTCCTGTGACTCTAGTAATAGTTTCCGATGCTTCACACTAGGTTTACTGTATCCCTTGGACCATCTTGTTGACGATGAAACACAGAAATTGCATCGGAATTAAATAAAAAATGCACAATGCCGACCAAAGTACAAGAAGACTGACTCATCTTACTGTCTATGTTTTGAACCATTCCTGTGACACTAGTTACAGATTCTGATGCTTCACTGCAGTTTACTGTATCCCTGTGACCTTCTTATTGACGATGAAACACAGAAATTGCATCGGAATTCAATGCAAAAGGCACAATGCCGACTTAAGTACAAGACCACTGACTCTTCTTACTGCCTATGCTTTGAACCATTCCTGTGACACTAGTTATAGATTCCGATGCTTCACTTCAGGTTTACTGTATCCCTTGGACCTTCTTATTGACGATGAAACGCAACAATTGCATCGGAATTAATTAGAGAAGGCACAATGCCGACTTAAGTACAAGAAGACTGACTCTTCCTACTTTCTATGTTTTTACCATTCCTGTGACACTAGTTATAGATTCCGATGCTTCACTTCAGGTTTACTGTATCTCTCTGACATTCTTATTGACGATGAAACACAGAAATTGCAACAGAATTAAGTACAAAAGGGACAATGCCGACTTAAGTACAAGAAGACTGACTCTTCTTCTGTTATGTTTTGAACCATACCTGTGACACTAGTTATAGATTTCGATGCTTCACTTCAGGTTTACGGTATCCTTTGGACATTCGTATTGACGATGAACCACATAAATTGCATCGGAATTAATTACAAAAGGCACAATGCCGACTTAAGTACAAGAAAACTGACTCTTCTTACTGACTATGTTAAGAACCAATCCTGTAACACTAGTTATAGATTCCGATGCTTTACTTCAGGTTTACTGTATCCCTCTGACCTTCTTATTAACGATGAAGCACAGAAATCGTATCGGAATTAAATCCAAAAGGCACAGAGCCGAATTAAGTACAAGAAGACTGACTCTTCTTACTGTCTATGATTTGAACCATTCCTGTGACACTAGTTATAGATTCCGATGCTTCACTCGAGGTTTACTGTATCCCTTGGACCTTCTTATTGACGATGAAACACAGTTATTGCATCGGAATTAAACACAAAAGGCACAATGATGACTTATGTACAAGAAGACTGACTCTTCTTACTATGTTTTGAACCATTCCTGTGACACTAGTTATGGATTCCGATGCTTCACATCAGATGTACTGTATCCCTCTGACATTCTTATTGACGATGAAACACAGAAATTGCATCGTAATTAAATACAAAAGGCACAATGCCGACTTTAGTACAAGAAGACTGACTGTCCTTACTGACTATGTTTTGAACCAATCCTGTGACACTAGTTATAGATTCCGATGCTTCACTTCAGATTTACTGTATCCCTCTGACATTCTTATTGACGATGAAACACACAAATTGCATCGGAATTAAATACAAAAGGCACATTGCCGACTTTGGTACAAGAAGACTGACTCTACTTACTGACTATGTTTAATTCATTCCTGTGACACTAGTTATAGATTCCGATTCTTCACACCAGGTTTACTGTATCCCTTGGACCTTCTTATTGACGATGAAACACAGAAATTACATCGGAATTAAATACAAAAGGCATAATGCCGACTTAAGTACAAGAAGACTGACTCTTCTTACGGACTATGTTTAATTCATTCCTGTGACACTAGTTATAGATTCCGATGCTTCACACCAGGTTTACTGTATCCCTTGGACCTTCTTATTGACGATGAAACACAGCAAATGCATCGGAATTAAATACAAAAGGCATAATGCCGACTTAAGTACAAGAAGACTGACTCTTCTTACTGACTATGTTTTGAACCATTTCTGTGACACTAGTTATAAATTCCGATGCTTCACTCCCGGTTTACTGTATCCCTTGGACCTTCTTATTGACGATGAAGCACAGAAATTGCATCGGAAATTAAATAAAAAAGGCACAATGCCGACTTAAGTACAAGAGGACTGACTCATCTTACTGTCTATGTTTTGAACCATTCCTGTGACACTAGTTACAGATTCCAATGCTTCCCTGCAGGTCTACTGTATCCCTGTGACCTTCATATTGACGATGAAACACAGAAATTGCATCGGAATTAAATACAAAGCGCACAATGCCGACTTAAGGACAAGAACACTGACTCTTCTTACTGACTATGCTTTGAACCATTCCTGTGAAACTAGTAATAGATTCCGATGCTTCATTCTTGGTTTACTGTATCCCTTGGACCCTCGTAATGACGATGAAACACAGAAATTGCATCAGAGTTAAATACAAAAGGCACATTGCCGACTTTGGTATAAGAAGACTGACTCTTCTTCCCGACTATGTTTTGATTCATTCCTGTGACACTAGTTATAGATTCCTATGCTTCACACCAGGTTTACTGTATCCCTTGGACCTTCTTATTGACGATGAAACACAGAAATTGCATCGGAAATAAATACAAAAGGCATAATGCCGACTTAAGTACACGAAGACTGACTCTTCTTACTGTCTATGTTTTGAACCATTCCTGTGACACTAGTTACAGATTCCGATGCTTCACTGCAGGTTTACTGTATCCCTGTGACCTTCTTATTGACGATGAAACACAGCAATTGCATCGGAATTAATTAGAACAGGCACAATGCCGACTTAAGTACAAGAAGACTGACTCTTAATACTTTCTATGTTTTTACCATTCCTGTGACACTAGTTATAGATTCCGATGCTTCACTTCAAGTTTACTGTATCCCTCTGACCTTCATATTGACGATGAAACACAGAAATTGCAACGGAATTAAATACAAAAGGGACAATGCCGACTTAAGTACAAGAAGACTGACTCTTCTTACTGTCTATGATTTGAACCATTCCTGTGACACTAGTTAAAGATTCCGATGCTTCACTCCAGGTTTACTGTATCCCTTGGACCTTCTTATTGACGATGAAACACAGAAATTGCATCGGAATTAAATACAAAAGGCACAATGATGACTTATGCACAAGAAGACTGACTCTTCTTACTGACTATGTTTTGAACCATTCCTGTGACACTAGTTACAGATTTCGATGCTTCACTTCAGGTTTACTGTATGCTTTGGACGTTCGTATTGACGATGAACCACAGAAATTGCATCGGAATTAAATACAAAAGGCACAATGCCGACTTAAGTACAAGAAGACTGACTCTTCTTACTGTCTATGTTTTAACCATTCCTTTGACACTAGTTATAGATTCCGATTTTTCACTTCAGCTTTACTGTATCCCTCTGTCCTTCTTATTGACTAGGAAACACAGAAATTGCATCAGAGTTAAATACAAAAGGCACATTGCCGACTTTGGTATAAGAAGACTGACTCTTCTTACTGACTATGTTTTGATTCATTCCTGTGACACTAGTTATAGATTTCGATGCTTCACTTCAGGTTTACTGTATGCTTTGGTCCTTCGTATTGACGATGAACCACAGAAATTGCATCGAAATTAAATACAAAAGGCACAATGCCGACTTAAGTACAAGAAAACTGACTCTTCTTACTGTCTATGTTTTAACCATTCCTTTGACACTAGTTATAGATTCCGATTTTTCACTTCAGGTTTACTGTATCCCTCTGTCCTTCTTATTGTCGAGGAAACACAGAAATTTGCATCGGAATTAAATACAAAAGGCACATTGCCGACTTTGGTACAAGAAGACTGACTCTTCTTACTGATAATGTTTTAATTCATTCCGGTGACACTAGTTATAGATTCCGATGCTTCACTCTAGGTTTACTGTATCCCTTGGACCTTCTTATTGACGATGAAACACAGAAATTGCATCGGAATTAAATAAAAAAGGCACAATGCCGACTTAGGTACAAGAAGACTGACTCATCTACTGTCTATGTTTTGAACCATTCCTGTGACACTAGTTACAGATTCCGATGCTTCCCTGCAGGTGTACTGTATCCCTGTGACCTTCTTATCGACGATGAAACACAGAAATTGCACCGGAATTGAATACAAAGTGCACAATGCCGACTTAAGTACAACAACACTGACTCTTCTTACTGTCTATGTTTTGAACTTTTCCTTTGACACTAGTAATAGATTCCGATGCTTCACTCTTGGTTTACTGTATCCCTTGGACCCTCTTAATGACGATGAAACACAGAAATTGCATCGGAATTAAATACAAAAGGCACATTGCCGGCTTTGGTACAAGAAGACTGACTCTTCTTACTGACTATGTTTCAATTCATTCCGGTGACACTAGTTATAGATTCCGATGCTTTACACCAGGTTTACTGTATCCCTTGGACTTTCTTATTGACGATGAAACACAGAAATTGCATCGGAATTAAATACAAAAGGCACAATGCCAACTTAAGTGCAAGAAGACTGACTCTTTTTACTGACTATGTTTTAAACCATTTCTGTGACACTAGTTATAGTTTCCGATGCTTCACTCCCGGTTTACTGCATGGCTTGGACCTTCTTATTGACGATGAAATATAGAAATTGCATCGTAATTAAATGCAAAAGGCACAATGCCGAATTTAGTACAAGAAGACTGACTGTTCTTACTGACTATGGTTTGAACCATTCCTGTGACACTAGTTATAGATTCCGATTCTTCACTTCAGATTTACTGTATCCCTCTGACGTTCTTATTGACGATGAAACACAGAAATTGCGTCGGAATTAAATACAAAAGGCACAATGCCGACTTAAGTACAAGACCACTGACTCTTCTTACTGACTATGCTTTGAACCATTCATGTGACACTAGTTATAGATTCCGATGCTTCACTTCAGGTTTACTGTATCCCTTGGACCTTCTTATTGACGATGAAACACAACAATTGCATCGGAATTAATTAGAGAAGGCACAATGCCACTTAAGTACAAGAAGACTGACTCTTCCTACTTTCTATGTTTTTACCATTCCTGTGACACTAGTTATAGATTCCGATGCTTCACTTCAGGTTTACAGTATCCCTCTGACCTTCTTATTGACAATGAAACACAGAAATTGCAACGGAATATAATTCAAAAGGGACAATGCCGATTTAAGTACAAGAAGACTGACTCATGTTACTGTCTATGTTTTGAACCATTCCTGTGACACTAGTTACAGATTCCGATGCTTCACTGCAGGTTTACTGTATCCCTTGGACCTTCTTATTGACGATGAAACACAGCAATTGCATCGGAATTAAATAGAGAAGGCACAATGCCGACTTAAGTACAAGAAGACTGTCTCTTCCTACTTTCTATGTTTTTACCATTCCTGTGACACTAGTTATAGATTCCGATGCTTCACTTCAGGTTTACTGTGTCCCTCAGACCTCCTCATGTACGATGAAACACAGAAATCGCATCGGAATAAAATACAAAAGGCACAATGCCGACTTAAGTACAATAAGACTGACTCTTCCTACTGTCTATGCTTTGAACCATTCCTGAGACACTAGTTATAGATTCCGATGCTTCACTTCAGATTTACTGTATCCCTCTGACGTTCTTATTGACGATGAAACACAGTAATTCCGTCGCAATTAAATACAAAATGCACAATGCCGAATTAAGTACAAGAAGACTGACTCTTCTTACTGTCTATGTTTTGAACCATTCCTGTGAGACTAGTAATAGACTCCGATGCTTCACTCTAGGTTTACTGTATCCCTTGGACCTTCTTATTGACGATGAAACACAAAAATTGCATCGGAATTAAATAAAAAAGGCACAATGCCGACTTAAGTACAAGAAGACTGACTCAGCTTACTGTCTATGTTTTGAACCATTCCTGTGACACTAGTTACAGATTCCGATGCTTCACTTCAGGTTTACTGTATCCCTTGGACCTTCTTATTGACGATGAAACACAGATATTGCATCGGAATTAATTAAAAAAGGCACAATGCCGACTTAAGTACAAGAACACTGACTCTTCTTACTGACTATGCTTTGAACCATTCCTGTGACACTAGTTACAGATTCCGATGCTTCACTTCAGGTTTGCTGTATCCCTTGGACCTTCTTATTGACGATGAAACACAGCAATTGCATCGGAATTAAATAGAGAAGGCACAATGCCGACTTAAGTACAAGAAGACTGACTGTTCCTACTTTCTATGTCTTTACTATTCCTGTGACACTAGTTATAGATTCCGATGCTTCACTTCAGGTTTGCTGTATCCCTCTGACCTGCTTATTGACGATGAAACACAGAAATTACAACGGAATTAAATACAAAAGGGACAATGCCGACTTATGTACAAGAAGACTGACTCTTCTTACTGTCTATGATTTGAACCATTCCTGTGACACTAGTTATAGATTCCGATGATTCACTCCAGGTTTACTGTATCCCTTGGACCTTCTTATTTACGATGAAACACAGAAATTGCATCGGAATTTAATACAAAATGCACAATGGTGACTTAAGTACAAGAATACTGACTCTTCTTACTGACTATGTTTTGAACCATTCCTGTGACACTAGTTATATATTCCGGTGCTTCACTTCATGTTTACTGTATCCCTCTGACCTTCTTATTGACGATGAAACACAGAAATTGCATCGGAATTAAATACAAAAGGCACAATGCCAACTTAAGTACAAGAAGACTGACTCTTCTCACTGTCTATGTTTGATCCATTCCAGAGACACAAGTTATAGATTCCGATGCTTCACATCAGATTTACTGTATCCCTCTGACGTTCTTATTGACGATGAAACACAGAAATTGCGTCGGAATTAAATACAAAATGCACAATGCCGACTTAAGTACAAGACAACTGACTCTTCTTACTGACTATGTTTTGAACCATTTCTGTGACACCAGTTATAGATTCCGATGATTCACTCCAGGGTTACTGTATCCCTTGGACCTTCTTATTTACGATGAAACACAGAAATTGCATCGGAATTAAATAAAAAAGGCACAATGCCGACTAAAGTACAAGAAGACTGACTCATCTTACTGTCTATGATTTGAACCATTCCTGTGACACTAGTTACAGATTCCGATGCTTCACTGCAGGTTCACTGTATCCCTTGGACCTTCTTATTGACGATGACACACAGAAATTGCATCGGAATTAAATACAAAAGGCACAATGCCGACTTAAGTACAAGAACACTGACTCTTCTTACTGACTATGCTTTGAACCATTCCTGTGACACTAGTTATAGATTCCAATGCTTCACTTCAGGTTTACTGTATCCCTTGGACTTTCTTATTGACGATGAAACACAGCAATTGCATCGGAATTAAATAGAGAAGGCACAATGCCGACTTAAGTACAAGAAGACTGACTCTTCCTACTTTCTATGATTTTACCATTCCTGTGACACTAGTTACAGATTCCGATGCTACACTTCAGGTTTACTGTATCCCTCTGACCCTCTTATTGACGATGAAACACAGAAATTGCAAAGGAATTAAATACAAAAGGGACAATGGCGACTTAAGTACAGGAAGACTGACTCTTCTTACTGTCTATGATTTGAACCATTCCTGTGACACTAGTTATAGATTCCGATGATTCACTCCAGGTTTACTGTATCCCTTGGACCTTCTTATTTACGATGAAACACAGAATTTGCATCGGACTTTAATACAAAAGGCACAATGGCGACATAAGTACAAGAAGACTGACTCATCTTACTGACTATGTTTTGAGCCATTCCTGTGACACTAGTTATATATTCCGGTGCTTCACTGCAGGTTTCCTGGATCCCTTGGACCTACTTATTGACGATGAAACACAGAAATTGCATCGGAATTAAACACAAAAGGCACAATGCCGACTTGAGGACAAGAAGACTGACTGTTCCTACTTTCTATGTCTTTACTATTCCTGTGACACTAGTTATAGATTCCGATGCTTCACTTCAGGTTTACTGTATACCTCTGACCTGCTTATTGACGATGAAACACAGAAATTGCATCGGAATTTAATACAAAATGCACAATGGCTACTTAAGTACAAGAAGACTGACTCTTCTTACTGAGTATGTTTTGAACCATTCCTGTGACGCTAGTTATATATTACGGTGCTTCACGTCAGGTTTCCTGGATCCCCTGGACCTACTTATTGACGATGAAACACAGAAATTGCATCGGAATTAAATACAAAATGCACAATGCCGACTTAAGTACAAGAAGACTGACTCTTCCTACTGTCTATGATTTGAACCATTCCTGTGACACTAGTTTTAGATTCCGATGCTTCACTTCTTGTTTACTGTATCCCTCTGATCTTCTTATTGACGATGAAACACAGAAATTGCATCGGAATTAAATACAAAAGGCACAATGCCGACTTAAGTACAGGAAGACTGACTCTTCTCACTGTCTATGTTTGATCCATTCCTGTGTCACTAGCTATAGATTCCGATGCTTCACTTCAGGTTTACTGTATCCCTCAGACCTTCTTATTTACGATGAAACACAGAAATTGCATCGGAATAAAATACAAAAGGCACAATGCCGACTTAAGTACAATAAGACTGACTCTTCCTACTGTCTATGCTTTGAACCATTCCTGTGACACTAGTTATGGATTCCGATGCTTCACTTCAGATTTACTGTTTCCCTCTGACGTTCTTATTGTCGATGAAACACAGAAATTGCGTCGGAATTAATACAAAATCCACAATGCCGAATTAAGTACAAGAAGACTGACTCATATTACTGTCTATGTTCTGAACCATTCCTGTGACACTAGTTTCAGATTCCGATGCTTCACTTCAAGGTTACTGTATCCCTTGGACCTTCTTATTGACGATGAAACACAGCAATTGCATCGGAATTAAATAGAGAAGGCACAATGCCGACTTAAGTACAAGAAGACTGACTGTTCCTACTTTCTATGTCCTTACTATTCCTGTGAAACTAGTTATAGATTCCGATGCTTCACTTCAGATTTACTGTATCCGTCTGACGTTCTTATTGACGATGAAACACAGAAATTGCGTCGGAATTAAATACAAAATGCACAATTCCGAATTAAGTACAAGAAGACTGACTCTTCTTACTGTCTATGTTTTGAACGATTCCTGTGACACTAGTAATAGATACCGATGCTTCACTCTAGGTTAACTGTATCAGTTGGACGTTCTTATTGACGATGAAACACAGAAATTGAATCGGAATTAAATAAAAAATGCACAATGGCGACTTAAGTACAAGAAGACTGACTCTTCTTACTGACTATGTTTTGAACCATTCCTGTGACACTAGTTATATATTCCGGTGCTTCACTTCAGGTTTCCTGGATCCCTTGGACCTACTTATTGACGATGAAACACAGAAATTGCATCGGAATTAAATACAAGAGGCACAATGCCGACTTAAGTACAAGAAGACTGACTCTTCCTACTGTCTATGATTTGAACCATTCCTGTGACACTCGTTTTAGATTCCGATGCTTCACTTCATTTTTACTGTATCCCTCTGACCTTCTTATTGACGATGAAACACAGAAATTGCATCGGAATTAAATACAAAAGGCACAATGCCGACTTAAGTACAAGAAGACTGACTCTTCTCACTGTCTATGTTTGATCCATTCCTGTGTCACTAGCTATAGATTCCGATGCTTCACTTCAGGTTTACTGTATCCCTCAGATCTTCTTATTTACGATGAAACACAGATATTGCATCGAAATAAGATACAAAAGTCACAATGCCGACTTAAGTACAATAAGACTGACTCTTCCTACTGTCTATGAATTGAACCATTCCTGTGAAACTAGTTATAGATTCCGATGCTTCACTTCAGATTTACTGTATCCCTCTGACGTTCTTATTGACGATGAAACACAGAAATTGCGTCGGAATTAAATACAAAATGCACAATTCCGAATTAAGTACAAGAAGACTGACTCTTCTTACTGTCTATCATTTGAACGATTCCTGTGACACTAGTAATAGATACCGATGCTTCACTCTAGGTCAACTGTATCCCTTGGACCTTCTTATTGACGATGAAGCACAGAAATTGCAACGGAATTAAATACAAAAGGGACAATGCCGACATAAGTACAAGAAGACTGACTCTTCTTACTGTCTATGATTTGGACCATTCCTGTGACACTAGTTATATATTCCGGTCCTTCACTTCAGGTTTCCTGGATCCCTTGGACCTACTTATTGACGATGCAACACAGAAATTGCATCGGAAGTAAATACATAAGGCACAATGCGGACTTAAGTACAAGAAGACTGACTCTTCCTACTGTCTATGATTTTAACCATTCCTGTGACACTAGTTTTAGATTCCGACGCTTCACTTCAGGTTTACTGTATCCCTCTGACCTTCTTATTGACGATGAAACACAGAAATTGCATCGGAATTAAATACAAAAGGCACAATGCCGACTTAAGTACAAGAAGACTGACTCTTCTCACTGTCTATGTTTGAACCATTCCTGTGACACTAGTTATAGATTCCGATGCTTCACTTCAGGTTTACTGTATCCCTCAGACCTTCTTATAGACGATGAAACACAGAAATTGCATCGGAATAAAATACAAAAGGCACAATGCCGACTTAAGTACAATAAGACTGACTCTTCCTACTGTCTATGCTTTGAACCATTCCTGTGACACTAGTTATAGATTCTGATGCTTCACTTCAGGTCTACTGTATCCCTCTGACCTTCTTATTGACGATGAAACACAGAAATTGCATCGGAATTAAATACAAAAGGCACAATGCCGGTTTAAGTACAAGAAGACTGACTCTCCCTACTGTCTATGATTTGAACCATTCCTGTGTCACTAGTTACAGATTCCGATGCTTCACTCCCGGTTTACGGTATCCCTTGGACCTTCCTATTGACGATGAAACACAGAAATTGCATCGGAATAAAATAGAAAAGGCACAATGCAGACTTAAGTACAAGAAGACTGACTCCTCCTACTGTCTATGTTTTGAACCACTCCTGTGACACTAGTTATAGATTCCGATACTTCACTTCAGGTTTACTGTATCCCTTGGACCTTCTTGTTGCCGATGAAACACAGAAATTGCAACGGAATTAAATACAAAAGGTACAATGCCGACTGACGTACAAGAAACTTAACCTTCTTACTGACTATGTTTTGAACCATTCCTGTAACACCACTTATAGATTCCGGTGCTTCACTTCAGGTTTACTGTTTCCTTTGGACATTCTTATTGACGATGAAACACAGAAATTGCATCGGAATTAAATCCAAAATGCACAATGGCGACTTAAGTACAAGAAGACTGACTCTTCTTACTGACTTTGTTTTGAACGATTCCTGTGACACTAGTTATATATTCCGGTGCTTCACTTCAGGTTTCCTGGATCCCTTGGACCTACTTATTGACGATGAAACACAGAAATTGCATCGGAATTAAATACAAAAGGCACAATGCCGACTTAAGTACAAGAAGACTGACTCTTCTCACTGTCTATGTTTGATCCATTCCTGTGTCACTAGCTATAGATTCCGATGCTTCACTTCAGGTTTACTGTATCCCTCAGACCTTCTTATTTACGATGAAACACAGAAATTGCATCGAAATAAAATACAAAAGGCACAATGCCGACTTAAGTACAATAAGACTGACTCTTCCTACTGTCTATGAATTGAACCATTCCTGTGAAACTAGTTATAGATTCCGATGCTTCACTTCAGATTTACTGTATCCCTCTGACGTTCTTATTGACGATGAAACACAGAAATTGCGTCGGAATTAAATACAAAATGCACAATTCCGAATTAAGTACAGGAAGACTGACTCTTCTTACTGTCTATGTTTTGAACGATTCCTGTGACACTAGTAATAGATACCGATGCTACACTCTAAGTTAACTGTATCCCTTGGACCTTCTTATTGACGATGAAACACAGAAATTGAATCGGAATTAAATAAAAAAGGCACAATCCCGACATAAGTGCAAGAAGACTGACTCACCTTACTGTCTATTTTTTGAACCATTCCTGTGACACTAGTTACAGATTCCGAAGCTTCACTGCAGGTTCACTGTATCCCTTGTACCTTCTTATTGACGATGAAACACAGAAATTGCTTCGGAATTTAATACAAAAGGCACAATGCCGACTTAGGTACAAGAAGACTGACTCTTCTCACTGTCTATGTTTGTACCATTCCTGTGACACTAGTTATAGATTCCGATGATTCACTCCAGGTTTACTGTATCCCTTGGACCTTCTTATTTACGATGAAACACAGAATTTGCATCGGACTTTAATACAAAAGGCACAATGGCGACTTAAGTACAAGAAGACTGACTCATCTTACTGACTATGTTTTGAGCCATTCCTGTGACACTAGTTATATATTCTGATGCTTCACTTCATGTTTACTGTATCCCTCTGACCTTCTTATTGACGATGAAACACACAAATTGCTTCGGAATTAAATACAAAAGCACAATGCCGACTTGAGGACAAGAAGACTGACTGTTCCTACTTTCTATGTCTTTACTATTCCTGTGACACTAGTTATAGATTCCGATGCTTCACTTCAGGTTTACTGTATACCTCTGACCTGCTTATTGACGATGAAACACGGAAATTGCATCGGAATTTAATACAAAATGCACAATGGCTACTTAAGTACAAGAAGACTGACTCTTCTTACTGAGTATGTTTTGAACCATTCCTGTGACGCTAGTTAAATATTACGGTGCTTCACTTCAGGTTTCCTGGATCCCATGGACCTACTTATTGACGATGAAACACAGAAATTGCATCGGAATTAAATACAAAATGCACAATGCCGACTTAAGTACAAGAAGACTGACTCTTCCTACTGTCTATGATTTGAACCATTCCTGTGACACTAGTTTTAGATTCCGATGCTTCACTTCTTGTTTACTGTATCCCTCTGACCTTCTTATTGACGATGAAACACAGAAATTGCATCGGAATTAAATACAAAAGGCACAATGCCGACTTAAGTACAGGAAGACTGACTCTTCTCACTGTCTATGTTTGATCCATTCCTGTGTCACTAGCTATAGATTCCGATGCTTCACTTCAGGTTTACTGTATCCCTCAGACCTTCTTATTTACGATGAAACACAGAAATTGGATCGGAATAAAATACAAAAGGCACAATGCCGACTTAAGTACAATAAGACTGACTCTTCCTACTGTCTATGCTTTGAACCATTCCTGTGACACTAGTTATAGATTCCAATGCTTCACTTCAGATTTACTGTTTCCCTCGGACGTTCTTATTGTCGATGAAACACAGAAATTACGTCGGAATTAATACAAAATCCACAATGCCGAATTAAGTACAAGAAGACTGACTCTTATTACTGTCTATGTTCTGAACCATTCCTGTGACACTAGTTTCTGATTCCGATGCTTCACTTCAAGGTTACTGTATCCCTTGGACCTTCTTATTGACGATGAAACACAGCAATTGCATCGGAATTAAATAGAGAAGGCACAATGCCGACTTAAGTACAAGAAGACTGACTGTTCCTACTTTCTATGTCCTTACTATTCCTGTGAAACTAGTTATAGATTCCGATGCTTCACTTCAGATTTACTGTATCCGTCTGACGTTCTTATTGACGATGAAACACAGAACTTGCGTCGGAATTAAATACAAAATACACAATTCCGAATTAAGTACAAGAAGACTGACTCTTCTTACTGTCTATGTTTTGAACGATTCCTGTGACACTAGTAATAGATACCGATGCTTCACTCTAGGTTAACTGTATCCCTTGGACCTTCTTATTGACGATGAAACACAGAAATTGAATCGGAATTAAATAAAAAATGCACAATGGCGACTTAAGTACAAGAAGACTGACTCTTCTTACTGACTATGTTTTGAACCATTCCTGTGACACTAGTTATATATTCCGGTGCTTCACTTCAGGTTTCCTGGATCCCTTGGACCTACTTATTGACGATGAAACACAGAAATTGCATCGGAATTAAATACAAAAGGCACAATGCCGACTTAAGTACAAGAAGACTGACTCTTCCTACTGCCTATGATTTGAACCATTCCTGTGACACTCGTTTTAGATTCCGATGCTTCACTTCATGTTTACTGTATCCCTCTGACCTTCTTATTGACGATGAAACACAGAAATTGCATCGGAATTAAATACAAAAGGCACAATGCCGACTTAAGTACTAGAAGACTGACTCTTCTCACTGTCTGTGTTTGATCAATTCCTGTGTCACTAGCTATAGATTCCGATGCTTCACTTCAGGTTTACTGTATCCCTCAGTTCTTCTTATTTACGATGAAACACAGATATTGCATCGAAATAAAATACAAAAGGCACAATGCCGACTTAAGTACAATAAGACTGACTCTTCCTACTGTCTATGAATTGAACCATTCCTGTGAAACTAGTTATAGATTCCGATGCTTCACTTCAGATTTACTGTATCCCTCTGACGTTCTTATTGACGATGAAACACAGAAATTGCGTCGGAATTAAATACAAAATGCACAATTCCGAATTAAGTACAAGAAGACTGACTCTTCCTACTGCCTATGATTTGAACCATTCCTGTGACACTCGTTTTAGATTCCGATGCTTCACTTCATGTTTACTGTATCCCTCTGACCTTCTTATTGACGATGAAACACAGAAATTGAATCGGAATTAAATAAAAAAGGCACAATCCCGACTTAAGTACAAGAAGACTGACTCATCTTACTGTCTATGTTTGAACCATTCCTGTGACACTAGTTACAGATTCCGATGCTTCACTGCAGGATCACTGTATCCCTTGGACCTTCTTATTTACGATGAAACACAGAAATTGCTTCGGAATTAAATACAGAAGCACAATGCCGACTTTAGTACAAGAACACAGACTCTTCTTACTGACTATGCTTTGAACCATTCCTGTGACATTAGTTACAGATCCCGATGCTTCACTTCAATTTTACTGTATCCCTTGGACCTTCTTATTGACGATGAAACACAGCAATTGCATCGGAATTAAATAGAGAATGAACAATGCCGACTTAAGTACAAGAAGACTGACTGTTCCTACTTTCTATGTTTTAACTATTCCTGTGACACTAGTTATAGATTCCGATGCTTCACTCCAGGTTTACTGTATCCCTCTGACCTACTTATTGACGATGCAACACAGAAATTGCATCGGAATTAAATACATAAGGCACAATGCGGACTTAAGTAGAAGAAGACTGACTCTTCCTACTGTCTATGATTTTAACCATTCCTGTGACACTAGTTTTAGATTCCGACGCTTCACTTCAGGTTTACTGTATCCCTCTGACCTTCTTATTGACGATGAAACACAGAAATTGCATCGGAATTAAATACAAAAGGCACAATGCCGACTTAAGTACAAGAAGACTGACTCTTCTCACTGTCTATGTTTGAACCATTCCTGTGACACTAGTTATAGATTCCGATGCTTCACTTCAGGTTTACTGTATCCCTCAGACCTTCTTATAGACGATGAAACACAGAAATTGCATCGGAATAAAATACAAAAGGCACAATGCCGACTTAAGTACAATAAGACTGACTCTTCCTACTGTTTATGCTTTGAACCATTCCTGTGACACTAGTTATAGATTCTGATGCTTCACTTCAGGTCTACTGTATCCCTCTGACCTTCTTATTGACGATGGAACACAGAAATTGCATCGGAATTAAATACAAAAGGCACAATGCCGGTTTAAGTACAAGAAGACTGACTCTCCCTACTGTCTATGATTTGAACCATTCCTGTGTCACTAGTTACAGATTCCGATGCTTCACTCCCGGTTTACTGTATCCCTTGGACCTTCCTATTGACGATGAAACACAGAAATTGCATCGGAATAAAATAGAAAAGGCACAATGCAGACTTAAGTACAAGAAGACTGACTCCTCCTACTGTCTATGTTTTGAACCACTCCTGTGACACTAGTTATAGATTCCGATACTTCACTTCAGGTTTACTGTATCCCTTGGACCTTCTTGTTGACGATGAAACACAGAAATTGCAACGGAATTAAATACAAAAGGTACAATGCCGACTGACGTACAAGAAACTTAACCTTCTTACTGACTATGTTTTGAACCATTCCTGTAACACCAATTATAGATTCCGGTGCTTCACTTCAGGTTTACTGTTTCCTTTGGTCATTCTTATTGACGATGAAACACAGAAATTGCATCGGAATTAAATACAAAAGGCACAATGCCGACTTAAGTACAAGAAGACTGACTCTTCTCACTGTCTATGTTTGATCTATTCCTGTGTCACTAGCCATAGATTCCGATGCTTCACTTCAGGTTTACTGTATCCCTCAGACCTTCTTATTTACGATGAAACACAGAAATTGCATCGAAATAAAATACAAAAGGCACAATGCCGACTTGAGTACAATAAGACTGACTCTTCCTACTGCCTATGAATTGAACCATTCCTGTGAAACTAGTTATAGATTCCGATGCTTCACTTCAGATTTACTGTATCCCTCTGACGTTCTTATTGACGATGAAACACAGAAATTGCGTCGGAATTAAATACAAAATGCACAATTCCGAATTAAGTACAGGAAGACTGACTCTTCTTACTGTCTATGTTTTGAACGATTCCTGTGACACTAGTAATAGATACCGATGCTACACTCTAAGTTAACTGTATCCCTTGGACCTTCTTATTGACGATGAAACACAGAAATTGAATCGGAATTAAATAAAAAAGGCGCAATCCCGACTTAAGTGCAAGAAGACTGACTCATCTTACTGTCTATTTTTTGAACCATTCCTGTGACACTAGTTACAGATTCCGAAGCTTCACTGCAGGTTCACTGTATCCCTTGGACCTTCTTATTGACGATGAAACACACAAATTGCTTCGGAATTAAATACAAAAGCACAATGCCGACTTTAGTACAAGAACACTGACTCTTCTTACTGACTATGCTTTGAACCATTCCTGTGACATTAGTTACAGATACCGATGCTTCACTTCAGGTTTACTGTATCCCTTGGACCTTCTTATTGACGATGAAACACAGCAATTGCATCGGAATTAAATAGAGAAGGCACAATGCCGACTTAAGTACAAGAAGACTGACTTTTCCTACTTTCTATGTTTTAACTATTCCTGTGACACTAGTTATAGATTCCGATGCTTCACTCCAGGTTTACTGTATCCCTCTGACCTTCTTATTGACGATGAAACACAGAAATTGCAACGGAATTAAATACAAAAGGGACAATGCCGACTTAAGTACAAGAAGACTGACTCTTCTTACTGTCTATGATTTGAACCATTCCTGTGACACTAGTTATAGATTCCGATGCTTCACTCCAGGTTTACTGTATCCCTTGTACCTTCTTATTGACGATGAAACACAGAAATTGCTTCGGAATTTAATACAAAAGGCACAATGCCGACTTAAGTGCAAGAAGACTGACTCTTCTCACTGTCTATGTTTGTACCATTCCTGTGACACTAGTTATAGATTCCGATGCTTCACTTCAGGTTTACTGTATCCCTCAGACCTTCTTATAGACGATGTAACACAGAAATTGCATCGGAATAAAATACAAAAGCCACAATCCCGACTTAAGTACAATAAGACTGACTCTTCCTACTGTCTATGCTTTGAACCATTCCTGTGACACTAGTTATAGATTCTGATGCTTCACTTCAGGTCTACTGTATCCCTCTGACCTTCTTATTGACGATGAAACACAGAAATTGCATCGGAATTAAATACAAAAGGCACAATGCCGGTTTAAGTACAAGAAGACTTACTCTCCCTACTGTCTATGATTTGAACCATTCCTGTGTCACTAGTTATAGATTCCAAAGCTTCACTCCCGGTTTACTATATCCCTTGGACCTTCCTATTGACGATGAAACACAGAAATTGCATCGGAATAAAATACAAAAGGCACAATGCCGAATTAAGTACAATAAGACTGACTCTTCTTACTGTCTATGTTTTGAACAATTCATGTGACACTATTTATAGATTCCTATGCTTCACTCCAGGTTTACTGTATCCCTTGGACCTTCTTATTGACGAAGAACACAGAAATTGCATAGGAATTAAATACAAAATGCACAATGGCGACTTAAGTACAGGAAGACTGACTCTTCTTACTGACTATGATTTGAACCCTTAATGTGACACTAGTTATAGATTCCGGTGTTTCACTTCAGGTTTACTGTATCCATCTGACCTTCTTATTGACGATGAAACACTGAAATTGCATCGGAAATAAATACAAAAGGCACAATGCCGACATAAGTCCAAGAAGTCTGACCCTTCTTACTGACTATGTTTTGAACCATTCCTGTGACACTAGTTATAGATTCCGATGCTTCACTTCAGGTTTACTGTATCCCTCTGACCTTCTTATTGACGATGAAACACAGAAATTGCATCGGAATTAAATACAAAAGGCACAATGCCGACTTAAGTACAAGAAGACTGACTCTTCTTACTGACTATGTTTTGAACCATTCCTGGGACACTATTTATAGATTCCAATGCTTCACTTCAGGTTTACTGTACCCCTCTGACCTTCTTATTAACGTTGAAACACAGAAATTGCATCGGAATTAAATCCAAAAGGCACAATGCCGACTTAAGTACAAGAAGACTGACTCTTCTTACTGTCTATGATTTGAACCATTCCTTTGACACTAGTTATAGATTTCGGTGCTTCACTTCAGGTTTACTGTATCCCTTGGACCTTCATATTGACGATGAAACACAGCAATTGCATCGGAATTAAATAGAGAAGGCACAATGCCGACTTAAGTACAAGAAGACTGACTCTTCCTAATTTCTATGTTTTTAGCATTCCTGTGACACTAGTTATAGATTCCGATGCTTCACTTCAGGTTTACTGTATCCCTCTGACCTTCTTATTGACGATGAAACACAGAAATTGCATCGGAATTAAATACAAAAGGCACAATGGCGACTTAAGTACAAGAAGACTGACTCTTCTCACTGTCTATGTTTGATCCATTCCTGTGACACTAGTTATAGATTCCGATGCTTCACTTCAGGTTTACTTATCCCTCAGACCTTCTTATTTACGATGAAACACAGAAATTGCATCGGAATTTAATACAAAATGCACAATGCCGACTTAAGTACAATAAGACTGACTCTTCAAACTGTCTATGCTTTGAACCATTCCTGCGACACTAGTTATAGATTCCGATGCTTCACTTCAGGTCTACTGTATCCCTCTGACCTTCTTATTGACGATGAAACACAGAAATTGCATCGGAATTAAATACAAAAGGCACATTGCCGACTTATGTACAAGAAGACTGACTCTTTCTACTGTCTATGATTTGATCCATTCCTGTGTCACTAGTTATAGATTCCGACGCTTCACTCCCGGTTTACAGTATCACTTGGACCTTCCTATTGACGATGAAACACAGAAATTGCATCGGAATTAAATACAAAAGGCACAATGCCGACTTAAGTACAAGAAGACTGATTCTTCCTACTGTCTATGATTTGAACCATTCCTGTGACACTAGTTTTAGATTCTGATGCTTCACTTCGGGTTTACTGTTTCCCTCTGACCTTCTTATTGACGATGATACACAGAAATTGCATCGGAATTAAATACAAAAGGCACAATGACGACTTAAGTACAGGAAGACTGACACTTCTCACTGTCTATGGTCGAACCATTCCTGTGACACTAGTTATAGATTCCGATGCTTCACTTTAGGTTAACTGTATCCCTTGGACCTTCTTATTTACGATGAAACACAGAAATTGCATCGGAATTTAATACAAAAGGCACAATGGCGACTTAAGTACAAGAAGACTGACTCTTCTTACTGACCAAGTTTTGAGCCATTCCTGTGACACTAGTTATAGATTCCGATGCTACACTTGAGGTTTACTGTATCTCTCTGACCTCCTTATTGACGATGAAACACAGAAATTACATCGGAATTAAATACAAAAGGCACAATGCCTACTTAAGTACAATAAGACTGACTCTTCAAACTGTCTATGCTTTGAACCATTCCTGTGACACTAGTTTTAGATTCTGATGCTTCACTTCGGGTTTACTGTTTCCCTCTGACCTTCTTATTGACGATGAAACACAGAAATTGCATCGGAATTAAATAGAAAAGGCACAACGCAGACTTAAGTACAAGAAGACTTACTCTTCCTACTGTCTATGTTGTGAACCACTCCTGTGACACTAGTTATAGATTCCGATACTTCACTTCAGGTTTACTGTATCCCTTGGACCTTCTTGTTGACGATGAAACACAGAAATTGCATCGGAAATAAGTACAAAAGGCACAATAGCGACATAAGTAGAAGAACACTGACTCTTTTTACTGACTATGCTTTGAACCATTCATGTGACACTAGTTATAGAATCCGGTGTTTCACTTCAGGTTTACTGTATCCCTCTGACCTTCTTATTGACGATGAAACACAGAAATTGCATCGGAAATATATACAAAAGCACAATGCCGACTTAAGTACAAGAAGACTGACTCTTCTCACTGACTATGTTTTGAACCATTCCTGTGACACTAGTAATAGATTCTGATGCTTCACTTGAGGTTTACTGTATCCCTCTGACCATGTTATTGACGATGAAACACAGAAATTGCGTCGGAATTAGATACAAAAGGCACAATGCCGAATTAAGTACAAGAACACTGACTCTTCTTACTGTCTATGTTTTGAACAATTCATGTGACACTAGTTATAGATTCCGATGCTTCACTCCAGGTTTATTGTATCCCTTGGACCTTCTTATTGACGATGCAACACAGAAATTGCATCGAAAGTAAATACAAAAGGCACAATAGCGACATAAGTACAAGAAGACTGACTCTTCTTACTGACTATGCTTTGAACCACTCATGTGACACTAGTTATAGATTCCGGTGTTTCACTTCAGGTTTACTGTATCCCTCTGACCTTCTTATTGATGATGAAACACAGAAATTGCATCGGAATTAAATTCAAAAGGCACAATGCCGACTTAAGTACAAGAAGACTGACTCTTCTTACTGACTATGTTTTGAACCATTCCTGTGACACTAGTTATAGATTCTGATGCTTCACTTCAGGTTTACTGTATCCCTTGGATCTTCTTATTGACGAAGAAACATAGAAATTGCATCGGAATTGAATAAAAAAGGCACAATGCCGACTTAAGTACAAGAAGACTGACTCTTCTTACTGACTATGTTTTGAACCATTCCTGTGACACTAGTTATAGATTCCAATGCTTCACTTCACGTTTACTGTATCCCTCTGACCTTCTTATTAACGTTGAAACACAGAAATTGCATCGGAAGTAAATCCAAAAGGCACAGTGCCGATTTAAGTTCAAGAAGACTGACTCTTCTTACTGTCTATGATTTGAACCATTCCTGTGACACTAGTTATAGTTTCCGATGCTTCACTTCAGGTTTACTGTATCCCTTGTACCTTCTAATTGACGATGAAACACAGCAATTGCATCGGAATTAAATAGAGAAGGCACAATGCCGACTTAAGTACAAGAAGACTGACTCTTCCTACTGTCTATGATTTGAACCATTCCTGTGACACTAGTTTTAGATTCCGATGCTTCACTTCATGTTTACTGTATCCCTCTGACGTTCTTATTGACGATGAAACACAGGAATTGCATCGGAATTAAATACAAAAGGGACAATGCCGACTTAAGTACAAGAAGACTGACTCTTTTCACTGTCTACGTTTGATCCATTCCTGTGACACTAGTTATAGATTCCGATGCTTCACTTCAGGTTTACTGTATCCCTCAGACCTTCTTATTTACGATGAAACACAGAAATTGCATCGGAATAAAATACAATAGGCACAGTGCCGACTTAAGTACAATAAGACTGACTCTTCCTACTGTCTATGATTTGAACCATTCCTGTGACACTAGTTATAGATTCCGATTCTTCACTTCAGATTTACTGTATCCCTCAGACGTTCTTATTGAGGATGAAACACAGAAATTGCGTCGGAATTAAATACAAAATGCACAATGCCGAATTAAGTACAAGAAGACTTACTCTTCTTACTGTCTATGCTTTGAACCATTCTTGTGACACTTGTAATTGATTCCGATGCTTCACTCTAGGTATACTGTATCCCTTGGACCTTCTTATTGACGATGAAACACAGAAATTGCATCGGAATTAAATACGAAAGGCACAATTCCGACTTAAGTACAAGAACACTGACACCTCTTACTGACTATGCTTTGAACTATTCCTGTGACACTAGTTATAGATTCCATTGCTTCACTTCAGGTTTACTGTATCCCTTGGACCTTCTTATTGACGATGAAACACAGCAATTGCATCGGAATTAAATAGAGAAGGCACAATGCCGACTTTAGTACAAGAAGACTGACTCTTCCTACTTTCTATGTTTTTACCATTCCTGTGACACTAGTTATAGATTCCGATGCTTCACTTCAGGTTTACTGTATCCCTCTGACCTTCCTATTGACGATGAAACACAGAAATTGCAACGGAATTATATACAAAAGAGACAATGCCGACTTAAGTACAAGAAGACTGACTCTTCTTACTGTCTATGATTTGCACCATTCCTGTGACACTAGTTATAGATTCCGATGATTCACTCCAGGTTTACTGTATCCCTTGGACCTCCTTATTTACGATGAGACACAGGAATTGCATCGGAATTTAATACAAAAGGCACAATGGCGACTTAAGTACCAAAAGACTGACTCTTCTTACTGACTATGCTTTGAACCATTCCTGTGACACTAGTTATATATTCCGGTGCTTCACTCCAGGTTTCCTGGATCCCTTGGACCTACTTATTGACGATGAAAAACAGAAATTGCATCGGAATTAAATACAAAAGGCACAATGCCGACTTAAGTACAAGAAGACTGACTCTTCCTACTGTCTATGATTTGAACCATTCCTGTGACACTTGTTTTAGATTCTGAGGTTTCACTTCGGGTTTACTGTATCCGTCTGACCTTCTTATTGACGATGAAACACAGAAATTGCATCGGAATTAAATACAAAAGGCACAATGCCAACTTAAGTACAGGAAGACTGACTCTTCTCACTGTCTATGTTCGAACCATTCCTGTGACACTAGTTATAGATTCCGATGCTTCACTTCAGGTTTAGTGTATACCTTGGACCTTCTTATTTACGATGAAACACAGAAATTGCATTGGAATTTAATACAAAAGGCACAATGGCGACTTAAGTACAAGAAGACTGACTCTTCTTACTGACTATGTTTTGAACCATTCCTGTGACACTAGTTATATATTCCGGTGCTTCACTCCAAGTTTCCTGGATCCCTTGGACCCACTTATTGACGATGAAACACAGAAATTACATCGGAATTAAATACAAAAGGCACAATGCCGACTTAAGTACAATAAGACTGACTCTTCAAACTGTCTATGCTTTGAACCATTCCTGTGACACTAGTTATAGATTCCGATTCTTCACTTCAGGTCTACTGTATCCCTCTGACCTCCTTATTGACGATGAAACACAGAAATTGCATCGGAATTAAATACAAAAGGCACAATGCCGACTTATGTACAAGTAGACTGACTCTTTCTACTGTCTATGATTTGAACCATTCCTGTGTCACTAGTTATAGATTCCGATGCTTCACTCCCGGTTTACTGTATCCCTTGGACCTTCCTATTGACGATGACACACAGAAATTGCATCGGAATTAAATAGAAAAGGCACAACGCAGACTTAAGTACAAGAAGACTGACTCTTCCTACTGTCTATGTTTTGAACCACTCCTGTGACACTAGTTATAGATTCCGATACTTCACTTCAGGTTTACTGTATCCCTTGGACCTTCTTGTTGACGATGAAACACAGAAATTGCATCGGAAATAAGTACAAAAGGCACAATAGCGACATAAGTACAAGAACACTGACTCTTTTTACTGACTATGCTTTGAAGCATTCATGTGACACTAGTTATAGATTCCGGTGTTTCACTTCAGGTTTACTGTATCCCTCTGACCTTCTTATTGACGATGAAACACAGAAATTGCATCGGAAATACATACAAAAGGCACAATGCCGACTTAAGTACAAGAAAACTGACTCTTCTCACTGACTATGTTTTGAACCATTCCTGTGACACTAGTAATAGATTCTGATGCTTCACTTGAGGTTTACTGTATCCCTCTGACCATGTTATTGACGATGAAACACAGAAATTGCGTCGGAATTAGATACAAAAGGCACAATGCCGAATTAAGTACAAGAAGACTGACTCTTCTTACTGTCTATGTTTTGAACAATTCATGTGAGACTAGTTATAGATTACTATGCTACACTCCAGGTTTGCTGTATCCCTTGGACCTTCTTATTGACGATGAAACACAGAAATTGCATCGGAATTAAATACAAAAGGCACAATGCCGAATTAAGTACAATAAGACTGACTCTTCTTACTGTCTATGTTTTGAACCATTCATGTGACACTAGTTATAGATTCCGATGCTTCACTCCAGGTTTATTGTATCCCTTGGACCTTCTTATTGACGATGCAACACAGAAATTGCATCGAAAGTAAATACAAAAGGCACAATAGCGACATAAGTACAAGAAGACTGACTCTTCTTTCTGACTATGCTTTGAACCATTCATGTGACACTAGTTATAGATTCCGGTGTTTCACTTCAGGTTTACTGTATCCCTCTGACCTTCTTATTGACGATGAAACACAGAAATTGCATCGGAATTAAATTCAAAAGGCACAATGCCGACTTAAGTACAAGAAGACTGACTCTTCTTACTGACTATGTTTTGAACCATTCCTGTGACACTAGTTATAGATTCTGATGCTTCACTTCAGGTTTACTGTATCCCTTGGATCTTCTTATTGACGAAGAGACATAGAAATTGCATCGGAATTAAATAAAAAAGGCACAATGCGGACTTAAGTACAAGAAGACTGACTCTTCTTACTGAATATGTTTTGAACCATTCCTGTGAAACTAGTTATAGATTCCAATGCTTCACTTCACGTTTACTGTATCCCTCTGACCTTCTTATTAACGTTGAAACACAGAAATTGCATCGGAAGTAAATCCAAAAGGCACAGTGCCGAATTAAGTTCAAGAAGACTGACTCTTCTTACTGTCTACGATTTGAACCATTCCTGTGACACTAGTTATAGTTTCCGATGCTTCACTTCAGGTTTACTGTATTCCTTGGACCTTCTAATTGACGATGAAACACAGCAATTGCATCGGAATTAAATAGAGAATCCACAATGCCGACTTAAGTACAAGAAGACTGACTCTTCCTACTGTCTATGATTTGAACCATTCATGTGACACTAGTTTTAGATTCCGATGCTTCACTTCATGTTTACTGTATCCCTCTGACCTTCTTATTGACGATGAAACACAGGAATTGCATCGGAATTAAATACAAAAGGGACAATGCCGACTTAAGTACAAGAAGACTGACTCTTTTCACTGTATATGTTTGCTCCATTCCTGTGACACTAGTTATAGATTCCGATGCTTCACTTCAGGTTTACTGTATCCCTCAGACCTTCTTATTTACGATGAAACACAGAAATTGCATCGGAATAAAATACAAAAGGCACAATGCCCACTTAAGTACCATAAGACTGACTCTTCCTAATGTCTATGATTTGAACCATTCCTGTGACACTAGTTATAGATTCCGATGCTTCACTTCAGATTTACTGTATCGCTCTGACGTTCTTATTGAGGATGAAACACAGAAATTGCGTCGGAATTAAATACAAAATGCACAATGCCGAATTAAGTACAAGAAGACTTACTCTTCTTACTGTCTATGTTTTGAACCATTCTTGTGACACTTGTAATTGATTCCGATGCTTCACTCTAGGTTTACTGTATCCCTTGGACCTTCTTATTGAAGATGAAGCACAGAAATTGCATCGGAATTAAATACGAAAGGCACAATTCCGACTTAAGTACAAGAACACTGACTCTTCTTACTGACTATGCTTTGAACCATTCCTGTGACACTAGTTATAGATTCCATTGCTTCACTTCAGGTTTACTGTATCCCTTGGACCTTCTTATTGACGATGAAACACAGCAATTGCATCGGAATTAAATAGAGAAGGCACAATGCCGACTTTAGTACAAGAAGACTGACTCTTCCTACTTTCTATGTTTTTACCATTCCTGTGACACTAGTTATAGATTCCGATGCTTCACTTCAGGTTTACTGTATCCCTCTGACCTTCCTATTGACGATGAAACACAGAAATTGCAACGGAATTAAATAGAAAAGAGACAATGCCGACTTAAGTACAAGAAGGCTGACTATTCTTACTGTCTATGATTTGCACCATTCCTGTGACACTAGTTATAGATTCCGATGATTTACTCCAGGTTTACTGTATCCCTTGGACCTTCTTATTTACGATGAGACACAGGAATTGCATCGGAATTTAATACAAAAGGCACAATGGCGACTTAAGTACAAAAAGACTGACTCTTCTTACTGACTATGTTTTGAACCATTCCTGTGACAATAGTTATATATTCCGGTGCTTCACTCCAAGTTTCCTGGATCCCTTGGACCCACTTATTGACGATGAAACACAGAAATTACATCGGAATTAAATACAAAAGGCACAATGCCGACTTAAGTACTATAAGACTGACTCTTTCTACTGTCTATGATTTGAACCATTCTTGTGTCACTAGTTATAGATTCCGATTCTTCACTCCCGGTTTACTGTATCCCTTGGACCTTCCTATTGACGATGACACACAGAAATTGCATCGGAATTAAATAGAAAAGGCACAACGCAGACTTAAGTACAAGAAGACTGACTCTTCCTACTGTCTATGTTTTGAACCACTCCTGTGACACTAGTTATAGATTCCGATACTTCACTTTAGGTTTACTTTATCCCTTGGACCTTCTTGTTGACGATGAAACACAGAAATTGCATCGGAATTAAATACAAAAGGCACAATAGCGACATAAGTACAAGAACACTGACTCTTCTTACTGACTATGCTTTGAACCATTAATCTGACACTAGTTATAGATTCCGGTGTTTCACTTCAGGTTTACTGTATCCCTCTGACCTTCTTATTGACGATGAAAGACAGAAATTGCATCGCAAATAAATACAAAAGGCACAATGCCGACTTAAGTACAAGAAGACTGACTCTTCTTACTGTCTGTGCTTTGAACCATTCCTGAGACACTAGTTATAGGTTCCGATGCTTCTATCCAGGTTTACTGTATCCCTTGGACCTTTTTATTTACGATGACACACAGAAATTGCATCGGAATTAAATAGAGAAGGCACAATGCCGACTTAAGTACAAGAAGACTGACTCTTCCTACTTTCTATGTTTTTACCATTCCTGTGACACTAGTTACAGATTCCGATGCTTCACTTCAGGTATACTGTATCCCTCTGACCTAATTGACGATGAAACACAGAAATTGCCACGGAATTAAATACAAAAGGGACAATGCCGACTTAAGTACAAGAAGACTGACTCTTCTTCTGTCTATGTTTTGACCATTCCTGTGACACTAGTTATAGATTTCAATGTTTCACTGCAGGTTTACTGTATCTCTTCGACCTTCTTATTGACGATGAAACACAGAAATTGCATCGGAATTAAATACAAAAGGCAAATTGCCGACTTAAGTACAAGAAGACTGACTCTTCTCACTGACTATGTTTTGAACCATTCCTGTGACACTAATAATAGATTCTGATGCTTCACTTGAGGTTTACTGTATCCCTCTGACCATGTTATTGACGATGAAACACAGAAATTGCGTCGGAATTAGATACAAAAGGCACAATGCCGAATTAAGTACAAGAAGACTGACTCTTCTTACTGTCTATGTTTTGAACAATTCATGTGAGACTAGTTATAGATTACTATGCTACACTCCAGGTTTGCTGTATCCCTTGGACCTTCTTATTGACGATGAAACACAGAAATTGCATCGGAATTAAATACAAAAGGCACAATGCCGAATTAAGTACAATAAGACTGACTCTTCTTACTGTCTATGTTTTGAACCATTCATGTGACACTAGTTATAGATTCCGATGCTTCACTCCAGGTTTATTGTATCCCTTGGACCTTCTTATTAACGATGCAACACAGAAATTGCATCGAAAGTAAATACAAAAGGCACAATAGCGACATAAGTACAAGAAGACTGACTCTTCTTTCTGACTATGCTTTGAACCATTCATGTGACACTAGTTATAGATTCCGGTGTTTCACTTCAGGTTTACTGTATCCCTCTGACCTTCTTATTGACGATGAAACACAGAAATTGCATCGTAATTAAATTCAAAAGGCACAATGCCGACTTAAGTACAAGAAGACTGACTCTTCTTACTGACTATGTTTTGAACCATTCCTGTGACACTAGTTATAGATTCTGATGCTTCACTTCAGGTTTACTGTATCCCTTGGATCTCCTTATTGACGAAGAAACATAGAAATTGCATCGGAATTAAATAAAAAAGGCACAATGCCGACTTAAGTACAAGAAGACTGACTCTTCTTACTGAATATGCTTTGAACCATTCCTGTGACACTAGTTATAGATTCCAATGCTTCACTTCACGTTTACTGTATCCCCCTGACCTTCTTATTAACGTTAAAACACAGAAATTGCATCGGAAGTAAATCCAAAAGGCACAGTGCCGAATTAAGTTCAAGAAGACTGACTCTTCTTACTGTCTATGATTTGAACCATTCCTGTGACACTAGTTATAGTTTCCGATGCTTCACTTCAGGTTTACTGTATTCCTTGGACCTTCTAATTGACGATGAAACACAGCAATTGCATCGGAATTAAATAGAGAAGGCACAATGCCGACTTAAGTACAAGAAGACTGACTCTTCCTACTGTCTATGATTTGAACCATTCATGTGACACTAGTTTTAGATTCCGATGCTTCACTTCATGTTTACTGTATCCCTCTGACCTTCTTATTGACGATGAAACACAGGAATTGCATCGGAATTAAATACAAAAGGGACAATGCCGACTTAAGTACAAGAAGACTGACTCTTTCCACTGCCTATGTTTGCTCCATTCCTGTGACACTAGTTATAGATTCCGATGCTTCACTTCAGATTTACTGTATCGCTCTGACGTTCTTATTGAGGATGAAACACAGAAATTGCGTCGGAATTAAATACAAAATGCACAATGCCGAATTAAGTACAAGAAGACTTACTCTTCTTACTGTCTATGTTTTGAACCATTCTTGTGACACTTGTAATTGATTCCGATGCTTCACTCTAGGTTTACTGTATCCCTTGGACCTTCTTATTGAAGATGAAGCACAGAAATTGCATCGGAATTAAATACGAAAGGCACAATTCCGACTTAAGTACAAGAACACTGACTCTTCTTACTGACTATGCTTTGAACCATTCCTGTGACACTACTTATAGATTCCATTGCTTCACTTCAGGTTTACTGTATCCCTTGGACCTTCTTATTGTCGATGAAACACAGCAATTGCATAGGAATTAAATAGAGAAGGCACAATGCCGACTTTAGTACAAGAAGACTGACTCTTCCTACTTTCTATGTTTTTACCATTTTTGTGACACTAGTTATAGATTCCGATGCTTCACTTCAGGTTTACTGTATCCCTCTGACCTTCCTATTGACGATGAAACACAGAAATTGCAACGGAATTAAATACAAAAGAGACAATGCCGACTTAAGTACAAGAAGACTGACTATTCTTACTGTTTATGATTTGCACCATTCCTGTGACACTAGTTATAGATTCCGATGATTCACTCCAGGTTTACTGTATCCCTTGGACCTTCTTATTTACGATGAGACACAGGAATTGCATCGGAATTTAATACAAAAGGCACAATGGCGACTTAAGTACAAAAAGACTGACTCTTCTTACTGACTATGTTTTGAACCATTCCTGTGACACTAGTTATATATTCCGGTGCTTCACTCCAGGTTTCCTGGATCCCTTGGACCTACTTATTGGCGATGAAAAACAGAAATTGCATCGGAATTAAATACAAAAGGCAGAATGCCGACTTAAGTACAAGAAGACTGACTCTTCCTACTGTCTATGATTTGAACCATTCCTGTGACTCTAGTTTTAGATTCTGAGGTTTCACTTCGGGTTTACTGTATCCGTCTGACCTTCTTATTGACGATGAAACACAGAAATGCATCGGAATTAAATACAAAAGGCACAATGCCGAATTAAGAACAGGAAGACTGACTCTTTTCACTGTCTACGTTTGATCCATTCCTGTGACACTAGTTATAGATTCCGATGCTTCACTTCAGGTTTACTGTATCCCTCAGACCTTCTTATTTACGATGAAACACAGAAATTGCATCGGAATAAAATACAATAGGCACAGTGCCGACTTAAGTACAATAAGACTGACTCTTCCTACTGTCTATGATTTGAACCATTCCTGTGACACTAGTTATAGATTCCGATTCTTCACTTCAGATTTACTGTATCCCTCAGACGTTCTTATTGAGGATGAAACACAGAAATTGCGTCGGAATTAAATACAAAATGCACAATGCCGAATTAAGTACAAGAAGACTTACTCTTCTTACTGTCTATGCTTTGAACCATTCTTGTGACACTTGTAATTGATTCCGATGCTTCACTCTAGGTATACTGTATCCCTTGGACCTTCTTATTGACGATGAAACACAGAAATTGCATCGGAATTAAATACGAAAGGCACAATTCCGACTTAAGTACAAGAACACTGACACCTCTTACTGACTATGCTTTGAACTATTCCTGTGACACTAGTTATAGATTCCATTGCTTCACTTCAGGTTTACTGTATCCCTTGGACCTTCTTATTGACGATGAAACACAGCAATTGCATCGGAATTAAATAGAGAAGGCACAATGCCGACTTTAGTACAAGAAGACTGACTCTTCCTACTTTCTATGTTTTTACCATTCCTGTGACACTAGTTATAGATTCCGATGCTTCACTTCAGGTTTACTGTATCCCTCTGACCTTCCTATTGACGATGAAACACAGAAATTGCAACGGAATTATATACAAAAGAGACAATGCCGACTTAAGTACAAGAAGACTGACTCTTCTTACTGTCTATGATTTGCACCATTCCTGTGACACTAGTTATAGATTCCGATGATTCACTCCAGGTTTACTGTATCCCTTGGACCTCCTTATTTACGATGAGACACAGGAATTGCATCGGAATTTAATACAAAAGGCACAATGGCGACTTAAGTACCAAAAGACTGACTCTTCTTACTGACTATGCTTTGAACCATTCCTGTGACACTAGTTATATATTCCGGTGCTTCACTCCAGGTTTCCTGGATCCCTTGGACCTACTTATTGACGATGAAAAACAGAAATTGCATCGGAATTAAATACAAAAGGCACAATGCCGACTTAAGTACAAGAAGACTGACTCTTCCTACTGTCTATGATTTGAACCATTCCTGTGACACTTGTTTTAGATTCTGAGGTTTCACTTCGGGTTTACTGTATCCGTCTGACCTTCTTATTGACGATGAAACACAGAAATTGCATCGGAATTAAATACAAAAGGCACAATGCCAACTTAAGTACAGGAAGACTGACTCTTCTCACTGTCTATGTTCGAACCATTCCTGTGACACTAGTTATAGATTCCGATGCTTCACTTCAGGTTTAGTGTATACCTTGGACCTTCTTATTTACGATGAAACACAGAAATTGCATTGGAATTTAATACAAAAGGCACAATGGCGACTTAAGTACAAGAAGACTGACTCTTCTTACTGACTATGTTTTGAACCATTCCTGTGACACTAGTTATATATTCCGGTGCTTCACTCCAAGTTTCCTGGATCCCTTGGACCCACTTATTGACGATGAAACACAGAAATTACATCGGAATTAAATACAAAAGGCACAATGCCGACTTAAGTACAATAAGACTGACTCTTCAAACTGTCTATGCTTTGAACCATTCCTGTGACACTAGTTATAGATTCCGATTCTTCACTTCAGGTCTACCGTATCCCTCTGACCTCCTTATTGACGATGAAACACAGAAATTGCATCGGAATTAAATACAAAAGGCACAATGCCGACTTATGTACAAGTAGACTGACTCTTTCTACTGTCTATGATTTGAACCATTCCTGTGTCACTAGTTATAGATTCCGATGCTTCACCCCCGGTTTACTGTATCCCTTGGACCTTCCTATTGACGATGACACACAGAAATTGCATCGGAATTAAATAGAAAAGGCACAACGCAGACTTAAGTACAAGAAGACTGACTCTTCCTACTGTCTATGTTTTGAACCACTCCTGTGACACTAGTTATAGATTCCGATACTTTACTTCAGGTTTACTGTATCCCTTGGACCTTCTTGTTGACGATGAAACACAGAAATTGCATCGGAAATAAGTACAAAAGGCACAATAGCGACATAAGTACAAGAACACTGACTCTTTTTACTGACTATGCTTTGAAGCATTCATGTGACACTAGTTATAGATTCCGGTGTTTCACTTCAGGTTTACTGTATCCCTCTGACCTTCTTATTGACGATGAAACACAGAAATTGCATCGGAAATACATACAAAAGGCACAATGCCGACTTAAGTACAAGAAAACTGACTCTTCTCACTGACTATGTTTTGAACCATTCCTGTGACACTAGTAATAGATTCTGATGCTTCACTTGAGGTTTACTGTATCCCTCTGACCATGTTATTGACGATGAAACACAGAAATTGCGTCGGAATTAGATACAAAAGGCACAATGCCGAATTAAGTACAAGAAGACTGACTCTTCTTACTGTCTATGTTTTGAACAATTCATGTGAGACTAGTTATAGATTACTATGCTACACTCCAGGTTTGCTGTATCCCTTGGACCTTCTTATTGACGATGAAACACAGAAATTGCATCGGAATTAAATACAAAAGGCACAATGCCGAATTAAGTACAATAAGACTGACTCTTCTTACTGTCTATGTTTTGAACCATTCATGTGACACTAGTTATAGATTCCGATGCTTCACTCCAGGTTTATTGTATCCCTTAGACCTTCTTATTGACGATGCAACACAGAAATTGCATCGAAAGTAAATACAAAAGGCACAATAGCGACATAAGTACAAGAAGACTGACTCTTCTTTCTGACTATGCTTTGAACCATTCATGTGACACTAGTTATAGATTCCGGTGTTTCACTTCAGGTTTACTGTATCCCTCTGACCTTCTTATTGACGATGAAACACAGAAATTGCATCGGAATTAAATTCAAAAGGCACAATGCCGACTTAAGTACAAGAAGACTGACTCTTCTTACTGACTATGTTTTGAACCATTCCTGTGACACTAGTTATAGATTCTGATGCTTCACTTCAGGTTTACTGTATCCCTTGGATCTTCTTATTGACGAAGAGACATAGAAATTGCATCGGAATTAAATAAAAAAGGCACAATGCGGACTTAAGTACAAGAAGACTGACTCTTCTTACTGAATATGTTTTGAACCATTCCTGTGAAACTAGTTATAGATTCCAATGCTTCACTTCACGTTTACTGTATCCCTCTGACCTTCTTATTAACGTTGAAACACAGAAATTGCATCGGAAGTAAATCCAAAAGGCACAGTGCCGAATTAAGTTCAAGAAGACTGACTCTTCTTACTGTCTACGATTTGAACCATTCCTGTGACACTAGTTATAGTTTCCGATGCTTCACTTCAGGTTTACTGTATTCCTTGGACCTTCTAATTGACGATGAAACACAGCAATTGCATCGGAATTAAATAGAGAAGGCACAATGCCGACTTAAGTACAAGAAGACTGACTCTTCCTACTGTCTATGATTTGAACCATTCATGTGACACTAGTTTTAGATTCCGATGCTTCACTTCATGTTTACTGTATCCCTCTGACCTTCTTATTGACGATGAAACACAGGAATTGCATCGGAATTAAATACAAAAGGGACAATGCCGACTTAAGTACAAGAAGACTGACTCTTTTCACTGTATATGTTTGCTCCATTCCTGTGACACTAGTTATAGATTCCGATGCTTCACTTCAGGTTTACTGTATCCCTCAGACCTTCTTATTTACGATGAAACACAGAAATTGCATCGGAATAAAATACAAAAGGCACAATGCCCACTTAAGTACCATAAGACTGACTCTTCCTAATGTCTATGATTTGAACCATTCCTGTGACACTAGTTATAGATTCCGATGCTTCACTTCAGATTTACTGTATCGCTCTGACGTTCTTATTGAGGATGAAACACAGAAATTGCGTCGGAATTAAATACAAAATGCACAATGCCGAATTAAGTACAAGAAGACTTACTCTTCTTACTGTCTATGTTTTGAACCATTCTTGTGACACTTGTAATTGATTCCGATGCTTCACTCTAGGTTTACTGTATCCCTTGGACCTTCTTATTGAAGATGAAGCACAGAAATTGCATCGGAATTAAATACGAAAGGCACAATTCCGACTTAAGTACAAGAACACTGACTCTTCTTACTGACTATGCTTTGAACCATTCCTGTGACACTAGTTATAGATTCCATTGCTTCACTTCAGGTTTACTGTATCCCTTGGACCTTCTTATTGACGATGAAACACAGCAATTGCATCGGAATTAAATAGAGAAGGCACAATGCCGACTTTAGTACAAGAAGACTGACTCTTCCTACTTTCTATGTTTTTACCATTCCTGTGACACTAGTTATAGATTCCGATGCTTCACTTCAGGTTTACTGTATCCCTCTGACCTTCCTATTGACGATGAAACACAGAAATTGCAACGGAATTAAATACAAAAGAGACAATGCCGACTTAAGTACAAGAAGGCTGACTATTCTTACTGTCTATGATTTGCACCATTCCTGTGACACTAGTTATAGATTCCGATGATTTACTCCAGGTTTACTGTATCCCTTGGACCTTCTTATTTACGATGAGACACAGGAATTGCATCGGAATTTAATACAAAAGGCACAATGGCGACTTAAGTACAAAAAGACTGACTCTTCTTACTGACTATGTTTTGAACCATTCCTGTGACAATAGTTATATATTCCGGTGCTTCACTCCAAGTTTCCTGGATCCCTTGGACCCACTTATTGACGATGAAACACAGAAATTACATCGGAATTAAATACAAAAGGCACAATGCCGACTTAAGTACTATAAGACTGACTCTTTCTACTGTCTATGATTTGAACCATTCCTGTGTCACTAGTTATAGATTCCGATGCTTCACTCCCGGTTTACTGTATCCCTTGGACCTTCCTATTGACGATGACACACAGAAATTGCATCGGAATTAAATAGAAAAGGCACAACGCAGACTTAAGTACAAGAAGACTGACTCTTCCTACTGTCTATGTTTTGAACCACTCCTGTGACACTAGTTATAGATTCCGATACTTCACTTTAGGTTTACTTTATCCCTTGGACCTTCTTGTTGACGATGAAACACAGAAATTGCATCGGAATTAAATACAAAAGGCACAATAGCGACATAAGTACAAGAACACTGACTCTTCTTACTGACTATGCTTTGAACCATTAATCTGACACTAGTTATAGATTCCGGTGTTTCACTTCAGGTTTACTGTATCCCTCTGACCTTCTTATTGACGATGAAAGACAGAAATTGCATCGCAAATAAATACAAAAGGCACAATGCCGACTTAAGTACAAGAAGACTGACTCTTCTTACTGTCTGTGCTTTGAACCATTCCTGTGACACTAGTTATAGGTTCCGATGCTTCTATCCAGGTTTACTGTATCCCTTGGACCTTTTTATTTACGATGACACACAGAAATTGCATCGGAATTAAATAGAGAAGGCACAATGCCGACTTAAGTACAAGAAGACTGACTCTTCCTACTTTCTATGTTTTTACCATTCCTGTGACACTAGTTACAGATTCCGATGCTTCACTTCAGGTATACTGTATCCCTCTGACCTAATTGACGATGAAACACAGAAATTGCCACGGAATTAAATACAAAAGGGACAATGCCGACTTAAGTACAAGAAGACTGACTCTTCTTCTGTCTATGTTTTGACCATTCCTGTGACACTAGTTATAGATTTCAATGTTTCACTGCAGGTTTACTGTATCTCTTCGACCTTCTTATTGACGATGAAACACAGAAATTGCATCGGAATTAAATACAAAAGGCAAATTGCCGACTTAAGTACAAGAAGACTGACTCTTCTCACTGACTATGTTTTGAACCATTCCTGTGACACTAATAATAGATTCTGATGCTTCACTTGAGGTTTACTGTATCCCTCTGACCATGTTATTGACGATGAAACACAGAAATTGCGTCGGAATTAGATACAAAAGGCACAATGCCGAATTAAGTACAAGAAGACTGACTCTTCTTACTGTCTATGTTTTGAACAATTCATGTGAGACTAGTTATAGATTACTATGCTACACTCCAGGTTTGCTGTATCCCTTGGACCTTCTTATTGACGATGAAACACAGAAATTGCATCGGAATTAAATACAAAAGGCACAATGCCGAATTAAGTACAATAAGACTGACTCTTCTTACTGTCTATGTTTTGAACCATTCATGTGACACTAGTTATAGATTCCGATGCTTCACTCCAGGTTTATTGTATCCCTTGGACCTTCTTATTAACGATGCAACACAGAAATTGCATCGAAAGTAAATACAAAAGGCACAATAGCGACATAAGTACAAGAAGACTGACTCTTCTTTCTGACTATGCTTTGAACCATTCATGTGACACTAGTTATAGATTCCGGTGTTTCACTTCAGGTTTACTGTATCCCTCTGACCTTCTTATTGACGATGAAACACAGAAATTGCATCGTAATTAAATTCAAAAGGCACAATGCCGACTTAAGTACAAGAAGACTGACTCTTCTTACTGACTATGTTTTGAACCATTCCTGTGACACTAGTTATAGATTCTGATGCTTCACTTCAGGTTTACTGTATCCCTTGGATCTCCTTATTGACGAAGAAACATAGAAATTGCATCGGAATTAAATAAAAAAGGCACAATGCCGACTTAAGTACAAGAAGACTGACTCTTCTTACTGAATATGCTTTGAACCATTCCTGTGACACTAGTTATAGATTCCAATGCTTCACTTCACGTTTACTGTATCCCCCTGACCTTCTTATTAACGTTAAAACACAGAAATTGCATCGGAAGTAAATCCAAAAGGCACAGTGCCGAATTAAGTTCAAGAAGACTGACTCTTCTTACTGTCTATGATTTGAACCATTCCTGTGACACTAGTTATAGTTTCCGATGCTTCACTTCAGGTTTACTGTATTCCTTGGACCTTCTAATTGACGATGAAACACAGCAATTGCATCGGAATTAAATAGAGAAGGCACAATGCCGACTTAAGTACAAGAAGACTGACTCTTCCTACTGTCTATGATTTGAACCATTCATGTGACACTAGTTTTAGATTCCGATGCTTCACTTCATGTTTACTGTATCCCTCTGACCTTCTTATTGACGATGAAACACAGGAATTGCATCGGAATTAAATACAAAAGGGACAATGCCGACTTAAGTACAAGAAGACTGACTCTTTCCACTGTCTATGTTTGCTCCATTCCTGTGACACTAGTTATAGATTCCGATGCTTCACTTCAGATTTACTGTATCGCTCTGACGTTCTTATTGAGGATGAAACACAGAAATTGCGTCGGAATTAAATACAAAATGCACAATGCCGAATTAAGTACAAGAAGACTTACTCTTCTTACTGTCTATGTTTTGAACCATTCTTGTGACACTTGTAATTGATTCCGATGCTTCACTCTAGGTTTACTGTATCCCTTGGACCTTCTTATTGAAGATGAAGCACAGAAATTGCATCGGAATTAAATACGAAAGGCACAATTCCGACTTAAGTACAAGAACACTGACTCTTCTTACTGACTATGCTTTGAACCATTCCTGTGACACTACTTATAGATTCCATTGCTTCACTTCAGGTTTACTGTATCCCTTGGACCTTCTTATTGTCGATGAAACACAGCAATTGAATAGGAATTAAATAGAGAAGGCACAATGCCGACTTTAGTACAAGAAGACTGACTCTTCCTACTTTCTATGTTTTTACCATTTTTGTGACACTAGTTATAGATTCCGATGCTTCACTTCAGGTTTACTGTATCCCTCTGACCTTCCTATTGACGATGAAACACAGAAATTGCAACGGAATTAAATACAAAAGAGACAATGCCGACTTAAGTACAAGAAGACTGACTATTCTTACTGTTTATGATTTGCACCATTCCTGTGACACTAGTTATAGATTCCGATGATTCACTCCAGGTTTACTGTATCCCTTGGACCTTCTTATTTACGATGAGACACATTAATTGCATCGGAATTTAATACAAAAGGCACAATGGCGACTTAAGTACAAAAAGACTGACTCTTCTTACTGACTATGTTTTGAACCATTCCTGTGACACTAGTTATATATTCCGGTGCTTCACTCCGGGTTTCCTGGATCCCTTGGACCTACTTATTGGCGATGAAAAACAGAAATTGCATCGGAATTAAATACAAAAGGCAGAATGCCGACTTAAGTACAAGAAGACTGACTCTTCCTACTGTCTATGATTTGAACCATTCCTGTGACTCTAGTTTTAGATTCTGAGGTTTCACTTCGGGTTTACTGTATCCGTCTGACCTTCTTATTGACGATGAAACACAGAAATGCATCGGAATTAAATACAAAAGGCACAATGCCGAATTAAGAACAGGAAGACTGACTCTTCTCACTGTCTATGTTCGAACCATTCCTGTGACACTAGTTGTAGATTCCGATGCTTCACTTCAGGTTTAGTGTATACCTTGGACCTTCTTATTTACGATGAAACACAGAAATTGCATCGGAATTTAATACAAAAGGCACAATGGCGACTTAAGTACAAGAAGACTGACTCTTCTTACTGACTATGTTTTGAACCATTCCTGTGACACTAGTTATATATTCCGGTGCTTCACTCCAAGTTTCCTGGATCCCTTGGACCCACTTATTGACGATGAAACACAGAAATTATATCGGAATTAAATACAAAAGCCACAATGCCGACTTAAGTACAATAAGACTGACTCTTTCTACTGTCTATGATTTGAACCATTCCTGTGTCACTAGTTATAGATTCCGATGCTTCACTCCCGGTTTACTGTATCCCTTGGACCTTCCTATTGACGATGACACACAGAAATTGCATCGGAATTAAATAGAAAACGCACAACGCAGACTTAAGTACAAGAAGACTGACTCTTCCTACTGTCTATGTTTTGAACCACTCCTGTGACACTAGTTATAGATTCCGATACTTCACTTTAGGTTTACTTTATCCCTTGGACCTTCTTGTTGACGATGAAACACAGAAATTGCATCGGAATTAAATACAAAAGGCACAATAGCGACATAAGTACAAGAAGACTGACTCTTCTTACTGACTATGCTTTGAACCATTAATGTGACACTAGTTATAGATTCCGGTGTTTCACTTCAGGTTTACTGTATCCCTCGGACCTTCTTATTGACGATGAAACACAGAAATTGCATCGTAAATAAATACAAAAGGCACAATGCCGACTTAAGTACAAGAAGACTGACTCTTCTTACTGTCTGTGCTTTGAACCATTCCTGTGACACTAGTTATAGGTTCCGATGCTTCTATCCAGGTTTACTGTATCCCTTGGACCTTTTTATTTACGATGAAACACAGAAATTGCATCGGAATTAAATAGAGAAGGCACAATGCCGACTTAAGTACAAGAAGACTGACTCTTCCTACTTTCTATGTTTTTACCATTCCTGTGACACTAGTTACAAATTCCGATGCTTCACTTCAGGTATACTGTATCCCTCTGACCTTCTAATTGACGATGAAACACAGAAATTGCCACGGAATTAAATACAAAAGGGACAATGCCGACTTAAGTACAAGAAGACTGACTCTTCTTCTGTCTATGTTTTGACCATTCCTGTGACACTAGTTATAGATTTCAATGCTTCACTGCAGGTTTACTGTATCTCTTCGACCTTCTTATTGACGATGAAACACAGAAATTGCATCGGAATTAAATACAAAAGGCACATTGCCGACTTAAGTACAAGAAGACTGACTCTTCTTACTGACTATGTTTTGAACCATTCCTGTGACACTAGTTATAGATTCCGATGCTTCGGTTTAGGTTTACTGTGCCCCTCTGACCTTCTTATTAACGATGAAACACAGAAATTGCATCGGAATTAAATCCTAATGGCTCAGTGCCGAATTAAGTACAAGAAGATTGACTCTTCTTACTGTCTATGATTTGAACCATTCCTGTGACACTAGTTATACAATCCGATGCTTCACTCCAAGTTTACTATATCCCTTGGACCTTCTTATTTGCGATGAAACACAGAAATTGCATCGGAATTTAATACAAAAGGCACAATATCGACTTAAGTACAAGAAGACTGCCTCTTTTTACTCTCTATGCTTTGAACCATTCCTGTGACACTAGTAATAGATTCCGATGCTTTACTCTAGGTTTACTGTATCCCTTGGACCTTCTTATTGACTATGAAACACAGAAATTGCTTCGGAATTAAATACAAAAGGCACAATGCCGACTTTAGTACAAGAAGACTGACTCTTCTTACTGACTATGTTTTGATTCATTCCTGTGACATTAGTTATTGATTCCGATGCTTCACTCCAGGTTTACTGTATCCCTTGGTCCTTCTTATTGACAACGAAACACAGAAATTGCATCGGAATTAAATACAAAAGGCACAATGCCGACTTAAGTACAAGAAGACTGACTCTTCTTACTGACTATGTTTTGAACCATTTCTGTGACACCAGTTATAGATTCCGATGATTCACTCCCGGTTTACTGTATACCTTGGACCTTCTTATTGACGATGAAACACAGAAATTGCATCGGAATTAAATACAAAAGGCACAATGCCGACTTTAGTACTAGAAGACTGACTCTTCTTACTGACTATGTTTTGAACCATTCCTGTGACACTAGTTATAGATTCCGATGCTTCACTTCAGATTTACTGTATCCCTCTGACGTTCTTATTGACGATGAAACACAGAAATTGCGTCGGAATTAAATACAAAATGCACAATGCCGAATTAAGTACAAGAGGACTGACTCTTCTTACTGTCTATGTTTTGAACCATTCCTGTGACACTAGTAATAGATTCCGATGCTTCACTCTAGGTTTAATGTATCCCTTGGACCTTCTTATTGACGATGAAAAACAGAAATTGCATCGGAATTAAATGAAAAAGGCACAATGCCGACTTAAGTACAAGAAGACTGACTCTTCGTACTGACTAAGTTTTGAACCATTCCTGTGACACTAGTTATAGATTCCGATGCTTCACTCCCGGTTTACTGTATCCCTTGGACCTTCGTATTGAGGATGAAACACAAAAATTGCATCCGAATTAAATACAAAAGGCACAATGCTGACTTAAGTACAAGAAGACTGACTCTTCTTACAGACTATGTATGAACCATACCTGAGACACTAGTTATAGATTTCGATGCTTCACTCCTGGTTTACTGTATCTCTTGGACCTCCTTATTGACAATGAAACACAGAAATTGCATCGGAATTAAATACAAAAGGCACAATGCCGACTTAAGTACAAGAAGACTGACTCTTCTTACTGACTATGTTTTGAACCATTCCTGTAACACTAGTTATAGATTCCCTTGCTTCACTTCAGGTTTACTGTATCCCTTGGACCTTCTTATTGACGATGAAACACAAAAATTGCATCGGAATTAAATACAAAAGGCACAAAGCCGACTTAAGTACAAGAATACTGACTCTTCTTACTGTCTATGTTTTGAACCATCCCTGTGTCACTAGTTATAGATTCTGATGCTTCACTCCAGGTTTACTGTATCTCTTTGACCTTTTTATTGACGATGAAACACAGAAATTGCATCGGAATTAAATACAAAAGGCACAATGAGGACTTAAGTACCAGAAGACTCACTCTTCTTACTGACTATGTTTTGAACCATTCCTGTGACACTAGTTATATATTCCGATGCCTCACTTCAGGTTTACTGTATCCCTCTGACAATCTTATTGACGATGAAACACAGAAATTGCATCGGAATTAAATACAAAAGGGACAATTCCGAATTAAGTACAAGAAGACTGACTCTTCTTACTGTCTATGTTTTGAACCATTTATGTGACACTAGTTATAGATTTCGATGCCTCACTCCAGGTTTACTGTCTCCCTTGGACCTTCTTATTGACAATGAAACTCAGAAATTGCATCGGAATTAAATACAAAAGGCACAATGGCGACTTGAGTACAAGAAGACTGACTCTTCTTACTGACTATGCTTTAAACCATTCATGTGACACTAGTTATAGATTCCGGTGCTTCACTTCTGGTTTACTGTATCCTTTGGACCTTCTTTTTGACAATGAAACACCGAAATTGCATAGGAAATAAATACAAAAGGCACAATGCCGACTTAAGTACAAGAAGACTGACTCTTCTTACTGACTATGTTTTGAACCATTCCTGTAACACTAGTTATAGATTCCGGTGCTTCACTTCAGGTTTACTGTATCCCTTGGACCTTCGTATTGAGGATGAAACACAAAAATTGCATCGGAATTAAATACAAAAGGCACATTGCTGACTTAAGTACAAGAAGACTGACTCTTCTTACTGACTATGTTTGAACCAATCCTGTGACACTAGTTATAGATTTCGATGCTTCACTCCTGGTTTACTGTATCCCTTGGACCTCCTTGTTGACAATGGAACACAGAAATTGCATCGGAATTAAATACAAAAGGCACAATGCCGACTTAAGTACAAGACTACTGACTCTTCTTACTGTCTATGTTTTGACCATTCCTGTGACACTAGTTATAGATTTCAATGTTTCACTGCAGGTTTACTGTATCTCTTCGACCTTCTTATTGACGATGAAACACAGAAATTGCATCGGAATTAAATACAAAAGGCAAATTGCCGACTTAAGTACAAGAAGACTGACTCTTCTCACTGACTATGTTTTGAACCATTCCTGTGACACTAATAATAGATTCTGATGCTTCACTTGAGGTTTACTGTATCCCTCTGACCATGTTATTGACGATGAAACACAGAAATTGCGTCGGAATTAGATACAAAAGGCACAATGCCGAATTAAGTACAAGAAGACTGACTCTTCTTACTGTCTATGTTTTGAACAATTCATGTGAGACTAGTTATAGATTACTATGCTACACTCCAGGTTTGCTGTATCCCTTGGACCTTCTTATTGACGATGAAACACAGAAATTGCATCGGAATTAAATACAAAAGGCACAATGCCGAATTAAGTACAATAAGACTGACTCTTCTTACTGTCTATGTTTTGAACCATTCATGTGACACTAGTTATAGATTCCGATGCTTCACTCCAGGTTTATTGTATCCCTTGGACCTTCTTATTAACGATGCAACACAGAAATTGCATCGAAAGTAAATACAAAAGGCACAATAGCGACATAAGTACAAGAAGACTGACTCTTCTTTCTGACTATGCTTTGAACCATTCATGTGACACTAGTTATAGATTCCGGTGTTTCACTTCAGGTTTACTGTATCCCTCTGACCTTCTTATTGACGATGAAACACAGAAATTGCATCGTAATTAAATTCAAAAGGCACAATGCCGACTTAAGTACAAGAAGACTGACTCTTCTTACTGACTATGTTTTGAACCATTCCTGTGACACTAGTTATAGATTCTGATGCTTCACTTCAGGTTTACTGTATCCCTTGGATCTCCTTATTGACGAAGAAACATAGAAATTGCATCGGAATTAAATAAAAAAGGCACAATGCCGACTTAAGTACAAGAAGACTGACTCTTCTTACTGAATATGCTTTGAACCATTCCTGTGACACTAGTTATAGATTCCAATGCTTCACTTCACGTTTACTGTATCCCCCTGACCTTCTTATTAACGTTAAAACACAGAAATTGCATCGGAAGTAAATCCAAAAGGCACAGTGCCGAATTAAGTTCAAGAAGACTGACTCTTCTTACTGTCTATGATTTGAACCATTCCTGTGACACTAGTTATAGTTTCCGATGCTTCACTTCAGGTTTACTGTATTCCTTGGACCTTCTAATTGACGATGAAACACAGATTGCATCGGAATTAAATAGAGAAGGCACAATGCCGACTTAAGTACAAGAAGACTGACTCTTCCTACTGTCTATGATTTGAACCATTCATGTGACACTAGTTTTAGATTCCGATGCTTCACTTCATGTTTACTGTATCCCTCTGACCTTCTTATTGACGATGAAACACAGGAATTGCATCGGAATTAAATACAAAAGGGACAATGCCGACTTAAGTACAAGAAGACTGACTCTTTCCACTGTCTATGTTTGCTCCATTCCTGTGACACTAGTTATAGATTCCGATGCTTCACTTCAGATTTACTGTATCGCTCTGACGTTCTTATTGAGGATGAAACACAGAAATTGCGTCGGAATTAAATACAAAATGCACAATGCCGAATTAAGTACAAGAAGACTTACTCTTCTTACTGTCTATGTTTTGAACCATTCTTGTGACACTTGTAATTGATTCCGATGCTTCACTCTAGGTTTACTGTATCCCTTGGACCTTCTTATTGAAGATGAAGCACAGAAATTGCATCGGAATTAAATACGAAAGGCACAATTCCGACTTAAGTACAAGAACACTGACTCTTCTTACTGACTATGCTTTGAACCATTCCTGTGACACTACTTATAGATTCCATTGCTTCACTTCAGGTTTACTGTATCCCTTGGACTTTCTTATTGTCGATGAAACACAGCAATTGCATAGGAATTAAATAGAGAAGGCACAATGCCGACTTTAGTACAAGAAGACTGACTCTTCCTACTTTCTATGTTTTTACCATTTTTGTGACACTAGTTATAGATTCCGATGCTTCACTTCAGGTTTACTGTATCCCTCTGACCTTCCTATTGACGATGAAACACAGAAATTGCAACGGAATTAAATACAAAAGAGACAATGCCGACTTAAGTACAAGAAGACTGACTATTCTTACTGTTTATGATTTGCACCATTCCTGTGACACTAGTTATAGATTCCGATGATTCACTCCAGGTTTACTGTATCCCTTGGACCTTCTTATTTACGATGAGACACAGGAATTGCATCGGAATTTAATACAAAAGGCACAATGGCGACTTAAGTACAAAAAGACTGACTCTTCTTACTGACTATGTTTTGAACCATTCCTGTGACACTAGTTATATATTCCGGTGCTTCACTCCAGGTTTCCTGGATCCCTTGGACCTACTTATTGGCGATGAAAAACAGAAATTGCATCGGAATTAAATACAAAAGGCAGAATGCCGACTTAAGTACAAGAAGACTGACTCTTCCTACTGTCTATGATTTGAACCATTCCTGTGACTCTAGTTTTAGATTCTGAGGTTTCACTTCGGGTTTACTGTATCCGTCTGACCTTCTTATTGACGATGAAACACAGAAATGCATCGGAATTAAATACAAAAGGCACAATGCCGAATTAAGAACAGGAAGACTGACTCTTCTCACTGTCTATGTTCGAACCATTCCTGTGACACTAGTTGTAGATTCCGATGCTTCACTTCAGGTTTAGTGTATACCTTGGACCTTCTTATTTACGATGAAACACAGAAATTGCATCGGAATTTAATACAAAAGGCACAATGGCGACTTAAGTACAAGAAGACTGACTCTTCTTACTGACTATGTTTTGAACCATTCCTGTGACACTAGTTATATATTCCGGTGCTTCACTCCAGGTTTCCTGGATCCCTTGGACCCACTTATTGACGATGAAACACAGAAATTATATCGGAATTAAATACAAAAGCCACAATGCCGACTTAAGTACAATAAGACTGACTCTTTCTACTGTCTATGATTTGAACCATTCCTGTGTCACTAGTTATAGATTCCGATGCTTCACTCCCGGTTTACTGTATCCCTTGGACCTTCCTATTGACGATGACACACAGAAATTGCATCGGAATTAAATAGAAAACGCACAACGCAGACTTAAGTACAAGAAGACTGACTCTTCCTACTGTCTATGTTTTGAACCACTCCTGTGACACTAGTTATAGATTCCGATACTTCACTTTAGGTTTACTTTATCCCTTGGACCTTCTTGTTGACGATGAAACACAGAAATTGCATCGGAATTAAATACAAAAGGCACAATAGCGACATAAGTACAAGAAGACTGACTCTTCTTACTGACTATGCTTTGAACCATTAATGTGACACTAGTTATAGATTCCGGTGTTTCACTTCAGGTTTACTGTATCCCTCGGACCTTCTTATTGACGATGAAACACAGAAATTGCATCGTAAATAAATACAAAAGGCACAATGCCGACTTAAGTACAAGAAGACTGACTCTTCTTACTGTCTGTGCTTTGAACCATTCCTGTGACACTAGTTATAGGTTCCGATGCTTCTATCCAGGTTTACTGTATCCCTTGGACCTTTTTATTTACGATGAAACACAGAAATTGCATCGGAATTAAATAGAGAAGGCACAATGCCGACTTAAGTACAAGAAGACTGACTCTTCCTACTTTCTATGTTTTTACCATTCCTGTGACACTAGTTACAAATTCCGATGCTTCACTTCAGGTATACTGTATCCCTCTGACCTTCTAATTGACGATGAAACACAGAAATTGCCACGGAATTAAATACAAAAGGGACAATGCCGACCTAAGTACAAGAAGACTGACTCTTCTTCTGTCTATGTTTTGACCATTCCTGTGACACTAGTTATAGATTTCAATGCTTCACTGCAGGTTTACTGTATCTCTTCGACCTTCTTATTGACGATGAAACACAGAAATTGCATCGGAATTAAATACAAAAGGCACATTGCCGACTTAAGTACAAGAAGACTGACTCTTCTTACTGACTATGTTTTGAACCATTCCTGTGACACTAGTTATAGATTCCGATGCTTCGGTTTAGGTTTACTGTGCCCCTCTGACCTTCTTATTAACGATGAAACACAGAAATTGCATCGGAATTAAATCCTAATGGCTCAGTGCCGAATTAAGTACAAGAAGATTGACTCTTCTTACTGTCTATGATTTGAACCATTCCTGTGACACTAGTTATACAATCCGATGCTTCACTCCAAGTTTACTATATCCCTTGGACCTTCTTATTTGCGATGAAACACAGAAATTGCATCGGAATTTAATACAAAAGGCACAATATCGACTTAAGTACAAGAAGACTGCCTCTTTTTACTCTCTATGCTTTGAACCATTCCTGTGACACTAGTAATAGATTCCGATGCTTTACTCTAGGTTTACTGTATCCCTTGGACCTTCTTATTGACGATGAAACACAGAAATTGCTTCGGAATTAAATACAAAAGGCACAATGCCGACTTTAGTACAAGAAGGCTGACTCTTCTTACTGACTATGTTTTGATTCATTCCTGTGACATTAGTTATTGATTCCGATGCTTCACTCCAGGTTTACTGTATCCCTTGGTCCTTCTTATTGACAACGAAACACAGAAATTGCATCGGAATTAAATACAAAAGGCACAATGCCGACTTAAGTACAAGAAGACTGACTCTTCTTACTGACTATGTTTTGAACCATTTCTGTGACACCAGTTATAGATTCCGATGATTCACTCCCGGTTTACTGTATACCTTGGACCTTCTTATTGACGATGAAACACAGAAATTGCATCGGAATTAAATACAAAAGGCACAATGCCGACTTTAGTACTAGAAGACTGACTCTTCTTACTGACTATGTTTTGAACCATTCCTGTGACACTAGTTATAGATTCCGATGCTTCACTTCAGATTTACTGTATCCCTCTGACGTTCTTATTGACGATGAAACACAGAAATTGCGTCGGAATTAAATACAAAATGCACAATGCCGAATTAAGTACAAGAGGACTGACTCTTCTTACTGTCTATGTTTTGAACCATTCCTGTGACACTAGTAATAGATTCCGATGCTTCACTCTAGGTTTAATGTATCCCTTGGACCTTCTTATTGACGATGAAAAACAGAAATTGCATCGGAATTAAATGAAAAAGGCACAATGCCGACTTAAGTACAAGAAGACTGACTCTTCGTACTGACTAAGTTTTGAACCATTCCTGTGACACTAGTTATAGATTCCGATGCTTCACTCCCGGTTTACTGTATCCCTTGGACCTTCGTATTGAGGATGAAACACAAAAATTGCATCCGAATTAAATACAAAAGGCACAATGCTGACTTAAGTACAAGGAGACTGACTCTTCTTACAGACTATGTATGAACCATACCTGAGACACTACTTATAGATTTCGATGCTTCACTCCTGGTTTACTGTATCTCTTGGACCTCCTTATTGACAATGAAACACAGAAATTGCATCGGAATTAAATACAAAAGGCACAATGCCGACTTAAGTACAAGAAGACTGACTCTTCTTACTGACTATGTTTTGAACCATTCCTGTAACACTAGTTATAGATTCCCTTGCTTCACTTCAGGTTTACTGTATCCCTTGGACCTTCTTATTGACGATGAAACACAAAAATTGCATCGGAATTAAATACAAAAGGCACAAAGCCGACTTAAGTACAAGAATACTGACTCTTCTTACTGTCTATGTTTTGAACCATCCCTGTGTCACTAGTTATAGATTCTGATGCTTCACTCCAGGTTTACTGTATCTCTTTGACCTTTTTATTGACGATGAAACACAGAAATTGCATCGGAATTAAATACAAAAGGCACAATGAGGACTTAAGTACCAGAAGACTCACTCTTCTTACTGACTATGTTTTGAACCATTCCTGTGACACTAGTTATATATTCCGATGCCTCACTTCAGGTTTACTGTATCCCTCTGACAATCTTATTGACGATGAAACACAGAAATTGCATCGGAATTAAATACAAAAGGGACAATTCCGAATTAAGTACAAGAAGACTGACTCTTCTTACTGTCTATGTTTTGAACCATTTATGTGACACTAGTTATAGATTTCGATGCCTCACTCCAGGTTTACTGTCTCCCTTGGACCTTCTTATTGACAATGAAACTCAGAAATTGCATCGGAATTAAATACAAAAGGCACAATGGCGACTTGAGTACAAGAAGACTGACTCTTCTTACTGACTATGCTTTAAACCATTCATGTGACACTAGTTATAGATTCCGGTGCTTCACTTCTGGTTTACTGTATCCTTTGGACCTTCTTTTTGACAATGAAACACCGAAATTGCATAGGAAATAAATACAAAAGGCACAATGCCGACTTAAGTACAAGAAGACTGACTCTTCTTACTGACTATGTTTTGAACCATTCCTGTAACACTAGTTATAGATTCCGGTGCTTCACTTCAGGTTTACTGTATCCCTTGGACCTTCGTATTGAGGATGAAACACAAAAATTGCATCGGAATTAAATACAAAAGGCACATTGCTGACTTAAGTACAAGAAGACTGACTCTTCTTACTGACTATGTTTGAACCAATCCTGTGACACTAGTTATAGATTTCGATGCTTCACTCCTGGTTTACTGTATCCCTTGGACCTCCTTGTTGACAATGGAACACAGAAATTGCATCGGAATTAAATACAAAAGGCACAATGCCGACTTAAGTACAAGACTACTGACTCTTCTTACTGTCTATGTTTTGAACCATCCCTGTGTCACTAGTTATAGATTCCGATGCTTCACTACAGGTTTACTGTATCCCTTTGACCTTTTTATTGACGATGAAACACAGAAATTGCATCGGAGTTAGATACAAGAGGCACAATGCGGACTTAAGTACCAGAAGACTGACTCTTCTTACTGACTATGTTTTGAACCATTCCTGTGGCACTAGTTATATATTCCGATGCCTCACTTCAGGTTTACTGTATCCCTCTGACAATCTTATTGACGATGAAACACAGACATTGCATCGGAATTAAATACAAAAGGGACAATTCCGAATTAAGTACTAGAAGACTGACTCTTCTTACTGTCTATGTTTTGAACCATTCCTGTGACACTAGTTATAGATTTCAATGCTTCACTCCTGGTTTACTGTATCCCTTGGACCACCTTATTGACAATGAAACACAGAAATTGCATCGGAATTAAATACAAAAGGCACATTGCCGACTTAAGTACAAGAAGACTGACTCTTCTTACTGACTATGTTTTGAACCATTCCTGTAACACTAGTTATAGATTCCGGTGCTTCACTTCAGGTTTACTGTATCCTTTGGACCTTCTTATTGACGATGAAACACAAAAATTGCATCGGAATTAAATACAAAAGGCACAAAGCCGACTTAAGTACAAGAATACTGACTCTTCTTACTGTCTATGTTTTGAACCATCCCTGTGTCACTAGTTATAGATTCCGATGCCTCACTTCAGGTTTACTGAATCCCTCTGACAATCTTATTGACGATGAAACACAGAAATTGCATCGGAATTAAATACAAAAGGGACAATTCCGAATTAAGTACAAGAAGACTGACTCTTCTTACTGTCTATGTTTTGGACCATTCCTGTGACACTAGTTATAGATTTCGATGCTTCACTCCTGGTTTACTGTATCCCTTGGACCTCCTTATTGACAATGAAACACAGAAATTGCATCGGAATTAAATACAAAAGGCACAATGCCGACTTAAGTACAAGAAGACTGACTCTTCTTACTGACTATGTTTTGAACCATTCCTGTATCACTAGTTATAGATTCCCTTGCTTCACTTCAGGTTTACTGTATCCCTTGGACCTTCTTATTGACGATGAAACACAAAAATTGCATCGGAATTAAATACAAAAGGCACAAAGCCGACTTAAGTACAAGAATACTGACTCTTCTTACTGTCTATGTTTTGAACCATTTATGTGACACTAGTTATAGATTTCGATGCCTCACTCCAGGTTTACTGTCTCCCTTGGACCTTCTTATTGACAATGAAACTCAGAAATTGCATCGGAATTAAATACAAAAGGCACAATGGCGACTTAAGTACAAGAAGACTGACTCTTCTTACTGACTATGCTTTAAACCATTCATGTGACACTAGTTATAGATTCCGGTGCTTCACTTCTGGTTTACTGTATCCCTTGGACCTTCTTTTTGACAATGAAACACCGACATTGCATAGGAAATAAATACAAAAGGCACAATGCCGACTTAAGTACAAGAAGAGTGACTCTTCTTACTGACTATGTTTTGAACCATTCCCGTAACACTAGTTATAGATTCCGGTGCTTCACTTCAGGTTTACTGTATCGCTTGGACCTCCTTATTGACGATGAAACACAAAAATTGCATCGGAATTAAATACAAAAGGCACAAAGCCGACTTAAGTACAAGAATACTGACTCTTCTTACTGTCTATGTTTTGAACCATCCCTGTGTCACTAGTTATAGATTCCGATGCTTCACTCCAGGTTTACTGTATCCCTTTGACCTTTTTATTGACGATGAAACACAGAAATTGCATCGGAATTAAATACAAAAGGCACAATGCGGACTTAAGTACCAAAAGACTGACTCTTCTTACTGACTATGTTTTGAACCATTCCTGTGACACTAGTTATATATTCCGATGCCTCACTTCAGGTTTACTGTATCCCTCTGATAATCTTATTGACGATGAAACACAGAAATTGCATCGGAATTAAATACAAAAGGAACAATTCCGAATTAAGTACAAGAAGACTGACTCTTCTTACTGTCTATGTTTTGAACCATTCCTGTGACACTAGTTATAGATTTCGATGCTTCACTCCTGGTTTACTGTATCCCTTGGACCTCCTTATTGGCAATGAAACACAGAAATTGCATCGGAATTAAATACAAAAGGCACAATGCCGACTTAAGTACAAGAAGACTGACTCTTCTTACTGACTATGTTTTGAACCATTCCTGTAACACTAGTTATAGATTCCGGTGCTTCACTTCAGGTTTACTGTATCCCTTGGACCTTCTTACTGACGATGAAACACAAAAATTGCATCGGAATTAAATACAAAAGGCACAAAGCCGACTTAAGTACAAGAATACTGACTCTTCTAACTGTCTATGATTTGAACCATCCCTGTGTCACTAGTTATAGATTCCGATGCTTCACTCCAGGTTTACTGAATCCCTTTGACCTTTTTATTGACGATGAAACACAGAAATTGCATCGGAATTAAATATAAAAGGCACAATGCGGACTTAAGTACAAGAAGACTGACTCTTCTTACTGACTATGTTTGAACCATTCCTGTGACACTAGTTATAGATTTCGATGCTTCACTCCTGGTTTACTGTGTCCCTTGGACCTCCTTATTGACAATGAAACATAGAAATTGCGTCGGAACTAAATACAAAAGGCACAATGCCGACTTAAGTACAAGAAGACTGACTCTTCTTACTGACTAAGTTTTGAACCATTCCTGTGACACTAGTTATAGATTCCGGTGCTTCACTTCAGGTTTACTGTATCCCTTGGACCTTCTTATTGACGATGAAACACAAAAATTGCATCAGAATTAAATACAAAAGGCACAAAGCCGACTTAAGTACAAGAATACTGACTCTTCTTACTGTCTATGTTTTGAACCATCCCTGTGTCACTAGTTATAGATTGCGATGCTTCACTTCAGGTTTACTGTATCCCTTTGACCTTTTTATTGACGATGAAACACAGAAATTGCATCGGAATTAAATAAAAAAGGCACAATGCGGACTTAAGTACCAGAAGACTGACTTTTCTTACTGACTATGTTTTGAACCATTCCTGTGACACTAGTTATATAATCCGATGCCTCACTTCAGGTTTACTGTATCCCTCTGACAATCTTATTGACGATGAAACACAGAAATTGCATCGGCATTAAATACAAAAGGGACAATTCCGAATTAAGTACTAGAAGACTGACTCTTCTTACTGTCTATGTTTTGAACCATTCCTGTGACACTAGTTATAGATTTCGATGCTTCACTCCTGGTTTACTGTATCCCTTGGACCTCCTTATTGACAATGAAACACAGAAATTGCATCGGAAGTAATTACAAAAGGCACAATGCCGACTTAAGTACAAGAAGACTGACTCTTCTTACTGACTATGTTTTGAACCATTCCTGTAACACTAGTTATAGATTCCGGTGCTTCACTTCAGGTTTACTGTATCCCTTGGACCTACTTATTGACGATGAAACACAAAAATTGCATCGGAATTAAATACAAAAGGCACAAAGCCGACTTAAGTACAAGAATACTGACTCTTCTTACTGTCTATGTTTTGAACCATCCCTGTGTCACTAGTTATAGATTCCGATGCTTCACTCCAGGGTTACTGTATCCCTTTGACTTTTTTATTGACGATGAAACACAGAAATTGCATCGGAATTAAATACAAAAGGCACAATGCGGACTTAAGTACCAGAAGACTGACTCTTCTTACTGACTATGTTTTGAACCATTCCTGTGACACTAGTTATATATTCCGATGCCTCACTTCAGGTTTACTGTATCCCTCTGACAATCTTATTGACGATGAAACACAGAAATTGCATCGGAATTAAATACAAAAGGGACAATTCCGAATTAAGTACAAGAAGACTGACTCTTCTTACTGTCTATGTTTTGAACCATTTATGTGACACTAGTTATAGATTTCGATGCCTCACTCCAGGTTTACTGTGTCCCTTGGACCTCCTTATAGACAATGAAACACAGAAATTGCGTCGGAACTAAACACAAAAGGCACAATGCCGACTTAAGTACAAGAAGACTGACTCTTCTTAATGACTATGTTTTCAACCATTCCTGTAACACTAGTTATAGATTCCGGTGCTTCACTTCAGGTTTACTGTATCCCTTGGACCTTCTTATTGACGATGAAACACAAAAATTGCATCGGAATTAAATACAAAAGGCACAAAGCCGACTTAAGTACAAGAATACTGACTCTTGTTACAGACTATGTTTTGAACCATTCCTGTAACACTATTTATAGATTCCGGTGCTTCACTTCAGGTTTACTGTATCCCTTGGACCTTCGTATTGAGGATGAAACACAAAAATTGCATCGGAATTAAATACAAAAGGCACAATGCCGACTTAGGTACAAGAAGACTGACTCTTCTTACTGACTATGTTTTGAACCATTCCTGTAACTCTAGTTATAGATTCCGGTGCTTCACTTCAGGTTTACTGTATCCCTTGGACCTTCGTATTGAGGATGAAACACAAAAATTGCATCGGAATTAAATACAAAAGGCACAATGCTGACTTAAGTACAAGAAGACTGACTCTTCTTACTGACTATGTTTCAACCATTCCTGTGACACTAGTTATAGATTTCGATGCTTCCCTCCTGGTTTACTGTATCCCTTGGACCTCCTTATTGACAATGAAACACAGAAATTGCATCGGAATTAAATACAAAAGGCACAATGCCGACTTAAGTACAAGAAGACTGACTCTTCTTAATGACTATGTTTTGAACCATTCCTGTAACACTAGTTATAGATTCCGGTGCTTCACTTCAGGTTTACTGTATCCCTTGGACCTTCTTATTGACGATGAAACACAAAAATTGCATCGGAATTAAATACAAAAGGCACAAAGCCGACTTAAGTACAAGAATACTGACTCTTGTTACTGTCTATGCTTTGAACCATCCCTGTGTCACTAGTTATAGATTCCGATGCTTCACTCCAGGTTTACTGTATCCCTTTGACCTTTTTATTGACGATGAAACACAGAAATTGCATCGGAATTAAATACAAAAGGCACAATGCGGACTTAAGTACCAGAAGACTGACTCTTCTTACGGACTATGTTTTGAACCATTCCTGTGACACTAGTTATATATTCCGATGCCTCACTTCAGGTTTACTGTATCCCTCTGACAATCTTATTGACGATGAAACACAGATATTGCATCGGAATTAAATACAAAAGGGACTATTCCGAATTAAGTACAAGAAGACTGACTCTTCTTACTGTCTATAATTTGAACCATTCCTGTGACACTAGTTATAGATTTCGATGCTTCACTCCTGGTTTACTGTATCCCTTGGACCTCCTTATTGACAATGAAACACAGAAATTGCATCGGAATTAAATACAAAAGGCACAATGCCGACTTAAGTACAAGAAGACTGACTCTTCTTACTGACTATGTTTTGAACCATTCCCGTAACACTAGTTATAGATTCCGGTGCTTCACTTCAAGTTTACTGTATCCCTTGGACCTTCTTATTGACGATGAAACACAAAAATTGCATCGGAATGAAATACATAGGGCACAATGCCGACTTAAGTACAAGAACATGGACTCTTCTCACTGTCTATGTTGAAACCATTCCTGTGACACTAGTTATAGATTCCGATGCTTCACTTCAGGTTTACTGTTTCCCTCAGTCCTTCTTATTGACGATGAAACACAGAAATTGCATCGGAATAAAATACAAAAGGCACAATGCCAACTTAAGTACAATAAGACTGACTCTTCCTACTGTCTATGTTTTGAACCATTCCTGTGATATTAGTTATAGATTCCGATACTTCACTTCAGGTCTACTGTATCCCTCGGACCTTTTTGTTGACGATGAAACACAGAAATTGCATCGGAATTAAATACAAAAGGCACAATGCCGACTGAAGTACAAGAAAACTGACTCTTCTTACTGACTATGTTTTGATTCATTCCTGTGACACTAGTTATAGATTCTGATGCTTCACTCCAGGTTTACTGTATCCCTTGGACCTTCTTATTGACGATGAAACACAGAAATTGCATCGGAATTAAATACAAAAGGCACAATGCCGACTTAAGTACAAGAAGACTGACTCTTCTTACTGACTATGTTTTGAACCATTTCTGTGACACTAGTTATAGATTCCGATGCTTCACTCCCGGTTTACTGTATCCCTTGGACCTTCTTATTGACGATGAAACACAGAAATTGCATCGGAATTAAATACAAAAGGCACAATGCCGACTTTAGTACTAGAAGACTGACTCTTCTTACTGACTATGTTTTGAACCATTCCTGTGACACTAGTTATAGATTCCGATGCTTCACTTGAGATTTACTGTATCCCTCTGACGTTCTTATTGACGATGAAACAAAGAAATTGCGTCGGAATTAAATACAAAATGCACAATGCCGAATTAAGTACAAGAGGACTGACTCTTCTTACTGTCTATGTTTTGAACCATTCCTGTGACACTAGTAATAGATTCCGATGCTTCACACTAGGTTTACTGTATCCCTTGGACCATCTTATTGACGATGAAAAACAGAAATTGCATCGGAATTAAATAAAAAAGGCACAATGCCGACTTAAGTACAAGAAGACTGACTCATCGAACTGTCTATGTTTTGAACCATTCCTGTGACACTAGTTACAGATTCCGATGCTTCACTGCAGGTTTACTGTATCCCTTGGACCTTCTTATTGACGATGGAACACAGAAATTACATCGGAATTAATTACAAAAGGCACAATGCCGACTTACGTACAAGAACACTGACTCTTCTTACTGACTATGCTTCGAACCATTCCTGTGACACTAGTTATAGATTCCGATGCTTCACTTCAGGTTTACTGCATCCCTCTGACCTTCTTATTGACGATGAAACACAGATATTGAACGGAATTAAATACAAAAGGCACAATGCCGACTTAAGTACAAGGAGACTGACTCTTCTCACTGTCTATGTTTGAACCATTCCTGTGACACTAGTTATAAATTCCGACGCTTCACTTCAGGTTTACTGTTTCCCTCAGACCTTCTAATTGACGATGAAACACAGAAATTGCATCGGAATTAAATACAAAAGGCACAATGCCGACTTAAGTACAAGTAAAAACTGACTCTTCTTACTGACTATTTTCTGATTCATTCCTGTGACACTAGTTATAGATTCTGAGGCTTCACTCCAGGTTTACTGTATCGCTTGGACCTTCTTATTGACGATGAAACACAGAATTTGCATCGGAATTAAATACAAAAGGCACAATGGCGACTTAAGTACAAGAAGACTGACTCTTCTTACTGACTATGTTGTGAACCATTCCTGTGACACTAGTTATAGATTCCGATGCCTCACTTCAGGTTTACTGTATCCCTCTGACAATCGTATTGACGATGAAACACAGAAATTGCATCGGTATTAAATACAAAAGGGACAATGCCGAATTAAGTACAAGAAGACTGACTCTTCTTACTGTCTATGTATTGAACCATTTATGTGACACTAGTTATAGATTTTGATGCTTCACTCCAGGTTTACTGTCTCCCTTGGACCTTCTTATTGACAATGAAACACAGAAATTGCATTGGAATTAAATACAAAAGGCACAATGGCGACTTAAGTACAAGAAGACTGACTCTTCTTACTGACTATGTTTTAAACCATTCATGTGACACCATTTATAGTTTCCGGTGCTTCACTTCAGGTATACTGTATCCCTTGGTCCTTCTGTTTGACAATGAAACACCGCAATTGCATCGGAAATAAATACAAAAGGCACAATGCCGACTTAAGTACAAGAAGACTGACTCTTCTTACTTACTACGTTTTGAACCATTCCTGAGACACCAGTTATAGATTCTGATGCTTCACTTCAGGTTAACTGTATCCTTTGGACCTTCTTGTTGACAATGAAACGTAGAAATTGCATCGGAATTAAATACAAAAGGCACAATGCTGACATAAGTACAAGAAGACTGACTCTTCTTACTGACTAAGTTTTGAACCATTCCTGTGACACTAGTTATAGATTCCGATGCTTCACTCCCGGTTTACTGTATCCCTTGGACCTTCGTATTGAGGATGAAACACAGAAATTGCATCGGAATTAAATTCAAATGGCACAATGCCGACTTAAGTACAAGAAGACTGACTCTTCTTACTGTCTATGTTTGAACCATTCCTGTGACACTAGTTACACATTCCGATGCTTCACTGCAGGTTTACTGTATCCCTTGGACCTTCTTATTGACGATGAAACACAAAAATTCCATCGGAATTAATTACAAAAGGCACAATGCCGACTTACGTACAAGAACACTGACTCTTCTTACTGACTATGCTTTGAACCATTCCTGTGACACTAGTTATAGATTCCGATGCTTCACTTCAGGTTTACTGCATCCCTCTGACCTTCTTATTGACGATGAAACACAGAAATTGCAACGGAATTAAATACAAAAGGCATAATGCCGACTTAAGTACAAGAAGACTGACTCTACCTACTGTCTATGATTTGAACCATTCCTGTGACACTAGATTTAGATTCCGATGCTTCACTTCAGGTTTACTGTATCCCTCTGACCTTCTTATTGACGATGAAACACAGAAATTGCATCGGAATTAAATACAAAAGGCACAATGGCGACTTAAGTACAAGGAGACTGACTCTTCTCACTGTCTATGTTTGAACCATTCCTGTGACACTAGTTATAGATTCCGATGCTTCACTTCAGGTTTACTGTTTCCCTGAGACCTTCTTATTGACGATGAAACACAGAAATTGCTTCGGAATTAAATACAAAAGCCACAATGCCGACTGAAGTACAAGAAAACTGACTCTTCTTACTGATTATTTTTTGATTCATTCCTGTGACACTAGTTATAGATTATGATGCTTCACTCCAGGTTTACTGTATCCCTTGGACCTTCTTATTGACGATGAAACACAGAAATTGCATCGGAATTAAATACAAAAGGCACAATGCCGACTTAAGTACAAGAATACTGACTCTACTTACTGTCTATGTTTTGAACCATCTCTGTGTCACTAGTTATAGATTCCGATGCTTCACCCCAGGTTTACTGTATCCCTTGCACCTTCTTATTGACGATGAAACACAGAATTTGCATCATAATTAAATACAAAAGGCATAATGCGGACTTAAGTACAAGAAGACTGACTCTTCTTACTGACTATGTTTTGAACCATTCCTGTGACACTAGTTATAGATTCCGATGCCTCACTTCAGGTTTACTGTATCCCTCTGACATTCTTATTGACGATGAAACACACAAAATGCATCGGTATTAAATACAAAAGGGACAATGCCGAATTAAGTACAAGAAGACTGACTCTTCTTACTGTCTATGTTTTGAACCATTTATGTGAACCTAGTTATAGATTTCGATGCTTCACTCCAGGTTTACTGTCTCCCTTCGACCTTCATATTGACAATGAAATACAGAAATTGCATTGGAATTAAATACAAAAGGCACAATGGCGACTTAAGTACAAGAAGACTGACTCTTCTTACTGACTATGCTTTAAACCATTCATGTGACACCATTTATAGATTCCGGTGCTTCACTTCAGGTTTACTGTATCCCTAGGGCCTTCTTTTTGACAATGAAACACCGCAATTGCATCGGAAATAAATACAAAAGGCACAATGCCGACTTAAGTACAAGAAGACTGACTCTTCTTACTGACTACGTTTTGAACCATTCCTGTGACACCAGTTATAGATTCTGATGCTTCACTTCAGGTTTACTGTATCCCTTGGACTTTCTTATTGACGATGAAACATAGAAATTGCATCGGAATGAAATACAATAGGCACAATGCCGACTTAAGTACAAGAAGACTGACTCTTCTTACTGACTAAGTTTTGAACCATTCCTGTGACACTAGTTATAGATTCCGATGCTTCACGTCCGGTTTACTGTATCCCTTGGACCTTCGTATTGAGGATGAAACACAAAAATTGCATCGGAATTAAATACAAAAGGCCAAATGGCGACTTAAGTACAAGATGACTGACTCTTCTTACTGACTATGTTTGAACCATTCCTGTGACACTAGTTATAGATTTCGATGCTTCACTCCTGGTTTACTGTATCCCTTGGACCTCCTTATTAACAATGAAACACAGAAATTGCATCGGAATTAAATACAAAAGGCACAATGCCGACTTAAGTACAAGAAGACTGACTCTTCTTACTGACTATGCTTTGAACCATTCCTGTAACACTAGTTATAGATTCCGGTGCTTCACTTCAGGTTTACTGTATATCTTGGACCTTCTTATTGACGATGAAACACAAAAATTGCATCAGAATTAAATACAAAAGGCACAAAGCCGACTTAAGTACAAGAATACTGACTCTTATTACTGTCTATGATTTGAACCATCCCTGTGTCACTAGTTATAGATTCCGATGCTTCACTCCAGGTTTACTGTATCCCTTTGACCTTTTTATTGACGATGAAACACAGAAATTGCATCGGAATTAAATACAAAAGGCACAATGCGGACTTAAGTACCAGAAGACTGACTCTTCTTACTGGCTATGCTTTGAACCATTCCTGTGACACTAGTTATATATTCCGATGCCTCACGTCAGGTTTACTGTATCCCTCTGACATTCTTATTGACGATGAAACACAGAAATTGCATCGGAATTAAATACAAAAGGGACAATTCCGGATTAAGTACAAGAAGACTGACTCTTCTTACTGTCTATGTTTTGAACCATTTATGTGACACTAGTTATAGATTTCGATGCCTCACTCCAGGTTTACTGTCTCCCTTGGACCTTCTTATTGACAATGAAACTCAGAAATTGCATCGGAATTAAATACAAAAGGCACAATGGCGACTTAAGTACAAGAAGACTGACTCTTCCTACTGACTATGCTTTAAACCATTCATGTGACACTAGTTATAGATTCCGGTGCTTCACTTCTGGTTTACTGTATCCCTTGGACCTTATTTTTGACAATGAAACATCGAAATTGCATAGGAAATAAATACAAAAGGCACAATGCCGACTTAAGTACAAGAAGACTGACTCTTCTTACTGACTATGTTTTGAACCATTTCTGTGACACTAGTTATAGATTCCGATGCATCACTCCCGGTTTACTGTATCCCTTGGACCTTCTTATTGACGTTGAAACACAGAAATTGCATCGGAATTAAATACAAAAGGCACAATGCCGACTTTAGTACTAGAGGACTGACTCTTCTTACTGACTATGTTTTGAACCACTCCCGTGACACTAGTTATAGATTCCGATGCTTCACTTGAGATTTACTGTAACCCTCTGACGTTCTTATTGACGATGAAACACAGAAATTGCGTCGGAATTAAATGCAAAATGCACAATGCCGAATTAAGTACAAGAGGACGGACTCTTCTTACTGTCTATGTTTTGAACCATTCCTGTGACACTAGTAATAGATTCCGATGCTTCACTCTAGGTTTACTGTATCCCTTGAACCTTCTTATTGACGATGAAACACAGAAATTGCATCTGAATTAAATAAAAAAGGCACAATGCCGACTTAAGTACATGAAGTCTGACTCAACTTACTGTCTATGTTTTGAACCATTCCTGTGACACTAGTTACAGATTCTGATGCTTCACTGCAGGTTTACTGTATCCCTTGGACCTTCTTATTGACGACAAAACACAGAAATAGCCTCGGAAATAAATACAAAAGGCACAATGCCGACTTAAGTACAAGGAGACTGACTCTTCTTACTGACTAAGTTTTTAACCATTCCTGTGACACTAGTTATAGATTCCGATGCTTCACTCCCGGTTTACTGTATCCCTTGGACCTTCGTATTGAGGATGAAACACAAAAATTGCATCGGAATTAAATACAAAAGGCACAATGCCGACTTAAGTACAAGAAGACTGACTCTTCTTACTGACTATGTTTGAACCATTCCTGTGACACTAGTTATAAATTTCGATGCTTCACTCCTGGTTTACTGTATCTATTGGACCTCCTTATTGACAATGAAACGCAGAAATTGCTTCGGAATTAAATACAAAAGGCACAATGCCGACTTAAGTACAAGAAGACTGACTCTTCTTACTGACTATGTTTTGAACCATTCCTGTAACCCTAGTTATAGATTCCGGTGCTTCACTTCAGGTTTACTGTATCCCTTGGACCTTCTTATTGACGATGAAACACAAAAATTGCATCGGAATTAAATACAAAAGGCACAAAGCCGACTTAAGTACAAGAATACTGACTCTTCTTACTGTCTATGTTTTGAACCATCCCTGTGTCACTAGTTATAGATTCCGATGCTTCACTCCAGGTTTACTGTATTCCTTTGACCTTTTTATTGACGATGAAACACAGAAATTGCAACGGAATTAAATACAAAAGGCACAATGCGGACTTAAGTACCAGAAGACTGACTCTTCTTCCTGACTATGTTTTGAACTATTCCTGTGACACTAGTTATATATTCCGATGCCTCACTTCAGGTTTACTTTATCCCTCTGACAATCTTATTGACGATGAAATACAGATATTGCATCGGAATTAAATACAAAAGGGACAATTCCGACATAAGTACAAGAAGACTGACTCTTCTTACTGAGCCGGCCGAAGTGGCCGTGCGGTTCAAGGCGATGCAGTCTGGAACCGCAAGACCACTACGGTCGCAGGTTCGAATCCTGCCTCGGGCATGGATGTTTGTGTTGTCCTTAGGTTAGTTAGGTTTAACTAGTTCTAAGTTCTAGGGGACTAATGACCACAGAAGTTGAGTCCCATAGTGCTCAGAGCCATTTGAACCATTTTCTTCTTACTGACTATGTTTTGAACCATTTCTGTGACACTAGTTATAGATTCCGAGGCTTCACTCCCGGTTTACTGTATCCCTTGGACCTTCTTATTGACGATGAAACACAGAAATTGCATCGGAATTAAATACAAAAGGCACAATGCCGACTTTAGTACTAGAAGACTGACTCTTCTTACTGACTATGTTTTGAACCACTCCCGTGACACTAGTTATAGATTCCGATGCTTCATTTGAGATTTACTGTAACCCTCTGACGTTCTTATTGACGATGAAACACAGAAATTGCGTCGGAATTAAATGCAAAATGCACAATGCCGAATTAAGTACAAGAGGACTGACTCTTCTTACTGTCTATGTTTTGAACCATTCCTGTGACACTAGTAATAGATTCCGATGCTTCACTCTAGGTTTACTGTATCCCTTGAACCTTCTTATTGACGATGAAACACAGAAATTGCATCGGAATTAAATAAAAAAGGCACAATGCCGACTTAAGTACAAGAAGACTGACTCAACTTACTGTCTATGTTTTGAACCATTCCTGTGACACTAGTTACAGATTCCGATGCTTCACTGCAGGTTTACTGTATCTTTTGGACCTTCTTATTGACGACGAAACACAGAAATAGCCTCGGAAATAAATACAAAAGGCACAATGCCGACTTAAGTACAAGAAGACTGACTCTTCTTACTGACTAAGTTTTTAACCATTCCTGTGACACTAGTTATAGATTCCGATGCTTCACTCCCGGTTTACTGTATCCCTTGGACCTTCGTATTGAGGATGAAACACAAAAATTGCATCGGAATTAAATACAAAAGGCACAATGCCGACTTAAGTACAAGAAGACTGACTCTTCTTACTGACTATGTTTGAACCATTCCTGTGACACTAGTTATAAATTTCGATGCTTCACTCCTGGTTTACTGTATCTATTGGACCTCCTTATTGACAATGACACACAGAAATTGCTTCGGAATTAAATACAAAAGGCTCAATGCCGACTTAAGTACAAGAAGACTGACTCTTCTTACTGACTATGTTTTGATTCATTCCTGTGACATTAGTTATTGATTCCGATGCTTCACTCCAGGTTTACTGTATCCCTTGGTCCTTCTTATTGACGACGAAACACAGAAATTGCATCGGAATTAAATACAAAAGGCACAATGCCGACTTAAGTACAAGAAGACTGTCTCTTCTTACTGACTATGTTTTGAACCATTTCTGTGACACTAGTTATAGATTCCGATGCTTCACTCCCGGTTTACTGTATCCCTCTGACCTTCTTATTGACGATGAAACACAGAAATTGCATCGGAATTAAATACAAAAGGCACAATGCCGACTTAAGTACAAGGAGACTGGCTCTTCTCACTGTCTGTGTTTGAACCATTCCTGTGACACTAGTTATAGATTCCGATGCTTCACTTGAGATTTACTGTAACCCTCTGACGTTCTTATTGACGATGAAACACAGAAATTGCGTCGCAATTAAATACAAAAGGCACAATGCCGACTTAAGTACAAGAAGACTGTCTGTTCTTACTGACCATGTTTTGAACCATTTCTGTGACACTAGTTATAGATTCCGATGCTTCACTCCCGGTTTACTGTATCCCTTGGACCTTCTTATTGACGATGAAACACAGAAATTGCATCGGAATTAAATACAAAAGGCACAATGCCGACTTTAGTACTAGAAGACTGACTCTTCTTACTGACTATGTTTTGAACCACTCCCGTGACACTAGTTATAGATTCCGATGCTTCACTTGAGATTTACTGTACCCCTCTGACGTTCTTATTGACGATGAAACACAGAAATTGCGTCGGAATTAAATGCAAAATGCACAATGCCGAATTAAGTACAAGAGGACTGACTCTTCTTACTGTCTATGTTTTGAACCATTCCTGTGACACTAGTAATAGATTCCGATGCTTCACTCTAGGTTTACTGCATCCCATGAACCTTCTTATTGACGATGAAACACAGAAATTGCATGAAATTGCATCGGAATTAAATAAAAAAGGCACAATGCCGACTTAAGTACAAGAAGACTGACTCATCTTACTGTCTATGTTTTGATCCATTCCTGTGACACTAGTTACAGATTCCGATGCTTCACTGCAGGTTTACTGTATCCCTTGGACCTTCTTATTGACGATGAAACACAGAAATTGCATCGGAATTAATGACAAAAGGCACAATGCCGACTTACGTACAAGAACACTGACTCTTCTTACTGTCTATGCTTTGAACCATTCCTGTGACACTAGTTATAGATTCCGATGCTTCATTTCAGGTTTACTGCATCCCTCTGACCTTCTTATTGACGATGAAACACAGAAATTGCAACGGAATTAAATACAAAAGGCACAATGCCGACTTAAGTACAAGAAGACTGACTCTTCCTACTGTCTATGATTTGAACCATTCCTGTGACACTAGTTTTAGATTCCGATGCTTCACTTCACGTTTACTGTATCCCTCTGACCTTCTTATTGACGATGAAATACAGAAATTGCATCGGAATTAAATACAAAAGGCACAATGCCGACTTAAGTACAAGGAGACTGACTCTTCTCACTGTCTATGTTTGAACCATTCCTGTGACACTAGTTATAGATTCCGATGCTTCACTTCAGGTTTACTGTTTCCCTCAGACCTTCTTATTGACGATGAAACACAGAAATTGCATCGGAATTAAATAAAAAAGGCACAATGCCGACTGAAGTACAAGAAAACTGACTCTTCTTACTGACTATTGTTTGATTCATTCCTGTGACTCTAGTTATAGATTATGATGCATCACTCCAGGTTTACTGTATCCCTTGGACCTTCTTATTGACGATGAAACACAGAAATTGCATCGGAATTAAATACAAAAGGCACAATGCCGACTTAAGTACAAGAATACTGACTCTTCTTACTGTCTATGCTTTGAACCATCTCTGTGTCACTAGTTATAGATTCCGATGCTTCACCCCAGGTTTACTGTATCCCTTTCACCTTCTTATTGACGATGAAACACAGAAATTGCATCGGAATTAAATACAAAAGGCTCAATGCGGACTCAAGTACAAGAAGACTGACTCTTCTTACTGACTATGTTTTGAACCATTCCTGTGACACTAGTTATAGATCCCGATGCCTCACTTCAGGTTTACTGTATCCCTCTGACATTCTTATTGACGATGAAACACAGAAATTGCATCGGTATTAAATACAAAAGGGACAATGCCGAAATAAGTACAAGAAGACTGACTCTTCTTACTGTCTATGTTTTGAACCATTTATGTGACACTAGTTATAGATTTCGATGCTTCACTCCAGGTTTACTGTCTCCCTTGGACCTTCTTATTAACAATGAACCACAGAAATTGCATCGGAATTAAATACAAAGGGCACAATGCCGACTTTAGTACTAGAAGACTGACTCTTCTTACTGACTATGTTTTGAACCACTCCCGTGACACTAGTTATAGATTCCGATGCTTCACTTGAGATTTACAGTAACCCTCTGGCGTTCTTATTGACGATGAAACACAGAAATTGCGTCGGAATTAAATGCAAAATGCACAATGCCGAATTAAGTACAAGAGGACTGACTCTTCTTACTGTCTATGTTTTGAACCATTCCTGTGACACTAGTAATAGATTCCGATGCTTCACTCTAGGTTTACTGCATCCCATGAACCTTCTTATTGACGATGAAACACAGAAATTGCATCGGAATTAAATAAAAAAGGCACAATGCCGACTTAAGTACAAGAAGACTGACTCATCTTACTGTCTATGTTTTGAACCATTCCTGTGACACTAGTTACAGATTCCGATGCTTCACTGCAGGTTTACTGTATCCCTTGGACCTTCTTATTGACGATGAAACACAGAAATTGCATCGGAATTAATGACAAAAGGCACAATGCCGACTTACGTACAAGAACACTGACTCTTCTTACTGTCTATGCTTTGAACCATTCCTGTGACACTAGTTATAGTTTCCGATGCTTCATTTCAGGTTTACTGCATCCCTCTGACCTTCTTATTGATGATGAAACACAGAAATTGCAACGGAATTAAATACAAAAGGCACAATGCCGACTTAAGTACAAGAAGACTGACTCTTCCTACTGTCTATGATTTGAACCAATCCTGTGACACTAGTTTCAGATTCCGATGCTTCACTTCAGGTTTACTGTATCCCTCTGACCTTCTTATTGACGATGAAACACAGAAATTGCATCTTAATTAAATTCAAAAGGCACAATGCCGACTTAAGTACAAGGAGACTGACTCTTCTCACTGCGTATGTTTGAACCATTCCTGTGACACTAGTTATAGATTCCGATGCTTCACTTCAGGTTTACTGTTTCCCTCAGACCTTCTTATTGACGATGAAACACAGAAATTGCATCGGAAATAAATACAAAAGGCACAATTCCGACTGAAGTAAAAGAAAACTGACTCCTCTTACTGACTATTCTTTGATTCATTCCTGTGACTCTAGTTATAGATTATGATGCCTCACTCCAGGTTTACTGTATCCCTCTGACATTCTTATTGACGATGAAACACAGAAATTGCATCGGTACTAAATACAAAAGGGACAATGCCGAATTAAGTACAAGAAGACTGACTCTTCTTACTGTCTATGTTTTGAACCATCTCTGTGTCACTAGTTATAGATTTCGATGCTTCACCCCAGGTTTACTGTATCCCTTTCACCTTCTTATTGACGATGAAACACAGAAATTGCATCGGAATTAAATACAAAAGGCACAATGCGGACTTAAGTACAAGAAGACTGACTCTTCTTACTGACTATGTTTTGAACCATTCCTGTGACACTAGTTATAGATTCCGATGCCTCACTTCAGGTTTACTGTATCCCTCTGACATTCTTATTGACGATGAAACACAGAAATTGCATCGGTATTAAATACAAAAGGGACAATGCCGAATTAAGTACAAGAAGACTGACTCTTCTTACTGTCTATGTTTTGAACCATTTATGTGACACTAGTTATAGATTTCGATGCTTCACTCCAGGTTTACTGTCTCCCTTGGACCTTCTTATTAACAATGAACCGCAGAAATTGCATCGGAATTAAATACAAAGGGCACAATGGCGACTTAAGTACAAGAAGATTGACTCTTCTTACTGACTATGCTTTAAACCATTCATGTGACACCATTTATAGATTCCGGTGCTTCACTTCAGGTTTACTGTATCCCTTGGACCTTCTTTTTGACAATGAAACACCGCAATTGCATCGAAAATAAATACAAAAGGCACAATGCCGACTTAAGTACAAGAAGAGTCAGTCTTCTCACTGACTACGTTTTGAACCATTCCTGTGACACCAGTTATAGATTCTGATGCTTCACTTTTGGTTTACTGTATCCCTTGGACCTTCCTATTGACGATGAAACATAGAAATTGCATCGGAATTAAATACAAAAGGCACAATGCCGACTTAAGTACAAGAAGACTGACTCTTCTTACTGACTAAGTTTTTAACCATTCCTGTGACACTAGTTATAAATTCCGATGCTTCACTTCCGGTTTACTGTATCCCTTGGACCTTCGTATTGAGGATGAAACACAAAAATTGCATCGGAATTAAATACAAAAGGCACAATGCCGACTTAAGTACAAGAAGACTGACTCTTCTTACTGACTATGTTTGAACCATTCCTGTGACACTAGTTATAGATTTCGATGCTTCACTCCTGGTTTACTGTATCCCTTGGACCTCCTTATTGACAATGAAACACAGAAATTGCATCGGAATTAAATACAAAAGGCACAATGCCGACTTAAGTACAAGAAGACTGACTCTTCTTACTGACTATGCTTTGAACCATTCCTGTAACACTAGTTATAGATTCCGGTGCTTCACTTCAGGTTTACTGTATCCCTTGGACCTTCTTATTGACGATGAAACACAGAAATTGCATCGGAATTAAATACAAAAGGCACAATGCCAACTTAAGTACAATAAGACTGACTCTTCCAACTGTCTATGATTTGAACCATTCCTGTGACACTAGTTATAGATTCCAATTCTTCACACCAGGTCTACTGTATCCCTCTGAACTTCTTATTGACGATGAAACACAGAAATTGCATCGGAATTAAATACAAAAGGCACAATGCCGACTTAAGTACAAGATGACTGACTCTTCCTACTGTCAATGTTATGAACCATTCCTGTGACACTAGTTATAGATTCCGATGCTTCACTCTCGGATTACTGTATCCCTTATACATTCTTATTGACGATGATACACTGAAATTGCATCGGAATTAAATAGAAAAGGCACAATGCAGACTTAAGTACAAGAAGTCTGACTCTTCCTACTGTCTATGCTTTGAACCATTCCTGTGACAATAGTTATAGATTCAGATACTTAACGTCAGGTTTACTGTATCCCTTGGACCTTCTTGTTGACGATGAAACACAGACATTGCATCGGAATTAAATACAAAAGGCACAATGCTGACTGAAGTACAAGAAAACTGACTCTTCTTACTGACCATGTTTTGATTCATTCCTGTGACACTAGTTATAGATTCTGATGCTTCACTGCAGGTTTACTGTATCCCTTGGACCTTTCTATTGACGATGAAACACAGAAATTGCATCGAAATTAAACACAAAAGGCACAATGCCGACTCAAGTACAAGAATACTGACTCTTCTTACTGTCTATGATTTGAACCATCCCTGTGTCACTAGTTATAGATTCCGATGCTTCACTCCAGGTTTACTGTATCCCTTTGACCTTCTTATTGACGATGAAACACAGAAATTGCATCGGAATTAAATACAAAAGGCACAATGCGGACTTAAGTACAAGAAGACTGACTCTTCTTACTGACTATGTTTTGAACCATTCCTGTGACACTAGTTATAGATTCCGATGCCTCACCTCAGGTCTACTGTATCCCTCTGACATTCTTATTGACGATGAAACACAGAAATTGCATTGGTATTAAATACAAAAGGGACAATGCCGAATTAAGTACAAGAAGACTGACTCTTCTTACTGTCTATGTTTTGAACCATTTATGTGACACTGGTTATAGATTTCGATGCTTCACTCCATTTTTACTGTCTCCCTAGGACCTTCTTATTGACAATGAAACACAGAAATTGCATCGGAATTAAATACAAAAGGCACAATGGCGACTTAAGTACAAGAAGACTGACTCTTCTTACTGACTATGCTTTAAACCATTCATGGGACACTAGTTATAGAATCCGGTGCTTCACTTCAGTTTTACTCTATCCCTTGGACCTTCTTTTTGACAATGAAACAACGCAATTGCATCGGAAAAAAATACAAAAGGCACTATGCCGACTTAAGTACAAGAAGACTGACTCTTCATACTGACTACGTTTTGAACCACTCCTGTGACACCAGTTATAGATTCTGATGCTTCACTTCGGGTTTACTGTATCCCTTAGACCTTCTTATTGACGATGAAACATAGAAATTGCATCGGAATTAAATACAAAAGGCACAATGCCGACTTAAGTACAAGAAGACTGACTCTTCTTACTGACTAAGTTTTGAACCATTCCTGTGACACTAGTTATAGATTCAGATGCTTCACTCCTGGTTTACTGTATCCCTTGGACCTTCGTATTGAGGATAAATCACAAAAATTGCATCGGAATTAAATACAAAAGGCACAATGCCGACTTAAGTACAAGAAGACTGACTCTTCTTACTGACGATGTTTGAACCATTCCTGTGACACAAGTTATAGATTCCGATGCTTCACTCCTGGTTTACTGTATCCCTTGGACCTCCTTATTGACAATGAAACACAGAAATTGCATCGGAATTAAATACAAAAGGCACAATGCCGACTTAAGTACAAGAAGACTGACTCTTCTTACTGACGATATTTGAACCATTCCTGTGACACAAGTTATAGATTCCGATGCTTCACTCCTGGTTTACTGTATCCCTTGGACCTCCTTATTGACAATGAAACACAGAAATTGCATCGGAATTAAATACAAAAGGCACAATGCCGACTTAAGTACAAGAAGATTGACTCTTCTTACTGATTATGTTTTGAACAATTCCTGTAACACTAGTTATAGATTCCGGTGCTTCACTTCAGGTTTACTGTATCCCTTGGACGTTCTTATTGACGATGAAACACAAAAATTGCATCGGAATTAAATACAAAAGGCACAATGTCGACTTAAGTACAAGAATACTGACTCTTCTTACTGTCTATGTTTTGAACCATCCCTGTGTCACTAGTTATAGATTAAGATGCTTCACTCCAGGTTTACTGTATCCCTTTGACCATCTTATTGACGATGAAACACGGAAATTGCATCGGAATTAACTACAAAAGGCACAATGCGGACTTAAGTACAAGAAGACTGACTATTCTCACTGTCTATGTTTGAACCATTCCTGTGACACTAGTTATAGATTCCGATGCTTCACATTAGGTTTACTTTTTCCCACAGACCTTCTTATTGACGATGAAACACAGAAATTGCATCGGAAAAATATGCAAAAGGCACAATGCCAACTTAAGTACAATAAGACTGACTCTTCCTACTGTCTATGTTTTGCACCATTCCTGTGACACTAGTTATAGATTCCGATGCGTCACTCCAGATCTACTGTATCCCTCTGACCTTCTTATTGACGATGAAACACAGAAATTGCATCGGAAATAAATACAAAAGGCACAATGCCGACCTAAGCACAAGATGACTGACTCTTCCTACTGTCAATGTTTTGAACCATTCCTGTGACACTAGTTATAGATTCCGATGCTTCTCTCCCGGATTACTGTATCCCTTGGACATTCTTATTGACGATGATATACTGAAATTGCATCGGAATTAAATAGAAAAGGCACAATGCAGACTTAAGTACAAGAAGACTGACTCTTCCTACTGTCTATGCTTTGAACCATTCCTGTGACATTAGTTATAGATTCCGATACTTAACTTCAGGTTTACTGTATCCCATGGACCTTCTTGTTGACGATGGGACACAGACATTGCATCGGATTTAAATACAAAAGGCACAATGCCGACTGAAGTACAAGATAACTGACTCTTCTTACTGACCATGTTTTGATTCATTCCTGTGACACTAGTTATAGATTCTGATGCTTCACTCCAGGTTTACTGTATCCCTTGGACCTTCTTATTGACGATAAAACACAGAAATTGCATCGGAATTAGATACAAAAGGCACAATGCCGACGTAAGTACAAGAATACTGACTCTTCTTACCGTCTATGATTTGAACCATCCCTGTGTCACTAGTTATAGATTCCGATGCTTCACTCCAGGTTTACTGTATCCCTTTGACCTTCTTATTGACGATGAAACACAGAAATTGCATCGGAATTAAATACAAAAGGCACAATGCGGACTTAAGTACAAGAAGACTGACTCTTCTTACTGACTATGTTTTGAACCATTCCTGTGACACTAGTTATAGATTCCGATGCCTCACTTCAGGTTTACTGTATCCCTCTGACATTCTTATTGACGATGAAACACAGAAATTGCATCGGTATTAAATACAAAACGGACAATGCCGAATTAAGTACAAGAAGACTGACTCTTCTTACTGTCTATGTTTTGAACCATTTATGTGACACTAGTTATAGATTTCGATGCTTCACTCAAGGTTTACTGTCTCCCTTGGACCTTCTTATTGACAATTTAACACAGAAATTGCATCGGAATTAAATACAAAAGGCACAATGGCGACTTAAGTACAAGATGACTGACTCTTCTTACTGACTATGCTTTAAACCATTCATGTGACACTAGTTACAGATTCCGGTGCTTCACTTCAGGTTTACTGTATCCGTTGGACCTTCTTTTTGACAATGAAACAACGCAATTGCATCGGAAATAAATACAAAAGGCACAATGCCGACTTAAGTACAAGAAGACTGACTCTTCATACTGACTACGCTTTTGAACCATTCCTTTGACACCAGTTATAGATTCTGATGCTTCACTTCAGGTTTACTGTATCCCTTGGACCCTCTTATTTACGATGAAACATAGAAATTGCATCGGAATTAAATACAAAAAAGCACAATGCCGACTTAAGTACAAGAAGACTGACTCTTCTTACTGACTAAGTTTTGAACCATTCCTGTGACACTAGTTATAGATTCCGATGCTTCACTCCCTGTTTACTGTATCCCTTGGACCTTCGTATTGAGGATGAAACACAAAAATTGCATCCGAATTAAATACAAAAGGCACAATGCCGACATAAGTACAAGAAGACTGACTCTTCTTACTGACGATGTTTGAACCGTTCCTGTGACACAAGTTATAGATACCGATGCTTCACTCCTGGTTTACTGTATCTCTTGGACCTCCTTATTGACAATGAAACACAGAAATTGCATCGGAATTAAATACAAAAAGCACAATGCCGACTTAAGTACAAGAAGACTGACTCTTCTTACTGACTATGTTTTGAACCATTCCTGTAACACTAGTTATAGATTCCGGTGCTTCACTTCAGGTTTACTGTATCACTTGGACCTTCTTATTGACGATGAAACACAAAAATTGCATCGGAATTAAATACAAAAGGCACAATGCCGACTTAAGTACAAGAATACTGCCTCCTCTTACTGTCTATGTTTTGAACCATCCCTGTGTCACTAGTTATAGATTCCGATGCTTCACTCCAGGTTTACTGTATCCCTTTGACCTTCTTATTGACGATGAAACACAGAAATTGCATCGGAATTAAATACAAAAGGCACAATGTGGACTTAAGTACAAGAAGACTGACTCTTCTTACTGACTATGATTTGAACCATTCCCGTGACACTAGTTATGGATTCCGATGCCTCACTTCAGGTTTACTGTATACCTCTGACATTCTTATTGACGATGAAACACAGAAATTGCATCGGAAATAAATACAAAAGGGACAATGCCGAATTAAGTACAAGAAGACTGACTCTTCTCACTGTCTATGTTTGAACCATTTATGTGACACTAGTTACAGATTTCGATGCTTCACTCCAGGTTTACTGTCTCCCTTGGACCTTCTTATTGACAATGAAACACACAAATTGCATCGTAATTAAATACAAAAGGCACAATGGCGACTTAAGTACAAGAAGACTGACTCTTCTTACTGTCTGTGCTTTAAACCATTCATGTGACACTTGTTATAGATTTCGGTGCTTCACTTCAGGTTTACTGTATCCCTCTGACAATCTTATTGACGATGAAATACAGAAATTGCATCGGAGTTAAATACAAAAGGGACAATTCCGAATTAAGTACAAGAAGACTGACTCTTCTTACTGTCTATGTTTTGAACCATTTATGTGACACTAGTTATAGATTTCGATGCCTCACTCCAGGTTTACTGTCTCCCTTGGACCTTCTTATTGACAATGAAACTAAGAAATTGCATCGGAATTAAATACAAAAGGCACAATGGCGACTTAAGTACAAGAAGACTGACTCTTCCTACTGACTATGCTTTAAACCATTCATGTGACACTAGTTATAGATTCCGGTGCTTCACTTCTGGTTTACTGTATCCCTTGGACCTTCTTTTTGACAATGAAACACCGAAATTGCATAGGAAATAAATACAAAAGGCACAATGCCGACTTTAGTACTAGAAGACTGACTCTTCTTACTGACCATGTTTTGAACCACTCCCGTGACACTAGTTATAGATTCCGATGCTTCACTTGAGATTTACTGTAATCCACTGACGTTCTTATTGACGATGAAACACAGAAATTGCGTCGGAATTAAATGCAAAATGCACAATGCCGAATTAAGTACAAGAGGACTGACTCTTCTTACTGTCTATGTTTTGAACCATTCCTGTGACACTAGTAATAGATTCCGATGCTTCACTCTAGGTTTACTGTATCCCTTGAACCTTCATATTGACGATGAAACACAGAAATTGCATCGCAATTAAATAAAAAAATCACAATGCCGACTTAAGTACAAGAAGACTGACTCATCTTACTGTCTCTGATTTGAACCATTCCTGTGACACTAGTTACAGATTCCGATGCTTCACTGCAGGTTTACTGTATCCCTCTGACTTTCTTATTGACGATGAAACACAGAAATTGCAACGGAATTAAATACAAAAGGCACAATGCCGACTGAAGTACAAGAAAACTGACTCTTCTTACTGACTATTTTTTGATTCATTCCTGTGACTCTAGTTATAGATTATGATGCCTCACTCCAGGTTTACTGTATCCCTTGGACCTTCTTATTGACGATGAAACACAGAAATTGCATCGGAATTAAATACAAAAGGCACAATGCCGACTTAAGTACAAGAATACTGACTCTTCTTACTGTCTATGTTTTGAACCATCTCTGTGTCACTAGTTATAGATTGCGATGCTTCACCCCAGGTTTACTGTATCCCTTTCACCTTCTTATTGACAATGAACCACAGAAATTGCATCGGAATTAAATACAAAGGGCACAATGGCGACTTAAGTACAAGAAGACTGACTCTTCTTACTGACTATGCTTTAAACCATTTATAAACAATTTATAGATTCCGGAGCTTCACTTCAGATTTACTGTATCCCTTGGACCTTCTTTTTGACAATGAAACACCGCAATTGCATCGAAAATAAATACAAAAGGCACAATGCCGACTTAAGTACAAGAAGACTGACTCTTCTTACTGACTACGCTTTGAACCATTCCTGTGACACCAGTTATAGATTCTGTTGCTTCACTTCAGGTTTACTGTATCCCTTGGACCTTCTTATTGACGATGAAACATAGGAATTGCATCGGAATTAAATACAAAAGCCACAATGCCGACTTTAGTACAAGAAGACTGACTCTTCTCACAGTCGATGTTTGAACCATTCCTGTGACACTAGTTATAGATTCCGATGCTTCACTTCCGGTTTACTGTATCCCTTGGACCTTCGTATTGTGGATGAAACACAAAAATTGCATCGGAATTAAATACAAAAGGCACAATGCCGACTTAAGTACAAGAAGACAGACTCTTCTTACTGACTATGTTTGAACCATTCCTGTGACACTAGTTATAGATTTCGATGCTTCACTCCTGGTTTACTGTATCCCTTGGACCTCCTTATTGACAATGAAACACAGAAATTGCATCGGAATTAAATACAAAATGCACAATGCCGACTTAAGTACAAGAAGACTGACTCTTCTTACTGACTATGCTTTGAACCATTCCTGTAACACTAGTTATAGATTCCGGTGCTTCACTTCAGGTTTACTGTATCCCTTGGACCTTCTTATTGACGATGAAACAAAGAAATTGCATCGGAATTAAATACAAAAGGCACAATGCCAACTTAAATACAATAAGACTGACTCTTCCTACTGTCTATGTTTTGAACCATTCCTGTGACACTAGTTATAGATTTCGATGCTTCACTTCTGGTTTACTGTATCCCTTGGACCTCCTTATTGACAATGAAACACAGAAATTGCATCGGAATTAAATACAAAAGGCACAATGCCGACTTAAGTACAAGAAGACTGACTCTTCTTACTGACTATGCTTTGAACCATTCCTGTAACACTAGTTATAGATTCCGGTGCTTCACTTCAGGTTTACTGTATCCCTTGGACCTTCTTATTGACGATGAAACACAGAAATTGCATCGGAAGTAAATACAAAAGGCACAATGCCAACTTAAGTACAATAAGACTGACTCTTCCTACTGTCTATGTTTTGAACCATTCCTGTGACACTAGTAATAGATTCCGATGCTTCACTCTAGGTTTACTGTATCCCTTGAACCTTCATATTGACGATGAAACACAGAAATTGCATCGCAATTAAATAAAAAAATCACAATGCCGACTTAAGTACAAGAAGACTGACTCATCTTACTGTCTATGATTTGAACCATTCCTGTGACACTAGTTACAGATTCCGATGCTTCACTTGAGATTTACTGTAACCCTCTGACGTTCTTATTGACGATGAAACAAAGAAATTGCGTCGGAATTAGATGCAAAATGCACAATGCCGAATTAAGTACAAGAGGACTGACTCTTCTTACTGTCTATGTTTTGAACCATCTCTGTGTCACTAGTTATAGATTCCGATGCTTCACCCCAGGTTTACTGTATCCCTTTCACCTTCTTATTGACGATGAAACACAGAAATTGCATTGGAATTAAATACAAAAAGCACAATGCGGACTTAAGTACAAGAAGACTGACTCTTCTTACTGACTATGCTTTGAACCATTCCTGTGACACTAGTTATAGATTCCGATGCTTCACTTCCGGTTTACTGTACCCTTGGACCTTCGTATTGAGGATGAAACACAAAAATTGCATCGGAATTAAATACAAAAGGCACAATGCCGACTTAAGTACAAGAAGACTGACTCATCTTACTGTCTATGTTTTGAACCATTCCTGTGACACTAGTTACAGATTCCGATGCTTCACTTGAGATTTACTGTATCCCTCTGACCTTCTTATTGACGATGAAACACAGAAATTGCAACGGAATTAAATAAAAAAGGCACAATGCCGACTTAAGTACAAGAAGGCTGACTATTCCTACTGTCAATGATTTGAACCATTCCTGTGATACTAGTTTTAGATTCCGATGCGTCACTTAAAGTTTACTGTATCCCTCTGACCTTCTTATTGACGATGATACACAGAAATTCCATCGGAATTAAATACAAAAGGCACAATGCCGACTTAAGTACAAGGAGACTGACTCTTCTCACTGTCTATGTTTGAACCATTCCTGTGACACTAGTTATAGATTCCGATGCTTCACTTGAGATTTACTGTAACCCTCTGACGTTCTTATTGACGATGAAACACAGAAATTGCGTCGAAATTAAATGCAAAATGCACAATGCCGAATTAAGTACAAGAAGACTGACTCATGTTACTGTCTATGTTTTGAACCATTCCTGCGACACTAGTTACAGATTCCGATGCTTCACTGCAGGTTTACTGTATCCCTTGGACCTTCTTATTGACGATGAAACACAGAAATTGCATCGGAATTAATTACAAAAGGCACAATGCCGACTTACGTTCAAGAACACTGACTCTTCTTACTGACTATGCTTTGAACCATTCCTGTGACACTAGTTATAGATTCCGATGCTTCATTTCAGGTTTACTGCATCCCTCTGACCTTCTTATTGACGATGAAACACAGAAATTGCAACGGAATTAAATACAAAAGGCACAATGCCGACTTAAGTACAAGAAGACTGACTCTTCCTACTGTCTATGATTTGAACCATTCCTGTGACACTAGTTTTAGATTCCGATGCTTCACTTCAGGTTTACTGTAACCCTCTGACCTTCTTATTGACGATGAAACACAGAAATTGCATCGGAATTAAATACAAAAGGCACAATGCCGACTTAAGTACAAAGAGACTGACTCTTCTCACTGTCTATGTTTGAACCATTCCTGTGACACTAGTTATAGATTCCGTTGCCTAACTCCAGGTTTACTGTATCCCTTGGACCTTCTTATTGACGATGAAACACAGAAATTGCATCGGAATTAAATACAAAAGGCACAATGCCGACTTAAGTACAAGAATACTGACTCTTCTTACTGTCTATGTTTTGATCCATCTCTGTGTCACTAGTTATAGATTCCGATGCTTCCCCCCAGGTTTACTGTATCCCTTTCACCTTCTTATTGACGATGAAACACAGAAATTGCATCGGAATTAAATACAAAAGGCACAATGCGGACTTAAGTACAAGAAGACTGACTCTTCTTACTGACTATGTTTTGAACCATTCCTGTGACACTAGTTATAGATTTCGATGCTTCACTCCAGGTTCACTGTCTCCCTTGGACCTTCTTATTGACAATGAACCACACAAATTGCATCGGAATTAAATACAAAGGGCACAATGGCGACTTAAGTACAAGAAGACTGACTCTTCTTACTGACTATGCTTTAAACCATTCATGTGACACCATTTATAGATTCCGGTGCTTCACTTCAGGTTTACTGTATCCCTTGGACCTTCATTTTGACAATGAAACACCGCAATTGCATCGAAAATAAATACAAAAGGCACAATGCCGACTTAAGTACAAGAAGACTGACTCTTCTTACTGACTACGTTTTGAACCATTCCTGTGACACCAGTTACAGATTCTGATGCTTCACTTCAGGTTTACTGTATCCCTTGGACCTTCTTATTGACGATGAAACATAGAAATTGCATCGGAATTAAACACAAAAGGCACAATGACGACTTAAGTACAAGAAGACTGACTCTTCTTACTGACTATGCTTTGAACCATTCCTGTGACACTAGTTATAGATTCCGATGCTTCACTTCCGGTTTACTGTACCCTTGGACCTTCGTATTGAGGATGAAACACAAAAATTGCATCGGAATTAAATACAAAAGGCACAATGCCGACTTAAGTACAAGAAGACTGACTCTTCTTACTGACTATGTTTGAACCATTCCTGTGACACTAGTTATAGATTTCGATGCTTCACTCCTGGTTTACTGTATCCCTTGGACCTCCTTATTGACAATGAAACACAGAAATTGCATCGGAATTAAATACAAAAGGCACAATGCCACCTTAAGTACAAGAAGACTGACTCTTCTTACTGACTATGCTTTGAACCATTCCTGTAACACTAGTTATAGATTCCGGTGCTTCACTTCAGGTTTACTGTATCCCTTGGACCTTCTTATTGACGATGAAACACAGAAATTGCATCGGAATTAAATACAAAAGGCACAATGCCAACTTAAGTACAATAAGACTGACTCTTCCTATTGTCTATGTTTTGAACCATTCCTGTGACACTAGTTGTAGATTCCGATGCTTCACTCCAGGTCTACTGTATCCCTCTGACCTTCTTATTGACGATGAAACACAGAAATTGCATGGGAATTAAATACAAAAGGGACAATGCCGAATGAAGTACAAGAAGACTGACTCTTCTTACTGTCTATGTTTGAACCATTTATGTGACCCTAGTTACAGATTTCGATGCTTCACTCCAGGTTTACTGTCTCCCTTGGACCTTCTTATTGACAATGAGAGACAGAAATTGCATCGTAATTAAATACAAAAGGCACAATGGCGACTTAAGTACAAGATGACTGACTCTTCCTACTGACAATGCTTTAAACCATTCATGTGACACTAGTTATAGATTCCGGTGCTTCACTTCTGGTTTACTGTATCCCTTGGACCTTCTTTTTGACAATGAAACACCGAAATTGCATAGGAAATAAATACAAAATACTCAATGCCGACTTAAGTACAAGAAGACTGACTCTTCTTACTGACTATGTTTTGATTCATTCCTGTGACATTAGTTATTGATTCCGATGCTTCACTCCAGGTTTACTGTATCCCTTGGACCTTCTTATTGACGATTAAACATAGAAATTGCATCGGAATTAAATACAAAAGGCACAATGCCGACTTAAGTACAAGAAGACTGACTCTTGTTACTGACTAAGATTTGAACCATTCCTGTGACACTAGTTATAGATTCAGATGCTTCAATCCCGGTTTACTGTATCCCTTGGACCTTCGTATTGAGGATGAAACACAAAAATTGCATCGGAATTAAATGCAAAAGGCACAATGCCGACTTAAGTACAAGAAGACTGACTCTTCTTACTGACAATGTTTCAACCATTCCTGAGACACAAGTTATAGATTCCGATGCTTCACTCCTGGTTTACTGTATCCCTTGGACCTCCTTATTGACAATGAAACACAGAAATTGCATCGGAATTAAATACAAAAGGCACAATGCCGACTTAAGTACAAGAAGATTGACTCTTCTTACTGACTATGTTTTGAACAATTCCTGTAACACTAGTTATAGATTCCGGTGCTTCACTTCAGGTTTACTGTATCCCTTGGACCTTCTTATTGACGATGAAACACAAAAATTGCATCGGAATTAAATACAAAAGGCACAATGTCGACTTAAGTACAAGAATGCTGACTCTTCTTACTGTCTATGTTTTGAACCATCCCTGTGTCACTAGTTATAGATTCCGATGCTTCACTCCAGGTTTACTGTATCCCTTTGACCATCTTATTGACGATGAAACACAGAAATTGCATCGGAATTAACTACAAAAGGCACAATGCGGACTTAAGTACAAGAAGACTGACTCTTCTTACTGTCTATGTTTGAACCATTCCTGTGACACTAGTTATAGATTCCAATGCTTCACTTCAGGTTTACTGTTTCCCACAGAACTTCTTATTTACGATGAAACACAGAAATTGCATCGGAATAATATGCAAAAGGCACAATGCCGTCCGAAGTACAAGATGACTGACTCTTCCTACTGTCAATGTTTGAACCATTCCTGTGACACTAGTTATAGATTCCGATGCTTCACTCCCGGATTACTGTATCCCTTGGACATTCTTATTGACGATGATACACTGAAATTGCATCGGAATTAAATAGAAAAGGCACAATGCAGACTTAAGTACAAGAAGACTGACTCTTCCTACTGACTATGCTTTGAACCATTCCTGTGTCATGAGTTATAGATTCCGATACTTAACTTCAGGTTAACTGTATCCCTTGGACCTTCTTGTTGACGACGGAACACAGACATTGCATCGGAATTAAATACAAAAGGCACAATGCCGACTGAAGTACAAGATAACTGACTCTTCTTACTGACCATGTTTAATTCATTCCTGTGACACTAGTTATAGATTCTGATGCTTCACTCCAGGTTTACTGTATCCCTTGGACCTTCTTATTGACGATGAAACACAGAAATTGCATCGGAATTAAATACAAAAGGCACAATGCGGACTTAAGTACAAGAAGACTGACTCTTCTTACTGACTATGTTTTGAACCATTCCTGTGACACTAGTTATAGATTCCGATGTCTCACTTCAGGTTTACTGTATCCCTCTGACATTCTTATTGACGATGAAACACAGAAATTGCATCGGTATTAAATACAAAAGGTCAATGCCGAATTAAGTACAAGAAGACTGACTCTTCTTACTGTCTTTGTTTGGAACCCTTTATGTGACACTAGTTATAGATTTCGATGCTTCACTCCAGGTTTACTGTCTCCCTTGGACCTTCTTATTGACAATGAAACACAGAAATTGCATCGGAATTAAATACAAAAGGCACAATGGCGACTTAAGTACAAGATGACTGACTCTTCTTACTGACTATGCTTTAAACCATTCATGTGACACTAGTTACAGATTCCGGTGCTTCACTTCAGGTTTACTGTATCCCTTGGACCTTCTTTTTGACAATGAAACAACTCAATTGCATCGGAAATAAATACAAAAGGCACAATGCCGACTTAAGTACAAGAAGACTGACTCTTCATACTGACTACGTTTTGAACCATTCCTGTGACACCAGTTATAGATTCTGATGCTTCACTTCAGGTTTGCTCTATCCCTTGACCTTCTTATTGACGATGAAACACAGAAATTGCATCGGAATTAAATACAAAAGGCACAATGTGGACTTAAGTACAAGAAGACTGACTCTTCTTACTGACTGTGATTTGAACCATTCCTGTGACACTAGTTATAGATTCCGATGCCTCACTTCAGGTTTACTGTATACCTCTGACATTCTTATTGACGATGAAACACAGCAATTGCATCGGAATTAAATACAAAAGGGACAATGCCGAATTAAGTACAAGATGACTGACTCTTCTTACTGTCTATGTTTGAACCATTTATGTGACACTAGTTACAGATTTCGATGCTTCACTCCAGGTTTACTGTCTCCCTTGGACCTTCTTATTGACAATGAAACACAGAAATTGCATCGTAATTAAATACAAAAGGCACAATGGCGACTTAAGTACAAGAAGACTGACTCTTCTTACTGTCTATGCTTTAAACCATTCATGTGACACTAGTTTTAGATTCCGGTGCTTCACTTCAGGTTTACTGTATCCCTTGGACCTTCTTTTTGACGACGAAGCATAGAAATTGCATCGGAATTAAATACAAAAGGCACAATGGCGACTTAAGTACAAGAAGACTGACTCTTGTTACTGCCTACGTTTTGAACCATTCCTGTGACACCAGTTATAGATTCTGATGCTTCACTTCAGGTTTACTGTATCCCTTGGACCTTCTTATTGACGACGAAACATAGAAATTGCATCGGAATTAAATACAAAAGGCACAATGCCGACTTAAGTACAAGAAGACTGACTCATCTTACTGACTATGTTTTGAACCATTCCTGTGACACTAGTTATAGATTCCGATGCTTCACTTCAGGTTTACTGTATCCCTCTGACCTTCTTATTGGCGATGAAACACAGAAATTTCACCGGAATTAAATACAAAAGACACAATGCCTACTTAAGTACAAGAAAACTGACTCTTCTTACTGTCTATCCTTTGAACCATTGCTGTGACACTAGTTATAGATTCCGATGCTTCATCCAGGTTTACTGTATCCCTTGGACCTTCTTATTGACGATGAAACACAGAAATTGCATCGGAATTAATTGTAAAAGGCGCAATGCCGAATTAAGTACAAGAAGACTGACTCTACTTACTGTCTATTTTTTGAACCATTCCTGTGACACTAGTTATAGATTCATATGCTTCACTCCAGGTTTACTATATCCCTTGGACCTTCTTATTGACGATGAAACACAGAAATGGCATAGGAATTAATAAGAAAAGGCACAATGCCAACTTAAGTACAAGAAGACTGACTCTTCTTACTGACTGTGTTTTGATTCACTCCTGTGACACTAGTTATAGATTCCGATGCTCCACTCCAGGTTTACTGTATCCCTTGGACCTTCATATTGACGATGAAACACAGAAATTGCATCGGAATTAAATACAAAAGGCACAATGCCGACTTAAGTACAAGAAGACTGACTCTTCTTACTATGACTTGAACCATTCCTGTGACACTAGTTATAGATTCCGATGCTTCACTTCAAGTTTACTGTATCAGTCTGACCTTCTTATTGTCGATAAAACAGAGAAATTACATCGGAATGTAATACAAAAGGCACAATGCCGACTTAAGTACAAGATGACTGACTCTTCCTACTGTCAATGTTTTGAACCATTCCTGTGACACTAGTTATAGATTCCGATGCTTCACTCCCAGATTACTGTATCCCTTGGACATTCTTATTGACGAAGATACACTGAAATTGCATCGGAATTAAATAGAAAAGGCAAAATGCAGACTTAAGTACAAGATGACTGACTCTTCCTACTGTCTAAGTTTTGAACCATTCCTGTGACACTAGTTATAGATTCCGATACTTCACTTCAGGTTTACTGTACCCCTTGGACCTTCTTGTTGACGATGAAACAAAGAAATTGCATCGGAATTAAATACAAAAGGCACAATGCCGACTAAAGTACAAGAAGACTGACTCTTCTTACTGACTAAGTTTTGAACCATTCCTGTGACACTAGTTATAGATTCCGATGCTACACTCCCGGTTTACAGTATCCCTTGGACCTTCGTACAGAGGATGAAACACAAAAATTGCATCGGAATTATATACAAAAGGCACAATGCCGACTTAAGTACAAGAAGACTGACTCTTCTTACTGACTATGTTTTGAACCATTCCTGTGACACTAGTTATAGATTCCGATGCTTCACTCCTGGTTTGCTGTATCCCTTGGACCTCCTTATTGACAATAAAACACAGAAATTGCATTGGAATTAAATACGAAATGCACAATGCCGACTTAAGTACAAGAAGACTGACTCTTCTTACTGACTATGCTTTGAACCATTCCTGTAACACTAGTTATAGATTCCGGTGCTTCACTTCAGGTTTACTGTATCCCTTGGACCTTATTATTGACGATGAAACACAAAAATTGCATCGGAATGAAATACAAAAGGCACAAAGCCAACTTAAGTACAAAAATACTGACTCTTCTTACTGCCTATGTTTTGAACCATCCCTGTGTCACTAGTTATAGATTCCGATGCTTCACTCCAGGTTTACTGTATCCCTTTGACCTTCTTATTGACGATGAAAAACAGAAATTGCATCGGAATTAAATACAAAAGGCACAATGCGGACTTAAGTACAAGAAGACTGACTCTTCTTACTGACTAAGATTTGAACCATTCCTGTGACACTAGTTATAGATTCCGATGCCTCACTTCAGGTTTACTGTATCCCTCTGACATTCTTATTGACGATGAAACACAGAAATTGCATCGGAATTAAATACAAAAGGGACAGTGCCGAATTAAGTACAAGAAGACTGACTCTTCTTACTGTCTATGTTTTGAACCATTTATGTGACACTAGTTATAGATTTCGATGCTTCACTAAAGGTTTACTGTCTCCCTTGGACCTTCTTATTGACGATGAAACACAGAAATTGCATCGGAGTTAAATACAAAAGGCACAATGGCGACTTAAGTACAAGAAGACTGACTCTTCTTACTGACTATGCTTTAAACCATTCATGTGATACTAGTTATAGATTCCGGTGCTTCACTTCATTTTTACCTTATCCCTTGGACCTTCTTTTTGACAATGAAACACCGAAATTGCATCGGAAATAAATACAAAAGGCACAATGCCGACTTACGTACAAGAAGACTGACTCTTCTACTGACTATGTTTTGAACCATTCCTGTGACACTAGTTATAGATTCTGATGCTTCACTTCAGGTTTACTGTATCCCTTGGACCTTCTTATTGACGATGAAACATAGAAATTGCATCGGAATTAAATACAAAAGGCACAATGCTGAATTCAGTACAAGAAGACTGACTCTTCTTACTGACTATGTTTTGAACCATTCCTGTGACACTAGTTACAGATTCCGATACTTAACTTCAGGTTTACTGTATCCCTTGGACCTTCTTGTTGACGATGAAACACAGACATTGCATCGGAATTAAATACAAAAGGCACAATGCTGACAGTAGTACAAGAAAACTGACTCTTCTTACTGACCATGTTTTGATTCATTCCTGTGACACTAGTTATAGAATCTGATGCTTCACTCCAGGTTTACTGTATCCCTTGGACCTTCCTATTGACGATGAAACACAGAAATTGCATCGGAATTAAATACAAATGGCACAATGCCAACTTAAGTACAATAAGACTGACTCTTCCTACTGTCAATGTTTTGAACCATTCCTGTGACACTAGTTATAGATTCCGATGCTTCACTCCCGGATTACTGTATCCCTTGGACATTCTTATTGACCATGATACACTGAAATTGCATCGGAATTAAATAGAAAAGGCACAATGCAGACTTAAGTCCAAGAAGACTGACTCTTCCTACTGTCTATGTTTTGAACCATTCCTGTGACATTAGTTATAGATTCCGATACTTAACTTCAGGTTTACTGTATCCCTTGGACCTTCTTGTTGACGATGAAACACAGACATTGCATCGGAATTAAATACAAAAGGCACAATGCTGACAGTAGTACAAGAAAACTGACTCTTCTTACTGACCATGTTTTGATTCATTCCTGTGACACTAGTTATAGAATCTGATGCTTCACTCCAGGTTTACTGTATCCCTTGGACCTTCCTATTGACGATGAAACACAGAAATTGCATCGGAATTAAATACAAAAGGCACAATGCCGACCCAAGTACAAGAATACTGACTCTTCTTACTGTCTATGATTTGAACCATTCCTGTGTCACTAGTTACAGATTCCGATGCTTCACTCCAGGTTTACTGTATCCCTTTGACCTTCTTATTGACGATGAAACACAGTAATTGCATCGAAATTAAATACAACAGGCACAATGCGGACTTTAGTATAAGAAGACTGACTCTTCTTACTGACTATGCTTTAAACCATTCATGGGACACTAGTTATAGATTCCGGTGCTTCACTTCAGTTTTACTGTATCCCTTGGACTTTCTTTTTGACAATGAAACAACGCAATTGCATCGGAAAGAAATACAAAAGGCACTATGCCGACTTAAGTACAAGAAGACTGACTCTTCATACTGACTACGGTTTGAACCACTCCTGTGACACCAGTTATAGATTCTGATGCTTCACTTCAGGTTTACTGTATCCCTTGGACCTTCTTATTGACGATTAAACATAGAAATTGCATCGGAATTAAATACAAAAGGCACAATGCCGACTTAAGTACAAGAAGACTGACTCTTGTTACTGACTAAGATTTGAACCATTCCTCTGACACTAGTTATAGATTCAGATGCTTCAATCCCGGTTTACTGTATCCCTTGGACCTTCGTATTGAGGATGAAACACAAAAATTGCATCGGAATTAAATACAAAAGGCACAATGCCGACTTAAGTACAAGAAGACTGACTCTTCTTACTGACGATGTTTCAACCATTCCTGTGACACAAGTTATAGATTCCGATGCTTCACTCCTGGTTTACTGTATCCCTTGGACCTCCTTATTGACAATGAAACACAGAAATTGCATCGGAATTAAATACAAAAGGCACAATGCCGACTTAAGTACAAGAAGATTGACTCTTCTTACTGACTATGTTCTGAACAATTCCTGTAACACTAGTTATAGATTCCGGTGCTTCACTTCAGGTTTACTGTATCCCTTGGACCTTCTTATTGACGATGAAACACAAAAATTGTATCGGAATTAAATACAAAAGGCACAATGTCGACTTAAGTACAAGAATACTGACTCTTCTTACTGTCTATGTTTTGAACCATCCCTGTGTCACTAGTTATAGATTCCGATGCTTCACTCCAGGTTTACTGTATCCCTTTGACCATCTTATTGACGATGAAACACAGCAATTGCATCGGAATTAACTACAAAAGGCACAATGCGGACTTAAGTACAAGAAGACTGACTCTTCTTACTGTCTATGTTTGAACCATTCCTGTGACACTAGTTATAGATTCCAATGCTTCACTTCAGGTTTACTGTTTCCCACAGAACTTCTTATTGACGATGAAACACAGAAATTGCATCGGAATAATATGCAAAAGGCACAATGCCGACTTAAGTACAAGAATACTGCCTCCTCTTACTGTCTATGTTTTGAACCATCCCTGTGTCACTAGTTATAGATTCCGATGCTTCACTCCAGGTTTACTGTATCCCTTTGACCTTCTTATTGACGATGAAACACAGAAATTGCATCGGAATTAAATACAAAAGGCACAATGTGGACTTAAGTACAAGAAGACTGACTCTTCTTACTGACTATGATTTGAACCATTCCCGTGACACTAGTTATGGATTCCGATGCCTCACTTCAGGTTTACTGTATACCTCTGACATTCTTATTGACGATGAAACACATAAATTGCATCGGAAATAAATACAAAAGGGACAATGCCGAATTAAGTACAAGAAGACTGACTCTTCTCACTGTCTATGTTTGAACCATTTATGTGACACTAGTTACAGATTTCGATGCTTCACTCCAGGTTTACTGTCTCCCTTGGACCTTCTTATTGACAATGAAACACACAAATTGCATCGTAATTAAATACAAAAGGCACAATGGCGACTTAAGTACAAGAAGACTGACTCTTCTTACTGTCTGTGCTTTAAACCATTCATGTGACACTTGTTATAGATTTCGGTGCTTCACTTCAGGTTTACTGTATCCCTCTGACAATCTTATTGACGATGAAATACAGAAATTGCATCGGAGTTAAATACAAAAGGGACAATTCCGAATTAAGTACAAGAAGACTGACTCTTCTTACTGTCTATGTTTTGAACCATTTATGTGACACTAGTTATAGATTTCGATGCCTCACTCCAGGTTTACTGTCTCCCTTGGACCTTCTTATTGACAATGAAACTAAGAAATTGCATCGGAATTAAATACAAAAGGCACAATGGCGACTTAAGTACAAGAAGACTGACTCTTCCTACTGACTATGCTTTAAACCATTCATGTGACACTAGTTATAGATTCCGGTGCTTCACTTCTGGTTTACTGTATCCCTTGGACCTTCTTTTTGACAATGAAACACCGAAATTGCATAGGAAATAAATACAAAAGGCACAATGCCGACTTAAGTACAAGAAGACTGACTCTTCTTACTGACTATGTTTTGATTCATTCCTGTGACATTAGTTATTGATTCCGATGCTTCACTCCAGGTTTACTGTATCCCTTGGTCCTTCTTATTGACGACGAAACACAGAAATTGCATCGGAATTAAATACAAAAGGCACAATGCCGACTTAAGTACAAGAAGACTGTCTCTTCTTACTGACTATGTTTTGAACCATTTCTGTGACACTAGTTATAGATTCCGATGCTTCACTCCCGGTTTACTGTATCCCTTGGACCTTCTTATTGACGATGAAACACAGAAATTGCATCGGAATTAAATACAAAAGGCACAATGCCGACTTTAGTACTAGAAGACTGACTCTTCTTACTGACCATGTTTTGAACCACTCCCGTGACACTAGTTATAGATTCCGATGCTTCACTTGAGATTTACTGTAATCCACTGACGTTCTTATTGACGATGAAACACAGAAATTGCGTCGGAATTAAATGCAAAATGCACAATGCCGAATTAAGTACAAGAGGACTGACTCTTCTTACTGTCTATGTTTTGAACCATTCCTGTGACACTAGTAATAGATTCCGATGCTTCACTCTAGGTTTACTGTATCCCTTGAACCTTCATATTGACGATGAAACACAGAAATTGCATCGCAATTAAATAAAAAAATCACAATGCCGACTTAAGTACAAGAATACTGACTCTTCTTACTGTCTATGTTTTGAACCATCTCTGTGTCACTAGTTATAGATTGCGATGCTTCACCCCAGGTTTACTGTATCCCTTTCACCTTCTTATTGACAATGAACCACAGAAATTGCATCGGAATTAAATACAAAGGGCACAATGGCGACTTAAGTACAAGAAGACTGACTCTTCTTACTGACTATGCTTTAAACCATTTATAAACAATTTATAGATTCCGGAGCTTCACTTCAGATTTACTGTATCCCTTGGACCTTCTTTTTGACAATGAAACACCGCAATTGCATCGAAAATAAATACAAAAGGCACAATGCCGACTTAAGTACAAGAAGACTGACTCTTCTTACTGACTACGCTTTGAACCATTCCTGTGACACCAGTTATAGATTCTGTTGCTTCACTTCAGGTTTACTGTATCCCTTGGACCTTCTTATTGACGATGAAACATAGGAATTGCATCGGAATTAAATACAAAAGCCACAATGCCGACTTTAGTACAAGAAGACTGACTCTTCTCACAGTCGATGTTTGAACCATTCCTGTGACACTAGTTATAGATTCCGATGCTTCACTTCCGGTTTACTGTATCCCTTGGACCTTCGTATTGTGGATGAAACACAAAAATTGCATCGGAATTAAATACAAAAGGCACAATGCCGACTTAAGTACAAGAAGACTGACTCTTGTTACTGACTATGTTTGAACCATTCCTGTGACACTAGTTATAGATTTCGATGCTTCACTCCTGGTTTACTGTATCCCTTGGACCTCCTTATTGACAATGAAACACAGAAATTGCATCGGAATTAAATACAAAATGCACAATGCCGACTTAAGTACAAGAAGACTGACTCTTCTTACTGACTATGCTTTGAACCATTCCTGTAACACTAGTTATAGATTCCGGTGCTTCACTTCAGGTTTACTGTATCCCTTGGACCTTCTTATTGACGATGAAACAAAGAAATTGCATCGGAATTAAATACAAAAGGCACAATGCCAACTTAAATACAATAAGACTGACTCTTCCTACTGTCTATGTTTTGAACCATTCCTGTGACACTAGTTATAGATTTCGATGCTTCACTTCTGGTTTACTGTATCCCTTGGACCTCCTTATTGACAATGAAACACAGAAATTGCATCGGAATTAAATACAAAAGGCACAATGCCGACTTAAGTACAAGAAGACTGACTCTTCTTACTGACTATGCTTTGAACCATTCCTGTAACACTAGTTATAGATTCCGGTGCTTCACTTCAGGTTTACTGTATCCCTTGGACCTTCTTATTGACGATGAAACACAGAAATTGCATCGGAAGTAAATACAAAAGGCACAATGCCAACTTAAGTACAATAAGACTGACTCTTCCTACTGTCTATGTTTTGAACCATTCCTGTGACACTAGTAATAGATTCCGATGCTTCACTCTAGGTTTACTGTATCCCTTGAACCTTCATATTGACGATGAAACACAGAAATTGCATCGCAATTAAATAAAAAAATCACAATGCCGACTTAAGTACAAGAAGACTGACTCATCTTACTGTCTATGATTTGAACCATTCCTGTGACACTAGTTACAGATTCCGATGCTTCACTTGAGATTTACTGTAACCCTCTGACGTTCTTATTGACGATGAAACAAAGAAATTGCGTCGGAATTAGATGCAAAATGCACAATGCCGAATTAAGTACAAGAGGACTGACTCTTCTTACTGTCTATGTTTTGAACCATCTCTGTGTCACTAGTTATAGATTCCGATGCTTCACCCCAGGTTTACTGTATCCCTTTCACCTTCTTATTGACGATGAAACACAGAAATTGCATTGGAATTAAATACAAAAAGCACAATGCGGACTTAAGTACAAGAAGACTGACTCTTCTTACTGACTATGCTTTGAACCATTCCTGTGACACTAGTTATAGATTCCGATGCTTCACTTCCGGTTTACTGTACCCTTGGACCTTCGTATTGAGGATGAAACACAAAAATTGCATCGGAATTAAATACAAAAGGCACAATGCCGACTTAAGTACAAGAAGACTGACTCTTCTTACTGACTATGTTTGAACCATTCCTGTGACACTAGTTATAGATTTCGATGCTTCACTCCTGGTTTACTGTATCCCTTGGACCTCCTTATTGACAATGAAACACAGAAATTGCATCGGAATTAAATACAAAAGGCACAATGCCACCTTAAGTACAAGAAGACTGACTCTTCTTACTGACTATGCTTTGAACCATTCCTGTAACACTAGTTATAGATTCCGATGCTTCACTCCCGGTTTACTGTATCCCTTGGACCTTCTTATTGACGATGAAACACAGAAATTGCATCGGAATTAAATAAAAAAGGCACAATGCCGACTTAAGTACAAGAAGACTGACTCATCTTACTGTCTATGTTTTGAACCATTCCTGTGACACTAGTTACAGATTCCGATGCTTCACTTGAGATTTACTGTATCCCTCTGACCTTCTTATTGACGATGAAACACAGAAATTGCAACGGAATTAAATAAAAAAGGCACAATGCCGACTTAAGTACAAGAAGGCTGACTATTCCTACTGTCAATGATTTGAACCATTCCTGTGATACTAGTTTTAGATTCCGATGCGTCACTTAAAGTTTACTGTATCCCTCTGACCTTCTTATTGACGATGATACACAGAAATTCCATCGGAATTAAATACAAAAGGCACAATGCCGACTTAAGTACAAGGAGACTGACTCTTCTCACTGTCTACGTTTGAACCATTCCTGTGACACTAGTTATAGATTCCGATGCTTCACTTGAGATTTACTGTAACCCTCTGACGTTCTTATTGACGATGAAACACAGAAATTGCGTCGAAATTAAATGCAAAATGCACAATGCCGAATTAAGTACAAGAAGACTGACTCATGTTACTGTCTATGTTTTGAACCATTCCTGCGACACTAGTTACAGATTCCGATGCTTCACTGCAGGTTTACTGTATCCCTTGGACCTTCTTATTGACGATGAAACACAGAAATTGCATCGGAATTAATTACAAAAGGCACAATGCCGACTTACGTTCAAGAACACTGACTCTTCTTACTGACTATGCTTTGAACCATTCCTGTGACACTAGTTATAGATTCCGATGCTTCATTTCAGGTTTACTGCATCCCTCTGACCTTCTTATTGACGATGAAACACAGAAATTGCAACGGAATTAAATACAAAAGGCACAATGCCGACTTAAGTACAAGAAGACTGACTCTTCCTACTGTCTATGATTTGAACCATTCCTGTGACACTAGTTTTAGATTCCGATGCTTCACTTCAGGTTTACTGTAACCCTCTGACCTTCTTATTGACGATGAAACACAGAAATTGCATCGGAATTAAATACAAAAGGCACAATGCCGACTTAAGTACAAAGAGACTGACTCTTCTCACTGTCTATGTTTGAACCATTCCTGTGACACTAGTTATAGATTCCGTTGCCTAACTCCAGGTTTACTGTATCCCTTGGACCTTCTTATTGACGATGAAACACAGAAATTGCATCGGAATTAAATACAAAAGGCACAATGCCGACTTAAGTACAAGAATACTGACTCTTCTTACTGTCTATGTTTTGATCCATCTCTGTGTCACTAGTTATAGATTCCGATGCTTCCCCCCAGGTTTACTGTATCCCTTTCACCTTCTTATTGACGATGAAACACAGAAATTGCATCGGAATTAAATACAAAAGGCACAATGCGGACTTAAGTACAAGAAGACTGACTCTTCTTACTGACTATGTTTTGAACCATTCCTGTGACACTAGTTATAGATTTCGATGCTTCACTCCAGGTTCACTGTCTCCCTTGGACCTTCTTATTGACAATGAACCACACAAATTGCATCGGAATTAAATACAAAGGGCACAATGGCGACTTAAGTACAAGAAGACTGACTCTTCTTACTGACTATGCTTTAAACCATTCATGTGACACCATTTATAGATTCCGGTGCTTCACTTCAGGTTTACTGTATCCCTTGGACCTTCATTTTGACAATGAAACACCGCAATTGCATCGAAAATAAATACAAAAGGCACAATGCCGACTTAAGTACAAGAAGACTGACTCTTCTTACTGACTACGTTTTGAACCATTCCTGTGACACCAGTTACAGATTCTGATGCTTCACTTCAGGTTTACTGTATCCCTTGGACCTTCTTATTGACGATGAAACATAGAAATTGCATCGGAATTAAACACAAAAGGCACAATGACGACTTAAGTACAAGAAGACTGACTCTTCTTACTGACTATGCTTTGAACCATTCCTGTGACACTAGTTATAGATTCCGATGCTTCACTTCCGGTTTACTGTACCCTTGGACCTTCGTATTGAGGATGAAACACAAAAATTGCATCGGAATTAAATACAAAAGGCACAATGCCGACTTAAGTACAAGAAGACTGACTCTTCTTACTGACTATGTTTGAACCATTCCTGTGACACTAGTTATAGATTTCGATGCTTCACTCCTGGTTTACTGTATCCCTTGGACCTCCTTATTGACAATGAAACACAGAAATTGCATCGGAATTAAATACAAAAGGCACAATGCCACCTTAAGTACAAGAAGACTGACTCTTCTTACTGACTATGCTTTGAACCATTCCTGTAACACTAGTTATAGATTCCGGTGCTTCACTTCAGGTTTACTGTATCCCTTGGACCTTCTTATTGACGATGAAACACAGAAATTGCATCGGAATTAAATACAAAAGGCACAATGCCAACTTAAGTACAATAAGACTGACTCTTCCTATTGTCTATGTTTTGAACCATTCCTGTGACACTAGTTGTAGATTCCGATGCTTCACTCCAGGTCTACTGTATCCCTCTGACCTTCTTATTGACGATGAAACACAGAAATTGCATGGGAATTAAATACAAAAGGGACAATGCCGAATGAAGTACAAGAAGACTGACTCTTCTTACTGTCTATGTTTGAACCATTTATGTGACCCTAGTTACAGATTTCGATGCTTCACTCCAGGTTTACTGTCTCCCTTGGACCTTCTTATTGACAATGAGAGACAGAAATTGCATCGTAATTAAATACAAAAGGCACAATGGCGACTTAAGTACAAGATGACTGACTCTTCCTACTGACAATGCTTTAAACCATTCATGTGACACTAGTTATAGATTCCGGTGCTTCACTTCTGGTTTACTGTATCCCTTGGACCTTCTTTTTGACAATGAAACACCGAAATTGCATAGGAAATAAATACAAAATACTCAATGCCGACTTAAGTACAAGAAGACTGACTCTTCTTACTGACTATGTTTTGATTCATTCCTGTGACATTAGTTATTGATTCCGATGCTTCACTCCAGGTTTACTGTATCCCTTGGACCTTCTTATTGACGATTAAACATAGAAATTGCATCGGAATTAAATACAAAAGGCACAATGCCGACTTAAGTACAAGAAGACTGACTCTTGTTACTGACTAAGATTTGAACCATTCCTGTGACACTAGTTATAGATTCAGATGCTTCAATCCCGGTTTACTGTATCCCTTGGACCTTCGTATTGAGGATGAAACACAAAAATTGCATCGGAATTAAATGCAAAAGGCACAATGCCGACTTAAGTACAAGAAGACTGACTCTTCTTACTGACAATGTTTCAACCATTCCTGAGACACAAGTTATAGATTCCGATGCTTCACTCCTGGTTTACTGTATCCCTTGGACCTCCTTATTGACAATGAAACACAGAAATTGCATCGGAATTAAATACAAAAGGCACAATGCCGACTTAAGTACAAGAAGATTGACTCTTCTTACTGACTATGTTTTGAACAATTCCTGTAACACTAGTTATAGATTCCGGTGCTTCACTTCAGGTTTACTGTATCCCTTGGACCTTCTTATTGACGATGAAACACAAAAATTGCATCGGAATTAAATACAAAAGGCACAATGTCGACTTAAGTACAAGAATGCTGACTCTTCTTACTGTCTATGTTTTGAACCATCCCTGTGTCACTAGTTATAGATTCCGATGCTTCACTCCAGGTTTACTGTATCCCTTTGACCATCTTATTGACGATGAAACACAGAAATTGCATCGGAATTAACTACAAAAGGCACAATGCGGACTTAAGTACAAGAAGACTGACTCTTCTTACTGTCTATGTTTGAACCATTCCTGTGACACTAGTTATAGATTCCAATGCTTCACTTCAGGTTTACTGTTTCCCACAGAACTTCTTATTTACGATGAAACACAGAAATTGCATCGGAATAATATGCAAAAGGCACAATGCCGTCCGAAGTACAAGATGACTGACTCTTCCTACTGTCAATGTTTGAACCATTCCTGTGACACTAGTTATAGATTCCGATGCTTCACTCCCGGATTACTGTATCCCTTGGACATTCTTATTGACGATGATACACTGAAATTGCATCGGAATTAAATAGAAAAGGCACAATGCAGACTTAAGTACAAGAAGACTGACTCTTCCTACTGACTATGCTTTGAACCATTCCTGTGTCATGAGTTATAGATTCCGATACTTAACTTCAGGTTAACTGTATCCCTTGGACCTTCTTGTTGACGACGGAACACAGACATTGCATCGGAATTAAATACAAAAGGCACAATGCCGACTGAAGTACAAGATAACTGACTCTTCTTACTGACCATGTTTGATTCATTCCTGTGACACTAGTTATAGATTCTGATGCTTCACTCCAGGTTTACTGTATCCCTTGGACCTTCTTATTGACGATGAAACACAGAAATTGCATCGGAATTAAATACAAAAGGCACAATGCGGACTTAAGTACAAGAAGACTGACTCTTCTTACTGACTATGTTTTGAACCATTCCTGTGACACTAGTTATAGATTCCGATGTCTCACTTCAGGTTTACTGTATCCCTCTGACATTCTTATTGACGATGAAACACAGAAATTGCATCGGTATTAAATACAAAAGGTCAATGCCGAATTAAGTACAAGAAGACTGACTCTTCTTACTGTCTTTGTTTGGAACCCTTTATGTGACACTAGTTATAGATTTCGATGCTTCACTCCAGGTTTACTGTCTCCCTTGGACCTTCTTATTGACAAAGAAACACAGAAATTGCATCGGAATTAAATACAAAAGGCACAATGGCGACTTAAGTACAAGATGACTGACTCTTCTTACTGACTATGCTTTAAACCATTCATGTGACACTAGTTACAGATTCCGGTGCTTCACTTCAGGTTTACTGTATCCCTTGGACCTTCTTTTTGACAATGAAACAACTCAATTGCATCGGAAATAAATACAAAAGGCACAATGCCGACTTAAGTACAAGAAGACTGACTCTTCATACTGACTACGTTTTGAACCATTCCTGTGACACCAGTTATAGATTCTGATGCTTCACTTCAGGTTTGCTCTATCCCTTGACCTTCTTATTGACGATGAAACACAGAAATTGCATCGGAATTAAATACAAAAGGCACAATGTGGACTTAAGTACAAGAAGACTGACTCTTCTTACTGACTGTGATTTGAACCATTCCTGTGACACTAGTTATAGATTCCGATGCCTCACTTCAGGTTTACTGTATACCTCTGACATTCTTATTGACGATGAAACACAGTAATTGCATCGGAATTAAATACAAAAGGGACAATGCCGAATTAAGTACAAGATGACTGACTCTTCTTACTGTCTATGTTTGAACCATTTATGTGACACTAGTTACAGATTTCGATGCTTCACTCCAGGTTTACTGTCTCCCTTGGACCTTCTTATTGACAATGAAACACAGAAATTGCATCGTAATTAAATACAAAAGGCACAATGGCGACTTAAGTACAAGAAGACTGACTCTTCTTACTGTCTATGCTTTAAACCATTCATGTGACACTAGTTTTAGATTCCGGTGCTTCACTTCAGGTTTACTGTATCCCTTGGACCTTCTTTTTGACGACGAAGCATAGAAATTGCATCGGAATTAAATACAAAAGGCACAATGGCGACTTAAGTACAAGAAGACTGACTCTTGTTACTGCCTACGTTTTGAACCATTCCTGTGACACCAGTTATAGATTCTGATGCTTCACTTCAGGTTTACTGTATCCCTTGGACCTTCTTATTGACGACGAAACATAGAAATTGCATCGGAATTAAATACAAAAGGCACAATGCCGACTTAAGTACAAGAAGACTGACTCATCTTACTGACTATGTTTTGAACCATTCCTGTGACACTAGTTATAGATTCCGATGCTTCACTTCAGGTTTACTGTATCCCTCTGACCTTCTTATTGGCGATGAAACACAGAAATTTCACCGGAATTAAATACAAAAGACACAATGCCTACTTAAGTACAAGAAAACTGACTCTTCTTACTGTCTATCCTTTGAACCATTGCTGTGACACTAGTTATAGATTCCGATGCTTCATCCAGGTTTACTGTATCCCTTGGACCTTCTTATTGACGATGAAACACAGAAATTGCATCGGAATTAATTGTAAAAGGCGCAATGCCGAATTAAGTACAAGAAGACTGACTCTACTTACTGTCTATTTTTTGAACCATTCCTGTGACACTAGTTATAGATTCATATGCTTCACTCCAGGTTTACTATATCCCTTGGACCTTCTTATTGACGATGAAACACAGAAATGGCATAGGAATTAATAAGAAAAGGCACAATGCCAACTTAAGTACAAGAAGACTGACTCTTCTTACTGACTGTGTTTTGATTCACTCCTGTGACACTAGTTATAGATTCCGATGCTCCACTCCAGGTTTACTGTATCCCTTGGACCTTCATATTGACGATGAAACACAGAAATTGCATCGGAATTAAATACAAAAGGCACAATGCCGACTTAAGTACAAGAAGACTGACTCTTCTTACTATGACTTGAACCATTCCTGTGACACTAGTTATAGATTCCGATGCTTCACTTCAAGTTTACTGTATCAGTCTGACCTTCTTATTGTCGATAAAACAGAGAAATTACATCGGAATGTAATACAAAAGGCACAATGCCGACTTAAGTACAAGATGACTGACTCTTCCTACTGTCAATGTTTTGAACCATTCCTGTGACACTAGTTATAGATTCCGATGCTTCACTCCCAGATTACTGTATCCCTTGGACATTCTTATTGACGAAGATACACTGAAATTGCATCGGAATTAAATAGAAAAGGCAAAATGCAGACTTAAGTACAAGATGACTGACTCTTCCTACTGTCTAAGTTTTGAACCATTCCTGTGACACTAGTTATAGATTCCGATACTTCACTTCAGGTTTACTGTACCCCTTGGACCTTCTTGTTGACGATGAAACAAAGAAATTGCATCGGAATTAAATACAAAAGGCACAATGCCGACTAAAGTACAAGAAGACTGACTCTTCTTACTGACTAAGTTTTGAACCATTCCTGTGACACTAGTTATAGATTCCGATGCTACACTCCCGGTTTACAGTATCCCTTGGACCTTCGTACAGAGGATGAAACACAAAAATTGCATCGGAATTATATACAAAAGGCACAATGCCGACTTAAGTACAAGAAGACTGACTCTTCTTACTGACTATGTTTTGAACCATTCCTGTGACACTAGTTATAGATTCCGATGCTTCACTCCTGGTTTGCTGTATCCCTTGGACCTCCTTATTGACAATAAAACACAGAAATTGCATTGGAATTAAATACAAAATGCACAATGCCGACTTAAGTACAAGAAGACTGACTCTTCTTACTGACTATGCTTTGAACCATTCCTGTAACACTAGTTATAGATTCCGGTGCTTCACTTCAGGTTTACTGTATCCCTTGGACCTTATTATTGACGATGAAACACAAAAATTGCATCGGAATGAAATACAAAAGGCACAAAGCCAACTTAAGTACAAAAATACTGACTCTTCTTACTGCCTATGTTTTGAACCATCCCTGTGTCACTAGTTATAGATTCCGATGCTTCACTCCAGGTTTACTGTATCCCTTTGACCTTCTTATTGACGATGAAAAACAGAAATTGCATCGGAATTAAATACAAAAGGCACAATGCGGACTTAAGTACAAGAAGACTGACTCTTCTTACTGACTAAGATTTGAACCATTCCTGTGACACTAGTTATAGATTCCGATGCCTCACTTCAGGTTTACTGTATCCCTCTGACATTCTTATTGACGATGAAACACAGAAATTGCATCGGAATTAAATACAAAAGGGACAGTGCCGAATTAAGTACAAGAAGACTGACTCTTCTTACTGTCTATGTTTTGAACCATTTATGTGACACTAGTTATAGATTTCGATGCTTCACTAAAGGTTTACTGTCTCCCTTGGACCTTCTTATTGACGATGAAACACAGAAATTGCATCGGAGTTAAATACAAAAGGCACAATGGCGACTTAAGTACAAGAAGACTGACTCTTCTTACTGACTATGCTTTAAACCATTCATGTGATACTAGTTATAGATTCCGGTGCTTCACTTCATTTTTACCTTATCCCTTGGACCTTCTTTTTGACAATGAAACACCGAAATTGCATCGGAAATAAATACAAAAGGCACAATGCCGACTTACGTACAAGAAGACTGACTCTTCTACTGACTATGTTTTGAACCATTCCTGTGACACTAGTTATAGATTCTGATGCTTCACTTCAGGTTTACTGTATCCCTTGGACCTTCTTATTGACGATGAAACATAGAAATTGCATCGGAATTAAATACAAAAGGCACAATGCTGAATTCAGTACAAGAAGACTGACTCTTCTTACTGACTATGTTTTGAACCATTCCTGTGACACTAGTTACAGATTCCGATACTTAACTTCAGGTTTACTGTATCCCTTGGACCTTCTTGTTGACGATGAAACACAGACATTGCATCGGAATTAAATACAAAAGGCACAATGCTGACAGTAGTACAAGAAAACTGACTCTTCTTACTGACCATGTTTTGATTCATTCCTGTGACACTAGTTATAGAATCTGATGCTTCACTCCAGGTTTACTGTATCCCTTGGACCTTCCTATTGACGATGAAACACAGAAATTGCATCGGAATTAAATACAAATGGCACAATGCCAACTTAAGTACAATAAGACTGACTCTTCCTACTGTCAATGTTTTGAACCATTCCTGTGACACTAGTTATAGATTCCGATGCTTCACTCCCGGATTACTGTATCCCTTGGACATTCTTATTGACCATGATACACTGAAATTGCATCGGAATTAAATAGAAAAGGCACAATGCAGACTTAAGTCCAAGAAGACTGACTCTTCCTACTGTCTATGTTTTGAACCATTCCTGTGACATTAGTTATAGATTCCGATACTTAACTTCAGGTTTACTGTATCCCTTGGACCTTCTTGTTGACGATGAAACACAGACATTGCATCGGAATTAAATACAAAAGGCACAATGCTGACAGTAGTACAAGAAAACTGACTCTTCTTACTGACCATGTTTTGATTCATTCCTGTGACACTAGTTATAGAATCTGATGCTTCACTCCAGGTTTACTGTATCCCTTGGACCTTCCTATTGACGATGAAACACAGAAATTGCATCGGAATTAAATACAAAAGGCACAATGCCGACCCAAGTACAAGAATACTGACTCTTCTTACTGTCTATGATTTGAACCATTCCTGTGTCACTAGTTACAGATTCCGATGCTTCACTCCAGGTTTACTGTATCCCTTTGACCTTCTTATTGACGATGAAACACAGTAATTGCATCGAAATTAAATACAAAAGGCACAATGCGGACTTTAGTATAAGAAGACTGACTCTTCTTACTGACTATGCTTTAAACCATTCATGGGACACTAGTTATAGATTCCGGTGCTTCACTTCAGTTTTACTGTATCCCTTGGACTTTCTTTTTGACAATGAAACAACGCAATTGCATCGGAAAGAAATACAAAAGGCACTATGCCGACTTAAGTACAAGAAGACTGACTCTTCATACTGACTACGGTTTGAACCACTCCTGTGACACCAGTTATAGATTCTGATGCTTCACTTCAGGTTTACTGTATCCCTTGGACCTTCTTATTGACGATTAAACATAGAAATTGCATCGGAATTAAATACAAAAGGCACAATGCCGACTTAAGTACAAGAAGACTGACTCTTGTTACTGACTAAGATTTGAACCATTCCTCTGACACTAGTTATAGATTCAGATGCTTCAATCCCGGTTTACTGTATCCCTTGGACCTTCGTATTGAGGATGAAACACAAAAATTGCATCGGAATTAAATACAAAAGGCACAATGCCGACTTAAGTACAAGAAGACTGACTCTTCTTACTGACGATGTTTCAACCATTCCTGTGACACAAGTTATAGATTCCGATGCTTCACTCCTGGTTTACTGTATCCCTTGGACCTCCTTATTGACAATGAAACACAGAAATTGCATCGGAATTAAATACAAAAGGCACAATGCCGACTTAAGTACAAGAAGATTGACTCTTCTTACTGACTATGTTCTGAACAATTCCTGTAACACTAGTTATAGATTCCGGTGCTTCACTTCAGGTTTACTGTATCCCTTGGACCTTCTTATTGACGATGAAACACAAAAATTGTATCGGAATTAAATACAAAAGGCACAATGTCGACTTAAGTACAAGAATACTGACTCTTCTTACTGTCTATGTTTTGAACCATCCCTGTGTCACTAGTTATAGATTCCGATGCTTCACTCCAGGTTTACTGTATCCCTTTGACCATCTTATTGACGATGAAACACAGAAATTGCATCGGAATTAACTACAAAAGGCACAATGCGGACTTAAGTACAAGAAGACTGACTCTTCTTACTGTCTATGTTTGAACCATTCCTGTGACACTAGTTATAGATTCCAATGCTTCACTTCAGGTTTACTGTTTCCCACAGAACTTCTTATTGACGATGAAACACAGAAATTGCATCGGAATAATATGCAAAAGGCACAATGCCGACCTAAGTACAAGATGACTGACTCTTCCTACTGTCAATGTTTTGAACCATTCCTGTGACACTAGTTATAGATTCCGATGCTTCACTCCCGGATTACTGTATCCCTTGGACATTCTTATTGACGATGATACACTGAAATTGCATCGGAATTAAATAGAAAAGGCACAATGCAGACTTAAGTACAAGAAGAATGACTCTTCCTACTGACTATGCTTTGAACCATTCCTGTGACATGAGTTATAGATTCCGATACTTAACTTCAGGTTTACTGTATCCCTTGGACCTTCTTGTTGACGACGGAACACAGACATTGCATCGGAATTAAATACAAAAGGCACAATGCCGACTGAAGTACAAGATAACTGACTCTTCTTACTGACCATGTTTGATTCATTCCTGTGACACTAGTTATAGATTCTGATGCCTCACTCCAGGTTTACTGTATCCCTTGGACCTTCTTATGGACGATGAAACACAGAAATTGCATCGGAATTAAATACAAAAGGCACAATGCGGGCTTAAGTACAAGAAGACTGACTCTTCTTACTGACTATGTTTTGAACCATTCCTGTGACACTAGTTATAGATTCCGATGTCTCACTTCAGGTTTACTGTATCCCTCTGACATTCTTTTTGACGATGAAACACAGAAATTGCATCGGTATTAAATACAAAAGGGTCAATGCCGAATTAAGTACAAGTAGACTGACTCTTCTTACTGTCTTTGTTTGGAACCCTTTATGTGACACTAGTTATAGATTTCGATGCTTCACTCCAGGTTTACTGTCTCCCTTGGACCTTCTTATTGACAATGAAACACAGAAATTGCATCGGAATTAAATACAAAAGGCACAATGGCGACTTAAGTACAAGATGACTGACTCTTCTTACTGACTACGCTTTAAACCATTCATGTGACACTAGTTACAGATTCCGGTGCTTCACTTCAGGTTTACTGTATCCCTTGGACCTTCTTTTTGACAATGAAACAACTCAATTGCATCGGAAATAAATACAAAAGGCACAATGCCGACTTAAGTACAAGAAGACTGACTCTTCATACTGACTACGTTTTGAACCATTCCTGTGACACCAGTTATAGATTCTGATGCTTCACTTCAGGTTTGCTCTATCCCTTGACCTTCTTATTGACGATGAAACATAGAAATTGCATCGGAATTAAATACAAAAAAGCACAATGCCGACTTAAGTACAAGAAGACTGACTCTTCTTACTGACTAAGTTTTGAACCATTCCTGTGACACTAGTTATAGATTCCGATGCTTCACTCCCTGTTTACTGTATCCCTTGGACCTTCGTATTGAGGATGAAACACAAAAATTGCATCGGAATTAAATACAAGAGGCACAATGCCGACTTCAGTACAAGAAGACTGACTCTTCTTACTGACGATGTTTGAACCATTCCTGTGACACAAGTTATAGATTCCGATGCTTCACTCCTGGTTTACTGTATCCCTTGGACCTCCTTATTGACAATGAAACACAGATATTGCATCGGAATTAAATACAAAAGGCACAATGCCGACTTAAGTACAAGAAGACTGACTCTTCTTACTGACTATGTTTTGAACCATTCCTGTAACACTAGTTATAGATTCCGGTGCTTCACTTCAGGTTTACTGTATCCCTTGGACCTTCCTATTGACGATGAAACACAAAAATTGCATCGGAATTAAATACAAAAGGAACATTGCCGACTTAAGTACAAGAATACTGACTCCTCTTACTGTCTATGTTTTGAACCATCCCTGTGTCACTAGTTATAGATTCCGATGCTTCACTCCAGGTTTACTGTATCCCTTAGACCTTCTTATTGACGATGAAACACAGAAATTGCATCGGAATTAAATACAAAAGGCACAATGTGGACTTAAGTACAAGAAGACTGACTCTTCTTACTGACTGTGATTTGAACCATTCCTGTGACACTAGTTATAGATTCCGATGCCTCACTTCAGGTTTACTGTATACCTCTGACATTCTTATTGACGATGAAACACAGCAATTGCATCGGAATTAAATACAAAAGGGACAATGCCGAATTAAGTACAAGATGACTGACTCTTCTTACTGTCTATGTTTGAACCATTTATGTGACACTAGTTACAGATTTCGATGCTTCACTCCAGGTTTACTGTCTCCCTTGGACCTTCTTATTGACAATGAAACACAGAAATTGCATCGTAATTAAATACAAAAGGCACAATGGCGACTTAAGTACAAGAAGACTGACTCTTCTTACTGTCTATGCTTTAAACCATTCATGTGACACTAGTTTTAGATTCCGGTGCTTCACTTCAGGTTTACTGTATCCCTTGGACCTTCTTTTTGACGACGAAACATAGAAATTGCATCGGAATTAAATACAAAAGGCACAATGGCGACTTCAGTACAAGAAGACTGACTCTTGTTACTGCCTACGTTTTGAACCATTCCTGTGACACCAGTTATAGATTCTGATGCTTCACTTCAGGTTTACTGTATCCCTTGGACCTTCTTATTGACGACGAAACATAGAAATTGCATCGGAATTAAATACAAAAGGCACAATGCCGACATGAGTACAAGAAGACTGACTCATCTTACTGACTATGTTTTGAACCATTCCTGTGACACTAGTTATAGATTCCGATGCTTCACTTCAGGTTTACTGTATCCCTCTGACCTTCTTATTGGCGATGAAACACAGAAATTTCACCGGAATTAAATACAAAAGACACAATGCCTACTTAAGTACAAGAAAACTGACTCTTCTTACTGTCTATGCTTTGAACCATTGCTGTGACACTAGTTATAGATTCCGATGCTTCATCCAGGTTTACTGTATCCCTTGGACCTTCTTATTGACGATGAAACACAGAAATTGCATCGGAATTAATTGTAAAAGGCGCAATGCCGAATTAAGTACAAGAAGACTGACTCTACTTACTGTCTATTTTTTGAACCATTCCTGTGACACTAGTTATAGATTCATATGCTTCACTCCAGGTTTACTATATCCCTTGGACCTTCTTATTGACGATGAAACACAGAAATGGCATAGGAATTAATAAGAAAAGGCACAATGCCAACTTAAGTACAAGAAGACTGACTCTTCTTACTGACTATGTTTTGATTCATTCCTGTGACACTAGTTATAGATTCCGATGCTCCACTCCAGGTTTACTGTATCCCTTGGACCTTCATATTGACGATGAAACACAGAAATTGCATCGGAATTAAATACAAAAGGCACAATGCCGACTTAAGTACAAGAAGACTGACTCTTCTTACTATGACTTGAACCATTCCTGTGACACTAGTTATAGATTCCGATGCTTCACTTCAAGTTTACTGTATCAGTCTGACCTTCTTATTGACGATAAAATAGAGAAATTACATCGGAATGTAATACAAAAGGCACAATGCCGACTTAAGTACAAGAAGACTGACCCTTCTTACTGACTATGTTTTGAACCATTCCTGTGACACTAGTTATAGATTCCGATGCTACACTCCCGGTTTACAGTATCCCTTGGACCTTCGTACAGAGGATGAAACACAAAAATTGCATCGGAATTATATACAAAAGGCACAATGCCGACTTAAGTACAAGAAGACTGACTCTTCTTACTGACTATGTTTTGAACCATTCCTGTGACACTAGTTATAGATTCCGATGCTTCACTCCTGGTTTGCTGTATCCCTTGGACCTCCTTATTGACAATAAAACACAGAAATTGCATTGGAATTAAATACAAAAGGCACAATGCCGACTTAAGTACAAGAAGACTGACTCTTCTTACTGACTATGCTTTGAACCATTCCTGTAACACTAGTTATAGATTCCGGTGCTTCACTTCAGGTTTACTGTATCCCTTGGACCTTATTATTGACGATGAAAAACAGAAATTGCATCGGAATTAAATACAAAAGGCACAATGCGGACTTAAGTACAAGAAGACTGACTCTTCTTACTGACTATGATTTGAACCATTCCTGTGACACTAGTTATAGATTCCGATGCCTCACTTCAGGTTTACTGTATCCCTCTGACATTCTTATTGACGATGAAACACAGAAATTGCATCGGAATTAAATACAAAAGGGACAATGCCGAATTAAGTACAAGAAGACTGACTCTTCTTACTGTCTATGTTTTGAACCATTTATGTGACACTAGTTATAGATTTCGATGCTTCACTCCAGGTTTACTGTCTCCCTTGGACCTTCTTATTGACGATGAAACACAGAAATTGCATCGGAGTTAAATACAAAAGGCACAATGGCGACTTAAGTACAAGAAGACTGACTCTTCTTACTGACTATGCTTTAAACCATTCATGTGACACTAGTTATAGATTCCGGTGCTTCACTTCATTTTTACCTTATCCCTTGGACCTTCTTTTTGACAATGAAACACCGAAATTGCATCGGAAATAAATACAAAAGGCACAATGCCGACTTACGTACAAGAAGACTGACTCTTCTACTGACTATGTTTTGAACCATTCCTGTGACACTAGTTATAGATTCTGATGCTTCACTTCAGGTTTACTGTATCCCTTGGACCTTATTATTGACGATGAAAAACAGAAATTGCATCGGAATTAAATACAAAAGGCACAATGCGGACTTAAGTACAAGAAGACTGACTCTTCTTACTGACTATGATTTGAACCATTCCTGTGACACTAGTTATAGATTCCGATGCCTCACTTCAGGTTTACTGTATCCCTCTGACATTCTTATTGACGATGAAACACAGAAATTGCATCGGAATTAAATACAAAAGGGACAATGCCGAATTAAGTACAAGAAGACTGACTCTTCTTACTGTCTATGTTTTGAACCATTTATGTGACACTAATTATAGATTTCGATGCTTCACTCCAGGTTTACTGTCTCCCTTGGACCTTCTTATTGACGATGAAACACAGAAATTGCATCGGAGTTAAATACAAAAGGCACAATGGCGACTTAAGTACAAGAAGACTGACTCTTCTTACTGACTATGCTTTAAACCATTCATGTGACACTAGTTATAGATTCTGATGCTTCACTTCAGGTTTACTGTATCCCTTGGACCTTCTCATTGACGATGAAACATAGAAATTGCATCGGAATTAAATACAAAAGGCACAATGCTGAATTAAGTACAAGAAGACTGACTCTTCTTACTGACTATGTTTTGAACCATTCCTGTGACACTAGTTACAGATTCCGATGCATCACTTCAGATTCACTGTATCCCTCTGACCTTCTTATTGACGATGAAACACAGAAATTTCATCGGAATTAAATACACAAGACACAATGCCTACTTAAGTACAAGAAAACTGACTCTTCATACTGTCTATGCTTTGAACCATTCCTGTGACACTAGTTATAGGTTCCGATGCTTCACTCCAGGTTTACTGTATCCCTTGGACCTTCTTATTGACGATGAAACACAGAAATTGCGTCGGAATTAAATATAAAAGGCGCAATGCCGAATTAAGTACAAGAAGACTGACTCTACTTACTGTCTATTTTTTGAACCATTCCTGTGACACTAGTTATAGATTCATAGGCTTCACTCGAGGTTTACTATATCCCCTGGACCTTCTTATTGACGATGAAACACAGAAATGGCATAGGAATTAATTAGAAAAGGCACAATGCCGACTTAAGTACAAGAAGACAGACCCTTCTTACTGACTATGTTTTGATTCATTCCTGTGACACTAGTTATAGATTCCGATGCTTCACTTCAGGTTTACTGTATCAGTCTGACCTTCTTATTGACGATAAAACAGAGAAATTACATTGGATGTTAATACAAAAGGCACAATGCCGACTTTAGTACAAGAAGACTGACTCTTCTTACTGTCTACGTTTTGAACCATTCCTGTGACACTAGTTATCGATTCCGATGCTTCACTTCAGATTTACTGTATCCCTCTGACCTTCTTATTAACGATAAAGCACAGAAATTGCATCGGAATTAAATAAAAAAAGCACAATGCCGACTTAAGTACAAGAAGACTGACTCTTTTTACTGTCTATGTTTTGAACCACTCCTGTGACACTAGTTACAGATTCCGATGCTTCACTCCAGGTTTACTGTATCCCTTGGACCTTCTTATTGACGATGAAACACAGAAATTGCATCGGAATTAAATACAACAGGCACAATGCCGACTTAAGTACAAGAAGACTGACTCTTCTTACTGTCTATGTTTTGAACCACTCCTGTGAAACTAGTTACAGGTTCCGATGCTTCACTCCAGGTTTGCTGTATCCCTTGGACCTTTTTATTGACGATGAAACACAGAAATTGCATCGGAATTAAATACATAAGGCACAATGCCGACTTAAGTACAAGAAGACTGGCTCTTCTTACTGACTATGCTTTGAACCATTCCCGTGACACTAGTTATTCCGAGGCTTCACTTAAGGTATACTGTATCCCTTGGACCTTCTTATTGACGATGAAACACAGAAATTGCATCGGAATTAAATACAAAAGGCACAATGCCGACTTAAGTACAAGATGACTGACTCTTCCTACTGTCAATGTTTTGAACCATTCCTGTGACACTAGTTATAGATTCCGATGCTTCACTCCCGGATTACTGTATCCCTTGGACCTTCTTATTGACGATGATACACTGAAATTGCATCGGAATTAAATAGAACAAGCACAATGCAGACTTAAGTACAAGAAGACTGACTCTTCCTACTGTCTATGTTTTGAACCATTCCTGTGACATTAGTTACAGATTCCGATACTTCACTTCAGGTTTACTGTATCCCTTGGACCTTCATTTTGACGATGAAACACAGAAATTGCATCGGAATTAAATACAAAAGGCAGAATGCCGACTTAAGTACAAGAAGAATGACTCTTCTTACTGACTATGTTTTGAACCATTCCTGTAACACTAGTTATAGATTCCGGTGCTTCACTTCAGGTTTACTGTATCCCTTGGACGTTCTTATTGACGATGAAACACACAAATTGTATCGGAATTACATACAAAAGGCACAATGCCGACTTAAGTACAAGAGTACTGACTCTTCTTACTGTCTATGTTTTGAACCATCCTTGTGTCACTAGTTATAGATTCCGATGCTTCACTCCAGGTTTACTGTATCCCTTTGGCCTTCTTATTGACGATGAAACACAGAAATTGCATCGGAATTAAATACAAAAGGCACAATGTGGACTTAAGTACAAGAAGACTGACTCTTCTTACTGACTATGTTTTGAACCATTCCTGTGACACTAGTTATAGATTCCGATGCCTCACTTCAGGTTTACTGTATCCCTCTGACATTCTTATTGACGATGAAACACAGAAATTGCATTGGAATTAAATACAAAAGGGACAATGCCGAATTAAGTACAAGACAACTGACTCTTCTTACTGTCTATGTTTTGAACCATTTATGTGACACTAGTTATAGATTTCGATGCTTCACTCCAGGTTTACTGTCTCCCTTGGACCTTCTTATTGACGATGAAACACAGAAATTGCATCGGAATTAAATACAAAAGGCACAATGGCGATTTAAGTACAAGAAGACTGACTCTTCTTACTGACTATGCTTTAAACCATTCATGTGACACTAGTTATAGATTCCGGTGCTTCACTTCAGATTTACTGTATCCCTTGGACCTTCATTTTGACAATGAAACACCGAAATTGCATCGGAAATAAATACAAAAGGCACAATGCCGACTTAAGTACAAGATGACTGACTCTTCTTACTGACTATGTTTTGAACCATTCCTGTGACACTAGTTATAGATTCTGATGCTTCACTTCAGGTTTACTGTATCCCTTGGAACTTCTTATTGACGATAAAACATAGAAATTGCATCGGATTTAAATACAAAAGGCACAATGCCGACTTAAGTACAAGAAGACTGACTCTTCTTACTGACTATGTTTTGAACCATTCCTGTGACACTAGTTATAGATTCCGATGCTTCACTTGAGATTTACTGTATCCCTCTGACCTTCTTATTGACGATGAAACACAGAAATTTCATCGGAATCAAATACAAAAGACACAATGCCTACTTAAGTACAAGAAAACTAACTCTTCTTACTGTCTATGCCTTGAACCATTCCTGTGACACTAGTTATAGATTCCGATGCTTCACTCCAGGTTTACTGTATCCCTTGCAACTTCTTATTGACGATAAAACATAGAAATTGCATCGGAATTAAATACAAAAGGCGCAATGCCGAATTAAGTACAAGAAGACTGACTCTACTTACTGTCTATTTTTTGAACCATTCCTGTGACACTAGTTATAGATTCATATGCTTCACTCCAGGTTTACTATATCCCTTGGACCTTCTTATTGACGATGAAACACAGAAATGGCATAGGAATTAATTAGAAAAGGCACAATGCCGACTTAAGAACAAGAAGACTAACTCTTCTTACTGACTATGATTTGATTCATTCCTGTGACACTAGTTATAGATTCCGATGCTTCACTCCAGGTTTACTGTACCCCTCGGACCTTCATATTGACGATGAAACACAGAAATTGCATCGGAATTAAATACAAAAGGCACAATGCCGACTTAAGTACAAGAAGACTCACTCTTCTTACTATGTCTTGAACCATTCCTGTGACACTAGTTATAGATTCCGATGCTTCACTTCAGGTTTACTGTATCAGTCTGACCTTCTTATTGACGATAAAACAGAGAAATTACATCGGAATTTAATAAAAAAGGCACAAAGCCGACTTTAGTACAAGAAGACTGACTCTTCTCACTGTCTATGTTTTGAACCATTCCTGTGACACTAGTTATAGATTCCGATGCTTCACTTCAGATTTACTGTATCCCTCTGACCTTCGTATTGACGATAAAACACAGAAATTGCATGGGAATTAAATTCAAAAGGCACAATGCCGACTTAAGTACAAGAAGACTGGCTCTTCTTACTGACTATGCTTTGAACCATTCCTGTGACACTAGTTATAGATTCCGAGGCTTCACTTCAGGTATACTGTATCTCTTGGACCTCCTTATTGACGATGAAACACAGAAATTGCATCGGAATTAAATAGAAAATGCACAATGCCGACTTAAGTACAAGAAGATTGACTCTTCCTACTGTCTATGTTTTGAACCATTCCTGTGACACTAGTTATAGATTCCGATGCTTCACTTCAGGTTTACTGTATCCCTCTGCCATTCTTATTGACGATGAAACACAGAAATTGCATCGGAATTAAATACAAATGGCACAATGCCGACTTAAGTACGAGAAGACTGACTCTGCTTACTGACAATGCTTTGAACCATTCCTGTGACACTAGTTATAGATTCCGAGGCTTCACTTCAGGTATACTGTATCCCTTGGACATTCTTATTGACGATGAAACGCAGAAATTGCATCGGAATTAAATACAAAAGGCACAATGCCGACTTAAGTACAAGATGACTGACTCTTCCTACTGTCAGTGTTTTGAACCATTCCTGTGACACTAGTTATAGATTCCGATGCTTCAGTCCCGGATTACTGTATCCCTTGGACCTTCTAATTGAAGATGATACACTGAAATTGCATCGGAATTAAATAGAAAAGGTTCAATGCAGACTTAAGTACAAGAAGACTGACTCTTCCTACTGTCTATGTATTGAACCATTCCTGTGACATTAGTTATAGATTCCGATACTTCACTTCAGGTTTACTGTATTCCTTGGACCTTCTTGATGACGATGAAACACAGAAATTGCATCGGAATCAAATACAAAAGGCACAATGCCGACTGAAGTACAAGAAAACTGACTCTTCTTACTGTCTATGTTTTGAACCACTGCTGCGACACTAGTTACAGATTCCGATGCTTCACTCCAGGTTTACTGTATCCCTTGGACCTTTTTATTGACGATGAAACACAGAAATTGCATCGGAATTAAATACAAAAGGCACAATGTGGAGTTAAGTACAAGAAGACTGACTCTTCTTACTGACTATGCTTTAAACCATTCCTGTGACACTAGCTATAGATTCCGATGCCTCACTTCAGGTTTACTGTATCCCTCTGACATTCTTATTGAAGATGAAACACAGAAATTGCATCGGAATTAAATACAAAAGGACAATGCCGAATTAAGTACAAGAAGACTGACTCTCCTTACTGTCTATGTTATGAACCATTTATGTGACACTATCTATAGATTTCGATGCTTCACTCCAGGTTTACTGTCTCCCTTGGACCTTCTTATTGACGATGAAACACAGAAATTGCATCGGAATTAAATACAAAAGGCACAATGGCGATTTAAGTACAAGAAGACTGACTCTTCTTACTGACTATGCTTTAAACCATTCATGTGACACTAGTTATAGATTCCGGTGCTTCACTTCAGATTTACTGTATCCCTTGGACCTTCATTTTGACAATGAAACACCGAAATTGCATCGGAAATAAATACAAAAGGCACAATGCCGACTTAAGAACAAGATGACTGACTCTTCTTACTGACTATGTTTTGAACCATTCCTGTGACACTAGTTATAGATTCTGATGCTTCACTTCAGGTTTACTGTATCCCTTGGAACTTCTTATTGACGATAAAACATTGAAATTGCATCGGAATTAAATACAAAAGGCACAATGCCGACTTAAGTACAAGAAGACTGACTCTTCTTACTGACTATGATTTGTACCATTCCTGTGACACTAGTTATAGATTCCGACGCTTCACTTGAGATTTACTGTATCCCTCTGACCTTCTTATTGACGATGAAACACAGAAATTTCATCGGAATCAAATACAAAAGACACAATGCCTACTTAAGTACAAGAAAACTAACTCTTCTTACTGTCTATGCCTTGAACCACTCCTGTGACACTAGTTATAGATTCCGATGCTTCACTCCAGGTTTACTGTATCCCTTGCAACTTCTTATTGACGATAAAACATAGAAATTGCATCGGAATTAAATACAAAAGGCGCAATGCCGAATTAAGTACAAGAAGACTGACTCTACTTCGTGTCTATTTTTTGAACCATTCCTGTGACACTAGTTATAGATTCATATGCTTCACTCCAGGTTTACTATATCCCTTGGACCTTCTTATTGACGATGAAACACAGAAATGGCATGGGAATTAATTAGAAAAGGCACAATGCCGACTTAAGAACAAGAAGACTAACTCTTCTTACTGACTATGTTTTGATTCATTCCTGTGACACTAGTTATAGATTCCGATGCTTCACTCCAGGTTTACTGTACCCCTCGGACCTTCATATTGACGATGAAACACAGAAATTGCATCGGAATTAAATACAAAAGGCACAAAGCCGACTTAAGTACAAGAAGACTCACTCTTCTTACTATGTCTTGAACCATTCCTGTGACACTAGTTATAGATTCCGATGGTTCACTTCAGGTTTACTGTATCAGTCTGACCTTCTTATTGACGATAAAACACAGAAATTGCATCGGAATTAAATAGAAAATGCACAATGCCGACTTAAGTACAAGAAGATTGACTCTTCCTACTGTCTATGCTTTGAACCATTCCTGTGACACTAGTTATAGATTCCGATGCTTCACTTCAGGTTTACTGTATCCCTCTGCCATTCTTATTGACGATGAAACACAGGAATTGCATCGGAATTAAATACAAATGGCACAATGCCGACTTAAGTACGAGAAGACTGACTCTGCTTACTGACTATGCTTTGAACCATTCCTGTGACACTAATTATAGATTCCGAGGCTTCACTTCAGGTATACTGTATCCCTTGGACATTCTTATTGACGATGAAACGCAGAAATTGCATCGGAATTAAATACAAAAGGCACAATGCCGACTTAAGTACAAGATGACTGACTCTTCCTACTGTCAGTGTTTTGAACCATTCCTGTGACACTAGTTATAGATTCCGATGCTTCAGTCCCTGATTACTGTATCCCTTGGACCTTCTAATTGAAGATGATACACTGAAATTGCATCGGAATTAAATAGAAAAGGTTCAATGCAAACTTAAGTACAAGAAGACTGACTCTTCCTACTGTCTATGTATTGAACCATTCCTGTGACATTAGTTGTAGATTCCGATACTTCACTTCAGGTTTACTGTATCCCTTGGACCTTCTTGATGACGATGAAACACAGAAATTGCATCGGAATCAAATACAAAAGGCACAATGCCGACTGAAGTACAAGAAAACTAACTCTTCTTACTGTCTATGTTTTGAACCACTCCTGCGACACTAGTTACAGATTCCGATGCTTCACTCCAGGTTTATTGTATCCCTTGGACCTTTTTATTGACGATGAAACACAGAAATTGCATCGGAATTAATTACAAAAGGCACAATGCCGACTTAAGTACAAGAAGAATGACTCTTCTTACTGACTATGGTTTGAACCATTCCTGTAACACTAGTTATAGATTCCGGTGCTTCACTTCAGGTTTTCTGTATCCCTTGGACGTTCTTATTGACGATGAAACAAAAAAATTATCCCTTTGGCCTTCTTATTGACGATGAAGCACAGAAATTGCATCGGAATTAAATACAAAAGGCACAATGTGGACTTAAGTACAAGAAGACTGACTCTTCTTACTGACTATGCTTTGAACCATTCCTGTGACACTAGTTATAGATTCCGATGCCTCACTTCAGGTTTACTGTATCCCTCTGACATTCTTATTGACGATGAAACACAGAAATTACATCGGAATTAAATACAAAAGGGACAATGCCGAATTAAGTACAAGAAGACTGACTCTCCTTACTGTCTATGTTTTGAACCATTTATGTGACACTATTTATAGATTTCGATGCTTCACTCCAGGTTTACTGTCTCCCCTGGACCTTCTTATTGACGATGAAACACAGAAATTGCATCGGAATTAAATACAAAAGGCACAATGGCGATTTAAGTACAAGAAGACTGACTCTTCTTACTGACTATGTTTTGAACCATTCCTGTGACACTAGTTATAGATTCTGATGCTTCACTTCAGGTTTACTGTATCCCTTGGAACTTCTTATTGACGATAAAACATAGAAATTGCATCGGAATTAAATACAAAAGGCACAATGCCGACTTAAGTACAAGAAGTCTGACTCTTCTTACTGACTATGTTTTGAACCATTCCTGTGACACTAGTTATAGATTCCGATGCTTCACTTGAGATTTACTGTATCCCTCTGACCTTCTTATTGACGATGAAACACAGAAATTTCATCGGAATCAAATACAAAAGACACAATGCCTACTTAAGTACAAGAAAACTAACTCTTCTTACTGTCTATGCCTTGAACCATTCCTGTGACACTAGTTATAGATTCCGATGCTTCACTCCAGGTTTACTGTATCCCTTGCAACTTCTTATTGACGATAAAACATAGAAATTGCATCGGAATTAAATACAAAAGGCGCAATGCCGAATTAAGTACAAGAATACTGACTCTACATACTGTCTATTTTTTGAACCATTCCTGTGAACCTAGTTATAGATTCATATGCTTCACTCCAGGTTTACTATATCCCTTGGACCATCTTATTGACGATGAAACACAGAAATGGCATAGGAATTAATTAGAAAAGGCACAATGACGACTTAAGAACAAGAAGACTAACTCTTCTTACTGACTATGTTTTGATTCATTCCTGTGACACTAGTTATAGATTCCGATGCTTCACTCCAGGTTTACTATATCCCTTGGACCATCTTATTGACGATGAAACACAGAAATTGCATCGGAATTAAATACAAAAGGCACAATGCCGACTTAAGTACAAGAAGACTCACTCTTCTTACAATGTCTTGAACCATTCCTGTGACACTAGTTATAGATTCCGATGCTTCACTTCAGGTTTACTGTATCAGTCTGACCTTCTTATTGACGATAAAACAGAGAAATTACATCGGAATTTAATACAAAAGGCACAAAGCCGACATTAGTACAAGAAGACTGACTCTTCTCATTGTCTATGTTTTGAACCATTCCTGTGACACTAGTTATAGATTCCGATGCTTCACTTCAGATTTACTGAATCCCTCTGACCTTCGTATTGACGATAAAACACAGAAATTGCATGGGAATTAAATACAAAAGGCACAATGCAGACTTAAGTACAAGAAGACTGGCTCTTCTTACTGACTATGCTTTGAATCATTCCTGTGACACTAGTTATAGATTCCGAGGCTTCACTTCAGGTATACTGTATCCCTTGGACCCCCTTATTGACGATGAAACACAGAAATTGCATCGGAATTAAATAGAAAATGCACAATGCCGACTTAAGTACAAGAAGATTGACTCTTCCTACTGTCTATGTTTTGAACCATTCCTGTGACACTAGTTATAGATTCCGATGCTTCACTTCAGGTTTACTGTATCCCTCTGCCATTCTTATTGACGATGAAACACAGAGATTGCATCGGAATTAAATACAAATGGCACAATGCCGACTTAAGTACAAGAAGACTGACTCTGCTTACTGACTATGCTTTGAACCATTCCTGTGACACTAGTTATAGATTCCGAGGCTTCACTTCAGGTATACTGTATCCCTTGGACATTCTTATTGACGATGAAACGCAGAAATTGCATCGGAATTAAATACAAAAGGCACAATGCCGACTTAAGTACAAGATGACTGACTCTTCCTACTGTCAGTGTTTTGAACCATTCCTGTGACACTAGTTATAGATTCCGATGCTTCAGTCCCGGATTACTGTATCCCTTGGACCTTCTTATTGAAGATGATACACTGAAATTGCATCGGAATTAAATAGAAAAGGTTCAATGCAGACTTAAGTACAAGAAGACTGACTCTTCCTACTGTCTATGTATTGAACCATTCTTGTGACATTAGTTATAGATTCCGATACTTCACTTCAGGTTTACTGTATCCCTTGGACCTTCTTGATGACGATGAAACACAGAAATTGCATCGGAATCAAATACAAAAGGCATAATGCCGACTGAAGTACAAGAAAACTGACTCTTCTTACTGTCTATGTTTTGAACCACTCCTGCGACACTAGTTACAGATTCCGAAGCTTCACTCCAGGTTTACTGTATCCCTTGGACCTTTTTATTGACAATGAAACACAGAAATTGCATCGGAATTAATTACAAAAGGCACAATGCCGACTTAAGTACAAGAAGAATGACTCTTCTTACTGACTATGGTTTGAACCATTCCTGTAACACTAGTTATTGATTCCGGTGCTTCACTTCAGGTTCTCTGTATCGCTTGGACGTTCTTATTGACGATGAAACAAAAAAATTGTATCGGAATTAGATACAAAAGGCACAATGCCGACTTGAGTACAAGAATACTGACTCTTCTTACTGTCTATGTTTTGAACCATCCTTGTGTCACTAGTTATAGATTCCGATGCTTCACTCCAGGTTTACTGTATCCCTTTGGCCTTCTTATTGACGATGAAACACAGAAATTGCATCGGAATTAAATACAAAAGGCACAATGTGGACTTAAGTACAAGAAGACTGACTCTTCTTACTGACTATGCTTTGAACCATTCCTGTGACACTAGTTATAGATTCCGATGCCTCACTTCAGGTTTACTGTGTCCCTCTGACATTCTTATTGACGATGAAACACAGAAATTGCATCGGAATTAAATACAAAAGGGACAATGCCGAATTAAGTACAAGAAGACTGACTCTCCTTACTGTCTATGTTTTGAACCATTTATGTGACACTATTTATAGATTTCGATGCTTCACTTCAGATTTACTGTATCCCTTGGACCTTCATTTTGACAATGAAACTCCGAAATTGCATCGGAAATAAATACAAAAGGCGCAATGCCGAATTAAGTACAAGAAGACTGACTCTACTTACTGTCTATTTTTTGAACCATTCCTGTGACACTAGTTATAGATTCATATGCTTCACTCCAGGCTTACTATATCCCTTGGACCTTCTTATTGACAATGAAACACAGAATTGGCATAGGAATTAATTAGAAAAGGCACAATGCCGACTTAAAAACAAGAAGACTGACTCTTCTTACTGACTATGTTTGTATTCATTCCTGTGACACTAGTTATAGATTCCGATGCTTCACTCCAGGTTTACTGTATCCCTTGGACCTTCATATTGACGATGAAACACTGAAATTGCATCGGAATTAAATACAAAAAGGCACAATGCCGACTTAAGTACAAGAAGACTGACTCTTCTTACTATGTCTTGAACCATTCCTGTGACACTAGTTATAGATTCCGATGCTTCACTTCAGGTTTACTGTATCAGTCTGACCTTCTTATTGACGATAAAACAGAGAAATTACATCGGAATTTAATACAAAAGGCACAATGCCGACTTTAGTACAACTAGACTGACTCTTCTTACTGTCTGTGTTTTGAAACATTCCTGTGACACTAGTTATAGATTCCGATGCTTCACTTCAGATTTACTGTATCCCTCTGACCTTCGTATTGACGATAAAACACAGAAATTGCATCGTAATTAAATAAAAAAGGCACAATGCCGACTTAAGTACAAGAAGACTGACTCTACTTACTGTCTATGTTTTGAACCACTCCTGTGACACTAGTTACAGATTCCGATGCTTCACTTCAGGTTTACTGTACTCTTTGGACCTTCGTATTGACGATGAAACACAGAAATTGCATCGGAATTAAATACAAAATGCACAATGCTGACTTAAGTACAAGAAGATTGACTCTTCCTACTGTCTATGTTTTGAACCATTCCTGTGACACTAGTTATAGATTCCGATGCATCACTTCAGGTTTACTGTATCCCTCTGCCATTCTTATTGACGATGAAACACAGAAATTGCGTCGGAATTAAATACAAATGGCACAATGCCGACTTAAGTACAAGAAGACTGACTCTGCTTACTGTCTATGATTTGAACCATTTCTGTGATACTAGTTATAGATTTCGATGCTTCACTTCAGGTTTTCTGTATCCCTTGGACCTTCTTATTGACGATGAAACACAGATATTGCATCGGAATTAAATACAAAAGGCACAATGCCGACTTAAGTACAAGAAGACTGACTCTTCTTACTGTCTATGTTTTGAACCACTCCTGCGACACTAGTTACAGATTCCGATGCTTCACTCCAGGTTTACTGTATCCCTTGGACCTTTTTATTGACGATGATACACTGAAATTGCATCGGAATTAAATAGAAAAGGTTCAATGCAGACTTAAGTACAAGAAGACTGACTCTTCCTACTGTCTATGTTTTGAACCATTCCTGTGACATTAGTTATAGATTCCGATACTTCACTTCAGGTTTACTGTATCCCTTGGACCTTCTTGATGACGATGAAACACAGAAATTGCATCGGAATTAAATACAAAAGGCACAATGCCGACTGAGGTACAAGAAAACTGACTCTTCTCACTGACTGTGTTTTGATTTATTCCTGTGACACTAGTTATAGATTGTGATGCTTCACTCCAGGTTTACTGTATCCCTTGGACCTTCTTATTGACGATGAAACACAGAAACTGCATCGGAATTAAATGCAAAAGGCACAATGCGTACTTAAGTACAAGAAGACTGACTCTTCTTACTGACTATGTTTTGAACCATTCCTGTGACACTAGTTATAGATTCCGATGCTTCACTCCTGGTTTACTGTATCCCTTGGACCTCCTTATTGATAATGAAACACAGAAATTGCATCGGAATTAAATACAAAAGGCACAATGCCGACTTAAGTACAAGAAGAATGACTCTTCTTACTGACTATGGTTTGAACCATTCCTGTAACACTAGTTATAGATTCCGGTGCTTCACTTCAGGTTTTCTGAATCCCTCTGACATTCTTATTGACGATGAAACACAGAAATTGCATCGGAATTAAATACAAACGGGACAATGCCGAATTAAGTACAAGAAGACTGACTCTTCTTACTGTCTATTTTTTGAACCATTTATGTGACGCTAGTTATAGATTTCGATGCTTCACTCCAGGTTTACTGTCTCCCTTGGACCTTCGTATTGACGATGAAACACAGAAATTGCATCGGAATTAAATACAAAAGGCACAATGGCGATTTAAGTACAAGAAGACTGACTCTTCTTACTGACTATGCTTTAAACCATTCATGTGACACTAGTTAAAGATTCCGATGCTTCACTCCAGGTTTACTGTATCCCTTGGACCTTCTTATTGACGATGAAACACAGAAATTGCATTGGAATTAAATATAAAAGGCGCAAAGCCGAATTAAGTACAAGAAGACTGACTCTACTTACTGTCTATTTTTTGAACCATTCGTGTGACACTAGTAATAGATTCATATGCTTCACTCCAGGTTTACTATATCCGTAGGACCTTCTTATTGACGATGAAACACAGAAGTGGCATAGGAATTAATTAGAAAAGGCACAATCCCGACTTAAGTACAAGAAGACTGACTCTTCTTACTGACTATGTTTTGATTCATTCCAGTGACACTAGTTATGGATTCCGATGCTTCACTACAGGTTTACTGTATCCCTTGGACCTTCATATTGACGATGAAACACAGACATTGCATCGGAATTAAATACAAAAGGCACAATGCCGACTTAAGTACAAGAAGACTGACTCTTCTTACTGTGTCTTTAACCATTCCTGTGACACTAGTTATAGATTCCGATGCTTCACTCCAGGTTTACTGTATCCCTTGGACCTTCATATTGACAATGAAACACCGAAATTGCATCGGAAATAAATACAAAAGGCACAATGCCGACTTAAGTACAAGATGACTTACTCTTCTTACTGACTATGTTTTGAACCATTCCTGTGACACTAGTTATAGATTCCGATAGTTCACTTCAGGTATACTGTATCCCTTGGACCTTCTTATTGACGATGATACACTGAAATTGCATCGGAATTAAATAGAAAAGGCACAATGCAGACTTAAGTACAAGAAGACTGACTCTTCCTACTGTCTATGTCTTGAACCATTCCTGTGACATTAGTCATAGATTCCGATTCCTCGCTTCAGGTTTACTGTATCCCTTGGACCTTCTTGTTGAAGATGAAACACAGAAATTGCATCGGAATTAATTACAAAAGGCACAATGCCGACTGAAGTACAAAAAAACTGACTCTTCTTACTGACTATGTTTTGATTCATTCTTGTGACACTAGTTATAGATTCTGATGCTTCACTCCAGGTTTACTGTATCCCTTGGACCTTCTTATTGACGATGAAACACAGAAATTGCATCGGAATTAAATACAAAAGGCACAATGCCGACTTAAGTACAAGAAGACTGACTCTTCTTACTGACTATGTTTTGAACCATTCCTGTAACACTAGTTATAGATTCCGATGCTTCACTTCAGGTTTACTGTATCCCTTGGACGTTCTTATTGACGATGAAACACAAAAATTGTATCGGAATTAAATACAAAAGGCACAATGCTGACTTAAGTACAAGAAGACTGACTCTTCATACTGACTATGTTTTGAACCATTCCTGTGACACTAGTTATAGATTCCGATGCTTCACTTCAGATTTACTGTATCCCTCTGACCTTCTTATTGACGATGAAACACAGAAGTGGCATAGGAATTAATTAGAAAAGGCACAATCCCGACTTAAGTACAAGAAGACTGACTCTTCTTACTGACTATGTTTTGATTCATTCCAGTGACACTAGTTATGGATTCCGATGCTTCACTCCAGGTTTACTGTATCCCTTGGACCTTCATATTGACGATGAAACACAGACATTGCATCGGAATTAAATACAAAAGGCACAATGCCGACTTAAGTACAAGATGACTGACTCTTCTTACTGTGTCTTTAACCATTCCTGTGACACTAGTTATAGATTCCGATGCTTCACTTCAGATTTACTGTATCCCTCTGACCTTCTTATTGACGATGAAACACAGAAGTGGCATAAGAATTAATTAGAAAAGGCACAATGCCGACTTAAGTACAAGAATACTGGCTCTTCTGACTGTCTATGCTTTGAACCATTCCTGTGACACTCGTTATAGATTCCGAGGCTTCACTTCAGGTATACTGTATCCCTTGGACGTTCTTATTGGCGATTAAACACAAAAATTGTATCGGAATTAAATACAAAAGGCACAATGCCGACTTAAGTACAAGAAGACTGACTCTTCTCACTGTCTATGTTTTGAACCATTCCTGTGACACTAGTTATAGATTCCGATGCTTCACTTCAGATTTACTGTATCCCTCTGACCTCCGTATTGACGATAAAACACAGAAATTTGATGGGAATTAAATAAAAAAGGCACAATGCCGACTTAAGTACAAGAAGACTGACTCTTCTTACTGACTATGTTTTGAACCATTCCTGTAACACTAGTTATAGATTCCGGTGCTTCACTTCAGGTTTACTGTATCCCTTGGACCTTCTTTTTGACAATGAAACACCGAAATTGCATCGGAAATAAATACAAAAGGCACAATGCCGACTTAAGTACAAGATGACTGACTCTTCTTACTGACTATGTTTTGAACCATTCCTGTGACACTAGTTATAGATTCTGATGCTTCACTTCAGGTTTACTGTATCCCTTGCAACTTCTTATTGACGATCAAACATAGAAATTGCATCGGAATTAAATACAAAAGACACAATGCCTACTTAAGTACAAGAAAACTGACTCTTCTTACTGTCTATGCTTTGAACCATTCCTGTGACACTAGATATAGATTCCGATGCTTCACTCCAGGTTTACTGTATCCTTTGGTCCTTCTTATTGACGATGAAACACAGAAATTGCATCGGAATTAAATATAAAAGGCGCAAACCGAATTAAGTACAAGAAGACTGACTCTACTTACTGTCTATTTTTTGAACCATTCCTGTGACACTAGTTATAAATTCATATGCTTCACTCCAGGTTTACTACATCCCTTGGACCTTCTTATTGACGATGAAACACAGAAATGGCGTAAGAATTAATTAGAAAAGGCACAATGCCGACTTATGTACAAGAATACTGGCTCTTCTGACTGTCTATGCTTTGAACCATTTCTGTGACACTCGTTATAGATTCCGAGGCTTCACTTCAGGTATACTGTATCCCTTGGACGTTCTTATTGACGATGAAACACAGAAATTGCATCGGAATTAAATACAAAAGGGACAATGCCGAATTAAGTACAAGAAGACTGACTCTTCTTACTGTCTATTTTTTGAACCATTTATGTGACGCTAGTTATAGATTTCGATGCTTCACTCCAGGTTTACTGTCTCCCTTGGACCTTCGTATTGACGATGAAACACAGAAATTGCATCGGAATTAAATACAAAAGGCACAATGGCGATTTAAGTACAAGAAGACTGACTCTTCTTACTGACTATGCTTTAAACCATTCATGTGACACTAGTTAAAGATTCCGATGCTTCACTCCAGGTTTACTGTATCCCTTGGACCTTCTTATTGACGATGAAACACAGAAATTGCATTGGAATTAAATATAAAAGGCGCAAAGCCGAATTAAGTACAAGAAGACTGACTCTACTTACTGTCTATTTTTTGAACCATTCGTGTGACACTAGTTATAGATTCATATGCTTCACTCCAGGTTTACTATATCCCTAGGACCTTCTTATTGACGATGAAACACAGAAGTGGCATAGGAATTAATTAGAAAAGGCACAATCCCGACTTAAGTACAAGAAGACTGACTCTTCTTACTGACTATGTTTTGATTCATTCCAGTGACACTAGTTATGGATTCCGATGCTTCACTCCAGGTTTACTGTATCCCTTGGACCTTCATATTGACGATGAAACACAGACATTGCATCGGAATTAAATACAAAAGGCACAATGCCGACTTAAGTACAAGAAGACTGACTCTTCTTACTGTGTCTTTAACCATTCCTGTGACACTAGTTATAGATTCCGATGCTTCACTCCAGGTTTACTGTATCCCTTGGACCTTCATATTGACAATGAAACACCGAAATTGCATCGGAAATAAATACAAAAGGCACAATGCCGACTTAAGTACAAGATGACTTACTCTTCTTACTGACTATGTTTTGAACCATTCCTGTGACACTAGTTATAGATTCCGATAGTTCACTTCAGGTATACTGTATCCCTTGGACCTTCTTATTGACGATGATACACTGAAATTGCATCGGAATTAAATAGAAAAGGCACAATGCAGACATAAGTACAAGAAGACTGACTCTTCCTACTGTCTATGTCTTGAACCATTCCTGTGACATTAGTCATAGATTCCGATTCCTCGCTTCAGGTTTACTGTATCCCTTGGACCTTCTTGTTGAAGATGAAACACAGAAATTGCATCGGAATTAATTACAAAAGGCACAATGCCGACTGAAGTACAAAAAAACTGACTCTTCTTACTGACTATGTTTTGATTCATTCTTGTGACACTAGTTATAGATTCTGATGCTTCACTCCAGGTTTACTGTATCCCTTGGACCTTCTTATTGACGATGAAACACAGAAATTGCATCGGAATTAAATACAAAAGGCACAATGGCGACTTAAGTACAAGAAGACTGACTCTTCTTACTGAATATGCTGTAAACCATTCATGTGACACTAGTTTTTGATTCCGGTGCTTCACTTCAGGTTTACTGTATCCCTTGGACCTTCTTTTTGACAATGAAACACCGAAATTGCATCGGAAATAAATACAAAAGGCACAATGCCGACTTAAGTACAAGATGACTGACTCTTCTTACTGACTATGTTTTGAACCATTCCTGTGACACTAGTTATAGATTCTGATGCTTCACTTCAGGTTTACTGTATCCCTTGGAACTTCTTATTGACGATCAAACATAGAAATTGCATCGGAATTAAATACAAAAGACACAATGCCTACTTAAGTACAAGAAAACTGACTCTTCTTACTGTCTATGCTTTGAACCATTCCTGTGACACTAGATATAGATTCCGATGCTTCACTCCAGGTTTACTGTATCCCTTGGACCTTCTTATTGACGATGAAACACAGAAATTGCATCGGAATTAAATATAAAAGGCGCAATACCGAATTAAGTACAAGAAGACTGACTCTACTTACTGTCTATTTTTTGAACCATTCCTGTGACACTAGTTATAAATTCATATGCTTCACTCCAGATTTACTATATCCCTTGGACCTTCTTATTGACGATGAAACACAGAAATGGCATAAGAATTAATTAGAAAAGGCACAATGCCGACTTAAGTACAAGAATACTGGCTCTTCTGACTGTCTATGCTTTGAACCATTCCTGTGACACTCGTTATAGATTCCGAGGCTTCACTTCAGGTATACTGTATCCCTTGGACGTTCTTATTGACGATTAAACACAAAAATTGTATCGGAATTAAATACAAAAGGCACAATGCCGACTTAAGTACAAGAAGACTGACTCTTCTCACTGTCTATGTTTTGAACCATTCCTGTGACACTAGTTATAGATTCCGATGCTTCACTTCAGATTTACTGTATCCCTCTGACCTCCGTATTGACGATAAAACACAGAAATTTGATGGGAATTAAATAAAAAAGGCACAATGCCGACTTAAGTACAAGAAGACTGACTCTTCTTACTGACTATGTTTTGAACCATTCCTGTCACACTAGTTATAGATTCCGGTGCTTCACTTCAGGTTTACTGTATCCCTTGGACGTTCTTATTGACGATGAAACACAAAAATTGTATCGGAATTAAATACAAAAGGCACAATGCTGACTTAAGTACAAGAAGACTGACTCTTCATACTGACTATGTTTTGAACCATTCCTGTGACACTAGTTATAGATTCCGATGCTTCACTTCAGATTTACTGTATCCCTCTGACCTTCTTATTGACGATGAAACACAGATATTTCATCGGAATTAAATACAAAAGACACAATGCCTACTTAAGTACAAGAAAACTGACTCTTCTTACTGTCTATGCTTTGAACCATTCCTGTGACACTAGTTATTGATTCCGATGCTTCACTCCAGGTTTACTGTATCCCTTGGACCTTCTTATTGACGATGAAACACAGAAATTGCATCGGAATTAAATATTAAATGCGCAATGCCGAATTAAGTACAAAAAGACTGACTCCACTTACTGTCTATTTTTTGAACCATTCCTGCGACACTAGTTATAGATTCATATGCTTCAACTCCAGGTTTACTATATCCCTTGGACCTTCTTATTGACGATGAAACACAGAAATTGCATCGGAATTATATATAAAATGCGCAATGCCGAATTAAGTACAAGAAGACTGACTCTACTTACTGTCTATTATTTGTACCATTCCTGTGACACTAGTTATAGATTCATATGCTTCAACTCCAGGTTTACTATATCCCTTGGACCTTCGTATTGACGATGAAACACAGAAATGGCATAGGAATTAATTAGAAAAGGCACAATGCCGACTTAAGTACGAGAAGACTGGCTCTTCTTACTGACTATGCTTTGAACCATTCCTGTGACACTAGTTATAGATTCCGAGGCCTCACTTCAGGTATACTGTATCCCTTGGACCTTCTTAATGACGATGAAACACAGAAATTGCATCGGAATTAAATAGAAAATGCACAATGCCGACTTAAGTACAAGAAGACTGACTCTTCCTACTGTCTATGTTTTAAACCATTTCTGTGACACTAGTTATAGATTCCGATGCTTCACTTCTGGTTTACTGTATCCCTCTGCCCTTCTTATTGACGATGAAACACAGGAATTGCATCGGAATTAAATACAAATGGCACAATGCCGACTTAAGTACAAGAAGACTGACTCTTCTTACTGACTATGTTTTGAAACATTCCTGTGACACTAGTGATAGATTCTGATGCTTCACTTCAGGTTTTCTGTATCCCTTGGACCTTCGTATTGGCGATGAAAGACAGAAATTGCATCGGAATTAAATACAAAAGGCACAATGCCGACTTAAGTACAAGAACACTGACTCTTAACACTGTCTATGAATTAAACCATTCATGTGACACTAGTTATAGATTCCGGTGCTTCACTCCAGGTTTACTATATCCCTTGGACCTTCTTATTGGCGGTGAAACACAGAAATTGCATCGGAATGAAATAGAAAAGGCACAATGCCGACATAAGTACAAGAAGTCTGACCCTTATTACTGTCTATGGTTTGAACCATTCCTGTGACACTAGTTATAGATTCCGATGCTTCACTCCAGGTTTTCTGTAACCCTCTGCCCTTCTTATTGACGATGAAACACAGATATTGCAACGGAATTAATTACAAATGGCACAATGCCGACTTAAGTAGAAGAAGACTGATTCTTCTTCTGTCTATGTTTTGAACCATTCCTGTGACACTAGTTATAGATTTCGATGCTTCACTTCAGGTTTACTGTATCCCACAGACCTTCCTATTGACGATGAAACACAGAAATTGCATCGGAATTAAATACAAAAGGCACAATGCCGACTTATGTACAAGAAGACTGACTCTTCTTACTGACTATGTTTTGAACCATTCCTGTGACACTAGTTATAGATTCCGATGCTTCACTTCAAGTTTACTGTATCTCTCTGACCTTCTTATTGAAGATGAAACACAGAAATTGCATCGGATTTAAATACAAAAGGCACAATGCCGGATTAAGTACAAGAAGACTGACGCTTCTTACTGTCTATGTTTTGAACCATTCATGTGACACGAGTTATAGATCTGATGCCTCACTCCAGACTTACCGTATCCCTTGGACCTTCTTATTGACGATAAAACACAGAAATTGCATCGGGATTAAATGAAAAAGGCACAATGGCGACTTAAGTACAAGAAGACTGACTGTTCTTACTGACTATGTTTGAACCATTCATGTGACACTAGTTATCGATTCTGATGCTTCACTTCAGGTTTACTGTATCCCTTAGACCTTCTTATTGACGATGAAACACAGAAATTGCATCGGAATTAAATACAAAAGGCACAATGGCGACTTAAGTACAAGAAGACTGACTCTTCTTACTGACTACGTTTTGAACCACTCCTGTGACACTAGTTACCGATTCCGATGCTTCACTCCAGGGTTACTGTATCCCTTGGATCTTCCTATTGACGATGAAACACAGAAATTGCATCGGAATTAAATACAAAAGGCACAATGCCGACTTAAGTACAAGAACACTGGTTCTTGTTACTGACTATACTTTGAACCATTCCTGTGACACTAGTTATAGATTCCGAAGCTTCACTTCAGGTTCACTGTATCCCTTTGACCTTGTAATTGACGATGAAACACAGAAATGGCTTCGGAATTAAATAGAAAATGCACAATTCCGACTTAAGTACAAGAAGACTGACTCTTCCTACTGTCTATGTTTTGAACCATTCCTGTGACACTAGTTATAAATTCCGATGCTTCACTTCAGGTTTACTGTATCCCTCTGCCCATCTTATTGACGATGAAACACAGAAATTGCATCGGAATTAATTACAAAAGGCACAATGCCGACTTAAGTACAAGAAGACTAACTCTGCGTACTATCTATGTTTTGAACCATTTCTGTGATACTAGTTACAGGTAACGATGCTTCACTTCAGGTTTTCTGTATCCCTTGGACCTTCTTATTAACGATGAAACACAGATATTGCATCGGAATTAAATACAAAATGCACAATGCCGACTTAAGTACAAGAAGACTGACTCTTCGTACAGTCTATGTTTTGAACCATCTCTGTGACACTAGTTATAGATTCCGATGCTTCACTCCAGGTTTACTGTATTCCTTGGGACTTCTTATTGACGATGAAATACAGAAATTGCATCGAAATTAAATACAAAAGGCATAATGCCGACTTAGGTACAAGAAGACTGACTCTTCTTACTGACTATGTTTTGAACCATTCCTGTGACACTAGTTATAGATTCCGATGCTTCACTTGAGATTTACTGTATCCCTCTGACCTTCTTATTGACGATGAAACACATAAATTGCATCGGAATTAAATACAAAAGGCACAATGCCGAATTAAGTACAAGAAGACTGACTCTTCTTACTGTCTATGTTTTGAACTATTCGTGTGACACCAGTTACAGATTCCGATGCTTCACTTCAGGTTTACTGTATCCCTTGGACCTTCCTATTGACGATGAGACACAGAAATCGCATCGGAACTAGATATAAAAAGCACTATGCCGACTTATGTACAAGAAGACTGACTCTTCCAACCCTCTATGTTTTGAACCATTTCTGTGACACTAGTTATAGATTCCGATGCCTCACTTCAGGTTTACTGTATCCCTTGGACTTTCTTATTGGCGACGAAACACAGATATTACATCGGAATTTAATACAAAAGGCACAACGCCGACTGAAGTACAAGAAGACTGACTCATCTTACTGTCTATTTTTTGAAACTTTCCTGAGAAACTAGTTATAGATTCCGATGCTTCACTCCAGGTTTACTGTAGCCCTCTGACCTTCTTATTGACGATGAAACACATAAATTGGATCGGAATTAAATACAAAAGGCACAATGCCGAATTAAGTACAAGAAGACTGACTCTTCCTACTGTCTATGTTTTGAACCACTCCTGTGGCGCTAGTTATAGATTCCGATGCTTCACTCCAGGTTTACTGTATCCCTTGGACCTTCTTATTGACTAAGAAACACAGAAATTGAATCGGAATTAAATACAAAAGGCACAATGCCGACTTAAGTACAAGAAGACTGGCTCTTCTTACTGACTATGCTTTGAACCATTCCTGTGACACTAGTTATAGATTCCGAGGCTTCACTTCAGGTTCACTGTATCCCTTGGACCTTCTTATTGACGATGAAAGACAGAAATTGCATCGGAATTAAATAGAAAATGCACAATGCCGACTTAAGTACAAGAAGACTGACTCTTCCTACTGTCTATGTTTTGAACCATTCCTGTGACACTAGTTATAGATTCCAATGCTTCACTTCAGGTTTACTGTTTCCCTCTGCCCTTCTTATTGACGATGAAACACAGAAATTGCATCGGAATTAAATACAAATGGCACAATGCCGACTTAAGTACAAGAAGACTGACTCTGCTCACTGTCAATGATTTGAACCATTTCTGTGATACTTGTTATAGATTTCGATGCTTCACTTCAGGTTTTCTGTATCCCTTGGACCTTGTTATTGACGATGAAACACAGAAATTGCATCAGAATTAAATACAAAAGGCAAAATGCCGACTTAAGTACAAGAACACTGACTCTTGCCACTGTCTATGATTTGAACCAATCCTGTGACACTAGTTATAGATTCCGATGCTTCACTTCAGGTTTACTGTATCCCTTGGACCTTCTTATTGACGATGAAACACAGAAATTGCATCGGAATTTAATACAAAGGCACAATGGCGACTTAAGTACAAGAAGACTGGCTCTTCTTACTGACTATGCTTTAAACCATTACAGTGACACTAGTTATAGATTCCGGGGCTTCACTTCAGGTTCACTGTATCCCTTGGACCTTCTTATTGGCGATGAAACACAGAAATTGCTTCGGAATTAAATAGAAAATTCACAATGCCGTCATAAGTACAAGATGACTGACACTTCCTACTGTCTATGTTTTGAACCATTCCTGTGACATTAGTTATAAATTCCGATGCTTCACTTCAGGTTTACTGTATCCCTCTTCCCTTCTTATTGACGATGAAACACAGAAATTGCATCGGAATTAAATACAAAAGGCACAATGCATACTTAAGTACAAGAAGACTGACTCTGCTTACTGTCTATGTTTTGAACAATTTCTGTGATACTAGTTATAGATTTCGATGCTTCACTTCAGGTTTTCTGTATCACTTGGACCTTCTTATTGACCATGAAACACAGATATTGCATCGGAATTAAATACAAATGGCACAATGCTGACTTAAGTACAAGAAAACTGACTCTTCTTACTGACTATCTTTCGAACCACTCCTGTGACACTAGTTACAGATTCCGGTGCTTCACTCCAGGTTTACTGAATCCCTTGGACGTTCTTATTGACAATGAAACACAAAATTTCATCGGAATTGAATACAACAGGCACAATGCCGACTTAAGTACAAGAAGACTGACTCTTCTTACTGACCACGTTTTGAACCATTCCTGTGACACTAGTTACAGATTCCGATGCTTCAGTTCAAGTTTACTGTATCCCTCTGACCTTCTTATTGACGATGAAACACTGAAATTGCATCGGAATTAAATACAAAAGGCACAATGCCGAATTAAGTACAAGAAGACTGACTCTTCTTACTGTCTATGATTTGAACTATTCACATGACGCTAGTTATAGATTCTGATGCTTCACTTCAGCTTTACTGTATCCCTTGGACCTTCCTATTGACGATGAGACACAGAAATCGCATCGGAATTAAATAGAATAGGCACAATGCCGACTTAAGTACAAGAAGCCTGACTCTTCTTACTGTCTATGTTTTGAACCATTCATGTGACACTAGTTATAGATTCCGATGCTTCACTTCAGTTTTACCTTATCCATCTGACCTTCTTATTGACGATGAAACACAGAAATTGCATCGGAATTAAATAGAAAAGGCACAATACCGACTTAAGTACAAAAAGACTGACTCTTCCTACTGTTTATGTTTTGAACCATTCCTGTGACACTAGTTATAGATTCCGATGCTTCACTTCGGGTTTACTGTATCCCTTGGACCTTCTTATTGGCGATGAAACATAGAAATTGCATCGGAAATAAAATTCAAAAGGCACAATGTCGGCTTAAGTACAAGAAGACTGTCTCATCTTACTGCCTATGTTTTGAACCATTACTGTGACACTAGTTATAGATTCCGATGCTTCACTCCAGGTTTACTGTATCCCTTGGACTTCATATTAACGATGAAATACAGAAATTGCATCGGAATTAAATACAAAAGGCACAACGCCGACTTAAGTACAAGAAGACTGACTCTTCTTACTATGTTTGAACCAATCCTGGGACACTAGTTATAGATTCCGATGCTTCACTTCAGGTTTACTGTGTCAGTCTGACCTTCTTATTGACGATAAAACACAGAAATTACATCGGAATTTAATACAAAAGGCACAATGCCGACTTAAGTACAAGAAGACTGACTCTTCTTACAGTCTATGTTTTTAACCATCCCTGTAACACTAGTTATAGATTCCGATGCTTCACTTCAGCTTAACTGTATCCCTCTGACCTTCTTATTGACGATAAAACAGAGAAATTGCATCAGAATTAAATAAAAAAGGCACAATGCCGACTTAAGTACAAGAAGACTGACTCTTCTTTCTGTCTATGTTTTGAACCACTCCTGTGACACTAGTTACAGATTCCGATGCTTCACTCCAGGTTTACTCTATCCCTTGGACCTACTTATTGATAATGAAACACAGAAATTGCATCGGAATTAAATACAAAAGGCACAATGCCGACTTATGTACAAGAGGACTGGCTCTTCTTACTGACAATGATTTGAACCATTCCTGTGACACTAGTTATAGATTCAGAGGCTTCACTTCAGGTTCACCTTATCCCTAGGACCTTCTTATTGACGATGAAACACAGAAATTGCATCGGAATTAAAAAAAAAATGCACAATGGCGACTTAAGTACAAGAAGACTGACTCTTCCTACCGTCTATGTTTTGAGTCATTCCTGTGACACTAGTTATAAATTCCGATGCTTCACTTCAGGTTAACTCTATCCCTCTGACCTTCTTATTGACGATGAAACACAGAAATTGCATCGGAATTAAATACAAAAGGCACAATGCCGAATTAAGTACAAGAAGACTGACTCTTCTTACTGTCTATGATTTGAACTATTCACATGACACTAGTTATAGATTCCGATGCTTCATTTCAGGTTTACTGTATCCCTTGGACCTTGCTATTGACGATGAGACACAGAAATCGCATCGGAATTAAATAGAATAAGCACAATGCCGACTTAAGTACAAGAAGACTGACTCTTCCTACTCTCTATGTGTTGAACCATTCCTGTGACACTAGTTTTTTATTCCGATGCTTCACTTGAGGTTTACTGTATCCCTCGGACCTTCTTATTGACGATGAAACACAGAAATTGCATCGTAATTAAATACAAAAGGCACAATGCCGAATTAAGTACAAGAAGACTGACTCTTCTTACTGTCTATGTTTTTAACCATTCCTGTAACACTAGTTATAGATTCCGATGCTTCACTTCAGCTTTACTGTATCCCTCGGACCTTCTTATAGACGATGAAACACAGAAATTGCATCGGAATTAAATAGAAAAGGCACAATACCGACTTAAGTACAAGAAGACTGACTCTACCTACTGTTTATGTTTTGAACCATTCCTGTGACACTAGTTATAGATTCCGATGCTTCACTTCAGGTTTACTCTATTCCTTGGACCTTCTTATTGATAATGAAACATAGAAATTGCATCAGAATTAAATACAAAAGGCACAATGCCGACTTAAGTACAAGAGGACTGGCTCTTCTTACTGACAATGATTTGAACCATTCCTGTGACACTAGTTATAGATTCAGAGGCTTCACTTCAGGTTCACCTTATCCCTAGGACCTTC